>NC_084790.1:31081030-33581030 GCF_028858725.1 Colius striatus
GTTTGGTTTTGACCTATGTCAATATAGCATTAATAATCTCTACAAAAAGGAATATCTTAGAATCTAAGATTCATAGAATCATAGAATGGTGTGGTTGGAAGGGACCCTTAGATATCATTATAGCCCAATCACCCTGCAGCAGCTGGTGCACCTATGTCAGGTTGCACAATAACTCATCCAGGTGGGTCTTGAAGACCTCCAAGGAAGGAGACTCCACAATCCCTCTGGGCAGCCTGTGCCAGGGCTCTGTGACCCTCACAGTTAAATAGTTATATTTAATTGGAACTTTATGTGTTCCAGCTTCATCCAATTACTCCTTGTCTTGCTGTTAGATACAACAGAAAAAAAGGGATGTCCAAATCTCCTGGCATCCACTGTTTAGATATTTGTAAACATTAATGAGATCCCCTCACAGTCTTCTCCTTTCTAGAGTAAAACAGCCCCAATTCCCACAGTCTTTCCTCATATGAGAGATGTTCCAGTCCCCTGATCATCTTGGTGGCCCTGAGCTGGACTCTGTCCAGAAGTTCTCTGTCCCTCCTGAGCTGAGAAGCCCAGAACTGGACACCATACTCCAGATGAGGCCTCACCAGGGCAGAGGAGAGAGGAATCAGAACCTACCTTAATCTGCTGGCTACACTCTTCTTGATGCATCCCAGGATGCCATTGGCCTTCTTGGCCACGAGAGTATATTGCTGGCTCATATTTATTATCAACCAGGGCTCCCAGCTCTCTCTCTGCAGAGCTGCTCTTCAGCAGTTCAACCTCCAGCTTGTACTGGTGCATGGGGTTGTTCCTTCTCAGTTAAAGGACTTCCCACACATAGGCAAGGATGAGATCCTTCTTGAACCTCATAAGGTTCTTCTCTGCCCAGCTCTCAAGCCTTCTGGGGAATCAGCCAGTCATTCCAGTTCTGTGTCATCAGCAAACTTCCTAAGGATACATTCTGTCCCCTCATCCAGGTCGTTGATGAAAACGTTGAACAAGACTGGCCCCAGAACGGATCTGCCTGGAACTCCACTGGCCACAGGCCTCCAACTCCATTCTGTGCCATTGATCACCACCCTCTGGGCTCTGGTCATTCTGCCAGCTCTTGATCCACCTCACTGTCCACTCATCCAATCCACACTGCCTGAGCTTTCTGATGAGAACGTTATGGGAGACAATGTCAAAAGCCTTGCTGCAGTCAAGGTAGATAACATCCGCTGCTCTCCCCTCACCTAGCCAGCTGGTTATGCCCTCAGAGAAGGCTATCAGGTTGATCAAACAGGATTTCTCCCTGTTGAATCTATGTTGACTACCCCTGATAACCATCTTATCCTTCATATTTTCAGTGAAAACATCAGCTTTCCATAGATGCAGGTGAGGCTGACTGGCCTGTAGCTTCCCAAATTACTCTTTTTGAAGACCAGAGTGACATTGGCCTTAATCTTCTCATAATTTTTTTTTCATCTTCAGGCTTGTTTAGACGATCTCATTTTTTATAAAATTGTTCTGTCAGATGATAACATAATGGTATTAATCTCTTTTCAGTGTGTCTATATGTGTGTGCTATACCTGATTTCATGGAATTGACTCTATTGGCCTTACATCTTCCTTAGAATTGTGCCATCAAAAAAATTCCTAAGGTGATGAGTACCTTTTAATGTGCTGAACTTCTGTCATTGACAAATGCAAGATGAGGATGTAATATCTCTGTGATGCTCTCAGATAAGGAGTACGAAGAATTGGAAGATGGTATTAGTCAGCTCTATGATGTTAATGGAAGAATGTCATAAGGATAGTGTTGACAGAATACCAATTTACTTTTGTTTTGAATGCATTTCAAGTAGTTTCCCTTCCTGTAATCTAGGAACAATCCACTATTCCTCAGATCTACCGAGGAACAGATATTTTCAGAAGATTCTGGGGAAATGAAGAAACAAGGACTTTCTTTTGTAAAAGTAATTTTAAAACTATGAATCTACTTTTAGATAGAGCTCAGAATTTATATAATTCATTCTGGTGACTTAATTTAAGTAAATCTAATATTCATTTAAAAATCAGTGTTGTTACAAACTTGTAAGAACTTTATTACATCTTTTCTTCAAACAAACAGTCTCATTCTCCATCACTGAAAAACTGATCAGTACTTCAGGAACTTAAATCCTACATATCTCAAACAATCCTTTTTTTTTTTCATGTCAAGAATGTCTTGAAGATTTTTGATTCAACCTCACTCTGTACTTTTGAATCCCTCACTCTGTAGTTTGTTTTGGTTGTTTTTTTTTTTTAATTGAGCAGATTAATTTTATACTCTTGGAGTTATCTCGACGTTGAATCTTGTCTTCTAGCACTAAGGGTGAACCATGCAATTTGCAGCATCCATATAGTTTTCAAAACATTTTCTAAACTGCTTTATACAAGAATGAGATAGAGTTCCAGATAATAATTTTGCAGCTTAAACTAGGCTTTTGAAGAAGTATTGTATCATAGAATTATAGAATCATTGTCATTGGAAAAGACTTTTAAAACCATTGAGTCCACCCACTAACCTCACACTGCCAAGCCCATCACTAAACCATGTCCCTCAGCACCTTATCAATGCATCTGTTGAATATGTCTAGGGATGATGACTCCACCATCTCCCTGGGCAGCCCATTCCAATACTTAACACCTATCTCAGTGAAAAAGTTCTTCCTATGTCCAGCCTAAACCTCCCATGGCACAACTTGAGCCCATTTCCTCTCCTCCTGACTTTCGTCACTGGAGAGAGATATCAAACCCCATCTCACTACAACTCCCTTTCAGGCAGTTGTAGAAGAGTGATCATATCTCCTCTCAGCCTGCTCTTCTTCAGGCTAAATAACCTCAGCTCCCTCAGCTGCTCCTTAGAAGACCTGCTCTCCAGATCCTTCACCAGCTTTGTTGCCCATCTCTGGACACATTCCAACATCTCATTATTCTTCTCATAATGAGAGGCCCAAAACTTAACACAGTATTTGGGGTATGGTCTCACTAGTGATGAGTACAGGGGGAACATGTATATGTCTGTCATTAACGTAGCTGTTATTAATATGTATTTACTGTTCTTACAGGATTAAATTCTTCACTTTCATGATTAAGCATGTATTGGGATCTTGCTGTTTTTCACATGTCCTCTAGCAATGGGTCCCATTTAGTTTACTACCAATTTGCTGCACAACTCTCGGCAGGAACATTAAGAAACAGAAAAAATTATGTTGTGGCATCTAACTATAACATAATAAAAGATGAATGAACTTCACAGTTGAAATATATATTTTTGTTAAAAAAGCAAGTTTTGTTAGTTGCAGAATGCTTTGACTGAGACTTAAACTACACAATGCAAAATAAAACTTCCTCCCACCCTATGCCCAGTACGATTGGTTGCATTGAAAAGATTTGAGAAAAATTTCTTATGGACAGAGTTTACAGATGAAATTAAAAAAAAAAAAAGAAAGTATAAACATGTGAAATTTATATACATAAAATATAAAATGTAAATATAAAGTCCCTGTGATAGAAGCAATTTGTCCAGAAGGTAAAAATGCTACTTTTGCTGACACTGTGAACTGAACACAATATTCCAGATGCAGTCTCATGAGGGCAGAGTAGAGGACAAGGAGAACCTCTCTTGATCTACTATGATACCCCTTCTGGTACACCCCAGGATGCCATTCATGGCCAGGATGTTTCATGGTCCTTTATGGCTGTACCAGCATCTGTACTATTTAGTTAAATTATGTCAGTACTCTGCAGTACTTTGTTCTACTGTACTCTTTTCTGATTATTTAATTCTTTGGAAAAAACTTTGAAAATTATTTCATCATTTATACTTGTAATCAACTCAATTAGAATTCTTTAATGAGAGGGAAAGGTGGTTTTAAGTAAACACAGACCAAAGAGTGTGTTAGTACATCGGGAGATAGTAAGATCAATGGTCTGACAAAAAATTATTTAATTTGTATAATTAATTTTCATATAATTCAAAGGTAATTTTTTTGTTTGTTTGTTTTTACTTGAGAATAAAACAGCAACTTTTTATTGATTAGTCTGTTTTTTCAGTATATGTAAGACATTCTTCAGCCCTCCAATTGGAAATAATTATATTGAAATGGTTCTATTTAACTTCTCCACCTTGAAATTAAATTTCAAGAACCCCACAGATAGCAGAAAATTGACTTTCCAATGAAACAATTTCACAGTAGCTTTTGTAATTTTATGTTATTTTTCAAATATTGAATCCAAATTGCTTTTGTAATTAAAGCAAATAAAAATTTGACATAGTTTTGTTCCAAGTAGTTGGTAACTTCTTAAGCTCAATATATACTAAATATTTAATTTTTAAAATTATTTATTGGAAAATTTAGCAATGCTAGCAGACAGTGTTTTGCGTATTTTCTAAAATGACATCAGAGTTAATAATTAAATGTTATTATATACTCAAATGCCAGAAACATGTATAGAAAAAAGCTTCACAAACTCTTAGTCATTATATTAAATAGAATTGTCAGCTCATAAATTTTGTTCCAAATATTTTCTGTTATTCAGAGGATATGTCTGCTCAAAAAGAAAAAAATATTAGGAAAAACTACTACTGAAAATGAAACCAAAAGTACTAAAATAGGCCAGTGTTTGCCGTGAACTCTCATTATCTTCCTGGTGTTAAAGAAGATAGCTAGAAGACACAACGACAAAACCTTTTACCTTACTAGGAGTTAATTTCAGAGGTTAAGCATTAATACTGGGCCATTGATTAGGAACTGTGTTTCCACCTCCTTAATTAAGAACATACAGATACAAAAGATCTATAAGCTGTCATTCTCCCACAGTATTTTAAAAGTAAGTAATAAACTTAACAGAAACTGAGTTTTCTTTGCTCAGCATCTGAAGCTGTAGTTGAAGAATACTCATAACAATTTTCCTTCTTTCACACCCACTTTGTGACTTTGAACAAGCTGCCACACAAGGGTCAGGATACAGAGTGCTTTAATAAGCTGGTGAGCTTATTAAGCTAATATTAAGCTAATTAGCTTATTAAGCTAATAAGCTTAATAATTTAGGTGAACACTTGTAACTCAGACTGATGTTTTTCCAGCACTGTACAGCAGCAAGGCCCTGTGAGTCAACTTGTTTAGTCTGGAGGAGACTGAGGGGGGATCTCATTAATATTTACAAATATCTAAATGGTGGGTGTCAGAAGGTTGGGACATTTATTTTTTTCTATGGCATCTAGCAACAGGACAAGGGGTAATGGGTTGAAGCTGGAACACAAAAAGTTTCATTTAAACATAAGAAAAAACTGTTTTACTGTGAGGCTGACAGAGCCCTGGCACAGGCTGACCAGGGAAGGTGTGGAGTCTCCTTCCTTGGAGGTCTTCAAGAATTGCCTGGATATGTTCCTATGATCTAGATGGACCTGCTTCTGCATGGGGGTAGGACTAGATGATCTCTAAAGGACCCTTCCAACCCTACCCCTCTATGATGATCTTAAAGTACTATTTCCCTAAAAGCATTCAAGCTCAATATGTACAGAAAGCACTATGATGCAAGAATGAAATGTTAATTTGATCATCTCAGTATCACAAAGACTGACAGACTTTTGTTAAAGACTTCTACTTTCTCTGTCTTTTACTTGTATGTCTTCCGCCTATTTTAAGCCTCTCTAGTAGACTCCAGTTTCTTAGATCAGTTCCTCAGCAAGGCTGAAAATACTAGGATGACCGTATACTTTAGTTATACTTGGTAAAAATAGAGCTCCTTCAGTCCTGTTAAATAGGATGAGAGTTGTCAAATTTCCTTCCTGTAATATGAAAATTCCGATGAATACATGACTGACCTGATTTAGCAAGGAGCTGTTTCTGCTTGGTAACAGGGGGAGTGGGTTGCAGTGAAGACCCGGTAAAGACTTTGTGGATTCTCCCCCAGCTCCTGGGTTCACACCCATCTCCGGCCTGGCTGGGCCAATCTGGTGCCTCTGCGATCACTATTTAGGAGACGGGAATTTGAAGTGCTGGCAGGAAGGTGTAAGAGTGGTACAAGATGGGGGCAACCACAAGGACTCTACAGCCAGAGAAGGAGGAAGGAAGGAGAAGCAATAGACCAGAGACCCTTCTGCAAGCTGTAGTGAGAATGCAGGATGTACCCCCGCAACCCATGCAGGGCCATGGCAGGACTGAGAGCCACCAGCAGCTCTGTGTGAGTGAGCCCGGATGGGCAAGGGACTGTGTGGGGAGACGGCCATGACATAGGCTGTGCTGGAGAGCCTGCGTTCTGCAGAGCAGCCCCACACGAGAGGCAGAGAGGAGCTGCAGCCTTTGGAATAAATGCACACCGAAGTAGCTCGTGCAGGGCTGCCATGTGTGTGTGGTACCCCACGGACATGCAGGGAGGACTGGTGCGGAGCCCACCTGTCCTGAGGAGGGACAAAGGGCAGAAGCTATCAGGAATAGACTGGCTGAAACCTCTACTCCCTGTCCCCCACCCCCCCCATCCCCCAGCCATTCCGGGGGGAGGAAGTAAAAACCCCGAGATCAGGGCTCTGAGCCAGGGAAGAGGAGAGGTGTGGCAAGAAGGTGGTCTTAAAGGCCTGGTCAGACTTTTCATTGTTGTACTACTCTGTGTTGTTTTATATTGGTTGTGTTTTGGGGTTTTAAGGTTATGTTTTAGTTGATGTTGCATTAAATTATTTTCTGCTTTCTTCCCCAAGCCGAGTGGCCTGGTCTGTTTTGTCCTGAACCTTAAGGGGCAATTAAGCTCTCCCTCTCCTTTGGCAATTCTCAACCTCTTCGGTACTTGAGGCTAATCGTGGTCCCTTGTTCCCTGATGGGCCTAAACCAGAACAAAAGACTATAGCATTATGTCCTGAGTTTTGCTGGGGTAGGGTTAATTTTTCATAAAAAGAGCTAACAAGGGACACAGCTATCATCTGGGATGTCCAGGATAGGGCTAACATTTTCAGGAAAGTATGAAGTTGCAAAGCCAGGACAGCTGAGCCAGACTGGGCAACAATTCAGTATCATCCTGACTTATACCTAGTACACAGGTGTGGAGGCGCTGAGAGGGGTCGTCTTGGGAACCCTGAGTTTTGATCTGATCGTGTGTGCTGGGTTCCGAGTGGTGGGCAACTGTGTTCACACACTACTCTCTTTGTACATTAATTTATTTGTTGTTGTAACCGTTTCTTCTTAACTTGTGTTGTTCTATTAAACTATTCTTGTTTCAACCTACGTAGTTTTTTTCCTCTTTTCCTCCAAGTCTCCTTTCAGTTTAGCCTGGAGAGTGAGGAGTGAGTGAGCAACCTCCTGGCTCTTTGTTACTGGCTGGGCAAAACCACAACACAGTGTTAAGTAGATTCAGATAGATTTTTTTGAAGGCAACTATCAAGTCACTACCATGCGCTCTTTAGTGTCATATTTTACAAAACATGAGATGCAAGCAGTAATACAAACAAACAAGTAATCTTTGAGTGTCTCATTGTTTAACTAACATGAGAAAGAAAATACTAGAATGTGATCATTACCAATGAATGCATAATTTTGGGGTTTTTAGTAAACTCAGAGACCACAAATTAAGGTCCAAAAGACACCTATGACTACTTAAAGGAAATGTATCTTAATCATTCTTTCTCTCATTTCAATTAATTTTAAGTAATATTTTAAACAGAAAATCTCAGAAAGCCTATAAAAAGCAAATGCTTTCTGATTAACAAATCAACTCCCAAATGCTAATATCTCCTAATAGACATAGACAATACCTCTTGACACTACTGAGAAGAAGTATGCTGATCTATCCCATTCAGTATTGCTGTTTCTCAGAACTGGAGAAAGGTCCACACTTCAGGTGATATGTCTACTAAATGAAGCAGCGGTTTTCTTCATTTATGGCCCTATCAACTTAAGAAAATAGTCCTTCCTCTGATATCTTTCACAATACTCTTTAAAACCCACAAACATCAAAAGAGCATATAAAGTAAGGGAATGTTTCTGTATTTGAATTGCAGAGAACACAAACACATGAAATAAATTGAGTTGTAAGAAATTGTGTTTCCAGATACTGTCAGTACTACATGCTTTTGTAGCTGTGGCCATGCATATGAAAGAAAACAGGTTAAGAAAGACAGGCTACAGTTTTGCACTACTTTAGTGGCTGGAAAACCACAGCAAAAGAATCCAAGAATACTGTGCAGCAAATCATGTTTTAAAATTCTTAGAAACAATGGCAACTTCATATTTTAGTCAGTTATATGTTGCTCTGACAGAAAGTCAAAGTACCCCATACATTTGACTGTGTGCATTCTGTACTGTGAGCTAGTTTGTCAGTTATATCTTTCATGTATTCAACAAATCAAAAGACTGGGTAAGCATGTCCATACTACCTGTGAGATTTCTCATATGAGCAATATAACCACTGAACACTGGTTCTTGGTGACTTTTCCATAACAGCATTTTTCATTACTTTCTAAATTAATACCATCAATGTAATGTTTCATTTAATGACATGGAGTCCTTCGTTTTGAAGGTGAGCCTGTGATGATTATTTCCTAACCTTGGTGACTTTCCTCAGCCTTTACTGAAGAATCTACTGTATACTTTTATTTGCTCTTTTATAGTACACTGTGGTATACAATGTTACTCCTCATACACAACCAAGGACTAGGTCTGGTTAATTAAAGGTTTTACTGCACAGTAGAGGAATCAATGAAGAGAAAAACAATAGTATACATAGAAAAAACACATAGAGATTTTCTACTGCCACTTGTTTATAACTGCTGGAAAACATACCAGTGAAATTATTATTCTATTCTCTTCTACAGTGATGTGACAGCAAAATGACCTTGGTCAGCACTAATATGTGAATATGGGATGAATTTTACAAATTATGTCTGTTGTTTAGAACATATGTGTAAATGACCTTTTGTTCTTTGCTGTTACAATATCCAGTCTTTCAAAGGCACTATATACGGTAGTGAGTCTTATCCTGAGGGTGAAAACAGATATATTAAATTTACTATTTTTTATTAATGCCTTCTAGTAACATATCTTAATAACCTTTATTATGTATCATTTACACTGCAAAGGATCTGGATACAATGCATTTATTGCTTTTGGAATATTGAAAAAACAAAATTAAAGTTATTAATGAATATATATTTTCACAGTGCAATTAACAGAGTCAACAGAAAGCATGTAATTTCAAAGGTACTGAATGACTACATTTCCTTTGGACTTCTCCTGGAGCTACTGTTGACAACCATTTTTAAAAATAAGGATGACAAAGATGATGTGTAGATTTTAAAATAAACATTGTTTCTCCTAAAGTGTTCTTCTACTACAAGTTGTGTTTATTGCAGAAGTTTCTCCATGATATTAGCCATAGAGTGACATGATCTATGGGCTTTAAGTTCATTTGCTATAGATCAATGTATAATTCTATTGTTTCTATGGAAGATTAGGACACAAATGGTCAGATGCTCTGCTTTGAAGAACAATCATTTCTATCAGGTGAATGAAGCTGGTGCCTTTTACCTAGCAGTTTTGACCCAGAATTTTGTACCAGGATGTTTTGATCTATCAAAATTGCAGAAAGAAAGACACTTAGCCTCCATAATGTATAATTTAAAATACCATTTAGTAAAGCTTACATCACAAGAAGAGAACAGCACAGATAACCATGTGTGCTTTTGGATGATGAGAACTGTAAATAGCGTAGCATCAAGCAGCAAATCAACCCATGGGCAGCTACCCAGTAGTCCCCATCCATAGTACAGTTTTCTCCCCTTTCAGTCAGTTGAGTTATTACAGCAATTTCTTATGAGGAAACAACTGTATTTGTCATTTCTACAGTCAAAACTACAAAAGTTATTGACACAGGAGATCCTTGGGACACTTACAGACAAAGGCAAGTCCATCACTGGTACTCAGTGGGTACTGCCCATGAGTTCACTACCAAGGGATCTGTGCAGTGCAACACAGACCTGAAAGCCACCAAGTACTGCAGCATAGGCATGGGCTTACACAGGTCAACTGTTAAAGAATCATGGAATCACAGAATCATAGAATGGTGGGGCTTGGAAGGGACCTCTAAAGACCATCTAGATCTACTTCCCTTCTCAAGCAGGTCTGTCCAGACCAGGTCACACAGGAAGGTTTACAGGGGGATTTTGAAAACCTCCAGATAAGGAGACTCGACAACCTTCCTGGGCAGCCTGTGCCAGGCATCCTTGCCCTTACAGGAAATAAGTTTTTCCTTAAGATTAAGTGTAAATTTTTGTGTTCCAGCTTATGTCCATTAAGTGTTACCCCATCCTTCTGACATACACCTTTCAAATACTTGTAAGTATTAATGAGATTCCATATTAGCCTCCTCCAGGCTGAATAGTCCCAGATCCTGCAGCCTTTCCTCACAAGAAAAATGCTCCTAATCATAGAGTCCTTTAAGTTGGAAAAGATGTTAAAGGTCTTTGGGTCAAACTGTAAACACAGCACTGCCAAGTCCACCTCTAAACCAGTAACTTTCATGTCAGGGTCACTACAGTATCCTAGGATAACTATGATTACCCTTCAAATCAGTGTTTGAGTTACCAAACACCAAGAATCATTAATATTTTAATATTTAAAACATGAAAGCCGTAACACAAATTTTGTGCTAGTAGATGTAATACAACACATACTTAACTACAGTTGAAAGAGATGGAGAGCTACATGGAAGCACTGAAATACATTAAATATCAAACTTAGGATTACTGTATTGTTCTTCCAAAGCTATCAGTGATGGCTAATCTAACTCCATAAGTATGATATGCAAAGAAGTTTTGGTTCATATTGATGGAAATCAGTGAAAGTACATTGATTTAGAGAGGCAGAGCCTATGAACATTTGCTAGAGATGTTAATACATATTACTGCTCTCAGATGGTGTAAGGTTACCACAGAATATTCATGGCCTAAAAAGAAAAATGACCAAGAGTAATGGCAGAAAATCCACATTTCTCCAAGGAAAATGGAAAAGCAGAAAAGCTTAAGGTGAATGGAAGAAAAAGGTGGAAAAATACATATATAAATGAATTTTTCTTAGCAGTTGGTTTGGGGCATAGTTTTGTGGCTGTTGGCAACTAGTCTGGCTAAATTATCACAAACCTCTCACACACCTGAGCACAATTTTGTGGTGGTCCTCATGTTGAAGTGACTTCCAGATTTTTTTAATGTTTTTTTTAATGAAAGAGTTAGTACATAGATACTATGGATGTTTGTGATATATATGTGTCTTCTTTGCCAGTCTTGAGTAATTCCATTTGAAATCTGTCTGTATTAAAGGAATATGAGCTTTTGCATTATGAATGACAGAAGCATATTAAGTGGGCCAACTACTTACAAATTATTACCAGAAAATATCTGATGTCTAGAGTTTGTTTCTGCATCTTAAAGAAAGCTATTTCATAAACAAAGTTGTGAGAATTATGTCTTGAAATTGTTCTTGAGTTCATTCTGCATTTCTTATTTTAGCGGGTTAAGAGAACTGTGCAAAGTAAGTTTCTTTTTTTGAAACTGTAAGAACAGTTTGTTAAGGAAAATTCAGATAAATTTAAAGCCTCCTGCTACTCCAGATGAGTAAAGAACATAGTTTTACTGAGTGGAATCTTTTCTTGGATAAGTAAGTTACCATTTAAATAGATAAAGGATAAATCTGCATTGCTTTCTTAAGATCACTGTTGTTATTCTGATTTGCAATAGCGTAGCTCTGATATAGTACTTGGTAAATGCTGGCTTTTGAGGAGCTCTTTACATGACACTTGCCATGAGACTGTTTAATTATTATTGAATAATTTTTGAAAATTATTGAAGAATGTTCAAGTAAAATAATTCCTTGAATGATTTTTTTGAGCCTCAGTTTGCAGAGAAAATGAAATTTGGTAATAGCAGATATCTAGTTGTGAAGTTCTATTGCTGTCTGAATATTTTTTTCTCTTTCTGTCTGAGCTAGGATAATGCTAATTAACTGAACTTCCTAGTGAAATTACTTGCAGGAAATAGACACAGCTTTTAAGGAAAAGGTATGCACATGCCAATTATTTGTTGTTTCATCCAGCAGTAACATTTTGTGTTACTGTTAATTATTTATTATTAAAATATATCAGAGGCTCTCTGGAACTCTGCAGATCCTCAGAACTTCAAGAAAAGACAAAGAGGAATTTACATAAATTTTCTTTTAAATACTATATATATATGTGTGTGTATATATACATATAAATATACACATACATTGGGGTGATGTTGGTGTTTGATTATGTTCAAGTGTGTTAGGGCATTCAGAGACACAACTATCCCCACATAACAAATCTTAAGTTTTGACTATGAGTTCTCCAAAAGAAGACAGCTTCACCTAACTGAGCAATAAACTTTTCTGACTCACTTCAAAATAGATAGCATCCTCCTGTTCCTTTGAAGACATCAACTTTTTGTCATGTATTTTCTGCACCTCCCCCTCTTAAAGACTTTCCATCCAAAACAAAACCATTTAAAGCCATCTTTCACTTTCTTCTAGTCTAGTAGTCTCTTTTAATCTACCAAGTAGGAGTATGGACTCTGGCTTGATTCCCAACAGCTGTGCCTGATTATCTTACAGAGCAAGGGCCTTGCCATTCTCCTGGCCTTCAAGAGACCTGTTACATGCTCTGAGATACAAACATTACTTATGAATACTTTTACTTCAGTTTGTCTCCACAAGCTCTGAGTAATAAAAAAATCTATGGTATTACATGAACAACTAAACAACACAATGTCACCATGACTGTATGCTACAGTATGTAATATAGATAGTTTTACTAAATTCTTATACTGTTACAAATGAACCTGGTCTCAGTATTGTAGAGCACTTGCCAGGCAGCTGTTATGCTATCCTTCATTTTTCTTTTCATCACCTTTCCAGGTTTCCAGGTTTTCCACCTTTGCCTTATCATAAAATATGTTTGAGATGGGTCTTCAAACTTATCTTCTTCAGAAGATAAACCAACAAAGAAAATCCAAACCAAAACCCCAAATCTAAGAAAGCATATATGCAAATACATGGTTTTATGAAAGACAGGTCTGTTTGACCAACTTGTTCTCCTTCTATGACAAGTTAACCTGTTCAGTGGATGACAGAAAAGCTGTGGTCTTCCTGGACTTTACTAAGGTCTTTGGTAGCCTCCCACAGCATCCTACTGGAGAAATTGGCTGCCCATGGCTTCGATGGACATACTCTATGTTGAGTGAAAAACTGTGTGGATAGCCAGGCTACATGCAGTTGTCAGTCAGTCACCAGAGGTGGCCCCCAGGGCTCAGTGTTGGAGCGTGCTCTGTTTAACATCTTTATCAATGATTTCGATGAGGGAATCTAATGCATTTTCAGTAATGTTGCCAATGAAACAAACCTGGACAGGTGCATAAATCTTCTTGAGGGCAGGAAGGCTTTTCAGAAAGACCTAGACAGGCTGGATCAATGTGCTGAAATCGATTGTATCATCATAGAATAGTAGAGTTTGGAGGGGACCTTTAGAGATCATCTAGTCCAACCCTACTGCAGAATCAGGTTCACCTAGATCAGTTCGCATAGGAGTATGTCCAGGTGGGTCTTGCAAGGAAGACTTGCAAGGAAGGAGACTCCACAACCCCTCTGGGCAGTCTGTTCCACTGCCCGTCACTCTCATAGTAAAATAGCTTTTTCTTATATTTAAGTGGAACCTTTCGTGTTCCAGCTTCATCCCATTACCCCTTGTCCTGTTGCTAGGTGCCATAGAAAAAACGGATCTCCCAACCTCCATCCACCATTTAGATATTTGTAAATGTTAATAAGATCCCCCTTCAGTCTTCTCTTTTCTAAGCTAAACAGACACAGTTCCTACAACCTTTCCTCATATGAAAGATGTTCCAGTCCCCTGATCATCTTGGTGGCCTTGTGCTGGACTCTCTCCAGAAGTTCCCTGTCCCTCTTGAGCTGAGGAGCCCAGAGCCTATGGACCACACTCTTCTTGATGCATCCCAGGATGGCATTGGCCTTTTTGGCCACGAGTGTACTTTGCTGGCTCATGTTCAGTTTACTATCAACCAGAACTCCTAGGTCACTCTCTGCAGATTTATTCTCCAGCAGGTCAACTCCCAACCTGTACTGGTACATGGAGTTTTTCCCCAGATGCAGGCCTCTGCACTTGTCCTTGTTGAACCTCATGAGGTTCCTCTCTGCCCAACTCTCAAGCCGGTTGAGATGCCGCTGAATGGCAGCACAGCTTTCTGGGGAATCAGCCAGTCCTCCCAGTTTGCTGTCATCAGTGAACTTGCTGAGAGTACACTTCATCAACTCCAGGTCATTGATGAAGATGTTGAACAAGACTGGCCCTTGGACTAATCCCCGTGGAACTATCTTCAACAAGGCCAAGTCCCAGGTTCTGCATTGGGACCACAACAATCCCAGCAACTCTACAGATTTGGGGAAGAGCAACTGCAGAGCTGTCCTGCAGAAAAGGACCTGAGGGCACCAATCAGTGGAGCCAAGAAACATTTGAGGCCTGTGGCCAGTGAGGTTCCACAGGGCCAATCTTATTCAACATCTTCACTAACAACCTGGATGGGGGGACAGAGTGTACTCTCGACAAGTTGGCTGATGACACTGAACTGGGAGATCTGTCTGATTCCCCAGAAGGCTGTGCTGCCATTCAGTGAGATCTGGGCCAGCGCCTCATGAGGTTCAACAAAGACAAGTGCAGAGTTCTGCATCTGGGGAAGAACAACACCAAAAAAAAAATAAATACCCTGAAGCTTTTTAGGTAGTGTAATCCTGTCCTATGCTGAACAAAGTATAATTATACTCCACTGTTAAGGTAATGTGGCACATTTTAGCTTACAAATAATAGATTAAAAAGGACAAGTCACTCTCTGTCAGGTGAAATCAAGCAAGATAGTTGAAAAACAAGTACAAGGAAGTATTAACAGTGTGCAAGGCTCTGTTAATAATATCACTAATTACAAGAGAGCAATAAAATGACATAAATATAAGACCTTGAGTAAAATAGAAACAGTCAATTTATGATTCTTTTAATATACATTTAGTATAATGATTGTCTTTGTGGTGTATTTTTTATTGTACAAATAGCACATGTCAGGTAGGGAAGCATTTATTTAACATCTTCCACAAAATATTAAGGGAAACACAAAGATATCAGGTACTATTATCTATAATTTGTCATTGAACTTCTATGACTAATTAACTTACTAAAATGTAGTATTGACTGGAAATACAGCTCTGAGATCATTCAGCCTTTCAACACACTTGCCAGTATTCGACAATATGGTGTGCATTGAGCGGAAATAACAATTATCAACTTCCTAAATTATGAACTTCAC
The DNA here is from genome assembly GCF_028858725.1 of Colius striatus. Taxonomy (NCBI): domain Eukaryota; kingdom Metazoa; phylum Chordata; class Aves; order Coliiformes; family Coliidae; genus Colius; species Colius striatus. The sequence continues at coordinate 31,096,407 of NC_084790.1, forward strand.
TGTATCCTTTTGAAGCATAGGCTTATACCTTTCTCTCACACCCTTTCTCCTTCCTTTACTCTTTCATTTCTTCAGTGATTTTTGTATAAGATTTCTTTGCATAACTTAACTGGCATTGAAGTGACATGAGGTAAAGTTTACTGACAAGTCCTTGCTCTTAGATACTTTTTTTCTTCCTTCAGTCTGAAGAGCTCTTCAGTCTGAAGAGCTGAAGCTAATTCATTAGGTCTAGGGTAAGATGAGGAAAAATAAATAGTTTTTCTACACTGTCCCTAATGCAGCCTATCCAGTTAGAAATGCTTAAATGAATGACAGTCCCTAGTTCACAAGGGAAGCATATAACCATCCATCAAATGCAAAGCCAGATTACGTTCCTAACTATTAATAGGAGAACTTCCTATCACTACTTAGGTCTTTCCCTCTTTGTATCAATCAAAGTGTCACTTGGGAAAGAAAGTTACTTAAATACTCTCAGTTCTGATGTTAATGAAGGATGCTGGAGAGATAGCACTCCAAAAAAGACAAGGAAAAGAATGAGCTCAGAATACACTGTTACATCAGAGTATTTGACTATGTGGTAAAAAACAACAATAAATTAGGAGAGAGATAAATTCCAATTACAGCAAATTAAAATCAGAGCATATTTTTAGTCTCTTGTCTCATGTAGAAGAAGATACTACTTTTTAAAAGATGAACTTCTGATCAAAATTTTCCAGTAGAGGCAATATAAGAGGTGTTAAAACATGATGTTAACATGTGAAAGAAAGGCAAGAAGGGAAGGAGAAAAACATAATGCCGTGCCAAAAGCCTATTAGACAATCAGATGATGACATCCAGTATTTTTAACATTGCTTTTTATGAGAAAAAATTACACATGGCTGGGAAAAGATTGATTTCTGTGTAGCCTCAGTTCAGAGAAACATCAGACATGATGGACTTCAGCAGGGACAATTTATCCCTCTGGAAATTAGTTCATGAATGTAATGTCAGGGAATTTTGTTTGTTCTTTTCTTGCTTCAGTTGCCAGCAAATTAATCTAAATATAAACAGTCAGTGAGTTGAACCTTAAATAGTTCAACTCTTAAGAAATAGTTTATTACAATTAATTTTAATAAGTGCTGAAAGAAGGATTTTAATTTCCAAATACTGTTGCATTTTTAACCTAAAATTTTAGTTTGGTTAAATGATTGATTTGAGACCATCAGTTTTATAATAGTGCAGTACACAGTGACACTCTCCATCAAAAGTATTGTAATGAGATGATTAAGGAATGTATCATAAAATCTATGATTAAAAAAACAGGCCAAAAAAAAAAGGAACACAAGAGTTGATAGGTTAAGAGTCTGCCTACTGACAAATCATCAATTTACATGTGTAATGAAAATGAGATTTACATCTGTAAATCCCCTATCATTTTACAATGTTACCAAAGCAAGATATAAATCAAGAAAACCTTTTTAATATTGTAAAACTCCTGTGATGAATTGGTAAAAATAAAAAATCCTCTTTATTGTGGAATATTCCCATGGGGGAACATTAGAAAAAAAAATCTGAAAGCCAAGAGCCTATCCAAATATATTCCCTGATACTCTTGATTTGTTTTCTTTTCAGCTAAAAGTGACCTGAATTACTTCAGTTATTAATTACATTGTGTAATGAATAGAATATTAAAATAGCCTATCTGAATTTGTATATTATTCATACTGATCCCTCTGAAACAATATGTAAGTGAGAATCCAGGCTTGAGCTAGAAAAAATAATACTTAGAGTCAAGCAGAGACACTTTTTTTTTTCCTATAGAGGAACATTATTTCACTATTCCTTAAAAATTTGAAATGAGTGACAACTAATGTAAGATACAAATAAAAACTAAAGTAGTGAAATATGGTTTGAGATCTTATGACTGTACTCACTGTGATATCAGGAAGTCACTGTTGTATAGAGACCTATGTGAATTTGTGCCAAAGATCCAGACTCTCACTCTTGCCTTGTCTGCATGGTGCTGTTACTAGGGCCATTAGTTGTTCTTTGGGGACATAAGTAAGTATTCCTGCAACATCCTGATATTAACAGAAATTTCTGTTTAATATAAATGTAGCAGAATAATCAAATTTCATTTCAGTACTTAAATCTGGTTTAGCTTGAACTGAAATAGGCTTTTCTTTCTTTTAGTTTCCTCATTTGCTGCACTACTACCCTCTCACAAAAGCTGTTCACCTGAAAAATTTAGCTTAGTTGGTAAGTTTTCACATTACTTTAAATTTTAAACCCAGATCAACATTTTTAAATGGATAAAGACTTTTTTCTTGCTGTTTTAGAAATTATGAAAATAGGTTAGATGTTTCTGGGTTGCTCAAAGCCACATCCAATCTGACCTTGAACATTTCCAATGATGAGACATCTACAGCTTCTTCTGGTCAGTCTTGTCAGTCTCTCACCACTCTCATAATAAAAACTTCCTTCCTCTGGTCCAATCTAAGACTAATCTAATTCAGTCAAAAGCTGTTTCCTCCTTCTCTTTTCATGACAGACCTTGGTAAAAAAAATCTCTCTTCATCTTTCTTGTAAAGACATATAAATGTTCCTTATGAAATGAACGTTATATTTTAAACTAATGTACTTAATTTTCACATTTTTAAAAAAAGTTTAATTTTTTTGCCAGTGCTTGTTCTGGTTTTCCAATGAAAGTATTTGAACTCTCAAACTGTCTTTTTTTTTTTCTTAACTTTTTTTATTTACTGTAATAGTTTTTCATGCTTCCACTTTGTTATTTATTTTTAATCTTATAAAGTGTTCGCGTCTCTTCTTTTTGTTTTATTCAAACTCTTTTCAGTCTCAGAAAAAAGTTTTCCTCAGACTCTTTGAATTATACCAGGTGAAGATGAACATTCTTTCACTGAATGAATGCTCATCCACTGCTTAGTTCAAGCTTTACTCTTGGTGAAGTCTCAAGGAAAACAAGAGATCTCAGATAAGATCTTGTATAAGTCAGTATGATCATTTCAGAAAGCAGAATCCTTTTCTATCTTAATTACATTCTAAGAATGTTTCTTTTCATCTGAGTTGTCAATATATGAACTGACAAAAGCTTTAGGATTTACCATCAGGCTTTTTTTGGTTCATCTATTGTGGTAGTGTATAGTGATAGTTACAATCAGTAGATTCACCTTTTAAGTTTTAGTTTAAAAAGAAAAGTTTAGATATTCTGTATTTACTGTAAAGTTGAATAGTAGAGATCTTAGCAACAAAAATTGTATGATTCTAGTATTGCAAGAAACTCTGATAACATTGTTTCCTACAAATTCTATGACTTGCTTATCTTTCTGTTACCCACATTCTACTTTATGAGTTCAGAAAGAATACTAGTATTTCAGGCTGAAATTCGTTGTTACTCAAGGCTGTATGTCACATTCTCTGTCATTAAACTTGCATTGTTAAACTATTGGGACTATACAGACAGTATAAAGATTTGTAGGTGTTTTAGAAAGTCGTTATTTTATCCTTTCACACTTAAAATTTTTTGCAGAAAAAACATTGAAGGTTGTTTTTGGGAAATGTACATTTGTTCCACCATTACAGGTGGAAAGTATGAAAAGGTTGATATTACCTTGCTAAGTACATTTGTCTTGACAGCATTCTGATATTTATGGCTAAGACCAACACAAATATTCATCATAACATTAGAAAAGTATGTTCATCTCTGAAAAGTGATATTCCATGTGAGTGACATCTCAGCTGAGGGTGGGAGCTTCATTTGTTTGTTGAAGTGAGGATTAGACTCAACATTAATCCCAACTACTCTGACACAGAAGTCTGTCTGCAATCACGTGGGAGCATACTTTCTCAGAAGAGTCTTTAGTTGAACCAATATTCTGTAAATTGATTTCTCTGTGATCTAAGTTTGACTGGTTTAAGTTATTCTTTTTATGAACTTGACACTTGTATCAGTTTTTCTGGAAGATTCTTTCTGAGTTGGAAACTTGTCAAAAGGATGGAGCTTAGCTTTCAGTGAACATAGGTCCATTTACAGTTTTGCATCCAAACTCCTGAGTATTTATAACTGCATTGGGTATAGGTGCTAGGGCGCTGCCAGCATGGGGGAGCTAGGGAGTGCTCTTTGGTGGGCACAGCCAATTCCAGCCAGCTTCAATGGACCTACCACACAAGCAAGTTGAAAAATGGAAATCTTTATTCTTGGCTGATTAACTGAAGAGTCAGTTCAAAAATTAGGAACTGAAATTTGTTTTGCATCCACATTGTGGAAGTGAAAAGAAAATCTGAAGGTGACTTCTATATCATTATATGTCTGTCGATTTCTCCAGAAACACTGTTGAAAACATGTACATATTGCAGTTAATTAATTTATTTTGGTCTACAAATTTAGCCATGCTGAATCTCACCTCATACCTATACATCATGATATCTAATTTTCTTCTTCATTTATGGTCTTCTTTTGGTATGTTAATGGAAAAGAATTTTATATACCAAAAATAACTTTGAGGGTATGCTGTGTTGACAGGGCTCAGACAATATCCAAGTGTTAGGGGGAAAATTGATGGAACTGAGAGTCTTACACAAGAACTTCAAATCCTTCCTGAGGGAAAGACCAAGTCTAGGCTCTGGATAGAGCAACAATACTGAGTGCTTTTGATAGTTCCTGCCTGTGATCCCCACTCTGCTGTCAGAGACTGAACACCCTTCCCTAGCTACTGTGCCTGAGTCTAGTAAGTAATTTTGGATTGAATTAGTTTCTCTGACAGACAAAACAGACTTTACAGTTGGTAAATTGAATTTCTGTGGTTCAGTGACCACTATGGGAATTCTTTCAAGAAGATTTTTGCTTTATCGATTGGTAAGTTTCCTTGTAAATAGACACAGGCAGCACACACTGCAACACAAATGATTCATTGACTATTGCCATTAGAAAAAAATATTAAATTCTGCCTATATCTACCAAGTCACTTAGACGTGTATATACACGTCTATACAAAATGAAAACAAAATTCAAACATCTATATAAAATGTTATTTTTATTTCACGAAGAGTACATTTTATATAGCCTGAATATACACAGAGTGACCTTCTTGGAGACTAGCATCAATATTCAGTATTACAAAATACAATGTGTCTTTAATGGAGTGAAAAGGTGGGAATGTTTACTTACCTTAAATATGATTGAATGAATGGGGAACTGGCACTGCATGCTTTGGTTCAATTAGAGGCTAGTGTAAGCCATATAATGAAAGAAAACATAAGAACCTCCATATTTAAATTATTATTAGCATCACTGGTATCACAATTGGCACTGAACATAATCACCAAATATTTTCTGCATTTTATTTGACCAATACTGCATATATCATTATCCTAACATCCATAGTATGTATAAAATGCATTTATTTAGGCAATGCTTATAAGATCTTGCACATATAAGAAATAAATTTACAATTTTCAAATCACTCGATTCACTCTGTAGACTTTCCCAATTAGTATTTATTTTTCTAGTGGAAGACTTTTCATGGATAGATTTTCTATTTTTTCTTTTTTTCTTTTTTTCTGTGAATCTGAGCAAATCATCACCATGGGATCCAGAGATTAAAAATGTACAAGTGAAAAAGCATTTTTCTTATTATAAATAGTAAAAAAACAGTATCATTTCAGAGTGAGACAGACACAGAATACCTTCACTGAACTTCAGAGCAGGTCTCAAATTATCATCATCAATATAGATGTCTAGTAAAGAAATACTTCAGTGTAGTTTTGAAAGACAGTCAAAGGGCAGACTAGAGCTACAACACAGTATGAGAAAAAATAAGTCTAATAGAAAGATGTATTTTTGTTTCTTCTCATATTAATCCATTATTTAGAGCTCCCTTGCATCAAGTCATCATTACAGTAGCAATACCTCTTGGCTGAGGCAGTGTACAGGGGGCCCTCTGAAGAGCTAGTTATTACAGGAGCCAGTAAAAAAGTTACTTTTTCATTATTGTCTGAGGTTAAAAAGCTGGTTTATGAGATGTTGAAATAAGCGGGAAAATCTTAAATACTTCAAAATGAGACAATTTTTTCTGGAAGCAAAGAAAGCATAGGAATATATTCTGGCAAATATTTCAGCTACTGTCTTTCAAAACTCAACAGTTACATACGATGTTTGAAACAAAAACATGCAGAGATAAACACACATACACATTTTAAAAGTCTTTTAATTATAGAAAAAAGTTTTTATTTAAGAAAGGATTTATTTGAGAGCTCCAATTTTAAGCAAAGAGAGGTTTTAACAATGTATTTTAATAAAATTTCAGATTTAGTTATCATCGTTAAAAATTTAAAATTTACAGTTGAAAAATATCATTGACTCAAGTCTATTTTTTGCATGTTTTTACTTTGAAAAGTTGTCAAAATACTTCATTTGTCAAAGACTTTTGTCTTTGCCTTTTCTTTATCAGAGTAACCTCTAAACAGTCTTTGAAACTGCATTTTTCTTTCTTGTTGAGCTCAAATGCATCCCATCAACAACTGGAAGAAGTTAAAGGAGTCTTCAGCAGAAAGATGCTTTTGAAACAGCATCTGTGATTCTGTATATATGAAGACTTATTAGATAAACTATACGGATTAGATAGATGATACATTAAGTAGAGTGGTTTATTCTAACAATCTCATTATCAAATTGTCAAATGAGATCGTTGTACAGCTTCATACGGTAATGACTTAAGACACTTTCTTACATTTTTTATTCAGGTTTAATATCTATGTATTTACACAAACATATTCTAAACATTTGCAAAGCTATATTGCTTCTCTTTAATTTTTTATTGCAGTCTTGATATATGTTTAGGCATGAAGGTCCCATTATTTAATGCCACATTATCTGCTTCCTACTGATAAGAATGGCTTTCCTAAGAACCCTTCATCCTAAGATGAATTTGAGGTTTTTGGTTTCGTTTAGTTTTTTGGGGAAACCACATGGTTTTTTTCCTATGAGACAAACAGAAATTAAAAAGGAATTTCAACTATTGATGATCAACTGTTTAATTAACACTTTGTGGAGTCATTTTTTATCACTAGTTTCATTTGTTATTTCAGTCTTTATTTCTATTTTTACTATATAGAAATTAACAGTGAGAGATTCCTAAAAAGTTTTTCAGAGCTGTTGTATTTCTAAATATCTCTAAATAATTTTTTAAGAATTGCTGTTTCTGTATTACAAGGCACAAAACGGTCTTCAACTGATAGTCTCTTCATCCACTAACTTGTCTCTCTATTTAGTAATTCCTCTCTTTTGCCTCTTTATCTGTTCAACCTCTGTTTCAAGTCTCTTTTTCCCCACCTCTGTTTATTACTACAGTTTTGTTCCAAACTCTTCACTTCCACTGGCCGTATGTATAATTCCTTGACCTCAGCAGACCTTTACATTGGCAAATATGTCACCTGACAATGCAGCTTCCCACTTCTTATAACGCTTTTTACTTAACCATTCTAAATATTACAAGTGTTTCTGTCACAATTACCACCCTTAGAAGTGCAAAGGAAGGGTTTTGGATTGCCTGAGAGGCAGTTTCTATCACAGGAGAAACAGCCTGTCAGTGTGTAGTGGGTCTGGGATGGTAGTGATTTTCCACTGCAGCTCTTGCAGTGCTGTGCTTACTGTTGATATCAATATTATGACTACTGCTAGCACAGCACCAGGGCTGTCCCTCCAGCATTCCTTCCCCCACCTGTAGCTGTGATCTTGGGAGGGACCATGGCCAGGACAGCTGACCCAGGCTGACCAAGGAGATATTCTATACCATATGATGTCAGTTCAGTAATATAAACTGGAGGAGAGGAGCAGGAAGGGGGGTCAAGATTCATTTTTGGCCTTCCAAAAACAACTGAAGTTGCGTACTGAAGCCCTGCTTCTCGGGAGGTGGCCAGACATCGCTGCTGATGGGAAGTAGAGAGTAACATCTCTATTTGCTTTTGCTTCACTTCTCGCTCATGTGGCTTTGCTGTTTCTTTATTAAACTACTTTTATCTCAACCTACGAGGCTCTCATCTTATTTTCTCCCCTTCCCTGGCTTGCTGAGGAGGTGAGGGATAGCGCGATGTGGTAGGCACTTGGCATCCAGCCAGGGTCAAACTACCACGCAGTGACCACATGATCATTTCACCAAAATGAAATAACAGTTGCAATTGTTTAAAGAACAATTAAAGAAGGCTTATGATTCTATTTCTTGCTAGGCTATACAATTCAGTAATGTAAGGAAAAATAATTAAGAGTTAATGTTTTCTGTTTACAATATCAATAAACACCCAATGGAAAAAAAAAAAAAGGAAACAGAGCTATTGCCTTTTAAGATGTTTTTGAACTAGCTTTGCATAATCTGACAGAGTAGATAACTGAGAGATTGTTTACCTAATTATTCATAGTCTAGTGTGTTTATTTAAACTGAAAGCCTGAACTTCTAAGATCATTGCATGACAGTGTCAGCTGATATAGCTTTTGGTCTGACTGAACACCTTGTTGAGAGGACACATTCTGGGGTTTTTTCAGGAGTGAAATGTGATTAACATAGTTCTACAGTTCACATGATCATTTTATTTTTATAGCTTTACTACAAGCATAAATTAAGAACAAGTAACTGCAATGGTTTGGAAAATTAATTGCTGTATGTGTAGCATTTTTTGGCTATTTGAGTATACTGAAGGTACTAAGATACAAACTAGTCCTTGTTCAGAAACTCATTTACAGCATAGCCTTCTTTTCATTCTCTTTTAATAAGGTTTGGGGTTTTTTTTTTCATATTGCATTATCCTAATGCCACATATACTGATGGTATAGATAGGTATATTTATGTAATTCCTGGAGAAATATGAATTCTTCTGTTGTGATAACGTTGCCATTAAGCTTGGCTGCATTTACTGAGGGTGGGATTCTAGGACCAGGATCCTTTGGATGTTTGTTGATTTACATTTTCCTACTAAATTTATCCTAGTGCCTTTCCTTCTTTTTTTCTACACTCTCCTTATTTTTTTTTTAAAATCATATTTCTGATTTGTTACATAGCATCTATTTTGCTTGCCGTTGTAATAACCAGTTTCATGTTTTCTTCATGTGAGTTTAACATTCTGCTACTGATGACCATTTTCATCATATCTACTGTAGCTCACGTAGTACATATGAGAATATATTCTTTATTTGTCTCTCAAATTTTCTTTTTCCCTTGTTAGTGGCCTTGCTGTCTCAGTTGCAGTGTTCTGGCTAGTTGCAATTACAAGTTTTCCCAGCTGGGAGTTTGTTTCATTTTTCTTGGTCTCTGTGACACACTGATCTATTTGGAAATGTAGTTCAAATTGTTTCATCTGTGTATTTTGCATCTTCTTTCCATGCAATATTAATGATGATTTTGTGGATATTTTTGTGTTCAGAGTTTTAAAGAAAAAAACTAGTCACAAAAACTGATGATGGTCTGTGAACTGTTACATCACAAAAAGAGACTTTGAAATGGGATTTCAAGAGAAATATTAATGGCTATAACTACAGGGAAGGCCTGAAAGCTAAAGAAGTCTACTCTAGCTGTCATTACATGATGGAGTAAAAGGCTACTTCAAGTTTTGGTGAAAAAAATGATCAAAATACTCATAAATCTATTTATAATTTTTCATTTTTGCCTAAGTCATGCTTTTTAATGCCATTCTTAGTTAAAATTGTTGTGATGTTCGCTTCTCATGGCGTAATCAATTGGCATATAGCAATTGCTTTGACTGTGTCTGAAAAGCATTGCATTTACTCAACTGAAGTCTGCATAATCATTTAGAACTGATATTCATGAGTATGCACATATTCTTTTCTGTTAAGTGACATAGCTCTTACATGAAAAAAAAAGGTCTAGAAAAAAAAGTACACAGGTTTATATTTTCAAGGAATGCAAGCTGGCAAAAACTCTTTAAAAAAGTATGGCTCATGACTTCTAGTCTTCAACGTAAATGTGAGTTGGCCTATTTAATTACAGTTGATTAAATAGAATCCTTTCTATTACTTTTGTTGATTGAGCAGATGAAGTGCCTTGTGTAGGTGCTATGAAGCAAACACTTGTGAGTAACATCTTTAGGTTTCTGTTTCCATTCATGTTTTAAAATCTGGTCTTCCAAAGTCTCTTCTGAAAAATTGTGGGATTTTTCAAAAAACGTCACTGAATGTGGAAAAGGTACATAAATTAATTATACTAAGCACATTTATTAATAAAAGTTTGTAATTCAAGTGGCCATAGAAAGTAAGATAGAAGTATAAATCTACAATATGACAATTAACTTAAAATATGAACTGTATGATTACTCCTGTATTTTTCCAGCTCTGTTCCATGTTCCAGAGTTCTGCTAGATAGAAGGATTTCAATCTACATTAAACTTCAGCAGAACCAAATATAGTTTCACAATAAGAACTGTACCAGAGATGTTTCTAAGTTGCAAAAATTTCTAACATATTTTTTGCTTTCCATACATTTATCTTCCTGCTGGTTTCTGGAAATAATGCAATATGCTCTTTCAATACTAGAGTTGCCCTCCATTCTAAGAATTGTATGACAAAAACTCAGTTATAAGTCAACTGCATTTAAATTAAATTTCAGATGTTCACTAGTACTGAAATGATGACTCTTTCAATTGAAAAAAAAAAAAAACAAAACAAGAAAAAGTGTTCCAGTTACTGTAATACCAAAGTAACATAGATAACAGGGTGTTGATCAGCATAAATATAGAAATCGAAATTTTAAATTTTATTTGCCATTCTTGAAACTACCCTGAAGTCATCCTTTTAGAAACAATGCAAGACTGTGTATATATAGTGAAATAAAGTGTTTCAGGCTTACCCCTGCAGCACTGCACTTAATTGCCATTTTACTTATGATTTCAAGAAAAACAGAATTGATTCTGCAATTTATGTGGGATTTACATAAAATTGTATAAAGGCCAGCATTTAGTTGACTGCCTAATTTTAGTGTGAGATATGATGTACCCTTCAAAACTATCATCAACCAATGAACTGAATGAGTATTGATGTATAAACCAAAGGAATTTACACACATATATCTGAGAGACAATAATTTGGTTATTTGATTTAGCATTTTGCTGTTGTGGGCAACTAGACAATATTTCTCTCTCTTAGCTCTTTTTAAAAACTAACTACAGTTTTCCCACTGTTACCACAATTAAAAGACTTGTCCTGAATCTTAGTATTCTAATGGTTAGAAATTTTCATCCAATTTCAATTGTAATTTCAATTGTCCTTTGGCTTAATTGTTTTTTGACTTTCTCCAGTGTTAACCTCCTAGTTTATTTTTAGCAAGCAATCACATCCTTACTTTGTCTTTGTTTTCCAGTCTTTTGGAGCTAAGGTCTTTTGTCTCCTCTTGGAAAATAATCAGTGTAAATCAATGTTAGATATTATGTAACCTTAGATTGAGAACTTCAACGTTAGAATGCTACATTTGGAAACCTGAGTAATACAATCAGTAGTACTTTTTGATAAAAATATCAATACATTTCTTTCTGGATGACAGTGGAGAGTGAGCTAACCAGATGGACTCTTACATCAGAGGACTAAGATGATCAGAAGCATTTTACAATACTGATGTGAAACATATTGCTATTACAGAGAAACAAGTTCTCATCATTGTTATTTTAAAAACATCACTTTGGAAAACCCTGACGTTCAAGGCATAGCTCTGAGAAACAATAATATATGTCAAGCTGTGCCATTCATTACATGAACGTGACTAGAGTTGAAACCTGAACATATCTGAGAGACAATTTAAGCACTATTCCCTCAATTCTTCAGTTTTCATTAATAAAATAATTTCATTTTTTGTTGTAATAAATTATTTATAAAGACAGAGTATAGATATTTATACACATACATTTTGCATAAATGTATGCAATTTTATATTTATGTTTCCATGATTTATTTTAGGTTTTCTTCTTTTAGGGATTGTTTGTTTGTCTATTTGTTTGTTTTTAACAGATGAGAAAGGATAACAATATAATCACAAAAGATTGAATAAATAGTAAAATTCCCCAATTTCTTCCATGCTCACTAAAGGTCAGCTACAGTAAATACAGAAGTGAATTCAGAGTTGAATTCATATTGTCAACATGTTTGTTCTTCAAAACTTTAGAGATTGTAAATTAAAAATTCAGCGCTTGCTATTTGTTTTACTGGTGAGATTATTACTTGATTCAGATGTCAGCAGATAAGCAACAGAGAATCACAAATGGGACTGAAATTATAAAAAAATAGTATTTCTGTGACCTACTTCTTACAAGAATAACTTGTAGCAAAGCAAAATATTTTTTCTTTAATTTGCATTGCAAATACTTTAAAATTTTGTGGGCTTTTAAATTTTTTCCCACTTTTTATATTCTACTCTATATTTTATTTTTACTCAGACAAAAACATACTGCAGTGTCATGTATTGCTGGGACAACAAGCAAAAGTAATCAGTATTGAAATTCTGTATAACTGTATTCCTAAAATTCCCTCATTTTGCCTATGTATACTCCTTTCGTCTTTCCTCTTTAAATTTTTACATTCTCTCTGTTTAAAATGTAGCTTCTGTACTTCTTCAACAAAGGCAGACATGACTTGAGGAATGTTTTCCTATCTCTCTTTGCATTACTACATCTGGTAGCTTACAAAAATGATGTGTCATTTCTACTATGGGAAATGAAAAGTGTAATTTGAGATCTCATCAAACACAATATAAAAAACTGCAATTATATTTTCTCAAGAGTTCAAAAAGATACATTCTACACATCAAGATCTGGAAAATCAATTAAATAATGAGAAGAGTGTTTGCTTATTGCATATATAATGCCTTTTTCTTACCTACTGATTATCATATTTCTGTTTTCTTTTTCGGATTTTTACATCAATTATAGTTAAAATCCTCTGTCTTTTTAAGCCTGATATTTCTTTTTTTTGGTCAGTTTAATTATTTATGTCCATTTTTCTCTACAAAATCAAACAATCTTGTGCCTGGTTAATATTCTGTTTTCACCTAGAGAGGAAAATCTAATTTTACTAACCTTTCCATGTACTTCTATCCCCTTGAGTGTTTCAGCATTCTGTGTAATATTTGTGTACCTTTTCACTTCTGTAAAACATAGCAGTTAAAATTATGACTGAATGACCTTTGTTCTAGTAACGCCACTTTTCACATGAAGCTGTCAAGGTAAATATATATAAATTTTGGTTCTAGTTGTAAAAATTGCTATAATTGATAATATTATTTGAAGGTTGCATGCTGCTCTTGCTTTAAAAACTACTCTCAGAAAAAATCAGAGCTTTCTATTTTTCTTCTAAATTTTCTATCTTTATTTTTAAAAATACAAAAACTTATATATTCCATTACGTCACCTTTATTTCATAGCTTAGAATCACTGATGGGCATACTAGTTGAAAAAAGACCAAAGGAAAAATAGTTTGGGGAGTAATATTAGAGCACTATGGAACAAACTGGTAACCTTGCATCAGGAATGGATGAAAATACTCCTGTGAGAGATTTGAATGAGGTCTTAAAATCTTTCCAGAGCAGAAAGTCTACAGTCTTCTCCAGTAACAGAGTCCAGTGTTCATTGTTCTGTTAGCAAGTTTATCTTATTGTCTAGCCTAAATCTCATTTGTTGTTTTCTAAGGACATAATTTTTGTCCTACTCAGAGTGAGCATAGAGAAAAAAAAACACTACTCTGTACTTACAAAAAGCATTCCATTAAGAACCTGCTTTAAGACTGTTATTTCAATTCTTTCTGAGACAAAAATGACCAAATTACAATTCAATTCGGTTCAGGGAAGTAAGTTTTACAAGGTAAACAAATCACAAATTCTGTGCTCCCTTATTAAAAGGGACTAAAGATGGCAAGGACTTTTCATTACCATTGTACCATGTAAAAAATGTCTCCATACTCAAAAATGTATTAGTTGATGTGGCAAATAGCCACTATTATGGTACTGCCTCAAGCGTCTCTTTGTGACTGGGCTGCGAGATGTGACTTCAAACAATGGTCTAAAAGCAAGTAGCTTTCAAAGATAAGTAAAATATTTTGGAATTCTTCTAGGGAGACCTGCTTTCAGGCAAGATGACAGAAAGACTGGCTATGCAGTTCAATACCAGTGAACCCCAGTGTCAGAGGAAAACACATCCCCTACTTAACATGAAGTTTTCCAAACTTTGCAGTTTGGATAGGAACAGAACTGTGACTTCGTTTTTGTTAGTCAGTCTTGCCTTGGTTTGCTTTTGTAATAGATTTCATTTAAAAAATGTAAAATTGGTACTAAAAATGCATTTGGGTACATATAAATTCATATAGCCTAACAACTAACTGAGTACTTCAGCTACCAAGTTACAAAAGAATTGCCAATTCCTGTTCAGCTGATTTATATCTTTCAGTTAATGCCAGTCTGTTCTACTTTATAACTGCTCCAAATGTAAAGGAATTCTCAAGGAACTGCCCTAGTAATGTGGTACGAGAAACAGAAAACTACATCAGAACATTATTTTGAACTGTCGAGAGGCCTGACACTCATAAAATCCTGCAGGCAATTTTTAAAACCTTCATTGTGTATGAATGGAACAAAATTCTTTTTCACTGGAAGACAACTACTTGAGGGATGCAGATAAAGAAATTTGAACTGTGTGAACAATACAGTATGCCATTTAAAAAGAATTTTGCAGTTCCACCAAAATTATTGTGTCAGTACTCTATTTATTAACTTTTTATAAGACATATTTAAGAAGAGATTACACTTTATCTCATTCTCTTTGTGCATATGGATGCACAAACCTGAAGGTTTTTGTTGTTTTGGTCTCAAATGCATCTACATACCATCTTTACTTACAAAATTTTAAAATTCTTTCTCCTATCAAGGTAAGCCCTCTTCACTTTGTGTTACTGCTGCATGACTTCTTTCTCTTGCATACAATTCTGAGGAATGAAAGTAACAAATATTTCAGCCTTTTTTGTATTATATCAATCACCAGTGTTTCAATATTGTCTTGTCTTTGAGAATCTGGCAAACATTCCCTTTGGTATGCTATGTCTCATAAACAAAGATCAAAAGATTCATTTTGAATTTTAATAGTTTGCTAATAAGTATTAAAGAAAACAACAAGATGTAACAGTAACAAAATGTACATGTTCTGTAACAGACTGCAGCAATATTCAGAGCAGTGTGGCTGCTGTCTTGGCACAGCAACAAAATTAAAGATGGAGTACACAGAAAGCAATATACATTTTCAGACTACATACACCACAATTTAAAAAAAAATTAGTTGCCTTGTAGGGGTTTATGTATTTTTCTGAAGCATCTGGCATCTGCTGTCAATGAGACAGTATTATTGGATTAGACAGAACTAGACAGATCTATTTGTTCCAATATGCCATTTCTTATGTTCATGTACAGTTCATCCTTATAAATTACTGTTATTTTCCTTCCTAAAATAAATAGCTAGACCAATATTATTATTGCTGACCTTTTTCTTTTTTCTTTTTTAATTGTGTTCCACATTGTGGCCTAAATGAATAATGAAGTTTGTTTTGTATTTCCAGCAAAAAGAACCTACTGGTTCAATGATTCATTGCAAAATGCCACAAATTCCCATTTTCCATTGTTCTATTTCTGAAGATTAGCAACATTCTTAATTTCACAACAGAACAGAGCGGTATATTTCTAAAGAAACATGAAGTTTGGTCATTTAGACATGGAAAGACTTTTCAGGAAGTAACTCTGTTTTGTTATAAAGAGAAACATGCCCTCATTATATAGTGCATGGAATTTTTTTCAGCTTGTAGTCAGTCTCGAACAAAGTCTTGAATGAAGGACCTCCATTTTAACGAGTTTAGCTCAAAAACCAGTGAAGAATCATTGAAAAATACAATGTTTTTAACTGAATTCAAGTTTCTAAGAAAAAAAAGTATAATGAAAAGAGAATATCTATTTATTTAAAACTGCTGATTAATTTGCTCAAAGCTTAATTATGTATGACAGAACTAAAGTATGACAGAACTGATTAAACTCATCCTTCTGACTAAGGTAAGAAATCAAAATGTTTTCCCAATAGACAGAATAAAACTTATTGAAGCTTTTGGCCTCAAATGAGATAGTAGCCTCACTGACTACCTAACATCTTGCTACTGTGAAGGTGTGCTGTAATTCCATTTCACAATTAGAGGCTCAGGGTGATTCATCACTGGTGTGAATTGGAAGCAAACCTATTGCAGGACTCCTGGTAGAGTAAGGAAAAATATGAAATTTTCATTCAAGACAGCTAAAGTGGCAAAGCTCATTGACAATCTAACAATTTAGAATTACAGAGTAACAGATTTCTTTCAATGAAACTGAGAATGAAGTAATAACATATCTCAATTAACTGTCTTCTTTATTCTTCATTCTATTTCATAATTTGAAGGGGTGTGTCTCTTTAAGAGACCTCAAGATTTATTTTAAACACAAATAAACCAAGAAGCATACAAAAACCATTGAAGACATCTGTTCATATGAGATTACAAGTGTGATTTCTTTAAGAGTTTCAGGGTGTGTACTCAGATCACCTTGAGAATACTTTGGACAGATAATAAGAGCCAATTCACGGAACCTAATTTAGAAGTTAAAGTTCCACAAACAAAGGAGGTTCTTGTATATGGTGACTTAGAGCCTGAATGCCTCAGAGTCTCATTTTCTCAAAGAAAAGGACTTGCAAAAAAAAGCCCAGAAGCCATTTCCAAGACACAACACTTGTCAGCAAACAATGTATTCACAATGCCTCAATCCTGAAAATGCCCATAGGGTATGGGTTTCTATAAGTCACAGGTAAAAAACTCTGTTTCCAGAAACCAACCTCAAATATTTCCATTATGACTATCAGGTTTGATATTTCACGTTAATTTAATTTCTCTACTTTCTTGATTATTCACAAAGTATCAAATACCCACATTTTAAAATTTCCTAATTAATTTTATCCCCTAAAGCTATGAAAATGTCTTAATTTATGTATTTTGCATTCTAACACTCAATATATTTTTACTTGTATATCTGATGTAAAAATTTTTCCTTAGATCAAGACGATGAAAAAAAACGAAACACAAAAGCACAAAGAATGAACTCCATCATACCACTCGTAAAACTCTTCAACAAGTTAAAATAAAAATACAGTGTTTTTTAGTGAAAGATAAATAAATATGTTTATGCTAAAAATTTGTAGTCTCCTATATCTCTCGATCCACCTCACCGTGCACTCATCCAAGCCACACTACCTGAGCTTTCTGATGAGGATGTTGTGGGAGACAGTGTCAAAAGCCTTACTGAAGCCAAGGTAGATGACATCCACTGCTCTCCCCTCATCTAGACAGCCAGTTTTGCCCTCACAGAAGGCTTTCAGGTTGGTCAAACAGGATTTCCCCTTGGTGAAGCCATGTTGACTCTCCCTGATAACCATCTTTTCCTTCATATGTTCAGTGATAACATTCAGGATGAGTTGTTCCATCACTTTTCCAGGGATGGAGGTGAGGTTGATTGGCCTGTAGTTTCCTGGGTCGTCCTTCCTGCCCTTTGGAAGACTGGAGTGACATTGGCCTTTCTCCAGTCCTCAAGCACCTCACCCGTCCCCCATGATTGTTCAAAAATGATAGAGAGAGGCTTAGCAATCTCATCAGCCAGCTCTCTCAGCACTCTAGGATGCACCCCATCAGGACCCATTGACTTATGAGCTTTAAGCTTGGTCATCAAATGTTTAACTTCTTCCTCTTCCACCCAGGGCAAGTCCTCTGCTGTCCTGGCCATCCTGTTATCCTTGCCGGACTGAGCTTCCCAAGGGTCAGTCTTGGCTGTAAAGACTGAAGCAAAGAAGGCATTCAGTACTTCGGCCTTCTCTGCATCCTCAGACACCAGGGCACCCTCAGCATTTAGCAATGGGCCCACATTCCCCCTCACTATCCTTCTGCTGTTGATGTACTTGAAAAATGCCTTATTACTGTCCTTAACTTCCCTGGCTAAATTCAATTCTAAAAGGGCTCTAGTCTTCCTAGTTGCAAGCCTACATGCCCTGGCAATGTTCCTATACTCTTCCCAAGAAGCAAGCTCCTGTTTCCACCTCTCATAGGTGGCTGCTTTCTGCCTGAATTGTCCCAGCAGATCCTTGCTCATCCATGGAGGCCTCTTACCTCCTTTTCCTCCTTTCTTGCGCATTGGGACACACTGATCCTGGGCTTGGAGGAAGTGGTGCTTGAGGACTGACCAGCTCTCATTGCCACTTCTGCCATCTAGAAGCATATCCCATGAGATCCGTTCAAGTAGATCTTTGAAGAGGCCAAAGTCGGCTCACCTGAAATCCAGGGTTACAGTCCTGCTTTGTGTCCTATCTCTTCCACACAGGATCTTGAACTCTACCATCTCATGGTCACTGCAGCTGAGGTTACCTCCAACCTTCACATCCCCAACCAGGCCCTCTCTATTCGTCAGTACCAGGTCCAGCAGTACACCCCTCCTTGTTGGTTCCTCGATCATCTGCGACAGGAACTTGTTGCCAAGAATCTGTAGGCACCTCCTGGACTGTGTGTTCTTGACTGTGTGGCTATCCCAGCAAATATCAGGGTGGTTGAATTCCCCCATGCGGACCAGGGACTGTGATCGCAAGGCAGCTCTCAGCTGTTCATAGAAGGCCTCATCCACATCCTCCTCTTGATCACGTGGCCTGTAGCAGACTCCTACAACAATATCAACTGCCTTGCCCTGGCCATTAATTTTTATCCATAAGCACTCAATCTGCCCTTCACCACCACCCAGGCACAGTTCAATGCACATTAATTGCTACCTCACATAGAGAGTAACTCCACCTCCACGTCTTGTCAATCAGTGTTTCCTGAACAATACATAACCCTCCATGACTGTGTTCCAGTCATGGCAGCTGTCCCACCATGTCTCGGTGACCACAATGAGGTCATAGCCCTGCATCCGCACCCATATCTCCAGTTCCTCCTGTTTATTCCGCAGGCTGTGTGCATTGGTGTAGAGTCAGCGCAGAGGCTTACTCAAACACACAGGTTCCCCTGGGCGGGTGCAGGAGGTTCCTCCCCAGTTTGGCTCTTTCTCAGGGTTGTCAGCCTTCCATATCTCAGCGCAGTGTGCAGATGAAGGGCACTTATCATGGCATACCCTGTGCTGCCCTGTTTCCCAGCTAGACGGGACAGCTTGTTCTGTTTTGCTTCTCCCCCCACTCCCAAAGTCCCTTATTTTAAAGACCTCTTTATTAAGTTTAATAGTCTACTCCAAAATAATCCAGTGCCTTTACGGGAGAGATGAATCCCATCCCATCCTATGAAGCTGTAGTCCCCAAGGAAGGATCCATTGTCTAAGTACCCAAAGCCTTCCCACCAGCAGCAGCCTCTCAGCCAGGAGTTCACTGATTTTTCCATTGCAGACTACTCCTTTATCTCTAGTGAACAGGACAGAGGAGAAAATAACCTGAGTCCCTCTGCCTTTTACCTGCTCCCCCAAGGATTTAAAATCCATCTGAATTCTGGAGATGTCATGCCTCATGACATCATTCATACCTACATGGAACACAAGTAGGGTGTAGTAGCCTGCATCTCTGACGAGCCTTGGCATTCTCTTGACCACACCCCTGATCTTGGCCCCAGGTAGGCAGCACATCTCTCTTGACTCCCTACCTGCTCCACAGATGGGTCTCTCAATGCCCCTCAGCAGCGAGTCACCCACAACAAGCACCCTTTGCCTCTTCCTGTGATGTCCATTACCTACTGCAGGTGGAGCAGCTGATGGGTTTAGTGGGTTTTCCCCTCTTGGAGCTTGCTCGTCGAAGTCCCTTGTCACCAGTGCCTCATACTTATTTGTAGTGGGCACTCTGGAAGGAGAGCTTTGAAGACGAGCCTTTGCCTTTCTTTTTTTTTGTAACCAGGATCCATGATTTATTGGATTCACTGGAGGCTTGCACCTGATTGTGGAAGTCTCCATCTATCTCCACTTCTTCCCCTCTAATACTACAGAGCCTACTCACAGTTTCCTGCAGCTCTTTCACCAGACGCTGTAGTTCCTGGACTTGAGGGCACCTGTGACACATTTTTACCTCAGAGGCATAGGTCCCTAAGCAGTCTAAACACTCCCTGCATTCCACCTGGACCGAAGCTTCTCTATTAGCTGGCTCAGTCTGTGTGGATGCATTGACCTTGGTTTTGTCCACCTGAGCCCTGGCTTTAGTAGTCAGGCGAGCACTCACCATTTTGCTAGGTTGAAGTTGAAACTGGGTCACTTCTCTGACTTCCGCTTCTCTAAAAGGGCCACGGGGTTGTTCCCTTCTCGTCCTCCATGCGTGAACTGCCACGTCACATCTGGTGCCGCATCACTCCCTGTTCACTGTGCTCCAGGCCACTCTCACTCCCTGGGGGATGTTTAAATCCCTCGCGGTTGCTGTGGCTCCGCCCCCCGGCAAGACCATCCCCCTCACAAGAGTTGCCTGGTCCTGGTGGCTCTCCTCGCTTATTGTCCATTCCCCGTGCTCCAGGAACCCCTGGATTACCTCAATTGGCCACAAAGCCGCGAATAAAAGAGCCTTGCCTCTGCTTAGTTTACCACCATTTAAAAAGATCGAGCAGAACTGGTATACTAAAGTAAGCTATGGGCATTATTTTCATAATGTTCAGGATTAGAAACTGTAGTTTTCTTCATTGTTGAGTTCATCCTGATAAATTTTGGTTTATTTTCTGAGCAGTATCTGTATTATTTGTCTGGGTAAATGAATGAATTAATTTATTAGTTGACCAGGAAATGAGTTGTCTCATGTGTCTTAACAAATTTGAATTCCATGAACACAACTTCTAATAAACTTTTCACTTTAAAGCATAACAGAATAAAGAAGCAGTGCCATTCCCCCACTGTGTCATTTTTACTAAAGGAGAGGACAACATCATCCAAGAAATTTCCATTGTCAACAAGTTTGAGAGATCGATAGAGCTGACAACTGCCTTTATAACATGGAGATAATAGTGAGGACAGCTGACTGATCAGAAAGGACTTACTAAACAACTTAGATGAAATTTGAATTATTTCAATTTTCAGTCTTGATCTTCTTACTGCATGCTTGGTATGATAGGAATTTTTCACTCAACAAAGGATGAACAAGAATGGGAAGTCCTACATGTACATGTAGGCAATGATATCTGTTATTAGTCTAGTTGATGTAGTTCTATATATGTACAAGACAAAAAAGACGTTGAGACGCCAGAAAAAAAAAAGAAAAATGCTGTTCTTTCAAGGATGGCTGTTAGAAAAAGAAGACAAACAACTCAGATGGATGAGCTTCACATCTGGCTCAATACCAGAGTGGGGTGGTAAAAATAAAGCTTAAATCGCAGTTCTGATTTTGGAGCCCATTCAAATATATACTTCAAATACAATTTCAGTGATTGCAAACTCACAGGAGTGGGACTCCCCAAAAAATTTTTTTAAAATTATGTGGAAAATGACAACTCTTACCTGTATACTGTTACCCTCTTGGTAGGAAGGAGGCATTTATTCAAAACCACTGCATGTATAAGTTTATTTCTTAGTGATTTGTCCATTATTTAGGATTGTATTAAAAAGAGAAACAATATTTTTCACTTCAGATGTTTTCCACATTTGGGTTTAGTTATGTATACGTGTGTATATTTTTCAAATATGTATGTATAGATATGGGCAAACTAACATCCATAAAGATTTGGAATATTGATAAACATTTATAGACATTTAAGAAAACACTAATTTACTTCAAAGGTAATTAAAATTAATCAGTTATGATCTAACAAAAACATGCTCCATTTCATAATATAAACTGTGCAGACCCTTATTAGCCCTTATTGGCCATCATACTCCTATTCACTTACATTTTAGTTATTTCATTTAAGGATACCAAGAGCATTACATATCTGTGAGTATTAGAAAGCATCCTTGTTACACTATTCATCTTGCTCACCTGAAAAAAAGAGCCATTTTTAATTTATTATTAATTTTGTACAAATATAATTTTGTAAAAAACATATCAATACGGATGAAAAAAGGAGCTTATAAACAAAGCAATAAAGTTCTACATGTAATTATTAAAATACAGCTTTATGGAGTCTATCAATACAATCTGGTGGAAAAAAAGGGCCTGAAAACACAGAGACGTTTTTGAAAAATTTTTTAGTATATTTTGATCCATCTGATTAAAATGATAATACTTCCGTTAGGACTATGTACATTTCATCTTCTCTTACAATCACAAACTAGTCTCATTTTGGTCAGTATTGCACACACAAAAATTTTAATCATGAGCCAATTCTTCCAAACAGTTTCTTTTCTCGTCTCCCCATTTCTGTATAGAAAACATTTTTGAAGATGCCTTCTCCTTTGTGCAGAATTTTTTTGAGCAAATTGTTTGAAAAATTTATTAAAACCCACTCATATCATACCACTATATCTTTAAGAAACAGTATTTTACTTTTCCAAGTACATTAAAAGTTTTCTGTGTATTTTATTGACTGAAATGTTAGTTTTCAGGTCAAAAGTTTCTTAACAAAGGATACAAACAAAACGTTCTACTATTTGATGCTTTAGAAATGAGTGCTAGATTTTTTCTTCAATGTAGAATTAAAATGTCAACATTAAAGAGTTAATATATTCATTGTGCACATCCAGTTTCATCCGCTAGACCATTTTATACAGTCATTCTGCTAAAATGGGCTAGATAAAAAGTCGTTGTGCTGCTTTGTCACTTTAATACTTAGTAGTTATTTAAAATCATTTCAAATTCACTCCTTTTTAAAGTTATGTCTAAAGACACCTTTACAAAACAATGCAAGCAGAGATGTAGAAAAGTGGAAAAAGTTGATGTTAATCATCATATTAACTAAATAAAAAAATTAAAATAATCTCCTGAAATTAATTTTTTTTTGTAATTTTAATTTTGATTTCATACTTGAAAACTTGAGCAGTGTTTACTTCACATTTCAGTATGCTTCGGGCAGTAGGACTGTAAGTGCACAGATCAAAGATGAATCAAACACTTAAAACTGTCTGACAGAAGATTTGCCCCCAACTGCTCATATCAGAGAGTAAGATGACCATTGGCCAGAGTAAACATTGAGTGAAGATTTACAGAGAGACTTTTCTTACAAAACAGTATAAAAGAACAGGAAAATTCTTATAGCAGAAGTAAATTTAGGAGTGAAAATACCTGTAACCACATTTGATGTACCAGTACAGGCTGGGGGTTGAACAGCTGAAGAGCAGCTCTGTAGAGAGAGACCTGGGCATCCTGATTGATAATAAATCAACAATGAGCTAGTCATGTACCCTCGTGGCAAAGAAGGCCAATGGAATCTTGGGATGCATCAAGAAGAGTGTGGCCAGCAGGTCAAGGCAGGTTCTTCTCCCCCTCTACTCTGCCCTGGTGAGGCCTTGTCTGGAGTATTTCTCTCCTTGTCTGGAGAGAAAACAGAGTTCTAGGAGATAATAATCTAAGGAGTTTTTTGTTGTTTTTTTGTTGAGTTGTTAGAAGGAAAAGACTATCAGCTGATAGCTATAAGCTATATAAGCTATCAGCTGAAAAGGTGAAAATTCAGCTTCCCCCCCCTCCCCAACCCGTAAGCATGGTACAATCTTTTTGTGATTTCAGTGGACTTATTTTGGCTAAAATTAGCTGCTCCTTCATTCAGGATCATTTTCATAGCACAGAAAGATTTTCAATGGACTTAAAGAGGGCAAAAATCAGTTAACTGGAAGAGAATGCAACATCAACTGTTGTGGTTTAACCCTGGTAGGCAGCTAAACCCCATAAAGCCACTTGCCCACTCTCCTCCAGTGGAATAGAGGACACTGTCAGAAGGGTAAATTGAGAAAATTTGTGGGTTGAGATAAAGACAATTTCATAAGTACATCTAAAGCTCTTCACACAAACAAAGCAAAATAAGGAATTGACTCTTTCCAATCATCAGGGATTCATTCTATCATCTCCAGAAAAGTAGGACTCCATTACCTGTAACAGGTGTTTTGGAAGACAAGCATTGCAGTTCTGATCTTCATCTTCCTCATTGTTTCCCACAACTTTTATCACTGAGCATGATGCCATAGAATATGGGATACTTCTTTACTCAGTTGGAGTCATTCATCCCAGTTGGTCCTCTCCCAACTTGTTGTATACACCCAGCCTACTTACTAGTAGTGCAGTCTAAGAAGCAGAAAAAAATCTTAGTGCTGTGTAAACACTATTCAGAAATACCTAAACTTTTGGTGTATTCTCAACTATTTTCATCACAAATCCAAAAGATAGTGCCAAACAGGATATTATGAAGAAATATAACTGTGTTAGCCAAAACTAATTCACCAGACTAAACAGAATAAGGAACAATGTAATTCACTAATAAGTTACAGTTTTCACAAAACCAACAGTAAATGTGAACTTAATGAAGTTATTAGTTTCTAATATGTCCACAGATTTTCATTTCTCCCTCTGTAGGTTCCATTATATTGTAACTAGTTGTTGACATTATACTATTATTTGTATAAATTCTGATTTGACATGAAACCATTTGAAATTTACTGATTCACTAGTCAACAATTCTGATTCATGGAAGCATACAAGAGATTGAAATTAGTATTTGTTCCACATGAGTGAAGAGAGGGGCAAAAAAATCTTTCAGAATCCTATTGGAAAATATAAACTTCCTACAAAATTTCTAGTTTAGTTTCAGAAAATGGATGTGTTTTCATGCAAGAGATCTGACACTAACTTGGTGTAAGAAAAGACAGATATGAGATATCTAATCTGCTTGCTTTTCTGTCATATCACATCAAAGCCAGGAAAACAGACTCCTGAATCCACATCCCAGGTAATTAAACTTTACTTGTTTTGAGGACAGAGATGGGGTTAGATTTTGTTAAAAAAAACACATAATGTCATTTTTCATTTAGAAAATCATTATACGTTTCATTCATGATGACAATTCTTCTGAAATGTGATTTCCATAAAATTACTTTTTTTTTTTCTACTTTGTTTAGATAATCAGTAGCTCTTATATAAATATTTGTATTTTTTGCCTTGTGTCAGAGTGATAAAGACTTTTATTTCCAATCTCCATTGATGGCCAGACACTAAAATAGACATTGCTGTTCCTCCCCAGACAGCTGTTTCAAGTATTTTCATGCCATGTATATCACTACAACATTGACTTGAAGAGAAAACTCATTGCTTTGCAACAGCCCACTGCAAACAAGACAGAAAGTTCAGTTTACTTTGAATTGTCCTACATTTGTCTCAGGTAATAGGTGTGTTACCATAATTTACAGGCACTTAATTTTGTCGGGTTTTTTTTTATTTATGATTCTGTTCCTTCAGATAGTTTCAACATAATTTGTTGCTTACATATAGTGAAGGACATAGAGTGTACTCAGATGATCTTTCTCTTGCATGTCATCTGAATTCCTTCTAAATTGATTTGCTCTGAACATCACTATTTCCATATTTTAGGTTTTTTTCTCTTACTGCATAAACTCTCATCCATATCATCCTTCTAGACTGTTACCTCCTGGTCAGTTTGGTGTCCTAATGCTAGTGTGCTGCTTTGGCTATGATAAGAAAAGGATATTTCTTATGTTTGGAAAAGTTGCAATCAATTGTTTCATAGATCCTTTAAATATTGTCTACCTGTAATGGCTCCAAACCATTCTGCGTTTCTTTTATGATTACTTTAGAATAAAAAAGAAACACAATTTAAAACCGTATCTGAAGCATAACATCTTTACTAGAAAGATTATAGGTTGTGTTCAGTCTTTCCAAAGTAATCTGTTTATGCTGTCCTTATAGAAAGGTTGTTCAATTGCTTATTTAAATTAACTTTTTTTTTTTTTACTTTAACTCCTACATATTTTCTTCATTTAAATGGCTGCTTAATTCATTTAGTCAAATAAGACTTAGTTGTGGAGTGCTAGAGAATTCTGTAACCTGTGCTGTACCTTTTAACTTAAGAGATGTATTGCTGCATTTGCAAAAGAGTTATACTAATTCATTAAAATGTTTTAAAAATATTTTTTCTTCTTAAATCTTTCTTTAATACACACTTTGAGAAAAGTGTTAAAAAATATATGTACTGGAGGTCACATCTGTTTTAAATCCATACTTGATAACTACAGCAATTATACAAACTAGTGGTTTCCATTGCAGGGGGAAAAAAAATATAACCAAGCCACTTCTAACAATCTATTATTCTAATCCTCTGTCTAAGTGATAAAAAATACAGCTTTTTTTTTTTCTCATGTAAGAATAAACCCAGAAGTATAGCTTTCACTAAAAAATTCTAAGTTCCAAACTATTTTGAGACATTTATTTCTGAAAATAGCAGAGGTGACAATATCTTCCCTTTTACATGAATTTCCAGTCATATAGATCCAATAGAATAAATTTTAGAGCAACGAATCAGTACCCAAAACACATACTTCTCCTCTTAGAAGTTGGTTCGCTATAAATCTTATGTGGTGGTAATCTGGAATTATTTTTGTGATCGATATGTTACTGGTTATGTCAAAATAAACTCTGATATGCTATATAAAAACATTAAATTTATGAAGTTGTGCAGAGAATTAACAGCAATGAAATGCATTTTCAACACAGGTCTCTTGAAATGACAAAAGTCAGTGATGATAAATTGTGTTGCTAGGAGACAAGAACCACAGAAATCGTGTCTCTATTTGAAATAAGAAACTTATTCTAAAACATTCTCAACAGATAATAAGTGTTGGAGGTATCTCTTGTGCCGAAGATCACAGAGAGTATTTAATTTGTAAGCTGGAACAATGTAACCCAATCTTTAACAACAGGTAATTTTCTGTAAGAATTTCAGGATGAGGATGGAAGCTAATAAAATTGTAGACCCTGCTTAGATCGAGAGTTGTAATGCATGGTATTGCAGTTGTAATAATTATTTAACTATATATCCATGTTATATGCTTAAATGAAATTTAAAATGTTTTGAAGGAATTGTTTTGAGGGCTGATAGTTACGTAATTTAAAAAACACAGACAGGCTCTGAAGACAGAGATGATCAAAATCATAAAAATATTGCTACAAAAGTTAAAAATATATACAAGCAATTATATTTTATAGCGTTGAAGGGAATTATGTAAATTATTCATTTTTATCATAATAGATTGACTAACTATATGCATGTATTTATGACAACATATGGAGAGATTCTACATAAACAAATGGAACATTTTGAAATTTGCATTTCCACAGAGAAGAAAATTTGCTGATAAAAACATGTGACCCTGCTTTTGAGAAAAAAATAAATGTCTCTTGTCACCTGAAAGACAGATGTCCGAATTTGGACTTTTATACCGAATGATTGAAGCCAGAGTTATGTTTCACTGCTTGTTCATTAGTTTAATAGAGATTTTGGTGGTTTACCAGATTTTGCACCTGTGAAGGAAAAATGCACCAGTATAAGCTGGGGCTTGACCTATTGGAAAGCAGCTAAACAGAGAGAGTCCTGGGAGTTCTGGTGGACAACAAATTAACCGTGAGACAGCAATATGTCCACATGTCCAGAAGGCCAATAGCATTCTGGGGGACATTAGAAGATTGCAACTAGCCTGACAAGGGAGGCTGTACTCCCTCTCTACTCTGCCTGCGAGACCACATCTGGAGTATTGTGTCCAGTTCTGAGATCCTTGGTTCAAGAGGAACAGGGACTTTCTAGAATAGTTAAAAAGAATACCAAGATAATTAGGGAAATGTAACATCTCTCTGATGAGGAAAGGCTGAGACACTTGGGGCTCTATAGACTGGAGAAAAGAAGACTGAGAGGGGGCCTTATCAACGCTTATACATACCTAAAGGACAGGTGTCAAGAGGATGGTGTAGGTACAAATATGACTTGGACCAGCTGCCTTGAATAAAGATGGTAGGGTCAAGTTAATGGAGCTGGCAATCTACTTCCAATTATCAGAAACAGGTGCTGTGAGTTAATCAATTGGGCCCTGGGTGATCACATGGGCGGAAGCAGCATATAAGGAAGTAGCTAGCAAAGGAAGGGTAGCTTTGAGTCAACTCTGTTGGTTGTACTATGTTTCCTGTGTATGTCTCTGTATGTGCATTACCTAGATTCTCTACATCTTTGAATGAATATTACTTGCACCACTACAACACTTGGTGACCCCGACATGATCAACCGAATTTGTTGAATTAAGAACCCTTCACAGAAAATCACCCGGATTACTGCCTGGAAGATGTCTGAAAAGGCAAGTGAGCCTACTAAACCAGTATAATGGGAAAGGCAATAAGCAAATAGAGAAACGCTATTGACACCCTCCAGCATATCCTTGCTAAGAAAGGATTCAACTTTGAAAGAGAGATTTTGTTAAGACTTGAAAGATGGGGAGAAGATGTAGGTATCTTCACCTCTCCACAGGAAGTATATGAAATGGGACATTGCGAAAATCTAGGAGACATGTTGAATGATGCTATTGGCCTGTGTAAACTGGTATCATCCATTCTACAACAGCTACAAGCTGAGTGGGCTACGGCTACTGCCGTAAACACAGAAAATGCTATGCCATCTTCATTCCCAGTAGACGCTAAGAGGTTCTTTGGATGTGGTGACTTTATAGTGCTATTGGCTCCACCTCTAGAAGAAAATACCAAGAGATTCTTTGGAGGTGATAATGTCATAGTACCCTTGGCTCCACCTCTAGAGGAGGAAAGTATAGATGTGAGTCCACCCCCTGCCCCCCCCAGAACCCCCTAGGTCACCTTCCCAGGAGCTGAACGTGCACATTGTTGCTCCCCCTCTCCCACCCACCCTTCACCATCCTGCCCCATCCCATCCTCCTGCCATACCTGAAGGAGTACCTGACAGAGAATGAAAGTTACACTTTGCCCATGGTACTATGGATCTGCCGTTGCCCCTGAGCTCATTGATCTCTGAGTGTATTCCTCTTCCGCCATCACCCCCAACATCTAGTGAAGGGGAAGATCAACAAAGAAAGTTGTTATAGGAAGAATTTATAAGGCATGGAGAAGATATGAAACGGACTTTGGTCCACTTGGAAGAACTAATAGAAAAGCCAAAAGTAACAGCTAAAAAACTGTTGAAATGACTTAACGAATTAACTAAGCCAGAGGTTAAAGTTTCACCCCCACAGGTGGTCAGAGACCCTCAGCCGAATCACTATGATCTGGCTAAGAAATGGAGAGGCTTCATATGTGATGCAGTAATTGAAGGACAATTCATTCCACAAGCCTTTCCAGTAATGACAGTACTTAATAATCCTGCACGATGACAATGGGCACCTTTGGATTGGAAACTGGTAAGAGAATCACAGAAAGGTGTGATGCAATATGACTTGACCAACCCATATGTTCAAACCTTATTACATCATATTTTTGCCAGTAGATTAACAACTCCATTTGACTGCTAGAAGCTAGCAGAAACCTTCCTGAAGCCCACTCAGGTATTACTATGGGAGTCTGAATGGGAAAAAAGAGTCGATGTGACAATAGTAGAAAATATGGACTTACAGCAGGGAGATCCGTAGCGAGTCGCCACATCTGATATGATGTTAGGGAAAGGACCATTTGCTGGCCCTCAGGTACAAGCCCGACTCCATGCAGCTATTTTACAACAAACATAGACACCGGCTCATCAAGCTTTTAGATCATCCCCGACATGGGATTGCCAGTTCCCTTGTACACAACCATTATACAGAAGCCTAATGAACCTTTTATGACCTTTTTAGACTGTCTAAGAACAACTCTGGATCATATACCAAATATGTCTGCCGAAGTAAAAGAGGAAATGGGATTGCACTTGGCAGTGGCTGACACTAACCATGATTGTAAGAAGATCCTGCAGGTTTCCCACAGATGGCAACTTTGGTTGACATGATAGAAGCCTGCTTTCGAGTAGGATCATCAGCACATCTAGCTGAAGCGATGGCAACAGCATTGAAACCATTAGTTCAACAGAACAAAGGAAATCAGAGGCCAAAATGCTTCAATTGTGGAAAAATTGAAAAAACAATGTCGATGCAGACCATAGGTATGAACAAACAGCTCTATCAGACCATTGGGGTCCAATGGCAGATTTAATGGCAATTGTTACAAATGTGGCAAGTTTGGACGTAGAGCCACTGAGTGCCACTCTCGAGTGGCCAGACACATAACGCCTAAGGGAAACAGATTAGTGAGCGTAAAAAGGATGAGCACGATGACACAAAAACACCCTTTGACACCAGTGACTGCCTGGATGGCCTCAGATCAGTCACTGCAGGAAGCGCAGGAGTGGATGTGGAAACACCAATAGATGTAACCATCCACAGTACGGATATAACGGTTGTCCCATCCAATGCTAATGGGTCCCTTGCTAATGGTTTAAGTGCTCTGCTTTTAGGATGATCATTGGTCTCTCGACACGGTATTTTTGTGTTCCCTAGTGTTATTGATGCAGACTATCGAGGAAACATTGGAATAATGGTTAAAGTTTGGCAGTCACCAGTTTATATACTTAAAGGAACTAAAATAGCTCAATTAATTCCTTTCAGGGATAAAGTTCCATTTGCAGGTAGTCATGAGCATCAAGATGACGCTTTTGGATCCACTGGAGTACCTGAGGTAAGACTTGCAATGGCACTTTCGCAGGCAAAGCCCACTTAGACAGTTGTATTCCAACATTCAAACGGTGAACAAATGGTTAGGTTCAATACGTTACTGGATACAGGAGCAGACGTTACCATTGTTCCGTTATCCTATTGGCCAAAAAGCTGGCCTTTAGAGACCTTAGAGACCCTTGTTGTTGGAGTAGGAGACACACAGATGACAAAAATCAGCAGAGACCTGATTTCAGTATGGATACAGGACAAAGAAAATAGGTGTGTGCAAATTAGACCCCATGTGATGAATACTTGAGTTTGGCTTTTAGGTAGAGATGCCTTAAGCCAAATGGGCTTTCGTTTGTCAAATGAAAATTTTTAATGGCGGCCATTGATGGGCAACCAATTCAGAAGTTTGGATTGATCAATGGCCGCTGAGCAAAGAAAAGCTTGCCCCGATTCATGAATATTAGTAAATGAACAATTAGAAAAAGGTCATATTAAGCCATCCACTAGTCCATGGAATACACCAATTTTTACTATCTAAAAAAATCAGGGAAATGGTGGCTGTTACATGATCTAAGAGCTGTTAATGCAGTAATGCAGGATATGGGTGCTTTACAGCCAGAATTACCCTCTCCTGCAATGCTTCCAAAATAATGGCCCCTATTGGTGCTTGACCTAAAGGATTGTTTTTTCACAATTCCTCTATGTGAGGATGACAGTGAGAAGTTTGCTTTTACAGTACCATCTACTAAAAAACAAGAGCCAGCAAAACAGTATCAATGGACTATTTTACCTCAGGGAATGAAGAACTTGCCAACTATTTGTCAAACATATGTTGTCTGGGTGCTAGCAACTCTGTACAACAAATACTCTTGTGTTTTACTTTACCATTATATGGATGATATCCTAATTGCAGGAAAAGATCTGGATCAGTTCTTTTCCAGATCTTGGAAAAGAGCTACAAGAAGTGAAGCGACAGTTGGGCAACTCCAGGTTAGTGATCACGCCAGAAAAGGTACAAACACATGCCTCCTGGAAATATTCAGGTAATATTATCACCAGTGCATGCATTTGTCCTCAGAAAGTGGCAATTAAAATGGAAATTGCTAATTTAACAGATGTCCAAAAGCTAATAGGTGGTATCCAATGGGTACAAACTACATGTGGTATCACGAATGAGGATCTTGCGCCACTAATGCCTTTGTTAAAGGGTCAGTAGATGCTGATAGTGTGTGAAAACTGTTCCAGCAGCAAATACAAGAAATACAAAAGATAGGAAACAGGATAGTCAATAGGTACAGTCACTGGTATGATCCTGACTTGTGTATTAACATTGCTAAGTCAAAATCGGTATGTAATGGCAGTCTTGATGCAATGGGATTCAGTAGCGAAAGACCCATTGAGGATCCTGGAGATCCATTCTACCACCAAATGCTTCAGAAGCTCTTACTTTTTTATCCCTTTCTGGCATATCGCCATCAATTTTACATACTGAGATAGATTCCAGAGTTCATTATAAATCTCCATAGTAATTCATGTAATTGCAATGGAACCATCAAAATAAGTGTATAGACTACATTCTTAACTGTTTTCTGCTTTCAGAATTAGGAGAGATTAATTGGAATTTGTTCATCTGGTGATTTGCTGTCAAAACTTAGAAATATTTAATAATTTTATTTCTTTTTTTTTAACCATGGAGAACAGAAATTTATAAAATCTGGGAGGAGTATTGAAACTTTATATTTCATCTAAAATTTACAATCAAAATACTTAATTTTCCATACAGAAATCCAGCAGATTAAAATACTATTTTAAAACTTGTTTATAGCTTCAGTATGATTGACAAACTTGCATATAGATTGAAGACATTACTGACTTCTTTCTTAGAAGACTTCAGCAAGATCAAATGCTTTCCCATATTCAGAAACGAAATGCCAACATAAATACTTTATTAAAAAAATAAGAGTTTGTTGATGTTATTTTGACAGTTTAAATATTCTGTCATGTATGGGAGTGTTTGCATGAGAAGACTGGGAAACTTTGGAGTCAGCAGAAACTAGCTTTTTGTAAGGCCAAACTAATGTGGCAAAGAAATTTTGTTAGTATGGCTAGAAATATGGTTTGAGTTAAAGTCCTGCAAGACCCTGAAGTTTCTTCAGAAATGAATGCAAAATAAAGAAAAAGTGGACCCCGGGGTAAGGAAGAACCACAGTGATGCTCATATACAGGAAGGACATCCGCATTCATTTCTGTTTGCCAGTTACTGCTGCTTATACTGACATTGTAAAAAAGAGAAGGAAAATAAGAGGCTATGATATGCAAAGGGAGAATCTCAGACATTAGAAAATATCTTTCCTTGAGTCTCTCAATAAATATCCAAAATTCTACAGTCTAGAAACAAGACAGTAATGTCTCCCTCTACTCTCAGTTACTGTAGAACCTGAGCATTTTCAGTAGCAAAAATGAAACTGAAGAAGACAGAGTGACTATCATTCATGGTCTGTCCTCTACTTTATCCCTCTTATACAATAACTGTTTTTGTACTGTAAGGTTTTAATTTGCACTCTGAGGCAATGGGTACAAGCTAGAACATAAAAGGTTCCAAAGAAACACAAGAAACTACTTCTTCCCTATGAGGGTGATGGAGCACTGGAACAGGCTGCTGGGTTGTGGAGAATCCTTCTCTGCAGACATTGAAAACTCACCTGGATGAGTTCCTGTGTGACCTATTCTAGGTGGTCCTGCTCTAGAACTGGGATTGGACTATGTGATCTTTCAAAGTCTTTTCCAGCCCTTAAAATTCTGTGATTCTCTGATTTACATTGGGGAACAAGGCACTAAACACACTTTGCACCAGGAGAAAAAAGAGATAAGAACTTTGTCTTCATCTCTTGAGATGTTGTAATCTGCTTCAAACTAGTTTTCAAAGCAGTTATGCTCTTGCAATGATGAGCTTAACCCTTAGGATGATCCTTATGTCATCAAAGTCAGTAAAGGACGTGGAGAATAAGTCTGATGTATTCATAATATACTTTGCTTGGGAGCTCTCCTAGACATTTATGACTTGAGAAGGGTTCACATTACAAACCTTTAAAGAACAACTTTACAAAACAGATGCAAAAATATCTCTGTGCAGCACCTATAATAGTTATATTTACTTAGTCTCAGTTGCATCATTGGAAGTACAAATAAACAAGATTACAACTTTTATTATAAACAAGTAATCATAGGCAACCATGAATAAACATTATTCCAGTGTCACATAAAATGATAATCTAGAACAAGAATGTTTAGTAATAACCTATTTCTTAAGAAGAATAAAAACAAAGTAGTAAATAGTGAGTAGGCTTAGCACTTCTTTACATGGACAAAAAAAACAGAAAAAAACTTAAAAAATTTATGGAAACTTTATAATAACGGAAAAATCAAATTATTTAAAAAATATGAACAAAATAAAACAAAAGATGTCTCTATTTTGGAGAGAAACGTATTTTAGCCATTATTCATTGACATTTTTGAGATAATATGTGCCTTTTGCTCCTGGATAAGAGATGAAGTTTCTAGAGTGAGTGGAAGTGTGAATTTTTGAATTTCAGTCTCTCTGGTAGTTCCAATATTTTAACATTTGTTAAACAAATAGTTCAAAATATTCCTCTTGCTCTTCTAAACTATTCTGAAATGCTTCATTCAAAAGCTAAGCAATATTCAGTTAACATTTTACGATAATTAGGAGCTGACTAATCCATTTACCTAGACAGGACATCTTTATCATGCAGCTGTTCCTATTCTGTATGTCTCTTTCATTATGTGGATTTTGGGAGCTGCAGTTTTTAAATATCCTGGTCAATGTAAGGAAACTGGGAGTCAAAACACAATTCCTGTAGAAAACATATTGCAAGGAAAATGGAATACATTATCTCCTTGGCTTGATGACTTAGGAAATGAAATATTGTAAAGCCATTAGAGCTTTAGAAATTAGATCTTTCAGAAACAATACTTTATACCAGTTAAACTATGATAAAAAACAAAGAATAGCTCAGAAAATGGTCTCTAAAAAGCAAAAAAAAAGTATTTCAATTTTTGAATGTTTCCTTGTCTGTACAATTATTAAAATGAACACAAAAAACACTACTCTCGGACATGTATCCTGAATATGTATTGAAATGTGCGTTTGTAGTCTAAAATATTACCAGAGGAAATACAAGAAATATTGAGAGAATATTAACTGAAATAATGTCAAAAGAACAACTCATTGAGATGACCAGGCAGGGAGAAAGTTGTACTGAGTAGTAGTTTGGTTTGGCTTGGTTTGTTTGTTTGTTTAATTGTGGCAACTTTTCCTTGAGAACGATAATGAGAAATAAAAATATTTTTTAAAGTCTGAGAAGAGCAAATTAACAACATACCATTTTTTATTCTTTGACCTGGTAGCACTTGCTGCAAATCATTCTGTTCATCTCTGTCATCAAACAAATAAAGAAAGCAGGAAACTAAACCCAAGTACCTAATGGCATCATGGAGAAGCAATCTTCTCAATCAGCAGTCTCCTAACTATTGTACTTTAGATACTCTACAGAACAGGGAATATTTTGTTCCTGTTGTTCTTTTAGTTGTCTTTTTTTTTTTTTACCCTCCTCCAAATTGAATATGTAAGTGTAACTATAATTTAAACCTCTCTCTCAAATTTTAATGTTTATTCTACCTATTAAAGAAAAAGGGGCAAATAGTGGCTTGGTTAGGAGATAAAAATTATCAAACTTAATTGGATTTCAAGATTCTTAATATTAATTAATTTTCTCATATCAACTCCCTCAGTAGTTCTGGAGTGGCTTTTCTTGCCTAACTAATGAGCACTAGGTAGATCTCAAGGATTTGTTGAGCTTAGTCATAATTGTCACTTACACTGTAAACAAAAGATTACAAAATATGAGAGGTAATAGTCACAGAAATTTATCTCCAGGTGTTTTTTCATACAGTGTGGTGCTTGAAACTATGCCTTTAGTGTAAGAGAGCCTTATCTTCAAAGTCGCCCTTCTGTCTTTTTACCTTGCCTGTAATCTCCTGGATTTTACTTTCCAGGTTTTTCATGACTTTGTGTTCTATTATAAATATTTCATTAATCTAAATGAAACCAGTTTCTTCTAGCTTTTCTGAGAAATGAAAATAGAAATAAACAAGGAATGCAGTTACAAATCTTTTTGGTAGGTAACATAACAGAAGCGATATTAGAGAAAACCAGCCAATATTTTTTTGTAATACTCAGCTGATCATGAAGGAGTTTTTAAAACTAAGACAAATATTAAGCCCTGAGAGTTCGGGTTTCTTGTAGACTAATTCTTCCTTGAATCACTGTAATGCAGTGTTACAAAGCAGGCCTTTCCTAATTCTGAGAGTAATTAAAGGTCTTTCATCATTTTTTTTTCCATTAAGTCTATTTTTATTAATAACAACAACTTTTATAAAAGCCTTGAAGAGAGACCTTCAGTTGGAATGAGGTTTTTTTTCCCTTTCTGTTTTAAGCTTGCATTATGCCATATGTGAAAAATGTTAGATCAGTTGACCAGAATAAAATATATGTTCCTTTAAAGATAAAATAGTATATTTTTTTTTCAGTTTGTTTGTAGTATGAATTTAAGACAATGTCTTTACAGCATATACACACCCTTCTCTCCCACTCTATCTCTTTTTTTAGCAGATATTAGTGTTCAGGGATCCACATCTTTCTGAGAGGAATGTGCTGTTTAGCATAATTTTATGAGGTTGAAAAATACTAGCACAGCATGAGGTTCTCATTTGTCTAAATTCTGGTTAAAATATGCTAATAATTTCAAATATTATTCTACTATTAGTGTATCTAAGGAAACAGATTTTGCATTTATATGAGATAATTAGAAGTTGTTTCTACAGAAAAAAAATGCAAGGTTTTTTCAAATTAAGGTCAAACTCTATCCAGAATTTTCTATCTAAGCCCACATTTTAATTGAGCATTAATAAAATTAAGAGGGAGAGATATGAATGAACATACCTGTTTGCTCACAGGTTAACAAAAGAAACTCCATCTGAAGGAGTTAGTTGTGTTCTTCATTTTACAAAAATAATGTAAAGAAATAATTCAGTGCTTGCCTTTACTACTTTACAGAACTTACACAGAAGGAATTTTCTAACACTTATTCAAGTATAAAAATTTTAGCGAAATTAGGAGAGGGTAGCCTGCTAAGTAATTGATTTATATCTCTAAATCATGTGTTGCAGTCAGAGAACAGTGCAGCATTCTGAAGGTACTATACTGCTCCTCTGATACTGAGAACTTTACATGTATTTGAAAGGTATATTTCTGTTACACTGAGTTGTACAGGAAAACCATAATTTTTGTCTGTTTGATTATGCTTTTGTTCTCTTTTTTTGTGACCTTTTTTTTTTTTTTGGGTTGATTGGTTTTAATATGATTTCTCTGCATAACTTTTCCTGATCTCATTATATTGTGCTTTGTGTTCTTTTGTTTACAGTGTCACTTAAGTAATAGTGTTAAGATCTCACGTGAGTTCTTTTTTCCTTTTTTTCTTCTTTTCCCTGGGGATTACTTTAATATGTGACTTAAGCATATGACATTAAACGTTGTTAAACACTGAAAACCTCTTAAGGCTCATAAATCACTCTGATAAATCTACCCTTCATTTTGCTGTCAACAGATTGCTGTACAAAAATAGTAGAAGATCAGAACTGTAACTTGTATAAGATGTAGTCATATGATGGCAACTCTTAATATGGGAAGATATTTAAATTCGTCAAAGAATAGATGGGCATATGTGCAGACATATTTTTCACATACATACTGGACCTATAGTGAACATTGGGGTCTATGTTCAACACAAATAGTTTAATTAGTTAGGAAGCTTTTACCTGCATATTTTTGAAAAATAATTGGTTTGGTGTCGGACATGGACTGATCTTTCAGATCAAAACCACAACTTTGTCTTGTTGTGGCACAACAGAGCCACAAACTCCATAGTTTGGTGGATGGTCTAATTACTTGAGATGTGGAAAAAACTAATCACTGCAATGACTCGGGTTCAGCCTTGACTGTGGCTCTTCTGTGCCCCAGAGAAGAGTTTCAGCCAGCAAACTACTACTTTCCTTATCTTTCCACACCCATCTTGCACATAAATCAAAGCAGAGGTTTGTGGTTTTTATTTCTGCCCTCTTTAAAAAAAAAAAAAAAACAAACAAACCAACCAAAAGCAAACCAAACCAAATTGTAAAATCTCAACTCTCATCACAAGAAAAAAAGAAAAAAAGGAAAGAAAAAAAGAGAAGAAGAGAAGGAAATATAGTTATCCTGCCCAGTCCTAATAAATAGATGGTTTCATTGAATGGCATCTAGTGTGTGATTTACTTTCACTTTGTTATTACAGTTTGTAATATGATTTGATAAGAAGATTTTCCTTGGTGGTTCACTTCTTTCAACAGAATGCTTGATTCAATAATTCTTATCAGGCACGGTAGGCATGTCAACCAACAGGAGTCACGTTTACATACTCTACTGGAAAAGAACTGTTAGCTGTTAAGTGCTCTAATAGTTCAGAACCTACTGTGAAACATATGTGAAGAGACACCAGCCACCTACTTGTGTCAGGAATGTAAGGAGGACTGAAAGACTATTGGAAAAACTGGCAAAATAACTGAAATTTAATGAGAAGTTTCTCAAGGCAGAAAATGACCTCTTGTTGCAGTGTCACTGAGTTTCCAGTCTTCATCAGGGGTCTGAAAAAATAAGGAGTAACCCAATCCTACCGAACAATATTTTTTACTGAGTGCTGATTACTTTTAGGTGTGGTTTATTACATTGCTTCAATGTAAAATACTCAAAATGACTTTAACTGAGTTTACTTGGAATTTTTGCTTTTCCTGCAAAGCAAAGGTAGAAAATTTTGTTGTTGTATAGTGAAATTTTCCTTTCCACAGAAAAGTTAAACAAAGTTAAAGGAAATCCTGCAGCTTTGTTGTAAAACAAATTGGTGAACTCAAACTTATTCAGAAATGCAGCCACAGTTGCATATACCAGATGAATTAATCTTGACCTTTGATTAACAGAAAACCTAACTTGGTTGAAGCACATATTGTGTTGGCTAAAATATTAACAAAAATAAAGTTATTAGAGTGCACTGTGCCAGTTTTAGCTTGCATAATTTTTCTCAAAGTCTTGTTAGCAAGTAATCTATACATGACCACATTTCTTCTGAAGAAAAATTATTCATTTAAATCTATGTCACACTAAAAAAGTAGACATAAATAGAACTTATGGATCCCACTACTGATTCATTTAAAATGTAAGATGAAGGGTACATTAAAGTAAGTATAATCTTGGAGCTGTGGAATCATTTAGTTTTACTGTATATTGTAATGCATTATAGATGGGACTGGAACATCTTTCATATGAGGAAAGGCTGTGGAAATGAGCTGTTTAGTCTGGAGGAGACTGAGAGGAGATCTTATTAACATTTATAAATATCTAAAGGATGGGTGTCAGGAGGTTGCGACAACCCTTTTTTCTAGAGTAGTTAGCATCAGGACAAGGGGAAATGAGATGAAGCTGGAACACAAAAAGTCCCACTTAAATATAAGAAAAAACTATTTCACTGTGAGGGTGACGGAGCCCTGGCACAAACTGCCCAGAGGGGTTTTGAAGTCTCTTTCCTTGGAGATCTTCAAGACCTGCCTGGACATATTCCAATGCAACCTGATCTAGGTGACCCTGCTTCTGCAGGGGGGTTGGACTAGATGATCTCTAAAGATCCCTTCCAACCTCTACCATTCTATGATTCTATGATAGATGATGAAAGTATACTTAATCATACATTACATATGTACTAGGCAATTATTAGATTGTAAAACTTTGCATGAGGAAGCTGGAGTTTTCTTTAAGTGTTAATATATTTCTAAGCTCAATTTTCATTGAAATTTCACCAATTTGGGTGTTTTTTTTCAAAATTCTTTTAGTAAAATTTAAATTTATAGTTAATATAGAGTATTTTATTTTTATCAGCATGGCCAGGCTTAACACAATAAAGAGAGCTTTAGGCAAATAGTAATGTCATGTAACAGCTGCTTCTGCCGTATAACATCTGCTGAAACAGGCCAAATCCAGCTCTTAGAACATTCAATGCTATCAGACTCTCAGCAAAGCACCCAAGGGAAGAATGTGATGTTGCTCTTATGGAACAAGGAAAGGGTTTCAGAACCTGGTGCAAGGTGTGTGTGGTGAGATGTCACAGGACTTATCTCAATGACTGGGCCTCAATTTTTGTTGCTTTCCATTACTGTGCTGACCTTCCTTGTCCTATACTTAGTGTGGGAAGAAAGAGGCAAGTAGGAAGAATGAAAGTTGAAGGAACCCATGTTCCATATCCATTCTGTTCATACCTGACATACTTCTCTTCCCTTAATACTAAGATATTTTCCATCATACTGAAGCCTGTTATTATTGCATATAAGACAATAATGTTTTTTATTTGTGGAATCTGCACTATTTTAGAAGTTTTTAATTTGATTTTAAAAGCAATATAAAAATACATGTGAAAAAAACCCTGATAAAGAGTAATGTTATGGAGGCCTTGAGATTTATACTGCTTCATCCTCTGGGCTCAGCCAACTCAGACTGGTCAATTTACTTTTACCAATCTTTGTTTTTTGTACTTTGTTGGCCTTTAAAGACAAGATAGGTTCAAAACTTCAAACAAGTTACTGCTTCAGAGTGGTGGATTACTATTCTGTCTGATCTTAAATAGTAATGAGCAGGGAAAGTATTGTTTTTGATTTACACATTTATGTAAATCAATATGTGGAGGCATTTTAATCAGGATTTTCATATTATTATAGAATGGGAAGAATTGTTGTACTCTGTTCTAGAGTACAAGATTTTTTAAGAAGTTAGATAGGAACATATAAACTGTACATAATCCAAGATGACAGGGCTGAAACTGTGCCCTGAAATAAACTAAGAGTTAAAAAATATTGCTGAGGAGATTAGAATGTAAATTAAAATCCCTGTCTGTGAGCACAAAGAATGGCATTCTTCCCAGACACGTTCTATTCATTGAAAACAGCTGGCATTGAAGAAAAAAAATGTACTTGGATAAGAATCTACAGCTTCTTGTTGAGACTGTTCTTTTGGATTTTTTTAATTGAGGTAAAAAGAGGAAATAATTTTATCCTCTTTTATTCCACTACTGTGTTAAAAATTCCTTGTAAGTAGATGTGTTATCTTTATTTTTCTGTTACCTTCACCTGACTTGTTCCAAGAAATTATATAGTAATGGGTTAAAATTAAGACACTATGTCTCTTTTAGACACCCTACACATAAAAGTCAGAATAGGAAAGCACTATGGGATTCTTTAGTGTTCTAAAAATTGTCTGTGGTCAGCTTAAGGTCCATAGTGTACAACTGCAGCAGTTCTGTATCATTTGGGAGCCAGTACCAAACCATTCCTTTTGGAAGATCTTCCAATGATTGCTTCTAGTCAGTATGACATTCTCTCTCCAGCTGAGATTAGACAATAAGGAGCATATCTGATATTTTATTTTTCCTGGGGAGATTGTGAAATACAGCTTTAGTAGGGTAGCGGAAGAATCTTGATGCCCTTATCTATGAGAACTTTCTGCAGAAGAAAGAGAAATAAAAAATGAACCATATATGTGAGAAACAGTTTAGTTTTGACAAAGAGAATTAGATTTCCTTTGTCAGACATTAAATAATTATATAATCATATAATAATTATATAATAATTGTAATAATTGAATAATTATATAATTATATAATAATTATATAATCACAGATTCATAGAATGGTAGGGTTGCAAGGGACCTCGAGCGATCATGTAGTCCAACCCCCACTGCAGAAGCAGATTCATCTAGATCAGGTCCCATTGAAACGTGTCCAGTCGGGTCCTGAAGATTTTCAATTAAGAAGACACCACAACTTCCCATGGCAGCCTGTGCGAGTGCTCAATCACCCTCATAGTAAAATAGTTTTTTCTTATATCTAAATGGAACTTTTTGTGTTCCAGTTTTATCCCATTCCCCCTTGTCCTGTTGCTAGATACCATTGAAAAAAGTAATGCCCCAGCCTCCTGACACTCATCATTTAGATATTTGTAAATATTAATAAGATCCCCTCTTCTCTAGACTCTACAGCCCCGGTTACTGGTTACTACAGCCTTTCCTCGTAAGAAAGATGCTTCAGTCCCCTGATCATCTTGGGGGCTCTGCGCTGGACTCTCTTCAGAAGTTCCCTGTTCCTCTTGAGCTGTGGAGCCCAGAACTGGACACAGGACTCCAGATGAGGCCTCATTAGGGCAGACTGGAGTGGAAGGAGAACCTGTCTAGACCTGATGGCCACACTCTTCTAGATACATCCCAGAATGCCATTGGCTCCCCAGCAGGTCAATCCCGAGCTTGAACTGGTACATAGGGTTGTTTCTTCCCAGATGCAGGACTCTGCACTTGTCCTTGTTGAACCTCATGAGGTTCCTCTCTGTCCAACTCTCAAGTTTGTCAAGATCCCGCTGAATGGCACAGCCTTCTGGGGAAACAGCCAGTCCTCCCAGTTTGGTGTCATCAGCCAACTTGCTGAGGGTACACTCTGTTCCCTCATCCAGGTCACTGATGAAGATGTTGATGAAGATTGGCCCCAGAACCGATCCCTGTGGAACTCCACTGACCACCACCTCGATTCTGTGCCATTGATCATCACTGTCATTCAGCCAACTCTTGATACACCTCACCATCCGCTCATCCAAGCCACACTGCTTGAGCTTTCTGATGAAGATGTTATGGGAGGTAGTGTCAAAATCTTTGCTGAAGCCAAGGTAGATGACATCCACTGCTCTCCCCTCATCTAGACAGCCAGTTTTGCCCTCACAGAAGGCTATCAGGTTGGTCAAACAGGATTTCCCCTTGGTGAAGCCATGTTGACTCTCCCTGATAACCATCTTTTCCTTCATATGTTCAGTGATAACATTCAGGATGAGTTGTTCCATCACTTTTCCAGGGATGGAGGTGAGGCTGACCGGCCTGTAGTTTCCTGAGTCATCCTTCCTGTCCTTTTGAAGACTGGAGTGACATTGGCCTTTCTCCAGTCCTCAAGCACCTCACCTGTCCTCCATGATTGTTCAAAAATGATGGAGAGAGGCTTAGCAGTAACATCAGCCAGCTCCCTCAGCACTCTAGGGTGCATCCCACTGACTTATGAGCCTTAAGCTTGGCCATCAAGTGTTTAACTTCTTCCTCTTCCACCCAGGGCAAGTCCTCTGCTGTCCTGGCCATCATATTATCCTTGCTGGACTGAGCTTCCCAAGGGTCAGCCTTAGCTGTAAAGACTGAAGCAAAGAAGGCATTCAGTACTTCGGCCTTCTCTGCATCCTCAAACACCAGGGCACCCTCAGCCTTTAGCAGTGGGCCCCCTTGCCATCCTTCTGCTTCTGATGTACTTGAAAAATGCCTTATTACCGTCCTTAACATGCCTGGTTAAATTTAACTGTAGAAGGGCTCTGGCGTTCCTAGTCACACCCCTGAATGCCCTGGCAATGTTGCTATACTCTTCCCAAGAAGCCAGCCCCTGTTTCCACCTCTCATAGGTGGCTGCTTTCTGCCTGACCGAGACTGAAGCTAAGAAAGTATTCAGTAGTTTGGTCTCCTCCGCATCCTCAGTCACCAGGGCATCCTCTGTGTTTACTAGCAGGCCTACATTCTCCCTCATCTTCCTTCTGCTGCTGAAAAATTCCTTATTACTGTCCTTCTCTGGCTAAATTTAATTCTAGAAGGGCTTTAGACTTCCTAGCACCTCTCATGCTCTGGCAAAATTCTTATACTTTTCCCAAGAAAAATCAGGCCCTATTTCCACCTCTCATAGATGGCTACTTTCTGCCTGAGTTATCCCAGTAGATCCTTTCTCATCCATGGAGGCCTCCTGCCTCTTTTTCCTGATTTTTTACATGCTGGGACACACTGATCCTGGGCTTGGAGGAAGTGGAACTTGAAGATTAATGAGATATCTTGGGGACTTATATCTTTTAGAATCATATCGCATGAGATCCGTCCAAGTAGATCTTTAATGAGGCCAAAGTCAGTTCACCTGAAATCCAGGGTCATGGTCTTGCTTTGTGTCCTGCCTCTTCCACACACCATCTTGAACTCTACCATCTCATGATCTCTGCAGCTGAGGTTGCCTCCAATCTTCACATCCTCAAACAAACCATCCTTATTTGTCAATACCAGCTCCAGAAGCACACCCCTGTTCCTTGGTTCCTCAATCACCTGTGACAGGAAGTTGTCATCAACAATCTGCAGGAACCTCCTGGACTGCGTGTGCTTGACTGTGTGGCTTTGCCCAACAAATATCAGGGAGGTTGAAGTGCCCCCATGAGTACCAGGGACTGTGACTGTGAGGCAGCTCCCAGCTGTTCATAGAATGCCTCATCCACTTCCTCCTCTTGATCACGTGGCCTGTAGCAAAGTCCTACAACAATATCACCTGCTTTGCCCTGCCCACTAATTTTTATCCATCAGCACTCAATCTGCCCTTCACCCCCACCCAGGCACGGTTCAGTACACATTAATTGCTCCCTCACATAGAGAGCAACTCCACCTCCACGCCTTGTCAGTCTGTGTTCCTGAACAATACATAACCTTCCATGGCTGTGCTCCAGTCATGGCAGCTGTCCCACCACATGTCTGTGACCGTAATGAGTTCAGAGCCCCGCATCTGCACCCACATCTCCAGTTCCTCCTGCTATTTCCCAGGCTATGTGCATTGGTGTAGAGGCAACGCAGGGGCTTAAACACGCAAGTTTCCCTGGGCGGATGCAAGAAGATTCCCTTCAATTTAGCTTGCCCTCAGGGTGGTCAGCCTTCTGCATCTCAGTACAATGTGTGGATGAAGGACACTTATCATTGCATTCCCTGTCCTGTCCTGTTTCCCAGCTAGAGGTGACAGCTTATTCTAATTTGCTTCTTCCCCCACCCCCAAGTCCCTTAGTTTAAAGCCCTTTTTATCAAGTTTGCTAGCCTACTCCTAAATA
This sequence comes from Colius striatus, assembly GCF_028858725.1. Classification (NCBI taxonomy): domain Eukaryota; kingdom Metazoa; phylum Chordata; class Aves; order Coliiformes; family Coliidae; genus Colius; species Colius striatus. Next base: position 31,141,139 of record NC_084790.1, read on the forward strand.
TTCCACTGCCTTTATGGGAGAGATGAATCCCATCCTGTCCTATAAAGTTATAGACCCCAAAGAAGGATCCGTTGTAAAATCCAAAACCTTCCCATCGGCACCAACCTCTCAGCCAGGAGTTCACTCGACTGATCTTTTATTGTTGACTCCCCCTTTATCTCAACTGAATAGGATGGAGGAGGGTTCACATAACTTGTTTCATACTAAAATGCAAAAAAACCATATAGTATAAGAAAATAAAATATTAAGAATTATTAAATTATTAAAATTAAATTACTACGACTAAGTAAGTGCTCATAAATTCATGTTTTATGCAGCCATACACTATCATCTACCCCTTTCAAAGTATCTCTTGATACTTTCAGGTATGTTTATCTGAAAACACTAAGATTTCTTCTGAATTTTTTATTAAAGCAGAGGGGAAAATACGAAGCAGTAGCAATTCTGCTAGTTATAGACTACCATCCCACTGAACTCAAGAAGTTGACTTCCTTCCCTCTTTCTTGTTCCATGAAACTACAGAGAAAAGTGGGTTCAGAACAGAGAGCAGTTAGCTTTAACAACCTTCATGTTGATATTGGAAACATTTTGAGTTCAGTAGAATACTTTGATTTTAAAGTTGTAGAAAATCCACATATGTTAGTGAAAAAGACCATATTTGTTTGTCTGTGAAAATATACTGGTTAAAAAAAACCCAACCAACCAAACAACACTAACAGAAGAAAAATCTTAAACCAAAAGACTTTTTTAGTAAGTATTTACTATACAGTCATTGTACTGAATAGCTTCTTCATGTCTATATCAGTCATTTTACCCTTAAGTACTGAAATGGGAAATGCACAACTTTTAATTTAAAAATTAATCTGCCATTGGAGTCAGCTATAAAACATTGAACTAAAGGAGCTCTGCATCTCCCTTTGAGGACTTTTCAGTAGGAATATTAATAAAAATTAGAGATCTATTCTCCTTTACTAGAATGCATCTCAGTTAATGAGTTTAGCTTTCAGAATTTTCTACGGTGAAAAGTAAAGTCTGATGGTTATATGTTCAACACATACATATACAGATGCATATATATATAGGTAAATTATATTTAGGAAGAATAGTCACAAGTCAAGGGTCCTTGTTTTTTTTTTTTTAAACATGGTAGATTATATGCTGCTTATTCTAGACTGTAGACATGGGCTAAGTAACAGAAAAAAATGGACTTATGTTCCTGGGTTGTATAGAATCCCTTCCAGAGTGTCAGAGGACCAGACATTAGCTGCTACCAAGGGAAGGACAGCTCTTTCCTCTGAGTCAACTTAAAAATGAGAAAACCAGTCACATTTCTACTCATAATACAGTTCTTTTCCTTCTGTCCCAAGGATGGACTACTTCTGTGTAAAAGGGAGGCAACATCACCTTTTAGACTTTGTAAGTAATTCTTCAGTTGACAAGGAATAAATGATGGAAAATAGAGCAACATGGCATTTAAAAATAAAATAAAATAAAAGCATCTAAGTCAGGCACAAAACCGCATTTCAAGCAATCCTTTAAAGAATGATTAATAATCATCCTTTAGGTGAAAACATTAATGAATTCTCACTTGGTCTAGATAACATTTATTTGTCTGATCATAGTTGACAGATCAACGTTTTACCTTTTTTTTTCCCCTTTCTTTTCTTAACTAATTTGTCTTTATAGAGTTATTCATTGCTCACTTTTCCTGTCTTTTCCTACTTTTCCTCCTGAAAGAACATTGAGTAACAAATTTGCCACCTTCTCTTCATACAATAATCTGTTTTACTGATACACACATGTACAGGATTTCTCCTACTAACAAAATCACACAAAAAAGTGTGAAAATGAGTTGTTATCTGAAGATTGAAATGTGGGTAAAAAATGGATATATTTTACAGTAAGACAGATGGGGCTTTTGATGAACAAGACAGGTAGATTTGGCAGTCAACTGGAAGCTGGAACATACAGTGCCATATGGTAATGAATTCTATTCTGGGTGAAAATAAAGGGGCAGGGTAATAGGGATAATACTATATTGGGAGTTTACTACAGGCCACCTGCTCAGGAAGAGGAAGTGGATGAGGCCTTCGACAAACAGCTGAGAGCTGCCTCACAATCACAATCCCTAGTACTTATGGGAGACTTCAACCATCCTGATACGTGCTGGCGAAGCCATTCAGTCAAGCACACATAGTCCAGGAGGTCCCTACAGAATGATAATGACAACGTCCTATCACAGGAGGAGGTGTGCTGCTGGACCTTGTGCTGACAAGTAAAGAAGATCTAGTTGGGGATGTGAAGCTGAAGACAGCCTTGACTACAGTGACTGTGACATGGTGGACTTCAAGATTTTCTGTAGAAGAAGCAGGACATCAAACGGGGTTGTAACTCTGGACTTCAGAGGAGCTAACTTTGGCCTCTTCAAAGACCTACTGGTAAGAATCTCATGGGAGAGGATTCTAAATGGTAGAAGTGGCCAGGAAAGCTGATCGATCTTCAAGCACCACTTCCTCCAAGCCCAAGATCAATGTGTCCCCACAAGTAGAAAATCAGGAAAATGAAGCAGAGGCCTACATGGATGAAAAAAGAACTACTGGAGCTACTAAAGGAGAAGAAAGAAATCTAAGTAAAGTGTAAAAAGGGCCTGGTTGCTAGGGAAGAGTATAGGAACATTACTAGATTATGCAGGGACAAAACCAGGAAGGCCAAAGCCCTTTTGGAATTAAACCTGGCAAGGGAAGTAAAGAAAACTTCTTCACATAAATCAGCAGCGAAAGGAAGATTAGGGAGAATGTAAACCCACTAATGAAGAAGGAGGATATCCTGGTGTCAGAGGATGCAGAGAAGACACAACCACTGAACGCATTCTTTGCCTCAGCTTTCACTGCCAAGGACAGACCTCAGGAAGCCCAGTCCCTGGAGGACTACCTTGACTTTGGCAAGGCTTTTGACACCATCTCCTATAACATCATCATAGGAAAACTCAGTAGTTTGGCTTAGATGGGTGGATAATCAGGTGGATCAAGAACTGGCTGAATGGCAGAACCCAGAGGGTGGTGATCAATGGAGCCAAGTCAAGTTGTAGGCCTGTGCCCAGTGGAGTTCCACAGGGATTGGTTCTGGGGCCAGTTTTATTCAATATCTTCATTAACAACCTGGATGAGGGGACAGAGTATACTCTCAGTAAGTTGGCTGATGACACCAAACTGGGAGGACTGGCAGACTCCCCAGAAGGCTGTGATCTCATTGAGCAGGATCATAGTTGGCTGGAGAGTTGGACAGAGAGGAACCTCATGAGGTTCAACAAGGACAAGTGCAGAGTCCTGCAGCTGGGGAGGAACAACCCCAAGCACTAGTACAAGTTGGGGTTGACCCACTGGAGAGCAACTCTGTGGAGATATCTGGGAGTCTTGGTTGACAATAAACTAGCCATGAGCCAGCAATATGCCCTCATGGCCAAGAAGGTCAATGACATCCAGGGATGCATCAAGAAGAGTGTGGCCAGCAGGTCAAAGGAGGTTCTCCTCCTCTCTACTCTGCCCTGCTGAGGGCTCATCTGGAGTGCTGTGTGCAGTTCTGGGTTTCTCAGCTCAAGAGAGACAGAGAACTTCTGAAGAAAGTCCAGCACAGAGCCACGAAGGTGATCAGGGGACTGGAATATCTTTCTTAAGAAGAAAGGCTATGAGAACTGGGACTGTTCTCCAGGTTGTTCATCCCAGAGAAGAGAACCTGAGCAGACACCTCAGTAACACCAATGTGTGAAAAGTGTATGTCAAAAGGATGGCACAAGTAATGGACAAAAGCTGGAAAACGAGAAGTTCCACTTAATCTTAAGGAAAAACTTCTTTACTGTAAGGGTGAGAGAGCGATGGAACAGGCTGCCAAGGAAGGATGTGGAGTCTCTTTCTCTGTACGTTTTCAAAACCCACCTGGGTGCATTGCTATGTGAACTGATCTAGGTGGACCTGCTTCAGTTGGTAGGTTGGATGAGATGATCTTTAGAGGTCCCTTCCAACCCCTACCATTCCATGATTTTGTGATTCTGTGACCCTAGCTGTCAACTGAACACGACAGAGCAACTCACTCTCCCTGCACTGCTGGGGTTGAAGAAGTAAAAGGGTCAAAGTAAGAAAGAAATTAATGAGATGAAATTAAAATATATTAATAATTAAGAAGAAATAATTTTGAAAATTGCATGGGGAAAAGGGAGGGGAAAAAATGAAAAAAAAAAAAAATCCTGAAAGACAAAATATATCTAAAGTCAAGTGTTGCAAATAAAAATAATTGCTCACTGCAAAACTATCAATGGCCAACTCATTCTTAATTAGCAGCGTCCCTACAATCCTTGCCCCAAAGTTTTATTGCTGACATGACATGCTACTATGGTATGGAATCGGGATTAGCTGTTCTGGTTGTGTCACTTTCCAGCTGCTTGTGCACCTTGAGTCTGCTCACTGGTGGGATGATGTGAAGACCAGAAAAGGCCTTGGTTCTGAGATAGCACTTTCCAGCAGTAACTAGAATGTCTTTGTCCTGTCAATATTATTTTTAGTACAAATACAAAACATAGCCCCATACAAACTAGTATGAAGAAGTTTGACTCTATCCAAGCCAAAACCAGTACATTAGGGTACTTAATTCAGAAAAAAATATCTTCAAGGCCTCTATAGAATGTAAAAAAATAATTTATGAAATTGAAATTTGTTAAGACACATACATATGCCTGTAAATATTTGAAATGAAATTACTTTCCACCTGCAGCAGTGGGTTATTTTTTTTCTTTCGGGAGATGTATTTTGACCTGAGTAGCTGTGATGATGAAAGTGATAGATAGATATTTGTCATGGTTTAGGCCCATCAGGGAACAAAGACCACGATTAGCCTCAAGTACCAAAGAGGCTGAGAATTGCTCAAGGGCAGGGAGAGCTTAATTGCTGCTTAAGGTTCAGGACAAAACAGATCAGGCTATTCGGTTTGGGGAAGAAAACAGAAAAATAATTTAATGCAACATCAACTAAAACATACCCCCAAAAACCCAAAACATAACCAAGATAAAACAACAGAGTAATACAACAATGAAGAGTCCAACCAGCCTTTTTAAGAACACCTTCTTGCCACACTTCCCCTCTTCCCGGGCTCAGAGCCCTGATCCCGGTGTCTTTACCTTGCCCCCCCTTGAACGGTTTGGGGGGGGGGGGGGGGGGCGGGGTTCAGTTAGTTTGTTCCCGATAGCTTCTGCTGTTTGTTCCTCCTCAGGACAGGTGAACTCCACACCAGTCCTCCCTGCAAGTCCGTGGGGTAACTCACACACATGGCAGACCTGCATGGGCTGCTCCGACGCCCACTTATTCCAAAGGCTGCAGCTCCTTTTTGACTCTCGTGTGGGGCTGCTCTGCAACACACAGGCTCTCCAACACGGCCTGGGCCATGGCTGTCTCCCCACACAGTCCCTCGCCCGTCCGGGCTCACTCACATGGAGCTGCTGGTAACTCTCAGTCCTGCCATGAATCTCCATAGGTTGCAGGGGCACAGCTTGCATTCTCGCCTCGGCTTGCAGAGGAGTCTCTGGTCTATTGCTTCTCCTTCCTTCCTCCTTCTCTGGCTGAAGGGTCTGCGTGGTCGCCTCCATCTTGTATCACTCTTACACCTCCTGCCATCACTTCAAATTCCTGTCCCTAAATAGTGATCACAGAGGCGCCAGATTGGCCCAGCCGGGCCGGAGGTGGGTGTGAACCCAGGAGCCGGGGGATAGTCCGAAAACTTTACCAGGTCTTCACTGCAACCCGCTCCCCCCCGTTACCAAGCCAAAAGCTGCTCCTTGCTAAACCAGAACAATATTGCAGCTCTGAGGCCAAAACATCAGCACAGAAAATCAGAGAGATTGGTCTTTGCAATCAGACTTACTGGGAATCTATAATCTTTTTACTGTTTCTGCCAAATCCAGTCTTTGAGAAATATTCCCATATTGAGATCAGTTAACGCAGGAGAATATTGCAATATACTCTCTGACTCGGTCACAGGAATATCATTGCAAATATTATGTTGTACAATGTAATATTTAAAAATAAAAGTTGACCAAACTCCCAAAGCACAGTAAAGTACATTTTAAGATTTCATTTATTTTGATTTTTGGGATATTTATTCAAAAAATTACTTTAGAGCTAATTTGTTTGTTCATTTTTTAAAAGTTGTCAAAGTTGACAGAAGAGACAAAGTTTGCCATCAGAAATTCCACAGCCATGAGAGGAAAAGCAAATAAGAACATTGACTTTGTTCTCATTTTCCTCTTAGAAGCATGATGCCTTATATAATTATTTTTAAAATATAATGTAACGCTGTATCCAGATTCTTTTTATACCCTTTTCCGTATCATTGCCTCTCTTCCTAACTTACATTGTCATTTGTCTCAAACTTCTTTCTTGTCCTATACTGAATTCAGAGCAGAAGAATTGCTCCAATTTTCTGTCTGAGACTAACTTAAGAGAAGGTGTCTCATTAAAATGTTGCATTAGTAGATCTCATGGCTATGAAATAAGAATCTTTGAAAGTATGTATTTTGTATGTACATCTTAAAAAAAAAAGACCTAAAAAAGCCTGGGTATAATCTAAAATGGTTAGTGTAAGTTCATCCTGTGACTTTTAGTGGTTATGTTTTGTAATTAAAAGAATATATCAAAAGACCTCTGACAATCCAGTTAAATATTTAACTTAATAATCAGGCATGATTTCAAATTTATTTCTTGCCTAATATTCTGTATTTTATACTACAAGATTAGCGTGTTTAAGAACATACATAGCTTTAACATATCAGAAGTGGATAACAATGATGTATTTTAGGTGGTAACATAGCCATATATCGTTTTTATGTGGAAATGTCTATATGAAATCTACTGTGAAAAAAATTATATTTAGGCCTAATTTGTTGGCTATATCTTTCCTTTAAAATACCTTGAGAGTGCTAATCATAAATAAGTCACAAGAGATGCAGGTGATATGTCTGAATAATCAGTAATGTGATCTGTTTGTCATCGAGAAACCAGAATTTATTTGAACTCATAAGGTATATTTCAGAATAGGTATAATGAATAAGAGAAAGCTCAAAAGGAAAACAGACTGTTTAATGGAAATCTTGAGATTTAGAGGGTAAGATAAGTACTGTATCACAGTTGAAGAAACAATCAAAACTTTCTTCAGGCTTGTTTTCTTTCTTACACATCACCTTATGTGAAGCATTGACTTAGAGGAATGTGAAGTTTCTACAAATAGCATTACTGTGGCCTAACTAAACCTCACTGCTCTTCACTAGGTTTCCATAGTGCTTTATCTAAGCCATTTTTAGCAAAAGCATGCTAGTTTATGACTGATTATAGTAAATGCTATACTTTTCATAAGTGAATTGTTATTTCATTTGGTTTTAGCAGTAACTCAATGTAACTCTATCCAAGAATAACAGCATGGGCCTATGAGAGAACAGAATATAAGCTGATTATACCAATGCCAAAAAAAAAAAAAAAAAACCAAAACTTTCTTAAAATAACTTTTAAGAGATACATACATTTCAAAGAGAAATAGATGACTGTTTCAGAGATCTCCTGAAGTTCAGAAACATTGATATGGCTTATGAACCTTTATTTCCTGCAGTTTAAGCCTATAAAATCAAGATGTTCTATTTTTCCATAACAATATAATTAAAATAATATTCTAGTTAAATGGAGATTTTTGGGTTTTTTTAAGAACATCATAACTTTCATATTTAGATTTGGAGAAATAATTTTCCTATATTCACAGAATCACAGAATCTCAAGGACTGGAATGGACCTCGGAAGATCATCTAATCCAACCCTCCTGCCAGACCAGGACCACCTAGTCAGTCATGCAGGAACTTGTCCAGGTGATTTTTTAATGTCTCCAGAGATGGAGACTCCATAACCCATTTGGGCAGCCTGTTCCAGTGCTCCCTTACCTTCACAGTGAAGAAATTCTTCCTTGTATTTCTTTGGAACCTCTAATGTTCTAGCTTGTACCCATTGCCCCTTCTCCTGTCATTGGACATCATTGAGAACAGCCTGGCTCCATCCTCCTGACACCTGCCCTTTACATATTTGTAAACATTAATGAGGCCACCCCTCAGTCTCCTCCTCTCCAATCTAAAGAACCCCAGCTCCCTCAGCCTTTCATCATAAGAGATACTCCAGCCCTTTAATCACCTTTGTGGCCTTTCACTAAACTCTCTCCAGCAGTCCCCTTTCCTTCTTGAACTGAGGGGCACAGAGCTGGACACAATATTCCAGGTGTTGTCTCGCAAAGGCAGAGTAGAGGGGGAGGAGAACTTCTCTCAACCTGCCCACAACTCTTCTAAATATACCCTGGATGCCATTTGCTTTCTTGGCCACTGTCATGGTTTAGCAAGGAACAGTTTTTGCTTTGTAACAGGAGGAGCAGGTTTGCAGTGAAGACTGGGTAAAAAGTTCTGAGACTCTCCCCCACCTCCAGCCTGGCTGGGCCAATCTGGTGTCTCTGCCATCACTGTTTAGGGAAGGGAATTTGGAGTGCTTGGGAGGAAGTGTAAGAATGGTACAAGATGGAGGTGACCACGTGGACTCCACAGTCAAAGAAGGAGGAAGGAAAGAGGAGCACCAGACCAGACACTCCTCTGCAACCCGTGGAGAGAATACAGGCTATACCCCTGCAACCCATGGAGAGCAATGGCAGGACTGAGGGCCACCAGCAGCTCCAGGTGAGTGCACCCAGATGGGTGAGAGACTGTGTGAGGAGGCGGCCATGGCACAAGCTGTGCTGGAGAGCCTGTGAGCTGCAAAGTAGATCGACACAAGAAACAGAAAGGAGCTGCAGCCTTTGGGATGAATGCACGTTGGAGCAGCCCGTGCAGAGCTGCCATGTGTGTGAGGTATCCCACAGAGATGAAGGGACGACTGGTGTGGAGCTCACCTGTCCAGAGGGGAGATAAACGGCAGATGCCATTAGGAATAGACTGACTGAAACTCCCATTCCCTGCCCCCCTGAGACATTCAAGGGAGAAGGAGGTAAAGACACCGGGATCAAGGTCTTAAAGAGCTGGTTCTACTCTTCATCATTGTACCACTCTGTATTATGTTGTCTATGTTTTGAGGTTTTATGGTTATGTTTTAGTTGATGTTGCATTAAATGATTTTCTGTTTTCTTCCCCAAGCCGAGTAGCCTGGTCTGTTTTGTCCTGGACCTTAAGTGGCAATTAAGCTCTTCCTGCCCTTTGGCAATCCTCAGGTCTTGGGTACCTGAGGCTAATCTTGGTCTTCTGTTCCCTGATGTTACCAAGGCAGCCAAGAGGGCACATTGCTGGCTCATGCTCATCCTGCTGTTCTCCACGATCTCCAGGTCCCTTTCCCCTTCACAACTCTCTAACACTTCATTCCCCAACCTGTATTGGTACACGGGGTTATTCTTTCCCACATGCAAGACTCTACACTTGCCCATATTGCATTTCATGAGATTTCTCCTTGCTCAACTCTCCAGTCTGTCCAGGTCTCATTGAATGGCAGCACAGCCTTCTAGTGTGTCACCCACTCCCCCTAGTTTAGTATCATCAGCAAACTTGCTGACAGTGCCCTGTGTTCCCTCATCAAGGTCATTAATGAATATATTGAACATTACTGGTCCCAACACTGATGCCTGAGGGACTACACTAGATACAAGTCTCCAACTAGACCCTGTCCCATTGATCATGACTCTCTGCTTTCTTCCCTTTAACCAGTTCACAATCCACCTCACTACCTGATCATCCAGCCCATACTCTCTTAGTTTTGCTAGCAGGATGATGCAGGAGATAGTGTCAAATGCTTTAATAAAATCTAGATAAACCACATTCACTGCACTACCACCATCTATCCACCTGGTTACATCTTCATCAAAGACTTTTAGGTTAGTTAAACATGACTTCCCTTGGTAAAGCCTTATTGACTGTTCCTAATGACCCTCTTGTCCTTTAAATGCTTGGAGACAGCACCCAAGTTAAATCATTCTATCACCTTTCCAGGGATCGAGGTAAGGCTGACCAGTCTGTAGTTACCTGGCTTCCTCCTTTTTGAAGGCTGGAGTGACATTTGCTTTCCTCCAGTCCTCAGTCACCTTTCCTGTTCTCCATGACTTACTGAAGACGATGGAGAATGGTTTAGCAATTACTTCTGCCAGCTCCCTCGGCACCCACGGGTGCATCCCATTGGGGCCTATGGATTTATGTGCAGACAGATTACTCAAATGATCCTTAACCCAGTCTTCACTGTCATGGTTTAGTGGGAAGCCACTTTTGCTTGGAAACACGGGGAGGTGGCTACAGTGCAGACCAAGTAAAGGGCTCTCAGACTTTTCCCCAGCTCTTGGGTTCAGACCCATCTCCAGCCCAATTGAGTCAATCTGGCACCTCTGCCATCACTTTTTAAGAATGGGAATTTTAAGTGCTTGGTAGGAGATGTAGAAGTGGTACAAAATGGAGATGACCATGTAAAGCCCACATTGAGAGAGGAGAAAGGACGAAGGAAGACTGGACCAGAGTTCTCTGCAATCAGTGGCAAGAACACAGGCTCTGCCCTTTCAACCCATGGAGGGCGATGGCAAGACAGAGAGACACCAGCAGCTCTGGGTGAGTAAGCCTGGACGGGCAAGAGACTGTGTGAGAAGGTGGCCATGCCACAGGCCATACTGGAGAGCCTGTGGACTGCAGAGCAGACCCACACGAGACGTAGGGAGGAGCTGCAGCCTTTGGGATGAACATACATCAGAGTGGCCCATACAGTGCTGCCATGTGTGTGAAGTACCCCATGGAGGAGCAGGGAGGACCAACGAGTAGTCCATCTGCCCTGAGGAGAGACAAATGACAGAAGCCATGAGGAATAGATTGTGTGGAGCTCCTCTTCCCTTCCCCCTGAGCCATTTTTTGGGGGAAGAGAAAAAGGTACTGGGATTAGGGTTCTGAGCCTGGGAAGAGGGGAGGAGTGGGGAGAAGGTGGTCTTAAAGGGCTGGTTGTACTCTTCATCACTGTACCACTCTGTGTTGTTTTCTGTTGGTTATGTTTTGGGGTTTTAGAGTTATGTTTTGTCTGGTGTTGGATTAAATTATTTTCTGTTTTATTCCCCAAGCTGAGTAGTCTGGTCTGTTTTCTAAGTGGCAATTAAGGCCGCTCTGGCTTTTAGGAATTCTCAGGTCTGTGGTATTTGAGTCTAATCATGGTCTTTTGTCCTTGGATGGGCCTAAACCAGGACACTCACCAACAAAACAAAACTCTTCCTTTAGCATAACTTCCTCTGGAGCCCAAGGCTCCTGAGGTCAGTCTGCAGAAGTATAGATAGAGGCAAAGAAGACATTCGGTAACTCTGCCTTCTCTGTATCCTCTGTCACCAGGGCACCTGTCTCATTCAACAGGGGGCCTACATTGCCTCTAGTGTTAGTTTTATTTGCAACGTATTTGAGGAAGCCCTTCTTGCTGTTCTTGATCTCCCTTGCAAGGTACAACTCCAACAAGGCTTTAACTTTCCTGGTTGCCTCCCTACATCTTCTGACAGCAGCCTTATAGTCATGCCAAGTAGCCATCTGTTCCTTCTATGATCTACAGACTCTCTTCTTCCACTTGAATTTGCCCAACAGTTCCCTGTTTAATCACGTGAGCCTCCTGACTCCCTTTCTTGATTTCCCACCCACTGGGATGCTCTGATCCTGAGTTTGAAAAAAGTGATATCTGAGTAGAGACTAACTGTCTTGGGCCCTTTTATCCTCCAGTACCTTGTCCTACGAGATGTCCTGTAGCAATTATTTGAAAAGGACAAAGTTGGCTCGGCTGAAGTCCAGGGTTGTGATCCTACTTGGTATTCTGCTCCTCCTGCACAAGATCCTGAACTCCACCATCTCGTGGTCTCTGCAGCCAAGGCTGCTCTCAATCTTCATGGCTTCAACCAAACACTGCTTGTTTGTGAATATAAGGTCCAGTAGTGCTTCAATACACTGTACCTCGCTTTTTTTGGTAAGCATTTTACTTTAACCTCTTTTTTTTTTTTTCTGTCTTTGCTAAAAAGTTTTGAAATTTACATGAATATGTTGAAAAAGGTTTTGAATGAAACTAAGACAAATTATTTGCAGAGATTATCTTGTCTTTTAAAAGGTATTTGAATACCTACAGCGTGTCCCAGCCTTTAATGTCTGCAAGTTGTCAGCTATAATAGATCTTCTCAAGTATATAAAGAAGCAAATCTTACTAAACAGATCTTCAATAGGTTTAAGAAGTTGATGTTTTCTTCTTTTCTTCCTTTCAATTAAAATTTTACAGAAAATATTACAGGTAACCTTGTTCTTTTGCAAAATGTATTGACTTGGTACACTAAATTAGGTCTGTAATAGATGATGAGCAACTCGAAGAATAAACTAATGTTTGATAATGGAGGGAAAAGGATATAATCTAATTATGATTGGAATAATAAAAGCAAAATACTTGTATAAAAAGAGAGGTTGAGTTACCCCATGATGAACTGTGCTGCATTCTGTTGGAGTGGATAATATGTATTGAACAATGGAAACTGTGGTGACTTACTCATTCTCACCATGTAAATAATCACTAAAGATGAAAAAAATCTCATCAAAATTGTCTGTTATGACAGATCATAGACTATTTGACTAACAACTTGAGAAATACAACTTCATTACAAAAGCCAACATGGTCAAGATAATACAAGTAGGACACAGAAGTTGATCTTATTATGGCAACACCATAACACAAGTTTAGACACTGCATTAAATGCAACTATGAAAAATATATAAAATGATAGAGATAGGAATCTTTTAAATCTCTAAAATTTATTTTTGTGTTGTTGCTTGTTTTGTATGAATACAAATTGTTGTGAACTAGAATATTTTAGAATTGTTAATAGCATGCTCCTCAACTGAGTAAGAAGAAAGGTTTTTACATGTTCTTTTATATTTATACATTTGTAGAATATTCTTCACATTTCTTTCATGTACAATTTGAAGATAACACATTCTTTCATGTTTTTTAGAGCAAGTGGACCGTGACTACTCTATATCCCCATCAAATATAGAGATTTTGTCCCTTACTGAGAAGTTTCATGTATTGGTGTAATGGAAAGACACTCATGTTTTTTTCTATTAAAAACAAAACCCAAATGCCTTTTATATCTACAGAGAGACTAGATACCAACTAACCTGCAAACTGTATGAAAATGCTTTCCATTCATTCCACTTACAAACTTCTATTAAAAACAAAAACAGCATTTCAGCTCCTGGATCCTGATGCCAGCTATGGAGTGAAGATCTAAGAGGTATGTTCTATATTCATTCTGTGTGCACAACTGCCACAGATGTCAGCAGAAGAAAATAAATATGATCAGGATTTGCCCCACTGGTATAGTAAGTCAGACTAACAATTCACTTAGAAATGATCCCTGGCCATTGAGCATCTGTGGAGTAAAGACAAGGGCAACTTTCTTGTAAACCCAGGAGACAAACTAACCTCCATCTTCAGCTTATGCAGATGACTGTATTTTTCTTCTCTCCCTAGTCACAATTTCACATCAGTTCAAATGCCACATATTTGTCTCAGAGAGCATAACCAATACACCTGTGAAATACGAGGCAGTATAACTGGAAAAGGAGCATTCTTGTCTGTTAGCTAAATGACAGGTATCTTATGTCTTCAAGCCTCACTAACATATCCCAAATGACAGCACAAAATGAATCTAATGAGAATTAATGTCTGTCACAACAGAAATCCCTAATATTAAATGGAATCCTTTTTGAATTCCTTCCATGATGGAGCTCAGAGGAGCTTTTCATTGTTTAAAAACTGCAGAAAAACCTTAGAACTCACTTATGGAAATTTAGGCTTATAGGCACAAATATCTCCAAATGTTAAAAGTAAGCATTTTTTAGCTATTTTAACCAGAAATTTGACCGTTGCCCAAACCTCAAATACAGATCTACTATTTGCTGACCTTGATCAGCAGGCTTTTCTAAAAGCCCTGTATTCTTGATGAGAATCGAATTTTCACTTTGAGTTATAAGTAGCAAAAGATTTTTTCTTTCTTTTTTTGTGCTTGGACTGTCCAATGTGATCAATTCTACTACTTGACTGATGAGACAATAAAATAGATTAAATGACTATGGATATATTTACATAAGAGAGTGAAAATAACACAGTTAGATAGAGAAACAAATATGGCAAGAAAATACTCAACACAATGGCTTGAAAACATCTCTGCACTTGAAAAACATCCAAGGACTTAAAATATAAAGCCATTATCAATTTTTACTTCAAAATTAAATGTTATTAATTACACTGAGATATTTGTGTACTTTAGTAAATGTCATATCTGGAATCAGACTATTGAACTGATGAACTCTTCTTTTAAAATCATAGAATCACAGAATGGTAGGGGCTGGAAGGGACCTTTAGAGATCATCTAGTCCAACCCCCCTGCAGAAGCAGGTCCACCTAGATCAGGTAACACAGGAATGTATCCAGGCAGGTCCAGAAAACCTCTACAGAGGGAGACTCCACGTCTTCCCTGGGCAGCTCGTGCCAGGACACCCTCACTTTCACAGTGAAATAGTTTTTCCCATGCTAATGGCATTTTGGGGTGCATCAAGAAGAGTGTGGCCAGCAGGTCAAGGGAGATTCTCCTTCCACTCTGCCCCAGTGAGGCCTCGTCTAGAGTATAGTGTCCAGTTCTGGGCTCCCCAGCTCAAGAGGGACAGAGAATTTTTGAAGAGAGTCCAGTACATGGCCATAAGGATGATCAGGAGACTGGAACATCTTTCTCATGAGGAAAGACTGTAGGAACTGGGGCTGTTTAGTCTAGATGAGTCTGCGAGGGGATCTCATTAATGTTTACAAATATCTAAACGATGGATGTCAGGAGGCTAGGGCATCCCTTTTTTCTGCTGTATCCAATGACAAGACAAAGAGTAATGGACAAACGCTGGAACATAGAAAATTCCATTTAAACATAAGGAAAAACTATTTTACTGTGAGGGTGAAGGAGCCCTGGCACAGGCTGACCAGGGAGGGCATGGAATTTCCTTTCTCTGAGGTTTTCAAGACCCACCTGGACATGTTCCTGTGCAACCTGATCTAGGTGGACCTGCTTCTGCAGGAGGAATGGACTAGATGATCTGTAAAGATCCCTTCCAGCCCCTACCATTCTGTGATTCTATGATTCTGTAAATGCTACCTTTAGTAGAGTAGTTTAGAAATGTACTAAGAACTACCTATCAGTTCAGGTGCAAATGGCTAGAAAAATTCAAAGTTTTCAGAGTCTAATTTTGTATCAGAGAAAGTCATTGCATGTCACTTCAAGTGCATAAGATGTGTAAGTATTTATTAAAAAATTATAAAAAATAAAATATCTTTATTCTAGCATGATAGATGAAAGCAAAAACTATTAAAACCCTGACTACTCAAGAAAACAGTATTTTTCCTGAGTGAATCATAATACCTACTTACCAATATGTGCTAAAACATTGAGGTTATGTCATATCAAAAGCTTAGGAATATCATTACAATGTTCTTAACTGTGTATATTTGTAAACATGTTTACCTTAAAATTACACTAAGGTACTTAGCTTGAGAAGTCACTGTACTTCCTTTTTGGGATTGTATTTCTACACTAAAATTGTGACCAAAAAAAGTTTAGTGATTTGGACTTTCTTTTCAGATACATATGATGCTGTTGTATTTGTTCAGACTGAGATGACTACTATTGCAAAAAAAATATTGTTTTATAGATTTTAAGCCTGCCCCTGATATGTTATTAGGAGAACTAATAAAACTAACTAGCCTGCAGATCTCAGTTTCTTCAAGTTATTGTCCACTATTGTCTTTGGCCATTGCTTTCAGCCTGCCCTGACATTGTCTAGAATAACACTTGATCAGTACTGTGAAATCTTTCCAAGGTATGTACCAAGATTTTCTCAGCACCCATGAACTTTTCAGTTGTGGGTTAGCTATCATCTACACATCAAAAAGAGAAGAATCTCATGATGAGCTTATTAGATGGCTAATGTAAACATTCTCTCTTGTACCTAAGTATTTTAATTTCAGTATGAGCCCTTTTAACATGGAGACAAAAGTTAACATAGTAGAGTGTTTTTACAAAACTGCTGTCCAACACAAATGCAGTTACGAATTTCACATTTCTATGAGTTAAAGAGTAAGTAGTAAATGTAACATCAGTGTTGACAGTGGAAAAATAAATTCAGAGTGGTTATAATTCATCTAAAACTTCACAATAATTCCATTCTTATTAATCTTTGGTTCTACAAAGTAAAAATATCTGTAAGTGCATAAAATTATTCTAATTTTAACATAATTTCAAATAAGCAATCAAATTCTTTTATTTAGCATATACCTGCATTATTTTAACTTTTTCAGTGTTCCAAATGGTCTGAGAAATAGAGTTAATAGATCATAGATAACTTATATGTCTCTTTGGTGAAGACGATATGGCAGAAATATATTTCAAGTGTTTTGTTGGGCTAATTTGCAGCTGAAGAGAAGGTTCAGCTGCAGGAAAGTGTTCAGAAGGTGCTTCTGAAAGTGATGGTGTTCATGTATCTTTTGGAAACGATTTTTTGAAATGACCATAAAATTCCCTCTCTAAATGATTCCTTTTTCCTACAGGTTCTTGGTTAAATAATGATGAACACTATATATATATTTAAAAATGTGAAATACTCACTGTTTTGTTTTCACTTCTTCAGCTTTAATTAGTCACTTATAGGCTTTTTGAGTACCTAACAAAAACTTTGTGTTTCATAACCTAGTATAAATTTGCCCATATTAAAGATATTATCCACTCTCTTCTCTTTCTTATGTAGTGTTGTTTTAGAAAATGAATGTAGTAATGAATAAAACCGTCTTTATCAGTTCATAATCCTTTCAATGTCTTTAACACTTTTCAAGTTTTAAGTTATATTCAATTTTCATTTCTATTCAGCTATCTAATAATTGTCATTTGTTAAGTATGAATGTATTTTCAGTCTATTCTCAGCCAGACAAAATTTTTTTTTAATTTTAATTTGCATGTAAATCTGGCTATGACTTCTGAA
This sequence comes from Colius striatus, assembly GCF_028858725.1. Taxonomy (NCBI): domain Eukaryota; kingdom Metazoa; phylum Chordata; class Aves; order Coliiformes; family Coliidae; genus Colius; species Colius striatus. The sequence goes on from NC_084790.1 coordinate 31,158,249, forward strand.
AATCCTTCTTGAAGGAAAATGAATAAGTATAGGTTGTATTTTGGACAGAAATACTACACGTGTGCTTAAGTCCTGTTAGAGGAATTAACATCTTCAGCACTGGCCATATGGTCATATGGACACCTGAAGCAATTTGCTTACAAATTACTTTTCCTAAAGAAGTTACTATTCCTATTCAGAGACTTCATTTACTTATTCTGTATCAGAGTATATTAATAAACATAAGAATCATCCTGTAATTTTACTGACAAGAAAACCTTTCCTGCAACTTAACTTACTCTTTTTTTCTTTTTCTGTGCTCCCATAGCATCCTTCTAAATTCCTTTGCAAACTTTGTGAAAGAAAAACCAAATCTTAACTTTTTCATCAAAAGAGTAACTCTCCCCTTGCATAGTTTTCTTTTGAAAGCACTAATTTTAAATTATGAGTACAAATATCAGCGCATTTCATTCAAGCAGAAACTTCAGTGGTCCACACTTGTTCAGGTGAGACTCAAAAAGTGTTTTAGTTACGTCTGATATGAAATACATTTTTGTGCTTCTATTAGCCTTTCTTCATGGATAGGCTTATTTAAGACCTGATTTCTTGCCCTCAAATGCAGTCATTGTTTTGATTTGTAATTTATAGTGATAAGAGTTGATGTAGATTTTGTGTCAATACAATTTGGGTTTATAGATCTTCCTATATAACTGAATAACATTATAAGAGCTGAGAAGAACAGGTTATATTTACATAGGTAACAAAGATTGAGCTGGAGTAAACACATGGTTTTGAAATTATATCTACTTTTACAGCCCATTAAACTTTTTCCATCTTGTTTTGGTCATGGATAATGTTATGTTTTGTTCTAATCTTTGGAAATTGAAGGTAATGTAAATATTAATTAATTTTTTAAAAATTATTTTCTTGAAGCTGAATAATATTTTCTTATAGATGCTGAGAGAGAACATGTTTGAAGAACAGGTTCTGTTAAAAAAATTTCTTCCCCTTTTGATGAAGAGAGTGGAATTCTAAAAATATAGAATTCTGCATCAAAATAGGCAAGTTATTTTGATAAGTCAGATCATAGTGACACAAGCTCTAAAAGCTGAATATTTCCTCTGAAGAAAATTGTCTATATTCAAACATACTGTCACGACAATAATGAGATTAAGTGATAGAAAAAAAACCTGCCAGAACTAAGAAAAAAAAATCTAATTTATACTACAGATTTATACTACATGATACCTACTCTCTTTGAGATTCATCATTCTTTCAAGTAATCATGTTAAATAGGTGGGTTTATATTGAAAACTGGTGAGGCAACAGAACAGGTTCAACAAGGACAAATGCAGAGTCCTATGCCTCAGGAGGGACAACCCCATGCACCAGTATGGGCTGGTGACCGACCTGTTGGAGAGCAGCTCTGCAGAGAGGCACCTGAGTGCCTTGGTTGATAATAAACTGAACATGAGCCAGCTATGTGCCCTCATGGCCAAGAAAGCCAATGGTATTTTGGGATGTATCTAGAAGAGTGTGGCCAGCAGGTCTAGAGAAGTTCTCCTTCCACTCCAGTCTGCCCTAATGAGGCCCCATCTGGAGTCCTCTGTCCAGTTCTGGGCTCCTCAGCTCAAGAGGAACAGGGAACTTCTGAAGAGAGTCCAGCGCAGAGCCCCCAAGATGATCAGGGGACTGAAGGATCTTCCTTAAGAGGCAAGGCTGTGTGAACTGGGGCTGTTTAGTCTAGAGAAGAGACTGTGGGGGGATATCATTAATATTTATATGTATATAAATGATGAATGTCAGGAGACTGGGACATCCTTTTTTTCTATTATATCTAGCAACAGGACAAGGAGTAATGGGATGAAGATGAAACACAAAAAAAATCCATTTAAACATAAGAAAGAAATATTTTACTGTGACTAGCACTGCCCAGGGAGGTTGTGGAGTTGCGTTTGAGTTAGAAGAATAAAAAACGGAAATTATTATATGATAAAAAAATACTCTTCAGGTAAATTGGCTGCCAAACTAAGATGACTTTAATAAATTCTTGATAATACTGAGCTTTAACAGGTATTTACTTTGGTCATTTTTAAAATTTCTTATTGCTTTAATAACTTCTAGTAATGTAATTCAGTATCACTGTAATCCAAAGATGACCTGTTCCTGTTTTCATTCTCTATATCTGACACTTCTAGAAGAAAAAAAAAGAAAATGTGCCATTGGAATGGCTTTAAGAATCTTTAAACATTCAGAAAATTATGAGTTCTTTTCCCCTTCTACATGGTTGAGAATTTCTTGCTGTATTATTAAAAAAAAATAAAGAAGGTAAATTTATGAGGTTTTTATGTTCATATTCTCTAGCTGAGGGCACAGCTGCAGGCACAGTGGAGGATTTAAATGCCTCCAAGCAGACCACAGTGAGTGATCAGCCTTCCGAACCAGAGCAGACTGTCCTTGGTCAGTCAGCATAGCAGCAGAACATGCCCTGAGGGGTTTGTTTTTGTCCAGATCGACTGCATGTAAGGAGTGGTTCCAGCCTCTGGATGTGGCCCTTGGAGGGGAGGCAGGGCCAGTTGAGGCCACAGCCACAGCCAAGGATTTAAACACCTCAGGTCACAGGGATAGAAGATTCCTGTGCATCCAGCAAACTTGGCACAGGGGCTGGCTGGTGAGTCACCCGGGAGGGAGGAGTGGCTGTGAGCAGTTGGTGCTGTGGGTAGCTATGGTATCAACTCGGGAAAAATGTGTTTTTCAAAGAAATGTGGCAACCCAGACAGAGGTCATTCATAAACATGGAGGTGTTCAGGTCTGCAGGGAGTGCTGGGGTCTGGCATTCTTAGCAGGCGACGTAAAAGACAACACCTGTGTTCAATGTGACCAGGTGAATGATCTGCTTATCCAAGTGGCTGAACTCAAGGAGGAGGCGGAAAGACTCAGGAGTGTCAGGGAGTGTGAGAGAGAGATAGGTTGATGGGCTCAGAATCTACAGTTTCTGAAGTGTAAGCAACAAGTTGAGCCTTCACAAGAAGTATAGGATCCCCTACCATCTTCTAGACAGGTTAACAGAGGTGACCTAAGAAATGGAGGGGAATGGATACAGAGAAGCAGGTAGATCTCTTCCTGGCCACTCATTTCTCCCCAGTTGCCCTTGCACAACAGGTATGGGGCTTTGGAAGCTGAGAGCCAGGCAAGGGAATATGAAGATGTAGAGACACTTGAGGTGTTGCCACCATCATGCCTTAAGACTGCCTCAATTAAAAAGAAAAGGAAGGTTATAGTAGTAGGTAATTCCTTTGCCCCCTTAAGTCGACCAGACTCATCCCACAGAGAGATCTGGTGCCTCCCTGGGGCCTAGGTTAGAGAAATTGTAATGCAGGTTGGTACTGATGAGTTTATGGAAAGGAGTTTGAAAGCTATTAAAACGGACTTCAGGGCACTGGTGAGAATGCTAGACGGATTGGGAGCACAGGTAGTGTTCTCCTCCATTCCTCTCATGGCAGGGAAAAATATTGAACAAATAATGAAAGCACAACTGATTAACAAGTGGCTCAGAGACTAGTGGCACCAACACAACTTTGCAGTTTTTGACCATGGTGAAATTTTCATCATGCCAGATCTGGTGACAGGTGGAGCTCACCTTTGTGAAAAGGGGAGAAAGATCCTTGTGACTCAGTTAGTAGGGCTCATAGAAAGAGCATTAAAGTAATTTTTGAAGGGGGAAGGGGATAAAACCAGGCCTGACAGAGTTGAGACTAAGGGTTACAATCCAGTCCTACATGATTGGTTTCATTCTTGAGATGCTTCTATACCAATGAATGCAGCATGGGGAATACACAGGAGGAGCTGGAAATCTGTGTATGGGCAAGGGATTATGATGTGATGGCTGTTGCAGAGACATGGTGGGACAGCTCACATGACTGGAATGTGGCCATGGATGGCTATGTCCTTTTTAGAAAAGACAGGCCAGCAAGATGAGGTGATGGAGTTGCTCTTTAAGTGAAAGAGCAGCTGGAATGTACTGAATTGTGTCCAGGTGAGGATGAGGGACAAGTTGAGGGTTTGTGGGTTAGAATTAAGGGGAAGGTTAGCATGTGTCACACTGTAGTGGGTGGCTATTACAGGCCACCTGATCAGGAAGGGGAAGTTGGTGAGGCCTTCTAGAGACAGCTGGGAACAGCCTCAAAATCACAGGCTGGTTCTTATTGGGGATTTCAACTACCCAGACATCTAATGGAAGACTCACACAGATAGTCACTCATAGACCAGGAGGTTCCTTCAGTGCATAGATGCAAATGGTGGACATGCCAACCAGAAGAGGAGCATTGCTAGGTCTTATACTCATGAACAAGCAGGTTTTGGTTGAAGTGGTAAAGGCTGAGGGCAGCTTTGGATGCAGTGACCATGAGATAGTAGAGTTCAGAATCTTGTGCCATAGAAGCAGAACACCAAGCAGGAGGTTGGGCTAGATGATCTCTAAAGGTCCTATGCAACTGTTAAGATTCTGTGATTCTGTGATTCAGAGGTCATTCTCTTCTTCTGTCTTAGTATTTTTTGATCTTTATAATTTTTGTTTCTTTAACTTGCTATCATCTACATCATGTTTAACACCTTGTGTTCCATATGGAATTCTTTTCTTCTATTTTTTTTTACCCAAACTATAAAGTTAAAAAACTGTAGTGCTAGCATTCTTTTAGGAAGCCAAAGCAGTAAGGAAGTGAAAGTGCTTAGTTTCCAGTTAATACTTATCTATAATCTTCAGTGGTTACTATTGCTTTCAAGATCTCAGAAGAGGGTTGGTAATAGAAAGAATTTTTTCCTGTAGCTGTCTCCAGTCTTTTGGTGAGAAATTGATTAGAAGGAAGTTCAATAAAATGAGTCTACCATTCCTTTTCTAATTGCTTTCAGTTTTCCCTAACTACAATAGGTCTTGAGCAGTGATGAGTTACTTGTGAACTTGTGAAATTAGAACAGTAATCCCAAGGTTTCCTTTTGAAAATCAGATCTGGTCTCTGAACCTTGTATCTTGTTAGCATATTTTCTTCCCTACTTTCTACATTTTTTATCCATATTAAAGGGTCCAAAAAGCTGTATTTTTGGTCTAGCCAATTTCTAGATTCAGATCTTTTTCAGCTTCAGGTGAATTCTCCCTTTCCTGCATATGTTTTTGAAGCCAGATAGTTGTCAATTAAGTGTGCTCCAGTCTCTTCTGCTTTCAGCAAAAAAAGCATAGCTTACTCTAAACCTCTGCATCAAATCCTCTTGTTCAGAAAATCACTCACTAATATTTTTGTTTCATTTCCTCCAGACTGTTTCAGTAGACAATTGTTCACAGTTTGTTGGTTTTTTTTTCCCATACTTCTCCCCTGTTAAACGTACATAGAACTACACTAACTTCAAAGTGTCTTCTGTATGTCAGGATTCAAATGTGTGCTGATTCTTAGCACATCTCCAGTACAGGTAATGTGTCTTGGACTCTTTGCATTTAGATACATACTATTTTCCTTTATATAGAAAAGATCTGCCAATCAGCAGACCTTTTTTTTTTTTCTTTTTCATACCTGAGTTTACAATAGGACAGGAAAAGGAGATTCATGGGCAAGAATAAAGAATATATTTTTAAATACACAAAGGACACCATCTTTCAGTTACCTGGAGCATTTCTGTTAGGAGACTTCAGACATCATCTTTGTTATGTTTAATGGTCATTTGGAAACAGTACTGCAAAATAAGATACATAAAGAAGTTCACGGTGCTAATGAAAATTTTATCATGGGCAAGCTGGTTTGGTCAGGTATCTGTTATTTGTTTCTTAGGAAATTTTTTCAGCTGAGTAGATAAAGACTTCTTTTTAGAAGAATAAATTGCACCATTGCACTTTTGTGTCAGTTTCAGATTCTTAAGGTACAGATCCATGAATATTTATAGAGGAGAAGTTCAGCAAAACAGTTGATAAGGCAAAAAAGTATTCTTACAAGATGTTAGTTTGAAATACAGTTCAGCACAGAGGAAACACTCTTGAAGGTTCTTGGAGTTTCTGGAGCATAACTTCCTGACATCATGAGGGAGCCAACTAGGGAAGGAATCCCACTGGACATGTTCTTTGTGAATAGAGAAGGACTTGTGAGTGATGTGATGGTTGGAGGCCATCTTAGGCATAGCTGTCTTAAAATGATAGTTTAAAATTCTTAAAGAAATAAAGAGGAGAGTCAGCAGAACTGCTACCTTGACTTCTGGAGGACAGACTGGCCTGTTTAGAGGCTTGGTTGACAGCATCCCTTGGGAGGTAAGACTAAGGGCAAAGGAGTCCAGGAAGGCTGGACATTCTTCAAGAAGAAAATCATAATGGTGCACAAGCAGGCTATCTCCATATGCTGAAAGACAAGCTTGTGGACAAGAAGACCAGCCTGGCTGAACAGAGAGCTTTGACTGGAAGTCAGGAAAAGAGGCAGTTTATGACCTTTGGAAAAAGGAGTGAGACACTCAGGAGGACTACAAGGGAGTTGTGAGATTATGCAGGGAGAAAATTTGAAGGCTCAAAACTCAGGTAGAACTGTATGACTGTAGTCATAAAAGACAAAAAAAAATTCTATAAATACATCAGCAATCTTCAATAGTAAGACCAATTGTTCTCAGGGTATTTAGCCCATTGAGCTGGAAAACAAGGATGAGGATCAGAAAGAGGCCTCTAGAATACAAAAGGAGATGGTTATTGACCTGCTACATCATTTAATCATACCCACGTCTATGGAATCACCCAAGGACATCCACCCAAGGGTACTAAGGGAGCTGAAGAAAATGCTCACTAAGCCACCAACTATTTATCAGCAGCCCTGGCTAAGGAAGTAGTTCCTAGTGCACCAAATGGGACACCTACCTACAAGAAGGGCCAGAAAGAGGATACAGAGAACTACAGACCTGTTGGCCTTTGGGCCAGGGAAGGTTATGGAGTCACACGCCACATACGGGAACACACAAAGTGATCAGGCCCAATTAGGATGGGTTCATGAAAGTCTGGTCCTGCTTGATTAACCTTATCTATCTCCATGACAAGATGACTCACTTAGTGGATGAGGTAAAGAGTGTAGATAGTGTTCACCTGGACTATAGCAAAGGCTTTGACACCATTTCCCACAGCATTCAGATGGAGAAAGTAGCTGATCATGGCTTGGATGGACGTACACTTCACTGGATAAAAGCTGACTGAGCTTAGAGAGTGACTTAATGATATCAAATGTCTCTTCCAATTTAATTCCATTCTATTCTGTGGTCAGGCCTTTTTCTTTCGGTCACTGAAAATTCTGTTGGAAATTCTATTGGAAAATCTTGCTTTTGCTTAACCTTTGAAGCATATGAAAATCAGTCCCACAACTGAAAATGCTAGGCCTCTTGTTATTTGGAAGTAGCACTGCTTGTTATGCATAGAATATACTCTCACAGCTTTTTTCTAGATTAAAATTTAAATTATATTAATTTATGCAGCTATTTTACTTACCAATTGAATCTCAATCTATATTTAGGCAAGTTGTGAACAAAAAGACCCTAAAAGAATAATCAAATCAAACTAATTTTGCTTAACAAAGAAGTAATTTTTGCTACTCTTTCTCTTTATGTAACCTTTTTTATATGTCAGTCCCAGAGTGTATATTAAGAAACGAAATAAATTAATGAATTTTGTTATCATTCCCTCTCTCTTAGATGACAGGCCACAGGTCATACCATTTAAATGCAGCTCTGTGAAGATTGACATGGTATTTTTGACTCACAAAAATATCAGTCTTCTACTGCATGTAGACATGGAGAACGATTAGCAAAATCTATACTCTAAAAAAAAATTATAATTCCTCATCATTCCTTTTCCGGAATTCATAAACAATTCTTCTCTATGCAAGGGATTATTTTCTGTATGCATGCACTTTTCAATGTAAATAAACTACTAGTGATTTTGCAGACAGAAATAAGTACTGATTAACTCCCCTAACTAAGTTTCAAAGGGTTACACTTTTTCAAGTACTTATAATTCTGCTGATGCTTCTGGTAATTCATCAGTCTTCAAAAGAGGACTACATGCCTTTAGATATTAAAAAACTTTCCTGTCAGTAGGCATCAGAAGTCTCATAGCAGAGATATCAACCAGCAGTTGGGAACAAATAACTGTGAGATGGTATTGTGGTTTAAGCCCAGCTGGAAACAAACAAATCACACAGCTGCTCACTCACTCCTCTCCATCTCAGCAGGATGAGGAGGAGAATCAGGAGGAAAAGGTAAAGCTTTATGGGTTGAGATAAGGACAATTTAATCAAACTGCACAAGGAGAAAACAAATAGCCATAACAACATTAAAATGAGAGATAACACATGAAATAAGCTCACTGCCAGGAGTCCAACTTGACTGAACAGCTACAGTTCCCATGCACTGCAATGCCCCAACAGCTTCCCACAATAAACTGAGAATGATATCAGTATAATATAGAATAGCCAGGACATGTGCTTCAAGGCATAAATAGTAAATATTAGTTCCATCCCAGGCAAAGCCAGAACAGATTGTTGAGGCAATGCATTGAACGTTTTACCACCATCCTCCTGCTCTAATATAAAGAAGGTGTCACGTAATAGTTTCTTTGACTGGGTTCACATATACACCTAGACATTCATTTCAAGAACTATGGGTCCGTGGAAAGGGAATAGTGTGCATAGTTTATACCTATATCCAGTCAGGATCAAGCTTTCTGCAGGGATATGACAAAACTAGCCGAAATTCAGTCCTAAGGGTTAAAATTTCTCAGGAAATATGCTGTATCTATCGGGCTGCAAGTGAACACTATATCGTCATGGGTTTTTTTCTTTCCTTCTCTTTGCCTTATGAATTCCTTCCTGACAGTTGCAAATCATCACTCAGTATGACGAAGCATACTACTGCCCAACAGGTTATGGACTGGTGGCTAAATAATTTTCTGAAGAAGTAGATTTGAAACCTAGGGAAAAATAGAAACTGAAATGAGTCTTCATACTTTGCAGTTCTGTAACATTCTTCACTCAAAAAAAAAGAAAAAAAGGAGGAAGATATATTTTTCTGCCTCTGTCTGTGCTTTATAAAAAATATGACAATCATTATTACATTTTCTGAAGTATTTTGTATTACCTAAGTGCATTAGATGTGCTCTGAGTCAAGTGCAATACCTGATGAAGGAAGGGAGGAATGGAGGGAGGAATGGAGGGAGGAAGGAAGGAAGGAAGGAAGGAAGGATTTTCATTTCCTTTATTGGCATTGCTGAAAATTTCCTTAGAAAGCTCTCATCTAATATTCAAACAAATACTCTGTTCAGTCTATTTAAAAAGGTGTTGTTGGTGACTGTTGACTAACAAGTATAGGTTCTATGTAACAATTTTTTTCAAGTAGGTTGAACCTTTAAGTCAAGATGATGATTTACTATGAAATTTCTAAGGAAAATAATTTCAGATAAATACATGTCAGAAATTAATATTGCTTTCAGTATTAAGCTTGCAAGGGACAGGGAAAGAAGAAAGGAAAGGAATTTGTGTGAAAAAATTTTTGAATGCAATGTTGTCTTTGAAAAATTATGAGGAATGGATGGATAATTTATGGGCAAAAATTAGGCACCAAGCCAACAATTTTGTGATTGATGTTTACTACATTTTCCTTGACCAAAGAAAGACTGTTAACAGGAAGCCCACGGATTTTGATCCTGATGGTAGATTTAAATCTGATGACATCTGCTGGAAAAGAAGCGTGGTAAGCTGTAACTAGTCCATGGGATTCTTGGAGTGTGCTGAGGTTAATTTCTTAAGTTAGATGACAGAGCACCCCGGAAGAGAACACTTGCTAGATGTGTTGCTTACCAACACAGATGAACTAATTTAAGGAGGTCAAGACTGGTGATAGACGGGACTTAAGTTATTATCATAGAATCATAGAATGGTAGGGGTTGGAAGGGACCAAGATCATCTAGTCCAACACCCCTACCAAAACAGGTCCACCTAGATCAGATCACAGAGGAACATGTCCAGGTGGGTCTTGAAGACCTCCAAAGAAGGAGACTCCACAATCTCCCTGCATAGTCTGTGTCAGAGCTCTGCCCCTTTCACAGTAAAATAGCTTTTCCTTGGGTTTAAATGGAATTTTTTGTGCTCCAGATTCTTTCCATTACCCCTTGTCCTGGTGCTAGATCCACTGTTTGTAAATATTAATGAGATCCCCCACAGTCTCTTCTCTAGACTAAACAGCCCCAGTTCCTGCGGCCTTTCCTCATAAGGAAGATGCTCTGGTCCCCTGATCATCTTGGTGACCCTGCGCTGGACTCTCCAGAAGTTCCCAGTCCCTCCTGAGCTGGGGAGCCCAAACTGAACACAATACTCCAGATGAGGCCTCACCAAGGCAGAGTAGAAGGGGAGTAGAATCTTCCTCAACAATGCATTCCTTAATGCCATTGGCCTTCTTGGTCATGAGGGTACATTGTTGCCTCATATTTAGTTTTTTTGTCAGTGTGAATTATGACCTGATAGAATTCACACTCTTGACAGATATGAACCAGATGAAGACTAGAGTCAGGACATGGAATTTTAGGAGGCTAAAGTTTTTAGACTTTAAGGAACTGATGGATGAAACTGCCCAGGAAAGTGGTCTCTAGGATAAAGGAACTGACCAGAGCTAATGGCTCTTTAGGACCATTTTTCCTAGAACATAAAAGCTCTTGATTTCCATGTAAGAAATTAAGAAAGGAAGTTAGGAGGCCACAGTGTCACAGTAAGAACTTCCTGGAGATACTAAAATGTAAGAAGGAAATACACAGGCAAAGGGACAAGGGACATGTATCCTGGGAAGAATACAGAGACTATGACCAAATATGTAGGGATGGGATCAGGAAAGCTAGGACAGAGCTGGAGTTTTATTTGGCAATGGATACAAAGAACTATAATACAGGTTTCTGTAGGCATATTGTTCATAAAATTAAGATTAAAGAAAATTTACCACCAAGTTCCTGAATATCAAAGCAGGGAATGAAGGGGAAAAAGAGACCAGGTTTGAGATCACTTGAGTCTCCTGAACATATACAAATTCATGAGACTGGATGAGATGCATCCCATAGTCCTGAGTCAGTCAGTTAGTGTATTTGCCAAACCACATATTTGAAAAAATGTGACAGAAGTTAAATAAAGAAGACAGGGAGGTGATCAGAGACAGCCAATATGACTTCACTAAGGACAAATCGTGCCTAATCTAGTGGCCTTCTACAATGCAATAACTGCATCAAAGAACAATGAAAAAGCTGCCTGGACCTTTATAAGACTTTTGATACAGACCTCCACAACAATCTTACTTCTAAATTGGAAAAAGAGGGATTTGATGCTTTGACTTTTGGATGGATAAGAACTGACTGCATGACTGTGTCCAAAGACTTAGAGTCAATGGCTCAATGTCCAAGAAGAAACCAGTTAACAAGTAATATTCCTCCAAGTTACCAATATTACTTAGTGTCTTCATCAATGACATGGAAAGTGGTATTAAGTGCACCCTCAACAAACTTGCAGATGACACTGAGCTGTGGTGAGTTGACTTGCTTGTTGGAAGGGATGCCATTCAGAGGGACCTTGACAGAATGAAGCATGGGCCAACATAAACATCATGAAGCTTGACAAAGATAAGTGCAAGGTCTTGTAGCTAGACCAGGGAAATAGTCAGTACGAGTACAGGATGTGGAATTAATAGGTAGAGAATGGCCTTCAAAGAAGGACTTGAGATACTGGTGGCTGAAAAACTGTATGTGAGTCAGCAATGTGTGTTTGCAGCCTACAAGTGAATTGTATCCTGTTCTCTACAAAAAGAAGCATGGCTAGTAGGTCAAGGGAGGTAATTCTTCCTCTCTGCTCTCAGAACTATGACTCAAAAAAATCTACATGCTGAAGTATGTCATAGTTGGAGTAGCTTAAAAAGGAAAAAAAGGAAAATAAAATCCCACAAAAAGAAACCTCAAAAAGAATAAAAGAAGATCATAAGATCATGATTTCTCCTTTTTTAAAATTATTATTATTATTCTATCTTGTTAATTTGTAAAAAAAACCCTAAAAATATCCAGAAAATATTTCAACTCCAACACCACCTCAGTTCCCATTTAGTAAAATAGCTTTTTTCCCTGTGTTTGTGTCTCAAACAGAGTGGAAGAGCATGATAATGATAGGACACACGAAGGAATTTGTACTGTCATATGCAACGGTGTTTTGCACTTTTCTGAAATGGTTTATCTAAAGATTTATTCAGGGGCACTGAGAGACCCATCTGTGGAGCAGGCAGGGAGTCATGAGAGGTGTGCTGCCTGCCAGGAGCCAAGGTCAGAGATGTGGCCGAGAGAGTGCCATGGCTTGTCAGGGATGCAGGCTACTACCCCTTGTGTTCCATGTAGATATGACTGATGCCATAAGACGTGATATGTTCAGGATCCAGAATGATTTTAAAACCTTGAAGGAGCAGGTAAAAGACAGGGGGGCTCAGGTTATTTTCTCCTCTTTCCTGTTCACTAGAGATAAAGAAGGGATCTGCAATGGAAAAATCAGACAAGTGAACTCCTGACTGACAGGCTGGTGCTGGCAGAAAAGCTTTGGGTACTTTGACAATGGATTCTTCCTTGGGGACTACAGCTTGATAGGACAGGATGGGATTCATTTCTCCTGTAAGGGCACTGGAATATTTGGGAATAAGCTAGTAAAATTAATAAAGAAGTGTTTAAACTAAGAGACTTGGGGAGTCGGGGGAGAAACAAAATAGAACAAGCTGTCCCCTCTAGTTGGGAAACAGGGCAGGACAGGGAATGCAATGATAAGTGTGCTTGCCCTGGTTTAGGCCCATCCAGGAAAAAAATACCATGATTAGCCTCAAGTACTAAAGAGGTTGAGAATTAACAAAGGACAGGGAGAGCTTAATTGCCGCTTAAGGTTCAAGACAAAACACACAGGCTACTCGGCTTGGGGAAGAAAACAGAAAATAATTTAATACAACATCAACTAAAACATAACCATAAAACCCCAAAATAAAACAACACAGAGTAGTACAACAATGAAGAGTCCGACCCTGATCCCAGTGTTTTTACCTCCTCCCCCACTGAACAGCCCAGGGGCGGCTGGAGTGGGAGTTTCAGTCAGTCCATTCCTGATAGCTTCTGCTGGTAACTCTCAGTCCTGCCATGGCTCTCCATGGGTTGCAGGGGTACAGCCTGCATTCTCACTACAGCTTGCGGAGGGGTCTCTTGGTCTATTGCTTCTCCTTCCTTCCTTCCTTCTTCTCTGCCTGTAGGGTCCACGTGGTTGCCTCCATCTTGTATCAGTCCTGCCAACACTTCAAATTCCCATCCCTAAATAGTGATTGCAGAGGAGCCAGACTTGCCCAGCTGGGCTGGAGGTGGGTGTGAACCCATGAGCCAGGGGAGAGTCCACAAACTCTTTACTGGATCTTCACTGCAACCCCCTCCCCCTGTTACCAAGCAAAAGCTGCTCCTTGCTAAACCATGACAGCCCTTCATCTGCACACTGTGCTGAGATACAAAAGGCTGACCACTCTGGGGAAGACCCAAACTGAGGAGTATCCTCCTGCATCAGTGTATGGAAACCTATGTGTTTGAGTAAGTCCCTACACTGCCTCTGCACCAATGCACGCAGCCTGGGGAATAAGCAGGAGGAACTGGAGATATGGGTGTGGATGCAGGATACGACCTCACTGTGGTCACAGAGATGTGGTGGGACAGCTGCCATGACTAGAGCACAGCCATGGAGGGTTATGTATTGTTCAGGAAACACAGACTGACAAGACGTGGAGGTGGAGTAGCTTTCTATGTGAGGGAGCAATTAATGTGTACTGAACTGTACCTGGGTAAGGATGAAAGGCAGGTTGAGTGCTGATGGATAAAGATTAATGGGCAGGACAAGGGAGGTGATATTGTTGTAGGAGTTTGCTACAGACCACCTGATCAAGAGGAGGAAGTGGATGAGGCCTTCTACAAACAGCTGAGAGCTGCTGCATGATCACAATCCCTGGTCCTCATGGGGGACTTCAACCACCCTGATTTTTCATAGAATCATAGAATGGTAGGGGCTGGAAGGGACCTTTAGAGATCACCTAGTCCAACTCCCCTGCAGAAGCAGATTCACCTAGATCAGGTCGCATAGGAACATGTCCAGGCTGGTCTTGAAGGCCTCCAAGGAAGGAGATTCCACAACCCCTCTGGGCAGTCTGTTCTACTGCTCCGCCACCCTCGCAGTAAAATAGTTTTTTCTTATATTTAAGTGGAACTTTTTGTATTCCAGCTTCATCTCATTACCCCTTGTCTTGTTGCTAGATACTATAGAGAAAAGGGATGTCCCAACCTCCTGACACTCACGCTTTAGATATTTATAAATGTTAATAAGATCCCCCCTCAATCTCCTCTCCTGCAGACTAAACAACCCCAGTTCCCGCAGCCTTTCCTCATATGAAAAATGTTCCATTCCCCTGGTCATCTTGATGGCCCTGCACTGGACTCTCTCCAGAAGTTCTCTGTTTCTCTTGAGATGAAGAGCCCAGAGCTGGACACAGGACTCCAGATGAAGCCTCACCAGGGCAGAGTAGAGAGGGAGAAGAATCTCCCTTGACTTGCTGGCCACAATCTTCTTGAAGCATCCCAGGATGCCATTGGCCTTCTTGGCCACAAGTGCACATTACTGGCTCATATTTAGCTTATTATGAATCAGGACTCCCAGGTCTCTCTCTGCAGAAATGCTCTTCAGCAGTTCACTCTATCCCTTTTTTTTCTGGTAGTTTTTGGAGGTTCTGATATTGTTCTTAATGTTTGTTGTCTAAATTTCCCTATCTTTGAATCAGTATCAATCTCTGGACAAAAAAATATCAACATGTTCTAGGATGTGCTGGAAAAATCTATTGGCTTTGACAAGTCCTAATTCTATTAAGTGAAAATTACGCTTAAAAAAATAGAATAATTTAATGTAATAATTTTTCTAATCCTTTATCCAGTCAAACTTTAGTGGTTTCTGCCATTTTCATGGTAAAACACTCAATGGATTAATATACTTAACTACCAAAAATTGTTTCCTCATACCCAACTTAAATATTTTTCTTCTCTAACTGCTCAAAAACTAATAATCTCCCTTTGATGCTTACAGTACACCTTGGCTGATTTTTAGATTTGTAATTGCCTCTCCCTTAGAGCTAATATATACATATTTATCCTTATTATATTCTTTTCTCTATGTGAGTTTCTCCATTTCCATGATATTTTTTATTGTCATTTCCTGAATATCTTAGCATTTAATAATCTCTTTATTTTACTGAGATATCTAAAGTTGGAGATAGTAGCCAAAACACAACTATAGGAAAAGAGAGCTCTTATTCTAATTTTCTGGCTTGTGAGGTACTTTTTGTGGATATTATGTACCCAAATTATATAACAACCATCTAAGAAGTTGTCTAAAATCTTGAAACATTTCTAATGGATTTTCCAGTTAATCCAGATATACTTTAAAAGCATCTTATCTTGCAGAGGAGACAAAGTAGAGGGAGTTGGAAGGAAGGCTGTTTATCTTGGTGGTAGTAATACATGAAAACTAAAGATATGAAGCTTAAAATTGGCTGGTTCAGTCAAGCTACTGTTCTGTGTCTCTGCTGTGTAACACTTGCTATATACTTACATACTGTCATATTGTGACTGCACCTAAAGAGAGCTATCAAATAGTAGAAGTTCTGCATGCCATCACTTCTCTTTAACTCCTTACTTCTTTTTTCACTGAATCACAGAATCCTAAGGGTTGGAAGGGACCTCGAAAGATCATCTAGCCCAATCCCTCTGCCAGAGCAGGACCACCTAGAGTAGGTCACACGGGAATTCATCCAGGTAGGTTTACAATGTCCCCAGAGAAGGAGACTCAGCAATTCATCTGGGCAGCCTATTCCAGTACTCCATCACTCTCACAATGAAGAAATTCTTCCTTGTATTTCTTTGGAACCTCTGATGTTCAAGCTTTTACCCACTGCCCCTTGTCCTATCATTGGACATCACTGAGAACAGCCTGGTTCCATCCTGCTGACACGTGCCCTTTACATATTTGTAGAAATTTACAAGGTCACACCTCAGTCTCTTCTCCAAGCAAAAGAGCCCCAACTCCATCAGTCTTTCATCATAAAGAATATGCACCACCCTACTCATTATCTTTGTGGCCCTGTGCTGAACTCTCTTCAGCAGCTCCCTGTCCTTCTTGAACTGAGAGGCCCAGAACTGGACACAATATTCCAGATGCAGTCTCACAAGGGCAGAGTAGAGGGGGATTTTTGACAGTTTCCTGTGGTTTAGTGTCCTGGTTTAGGCCCATCGGGGAAAAAAATACCACGGTTAGCCTCAAGTACCCAAGACCTGAGGACTGCCAAAGGGCAAGAAGAGCTTAATTGCCCCTTAAGGTCCAGGACAAAACAAACCAGGCTACTCGTCTTGGGGAAGAAAACAGAAAATAATTTAATACACCACCAACTAAAACAACCATAAAACCTCAAAACATAAACAACATAAAACAACACAGAGTAGTACAACAATGAAGAGTCCGACCAGCCACCTTCTTGCCACACCTCCCCTCTTCCTGGCCTTAGAGCCCTGATCCCAGTGTTTTTACCTCCTCCCCTCCTGAACAGCCCAGGGGGTAGGGAGTAGGGGTTTCGGTCAGTCTATTCCTGATAGCTTCTGCTGTTTGTCCCTCCTCAGGACAGGTGGGCTCCCCACTAGTCCTCCCTGCAAGTCCGTGGGGTACCTCATACACACGGCAACCCTGCACGGGCTGCTCTAACGTGCATTTATCCCAAAGGCTGCAGCTCCTTTCTGTCTCTCATGTGGGTCTGCTCTGCGGAACGCAGGCTCTCCAGCACGGCCTGTGCCATGGCCGCCTCCCCACACAGTCCCTTGCGCGTCTGGGTGCACACACAAGGACCTGCTGGTAACTCTCAGTCCTGCCATGGCCCTGCATGGCTTTCAGGGTACAGCCTGCATTCTTGCCACGGCTTGCAGAGGGGTGTCTCACCTGGTGCTCCTCCTTCCTTCCTCCTCTGACTGTGGGGTCTGTGTGGTCACCTCCATCTTGTATCACTCTTACACCTCTTGCCAGCACTTCAAATTCCCATCCCTAAATAGTGATGGCAGAGGCGCCAGATTGGCCCAGCCAGGCTGGAGGTGGGTGTGAACCCAGGAGCCGGGGGAGACTTCACAAACTCTTTACGGGGTCTTCACTGCAAGCCCCTCTCCCTGTTACCAAGCAGAAACTGCTCCTTGCTAAACCGTGACATTTAGTTTGTGGATATTTTCCTGGCAGTCAAAGAAAGGTCACTAAATAGAAAGAATCATCTGATCCTGGAAAAATTAAGCAATCTCGTATTTAAAGTTCTAGCCAAAGAAGATTACATTTGTTCTAGACAAGGTGCTGTCACAAATTTTCTCAACCACAGCTTTACTTTCTCTCTTTTCATCGTATAGTTCTGCTTTCAGGTGGAAATTTAGCATTAGCTAACAGAAATCTAAACAGTAGTGGCTAGTAAAATCAGGTATATCTTGCTATTTGATTAAGAAGCAATTAGTTTTTGTACTGCTGGTAAAGACATTCTTCTGTTTAGATTAGAAGCTATAGCCTCAAACTTTAATTTTTGTAGTGACAGATTTTCAAATGAGACAATGGAATCTTGATCCACCTTTGTCTCTGTTGAAAAGCAGTTAAACACACTCCAGAAAATAGTATTTTGATACCTATGTGAAAAAAATAATCTATCACATAACATTTTCCATCCTTGCAGATGAACTAATCTCTTCTTGTTTTACATTCTGACATATTTCCTAGCTTTATAGATTTGTGTAGGAAAAATCAAAAAGTGAGAAGAAAATCAAAAGGAAATGAAAATTGAAATTAAGAGTGAAAGGATTCATCACTGTCTTTATCAAACACCTATTTGCAAAAATTATTTTCTCTTTAAATAATTTGAGTGGTTTAATTATATATATATGTTTGTATGTATAACAACAATACTGGAAATCTGCTATAAGAGTATCATCTTCTGCTGTGGGAGGTTTTATAGAGGTATCCGTAAGAGTAAACATCTTTGGGCTTTTGGAGCTCTCCATTTACCCTCACTCCTCCTTCCTGTCCTCTACACATCACCTGCAAAGCACAGATATGACCCATTGGTCTGATTATATTACACAGGACAATCCAGATGTTAATTCTCTTTTTAGGAATGAACTCTATTCTCTCAGGTCATCTTCTTTAACTGAATATATCACAACATGCTTAGAATGTCCTAAATGAAGAGGTTCTGTTTTTTTTTTTTTTTTTCCAGAACTGTTTTTCTTGCCATTATTATCCTAATAATAAAGAGAACTGACTACTTTTGAATGTAAATTGCCTTTAATTACTAATTTGCTTTTGATGACATTGCATTCAAGATATACTAAAAGCATAATTTTTCATTTCAGAACTATTTGTTTTAGTGATGCATAATGTTAGTCATTCAGAATTTTGAGAGACAAGTGGGGATAAGTATAGGTCAGGTATTCAAATCAGAATAAAATCTCTGTTTCTGCTCTTGAAAATTTGAACTAAAGTCTTTCAGGGTAGAAGACTAATTAACAAAATGTGTTACGTTTCCTAGTTATCAGTGCATCTTTTAATTAGCCAGAAAAACTTAAAAAAGAAAAACAGTCATAGGCCTAGACTGACTCTAAGTAATTTTCAGCTTCCTCTTCTATCCAAGAACAATGACTGCAAATAAAACACCTTCTGCTTTACCAGGAACACCTTTGTGTGCCCCAGAAAAATCTTTTTAAAGAAAGGAAAATATGATTTCCAATTGCAATTTCTAAGGTTGGATACTGCTTCATGTTACTAATGATGTATATACAAGTCTTCTATTAGACATTTAAGATAAACTGAAGCATATCTTTCCATCAGATCATTATCAGCTAAATAAAGGATGTTAATGTTAAGATATGACTACTTAATTAGCACTATCTACTTCATGATGAGATGCCAGCCTACCAGCAGCAAATGGGTTGTGAAGATGTTATTCAAATAAAACAATTAGGTTGTCTCATAAAGCTTTGAGACTAACACTTAGGCAGATTTTCAGGATCTTAAAAAGCTTGCAAAACACAGACAGAACACACAGAGTGTGAACTAGCCATGGGATGAACAGAACCAAAACTCATTTTGTGAAATTTATTTAAGAATTTTTACAATACCTCTTGAGGTGCATACTTGTGCTGACACATAAAATAAAAAAATAACTAATAATGCATTGGGCGGAATTTTCCCAAAACAATACATGCCCCAACATAGAGTCTGTAACGATGTGTCACAAACTGTTTCCTTATATACACTTGCAGCAACACCAATTCCATGAGCAGTTGCATAGGATACCTCATCCCAGGTATGAGTCCACACCCCAGCCCAAAAGTAGTGCTGCTCAAAAGTGTCCCCTGAGCTTGGGCTCTTCACCTCTCCTACTGTAGGTCAGCTACAAGACAATGTTGAGGTTGTTTCGATAAACTTCCCTTCCTTTCAAGAGTCTATTCTATCCTTGGTATTCCTGCTTCTAGTTAGTTCAACCTCTTTTTGTATTTGAGCTTTTTTTACCCTCCATGCCAGATCATTCCTCAGTCACAAATAAATACTACTGAGCAATTACAATCAGATTTTCCTCATCAAAGTTCTTGGAGAGTGTTGTGTCGCAATGTATTTAACATATGTTATGTTTTTACAGAAAAAGAAGAATCTGGTGAATCAAGAGTCCGGTGTGTGGCGATTTAAAAAAAAAAAAAAACTATGTGAAAAATTCACAGAAACTGAAGAATCTCAGAATAAATACCTTTTTAAAATACTAACCTGACTTTGAAAAATATCTCACTAGCACAAGCTAGTAACTTTCAGAAACTATCTGGAAACATCCCAGACCATTATTGCAACACTCATCACAGCAGAAAAATGGCAGAGAATCGGGCAGAGCTCTAGTACAGTTCAACATTAACCAGCAATACCATGTTCATTAAAGGTGTTTTTCACCTGATAGGACATTAAATGGCAGAAGAAACAGTAATTCCACTGCAGCAGATAGCTACTGTGAGGCATATAAGCTAGACGAAACTTGTCTTCTTTTACTTCAAAACTTACTCTATTAATGCTTTGATATAATAATAATAAAAAAAAAATCCGACTAAATCAAACCATAACCTAGGTACCAAATTTATTGATATAGTCTAAAACATCTGCAAAGAAATCTCTCAAGATACCACTATGACTTAAGTCTTCAAATCTCATATTCCCTTTTCTTCTGTGTTTCTTAATTTAGTGAAAAAAACAACACCAAATTATATGAAAAAGAGCACACTGGCTCCACTGCAAGAGATCTTTCATTTACACAATGCAATACTGAACCCCACCACATCAACCATTTTGAATTCAGTGCAGTTAAGCTTAGAATTTTGAATTAGAAAGTGAAGTGTCTCATCTATTTTTTTTCCACTCCTCAAAGTCATTAGTACTCTATTTCAAGGTCACATAAAATTATCTTGAGGAAGTTACCCATATAGGGGAGAATTTCCAAAGTAAGTGGCCAGCTACTGAGTGTGTACACATTCTGAGAGAATGGCAATTACTGAGATTTTTTTTTCAGAATAACATTATTGTAATGTTTATTGTAAACAGACTTCCTAATGTCCCACGCTTTTAAAAAAAAATATTTAAAGATGGTATTACTATTATAAAGTGTTGTGTTTCAAAAATAATATGAAAGCTGTATAAAGGTGACATTGAGTAAATTATTGTCTTCTTTTTTAATATGCCATACAGTGTGCTTCTATTAATGAATTTCTGCCATTTAGATATTTTGTAGTATTATGTGTAATATATTAAATATACAGATGAATAGCTGTTGAATGATGTGACCAAAAACTGTATGTATACCCTAATTACATAGATAACACTTTTCAAAGTTATGAAGTATCACTGGTGTTCTGCTAGGGTTTTTATTTGGGGTGAAGTCAGGAGAAGAAGAAATCTGCAACAATAAATGAAATTTATTGAACTCTGCTTCTGTGTATATGAAGACCATGTTCACATGTTGAAAGTTTAGAGGTGAGAATAAGGAACAGGCTGATGTGGGTGATTCCATTCTGCAAGATCTGGACAGGCTTGAGAGTTGGACAGAGAAGAACTTCAACAAGGTTCAACAAGGACAAGTGCAGAGTCCAGCGCCTCAGGAGGAACAACTCCATGCAACAGGACAGGCTGGGGATTGACCTACTGGAGAGTAACTGTGCACAGGGACCTGGGAGTCCTGGTTGATAATAAACTAAACATGAGCCAGCAATGTACTCTCATGGACAATGGCATTCTGGAGTACATTAAGAAGAGTATAACCAACGTGAAGAGCATAAACAGCATGTGGAGTCTCCTTCTCTGGAGGTTTTCAAAACCCTCTTGAACATGCTAATCTAGGTGAACCTGCATGGGGTTGTACTAGATGATTTCTAGACGTCCCTTTTAACTCCCACAACTCTGTGATTCTATGAATCTGTAAACATTACTTTTACTTCTGAATGTCATGTTATACACTATAGTGAGGGGGGAAAAAGAGATTGATTTAGGTGTAACTATGTACAATAGTGTAGTGTTACCTCCCAGTATTTATCTATTTCAGTGAGAAAACAATGATGTGAATTGCAGCAGCTGGTCTTGATTCTCTGCGTGGAAGATTATCTTTTTCACATCCTACCTCCACTACCAAAGAACCCTCAGAGTCAAGAATTAGGATGCCATTGACATGACCATGAATATTTATTTGTGAAAAGGCAATGAAACATCTCCCTTATGTGATGCAGCAAAACAAAAATTTTAGACATTGTATGCATTAGTGGTCTGGATATCTTTTTTACCCTGTCATATAAATAAATGAACAATCAAACAAACAAACCATGAGTTGAACATTTCTTTAGCATTTCAGAAATTTTTCACTTGGAAAAACCAACATGAGTTCTGCTTAAATAATACATTGCTAGTGACTGTTGCTCCTTCTGTTATCTGGCCTTGATTGTGTGAATAATATAACATATAAATTTAGTAAAGTACTCATTTATACAGATTTCTCTAGACTGGGACCTGAAAACATGTACCCAATTGTTATTATGTAGCTAAGCACTCATTACAAGATTATTTTATATCATGGTGCTGATTCTTTTACAGCTCTCCCATTCTTCAGACATAGCTATGCTTCATAATATCTTTCAAAATGTTGGTCATTGAAACTGTATAACTGTACTTGGAAAATCCTTGATGTAAATATTATTTTGAAAAGAATAAAAATTTCAATTGGTCTGTATTTGGTATGGACATTTACTTATATATTTTCTTCTATCTTGTTTTACTATGACAGCCACAATCTGACCTATTCATTTATTAAAATTAACCTAGTAATGGACAGCTGATTTTGAACAAGAGTTCTACAATGAATAAAGAGTAATAATCAGCCCAGCTGCTCCTGAATACTTTGCTCCGTGACTAATGATATGCAAGGTAAACAGTGCATATCTGTTAGTGTAGGTTTAAGTTGGACGTTTGATACATAGAGAAAAATGCACAGGAAGGTGAATGAAGTACTGGATACATTTCTGAGGAATGAAGTCTGTAGATTGCAAGTGACAGGTTCAATTACTGATCTGTGGACCAGTGACACATCTGCCTTAAACTCTGAAAAATGGACAGTGGAAAAGGAATGAATAACTCTTAAGATTTGGAGAAAATATGTAGCTATTCAGGCAGAAAATTAGCAATTACATTTTGTGCAATCAGTAATAAGTATTTCATCAAAGAGCTTAGATTAACATCAGATCGTGTGACAGTATTTCAAGCATTACACCTGCATTCAATCAGCAACCACATCCTTCAATGTGATACTGAGCTGCTTAGTTCAAATGTGGCTTGTTCAATGGTAAGTAAAATGGCTGATATCAATTACAAAAGCATTCAAAAGTAATTCATTTAACGGTCGTGATGCTGTTCAAAGATTTTATTTTGTTTTAATTTATGTATTGACAATTGATCTTTTCATACTTTATTCTGAAACTCCATTCTTCTCCAAACACATACACTGTCACATTTGTCTTTCAGAAACTACTATAAATGGATAATCATGTTATATGTACAATCAATATATTTAGTGGCAATAATAAGTGGTAAATCAGATTACTGAATTCAGGAAAAAAAAAAAATGGAACTCTAGCCATTTCCACCTTACCATAGAATCTAAAATCATAAATAGACCCTAACTTCATTACTGTTATTATATCATGAAAGAAAAAAATCTATTGTCAAATTTATATATATGATCAGTATAAAATATCTCTTTGATATTTATAAAGGACAGCTTTATAAATAATGATAATACACTTTTGTTTCTGCTTTCTAAGCTACACATTTTTGAAAGGTTCTCCAAAAGTGCTGAGAATCAGTCTGTAAAAAAATTCCTACTGATAGAGATAAGGACAGAAATAAACTGTCCATACTTGCTAGTTGTTTGTTTGTGTTTAGATTTGTTTTATTTCCCAATCTGAATGTCCTCTAGAGCATATCTGTATTACTTTCTGAAGAGAGATTGTAGCTTTTGTCAGTATATCTGGTTATCTCTATAAATCTTGTTACTTGGTGAATTCCAAACTTTATTTGCCTATGGGACTGTGAACAATGTTCAGTCATGATAAACTCCCCAACATCACAGATTTATGTGGAGACATATCAATACTTATCTTGCCCCTAACCCTATAGTAAATGTTTTCACACACACATCAGATATTTAGCTTCAAGGGGAAATAAGAATTGTGAGAATTCTTCATAGCTCAGGCTTATCAGATAAAATTAAATTACATGTGGAACGTGCTTAATTGCATATCTAATTGTACGTACTCCTGCTGCTATGATGTACACTAGGACATGAACCAACAACCTGAATGAAATATTTATTTTTCCTATAGCTATGCAGGAAAGAAATATGAGCATAACTTCCCTCACAGAGGCAAGTATGGTTTGAGAAATTCGGTCAGGTCTCTGTCTCTATGAAGGAAGTTTAAGTTGGGTTTTTTTAAATTTGATCTTGTATCTATTAGTCTGTCTTTGTTGGAATGAACTGCAATGAGCAATCCTCTGAGAAGAAAGCTGCTTACATGAAAAAAAAAGTGATTTATATAATAAATAACAAGTTTATACACTTGTATAGAAGGAAAAAAAACCCCAAAACTCAATTGTTTCATGAACTAGCCAGAGAATGCAAGAATAGCAGCCAAAGATTTTTGAAAGAAAGATTTTGGTTTTAATATGCAGTATCTTTTCAAAACTATTCAATTAAAATTACATTTAAATTAAAATGCAGGAATACAAAATTACAGCAGCTGTGATGCTGGAAAATAAAAAAAAAAAAGGAGTATCTTTCTAAGCTTACTTTATTTATATTTCAACTTCAACTTCATTTTGTAACTATCAAAATGTCATTTTTTCAATATCTCAATTTGGACTATATAAAAACTGCAAGAGAAATGCTTTTTAGAAAATGTAGAAAGTTGATGTGGGAACTAGTGAGCAGAACAGATAGTGGTTCACAAACCACCTTGAAGCTGCTCTGATGACAGCTAGCTGCAGGACATATGTCACCCGAATTGTCACTGAGATGCTGTGTATTTTTCTTACTGTCTTGATAATTTTAACCTGTTTCTTGCCACATGCCTGTGTGCTGGGAAGGTGAGGATGAGATGCACTTTACCACAGCAGTTTTATAAGCTTTACATATCTCCACTAGTAGTGAGCAGTTACAAAAGTTTACTTTCTCTTTCTACCACTGTGACAACAGTGTTACCTCACTATTTAATATAAAAATGTTCTTCATAGTCACTTTTCTGGGTTTTTTGCTAGGTAGGATTGATCAGACACTTCTTAGGTGGAAAACAAAATTCTCTGAGTTCTGTCTATGAACCTGAAAAAGTAAATTGCATTCCTTAGTTGCTCATGATATGTAAAATTTCCTGATTTATGAAAAATAAACCTGGGAGTTAAAACCAAACACAAGTTTATACTGAAGTGAAATATAATCTTCCTTTTCTTTTTATCCATTCTTGCTGATGTTTTTTAGAGTTGGAAGAAATCCAACTTCTGGCTTTGATATTACCTCCTAGTCACATATGGTAACCTACTGGTACAATCTAGTGCTGTATATGACTTTTGAAGTAACTCATTATTCCATTTTCAAATATATCCCACAACGCAGGCTTATGTTTTATTATTTTATTTTATTTTATTTTATTTTATTTTATTATGTGTCCATAACACAAAGGATTCACACACTTTTATTTTTTCACTTCCTTTTTGAAGAAGCACTTATAAAAAGTCTAATTTTTAATTAAATAGCAATTTAAGAAAATGCTTAAAATATTACCAATCTAATTGATTTTTAGTTAGTTCCCTTTGCTCACCATCAGAGCTAGAAAAGCTGCCTCATAGGTCTATAGATCCAAACAGCTCTTAATTTCAAGATCCAAAATTAAAAGGATAAAGAAAAAATAGTAGAAAATCATTTAAGTCTTCATACAATCCAAAGCTTTGCCCTTGATGTGCAAAATATTTTAGTGGTGCAATGACATTGACATAATGTAGACCACGACCTAATTACCAGGGAAATGCCGGTAGGTTTCCTTTATGCTTTCTATATAAGCACAGCAGTGCTCCCTGGTAAATGAAGCTGGGAACATAATCTTATTTCAATTAATCTTAAAACAATTTCTCTGATGTAATAATTTTTTTTTTAAAGCATAAGGGCATTTCTATCTCAAATTCATCCCAGTTATCCAGATGATATCCAGATGACCTTTCCACTCTTGCTCCATATTCATAAGTGTGGTAGTAACACTTTCAATTGTAGATAAAACCTAACATGTTTACAGCCAGGTAATACTGTGAATAATTTGTCACTTGCTTTACTGAATGCAATTTACAATTTCTGAATGTGTCACATAGTCTAACATATCTGTTCCTTTATCTAGCCACTGTTAAACAAAATGAAGAGGTTCCTCTGACATTTCCAGAGAGTTCAATAAGTACGGGATTATGATCTAACGGTAAGTAATCCATAAGCCTGCAAAGCATTTTGCTAAGATGTGTAAAATGTCTAAATAATGAGTGATAAAGGATGAGAGCAGAAATAATATAATTGATGTGATGCACCGGAACTCTATTTCAGTATGTGAAGATCCAACTAAAATTAGGAGTGTAAAAGTATTTTCAGGTTTGTAAGCATGAATACCCATTTATCTGTACTGAGATACAGGTAAGAGGTCTGAATCTGTAACCTATCTTCAACTTTCCTCAAAATATTTTTCTGCCATATGAATATATCAATGCATTGTTTTCTTCTATCGTGCTTTATGTGTGGAAGCAACGATGACAGTTGTAAAAAATGCAGACTAATTAATACAAGAGGCATTACCATTTGTCATTTAACTTACTTTTCTTCAACTTCATTTTTTATTAGCTAAAATTATGGGACATATTGTGTTCAATGGAACTTTGTCTGCAAAACCAGTTTAATTTCATTGCATGAAGATGGAAGGGAACAGAAAAAGGTGTCACAGAAAAACACGGTTTCTGAGCTGTGAGAAATATTCTCCATAAAGGCTCACCAACTGGCAAGATATGATGGGAAAGAATGAATGGAGGAGGAATTGAATGGACAGCTTTCTTTTACTTAAGGAAAAAAAATGTCAAAAACTCACATTAAATCTCCTTGATGCAATTTTAAGTATGGATAAAACTAGGGAGACATCCCAGAGTGGGACATATACAGCTATTTTTCCTTGTGTGTACTTTTTGCTGATTGTTGACTTAAAACATCAGCCAAAGAAATTCACATGACTCCTCAACATGTCTTGTGAACCACCTGCAGCATTTATATTTTCAATTTCTTGTAACTTTATTTTGTAGACATCACCAAGGACTTCTTCCTTGATGATGAGCATGTGTACAATTTTGAAAAAGTATATGTGACATGACTCCCATGAGTAGTTTCATTTTTAATCTTATTCTGTAAATGAACTGTAGGATCAGGTGTCATGTGGCATGCCAGGATACTGCTGAAATCTACAACTAGCTTTCATAGAGTAGCCACCAAAATACAAAGCTCTGGAAGAAAGACCTTAGAAGATCTAGCAAATATTCCTGATGATTTTTTCACCTAATCAAGGTTTCCTGACATTTTTGAAAGTGCAGAAGACAGAGAATTAATTGTTGGGTTTGGAACATCAATACATGGCCACAGAGTTAAGCTTTTCCACTCCTATCTATTGAAAATAAGCACAAGTTGTTTCTCCTTTTTTTATAAAACATAGATTTGTTGGCTAGACAAAACAAAGTGTCATTTTCCTTGAATTATTTAATAAAGTCATAAATAAATTAAAGGTAACATTTTGCTTTGATCATCAAGGGACTATGCAGCTCAAGAGACTAGAAATAAACAAGCATAGATTTGAATATGATACATGATGTATTGACAGCAATTCATAACCATTTCAATAGCATATTTGTTACCATCCTTTCCATTTGGCACACATGTAAAGCAAGATCATAGCTTTATCCAATTTATAGAGGATATATCAACATCAAAAATCCACTAATACAATAGAAACGGTTTGACTCGTAAATTAGTCATTTCAGTAGACTGTACAAGAGATTAGTGTTTCCATCTGTTCACTGTTTCTGAGTGTAGTCAATGACAATAAATGGATCTGGAACAGAGAAGGAAGGCAATCAGCAGTAGACAATATTTACTTCTTTAATCCTTAATCTGCAACTCATTGAGGAAGCTTCTAAAATTACATATCTGAATTTATCTTTCATTGAAAAGGCATAAAGTCATCTTTTTTTCCTCATTAAAAGAAGTTGTATATCTTACTATTAGCAAACCGTAAATAATGAAACTTTCATGAACCACATGTAAGCTAGGTTCTAAAAAAATGTTTCAGTCACATTCTAAAAGCTTCATCAATTTCTTAAAAAATAAATGCTAAATTTAAATATTTAATTTTTATAATACATACAGAATAAATAAGAGCCATTAAAATATCTTTTTAGGCTTCAAGGTTTTGTTGAAAGAACATTTTGTGGAAAAAGTGTGCTCAACACAAAAGTTCTGCATTCCCAGAAATTATGATGGGTAACTACCATTCTAAAAGACCACATGTATAATTCCTTATTACTTTGCTTATATTGTTCAAAGTCTACATAAAATCTACTAGAAACTAATACAGACCTGGACAGAACATTTCTGATATGGTGATGTAGTTTCCTCAAAGTGCTATGGCTGAGTAGGGATGATCAAGGCTCTGTTCATAAAAACAGATAAGTTGACTTCTAATATTTTAATTGACCTTCAGAGGAGACTCACTGATCATCCATACTGTTAACTCACTGAGGCATTGACAGGGACAGCAAATTCATAGAAATCTATCTGGCGCCCATGAGAATAAGAAAAACAGTACACTAAGTCCAGAATCCAGTACTTGTCAAATTATTGAGGGCAATATTCCATATCAGACTTGGAATGTATGGTTTTACCTTCCTGCTATTGTGGCATGCACGTGTACTTTTCTACTGATACATGGATATATATACATATATTTATATCTTTATAAGTCCTAACTTCATATAAAATTGTACGCTCAGGGAAAGATTGAGTTTAGGCTCTTAGCAAAAGTGTTGCACCAAGAGTTAAGCTTAGAATTATTTGTTCCAGCAACACCATAGGCCCATTGACCTTCCTTCTTTTCCTCTTCTTTCTAATTTTCTTAAATTATTTGTGTATTCCTTGAATATCCTTTGTAAAATTCTTGAATGAGTAAGTGATCAGTTATTCTGAAAAAATAGTATTTGCAATTCCACACATATTGAAGTATTTTGTGGAATATACAATGAAATATACAATAATGAAAAAAGGAAATTTTCTTACTGTAAGACAACTGATTTATTAGAAAAACTAAAAATTGTCAATTTCTGCATTGTTCTCTCGATATCATTAAAATATAATTACAGAAATTCCTTATAAATTAAACACTTCTTAAAACTTATGATGTCACATGGTATAAATGTGCTTAAAATTAAGCATCTGTATGGATTTTATCTGCTATAATCAAGAGCAAAAAGAGCAACCCTGTAATTCTTTAAATCTGTTTACAAAAATAGGTTAAATAATGTAAGTATAGAGATAAAAATAAGATGTATGATGATAAAATGTTGACTCCCACTCCCCTTGTCCCCAGGGACAGAGAGTTAACACTTGAAGTTACTGAGTACGCAGTTTTAATTTAAAAATTATTGGTTACGTTTCTTGAATTTTATATTTAATTTTTTTCTTTTTTCTTTTTATTTAATTTAGTTAATTTTATCTATTTATTCCATTTAAGTCCAAATTTACATTACATGCATATGTATCCAAGGCTAGTGTTGTAAGGAAGTAGCTATCTAGTCATCATCATTTCTTAATTTGAAACATTTTTAACTAATCTCACATAAGATGTTGTCAGCAGAGATAGTTCTGTGACTGAATTAGATTTCTCATGTGATTTTAGAGCACTCACACAGAAAAGCCTTAATCACCATGACATTCTTTATGCTGGTAAATAAGTTTTTAGAGAGAGAAATGAAGTTTTCAGCACTTAGCAAAGTGAAAAATTCAAGTCTGGGTGTAGTGTGGGAAGTTTATTCCAGACTTATAATCTCAAAAAATATAGTAAGTATAGAATTCATAAGGTGGGATTTATTTCCCCTGAAAGGCAGTTTTCATAATTCATGTAACAGATGATCCAAGAATTTGGGAAACATTCTTTAATTATATAGTCTGTGAAGACATAAACTGTGTGTCTTGAGGAGAAATTAGTTCATTGTAACTGGTATTTCAGCTTATCATACATTAATTTTGTGAACAAAGAAAATTCTAAAGATTAAGATTTTCTTGTATTTTCTAAGACGTCTACAATAGTATTAGAACTTACTGTCAATTTACTGTTTCTACTGAGTAACTCTCACAAGAGACTATCAAATCTTTTTGGGGCTGTTTTAGAATCTGCTTGTGTGGGTACTTTTTTCTCCATTTTCGGCAGACTTAATAAAATAGAATTGTTATTCCAATAGGAAAAAAGTATGTGAAGATCATAATGTTTTATTATATTTCCTGATAGGTCTTACTGTAAGCTTGGTTTCAGATCTAATATAGAATCATTTATCAGTAGTTTTCAAATTTTATTTCAGAGTCTGACTCATCCTTCTCACTCTATGCTTGACAGCAATGGAAGTATAAGGTGCTTATCCAGTGGTGGATAATTCAACCTCATGTATTCAAATCTCATTTGCAGCTATGAAGTGTTATAATATTTAAAGTAGATTGTAAGAAAGTTCTTCAAAGGTTTAATACTCATAATTGTTGAATGCAATATTTGTTTCTGTCTTTGAATATGTTTGGTACTGTAAACATGCAGTAGCAGAAGGAGACAATGTTATGTACAGCAAAGAAAGAGTAAGATGGAGGAGTGATCTTTGCATAGGTGCCTCCTGTTAGCTTTGAATATGACACTCTGTTTTGTTATTTGACATTCAAAGATGACTGATCATCTACACTGTCTGGAGATGACAATACCAGCCTTGCTTAC
The DNA here is from genome assembly GCF_028858725.1 of Colius striatus. NCBI lineage: Eukaryota > Metazoa > Chordata > Aves > Coliiformes > Coliidae > Colius > Colius striatus. The sequence continues at coordinate 31,188,985 of NC_084790.1, forward strand.
ATCGAAGAGATAGTAGAAGAATAGCAGAATAAGAAGAAAATAGAATATAGTAGAAGAGACTACTAGTATAATTTGTAAAATGCTGGCAAAATACTCTTGTTCACAAATTTGTATTCTGAGAAGTACATAGTTTTATCCAGAAGATATTGCACTTTTTTCGGCAGTAATAGAGGTGTACTTCTCCTTTTCAAGGGAGACAGGGACAACATAGACTACTTCACAGTCTTCTAGGCTTCTCAATATAAAGATGTGGTCTGTCTCATTAAGAAGTTTGTATTACAGAACATTTCCTTAGTTGCTGTGCAGAGGTGATTTAAGACTGAATGTATGAGAATACACTTTTATCACCAAATAGTTTTACCTTTCCACACAGCTTTTTTGTGTTCCTTATAGAACTTGCCACAGCCTCTCAAATGCCCAAGATTTAGCCATAAAAGAGCATGCAAATATATCAATTCCTTCTGACATCATAAGTGCAGGTTTCTCTGCCTGCTGAAAAAAAATCTTAGTGAATTCTGAGTTGACACACAGAAAGCATTGGTAAATTTATATTCCTTCCATCCTGATATTTTGAACCATGCTTTCTTTGTGATATATTTTGTCTGTTTCACTCATCTGCAGTAAGAGTCCAAACTAATTCTACATTTGCATAGCTGGCAGTTGGTACAGGCATGGCTCTCATCATCACGAGGGAAATTATTCTGAATTCAGAAGCCTGTTTGATTTAATTTGGAGGAAAAAAATGAGGAGTTGCACGTGATGACAGCTATAGTTGAATGAAACACAATGGGAAAACATTGTCCAGTTTTTCTTCCCTCTCATTTCTTTTTAAACAACTAATGCCCAAAAAAGGAGGAGAAAGTGACTATTCTGATGCAGATCTCACCTATTCCTGTAGCTTAAATAAGTTAGAACCTCCTGTAGAATACCACTCTGTAATGTTAATTTAAGTACTGTGATGAACTAACTAGGAATATAGCAACATTTCTTTTTTTCTCTTTTTGTCTAGCTCAGCTATTAGGATAATATTGGGTACCAAGTGTCTTATAGGGAGGTTGTTTTTTCAAGTATGGTTTTATCTACTGTTACACATAACTTTAAATTTTGCAAAAAGATAAAGATTCTTCACTTAAAATCCATGAGTTTTTAAGTTAGCAAAATATATACCTCAATGATTTGTTACCAATATATACCACAAAAATTTTTTTTCCTATTACTTCTAGTTTATTTTCCTTCATGACTGAAGACCTGCTCAGCATCAAAAACCAGAAATAACCTCTGTCACAAGACTGGATTTTTTTTTTAAATCAGTATGCTAAGCCAGTAGGAAAACTATAAATTCATCCAACAAAAAAAATATGACATGATATTAACAGAACTAGAATTTTCCATCCTGATTTCAAAATGAATAAGCCCAGCTGAAAACACTTTTGAGAGTTACTTCAAGTTTTCTGAAATCTATTCACATTCACAAGTATCCTCAGCTTCCAATCATCATTAGTTTGAAACTCAATGGAAGCTTTAATGTCTTTAGCAAGAGAATAATTCACTACATCTTTCTGTATTATTTAGGGGCTTTACCACATTTTCCATTTAGTCTTTAAAAGAAATAGACTAAAACCTTGTAATACTCTGAAGTGGTAGATACATCTTCTTTAATGCTGTGTACAGTTATATGTAAAGGGACACAACATAATGACTCTTAATAATAGGAAAACGTGTACTTAATAAATACGTTAACAATTTAGATCTGAATCAATAATTTTTGATTTTTTTAAACATTATTAAACTCAAAATGTGTTTCTACATCTTTCTAATTTATTCCCATTGTAGAAGGGGATTTTTGTTCCATAAAGCTAGAAGACTGCTGTTTTGACTGTTCCAACAGAGACACGTATCATATTATCCTTTTACTCTGCACTTTTACATTAGGGTGAGATTTTTCACTATGAGTGTATTTAATGTTATTTAAATAAGATCCAAACAGCTTCTGAGGCTGTTTTAAGTCTACATATGTTTACATTCCTTATTCTTTTTCATAGCCATGTGTTTTTGCTTAACAGTGATTGCTTAGATTTCTCTCTCTTTCAAAATGAAACATGGCTATGTGGAACCTACATGTAGACTGGCCTCTTGTAATACTACATATGAAGAAATAATCATAATATATAAGAACATAGCAAAAAATTTATGAGTATCCAAACATTTTGTTTCTTGTCTTTTATTTGAGATTTGGTAACATTAAAAATACACTTTTGTTTTCCAATTATAGATTAAATTTTAACCACAGAAATAAATATTTTCACTCTTCTCCACTGAAAGTTTAGGTATTTTTGCAACTGCTAGAATATCTGAAAAAAATGACAGTCTGAAGATGTTGATCTATAAGTCCCTATGTGAGATAAAGTGATATTATACCAATGTATTTGTATTTTATGTATTACATAGATGCATATGTACAGATATACAATAGAATATATGTGCATGTGTATGTATTATATGCATAAACAAGATAGTTTTCTTCAATAAAACATCTATTTTGTTGGAGTTATTTAGCAATATAGTTTTCTAGGTTCTTCCTACACTTATAGTGTACCTTAATGCAATTTATTCTTGAGTTGAAGCCAGGATAAAGATCTAAAGTAAATGCAACTAATCTTTCCAAGGAAACACACACACCAGCTATGATGATACATAATTTTATAAATGACCGCAACTATTCAGTAACAATAAAGGGAAAAGATTGCTAGAACAATCAGCTACAATAATTCTGAAACAGATTCAAATAATAATTTTCCTACTTTGCACAGTTTCATCACTTCCATTAATCATTTTGCAAATTAATACTTCTGTGTGTCTCCACTTATTGCAACTATCACATTCCCTGCAATGTTGAAACATTTCACATGCTTCTGTGAAACAGCAGTCATTGAACTTAAGGAAACATGTTCAAGCTACTGATTATTTTCTAGTTTTTATCATTTCACTAGAAAAACTGGTGTTTTACTTTTCACTACTTTTATTTTGCCCCAGAAAATCATGTATGTGAATTTGGGCTCTATAAAAATGAAGCCTTTTGGATTCAACTTGCTTTTTAAATAAAGTGGTTTCTAGAAGGCTTTCTTGAGGATAGACCCATTACATTGCAATGCTGCATTGTTTGCTGTTCTTTTAATCCAGTTTCGAGTTACTCTCCAGAGTTACCAGAAAGATATTATCTGCAGATCAAATTTTGTGATGAAAATACTTAATATATATATAGAATTTAAATCATATTAATATCATGATATCTGACCTAAAGCTTAATGAATTCAATAAAATCTATTTTTACAAGTTTTGTGTCAGGCTTAGTTAGTTCTTAATCCATTGTAAGTGGAAAGATTATTCTCCTTACAAATTAAAGGATAGTATTTATTATTTTTATTTCTAACTTCTGAATTATAATAATTTTTCATTGTCAATGCTAAAGTCATTCTCTTGAATTCTCTGTTTTTCTCTAGGAAAATTATACTGTTCTCAAATATTTCTAATGAGTGCCATGGTTTAAAAGGTAGGCTGAAATAACCCAATTAGCTAAGCTGAAGATTCCCTCAAAATAATACTTTTCCTGACCTTTTCTTGACTCTTTCTCAGTAGCTTGAAAATGAAAATGAGTGAAGTTTTTCAGACTATGCACAATTCTGCAAAATCAGTGCATGTCAATGCAGTTGAAAATTAAAGCACATTCTTCTCATTAGTTTTAAGTGTCTTGGATCCTAAAAGTGACGTAGCTAATGCTAAATAAGAGAAAGCTAGAGATGATTGGAAATTGTTTTACTTTATGTTGGATTTTTTTTTAAATAATGTATTTTCGTTTTTTGTTAATTTTTTACCATCTCCCTTTTCTTCATTTCATTATGAGAATAGGACTGCTGAGATATATTTTAAAATTATTCCAACATCAGGAAATTTCAGAAGATCTTCCAAAAATTTGATTTAGAGACAGATGCACTTGGATCAGAACAGTTGTTGTCAAACTGAAACAAACCTAAAAAACTTGTGAAGACTTAGTGTCATTGTTTCATTGATGGACCATTACAGCTATGTCATATTCTTACTCTGATGTCTCAATATCTCCACATCCTGATCTCAGTCTGATATCCCCAACAATAAAGCTGAAGATGAAGGCTGTATTTGTGTATAGGTAAGGAAGGACAGTGTTAGTTCCATGTTTTTTGTTTTGTCAGGTATTCCAAACACATTAGAACAGCGAGAGCTGAAGTGAATAAAAAATGCATGATTTTTATTATTTTGTTTTCAGGACTTACTAAATGGTGTGAGGAAAAGCTAGCCAATTTAAAATACTTACTTGACATAGATGTTCTCAATAACTAGCTAGCCTATTAAATATGTTTTGAAACAACATTTCATCTTTAGCAGCACTGCATATTTTGCTTGTCCTTTCTATTGATTGACTTACCAACATTTTTGTCCCATATTCTCTTTGACATTTTTTGGCCTCCTTTTTTAAGGAGTTTATAGCATACACTTTTGTTCTACTGCTTTCTTCAAACAGTACTCTTATTATCATTTTACCCTTCAAGGACATTGAATCTCTTCACATAATGTCACAATTTGCAGAAAGTCATATAAATGGAGAACTATGCCACACTGGATGGGGGGAGGAATAAATATAAAAAAGAACACATTCTGCACTAATCAGACAATGAAGCACTGAAAAACAAAGTCTGGTAAATGCAGTCAAATGGAGCTGGATAGTACAAACTGTGGTTGAAGGAAGAGTTCTGAAAAGGTCATAGTACCAGCCTGAGTTAGGATGGGCCCCGGAAATGAAAAAAGGAAAAAAAATCAATCACAAATTTTCAAAGTGTTCCAGTCAGCAGCAGACAAGTGATAACTGCTTCATTATTTGCCCAGTTCTGTGTACAGTCTTCCTAGCTGGAAATTACCTTACTGTAAATTAAAGTCTAGTGCCCGTTAGTGGTTACCCTTTGCTTTTGCTGCTTGCTGTATTGTATCTCACTCTTACATATCTGGAAACACTTTAATAACATCAATGGCCATGTTCCATGGCTGGCAGATGACCAGGGAACCACTGCTGTTGTGGTGCTGTTGTTCTGAACAGTCTGGATCTCTAGCGTGAGCTTGAGTCAGAGGAAGTTTGAGAGAGCAGGATAACCCAAAGCATCTCTGGCCGTGGATAAATCCAAGTTACGGCAGATACATCTTGAAATATCTTTGTGCATGAGGTCATGATGCAGAACATTAAAGTTTATGGCAATTGATAAGCTCACAGAGAGAGTAGGCACATCCCTGAAAGGACTGCAGCAATATGATTATCCTTATCCACAAGCTGGAGCACGGGCAAGAGGAGAAATTTGTTGCAAAGATAAATCCTATTGTCTTGTCCAAAGAGACTAGAGGTAGAGATTGTAATGGAAATATCTTTAAATTGCTCTAACTCGGGATCTGAGTTGCATGCCATGGGAATTACTATAGTAGGAACCCTTTATTGTTAGTCAGGGTGGGACCAAGGAAAGGAGTTCATTGCTGACCTCAACTGAGCAAAAACATATTCCATATATGACTTCATGGTCATCTTATGAAGCTGGGGGAATAATAAGGAAAGAAAATTTGTTCAGAGTGAGTGAAAATCTGTGCAGCACTTAGTTACTAGTTGAAGTTAAACCACAGCAATCACATACTTTTTTTTTTTTTGAGTAATGCAAACAGATATCACTGATATTGCTTTCACCAGACTTTGCTGTGTTGGCAATAAATGCAAACAAGAGAAAAAGCACTGCTTATTACATGTATACAGAATACAAACAGAATGTACATTAGAATACACTGAAACAATAAGGAAACAAACTGTAAGAAATACAGATGTTATGCCCTGTTCAGATCACCTTGTTTACTATGTAGGTCATAATTTAGTTATCAGAACAGATGTGCCCACTGTACCTAGCATAACCCCCATTTCCCTACTTCCATTAATTCTATCAAGTGCCTAGACAAATAACAGATACCTGATTTGCTTTCTAACACTGATAGAAATGAAAGATATATGCAGGGACCACCTCGAGGGACGGGATTCATGGACCACGCATCAGATCAATATGATCAATGCAGAAGCCTTTTATTTTAGCATTCGATCACAATATTTATGTTATTCTTTCCTAAATACATGATGTATTCTATTATGATTGGATAGCTCAGTCTATCATGCTCTGTTCACGCATCTAATAGAAGAATATGATCTATTAAGCTTAAATATGTTAGTATTTTCATAGTAACAGTTTCTACTTTTTTTTACCTAATTCCTTCTCTATCTAATTTCTATTCTAAGCTTACACAGTTTCTTTCCCACATGCACAGCTGTCTTCATATCAACATTCTGTCATGGTTTAGGCCCATCAGGGAACAACGACCACGATTAGCCTCCAGTACCAAAGAGGCTGAGAATTGCTCAAGGGCAGGGAGAGCTTAATTGCTGCTTAAGGTTCAGGACAAAACAGACCAGGCTATTCAGTCTGGGGAAGAAAATAGAAAAACAATTTAATTCAACATCAACTAAAACATACCCCCAAAAATCCAAAACGTAACCAAAATGAAACAACACAGAGTAATACATCAATGAAGAGTCTAACCAGCCTTTTTAAGAACACCTTCTTGCCACACCTCCCCTCTTCCCGGGCTCAGAGCCCCGATCCTGGTGTTTTTACCTTGTCCCCCCTTGAACGGTTGGGGGGGCAGGCAGTGGGGGTTTCAGTTAGTCTGTTCCAGATAGCTTCTGCTGTTTGTTCCTCCTCAGGATGGAACTCCACACCAGTCCACCCTGCAAGTCCGTGGGGTAACTCACACGCATGGCAGACCTGCATGGGCTGCTCCGACGCCCACTTATTCCAAAGGCTGCAGCTCCTCTTTGCCTCTCGTGTGGGGCTGCTCTGCGGTGTGCAGGCTCTCCAACACGGCCTGGGCCATGGCCGTCTCCCCACGCAGTCCCTCGCCCGTCCGGGCTCACTCACATGGAGCTGCTGGTAACTCTCAGTCCTGCCATGGATCTCCATAGGTTGCAGGGGCACAGCTTGCATTCTCACCACGGCTTGCAGAGGAGTCTCTGGTCTATTGCTTCTCCTTCCTTCCTCCTTCTCTGGCTGAAGGATCCGCGTAGTCGCCTCCATCTTGTATCACTCTTACACCTCCTGACTCGCATTCCGAATTCCTGTCCCCTAAATAGTGATCGCAGAGGCGCCAGATTGGCCCAGCTGGGCCGGAGGTGGGTGTGAACCCAGGAGCTGGGGGAGAGTCCGCAAACTCTTTACCAGGTCTTCACTGCAACTCGCTCCCCCTGTTACTAAGCCAAAAGCTGCTCCTTGCTAAACCAGAACACATTCTAATAAGTAGCTCGGCCTTGACTATTCCTCAGGCCCACTGTTCACTGTCTGATGTAGCCAAAGTCTGAGCCTACATCTGAAGCCTGTGTCTGAGTCTCATGCAGCTTACGGTTCCATACAACCAAAGTCTGGGTGGGCCACATGACCTTTTTCCTTCAGATACATTGCTACAATTCCCCCTTTTTCTTCTTGGACCAGCCATACTATTTTTACATCCTTTTCAGTCATAGCAGTTACACATTTCAAAATCAAAGGTACAATCATTAATATGACTAAGATGATCAGCAAAATAAACATGGCCATTTTATCTATCAACATTAACAAATCTTATATTCCCCATGATGATAACAAATTGTCTAACCATCTCCACCCATCTGACATCTGTAAGTGGGACACTTTTCTCAGTTTGTATATACTGGCATGAATCGATTCTGAATTATCTGATAACTTCACACAGCACATTCCATCAAGATCCTCACATCCATGGCCATGGACTAAAATAAAAAAAACAATAGCAGCTCTATTCTGCAAAGTTGCATGTCTAATACTACTTATATCACTAATCAAGACTTCTGATGTTATTGAGGTTTAACTGCTTTGCTAAGCCAGCATCTTAATTTGTCTAGCTGAGTTAATGAAGCAGATACTCCTACACCTGGAGCAGATATACCAGTTGCTATTATGGCTGAGGGAGACCAAAAGGTAACATGATCATCACATTCGCTAGTAAATGCATGCACAAATCATTTTGGACAACAATGTTTCCAAATCATTAGGCATCAAGATCTTCAGTTGTCCCAAAATGCACGGTCCCCCTTGTAATCTCAAGGGTATTTCAGGTCATGCCTAGTCCTCACAAATCAGAAAAATTCCCTTTGGTAACTGTATAGGCACAAGACTAGACTTTGATCTTTTTGGTGAGGTATAATTGCACCAAGATGTTGTGTTCTTATACACACCCAGGATGGGATCCACATTCTGTCTAAATTTTTTAGTATTGCTGGTAAAATTAAACATAACACAAAAATTCATCTTTACAGATCCCAATAATTCTAACTCCTGTGGCTCTGTTGTCATTGTTTCCAACCATGAAACGATCAAATCCCTGTTGTCAACTTTGCCATTACCCTAAGCTAAGGGATTTATTTTTAGTGCATTTGGTACAGGCCATCTGATGGAAGTCCCACCAAACAGGTAGAAAAAGGATTATCTGGAATGGCCATTGATAAACATATTGTAGACTGATTGATTACTTTGGCCAGTGTAACCCACATGTTTTGCTTGGGTTGTTGAAATTTCCTAAAACCATTTACCATTATCATTTGAAGCATTAACAGTATGACAAAATCCATTTTTTACTCCTGATCAAAAAAATCCTTCACTAATGAGTCCAAAACACAAACCACTTAACACAAACCTTCTTCACTTTTTTTTTTAATGTTTCACTGACTTATCAATGTCAAAATGTTCTGTTCTTCCAAGTACCATTCCTGACACTTAAAACACCTTAGAAAGTTTCCACTGTAAGAAAAACACTATTAATCATCACATTTACAGCAAAATGCACAACATCACAGCCAACAGTTTTTACACTCGTTGAGACAACAGATTGAGGATGGATCAGCCGGCATTCTCCTCAGAGACGTTGTCTCCACTGTCCTTCTGGCCATTCAGTTCTGCATCGCACAATTGATATGGCTTAGTCCACTTCACTGGAATCCATCCTTGATCTGTAATGACATACATGTAACCTTGTCCTGTTAATTGTACTTCTACAGGTCCTTTCCATTGACCTATTTTCAAGTCCTTATATTAAACCAAAGTTTTAGAGTCTGTATTTTCTCTCCACGAGCTCAATGCTCATCCATGTACTACTGCAGGTGGTTCATCCCAGTTTCCTGTCAATCACAAAGAATTCAGTACATAAATAACCTTCTGTAGTCTGTCATGAGGAGATAGTCCAGTTTCTCCCCTTTTTTTGCTTTTCAAGCATCTGTTTAATCATGTGATGGCTCCTCTTGATGATGGCCTAACCTGTTGGAGAATGTGAAATACCTGTTGTATGTTGAATTCCCCAGACTTATAAGACGTGATGAAGTCACTGATCGACATATCTGGGGCATATCTGTCTTTATTTCTTGAGGTACTCCCATTGCTGCAAAACAGCCTCTCAAATGTTTAATCACATGTTTAGCAGATTCACCTGTCAGGGCTGTAATCCGTATCATAGCAGAAAAAGTATCAATAGTAACATGCACATATTTCAATCAACCAAATTCATTAGTGTGAGTAACATCCATCTGCCATAATTGCAGTGGTCCAAGACCTCGAGGGTTGATTCCAATGCCAATGCCCGTTCCTGCTTTCTGGAAGTCAGGACAGAACTGTCCAACACCAATGGCATCATTTGAAACTGTTTGTGCAGCATTTTAACATTTTGATGAAAAAAGGACTGAGCTTGACAGGCTTGACTAAAACAATCTACTGGAGGACCTGAACAGGCTGGAGCTACCAACCTGTCAGCTTGATCATTTCTGAGTGTTAAACCTCCAGGTAGTCCTGAATGACTTCTGATATGCATTATAAAATAAATGTTATCTGATATTAAGTAATGACAACAAGTGTTGTAAAAGTTGCCACAAAATCTTATTGCTGACTTCTTTTAGTCTAGCTCTCTCCAAGCATTGCACAATTCCTACAACATACAAAGAATCAGATACAATGTTAATTGGAACATTTGACCAGGTAGAAAAAAATCATACAACTGCTTTTAATTCTAGTGTTTGTAAAGAGTCTCCAATCTGTCCTTCAATTATATAATCATTCCATTTTCCTGACTCCTGCCAAGTTATGACTGCTTTGTGATTATTTTTACTTGCATCTGTAAAGACTGTAAGACCTTCAACTGGAGTTTCTGATCGATATGGAACCTCCTCAAAAATTTGATTCTGCAAAATTGCATAAAACTTATGTGGATAATATACATTTGAAATAGTTCCCTGAAACCCTTCCAATGCAGTCTGTAAATCCGCATTGTGACAAAGTCCCCAGTCTAAATACGCTCGAGTTAATGGACACAGAATTAGGTCTGGGTCTTTGCCAGCAATTTCAATAATTCTGGTGCGATCTTTCATTATCAAAAGACCAAATGCATCCAATCTAGTGAAAATTGTGTTTGACAATCAAGAAGCTAAAAATATCCATTCCAAAATTTTCAATGGTTGCGGTGCACTTTCCACCCACTGAGCTATAAGGGCATAGGGGAATTTTCCATTTCCCCCATTGATTAACACGAGCTCTATAGGGACATGTGATTTAAAATGACTTACAGTGGTACCGGATATCTTATTTGCAATAGATTGTAGTGCTAGCTGTTGCTTCTGAGACAAAGCTCGAGAATCATCTGCATAAGTACTACTTCCCAGTAGAGGCATAAGTGGCCCTAAATCCTCATTAGTAATGTCACACAGAGAACCTACCCACTGTATGTCTCCCATAAGTTTTTTAATATCTGCTAGATTTTTGATATCTGTTTTGATCTGAATTTTTTGTGGCCAAATTTGAGCACCAGTAATCACCCAACCAAGATAGGACCATGGTGCTTGTTTTTGCATTTTCTCAGGAGAAATTTGCAATCCAGATTTTTTTAACTCAGACTATAAATAAGGTAAAACAACATTCACATCTAAATTTTAGGCTGCTTTAAGGATATCACCCATATAGTGGTAAATTATCCAACCAGAATACTTCCACCTGATGGGTACCAACACCCAAGTCACATATATTTGGCAAATGGTTGGTGAGTTCTTCATCCCTTGGGGAACCACTACCCAGTGATAACATCTTGCTGGCTCCTGCATGTTCACAGATGGTACTGTAAAGGCAAATTTTTCACAATCATCGGGATGTAAAGGAATTATAAAAAAGCAATCCTTTAAATAAATTATCAATTGATTTAAAGTCCCAATGTCTGATAGCATAACTGGTGAGGGTAACCCTGGTTGCAAGGCTCCCATGTCTTTCATTGTAGCATTAATGGCTCTTAAATCATGCAGCAAATGCCATTTTCCACTTTTCTTAGGATTAGTAAAAATAGGCGTATTCCACGGACTCGTAGATGGAACAATAGTCGCCTCTGTACTTGTTTTTCTACTAAATTATGAATTGTGATCACCTTTTCAGATGTTAGCAACCATTGATCAATCCAAACAGGAGTATCCGTTTCCCACTGAAGTTTAAGGATTGGCCATCCCCCAATGGTTGCAACTAAAAATGCTGGTCAGTCAGTCTCACTCCTAGCTAGCTCAATATATCCCAGCCAACTAGGGCAATATTAACATCCAAAAGATACGGTCGTGTCTAAGCAATTGAACCATTTGACATTGTGAAGCTAATAATTGATCTACTGATTTAATTGGATAACTCCAACTTCAAAAATTCCTTCACCCTTATTGTCCAAGGACCATGTCACAGGCCAAAGAGACTTTGGTACAATAGTAACATCTGCTCCAGTGTCCGATATCATTTGTATTTTTAACTGCTGTTGATCTGGACCAGCTAGTAATACCAGATCTTCAGGCTTTGATTTACAAATATCCATTGCAAATAGCATCTGAGGATCATATGTGGATACATAATCTTCATTCTTTCTATGTTTCTCTCCTTTATTTGACACCATAGATCTAAATGGTATGCACTGAGCAATTTTAGACCCTTTTTTAATTGACATAAGTGGACATAAGGTCAGCATCATTATACCAATGACTCCTTCAAAGTCTGCATTAATTACTCCAGACAGTACAAATATACCTTGTCGTGATGTTTATGACCAAGTAGCAAAGCACATAAACCATATCTTGACGGGCCTCTCATTTCAGATGGAATACAATGAACTTGATTATCTACTATAGTAATGTCTATTGCAGTTGCCAAGTCCACTCCTGCACTCCCTGAGGTTGTGGAGCAGAGGCAACCCAGGCAACTCTGTACTTGTGTTGTGGCACATGGGGCAGTTGCACTGGTTATCAAGTTTCCCTGCGCCCTGCCATATCTGTGAAATCTCAAATGACAATCTCCTACCCTGTGACCAAATTTTCCACAACGATCACAATTTCTTGCAAAGCCAATATTTCTTGTTTCTTTTGAGTTTGAAATTTTTGCTTTGTTTTTACACTGAGCTTTAGTGTGACCAATTTTTTCACATTTAAAACACTTTAATCCTTTACCTTCACGTCCCTGATGTACTAAACACTTTACTGCTGCAGCAAAAGCATTGGTTAAAAGCTCCATTTGTTCCTCATTAGACCCTATCCGTGAGCAGGCTTCTAATATGTCAGCAAGCATAGCAGATTTAAGCAATGTATAAAGAATATGTTTGCATTGTGAATTAGCATTCTCCAGTGCCAGCAATACTAAAAGTTTCTCTTTCACCTCATTATCTAAGTCTGGATGTTTTAACACGGCTTTTGTGAGCCTGTTTAAAAAAGAACCATATGGCTCCTTATTTTGTTGACGGATGATGCTGTAAGGCAGAACTCTCTTCCCTAGATCTGGCACACTTTTCAATGCTCGTAAAGCTAATGATTGAGACAGCTACAAAGCCTGAATAGCAAGCCTAGCTTGTACTTGTTCACTTGCAAAAGGACCTCTTCCCAACAACATTTCATGTGTTATACCAAGTAATGTATCCTTTTGACCCCAGTTGAAATTTTCCACAGATGCTTCATGACAAAGACAGTCCCAGTCATTAAGAAAATGAAGTCTTTGAGCTGGCGACAGCAAGAACTGTACTATCAGATTGGTATCTGATGGAGTTAACAACTTAGCCAGGAATATGTGTTGCAAAAAACCTTGAGTATAAAAAGAATTTACACCATATTGCGTAATTGCTTGTTTAAGCTCTTTTAACAATTTACAGTTAAGATTTACCCACTGATTTGGTTGATTCTGGTTCCCTATAATCACAGGAAATATCTCAGGTAACAAAATTCCTTATATTAAAGCATCTTTAACAATCCCTCTCCATTTTTGTCCTGGTTCAGGCAAAACTGGTTCCTGTTGTAGAGATGCTGTTGAATGTCTTGTAGGAGCTGGAGCTGATGGAGCACCTTCTAGTCTCCATTTTTCCATATTCTCCTACAATTGTTGCAATTTCTTATTCACTTCTTTCACCCATCCCTCCGGAGCTCCCTTAGAGCAGCCTGCAACCAGAGTAGGTGGAGCAGAGGGTGGTAAAGGCACATCAGTATTAGTAAAGTGCTCTGTCTGCTCGTTTGCAGTGGTTCCCTCTGAAATGGTGGCAAAACTAGACAGGGAGGGAGGGGGATGGGGGAAGGGGTGGGCGACGCTCAGAGGAGAAGTGGTATGCGCACTCAGCTGCCAGGTCAGCAGCTCTGATACCCACACCTGCACTGTTGCTGATGTCCTTGGTGCCGTTAAGAGGACTAAGTAGGTGACTGTAATTCAGAATCTGGAGCAGCTGACACCCCACTTGTATTGTCCATAGTATGTCACAAGATCGATTTATTAATTAGTCATTATTCTTGATAAGTTTTTCCTCCCCTGGTGGAACTTTGGGGTAAGAGGCAGATTTTAGTGTGATTGGAGGAGGAGGAGACCGCTCATTTTTCCCAGCAGGAAAGATAAAGGTGGTGCAGGTAGTGTGGAGTGAGTGGCAGCAGCAATGTCAGCTGTTGGTCCTAGTATGAAAACATCCTCAAACATGAACACAGTCCCCCTTCTCTCCCCAGAAGTTATAGCTGCAAAAGCATCAGCGACAGCTTTGTGTTCAGCCTTTGACTATTCTAAAGTCTTTTTGATTAATCACCAAGTGATAGCAAAGCACTGTGCCTCCCGTGATCCTAGGCTCACCTTTTCCCACAGACCACTGCCAAGTTTTTCCCAGCTGGTGAGATCAAATGCTGTAGCTGAATCAATGATTATTCCTTTTTCCCAACTCCACAGCAACAATTGGCCTAAAGCCAGTTCGTCATATTTAAATCCTCTCTTAGAGAGCATGTGTTGGAGGAGATGTACTACTGCTTCTTCTTCTTTACTTAATTGTGTTCCCATACTCCTCCCTCCCAGCTGCTCACCTCTATTTGAGGTGTTCCACTGTGCAACATTTTTCTTCTTGAGTCACTCCCCGGCTGTTTGGCTCTGACTCCCAGACTCTGTTGGTCTGTCACTGACTGGACTTTCCCGTGTTTCCTCCCACTCTCTTCTTCTTCTTTAATTATTTAGTAAGATCAATAGGAACCTTAAAAAAGTTGGTTGGGGTACCTGTTCGGGCACCACTTACAGGGACCACCTCACAGGACGGAATTCACGGACCACACATCAGACCAATATGATCAATGCAGAAGCCGTTTATTTTAGCATTTGATCACATTATGTATGTTATTCTTTCCTAAATACATGATGTATTCTATTATGATTGAATAACTCAGTCTATCATGCTCTGTTCATGTACCTAATAGCAGAATATGATTTGTTAAGCTTAACTATGTTAGTATTTTGATAGCAGCAGTTTCTACATTTTTTTACCTAATTCCTTCTCTATCTAATTTCTATTCTAAGCTTACACAGTTTCTTTCCCACATGTACAGCTGCCTTCATATCAACATTCTAATAAGCCCTTGACTATTCTTCAGGCCCACTGTTCATTACCTGATGTAGCCAAAGTGTCTGAGCCTCGTGTAGCTTACAGTTTCATATAACCAAAGTCTGGGTGGGCCACATGTCCATTTTCCTTCAGGTACATTTCTACAGATATACAAATTTTACTCTGGATATAATGGAGTTCACTTATTCAGGATATGAAATTAGAATAGTTTGATTGAGTTCTACTGAATATTATACTCTTCAGATTTATTAGCTAGTGTGTATCAACTGGTAGACTCAGTTGGAATTGCCTCTACTCTGTACTAAACTGCCTCAAAATTTGTCTCGCTGTGATGATGTAAAACAGATGGCTCAAAGTTTTCAGTTCCATTTGTTTTGACAGAAAACTGGTTTTCAGCAGAGTAATTCTTGTTTGTGTAAAAAATGTCTGCTTCCTGTGGAAAAACCTCTTCATTTTGCCTTTAAAATCATCTCTCCAAATATGAGGACACAGAATATTTTTCAATAGAAGTCCACTAGTCTGAGTCACGGGATTAATTGGTAAAATGCTTTTTATGACTTTTATGTTCAGTCTTCTCTTTAGGCCAGGTCTCCCAGATGCATTATATCTTCCATGATGCAATGAAATTTCATCAAATCTTTACTGTCTGAAAGAGAAAAGTTTGTAGAATGTCACGAAACAAAACATTTGATGAGTGACTTTAGCTGATTACTTGTTGAATATGATTTATATAGTCCTAATCAGGATGTAATTCATGTTACAATAAAATAAAACAGGATTGTCTGTTTTTTGCTCCCTTTTCTCAAGTTCGTTTCACTATCAGTTTTGTAAAAAATCTATTTTATTCTGCGTTAACTTGTGGTACTTCATGCCTGCAAAATCTTAGTTAGAGCTAACTATACTGTTATTGGATTTCTCAGGAAACAAATGAAATGCAACTTACTTCCATTCCTTTCTTCCTCCAGGAAAATTGTGCTTTAGATCGTATGTATTAGTAGGTGACAGGACAAAATGGATGAAGAAGACAATAAATTGCTTTTAATTTCCTATGACAATTTCCTATGATAATTTCCTAAATTATCACGGTTTGAACTATGAAGAGTCTGGATACGACAGTTTAGTTTGGAAAGCATCATATTTTTTTTTTTGTGAGCCCTCAGTACACACTCTATGCAGCCTTTTTCATCTTTATATTTTTACATGACAGTTTGAGAATTCAGGGATATAATACAGGCAAAAGTAAGATCATATTTGCTCCATACTAATGATTGTAATTTACTAGTTAAAAATGTATGCAGACATATTTTTAAAAGTCTTTTAAACAAATAAAACAAAAACAGCTAAAAGTTGCAAAACCCAGCAAATAAGGGGAAATGAACAGTGTGTAAGGCACAGCTTAAATAGTATGGAGTCTGTCCCTTCAGAAAGGAAAACTGAATTTGTGATTGTACATTGGCTTCATGTTGGAGTTCCACAGTGATGCCCTAAAAATTTCTGTTTCAATCTTCCTGAAAGATTAAATTAGAATAGTCTGAAATAATGAAAATATTGGCACAAAAAAAATTATTCAATCTAACAAGCCTTTGGAGATTATTTTAAAGATATATTTGTACTGTGAGGGTGATGGAGCAGTGGAACAGGCTGTCCAGAGGGGTTGTGGAGGCTCCTTCCTTGGAAGTCTTCAAGACCCACCTGGACATGTTCGTATGCAACCTGCTTCTGCAGGGGGGTTGGACTAGATCACCTCTAAAGGTGCCTTCCAACTCCTACCATTCTGTGATTCTATGATTCTATAATTTCTGGACTATGTACACAGCAGTCTGTTCTGTCTAAGATTTGATCAATCTGAGAATAAAATAGAACAGAAACAACCTAAGAGTTTGATGGGCTGTAAGAACAAGGTTTTGAGTGACAAAAGTCTTGCCAAAAGTTGCAATGTCTATGGGCCTTGGAAACTTTCCCACAATTTCTGGTTTGAATTTTAAAAAAAAAAAATAGAGCACATTGTTAATTTACTGGCAGGTAGACACAGGTATTCCTGTATTTATGTTCTTTTTCCAGCTCAAGTTTACACATCTAATCAATCTCTTTTCCTGTATGATGCATCAAAAAAGAATACCATACAAAAGGAAATGCCAGATATGGAAACTCATGTGTTACGAGACATGGGAGCTAATGAGACATCATGCAGCAATTTCTTTGTACTCTCTTCTCATTGGGCTGCATTATAAGAAAATGTATTTCACTCAATCTTACTTCAGTTCTGCCTTCTGTAAATTGTTTCCTACATTTCTCATTCAATATTCTATGATAAGCTGTTTCTTTGTTTCATGGATAGTAACAGTACTAGTCGCTCACTACTGATAAAAAAGATATGTCCTTAATTGTCATTATAATACCCATTCTTACAGACTTCTATGGACTATGTTTCAGAGGTGTGGCTTTCACGTGAACAGAATAGGGACACTCATCTGCAGACTGGACACTCTTTTCAGGGACATTTGCCATCTCCCTGGGGTATGAATCTGGGAAGTTACCAGATATCTGGCGATCTTAGTACAAGCCTTTGTTTTAATACCCAGTCCTATCCTTTCACAGGAGTACTAGAGATGTTGTGTCAGGAAGTCTAAAGCCAATCAAAAGAGATTTCAGGGCCCTAGGAAGAAGGATAAAGGATTCAGGAAGACAAATAGTGTTTTTATCAATCTTCTTACTAATGAAGGCAGACATTTGAAGAAGCAGGTGTCCATCAAAGACATTAGAACTGATGCTTCCTCAATAGCTTCGATTTTTATAAAGATGGAAGAGATTTTAGCACATCAAACATGCTGGGACCTAATGGGATTCACCTATCTTAAAGGGGAAAAAGCATTATAAGCTGGTGTCATGGTTTGACATGACAGTCTTTTCTGGTAAGAGGGAAAGGGCTGTAAAGATGACTCCTGTAAGTTGCTCAAAACTTTCCCCATCTCTGAGCCAGATCTACTTCTGGGGCTGAGCCAATTAGATGCCTCCACAATCACTTTTTAAGAAGAAGCCAGAAGAGGAGGCTTCTTCCTCTTTCTTCTTCCTATTTCTTCCTCCTTCTGACCCTTCTTCTTCTAGCTGATGGTGATGCAAGGAGTAGGAACAGTGAGAGAAACAACCATGTGGACTCCAAGGTCAGTGATGAAAGAGAGGAGGAGGTGTGCGGAGCAGAGACTCCCCTGCATTCTATGGAGAGAACTGGTGAAGATGAGGTTTAATTTCATTTCTTTAAAGACCCCACATCAGCAGTAG
This sequence comes from Colius striatus, assembly GCF_028858725.1. Lineage (NCBI taxonomy): Eukaryota > Metazoa > Chordata > Aves > Coliiformes > Coliidae > Colius > Colius striatus. Next base: position 31,207,285 of record NC_084790.1, read on the forward strand.
AGACTCATTTTGATAATGACCCCATATCAGGGGCAGAGACTCATTTTGCTAAAGCTGACCCTAGACTGGGGGCAGGGATTCACTTCATAAAGGCCCCAAGTCAGGGACAGTGACTATGGCCAGAGAAGTCTGTGTCCCGTGGAAAGTACCTAATCACTTCACTACAGAACCTGAGCCAGGGGTAGTGAATTTCTTCTTTAAAACTATGGCCAGAAGAGGTCATGTCCCGAAGGAGGGACCCTTTATCACTATGACTGGAGCAGGCCATGTCCCAAGCAAGGGACTCAATATCCACAGTTGTAACTGTGGGAAGGAACCCATGACAAAGCAGCTCATTAAACTTATGCCCAGAAGAGGCCTTGTCCTGAGGGAGGGACCCTATAACTGCAGAAACTGTAACCATGGTGAAGAACTCACGCCAGAGATATTCACCAAGGCCTGCATCCCGTGTGAGGGGCCCCATATTGGCAGAAACCAGAGCTGCTGGGAACAATCCACACTAGAGAAGTTGATTAAGGACTGTGTCCTGGGGGAGGAACCCTGTGTTGGAGCAGGAGAAGAATGCCAAGAGTTGTCCTCATCTGAGAAGACAGACGTGGCAGAGCGCATCTGTGAGAGACTGACCACATCCCCCATTCCATGTCCCACTGAGCTGTTGATGGGGGAGAAGGCAGAGGTATCTTGAGCAGTGAGCTCAGTCTGGGAAGAAAGGATGGATGGGGGAGGGAGATCTTAAATTACTGGTTGTAATTTTCTCATCATCCTACTCCCTTTTTGCTTTATTCTGTTCTGTTTCTTGTAGAATAAACTTTCCTACTTTCCTCTCTAAGTTGAGTACTGGAGTCTGTTTTGCCTGGAACCGTAATTGGCAGCGACCCCCCCCTGCCCTTGTCTTAATCCAAAACAACTTTGTTTATCTTTTTCCTCCCATTTCGCTGGGGCCTCTGCCATCATAAAAGGGTGGGGGTGAATGGAGGCACTGAGTGAGAGACTGTCGTGGTCCTGCTGTGCTAGCTGGGCCAAACCACGACAGCTGGTAGGACTATTTGATGAGATTTTAAACTAGAATTAATGAGGAAAGAAGATACTGTGAGGACAGCTGATGATAAGCCAGAGGTTGACATGACATCATTGTAGACGGCAATGCTAATGGGAGCATTTACACTAATCTGGGAAGCAATGAGGGTTTAGAAGCACATCTAAAATATTTGGACACCAACAGTTGCAGTGTGAAAAATTAACACAATGAACTGGAAATCTTGGTCTGTTTACAGAGCTATGATGTCATTGATAATAGTGAGACTTTGTGGAATCATTCTGATGACTGCAGTGCTAGGATGGAGGGTCATAGCCCGTTCAGGAGACATAAGCAGGGCAGGTGAAGTGAAAGAGTTGAAATTTATATAAGGGAAAGTGTTGACTGTAAATCCCTTACAGTTAAGGATTAAGTGATTTAAAACCTCTAAAGGAGGATTAGGGAGTGAGAAACAAATCAGATGTTGTAGTGTGTGTCTACTACTGATCACTCAGCCAGGATTTAAGTACTGACAAGTTATTCTATAGGCAACTAGGAGAAACTTCTGGATTGGTAGACATTGTCCTATTGAGCAATTTCAAATTCTCAGACACCAGCTGGGAATATCATACTGCCATGACAGACAAGTCTGGTAAATGCCTGAATTTTATTGAAGACAATTTATTTTCACAAACACTCCAAATAAGAAAGATGTCTTCCAAGATTTGTTATTTGTGAATAAAGAATTCATGAGAGGTATACTGGTGAGTGTCAATCTTGATTGCAGTGATCCAGAAATAATTGAGTTTGAAATACTTAGTGTAATGAGTAAAAAAGGTCAGCAGAGTTTCTATCCTGGATTTCAAGACAGCAAAATTCAAGCTATTCAGGGAGCTATTAAACAGTGTTCTCTGGGAATCTGTTTTTGAAGGGCTTAGGAGTGCAAAAGGGCTGATCAGTTTTTATGAACTACCTTTTAAAAGAAGAGGAGTGGGCCATCCCATTGTATCACAAGTCAAGAGAGTAGAGTAGTAGATCGGACTGACTGAACACAGAACTCATCCCAAAACTCGGGAGGGAAAAGGAATTGTATGAAACAGAGGTCAGACTTTGCAAGAAGATTATGGAACAACAGTTTACACATACAGGGAGAAAACATGCAAGGCCAAAGCTCCACAAGAGATGAAACCGCACAGTGTTTTGTCAGACAAGAAGAATGTTTTTTTAAAGTATATTTAATAACAAGAGATAGTCTATGGAAAATGTTGGATTGATACTTGTTGACAATGATCACCTGACAAATAAAACGAAGAAGGAGGCATTCACTGGGTTTTTTTTTTTCTCGCTCTTTAATATTATGGCTTCCTGGTCCTCTGATTTGCAAGACCATTGCAGGAACAATGGTAAGGGACCAGTGGCATTAGTTGAATGTTGTCAAGTCCACAAGGCCTGAAAATGCAATCATCAGGCACAGTCAATGTGGGTTCACAAAGGAAAAGTCTTGTTTAGTTAATCTAACACCCTTCTATGCTAAGGTCACTCACCTCATGGATGCAGGACTGTTGGTGGATGTCACTTTTCTGGAGTCAAGTAAGGCTTTTGTTATGGTCCCTCACAGCACCCTTCTGGACAAGCTGTCCAACTGTGAGGTGAGCAGGTACATGGTGTGCTGAGTGTTGGCTGAATGACAGGGCTCAAAGGGTTGTAGTGAATGAGGCTGCATCTGGCTGGTAGCTAGCCACCAGCAGTACTCCTCAGGGTTCCATCCTAAAGACAGTTCAGTTCAATCCTTCTGTCAATGATCTGCAGGCAAAAGTCAAGTGCACCATTTTTGAGTTTGGTAATACTACCAAACTGAGAGATGTTATTGATCCTCTTGAGGGACAAGAGGCCTCACAGAGGGATCTAGATAGATAGGAGCATGGGTCAATCATTAGTGCCAAAAAATTTAAGAAGTGATGTTGGACTCTGCACCTGGGATGGAGTATTGCTGGACATAATGTGGGAGAGAAGTGGCTGAAGAGCAGCCGTGCACAAAGTGATCTGCAGGTGCTCGCTCATGGTAAGCTGAATATGAGTCAGTAGTGTGTCCTGGCAGACAAGAGGGCAATGTACACCTTGGAGTGCATCAAACACAGTATAACCAGATGGAGAAAAGAGAGGATTAGTCCACTGTATTCGGTATTGGTGGGGCCTCACCTTGACTACTGTGTGCACTTCTGTGCCCCATAACTTTAGAAAGGTCCATGAATGCATACAGAGGAGGGCAATGTATTTGGTGTAAAGAGCTGGAAAGCATCTCCTGTGAGGAGGGGCTAAGGACTCTGGGTTTGTTTAGTTTGAAGAAAAGGAGGCTGAGGAGTGACCTTATTCTTCTCTACAGCTTCCTGGAGTGGGGAAGTGAAGAGGGAAGTGCTGAGCTCTTCTATCTGGGAACCAGTGACAGGATGCATGGGAATGGCTCCAAGCTGCATCAGAGGCATTTCAGTGGACATCAGGAAACATTTCCTTACCAATAGAATGGTCAAACACCAGAACACGTTTCCTGGAGATGTTGTTGTTACCTCAGGCCTGTCAGTGTGTAAGAAGTGTTTGCACAAGGCCCTTAAGGATATACTTTCTCTTTTTTTTATCCCTGAAGTGATCCAGTAGTTTGATTTGATTAGTAATTGGACTATATTATTGTAAATCTCTTCCAAATGAACTAGTCTGTTCTAATGTAGTCTAGTGCCCTCGTGGCAAAGAAGGCCAATAGCATCCTGGGATGCATCAAGAAGAGTGTGGCCAGCAGGTCAAAGGAGGTTCCCCTCCCCCTCTACTCTGTCCTGATGAGGCCTCATCTGGAGTACTGTGTCCAGTTCCGGGCTCCTCAGCTCAAGAGGGACAGGCAACTTCTGGAGAGAGTCCAGCGCAGGGTCACCAAGATGATCAGCGGGCTGAAGCATCTTTCTTATGAGGAAAGGCAGTGGGAACTGAGGCTGTTTAGTCTGGAGAAGAGGAGACTGCAAGGGGGATCTAATTAATATTTACAAATATCTAAATGGTGAATGTCAGGAAGTTGGGTCATCCCTTTTTTCTATAGTAGCTAGCAACAGGACAAGGGGTAATGGGATGAAGCTGGAACATAAAAAGTTCCACTTAAACATAAAAAAACCCTATTTCACTGTGAGGGTGATGGAGCAGTGGAACGGGCTACCCAGAGGGAGTGGAGTCTCCTTCCTTGGAGATCTTCAAGACCTGCCTGGACACCTTCCTATGTGACTTGATCTAGGTGAACCTGCTTCTGCAGGGGGTTGTTGGGCTAGATGATCTCTAAAGGTCCCTTCCAACCCCTACCATTCTATGATTTTATGATTCTATGATATATTTGTAACGTCATTTCTGACAGAACTAGTATTGATGCTTATTATTGTAATTAGCCAGCACTTTCTAATATAGTATGTATACTATACCTCCTGGACTGCATGTGCTTGGTCATGTGGCTATCCCAGCAAATATCAGGGTGATTGAAGTCCCCTCATGAGTACCAGGGACTGTGATCGTAAAGCAGCTCTCAACTGTTCATAGAAGGCCTCATCCACTTCCTCCTCCTGATCAGGTGGCCTGTAGCAAACTCCTACAACAATATCACCTGCCTTGTTCTGCCCATTAATTTTTACCCATAAGTGCTTTACCTGCCCCTCATCCCCACCCAGGCACAGTTCAGTACACATTAATTGCTCCCTCACATAGAGAGCTACTCCACCTCCACGCCTTGTCAGTCTGTCTTTCCTGAACAATACATAACCCTCCATGGCTGTGCTCCAGTCATGGCAGCTGTCCCACCACATCTCTGTGACCACAGTGAGGTCGTATCCTGCATCCACACCCACATCTCCAGTTCCTCCTGCTTATTCCCCAGACTGCGTGCGTTGGTGTAGTGACAGTGCAGGGACTTACGCAAACACACAGGTTTCAGTGGACAGATGTAGGAGGTTCATCCCCAGTTTGGCTCTTCCTCAGGGTGGTCAGCCTTCTGCCTCTCAGCCCAGTTTGAAGTTGAAGGGCACTTATCACTGCATTCCCTGTGCTGCCCTGTTTCCGAGCTAGAGGGGACAGCTTGTTCTGTTTTGCTTCTCCCCCCACCCCCCAAGTCCCTTAGTTTATATGTGAAAAGTGAGACAGCATTTAGCACAAATAGTTTCACTTTTTTACAATGATATCATATATGAAACTAGCTGTAACTGAAGGTTGTTATTTTAAAAAAATCCAGATTACATAAGTAGGTTTTTCTTCCACATATTAGGAAATTAATTTCTACTTGACAGACATCTTGTGATGCACATAGTTCAGTAATTCATTAATGTTTCCTGTGACTTAAATCAATGTTTTCAATTTCCTTTCCCTTTTTTGTTTTTTGGAAAGCTTTTCACAATTAAGTTGAATGGTCCTACACGTCTCAGTCATAGTCCTTCACTACATCGGCTCCCATACTTTAGTTAATTGGTTCTATAATGTGAATTATATGTCTCGAAAGAGAATGAAGAAAGTTACTTCTTTTGTGAGCTGTTATCCAGCTACCATTATTGGAAACATCGTCGTTCAGTCGTTCATATTATGACTCATGTGATGCATTCTGCTTCATCACTAAGACCTTTCTCATGCTAGCTCACTAAACAGCTCACCTTGGGCCAAATTAACAGCTATTGTAATCAATGAGACTAGATTTGATTTCAAAAGACTCACACTGCCATGATATTTCTCTCTCTCTCTCTTTCTCTCCTTATATATACGTAAACATATACTGATCTTTGTGTGGATACACACACTTTTCATTTAAAAAATAAGGTTTTATTTTAAGTTAGTTTCAACAGAACATTGCAGTTCTTTTTGTAATTCATTTTTATTCAGTGTAATGCACAATATACTTGAAAATTCATTCATCACAATGCCACAACTAGTTTGTTACAGAATACAATAGCCTCCAGCAGAAAATATGGGGAAAGGTTAGAAAAATATTATGTCTGCTTTGAACAAAGATGTATATCAGCTAGGAAGACAGAAAGAACAATTCCCCATTTGCTCTACAGATAAGTGTATTATGGTAACAGAAAGATCAATATATGACTAATTTCTTGTGGATTATTCATTATTCTCCTACTCAGAATATGAGATAGTTTGGGATGAGTAAAAGTTTAATTATTTTCCCAAAGAGGGCTTTACAAAAATGACAATACCTCTCTCTATAAGACTACTCACACCTTGTCACTTTTGCAAGTAGGCTTAGACACATAGCAATATCATAAAGAGAACAACAGCTGTAAACCAACCGATGTAATGACATGACACAGGGCTTTAACACCTTAGCTTTTTTATGTTCAATACCAAATTCAAACTTGAATTCATTAACATCAGTTTAATGGCCACATTTGAGCCTCCAATGGAAATTTTTTTTCAAAGCATAAAATCTCCTGCCTGTTCGGAGCATTTTATGGGTTCCCTTAAAACTTGTTACCAACGCTTTTTAAAATAAAAAGCCTTGTTAGACATGCAAGAAGTGAACTTACTAGAAACATCTAACACAAAGATATGAATTTTAAAAATTTCCTGAATATGTTGTTCAGGAATATTTATATAATATGAATGTATAGACAATATTAGATATAGAAAGATTACTTGTGCTCTTTATTAAGTACATAATCACAACAACCAGCACCAATAGACCTTACACTGAACCTAACATGTCTGTTACAACATAGCTCTGTTTTTTAGGATGAACATCTACTCACAGAGCATCAACAATTAAACAAGATTAGTTTTAAGTACCACAGTCACTTCTGATAAGAACTAGTATAAACTGCCTATCAGTCCTTACTGTTGTCCTTGTTTAGGCCCATCAGGAACAAAACACCTCGAGTGATGATTAGCCTCAAGTACCCAAGACCTGAGGATTGCCAAAGGGCAGGAAGAGCTTAAATTGCCACTTAAGGTCCAGGACAAAACAGAACAGGCTACTCGTCTTGGGGAAGAAAGCAGAAAATAATTTAATGCAACATCAACGAAAACATAACCTTAAAACCCCAAAACATAACCAAAATAAAACAACACAGAGTAGTACAACAATGAAGAGTCCTACCAGCCCTTTAAGAACATCTTCTTGCCACACCTCCTCGTTTCTGCCTTCAAGGAAGTTGCATGACCCTGGAGGTATTGCGTAGGGGGATAAGCACGACTTTTTTACAGCCTGTGTGTCAGTTTTGTCCCATCTGAAAAATAAGCTTTATACTATTGCGGTAAGTTAGTATAAGGTTTATTAATATATGTCACTATAAAGCTCCACGTCAGTAGCAGCAGGGAATAAGTGTGCAGGACCCCTCACCTGCTGTAAAGAATAGCCACAGTATCGTAGTAACAAAAGGGTAAGTTTTCTGCCTGCAGGAAGGAGGCAAGTCTGAAACAATGGAAAGAAAAGGCTCATAGACTTACATGATAAGACATAGGGAGGTGTCAGCTGGAGTATTACACAGATGTGATCTGCCTGGTTTCTCTGTCAACACAGCATAGGAAAGGGCATGCAACTTCTCTACTGATGGGACTATTTTTTTCCACAAAACCCCATTGAATACTTGCCACAGAGATTTTACCATTTTTGCAAAAATCAAATGAGTTTGACCTTTTTAATGTTGTTACAATGAACCTATCTCATTTTGTTTTCTCCAGCTTGTAGCAGTTCACAAGGAATTACCTATGCTAAGCAACATGTATAAAAGCTGACAAAACAATGTAAGAAATACCACTGGCTGTATAATGTTACAGCTGAGTTAGATTCCATTATAGGAAATAAAAAATAATCAACATGGGACACCTGAGGAAGTGGGATGATTAAAGGTGCATGTACATGTGCTCCAGGTACCACGCTTTGTCATGCGGTGTGAATACAACTGCACTGCCATAAAGGTACTGCACGAGACTGTAATGTGGTAACAGCAAAAGTGGAAGTATATTAACACCATTGGGTGAAGCTGTCTGGACAATACCTTTTATTTAGTTACCAATATTCTTTAGTTATGTTGCATTTATCTAATTCTTCCAGTAGAATGCTTCAGAACAGTCTTGCTTAGAGAGTTCAAAGATTTATTTGTTTCCAATGCACTCCATCTGTGGTTAGTCTGCTCTCATATGTCCTTCTACCACCTTTGTCATTTAACTTAAATATGGTTGCATTTCTTTTTCACTGCTGTATTACTGTAACCTCTCCTTGCTCTGTAGAGGTCACACAGAAATAACAAAATAACTGAAGCATAAATTAAAGTTTCTATTGGTGAACTCGTTACCACAAATCTATTATCCCCCTTTCTGATTTTAAAAATCGAGTGTGACAGAATAGCTTGTGTACTGGCTGTAGTATAAACTATGTAGTGTCAGGTCTATTTTGTTAATGAGAAGGGAACTGCAGAGGTGGCAATCTTGAAACTTCCTCCAGCTCTCAGTTGAACTCACGTCTGCCCTAGGCCAGGCCCACTGGGTACCTCTGTGATCACTATTTAAGAAAAGGACATCTGCAGTGGGATGAAAAGATGGAAGGACTGAGATAAGAGGGAAATGATCATGCAGGCCCCAGTGTCAGTGAGGGAAGAGAGGAGGAGGTGTACGGGCAGAAACTCCCCTGTACTGTGTGGTGAGACAACAGTTGTTCCCCTGAAATTGATGGAGGGTAATGGTGGAGCTGAAATTTTCTGGCAGCTCGTGGAGGACCCCACATCGGAGGAGATGGCTGTGCCTAGAGGGACCGTGACTCTGTGGGGAGGCAGCATTGGAGCAGAATGTGTCTGGAGCTCTGCTGCTGTGGAGCAGACGCATGAGGAGGAGTCTGTGAGGAGCTGCAGCCCAAGGAAAGGACTCACACAAAACAGATTCATTAGGGACTGAATCCCATGAGAGAGACCCTGCTTTGGAGCAGGGAGAGAATGCAAGGAGTCCACCTCTGAGGAGAAAGGTTTGGCAGAAACCATTTGTGATGGAGTGATTGCAACCACCATTCCCTGTCCCCTGCACCGCTGAATGGAGAGGAGGTAAAGATGTGGGGAGCATAGAGGGGAGGTGTGGGAGAGGGAGGTTTTAAAGGACTAGTTGCACTTTTCTCATCATCCTATTCTGTTTTGTTTTCTGGGGTTTTTTGCTTTTCAGTAATGGTGGATTAAATTGATCTTGTTTTCTTCCTCAAGTCAAGTGTCTTGTCTGGTTTACCCAGGATCATTACTGTCACATGAGCCTTCCCTGTCCTTGTCTCAGTCTACAAGGCGATCTTTCTGTCTTCTCCATCACATCATATGAGGTAGAGGCTGGAGGAATGAGTGAGAATCTACATAGTGTTTTGTGCTCATCAGGGCTTAAACTATAAGAAAATCCCCTTCTTTCATTTCCCTCTTATCTCACTCCTTCCATCTTTTCATCTCACTGCAGATGTTATTTTCTCAGTCTACAAGGTGATCTTTCTGTCTTCCCCATCACATCATAGGAGGTAGAGGCTGGAGGAATGAGTGAGCATCTGCATAGTGTTTTGTGCTCATCAGGGCTTAAACTATAAGAAGATTTAAGAATAATTTTAATATTGTTGCATTCAACTCATATCTATTTTATAGCCTTGTTTACTGAAATGGAAGTGCTCTCTGGGAACATGTACTGTGAGTTCAGGCAAGCAGTACATACTCGTACATACTTGTAATGGGGGAGCAGCAAAATTGAGATGTGTTTTTTCCTGAGAATGGAGTGCTGCCATTGTCAGTAATCATGATAAACAATATTTATCAACCAGAGGCAGACCTGACATTTACTGGCAGCTTAGTATATGCACACATTTCACTGTTTCTTGTCTTTTCAGGTGTTCTGTTCAGATTCTGGTTGGTTCAATCATTTGTGGTTTCTTCTCTTCTTTGGTTTTTGGGGTTTTTTTGTTTGTTTGTTTTGTGGGTTTTGTTTTGGTTTTTTTTCCCCAGTGTTCTAAATGAAGCAGGAAGTTACAAAAGCTCTATCACATAAAATATTGATTTTCTCTTTTTCAATATACCATTCGAAGACATCACATTGTACTAACATCTACTTATATACATTCTAAGGGGATGTTAAAGCAGGTTAAGAGAGAAAAGAGGTCTAAATTTGAAAAAGTGAATGATGTTGATAGCTCTGAAGAGTGACTGACATCACCCTCAAGGCTATCTTGCCTTGAGAGACTTCTCAGTGAAAATCTGACTTAATCACATCTTTTTATTCTCTTATCAGGAGCTGTTAGTTCACCAAAGTGTAGCTCTCTTTCATTCATTTATATGATTTCCAAGTGTGAGGGGAGGAAAATTAGTCCCTGGTATCACCCCAGTGATTTTACTTGTCTTATACAGAAGAGGATTAAAGCTCAGAGTGTCCTATTTTTTTTTTTTACACTGAAGATGGACTGATATGAAAACAGAAAAAGTCTAACACTGTCTTGGAATCATTGTATAGATACATAAAATATAACACAGTATAACACTGCATTTCAAATCCTAATTTAGTACATATCTGAGGGGCATTTTTCAATTAATTTGAAGCCTGTGGTCAGAGAAAATATTCAGAAGTGATCATGAGGAAGAAATAAAAAAATAAATATTTCTCTGCAATGGAGTTCAACACACATTTTTACCTGGCTAAGTCCTTGAAAGTGTTTAATCTTAGGAAGGTTTTTTGACACACCTTTGTGATTTTTGAAAGATCATGGCATTCAGGCAAAGTCCTCAGTGACTGGAGAAAAGAGTATATTATGTCCTTTTTAAAATAGGTACAAGTAAGGACACAGGGAACTACCAACCTGTCAGCCTTATCTCTATTTCAGTTAAGATCATATAACAGATCCTTTTAGAAGTTAAGTTAAAGCACAAGAAAGACAAGTAGGTGATTATGTCTCTACAGGTAGAGACATGCAACAAGACTTCACCAAGGGCAAATCATGCCTGACTGCTCTAGTAATCTTCTATGATTACTGCATCAGACACTATGTGAAGAGCTACAGATGTAATCTACCTGGACTTCTGTAAGACTTTTCAAACAGTACCCCATAATATTGCCATAATATGAATTTGAAGCATGAACTGTTAGATGGATAAGGAATTGGCGGAACGGCTGTGTCCAAAGAGTCAGTCACTCATTGCCCAAGTGGAAACTAGTGATGTCCCTCCAGGATTTGTACTTGGACACACAACAGTGGTTTGAGTACATCTTCAGCAAATTTGTAGACCATATTGAGATGAGTGGTGCCTCTGATTCTGTAGTTGAAGAAAAGCCATGCAGAGTGACCTTTACAGGCTTGAGGAGGGGAACCGTGTGAACATCATGAAGTTCCACAAAGCCAAACGTAAGATTCTGCACCTGGATTGGGGCAATCCCCTGTATCAGTATGGGCTGGGTGATAAAGGGATTGAGAGTGCCCTGCACAGAGAAGGATTTGGTGAATGAAAAGCTGGACGTCAAACAGCAATGTGTGTTTGCAGTACAAAAAGGCAATCATATCCTATTCTGCATAAGAAGAGTGGCCAAAAGGTGGAGGAAGGTAATTTTCCTCTTTCATTCTGCTCTTGTGAGACACCACCTGGAGCACTGCATCCAGTTCTGTGGTCCTCAGCATAAGTAGGATATAGACTATTTCAAATGGGTCCAGAGGAGGGCCACAGAAATTATCAGAGGAGTGGAACACCTCTCCTGTGAGAACAGGTTAGGAGAATTGGGGTTGTTTATCCTGGAGAAGTCTCTAGAGAGAGCACATTGCAGTCGTTAAATGAATAAAGGGGAATTATAAGAAAGACCGAGAACAACTTTTAACTAAGTCCGGTAGTGACAAGTCAAGGGGCAATTGTTTGTAACTGAATTAGGATAGGTTTAAATTTGACATCAGGGAATTGGTTTATGATGAGGGTTGTGAGATACTGAAACAGGTCACTTGGAGAAGATGAGGATGCTCCATAATTGACAATGTTCAAGAGCAAGTTGCACTGGGCTCTGAGACGAGGGAGGCACTGAGCTCTTCTCCCAAGGATCCAGTGGTAAGATGTATGGGAATGGCTCCAAATTTCATCAGAGGAATTTCAGAGTGGACATTAGGAAACACAGAAACAAGCTTCCTGGAAAGGCGGTTGTTGCCCCAGACCTGTCAGTGTTTAAGAGGCATTTGGATGATATCCTTAAAGATGTACTTTCTCCTTTTTTTTCAGACCTAAGGTGATCAGGCAGTTGGACTAGGTAATTATTGTAGATTCCTTCCAAATGAATTGTTCTGTTCTATTGTACTCTTTGAAGTCCAGAAGATGAGTGTTGAAGTTTAAACCCAGCTGACAACAACCAAATCACACAGTTACTCACTCCTCCCCACCTCAGCAGGATGGGGAGGAGAATCAGCAGGAAACTGTAGAGGTTTGTGGGCTGACAATTTAATAAAACAACACATAGAATAAGCAGTTATAAGTACAGCCAAGGAATACAGAGAACAAGTGATACTTTGTAGCAGCCCAATGTTAGTCTGAAAGAAAATCACAGTTCCCAGGCACGCAGCAGCTGTCCTTATGTACTAAGCAGGGTATCCAATAGCCTGGCCATGCTCCCTTGCAGTGTCTAGGGGAAGGTAACACTATCTCTGCCAAACCCAGGACAATGAGAAATAAGAGACTAGAACTTACTCTAAATGATAAGCTTAAAGAAAGGCTTCTTTTACATGGTAATATGAACAAGAATTTCATCCAGTAATCTTGTGTAAGAGAAAGCTTTATATATGAAGAAATTAGACACTCAGTGTAGCAGAGGAGAGAGGATGGGACAACAATGTTTTCTCACAATCCCTTTTATAAGTCCAAAATGCAGAAAGTAACTACTTTACAGAAAATATGTGTCAAGAAATGTCTTTCATAAGCATCAAGTGTATAAAGAGTAATGCTTTTGCACCTTGAAAAGTTGTGTCATCCCTGTAAAGTACAATTACAACTAAGAAAAGAAAATCCATTGGAGAGAAAGTGATTAAAACCCCATAAAGAATGGAAAGTTCAGGTTTGAGACATTAATCTAGAAATCAATAGCCAGATCAGTTTGTTGAAGTATTATCAAGTATTAACTGGCTTTTGCTCTTTTTAAACACATAAAACTAGTAAACTTCTGTTTTCCAAGCCGAACTCATTCCTGAGGGAAGAAATTCTAGTTTCAATTGGTCATACAGATACAATATATGGAAATTTGTTTCTCTCAGCTCTTCAGTCTTTATGCAGGTATCAGAAGCTAACATGATAACAAATCCATTGTACCTGACTTGTGATCAACTGATCTGATTACCCACCAGAATCTTTCACTGGGACCACATTGTGAGCTTGTGCACAGTGTTTTCATAGCAGAGACAATAACTCAGGACCTTTGGGCTGCATAGACAAAGAACAGTGTTAAATTGGCCTCAATTGGAAGCCAGTGTGTAAGAAACTTTGATTTATTATTAAAAAGGGAAAAATAAAAGAAAAAAGGTCCATTTGTTTCCATCCTTGACAATATGGTAAATGACAGGATAAAGTCGAGTCTTCTGCACATGCTAATGCACACATACAGTTCAATGTTCAGGAGAAACAGGTCATTGTTGACTACATCACATACTTGTATTGTGCATAAGTCCTACCCTAAATACAAAATTTATATTTCATATTAAAATGCATAATGTCAAAAAACTCTATATTGCTACTAAATGAGCAAATGAAGTAAATTTTAAGACATCAATCTTTCTCATCTTTATATATTATAATTAATTCACTATTGTTCAAATACAGAAAAAAATCTTTAAAAACACATAGACATGCTATCATTTATGTAAGAAGTTGATTTTTTTTTTTAATCTGAGATACAATGGAACACTGAGCTGTATTTGTTAAATAATCTAATCACTGATCTCCTATTAAATCAGATTTCCCATTAGAATCATAGAATCACAGAATCTTAAGAACTGGGAGGGACTTTGAAAGATCATCGAGTACAACGTCCCTGCAAGAGCAGGATCACCTAGAGTTGGTCACATAGGAACTTGTCCAGGTGTATTTTGAATGTCTCCACAGAAGGAGACTCCACAGCCCATCTGGGCAGCACCTTCCAGTGCTCAGTCATGCTCACAGTGAAGAAGTTTTTCCTTACGTTTCTTTGGAACCTCTTATGTTCCAGCTTATACCCATTGCCTCTTGATCTATCATTGGACACCACTGAGAACAGCCTGACTCCATCTTCTTGACACCCACCCTTCACCTGTCACCCCCTCAGTGTCCTTTTCTCCAAGCTAAAGAGCTCTAACTCCCTCAGTCTTTCCTTGTGATGCTCCACTCCTTTTCAGATTTACTTGGTAGTCCTTGTTAATAAACCAATACTATTGTTAGAGTTTTCCTTAAGGGCTACCTTGTTAGAGGTGGTCATCTCAGTGTGTTTCATTGATTTTCTGTCTCTTCCTTAGTGTTACATTTCAAGTTGTAACAAAGAAATCTTTATTTTTAATTCTTAATGTAGACAGGAAAGAAGAGTCAAAGCTTTGCATCACTGTATGTTATTTTTTAAACAATACTTCCCATCTCCTGTTAAAACATTGAAGATATATAATTTCAAAAATCTTCTAATTCTTTACCCAGTGTTTACATACTTTCATCTTTATTATATATACGTAGCATTTCTGCGTATAACCACACCTATGTTAAGTATCAGCAACATTAATGAATGGATATTTTCTTGTCTTCCTTCCTTCCTCTTTCAAACATTTATCTTTTATCCAGCAAAATATCACAGAAAAAAAAATTATTATAATGATTGGTAACCCCTGTGAATCTTCTTTTAGTACAGACAATGAAAATCCAAGCGCGCTTCTGATGATATGATTTTTCAGATTGGCCATAGATTTACTTCACTTTTATTTCAGTGTCATAGCAGGTTATCAATTTTTAGGTATCCTAGAACATTGCAATGATGCAATCCAAAGTACAGACAACAAAAGTGAAAAAACATGTCTGTATCCTCTGGGAGCTTAATGGCAGCAGGCTTCTCATGCAGGTGGTATTGAGGAAGAAGATATGAAGCCCTGAAGCCCTGAGAGCTAAAGCAACCACTGAGTGCTTCTGGCTTCTGACATCAAGATGCCACAAAAGACTCCATATGTCATTTTTTTTTACTGTTGATACACTTAAAATGTTGAGATCTACACTTCTCTGTGGTTCAGAGTCTGGCTATAAGAGATTACCTTGTGTGACATTACTGCAGCCATATACTAGCAACAGAAGAGTTTCATCTGGTTTCTTTAACACAATGAGTTCCATGGCGAGATACTGTCTGTAGCATTCTTCAATATGACTCTTTTTGTTTACTGCTTGCAATTTCTTTTTCTGAATTTGTGTAAAGAAGTTGGTAGTTTGAGACTTTTAGGTTTGTTTTATAATCCCGGTGAATTTCAGGATTACAATAGTAGTTTGCATTTTCTGCATCTTCTTCATGTTATGTTTGATTTGTTTCATAATTTTCTTCTATTTTATGGAATACAGACCAGTAAGTACAATTTGAATACTGAAGAGTTGAGAAAAAAATATTTCATCATGTATTCTTTTTAAACCCTATCGGCATTGCTAGATTAAATACCTTCTTACTTGAATATCCCACAGCAAAAGTAATAAACATTCCTAACCCACCAAAATGCTTGGATGGAGAAATCAATTAATGTTTCGAAATGACAAATAGGTGTTAAAAATGTAACTGACATTTTTAAGAACTACCACTAGAAGAAGTGTTAGGTTTTTCCAAAGTGTACCTATAATAATCAGACAATCATAAGAATAATCTGTCATATGTAAAAAAAAAAAATATTTTTTAATCTCTAATTACTTCAATTTTTTTTTTTTTTTTTTTTTGTGAGATAGCATTGTAAAAATACTCTGAGGGTTATATTTTAGATTCCTTTGTTAGTATTACCAAGTTCATTCTCAGTTCTGCCAAGAGACATTTATTTATTCCTGGATTGTCTGCTTGATTGCACGGAGTTCCTTGCCTAGTAATTTAATGACAATTGTAACTTATCTAAACATAAACAGTTGATGCAGTGAGAGATATTCACACCATATAACCTAAGGTTCTTGAGTTATATATCAAATAATCATATATTAGTGTATATTCCCTAGGCTACTCACCATACTCGGTGAAGAAGCATAAACTACTCTTGTGAAAAAAATTTAAATTTAGGTTCCTGATTGGAAGAAATTTCTCTTTCTGCAACTATTTGGAATACTAAGTACTGGATCTTCATAGCTGGTATATCTAGTATGTAACGTGAGATTTAAAGATTTTTTTTAAGGAATTTATATTTTTTTTTCTTGGTAATGTGGCCACATACAAATATTTGCAAACAAAAAATAGGGAAATTTTTTATTACAGTTAAGCAGAAAATTTACACGTTATTTTAATATAATTTCACTAAGCTTATTATCAGGTTGACAGAAAGCATACAAAATTGGTAGAAAGAATTCAAATTCTTTTGCCAGCTTGTAGTATGGGATATTGTGAATTGCCACACTTGGTTTACTTATCTTACTGAAGGAAAATGGAATACAGACACTGGAACTGTGGATGACACAGCATCTATGCCATTTACAAAACAATGACATTTTTTATTAGGCAGAGAAACTATCAATTGCATTTTTAAAGCTATTTTTATATAAGATAAAAGTCTAGAAGTATTTTTGGGACTTGGAGTACAAATTAGAGTTTGATTCCAGAAGTAGTTGCCATATCTGCATCAATGAAACAGGCAGAGGGATAGACATATAGACCTGACTAGAGTTGTAATAATTTATCAAAAGTTAGAGATATTAGAGATAGACAATCACACTGTGTAAGACATATGACCTCTCCAGAATTTTTCCTAAGATTTTTGTTCTTTGAGAAGGAAGCTTGATTTGGGATTACTTACACTTTTGTCAATTAGATGTTCTAAAATACCACAAAAGTATTTATGATATTGACAGCTTTGCAGGAAAATCTTTATCTTGAGAAAGACCAGTTTTGACTTCCTACTAAGATGCGTTGTCATTACAAGCCTCTCAGTTCTAGTTTTTTGCATTTGCTAATCTTGAATGGATTTTGCCTCATGATTAGCCAAGAAAAATCATTTAAAACTGTGCTCAGGGAACTATTAAATATTCCATCACTGTGACAGTTTTTGGTTTAAAGGGGGAAAGTAGCTAAATGCATGCCATTTTATGCAACTGGATTCAGTAACAATTTTTGTCAACAAGTCAGAAAATTATGTGAGATTACTTTAAATAGGAAAGTACAATAATGTCACCTTTTTAAATAATGCAAATTATTAATCTATTTCAGTTCCTTGAAAGATATCTATGATTTATCTATTTATTTATTTATTTTAATCCTCTCTCATGTGGGTTTTATTGAATTAGACTTCTAGTATTGCAATGAAAAAAGACTGATTTTTTTGGTTAACTTTTTTTTAATTTCAAAATCAAGTGAGATTAGACCTGCTATTTAATTTGGAATCTATTGAGCAGAACAAGAATAATTACTGCCGAAGGAATTATTTGAATAATTCCTTTGAATATTATTTGAATTTGAATATGCTTTTCTGAATCCTTATTAAAATCCGTACCTATTAAAAAAAACCCAAACAATAAACTTTGATGAAACATTACCTAGTCTTAAACATATCTACTAGTTTTAGGAAGCGTAAAATTGTGGAGTCAATGTTTCTCTTCAGAGAGACCACTACAGAGATTTCATTTATGCCATTATTTATAAAAATTCTTGCTTGACCTATCCGTTAATTCATGTCTCTTAGGAAAGCCAAAATGTTACTTTGGAACATGAAATCCCATTATTACTAAGATGTTATCGTTACACGAAAGTGACTAATAAATCAAAAATGATTTTGGGTGCTCTGTGAAGAAATAATTTTCTTGATAGACAATAACTCTTGCACAACTGTCTGGATTCTTTTCTGGAAAAGAAAACTCAACTATGGGGCCTGACTAATGTTAACAGTTTAAAGCCACTCTTTGTTTTAGATATCATGATAAGAATCTGAATTAAATGGACAAAAATGTCATTTGTTTTCCCTCCATCAATATAAGGCAATACTCATACAAACTGCCAGACATTGCAGAGTTTCCTAAAGATGTTTCTAAATAATCATGCTTATTTCAACTGGAAGGCTGGAGTGGCTTAAACATCTCATACACATTCCTATTATTCTCTTACTTGTACACCTGTCTGAACATGTGTAAGCTACTGTGTCTTTTGTGTGTTGTTAACAGGCAGCTTTATATTTGTTTTTCACTACTTTTAGATAAAAGTTTATCTTTGTTTTCTGATGGCCTGGAAACGATAGAGAACTGTCTGAAAGCTAATTTATCAGGTCTGTTCTACGTAAGACAGAGGTGCTGCTGAAGGGCAAACCCAGGAAAAGTCAGGAATTAGTGATAATTCATTTAGTCGTTTTCATGTCTGATGATGATTGCTCAGTCACATAATGAGATATAATTCTAGGATGTGGCATTTTTCTGTAACTGGCGTGTCCCTGTTTTTTTGGAGTTTTTTTCCTAAATTTGTTTGTGTTTCTGGATCATATACATTCTGGTTTTACTCTCAAGTGGGATTTTCTAGGAATAAGTAGCTACTTCAGTATTAAAGATTTCAATGACTGATAGCAAATAATTCTTTAAGTGTATTTTTTTTTCCTAATTCATTTTTACACTATCAGGAGAAAATTGAATTTTTATAAAAGTGCTTTAGAGGACTTTTTCCTAAATCTTGTGTTTCCTTCCACAATATACCTTTCAGTTTTATAAGCAGAGCTCATCAAGGAAATCACAGTACTCATGATCCATGTGCTGTAGTAGTACAAAGTACATAGAAAAGAAAACTTTCACCTACAGGACAAATTATCTCTCATTTTCTGAGTCTCTCTTTTTTAATCTGTAAAGTTAATTGTCTAAAAATGAGCTGAGGTAAACTATTTCAGCATTGTAGGCTGAATTTGTTCAAATTAGAAATATTCCATTTGTGACCTGTTTTTTCTTAGCAATTTTCAGCTTCACTCTTCTAGAACTGAGACTTTTTTATCATCTTTGTTCTTTTGAAGTGAAGATGTTATTTGATATTCTATCTTAATTCCTGGGAAATTATGTTGCCTAAAAATATATATGCTGTGGAAAATATAACCAAGTAGTTTACTGATGGAAATGGTATAAATATATATAACATGGTTTATTTGGAGTTCTTAGCGTCAAAAAAAAAAAAAAAAATGGACTGCAATGGACTCTTGTCCCAGGTTTGATCATGTAAACCAAAGTTTTAAATCAATCCGTATGAGGGTAGAAACATGGTTATGTGTACAGTAGATTTTCTTTCCCCAGAAATTGCTACGAATTTTGGAGTTTTCTTCATTCCAATACTTGGTGTTATCCCACTATTTCTTAACTAATGTTAAAACTAGAAATGTCAGTATATGATAGTCCTTAATAGTAGTTCTCAGAACTGTAGTGTCAATTTGGAGGCTGAGAGCCCATAACCTTTTTATACAGTGGTGCTTTCTGTAAAGATTGCCTAAAAATACTTAAACAAATAGTTCAGGCAGTGTTATCCTGTGATAGAAAAACAATGGACTGAATAGTTAATAGGGAAATTTCAGGTCTTTGACCTCTGAAGCACAAGTTTGAACTCAATTTTATCTTCATTTTTAGTGGGCATTAGGTCAAAAGCAAAACTAATCAAGCATCTGGGCACAACATAATACCTGAGAAAGCAATGGAGTTATCATTGTCATCTATCTTCACAGTGATGGAAGAAGAGAGACATAGAAAGGGAGTCAAAGGTTAAGGATTATTAGCTCCTTTCTTTGGAAAAGCCATCACTCCTCTGAATTAAAAAATAACATCTAGTCCCAGAATAGCAGTACATTTCACCAATCATTGTATCAAGTTTGACTTCCAATGACAAAGCTCAGATGTGAAATGCAGTTATATTTCCAGTTCCAGCATTTTCCTAGCCACTAAGGTTGGGGTTTTTTTCCCCCCAAATGGATAATATATATGATTACCAAATCTGATAACTATGGTAGAATTTAGGTTGAAATTTATTAGAGTATAACTTCAAAATTAAAACACTAAAATACACTGTTATTTTTTCTTTCTTTTTTTTTTTTTTTTTTTTAATGAGGAAAGGTTCAATGAGAACGTAACTCCACATGTTGTTTTGATGCTTTCCGGAACTTTAGTTTAAGGTTTTTGCTTACAAAGTCCTTCCTCATCTTTTCATGTTGCCTGGTCCACCACACTTATCTGCCTTTTTTTTTTTTCACCCCCTGTCCTTAAGGGCCTCTTTCTGTTCCACTGTGCTAAACACATCTCAAATACAGTTTCCTGTTGTATAATTTTTATGGTTTATTTTTTTTTTCAAGCTGGGATGGAGACTTTCTTGCTTAGTTCAGAATATCATCTTGTGTAATTGAAAGCATCATCTGGAGTTAATCACAAACCTTTGGATGGCTTATGTGTGGTAGGACTTTTCTTTATTCTGAACAAAAGGAAGGAAATTTATTACAGTAAGAACAATCACTCACTGGAGCTCTCTCCTTAGGGCAAGATAGAGTCCTCTTTGCTGGAGATTTTCAAGATGTATTTGGATGGGGTGCCAGATAATCCTCTCTTTCCCACAACAAATTGGACCAGAAGATCTTCTGAGGCTGTTTTAAAACTGAGCCATTCTATGATTCAATGACTCAATTAAATAATCTGAAATACAGAGTATCTTCTTAATAAACTATGAATTGAAACAGGAACAGATGAAGATGAAACTTCTAATGTTTTTTAAGACACTGCAAAGACACTTAAATGCCAAAATTAAAAAAAGAACCAAACAACAAAACAACAAAAAATCCCTTTGTTATACCTAATGAGTGATGGTACCTCAAAGGAGGAAAAAATAATTACAAGAACAATAGTGGTGCAAGACCAAATACACATAAGCTATCATCAGTAAGTTCAGGTTAAATATTTGAAGGTGTCCAGTCATCAGAAACATGGATATAGTCTGCAATAGACTTTTAATAAATGTAATGAATCCTGTAAGCTAACACCTTATATAATAAGATGATAGCTTTATATGTTTTTGGAAGGCATTATAGGATGTTATCTGAAATAACAGAAGCTAGATTTGATCACCCGAAATAAACAGTTTCCGTGAAAATGCAAGAAAATAGTATGGCAAAATGGTAGCAGATAAATACTGGATATTAAGTGAAGCTTTAAACCTGTCCCAATCTATATCTCATTGATGAAATTAATGCAAATTTCTGCAAGACTTGGAACTCTGATACCCTGTGTGATGCAATGAGAAGAAGGTTTCAATTAATTAAGCTTTCATATCCATGAAATAATGCATTAAAGCTGCTCCAGAACATAGTCTTGTTGTGAGTTTCTTTTTTGTTTTAGGGTTTTTTTCCTCTATTATGGGGTTTCAGGTGCATCTGTCTTCTTCTTATGAGTTATTCAGGTAGAAATAAAAGTTTCAGGAGTTAAGTAGCTTGGTGTTGATCTGTCAGAAGCAGGTAGTCTCTACTTTCAATCACACTTTGTGATGGTCATTATTTGCTTTGCATTTCTTCTTTAAAATATGTGACACAAAAGACAGATAAAAGAGTCTGATCCAGAAAACCTCCCTCCCCCCCGAAAAAAAAAAAAAAAGCTTTGCCTTTTGTCTAAGTAGATAAAAGAAAGTAAAACTTTGCTCTCATGCACAGCAATCACAATTGAACAAGGTATGATTCAGTGTCTTATGCTCAGTTTTCAGAATAGGAAGACAGAAAAGAAGTCAAGGGAGTTAATTCTTCCTTTCTCTCAACACACAGCAGTTCTCTAGTTTCTATCACCAACCTCTGATGAGAAACTAAGCTGAACATTGTGATACCACTGCCTACACTTATCTCCTCCTACATCCCATATATATGTTTCACACACTTCCTCAGTGTGAATTGCTTCCTCTTCTGCTGCAGTAATCCCAAACCCTGCCAGGATCTAAGCTGTTTTCCATAATGCAGTCAGCTCTTTGCTCTGTCTCCTGGTTGACAAGAAATGGCTCATGAAAGGCTAGGTTCGACTGAAGAGTAACTAGGCAGTATAAGTAGGCTTTCCAAGCAGCTAGTTAAACCAGTTTTTTTTTCTGTTACTGCACATCGTAACCTTTCATTTTCAGCAGCAACCTTGCCAACAAATACAAAATTTGGAAAGATATTATTTTTAAAAAGACTTCTCTTCCACTATCAAATATGGCTGAAACAAGTAATTCTT
Source organism: Colius striatus (assembly GCF_028858725.1). Classification (NCBI taxonomy): domain Eukaryota; kingdom Metazoa; phylum Chordata; class Aves; order Coliiformes; family Coliidae; genus Colius; species Colius striatus. Next base: position 31,229,647 of record NC_084790.1, read on the forward strand.
CAAAAGTTATTGAAGTTCACTGAGAGACAAAGTAGTTATGTGAAATATATTTCTCAGAAACATAAACTAAAAATGAGATTACTGATTAATCTCATATTTCTTATCTCAAAATTATTCTGCAATTTTCATAGTAGGCCAATTTTCTTTTTTCTCAGCTCTCTATTGGCACTGTATTTGAAGGATCCTTTGTTCATTCCAGCATTATGTGTAATTCAGCTTTCAGTATTTCATTTTATTCCTCCAGTTACAAGTTTATCTTACTTCTGCAATTTTTTTGTAGATCTCATTCTTTACTGTGCCATGAGTATATATTTTTAACACTCTTCACTTCTTGCTTGAACTGCACTTTATATCACCTTACTTAATCATGTTGACCTTTTCTGACCTTTTTGCTGTTCAAATTTAAACAGAAATGGATTTCAATTGCAGTCTGTTCATGTATTTCTTAAATATTTACCACTTCTACTCAGTGCATTTGCCATGCATTATAGAATTTCTATCAAAGTCACCCAAGGCATTTTGCATTACTTCAACTCAGCTTTTCCAAAGTGAAAAATAATGAAATAAACCACAAAAATTTTTATAAGTTTTTCTTTACATACTAATCTTCCTAAGATTTCAAAATTCATTAATGTTGTATTCCTAAATTGTAATTCATGAAGGTTAAAGAGCCAAATGGTCTGCATTTTTTCCTGATTGTGTTGCTAGAGATTCCAGATAATACAAATTCTACCCCTTTTCACATCACATATTGTCTGTAGAATATTATTAGTAAATATTCCTAAATATCTAACAAAATGCACCAATTTTTTTATCAATGTAACAGTACTTTTCAGTGGCTTTAACTATGGAGGAATTGATAAGGACATAGATGATTATGGAATCAGTGTAAAAGTCTAAAACAATCACAAAGTCTGGGAGTAAACTATGACTTCTTTATAAAACTACACCATATATTACAACCATTCATTATTTTCTGCTTGGTTAGTGAGGCTTCTCATTCATTCTGATAAAATACCTTCTATTCACACGTAAGACCATGAATTGCAGTAGTCTGTAGATTCTCAAGAGCAAAAGGAGATACAGAATTTTCCTTAAATAAAAAGGAAACAATATTGCTTTTTATTTTTTTGTTTGTGTGTATGCATATTGTTTGTACATTCTAGAAACCACCCTCTCTGAAATTGCAGGATATGTATGAACTCTAAGCAAACAATTTTTCTTCAGTTTTCTGTTACAAATTTTATCATATCTTCCCCCTATTTTGTCCCTTATCATCTTTAAGAGACTTGAAACAATATGAACTGTGTAACAGTTTATGAGATTTCACCAGATCTTCCATCTTCACCCTTGAGACAGTTAATGATGGATCCATGCCTTCCAGGAAACAATCCCTGAGAATTTCGTACTTACTATTTCTTTAAGAACAAAAAGAATCCATGTGATTATTGTGAAGGTCACAGAACATTACACCACTACTCATTGTCAGGATAAAGTCTCTCTGTGATAGCGTGGCTTAGATGCCAGGTGCAAACCAAGTCATTGCCCCTCTTAAACTAAACAGGGAAGAGGGAAATATAAGAAAGGCTTGTGAGTTTGAGGTAAAGACAGGGAGATCACTCAGTAATTTTTGTCATGGACTAAACAGATTCAGCTAGGAGAGACTTAGTTTAATTTATTAACGATCAGTCAAACCAGAAGATAGAAATGAGAACTAAAACTGAATCTTAACACACCCCACCTATCTTTTTTCCTCAAGTTTCTACCCTCTCCCCTCTAGTGGCAAAGGGGGATGGGATAGTTCATTACAGATGGACTTTGCCGTTGCTTTCTCTCAGAGGAAGGTTTCTTCACACTTTCCACTGCTACAGTGTGGGGTTAGTTCCCAAAGGAACTAATCCTTCATGAACCTCTCCAATGTGAGTCAGTTCCACAGGCTACAGTTCTTTATGAACAGCTCCAACATGGGTCTCATCCATGAGGGAAACAGTCCTTCAGGAACAGAATCTTTCATATCTAGACACCTCCTTCCTCTCCTTCTCCACTGACCTTGGTGTCTGCAGAGATGCTATTCTCACATTCTTACTACTTTCTTCTGCTGGAATTTAGCATTTGCACAGCAACCTCTTCCCCCTCTCTGGCCTCCATCTCTACTTGATTCAGCCATGGTCAGTGGTGGATCCATCTTACAGCTGACTGGCCATGGCCCTATCAGCCAAAGGGAAAGCTTCCAAGAAGCTCTTTTTAAAGAATACACCTCTGTAGTCCACTCCGATACCAAAACCTGACTACACAAACCTGCTACAGATAGCATACCTACATTAGACCTATAAAAAGAGAAGATAGCCAAAGAGTTCATATCATCATTATTTTTAAAAAGCTGAGCCATGGCCCAGGAATCTTGAGGCTGGAACAAAATCACCCAGCATCTGAGTGTGTGAATTCTTGGTCCATGCAATATTGACTGTATATTTAAGCTAGAGGTTATAATACCACCTGAACACTTACAGCAGAACTTTTGAAGGAGGAACTACTGACACGTTTAATTAAATTCTGACACGTTTAATAAGCAAAAAAACATGGTGTATTGTAGTATTATCATTGTAAAATCCTGTAGTTAACAGTTATGAATCTGAGAGCTGGTCAAGCAAAACTAAGGAAAACAAATGTAAATATAAGGAAGTGTAGGCATTTAAAAGCTCCAGTTTAAGAATTCAATTTTTGAGTTACTTATAGTTTTCTTAAAAACTTTGCATTGGTTGAAAATTCATAATTTAATTTCTTAAATAATTTCCTGTGTCAAACGACAGCTCACAAAATGGGAGTTCAAAAAGATGTCAACAACATTCAATGCTTAAACTAGACTATTGGCAATTAGGAAGGCTACAATAATGGAGAATCATTTTAATTTTCTGAGCTTTTCCTACAAGTAAGAAAGGTAGAGAGCAGTATGTTTTGGAACTGTGGGCCGAACTGTGTCTATCCTTATTTTTTGTCTTTACCACTCCCTTATGCTATACTAGCATTCCAGATGCTAGTGTAAAATGCAGTTTTCCAAAACCATGACAGTTTTCCTCTATTTTTATTAACTTTGAAAACCTGATGGCTGGAAACTTATTAAGAGGAAAGCCTCCAGCCAAAGTGAAATAAATTGTGAATCATCTCCCAAGATAACTATGTTTTCCCAAATGGACCCCTACAAACCTTATTACACTATAAAAAAAAGACTTTCACTGTGGGAGGAAATGTTCTTCTTAAAGGTCTGATTATATACCACCCAAGGAGTAAATGAAAAATATTTCGTGTGAATGGCTTTGAGTATTTATAAATTCCACTGATGCTGATTATTACTGAAATTCCCAAACTGCATTTCTCCAACTCATTTTCTTTTCAGGGCCATGTCGATGGGTTACCATATATAGTCAAAACTCAGTAGCCATTTAGGAAGTTATTGACCTCCTGCCTGTTATTTAAATTGCTGCATTTGTAGTTATTTGTAGGAAAGGATAAAAATTGCAGTCCATCCCAATGTATTAAATAACAGAAAATATTCTGCATTTCAATCACAGTCTTCAACTGCTAGTACAATTTACTTTTGGAAACAGCTTGAGACAGAATCCCAACAACTTGGAGATATATGTATTCCTCTAGCTGATAAAAAAGTAGACCTATTGACTAGGTTTTACTGTCACTCCAGCTTTACATGCCCCAAAACTATTTATCTCATCACATTCTAGTTTACTGACAGTCATGTCTGTCTTTCTGGCATAGCACTATGTTAGCAGGAGCATTAAATGAAAGTAAAGCAGAGTTGGCTTTCATACTAGACAGTACACAGCAGAGAGGATGCAGTGGCAATAAATACAGTAGATTAATCAGTCTGAAAATGATACCTGCTCCCAGCACAGAAGTATTTTTATCCTGCTGCTTAGAGCAGCTGGTAAGAGGGAGAGAAGTTGAGAGGAATCATAGAATGTTAGGGGTTGGAAGGGACCTTTAGAGATCACCTTGGAAAGCACAAAGTAGGCCCATTTAGAAAAAAAAAAAAAACAGCAAGATGTAGTCAGTGATAAATGTAGTATGTTCTAAACAATAATTGGTAACCAGTCCTCTGTACTGGACAAGAGCAAGCAAGCAGAAAAAAAAAATACGTACTTTGCACATTATGTTGTCTCACACTCACTTATTTTCTAGAAGGAAATTATTTGAATGAAATGGGAAACACTGCAGCTTCAAAAAGCACCAGCTTCAAGTTACCTTGGGTCATTCGTAGAAAGTGAATTCGAAACATGAGATTTTTACAGACAATATTTGATTAGAAATGTCTTCTCATGTATTGGATATGGTCTCATCTCATCTTGTGAAAATAAAACCTTTAGAGGAGAAAGAGCTTCCAGACATGCAGAATCTTTCAGGATAAAATGTCAAAATAATCTGGAGAAGAGAAGAAAAAGAACCATATCATTCTGGTTTGTCTGTCTTGCTGTCAGCATATGTCAACAATTTTTCCTCTTGTGCTTGAGTTATGTATTAATTCAGGTGTTTTAAATTGCAATCAGTGACACTATGAATATTTTTTCAATGCAGATTTATCTACATAAGCAAACATCATAATTTCCTCTCAACTTATAGAAACTAATCTTGAACCATATTATTTTATGGTTTTTAATGAAATATAAAAAATACAAGCATACACTGTGGGAATTTTTGCTTTCATCTAAAAGCTGCTGAAAATTCTCCTTAAGAGATATTTATATTGTTTTCTATGGAAAGTTTAATGAAATTATTTTTTAAGGAGTAATTTCTACAATTTTTAAATAAAGCCATACTGGAATAAAAGTATCCATCTCAGAGTTTTATTAAGTTTAATTTTTATTAATTTTTTTTGTTAAATTATATGTTTTAATCAATGGATTTGACAACTAAGAAAACACTTCAGCAATGTCATTATCTATTAAAATACATTTATTTAAATATTTTGTTACTGTTTAACATGGTTTATTATGTGCTTTAGAAATATTGACTAATGTGCATAATAATGCTAGAATACAGCCTTGGGGCACTGTATCCAGTATTAAAATTTCAATATCCCTTAAGCAAAGAGGAGCATGAGATAATATAGCACTTTTGCATCTCAGCTTCAGCTTGGAAGCTCAAAGATAATTTATTAGGGACTTAGAGGAACATATTGGGAATAAACAAATAGCCAGTTGGTGAATAACAAAACCCATGTGATATACCTTAGGTTAGGCTTTGTCCTCCAGTGTTCCCACAGTATAATTAAGTAATCTATGTGGAATTATACTGCAAGGCATTGACAGAACTTTTTTGTACAATACGAAGTAATTTAAGACCAATGTACAAAAACATTCTTCAGACCTCCAATTTTTTTTTGTAAGCACATATATTAGCATACATTACATGTAGTATACATTAGAGACACAGTATTTTAGTTTCTTCTGGTGTTCTGAAGTGTTTTATATTAAAGAGATGAAAAAGGCAAATGGTTCTTTAAACAGAAAGAAAGACAGAAAGATTGATTTTTTTGTTGTTGTTTGAAAATAGATAGTCTAACTAAAGTTCTTAGTACTGCTGGCCATGTAGCTTCTGAAGTAGACAAAAAATCAAGTGCTGTAGTAACTACTGATTTTGTTTAACCTCCTCCTGAGTTCTATTCCTGCAGAGTTATTGGACTTGTAAGGCTTTGTAAGTAATCAAAATGCTTGGTTTGTTACAGGAACAGTCCTAAATGAAAAAAAAAAAAAAAAAGTCTCAGGAAGATCAGAAATAATAGCTTCTTGTGCAGAAATCATTTACCAACTTTAGTTTGCAGTAATGACTAACTAGGATGTAAAGAAGAGATAATTCTTAACATTAAATGAAACCTTACAATGTTAGGTGTTATTGGTCTGGTATTTCTGAATAACAATTCTATCATCTAAGTGGAAAAATCATAGGAAAAATATCCATGTGGATGGATATGTCCAATATTTAAAAGAAAAAAAAATATTTTCAGACAAGTAAATGCTTAGATGAGAAAAAATGTAGCTTTCGTAGCTCTAAAATATATATTGTATTTTTCTGTGATAAAATAGTAGGGCAAAAATTTGTAATATTAAACCAAGTGAGTTAATATGGGTTAGCTAAAATAAGTGAGAACATGTCCTTGACCCAGTTTCCCCAGCTAGGGAGGGACAGGAAACTTTTGGAGAGAGAACAGCGCAGAGACACTAAGATGATTAGGGGACTGGTGCAACTTCCTTATGAGAAAGGCTTCAGGAAGTGGGGCTGTTTATATAAGAGGGGACTGAGTGGGATATCATTAATATTTACAAATATTATTACTATAGTGGATGTCAGGAGGTTAAGACATCATTTTTTTGTGTTGTATCTAGTGACAGGACAAGGGGTAATGGACAAAAGCTGGAACACAAAAAGTTCCATTTAAACATAAAAAACTACTTCACTGTGAGAGTGAGGGAGCACTGGCACAGGTTGTCCAGGGATGTTGTGGAGTTCCTTTCTTTGGCGGTCTTCAAAACCCTCCTGGATGTGTTCCTGTACAATCTGATCTAGGCGGACCTGCTCCTACAGGGGATTGGACTAGATGATCTCTGAAGGTCCCTTCCAACCCCTTCCATTCTGTGATGCTGTGATATAAAACCAAACAAATCAAAATATGTAGTATTTTAACAATGTGTACATTATGTCATGATAGTGTTGATGTATGATGTTCACATGTACCTGTATAATGAAAGGGGAAGAAAACAGCACATATTTCTTTACCAAAAAAAAAAAAAAGGCTATCTAAGAGAAAATATAGGTTTTATTTGTCTTGAAGTCTTGCAATCATATGAGATTTAAAAATTTTATATATACAGTCTAATGGAGATTATTCAGACAGAATTCTATTATGTTTTCTGGTTATCCCAAAGTTCAGAGGTATGAAACGTCTGACTTCACAGAGAGTCAAATGAACAAATAATCTGGAATCCAAGATTTCCAGGTAGCACATATCTAATAGATATCACCACTGGTAGTAGAACTTCATCTGGCTGAAGAGTATATCTCACATTAAATGCACAGCATAAGGATTCCACCTAATGAAAGCATCATATTTTCTAAAGCTAATTAACATACAAATAGTGTTAAGCCAAAATTTGACTGAAACCACCATTAAATCCACTGCTGACAATGATTAAAAGTTTCAGCAAATAGCTAGGCCTCATGTAGTAAGTAAAGGATCTCTTTAAGTACTTATCAGTTAAAGACATTGAAGGAAACACAGACTGAGCTGCAATAAGAAGACAATGTCTTCATTGATATCTGAAATCTTTAATTAAATAGCAGAAAAAATTGATGGGTTTTGTTCTCAGTCTTTAACACCAGGCACAGGCAATAAAACTCAAAAGCTTTTCCAGATGACAGATATATCCAAGACAGTTGTTTCATTGTCCTGCAGTGTTTACATAGGGAATTTTTGACCACTTGTGGTGGTTTAGCCCTGTCTGGGTTGCAGATGCCCACCAAGTCCTGATATCAACCCCTGCTCCTAAATTGGATAGGATAGAGACAAATTTAACAAGAGGTTCATGAGTTAAGGTAAGGACAGGGAAATTAACACCACAGGCAAAATAGACTCAACTTGGGGAGGAAAAGATTTGATTTATTAATGAACCATCAGAACACTGAGATGAGAAGTAGAACCAAATCTTAAAATATTTTCCCCTACTCCTCCTTCTTCCCAGGACTCTCTTCCTTCCCTCCCAGTGGCACAGGGGATGGGGGATGAGGGTTACAATCAGTTCATTGCATAAGAACTTTGCCACTGCTTCTTCTCAGGAGGAGGCCTCCTCACACTTCCCACTGCTTACAGTGGAGGGTCCCTCCCATGGGACACAGTTCTTCACGAACTTGTACAGCATGGATTCTTCCTGTGGGCCACAGTTCTTTACAGACTGCTCCAATGTGGGTCCTTCCCATAGACGCAGCTCCTCATACCCTGCCCCAATGTGAGTCATCCACTGGGAGAAAAGTCCTTCAGGTAACAACTGCTCCAGCCTGAGTCCCTCACAGGATCACAAGTCCTGACAGCAATCCTACTCTTGTGTGGGCTCACAGATCCTGCCAGGAACTCGCTCCATAGTGGCCTTCCCATGGAGTCACACCTCCTTTGGGCATCCACCTACTCCAGTGTGGGGTCCTCCATGGGCTGCAAGAGGATTTCTCCTCCCCTATGGTCCTCCATGGCTTCAGGGGCAGAGCCTGCCTCACTATGGTCCTCACTGCAGGTGACATGGGAATCTTTCTTTCAGGGTCTAAGCACCCTTGCCCCACCCCACCCCCCCTCTCCTTCACTGACTATCTGAGGAGATATTTCCACATTCTTATTCCCTGTTCCTGCTGGAGTTTAGCAACTGCACAGCAACTTCTTCCCCTTCTCAAATACATTATTCAGAGGTATTATCTGTGAGGTTCCACAAAATATGTCTCAACATTGCTGACAACTAAAACCACCATGTCCATGCACTTTCCCCACACATCTTCCCTTAGAGGAACCTGTGCATCCTCGGGACTCAAAATGAGATTTTGTTGTCTTGAAAAAGTCACCTCTGCGCATGCACCCGGGCCCAGGGTCTGCTAAGACTTGGAGGAGAGGGGGGGCTCAGACCCTCCAGAATTTTCCATTGATGGGACTGGGCATGCGTCACATCAGTGAGGTAGAAGGCATGGATGTGCCAAACAGCTCCAGGAATTCATGGACTATGTTATAAAGAGCAAGACCAGCAAAGATTGGGTGGTCCCCATGGCAGCAGCGGTGGTGACGGTGGCAACGATGGAACACAATTCGCCCCACTGGACTCAAGGAAACATCAGAGGAAACATTGTCATAGAAGACCAGTGGACTGCCAGGACATGGTGGGCTCACATTGGTGGTGACTATTGTAATCTCTCTTTCCATTTCTCTCTCTCTTTTCTCTCCTTTCCCTTCCTACTTGTCACTTTGTATGTATATTTGCAGCAGGTACTCTGGCAACATTAGTATCTCCCTCATAAAATGCAGATCTGGTGTTTGAAAACAGCTATTGAGATGTTCTTAGTGGCAATAGAGAATTCTTTGAGTAAATCAAACCTGTCTGAAAATAAACATGTTCATCTTGTGTCTTTATATTCTTAGTAATGCAAGTTATCTCACACATTTTTTTTTTATGACAATTACTGGCATCAGAAAGCCATATAATTGTTTCTCATGTAAGGGTCATAAAGAAGTGTAAGTGAAAACTATCCTGTATATATTAGGTTACATCTGGTATGCTGTCTAAGGAGGGTGATGAAATCAATGAATTTGTCATCTTATATGCTCAACATTATATCAGTTGCATGCAAAGTATGAGTGAATACTCATTTTGAATGTCAGTATATTTGTCTGAATTCTTCTCATTCTTTTGATCACCTCGGAATCATTACAGTTGCCTTCCAGTTCCCTCTCCAGAGAGCTGCTCTCCAGCAGGTCAGACCCCACGCTGTACAGTGGCTTGTTCATCCCCAGGTGCAGGACTCTGCACTTGTCCTTGTTGAACCTCAGGACATTCCTCTCTGCCCAGCTCTCAAACATCTTCAGATCTTGCTAAATGGCAACACAGTCTTCTGGTGAATCTGCCCCTCTTCCCAGTTTGGTGCTATCTGCTAACTGCTGAGATACTGTTATCAAGTACTGCTGAGTGTAGACTCTGTCCCCTCATTCAGGTCCTTGATGAAGATGTTGAACAAAACTGGCCCCAGAACCAACTGCTGGCCACAGTGGAATCCAACTTGATTCTGTGCCATTGATCACTACCCTCTGGGCTCTGTCATTAAGCCATTTCTTGATCCACCTCACAATCTACTCTTCCAATCCACTCTTCCTGAGCTTTCATATGAGGATGTTGTGGGAGATGATGTCAAAAGCCTTGGTAAAGTCAAGATGCTGCTCTCCCCTCATCTACCCAGACAGTCATGCCATCATACAAGGCTATCAAATTGATCAAGCATGACTTCTGATGAATCTGTGTTGACTCCACCTGATAACCATATTTTTCCTTCATGTGTTTATGAATGACATCCATGATGAACAGTTTCATCACCTTTTAAGGAATAGAAGTGAAGCTGAGTGGTCTGTAGTGTCCCCAGGTCCTCCTTCTTGCCCTTTTTGAAGAGTGGAGTGACACTGACCTTCTTCCAATCCTCAGGCACCTCACCTGTGCTCCATGATGAGAGAGGCTTCGCAGTAACATCAGCTAGCTTCCTTAACACTTTTGGGAGCATCCCATTGAGGCTGATGAACTTATGGATGTCCAGCTTGCCTAATGGATCTCTAATCCCATCCTTGTCCAGCAAAGTTTCGTTCTCCAGACTGCCTTACCATCCTGTAGAGACTGGCCTACCTGAGGGCTCGCCTTGGCTGTAAAGACTGAAGCAGGTAAGGCATTCAGAAGCTCCACTTTCCCTGCATCATTCTCCGTCATCAAGCTACCCATATTATTCAGCATTGGGCTCACTTTTTCCCTAATCTTCCTTTTGCTATGGCTGTACTTGAAGAAGTCCTACATGTTTTCATTTACTTCTCTTGTCAGGTTTCATTCCAAAAGGGCTTAAGCTTACCTCTTCTCATTCCTACATGCTCTGGCAGCATTCCTACAGTCTTCCCAAGCAACCAGGGCCCTCCTCCATCTTCCAGAGACTTCTTTCTTCTCCTTGAGTCACTCCAGTAACTCCTTGTTTATCCATATAAGCCTCTTGCATGCTTTTCCTGCTTTTCTTCTTGTGGGGATACATTAATCTTTGGCTAGGAAGAAGGGGCACTTAAATATTGGCCAGCTTCTTGGACACTACTACCTTCTAGAATCCTATCCTATAAGATTCTTCCAAGCAGGTCTTTCAAGAGGTCAAATTCAGCTCGCCTGAAATCCAAGGTCACAATCCTGCTTGATGTCCTGCTTCTTCCACACAGAATCTTGAACTCCACCATTGCATGATCACTGCATGATCACTGTGAAGGTTGCCCCCAACCTTCACATCCCCAACCAGACCTTCTTTGATAGCACAAGGTCCAGCAATATGCTGCATCTTTGTTGATTCCTCAACCACTTGTGTCAGGAAGTTGTCATCAATATTCTGTAGGAACCTCCTGGACTGTATGCTCTTGCCTGAGTGGCTTTGCCAGCAAATATCAGGATAGTTGAAGTCCCACACAAGGAACAGATATTGCGACTGCGAGGTACCTCTCAGCTTTTTGTAAAAGGCCTAAGTTGAAAAACCATAACAATGAGAATGCAAAGTCTTCAGGAGAATGAGAAGTCCCGAAATTAGGTGCTATTAAGGATCTATATTGTGGGCAACTATTGTCTTAAAAAAATATCTGTATCAGGTTGTAAAGTTAACCCAGAATTCAGTAGTAGCAAATAGGATGAAAGGATGATTGCCAGTTAGCTTACACAATTAAAATCTGAAAACTCACACCTCTTAGAGGAGACCCCACATGTAAATATAGGATCACTCATCCATATTACAGAAGCTATTCTTCCAAGCCCTTCCTCACACAGACATTCTCCATTCACAGATGCACACATGTAAATAGAGACTTGAAGCAGCACCAAACCATTCAGTGCACCAATCCAATTCTCTTCCATCTCAAGTGAAGGAACAGACTCTATAGATCATGAAAGGAAGACATGACCACCTGGGATAAATGTAAGATTGTTATGAGAGGATATAGGGAGGCAACTAGGAAAGCTAAAGCCTTATTGGAGTTGTGCCTTGCAAGGGAGGTCAAGGACAACAAAAAGGGCTTCTTCAAATTACAGATAAAATTAACATTAGAGGCAATGTAGTCCTACTGTTGAATGAGGTGGATGCCCTAGTGACAGAGGATATAGAAAAGGTAGATTTACTGAATGCCTTCTTGGCCACTGTCTATACTGCTGGAGACTCCTGAGGAGACTCAGACTCCAGAGAAATTCAGGTGAAAGGTTTAGTTCATGAGGACAGAGCTAAGGATCAATTGAGCAGTTTGGATATAAATTCATGGGCCCCGATGGGATGTACCTGCAGGTGCTGGGGGAGCTGGCAGAAGTCATTGCTCCACTGCCCATCATCTTCAATAGTTCTGAAGGACAGGAGAGGTGCCTGAGGACTGCAGGAAAGCAAATGTCACTCCAGTCTTCAAAAAGGGCAAGAAGGAGGAGGCAGGTAAATACAGACCGGTCAGCCTCACCTCCATTCCTGGAAAGATGATGGAGCAACTTATCCTGGGTGCTGTCTCCAGGCATTTAAAGGACAAGAAAGTCATTAGGAGCAGTCAATATGGCTTTACCACAGGGAAGTCATTTTTGACGAACATAATAGCCTCTGATGAAGATGTAACCAGCTGGACTGATGGTGGTAGTGCAGTGGATATGGTATATCTTGACTTCAGTAAAGCATTTGACACCATCTCCCACAGCACCCTGGCAGCAATACTAAGAAAGCGTGCGTTGGATGATCAGATAGTGAGGTGGATTGTGAACTAGTTGAAGTGAAGAAGGCAGAGATTAGTGACCAATCAGGCAGGGTCTAGTTGGAGAACTATATCTAGTGTCCTAGTGCAGTCCGTCAGACATCAGTGTTGGGACTGGTACTGTTTAATATATTCATTAATGACCTTGATGAGGGAACACAGGGCACTGTCAGCAAGTTTGCTGATGATACTAAACTGGGGGGAGTGGCTGACACACTAGAAGGCTGTGCTGTCATTCAATCAGACCTGGACAGGCTGAAGGGTTCAGCAGGGAGAAATCTAATGAAATTCAACAAGGGCAAGTGTAGAGTCTTGCATGTGGGAAAGAATAATCCCACGTACCAGCACAGGTTGGGGAATGAACTCTTGGAGAGTTGTTTAGAGCAAAGAGACCTGGTGGTCCTGGTGCACAGCAGGATGATCATGAGCCAGCAATGTGTCCTCACGGCCAAGAAGGCTAATGGCAACCTGGGATGTGTTAGAAGGACTGTGGGCAGTAGGTCGAGAGAGGTTCTCCTCCACTCCTACTGTGGTCTTGTCAGATCACATCTGGAATACTGTGTCCAGTTCTGGGCTCCTCAGTTCAAGAAGGTCAGGGAGCTGTTGGAGTGAGTTCAGAGCAAGGCCACAAAGATAATGAAGGGAGTGGAATATCTTGCTTATGATGAAAGTCTGAGTGAGCTGGGTCTGTTTAGCTTGGAGAAGAGGATACCTTCTCCAAGGGTGACCTCATTAACGTTTACAAATATGTAAAGGGAAGGTGTCAGGATGATGGAGCCAGGCTGTTCTCAGTGGTATCCTATGATAGGACAAGGGTTAATGGGTGCAAGCTGGAACATAAGATGTTCTAAAGAAACAAAAGGAAAGGTTTCCTAAGGAAAACTTCTTCACTGTGAGGGTGACTGAGCACTGGAACGGGCTGCCCAGATGAGTTGTGGAGTCTCCTTCTCTGGAGATATTCAAAACCCACCTGGACATGTTCCTGCGTGACCAACTCTAGGTGGTCCTGCTCTGGCAGAAGGGTTGGACTATATAATCTTTTGAGATCTTTTGAGACATATCTCAAAACATATGAGACTTTTAGAGATCTGCATTTTTGAGAAGAAATGTCTTATCTCAAAGCTACTATAATTACAGTAAAGCAAAAACTACTTGCAAAATTAATTACTCCGAACCTCTCTTATTGTGGATTAGGTGCTAATTTCACTTTTACAAAAAAAATACTTCAGTTTATAATTTGTGAATTTCATTTATCCAGGTTACTTCTAGTTTTGAAAAGAAAGGTGGAAGAGCCCTCAAAAGATTGCAACTAAAATATGAGTCTAAGGTGGCCTCAACTATCTGGAATATAAGTTACTTCAGAGTCTTGGTTTTGATATGAATCTCTGTTACCAGTCTAAAAGTCTATATTTGTCTCTTAGAAAATATTTGGTGAAAAACATTAAAATGTATACTTTATGCATACGTTTTTGCCAGTAACTTGCTAGAATAGGTATAGAAGCTGAAGACAGAAGAGTCACAATCACATCACAGAATCACAGAATCTTGAGTTGTGTAAGTAGATGAAAATCAAATACTGCAAGCAAAGATGATTTTATTCAGATACTAAAATATCTATATTTAACATTGTTCATGGTCCCCAGAAATAGAAACTTATGATTATACTGTACAGAAAAACCCCTAATGTTTATAGAGAAATTACTTGGTTTACCTACAGTATTAAAAAATAAAATAGGTTACTATGTTGGAACCATTTTTTTTAGAAACAGATTTCAAGAAGGATGTCACTTAACTGAATATTCTTTTCTTTCAAAGGAGAATTAAGTTCTGGGGCCCAAATTGTGACACTATTTTAGTTTTTAGCAGTAAAGTATGCTATTAATCCTACAAAGCAGTTACTAAATTAATAACGTGAGAAGTTAGAAGAAATAAATTTCCAATTTAATATAGATTACATGACATATCTCCTTGAACAGCTTCTTGTAAAAACAAGTTAATAACTAATCATAGTAGGATCATTAAATGTGACAATAGTCTTTTAAAACAACCTCTATATTTGAGAAAGCTTATAGAATTTCATTCTTATTAGGCATGACATTCTAAGTTCAATTTCAAATTGAGACATCATGCAAATAGTTCAGAATAAATCTACATTCTGTAGATTTTCCTCCTCCTGAGTATAAGTTGTAAATTTTACATCACTGTAGCAAGATTAGAATGCATTGCACTGGAAGACATTGGCAATCCTTTTCTTGAGCAAATCCACATTTTCTTTTTTATATTTTATAGAAAGATGCAAATAAGGCTTTAAAAAATACTGAAAGCATATATTGAAGCAACCAATGATTTATTGTGTATTAAAATAAAACTTGTGGAAGAAAATATAATGCCAATACACACTAGAATATCCAAACACTCATACATATTCTCAAGTCAATTTATAAAGCAGTTAAAAACATATTAAAAGCACCTATTGACTCATTAAGCATACTAGAAAAACATTCCAAGAGAAAGTAATCTTAAAAACCAGTATTCATTTAAAATTTTGCATTGATGAGCTACTCAATTTTTTTAAATGTTATTATAGTAATATTAATTTAATTAATATTTAACATTTAATTAATATATATTAAATATTTAATTTATAAGTAAAGAAGTAATATTATTGAAAATGTGTAAGATAGTTTAAAATAAGGTCACAATATACCTCAGAAAAAGTTTTGTTTATGACTAAAAGGGTTAAAAGAAATCTGAAAAAAAGTCTGCTTTATTTGTGCTACAGTTTTGTACCTTAGCACAGAGAGAATTTATGCATGACAAGTGTAAGTTAAATACATGCTTTTATATAATTTTCACAAAAAAACTCCATACCTTAAACTATCCCTTCCAAAATACCCAAGACACTACTTCATTTTGAATCTTATTCTATATATAGAACAGTATTTCACCAAAAGTAAGTGAGAAACAGTGCTATCAAGATTACAGTACTATGTAAGATTAAATATATTCTATTAATTGAAACAATTTAAGTTATTTACCTACAAAAAAAACCCAAAAAACCCAAACTTTACTAAAGACAATAGCTTTAAGAGGCACACTCATGTAAGAGATCTGAGGTCGTCAGAATATTTTCTTGTCTCCTTCATTTATTAAAAAGAGAAATAACATCAAATATATTTAATGAAGTAAGGAAAATAAACAAGGTAACCTAGAAAAGGTTATGAACTTTTGCCCAATCACCTGACTTGTACTTAAGATAAAGTTATTTTTTTTATGTCTATACACAGAGATAATAGGATTCTAGGTGGCTGCATACTGGGGTTTCAAAATACGTTTTAAAAGACCCTCAGAGTGATGCAGAAACGTTTGTCTTCCTAAGATAACTCTGTAAATGTAGATAGTCTCAGGGAAAAACAATAAGTTAAATTAATTTCTGTTCTTATACAAAATGTTTCCTAAAGGATTGTAAAAGACAATGAGTTAGTCATAAAAATAAGAAACCTAGTTCTGGACTTCAGAGTTCCCGTGGGAGCCTATACTGGGCACTAAATGATCTAAACAAGTCACAGCTCAACACAGTCCTGAAACACTGTTGTGTTTTTCACATGAGCTTTTTTTTGAGGAAAATTTTTGTGGTTAACCTGTCTGTTAAGTAAATTTGGTGTATCTAGAAGCAATCTTTTCCTTTATGCTTTTTTTGGGAGCCAGATTGACATATTTCTAAGGGAATACTTGAGTAAATTCTGAATGATAGTGACTTTCAGTAACAGATTTTCTACATTATTTCACATTCTAACTTCAAAAAGATCAAGTCTAAATTATATTTTACTCATAATTAAAAAAATATTATAAATCAGACACTTATAAACCACAGTAAGTCTTATGTAGCTACATGACTACATTATAGTCCTTTCTTGCTTTTATAACATCATTAAGTTGGCTTTGGGTCTTTTCAATGTGAGGAGAGTCTTGTACCAAAGACAGTGAAATAGTTAACTGAAAAATGGAAAAGTTTTTTTTTACTTAGTGTATACTACCTTATGTGAATAATCAACATTGAATGACAAACAATATTAACTGTGTTACATTTTCATCAGAAATTCTGTCATGTGGCTCTGTTAAACAAAAATTGTCCATAGAAACTACTATTCTGGTTGAATTTGGGTTTTAATTAAAACATATTATTGCCACTAACTGCAAAACAGCCCTTTGTTATAGCTTTTTACCACCTCTATCTTAGAAACTTAAAATTTCCTATTATACACAAAATTATTTTATTATAACAAACATAATTTGATTTGCCTCACTGAGGCACAATCCCTGTAGGCTTAATCATGGAATTTTAGATTGCTCTTAAATCTCTATCAGTTTTGTTAACCTTTGGTTATAAACTCTTTAAATGTATCAAACAAGAAGAATGACCCAGGAAACTACAAGACAGTCAGCCTCACCTCCATCCCTGGGAAAGTGATGGAACAACTCATCCTGAATGGTATTACTGAACATATGAAGGATAAGATGGTTATCAGGGGGAGTCAACATGACTTCATCAAGGGGAAATCCTGTTTGACTAACCACATATCCTTCTATGAGTGCATAACCGGCTGGCTAGTGAGGGGAGAGCAGTGGATATAATCTACCTTGACTTCAGCAAGGTTTTTGACACTGTCTCACATAACATCCTCATCACAAAGCTCAAACTGTGTGGCTTGGATGAGTGGACAGTGAGGTAGATCAAGGGCTGGCTGAATGACAGAGCCCAGAGGGTGGTGATCAATGGCACAGAGTCGAGTTGGAGGCCTGTGGCCAGTGGAGTTCCACAGGGATCAGTTCTGGGGCCAGTCTTGTTCAATATCTTCAGTTGGCTGATGACACCAAACTGGGAGGACTGACTGATTCCCCAGAAGGCTGTGCTGCCATTCAGCAGCATCTTGACTGGCTTGAGAGTTGGGCAGAGAGGAACCTCATGAGGTTCAACAAGTGTAGAGTCCTGCATCTGGGAAGGAACAACCCCATGCACCAGTACAGGCTTGGGGTCAAACTACTGAAGAGCAGCTCTGTACAGAGAGATCTGGGAGTCCTGATTGACGATAAGCTAAATATGAGCCAGCAATGTGCCCTTGTGGCCAAGAATACCAATGGCATTCTGGGATGCATCAAGAAGATTGTGGCCAGCAGGTCAAGGGAGGTTCTTCTCCTCCTCTATTCTGCCCTGGTATGGCCTTATCTGGAGTCCTGTGTCCAGTTCTGGGCTCCTCAGCTCAAAAGGGACAGGGAAGTGCTGGAGAGAGTCCAGTGCAGGGCCACCAAGATGATCAGGGGAATGGAACATCTTTTATATGAGGAAAGGCTGAGAGAATTGGGGCTGTTTAGTCTGGAGAAGAGGAGATTGAGGGGTGATCTTATTAACATTTATAAATATCTAAAGGGTGAGTGTCAGGAGGTTGGGACATCCCTTTTTTCTATAGTAGATAGTAACAGGACAAGGGGTAATGGGATGAAGCTGGAACAAAAAACGTTCCACTTAAACATAAGAAAAAACTATTTCACTGTGAGGGTGACGGAGCAGTGGAACAGGCTGCCCAGAGGGGTTGTGAGGTCTCCTTCCTTAGAGGTCTTCAAGACCCACCTGGACACATTCCTGTGCAACCTGATCTAGGTGAACCTGCTTCTGCAGAGGGGTTGGACTAGATGATCTCTAAAGGTCACTTCCAACCCCTACCATTCTATGATTCTATGATTCTATGATTCTAAGTTTTACCTTGGTCCATCAGGGTTCCTAGCCTACTAATAAATGTTGTCACCAAAACAAGAGAGCAAAAATTACTACAAAACAATTTTCGTTTTTCATGGAACTTATAGGGAGAGATTTATTTCTTGTCTCCAGAAAATATTTGGTTTGTATGTAGAAAAACAAAAAACATTGGCTTTAGAAAGAAATGTTCCCCTCCTGCCCCCTTTTATTATTTTTTAGGATTTTTTTCCAAAAAAATTGAGCAGTAATAGGACAAAATGATTGGAAGACTAAATTAGCTTTGCCTCCAGGATGCCTAAATCTCAGATCACCTAACAAAACCCTTCATGACAACACATTTTCTTTTTAAGCTCCCCAAACACATCACTTTCCAAAATATGTCTCTCATCACATATTTAGTGTACTCATTTCTATTTCAATAGATAGACTGACGCTGCACCTCCACATTGTTGTTAGGCATTGTGAGTATCAACTTAATATTTTCTATATCAGTCTCTTAAGTTCTCTGTGGTAGTTTTCTAGTTAACTTTTATATCTGCATCCTGCCACCTTTTAAGTACTTGGCATTAACTTGCTCATTCCAGATCAAACTTTTTTCTATTTTTCATATTCTTTAACAGTTTAAAGTTCTGAAGTCCTGCAGACTTTTTTTTTAAGTATAATTTTGTTAGTCTCACACAGATATGGGAAAAGCAAACCAAAAATCTTTCGTCTAGGACACTGTGGCAGGTTGTGTGTGGGCGGAGCAAGGTGTATGTCCTTCCCTGCATCTTATTCTGGACATTGGCAGATGGATGGCAACACGATAGCCCAGGGTTAGTTGAAACGGTGACAAAGGCAAGTCAATCATTTTACTTTATAGTAGACAGTCCAGGGCGAGTTGAGCTGTTCCACACAGTTGGGTTGCACACCGGGGTTGCACACCAGGATCTCCACTTGAGTAAGGATGTCTTTCAAGGTTACTCCTTGAGGCTGAGAGATTCCCTGCCACAACAGATTCTTCGTAAGTGGTTAATAGCATGCTAAACTTTGAAATCTTGGCTAGAAAGGATTCATTGTGCATACATAACCATTTAAAAATAAACTGATATGATCAAGTCCAGGAGTGGATCCAGAGGCATCTTAACGCTTCTCTGAGAAGGAGTTTAGGAAAGCAAAGGGATCCTTTCTGAACCTCATGCCTCAAAAGGAGGGTGTCTCTGACAGTTTGGTCTGACCCTGTGTTCTATGTAGTGAACAATAAAGTGTACCTTACCATTGAACCTTGTTAAACCACTGTTGCATTTATCATTGTAACACACTACTTTGTATCAATAAAATACAGTTTCTTCTCTCTTACCAGCAAAATGCATGATTCCACAAATTGCTCAGATTTCATTTGTTGACGATCTTTGATCTTGAGAATGATTGTTAATCCCAAGAACCTTCTGTTTACCTTCCCCATTTCCCCATAACTTCTTCTAAGTCTAGGTCCATCTCTGATTTGAAAGCTCCCTTCATTTTTTCCTCCAATAACCTCTTTTAACTCTGAACCCACCTCTGATTTAAAGGATTTTCTTGTTACCCCTGAGGGAGCACACAGCACTAGCATCTGCCTCAAGTTTCTGCTGGATGATTTCTGTCAGATGTACCTTATTAAAGCGGCTGTGCCTTGAAGCACTGCTACTTGCTGTGAACTCTCATGGATCTTTGGAATAAAGGGCCTTGCTGGAAAAGTTTAATGATTTATCTTGATCATAGACATCCAACCTGGATCATACTTTCCAAAAGCAATAATCCCTTTGACTGGCTTGGTAACTTACTGATATTTGTACTAAACTCAGAGTAAAGAGTAAGGAGGAGATAAAAAGGAATCAGGCAGAGGTCAGTTCTCTGTGTTTTGAAACTCCAGCTGTAAGTTAGACTTCCTACAAAGATAAAAGAGTTAGAATTTATAAAGGCTTATGGGTCTAGGCGGGTGCTAAGAGGTATGTGTTACAATTCTGTCTCTTGTTTTCAAATCTCTCATATGCCATAGTTATTTTACTACAGCAATCTAAATGCAGGATATACTAGTTACTCAGAACACACAGCGTTATGGAAAAGGGAGTCATAGAGGAAGCGTCATCCACTTTCCATAGGAGAGATATAAGACACCTCATTCATGACAAAAAAGTCAGCACACTATCTGAATTGGTGCTTCTAAATCATCAATCTCCAAAACTTTCTCTCTCTTTTTTTTTTTTTTTTTTTTTTGTTAAATAGATGCTAATATAGTCTATTATTGATCTTTAAGTTTCAGAGAATATTTTATTCGAATAGGCTGGAGAGAGAGAGAATGTAACAATGGCCACATTTCCACTGGAGTAGCACTCTTATTCCACTCTTTGCTAAAGCAAATGAATCTCATAAATTTTAAGTGGGAAAAAAAAAAAAAAAACCAAAAAAACGGCATATTCCAGATCATTACACAATTATTCAAGACAAGTTTTATCTTTCACTTACTCTGTAGCCCAGTAAGTATTCATTGTAAGGAAATGTTGAGCCTTCTCTGGAATGCTATGCAAAAAAAATGGACAGTTTCCAAGTAGTCTATTAAATAGGGAAGTCCTGTCAAAGATTGAGTAATTTTTAACAGTCCAGAAACAGACCTTTACCTCAGGGGGAATTTTAGCAGCAAAAATATAGACTCTTGCATATTTTGGATATAAATTTTGGTCTTTGATACCTATACAGATGACTAATTTGGGTAAAACAAAGATAGTCATTTTCTAATAAATCTTCCTCATAAATCTTTTTTTTTTCTTCACACTAAGAAACATATTACTGAGGACACATTTATTGATGTATTCAGGCATTTTAGGATGTATATAGGCATTTTAGGAAGTCAGTGCTGTATTCAAAATTTCCTAGATACTGAACAGCAATTACAATTACATTTCACAGACTTATTTTATTTATCCTATTGAACTTTAACTAAGCTTCATACAAAATATATACTATTTTTTTCCCCTATGGTTGCAGTAAGAATTACTTTTGCAAAAAATATTGCAAACAACAGTTTTTTTATAACTATTACAGAAGATGAAAAATAATATACACAACCTTGCCTACCTAACTGAGCTTGTAAAATTTTAATTTGGGAAAGAGAAAACTAGTATTATTTTCTTTGAAAAAGGCTTTGTTAATTTTACACTCTCAACAAAAAATTACTTTACCAAAATATGTGTACTTCTGCTTGAAAGGGAAGTGAGAGGAAGGCAGATTTTTTAAAATTTTACTTTGAATACTCTAGTAAATGACGTGTAAAAATTGACACAGAATTTGATACTGTCATTTAAGGCTTTCCTACCATCATTTTTTCTTCAACTGTTGCAGATACACAATTATTTTAGTTAACAACTTATCATCACAATAAGTAGTCAAGCACTTGTTAAGCACTTGTTAATCACCTAGTAATAGTTCAATCAATTAGCTAAGCACTTGCAAATAACTCAAACACCTATTGATTAAATAAGTATTTATTTAAATCACATAAGGATCAAACTGCAAGAGTTACATACCACACCTGATAGGGACCTGTTACTTTAGCTACAAGACCCTGGTGAATGTATTTGTTAGGTTACCTTAGCTGTTACCTTAGCCACGAGACCCTGGTAAATGTATTCCATAGGTTACCTTGGCTGTTACCTTAGATGTTACTAAAACAAAGGGACTGATATCTTTTGTTTTGACCAATCACCGTGATTTTGAAAAGTTTGTGTTTGTTGGGAACCAATCAAGGTGAAGGGATAAATTGATAGATGGACATTTTATGCATGCTTGTGTTGGCAAATGTGATTCTTTTGTTTGAGCTGTATAAAAACCCTGAAAATGGTAACTAACAACGAAGCACGAAGCACATATGAAGGAGCTATCCCCCGTGTTTTCCCAGCGCTGCATAATAAAGAAGTGCCTGGCTTATCTGCATTCCTGTGTAGATAAGTTTTTCGTGATTTCGGATCCATCAACACAACAATTATTTAACTAATTTCCATTGTATAAAATAGAAGTCTGTTACAATTCTGAGATGTTCAAGAATTAACAGGCAAAAAATGGAGAGTTGAGAAAGATTACAGATCTGGTTTGTCTTAAAGATTGAATTTACTTGCAAGCATAACTTTCCCTCAATAAATGTTGATTCATTTCTATGTCTAGACTTACATCTTAAATATTGAATTGTCCTGAGTTTGGAGTTAATCTTCACCAAATGCCGAAGGGGCCATGGCCACACTATTCTGGTGTGAACTGCAGCTGTTTGGTCAGGACTGAGTGTTGGGCTCAAGGCAGTGAGCAGTGACACCATGCATCCTTCTCTTTGTGTATTCCTTTGCTGCTGTTATGGCTGTTTGTTCTCTCCTTTTGGTATTCTATTAAATTATCCTTATCTCGATCCATAAAGTTTTCCTTTTCCTGTTCCCTGTCCTGCTGAGTTGAGGAGGAGTGAGTAAGCAGCTGCTTACTGACTTGGTTGGGTTGCTGTCAGCTGAGCTTAAACCACAGCATGAGTCATTTTAAAGCAGTTTACATTTAGAAACATTTCTTGTCAAGCTTCATTTACATTAAATCTCGATATACTGTTTTGTAAATATGACCATCAAGACCCAGGATTCATTACAATAATATAACTGTTCTGCAAAGACATAAGTCATATCTGAATGTGTTACATGTCAGATTGTCTATCTGAAATCTATCTGAATATGCATCACTTCTTTCTTCACTGTGTAAAC
Source organism: Colius striatus (assembly GCF_028858725.1). Taxonomy (NCBI): domain Eukaryota; kingdom Metazoa; phylum Chordata; class Aves; order Coliiformes; family Coliidae; genus Colius; species Colius striatus. The sequence continues at coordinate 31,252,685 of NC_084790.1, forward strand.
CGAAAGAATATTTCCCTCAAAATTTTTTTCTTTTCCTGTATTGGCATGCTTTTATTTTTTAAATCTCCAAAACTAAAGACATACTTATAGCAGACCTGTGTTCCACATCTATCCTCTGAAATCGCAGACAAGACATTCCATGAATTCTGGGTACTCAGGAACTTTAATTCCCATGTCTATACTTATGCATAGATCAGTCAATTCTCCACAGACTGTATGCATTTTCTTCAATTCTCCAAAGATAAATATGTAAAATAGCTCAGTATCAGGAACAATATCTTAACACCACTTCCTAAATACATTCAGAATATAACTAATTGATCCTGACTGGCAAATATCCAGAGTTACATTTCCATGGCTCTGTTCAGATCCTGAAGGCAGAATACAGTAACTAGCATTCTTAGAACATAAAAGCGATGTACCTGCATGAACACACTTGTGAACAGGATAATTCACCCTACTATGAGTTACACATATTTTCACCCTGTGCTGTCACATGTCAAGTACACACCCCTCAAGAAAGACATTAACTTTTCCTCATTTAGTCTTACTCTTTTCAATTCTATTTTCCTACCATTATTTCTAATTTTCCTTCTATTTTTCAAGTAAAAATGTTGTGTTTTTTTAAAATTGTAAAGACCTTCAGTCTTTCTTCTTTGACTCTTCCTCATTTAACTTAATCAATGGTTATATGTCATTCTAGACTTTTCTTGTCTCTTCTGTTTCTTACACAACACTTCTTCTGTAGATTCTTTGCTGAGTATTGCTTTAGAAATATCTTACTAGAATACCCATGTTCTGATTTTTTTTCTTCTGTTTCTGATTCCATGTGTAAGAATTTCAAAGTGTACTAGAAAAAGTGAAGAGGAAAACCCCCCCAAAACAAAACAAAACAGAAAATTACTAATAAGGAACCTATATATTAAGTGCTGAATATATCTTTCAGCTGAAAGGTAGCTTGAGTGTAAATTCTTGTTTATAACTACTCTATCTAATTAGACAAATATACTTGAAAGCATTAATTCCAAATCTACCTACTAATGTACATAATGAAAATATTCTTAATGTCATTATATAAACTATTTGTTTTCTGAACAAGTAAACTAATCTACTTGTATTATGAGATGGTTTTTTTAATCCTTTCCAAAAGGAATTAAAAATTAGCCTAAACATCTCTTGCTTCTGTCCAGAAATTGAAGATCTATACCTAAGAATTCCTTTATTTGTTAAATTCTGTCCTTTTCTGTTAAGAGATGTCAATCTTCACAAATTTAGTCATTACTAAGAATTTAATGTGCAGGACTTTTTCACTCTTGTCCAACTCTACTTGTTGCAGCAGTAAAATTTACTTCACCCTTAGGGGAACAGGGCCAGGCCTAAAGTGCAGGTGATGTGTATGAAAAGTGTTTCAGACTGCTCATTGAAGTGTTGGAAGTTGGATATTTTTCAATCCTTATCAATCAGATGATTTGGTTTTGTGGATTGATTGAAACTGGACAAGTATTACACAGGAAGGTTCTATAGAAGGGTGTGAACAAAAATTTGGTTTTACTGGTTCTTTCATTTGATTTGTTTTTTTCAATTTGATTTGGACCAAAAGAAGTAATTTAAGTGCAATCTAAATGCCAGTGTTATATGGAAATACAGAAGGGTTGCAATGAGATTTACTTTCTTTTCTGTTAAAATCTGTTGCAAGGCAATATGATAGTACCATAAAATAATGCAACATAACATAACATATGATGTCATATTCATATAACATATATTAGTCATTATAGAATTATAATATATCATATTACATTATGTTATCTTTAGTAATATGATAGTATTGAATGTAATATTATATAAGCATAATCCAGTGTAAAAAGTGTGGGAGAGTGAAGTTTTAGAGTCTAAAAGCATGAAAAATCTGTTTTCTAATCCATATCATTTCATCAGTGTTACCCTTACATGACAAAGAGCCATGGGTAGTCATAACTAGTCTAGTGTCAGAAAATTTACTTGTAAAGAATAAAATTCTGATAAAATACAAGGGAATTAAAAACCCGACTCTATTTCTGCTGGTATTCAGTCTCCTTTACCTAAAAAATGGCTAAAAGTGTCACATATCTAATATACTCTATTTATATGTATTTTAAGTATTTTTTAAATTCATCACTGTAATAATAATTTTCAAGGATTTCTTGGAAGTACTTTTTTCTTGGTGCAAGGAATTAGGGGAATGAATGCTTGTACATGTAACTTTTGAGTTAATATTATGAAATACCTTACTCTAAATGTTTTGTTGATGATGACTACCTACCAAAGATGAATAAATTAGTTCTCACAGAATAGAAGAGATTAAGAAGTCTGTCAAAAGATGTCATGGCTTCATGAAGAATCAAATGGAATTTAATATAAATGTCAACTATCCAAATATCAATATGATTTAAGTTTTCTTTTAGAATACAAATCCTAGAACTACTCAGCTTACAATCTGGACAGTCTGGACTCAGAATTTGCTACCCATTTCAATAATACGCTGTGAGCAGAGAGTATTTTATCATTTATTGATTGGAGAAATATCTGTTATCAACCTCTTAGGCACTCTATTGGCGAATTGTACATTTTAAAGTGCCTTACTTTTAATCATCTCATACTCTTTTACTCTCTTTATAAAGCTGGTTGGAAGTATACTTTCACAGTCTGTTGTGACAGCCACTCTTCTTGGTATTCATGAACCCACAAAAAAATACACAAGTCCTCCAAAAAAGTAGTACCCTTCAACCCTTCTACCCTTCAGTACAACAAGGGAATTTTCTTAAAAATAACTCCCTAGAAGTCTTTGCCTACAAGGGACTTCTACTACAGAGTAGATAAAAACAGTTTTCATAAATGTAGAGAAAGCTCTAAACCTTATTACACACTCTCTTCATACAGTACCTTCAGACTCCATATTCTTCTTTATTTAAAGTTCTGACAACAAATGTCAGAGACAAAGATCACTTGTACTAGCAAAAACCACATCGTACATGTTGAAAAGTTCCTTTCTCCTTCTGAAAAAAAAATTGTCTAAACATTTCTTTACAGCATTTGAGTGATAGCTATTATTTAAACAGTGACTTTTGAAGATAGCATAATGTATTATATCATGGCATTCTTATATTTGTTCTTTATAAAGCTTCCTAAATTTGTAATCAGGAGTAGTGTTGAAAAATTTATCAATTTTTTTCTTGATAATTTTCCATGTTTCCCTCCATCTAGATATATCTCTATATACGTAGAGGTTGTATCCTGCTTCTTTTTCTATAAAACTTGTTCACAAAAGTATAATGCCTGTTTTGATTTTTTGCAGCATTTTTTTAGATTTACAGGCATGATCTTCACCTCCTAAGGGTCAGATCAATCCAATTTTGGTGACAGTACTCTAATATTCTATCTGTACTGTCATTCACTGTGTGCCAGATAAGTCTACTTCTAAAATATATATTTAGATATTGATAAATTTTGAAAATTTTATTTCCCCTACTCAACTAGATTAGAAAAAAATTTCTAAAAGAAAAACCAAAATCAGATTAAAATAAGATCAGGGAAATACATCAGTCACTTAAAGATCAAGAGTATGTCCAGCAGGTCAAGGGAGGTCCTCCTCCCTCTCTACTCTGCCCTGGTGAGGCCTCATCTGGAGTGCTGTGTCCAGTTCTGGGCTGCCCAGCTCAAGAGGGACAGAGAACTTCTGGAAAGAGTCCAGCGCAGGGCCATCAAGGGGAATGGAACATCTTTCATATGAGGAAAGGCTGTGGGAACTGGGGCTATTTAGTCTAGAAAAGAGGAGACTGAGAGGGGATCTTATTAACATTTACAAATACCTAAAGGGTGAGTGTCAGAAGGTTGGTAGCTAGCAACAAGACAAAAGGTAATGGAATGCTATATTGAATGCAATACACTTTAATTTTAACAAAGATTATTTAGATAGAAGGAAATAATTTAATAATCGTGGAGAGTGTAAGAATTTGGTCTTAAATAGTTCATGGAAAATGAAATACTACCGAAGATTTTGTACTTTATGGTCTGACAATCAATTACTGAATAATTAAAAGGAGAGTACAAACTGTAGAAAATGTAGCCATTATATCACATACTTCCAAGAAACAAAAGAAGTTTTTTAAAAAGAACAATGAAAGCAAATTCTGGAATTAAACATTGTCTTCATCAAAGTGATGCATTACAACTAGCTGAACACAATGAATTATGTATGTGTTTATAAAACTCAGTACAAGATGTAATATAGATAATGAAAGCAACATACAGAAAAATGCATCTTTCCAATGAAAAAATATTCTCAAAACTCTTAAAACAGAGTTTTAAAACTCAAAACAATCTTATTTTCTTCTTCATTACTATTTTTTCTGACATCCAGAGCTCATTGTTGCAGAACATGATACATTAATGCTTTTGAAGCTGAAAGCACCTTTTTCATCCTTTTTATCACACATCGTTATTTTAATACTACTGTGTCATGATTTGGCCCAGCCAGCAATGAAACACTGTGACAGTTTCTTGCTCACTGGCCCCCATCCATCCCCATCTTCCTTAGGATGGCATAGGCCCCAGTGAGATGGGAGGAAAAAAGATAACCAAGGTGGTTGTGGATTGAGACAAGGGTAGATAGGACTCACTGTTGATTACAGTTCCAGGCAAAACAGACTCCAATATTCGACTTAGTGAGGAAAGTAAGGGAAGTTTATTCTACTACCTACAAGAAACAGAACAGGAGAAAAAAAAGCAAAAACAGAGCACAATGATGAGAAAAATACAACCAGCATTTTAGGTTGTCCAACCTTTCTTTCTTTCTGGACTCAGTTCACTGCTCCTGATATCTCTAACTCCTTCCTCTTCAACAGCTCAGGTGGGTAGGGAATGGGGGATGTGGTTAATCTCTTACCTATGGTCTCTGCCACTTCTCTCTTCTCAGGGGAGGATAACTCCTCACATTCTTCCCCTACTCCAATAGAGTCCATCCTTAATGAACTTCTCTGGCGTGGGCTCTTCCCAACAGCTGTGGCTTCTGCAAATATGGGCTCCTTCACATTGGATACAGCCTCCTCTGGGCATAGTCATTGTTCCTGGTATAGGGTCTTTTACAAAGTGTAAGTATATCTCTACCTCACCATTGCTCTCCACAGGGTGCAGGTGAGTCTCTGCTCCAGCACACCTCCTTTCTTCCCTTGCTGACCTTGGGGTCTGCATGGTTGCTTCTCTCTCTCTTCCAACTCCTTGCACCACCACTAGCTGGAAAATTAAAAAAGAACAAGAGTCATAGGATCATAGAATCATTTCAGCTGGAAGAGTTCTTTAAGATCATCGAGTCCAGCCTTAGTCCTAGCCCTATCAGCCACTAGATCACTTTGTGAAGTACAACTTCCAGTAATCTCTTAAATACCTCCAGGGATGGTGACTCCACCACCTCCCTGGGCAGCCCATTCCAATGCCTGACAACTCTTTCAGTAAAGAATTTCCTCCTAATATCCATACTGAACGTCCCATGGTGCAACTTGAGGCCATTTCCTCTTGTTCTGTTGCTTAATATTAGGGAACATAGACTTGCTACAGCTGCCTTTCAAGTAGCTGAAGACAGCAATAAAGTCTCCCCTGAGACTTCTTTTCCCCAGTCTAAAAATCCCCAGACCCCTCAGCTGTTCATCATATGAAATGTGCTCTAAATACTTTACTAGCTTGGTAGCCTGCCTCTGGATCCTCTTCAACACCTCAATGTCCTTCTTGTAGAGAGCGGCCTGAAACTGGACACAATATTCAAGGTGTGGCCTCACCAAATCCGAGTACAGGGGAATGATCACCTCCATTAAGGACATTAAACAGGAAGCCCCGCTACTGAGCCCTGGAGGACACCATTCGTGACCAGCTACCAACTGGATTTAACTCCGTTGACCACGACTCATTGGACCCAATCATCTAACCAGACTTTTTCCATCCAAGCAAAGAACAGTGAATTTCTCTAAGAGAACATTGTTGGAAACGGTGTCAAATGCCCTGCTAAAGTCAACGTAGAAAACATCCACAGCCTTTCCTTTATCCAATCAGCAGGTCACTCTGTCATAGAAGGAGATCAAGTTTGTTAAAAAAGATCTGCATTTCATAAACCCATACCAGTTGTTTATCCTACATGTGTTGCATAATAGAAGTAAGGATGATCTGCTCCATCAGCTTCCTGGGCACTGAAGTCAAACTGATAGGCCTGTAATTTCCCAGATAATCCTTCTGTCCTTTCTTATATAAGGATGTTATATTGGCTGATTTATATAGGAACTCCCCAGTCAGCCAGCACTGCTGGTAAATGATGGACAGTGGCTTGGTGAGCACCCCTGCCAGTTCCCTTAACACCCTAGGATGTACCCTATCTGGCCCCAGAGATTTGATGGAGCAGAATGTCACTGACCATCTCCTCCTGAATTGTAGGGGGGATATTTTGCTCCTCCCCCGTGTCTCTAGGCTCAGGGAGCTGACTTTCCCCAGTGGAAATGGTGATAGAGCACTGGAATAGGCTGCCCAGGGAGGTTGTGGATTCTCCTTCCTTGGAGGTCTTCAAAACCCTCCTGAATGCATTCGTGTGTGACATGATCTAGGTGAACCTGCTTCTGCAGTGAGGTTGGACTAAATGGTCTCTAAAGGTTCCTTCCAACCATTCTGTGATTCTATGAAATGCTCTTATTACTAGAAACTCAGGCAAAGAAGACATTAAACACCTCAGCCTCATCCTCATCTTTTAATACTAAATTTCCTTCTGGATCTAATAGGGGAAGGAGGCTCTCCCTGTTATTTCTTTTATTGTTGATGTATTTATGGAAACTTTTTTTTTGTTATCCTTTACCTCTAAAGCCAGTTTGACTTCTGTCTGGGCTTTAGACCTTTTAATTACCTCCCTACATAATCTAAAAAAATTCTTGTGAGTAGTCTGCCCCTTCTTCTAGTGGCCATAAACTTGCTTTTTTCCCTGATTTTAAGCCAAATCTCCCTATTCAGCCAGGCCAGTCTTCTTTGCCTCTGGCTCATCTTATGCCACATGGGGATTACCTGTTCCTGGGCCTGTAAGATTTCCTTCTTAAAAAGCATCCAGCGTCCCTGGACTCTTATAGCCTTCAAAACTGACTCCCAAAGGATTCTATCAAGTAAGCTACTAAACAAGTCCAAGTCAGACGTTTGGAAGTTCAAAGTGTCAGTTTTGCTGCTCCACCTCTTAACATCTCTATGAATAGAGAACTTAATAATTTCATGGTTACTGGTTTCCCAGATGGCCTCCAACTGCTACATCCTCCACAAGACCTTCTCTGTTCACAAAAAAAGAAGTTCCCATTATCAGAAATGACTTCACACAAAACCATGACATACTGAAAGCTGAAGATCTGCAAAATTAAATAAGGCATACAATATCTTGTATGTTTAAGAGAAACAGAGATTCTTTCACTGTAACTTGATGTTGGTCTTTGGTCTACAAAGAGTTTATCTTCTCTGAGAGGTCTAATGTAAAGATTGTAGACATTTGCTGCAATTGATCATCTTGCATTAAGTGACCTAGGTCTTCTGTATAGGAGGCTCAAGATAGGACTCTTGAGAGAAAGGTATCCATGAGTTCCTATACTTGGATTTCCTGCATCCCTCTGGCTTGTGTCTTCTAGAGAAAATGGTCATCACCAAGCATACATAGAACAGAGAAACTTTCCTTAATGCACTTCCTCTGTGTTGTACATTCCCAGAAAATAAATTTCTCAATTTTAAGAAGAACTCAAATGAGTTGGATCCTCAGCAGATGATAATGGATATGTGCCACAAAGTTTTCGGCTCTTGGCCTAAAAAACCAGACACGAAGTCTGCAAACCAGGCTTGAAGCCTGAAACCATTTACCACAATCATTTGAAGCATCAACAGTATGACAAAATCCATTTTTTTACTCCTGATCAAAAAAAAAAAAAAATCCTTCACCAATGAGTCTAAAACACAAACCACCTTTTAGCTTCTCAATGTCAAAATGTTCTGTTCCTGACACCTAAAACACTTTAGAAAGTTTCCACTGTAAGAAAACCACTATTCATCATCACATTTACAGCAAAATGAAAAACATCACGACTCGTTGAGGCAACGGATTGAGGATGGAAAGGACGAGCCCAGCGGTCCGTGAGGGCTGGGGCCGGCGGTATCGGCGCACGGTGTGTTGGGGGGCTCTGGAGACACTGACCGGGCGCAGGAAGCGGCTGCCCGGCGGCGGCTGCGGATGAAGGGGCAGGGGGCATCTGGCTCACTCCGTGCCGTCCCCGGCGCCGGCGACGCAGTCGGTATTACTCTCTCCTGTGTTTTCTTTGTCTCCCCTCGCGTGCTCGATGGTGCCCAGGCTAACATGGGGTCGCGCTCACCCACTCCTCTGATCGTCCTGCGCTGCACCCCCGCCCGACTCTGCCTGCTCGGCATTCCCCTGCGAGTCGTCCCAGGGCTAACTCAATGGGCTGGGCTCGAATGGGAAGCAGCTCTCCCGCTGGGGCTCTGCTCCGAAGCCCCTTCGCCTCTCTGACTTTGTAAAAACTCTTGTGTATAAAATAACTTTTTTTTTTTTTTTTTTTTTTCTCAGCACGGCCCGCTCAGCGATGGGCTGCGCACCGGGCTGGCTTTCAGTGTCGACAGGCTGTGTTTCGATGGTCTCTTGTCGCTCCAGTTTCTCTAATACTTCCTGCAGGAACCTGTCCGTTCCCTTGTCTGTCTCCTTCAGCCTCGGTGCAACGGTCAACGCCTGGGCTGCAGCCATAGTCACACGCTGTTCTGCTTGCATTTCTTTTAAAGTATTTATCACATCTCTCCAAACGAGACCTAAATCTTTACTTATCTTACTACTGTCCTTATCATCATTAATAGTGGCTTCACAGAGAAGGTTTCCAATTTCTTGCCACTCACCAGAAAAGGGAGGTGAGACATAATTAGTCCTGATACCAAACAGTCCAGCTGTTGGCTCGGCTACAGTCTCAGGCATATCAAGCTGCTGAGTTACAGCAGCGGCCAAATCCTTTTCCAACTTATACTTTTTCAAACAGTTAATTACTTCTCTCCACTGTTTCATCAGTTTCCGAGCAGTCTTATCTTCATCTATAACCAAGTCCTAAAGACAAGTCCCATATGCTCTCCACTCCTCCTCATCAAAATATTTCTCAGAGTCTTTAAAAAAGCCTTTACAATTACTATGTACAAGTAGATCACACAAATCGGTCAGTTTAAAGTCCACCCCCCACTTTTCTAAAAAGCGATGTAAAAGTGAGAGTGCTACCTCCTTATCCATGTTGCCGGCTCCTCGTCTCACCGCAACCGGTAGTCACTCCTCCGGGTACAGCAACCTTTGCTTGGGATCCGGCAGGCTTCCACCTCCGACGACTGCCTCTGCCTCCATATTTTCAAGTCTCAGCTCCCCACAGGCAGGCTATTTACCCGGTAACACCCAGTGAGGGTCCCTGTCCGGGCGCCATTTGCCACGAAGTTTTCAGCTCTTGGCCTAAAAACCAGACTCGAAGTCTGAAAACCAGGCTCAAAACCTGAAACCAGGCTCGAAGCCTGAAACTAGGCTCGAAGCCTGAAAAATGAACCAGACTCGAAGTCTGAAAACCAGGCTCGAAGCCTGAAATCAGGCTTGAAGCCTGAAAAATGAACCAGACTCGAAGTCTGAAAAACCCAGGCTCAAAGCCTGAAAAACCAGCTCTAAGCCTACTTCATACGGCGATCAACCCAGGGTCCGATTCGCAGCTAGGTGGGAAGAAATCAGTCCTACTCAATGTGAGTGATAGCAGAAATCTTCTTCTTTATTGAGAGCAGGCTCTAACTTATATACACAGCAGCTTCAAAGCTAGCTCAGCCACAGCAGCTAATAGATTACATTTTCTTGTTCATCCTACTTGCGGTTTCTGCGATAAGCAAGCTCCCTCACGTTTTCCCATCTTGTTTTTCCCCAAAGTTGTTTACCACTTTTAGCCGAAAACGGTCCGACCTTGAGGGAACAGAAAGTGGCCTGCTCTCTACATGACAGCAACTGCTTTAACCATGGCTCTGACTCTGGTCTTGATTGTGCATTAAATTCATATAACTAGAGCTCAGGCTGCCTTGCCCCAATGGGCCTAACGTTATACCCCGGGATCCATGTCCATGCTCCCTCATTTTTTCTCCACAGATATGGATAAATGAAAAGAACCACCGGGCAGTTTGTTTTACACATGTGGTAATTATGATGTGCTTGGAACAAGCTTGTTTTGAAAACAGCCCATCAACCACATTAGGAAAGTTTTGCCGTCTGTACTAGCAATATGATAACACACAAATCTGTTATAATATATCATATTTCCTGTAGATATTGAGACAGTAAATGATCTTATTGAAGTTAATGAAAATATTTCCTTTTCTTTCATTGAGAATTGAACAGCTTTATAAAGATCTTTAGCCTATAGGTCCCAAAAATTCATACACATGTATAGATGTGCATGCATGCATGAAAAATCATTTAACTAAAAGAAACAAATCAGTCTGAGTTAAGTTTGTGCTAAGAGAAGTAATTAACAGTTGAATTTTTATACTTAACACGCATTGCTTTGCTTCAAGGGTTTTTTAAGACCTGAAAGAGTAGTTAAAAATCAAAATCCCTGAATCACAGAATGACAGAATGGTAGGGTTTGGGAGAAATCTACAGGGATCATTCAGTCCAGCACTATTGCTAAAGCACATTCACCTTGATCATGTTTCTCAGGAAAACATCCAGACAGGTTTTGAAAACCCTCAGAGGAGACTCCATATCCTCTCTGAGCAGTCTGTGCCAGTGCTTCCTTACCATTACAGTAAAGAAGTTTTGTCTTAAGTGGAACTTCCTGTGTTCCAACTGTGTCATTACTTCTTTTCTTGTTACTGGGAACTACAGAAAAGAGACTCACCCTGTCCCCTTGACACCACCAAATATTTGTAAGTGTTAATAAGGGCTCTACTCATTCTTCTCTTTTCTAGACTAAACAGCCCCAAGTCCTGCAGCCCTTCCTCAGAAAACAGATACTCTAATACCTTGATCATCTTGGTCGCTTTATGGACTCTCTCTAGAAGTTCCCTGTTATTCTTGCTTGAACTGCAGAGCCCAGAACTGGACACTGTATTGTAGATGTGGCTTCACAAGTGCATAGTAGAGGAGACTGAGAACTTATTTCAACCTGCTGACCACATTTTCCTTAATGCACCCCAGGATGCCATTGGCCACCTTGGCCATGAGAGCATGTTGTTGGCTGCCGTTTAGTTTAATATCAATCAGAACTCCCAGGTTCCTCTCCACGGTGCTACTCTCCAGGAGGTCAATCTCCAGCCTGCACTGGTGCATGTGGTTTCTCCAGAGGTGCAAGACTCTGCATATGCCCTTGTTGAACCTCATGACGTTCATCTCTGCTCAATTCTTAAGCCTGTCCAGACCTCTTTGAATGGCAGCACAGCCTTCTGGGGAATCAGTCTCTCCTCCCATTTTGGTGTAATCATCAAACTTGCTGAAGCTACTTTCTGTCCACTAATTCAGGTCCTTGATGAATACATTGAATAAAACTGGCCCTATAATCAACCTCTGTGGAACCCTACTGGCCACAGGCCTGCAATTTGGCCAGATTACATTGATCATCACCCTCTGGGTTCTGTCATTCAGCCAATTCTTGATCCACCTCACTGTTCACTCATCCAACCCACACTTTCTGAGCGTTCTTATGAGATTATTATGGAAGGCAGTGTCAAAAGCAATGCTGAAGTCAAGGTAGATGATATCCACTGCTCTGCCTTTTACTAGCCAGCCAATTATATTCTCATAGAATGCTATCAGGATGGTCACACACAACTTCACTTTGGTGAATCTGTGTTGACTCTCCCTGGAAAACATCTTTCCCTTCATGTGTAAGACTGGCCTGTAGTTTCTCAGGTCCTCTTTCTTACACTCTTTGAAGACTGGAATAACATTGGCCTTCAGTCCTCAGGCACCTCTCCTGTCCTCCACAAAAATGATGAAGAGTGGCTTAACAGTAACATCAGACAACTCCTTCAGCACTCATGAACAGATTCTATCAGGATACATGGATTTGTAGATGTCCACAAGCTTTGCCTAATAGATCCTAACCCAATCCTCCTCAACCACGGGAGAGTCCTCCATCCAGTCTTTCTCTCTGTCCTCAAGGGACTGGGTTTCCTGAGATATCATAGAATCATAGAATCATAGAATGGTAGGGGTTGGAAGTGACCTTTAAAGATCATCTAGTCCAATCCCTCTGCAGAAGCAGATTCACCTAAAACAGGTCACATAGGAACATGTCCAGGAGGGTCTTGAAGACCTCTAAGGAGACTCCAGAACCCCTCTGGGCAGCCTGTTCCACTGCTCCGTCACTCTCACAGTGAAATAGGGTTTTTTTCTTACGTTTAAGTGGAACTTTTTGTGTTCCAGCTTCATCCCATTACCGCTTGTCCTATTACTATCTACTATAGAAAAAAGGGATGTTCCAACCTCCTGACACCCACCCTTTAGATATTTATAAATGTTAATAAGATCACCCCTCAATCTCCTCTTCTCCAGACTAAACAGCCCCAGTTCCTGCAGTCTTTCCTCGTATGAAAGATGTTCCATTCCCCTGACCATCTTGGTGGCCCTGCACTGGACTCTCTCCAGCACTTCCCTGTCCCTTTTGAGCTGAGGAGCCCAGAACTGGACACAGGACTCCAGATGAGGCCTCACCAGGACACAGTAGAGAGGGAGAAGGACCTCCCTTGACCTGCTGGCCACACTCTTCTTGATGCATCCCAGGATGCCAGTGGCCTTCTTGGCCACGAGGGCTCATTGCTGGCTCATATTTAGCTTATTGTCAATCAGGACTCCCAGGTCTCTCTGTACAGAGCTGCTCTTCAGTAGTTTGACCCCAAGCCTGTACTTGTGCATGAGGTTGTTCCTTCCCAGATGCAGGACCCTGCACTTGTCCTTGTTGAACCTCATGAGGTTCCTCTCTCCCCAACTCTCAAGCTGGTCAAGATCCCACTGAATGGCAGCACAGCCTTCTGCGGAATCAGTCAGTCCTCTCAGTTTGGTGTCAGCAGTCAACTTGCTGAGGGTACACTCTGTCCCCTCATCCAGGTTGTTAATGAAGATATTGAACCAGATTGGCCCCAGAATCCATACCTGTGGAACTCCACTGACCACAGGCCTCCAACTCGATTCTGTGCCATTGATCACCATCCTCTGGGCTCTGTCATTCTGCCATCAATGGCCTTAGTAGTAGACTGAGACAAAGAGAGCATATGTTAGCTTCACCTTCTCTGTATCCTCTGTTACCAAGGTGCTGATGCATCCAAAATCAGGAATGAACTTATCTACATAAGAATGCAGAGGAAAGGGCACTTCTTTATTACGCAGCGCTGGGGAACACAGAGGATATGTCCTCCAATTGTGCTCTGGTGTTAGTCTCAATTTTCAAGGGTTTTATACATTTTAAACAAAGACCTATATTTGTCAACAAAAAGTATGCATGAAATGTCCATCTTTTAATTTGCCCTTTATCTTGATTGGTTCTTAATTACTATAAAATGTTTTGGTATCATAGTGATTGATTAAATAGAAAGATATCAATCTACTCGCCCCGTCCACCTATGTTGGCAACAGCTAAGTTTTTCCTAACAAATAGCTACACCAGGTATCTTGTGGTTATGTGGTATAGAAAACTAAAGTAACAGTAGTTATTGTATCAACCACTTGTTTCACTTTGCCACGCACATAAAGGTAGTGTAGCTATGACAGAGGAACAGACTATGAAGGGCCACATGGTAAATACTATGAAGAAAATGAAGAAAGATCACTTTTTTGCAATTCTTTTGGTTTTTGCAATTTACAAGAGTATTTATTTAATTGTTTGGTGATTAAACTATTTGCAAGTGCTTAGCTAATTAATTAAATTATTAGCAAGTGCTTAACAAGTGCTTAACTATTTAGTGTAGTGTTAGGTTATTGACTAAAATAATCTTATAACTTCAACAGAGGCAGGCACCTGATTGAATAGCAGGCTCACATTCTCCCTAGTCTTCCTTTTGCTGCAGTTGTACTTGAAGAAGCCCTCCTTGCTGAGCTCTACATCACTTGTGAGATTTAATTCCAGGAGGGCTTTAGCCTTCTTGGTTTCATCCCTGCGTACTCTTCCTGTACTTTTCCCAGGCAACTAGTTTTTTTGGTTTTTTTTGGTTTTTTTTTTTTTTTTTTGGAATTCCATAGATTTCCTTCTTCCACTTGAGTTGTTTCAGAAGCTCCTTGTTCATCCATACAGTCCTCTTACCTTCTTTATCTGATTTTTTGCTCATGAGAATATAGAGATCATGGACTTAGAGCAAGTGGCGCTCAGAGATTAACCATTTTTCCTGGGCACCTCTACTTTCCAGAGCCCTAGTCCATGGGATTCCTCCATATAGATCTTTGAATAGGCCAAAGTGACCTCTCCTGAGGTCTTACATATTGCCTTACTTCTTCCATGCAGGATCTTGTACTCCACTATTCCATGGTCACTGCAGCCAAGGCTATCCTGAACATTCACATCGTCAATCAGACCTTCTTTATTTGTTAGCACAAGGTCCAGTAGTACACCATTCCTTGTTGGCTCCTTAACCACCTGTGTGAGGAAGTTGTCATCATCATCCTACAGGAACCTCCTGGACTGTGCATGCTTGCCTGTGTGACTTAGCCCTCATATATCACAGAGGTTGAATTTCCTCATAAGAATCAGGGCCTACAATCTTGAGGCTGCTTTCAGTTGTCTCTAGAAGGCCTCAAAAACAATGGCCTCAAAGTAAGTTCTTGAGTTCATGTATTAATTCGTTTATTCCTAAGAAGATAGCATTTACTTCAACAAAGCTGTGCTAAATGTTTGGGTTTATAGTACTGTAAATAACATTTGCTCTATTTATGAAACTTTCTTTATACTAGTAATAGAACTAGTCTCCACTACTAAACTTCTCTAGAAGTCCTGCAACAAGACTTGAGTTTTGACTGACATATTACAAACATATTCTCCTGAAACATGTGTATTATTGTTAATCATTTTTAAATTAATATTTGAGATTAAAGGAATTCCCAGCAGTAGGATTGAGTAGTCCCATTTCACTGTCATTTTTTTTTTTAGCTTATGCCTCTGTGAAGATATAGACCTTACACTTTCCAATCTCTTAATGAAGTAAGTAGTAAAAGCTTATGTGTTTAAAATTTCAAGAGTGAATATGTGCACAAACTATAATCCTGCAGGGGCTGATAAAGATACCATTCATCTTATTGGCTTCAGAAGTGACCAAAAGCCCAAAGCAGTGGTTCAAGCTACTCAGATTTTTATATATTTAAAGAAAAAAGAGAAAACTATTTAAAATGGTCTAAAATGAATTTTTAAAAAAAAGTCTAATTTGTGGCATCTATAGCCAATTTAAGTTTCAAAAGTAGTTTTAAAATATAGGCAGTACTTAAAATGAAAGAGTGTCTCAGCATATATCTCTCCTTGGTCTTTTGCTGTGTAGTAGATGAATAAGTAATATACTTCACAAGGCTGATAAATTGATTGTCTACTGCATTTCACAAATTAATGTTTATTGTAACATTTTCTGGTTTTTTGAGCTAACTTACATCATAATATAATCACAAACAAAAATTAGAATTTTATTTATCAGATTTGTGGAGGTTAATTACAAGAACATAACATATTAATATGCAGTGAATTACTTCTTTCATTTTTAACATATTATTCCACATTAAAAGTCATCAAATGGTCTGTTTTTAAACTTTGTTAAAAAACCACAAAACATACAAAAATCCCCAATAAATAATCTCCAAGGACAAAATCTTTTCTTTCCAATTTAAACACAGAGTAAAGTTTTACATCATGAATCATCTGAATCATGTTCTCTAAATGAGGATAAGATGGAAGGATGCCAATTAAAAACAAAAGCGTAAAATTATTTAAAAATATATTTTGTATTTTGATTATTTTTCCCTGATTGGTTGACAAGATTTGATTCAAGGCTCTGGTGTTACAAAGCAACTGTGTGGAGATTTTCTTAAAGGAATATCTTGAGATCCAAGTTGAAACACTGGATTTGTTATAAAATACAGTTTTAAAATATTTTCAGAAGTTTTACATTCAAACTCTTGATATTATTCTTAAACTCATTAGAATAAAATCAGAGCTAACAATTAGAAGCATGATGAGTTTAATGAAGCAGAGCACACACAAAAAACCCCCAAACAACATGTTTTCCATATTTTTACTCCATTTTTGTGTCATTAATTTGTTATTTCGTATTACAGACAAAATAAAAAGTCTAGTCAGTGTTTCGATGTGTGTATTCACCCAAAAAGGAATACAGTGAGCACCAGTTTCTTTAAGAAAAAAGAAGTGGTCAGAAAATCAGGTGTCTAAACAATGAATTTGTTTTCTTTCAATATGTTTTTCTTTAAATTTATATTTCTGCCCTTCTGGGCTTTTTAACACACTGATACTGCCCAGTGGTCTGATTAGAAAGAAAAAAAAAGCCAACTCAATTTTGTTGATTTTCCAATTCCACTAAAACTACTTGAAGATCTTATACTCTTATACAATCTTATGAAAATACGTAAGATGACTAAATTTAATAATGTTTTCCACAGAGATTCTGGATTCCTTGTTAAAATTTAGATCCTTGACACCACTGAATATTTTTTAATCTGATGTCATCTCATAGTTTCCCAAAATATATACAAAAGTTAATTTTTCCCTTGATGTTATGTATCTGAGACACAGTTTTTCAGTAACTTGACAAATTAAATAAATAGAGAGTCTGATTGCAACTGTCTGTTGTCTAGAGAGGCTCCATAGTATGTTTTTGTTGTGCAAAGAGAGAATCTGACACATAAGAAATGCCAGCAGAAGCATTACAATTGTAAAGGTAATAACTAGATAGAAGAGAACAATTTCTGAATTAGTATCAAAATGGATTTTCAGAATTATTCAGGTGGATTGCCCAGGATAAGAAATGTAGAACATTTATTTCCATAGAAGTACATTTTACATTCTTTTTTTTTCCAAGTTATTTGGGGGTTTTAACCTTGAAAAAAAGCATTGTCTTGTATTGATACTAAGGTTTGTCTAAAAAGGCAGAAAATGGTCTCATGAGTCCCTAGATTTAGTGATCACAGAATTTAACTACATAATGTTCTTGTATGCACTAACATTGTCAGACAAATCCTTCATAACGGAGGATTCAACAGAAGGCTTGTGAGTGGAAGCATTTCCTGTTTGAAGACATGAAAATCATAGGAAAGATAAATTAGTTTAATATGGAAGTACAAGGGAAATCACATCTATCTAGAGAGCTTTGCTCAGTGACTTTTGGACCCAAGGAGAGATAAATTAAAGGAACTTGAAGATTTTTTTTTCAGAAAAATAAAGGAAAATAAAGGAAAGATATATAATGTAATGACTGTTTTAATATTTAATGATATTCAGTATTATGAATAGCTTTTAAAAGTGCATTAAGGTTAAGTTTTAAGTAAGATTTATTTGAACTTTTGTCATATGATACTACTGCACTTACTACAACAAAAGGAACTCCTGAATATTGACTTGATGTTTTTTGGCCTTATTTTGTTTGATTTTCACTTAAGAATGTTTTGATTGCACACATACATGCAAAACCATAAATCTCCACATAACCTGACAGGAGAATTAGCTTATACATCCGAAAAACAATGTCTATTATCAATCTTCAGTCAGTTAAAATATTTATATGACTTGTTTTAGATAATCAGTAATTGACACCATCATATCTTTTCTGAATGTATGTTCAGAATAAGAATAGTTAGTTGTCTTCAAGCAAAAGTGCCATTTTCTTTCAGCCTCATTCCCTTTCTTGTCGTAGCTAAATTCGGAAGAAGCAAGGCACATTGCTGATTTGGTTTTTGGAGATATAATTTTAATTATTAAGATAATATTTTTTCTCATATATATGCAAAACTTCGTTGTAATATTTATGAAGATACGATACATCTTTAGAGAAAATTTTAAAAAAAATTGCCAAAATGAACAAAAAACCCAGATGCAGTAAGTTGTAATCACTGTAAATTCATCACCTCTAAGAGTAAAGTTACTTAATAAATAGGAAGAGATTGAAACTTCTTCCTTTGCTTTCATCTCCAAGGAGCTACTATGAAGATGTTTACGTAAGAGGTCAGGCCAGTCTAAGAAGGCATGTAAAATGCTAGTGTTGAACAGGTTTTTTTCTGTTGATAGTCTTCAACATTTACTTCCAAACAAGATCATTGACATTTTGATTACAGAAAGCAAAATGAAGTATTCAAATACACCACTGATAATAATTTTGTCATATGAAAAGCTTTTTTTTTAAACAAATACTTCATAGAACACAGAAAATTCTAAGTTGATCATCTGGAAATCATCTCCCCTTTCTGAGTATGTAAAATGTATCTCTTCTTCTTCTCCACTATGAAATTACTTTCCAGTAGATCTTTCACACACATCCAATAGATCACACATACAACTACCAATAAAATTTACAACCGCTATCTACTTTGACCACTTCCTTACAAGCATTCCGTCAGCTTTACCAGGCTTTATCACTGAAGTCTTCAGTCAAGTCTCATATAATGGAGCTTAAGGTAGGGGTTTTTTTATTTCTTCTGCCAAAATTTTATCTACATCAGACTTAACATTTCTCTGACTGTAACATTCAGTTATGACAAATACAGCCATTTTATCTTTTAACAAAGTTCAGCCTCGATTTAAATATCTTTCCTGACTTCAGTTAATTATATATTTATCAGTTAATTATTCAATTATTTAATTTATAATTTGTAATTATAAATTTATATGAGTAGAGCACAGACATGAATGGATATGTGTTATTTAAGAAAGAAAGGTAAATGAGGCGATGGGGTGGAGTTGCTCTCTCTGTGAAAGAGCAATTAGAGTGCATTGAGTTCTGCTTAGGTGGGGATGAGGCGTGGGTTGAGTGTTTATCAGTGAGAATTAGGGTCAGGGTAGTGTGGGTAATGCTATTGTAGAAGTTTACTACAGACCACTCGATCAGGAAGAGGAAGTAGATGAACTGTTCTACAAACAGCTGAGAGCTGCCTCACAGTCACGATCCCTGGTCCTCACAGGGGATTTCAACCACTCTGATTTTTGCTGGCAAAGCCACTCAGTCAAACATGCATAGTCCAGAAGATTTCTACACAATGTTGATGACAACTTCCTGTCACGAGCTGTCAAGGAACTAACAAAGAGAGATGTGTTGCTGGACCTTGCGCTAACAAATAAGGTCTGATTGGGGTTGTGAAGGTTGGAGGCAACCTTGGTTGTGGTGACTGTGACATAGTGGTGTTCAGGATCCTCTGTAGAAGAAGCAGGACACCAAGTGGGGTTGTGACTCTGGACTTCAGGCGAGTTGACTTTGGCCTCTTCAAATACCTGTTTGGAAGAATCTCATGGGACAGGATCCAAGATGGTTGATCAACCCAAAAAACTGATTGATCTTCAAATTCCACTTCCCTAAAGCCCAAGATCTGTGTGTCCTGATGTAAGGTACTAGTGATATGCTGCCAACGTTGCTGGCAGCATAGCTGACCACTGAGACCACATTACTCCAGCCATCAAGGACTCTACCCATGGGAGACACTGTTGCCTTGGTGACACACGTCCTGCAGGCCTAACTCCCCTGTGTATGCACCCAGGCCTAAGGTCTGTTATGGACTGCAATCCTTCTGGAATACTCCTGGATTTTTGGGAACTTTCCAAGAACTTTTAAGGACTTTCCAGGACCCTTCAGAGGCGTCATCAGGCATGGGTTGCCAAAAGGAGTGCGTTTAAGAGCAGAACTAGCAGAGGGGCTTGGGGGGCTCTCCCTCCTCCTCAACTTCACACCAGACTGGGTGGAACATTCGACAGACAAGTGAACTGCCAGGGGCGCTGTGGACTCATGGTGGTGACTATTGCATCCTTTCTCTCTTTCTTCCTTTTCTTTTCTTCTCCCCTTTCTCTTTTCCTTGTCGATTTTTGATTGTCAAATAGTTTAGCACTTGACTCCATTTTGAGTCCTAATTCTCTTCCCAAGAATGCATGAAACTTAAACATGATAACCTGTTTGATTGGACATCATTCAGCAGTTAAGCCCAGCCACTCCCAGCCACCTAGACTTGTCTGAGGTCAGCTGGAAAGCAAGGGGGTTTAACTTCTGACAAATTAAACTCAATGGGATCGTGATACCCCACAAGTAGAAAATCAGGAAAAAGAGGCAAGAGGCCTGCATGGATGAAAAAAGAACTATTGGAACTACACAAGAAAAAGAGAGAAATCTATGTAAGGTGAGGAAAGGACCTGGTTGCTTGGGATGAGTCTAGCAACATTGCCAAAGTGTGCAGGAAAAAACTAGGAAGACTAAAGCCCTTTTGGAACTAAACCTGGCAAAGGAAGTAAAGGAAAGTAATAAAGGCTTTTAAAAAAAATCAGCACCAAAAGGAAGATTAGGGGGAATGTAAATCTGTTGATGAACAAGGAGGGTGTCATGGTGACAGAGGATGCAGAAAAGACAGAATTACCTAATATCTTCTTTGTCTCAGTCTTCACTGCCAAGGCCGACCCTCAGGAAGCCCAGTCCCTGGAGGATACTAGGAGAGTCTGGAGAATGGAAGACTTTTCCTTGGTGGACAAGGATGAGGTAAGACATCTGTTGGGCAAGCTTAACAGCTACAAATCTAGAGGTCCTGATGAGATGCACCCACAAGTATTGAGGGAGCTGACTGATGTTATTGCAAAGCCATTCTCCATCATTTTGGTCATTTGTGGAGGACTGATGAGATGCCTGAGGACTACAGGGAAGCCAGTGTCATTCCAGTCTTCAAAAAAGGCAAGAAGGAGGACCTTGGAAACTACAGGCTGTTTAGCCTCATCTCCATCTCTTGAAAGATGATGGGACAACTCATCCTGGATGCCATCTCAAAACACATGAAATAAAAGGTTATCAGGGCAGTCAACACAGATTCACCAATCTGTGAGAAGTTGTGCTTGATCAATCTGACAGCTTTCTATGAGAGTATGTATAACTGGCTGGCTAGATGAGGGGAGAACAATGGATTGATTTCAGCAAAGCTTTTGAAACCATCTCCCATAACATCCTCATAGAACAGTTCAGATAGTGTATGTTGGATGAGTGGATGGTGAGGTGGGTCAAGAATTGTCTGAATGACAGAACCCAGATTGTCGTGATCAGCAGAATTGAGTCAAGTTCTCAACAAGAACTGTGTTGGTTCTTGAACCAGTGTGATTCAACACAGAAAGACTCATTCATATCTTTCTGCTTTTCTTAGAATTGTTATAGTTGGAAAAGACCTTTAGGGTCATCAAGTCCAACCACTAAACTCACACTACCAGGCCCATCACTAAACTGTATCCCTCAGCACATCCTCTTTTGAACATCTCCAGAGATGATTACCTCACCATCTCCCTGAGCAGTCTGTTCCAATGCCTACTAATATTCTTGGTGAAAAAGTTCTTCCTCATGTCCAGTCTAAACCTCTCCTGGCACAACCTGAGCCTATTTCCTTGTGTCCTACCATCCAGTACTACAGAGAAGAGATTGACCCGCACCTCACTACAACTCCTGTTCAGTTAGCTGTAGAGAGTGATCATGTCTCCTCTCAGCATCCTCTTTTCTAGGCTACACAACCCCAGCTCCCTCTGCTGCTTCTCATAAGTCTTGTTCTCTAGATGCTTCAGCAGCTTCATTGTCCATCTCTGGACACACTACAGCATCTCAATGTCGTTCTTGTAGTTAGGAGCCCAGAGCCGAACACAGTATTCCAGGTGCAGCCACATCAGCGCCAAATATGAGGGGACAATCATTTCCCTGGTCCTGCAGGTCACACTATTTTTTATACAACCCAAGATACCATTGGCCTTCTTGGCCACCTGGGCACACTGCTGGCTCATTTGCAGCTGTCTGTCAATTAACACTCCCAGGTCCTTTTCTAAAGGACAGCTTTCCTGCCACTCTGTCCCAAGCCTGTATCATTGTACAAGATTGTCATGACCTAAGTGCAGGACTCGTCGGCCTTGTTGAACTTCAGGCAATTGACCTCAGCCCATTGATCCAGTCTGTCCAGGTCCTTCTGAGGAGCCTGCTTGTCCTCAAGCAGATCTACACAACCACTCAACTTGGTGTCATCAGCAAACTAACTGAGAATGTACTCAGTCCCCTCATCTAGATCATTGATAAAGATGTTAAACACAACAGGCCCCAACATCAAGTCTTGGGTAACACCACTGGTGACCAGCTATAAACTGGATTTAACTCTATTCACCACCACTCTCTGGACCCGACCACCAGCAAGTTTTCTACCCATCACAGTGTAGGTCCATCCAAGCCATAGGCAGCCAGTTTCTCCAGGACAGAACACACCTTCAACAACCTCATCCCCTGGATGAAGGGACAAAATGTACCCTCAGCAAGTTTACTGATGACATCAAACTGAGAGGACTGGTTGATTCACCAGAAGGCTGTGCTGCTATTTAGCAGGATCTCAACCAGCTTGAGAGTTGGAACCTCATGAGGTTCAACAAGGGCAAGTGCAGAGTCCTGCACCTGGGGATGAACAACCCCATGCACCAGCCCAGGCTGGGGATTGACCTGCTGGAGAGCAGCTCTGCAGAGAGGAACCAGAGTGTCCTGGTTGATAATAAACTAAACATGAGCCAGCAATGTGCCAGGCAGGTTTTCAGCTTAGGAGAGGGAGTGAAAGAGTGGATTTGGTAGGCACCTGACATCCAGTCACAGCAAAATTACCCAAATATATACTTATCATTTTTACTTTTCGACATAGTACCTCAAGAAATAAGATCTAAAGTAGCTCTGGCAGCCACTATTTTAAAGACCCGTAACACATGGGAAATACCAAAACTTCTTGCTGTCACAAGTGGGAAATACCAAAGCTTCCTGTTTCTAGAGGTACTGTAGTGTCCCAGGATTCCTTTGGTCAAATTCTATTTGCAGATCTGATTAGCAGTAGGTTTAGATTTCAAGCTCTACTACCCATTGCAATTGTTTCACAGTGTTGTCTCTTCTCTCTAATGTTTTTTTAATATTGTAAATGGTATTTTATAAGAAATATACACATTTTGTGATGTGTTTATGCCCTTGCTTTTCTATTAGATTTTTTTCAGTTTTCACAATAAAAACTAGAATAGTTTAAATATCCACAAGTCTTTGTAGCAGCTGACAATACAGACAATATTTAGCTACCTTTCAATGACTAACATAAGTGCAACAACTTATATGAGATTTCAAGATAATTAAAATTGAGGACTAGGCTAGAATGTTTTAAGAGGCTACTAGGGGTACTAAAATAAGACTACCTCAAGTCTATTGTACTTGCTAATATAAATTTCTATTCGATGTCATCTAAATGACACTTCATTTAGAAACATCAAATTCATTTTGTATTAACTTAATTCTAACTCTGAGGACAAAATGCCTCTTTTGTGACTCTGGGTAAATAAGGGATGCAGTAATCGACCCTTGTATATTCATTATGCCAAACTACAAGTAGTTATTTGTGCAATGCAAGACCCATGCTTACTCTAGCTTAGCAGATATGCCAAAGAAGAAATAACAAAATAGCATGATAAACTGAAAACAGGATCTGAAATTGGTTTAGTGGGAATGTTTCAGACAAACGAAATGTTGATTTACAGAATCATCTCTAGGGCATATGGAATATCTTGCAAGAGTAGTGCATATACCTGAAGATCCTAATCGGTTTATGCTTTATATTTTAACAATCAGAAATGAATAGGAATCATGCTCATTCCATTCAAAATAAAAAATATTCCTTGTCAATCAAGTATATTATTCTTATTCACTATTCATTCAAACTGCTAATAAAACTTATAAATCAAAAAGATTGAGACAGCTCAAGACATTGATATTGGTAAAAAAAAAATAAGAAGATAAAGTAATAAACTCATTTTTACTTTTAGGCCCACAACAAATTGCAATGCTTTCAAATAAACCTAGAAGATCAAGGTGAGTTCACCTTAAAGAGATACGAGACCTCAGGATGCTTCTTGAAATCATGTTCACCATGGAAACCACTTTCCTTACTGGATAACAAAAAATGCAAGCTTGCTTTTATTATCCCAGGACATTGCTGCTGAGACTTTTATTTATTCTAATATCTCTTTATATATAAATATAGTTGTACTATGTACATTTTAAAAAGAGCTTGGGTAGTTTAGTGTTTGACACTTCTGAAATTAGATTAATAACATTCCTAAATTACTTGCAGGACAAACTACGATAGTTTATGCTATTACGAATGATGTGATGACGACAGTTTGCCAAGTTTTGCTTTAAGTACATTAGCTAATTATTAATTAATTGTTACAATTTCCAGTCATATGTCCCATTTTTTAGTTACTGATGCTAGTTTTATTCTAGTGGGAGTTCCATTTTCCTTAAAATAATCACTCCAGAGTTACTGATATATGAATTGGGGGGGCAGGGAGGAGGAAATGTAGATATGAAGGGAGGGATTTATCTGAATTTATAGAGCTATAATTCTGACAATGTAAAGATAGATCAGCAGAGATGAAACTGAACTTGTTTTTCACTTCCAATAAATTACAAGTACAAAGTTTCAGTAGCTTTTCCTTGAATATCTTTACCAGGCAGTAGCATAAGGCCACTTCTTGACATCTGAATTTATCCTAGATCTCCTTTGCTCTAACACAGTTTTCTTTTTTTTCCTTGGGATATGAACCAAAGGTAGTGCTCTGTTTTTGAAGAATGAGAAAGCACAGATATATTTTTCATACATTAAAAAAAAAAAAAAGGGAAATGTTCTGTGGTATCTTCTGATTCTCTAATGGCATTTGGAGTTTGATCTGTTTTCTGGTCCAACTAAAGTTTACAAAGTAAAGGCAAAAAATTATAGAGACACTTGACTGGAGGAATATCTGGACAATTTTTCTGTGCATGAGATACAGAAATATAAAAACATTTGCTCCATCAGTTTTGCAGCTGACTAACTGAGATACGGTGTGCTACACAAGCTTTAAAACACTGTCTAGAAAAGTTTGCAGATTTCCTGAATAATGTTGTTGACTTACAATGTACAATTATTTGTGCAAATTTTTCTGAAAGTAGAACATACAGAACATCTTTAAAGCAAGCTGCAGCCGGAATTGAAAACATGCTGTGTGAAATTACTTACTATATCTTGCTAGAATTCCAAGACAAACTTAAACCAGTTATAGATGAAAGAGTAGCTGTTCTATATCAGTAAATTTTCATATATTATTTTTAATTCCATAAGGCAACAGTTGTATGAACAAAGACAGTCTTCTTTTTTCATTCTTAGTTAGAGTTCAGGGGTTTTGTTTGCTGAGAATGTTACTGAAAGTACATTTAACTCAGTCAAGCATGTTCCAAAGCTGAAGCATGTTCCAAAGCTGAAGCATGTACAACTGAGAAATAACTTCAGTACTTTAGAGTTTCTAGATTCTTTCTCTTAACAGTTAAGCTGAAATATATGTATTATAAATCCAAGATAAGTAACAGAGTTCGGAATTCTTGTTCACATTATTATATTCTCATATTTAGCTATTAAATAGTGGCCACAGTTCAAAACATTTTTCAAAAACAATTTGGAAAAATATGAAAGTTATATTACTGTCTCCTAGGTAAGACTTTCTTTTTCAATCACTAATCTATTTTTGCACAAAAAAAAGAAAGGCTGAAAATGAACACATGTTCTGGTTTAGCAAGAAGCAGCTTTTGGCTTAGTAATAAGGGGAGCAGGTTGCAGTGAAGACCCGGTAAAGAGTTTGCGGACTCCCCCCCGGCTCCTGGGTTCAGACCCACCTCCGGCCCGGCTGGGCCAATCTGGCGCCTCTGTGATCACTATTTAGGGGACAGGAATTTGAAATGCGAGTGAGGAGGTGTAAGAGTGATACAAGATGGAGGCGACCACGCGGACCCTTCAGCCAGAGAAGGAGGAAGGAAGGAGAAGCAGTAGACCGGAGACCCTTCTGCAAGCCGTGGAGAGAATGCAGGCAGTGCCCCTGAAACCCATGGAGATCCGTGGCAGGACTGAGAGCCACCAGCAGCTCCATGTGAGTGAGCCCGGACGGGTGAGGGACTGTGTGGGGAGACGGCCATGGCCCAGGCCGTGCTGGAGAGCCTGTGTGCCGCAGAGCAGCCCCACACGAGAGGCAGAGAGGAGCTGCAGCCTTTGGAGTGGGTGCGCGTCGGAGCAGCCCGTGCAGGTCTGCCATGCGTGGAGGACTGGTGTGGAGTTCACCCGTCCTGAGGAGGGACAAACGGCAGAAGCTATCGGGAACAGACTAACTGAAATCCCCACTGACTGCCCCCCCGAATCGTTCAGGAGGGGACAGGGTAAAAACGCCGGGATCAGGGCTCTGAGCCCGGGAAGAGGGGAGGTGTGGCAAGAAGGTGTTCTTAAAAAGGCTGGTTGGACTCTTCATTGATGTATTCCTCTGTGTTGTTTCGTTTTGGTTATGTTTGGGGTTTTTGGAGGTATGTTTTAGTTGATGTTGCATTAAATTGGGGTTTTTTTCCTTCTGTTTTCTTCCCCAAACCGAGTAGCCTGGTCTGTTTTGTCCTGAACCTTAAGCGGCAATTAAGCCCTCCCTGCCCTCGAGCAATCCTCAGCCTCTTCGGTACTCGAGGCCTTTGTTCCCTGATGGGCCTAAACCACGACAACACAGTAAAATGTAGCAATGGGAGAAAGTTACGTTTTGAGAATGGCAAGAATAATAAATACTTGAGTCATATTTTGATTATATTTAACATAATTGAAAAGTCAAACACATTTCCACCTTTATAGCTATTTACAGATATCTATTACGTCTACTAGAAAAAAAAAAGAGAAGGTTGTAATTTAGAAAAACAGAATAAATCCCTCAGTTCCTTATTCAGGTCTTAACTAGAAGATTCGAATGAGTGTTAACATACATATTTGTTTGGATCCATGCTTTCTATTGTATGTTACAGGCTTTCCTGATAAATTCAAAGTTTAGTCCTTATCATATACACTCCATTTCCTTTGTTCAATTTTGTACCTATTCGAGTTTTCTAAATCTTGATCTCTGTCTTCCGCCCTTGCCTGTCACATGTATTTGTTCTGCTCATTGTCAAGAGTCAGGCTTTGTTTGAATCATCTCTCTCAGTCTCCCTGCCTTGCTTCCATGCCAAATGTTCCAGTCACGTCCTCTGTGGTTTTGCAACTTTTATTCCTCAAGTTTCTTAGCCTTTTTGCATCCACAAATCTTTAATTCAATTTTCTTGTAATTCTTCTGAAACACAATAGCTGGGACTGTGTAAACATGTCAACAAGCTATATCAGAGTGTCAATTGATACAATATAATTTTTTTTAAACTTTGTACCACGGTCTCTTTACTCTGGAATGCCTTTATTGTTGCTCTTTAATTATCTTCTTTCTTTTTGCCTATCATGTTCTGATTGATAGATTGAGTCGGGGTGAACAACTAAGTTTCACTGACCGACATAAAATTATCTCAGACCTCAAATAATGAAGTGCCTTCAGGTTCCTAAGAGTTTCTGATTGGGTCAACTCTTTCCATAACTTGTCACCTATAAAATTCACCAAACAGATAGACAACAAAAAAGTACTACATATCTGGTTACCTTAAGCTATTTTATGCTGCAACTCCTCATATAACACCTCAGATAAAAAGGCAACTTCAAATGTCAGCAGTAGTAGGACTAAAATGAATGGACGGTGCATGAATCATAGGATGAGAATAAACAAATCTGAGAGGAAAATAAGAGCTATGATATATTTATACTTCAGAGGTAATGCTGGTATTTTCGCTTGAGATTCCATCTGATAGAGCCTTCATCCATTATACAAGTTGAGACTTGACCTCCTAAACATATTTAAGGAAAACAAAGTAATAGTATAACATTAGAAGACAGAGCTGTGGGTTTCATCATCTAAGATGAAGCCAAAGGAATGTGGAAATGAGACAGCTGCACTTCAGAACGTCCTTACTAATCGGTAGGAGTTTTACTATTTCTACATCATTCATATTGATGAATATGAGAAAGAAAATGTCCATAAGAAGGCAAGAAGACAACTGAAAAAATCCAGGCATATATATAATACATTATTCACAGATATAGAACAAAAGTAATTTGATGTTTAAAATAGTTATCAGGCTAAGTTTACAAAGCTTTTATGTTGTGACGTGTATGCTTTGAAAAGAGCTAGAATAAAAAGTGGAAACAAAAAATACTTTCAAAGGTGGCAATTGCTAAAACGTAAAGTATCATTTTTTAAAAAAAAAGTTTTGCATACTGATAATTGCTTTGGTTCTTTTCCTGCTATTCCTGGAACAATAATTAGGACTTACTAAGCATATTTATTTTCGTCTGAAAATGTCAGCTTTTCCTTTTATTTAAAATGAACAGCATCAACAAAGAGACAGCTTCACATGTGCAGGATCAAAACTCAATGAAAGTCTGGAATTTATACATCCTGAAGATTCTCTAGCCATTCATTTATTTTTTTCTGCTTAAAATTAGTTTTCACTAACCATCAGGTGATATTCCCAGATCACTTTATAGATTTTACAAATACACATGAAGAAAAGAAGTTTTGGCCTTCATTCTTTTCACTATGACAGCTCATTGCTTAGCTGTAACACAGTGAAAGTATCTCAAAGGCCATTTGAAATCTTCTTTCACTGAAAGGCATTTAAAGTGCTGGATGGCATCAACATTTTGTCTCACATATTGGAACTATACTTATCTACTTAATTATGGCAATCACAACAAAATTACCTTGAAGAAGTGTAAAGGAAGTATATTGAAAACCTGATGGTTGCTTTGAAAAGTTGACTAAATTCACTGGCATTTTACCAGTAAAAGAAAAAAATGTACAATTTACTCTGGAAATTTCAGAACCATGTACCATTTTCTCAACTGTAGGCTTTGCTTTGTTATTTACAAGATGATGGAGAGTAAAAATGTGTAGCAATATGACAAAACCACAATTAATTAGAATGTATGTGTGTCATTTACCTAGCATACTAACCACATGCCATAGACGAACAATTTGAAATTAATATTCAGGTGAATAAATGAATCTTGATCCACTCTACTGAAAACCTGTTGCTCAGTAGGACCACTGATATTAATGAACAAGTTAAAATCCATTAATATGCTGAGCATTGCCAATGTTACAGCTGCAGGCCATAGTTAATCTCAACTCAATATTTTCCATGATGCTCTGACTTAAATGCAACATAGAAGAGGAAATAGTAGTAAGTCTTAAGTCTTCTCAAGAGAAGAAATATCTATGTATCATTACCCTTGGTCATGTCTATATGGAATCAGACAGAGGAGGAACTTAATGTGATTAAACAATCCCTATCAGGTCAAACCAGTGCATCTTGTGATTCATTGCATCTGAGGGGAGAGGGATTAAAGGAGAACATAGTGGTTTTGCCCAGCCAGCACACCACGACAGTCATACTCACTATCCCCCATCCACTACCACCCTCCTTAGGATGGCAGAGGCCCCAGCGAGATGGGATGGAAAAAAAAGAATAACCAAGCATGTTGTGGATTAAGACAAGGACAGGGAGAGCTTGCTGCCAATTATGGTTCCATACAAAACAGACTCCAGTACTCGACTTAGAGAGGAAAGTAGTATATTTTATTCTACTACCTACAAGAAATAAAACAGAAAAAAAGCAAAACCAGAGGAAAATTATGAGAGAAAATTACAACCAATACTTTAAGATCTCCCTCGCCCATCCCTGCTTTCTTCCTGGGCTCAGCTCACTGCTCCTGATATCTCTACCTTCTCTCTCCTCAACAGTGAGGGTGAGTATGGAATGGGGGATTTTGTCAGTTTCTCACAGCTGGTATCTGCCACTTCTCAGAGGAGGATGAATCCTTGCATTCTTCCCCTGCTCCAATACAGGGTCGATCCCATGGGATACGGTTCCCAACGAACTTCTCTGATGTGGGTTCTTCCCAGCATCTATGGCTTCTGCTATGTCGTGGTTTGGCCCAGCTAGCACAACAGCACCACGACAGTTTCTCGCTCGATGCCCCCATTCACCCCCACCCTCGTTAAGATGGCGGAGGACCCAGCGAAATGGGAGTAAAAAGATAAGCAAGATTGTTGTGGATTGAGACAAAGGCAGGGAGGGCTCACTGCCAATTATGGTTCTGGGCAAAACAGACTCTAGTACTCGACTTAGAGAGGAAAGTAGGAAAGTTTATTCTACAAGAAACAGAACGGAATAAAAGCAAAAAGGGAGTAGGATGATGAGAAAATTACAACCAGCACTTTAAGATCTCCCTCCCCCATCCCTCCTTTCTTCCCGGGCCCAGCTCACTGCTCCCGATATCTCTACCTCCTCCCCCCCCAACAGCTCAGGGGGGCAGGGAGTGGGGGATGTGGTCAGTCTCTCACAGATGGGCTCTGCCGCTTCTGTCTTCTCAGATGAGGACGACTCCTGGCATTCTTCCCCTTCTCCAACACGGGGTTCCTCCCCCGGAACACAGTCCTTAACAAACTTCTCTGGTGTGGGTTGTTCCCAGCAGCTGCAGCTTCTGCCGATACAGGTTCCCTCACACGGGACACAGTCCTTGGTGAATATCTCTGACGTGGATTCTTCACCGCGGTTGCAGTTTCTGCAGTTGCAAGGTCCCTCTCTCGGGACAAGGCCTCTTCTGGGCCTAAGTTTAATGAGCTGCTTTGTCGTGGGTTCCTCCCCACAGTTGCAGCTGTGGATATTGGGTCCCTTCCTCGGGACAAGGCCTCCTCCGGCCAAAATCACTGTCCCTGGCTCAGGGCCTTTAATGAAGTGAATCGCTGCCCCTGGTCCGGGGTCAGCTTTAGCAAAATGAGTCTTTGCCCCTGATGCGGGCTCATTATCAAAATGAGTCTCTCCCGCTGATGTGGGGTCTTTAAAGAAATGAAAATAAATCTCAGCTTCACCAGTTCTCTCCATAGAATGCAGGGGAGTCTCTGCTACAGTACACCTCCTCCCTTTCATCACTGACCTTGGAGTCCACATGGTTGTTTCTCTCACTGTTCCTACTCCTTGCACCACCACCAGCCAGAAGAAGAGAAGAAGGGGCAGAAGAAGGAAAGAAAATGGAGGAAGACACCTCCCCTTCCGGCTTCTTCTTAAAAAGTGATCGTGGAGGCGTCTAATTGGCTCAGCCCCAGAAGTGAGCCTTTTCTGAGCTGGGGAGAGTTGTGAGCAACTTCTTGCAGGAGCCATCTTTGCAGCCCCTTCCCCCTTACCAGAAAAGGCTGTCATGTCAAACCATGACATGCTAATACAGGGTCCTTCACATGGAATACAGCCTCCTCTGTGCATAGTCACTGCCTGTGGTAGGGAGTCATTTACAAAGTGTAAACAAATCTCTGCCTCACCATTGCTCTCCACAGGATACAGGGGAATCTCTGCTCCAGCACA
Organism: Colius striatus; assembly: GCF_028858725.1. Lineage (NCBI taxonomy): Eukaryota > Metazoa > Chordata > Aves > Coliiformes > Coliidae > Colius > Colius striatus. Next base: position 31,284,266 of record NC_084790.1, read on the forward strand.
TCTCCTCTTCCCTTGCTGCCCTTGAGGTCCACATGGTCACTTCTCTCTCACTTCCAAGTCCTTGAACCACCACCAGCTAGAAAAAAAGGTAAAAAACGAAGAGGAAGAAGTCTCCTCGTCTGGCTTCTTCTTAAAAAATATAGATATCATAAAATCATAGAATTGTAGAATGGTAGGGGTTGGAAGGGACCTTTAGAGATCATCTAGTTCAACTCCCCTGCAAAAGCAGGTTCACCTAGATCAGGTTGCACAGAAACATGTCCAGGCGGCTCTTGAAGACCTCTAAGGAAGGACAGTCCACAACCCCTCTGGGCAGCCTGTTCCACTGCTCTGTCAGCCTCACAGTAAAGTAGTTTTTTCTTATATTTAAGTGTAATCTTTTGTGTTGCAGCTTCATCCCATTACCCTTTGTCCTGAGGGATAATGAAAAAAAGCTGGAACACAAAAATTTCCACTGAAATGGCCCCTTACTCATTAACAGAAATGACTCTACACAAACCCATGACTGAGAGAGGTAGCATGGACTCCATGACAAGTGAGGAAGAAAATATTGACAGTTTGAAGCTATATTATTGATCAGTTAATGGAAATAAAGTTATTATAACAGTAGGAATATCCATGTTTCATTTTCGCTACAGTATCATGCCTTGTTCCACAGACTATAAACTTTATAAATATGCTGAGACAGAAGACAATTGATCTAAAGCATGATTTTTTTACATTTTGGAGGCAAAAAACCAAAATATTCAACGTCTTGTCTCCAGTGATAGGATGAGTGGTAATGAAAAGAAGTTGTAACACAAAAATTTCCACTGAATCATAATGAAAAGCTTTACTGTGAGGGTGATGGAGTTCTGGCACAGACTGCCAAGGGAGGTTGTGGAATCTCCTTCTGTGGAGGCTTTCAAAGCCTACCTGGATGCATTCCTATGTGACCTGATCTAGCTAGACCTGCTTTAGTGTGGTTGGACTAAATGATCTCTACAGGTCTCTTCCAACTCTTACCATTCTGTCATTACTTTCACACTGACATTTCTGTTGCATTCTGCTGCTATCAGAATGACCTAAATCCAAGTAATTCTGAAGGATTTACTGTTCATTTTTAAAATGCCATGTTGACTTCTGTGCTGATGGGAAACATTTTAGGAATATAAACCTATAAAGCTCACTTGGTTTCGGTTTTGGTTTTATAATCCAGTATAAAAAGAGCAAGGTGGAAATAAAAAAAGATGTACGATGTTGTGACATGGCCATGCCTTTCTACCAGCTTGGCTTTGTTTTGATACTTAAGATTACATTTATTTTGTCTCCTATGATTATTTTTCAAAGGCAGATAAATAAAGTCCAATCTTAAAGTGAAAAGCAATCTTAATGAGACATTGAGCAGTGTCAGAAGTTAAATATGAGTTAAATATGAGAAGTTAAACCTAAGGAGAAACAGATTTGCTAGGGTTTATACCAAAATTACATGTATGTGTATACATGTGCTTGTATGTGAACATCAATCTATTCAGAATTCTACACCTGCACATTGATGTGCATTTTTAGGCTGTAATCTTTTGAGCATCCAGAGCTATGCAGGTTAGTTGAAAGTTTAGCTTTTGCTTTAATAGGCAAGAAAATCCTATGAACATCTTAGCATGTCTGAGAGAAGAAACAAATAATGGCACATTTACATGTAGATTCAACAGGTTAACATGCTTACTAGCATTAATAATTACAACATTATTAAAGTTAGTTTTTATGCCATCAGAGGATGTGGCTCAAAATCAGGCTGGTCTGTGATGTCAGTACAGAGGCCCATAAACAAGATTCCCAATAAGTAATTCCTGAAAGTATATTTGTCAAACTAGTATCCACATTGAATCTATATCTGACTATCCTAAGAGGCAGAATGGACAAAACCCCTTTATTTTAGATAGCCAAATTCCCATTCAAAATCTCTGAAAATTAAAAATCAGTCTGAAAATTATTGCTTTTACAAGACCAACACAACCGATGTCAAATATAGCACAGCTGATAATGATGCAGTAGGGGTTAATACGGTCTTTTTGCCCCCATAGAAGTCAGTAATAGTAAATGGCCAGATTTCTCAGTTCATCTGTGAAGCTTCATTCTAAAGATTCCATACTGGTATGATAGAGATAGGAATTCATCTGTTTGAACTTTAAGTGTATATTAAATAAAGCAAATATAATGATTGTGGTGTGAACATTAATTAACTGCAGTTATGTTTTAATATTTATTATATTGAATATATTGTATATATGTGCATACAATTATCTGTACAGATTTAATTACGTTTGATAAACTGAAAATTTGCACTATAACTATTTGTGTAAATTTAGGATAAAATGAGATAAATAGCCATTTTGTGTGTTTATAACAGTCGTGTTCCATAATTAAACACTTATTTTCATCTTGAAATGAATGATTAAAATAGCAAAAGTTGTTTGGTACATAAACCAAAGAAGATACCAAAGCTAAGAAGATACCAAAGAATGCAATGAAGTACAGTACAGTAACAACCAACCTAATGGAAAAATGCCTGTAAGAGAACTGGAAGTGGAACGTGTACTAAGTGGAATGCTGCACTAAACTTCAAAGGCTTGCTGAGAGATAAAGACTGGTGCTGAAGACAATTCTGTTCAAAGGATCAAGTTAGTATTTTTTTTCTAGACTTTGCAACGTATTTGCATTTGGAGTTTGAATGGCTGCTTCCTCTTGGCTTTGTGCTTCATTGTGTTGGATATATGCATGCCACATTTTATATCAGAGCAAACAATCTTGTTTCCTTGTGTTGTAGAAAAAAATCTGATGTTATCTTAATGTTTGTACTATACTTGATGTATAAAGATTGAATGTATCACACTAAAAACGAGGAGCTATTAACATTTCATAAACCCTGCTCAAACACACCTCCAAGCCTTTGAAAGGGCTCCTACTAATGATTAGAATGATAGAACAATAGAGTATTTTTAACTGCACTAAATAAGCCCAAAGAAAAAAACTTCTTTCATTGTGTCAGTGTGGGATGTGCTTTATTAAGTCTTATGAGGTCAAATGATGGAAAAAAAATTGATCTAGCCTCTTGTCAGTTGAGAGAGTTCAGTACAGGGCCATCCCTTGTACTAACCAGACTTGATTCCATACAGTATACTGCAAGAGGATTTTGTACTGTTCAAGTTGCTGCATCAAAATAGAATAACTCAAAGTCAATGGAAGATATTATGTGCATCACTCAAATTTTCAGTTGTATTTGAAGGAGATACTAAGTTCAAGCAATAAGACTTTGTTTTCATAAGTCCATGTTAATTGACATTAATTATATCAGTTCCACCTATTTCCGTTTTAATCGAACCCTGTACCAACTTTTCCATTATTTTCTTCATGATCTATATCAGTCTGACAAACCTATAATTAACCAGATCTATTACCCTGGATAATTTACCGTTTCTAAATATTGACTTAGCATTAACTTCCAACTAGTATCCAAGAATTTCCAGTCTTCAAAAACTTGCTCAAAACTGGTATAAGTGAGTCAATTTAAAAATGTTTAATGTTAATGTGTCACTTAACATGCTTTACAATTTGAATGAATAAATACTGCTTTTCCTGAAGTACAGACATAATAACTAAACACATTTGTCTCATAGAATCATAGAATGGTAGGGGTTGAAAGAAACTCTTAGAGATCTAGTCCAACCCCTCTACGGAAGTCAAAGCTTCTAGGTATGTCCACCTAGATCAGGTCACACAGGAATCCGTCCAAGTGGGTTTTGAAAACACACAGAGAAGGAGATTCCGCAGCTTCCCTGGGCAGTGTGTTCCACTGCTCTGTCACCCTCACAGTAAAATAGTTTTTTCTTATATTTAAATGGAACTTTTTGTGCTCCAGCTTCATCCTATTACCCCTTGTCCTGTTACTAGCTACAATAGAAAAAAGGATGGCCCGACCTTCTAACATGCACCATTTATATACGTGTAAATATTAATGAGATCCTCCTTCAATCTCTCTTCCCTAGACTAAATAACCCCTGTTCCCACAGCTTCCTCATAAGGAAGATATTCCAGTCCCCTGATCATTTTGGTGACCCTGCGCTGGACTCTCTCCAGAAGTTAACTGTCCCTGTTGAGCTGGGGAGCCCAGAACTGGACACAGGACTCCAGATGAGACCTCACCAGGGCAGAGTAGAGGGAGTGCAGAACCTCCCTTGACCTGCTGGACACACTCTCTGCATTGCTACTGACAATGCTAGTATATCCTGTAACTGTCCAGTATCATGCAGATGGTTCATTAGTGCATGGCAACAAGAGGTAAGTCAATGAAGACCAAAGTTTCTTGCATTTAAATGTAACCAGTTAATATGGAGGTATAATTTTTATTGGTGTAAATTTGAGATTTGAAGCCATGTGGTACTATTAAACTCTCACTTTGCTTTACCTGTGCACTAATAGTAGAAAAGAGTGAGTACTGATATTAAAAAAACACAAGCTTAGTTTTGTACAGTCCAGGCTGAACTGTGAAACTCTCTTCTTTTGAACTTACAAGTAAGTATTTGCTTGAAGCTACCTACTGAAGATAAGGTTTAATAGCTAACAAAGAGTCTATAGTATTTCTGTATTCAGTCTGTGACTAAGCATGTTGACACTAGTAGAATTTTTCTTTCTTAACTTTGTAAGCAATGGAGTTTTTGGTTTTGTTTTTTTTTTAATTAACTATTAGTTTACTTATGAATTTCTATAGTTCAAATTTTCTCATCATTATTATTTTTCCCTTCTCATCACTTGATATGGAGTATTTCTTTTTGATAGATATTTTCATTTCCATTTAAAGACTTTTTAATTACCTTTTCACTCATGGAATCTAGAACACTTTCCATCTATTGTGGAGTCTTCTTCACTGGAGACTTTCAAAACCCACCTGGATGACTTCCTGTGTGGTCCTGCTCTGGCAGGGGGTTTGGACTAGATGAGGTCCCTTCCAACCGTTAACTTTTTGTGATTCTATGGCCCTCTGATTCTGTGATTCTGTTATTTGTTTAGGTATTTATTTTCTTACCTGATTTTGTTCACTTAATATGTAAGACTGGACGTCCAGTAGATTTTTAGTGTCAGCAATTTTTAATAATAGTTTGGACTCCAATTGTAGCACATGTTATAAAGTGTTTTGTTCCTGAGATCATGTGTCACAATATTTAATGTCAAATTCCAATATGTTAGAAATTGGTTTATTAGAAAATGGAAGACTACTTTTAGAAATAGCATCGTTCTATAGATATCTTATACATAGCAAGACATAATTATTCAACATGGTTTTCTTCAGACTTTTCAATACCTCAGAATTAATTGGTACAACATTTGGCAATGTTCCTTCTCCTCTTTTGTTCACTTAATCTATAAATTATTTATAATCATTGATTTTAACAGTCAAATAATGTGAATCCCACAAGTTTAAGTACTGCCAATTAAGGTAATTTTGTGCTCATAAATATGAAGTTCTAATTTGTTTTATTTATCATCAATAATTTTGGCACAGACATCTAGACAATTAAAATTATATTTCCTTCAAGATTCTTGGTGTCTTGATTAATTTTATTCTTATCACCTTGATTTTATGCCAACTGAACTCTCCTTTTTTCACCTTTTGCTGTTAACTTCATTTCTCCTTGAGCAATTAATTTACCTTCTAGTTCATTATTCTACCACTAAAATACATGCCAGTAAGGTTTTTTCATGGCTAGAGAGAGGTCAGCACATCATGCAGAGAAAGATCTGGGAATCATAGTTGATAACAAACTAAATATGAGTCATCAATGTACCCTCATGTTCAAGAAGGCCAATGGCATCCTGGGATGCATCAAGAAGAGTGTGTCCAGTGAGTCAAGGGAGGTTCTCCTCCTCCTCTACTCTGCCCTGATGAGGCCTCATTTGGAGTACTGTGTCCAATTCTGGGTTCCTAAAATCAAGAGGGATAGGAAACTTCTGGAGAGAGTCCAGTGGAGGGATATCAAGATGATCAAGGGGCTAGGACATCTTACAATGAAAGGCTGCAGGACCTGGGGTTGTTTAGCCTGGAGAAGACTAAGAAGGGATCTCATTAACACTTATAAGTACCTAAGGAGTGGATGTCAGGAGGATGGGGCAACACTTTTTTTCTGTTGTGTCCAGTGACAGGACTAGGGATAATGGACATAAGCTGGAAAAGTTCCCCTTAAACACAAGGGAAAGGTTTTCTGTGAGAGTTTCTGAACTGAGAGAGTACTGAAACAGGCTGGCCAGGGTGTTTCACTCTCTGTGAAGGCTTTCAAAACCCACCTGGACACATTCCTTTGCAACCTGATATAGGTAGATCTGCTTTAGCAGGAGTTTGGATTAAATGATCTCTTGACATCTCTTCCAACCACTATCGTTGATAAAACCAAGACTTCCTACTTGATGGAAAAGCACAAGTTTTATATATAAAAAATGTAAATTGAAAACTATGAATGTGATGAAATTTTGACAAGAAAACTGATTTGAAGAAAGTAATAAATTCCTAATTTTTTTATGTATACCAAGTTACACATGCAAATATCCTCATAATGCCTGGAGTTCATAGATACTACTATAGTAAGAAGAAAACAGAAGTGTTGATATTGCACAGAATATGCTACTGATTCTAAACCAATACAGAATTCTGAAGTTTTATTCTCAATACAATCAATTCCCTTAGCCTTAATCATCTACTGAACACTCTGTAACTCCAAGGTATAATACACGGTGCCTTGAATCAGATTATTCATGTCTTGATTTGAATATGTTACTATTCAAATTTAAAAAATAAAACACAAAAAAACAAACTCTGAGTTTCCTGAGAAAAAGACTAGCTATGTGTGTCCATTTTCTATAATGTCAAATGCTTTAGTTGGATGTATAAGGAACCCATTTATTTTTGTCAATTGATAAGTATTCTTCCTCAGATTTAGGTATCCAAACATTCACAAATATGATTTTAAGTGCTGATTTGTTCAAATATTTTGCACTAACTGCTGTAAAATATTCTTTCCTGATCAATTTCTAAAGGCATATAAAACTAAATTTGTTAAATAGTTCTTAATAAATATATATGAGATGTGTTGTATAGTGTCAACTTGTAGTGGTTTTGCCTGGGCCAGGTTTTTTGATAGTGGGGTAGCTACAGTGGTGGCTTCTTTAAACAAAGAGTTGCCAGAAGCTTCCTCTGTAGCTCACAGGGTTAGGGCCAGTCAATTCTAAGCTGGACCCTGCACCTGTCTAGCCAATTAGTTGTGGAGGTAATGCCTCTGTGAATAATATATTTGAGAAGGAGAAGTTGTTGCACAGTTGCTAAACTGCAGCAGCAACAAGGAGTGAGAATGTGAAAACATCTCTGCAGATACCAAGGTCAGTGGAGAAGGAGCAGAAGGAGAGTGCTTAGGCACTGAAAGAAAAGGTTCCCCTGTGACCTGTGATGAGGATTATGGTGAGGCAGATTGTCCCCTGCTGTCCATGGTGGACCACCAGGAAGTGAAGACCCACTCGCAGCCAGTGGAGGACCCCATGCCGCAGTGGGTGGATGCCTGAAGGAGGCTGTCACTCCGTAAGAAGTTCATCCTGGAGCAAGTCCCTGGCAGGACCTGGGAGTCCATGGGGGAAATGCCCACACCAGAGCAGGTTTGATGTCAGAATTCATGATCCTGTGAGGGACTCAGGCTGGAGAAGTTGTTACCTGAAGGACTGTTGTCCAGGTGGCTGACCCACACTGGGGCAGTGTGTGAGGAGCTGCCCCTGTGGGAGGCCCCACGCCAGAGCAGTTCATGAGGAGCAGCCTATGGGATGGACCCACACTGGAGAAGTTTTTGAGAGACTGTGGGGAGTGACACCACACTGTAGCAGTGGGAAGTGTGAGAAAGTCTCCTTCTGAGAAGAAGCAGCGGCAAAGTCTATCTATATTGAACTTTACTGCAACCCCATCCCCCATCCCCTGTACTGCTAGTGGGAAAGGAAGGGGAGTCCTGGGAAGAGGGAGAGGTGGAGGGAGGTGGTTTTAAGATGGTTTTATTTCTCATCTCCCTGCTCTAATTGTTTTTTTAATAAATCAAAACTTTTTGTCCCTAAGTTGAATCTGTTTTGCCCATGATGCTAATTGCTGAGTGATCTCTCCATCATTATCTCAACTCATCTCTCTCTCCTGTCTAGTTTGGGCTAAACTTCCACACAATTCAAGTTACAATCTTTAAAAATCTTGTAATATTTGTATTGTCTTGATTAGTATTGTCTTCCTATTCATCAGGCACCAATACTTTTTTTTTTTTTACTTACAACAAGCTTACTGTTCTTCCTTTGATCTTTTTTCTGCTTTTCCACACAGATGAATACACAGCAAAGCTCAGGGCTGACTTGAACTCTCACTGCAGAGCTGAGTCACAGCCCAGCTTGTACTCCCAAACTTTCTTGCATATTTGGAAGCATCTTACAACATAGGAAAAATCTTGCTTGGAAGCATTCCAGCAACATCCTTGTTTCCAGGGCAGCTTCTTTTGGTAACAGGCAGAACTGGGTTTCCAGCCATGAGAAAGTCCCATTAACATTCATGACTTTATATTGCCTTCTGGTGCCAAATTATCTTTGACTTTGCAGCAGTGGAACTTCACTTGGTCAGATGCCCACCACTCCTGTTGCTTTCCTTTCAAAATAACACAACTTCAAGCAGACAATAGAGATTGGTGATCAGTTAATTTATTCATGGAGCTTTGTAGTGGGTGAAAAATTACAGTATAAACTAATCTTAGCAGCTACTGTAAAACAGTCTAATTATTGCATTCTTAGAGTGCCTGTAATTAATGTGATCTCCAAAGCACTAGAATATTAATATTTCAGGTTGCAGACTGTCTGTAACATTTACTGCACAAGCTAGTGCCTTAATGTGCAGGCTGGGACATAATTCACTGCTAATCTTTCAATACTTTACTTATAAAGTGTCAGTTCTTAATAAATTGCAGTTGTTAAACCATAGATTTGAATTCAGTTATTGTTGAAAATTGACAATTAAAAACGGGAGTAGTTAAACAGAAAATTTAAATTAAAATAAAAGTAGATACCATCTCTAATAGTAACAATTATAAATAAGATTACAGAATTATCAATTACTTCTAGATTTTACTTCGTATTTAACAAAGCTGACATAGTGCTTTTTATTGCTTTGTTGTCTACAAGTATATTACAGCTACAGTGACCTCCAAAGAGGATATGCTCTGTTTCCCAAAAGTCAATCACATTCAGAAATCGGTTTAATTGTTGGTAAGTATTACACATACCTAGAATTTACACTACCCTATTGAAAACACCAATAACATAAATTTGTGTTTGTCATGCATGTACAGTTCAAAGCTGGCTTTGTCCCTTTCTTTAATAAATGAAATAAATTACATGCTTTCAGATATGTTTCTGATCACTCACTGCGATCAGCCTTCGGGCCCAGAGCAGACTGTCCCTGGTCAGTCAGTGGAGCAGCAGAACAGGCCTTGAGGGGTTCATTTTTCTCCAGCCAGGTTGCCTGTTTCAAGTGGTTCCAGCCTATGCACTGATCCAGCCCTTGTGAGGGAGGCAGGGCCAGCTGAGGCCACAGCCACAGTCCAGGATTCAAAAGCCTCAAGGGTGAGAGGATCTGAAAATTCCTGTGAATCTAGCAGACACAGGGGTCTCCTGGTGAATCATCCAGAGCGGAGGAGTGGCTGTGAGCTGTTGGTGCTGTGGGCAACTATGGTAGCAACCTAGGAAAAATGTGTTTTTCAAAGAAATGTGGCGACCCAGATAAAGACTCCTCTTAACAGATGATGTAAAAGACAACATCTGTGTTCGATGTGACCAGGTGAATGACCTGCTTAGCCTGGTGGCTGAACTCAAGGAGGAGGTGGAAAGTCTCAGGAGCATCAGGGAGTGCAAGAGAGAGATAGGCTGGTGGGCTCAGAATCTATAGTCTCTGAGGTAAAAGCAAGTTGAGCCTTCACAAGAAGCACAGGATTCCCTATCATCTTCTAGCCAGGTTAACAGAGGGTACTCAAGAAATGGAGAGGAATGGATACAGGTCTCCTCTAAGGGAGGCGAGTGGATCTCTTCCTGGCCACTCATTCCTCCCCAGTTGCCCTTGCACAACAGGCTTTGGAAGCTGAGGGCCAGGCAAGGGAATATGGAGATGTAGGGCCACTTGGCCTAGGGTAAGTCAGTTGAGTTGAGAGTCAGTTGAGAGTTGCCTAGGGTAAGTCAGTCACCCTTTTGCCTTAACACTACCTCAATTAAAAAGAAAAGAAAGGTTATAGTAGTAGGTGATTCCCTTCTGAAGCGAACTGAAGGTCTCATGTCGACTAGGCCTATCTCACAGAGAGATCTGCTGCCTCCCTGAGGCCCGGATTAGAGATGTTGCCAGGAACCTTCCTGGTCTGGTGCAGCCAACTGACTACTACCTGCTGTTGGTAATGCAGTTTGGTATTGATGAGGTTATGGAAAGGAGTACAAAAGCTATTAAAAAGGACTTCAGGGCACTGGGGAGAATGCTAGATGACTCGGGAGCACAAGCAGTGTTCTCCTCCATTCCTCTCATGGCAGGGAAGAATATTGAACAAATAATGAAAGCAAACTGATTAACAGGTGGTTCAGAGACTGATGCCACCAAAACAACTTTGAGGCTTTTGACCATGGTGAAATTTTCATCATGCCAGGTCTGATGACAGGTGGAGCCCATCTTTATCAAAAGGGGTGAAGGATCCCTTTGACCGAGTTAGTAGGGCTCATAGAAAGGGCTTTAAACTAATTTTAAAGGGCGAAGGGAATAAAACTAGGCCTGATAGTGTTGAGTCTAAGGGTGGTAAGCCATTGCCAAGGGTTTGGATGTGAATCATACACAATCAGCTTCCTTCTTGAAATGCCTGTATACCAATGCACATAACACGGGAAATAAACAGGAGGAGCTGGAAGTCTGTGTATGGGCAAGGGGTTATGATGTGGTGACTGTTGCAGAGACATGGTGGGACAGCTCACATGACTGGAACGTGGTCATCGATGGCTATGTCCTTTTTAGGAAAGACAGGCCAGCCAGGCAAGGTGATGGAGTTGCTCTTTACGTGAAAGAGCAGCTGGAATGTACTGAATTGTGTCCAGGTGAGGATGAGGGGCAAGTTGAGAGTTTGTGGGCTAGAATTAAGGGGAAGGTTGGCATGCGTGATGCTGTAGTGGGTGTCTATTACAGGCCACCTGATCAGGATGGGGAAATTGATAAGGCCTTATAGAGGCAGCTGGAAAAACCCTCAAAATCACAGGCCCTGGTTCTTATGGGGGATTTCAACTGCCCAGACATCTGCTGAAACACCTACACAGCTAGCCACATACAGTCCAGGAGGTTCCTTCAGAGTATCGATGATAACTTCATGATGCAAATGGTGGATATGCCAGGAGGTTCCTTCAGAGTATCGATGATAACTTCATGATGCAAATGGTGGATATGCCAATGAGGAGAGGAGCACTACTGGACCTTGTACTGGTAAACAAGCAAGGTCTGGTTGAAGCAGTGAATGTTGAGGGCAGTCTTAGCTGCAGCGACCAAGAGACGGTGGAGTTCAGGATCTTGTATAGTAGGAATAGAATATCAAACAGGATCATAATCCTGGACTTTAGCAGGCCAGCTTTGGCCTTTTCAGACAATTGCTAGGGGACATCTCATAGGACAGGTTATTGGAGGATAAAAGGGGCCGAAGACAGTTGATCGTTGTTCAAAGATCATGCTTTCCAGACTTGGGATAAGAGCATCCCAATGGTTAAAAAGTCAAGAAAGGGAGCCAGGAGACCTTCATGGTTAAATAGGGAACTGTTGGGCAAACTCATGTGGAACAAGAGAATCTACAGATCATGGAAGGAAGGGATGGACACTTGGGATGTATATAAGACTGTCATCAGAGGATGTAGGAAGGAAACTAGGAAAGCTAAAGCTTTGTTAGAGTTGTATCTTGCAAGGGAAGTCAAGGACAATAAGAGAGGCTTCTTCAAATCCATTGCAGATAAAACTAATGCTAGAGGCAATGTAGGTCCCCTGTTGATTGAGGCAGGTGTCCTAGTGACAGAGGATACAGAGAAGGCAGAATTACTGAATGCTTTCTTTATTTCTATCTATACTACTGAAGACTGTCCTCAGGAGCCCAAGACTGCAGAGGAAGTCAGGTTAAATAAAGGAAGATTTTTTTTGGTTGATGATAGCTGGGGTAAGGATCAGTTGAGCAATCTGGACGTAGTTAAATCCATGGGCTCCAACAGGATGTATCCACAGTTGCTGAGGGTGCTGGTGGAAGTCCTTGCTAAACTACTCTCCATCATCTTCAGTAAATTACAGAGAACAGGAATTCAGTAACTCATGGAGAAAGGGAAAGGTGCCTGAGGGCTAGAAGAAAGCAAATGTCACTCCAATCTTCAAAAAGGGCAAGAAGGAGGAGCTGGGTAACTACAGACCAGTCAGCCTCACCTCCATCCTTGGAAAGCTGATGGAATGACTTATCCTGGGTGCTCTCTCCAGGCATTTAAAGGACAAGAGGGTCACTAGGAGCAGTCAACATGGCTTTACCAAGGGGAAGTCTTGTTTAAACAGCCTGATAGCTTTTTGTGAAGATGTAACCAGGTGGTAGTGCATTGGACGTGGTTTATCTCAATTCCAGTATTTGACAATGTCTCCCACAGCATCCTCACAGCAAAACTGAGAAAGAGTGGGCTGGATAATCAGGTAGTGAGGTGGATTTTTAACTAGTTGAAGGAAAGAAGGCAGAGATTGGTGATCAGTGGAGCAGGGTCTAGTTGGAGGACTGTGTCTAGCAGAGTTCCTCAGGAGGTCAGTACTGGACACGCACTATTCAATATATTCATTAATGGCCTTGATAAGGGAACACAGGGCACTGTCGGCAAGTTTGCTGACTACTAAACTAGGGGGAGTGGCTGGCACACCAGACCATTCAGTGAGACCTGGACAGGCTGGAGAGCTGGGCAAAGAGAAATCTAATGAAATGCAACAGGGGCAGGTGTAGAGTCATGTATCTGGAAAAGACCAACCCTTCGTACCAGTACACATTGTTGAATGAAGTGTTGGACAGTTGTGTAGAGGAAAGGGACCTGAGGGTTGTAAAGCACAGCAGGGTGATCATAAACCGGCAATGTGCCCTCATGACAAAGAAGGCCAATATTATCCTGGAGTGTATTAGAAGGGAAGTGGACAGTAAGTCAAGAGAGGTTCTGCTTCCCCTCTACTCTGCCCTCATGAGATCTCATCTGGAATATCGTGTCCAGTTCTGGTCACCACAGTTCAAAGACAGGGAGCTGTTGGAGAGAGTTCAGTGCAGGGTCACAAAGATGATGAAAGGAGTGGAGCATCTCCCTTATGATGAAAGGCTGAGGCAGCTGGGGCTCTTTAGCTTAAAGGAGTGTGGGTGGTGAACTCATTAATGTCCACAAATATGTAAAGGGCAGGTGTCAGGAGGATGGAGCCAAGCTGTTCAAATTGATGTCCAATAATAGGACAAGGGGCAATGGGTACAAGCTAGAACATAAGAACTTCTAAAGGAACATAAGGAAAATCTTCTTCACTGTGAGGGTGATGGAGCACTGGAACAGGCTGCCCTGATGGGTTGTTGCATCTCCTTCTCTGGAGACATTTAACACCCATCTATATGAGTTCCTATGTGACCTACTCTAGGTGGTCCTGCTCAGGTGGGGGGGGGGGGGGGTGGACTAGATGATCTTTTGAAGTCCTATCCAATCCTTAAGATTCTGTAATTCTGTGATTTCCTTTTGAGTTTATGTTGTATCCATTCTGGTAGCATTCATACACTTTCTCCTGCCATTGACATCAATATTTAGAAAAAAATGTGCAATTCCAAACACCTTAGAATTTATGTCATTTTCCATCAAGAGTATTAGTAGCCTGTACTAGCAATACTATATTTTCTAGGAGTTCTTTCCTGTTACACATATCTGTTTCTTAGCACCTTTACATATTCCAACCATTATTATAATTTCAAAGATGATGTGATCTAAAGACCAGTTGGCCAACAGGAAACAGAGCTGTGGGATGCTAAAAGCAAAAAGTCAGAAAGAGTATATAAGATTGAAAAAAAACCAGAAAATAATAAAAAAAGAAGACAGAGTAATAGGACAGAGCTTAGCTCACCTTAGTTTAGCTTCACTTCCCTTACCTTGTATTAGCTTCTCTTTTCTGCATATAAATTCAGTCAGATAGATCTACTGCTAAAGCCAATGAAATGTGGCATCAACAGTAGGAAGTCTTAAGCACTGCAGAGATAGTTTTATTTGATAAATCGTTACAACTCAACAGCAGAAAATAAAGAGTACCTTCAAAGAAGTAGAGGGAACTGCAGAGAGGATAAAAGCAGTCTTCCATATGTGCATGTTTGTTAAACAAGAGTAGGTGATTCATTTGTCTATCTATTTAGTTACCTTTCAAATGCAAATGATTCTTCAAGTTAATTGTTCTACCATTTCTGTAGCAGTGCCTTATAGCCCTGCTATAAAATTTCTTCGAATGATTTAGCTTTTGCTGTCTGACTAGTCTTATTTCAAATGTTTAAAATAAAGAATATGCTAAATGATACTGTCGCTGTTTGAGCAATCATAGAAAGTTTTTTAGTATTTTTAGTATTCTGGGAAACCAATATACACTATCAAAAGTAATAGCTGTACCAATGGATCTGTTTTCATTAACATTTATGATTCCTTTTTTTATAATAATGAATTTTCAATACAGATATCTTTTACCTAGTATGAGACATTTATTATTTCATTAAAAATGAAAGTGAAGAAAGCTAACAAAAACCCACATAAATGTCACCATCATTTTCTCATTGTATTTTTCAAAATAGAAGTACTTTATATGGTCATAAACATACAAATTTTGGAAGAAAAGCTGTACAAGAAAGAAATGAGTGAGAAGGTGAGGTAAGATAAGTAAACAATGTGTAACAGTTTAAAAATGCAGTGAAAATGTTGAGTTCACCCAGATTTATGGTAATTCTTGGTTTTGTGGTCGATGTATTGAAATCCACTGAAGAAACTAAGAAAATACAGCATTTAAGCTGAAATTCTGACAGCTCATCATATATTAACAGATTCAATCCTGATTGTTTATACTTGCCCGTTCCAGTTGACCATTGTTAAAAGTAGCCAACAGCTTTGCATTATATGTTAATTTCTGTCAAGATTTATCCAAAAGCTACTTGAACAAATAGAATCAACATTCTGCAAGGGAACTTTTGAGCCTTTATTAATACTAGATATGTTAAAATCCTTGGTGAGAGAGATAAATTTGTGACTGGATAAGAACCAGTGGCCCAGATGTTTGAGAATGGCAGGATCACGGAAGATATGTAAAAAAAAAAAAATTTCTGTGCTTTCACAGAATCACAGAATCTTAAGGATTGGAATGGACCTTTCATCTCTGTCCTGCTTCTCTTGAGAAAAAATTATTTAAGTACAAGCTTCCTTTGCTTTGCATAGTTTAAAGTCAATTGAAAATATTTTCTGGTTAATAGTCTGGGGAAAACTAGACACAAAAGTATTTTAAGAGATGTTTGGAGGTATTTTAAGTAAATAGAATTGCTTTACAGCAATTTAAAAGGTAGTGGCTAATAACATCTGAAAGTCAAAAAGAAGCTGCAGAACTTAAGAACATGAAGCAGACCATACAATTCATAGACTGACAAATATCCTCACAAATTGCTAAGACTTGTCACTATTGTAATCAGGCAAAATATCTTGTAAATTTGTAATTGTCAAAAGTTCCTATGTTATCAAGTTAAGAAAAGAGTATTTAAACTTGGTTGAAGTCACTGTTTTCTTAACAAAATCATGAGAACGAAGAAAAGTTCTTGAACCAAAGAAAAACAAAGTCCTCTGTAACACTGCTGAAGCTTGTTTACCTACAGTCACATGAAATAGTCATACGAAATGAAAGGTCATATGAATTCCTTGGATTTCTGCTGGTAAGTGATGATTAACAATACTTGAATGTTTGAAAGTTATGGCTCAGCATCCTTAAACCTGGAAATCTTCATTCAAACACCAAAAATTTGAGAAAGACATTCCCCAGATGTATTGATCTTTTAAAGAATTACGGTTGCATTGTAAAAGAAAAAAAAAACCAAAACAATGTCAAATATCTCTGTCACATTTCCCTGACAAAATGATTTATTCATGAACTTCAATATGTTTATTGTCTGCAACTGGTATCTGACTTCATGTTTTCTAGAGAAGAAAAAATACACATGTCCAAACTGAAATCCATTTATAACATAGAAAAAAAAGACAAAACCTCAAATCTGTGTGAAATGAATCTTGCCTGACTTTTCTCAAATGAAATTAACACTGTTGACATTTCAATTATCATCACTGGAAGTATGCATTAAATCTTTTAGCTGAAACAAATAGAAAATTTCACACATTACATATCTGTTTTTCATAACTATTTTTCATGCCTCTACAAGTTTAAGTAGATGTCTCATCACTGATGCGATGAAGTTTCCTTCACAACCATAAATGGTAGACGTATTTTTAAAATTGGAGGTCAAAACCTGAATAAAAGGACAGAAGTTGGTTTGTCTGTTTCTTATCAGTGAATAGTTTCAAAAAGCCATAAATACAGATGTGTACTATTTTCACACTTCTCAGAAGTGTCAGAGACACGTGTTTTAAGAGCTTTGTTGCCATGAACTAACTGTATCCATCATTCAGAGTTAAATATTCTACCCAATAAGAACATAAGATTTAAAAAAAATTATTCACCTTTTAGTTGAAGCCAAATTACCTTACAAAATGAAATTCTCATAATGTTATCTCAGAAACATTAGTATGTGGGTTTTCCAAATGAAAATACACTTAAAACTGCACTGAGTTATGTCCCAAAGTAAGTGATTTCCATGTGTTTAATTCATAAAATTTCTGAGCAGGAACAGTCATGAAACCTAGCTAGTAGTGCTGAGTTTTGCAAAGGGGAATTATAGAGTCTAAGGATAGTCTAGTGTATCTACTGGATCTACTGTTCTTTGGCATGCTGTTAGCTATGCTTCGTCAAACTGTCAATGTCAATCACTGTCCAGAAGAAAAATCAGCTTGAGTTTCTGATATGTAGAAAGAAGACAATTTCATTAAATTTTTCACTGATAGTCCATCAGCATTTTTCTAAAGGAAATACTCTACAGCATAACTTTGTAGTGTCTCTTTGATACTACTCTAACATGATTATAGAAACTTATTGTTTAGTAACATTCCGATTTGCTAAGATCTATACTTCCAATATAAGAAATATCCTGGCTCGTTGTTTGGTTCCTACATTAAAAAAATATAAGTCTTGTGTATAACCACAAGTTGAATGTTCATAATTTATTAGAGGAAGAAACAGAAAAAATGTAAACACAGTTCCAATTAAAGTCCAAAAACATAAAGCTATTTTGATTTCACAACTTGCTCCTGCTCTCTTTGCACTGCAAAATAACAAACTGCTCTGTATTCTTTTGTGAGTAGCCTGCTGAAGGATGCTGGCTGACTGTGGTGAATGGTTGGCTGGACAGCTTCAATGCAAATGGCAAAATATATGGGTATATGGTATATCGATATATATGGATAAGATATATGGAACCATGATACCTATAAATGTTAAGTGTCAAGACTTTTTATGTTTGTCATGGTATTACTACTTGGAGCACCATACTCAAATGTAGATACTGGGAAACAATAGAAAATTATGACATATGACATATTCATGCATAAAGGACCCTTTCTGTTTAGTAGAAATAAAGTCTATTTTAATTTGATATATAGCCACTACAGTAACAATATTTTTAGTGATTTTTGTAGCACTTGCAGAAAGGAAAGATGTGGAAGATGTAAATCTTCTGTATGTCAATTACTATTCTCTTTTCAATTACTAAATGTATAAAAAGACATATATTCTGATTATTGTCCTGGTTTTAACAACTGAAGGAAAAGAACATAGCATTAAGATATGACCATGATTGGTGACTGTTTATGGTATGTGCGGAATAAAGGAATGAATAAAAAAATAATTGTGAGAGCTGGTGATACATTTTTGGTTTTGGAGTTTTTTTCCCTTTTCCTACTTTTCTCCTCCTTTACCCTGTTTAATGAAGCACAAATGCCTGAAAGCAGAATTTAAGTTTACCAATTTCTTATGAGCTTGCTCTCATTAATGTCATATCTGGTTGCTATGGAAATAATTTTCATTTGTAAAAACCTGAGGCTAACAAGGAATTTGGATTTGGTAATAAGCTGTAGAAAATGATGAATTCTTTAAGTATCTTTCATTCTTCCAACATCATTATTATTATTACTATTATTATTAAAATAGGTACTTGTAATAGCTCTTAATTTGGGGAGACTCAATACCCTTACTTCTGCGTATTTGTATTGTCTAAGAAGACAATAATGGAATAGCTAGTAATGGGATTCTTGTGATTTAAAGCTTATATAAAAACATACTTCTGTCAGTCATCAAAAACCAAGCAATCAAACCCCAAAATTTCTGTATTTTTTTGCAAATGGTGTTCATCTAAGAGTTAAATATGTAAGTTATCTTTATAAAGAGCTCCTAGCATTGAGGAAGCTATGAGTGACTTTCAATTAAATCATTTAATATGTCACACTGTCATATGTACTATCAGGATTCTTATTTCCTCCAGAGGTCATAATATTTTATAGCATCAGAGTACTAATCATACTTTACCTATGCTACACTCTTTAGTTTTTTAAAGGCTGAATGAAGAGTCCTTAATGTCTGTATGTTGATTTAGGGTTTATTATTAAACATTATAACAAAACATTTTTTAAAAAATTTAGGCATAGATCATTTATTAGCATCCTTGGCCTCCATATCATGCTCCTATCAGAAAATGTAAGAGAAGAAAAATACCTAGAGAAAAACTCTGTCTACCTAACTTGTTTATAATGTGGGCAAATGTTAAACCAGTATCTTCACTGTCCATGGCATAAACACTTGTTTATAAACACAATTTATTTGTTACAATGTCTTCCTCAATGGGAGCTGTTGAGGGACTTGTACAGATCTTAGTTTGACACAATCCCATATGATCACCAGCTCGGTATTGTAAGTCTTTATACCCTACGCCCACAGTTCCCTTCAGATCTGAGCCTTATACCTGGCAGTGGCTTTTTTCCACTGCTGTTTCACTCTTTCAATGACTGCTCCTAAGACCATACTGACAAGGAAGCTGCAGAGGTAAAACAAGCACCTTGCAACTTGAGATAATACTCCCTACTTGGATCAACCAGAAGTCACAAGCCATGTGAAACGGACAGCCTGTATCTGTTGTCTGGTAGCTATGGAATACACTTTTTGTAACAGAAGGGGGTAGTATTGATGGAAATAAACTTCACATAAGGTTCTGGATTTCTAATTTAATGAACTTGTCAGACATTCTGGTACTTGTTCCTTGCTAAAACTGTATGTTACTGGACAATAAGGAAAGGCTCCCAGATTGGCTTCTGAAAAGTTATTAACTGAGAATTTATACATTCCAGTTACCTGGACATAGTAAATCTCTTTAGATATTCAGGTATTTGATAAGCTTTAATTACACGACTTTCTTATAATGCATATTAATATTTGTACTGCATGGTTATTTTATAATGTTTAGATTTTGCATTTTATTTTGCTTGTCAAGGAATAAGAACACAAGAACAGAAAAAGTGAAGGATCATGTCAGGGACATAAAATTTTCTCTCTGTGTATTCCTACAGTTGTGAAACCGGATTATTTGTAAAAAAAAGAAATGGTAAAACTAAAGCACACAGAGAAAATACTCAAAGTATTTCCCTGCCTGTATCTATTCTCAATAGTACCACTGAAAGAGGAACTCCTTTGTTCAGGAAGGAACCAAATATCTTGTTTCTTACGGGGTAAAGTCCATTCTACTAATGAAAACAAACACTGCAGTAGAATTGTAATCACCAGGCAACTGCACAGCATCTTTCTTGCAGTAACTGACACCTAGATTCTTCACAGAATCTACAGGGTGAGTTGGAGCAAGACATTTCATATTTAAAATGCATAGGGAAAAATGTTCCAGTTCTAGCTTCTGTTTATTTAGGATTTTCTTTGGTATGGTTTCAGTTTTCATCTTCTGTGATATGTTAGTGGTTTAGAACAAAAAAATTACTTCAAAATTTATGGCAAATATTAAATGGGCAAATCAGCTTTGAGAGAGAGAGGAAAATATCTTACTGCTAACTTCTAGAGTTTAGTGATCTGGAACTGCTCAGTTTTGGATGACTAGTCAAGTTTATGAAGTGTCATTACTTTCTTTCACACTTTCTGACCCTCTATCACAATTCAACCTTTTCCTACACCTTGACATTATATCTCCTTAACAGATGAGTTATATTTCTATGGCATTGTAGAAGGATAATTGAGGAAAGTCTAATTTATTTTCTGACTTTATGAAGGAAGTGTTCTAAGTTATGATGAGTGATTGACTTGTATAGCTGCAAGAAAAATAAGCTATATGCTCAATAGTAAGCATATATTTATACTTGGGAAAAATACCAATTTTCTGTGTGTAAATTGGTAACCATTCATCTCTATTTCTGGAGTCCTTTTCATTTGGTTTAATTATTACCTGTTATAGAGAGACAGTTGGAGGCACCAAGTGAGATCAAGGTATTAGTCAGCCTCAGCTTGAGGCAATGTGCAGACATTTTAAGATGTCTTCTTACTGAAGACACAGTGAAAATGAGATCAGACTGAGGTTCATCATTTAATGAATAGAGCAGTAGGAGAGGTAGAAATAACTTTCTTCCTTCCCTTTGTTCTGATCACTCTGCAAATTACCTGATGCCCTGATCTATAAAGTCATATCAATTCTTCAAACCGTGCTTTACATGTGAAGTTATGTATTGATCACTACAGTGTTTCACTTGGAACCATGAACAATGGTAATAAGCTTAATATTCAAACTCTAAAATACAATTTACAAGTAGTATATGCAACTTTGTATTTAAAAAAAAAAAAAAAGGAATTGTTTCCAGATGTAAAAAAATCTGCAGGTGTGATGCTATTTAAATTCCACATAGCTTAATAAAAAATAGAGTGGCTGCCTTTACAGTGTTACCTAAGCATCTACAAAGTTCTTGATTCTGGAAGATGTCAAATCCAGTAGCCCAATATATGTAAGGCCGCTACAGTTCTATGTCTCTAAATCCAGCTATTGTGTTTCTAAGCATATGTTCCTAGTAGCGACATCTGTACACACAGAATCACAGAATCTTAAGGGTCGGAAGGGACCTCAAAACATCATCTAGTCCACCCCCCACTGCTGGAGCAGGATCACCTAGAGTAGGTCACACAGGAACTCATCCAGGTGGGTTTTACATGTCTCCAGAGGAGACTCAATAATCCATCAGTGCAGCCTGTTCCAGTGCTCCATCATCCTCACAATGAAGAAGATTTTCCTTATGTTTCTTTGGAACCTCTTGTGTTCTAGCTTGTACCTGTTGCCCTTTGTAGTATTATTGAACATCAATGAGACCAACCTGGCTCCATCCTCCTGACACTCATCCTTTACATGTTTATAAATGCTAATGAGATCAACCCTCAGTCTCCTCCAAGTTAAAGAGCCCCAGCTCCCAAGTCTTTCATCATAAGGGAGATGCTCCACTCCTTTCATCATCTTTGTAGCCGTATGCTGAACTCTCTCCAGCAGCTCCCTATCCTTCTTGAACTGAGGGGCCCAGAACTGGACACAATACTCCTGATGCAGTCTCACTGTGTCCTCTGTTCCCTCATCAAGGTCATTAATGAATATATTGAACAGTACGGATCGCAGCACTGACCACTGAGGGACCGCACTAGATACAGGTCTCCAATTAGACCCTACCACATTGATCACAACTCTCTGACTTCTTCCCTTCAACCAGTTCACAATCCACCTCACTACCTGATCATCCAGCCCACTCTTTCTCAATTTTGCTGTGAGGATACTGTGGGAGACATTGTCAAATACTGGAATCGAGATAAACCACATTCACTGCACTACCACCATCTATCCACCTGGTTACATCTTCATAAAAGGCTATCAGGTTGTTTAAACAAGACTTCCCCTTGGTAAAGCCATGTTGACTGCTCCTAATGACCCTCTTGTCCTTTAAATGCCTGGAGAGAGCACCCAGGATAAGTCGTTCCATCAGCTTTCCAAGGATGGAGGTGAGGCTGACTGGTCTGTAGTTACCCAGCTCCTCCTTCTTGCCCTTTTTGAAGATTGGAGTGACATTTGCTTTCTTCTAGTCCTCAGGCACCTTTCCCATTCTCCATGAGTTACTGAATATGATGGAGAATGGTTTAGGAATGACCTGCCAGCTCTCTCAGCACCTGTGTGTGCAACCCATTGGGACCCATGGATTTATGTACATCCAGATTGCTCAATTGACCCTTAATCCAGTCTTCATCAACCAAACCAAAATCCTCCCTTAACCTGACTTCCTCTGCAGTCTTGGGCTCCTGAGGACAGCCTCCAGTAGTATAGATAGAAATAAAGAAGGTGTGGGCTCCTCTGTCCCCACAGTCTCCCATGTCCTGCAAGCAACTTGCTACAGGATGAGCTTCCCATGGAGTCACAGTCTCCTTCAAGCACACACCTGTTCTGGTGGAGGGTCCTCTACGGACTGCGAGTGGATCACTGCTCCCTGGTGATCCTGCATGGACTGCAGGGGAACAACCTGCCTCATCATGGTCCTCACCACAGGTTATAGGGGAGCCTGTCTTTCAGAGCCTAAGCACCCTCCTCCCCCTCCTTTTCCACTGACCTTGGTGTCTGTGGAAGTGTTTTCACATTCTCACTCCCTGTGGCTGCTGCAGTTTAGCAGCTGTGCAACAACTTCTTCTCAAATACATTATTGACAGAGGCATTACCTCCATCACTAATTGGCCAGACCTGGGTCAGGTGCAGGGTCCAGCTTAGAACTGACTAGCCCTAACCCTTATGAGGGGAAACTTCTGGCAGCTCTTTGTTTAAAGAAGCCACCCTTGTAGCTCCCCAGCTACAAAAAAAACCTGGCCCAGACAAAACCACTACACTTGTATATCTGATATAAGCAGTAGCTAGCCCTTGGATTCCTTGATTTCAGTGTCACCTCATGCACAAGATACACATCGAAGAGGGATATCTCTGCCAACTAATCCAGCTCAATGTACTTGTCCATAGTCTGCCACATGTCCTTATGACTGTTCCCAACATTAGATTGGACCCAGATCTCTCCAGTACTCATATCTCAGACTGCTGTTGTCTCCAGTATTCATCCCAGATGTTTAACACTGACTGTTCAGTCTCTCATCCTGCTTGCCATCTCATTCAGCCTCCAGATCACTATCAATATTAAACTGTCACTAATTGGAATATTTTGCATTTACAAATATTATATAATGTAGCAAAAAAAAAAAAATCTATGCTGTTCCAGAAATACTGAAGTCCCCATTATTAATTGTTACCAAGGATACTGAAGACCCTTAGTCTGCTTTCTTTGCTTCAGTCTTTACAGCCAAGGCTGGTCCTCGGGAAGCTCAGTCCGGCAAGAATGATAGGATGGCCAGGACAGCAGAGGACTTGCTCTGGGTGGAAGAGGAAGACGTTAAACATTTGATGGCCAAGCTTAAGGCTCATAAGTCAATGGGTCAGGATGGGATGCATCCTAGAGTGCTGAGGGACCTGGCTGATGTGATTACTAAGTCTCTCTCCATCATTTTAGAACAATCATGGAGGACAGACAAGGTCCTGAAGACTGGAGGAAGGCCAGTGTCACACCAGTCTTCAAAAAGGGTAGGAAGGATGACCTGGGAAACTACAGGCTGGTCAGCCTCACCTCCATCCCTGGAAAGGTGATGGAACTACTCATCCTGAATGTAATCACTGGATATGATGGATATGAAGGATAACATGGTTATCGGGGGAGTTAACATGGCTTCACCAAGGGAAAATCCTGTTTGACCAACATGATAGCTTTTTATGAGTGCATAACCAGCTGGCTAGATGAGGGGAGAGCAGCAGATGTCATCTGCCTTGATTTCAACAAGGCTTTTGACACTGTCTCCCATTACATCCTCATCAGAAAACTCAGGCAGTGTGGCTTGGATGAGTGGACAGTGAGGTGGATCGAGGGCTGGCTGAATGACAGAGCCCAGAGGGTGGTGATCAATGG
The DNA here is from genome assembly GCF_028858725.1 of Colius striatus. Taxonomy (NCBI): domain Eukaryota; kingdom Metazoa; phylum Chordata; class Aves; order Coliiformes; family Coliidae; genus Colius; species Colius striatus. The sequence goes on from NC_084790.1 coordinate 31,308,533, forward strand.
CACAGAGTCGAGTTGGAGGTCTGTGGCCAGTGGAGTTCCACAGGGATCGATTCTGGCGCCAGTCTTGTTCAACATCTTCATCAACGACCTGGATGAGGGGACAGAGTGTACCCTCAGCAAGTTCACTAATGACACCAAACTAAGAGGACTGGCTGATTCCTCAGAAGGCTGTGCTGCTATTCAGTGGTCAGAGAGGAACCTCATGAGGTTCAACAAGGACAAGTGCAGAGTCCTGCATCTGGGAAAGAACAATTCCATGCACCAGTACAGGCTGGGGGTCAAACTGCTGAAGAGCAGTTCTGCAGAGAGAGACCTGGGAGTCCTTGTTCTGGTTTGGGCTAGGGTAGAGTTAACTTTGTTGAGGATGTAGGAAGGGGCACATCATGGGCAGCTGACCCAGGCTGGCCAAAAGGTATTCGATACCATACTGACATCATACCCAGTACATATAGGCAGGGAGCTAGTTGGGGGCTGTGCTGCAGAAGCGCGGGCTTGGCTGCCAGGCGGAAGCAGTTGTGTTGAGTCCTGGGTGGTGAGCAGCTGCGGTATGCATCATTCCTTTTGTATATCCCCTCATTTACTGTTAAAACTGTTTTTTCCTGAACTCGTTTCTTCTTCTTGTCGTTCTATTAAACTGTTCTTATTTCAACCTATGTGGGTTTTTCCCCTTTTTCTCTGGTTCCCCTCCCCGTTCCGCGGGGAGGAGGAGTGAGCAAGCACCCTCGTGGCCACCCTCGTGGCCTCGTGGCTATCAGTCAGGCACAACAGTCCTGACTGATAATAAACTAACCATTAGCCAGCAATGTGTCCTCACAGCCAAGAAGGCCAATGGCATCCTGGGATGCATCAAGAAGAGTGTAGTCAGCAGGTCAAGGGAGGTTCTACTCCTCCTCTACTCTTCCTTGGTGAGCCCTCATCTGGAGTCCTGTGTCCAGTTCTGGGCTCCTAAGCTCAAGAGGGACAGAGAACTTCTGGTGAGAGTCCAAAACAAGGCCACTAAGATGACCAGGGGAGTGGAATATCTTTCATATGAGGAAAGACTGCAGGAACTGGAGCTGTTTAGTCTAGAAAAGAGGAGACTGAGAGAGGATCTTACTAATATTTACAAATATCTAAATAGTGGGTGTCAGGAGGTTGGGACATCCCTTTTTTCTGTAGTAGCTAGCAACAGGACGAGGGGATAATGGGATGAAGCTGGAATACAAAAAGTTCCATTTAAATAGAAGAAAAAATTATTTTACTGTGAGAGTGACGGAGCAGTGGAACAGGCTGCCTAGAGGATTGTGGAATCTCCTTCCTTGGAGGTCTTCAAGAGCTGCCTGGACATTTTCCAATGTGATCCGATCTAGGTGAATCTGCTTCTTCAGAGAGGTTGGACTAGATCATCTCTAAGGGTCCCTTCCAACCACTATGATTCTATGACTCTATGATCTAAACAATATAAATGATGTATACTGATGTATAATAAATGAACATATACTAATTATATTGAAAGTCAAACTGTGACCAAGAACCAAGTAATAGCTTCTCTTTCAGTGTCAAATATTACATGATGTATTTTGTCTATCTCTTTCCAGTACTTGTAGACAAGGTAATTTTCTGATTAAGATCTAGAAAACTGACAGTTTGACCATTGACTGCTTTTTAGTATGTAGATATATTTGAAGAAACTTTTTAAAAAATCTGTTTTCTCAGTCACAGATATTACATGCTCCACATTTTTTCTCTTATATTCTAGAAGATTTTTAAATTTTTTTTTTAAATTCCGTGACTCTGTATTTATTTTTCATTTCAATTAGTTTCAAATTATCAACTCAATTCTCTAGCCACATGGGCAGGAGCTTTCCTAAATGTATTTAAGTCATCTTTTAATTATTTTGATTCTCTGTCTTGTCATTTTGACATTCTGCCTATCTTAAATACAATTACTATTGGTCATAGTGGAAGTGCAGAGTTATGTACTCTATGAGGTAGACATAGCCTATCTTCTCTATGTATGGTATTTAAAATTAAATTCATGAACTGTAGTATGATACATAATTCTTGAGTCATTCAAAGCCTCAAGTACTTCTGTTAAAGTAGTCGTATTTTTACCATTCAAGCTTTAAGATAAGATGGCCTCACTGTTTCCGATACAAGTCAGGATGCTATGGTGTGCCTGGGCACACTGCCAGCTCATATTAGCTGTTGACCAACATAGAATCATAGAATGGTATGGATTCCCAGAATGGAGAGACTCCCAGGTCTCTCTCTGCAGAACTGCTCTTCAGCAGTTCAACCCCCAGCCTGTACTGGTGCTTGGGTTGTTCCTTCCCAGATGCAGGACTCTGCACTTGTCCTTGTTGAGCCTCATGAGGTTCCTCTCCGATCAACTCTCAAGATGGTTGAGATCCAGCTGAATGGCAGCAAAGCCTTCTGGGGAATCAGCTAGTCCTCCCAGTTTGGTGTCATCAGCCAACTGAAGATATTGAACAAGACTGGCCCCAGAATCGATCCTTGTGGAACTCCACTAGCCACAGGCCTCCAACTCGACTCTGTGCCATTGATCTCTACCCTCTGGGCTCTGTCATTCAGCCAGCCCTCGATCCACCTCACTGTCCACTCATCCAAGCCACACTGCTTGAGCTTTCTGATGAGGATGTTATGGGAGACAGTGTCAAAAGCCTTGCTGAAGTCAAGGCAGATGACATCTGCTGCTCTCCCCTCATCTAGCCAACTGGTTATGCACTCATAGAAGCCTATCATGTTGGTCAAACAGGATTTTCCCTTGGTGAAGCCACATTAACTCCCCCTAATAACCATCTTTTCCCTCATATGTTCTGAGATGGCACCCATGATGAGTAGTTCCATCACCTTTCTAGGGATGGAGGTGAAGCTAACTGGCTTGCAGTTTCCCAGGTCGTCCTTCTTGCATCTTTTGAAGACTGGTGTGACATTGGCCTTCCTCCAGTCCTCAGGCACCTCACCTGTCCTCCATGATTGTTCAAAAATGATGGAGAGACGCTTAGCAATCACATCAGCCAGGTCCCTCAGCACTCTAGGATGCATCCCATCCTGACCCATTGACTTATGAGCATTAAGCTTGGCCATCAAGTGTTTGGCCATTAAGCTTGGCCTCTGCTGTCCTGGCCATCCTGTTGTCCTTGCCGGACTGGGCTTCCTGAGTATCAGCCTTGGCCGTAAAGACTGAAGCAAGGAAGGCATTCAGTACTTTGGCCTTATCTGCATCCTCAGACACCAGGGCACCCTCAGCGTTTAGCAGCAGGCCCACATTACCCCTCACCATCCTTCTGCTGCTGATGTACTTGAAAGATGCCTTATTACTGTCTTTAACATTCCTGGCTAAATTTAATTCTAGAAGGGCTCTAACCTTCCTAGTTTCACCCCTGCATGCCCTGGCAATGTTCCTATACTCTTCCCAAGAAGCCAGCCCCTGTTTCCACCTCTCATAGATGGCTGCCTGAGTTGTCCCAGCAGATCCTTGCTCATCCATGGAGGCCTCCTACCTCCTTTTCCTCCTTTCTTGTGCAATCCCAAGGTTCTTTTCTGCTGGGCAGTTTTCCAGACACCCTTCCCTAAGTATATAGTCTTTTCTACTGTGTTGATGTAATCCAAGTGCAGAACCTAGCACTTAGCCTGGTTGAATTACACAATTGTTCTTGGCTCATCAATTCAGTCTGTCCAGATTCTTCTTCAGAGCCTTCCTACTCGCAAGCAGATCAAAACTCCTGACCAATTTGATATCCTCTGCAAGTGATATTGAAGATACTGTTATTTGCATAAGAAAATAAAGATACTAAACACAACTGACCCCAATACTGGGCCCTGGGGAATATCACTTGTGACCAGTTACAAACAGGATTTAACTCCATTCTCTGACAGTCTTTAAACTTTAGCCTCAGCCACTTTTTCACCCAGTGAAGTGTATGTCCATCCAAGTCATGATCAGCTACTTCCTCCAGCTGAATGCTGTGGCAAACAGTGTCAATCACATTTGATAACTTCCAGTGCACTAGGACCTACTTGCCTAGCCAGGGCTGCTGATAAATGGTTGGTGGCTGGGTGAGCACTTTTGTCAGCTCCCTCAGTACCCTTGGGTGGTTCCCATTCAGCCCTGTAGACTTTTGTATGTCTAAGTGTACCAGGTTGTAGGCACAGATGTAGCTTGGACCAGCCAGCCTGAATAAAGATGGCAGGGATAAGTTAACGCAGCTGGCTTGCTACTTCAGAAACAGGTGCTGCAAGTTAATCAGTTGGGCCCTGGGTGATCTCATGGACAGAAGCAGCATATAAGGAGGTAGCTAGCAAAGGAAGGGTGGCTTTGAGTCAACTCTGGTGGTTGTACTATGTTGCCTGTGTACGTCTCTGCACGTGCATTACTTAGACTCTCTACGTCTTTGAGTGAATATTGCCTGCTCTACTACAACATTTGGTGACCCCGACATGATTCGCTGAATTGGTTGGATTAAGAACCCTCGGCAGAAAAGCACTTGGATTCCTGCTTGAAAAGGCAAGTGATCTGAGTAAACTGATATAATGGGAAAAATGATAAGCAAAGAGGAAAATCCTATTGACACCCCCCAGCATATCCTTGCTGAGAAAGGATTCAATTATGAAAGAGAGGATTTGCTAAGACTTGTAAGATGGGGACAGGAAGTAGGTCTCTTTGTTTCCCCCCAAGAAGTATATGAAATGGGACACTGGGAAAACCTAGGAGACATGTTGAATAATGCTATTGGCTTGTGTAAATTGGTATCATCCACTATACACCAGCTAGAAGCTGAGCGTGCTGCAACTGCTGCCATGAAAGCAGAAACTGCTGTACCATCTGCGTTCCTGGTAGATGCTAAAAGGTTCTTTGGAGGTGGTGACTTTATAGTACCATCGGCTCCACCTCTAGAAGAAAATACTAAGAGACTCTTTGGAGGGGATAATGTTGTAATACCCTCGGCTCCACCTTGAGAAGAGAAGAGCATGGATGTGAGCCCACCTCACCCAGAACCCCCTAGAGTACCGTTCCAGGAGCCGAATACGCGCATTGCTTCTCCTCCCCTCCCACCCACCCTTCACCATCCTGCCCCATCCCATCCTTCTCCTATGTCTGAAGGAGTACCTGGCAGAGAACAAAAGGGACGTTTTACAAATGACACTGTGGATATGCCGTTGCCCCTGAGCTCATCAATCCCTGAGTGTATTCCTCTTCCATCATCACCCCCAACATCTAGTGAAGTTGAAGATCAACAAAGACAATTATTAAAGGAAGAATTAATACGACACAGAGAAGATATGAAACACACTTTGGCCCATTTGGAGGAACTCATGGAAAAACCAAAAGCAACAGCTAATCAACTGTTGGAATGAATTAATGAATTAACCAACCCAGAGATTAAAGTTTCATCCCCACAAGTGCTCAGAGACCCCCAGCCAGATGACTATGATCCGGCTAAGAAATGGAGATCATCATACTTGATGCGGTAATTGAAGGAGAATTTATTCCACAAGCCTTTCCAGTAACAGTAGCACAAAGAAAAGGACAATGGGCACCTTTGGATTGGAAGTTGGTAAGGGAAGGCCAGAAAGCTGTAATGCAATATGGCTTGTCCAACCCATACATTCAAACATTATTGGATAATATTTTTGCCAGTGGATTAATGACTCCATTTGACTGCCGGAAGCTAGTAGAAACTTTCCTGAAGCCCACTCAGGTATTACTATGGGAGTCTGAATGGGAAAAAAGAGTTGATCTGGCAGTAGTAGAAAATATGGACTTACAACAGGGAGATCCGCGGTGAGTCGTCACAGCAGATATGATGTTGGGTAAAGGACCATTTGCTGACCCTCAGGTACAAGCCCGAGTGCATTAAGCTATTTTGCAGCAAACACAGACGCTGGCTCGTCAAGCATTTAAGATTGTTCCTGACATGGGGGTGCCAGTTCTCTCATATACAACTATTATACAGAAACCTAATGAGCCTTTTATGACCTTTTTAGACCGCCTAAGAGCAGCTCTGGATCGTATACCAAACATGTCAACTGAAGTAAAGGCAGAAATAGGGTTACACTTAGCAGTTGCTAATGCTAACCATGACTGCAAAAAGATCCTGCAGGCTCTCCCATGGACAACAACTTTGGTCGACATGATAGAAGCCTGCTCTAGGTTAGGATCATCAGCACATTTAGCTGAAGCTATGACAACAGCATTGAAACCTTTAGTTCAACCTCACAAAGGAAATCGGAGGCCAAAATGCTTTAACTGTGGAAAAATAGGACATGTGAAAAATCAATGTCAGTCCAGACCATTGGTATGGACAAACAGCTCCGCCAGACTATCTGGGTCCAACAGCAGATTTCATGGCAATTGTTACAGATGTGGCAAGTTTGGCCATAGAGCCACTGAGTGCCACTCTCGAGTGGCCAGACATACAATGCCTAAGGGAAACAGGTTAATAAGCGCAAAAAGGGCAAGCGCGATGACACAAAAACGCCCTTCAACACCAACAGCTGCCTGGATGGCCTAAGATCAGCCACTGCAGGAAGCATAGGAGTGGATGTGGAAACAGCAATAGATGTAACCATCCACAACATGGAGGTAACAGTTATCTCATCTAACGCTAACGGATCCCTTGGCTATGGTTTAAGTGCTTTGCTTTTAGGACGGTCATCGGCCTCTCGACAGGGTATTTTTGTGCTCCCCAGTGTAATTGATGTGGATTATGAAGGAAATATTGGAATAATGGTTAAAGCTTGGCAGCCACCAGTTCATATACCTAAAGGAACTAAAATAGCTCAATTAGTTCCTTTCAGAGCTAAAGTTCCATTTGCAGGAAGTCGTAAGCATCGAGATGGTGGTTTTCGATCCACTGGAGTACCTGAGGTAAGACTGGCAATGCCACTTTCACAGGGAAAGCCCACTCAGACGGTTGTATTCCAACATCCAAATGGTGAACACATGGTTGGGTACAACACATTACTGGATATGGGAGCAGATGTTACTATTGTTCCATTATCCTATTGGCCAAAAAGCTGGCGTTTAGAGAATTTAGACACCCCTGTTGTTGGAGTAGGAGGAATACAGATGACAAAAATTAGCACAGACCTGATTTCGGTATGCATACAGGGCGAAGAGAATAGATGTGTGCAAATTAGACCCTATGTAATGAATACTTCAGTTTGGCTTTTAGGTAGAGACGCCTTAAGCCAAATGGGCTTTCATTTGTCAAATGAAAATTTTTAATGGTGGCCATTGATGGGCGATCAATCCTGAAGTTAACCTGGCTCACAGATAAACCAGTTTGGATTGATCAATGGCCGCTAAGCAAAGAAAAGCTCACCCACATTCATGAATTAGTAAATGAACAATTAGAGAAAGGTCATATTAAGCCATCCACCAGTCCATGGAATACACCAATTTTTACTATCCCTAAAAAATCAGGGAAGTGGAGGCTGTTACATGATCTAAGAGCTGTTAATGCAGTGATGCGGGACATGGGTGCTTTACAGCCAGGATTACCCTCTCCTGCAATGCTTCCAAAAGAGTGACCCCTGTTGGTGATTGACCTAAAGGACTGTTTTTTCACAATTCCCCTACATGAGGATGACAGTGAGAAGTTTGCTTTTACAGTACCATCGATTAACAAACAAGAGCCAGCAAAACGATATCAATGGACTGTTTTACCTCAGGGAATGAAGATCTCGTCAACTATTTGTCAAACTTATGTTGCCTGGGCGCTGGCACCTCTGCGCAAAAAATACCCTTGTGTCTTATTTTACCATTATATGGATGATATCTTGATTGCAGGAAAAGACCTGGAACAGCATCGCATTCTACAAGAAGTGAACCGGCAGTTAAGCATCTCCGGGTTGGTGATCATGCCAGAGAAGGTACAAATGCACGCCTCTTGGAAATATATAGGTAATATTACCACCGATGCACACATTTATCCTCAGAAGGTGGCAATTAAAACAGAAATTGCTAATTTAACAGATGTTCAAAAGCTAATAGGTGATATCCAATGGGTACGAACCATATGTGGTATCACAAATGAGGATCTTGCGCCACTAATGCCTTTGTTAAAGGGCTCAGTAGAGGCTGATAGTGCACGAAAACTGTCTCGGCAGCAAATCCAAGCAATATTAAAAATAGGAAACAAGACAGTCAGTAACTACAGTCACTGATATGATCCTGACTTGTCAATTAACATTGCTGTGATAAGTCAAAACCATCATGTAATGGCAGTCTTGATGCAATGGGATGCAGTAGTGAAAAACCCATTGAGGATCTTGGAGTAGATATTTTTGCCGTATAATTTGCAAAAAACAATTACCATGAGGCTAGAGGCAATTGCGAAAATAATAGTTAAGGCCAGGAAACGTCTGCAGGAAATAGCAGGGATTGAGGTAGATGTCATTTTTGTTCCTCTCACAGATGAGTTCTTGAACTGGGCACTGCAACAATCTGATGAATTACAGTGGGCCTTATTGTCATATCTAGGGACTATAAATAATCATTATCCAGCCCATAAATTGTTTTCTGTTAAATTTCAAATGGAAGACCGGCCATTGAGATCAGCAGTACCCGTTAAAGGCCTGACTGTTTTTACCAACGCAAGTAAGATCCAAGCCAAGGCAGGAGTGGTTTGGTGGGAGAATGGAAAATGGCAAAATATAACTCTTCACTCCCCAGGCAGTTCAGTTCAACTGCTGGAACTGATGGCTGTAGTTAAAACTTTCGAGAAATGGCCAGACGTCCCATTAAACATCATCTCTGATTCCCTCTATGTGGTCGATGCCGTCACTCGATTAGAGAGAGCATTGTTGAAAGAAATCTCTAATCAGAATTTGTATAACTTATTTCTGCGGCTCTGGCATGAGATAAATGAACGTCAAACTGCTTATTTTATTGGACATATTCGAAGCCATTCGGGTTTAAAAGATGGCCTATCAATTGGCAATGAAATCATTGACAAGATAGTGGCAGCTCCTTTATTGATACCTACGGGGCCAATAATTGACAAATTTTCTCAAGCCCGAAGATCGCACAATTTTTTTCATCAAAGTGCGAAAATGCTGGCGAAGCAGTTTGACCTGACCATATCAGATGCTCAGGGTATTGTTTCCACATGCCCTGCATGCCAGAATCAAATCTGCCTAGGAGTAGGAGTCAATCCCAGGGGTCTGGCACCATTAGGTATATGGCAATCGGATATCACTGTCTATGCTCCTTTTGTGCGATTTAAATGTATACATGTCACTATTGATACTTATTCAGCCATGGTTTGGACCACAGCCTTAACCAGTGACAGTTCTCAAGACGTCATAAGACATTGGCGGAGTTGCTTTGCAGTCCTTGGTGTTCCAAGAGAGATAAAAACTGATAATGTCTCGGGATACATAGCCAGTAAAACACGTAAGTTTCTAAACTTATGGGGTGTTAAACATACTACTAGAATCCCAGGAAATTCCACCAGTCAAGCCATTATTGAATGTACACATCAAACCTTAAAAGGCCTGCTAGAAAAACAAAAAAAGGGGGAAGAGGGGGTAAGCCCTCAAGATAGACTAATGAAAGCCCTTTATACAATGAATCATCTCCGAATTGTGGCAAACTGAAATGAACCACCAGCATTAACACACTTTGCCCAAATGAGTCGGGATTTGGATTTTACTGACAAACCTAAAGTTTGGTATAAGAATCCCACTACTGGAGAGTGGCAAGGACCTGCAGATCTGTTAACGTGGGGAAGAGGCTGTGCTTATGTCATTACAGATCAAGGTCTCCAATGGATTCCAGCAAAATGGATCAAGCCACATCAACAGAAAGGACTTAATAGCTGTAAAACCAATGGAATAAACAATCTTGAGGAAAGAGCCAAGTGATCCACCTTCAATCCATCACTCTATTAAAATGTAAACCCTCGCAACTGTGGCACCACATACGCTACTGTAAATTCCTTCGGCTATCTGTATTGCATTAAAAGAATTGAAGAACTTAAGATGACCACTGGGAACTTGAAAACAAAAATCGTATATTTTCTACAGATGAAGAGATACTTCCATCTTACAGATAATGCTCACAGATCAGCATGCTAAAGGATCTGAAGAAAAGTCCAGAACTACATCAGGAAACAGAAATATCAGTGGAGCTACCAAGAACTCATCCCTTCCTGCCAGTGTGTGTCCCTCCTAGCAACACATATCAGATTATTTTTATTTTGACTTTATGGATTTCTGTATTGTATTGTTCAGTGATGTAGCTGTTATTGACCTTCTGTTGTAAACTCATGGCCATGAGTAAAAATATTTGTTTTCTTCATGTACCTTTAATTTTGAAATGTGTTGCTAAAGGCTGGCTGGTTCAAAAAAGAAAAAGGGGGGAATTGTAGGCACAGATGTAGCTTGGACCAGACAGCTTGAATAAAGAGGGTAGGGATAAGTTAATGCAGCTGGCATGCTACTTCAGAAACAGGTGCTGCAAGTTAATCAATTGGGCCCTGGGTGATCTCATGGGCAGAAGCAGCATATAAGGAGGTAGCTAGCAAAGGAAGGGTGGCTTTGAGTCAACTCTGGTGGTTGTACTATGTTGCCTGTGTACATCTCTGCACGTGCATTACTTAGACTCTCTACGTCTTTTAGTGAATATTGCCTGCTCTACTACAACAGCAGGTGTATAGCAGGTCAATAGCCCTTTCCTCTAATATTCTAGAGGCTTCATTCTGCTTTCCATCTCTGTCTTCCAGCTCAAGGGTCTGAGAACCCTGAGAATAACTAGTTTTGCTTTTAAAGAAAGAGGCAAGGATAGTGTTAAGTACCTCAGCCTTTTCCATATCTTTTGCTACTGTGCTTCCACCTGTATCCAATTAGTGATGGAGATTCTCCTTAGTGCTTCTTCTGTATTTATAGAAACAGTTTTAACTGTCTTTTGTGACTGTAACAAGATTAAGTTCTATATGGACTTTGACTATGCTGATTTTCCCCCTTTGAAACAGTTGTAACCCACCTACTACCAACACGCCTGATGTCACATAGACCAACCCATGATCAAAACCCCCCAAAGTTTGATAGTGATAGTAGGTCTTTCTGTTTCCTCCAACTTCCTTCCCTACAGCTGAAAGAGTAGAGGAAAACACTATTGTGGTCCCAATCCCTTAACCTGTCATCTCAAAGTCCTGCAGCCTCTTGTTTGCCATTGGACTTTTTATTGCTACCTCATTGCTGTTTACTTAAAAAAACCAATAATGGATAATAATAGGAGGGCTATACAGAAGGTTTTCTTACAATGTCTTTAACCCAGATACAGAGAAGCAGCAGAAGTGCACACAGTTGTTATCTTCTGTGATTTCAGAGGACTTTGTTCTAATTTCCAGGCTTTCTAAATAAGAATAGGTTCTCTCCACTCGTTATAATACTTCCTGCCACTTTCATATCTTTTTATTTCTCATATTCATTGCTTTAAATTTCTCTGTGCTTCGGAACAATTTCCTTTTGATTTATTTACTCCATCTGTCTATTACTTCTATAACATTATCCCCTGATAAAAAATGAACCTCTCGTCTGCTGTTTTCAATAAGAAATGACTGCCTCGATTGATTTTATAATGTGCTTTATACAAACTAAAACAAATGGACCAGTTAAGTAAAAACACAGAGCTCTACTTTAAGTACATTGTTGATATTTTAAGAGCTTTCAAACACTCAATTGCTTTGTAGCTAACTCTGAATTGTGACCAAAAGGCAAAAAAAAAGTAATATGAAATAACAGCCTCTACTTTGATGAAAACTATTTCTATTCATTAAGAAAGTCCACGATATTTTCTTCTTTACTGCTAGGGTATTTGTGTACTCCTCACCAATTATTTCCATGAACTTACTTGACTATTTTAAGAAAAAAAAATCTCTTTATGGTAACAAGATAAAAGCCTGTAATTGACTAAAATGCGCAGGTACAGGTAGCAAAAACTATTTTCATCTAATGGAAACTTGCACAGAAGGTATGAAAGCTTCAGTAAATAATGAAAAAGGCCACATTCTTATTTATTTTACTTAAAAAAAAAAAGAAATGGCTTGGATATGAATTATGGACACTACAACTTAAAAAAAAATAGATGGAGAAAAGAAACAACAATGCTTCAAAATAATGTTGCAGCATGCCTAATTATTTCAAACCATGTTGACTATATTAAAGAAAATTGATATTATTTAAAAATCTTTTTCTGGTATTATGCTGTCTAAACAAGGCTATTCTATGTGCACGAGTTCAGGAAAATTGTTCAGTTTTTAAAGAGACAGTGCCTATAGGTATAACCATATACAAACAACATTTGGATAGACTTAATGGAACAAGCAAGACAAGCTCCTGAGAATAAATACATCTTCAGAACAATAAAATTGTTTTATTTGTAAGCAATTCCAAAACCACAATTTAAAAACTACTTTTGCATGGCTGAGACAAAGAAGTTATTTCAGTTTGGTTTTTTTTTCTTCCTAGTATTAGTATTAGAAAACCAAATCCTGAAGAAAATAATCTTTGTCCTTCTGCAACTTCCTTTGTGTCATTTGAGATTTGGCACACAAGAGAAAAGGGCAGAAAAGAATAAGTCAACTTCTCTTCTACATAAAATATTAATAGATCATGACAGGAATTTATTAGTGCATTATATGTGATGTCCTCCTTCTGTTTGAAGTTCCTTCTGTGGTCTCTGCTAATGTCCACTTAGAGTCATCTCTGTAAGCACAAAGCTACAAACATTGCAATAACATTTCATACAAATTGAGAGTGTTAAGTATATAAATACAGTTCTCATTGTTATTCTTTCTCTCATAAAAATGCAATTCAGAATTTTACATGGGGTTTTTTTTGTGTAAACTCCACTAGCACACAAGAGATGTAGGCCAAAATAAGGTAGGGCCAGGCAACCAAGCTGCACATTACAGAGTGACATTCATTTCTGTCAGTATGGTGGTTTAGCCCTGGCTGGGTGACAGATGCCCACAAAGTTGCAATATCCCTCCTAAACTGGACAAGGGAGAGAGAGATATAAAAAGATGTTTGTGAGTTGAGATAAGGACAGAGAGATCACTCAGCAATTAGTGTCACGGGCAAAACAGACTCAACTTGGGGAGCAAATGGTTTGATTTCTTAATTAACCATCAGAACAAGGGGGTGAGAAATAAAAAAACTCACCTATCCCTCCCTCTTCCCAGGACTCCCTGTCCCTGCCATGGGAGACAGTCCTTCCCGAACTTCTCCAACATGGGTCCTTGCCATGGGCTACAGTTCATTAAAGACTGCTTCGGCAGGAGGCATTCCGGGAGAACAGTTCTTCAGATAATGACTATTCCAGCCTGAATCCCTCACAGGATCACAAGTCCTGACAGTTAAACCTGCTCTGGCATGGGCTCATCTCTTACCACAGGCTCCCAGGTCCTGTCAAGAACTTGCTCCAGGGTGAACTTCCCATGGAGTCACAGCCTCCTTCAGGCATCCCCCCGCTCCAACATGTGGTCCTCCATGGACTGTGAGTGGGTCTCTGTTCCCCAGTGGCCTCCGTGGACTGCAGAGGGACAACCTGCCTCACCATGATCTTCACTACAAGTCATAAAGGAATCTTTCTTTCAGGGCCTAAGCACCTCCTCCCACTCCTCCACTGATCTTGGTGTCTGCCTGAGATGTTTTTACACTCTCACTCCTGTAGCTGCTGCAGTTTAGCAACTGCACAACAACTTCTTCACTTTCTCCAACACGTTACTCACAGAGATGTTACCTCAGCCATTTAACTCGTCAGGCCTTGGTCAACTGCAAGTGCATCTTAGAATTGACATTGGCCTTATCAACTACAAGGGAAGCTTCTGGCAGCTCTTTGTTTAAAGAAGCCATCCCTCTAGCCCCCCTACTACCAAAACCTGAGCTTGGCAAAACTGCTACACAAAGTAACAGGAAAATACCATGATCCTCAACTCAGACTTTTCACACATCTAAAAAGAAAAGAGCTGTGATATTACAGACATGAAGAGTGACAACTGGAGAAGGATTTTGTTTGTGTTAAGCTATTACAGCCAGAAACAAATATAGGGACTAAAAAACATAACTGAAAGCATTTAAAGAAACTATATATCTGATGAGATGCAGAAAAGGAAAGGAGCAGGCATTCATTATTGTCAATACTGAATTTAAGTCTATTGAAGTCTTCAAGAATGTGAGTAATACTTCGATATTTTCCTTCAGGTGTCTACTACTGTCATGGAGGAGTGAAAGAAACAGGCTGCTACACAGACATGTAACTGCTGAAAACCTAATGCTCAGCAGATGTCCTGATACTGTTTGGATCAACCAATAAATTACACAAAATGTGGCCTATTTTCTATTCTACAGTCATTCAATAATTTTCACTTCCACATCTCAACATGGGTGGGACAATGCACTAACTGTGCTTCTACATATATGTTTCAGTTTGTCCTCGGAGTGTGCATTTGCCATGATTCTTCTGGCCACATCCACTGTCACAGATGAGGCTGGGAGGGTAGGCCTGATACTATAAGCAATTAAATGTGAACAGTAAAATCTGGCATCATTGCTAATGAACATTCAGTCCAGATGCTACAAAAAAAGCCCATCACAAACAAAAAAGCCCACCACAAACAAAAAATACCCACAACTCTAAAATGCAGACATTGTAAACAACATGACTTCTCCCATTTTCAAGTGTACTTCTAACAGGCTGCACTCTTCATTACTGTAGATAATTTTTTTGTCTCACAGATTTCAAATATTCCATAAAAAAAATACAAAAATGCACAATGTGGATTAAATAATTCCAAGGTATTATTTTTGCTATGGACTTATCGCTCTAAAAGGAGAAAAAAAGTAATTAAGTTTTTAAAATATAAATTGCATTATGGTCTAGTTTGTATTTTATAAAAGCAAGACCAAATCTACATTGTATGTATCTAATTCTTCATTATGTTTATGAACCATGGTATGGCACTTTGTAATTTTACAAAATAAATTAATCTCACCAGGGATGCCTTTTCTCAGTTTATAGGCAAATAAAACTGATCATTATTTTGATCATTACAAAAGAAAAACACAAGAAACACTTCTTTTCATTTGCTCTGAAGACAGGGGTGGCACTTATTTTTTCCACAAACGTTTAGATTATGAGTGTTACACTTGTTTCTCATGCTTCAGCCACCTTTAAAAATATATAATGAAGATTTGCCTTTTGGTGATGTAACTCATACTTTGTTCATTGATAAAAGCAAATTAAATATTCTGAAATACGTTTTTTGAAGGTTTATCATAGAATGGTAGGGTAGGAAGGGACTTTTAGAGATCATCTAGTCCAACTCCCCAGCAAAAGCAGATCCACTTAGATTAGGTTGCATAGGAACACATCCAAGCAGGTCTTGAAGATCTCCAAGGAATGAGACTCCACAACCTCCCTGGGCAGCCTGTTCCACTGCTCCATCATCCTCACAGTAAAAATATTTTTTATATTTAAATGGAACTTTTTGTGTTCCAGCTTTATCCCTTTATCCCTTGCCCTGTCACTAGATACAATAGAAAAAAGGGATACCCCAACCTCCTGACACCCATCATTTAGATATTTGTAAATATTAATAAGATCCTCTCTCAGTCTCCTCTTTTCTAGTCTAAACAGCCCCAGTTCCTGCAGTCTTTCCTCATATGAAAGATGTTCCAGTCCCCTGATCATCTTAGTAGCCCTGTTTTGGACTCCAGAAGTTCTCTGTCCCTCTTGAGCTGATAGAATGTAATCTAATCTAATAGAAATTAATTAATTTTAATCTTAATATTCAATTCTCATATGGATTATAACATTACGGAAAGGTAAAATTTGCAAATATTTATGTATATTGTAGGCGTATTTCTTTGACAGACTTTATTTTCCACCCTTCTATTTATGAACTGAATATATGATGGGTTTGTTTTTGGATAGGACTTGATACCATAGAAATTGATGATTGACTCTCACCAAATCCCTTCACATACACATTTACATATATACAATAGTATATGTATGTTCAATATCCATAGACCTGTATTGAGTTCAGAAATTACTCAAGAATATAAAAATAAACCTGGTAGGTTACACATTACTGATGCTGTCATGATAGCCTGAAACTGAACTCAATCACATAGAGATACCTAAGTTTTCATGTGGGAAAAAACTGTTCCAGTTTTAGGGCAATTGCCTAGAGGAGTTGCGAAGTCTCCTTCCTTGGAGGCCTTCAAGATCCACCTGGACACGTTCCTATGTGACCTGATCTAGGTGAACCTGTTTCTGCAGGAGGGGGTGGACTAGATGATCTCTAAAGGTCCCTTCCAACCCCTACCATTCTATGATTCTATGAAAATACAATTAAAATGTGAAAATAATGAGTCTATTCATCTGTTATTATGTTATTTCAATTCAAACTAAAAGATCCCAATTTTTAAGAGAAAGGCTACTCTAACTATGTATGACAATCGGCTTTTCATGCTTTCATGGTTCAGATTAGAATCTTGATCCGTAAAAAAATTAAAGTATCTACTGACATTCAGTGAGGACTAGAAGACTGATTGACACTTCAAGTATTTTTTAGCAGATATCACATTTCCTTCCTAACAGACTATCAGTGCTGGTCTAATCATAAGCATATTCTGATAGAAAGTACAATAAACATTCAGATATGTATCTTCCTTTACATGACCTCCCTCAAGAAACAAGGTATCATGTTACATTCTTTTCAGAGATTTCTTCAGAGCTGTCAAGCCATTGCACAAAGCATCATGGATGGAGATATCTATGTTTCCTCTAATTTCTTTTAAGAGATTAAGACAATTGATTCAGCTAATAGATATGCTGTTAATAAATAGATATTTTTATCTTTAATGATACAAAAATAATGTGTTTCACAGTTATGAGTCACATAGTTTGTGACAGTCTTAAAGCATTTAACTAAAACTAGTAATTAGTACTCAAAATAAACTAAAACTTTCAATATTTCTATTCCCTTTTTTCTAAACAAAAAATAAGTAGATTATGAGTGTATCAACCCTGGTTAGAGCATATGGATCCTGTCATTTCTGGTGATTCCAGGCAATTCTTGTAATTTCAGTTAGAAACATGGAGATATGTAGGAGAACATTATCAAAAAGCTTTAAATTGCCATCACTACTGTCTTTTGCTTTTAACATAGTCTTTCTTTCTTAGGTCCACAGATACATCTTTTGATTCACAGAAGAGATTATTATTTATTTTTTTATTTTTCCAGTTATGATAAACGAAACTTAAGTAAACAATCACATAGAGAGCAAGTTTTACATGGAGTCTCATTTCCTATTCAGTTTACAGTATATAAAAATGTGACCAAAATGCTTGTAGAATAATTTCATCCTGACATGAGTCACTGGATTTCTGTGTAAAGGGTGTAATTGCAACTACTACAGCTGAAAGTACAGAGCTTGAAGTGTAAGGTAATGCTATTTCAAGCAGTATAGATCTTCATATGCTATACACAAAACAGACAACATGCAAACAATACTGGGATGATTTGAAATTTAGATCAGTGTATTAACTGGTTCATCAAACACAGAGCAGTTGCACATCACTCTGTAATATTTTCTAGTTTCATGTTTTTATAATAATGCCTTGTTAGAAGGAACCTGTTAAAACCTGAGCTACTAATAAAGAGCTATAACATCCACTCCAGGGTTTTGGCATATACTTTGTGATACTTTTTTTCTGAGGAATCTGTATTATGTTTGAATGCTCTCTATTAATACAAATAAAAAATAAAACTGAAAAAAAATCAGAACTAGAAGAAATAAAATATTAAAAACCAGGAAATTATGTTTGTCAATACTTGCTATTCTGTATTTGGATGTGCATGAATAAAGCCTAAATACTATAGAGTTTTGTCTCTCTGTTACAGACAGGTTTTGTTTAAAATCCTTTCCTTACCTTTTATTTGAAAAGCAGACTAGCCATGAAAAATGTTCTAAAATCCAACCATTTAACATATTTTCTCTGATTCTACACAATGCTAGTAGCCCTATATCAGAAGAAATAAACATCAAAACAGATGTTACTGATTCTGGGGAAAAAAAAGGGTATACAATACAATGGCAAAGGTAACACAAGTCTTTGTCCAAAACTGAATACAAACATTGCACTCATTTTTAAAAGAAATCACAGAATCATAGAATCATGGGATCATTTTGATTGGAAAAGTCCTTTAAAATCATCTGGATCTGGTCTAACCACTAATCTACCACTGCCAAGCCCACCACTAAACTATATACCTAAGCACCTCATCTAAACATCTTAAACAGTAATTTCAAGGGATGGTGACTCAACCACTTTCCTGGGCAGCCTGTTCCAACGTTTAATGACCCTTTCAGTGAAGAAGCTTTTCCTAATATTCAATCTGAAACTTCCCTGGTGCAACTTGAGACCATTTCCTCCTGTCCTATCATTTATGACTTGGGAGACCAACTCCCACCTTACTAAAACCTTCTTTCAAGTAGTTGTAGATAGTGACCATGTCTCATCTCAGTCTTCTCTACTTCAGGCTAAACAAGCCCAACTCCCTCAGCTACTCCTGATAAGACTTGTTCTCCAGATCCTTCAGCAGCTTTGCTGCCTGTCTCTGGACACACTCCAACATTTCAATGTCTTTCTTGTAGTGAGGTGCCCAAAACTGAGCACAGTATTAAAGGTGCAGCCTCACCAGCACTGAGTACAAGGGGACCACCACTTCTCTGATCTTGTTGGTCACACTGTTTCTGACACCATCCAGGATGCCATTGGTCTTCTTAGCCCCCTAGACACATGGCTGACTCATGTTTGGTTGGCTGATTCAAGACATCCAACATGTCTTCACCAAGTGCAAGCCTTGCATGATCAAGCCCTCTATGATCAAGTGAATACATCATTGAACAAGGCAAAAGCAACACTTATCATCTGTCTGGATTTCTACAAGCCTTTTGACATTCTCCCCCAAAATCCTTATGTCTTTCTCTAAGAGCTGTGACTGTGATCATTTTATGATGAGCTATTTCTTCCTTTCTTAGGACTGAAGTCACAGAATTAACAAGTCTATATTGTATTGTTTCTTTTGATCTGCCCAAATTCTAGCTTTGTTCTGATATTCAAAAAACAAATTACATATATTTTACAAAACCTTTTCTGAATTCTGTAGTAAGGCATTTTCAAAGCACTTGGCAAAAAAACAAGATCTTTAATCATTCCAAAGATCAAATACTCTTAATGTTTCTTTTACAAGTTCTTACACTAAACTTCTTTATTTTACAGAATTAAAAAACCTCAAACCCAACAAAAAAATCCCTTAATCCAACCTCAGCAGGATATTTACTTTTAATTTTCTAAAATTAATTAGTTTTGAAGGTTCTTAATTCAGTCTCCAAAGTTAAACATAGAAAATATGATTTTAGATCAGCACACTGTTCCAGAACAGTCAGACAAGACAATCATTAAGGAAAACTGTATAATCTCTTAATCTATTATCTTTACACATTGCATCACCATTTTCAAACTATGACAACTGAATGGCAATAGTTAGACTAATATAATATCAACTATGGAAAAAATAGAGAATTTGTTTGTAGTACTTAAATACATTTCCATACCAGTGCTCACACAGATGATGCCATAGTCTTTGTGAAATACAGAAAACTTTCTGTCATCTCTGTAAGTACTCTAGGTTATTATTAATATTGCTAGAAGATGTCAAAACTAGAACTTTCCAGAGAAAAGTACAAATATCAACAGTTCTGACATTTAAAGATGATTTGGTATTGTCCACTATATTCAGATAAGTTATTAACAATTATTAAAACACAATTTGCACTTTTTAGATAAGGAACCTTGACTTTTTATTTTGTATTAACTCCAGACTACTCCAGAAGGAGGATTAATTGTCTTCTATTGGTAGTTTCAGTTTATGTAAACACATATGTTTTCATCTGAGTGTTACTTAAGGTTTCCAGATCTCAAGTTCATATTCTCTTCACTGCCAATAAGTTTTTGTCTCATTGTTTTTCAACATTATTTATTTTATTGTTTTTAAATGAAGACTTTTCAAAGGACTGTAGATAATCCTGACTTATAAAAAGAAACTAAATCAAACAAACTTTACGGGTTTAATAAAATCATTTCCTACATTTCTAAAATTACCAATAACCCTTCACGGAAATCATTAATTTGGTATAGACAATAAAACACATATTAATGCATTCAATCTATGGATACACTAAAACAAAACAATGTCTTTGCTAGGAGCCATGGGTGATTTTCGTGCCCGAATCACTACACACATGCAGCTCAGTAAACATACTAAATATGTAAATAAAATGCATACATATGCATTGTTTTACTGCTACTTGTAGTTGGGGTATTCATAATTAAATGAAAGCAATTTGTTCACTTCTTCTACAAAAAGAGTCCTGTTCCTTTACTGTCTTGCTCCTGCTGCACCCTGGAGCTGCTGTTATATACATAGAACACTGGTGTATAAATCATCAGATATAGAAAATCTGGCAGAGTGCTGTCTGTGACACCTCTCTTACAGCAACAAATATAAGCCTTTCTTACTGACAGCCATGCATAAGGTAATAGAGACAGAATCTCATACTTAACTATGTCACAAAAGTGTTCCTCTCTAATAAATATATAACTCTCTAAGCTAATATCAAAGCCCATCCTTTGGCAACTGGCTGTAATCGGCATTGCATTATTAGAGCTCTTGGACCAGATGACCTACAAAAGTCCCTTCCATCCTCAACCATTTTGTCAGTCTTTCATTATGTAAATCCTGCTAAGTATGTATTTCTGTTTTGACAGTGGACTATTGAAAATATTTAATCAGAAAATAGTTGCAAATAATTTCCACAGTTTCTCTATGATTTCGCTTTGGCTGCTTACTACCGTCCTCTTTGTAAAACAGTCTGTTTACTGTTTTGGTTTTTTTTTTTTGTCTTTCTGTGACTTACAGATAGAACTCTTATGTTTTTTGGATATTGATCCTTTATAAAGCAGAGTAAGCTTTGCCAATTTTCTCCCACTGGGAATTCTATATCAATACGAAATCTGCTTGTGTTAGAAGAAATCTGTTTATAAAAAGTGTTTCTAATGCATATAATATAATATTAGTAATCGTGATCATTAGTTAAAAAGGATCTTGTTTCCCCACTCCCCCATCTCTCCTTAAAACCTCTGTATTCTATGTTGTTCAGCTTAGAGGTTTATTTTCCTCATCCTTTATTAGTGTAGACAATAATTCATGGCACTATTGACCTCTTGATTTCACGCACCTATAGGTAAAGGATATGTACCAGTTCCCTGAGACACTAACTTACACAACCACACCAAAAAAAAAACCAAACCAAACCCACAAAAAACACAGATTAATCATCCATTTGTGTTTAAAATTAGTATTTGTCTTTGAAATTTTCTAATTTTAGAGGCTAGGGAATGAAATTTAAAATATATCAGCAAAACACAATATCGTCTGTAACCAGTGTTTGACAAAATGGCATTGGAATAGTATACAGTAAAAATGCAACATATTCAGTTTTATGGTCTTTGGTTCTGAGTTTGTGATGTGTTGAATAGCTTAACTACTTAACTACCAAAGCCTACTAGAATCAAGTGTACTCAGCTCTTTATTGGGGGATTAAGGACACTCCTTTGTCTTTGTTAAATCATGCTCTTTTTGTTTTAAACTTTTTTACTCTCGATGCAGCTGGCCTTTCGGCTGCTGATTGTCATTGGCAATCCCCAGCTCAGCAGAAACCTGCAGTATTATGGAAAGATCCTATTGATGGATCCACGAGAGGCCCTGACCCAGTTCTATTATGGGGTAGAGGGTATGTTTGTATTTTCCCAACAGATGAGCCTGTACCTCGGTGGATTCCGGAACGCTGTGTTCGACATGCCAAAAACGAAAATAGGCAAGCGCCGAAAGAGGTTTCAACGCCTGATGTTGATACCACGACAACCTCGACGACAACAACATGATTTTGACTATTGGTCATCATTACAGATCTTTGCTTATTGGCTTAGCATAATATGGAATAATGCCAACTCTTCAATTAACTTAAAACTATTGCATGGAGAAATTCTCTCTTTACAAAATATAGAAAGATTGCAGTTGCCTCTCGCCCAACGTGCTCATGATTTTGTTAGTGTTTTAAAAGCTTCTTTTCCATCCTTATCTTCATTTTATAAAGGAATCTATTGCCTTATAGGAGCAACTTTATGCATAATTGTCCTAGTTGTAGTATTACCTTGCATATTTCGTTTAATGTATGATATGATAAAACAAACGAGTATAAAAACAAAAAAATTACAATTAATGGCTACACAACACGTTCCCGCTAAAATACATACTGAATAAAAAGAAAAAAGGGTGAAATGATGAGACCAATCTGCCTGAAAGGGTAGAATGGCCCTCGAAAGGATTTGCCTGGTAAGGGTTAATCTTTTCTAAGGAAGCCTGCCTGAAAGGGTTGGCTCCTTAAACAAAGCCCCTAACTTAAGCAAAAACATCCTGTATACACAACAATGATAACGACACCAGATGTCTTGTAGCCACGGAACATATATCACAAAAATGTAGTAAACAGTACCATAAATTTTGTAGATAACATTTGATTGATTTGTAGCATATAGAAAATATACGTACTCATATTGTTTGTTAACCTATACTGATGACCTTTGCGATATGTACTGACTATAAAAAGAGCATAAGAAGAAGCAATAAACTGTCACTTGCCCTAAGAGCAGTGGTCCGCCTGTCCTTCATCGTCCTGGAAAGAGCTGGTCTCTGACACTTTATAAATGACATTCAGCATCACCATACCTTGCATGTTTATCACAAACATAAAAGGAGTAAAGTGTGATTAAAATAACTCTAGTCTGTGTACTAAAATGATTCTAGGACTTAATGTGTTCTCTATCAATGTTTACTTAAGTAAGTTTTGGCTATATTTTTATTGTCTTTTTACACACACAAAAAAACCCAAAAACCAAAACCAACCAAAAAAAAAAAAAAAAGATCAATTTGCGCCTGCTGCTCCAGCCCATCAATTGTGTAAGTCATTACAATATGGAAACAAAACCAACTCCTTTAATAACCACGGCTGATATAAAAAACCATGAACTGAGGGCTTTCTTAAAGATTCTTTTTTATTTAATCAACTCCAGAAATCTTGTGTCACTACAGCACCTTGCAGACCTGAAAGCTTATTACATAATTAAACTTTATTTCATAACTGGATGCTGAAAGGGAGTTGAAACAGATGGTTGTTCCTATATGTTTAAAAGTGTATAGTACTGCAGCTTCCATCAGTTTCCACATTAATAATTTGACCCAATAATTTCACTCTTTCTAAGATACTCTACAGAAACAAATTCACCTATCCTAGGTACAGAAGAGGATTTAAGCTTCACATTATGACAGCTATTGATCTGTTAGACAGAAATTCTGTCAATATACATACTGTATACTAACAAAAAGAGGTATTATGTAATAAATAGTGTAGTAGAGTACCATGAACAAGCAAGCAGACATTACTTTCTATAAAAAGGAATGAAATCTATATGCTTAGTAACATAAAAGAGTAATATAGGTAGATTACATGGAAAAATCTCAAGTGATAGAGCTGTGGAAAAAAAGTCAATTATTAGATTTCATTACAAGCAGACAGCTGCTGACTTACATTTACGATAGTTAGAGATGTACCATACAACACTACACCATGTCTGTCTCTGAAACAGATAATCTTTGAAAGATTTTGGTTTTATTCAGCATGTATTTAAAATTATGACTCACAAGATACGTAATAGAAAAATGCAACTCTAATCTGGGACAGTACCCTTTCAAAGGAAACACAAATGTTTTTGGAAGAATCATTGGGTCTATCTTTGTGTAAGAATTAAATGCCTTTTTTTGCCCAAGGCTGTCTGATGCACAAAGAATGCTGTACAGAAAGGTAGTATGTAAGTTCAAACTCATTTTAAAACTTCCTCTGTTAAAAATATCCTGATGGTATATAAAATATTCATAGATGTGTCTCTGTGTCTTTTCCCAATACAGAAGCATCACCCTGTAAGTCTTCAGGCTGGAAAAACTGCTCAGCTTTGCTTTATGATTCTTGAGCCTTAAAAGCCACTTACATGATCCATCAAGAAAAAAGCAAAATATATCTATATTTAGCACAAATGATTATCAGAACAAACCACTCAAGTTATAAAAAAATCTTTCTGCATCATTATCATTTTTACTATATCTTGCCAAAATGACTGCTGGATATGTTTTGCCATTTGTCATATATTACAGATATTGTTGTAGCAGTATTGTTGTAGCAGATTGCCAAAGAAAACTAAAAGGCTCATTGCCTTTGCCTTAACACAGTGTTCTGGTTTAGCAAGGAGCAGCTTTTGGCTTAGTAACAGGGGGAGCGGGTTGCAGTGAAGACCCGGTAAAGAGTTTGCGGACCCTCCCCCGGCTCCTGGGTTCACACCCACCTCCGGCCCGGCTGGGCCAATCTGGCGCCTCTGCGATCACTATTTAGGGGACGGGAATTTGGAATGCGAGTCAGGAGGTGTAAGAGGGATACAAGATGGAGGCGACCACGCAGACCCTTCAGCCAGAGGAGGAAGGAAGGAGGAGCAGTAGACCGGAGACCCTTCTGCAAACCGTGGCGAGAATGCAAGCTGTGCCCCTGAAACCTGTGGAGATCCGTGGCAGGACTGAGAGCCACCAGCAGCTCCATGTGAGTGAGCCCGGACGGGCGAGGGACTGTGTGGGGAGACGGCCATGGCCCAGGCCGTGTTGGAGAGCCTGCACGCCGCAGAACAGCCCCACACGAGAGGCAGAGAGGAGCTGCAGCCTTTGGAATGGGTGCACGTCGGAGCAGCCCGTGCAGGGCTGCCATGCATGTGAGTTACCCCACGGACTCGCAGGGAGGACTGGTGTGGAGTTCATCCGTCCTGAGGAGGGACAGACGGCAGAAGCTATTGGGAGCAGACTGACTGAGATCTCCACTGCCTGCCCCCCCGAACCGTTCGGGGGGGGCAAGGTAAAAACCCCGGGATCAGGGCTCTGAGCCCGGGAAGAGGGGAGGTGTGGCGGGAAGGTGTTCTTAAAAAGGCTGGTTGGACTCTTCATTGACGTATTCGTCTGTGTTGTTTCGTTTTGGTTATGTTTTGGGTTTTTGTGGGTATGTTTTAGTTGATGTTGCATTAAATTATTTTCTGTTTTCTTCCCCAAACCGAGTAGCCTGGTCTGTTTTGTCCTGAACCTTAAGCGGCAATTAAGCCCTCCCTGCCCTTGAGCAATTCTCAGCCTCTTCGGTACTTGAGGCTAATCGTGGTCTTTGTTCCCTGATGGGCCTAAACCACGACACACAGATACTATTAAGACAAGTTGGTATATTTAAGATAACAGCATGGAACTGGCATATTTCAGCCAGATCTTGTCATAACCATGTGTTTTTGGAAGCCAAGAGGAGTACTCTAGGGAGTTTCAAATGACTTCTGCTTAGGTGGCTGAAGCTTGCCCAAGTGACAAGAGATACTGAATGGATGAGAAGGAAAATTACTTTCAAATTGCAAAGCAGGCCAGCAGTAGTCTTGAATTACTTTGAATACACGTTTCTTGATCCTTCAGATAGCGATCTATTTCCTAACAATCCCTTCCTATCTTTATATGCATCAGCAGTATTAATTCAAATGCATTATTTATGAATTTATCTATTACTTTGTAGTTGTTTCCCTCATCTCTCTCATAAAGGAATATGAAAAATTAAGAATCTATTGACGAAATTACTGATTCTAAGGCTCTTACTCCCTGTGCCACTCATCTGTTTAACAAACACTTTTTAAAAAACCTCAAAAGTTCCATGTACATTAAATATCATAATTGCAAGAAGAGTAGTATTTAATTTAGTTAAAGAGCTGAGAATATACATGTTGCAGTTTAATCCCAGCTGACAATAACAACACCACAGTTCTTCCCACACACTCACTCCTCTTCATCTCTGCAGAATGGTAAGAAGAACCAGGAGAAAAAGGTTAAGATGAAGATTTGTGAGTTGATATAAGGACAATTTAATAGGACAACATAAAGAGAGAATAAGCAGTTAACCCTGTCCCTGCCAAAACCAGGACATTTGTGTACCAATTTGACAAATATCTAAGCTGTACAAACATGCTTTCATTAGAAAACTACTGACAAGGCCAGTAGTTTTATTACCAATAGAACATCAACAAATATGAGAATGCTTTCTTTTGGCATGTTACACTTTTTGTTACTCCGCCATTATGGGTTTTACATAAAAAATGTAAAAGCTGTGATAGGATAAACCATTAACTAGAGGTAAAGACACATTTCTATTGTCTAATGTAGCTTAGTCAAAACTTAAAATACTGCCTTTATGTCAGAGTGATTTTCAATGGCAGAAAGTCTTTTAAGCAAGTAAAGAAGGAAACATTAAATAAATTACTAGATTATGCCAGTGATATTCAGTAAAGACATCTGTGGTATGACTATATAATGAAACTAAAGAACACAGTTTACATTACTTACTAAGGTGAATCAAGCATTGAGATGTAATAATTCTGCTAGTAATAAGCTAGATTGTCAGCTGATTAAAATTGCATTGGTCTTTTACCTTTTCAGAAATAAGCTAAATCGCTGAAAAGTATAAAATGAAGTAAAAAGTATAATAGTATGAAAGATTGGTGATACAGACAGAAAAAAAAAAAAAGCTGTTAGTCTGCTTTTTGAGGACAACCTCAGTTCCTAGCATGCATTATGTGACAAGAATAGAAAAGGGATATAGAGATTCAAGCAATATTACAGTGTGTTATCCCCCAGATACACAAATTACTGTTAAACATCCATCATACTACGTAGACTAGGAGTGGGAATCTTGAGTTCAGAGTTGGATGCTGTGGTGTTCAGCATCTGCAGCACAGAAATACACAGAGTTATTATTTGGGATATATTCGGATAGCTATAGTAGCTGTAAAACATATATGTAAATTGGATTTTTAAATGGGTAAACGCCTATCAAGATATAGAGTACCTTATGTGTGATAGCTTAATTTAGTAGTTTGATTTATGCCATGGATTAAGTCAATATGAGGGGAATGTGAGTCCATTGCTAAATGCTGAGGGTGCCCTGGTGTCTGAGGATGCAGAGAAGGCCAAAGTACTGAATGCCTTCCTTGCTTCAGTCTTTACGGCCAAGGCTGATACTCAGGAAGCCCAGTCCGGCAAGGACAACAGGATGGCCAGGACAGCAGAGGACTTGCCCTGGGTGGAAGAGGAAGAAGTTAAACACTTGATGGCCAAGCTTAATGCTCATAAGTCAATGGGTCCTGATGGGATGCATCCTAGAGTGCTGAGGGACCTGGCTGATGTGATTGCTAAGTGTCTCTCCATCATTTTTGAACAATCATGGAGGACAGGTGAGGTGCCTGAGGACTGGAGGAAGGCCAATGTCACACCAGTCTTCAAAAGATGCAAGAAGGACGACCTGGGAAACTGCAAGCCAGTTAGCTTCACCTCCATCCCTAGAAAGGTGATGGAACTACTCATCATGGGTGCCATCTCAGAACATATGAAGGAAAAGATGGTTATCAGGGGGAGTTAACGTGGCTTCACCAAGGGAAAATCCTGTTTGACCAACATGATAGGCTTCTATGAGTACATAACCAGTTGGCTAGATGAGGGGAGAGCAGCAGATGTCATCTGCCTTGACTTCAGCAAGGCTTTTGACACTGTCTACCATTACATCCTCATCAGAAAGCTCAGGCAATGTGGCTTGGATGAGTGGACAGTGAGGTGGATTGAGGGCTGGCTGAATGACAGAGCCCAGAGGGTAGAGATCAATGGCACAGACTCAAGTTGAAGGCCTGTGGCCACTTGAGTTCCACAGGGATCAGTTCTTCGGCCAGTCTTGTTGAATATCTTCATCAACGACCTGGATGAGAGGACAGAGGGTACCCTCAGCAAGTTGGCTGATCATATCAAATTGGGAGGACTGGCCGATTCACCAGAAGGCTGTGCTGAAATTCAGCAGGATCTTGACTGGCTGGAGAGGTGGGCAGAGAGAAGCCTCATGACGTTCAACAAGGACAAGTGCAGCGTCCTACATCTGCGAAGGAACAACCCCATGCACCAGTACAGGCTAGGGATTGACCTGCTGGAGAGCAGCTCTGCAGAGAGAGACCTGGGAGTCCTGGTTGATAATAAACTAAATATGAGCCAGCAATGTGCCCTCGTGGCCAGGAAGGCCAATGGCACCCTGGGATGCATCAAGAAGAGTGTGGCCAGCAGGTCAAGGGAGGTTCTTCTCCCCCTCTACTCTGTCCTGGTGAGGCCTCATCTGAAGTACTGTGTCCAGTTCTGGGCTCCTCAGCTCAAGAGGGACAGAGAACTTCTGGAGAGAGTCCAGCACAGGGCCAGCAAGATGATAAGTGGGCTGTAACATCTTTCATGCAAGGAAAGACTGTAGGAACTGGGGCTGTTTAGTCTAGAAAAGAGGAGACTGAGAGAGGATCTTACTAACATTTACAAATATCTAAATGGTGGGTGTTAGGAGGTTGGGACAGCCCTTTTTTCTATAATAGCTAGCAACAGAACTAGGGTTAATGGGATGAAGCTGGAGCACAAAAAGTTCCACTTAAATATAAGAAAAAACTATTTCACTGTGAGGGTGAGGGAGAACTCGCACAGGCTTCCTAGAGAGGTTATGGAGTCTCCTTCTTTGGAGATCTTCAAGACTCGCCTGGACATGTTCGTATGAGACCTAATCTAGGTTGACCTGCTTCTGCATGGGAGTTGGACTTGATGATCTCAACAGGTTCCTTCCTACCCAACCATTCTATGATTCTCTGATAATACAGAGGAACTCTCATGCTAAAGACTTCTAAAAAGGGTAGCATTATTATTGTTGTTACTTAGGGAGGTCAATTCATTTAATTCATTTATTCTCTCTTTAGATCACTCTTTCTTACCATTAGGATCAAACAATTGTAAAGCCTTCAGGAGCTGTGATTGCTCCTGAATTATGTAATTTCCTCATCTGAAAGAGAGTAGAATGATTCAATAGAGAAAAAATTAATATCATTATGTCTAGAACAGATTGTTCCCTTCCTGATAAAGATGTAAAATGCAAGAATTCATGGACTAGCGAACACTGAACAGGAAAAATTCTCTTTGCATTTGAGGTAGAGCAGTTTTATGAAGGATTCTGCCACACACTACATGTAAAGTCATGCCTCAACAAAGTATCAGCTTTAATGTTTTTTTTGCTTTCTTGAAATTGATCTACATTTATAATTTTCTGATATGACTTATTCATAACATCTTAGCAGTGTTAAGATCTGTTGACATTCTGAAGTGTAGATCTAATATTAGGTTTAGGATTCTGTTTGATTCTTTCTGAAATAATTAATAGAGATATTTTAAAATAGAAATTAGAAAAAAAAAGAAAAATAAATATGTGCTTAGTTTCTGGGTTTTTTTTTTTAATATTCATGTACAGAGTCTTTCAATGTAAGACATTATTTATATATATAATGTCCCCTGTACTCAACACTGATGAGGTCATACCTCAAGTACTTTGTTCAGTTTTGGGCCTCTCACTACAAGAAGGACATTGAGGTGCTGGAGCATGTCCAGAGATGGGTAATGAAGCTGGTGAGCAACTAGGGAACAAGTCTTATGAAAAGCAGCCCAGGGAGTCAGGGTTGTTTAATCTGGAGAAGAAGAGTCTGAGAGGAGCCATGATCACTCTGCAAATACCTGAAAGGGAATTATAGTGAGTTGGAGGTCAGTCTCTTCCTTCCAGTAATGAATCATAGGACAAGACTACTGAGGTATTTTCTTCTAGGGAAAAAAATAATAGATTTTTGATCCTGCCGGGAGGTTTTTACCATTAAAGTTCAGAAGACAAACCATCTTTCCTTTCCTGCAGTGACATCATGTATTGTTTGCAGTTGATCTCTCTTCCCTAGACCATATGCTCTACTGCCATATTTTGGCTAGTAACTTCCTTGGTTTTAATGACAAGTTCCTTGATCTTACCTAATTATCTCACAATAATAAAGTAATACTTTTCAGGACAATCCTCAGATGAATGTAGTTATAAAAGCATTATTGTAATTCATTATTACGTAATCATTCATTTAATTATATAATTATTGGAAGCTCAATCTTAAATTGGTACTGAAAGGTTGAAATTTTGTGCTGTTCAAATTTTAGTACAGTAAAATCTTGCACAGTAAGGCTGCAAGATTTAGAAGGAAAGACGTGAAAAAGACACTAGAAAAAAACAACATGTATCAGCACACAGAAATGGTAGAGACAGGAAGCACATGGTCTAGGAAGTATTACACAATCACAGAATCACAGAAATGTAAGCATTGGAAGGGACCTCGAGAGATCACCTAGTCTAACCCCCATGCCAGAGCAGGACCATCTAGAGTAGATCACACAAAAACTTATCCAGGTGGGTTTTGAATGTCTTCAGAAAAGAAGATTCAACAACTCATTTGGGCAGCCTATTCCAGTGTGCTGTCACCCTCACAGTGAATAAATTCTTGTCTTTCTTTGGAACCTCTTGCATTCCAGATTGTACCCATTGCCCCTTGTCCTATCATTGGACATCCATGAGAACAGTCTGTCTCCATCCTTCTGATACTCACCCTTTACATATCTGTCAACATTAATGAGGTCACCTCTCAGCTTCCTCTTCTCCAAGCTGAAAAGTCCCAGCTCTATCAGCCTTTGATCATATGGGAGATGCTCTACTCCCTTCATAATCTTTGTGTGCAGGGGTTCTTCTTCATCATGCAAGACGGGAGCGACCAGACACCAATACGATGTGCATCAACTCCAAATTTATTGCCACATAATCATCACTTATATACTTTTTCCAAATGCTGTATACATGCTACAATTCATGGCAATTAGTTAATACTAAGGTTCACACACTATGCATAAGGCCTCAAAGTTTCATTTTTGTAACAACTTAGACACCAACCTCATTGTGTTAAAATACCATCCTTATTGTACTTAAAACATCAACCTTATTGTGCTTAAAATATCACCCCATCTGTTTGGCCTTCAGTTAGTTTACTCTCACACTAAACTACGGTTATGCTTACCTTACATTTTACTTAACTTTATACTATTGTTAGTTACATATGTTGCAATTGATTAGTCATGTACATGTGATCACACAATGCTTAACTGAATGTTCTATCCTTTCTTCTTGTTTTGACTTTGCATCTGTTACAGTCTATCATTTCAGTTTCTTCCCTGCTCAAGCTTGCTGTCAGATAGGCATTCTTTTCTTTTATTTTTCTGCTGCCACAGGCGGTTCAAAGATGAACTGCTTACTTCCTCTGTCTTTGTCTAGCTCCATATCACTCATTATAGCCCAGGCCCCAACATTTGTGACCCTGCACTGAACTCTCTCCAGCAGCTCCCTGTTGTTCTTGAACTGAGAGGTCCAGAACTGGACACAATATTCCAGATGAGGTCTCACGAGGGCAGAGTAGAGGGGGAGGAGAACCTCTATTGACTTACTGCCCACATCCTTTCAAATACATTCCAGAATGCCATTGGCCTTCTTAGCCATGAGGGCACATTGCTGGCTAATGATCATCCTGCTGTCCACCAGGACCCCCAGGTCTCTCTCCCCTACACTACTCTCTACGAGTTCATTCCCCAACCTGTACTGGTACGTGGGGTTGTTCTTTCCCAGATGCAAGACTCTACACTTGCTCTTGTTGAATTTCATCAGATTTTTCCCTGCCCAGCCCTTTAGTCTGTCCAGGTCTCACTGAATGGCAGCACACTTTCTGACAGTGCCCTCTGTTCCCTCACCAAGGTCATTAATGAATATATTGAATAGTACCAGTCCCAGCATTGATCCCTGAGGGACTCCAGTAGATACAGTCCTCCAGCTAGACTCTGCCCCACTCTCTGCCTTCTTTCCTTCAACTAGTTAACAATCCACCTCAGTACCTGGTAATCCAGCCCACACTTTCTCAGTTTTGCTGCGAGGATGCTGTGGGAGACATTATAAAATGCTTTACTGAAATCATGATAAACCATATCCCCTGCACTGCCACCATCTATTCAGCTGGTTACAACTTCATAAAAAGCTATCAGGTTGTTCAAACATGACTTCCCCTTGGTAAAGCCATATTGACTGCTCCTAATGATCCTATTGTCTTTTAAATATCTGGAGACAGCATCCAGGATAAGTCGTTCCATCACCTTTCCAGGGATGGAGGTGAGGCTGGCCACTCTGTAGGTGGAGAGTGGTTTAGGAATGACCCCTCCCAGCTCCCTCAGCACCTGTGTGTGCATCCTATTGGGGCCCATGGATTTATCTACATTCTGATTGCTCAACTGATCTTTAAACAAGTTTTCATCAGCCAAACAAAAATCCTCCCTTAACCTAACTTCCTCTGGAGTCTGTGGCTCCTGAAGACAGTTTCCAGCAGTATAGACAGAGACAAAGAAGACATTCAGTAACTCGGCCTTCTCTGCATCCTCTGTCACCAGGGCACTCACCTTATTCAACAGTGGGCCTACATTGCCTCTAGCATTAATCTGCAAGGCATTTGAAGAAGCCCTTCTTGTTGTCCTTGACCTTCCTTGCAAGGTACAACCCTAATGAGGCTTTAGCTTTTCTAACTGCCTCCCCACATCCTCTGACAACATTCATATATTCATCCCAAGTGCCCATCCCTTCCTTCCATGATCTGTAGACTCAGAACTATCTATACACTCAGAAACATTACTTCAATTGCTCCTGAGGTTTGTGACACATTACACAGAGAAGGTAGTTGCTCCTATTGAAATGGTTAGGAAATGGCACAAAACTGTGCTAAATATTTTTGAGTTGAAAATCATCCTGTGCCAATAAGTGACTGAGTGATATGACTAAGAATGCCTCTCTTCATTTGCCAATGGCATATTTGCAGACTAATTTTCCTATGAATAAGTAAATGGGACACTAATAATTTGAAAGGTAAAATTTATGAATGAATGAGAAATCAATGATACTTTAATTATTGTATCTTTCCTTTTATCAATTAATCATTTATGTGGTTTGTTTTACATACAACCTATTTCATGAATACTAAAAGATCAGATTGTGTTTTAATTTTTTTCTTGAGAGTATAAATATGTCTAACTTTATAAGAAAAAAAATTAATTCATGTTGTCCTTGTTTTAAAAAAAAAATCAGAAAAGAAGTCTAAAAATCTAAATTCTTTTGCTATCAATCATCAAGAAAATTACAAGTACTTTTTTCACATCATTAGCAAAAGGCACAATCTGTCTTTTCTGCACTTTTGTATTATTCAAATACGGCTTTTCTATCTTCTTTATGGATATTTTGAGAGAAGAGAATTAGTTCTGTATGCTAATAATACCACATCTGCCATTTCTAATGCCATGAGAAGTGCAAGCAAAATCACGCAACTTTAATCTCAGGTGCCCTAATTTAGATTGACAGTATAATAGTAGTAATTTGATATGAGAGTATGTCAGAATACATATGAATTTTTATATTCATTCACTTACATCTTTCTTTCACAGGAGAATTACTTTAGTTTACCTTTGCAAAAGTAATTTTCAGTATGATACCCCAAAAATGAAGATGAAAGATAAAGACCTGTGTCCATGGTGAGTGTTACTCTTTTATGATGTTTAAATTACCATTGCAAAAACCTCCATAAATTGTTTTCACTGGTAAGCGTTTCAGAGTAAATGAAATCCCAACTGGCATTGAGGTAAAAGTCTGTGAAGAAATACTTCTCTTAGGGTGATACTACAGTGTGATCAACAGATGGGACTGTGAAGAGGAAAAACAGATTTAGGAAAAAGAAAGAGAAGTGAACTGAAACACAGACTCTTTAGGAAATTATATCATAACATCTACAATGATAGAATAAGTCAACAAGTCTTTATGAAGTTTAGAAAAATTTTAATTAAGCCTCCAAGATATGTCATGAAGCAATTCAGGATCAATGTTATGTTAAATACGGTAGTGTCTGTGAACATTGAATATAGCAGTTTTATTGCACATTAACAATGTTGTTAAATCTTTTTTAACTGTTAACAGTTTTCTTAAACAAGAGAAAAACTCAAAGAAAACACTTCCTACCCTTTATTCTCATACTCCATAGGCAACTGTCTGGATTTTACTTTGTTTAGTCTTATTTTTAAGTTGTTCCTTCTTCCTAAAAAGAAAAGAATGTTTCATTCAAAGTGAAAATAACAAAGTGTCTTTCTTGGTGTAACATCATGGCAGAGCAAAAACAAAAGTGAACCTCCGTTTCTGTGCTGAAGGTGATTAATACTTGTGTTATTAACTACGAATAGTGAATTTTCACTGTCCATTGAACTGCAGAAAAAAAAGGTTATCTACAGTACTTTTCATAACTATCTTCTTCCACAAAACTGTTCAATGCTAAAGATGACTAGGTTCTTCAGAGATGTCTGTGCTTTGGAGTATTTTCACTTACATAATTATATCTAAGAAAGTGCAGTCCTAGCTCTCTCAAATCATAGGCCACTGCATAAATTCATTGAAGAGGCACATTTACTGATGCAAACCTCATTTTTCCGTGCATTTCCAGTTGGAAGTGTGTGCTTTCTGTATTGTAGGTTGAAGAAAGTAAGATCATTAGTTTTCAGTTTCCCATCTTTGAAAGTTTTGGATTTATCCCTTTACACAATCTCTTTTTTCCAATGTGGTTTTGTTTACATTATAATCATAGATGTAAAGGTGCAAATTTTACATAATTCTCCTACCTTTTTGGTAAGAGAGATGTAAAGTAGATAATAGTAATTTCCAGCACTCTGCCACACTGAAGTGGCTACAGGGTTATATTCTTGACAATATTCCTCATAGTACGTGCAAGGTAGCTCTGAATTTCAGTGAATTTATCTATAGATGAAAACTGACATACTGATAAATCATATGAGGTTGCATTCTGGTTTATCAACAAGTCATGCTAACAGAGTAGCACAAGCCTTGACAGTCTTAGGAGCTCATAGAAAATGGATGGTCCTTGTTGGATACCATGTTCCATCCAGCACCTCTTTTGCTCACTTCACTTGTGAAGCAGTGAGTTTCTATTTTTACCACAGGTGCGAACATGACAAAAGGATTGAAGATCACTTGTTATTTCTTTGTATTGTGTATGACTGAGAAAAACAAAGTGTCTCCAGCACTAAGAGAAAATAGGAGTTTAATTAGATTTATCAGAAGACAATAATATGTGACTGCAAATTTTATATAAGAATTCTATGTCAGTGCAGCAGATCCCCTTAGCCTAGTGAAAAATATAGATAATGTAAATGTGAAGTGAAAAACAGGAAAAAGTGAGGCAATTTTAGTGTTCAAAGTAGTTTCAGAATTGAGAAATTGTTTAATCCTGCAGGACTCCAAACAGCTCTCAATGCTCCAAACAGGTCTCAAAGCTGTCGTTGGAAATTTTTCGTGTATCATGATTATTTACAAAACTCATGATACTTGGCAAAAATTGTGAAAATGCTGTATCTGATGCTCTCTGTAAACAAAATATTTTTATAGAAAAAAACTACATTTCCATTGATTACAGTAAACATTTTTGTCTAAATTTAATCCAAAATATATCAAAACTCTTCTAGTTGAATTAGCACAGGGATCATAATTTAGGAATTCCTGACATTTAGGATCAATAGAAAAATGAAGTTTTTTGCAATTTTAAAACTGTTTGGGATTTTGAGGAAGTTGTGGGGCTTTTTGTTAATTTTGTTGTCATTTTAATACATTTTAATTCATTCTATTTTTGTTGTAATACTTTATTATCTATATGTTTATAACTTATTTGAGAAGAAGATTTAGTGATTTTTATCTTTCCAGAAAGTACTAGGATAAACAACATATAAGGAATCAGGAGATATTTTTCATTTTTATGTGATCTATGTAGCTTTTGATGTATCTATGTTTGAACATGAAATTTTTTTGTTCTGATATCCCTTAGTTCTGTTCTTAAAGATGTGAACTGACAGTACTTTCTAACACCAAGTCTTTTAATGCAGTGATTGGTTAATAGACTCTTAATCTTTATAGTTGATGTTCATAATGATTCCTACCACTATTTTCTTTTTATGTGCTGGTTGGAAATTAATCCAATTTACTGATTGTACTTATCTCTGACCAGAACTTCCTTATAATTTCCTTCAGAGCCATCAAGTGCTTACACATCTGTGTCACTTAATGCAGCTGTAAGTCTGAAGCCAGCAGCATGTGCTGTAAGCCTTTTTCTTGAATCCCTTGGAACCCGTTTTATTGTATAATAAAAATTAAAATAGACAATGTGATTAAAGGACCACTGGAAGTGGAAGAATGTGTCATCAGACTTTAAACTGTCTTTAGTAACTAATTTTTTGTTCTTAAAAAAGTGTTCTTAACATGGACAACATACTTATTTTTCTTTACTTTGTGATTTATACTTCTTTGAAACGTATATGGAAAGAGTATTTGTGTTTCGTTGTAAACTCATCTTGCTCAATGTGATTGGAAAAAAAGGTCAGTCACGTCACAACATACATCATAGCATGCATTATTAATAATTATTTCTTGATTGCTATAGATTTTAAATCTTTGTCTCCTTTAATGTTACTGGAGTAAAATAATTTGGTATGATGATAGTCTGTAAGTAAGTTGCCCAATATTGCAGTTCTTTAATTTGAAGTCATAGTCAGCATTCAACAATTGGAAGTTTATCTCCAGATAAGTTTAGGAAAAATACAGGTTACTTTTTAGATCTTAAAAGCTCTGATCTAGAAAACATTCACTTTCTGTTTGCTGTGATTTGGGATTATTTGGATTAATTTCAGATAATGCAGCACATATGAAAAGCCTCCAAAACAAAAACATTTTGTTAGTGTTGAATGAATATGCATGAATAAGTCCATCTTTCACCTTTGTAATCCTACTCTAAGCATTAAAACTGCCAGTGCTAGACTAATATTCAAAGATTCCCGTCTCTCTGAGGATTGTCCATAGGATACTTTTCTAGTATTTATGGAATATTATTATACTATTGACAGATTTCAAAATTGTTAGCCAATGTCATTGTCTTCTCAAGACAACAGCACTGACATACTATGAATGAAGTTTTTGACTGACTTCTCGAGAAGTAACTACAGAATTTACAACTGTAGTGCACCATCAGAATACATCATCACAGAAAATACACATTTTTAGAGAATGTCTCTAATTGTGATGTTGTCAAATGGTTGACAGATGTCTTACTCCTTTAGATTAAGATAGCTGTCATTCAGTCAAACATTTAGCCACTTCAGAATGTTAGTCTCCTTTGACAACAGTTACTCTGATCTATTCAAATACAGGTGTAGAGATATATATATATTTCAAGTTAACACTAGAACTATATTTTGTGGATTTTAAACTGAGACGTATGCAGCTATCCAGAGATTTAAATAAAACAAAACCCAACTAAAAGTTCTTCTTAATCACTTCTATTTGTTTTTTTCAGTTCTATAATGTGGTCAAAATACAGATGTTGTTTAGGTTTTTAATATTGAACTAAAGAACTTGACAGTATGGAGGATTTTACATTTTGTGCTAGATTTCTGTTGTCCACTATTAAGGTTTCTCTATAACTGGCTTTATCACTTAGAATGAGCTTCACCTGTATCCATTCTACCACCTTTCAAGAAAGGGTTAATTAATCCTTTCTCCCCATGATTCTCTTTACAATGCTCTTTGCATACCCAGTAATATCTTTTTTACAACAGTGCAAATGTTTACAAAGAGGTTAAATTCTACTGAAAGAATAATGGACGAGATGAGGTGCTGTTACCACAGAAGAATTTATTTCTGCCAGTGGTGTTTTGATCTGCAGATAGCTGCACATGTATAGAACATGATGAACAGCTGATAACACATGTTTCTCATAACATTTTTCAAACTAGAGAAAACAGTGATTGCTGACAGAGCTAATATATCCTCCTCATTGTAATTTTCTTCCTGAACTCTTGTAATTGTAGACTCATATCTTGTGATTACCAGAAAGTTCACATGTAGTTAATTAGCAGAATAAGTTTCTTCAGCTGTCAAAAGAGGCTATTTCACATTTTTCAAATAATCTTAGATTGTTTAGGTTGGAAAAGATCTTTAAGATTACTGAGTCCAATGGTAAACCTGACACTACGAGCTATGCCTACACCATGTTCCTAAGCGTAACATCTATGAATCTTGTCATTACCTCCAGGGATGTTGACTCAGCCACTTCACTCAATAGCCTTGTCAGAGCTTGATAGAAGGATCTATAAACACTTGTTTATTAAGAACAGACACTTTAGTAACAGAAAAAGTAAAAGCATTACATCACTTTAGATTGTTGAAAAAATGTAAAAATATATCCCTCAAAATGTATCTTGGATGTGAATTTTTGCAACTTCTGTAAAATCTTAAGTTTTACATGTATATAGTTCTACATCATTTGTTTCCCAACTATATCATTATAGATTACAGCTGCATTGTAAGGCATCCTCACATTCTGAAACTCCACCTATTACAATATCAATTTCTTCTAAAACCATCATAATTTCTATCAACCAAGACCATTAAGAACCCCACTGACACTGATCCTGATAGAATAGATATCTTAGTGGTTTATTTTCTGTGATTACAAGGAACTAACAATGATCACATCAACTGGGAATTTTACTGCTTTCTTGAACAAGGCACTTCATCTATCTCAACTGTCAAACAATTTCCAAAATTTTTCCCAGAAATATCATAGAATCATAGACTGGTAGGGTTGGAAGGGACCTTTAGAGATCATCTAGTCCAATCCCCCTGCAAAAGCAGGTCAACCTAGATCAGGTTGCAGAGGAACATATCCAGGTGGGTCTTCAAGACCTCCAAAGAAGGAGACTCCTTAACCTCCCTGGGCAGCCTGTGCCAGTGCTCTCTCACCCTCACAGTGAAATAGTTTTTCTTATATTTAAATGGAATATTTTGTGTTCCAGCTTCATCCCATTACCCCTTGTTCTGTTGCTAGCTACAATAGAAAAAAGGGATGTCCCAACCTCCAGACATCCACCATTTAGATATTTGTAAATATTAATAAGATCCCCCTTCAGTCTTTTCTAAGCTAAACAGACACAGTTCCCACAGCCTTTCCTCATATGAAAGATGTTCCAGCCCACTGATCATCTTGTGGCCCTGTGCTGGACTCTCTCCAGAAGTTCACCTCTCTAGATATTCTTGAGCTGGGGAGTCCAGAACTGGACACAGTATTCCAGATTGTTAGCATTACTGTAATTGGAAAGTTAGAAGTAGTTAGGCTAAGGTCTGTATCGAGGCCTAGTGAGCAGTGTGGGATGCTGATGTAACCTAGCAGTCTAGGGAACTAGTGGGGCATGCTGAGCTTGTGCATTCTTGCTTAAACAAAGCAAAGAGATTAGTGAAGAATGCTGAACGATGAATCTTGTTTTTCTCAAAGAAATTGTTATCTCGAATGTTTACTTGTTTGTTATCTATGGAAATTTCTGGCTGTGGATTTAGATAAGCATAGTCTCAAGTAACTACATGAAAGAGCACAACATAATCCCAAAGTCTAGGAAAACTGGTAAACATCACGTGGACCTGATGAAGTAATCATTTGTGAAAAGTATATAAACTCTGTGAAATTTTCTGTTAATGGGGGCTCTGACTTTGGACACTAGTCCTCAGGTCCCTAGGGCCCTCAGTAAAGCACCGCATAAAACGACCTCGGTTGTTTTGTGTTTTCCTTCGGGAACGGGCAGCAAGATGAGGCCTTAAATAATTTTTAACATTTTAACAAGTAGAAAATACTTTGTACATAAAGCTCGGAACTTCACTCACCATTCACTATTTTATTAAAAGTAATGACATACCAAATTAAACTAGACAAAATATCCTCTGAAAAAGTTACCAGTAAAGTTGTGATTTGAGAGATCTCATAGTATAGATTATAATGAAGGATAAATAAACAGAATAGCCTATATTTTCATAACTTTTATTTTCTCTCTAGCATCAATAACCAGTATCCTAAACTAAACTGGTAATCTTATGACTGTCAAGCTGGTTTTGGATTCTCATACCTGAATATGTATTCTTCAGGAATGAGCAAGAAATTAGTGATTATTCTGTCCTAATTGGTCAGAAGACTTAAATCCTGATGATTATCTTTTTTAGATAAAACTTTATTATTTCACTTTAACCTTCATACCATGCTCCCAAATAACAATACTTCGTTAAAAAAAAAATGACTACCCCCAATATCTAAAGAGATATTTCTCATACCAGAAGTAGACTTGTTTGAAAAACTCAGTTCATTCAAAGGCATTTGCAACCACAAAATCCCAAAATCTACTTCTGCATATTTTTTTGTACAGTTGCATTATTTATAAATTTGGTTACTTTTAGTTCAA
Organism: Colius striatus; assembly: GCF_028858725.1. Classification (NCBI taxonomy): domain Eukaryota; kingdom Metazoa; phylum Chordata; class Aves; order Coliiformes; family Coliidae; genus Colius; species Colius striatus. Next base: position 31,349,071 of record NC_084790.1, read on the forward strand.
TCAACTGGATCATTAATATAAGCTAGTTTAGGACTCTAGACACAAATATGACATTTGCTCATGAAGGTTAGATACTAATGTTAGCTTGATAGAGAAAAAACTGTAACTTCATAAACAATACTATATGTGAAGCTATTTAAAATTTACATAAGTAAAGTCTGGTTTTCTTTTTAAGGTTTAAGTGGTTTTTCATAGTAGTGTGACCACATCAAAAAGATCAAGATTCTTATTTGAAATTGTCGTGGTTTTGCCCAGCCGGAGCAAAGGGGAAGAAAACCGCGACTCCTCCCCCTCTCGACGGAATGCGGAGGGGATCCGAGAGGGAGAAAAAAAAGTAAAAGAGCCCGCGTAAGTTGAAATAAGAACAGTTTACTGGGGAAAATTGAAGAGGAACAACTATAACAAAGACAAGGGGATATTACAAAGAAAACTGGTGAGTGATACAGTTGCTCACCGCCCCGGGACCCGACGTGAGCGACCGCTCCCGACCGGCGACAAAGAGCCCGCGCCCCCCCCCCCCCCCGGAAGAGCTTATTCTGGGGCAAGAGCTTATTCCGGCCAGCCCCCACCTGCACCCTGGGCATGACGGTTAGGATGGTATCGAATATCTGCTGGCCAGCCTGGGTCAGCTGTTCAGGCTGTGCCCTTTCCTGGTTCCTCACGGGAATTAACTATAGCCTGGCTCAACCCAGGACAGAAATGCTAGTATAACAGAAATAAAGATAGCTGAAATCTCTACTTTCTTCTACCTTTGATTCTACCCTGTGCAGTAAATTATTTGGTCATGCAGTCACTTCATTGATTAAAACTACATTTTGTGTGGGTATTATATATTGTAACTTTCTAAGATTCATTGCCCACTTTAAAATTAGACAGACTGCAAATTGCCCCAGCAGTGAGGAAAATAGGAGAAATCTTTCAAATAAAAATACCTTGATTTGGGGAAATGATAGGATGAAAATAATGAGGTAGTTACGCATTCATTAACAATTCTCTTGCAAAAGCACTTACTTTAACAAGCGCAGAAAGCTAACAATGAACAAAGGAAATATTACAGAACCACAGAATCTTAAGGGTTGGAAGGGACCTCAAAAGATGATCTAGTCCAACACCCCGACAGAGCCAGACATCCTATAGTAGGTCACACAGGAACTAATCCAGGTGGGACTTGAATGTTTCCAGAGAAGGAGACTCAACAACCCATCTGGGCAACTTGTTCCAGTGCTCCCTCACCCCCAAAGCTAAGAAATGATTTCTTGTATTTGTTTGGAACCTCCTGTGTTCCAGCTTGTATCCATTTCCTCTTATCCTATCACTGGACACCAATGAAAACATCCTGGCTCCATCCTCCTGCCATCTGCCATTTATATTTATAAACTTTGATGAGATCACCCCTCAGCCTCCTCTTCTCCAAGCTAAAGAGCCCCAGCTCCCTCAGCCTTTCATCATAAGGGAGGTGTTCCACTCCATCATCTTTGTGGTCCTTCACTGAACTGTCTGCAGAAGCTCCCTGTCCTTCTTGAACTGAGGGGCCCCGACTGGACACAGTATTCCACATGGAATCTCATGAGGGCAGAGTAGAGGGGGAAGAGAACCTCTCTCAACTTCCTGCCCACATCTTTCCTAATACACCCAAGGATGCTATTGGCCTCCTTGGTCATGACAGCACATTGCTGCCTCATAGTCATCCAGCTGTCCACCAGGAACCCCAGGCCCTTTTCCACAAGTAGGATATTTCAGAAGCATTCCCAAATGCTTCATATGAGATTAGGTAAAAGGTTAGATTTTATACTTCTTTAAAAGCAAATTTGTTCTTTTTTTTGATGAATTTTTGATGGAGTTTTCCTTGTACAGAATAAGAAAGAATATATCTGAAAGTCTGCTTTAAGAATGGATTTTCACACTGATCATCTATAAAACAAAAACATCGGTTTGCTTATTAGTAATAGAATAGCCTAGTAGCAAGAGCTATATTTGACAGCAAACGGCTAACATAAATCTTACCTTTACAACCTCTATATCTTTCCCAAAATGACAAGCCTTTCAGCTTAACTTCTGTTTCACACTAAGGAGATGATCTTGTCTTTCCTGTTTCTCCCACTTTTCTATGCTGTTTTCTGATGATACTCAGCAAAGTATAATCACCATTAAAGTGGGAGACGGATTTTCAGTGACATTTCCTTTAATAAATGTAGTCCTGTGTTTTTGTCTTTTTCTGAAAATAGATTTTTAATTCGTTGAAATATTTAGAAACATGCAAACAGATCTACTTTCAAGTGAGTCAAGAACTACCACCATATTTGTTGCTTGTAATACTGGTTTTGTCTCTTTCATTCAGTGAATTCTGCTCCTTATGGATACATTGCAAATATTCTATATTTTCCTCCCACAATGTTTTCCAGAAACAAATGTTTTATTATTTTTGAGATCTGTGTAATAAACATTGGTGCAAAGCAAATTAAGCAGATCGCACCTACCTTTACTATACCATTGCATGTTACACTGTTTACAAATATGAGATAGAAGATGAAAGGAACAGCAGTAGCACCTCTCACTGTAGAATAGCAGTTTAGCAATATGAACCATTTAACACCTTTCATTCAGTCTTGCAACTAATAAATTGATGGATAAGACATGACTGAGAACAGGTTAACCATTGACATATCAAGTATGGAATAAAGTGATCAATTTCTTAAAAAAACTGCCTGCTTATATATATGAAAAAGGAATCGATATAAAATTTCTGTACTAGAACATTCTTGGAGTTTCTATAAAATATATTTCTTTTATATTTTATACGTATTTCTATACTTTTTAATGTATTTATTATTTTTAACAGAAAATATGCAGCATAATTTTACATCAGCTTTTGATGAAAGATAACAGCAAAATGAACTGAAAATGCAGGCTCATTTGCCTGAGGAGAATATATATATAGTCATGTGTAGATAAAAAAACACTCTTTATTTGAATGTACCAATAATTTTGGCTTAATTTTCCAGATTTAAAGCAAAAATATGAATGCTAATAGAATGAAACTACAGGAGATAATTACAATATTTTCAGAATTATTTATTGCATACTTATATAAATTTTAAAATACTTCATACAAATATTTATTTAATACTTTGTTAAGATGAGAGAAATGTGTGACTAAAACAAAATAGCTAGTAAATGTTCAAGACAGTAGCATATGAAATAGAGAGTAAGACAATTTTTTAACTGTGATAAAATCAACTGTAAGAAAATGCACTTTAATCTTTCATGTACACAAGAAAGATAAAAAATATTCTTCTTATGTTTTTCCCCTATATTAACAGGGACAGATACCTTAAAATCAGACGTATTAAATTGGAAAAGAAGATTTCTGAATCTTCCTTTTTATGAATTTTTCTTAAAGAAAAAATAAAAGCTTTCTGGAGGTTTTATTTTGGAGTTTCTTGGTTTTGCTTTTTTTAAAAACAAACTAGTCAAGAAGAACATAAAGTTCCATTGTTTAAAATTAGTCCTAGGTAAAACTTTTACTTTATTCAAATGAAGAGTCATAGTTATTAAACTACAAAAAATCTGGCAGCAGATGGTCTCTTAGTTTGCCAGAAAAAAATCATAACAAATCTAGGGGATTTTTATTCAGTGTAAAATAGCTTGGACTGAAAACTTCTGATAACAACCTTGACATCTTGTTTCACTATTTTAAGAATGAAAGATCAAAGTTTATAAGTCTGACTTTTTTTTCCACCTAAAAATTAATATTTCTGTATATATAAATGAAAGAAAATAACTATACTGGAACCATTTTATTTTTCTGGAAGAAAAGAAAATGATGATTTCTAACACGTAAGAATTTATCTAGAATATTTTTTCTCAGAGCATTTTAAACTTCCTGGTTTGATCTTACCTGACATGAAGCCAAGTGTAGAAGAATCGAAACTCTTTTGTAAACTGGAAACTGTTTCCTTTACAAAGCTTTCATTAATTTATTTAATTCTATTGCCGGTAATGGGAAATATTCCTCATGAAATTTAAATATTGATTATATTGCATACCAGAACAAGCCTGAAATGAGAACTCATGTGCAGAATGTTGCTGCTAAATTACAGGGAAACCATAGAAACATTTACAAAATATATGAATGTATTTGTCCTTTGCACTAGGATGAGTTTTCTGTATACTTTTACACTCTGATCTCCATATAGAAAATAATAATAATACAATTAAAAATATATGAGAGAGAAGGGTAATTTTAACTTTGTAAAGCATTGCCTGTTTCTTACATAGATGTAGAACATAGAAAGGAAATAGATAAACATGAGATGGAGAATATTGTTTAGGAAAACTGCTCTTCTCTCTCTGTATTACAGGAGACAGTGAAGTATATAAAAATAGAATTAAAATATTTTTATGCAAGAAAAAATTATTGAATCAACTATTACATTAAAATTTATTTAGATTTCCATTTGTTCTGATATATTAGGACATTGAAATAACAGTATCAAGACATGAATCTTGTTTTTTATAATCAATAGTCTGTGATGACAATTGAGGAATAGTATCCTGTACTTGAACTAATTAAATTTAGACTAAAGGTTTTTGTTTTGCTTTTTATGAACTTTTTAATATTGAAATAATTTTTTAATTTGTATTCCAAATTCTAAATGAGTAGTATTGTTTGGTGATCAGGTATTTGCCAAGTAAATTTCTGTTAGAAATATGTGTAACTACAGATACAGGTTTTACTTGTAAAAGTGCACTGAATGTGTTTTGTTTGTAAAAAATGTGTCTCATTACCAAAAGAATCATCTGTTGAAAAATCATAGTCATCTACCATATGTGAACTAGATGATCTCTAAAAGTCCCTTCCAACTCCTACCATTCTATGATCCTATGATATGTGTACTTAAAAAAAAAAAAAAAAACAGCAATCAATCAATCAAATTGAAATAGAACTGATAGAATCATAGAATGGTAGGGTTGGAAGGGACCTTTAGAGATCATCTAGTCCAATCCCCCTGCAGAAGCAGGTCAACCTAGATCAGGTCACGTACGAACATGTCCAGGCAGGACTTGAAGACCCCCAAGGAAGGAGACTCCACAACCCCCCTGGGCAGCCTGTGCCATTGCTCTCTCACCCTCGCGGTGAAATAGTTTTTTCTTGTATTTAAGTGGAACTTTTTGTGTTCCAGCTTCATCCCATTACCCCTTGTCCTGTTGCTAGCTACTATAAAAAAAAGGGATGTCCCAACCTCCTGACACCCACCATTTAGATATTACAAATATTAATAAGATCTCTCCTCAATCTCCTCTTCTCCAGATTAAACAGCCAGAGTTCCCACAGCCTTTCCTCATATGAAAGATGTTTCATTCCGCTGATCATCTTGTGGCCCTGTGCTGGACTGTCTCCAGCACTTCCCTGTCCCTCTTGAGCTGAGGAGCCCAGAACTGGACACAGGTGTTGCCGCCACCAGCAACACCACCAGGCCACCCGCACAGATTACTCAGCCCCCCCGCTGAGGGGACAAGGATCACCACACACTCAGCATTGATGATACTTTATTCCAACCCCTTGTTTATCCCCTGTGCTTCTATCTGCTACCACCAGCACCTCCTCTCACTCGACCCCGTGCCCACCTCTTCTGTACCTTTCACCTCTCACGTTACAACCCGAGATCTTCCGGATGCCTACCACATCTCCCCCTCCCTATGCTCAATGACTGCAGTGTCCTGTGGCACGGGCTGATACATAACGTGTCTGCCCAGCACATGTGCTAGCTGAGCCAATTGCAGGAAGATATGAACAGGTGCTGGTCGTGTTCCACTTCACTATTCAATCTCGCCAATAGTTGAGCGACTCCATCTTGATCTGCATCACGGTGAGCACTCCGAGAAACACGTCAATCTGCAAGAGAGACTCGGTAGACCGTTAGACTCATATCTTCTATGCCCCATGGTCTCCGCCTCCCTAAGACGGTTGAGCTGTACTTTTAAAATAGTGTGAGCGCATTCAACAATCGCCTGTCCCTGGCTAGTGTGAGGGATACCTTGGCTCAATGCATGGGGATAGCTGGTGTGTCCATGACCCCTCCGGGCAGCCTGCTCCACTGTTCTTTTTTTTAACTCAAATTTTTCTAACAAGCATCAGACTTTTATAATCAGCAGCAAAGCTAGTGTGTTCATAGTACTTCTACTTGGTCCTTTCTCTAAAAGCCAGCTGTAGTTTTCTGCGATAAGCCTTGCGGTTTCACACGCTGCCTCAGCCTCCTCCTTGCTCAAAGTTGTTATCTCGTAGGTATTTTTGCTTCTTCGTTTCTCACAGTCGAGAGCAGCTCAAGGACAATTTGCACATTAGTTTAGCAACTCATTCCTGGTAAGCTGCTTCTTATCCACTGAAAAAAAAGCACAGCTGACAAACAAAGTTATTATACTTGTGCTAAAAGTAAAATCTATAGCAGGTCTATATTGCAAAGTTGTGTGGCTAATAGTACTTACGTTACTAATCAAGTCTAAAATACAAACCACTTTTTTATAAACTGTCTTCACTTTTTTTTTTTTTTTTTTTTTTTACCCACTCCGCGTACCCGCACCACCCCCCCCTCCGCACCAGACTCCGTCTTCTAGCTCTCATTTCTGCCACTCCTCCACGTAGATCATTCATCTTTGGTGGCCAATGAGGCGGCTGACTTTTCCCCTTTCTCCCGCCTCCATTTCCGTCAGGCGCCAACTTTGGGGGATCGTGGGGTGGCCGACTTTTATCTTTTCTCGGTATCATCCGCCTCAGCGCCGCTCCCGGCACTACTCCCGGTGCTGCTCTCGGCGCCCCTCCCGGCACTACTCTCGGCACCTCTCGCGGCGCTATTCCCAGCGCTTCTCCCAGCGCTTCTCCCGGCGCTTGCTCTCGGCCCCTCTCCTGGCGCTTCTCCCGGCGCCTCAGTCAGTATCACTCTCCCCTGTGCTTTCCCCGTTTCCCCTCGCGTACCCAGTGGTACCCAGTCTAACATGGGGTCGTGCTTTTCTACTCTGTTCTGACCCTCCAGCATTCCGTCTGACCCCGTCTTCAACTCTTGCAACTCAGCCTGGGGGTATTCCAACGGGCTGAGCTCGACTGGAAAGCAACTCTCCTGTGGGGGCTCTGCTTGGGGGCCGCATTCTTCATCTTCCTCTTCACTATCAGACTCGCCACATTCCGCATCTATCCACAGTAATGGACCTGCCTGCGGTCCTAAACTCTCTACTTCCACACTGCATGTTTCCAGATCACTATAAACTACCTCCTCTGTCAGTACTTCCTGCTCCTTTTTCCAGAGAGCTTCCTACACCGATAAATGAAACTGTTTTTTCTCTGTTGACTTTATCAGAACCCTTTTAATATTTCCCCACGCATCAAAAAGCTGACCCATTCCCATGGCCCCCTCCACAATAGCCTGATATGACTCCCTGTCCACCACCGTCCACTTCTGCACATTTAATAATTCTATGGGTGCCCATATCACACCTCGCCCCTGCAGCCATGTGATGCAAGCGACTGTGTGCATGTACTGAATCTGTTCACCCACCTCAGACGCCATTGTCTTAAGTCCTTCAATCATTTCGTCCACCTGCTCCATGGCTGCAAATGTCCTGCATTCTGCCGATCACGTCGGGGTCACCATATGTTGCTGCCACCAGCAACACCACCAGGCCGCCCACACGGATTACTCAGCCCCCCCGCTGAGGGGACAAGGATCACCACACACTCAGCATTGATGATACTTTATTCCAACCCCTTGTTTACCCCCTGTGCTTCTATCTGCTACCACCAGCACCTCCTCTCACTCGACCCCGTGCCCACCTCTTCTATACCTTCCATTTCTCACGTTACAACCCGAGATGTGCCGGACGCCTACCACACACAGAACTCCAGATGAGGCCTCACCAGGGCAGAGGTGAGAGGGAGAAGAACCACCCTTGACGTGCTAGCCACACTCTTCTTGATGCATCCCAGGATGCCATTGACTTTCTCGGCAACGAGGGCACATTGCTGGCTTATGGTTAGTTTATTATCAATCAGGACTCCCAGGTCTCTCTCTGCAGAGCTGCTCTTCAGCAGTTCGACTCCCAGCCTGTACTGGTGCATGGGGTTGTTCCTTCCCAGATGCAGGACCCTGCACTTGTCCTTGTTGAACCTCATGAGGTTCCTCTCTGCCCAACTCTCAAGCTGGTCAAGATCCTGCTGAATGACAGCACAGTCTTCTGGGGAATCAACCAGTCCTCCCAGTTTGGTGTCAGCAGCAAACTTGCTGAGGGTACACTCTGTCCCCTCATCCAGGTTGTTGATGAAGATGTTGAACTCCACAGCTCATCTCTTGAAACAGTGAAGGATCTCAGTCTAAATGAGAATGTGACCTAACCAAGACTGGAATAAAACCTGACCTTTACTTACTTCAATCATTTTAATCATCTAGTATTTCATATACTCACACACAAAATAAATACCTGAACATACTACATCAGTTAGCTTATTAGAAATGCATGCAAACACCATGGATTGGACTAAGGTGCATAAAGTATGACTATAGTTAGTCAGAAGCTCAGCACAGATAAACATCCACTAATGATGTTTGGCATGCTTTTAGAATGTAGAGTTCTGTAGGTTTCATGCACTTTGAAGAAAATAAGGCCATTTACCACCTAAGGGTATTACAGCAATGACAGATGTATTTTTTTCAGAGCCTGCTTGTAGTATATGAATGCATTCTGCTGAGACTGTGGGACAGAAAGTATCAAAAGAGAGATAATTTTAATTAAAATAAATAAGCCTTGATTTTAGAAACTAAATATAAGTCTTCCTGATTCAGATAGAAATGGTACCAAAGTACCTAATTGTCAGTATAGCTCACAATATCAATTGATAATAAGGAGTTCAGGGGAAACTAGAGCACAGCCTAATAGCTTGAGTACCATGGTAACTTTTCTATTCTCAATATCACATAGCTGTGATTTACTATGGTAGCTATAAGTCACATAGTCACTCTGTGTTTTGTTTTGTTTGATTTTCTTTCAGAAGTAAAAATATTGAAATAAAGGAGTTTATGTAAATAATTTTTTTTTCTAAACAAATCTTTGGTAATTTTACCTGATACATTAAGAGTCTCTCTTTATATCTTTTATTTTTTTCCAAAGGAAATTCTCTGCTGAAAAAATTTAGACGGGTATCAAATACAATTCTGAGACCTGCTTTTATAAGACTTCATTAGATCAAAGCACAGCTTATTTTCTATCTTCCCATACTAATTAATAGTAATTAAGTGTAATTATTTCCAGTAGGATAACTTGTGTTAATAACTGACTATGAGAGGTCTACAAAAAGTTCAAGGTGATAACACTCACTCTTTAAAAGTTTAGTGTTGTCTGCATTTATATGGAATCTAACAGAAGAATGAAGGTACTATAAACTCATGTTAGAGATGAATCCTGTCACTTTATCTGAGCTCGGCACTCACAACTATGCTGTCATATGTTACTGATGTCTTCTTTTAACTTCTTTTCATGAAGTTAATGAATTCACTTGTCAAGATTAAGAATGACTGATGTGACACAGTAAAGTTCATCCACCAGTAAAATATGATTATTTCATCTTACTTTACTGAAAAAGAAATACTATTATTTTACTATGTAATTGAATCTAAAACTTCAGCTGAGTGTGCATTATGCAAGGACAAACACATGAGCTACCTATACTGAAGCATAATTTCTATTTTTTTTCTGCCATACATTTTTCTCTTTGCCAAATAAAAAAAAAATAATCCTGAAGCAGAGAGAAAATTCTGTTATTTCTCAAATCACATGTGTAAATGAACAAAAAATAGGTATCAGATGTAATAGATTTCACTATAATGGTAGAATAGTTCAGTAAAGTGTACTTTTTTTACGGTTCTGTAAGCAGAGTGGTATTTCTGTTTCAATCCTTTCACTCCTTGAAAGCACAAACAGGATATCATTATTTATAAAATGCTGCATCATTATGTAAAGGTATCTTCTATGTGTTTTAGCTCACTGAGTTTGGAAAAGAGTCCTATTAGAATGGAAATGTGGACTTGTGATTTTTGTTGCAATAAATGCTACTGAGTATACTTTACTTCTTCCCATTGGATGTGCATAAAACAGCTCCTGTCTTCTGTTTTCCATCAGCTTATCCAGGTCAGGCTATGTATCTTCTATAAGGTACACAAACATAAACATCACAAAATAAAAAACTTTGAAAAAAATCTATACAATATTGTATATTTTCCCTTTTATTTATTATTTTCCCTATGGAAAATTATGTTCTTAACTACTATTAATTTCTTTAAAATAAATTTTATTTCTTAAAAATAAAAAGTAAGGCTTTCTAATAGTTTTCAAACAAAGAAATAGTGACATTCTGCTCTTGATATAGGACAGGAATTATTCAATGTCTGTGTTCACAGAACAAAACTTGGCAACTCAGTTTAATGTGCTCTTATAGCACAGGTAAAATGATCTGAATCATAGGCTCATTATATCTCAATTACTGTTTCTAAAACTAGGCTAATGCTACCCGTTTATTTCATAAATCTCTGGAAGATAAAAAGAAAGTTATACACTCAGAGAACACAGCAAGGTCTGCTTTGAAAATGAAACAGAAGTGCAGTTATATTGGGGATGAGTTGATTTTAGAAAATGTTCAGTGTTTTGTACGACTTCCGTTTAATGAACGTAAGCAGCTTTCATTGTTACTATCTATACAGTAACTGTTAAATATGTTCTTTCTCCTGCAGAACTACTTCATAGAATGCAAAAAAAAACCTCTCTAGTCCATATACAATTTCCCCCTACCTTCACAGGAAATTAGATTTAGGGACAGCAACAGACAAAGTTTAGGATTAGAGTTAGGTATGTTACAAGGAAGTCCAAGCAATAACTTTTACTAAACTTTTACTAAACTTCTTAGTTTTCATCAAGTGGTAGGAAATTAGGTAAATAGATATTTACAAAGATTTCTTCAGAACTGTTTTCCCTCCTGACAGAATAATCCTTTTTTCCATATAACTACGAGATTCTGATGGACACTGAATGTTTTCCACAAATCAGTCAGCTGCAGACTAGAACTAAATTCACACTTCCTGTAGGGCTTTTTGAAGCCTTGATAACTCTATACCTCTCTTCCCTCTACTTTCAGTTGCTTATAAAACCAGAGTTTTCCATCACACTATACATAAAATAGTAGAGGAAAAAGCTGTCGATTTATCATAACTGTCCCATGGCTTCAGAGCAAAGAACAATAAAGAGAAAGACGGGAAGGAAAAGAGAATGAGCCACTATCTTAAAATGTTACTTAAGCTGAAATAGAGCTATTACTTTCAGATGTAACAGAATATAGATAGAATCTGAAAAAAAAAGAGCAAACACAGATATTCTCCAGCTAGCTGCAATGTGTTCTGCTTTCAAACCGAAATTGTTACAGAAAAAAGTTCGAGGAATGTGCCAGAAGCATTATTCAAAAAAACTTAATAAGACAGAGGTCAATATACCAGGGTAATGATTACTGACTAGTTAAATGATATTTCTAGGGATTTATTCTGTTCTTTTTAGAATAGTATGCTATAAAATAGCAAATTATTACAGTTACTTCTCTGTATCCTGACAACGCCTTTCAGTACTCCTGATTTCTTGTGCCAGTGAGTGATAGTGAAATGGGAAAAAAATGTAATATATTGAAAAATATAGAGATATTGTATTATATATCAAATCACATTAAAAACCTCAAAGTGACAGCCAGTTATTTTGTTCAACTTTTTTTAAGACCAGAAATATAAGAGATTTCTAATAGTTTTGCTTTATGAGGCTGTATAGAAGTCAAACGACATATTCCTGAGTTCAAGCAATAAAGTTCACAGTGAATTACAATTTTGAAACAACAGGAGACAACAAATTAATGAATGTTAACAAAGACTAAACTGCCAATTAATATTCCAAGGTCTTTCTCCCAGCTATATACTCCTACAGCTAATTTCTTGGGAAAGGGCTTTGGATTTTATTTCTATTTTTCCAAATATTAGTAATAAACAAAATAGAAAAACAATTGGACACTTCTGGAAGATGTCATAATAATACCATGTATACTGTTTCATATAGTAATCTACAACACATGCTTATAATTTGCTGGGTAAAATTTGCAATTCCATAATGATTTAAATTTAATTTGGTTTGTCTCTAACTAGTATTACAGACACTTAGATCTAAATTAAGGAAAAATTGTACATCCTTAAGCTGTGACTTACTAGAACAGAGCTGTGAATGGAAAATTTATTTGTTGTAGCGATATTTGTCTTCCTTTAATGAGAACTAATTCCAGTTCACTCTAGCAGTAACTCCACTTAGGAGTAAACTTTCTGAATGGAGAGTGATTTAGGTGGTTAAAAATGTCCATTTGTACATGCTCAGAAACACTTCAGTCTAACTATCGTGAATACTTAAAAGTTAAGCTTTGCAGAAGTGTTTTTCAGTTTATGCAAGGCACTCACTCCAATAGACAATTAACAGTACAATTTGTACAAGGTGGTAGAATTAATGACATACAAATTGTGTGAACTTATAGGTTGGCATGGTGCCTTTTCAAAAAAAAACCAAATTAGCCCACTTGACTCTCAAAAATGTTTTGAATGCAAACAAAAGAGCTTTAGCAGGCTATCATTTGTCTACATCTGAAAGTTTCTCTTGTTCTAAGGCACTGGTTATAAAAGATCCTACTCTAATATTCCCTAATGATACAACAAATTTGATCTTTCTACAGGATTTTTTTGCTCTCTATATTCAGTTTAAACATATTCTTCGTGTGAATTGACATTGTAAGATGATCACATTTTACCTATTTATCTTCCTTTCTCTACAGTCAGTCTTTTAATATCTGTATGACTTTTTGGCACCCTATTGGCTTTCATATCAACTTAGAATTTTAAACATTCTCCATTCCATTTCAGCATGTCTGTAATACAGTTTCTTCCTTGATTTTCTTTGCCTGAGTTACCAAAAGCTTAAAACGTCCTATAGTTCATTGCTGTTTATTGTCAGATGAAAACTTAATTTCTTTTTTTTTTCTACTATCACTTACTGTTTGAAATTAAAGATTCAGTTTTGTATATATCCCTTCAGCCTACTCAATCTAACCTTTGCGTAGTTTTTAATTGTTTTCTTTTGCATTTGAAGTCTTTTACCTGTTCATTTGTTTTGTAGTGACTCACCTTAATGGCCTTATATAAAGCAATTCTTAAGGAAATTCCATTATTATCGTACTCTTAGGAGCTTATATTGCTTACCATCTCCTAAATATATACCACAGCAATCTCTCAGCTTGATAGCATGAGACTTTTTGAGAGAGTAGAGCTCTACTCCTTAGTCTTGGTTTTTAAGAGCAGAAAAAGCAGGATATCTAGGCCAAAAACAAGCTTTGAGATGTTCTGCCTAGGTATCTGAGAGATGCACTTGCTCCATCATCTTGATGTTCTTGCTGTAGTTAACCTTTTTCAAAACCTCAGTATATATTGGCAAGAAGAGTTTTGGGAAAGACTGATCTATACATTTTTTTTAAATACAAGCCTATAATAGCACCATTGTAACAACTCTTCACAGGAAAATTTTTGAGAGTTTCCACCAATTTAGATGTATTTTTTTTTTTTTGTGCTAGTAACATAGTCAATCTGAAAGCTTTTTATTTCCTTTTGAGTGTAGTACAAAATTCTTATTTTTAGCCTTAAAGCTCTAGATTGTTTGAATCCAAGTAAACTATACAAATATCTTTATCCTAGTGCAGCTTTATCATAGCACTGTTCACTTATTAACTTTCGCTAAATCATTTGAGTACTTTTAAAAATGGATACATAAAACGTCAACAGTGTAGAGACTGGAGTTGTGAGAGAAGACCTACAGGAAAATTGTGCTATTTTGAAGTAGCTAGACAGGTTATTACAACTCCAGTGACACCAGACATTAGTGCTCAGATAACTGAACTGAGATTGCAAAAGGTAGTGAGACACTTGATGTGCCTGCAGCCTGTACATAGTTTTTGCATAGTTCATAAGAGTGTCTTCAAATATGTTCTGTAAAATTACTTAGGCTTCATTCTTGGTAAGGGTCACAATTAGGAACATACATCTTTCAGTCATCACCTCAAAGCCTATTTTGACAATTTTAATAATAAGATCTAGAAAGTCCTTATGAAATTAATGCATTTAATGGCAAATTTGAATGAAAAGATTTACATATCATTGTATAATTAACAACCTATCCTCTCATTATCTTTACACAATCTCTATCCATTCTGAATACAATGTCTACTTTATAAAATTATATATAGATATGTGCTTTTTTCCAACTTTATGCTTCAGAGAACATTCCAGCTAACTCTTATTGTTGCGGAATATTGAATACATTTTTACTATACAGTCATTGTGTATTTTGATATAGATCTCTCTGAATTCGTCTTATTTTTCCTACATGCTGACTTATTTTAGGAGATGTCTGATTTATGAATCAGAATTTAAACTAATTTTATATTTACTTATGATGATATATAATTTTTCTGGAAAGTGATTTTTTTATAGAAATGGAATTAATCTTTTAAAGTGTTCTATTTCTGTGACACGCAATTTCAAGTTGATGTTATTTTGTGGACAGTAGTGTTTATTATACATGACATTTTATAATATAGATTTCACTATAATTAATGAGGATTACGCTGTCTCTTCTAAAATAGCTAAAATTTATAGGAAAAAAAAAAAGAAAAGAGGCAAGTTTTACCCTCCTGTCATTCTTGCAAAGTTTCTGTATTAAAAGCACAGGTGGGATTATCAGTGAGACTAGCCTGCAAGCAGGAAAGGGCTGAAAAAGACACTGGCCATGGGAAAAGAAACCATCATATCATAGTAACTAGGATTTCACGTTGAGTAGGCTGTGAAGGAACTGTCTGTAGTTTCTGGCTTGTGAGGCCAGAGAACATTTTTCCCTACATGTCCAGGAGCTCTACTTTCCACTCTTCGTGTAGAGATGTGATAAGTATCCTCAAAGTACCTTAGAAAAAGTTAATTGCACCTATTTTCAGGCACATAGATTTAGAGTGTGTTTGAATTGTCACATACTAAAAAATTTGCTACTGCTAAGATCTGGAATTGTAAGGTGTATCCATGATTTGTCAGCAAGTCTTACTGCTTCACAAAAATTAAGAGAACATTAGCTTTGCCATTGCACAGGCACAAAGAACAAATGAGACCTAGTGTTAATATATTGCTTGAATAAATGAAAGTCTACTCTTCCATAGAAAAAAAAACCCTCATGCACTAAGTGGAAAGATTTGAGGTCTACTTAAGAATGGTTCTACAAAATGTTAAATTATATACTTAAACACAACATTAGCTCTGTATGCAATCCGTTTTATAAATTAGCTATGACATATACAAAATCAAGCTGAGAGCAATTACTTTACAGTGCTAATTATAGTATTTTAGTAGATTTAAATTTATTAGACTTTTTTTAGAATTAGATTTATATTAGATCTCTAAACTGTAATCTGTCTTTTCTTTTTACTTTTACTGGCACTCTGATTGGAGGTAATATTGTCGAATGTTCAGTATGACAGCAAGGGAATCAATACAAATTTAACTTCTAGAGATCAGTGAAAGCAGCAGAGGTCTACTTATGGAACTCAGTAGACATATAACGATAATGGCAAAGTTATGTGTTTTTTTCAAGGTCAACATGAAATATAAAATTAGTCAGAATAAGGGACAGTAAGGAAGCTTAAACTCCTGTGTTTTAAGAAGAAAGTAAGTGTCTAGAACAACCTTGGCTACACAATGTAAGCTTCAATAGCTGATATGGGAATGGACTTTTTCTGACATTGTTACCCTGATTCTATGCTGAAGCTTAGCATTGACAGGGCCAACACAAAAACATCCTGAAGCAGGACTATATGTGTTCTTTACAGACATATTGAACAAAGAAAAAAACCCCAAATATCCTTATCTAGCCCTTGTTTCCAGTAATTATTGTTTCCAAAAAATTTTATTACTGGTTATGGAAATCTCACGGGAAAAGTTCTAGATGGTAGAATTGCCCAAGAAAACTGGTGGATCTTCAGGTGCCACTTCCTCCAAGCCCAAGATCAACGTGTTCCCACAAGTAGGAAACCAAGAAAAGAAGCCTGCATAGATGAAAAAGGAATCACCAGAACTATTCAAGAAGAATAAAGAAATCTACATAAGACAGAAAGAAGGCCTGGTTGCTTGGGAAGATGTCAGAAACAGAATGCCTTCTTTGCTTCAGTCTTCACTGCCAAAGCCAGCCCTTGGGAAGCCCGGTCTCTGGAGAAGATTTTCCCTTGGTGAATGAGGATGAGGCTAGAGATGTGTTGAGCAAGCTTAACAGCTACACATCTATGGGTCCTGTAGGGATGCACCCATGAATGCTGAGGGAGCTGGCTGATTTGGTTGCTAAGCCTCTCTCCAGTATTATTGGACTATTATGGAGCAGATGTGAGGTGCCTGAGGACTGCAGGAAGGCCAATGTCAGTCGAGTCTTCAAAAAAGGGTAAGAAGGAAAACCCGGGAAATTACAGGCCAGTCAGCCTCACTTTTGTCCCTGCAAAGTTGATGGAACAACTCAATATGAAGGAAAAGATGGTTATCAAGGGGACTCAATATGGATTCACCCTTGGGAAGTTGTGCTTGACCAACCTGATAGCCTTCTATAATGGCATGACTGGCTGACTAGATACGGGGAGAACAGTGGGTGTCATTCACCTTGATACCAACTAGATTGGAGTCGCACAATATCCTCATAAAAAAGCTCAGGAAGTGTGGATTGGATGAGTGGGTGGTGAAATGGATCAAGATCTGGCTGAATGACAGAACCTAGAGGGTAGTGATCAGTGAAGCCAAGAAAAGTTGAGGGCCTATGGCCAGTGGGTTTCCACAGGAGTTGGTTTTCGGGCCAGTCTTATATAACATCAATAACCTGGATGAGGGGACAGAGTGTACCCTCAGCAAGTTCCCTGATGACACCAAACTAGGACGACGGGCTGATTCCCCAGAAGGATGTGCTGCTATTCAGTGAGATCTTGACTGGCTTGAGAGTTGGGCAGAGAGGAACCTCATGAGGTTCAACAAGGGCAAGTGCAGAGTCCTGTAGATGGGGAACAACAAACCCATGCACCAGTAGAGGCTGGGGATTGACCTGCTGGAGAGCAGCTCTGAGAAGAGAGACCTGGAAGTTCTGGTTAATAATAAACTAAATATGAGCCAGCAATGTGTCCTCATGGCCAAGAAGGCCAAAGGCATTCTAGGTTGCATCAAGAAGAATGTGTCCAGCAGATAAAGGGAGGCTCTCCTCCCCCTCTACTCTGCCCTTGACAGGACTCATCTGGAGTCCTGTGTCCAGTTCTGGACTCCCCAGCTCAAGAACTTCTAGAGAGATGAACTTCTGGAGAGAGTTCAGTGCAGGACTACCAAGATGATCAGGGATTAGAGCATGTTATGAGGTAAGGCTGTGAGATTTGGGGGCATTCAGCTTGGAGAAGTGGAGACTTAAGGGAGACTTTAATTAATATTTGCATGTATTTGAAAGGTGTATGTGAAGGGGATGCAGCAATACTTTTTTTCTGTAGTGTCCATTGATAGGACTTGAGAAAAAGGACAAAAGCTGTAACACAAAAAGTTCCACTCAAACCTAAGAAAAAATGCTTTACTGTAAACACTGTCACAGGCTGCTGAAGGAGGGTATGGAGTCTCCTTCTCTAAAGGCTTTCAAAACCCCACACATTTCTGTGTGACCTGCTTCAGCAGGTGGGCCTGCTGGAGCATAGGGGTTGGACTAGATGTTCTTCAGAAGTCCCTTTCCACCCCTGCCATTCTGTGATTCTGTGATTATTTTGATTCTCTGTTGCCTCAAAGACTGAATGCATTTTAGTGATTGATGGCTAAAAAGTTTACCAATATACTCTGAAGAATTTATTATCTTGCTGAAAAACAGCAAAGGATGGAACAACTTGTTTGTCAGAGAACCTCACGTTTATATAACCTTGTATATCGATCTCAGATGTTTATATACATATTTATAAACCTGTGATGTTACAGAATCACATTATTCAAGCTAAAATAAAAAAAAACAAAAAACAAAAAAAACCCAAAAAAACCAAAAAACCAAGGATGGGTTATAAGTAACCTGTGTAACCTAGCTGTTCTTTAACTCTTTTCTTAAAAAATACAGCTCATTATTAATGTAAACTTAGGAGGAGAGCAAATGTGGACTCCTGTGCATTAGGTAAAATGCATCTCTACTCCTCATAATTGGCAGTTAAAATAAGTATATAAGTAATAAGTAATGAGTAAAGCAGATCTAGAGAAGTAGAATGACTTATCTGAGCTAAGATAAATTAGATTCAGAAAGGGTAAAAGAAACTATACTGACTTGCAGTCCAGTTCTGACTGGTAAACCACATGTCTCCCAGAAGTTAAATTCTCTTCTGTTTCTCTCTGACATAATTTACTTCACAGATTAAATAATCTGCTTTTTATATTATTTATACCTTCACTTAGCTTAAAGAAAATATTTTCAGGAAGTATGCTGTGTGAGTGAGTAATGAAAATAATATACCTCAAAATTTCTTCCTTTGCCTGTCCATTTTCTTATATAAGAAATCAATAAGGAAGGAGAGAGAAATATGACAAAACCAATATGACAGTAGGTTTATTGGTCCCTCTGAAACATATTATTTGACTCAGGAATATAGTCTTTATGCAGAAAAGTTATAAAGAGTACATTTCTGTGTAAATATTGTTAGTATGCTTTAATTCTATAGAGCTAAAACAATCAAACTAGGAGTAAAGAACAGACTATCACACTTGGATAATATAACATAGATGCCTATCCTTCTGTTGACTTGCAAACAAAGCATTCGCATATCTTTTAGATCCTCAGGTGTCTAAGAACTCAGCCTTATTTGGATGACCTATAAGTAAAATATAAGTAAGCAATGCAGCTTGGTAAGAAAGAAACTGAGGTTAAGACCAGTAGTTTGCAAAAGTCAGTAAAGACACACGTACATAACACTTCTACTGTATGGGAAAATAAGAGCTAAATCTCATTCAATTAAGACTTTAAGTCACCGATGGTTAATTTTGGAATGAACATACCATGTTATTATGCTTTATGCAGTTCCAGAAGACAAAGAAGGCGTTAGTCAAGTGGTTCAAAGAATCTGTCTCTTAAAGCAAGTAAACACAGTAGTACTGGGTCATGGTTGGATACCAGAAAGCATAGTAAAGGGTGCTCTCCTCCATCTAGACCTAACGATTATGAAAGCTGTTTGCACATGTCTGTGAAAAATTTGTTCAGAGAGTACAGCATTATCTTTTTATGAATCCATTTGAAAAATGTCTTGTAATTTCCAGCAGAAAGTGTGAAAATCTTTCATAGAATCATAGAATGGTAGGGGCTGGAAGGGACTTTTAGAGATCATCTAGTCCAACCCCCCTGTATTTGCATCTTATTTTTTTTCAGAGATAATTTATATGCCACAAAGCTGTTTTCATACAGACATTACAGATTTGCTTTTCCTGCTCCTACCTAAATACTTTTAACATAATAGATTCTATTTTTCTTTTAATGTAGAAAAAGCTTTTGATTAACTGTAGGACCCAAAGGGGGTCCAAATACTGTCTTGACCTGTGATGTTCCTAAAGTAACATTGAACAGCGGTCAAAAGCAGTGGAAAAGTGTTAGCATTGTTCTGGATATTAGTATAACAAACATACGCATTGTCAAGCAGTTAGGAGGCGATCAAAGTCATATAATTGATATAAAGATTAACTTAAACAGGTCATAACAGTTGAATGAATATAGTCAGAGTTATTACTTGATATGAATGTCATGAAAGAAACAAATATCATAGTCTTGATACACTAAACAATAGGAAAGCTGAAATTCCTTCCCTTTATGGGGCAGATGTACTCTTTTGTTGCAGAGCAGAATATCGTGTTTATAGTTATATTTCATGTTTAAAACCTCTAATCTTTTAATGAAACAAAAATTCTCACAATGAAACAACATATACATTGCTTTATTGCCTCTGATCTGAGAAAGTTCTCTCATTGAAGAAGACTTTTTTTCTAGCATTCCTTTTCTAGTGCTGTCATGGTTGATCAGAGATAATAAAGATAATATTTACTGTATTATATGTTCTCTATTAAGATAGAACTTTCCTTGTAGGAAAGTATTGAACATCATTGAGTTCAACTGCTATTCAGGACTGTACTTTTTAAAAACCATCTTTTCTACCTATTTGGGAAACTACATTCCTTGTTGTCTGCTTTTTATGTAACACATGTACATGAGCTCTGAATTTCATTCTGAGAATTGATTTTCTTTATTTATACTTGGACCATTTATATCCCTCTGATAACACAGAAGTACTTCTACTACTGATTTTTTTTTTCAGCAAAGCAAAGCTAATAAATGTGAAATCTTCTCTCCATGCTCAAGATACCAAGGTAAGGCAGATACATTTGAAAAATTGCTGTAATACATTTGAAATATATAAATCAATAAGCTATAAAAGCCAAAAAGGTCCTTCAATTTTGTCCCCTTATGGCTCAGTGCAGGTGGTCAGGGCATTGAGAACAGTCCAAAGTTGCAAAAAAGCTATCATTTATCTAGATATATGGCCTTCAACTTCTTGCTCATTTGATTGAAGATTTGAAAATGTACTTGAGGTATTTTGCAGCCACAGCTGCAAAGATAAATTCTTTAAAACTGATTTCTAGTTGTTTTCCTTGTTTCTTTTTGGGCAGTAGAACTTCAATTTTTTAATTTACTCATATTCAGAAATCAAGATAATAAACCTACATGGCCAGACAGCTTTTTTGAAACTGAAATGTTACTTTTTGCATTTATTTCCAAAAGGTTTGCAGATTATTAGCATTCCAAAAACCGAAATCCAGGAAAACAAAAACAAAACCAAAAAACCCAACAAATCACTTATCATAGAATGGTAGGGATTGGAAAAGATCTCTAAAGATCATTTAGTCGAACTCCCCTGCTCCAGAAGGCCTACCTAGATCTGGTCGCAGAGGAAGGCATCCAGGTGAGTTTTGAAAACCTCTGGAGAAGGAGACTCCACACCCTCCATGGGCAGCCTATGCCAAGACTCCCTCACTCTCACAGTATAATAGTATTTTCTCATATTTAAGTGGAACTTTTTGTATTCCAACTTTTGTCCATTATCTCTTGTCCTGGACACAGTGTATCCTGGTCACACTGGACACTACAGAAAAGTTGTCCTATCCTCTTGAAACGTAGCTTTTAAAATCTTATAAGTATTAATGAGAAGAAGGCTATATTCTTCAATTCCTCTGAAGACAAGGAGAGGGAGGCCTAAGGAATTCTTCTCCAGTTTGGTCTTCTGGTAAAATGCTTCAAAATGGTTTAAATGCATATTAATTGTGATGAAAATACAAACGTTAAAATATAATCCCCAATATTTCATATTGTTGACGGATCCGCAATCACAAAAAAAAAAAAAACAAAAAAAACCCCGCAGGAATACAGATAAGCAGGCACTTCTTCTGGGAAACAAGGCGGATAGCTCCTCCAATCGTGCTTCGTTGTTAGTTATCATTTTCAAGGTTTTTATACACTTCAAACAAAGAACTACATTTGCCAACAAAAGCATGCATAAAATGTCCATCTCTTAATTTGCCCTTTACCTGGATTGGTTCCTAACCATTATAAAATTTCCAATATCATATTGATTGTTTAAAAAAGGTATCGGTCTCTTTGTTTTAGTAACAACTAAGGTAACAGCTAAGGTAATCTAACAAATACATATACCAGGGTCTTGTCTTAACAGGTTCTTATCAGGTGTGGTATATAACTCTTGCAGTTTGGTCCTTACGTGATTCAAATGAATACTTAATCATTAGGTGATTGAGCTATTTGCAAGTGCTTAGCTAATTGATCAAACTATTACCAATTGATTAACATGTGCTTAACTAGTTATTGTGTTGTTAAGTTGTTAACTAATCCTATATCTGTAACAATATTTATATAGCTTGGTATGGATTGTGGTTTGACATAGTGATAATTTACCTTATCTTTTCAACTATGAATATATTTTTGCTACATCAGCTTTACCTAACAAAGATAGAAATTTAATTTTACAGTCGATTATAAAGAGTCAAAAGAACTACATCTGTCATAGAATACTTAGAAACAAAAAACCCGACAAATTGTACATGTCAGTATTGAGTTTGGTTTTAATGTATTGCTAACAGTAATGACATAAATTTATGTTGCATATTTCTGCATAATTTCATTTCAAAATCAACTTGACAGACATACTGAATTGCATTCTGCAATATATAAAAATATCAAAGTGTTAAATAGAATTATTAGTATTTTTTTTTCACTTAGATAAAACAGTATTATTTAACAAATACAGAATAGACTATGACAATTTTAAGATACTGTGAAGTCAGCCTTCTCTATATGGTTCTGAATGCAGTCACATCTCTGAAAAAAATAAATGTGGTTCTCTCAAAGAAATTTAGCTAATGGACCTGCTGAACTGTCCTGTCTGCTACTTGTAACAGCTCAGTACTCCCAGTGATATGTGATGTAAAATGGGAAGTCAATATCTTTCAAAGTCCCTTCCAGCCCTTGAGATTCTGTGATTCTGTAATTCTGTAATATAAAATGAATTGCTGATCAGTATTTCTGTAGGTGAGTAGTATCAAAGGGTCTTTTAAAACTTTTCTAGACTAGTCACGTGGAGTTTGTCTCTAATTTTGAATGGAAAGAAAAAAAAGAAGAGACATAGAAAGAAAGTAAACTGTTTTCTATTACAAACTTAGTCTATGATTATTTTTGGCTATGTGTCTACAGAATATTTAATGGACAGTAATACAAATTGGAATCACAAAAGTAGGTGCTGCTGAAGCAATGTGCCTTATAGACACATCATGTGTGACAAGTCCATGAACTTCTCTTTTTCACTTATTATGTAATGTTTAAATGACCATTTTATAATTGATTTTAAGATTTTTTTTTTAGGTCAAATAACAGAGCTATTGATATTTTTTAAGTGTAAGGTAAACAACTTTACATTTTTAAAAATTTGCACAAAATATATGTATGTTTATAGCAGTATTGATATTTTCTGAATAGTGCCATATCTACAAAAACACTGTCACTTTGTGGTGCCTAACTTATCTTTGTAGCACAATTTAATAATTCTCAGATCTGTTTACAGTAAACTTTTCCCTACAGTTCTGAGAGTAAAGGTCAAATAAAGATCAGGCTTATAGGCAAGGATTAGGAAATAGGCACAAATATGATTAGACTACATTAACAAATGAGTCAGAAACTAAATATTAACCCAGTAGTTTTCCCTTCATCTCTGGACATTTTAGAGTAGCTATGGGAGTATATTCTGGTAACATTTAGAAAAGCAGATCACATTTTCCAACTAAGAAATAATGTATTCCTAGACCCAAATTCAAAGTATATGTACTCTGTCAGTAAATTACTTTGAGAGACCTAAAGTAAGGAGATACGTATTATTAGTGTTTACACTATACTTTGCAAAATACATTGCAGTGTGCAGGACTTTGCACTTATTACTATTTCTTTTTCACTTGAAATGGATGACAACATGCTTCTGAATGGAAGAAAGATTAACTCGAGTAAACTTAACAAAACAAGTTGGGGGGCAATTGTGCACCATAATTTAAATCAAGTGGCTTTTGGCCCACTTGAATTGATAGCACTTGTGCACAATACTTTATAGAATAATCATACTTCAGTTTATGGAAGTTTATGGAAGCTGGCAGGTTCCATGCATTTTTATGTAAGTGTATTCAAACCCAGATAAAACAGTGCAATGTGGGATAAATGCCATGAAAGAGGTAAACTTGCCACTATCCAGCAACACTCATCAATTTGGAACTTATTAACTCTTGAGCAGCATAGACAGATTGCATGTATTAAGAGTATTTAATGTCATATTTACAAAATAGCATAATTTACCATCTCTACAGACTAACATAAACTAAAGTACCTTTAAAAAAAAACCACATCAAAATAATAGCTTTTTTCCTTTGTTGATTTCAGCTTAAAAAATAAAAATAACTCAAAGGAATTATAAATATGTATGAGCACATTGAAAGACCACATCATGATTGTACTTATTAATTTCTTGTATTAGAACCACTTCCATTTCAAGAAAATTATTAGAAGACCTTATTACACACATTAAGGGCAAAATACAAATAAATGAGCCTGCAGCTTATTTAATGATAATTAAGAATTATTTTCCATTCCTTTCCATGAAAATTGTACTATAAACTCACTCTTTTAATCAAAAGTTCATACATTAAAGCTTATGGATGTTCTGGAGAAAATTCCAGTCAAGGAAAGTATTGTCAAACTTCATTAAGAAGGTAAATTCTACTTGTTATGTACTATATTATTTTCTACAGGTTGAGAATTCATAAATATTCTGATTCTAGATGTCTGTCAAAAGGTATGTCATAGAGTTAGGGTAAAAAAAAAATCAGAAGAAAAATCCACAGCTTACTTAACTATGTATTTATCTCCATTTTCACATATAACAATGTTGCAAGTATATGTACAAATCAAATGTAAAGACAACACAATGTTTTTTAAATGCTCTTTAGAGGTATTTATGAAAAAGGATTTGCTTTAAAAAGCCCATTTTAGAAAAGGTATACAATGCAGAACCAAATCACCTAATAAACCAATATTGAATTCTGTTTTTCTTTATTAATGGTATTCTTGTTAATAGGACTTCAAGGCAAAGACGCTTATATTCCACTGTTATGAATCAAGCTTAAATCATTACAAAGGAAATATTTGTTTATTTGCTTAACGAAGACAGAAAGTTTCTGACTGTAGTCTAAAGAAAGAGAAATCCTTCCCATATCTTCTATTTTTACCCTTAATTATATTTATTGAGCTTGCTAACTGTATTGCATGCACATAATCTAAGTAAGTTTCTTCAATTAGAAAAAAAAACAAAATCAGAAGAGCTTTTCTTCTTTCAAACAATTTGCATATTAAATTCTCAGGAGTATAATGCCACAAGCAAAAATTTTGTTAAAGTTATCCATAAAGTCAAGAATATTATTTGATAACTAAGGTGAAAATGTCTTCATAGACATAGTATCAATGAAAAAACCAATCAAAATTACTTGATTAGAAGTGTTAATTATATACATAAAGAGAAATGAGATGCTAACGGTTAATTAGATGCAAAGAGATGTATAATTTCCTAACTGGTACCTATTATTTGGCAACAATGTATTAAACAAAATGATTGTTTATTTTTCATAACTGGTACTTTTCGTTCAATAGAACTATCAGATTAATAAATTGGGTTAAAAGATGACAATCATTGAGGTCAGGATTTTCTAAGCAAATTTTCCAATCCATATCTCTTTTTTGTTAATAATTGTTAAGTGACCTAAATTACAGTGACTGAGATTCCTCTTGACCATTGGTTTGTCCTTAGTCACACTAAATTTTTTAGCATTTCAGTAAACAGTCTGTGATTTTTATGTCAACATCTGAGCCTGAATATATTAGTTAGATCACAACAGAGAAGAAGACTTGAAAGGGAATAAAAGCAGAAAAATACTGATGACAAATATAGTTTTTAAGAAGAAACTGATTGAAAGAGGTCTAAGCAGGTCTGCAGTGGAATTAAGATGACATGATGACATGAAGAATCAAAATGTATTGAAAACAATACCTGTATGGTACATTTTAAAAATCTATCAGAAGATAAGAATATGTGGGGTTACAATAGCTCAAATTCCAAAACAATATAATAATTAAAAACAGGAAGGACAGAAATTGAATCAGACCTGCACAATTACTTTACTTAAATTGTAAGTAAAATCATGCCAGATGCGGCAAGATGACAAAGTCTTGAGAAGTTTTGAAGAAGAGAATAAAATAGATACATTTATAACTACATAGATTTATTGCACATATGAAATCTTTTGAAGAATATTTTTTCCTTGTTTTGTTGTGTGTTTTTTTTTTTAACAAGACTGAAGGATTAGTGTGATATTTTACTAGACAAAAATTATCAGAAATGTAATTATACAAAAAGACATTATTTCAACCCAGGAATCTACAATATTGTAAAATTCCAAGTCACTTATAAATTTCACAAATATTTTGTCTAATGAAGGATATGTGTCTACTTTTTCAGCCACACAGAAGTCCAGTATATTGTCTTGAAGAAATCAATATTATTGCATGTTACTAGTTCACTTCTGTGATATGGAATAGGCATCTTAATACAGAATCACAGAATCAAAGAATCTTAAGGGTTGGAAGGGATAATACCTATTAATTGATATTGAAAAAACAAATAAATTATTCCATGGATTTATTACTACCACTTAATACCTATCTTGGGAAAAAATATAGCTTGTAATTATAAGAATAAAAAGAATATGCTAATAAAAATTATATGTGAAATACTTACATTTGATATTGAGAGCTGCTTGATGTTGATATTCTATAACAGTGTTTCTGCAGACAGATTAAACCTAAATGTTCCTGTAAGAGTTATATAGTAAATGCCAAGAATATTGGAACTGTGGAATAAGCTACAAAGGGTTCTTTTGCAAGAATAAAAAAATCTTAAGCATAACTTGCTAACAGCCATACCATTTCTAGCATATTGCTTAGCTGAGTAAGACTAAATAGCATATCTATATAATTTATATTTGTGCAAAAGTGCTTTTTAAAAGTTTTCCACATCCAGTGTTTGTTGCTATTAATAAACTGTCTGATTTCTTTCTGTTGAGGACTAAAATTTTTTTTCTCTAACTTACACACATAAGTAGCATAAGAATACAACTATATGAGCTAGTGACCCATAAGAATGGTATCTTAGCACTCATTTAAAGGTTAGCTACTATTTATAATGTAGCTGAAGGTAAAGCTGTTATTCTTTTAGATCTCACAACATGTGTATGTGTCTATGTATGTGTATATACTCTGGCATGCAGGTCAGCTTTCCAAAGACTGACATTTATGTCTGAACTCTAATATATTGCAGGCTTAGTACAATGCAAAAACATATAGGATGGAGCACACGGAGACTGTTTCAAAGATCTAATAGCCATCTGTGAACACCTGGAAAAAGTAAAAACATACCTCCACCGTATATCTTTTGGGGAAAATATGTAGCACACATTTTGCCTACATTTCTAGTAATATCTGAAAATTAGTCTATTAGAACTAATGTTAGTATATAAATCTCATGAGACAGGGTACTAGAAGGTAAAGGGGAACAAGATAGTTGGTGTCTATTAAAGCGTCACTTTTTCGAAACTTGAGATCATTGCAGCAGGTAGGAAATCAAGAAAGGGAGCCAGGAGACCCATGTGGTTAAACAGAGAACTGCTGGGCAAACTCAAGTGGGGAAAAAGAGTCTCTAGATCATGGAAGGAAGGGATGGACACTTGAAATGAATATAAGACTTTGTCAGAAGATGTAAGGGAGGCATCTGGGAAAGCTAAAGCCTCCCTGGAGTTGTACCTTGTAAAGGAAGTTAAGGACAATAAAAAAGGCTTCGTCAAACACATAGTACTAACACTAGAGACAATACAGGCCCACTTTTGAATGAAGTGGGTGCCCTGTGGTGACAGAAGACAGAGAGAAGGCAGAGTTACTGATTGCGTTCTTTGCCACTTTCTATACTGCTGGAGATTGTCCTCAGGAGCCCCAGACTCCAGAGGAAGTCAGGTTAAAGGAAGATTTTGTTTTTGGTTGATAAGGACTGGATCAGTTAAGCAATCTGGATGTACATAAATCCATGGGCCCTGATAGGATGAGCCTACAGATGCTGAAGGAGGTGGTAGAAGTCATTGCTAAACTACTCTCCATCATCTTCAGTAAGTCACAGAGAACAGGAGAAGTGCCTGAGGACTGGAGAAGAGCAAATGTCTCTCCAGTCTTCAAAAAGGACAAGAAGGAAGAGTCAGGTAACTACAGAGCAGCCAATCTCACCTCCATCTCTGGAAAAGTGATGGAACTGATCTTAGATGCTGTTTTCAGGCATATAAAGGACAAGAGGGTCATTAGGAACAGTCAACATGGTTTTACTACTGGGAAGTCTTGTTTCACCAACCTGATAGCTTTTGATGAAGACATAACCAGATGGATAGATCGTGACAGTGCAGTGGATGTGGTTTATCTCAATTACACTGACACTGTCTCCCACAACATCCTTGCAGTAAAGTTGAGAAAGTGTTGCCTGGATGATCAGGTAGGGAAATTAATTGTTAACTGATTGAAGGAAAGAAGGCAGAGAGTTGTGATCAAGCGAGCATGGTCTAGTAGGAGAGCTTTATCTAGTGCAGTCCCTCAGGGAAGGATAGAAAGCTGCTGGATAGAGTTCAGTGCAGGGCCACAAAGATGATGGAGTGGAACCATCCACTTTTGGTAAAAGGCTGAGGGAGCTGGGGCTTTTCAACTTGGAGAAGAGGAGACTGAGGGGTGACTTCTTTAATGTTTAGAAATGTTTAAAGGGCAGGTGTCAGGAGGATGAAGCCAGGCTCTTCTCAGTGATGTCCAATGCTAGGACAAGGGGTAATGGTTATAAGCTGGAACATAAGAGGTTCCAAAGAAACATAAGGAAAATCTTCTTCACTATGAGGGTGACAGAGCACTGAAAGGGGCTGCCCAGATGCTTTGTGGAGTTTCCTTCTGTGGGGACATTCAAATCCCATCTGGACAAGTTCCTGTGTGACCTAGTCTAGGTGATCCTGCTCTGGCAAGCAGGTTGGACTAGATGATCTTTCAAGCTCCTTCCAACCTTTAAGATTCTGCGACTCTGTGCTTATTCAATTCATATTATTGAGCTTATAAACAAATAACTTTATGAATCTGCAGAATAAAATTACTTGATTGTAGTCTCTCTGTGATATGACTTATTATTCAAAAGAAAAAGATTACAATACTTTGAAATGAAAATTGAACTTTTTTGCTAATTTCTTTCAAATTACAAATAACCAAGTTGTTTTTAAACACTAAATTTTTATGGATGTAGGTTTTTATTTTCCCATCAGTAGGAAATAAATCTTACAACAATAGAGAAAAAAAATTCTAACCACTTACACCTTAGTATTAAAAACAAAAGAAAACACACAAATACCTAAATATGACCATATATGTTATCCAAACAGATTTTAAAAGATTGAAAGATGCTAGTTCTTTGAGCAAAATGTCTTAAGGACTAAGAGAGGTACACAAAACTTTTTTAAAATATTATGTGAAATATTTAAGAATGCAGAATTTGTACAATTATGCTATATGTAATACTTTCTGTTGTTGGGTCTTATACATCTCCTACTTTTACATGCTTCTTTGAGATGTCTTCCAAAGACTTTACTATCTCCTTTACAAATCTAATATCTTAACGCTTGAGTAGATTCAATATTGAAAACAGCAAACCTCAACTACATCAACTGAAATACTTCCTTAAAGAAGTCTTCAGATTATTCCAGAAGCTGATAATTGAATGACCAAAAAAAAGTAAAAAAACTATTTTATTATTTTTATCTAGATTTTCCATACACAGAGAGGAAGCCCTTCTGCTTGAGTTTAGTTATAGTTTTACTTTTAAGCAAAATCTCAGGAAGCATATTGTTGACAGATCCGCAATCACGAAAAGCTTATCTACACAGGAATGCAGATAAGCCAGGCACTTCTTTATTATGCAGCGCTGGGAAAACACGGGGAATAGCTCCTCCATATGTGCCTGTGCTTCGTGCTTTGTTGTTAGTTACCATTTTCATGGTTTTTATACAGCTCAAACAAAAGAATCACATTTGCTAACACAAGCATGCATAAAATGTCCATCTATCAATTTAGTCCTTCACCTTGATTGGTTCCCAACAAACACAACATTTCCAAAATCACAGTGATTGGTCAAAAAAATATATCAGTCCTCTTTGTTTTAGTAACAACTAAGGTAACAGCCAAGGTAACCTATGGAATACATTTACCAGGGTCTTGTAGTTAAGGTAACAGCTAAGGTAACCTAACAAATACATTCACCAGGGTCTTGTAGCTAAGGTAACAGGTCCCCATCAGGTGTGGTATGCAACTCTTGCAGTTTGATCCTTATGTGATTCAAATAAATACTTACTTAATCAATAGGTGTTGAGTTATTTGCAAGTGCTTAGCTAATTGATTGAACTATTACTAGGTGATTAACAAGTGCTTAACAAGTGTTTGACTACTCATTGTGATGATAACTAAAATAATTGTGTATCTGCAACAATGCAAACACACTCACAACTTAATTGTATCTTGCCTGTTGCTACTACAACTAAGAGATCAAATGTCTTTTATAAATTTTGGATTTTTTTTTCTTTAGGATCATCTAATAGGTAATATATAATCAATCTAGAGAACAAACAAAACAATTACTTGGTAACCCTTGGCTGCATGGCTAATTTCATGATACTAGTTCACAGTGACAGTGTGGCTAGTGTACTGTACGAGGTCACACAGGAAATGTCATCTATATGGCAATGGAAAGAGCATAGTACCTTTGGATGCTCTGTTATGAAACAGGTGATATCTTTTTGTTATGCAAGAAACTAACCTATATATAAACTTGAAAACAGTAAAATTAGTCTACACATCTTGACTGATTTCTTCACCATGACACTTCTTTGAGCATGATATCCTCTTTGCTGTTCATAACAGAAAATCATATATTTTCTCAATCTGGAAGGCATAAAGCAACTTGCAAGCTTGATGAACAATCCCTGTGACAGTGTTTGAACAGTAATAATCCTTTTCATGACTCACAAATCCTTATTTTCCCTTAAAATGATATCTTTTCCTGTGTCAAATCACAAGTAAATACACTTTTTCAATGCCTATCAGCCTGACAGTTTGCTCAGATGGTGGAAGATTGGTTTTCAAAGTTATTGAAATTTATACCATTTCCTTCTATCAATTTATATACAAAACAAATACAACAGAAGAGATTTCTGAAGACCAATATATTTAATCTCACACTCTAACAAGAGAATTACTGAGAAACAGTGAAATTTTTTTGTTCCAAGTGATGTTCAGAAACATAAAACATAAGTGTTAGGTAAGATTATCTAGCACATACTGGAATATGTAGACTTTTTTGAGTCTCTCAGTTTAGAAAAATAAATATTTTGACCCCTTAGTTTCAAAAAATATTTTGAACCCTGAATGCTATTCACTTCTACATGTATGTATGTTCAGTTTCTATTTTCAGGAATCATATAGTATTTTAACAGACTGCATAGCCCAATTCTAAAAGACACTTTCATTTGTTCTTAATTTTAAACCTCTGCATTCATGCTGATTTTAATAGCTTCACTCATATCTTTCAAGCCTATGTATTGAAAGCTTCCCTTATTCGGAACTTTCTCTCTGTGTACCGGACGGCGATCACCTCAAGGAAGACGAGAGACCAGCTTGCTGCAAACGCACGAGGTGGCTTTATTTCAGAGCTCCGGGCCCTCTCATACCTCACGCAGGAGATAGAGGAGGCGACCCCGAGGCCCCGCCGGGGAGGGTTTATATAGAGTGGGGAGGAGAGCGGAAAATTCCAGCACATCTGCACATCAATAGTGGGGGGAAGGAGAGTGGAAAATCCCAGCACACCTGCGCAGCTCCATTCAATACAAGCCCCAACCATACCAAAACAAACCCCAACATGTCCAGACATACCCAAACGAGCCAAACAAACCCAAACAAGTCCCAACCCAGGTCACCCTGATAGCGTGGGGGGGGGGGGGGGGGGGGGGAGTAATGTCCTTAGTTTTACCCTGCAGTTTCTGACGCCATTTTGGTTCAATTTTTCCTTTCTTTCAGTATGAAAGTTTTTTTGCACCAGGAACTTACATTTTATGAGTATGTTGTAAATCAAAAAACCTCACACACTGATCCAAAGAAGAGACAACCAGGGAAAGAGCCTTAAATACTAAAATTTATAGATGTCACCTAAGAACTAAATCATAATTGCTCACAATTTGAAAATTATATATTTTGCAACTTCCATGTGTACATATACATGAAAAAGACCTTGAACTGATTTAATTAAAATTGAACAGATAGATTAATTGCAAGTAAATAAACCAATAAAACCAACTGTGACTTTTATTTTCTTATTTCAATTTTTTTTTTTTTTAGTAAATTAAGGAGCTAACTAGTCAAATTAATGAATGATTAAGTTAGCTGGACTGGCATATAGAGGAGTTAAATAGAATGAATAGAATGAAACTGCTGAATTCAGCATCCTTCCTTCTGCCAATTTTTATTTGGTTTAGCTTCAGTTATCTTCTGCGTCTTTTTTGAATCTTGCCTCAAGGCTCTTACATAATAAACAGCATATTTCTAACTTCTCTTTGCTAACTTGTCCACAAGAAAAAGTCTTTCCAAGACAAGTAGCAGTGTAGCAAAGCAAGTGGACTGCTGCACGTCATCTTTTTTTCAGCCCAAAGACTGAAGAATTTCTTCCCAGAGTCAAATGTGTCTTTAAGCTGAGATACAAGGAAGGTTTTTAAACTGTGTTGGTAGCTGGTTATAATGCTACACATAGATCAGTAACATAAAAGATGGAGCAGCCTCAGCCTTTGTGAATGCAGGAGGAATTATTGTGGTTCAGTAAGAGGTTGATCAATGTGACCTTCCATAAGCACTAAAGTCTTAGTCCTCTTAGATTAACTGATGTTTCTCTGTTCAGTGAAAATGTGAGAATGAAGGAATGTTGGAAATAGTCCTAATCACTCTACACTCAAAGTGTTAATGACTTGCAGGCCAAGTAGGAAATACATATGTCGGAGTAAAACATTCCTATTTTCCCTTTAAACAATTAATACAACCTTCACACGGGTAACTATTATCCATTCCATTCATGTATGACAACATTGCTTTTCATAAACTCTGAGTCTTATTAACCCTCAAAGTATCTCCTATGTTCTCAAATATTTATCTTTTTATTTCTTCAAGTAATTTTTACATTTGTTATTCCCAGCATTACATCTGTTTTTGTCTTAAGGCTTCAAACTAGGTTTTGGAGTTTGACATTATATGCTTTGTGCTTTTCTGGTTTGTTTTCTCTTAATACTTTGATATGCACAGAAATTCAGTGAAGTTTCTTGTATTCTGACACTATAAGGTTTTTGTTTTAATTATTTGGACAATTTTACATCTTATAGTCCTTTATCAGTAAAGTTAATGACTGTTTTTCCAAACAATCAGCCTTTTTCTAATGCTTAGCTTAAAAAGAAGGAATAAAGTAGCTTGTCTTTTTGTAAGAAATTATTTTATTTACTTGTACTATACACCTTAACTTGTCAAAGCACAGTAAAGTCTACAGGTAAATAGTGTATTACATAAGCCTAATATGAAACAAGTAACAGGAATGTCAGAGGAACATAAGAGTAATAAAAACATATTAACAGAAAACTCAATTATTTCTTACTTCATACTTTAATAAAATGTTTCTTTTCATATATGATATTATCCAAATGTAATTTAATAAGAAATAAATTACAACTTTAAAAAGCACTTTTATGAAGAAATTAATCAGACATTAATCAGAAATTAATTGATAGAATCAATTTTCTTTACTTAAGAGATGTTTGCAGAAATAGAGGAACCTGTTCAATGCAAGTGAAAACTTATCCCACACTTACAAACCAAGAAAAACTATTTACTTACTATTTTTTTTCATGATTTGTTCATCCTTAATACTTTCTTTCCTAGATTAGGGTAACTCTTAGAACAGTCAAGGCAGGTGATGTTCTTAGTCATTTTAACAACCTCCAGAACTCATCATTGCAAAATATATTACCCACATGAAACATGCAAGCATTCTTATTTATATCATGATTTCTATTCAGAACTGAGGCTTTAGTAATTGTTTGATGACAGTGTCTCTTTCTCTGTGTATTCCTGATGAACTCAGGAGTGTCACACAGAAGTTGTCTTGCAGTCATCCACAATAACCATTGAAGAAGAGCCTGCAGTAAGAAATAATTTTACAAGAGTGTATTTTCAGTTGTTTAAGGAATTGCTGGATGGGTGTCCAGGAAAAACGCCCTCAGGGGCTGAGGCGATGAACAGTTGGCAGCTCTTACAGACATTGTTTTTAGAGTACAAGAGTTTTCAGTTCCTGCATGAAAGAAATATGGCCAAGAAGGCAGTAGGCCAGCATGGCTGAATAAGGACCTGTAAGAAGGAAAGTAACAGTCAGTGGAACCAGGAATTTGCATACTGGGAAAAATATGAGGGTCTTGCTCTGATATGGATCAAGAAGGCTAAAGCACACATGCAGTTGAATTTGACAGACTAATAAGAGGGCATTCTTCAGATACATTGATTAGCAAGTGAAAAGTAAGGAAAATGTATCCCCCAATAACTAAGACAGGAAAATAAGTGACAGCTGAAATGGAGAAAGAATCATGACTTGATCTGCATGAAAAATGTATAGCCAGTAGGGTGAGCAACATGATTCTCCTCCTCTACTCCACTCATGATACATGATGTGACACATTTGTGTTCAGCATTCGCGTTCTCAGCACAAGAAAGATATGGACTTGTGTAGCAGTAGGTCCAGAGGAGGATTATGAAAATGATCAGAGTTCTGGACAACTCTACTATGGAGAAAGTTCAAGAGAGAAAGAGAAGAAGAGAGAAAGAGAAGAGAAAGTTCTGGGGACGGAATTGCAGACATTCCATATATAAAGATGTCTTGTAAGAAAACTGGAGAAAGACTTTTCCCCAAGACTTGTAATGACAGGGCAATGACTTTAAACTAAAAAAGAGGGCATTTAGATTGGGAATAAGGAAGGGGTTTGTTTTGGTTTTTTTGGGGTTTTTTTTTGCAATGAAAGAGATGAGACTGTGGAACAGGTTGCCTGGAGAAGTTGTAGATGAACCATCTTTGGCAATGCTGAGCAGGGCTTGTGCAATATAATCAGGGTGTTTGGACTATATGATCTTTGATTGTCCTTTAAAAGACAATCCGAAATTTATTACAGATTAAACTTAGAGCTTTAAGGGGCTAGAGGAAAACCATATGATCCTATGCTAAGGTCTCTATTGTGCTCTGAACAGAACTGAGAACTGGAATTTGCAATGTCTCTGCAGTTGCTGCAGAAGGCAGTGGATGGTTTTCCCCACATGATTTAATTAACTTAGTAACATGAATTCATTGAGTTATGTTTCTTGCTCAATTGTCTGTGGAAAAATAAACACTCAAATTGATTATGTCTTGATGTGAAATCTCATGAAAACAAAAAAAGATAACTAAATGAAGACTTTTAGGAGAATAACAAACATTTCAAATGTTTGTTAATTATTTATTTCACAGACTCACAGAATCTTAAGGGTTGGAAGGGATCCCAAAAGATCATCTAGTCCAACCCTCCTGCCAGAGCAGGACCTTCTAGAGTAGGTCACACAGAAACTCATCCAGTTGGGTTTTGAATGTCTCAAGACAAAGAGACTCCACAATGCATCTAGGCAGCCCATTCCAGTGCTCTGTCACCATCACAGAGGAGAAGATTTCCTAATATTTCTTTGGAACCTCTCATGTTCCAGCTTATACCTGTTGCCCTTTGTGCTATCATTGGACCTCACTGAGAACAGTCTGGCTCCACTCTCCTGACACCTGCCCTTTAAACATTTGTAAACATTAATGATGTCACCCCTCAGTCTCCTCCAAGCTAAAGAGCCCAAGCTCCCTCAGACTTTCATCATAAGGGAGATGTTCCACACCCTTTATCATCTTTGTGGCCCTTCACTGAACTCTCTTCAGTAGCTCCTTGTCCTTCTTGAACTGAGGGGCCCAAAACTGGACACAATACTCCAAATGTGGTCTCATAAGGGCAGAGGAGAGCAGGAGAACAAATGTATGGAAGAGTGTATAGATGTCCATGATGTCAAGGTAGAATAAAAAAAGCATTCATATACCAGACAGAATCATAAGTCTTAAAAAATTTTCTTCTAGACTTTTCAAGCTTTATGTTTCATGTTCAAGGCATTTGGCTACACATTCTTGAATTTAGGAGAAACCAGGAGTTTTATCATCAGTCAGAAACAGTGAAGTGTCAAATATTAAAAAGTTTTTCTGCATTTTAGAAAATATTAATGTAGAGAAATTCTATTTGTTTAAAGTTTTTTAAAACTTTTTAAAGTACAGTTTTATATGTACTGATATTCACTGTAAGACATTTTTTATTTTTTTACAGCTTGGTAAATCATCTATGCAGGAAGCCTTAATAGAAATTGCTCTTTTTAAATTACATGAAATACATTGATTATAGAATATATTTTCTTAAATTTGCACAGATTCAATAAAAACTTTGCTTCATCCAACTGCTCTTGACTAAGAATATTTTTCTGCAGCTTTAATTGCAATCACTGCAAACTAGGGAAATTTGAAAAGAAGGATGAAAATTTTGCTCTTCTAGTTGTTAAAAAATTTAAAAGTAAGAAAAATAAAGGGAGGGACCACTATTTAAGAGAAGGGGAAGAACTTGAGAAGTAAAGCTGAAGCTCAAACTGTTTTTTCTGATTATTAACCTCAAAAGTTAATCTATCTCATATTTAAGTATAAGCAGGCCATAACACATCCTAGTTCTATTTATTTTCACAGTTAGAATTCTTCAAAAGTACCATATTTTCCATGAAAATAAGGTGAAATCAGTGTTGTTTATCTATTCTTTGGACTTTCCTTTTGAGTTATTTATCAAAATTGATAACCTTTGAATTAGTGGTTGACTGCTACTATTAAAACGAGTGTCAAATAAGGGAGGATCCTCTTGCACTTGTTCAGTGAAACCCGTCTACTTGAGTGAGCCTCTGTGATGCCTTTACACCAACATACGCAGCCTGAGGAATAAACAGGAGAAACTGGAGATCTGGGAGAGGATGCAGGGCCATGATCTCTTTACAATTACAGAGACATGGTGGGACAGCTCTCACAATTGGAGCACAGACATGAATGCCTAAGTTTTACTTAGGAAACAGAGGTCAATTAGACAGATGGAGTTGCTCTCTATGTGAGAGACCAATTAGAGTGTGTTGAACTCTGCCTGTGTGTGGATGAGGGGCAAGTTGAGTGATCTGGATGAAAGGACTGAGTGTACCCTTAACAAGTTCACTGATGACACCAAACCCAGAAGACAGTTTGATTCACCAGATGGCTGTGCTGCCATTCAATGATATCTCAGCCAGCTTGAGAGCTGGGCAGAGAGGAACCTTAGGAGATTTAACAGGTGCACCTGGGGAGGAACAACTCCATGCACCAGGACATGCTGGGGGTTTACTTGTTGCAGGACAGCTCTGCAAACAGAGATCTGACTGATAATAAACTAATCTAAACATGAGCCAGCAATGTGACTTCATGGCCAAGAAGGCCAATGGCATCTTGGGATGCATCAAGAAGTGTGTGGCCAACAGATTGAGGGAGGTTCTCCTCCTCTTCTACTCTGGCCTGCTGTCCAGTTTTACGTTCCCCAGCTCAAGAGGGACAGGGAACTTCTGGAAAGGGTTCATCACAGGGCCACCAAGATGATCAGGAGACTGGACCATCTTTTTTATGAGGAAAGGCTGTGGGACCTGGGACTATTCAGCCTTGAGAACAGAAGACTGAAGGGGGACCTTATTAATACTGACAAGTATTTAAAAGGTGTGTGTCAGTAAGATAGGTTGACTCTTTTTTCTGTAGTGTCCAGTGA
This sequence comes from Colius striatus, assembly GCF_028858725.1. Lineage (NCBI taxonomy): Eukaryota > Metazoa > Chordata > Aves > Coliiformes > Coliidae > Colius > Colius striatus. The sequence continues at coordinate 31,386,900 of NC_084790.1, forward strand.
TAGCACCAGGGGTAATGGGAAAAAGCTGGAACACAAAAATTTCCACTTAAACATGAGGAAAAACCTCTTTACTGTAAGGGTGAGGGAGCACTGGCACAGACTCTCCGGGGAGGGTGTGGAGTCTCCTTTTCTGAAGGTTTTCAAAACCCATCTGAATGCCTTCCTGAGTGACCTGATCTAGGACGACGTGCTTGAGCAGGGAAGTTGGACTAGATGATCTTTAGAGGTCTCTTCCATCCACTGCCATTCTAGGTTTCTGCCACATTTTAATTCCTGTAAGACATTCAGTTTTATAGCTCTTTAGAATATTTCATTCAAAAAGGAAAAATACATATCAGGAATTATCAAATGAAGAGCACTGGACTTACCATTTTCCTAACCCACTATGTTCTAAAGAAGGAATCAATGGCAGAGACAATAGTGAGAAGTAAACTGTCAGAGAACAAAACTGTTATGTTTCCCACTAGGAGGAGCACTGAAATGATTTGACGATATAATTTCAGTATTGTGTGCTTTTCTAGTTATATTGTATGATCAGATTTTATTATAATTTTCATTCTAAAGCAATTAGGTTTTTAAAAGCTTTGAAAAACCTAATTGAAAAACCTTATTGAAGCAGAGAATAATAGAAAAGGGGAAAAAAAAACCCCTCAAACTGTAATTTTTATGTAGTTTTTAAATATCTCCACTAAACAACTAACAATTTTTCTTAGATTACTCATCCTACCGGGAAATCTTGAAAATAAGTACCAATATTTTCCAGTGGTCGGTCTCTAAAAAGCTTACAGCATGTGCAGTTGAGCATATATTTTGATTGCAGGCACTTACTTGGGACCAGTGTAATTCTATATTTCCTGCAGGAGGGTTGACATATCCAAGAATCATGATATTTTAATTTTCAAGTAGTATAAAAGTCTTGAAGAAAAGTTACACTCTGTGCTGATTTTTTTTTTTTAATCATGGTGAAACTGCAATGTGAATTATCTGACTTTTGAAATTTAATGAGAGGAAAAATATTGAATAGTTATGCAACAGAAAATACAAGATCAGACTATTCAGAACTAATTTAATCTTCAGATGTCTCCAATTTGGACATCATTCAAATCCTAATTTTATTTAATGTACTTGACTATCACTACAAATTCCCCTAGTTTTCCATTTTTCCCCTTGGTAAAAGGACAAAATAATTTTTTACATATTATCTGTGAAATGGCCTCTAGTTTCAACTGGGAATTCTGGATAATGAAAAGGACTGATCTGTGCCTAATTTTCCTTTGAACTTTAAAGGAATTCAATATCCAATCTGACACAAGGAAGTATGGCAATGAGTTCTCTGAAGACATTCTTATTTTTATATATCCATTTATGACAAATCAAAAATACTCATGGAAACAAACATGCAAAAGCATTTGTCTTCATTTTTGCTTTATTCTTTCTTTTAAAAGTTATCTATTTCATATAGTATATATTCAACAGTATATGTCCTTTAATGTAGTATGAGTACCATGCTTCTGTCAAAGCTTTCATACTTTCGTACTTCATGCTTCATACTATTAAAACCCAGACAAAAGTGCCAAAGGGATTCTAATTCTGCAGTGTATTCCATTTGTGTATTCATGTTTGCAGGGAAAATCTAACTTAATGGGCTCCTTTGAAATATAGATGAATGAAAATATGTCATCTCTCTTCCTTGTGCTACAGGATTTACCTAGTATTTCTACCTAACTCATCAATAAACACGCAAAAATTAAGAGTAAATCATTATGGCTAAACATTATAGTAATTCAAACCATTCACACAGTCACTGAGATCCTTTTGAATGGAAGGCTTTCTAAAATAGAGGAAAAGACAGCTTTCTTAATTTGTGCAGAGAGGTGGCCTAGTAAATCAGTACTGACTACCCCAGCTTGGCCTCTCAGTTATGTTTGTTAATTAAAATACTTTCTAATGAACACTACTAGCTCAATTCCTCCCATGTGACAAGATAGTCATATAAACCAGAATTCTTTCTTATTTGAATACATAGGGATTCTTTCTCACTTGGAAAATCACAACTGAATTAGTCAAAGCAGAAAAAAACATTTTTTTCTACATAGTCTTTATCTGCAGGGCCCCCTGGCTACCATGGTGGGGAAATAGCAATGGTGTTAACATCTTTTAGTGCGAGTAATCACCATTATCATGAAGTGCTCATCAAAAAGAAAGATGAAATGCAATTAGGTTGTATTTACAATTGAGCCCATAATTACTATTCAGATGTCTCAGCTGTATGGAAAATACAGAATTTTGAACTATAAATTTTTGTTTGAATGTAGGTCTTTTTTCTCCCTTTCTTGCTCTCTTTTTCTTTGAAACATTTATAAGTTATGTCAGTAATGATATGGCACAGCTGAATAGTTGTCATAGAGTCAAATGCTTGCAGATGGTTAATGGAAACAGAGAATTAAATGAACAGCAGTAAAGAAACTCATGCAAAATTACAGAACCCTATTGCAAATTCAAAGGGTCGTTTGGTTTCATCAAAATCGAATAATATGAATATGTTATTCTCTGCACAAAAGAGACTATTTAAATTGTTTTGAGAGCTAAAAAATGAGCAATCAATGATGTACTAATGAAATTTGTGAAAAATCATGCACTATTGAAATATGCAGTAATTGCTAGTTAGACACTACAGAAGAAAGCCTGATTTTGGCAACTGAATTTTATTACATAGTCTTTACTTAAATTATTGAAGTCTAGACTTAAAATACAATAAAGTCTTAGCAAAAAAAAAAAAAGGATTAAACTAAGTAGTCTTTACCCTATCCAAATCAGATATATGATTTCAATTTTTTTGAGAACTTTTTATCCTGTGCAAGTAACCCCACATTTCAGTAGACATTATATGACCAATATACATACAACTAAAAGATCTTAGAGCTGCATTGGGAGAGTGACCTCTAATTTTTTCTGACATTTTTGAAAGATATAATTGATAAATGCTTTGATAAGGAACAAAGTTACCTTTTTTTGTACAGAAGGATTTTTTATACAGTTTATTAAGTATAAGTTGATTGAAGTTAAATATACTTTAAAATTAATTTAACATTTTCAAAATCTTTTATTCTTTCTAAACTCTTTTCTATTTTTTATCTATTTTCCATCCTTTCTGAGTGCTGTGTTGCTGTGAAGTTTTCGGCTCTTGGCCTAAAAACCAGGCTCGAAGCCTGAAACCAGGCTTGAAGCCTAAAAAACAAAACCAGACTTGAAGTCTGAAACCAGGCTTGAAGCCTGAAAAACAAAACCAGACTCAAAGTCTGAGACCAGGCTTGAAGCCTGAAAAAACAGCTCTAAGCCTACCTACTTCATGCGGCAATCGACCCAGGGTCCGATTCTCAGCTGGGTGGGAAGAAATCAGTCCTACTCAATATGAGTGACAGCAGAAATCTTCTTCTCTCTATTGAAAGCAGGCTCTAACTTATATACACAGCAGCTTCAAAGCTAGCTCAGCAACAGCAGCTAATAGATTACATTTTCATGTTCATCCTACTTGCAGTTTCTGTGATAAGCAAGCTCCCTCACATTTTCCCATCTTGTTTGTCCCTGAAGTTGTTTTCCACCTTTAGTCGAAAACAGTCCGACCTTGAGGGAACAGAAAGTGGCCTGCTGTCTATGTGACAGCAACTGCTTTAACCATGGCTCTGACTCTGGTCTTGATTGTGCATCAAATCCATATAACTAGAGCCCAGGCTGCCTTGCCCCAACAGGCCTAACATTATACCCCGGGATCCATGTCCATGCTCCCTTATTTTTTCTCCACACTGTGTGAAACTACTTCCAATATCTTTGTCAATCATGGAAATGAGCTACTTATTAAATAGAAGCAGACATAAAAATATTGATCTTATTTTTCTATCTAGTAGCTACAAAACATCTTCTCTTAAAGCTTTTTGAGTACCACATTATACTAGCTATCCAATAGAGCTTAAAGTGAAAGTTTCTTTCCCTTTCTTATAGCACAAATTGTTTCAGATAGAAAATAGATACAGAATGATAAATATTTCATTGTAAATATACTGTAGATAAGCATTTTGCTTTTCTGGATTTTTCTTAAAAACTGAATGCCATTTCCCAAATGGTATTGGCTCCAATATGGAAGCATCTATATATTTTTCACCAGAATTGTTCATATTATTCAATTTTTAATTGACACATATACAAAACTGGCCATAAGAAATCAATCTCTCACAGCAAATAAATGTGGCAGAATCATTTGCACTATGCATAAAGTAATAGTAGGCTTTTGCTGGTCTATTATTCTTTTTGAATATGTTTTTAAATGCTATTTATAGCTGTATGACTATCATTATGAAAATATAATTTGTGATATATTTTCTATCCTTTTTTGGAGCTGGGTTTTATTTTTGTTAACTGTGTTATTTTTCCACTATGTAATTCTACATTTACATTTATTTTTTAAAAAAAAATCTGTTAAAATGAAATTTCTGTTTCATGAAAGTGTCTTTTTTCCAGCATATTTTACTTCACAAACAATAAAACTTCATAAGGAACATGTATCCAGCATCTGATGGGCAAGAGGAAATATCCTTTTTTATCTGAAAACTGAATTATATGCCCTTTAACTTCTTTCATCTTTGCCTTTCTGGGAGACAGTAGTATCCCAAGACACTAGAAATGTTCAAAGTTAGATAGAAGGATTCATTTAGGGAAGAAACTCCAAGCTTCATATCAATTATAAAGCATTACAATCATAGACTGTGCCTTCAGGATTAAGCTTGTGTTCACTGATCAAGCAACTGGAGAGAAGAAACGTCTTAACACTGTCACAGCCTCTCTGCTTTCTGCCAATGATCTCCTCCATCATCCCAAGATCATTGCTTTCAAGTTCTGAAAACTTTTCAAGCAATTTGGCTTCCATAGCCAGGCGACCTGCTTCAATTTGTGGCAGCAGTAGGCTGCACTAACATGTACAGCTTTGCTCTCGGTTGTGACAGACAGAAGGGCAAACATGTATATAGTAGGAAAACATACTAAAGTGCTAACATCTGAAAGCACTCTAGTTGCCAGAATGGTAATAGAGAAAATACTTGTCACAAACTTTTGAGAATTTGCTAAAATAATGCAACAGGCAACAGCCATGAAACTGTTGATGAAAAAGCTTGCAGGTCAAGATAAGAACAGGGAGGTTGCTCATCAACTACTATCATGGGCAAAACAGACTTCACTTGGAAAGATTAATTTATTTTATTCTAAATTAAAAAAAAGCAGGATAGTGAGAAACACAACAAAAACTAAAACACCTTCCCACCACCATTCTTCTCAGGCTCAGCTTTGTTTATGACTCTTCAAACTCTTTCCCCAGAGTCGACTCAGGGGATCGGGTACTGGAGTTGTCATTTCGTATCACTTTGTCTTTGCCATTCATTACTCCTTATGCTATTTCCTTTCTCCAGTTTTGCTTCTCTTCCATGCGAGACATTCATAAACAGTTCCAACATGGCTCCTTCCCACAGGCTGCAATTTTTCAAGAATTTCCCCAGCATGAGAGAAAGTACCTTTCCATGAGGTACAGCCCACCAGGAACACACTGCTCCAACCTGAGTCTCCACAGTCGCTCACAAAGAAACTTGTTCCTGCATAAATTCATATGCACAGGCAGTAGCCAGTCTTTCTTAGAGCTAGCTGAAACTGGCTGTGTCTGACATGTATGTAGTTCCTGGTGTCTTTTCAGATAAGTCATCTCTGCAGCCGCCCTCCCAACTATGAAAATCTTACCATGTAAACCTAATACAGACTCTTGTCTATCAAAACTGTGAGTGATAGCTTTTTGGAATAAGAATTCACAATTAATTAGTGAAATACATGCTTAGTGTCTCAAATTTACTACTGGATAGGAAAGAGGTTTATATGTGAAGCTACATCATCAAATTATTACAATTTTAAAAGCTGAATTGCATTCACTTGCAAGTCTGTGACTTTTATTAATCTATTACATCCTATATACTACACTCTCAATCTAAAATGCACTAATTAAAATTAAAAGAAGTTATTTTTGAGAGGATTTTGTTTTCTAGATGCTTTTTAATGTGGCTGAAATGTGGTTTTACAACAGGAGTTTTTGGTGGATGCTGTTGATCTGTTTTCTCAAAACAGTAGGAAATATAGAGAAAACTTTAAAAAAATGTGACTATTATAATTTGAGAGTTCTGACTCTTTTCTTATTTATTAATTTTATTTGAAACATTGATTTCCAATTTCTTTCCCATAAAAGTCTCGAAATAAATTAAAAATTATAAAGGCATATTTGGCAGGAGCTGTGAAATATTTAAATGAGCATATATTTTATCATTCTCATACCAAATAAGTACAATACATCTCAGTAATGAAAATAAAAGAAGGGAAAAGATGATGCTCTAATGACCTTTACCTCTCTAATGAGGTAAAGATGTGCCTCTATGATTTAATACTGTACCAATACAGACAGGTGTCATTGACTGTATAACATGTTAGCAGTCACTTTGGTTCTATTTTTCTTTCTCAGTGCCTTTCTCTATGTAAATGTAGATCAGTTTAATCAATTCATGTACTGACTATCACATTGTAAAAAAAAAAAAAAAAGAAATCTGTTATACAAGCACATAAAGATCTCAAAGTATTCTGCAAATATTAACTATAGCCCATAAAAACCCTATGAGGAGATTTAAAGGATCTTTAGTATCCTTTTTACAGCCATATCAGTCAAGAAAACAAGTTTAGCAGGAATGTGTGACATTACAAAGTAGTAATAGACGTTTCAGTGAAGGATAATACCACATTAATTTGAAAATCCCTGAAAAAATTAGATAAACAGACTGCAGTTAATCAGAGTTGAAAACTGGCAACAATTAAGGCTTAAATTTTGGCACATCTGAAAAATGTCTGAGGCATTGGTAGTCATCAGAAGTCTTATACAAAACCTTTCTCTACTGCTGCAAAAAACTACATGCATGAATTCTCTAATGCTGAAGACAAACTTAGACTGACTCTCCTTATGCTAAGAGATAGCTGAAAATCCGTTGAATTTATCAGAGAAAACAGTGTCATCCTGTTTCCAATAGCTGCTTCTGTCTCTAAATAGAATGCCATCAGAACAGGAGTTACTTTGTTTAAATGCAACAGTCATTTTAAATCTCTGTAAGATATCTTCTTTTTATAATCTGCTATGTTGGCAAGTTATTGAATTTCATTCATAAATTACTTCCTGTTCCTCCAAGTCAATTAACACTTCTGCAGTTGCAGAGATTGTCTCTGAGGGGAAGCTGGATTGCTTTCTGATTTAGCTCTAGCTTTATATAGGCTGTATAAATACACAATAGTGCCTCTGAGTTGTCAAATCATTTGCTATTTCCTACATACAGGTATGACATTCTCTGGGACAACTTTTGACATAGTCATCATTCCAATCTTTTTATAATAACCAATTGTGTGATTGACTAACATTGTAATAGCCTAAAGTGTGGGGAGTTTTGTGGAGACTTGGCTAGAGAAAAGAGGACATGATAGAATGCAGCTGGTTAGGCAGTGAGCACTAAGCGATAATCTATTGGACTCCTGCTCAAGGCCGTGAGAGCAAGAGAGTGGTATGATAACAGGATGAGAAAATCAGGAGCCTGGTTTGGGTTGAGCAGCCACAAGCATCCGAAGTATGTTGAAATGGGGGGGGGGGGGTGTACGTAATTGGGAACCAATGATGAGCTTAGCTTTTGCAATATATATGAGCCTGATTATTGTATCTATAAAAGAGCTGTATCTTTGCAAATAAAGTTGAGACTTGTTGCACTACAGGGTGGGCTTGTCTCCCGTCGTCTTCAGCAAATGGTGACCCCGACGCGATACACGAAGGACGTGATATACCGACTGGGCGCCACGGCGGAGCGACGAAGGGGTTCGGGTCCTATGCAGCAAGGACGGCAATAAGCGTGAAAATTGGGAACACGCCGTGCCCTGGGTGACCGTATAGACGAGCCCGGCCGATACGTGCCGCCGGACCTTGAAGGGCTGCAACAACGCACTGACAAATAGGTATGGAAAGGCAAGCGGCATATAATTTATTTACTGCATTCTTGCAGAAGCGGCAGATAAAGGGTATAGATCTGCAAAAAGACCTACCAGGGTTGTTAGCTTATGGGTATGCTAAGGGAGTGTTTCAGAATCCACATACAGTGCATGAATTGAGCGAATGGCGTAAATTTGGGGATTTGCTGTGGGAGGCTACCCTGGAGGATGATAAGGCAGCTAAAAAGTTAGGGAAGCTTTGGAAGATAGTGTATAATGATTTATTGCAACATCAGGCAGAAAAGAAGGCTGCTGAGCACGCATCAGCAGCACAGAGTAAGAATAAAAATTATGAGCATGACTGGTTCCAACCCACCCCTCTGGCTCCTACCGTCTCAAAAGTAGTTCTTCCCCCCCCGCGTGTAGAAAATGACCCTGAAGGCACGGACGGGGTACGAGAACCATATGAGCCATCAGCCCCTCCCGAGGAACGAGAGTGCCGGCCTGAAGAGCCCCCGCCTCTCCCCCCGCCACTTAGTGAGCCTGTCCCTGGGGCAGAGAGTGAACTGGCAGAGGCACCGAGAGTAGCGCCGGGAGAAGCGCCGGGAGAGGGGTTGAGAGCAGCGCCGGGGGCGGCGCTGAGGCGGATGATACCGAGAAAAAAGAAAAAGGTTCTTCTCTACACAAGAGTTTTTGCAAAGTCAGGGAGGCGAAGGGTCTTCGGAGCAGAGCCCCCGCGGGAGAGCTGCTTCCCATTCGAGCCCAACCCGCCGAGTTACCCCTGGGACGACTTGCAGGGGAATGCCAAGTGGGCGGAGTCGGGTGGGGGTGCAGCGCAGTTTGATCAGAGGAGAGTGGGGGAGCGCGACCCCATGTTAGACTGGATACCATCGGGCACGCGGGGGAAGAAAAAGAAAACACGGGAGAGCGTAATACCGACTGCGCCGCCGGCGCCGGGGACGGCACGGAGTGAGCCAGACCCGCCCCGCCCCTTCCATCCGCAGCCGCCGCCGCGCAGCCGCTTCCCGCGCCCGGTCAGTGTCTCCGGTGTCCCCCCACACACACCGCGCCGAGACCGTCGGCCCCAGCCCTCGCGGACCGCTGGGCTCATCCTTTCCATCCTCAATCCCTTGCCTCAAAGACTGTAAAAACTGTTGGTCGTGATATTATGCATTTTGCTGTAAATGTGATGATGAATAGTGGTTTTCTTACAGTGGAGGCTTTCTAAGGCGTTTTGGGTGTCGGGAATGGAACTTGGAAGAACAGAACATTTTGGCATTGAGAAGCTAAAAGGTGGTTTATGTTGATGCTTCAAATGATTGTAGTAAATGGTTTTAGACAATTTCAACAACCCAAGCAAAACATGTGGCTTACACTGGCCAAAGCAATCAATCAGTCTACAATATGTTATCAATGGCCACTCCAGATAATCCTTTTTCTACCTGTTTGGTGGGCACAATGGCCTGTACCAAATGCAATAAAAACAAATCCCTTAGTTAAGGGTAATGGCAAAGTTGACAGCTGGGATTTGATCATTTCATGGTTGCCAATAATGACAACAGAGCCACAGGAGTTAGAATTATTGGGATCTATAAAGATGGATTTTTGTGTTATGTTTAATTTTACCAGCAATACCAAAACATTTGGGACAGAATGTGAATCCCATTCTGGGCGTGTATAAGAACACAACATCTTGGTGCAATTATACTTCACCAAAAAGATCCAGGTCTTCTGCCTGTACAGTTACCAAAGGGAATTTTTCTGATCTGTGGGGACCAGGCATGGCCTGGAATACCCTTGAGATTACAAAGGGGACCACACAGTTTGGGACAACTGACGATCTTGATGCCTAATCACACAATGATTTAGAAACATCATTGTCCAAAACAATTTGTGCATGCATTTACTGGCGAATGTGATGACTATGTTACCTTTGGTCTCCCTCAACAATAATAGCAACTAGTATATTTGCTCCAGGTGTGAGAGTATCTGCTTTATTAACTCAGCTATGCAAATTAGGATACTGGCCTAGCAAACAAAGTAACCAAACCTCAATGACATTAGAAGACTTGATTAGTAATGTAAGTAGTATTAGCCATACAACTTTGCAACATAGACCTGCTAGAGATTTTACCCTTAGCACAAGTATAATAACTTTGTTTGTCAGCTGTGCTTTTTTTTTTTCAGTGTATAAGAAGAAGCTTACCAGGCATGAGTTGCTAAACTAATGTGCAGATTGTCCTTGAGCTGCTCTCTACTGTGAGAAACGAAGAAGCAAAAATACCTACGAGATAACAACTTGGAGCAAGGAGGAGGCTGAGGCAGCATGTGAAACTGTAAGGCTTCTCGCAGAAAACTACAGCTGTTTTTTTAGAGAAAGGACCAATTAGAAGTACTATAAACACGCTGGCTTTGCTGCTGATTATGGAGGTCTGATGCTTGTTAGTAAAATTTGAGTTATAGGCTGCCCGCAGGGGTCATGGACATACCAGCTATCCCCATGCATTGAGCCACGGTATCCCTCACACTAGTCTTAGGGAGGGGGAGAGCATGGGGTGTAGAAGATATGAGTATAATGGTCTACTGGGTCTCTCTTGCAGATTGATGTGTTTCTCGGAGTGCTTGCCGTGATGCAGATCAAGATGGAGTCGCTCAACTATTGGCAAGATTGAATAGTGAAGTGGAACGCGACCAGCACCTGATCATATCTTCCTGCAATTGGCTCAGCTAGCATATGTCCTGGGCAGACACGTTATGTATCAGCCCGTGCTACAGGATATTGGAGTCATCGAGCATAGGGAACGGGAGATGTGGTAGGCGTCCGGAAGATCTCGGGTTGTAACGTGAGAGGTGAAAGGTACAGAAGAGGTGGGCACGGGGTGGAGTGAGAGGAGGTGCTGGTGGTGGCAGGTGTGAGCACATGGTGTAAACAAGGGGTTGAAGTTTGGCAGATGGACGTCACTCGTGGCAGAGTTTGGAAGACTGAAAGATGTGCATGTAACCATAGACACATGGGGCAAATTCGTTTGGGCAACAGCACAGACAGGGGAGAGGGCCATACATGTGGAGCGTCATTTATATAGTTGTTTTCCAACAATGGGAATTCCTCAGAAAATAAAGGCAAACAAGAGGCCAGCCTATATAATTAAAAGCATAGAACAGTTTATGAGGCAATGGGGAGTTAAACATGTAGCAGGGATTCCCCATTCCCCCACAGGACAGGCCATAATAGAAAGAGCTAATGGGACTCTAAAAAGATATCTTGGTAAATATGGGGATGTCAAAGACCCACATATGAAATTGTTAAAGGCCTTATTTGTTATGAATCACCTGTGTGTGTTTGGGGAACAGAAGCTACCACCTGCAATAATACATCATAATCCAAAGGCACAAAAGGAGAGAAAGAAAGAAATATGGGTTAAATATCGTGACCCTAAAACAGGGATATAGCAGCCTCTGGCCAAATTATTATACTGGGGACGTGGGTATTTGTGTGTTGATTCTCATACAGGATCCATTTGGGTGCCAGCCAGGTGGACAAGAGCTGTCCTTGAAGCTGCAAAGATCAAATCATCTGATGAAAAAGGACAAGAAGAGATTGAAGAATAAATACACCCTCGTCTTGTGGTCATTGGAGGACTGGCTAACAATCAAAAGACTGAAGGTTATATAACAAAAATATAGTGATTTTTAATGAATAATAATGTAATGTTTTGTTATAACCATAGCTTTTAGTGTAACTATCATTGCTAACAGCTTGATGCATTTTAATCAGCCTAGAGATAATATTTGGATAACCTTTGCTAATCGAACTGGTCAATCATCTCTTTGTCTTAGTTTGGGAGGGGTTACTAATCCTTTTAAAACATATTTGATAGAATTGCCCGTGTGGAATTTGGAGGAACTTTGTGGATTAATAGATAATAACACCTTGTGTAATAGAATGGGACTAAGCACAATTAGGATGAGATACATCAATGTAAGATAATTAAGTCTTTTAATACCACATTAGCCTCACCCCCTGAGGAAATAGATCTGTTTGGAAGTGCCAATGCAAGCTTTGGTATTAATGGAACTGGGGGAAAATTGGGTAAGTTTTATGTCATGGGATATCCACGATTTTAATAGAAATTGAAAATATTGGGCCACCTTAGACTTTTCTTTGAAGCCAGAAATGGTATTTAAGCAATTGTATTCCAGCTGTAATGGCTCTAGTATCACATCACCGAAGAAATTACCCACGGTTATATTTTTAACCTGTGGGGAAAGGGCCTGGAACGGAATGCCAGAAAATCCCCCAGGTGGACCCTGTTATTTGGGGAAACTCTCTTTATTCCACCCTAACTTAACCGCGCTAATGCAGCTTGCTGACCATAATAACAGCTCTCGCAAAAAACATAGTTATTATGAGTTTGATTGTACTGATATTGGTCCCCAACGATTTTGGAGTGAACTGAAGCAAGTTATAGTTGCCACCCTTTTTGCCCGAAGCAGCAGCCAATAAGGCCATGAATTTGGCTAAACAGTTAGGATGTTGGATTAAGGACGAGGTCAATTAAACTTCAGAAATTATTAGTATTTTAACAGCTGATGTTCGAAGTGTAAATCATGCAGTGCTACGAAATAGAGCTGCCATAGACTTTTATTAGCCCACAGACAATAGAAAGAACATTTGAGAGGATGTGGCAGGCTAATACCATTTTCCAAAAAGAAAACGGGGGAAATGTGGGGAGTTTTGTGGAGACTTGGCTAGAGAAAAGAGGACATGATAGAATGCAGCTGGTTAGGCAGTGAGCACTAAGCGATAAGCTATTGGACTCCTGCTCAAGGCCGTGAGAGCAAGAGAGTGGTATGATAACAGGATGAGAAAATCAGGAGCCTGGTTTGGGTTGAGCAGCCACAAGCATCCGAAGTATGTTGAAATGGGGGGAGGGGGGTTGTACGTAATTGGGAACCAATGATGAGCTTAGCTTTTGCAATATGTATGAGCCTGATTATTGTATCTATAAAAGAGCTGTATCTTTGCAAATAAAGTTGAGACTTGTTGCACTACAGGGTGGGCTTGTCTCCCGTCGTCTTCAGCACTAAAGCATGTCTAGCTAGATCTGAAAATTAACTAAATCAATTAATACACTGTGTGGCATTAAAACATCATTTCTCGTAATCGTTTGCCCAACAGTAGAGTCAGTAAGCTACTTTTAAAACACATGTAATGCCCCGTAATCTTCCATTTTCCTTACATTCACTGGGTTAATAATTCCAGAAAGAAACTGTTAGTACCTTAATCCAAATTTCAAATTTCAAAATGATAAGACTGATTTTGTGCAGTTCGTTATGAAATCTAAAGGACAAGACAGCAGAAAAAATGCCCGGAATTTACTCATCTCCAGATCTATTCCCAAAACAGCTACAGAAGATATTTCCATAGCAGCTATCTGCTTTACCTCTGGGCATTTATATGTATACCTAAGGATGAACACCTGAGAGAGTTTACTTTCATTGTATTCTTTTCCTATTTGTTTGTAACCTTTTTTTTTTTAAGCTTTCTTACTTTTTCAAATCTAAAAAATGCATTTTTTGTGAGGTCAGTCATCCTCCTGATACTTTACTGTTCCTCATTTCATTTCAGCCTTAACACTTTCTCCATGCTGTTGTCTTCCTCTTGCAGCTATGTATATCACTGGATAGATCTGAGGTATTTTTTCCAATAGAACTTTTTTTTGTTGATGTCTTGTATTGACTAAACAGTTTTTAACTATTGACCATTTTTAAGAATAGCCTGGTGGATGTGTACGATATGGTTCTGATACAAAGACTGTAGTCAGAGTCATATTATCTTGATAGTGCTCTTTTTATTGTTTTATCTCATTCTCTACTTAGTTGCACTGCCTGTAACCCATGAAAGATAAATAATTTATTCTGAAATTTATTCTGTATATCATGTCATACTTGTTAATACTGAGGTCTTATACATCCTGTCAAGTTACACATTTTAGTCAAAATTTTTCATTGATTTGTTGTCATCAACAGCTGCATTTAATTCTGAATAATTCCAGAATTTGGACCAAAATTTTCTACCTCCTATTTGTCCTCAGTAAAGGCAGGTTGATTTGGTTCACACGCTACTTCTGTAGAGAACATGCTGTAGTTGTGACTTTGATTTACAACTTTCTTAAGAAGTTACTGTAAACAAAGGTTTGTACTGATTAGTATTTATTATAGCATTCCTTTCATAATTATTTTGTATCAACTCTCTATAGATACATATCAAAGTAAATCATTTGATAATGTTAATACACTCCTTCTAATCAGGATTTCTTTTTAAAAAGAGATAATCTGACTAATATGAAACAATAAATTACTATTTACAAATATATACATAATTTTATAAACAGCATGGATTAGTCAGATATATTAGCTAATAAGCTGTATCAGATGTCACAACTCTCTTGATATTCACTCATAACAGAGATAAGTAAGCAGGGAGGATGGAATGTTCTTTTGTTGAGTACAATACTGTTGCACAGACCACCTTCTTTACATTGATAAAAATATGTCTTTAGAGAATAATATACATCAAACGAAGGACAAAACCTATTAAATTCTGTATAATGCATGCAATATTGCTTGTGATGCACACTCATTTTTTTACCTTACTTTTTTGAATATAAGCATTTAATTATTTGTGAAAAAAAGAGTGAACAATGTCTAGAAGTCTAGAATGCCTGATTTTTAATATTCTTTTTTCAGAGCTCTTTTAGTTTAACTCCAGCCAGCAGCTAAGAACCATACAGCTGTTCATTCACTCCTCCCTCTCCCACTGGGATGCTGAGCAGAATCAGGGAAAAAAGTAAACCTCATGTACTGATATAAGAACAGTTTACTAACTAAAATAAAATACAATAATAACAACAGTGAGAATAACATACAGGAATAATAATAATTGTCATGAAAAGGAATATGACAAAAAGAGAGAGAAATTAAACAATAAAATTGAAGAAAAATCAAATGATACATAATGTAATTGCTCATCCCCTGCTGATTGATGCCCAAGTGGCAATCTACCCATCCTCACAAACTCCTCCCAGTTTATATACTGGACATGATGTCCCATGGTATGGAATATCCCTGTGGCTAGTCCAGGTCATGTGTCCTACCCATGCTCCCTCCCCACTTCTTGTGCACCTCCCCACTTAAACTGTCCTTCATTTAAGATAAGAGCTATTTAACAAGAATCAATGTGTCATCAACATTAGTCTCATATTAAATCCAAAACTTAGTCCTGCACCAGCTACTAAGAAAGAAATTCTATCACAACAACAACAAGGCCTAAGGACAATAGCCTTGTAACTCATTTAAATTTGGTGTTACTTTATGTCACTCAGCCAAAATTTAAAAGCACTGTCTGATTAGACCACTCCACACTGCAAAGTTAGCAGGTTCTTCAAAATAACCCATTTACCTCTTCAGGTATTTAAAACAAGTCCTATTAGAAAAAAAGAAATTAAGAGAATTATTTCATTAGAGACCTCTGACTGTAGCTTATAAACTCTTTGGAATATTATTTTGTTTCTTAAATTCACTTTCTGCAAGGTGAGTGTACATTACTTATTCAAATTAATACTTACACAAGTATACTTGAATTACTTTTATATTGAATATAAATATGTTTCTTAATTTCTTAATTTCACTTAAGAAATTTTAAAATATTTTTTCAGAAGTACATCTAAATGAGTTTCCATATGATTCATCCAGTGTCACAGTTAGACATTTGTGGAGATTCTGAAGGTGTAATTTTTAAATTCCCTATGTTGCATTTGTATCAGAACAAGTATTAAAGTTAAAATGGCAGACCACTTTGTATAGCTGACTTTCTCTGAACAGCAAAACCAGTTTTACAGGTCTATTCAGTCATGCAGCTTTGTTTCACTTAATTTTCTCTTTCATGTTTCTTATTACTAGTCTTGCTCTTTTAATCACTTTAACAAGGTATAGATAAAATTGTGAAACAGTTTTTCAATCACAGACCGAATGATGCTTCAGATTTAGATGTCTTCATATGTTACTGTTAAAAAAAATTTATAATCTGAGGCTGGAAAACACCCTAAGGCTATCCTGATGATATTTATCCTTAATGGAGGGGATAATAGAAACTTATCTATTTGTAGAGAAACAGCAGTGTTTTCACCATAAACTATTTGCAAGTGAGTTCAATTATGGAATCATAGTCATACCTTCCAAATTCCTTAATACAGAGTTACTAATTGCATTTCTAGAGATATTAACTGTCAAAGCCCATAGGAAAAGTAGATTCTATGGAAATATACTTTTCCAGCTAAGATATTTTATAATAAATGTTAATTCTTAATAATTAAAGTGTACCTCTTTACCTTTGTCTTTATTAAGTCCAATGATTGCTGTAACAGCTTGTTATCTTATTTTTCCATCATTTAATGAGATGTAGCAACACAGAATTTTTTTTTTTCATGAACATAACATAACCACAGAATCAGAGAATGATTGAGGCTGGAATGACCTCTAGAGGTCATCTTATTCAAATCCTGTACCCAAGCAGAGCCACCTCAAGCCTGTTGCCCAAGGCTATATCCAGATGCTTTTTGCATCCAAAGACGAATACTCCACAATCCTTCTGGACAATCTAAATGCTTAACAAATATGCATCCTGAAGAGATTGTAGTAAGCCACTAGAGTTGTGAAAAGAACAGTCATCATTTCAACTACACAGTGTTGTTAAAAGTGTGATATTGGATTACCAGTGTCATCTGCAACAAAACAAAGGTCAAAGGACTGTTGTAGATTGACTTTAGCTGACTGCATATATCCACTAAACCTCTTTCACTCCTCATCCTCAACAGGATGTTGGGGCGGAAACACAAGGAAAAAGTTTGTAGAAGGTCACAGGCAAAACAGACTCCACTTGGAAAGATGAATTTATTGCCAGCTAAAAATAAGCTAAGATCGTGAGAAACACAATTATAACTGGAACACCTTCCCAGCACCCTTCTCAGGCTCAGCTTCAGTCATGACTCTACAAACATGTCCCTTGCAGTGGATTCATGTGATGGGGAACTGGGATTGTCATCAGCTCATAACACTTCACCTCTGTTACTCATTCTTCTTCACAGTATTTCTCCACGTTGGGGTCTCTTCCATAAGAGATAATCCGTCACAAGCAGCTCAAACATGGATTCTTCCTACAGACTGCAGTTCTTCCAGAATTCCTCCAGTATAGATCCTTTCCAGGAGATACTATACATAAAAAAAACCCAAACATACAAAACAAAACTGCTCCAGTCTGGGTTGTCTATAGGCCACCAGTCCTACTAGAAAACTTCTCCTTCATGCAGTCCTCTCCACAGGCCTCAACTCCTGCCAGAAGCCTGCTGCAACATGGGCTCTGAGAGTATGACATCTTTGTTCTTTGGAATCTGCTGCTCTGCGTCATGGGTTGCTCTACAGGCTGCAGGGGGACAACCTGCTTCACCATAGTCTTCACAGAATCACAGAATGACAGATTCTGAAGATTTGGAAGGGACCTCAAAAGATCATCTAGTCCAACCCCCCTGTCAGAGCAGGACATCCTAGAGTACGTTACACCAGAACTTGTCTAAGTGGGTTTTGAATGTCTCCAGAGAAGGAGATTAAACAGCCCATCTGGACAGTCTGTTCCAATGCTCCGTCATGATCACAGTGAAGAAATTGTTCCTTGTATTCCTTTGGAACCTCTTGTGTTCCAGTTTTTACTCATTGCCCCTTGTCCTATCATTGGCCATCATTGAGAAGAGCCTGGTGCCATCCTCCTGACACTCACTCTTTACATATTTGTAAACATTAGTGAGGTCACCCCTTCGCTGTCTTTTTTTATGCTTTCTGAAATACATTAGCACAGAGGCATCAGCAGCATTGCTGATGAGTTCAGCTTTGGGCAGCATTAGGTCTGACTTGAAGCTGGCTGAAATTGACCATGTCTGTCAGTTCCTGCTGTCTTCTCAGAGAAGTCACCTCTGCACATATTATCTCCCCTGCTCCTTGTTCCCAAAATTTCAACATGTAAGTACTCAGTTAAATCCAAATGGCTACCATGATATTTCCCTTTGCTGAACACTTACTTCTATTTTGTAATATCTAAACTGAAATTTGAAGAAATATTTGTCATTGCATTCTTCTTTTTTCTTTTGTGTTACTAGAAAAAAAGATATGGAAAAATGATTAGTGTTTCAAATAAAACTGCTTTTTTTCCTATTCATTCAAGGAAATATTTCACTCATATCCTCAAATGTTAATTACTTAGGGATTTTGTCCTCAATTAATAATTACTTCCCAGATAGCAATTTAAGACAACATTTCATTTTGAAACTTCACATTTTGGTATCTGATTTTTCTTTCAATTGTTTTTTTGCAAGAAAACATGCCTGACATAATTTTTTGTATATTTTCTCCCAGCTAAATAAGAATTTTCAGGCAGGAAGAAGTTTTGATTATTATTTTTCCCACAGAACATATTTATTTGTGACATTTTATTTATAGAAGAAGCTGTATTTAAAAAAAAAATCAAGAATACATTTTAGTATTTTACCTTTACTTTCCAAGGACCTTAAAATGTATTGATTATTAATAATCAAGTGGAAAGTATGATGAAGAACACCACTGAACA
This sequence comes from Colius striatus, assembly GCF_028858725.1. NCBI lineage: Eukaryota > Metazoa > Chordata > Aves > Coliiformes > Coliidae > Colius > Colius striatus. The sequence goes on from NC_084790.1 coordinate 31,405,612, forward strand.
TTTAATGTTATTAGCTAGCTGTTACTCTTTCCCCAGAAAATGAGTCCCTTTGACAACCTGTGTTTAAGGATGTTACAGTGAAAAACAAAGTGCTTCAAAACAAATATTTTTATAGGCTTGAAGTCACTTATATATAGAGAAAGACTGATTTTTTTTTTTTTAGAGATAGGATAAATTAGAGCAGATACAAGAAGATTATGCAAAATCATACATGATGAAAAGAGTGTAAGCTAAGCATCCCCATTTACCCTTTCACATGAGGGAAAACCAGCGATTTTCTAATGGCAATTATTTAATATTGATAACCAACTGTCTTCCAAATGAGATCATTTTGTTGTTTCAGTCATATAGCCTTTAGAAGGCTATACAACTTCACATTTTCTTCACATGGAAACTACTTGCAAGCACTTTGCAAAACTAACAGAACTAGAGACATGTAGTAAAAGAGGGAGAAAATAAAATAACTGAGGAAGAATAGAGATTTTTCCAGATGGAATTTGTAATAATCTGATGAAGCAAAGTAGCAGAGTTAATACAAGAAAATATGTTTAGATCAGATGAATTATGTACTATGTTCACATTAAAACCTCCATATTATGCAAGACGATAAAGGAGAAAACTTTTTGTCCTAAACAAGGACACTGAAACAGAAGACAGGATGTCTAACATTGAAGGAACTGAAATCCAGATCCAAACTAATGGAATTTCACCCCAGTGTAAATTAAGTCCATTGCAGGACAGCTCTGTTATGAAGCTTTTTAAGAGAGATAAGATTCATCAGTGAGACGTACCTAGATCACTTAGAGCATTAAGGGACTTCAATAGTTTAAGTGAATAGATACACTTTTTACAATATACCTTTCTTTACAGATTCATCTGTCAGATATCAATTCCAGTAGCCTGTTGCAGTGGCTGTGAGGTGCCCACTAAGGTGCTCTATTACTCACTTTCCTCACCTGTACAGGTGAGGCAAAATACTACAAAATGCTCATGGGTTGAGATAAAGAATAGTGTTATCATTTATTATTGGAGTGAAATAGATTGAACTTTGGGAAATTGATCTAATTTATTTTCAGTAAAAACTCATAGTACAAAGATAAGAAGTAAAAACAAACTTCAAAACAATTTGCCCCCACTCCTCCCTTCTTCCTGAGTTTAGCTGCAGTTCTGATTTTCTCTACATCCTCCCCCTTGAGCAGCACAAGAGGATACAAAAGGGGAGTTGTGGTCAGTTCATTGCAGGTTGTTTTTGCTGCTCCTTCTTCCTAACACTGTTCCCCTGTTTTAGCATGGGGTCTCTGCCACAGGAGACAGTTCCCTATCAACTTCTGCAATGTGGATCCTTTCTATGGACTATGAAGTGCTCCAGCATAGGTCCTTTCCAGCAGATGTAGCCCTTGAGGAACAGACTACTCCAGTGTAGATCCTCTGTGGTGCCACAGTTCCTGTCAGAGCCTATTCCAGCACCGGCATTTCATGGGTCACAGAATGCTCCAGAGTACATACATCTGTCCAGTGTAGGTTACAGGGTGGGCTGCAGGTGGATCTCTGCTCCACTGTGGACCTCCATTGTCTGCAGGGACACAGCATGCCTCACTGTTGTCTTCACCATGGGCTTCAGGGAAAACTTTTCTCTAGAGTCTGGAGCACCTCCTTCCTTTCGTTCTTCACTGACTTTGGTGTCTGCAGCGTTATTTCTTTCACATATTCTCAGTCTTCTTTTCCAGTTGCTTTAGCACAATAATTTTTATCTCTTCTTATATATATTACCACAGAGACACTACTGATGTCATGGGTTGGCTCATCTTTAGACAGCAGTCTTGCAGTCATCTGTCACTGACTATCTGACATGAGAGCATCTTCAGAGATCTTCTCCGAGGAGTCTCTCCTGTAGACCCTCCTGTTACCAAAACCTTGCCACGTAAACACATCTTTTCTTCTTAAAAGTGCAAAGTGATGAGACTGTGGACAGAAAAATCATAGTTGTGGTTCATTGTAACATTGTGAAGATAACTTTTTGCTTGTATATTTCTGAAGTTATTACAACAATAAATTATTGCTGGAAAGCTCATGAATATTAATTTTAACCTTTCCCTTATAATTTGTTTTTTCTTTTCTCGTTTAAACTTTCTAAAGCCTAATCTGCTGAAACTATCTGTATTCATTCTGGCTTTTTGTTTTAACACCTTAAAGGAGAGGTTTTATCTGCTTGTTTCATCATTTATACTCTTGTAGGTTCTCTTCACTTGTCTCTTAGCATCATCAACTTCAAGATGGCAAATCAAAGCAATACTGTAGGTTGTCCTGGTCTGACAGCCAAGCACCCCCAGTGACGCTCACTCACTGCCCTTTCTCCTCCAGCTGTAGGAGGGAGAAAATAGGAAGAACAAAAAGAGAGTCTGTGGGTTTAGGTAGGCAGTGACATTTCTTACTATCATAGAGAAAATTAACTCAATTAACAGAATTTAACTTAAATAATTTTCAATTAAATATTAATATTTCAATATTTAGTCGGGTATTAGGAAACAAAAGAGTTAAACATTTATACTTCTATAGAAAATATCTTTCTCTCCCTGCCTTCTCCAGGCTTAGCTTTACTCCTTCATTCCAGACTTCTGTCCTCCTTAATGTTAAATGGTCATCCGCTACACTGAGTTCTTTCAGTGAGGCAACAGGAGGTACCAGGTGGCCTCACAGTAATGATTTCATGGTTTTTCTCCTCTACTCCCTTTCACTTTCCTTTCCAGCATAGGTCCTCCATGACCTGCCGTTCCTGTCAGGAACCTCTGCTTCACCATTGAGTACATCCTTCCTTTCCTTCTCCTTTGACCTTGGTGTTCATAGGACTGTTCATAGAACTGTTTCTCACACTTTTCCCCTCACTCTTCACTGCTAGGCATCATCTTTCACTCTTTCTTAGATCCATTTTCACTAAGGTGCCACCAGCTTGGCTGACAGGCTCCGCTCCGTCCTGCAGTGTGTCCATTGCAGCGGGCTTGACTTATCTGTATCTGGCATGAAAGAAGCCAAACTTTGTAGAAAAGTGGCATAACCAATCTCCTCTCTTTCAATATGAAGTCCAAGTTTATTAAGGTATATGCTGCATGATTTGCACTTAACTATGGGATGCCATTGTGCATGGGTCTACAGTCCAGCATGCTGGGCCTGGCCAGAGGACCCTTATTGTCCACAGGGAGCACAGTCACAGGAAGCAGAAATAGAAAGACAAGCCAAGAGGAAAAGAACAGGCTGTGCTTCAAAACAGGATTATTCAGCAGGTATGTTTCAGTTTGACAGCTAGAGAAATTGGAAGGAAAAAGTCCTCTGGATATTTCTAGGAATGTTTTCTGAGCTGAAGAGGCTTTTGCCTTTCTTCCAGGCAGTGGTGGCTATCTACCCTGAGTAAGAGCCACCAGTAAGACTTAAAAAAAAAGGGTAATATTTTGGAGGTTCAAGTTTAATTGTAACTGTTAAAGCTTTGTGGATAAAGGATATTTTGTGAAGCAACATGAAGAGAATGCTCGGAATGCTCTGGAATTTAGCATTAATGATAATGTTTGTTTACTATGGAAGAAAAATATCATAGAAATAGTATGCACGACATATTGTTATTTTTAGGCCAGTAAGAACTAATATTTGAAACCTTCTAAAATTATTTTAATTTAGTGAAATTAGTCACATAAAATAAGGATTCTTTCATAGTATTGTTCATTTATTCATAAAATATATATGTACCAGTCCTCCCTAGAGGCAAAAGAGACAAAGTTGTATGTGGGCCATGCGTTTTCTTGGAAAGCCTCAGGCCAAGTTCTTTTACCTTCATAAAAGAAACAACTTCCTTGTCATACACCTCTCCTGGGATCTTTATAGGATCACAGGTAACTTACAGATTTTCTGTTGACTATTCACAAAACATTTTTATCTCAGCTCTGAAGTTTGACCCACCTGCTCTTACAGTTTCCCCCAGGCTATGCGATTTTGCCATGTGCTCTGAGTAGCCTCAGCATCCTTTCTATCTGGATGGCCACTTGTCCAATTTAAAGCTCTGTGGAGAGATTTCCGGTAAAGGGGAAGGGGCCATAATGGTGTCTCCTATAAGAAGTTGCTGCAAAATGAGCCAGACTCCCTGCTGGGGTTGAGCTAATTGGATGCCTCCACATCACTTTTTAAGAAGACATAAAAAGAGGGTTGTTCTTTCTGGGAGATGGTGGAAGTAGTTGGATGAGAGAGAAGTCACCATGCATATCCTAACATTGTTGAGGGAAGAGAGGAGGAGGTGTGCCAGATTAGAGACCCCCTTGCATCCCGTGGTGAGACAGCAGTGTTCCCCCTGCAACCCACAGAGGGTAACAGTGGAGTTGAGATCTGCCAGCAGTTTGTGGAGGACCACACAGCAGAGGGGGTGGCTGTGCCCAGAGGGACTGTGACTCTACTTGGAGGCAGCATTGGAACAAAATGTGCCTGGAGTTCTGCTGTCATTAAGGAGAGCTATGCTGGAGGAATCTGTGAGAAGCTGCAACCATTGGGAAGGACTCATGCCAGAATGGTTCATGAGTGACTGTATCCTGTGGGAGGCACCCTGCATTGGAGCAAGGGAAGAATGTGAGGAGTCCTCCTCCTCTGAAGAACAACTGAGACCATCTGTGAGAGACTGACTGCAACCCCCATTCCCTGTCCCATGCCCTGCTGAGATGAGAGGAGGCAGAAGCAGGGAGTTGAGATGAGGCAGAGAGGAGGGGAAGAGGAAGGAGATCTTAAAGTGCTGATTTTATTTTTCTCATCATCCTACTCTGTTTCTGGTTTCTGCCCTATTTCTAGTTGATAGTAGATTAAACTGTTCTTTTTTTCTCTAAGTCCAGAAGTCAAGTCTGTTTTACTCAGAATTGTAATTGGTAGTAAACCTTCCCTGCCCTTGCCTTGACCCACAAGGGCCTTGATTATTTTTTCTCCTCCCATGTCACTGGGGACTTTGTCATCCTGCAGAAATTGATGGGTATGGTGGGGGTGAGTGGATGCACAGTCCTTTATTGCAGGCTGGGCTTAAACCACGATACTATCTTTGCTTTCAAAATTCCTAATAGTAGATATTAATGCCTCAGATTTTATTTTTCCTTTGTCTTATGTTCAAGTAGAGTTTCAAGTCTTTTTTCTTTTTGACATACAATCAGGGTTGTTCTATGCTGAATTGCACAGCTTAGTGCTTTACCTTGTCTCACACATTTTGGCGGGACTTGCAGTGGGGTTAGTCAATAACAACGATGACAGAAATTGATCATCTGTAGATGAATTCCCTAGATACTGTAAGTCTGTAATTATCTTTTTCTCTTCCACTGTACCTTCTATTCCTCTCTTCTCTTGCATTGAAAAGTGTTTTGATTTAGATTAGCTCTCGCTCTTTCATGCTCTTACTACAGCACAGTATAGTTCCCTTTATTGAGTTAGCTCTGATGGTTTAACTATACTGACAAAATACCTTTAAGATTTAATGGTTTGTCACCATCTGATGACATAAGCCAAACTAACAGAAGTACTTTTTAATGGCAATATAACTGCATACACAGGAGAGGTTTTAGTGGCTTACATAAGTGAAAAAAGCAAAAAGATTTTTTGGTGTTTTTTTTTAATCCTTAGCTCTGTGATTGAGGCCAAGACTTGGACTCTAGCATTCATGGCTTTCTATATTACTGATTTTTCTGTAAGCCTGTTTTTGTATTTACTAACATTTGTTATCTTAAATTGGAAGTCAAACTATTGAGATTTCCCTTCTTTGGCTTTCTTTCCATGTCTTTTGATGGATCATAATTATAGTGGTACCATTTGAAGAATTCTAGTATCCAAAAAGAGTTGTCATAATTTTTTTTTTGGTCTTTTTTATCTTAGTACTCTATAGCATTTACATTTGTTTTTTAAATCCAAGTTCTCATTTTTAGGCTAGATTTTCCATATTATATTCATTATTTTGTGTAGTGTATATCAGACTTTATGAAGTATCCTCTTCCATGCTCTCTTTTTAAAATCAGGTTGTAACATAAGCATTATAGAACTGTTACACACTTGGTAATCATATTTTACAACCACTATGAAACCTTTAAGAGCTCTTTAAATTTTATATCCTGAGCTCCGCCAATATACTCTTCTTTACTCCAAAATTCAAGTCTCATGTGCTATCCCAATGTCATACATTGACATAATGAAAATCAGGAAGAGCAAAGAAAGAAAGGTGAACATTTTTTCCACTGTTTATGAACTATGCAAATGTGCACAAGTTCATAATGCATCAAAGATTTAGGATGTAATTATTTCTATTAAAAATAATTCTTTAATTAGCTTTCTCTATATTAAACTGATTCATTTGATCTATAAAAAGTTGCAGGTTTTGCATTTTCTTACCGATTTTCTAAAGTAACAATTTTCATTTCAGTGTTATTTATAAACTGTTTATATTTCCCTGTTCTTGAAAAGAAAATTTAAAATGCAATGTTGAGTTTATAATTGTCATTGAATATACTTCTCAGAACAATGAGTATGGATAAAAACCCAATTCAATTCACAGATGATTAATCTTTTTATTCCTCCTACATCTCCATCAAATTCCAGATAAATGTAACTAATTCTAGATTTTTTTAGTTGCAGAATCTGATCTTTTGTTTTATTTAGATGTCAATGCTTTTAAAATAATTTGGTTTTCAAATTGGCACCATGTTGACATTAGTTAGCTTTGAATTTGTGGTTTAGTTCATAAGGAATAAACAAATTATGCTATGCGCTAACTAGCAGATTGCTGTATTTGTTATAGTAGTATAGAGTGATCTTATAATTTCAGTGTTTAATTTAATCTATTTACTATCTTGCTCTATATGAAAACAGAGATACCTTCATCAAATTGACTGGGTTGAAAGATGATCTACAGTGGTCTGGTCATTGATGATAATTGTTCTCCTGCTTATGATAGATTAATGTGCTTCTACTCTGTCCCTCTTATCTCCCATTCACCTTTGATATATCTAAGATTCCTTTCTTCCAAATATGCACTTTGACAAAGTGATCTCATATCCAAAGTGATCCCAAGTGATTCACATCCAACAAAGACTCCATCTCTGTTTTGCCCGTACACATTCTACTTGAACCAATATGTTTATTTGTAATTCCATTGCTTCAATATTTGTATAAATGTAAAAATCTATACTGTAAGTCTAGGTATAGACCAGCTACCATAGGAGAATTTAATTCACCTGAGTGGAGGTATTCTCACTCTGTTTGGCAGAAAATAATCTCATAAATAATGTTACATACTGGTGAGCAGGTGCTGATCACCACTCTTCCCAAAGTCTGATGCTTACATTGTCAGAAAAGTGAGTGTGGTTTCTTATCTTGCTCCAGTTGGCATAAGTGGTAGGTACAGTCACACAACAGTGGCCCAGCCTGGTATGTTTCTTATTTTCTTATCCATACAGCTTTATATTTTCAGGAACAACAGCAGGCTTTCCTTGACTTTCTTAGGCAGTCTGAATAATCTGATTTTAGTAATGGGGGTCACTACTGAAAATAAAATTTTAAAATTTTTCTGAAAGGTCACAAATTCTATCAAGTTGCTATAGGCTTCTTATATTTTGTCATGACTCGCTGAATAAACTCATATGCTAGTTCAGCTCCTCTCTGTGACATCTGATCTAAGCACACTTTGAAAACATGAGCAGTTTCTTGTTCATGCTGTTAAAAAAAAAGTAAAAAAAAAACCCCATAAGCTAATACAGTGGTCAAGAGTCTATGAATTTAGAAAGCATTCCTCTCAGACGATAGCTTAAAGATAAACCTAATAATGACTTTAACAGAAAGAAAATGCAACTGTATCTTAAAGAAACAGGTTAAGTTAGAAGAAATCTACTTTTCCTAATTTTCTTTTATCTTTTCATTTTAATCACAAAGTTTAATCACTTTGGGAAAAAAAAGAATTTATCCAAGATTAAGAACACTACCCTTTCTTCTTTCATTTTCATTACAATTAAAGTAATGTGACAGCAGGAAAAATATCATTGTCAAATAACTTATGATTCAGTCCTTTAGACTTCTGTAGGGTTGGTACCTTTTTTTTCTTCGATAGATAATCTTTAGTTCAGTTGCTCACAACAGTAAATACCTTCTTTAATTAGTAAATTCTAAAAGATATTTTCAGAGCGTCTTATCTTTCTAGTTTTGTTATCCCATCTATGCATGTCTTAAAAAAGTTGATATGTATAATATTAATTAATTTTGTACCATGCTAGAGCTATTAAGCCAGGTATTCAAATCCTTTTCCCAATTCAAATGCATTGTAAAGCTTAAAGTTATTAGTGCTAATGAGTAATTTAATTTAATTCAGTTACATGAAGGTACTTTAACAGTCTTTGAAAATACACACAACAATAATATCCATGGATTTATGGAAAATATTATGTTACAAATATTGTTCATTACATCGTAGCCTTTGGAACTCCCCAAAGACAGAGAGGACTCACTCGCCACTTATGGTCCCAGGGAAAACAGACAGAAATACTCAACATGGGGAAGGAATCAAAATTTAATTTAATCTGCCACCAACTGAAAATATAACAAATAGGAAACAACACAGGATGGTATGATGATGAAGAGCACAATCAACCCTTTCGGAGCACCTTTCCCCTCCTCCCAGGCTCAGAGCCCTGATCCCAGCATCTTTACCTCCTCCTCCTATGAACAGCTTGGGGACAGAGAATAGGAGTTTCCATCAGTCTTCTCCTGATGTCTCCTGCTGCTTGTCTCTCCTCAAGACAGGCAGGCTCCTTGCTAGTCCTCTCTGCTCTAGCATGGGTTATCTCACATACTGGGCAGCCCCACACGGGCCACTCTGATGTGTGTTCATCCTGAAGCCTGTAGCTCCTCTCTGCCTTCTGTGTGGATCTGCTCTGCGGCCTACAGACTCTCCAGCATGGCCTGCACCATGGCTGCCTCCTCACACAGTCTTCTGTCTGTCTGGGAGCAATTACTCCCTCTGGCACAGGGTCCTCATGAGGCTTAATTGCCTTCCCTGGCATGGTGTCCTCCCAGTGCTGCCATCCTGCCGTTTCTCTCCATGTGTTGAATGCGTTCTCACCACAAGTGGAAGAGGTGTCATGGTTTAGCAAAGAGCAGCTTTTGCATGGTAACAGGGGGAGTGGATTGCAGTGAAGACCCCATAAAAAGTTCTCAGGCTTTCCCCTGACTCTGGGGTTCAGACCAACCTCCAGCCCAGCTGGATCAACCTGGTGCCTCTGCAATCACTATTTAAGGACAGCAATTTGAAGTGCTTGGGAGGAGGTGTAAGAGTGGTACAAGATGGCAGCAACTACACGGACCCCACAGTCAGAGAAGGAAGAAGGAAGGAGGAGCACCAGACCAGAGACCCCTCTGCAACCCATGGCGAGAACGCAGGCTGTACCCACTGCAACCCATGGAGAGCAATGGCAGGACTGAGAGCCATCAGCAGCTCCAGGTGAGTGTGCCCGGATGGGCAGCCATGGCGTAAGCCGTGCTGTAGCCTGGTCTGTTTTGTCCTGGACCATAAGTGGTAATTAAGCTCTCCCTGCCCTTTGGCAATTCTCAGGTCTTTGGTACTTGAGGCTAATCGTGGTCTTTTGTTCCCTGATGGGCCTAAATCAGGATGGGAGTCTCCAGTCTATTGCTCCTCTTTTCCTTCTTCTGTGGCTGCAGGGTCTGTGTGGTCACCTCTATCTTGTACCATCCTTCCACTTCCTCCTATGCACTACAGGTTTCCCTTCTTAAATAATGATCACTTAGGTATCAGATAGGCCCAATTGTGCTGGAGGGGTCCACCTCAGAGCCAGGGGATGTTTTAAGAACTGCTTAAGAGACACCACTGGAGTCCTCTCCCCCCATTACCAAGTAAAAATTGGCTCCATGCAAAACAATGACAGTTACATTATGGCCAGAAAGAGATTAACAAGATCTTCACCTTAATTTATTTCAAAATAATTCTTTGTTTAAAAGATCTATTTATGTTCACATATTTCTCCATCTCAAAGAACAATATACCTGAAACCATGAAAAGCTGAACTTTGAAAAGCTGACAATGTAGTCTCCATGAAATAAATACTAATATTGTAGGACACTCTGAAGTAAAATGGACATCGTAGGATAGGGCAAGGAGTAATGTTTTTAAACTAAAAAACAGTAGTTTCAAGCTAGATATAAGGAAGACATTTTTTATTATGAGAGTGGTGAAACATTGGATCAGGTTGCCCAGAGAAGTGGTAGATGCCACATCCTTGGAAGCATTCAGAGTCAAGCTGGGTGAGGTTTTCAGCAAACAGATCTTTGAAGATGTCCCTGTTTATTACAGGGGTGCTGGACTACATGATCTTTAAAGGTCCTAATCCAAACCATTCTATGATTCTAGAATGATTTGAAATCTTATATACTGGACTGAGTCCCCTTCTCTGGAGAGAGTCAAAACCCACCTGGATGAGTTCCTGTGTGACCTGCCCTAGGTGGTCCTAATCTAGCATGATGATCTTTTGAGACCCCTTCCAGCCCTCGAGATTCTGTGATTCTGTGAATACCAGTGTGAAATGAAAGTGAAGATTCAATGGGGTAACGCAGTTTTCTATAATGTCTTACTGTTATGCCATAACTTTTTATGTGGCCATGAACCATGATCATGAAACTGATCCAAGCGTAAAAACATAACTGTAAGGAAACTTTTCTCTTGACACTGTCAGTGAGACCCCAGTGTCTGAATGTACAGCTTCACCTGGTAGCCTCAGTCTTTCCTCAAAAGAGAGATGCTTGAGTTCCTTCATCACTTTCATAGCCCTCCATTGAACTGTCTGCAGAAGTTTCCTTTCTCTCCTGAAGTGAGAAGCCCAAAACTGGACACAGGGCTCCAAAGAAGGCCTCATCAGGGTAGAGTTGAGGGAAGGAGAATCTCCCTTGACGTGCTGGTTTCAGTCTTCTTAATGCATCCCAGAATGACATTGGTTTTCTTGGCCATGAAGGTGCATTGTAGGTTCATGTTTAATTTGCTGTCCACAATAATACTTGGCATGACTCTGCCCTACAAATACTCCATATTTTGTTTTTTAAGTTTTATCTTGTGATATTTTTAGGAATGGCTTTGACTGTATTGAATAACATGCCCATTGCAGTGTCCATCAAAACACTGCTTCAAGTACTTTCATTAAATTACCCAAATTAAAGACAAACAGTAAATTTAAAACTATCAATGTGTACTCAGAATATGGTTTGTTTATGTGTTGAGTTTGTGTGGAGCCATTACTGATATGGGAGATAAGTTGCATTGGTGGTGTTTATAAGAAGTTACTGCACCTGGTTTTAAGTCAGAACCGCTTCTGGGGCTGAGCCAATGGAGTTCCTGTATGATCACTAAGGAGGAGAAATCAGAAGAGAAAGATGTCAGTGGTGGAAGGAGAGAAAAATGACCATGCAAACCAGAAGGTCTATGAGGGAAGAGAGGAGGAGATGTGCTGGAGACCCTTTTGCATCCTGTGGTGAGACATCAGCTGTCCCTCTGCAACCCACAGAGTAACATTGGAGCTGAGATTTGCCAGCAGCTTGTAGAGGACCCCACGGCAGACGAAGTGGCTGTGCCCAGAGGGGCCGTGACTCTGTGGGGAGCCTGGAATGAAGCAGAATGTACCTGGAGTTCTGCCGCCATGGAGGATACCTGTGGGGAAGAGTCTGTGAGAAGCCAGAGAGGTTTGATAGAGACTGTATCCTGTGGGAGGGACTCTACACTGGAGCAAGGGAAGAATGCAAGGAGTCCTCCTCCTCTGAGGATCTACAGAAACCATCTGTGAGGGACTGATTGCAACACCCATTCCCTGTCCCCTGCACTGCTGATTGGGTAAGAGTTGGGGAGCAGAGCGCCAAGCCTAGAGAGAACGGGGGAGTGGGGGATGATGGTCTTAAAAGGATGGTTATATTTTCTTGTCATTATCTTTTGGTTTCTGTCCTGTTTTTAGTTGGTAGTGGATTAAACTGTTCTTTTGTTCTCTAAATCAGGTAGTGGAGTCTGTTTTACTCAGGACCATAATTGGTCAGTGAACCCTCCCTGCCCCTGTCTTGACTTACATGGCCCTTGGTTATCTTTTCTCCTCCCATGTCACTGGGATCTTTGCCATCCCAGAGAGGGAACAAAGCAAGGGGCTGTGTGGTGCTTTCTTGCTGGCTGAGCTTAAATCATGACAATTGAGCAACACTGAAGTTCATGTTTTAAAGTGTTGTTCAGGCTGCATAAAGGCAAAAGAGAAACATAAATAAATGGTCTTCTTGAGGATGTTTAGTTTTTTAAAAATACATACAGATCTTAGTAATAAGACTGATATGCAGGTAAGGCAGATCTTGCTGCTAGAGCATTCAACTATAAACAGCTAACAGAGTTCAGATTATTTTAGATATTCTGACCAGGTTGAGATATTTCACTTGTGGAGGGAAATCATTAATATTCTCTAAAATTGTAAAGGGAAGCCTAGTAAGAGCCAAAAAAACCAAACCAGAACAAAACAAAGGAATAAACTCCAGATGAATGGAATGGGAATTCAGATGTACGATCTGAAGAGTAGATATAGTACATATGCTTTAAACAGATATCAGAGTCCAATGTTCTCCAATTAGTTTCTTGTAGATATTCCAGCCTTGAAGCATGTAGTGTTACAGAAGATTTCTGATTTAGTGGAGTGATATAAAAGATATATGGCATAACAGAACACAGCTGTAGGCAACTAACACAGCTGTCTACCTAAAACAAAGCCTGTCCTCTTGTCCCTTTTATGTTGAGATAAAGTCAGCTTGTTTGCAACAGCTGTGGTTGGTCACATCTGGCATTATACCCTGTTTTCTGCACCTTCTCCTGCTGTAGCTGCTTAATCGTTAGTGACCTAATTTCCACCCCTAGGCCTTCAGTCATTCACAGCAAATGACTTAAGGATCATACTTGAATATGGTCCTGATATCTCAAATTTACTACACTGTCTGTGACAGTGGCTAAAGCACACCTACAGTATCTTCTTGTGAATACCTCTTCTGTTGTTGTTCATTGAATGTGTATTCCATAGGTCTCTAAAATATCTGTATGTTTACTGGAAAAATAGTATTCTTATTATTGTCTAGCTAAAATTCACTTCCATACCCATGCTCCACTTCAGAAACATCCTGCAGAGTAGAAATTAATAAGATTCAGAAACTTCAATAAATAATGTATATTTCTTAATGTTGTGAGATCTTCAGGAATTTTCTTCCCCCAACATGCAAGAAACTGAGTCTCTCTTAGAGGACAAAGACAAGAATGTTGGTAATAGTATAGTAAATGTACTTCAAGAGGAAGCCTCGATGTTGTCCTTTTCAGACCTTAGACTTCTCAGTATTCAATGAATTTATATCTGTATCAGAGTAAAGGATTGTCCTGGTTTTGGCTAGGATAGAGTTAACTTTGATGAGGAAGTAGGAAGGGGCACAACATGGGCAGCTGACCTGGGCTGGCCAACAGGTGTTCGATACCATACTGACATCATGCCGAGTACCTAGAGGCAGGGAGCTAGTCGGGGGCGGGGCTTCGGGAGCACAGGCGGGGCTGCCGGTCGGAGGGGGAGTCGCGTCGGGTCCCGGGTGGTGAGCGGCCGCGGCACGCGCCATTCCTTTTGTATATTCCCCTCGTTACTGTTAAAACTGTTCCTTTTTCCCCCTGAACCTGTTCATTCTTATTGTTTTTCTATTAAACCGCTCTTATTTCAACCTACGCGGGTTTTTTCCCCTTTTTCTCTGGTTCCCCTTCCCACTCCACCGGGAGGGGAGGAGTGAGGGAGCACCCTCGTGGCTCTTTGTTCCCGGCTGGGCAAAACCACGACAAGGATTTTTCTGGTAAATTTGTAGGGTGAGGATAATAAATAGAGAGTATTAACTGACATAGCCCCATATAGTTCCACAAAAGAAATAACTCTTTATTGAATTCAGAATTAATTATTAGACACTAAGACAAAGTTCTCCAATTCATTACTCCCATTTTTTTTCAAGCATTACAGAAATTTACAATACTTAATCTTCGTACAGAAGTGTGCCTCTTCATGCTTCTTAACCTGGTAAAGGAAGTTGCAATCTCCCTTCTACTCAAATGAAGTTTGATTTCATACTGAGTAGAAAAAATAAGAAAATTTAAAACTTAACACCACAAAAGTAATGTTTGAAAATCAGATTGTTGCTTTAATTCCTAATTGCTATAGATTTTTGGGGTTTTGGTTTTTTCTTTGTTGTTGTTTTTTGAGGTTTATATTTTTGTGGTGGCTTTTTTCTGCATAGTGACCCAGTACTAATCAGGAGATTTCTCATTTTTAGGCCATCTCTGTACAATCCTGATAGTTTTGCTCACTGAGGACTCCGGTACCAAGTTCCTAAAATCTTTAAATGCACAGAAAATTACATCTGGAAACACACTGGTGTTAAAATAGTCATAGAATGAATAAATTGAATCATAGTTATAGTCTTTGAAGCTCAGGAAAGGAAATTTAAAGAGCTTCCAGATTTCAAGGTAGATTATCATTAAAATGTGTATTTTTAAAGTAGAGAAAAACGAGATTTTTACGATTGTAGAACAATTATTTCTAAACCACCAAGTTTTAAACATGGAAATTCAATACAACATTTTTCTACAGTGTTATTTTTTTCAATTCCTATTTAGTCAAGAAAGAACTGAGTTTATTGATGAATTTAAATTTGTAGGTAAAATTTAAATGTAAAGATTGGGGTTTTTTTAGGTCCAATAAGTTAAAATGAAGCAGAAGGACACTACTAGAAGAGCTAAATCTATGAATCTTAGTTTTCAAGTATTATGTAGTAGAGGTAATTGAGCTTGCTAATTTATTTCGTGCATCATTTTACAGATTAACAATTTTACCAAAACAATTTTCTCACTGCTGAGTAGAATTCATGAGTGGTATGAAAACAGAGGCTCTTTTGAGTATAGTCATTTTTCCAAACTGTTTCTACAATGATGATATCTCAATAACCTCCATTAGATTTATGGGACCCTTAAAGTTCACAACAATCTATAAAAATGCATAACTCTGGAGACAATTAGGATTGCTTATGATCTGTGCTCTTCAACTCAAGTATGAAAGAATTTATATGAACAATAAGGTGACTTTATTATTTTTAAAAGCCCACCTCTTACCTTAAGGAACAATTCAAAAGACTTTATTTAAAAACATGTAGTTTTCATGGTTTGCTCCTATGACTGTGATAGAAAACTTTAAATATATTATTTTAATATTAACCAGTGTGGTGCTCTAAACCCAGCTGACAATAACCAGTTACTCACTTCTCCCCACCTCAGTAGGATAGGGAGGAGAAGCAAGAGGAAACTGTAGAGCTTTGTG
Organism: Colius striatus; assembly: GCF_028858725.1. Taxonomy (NCBI): domain Eukaryota; kingdom Metazoa; phylum Chordata; class Aves; order Coliiformes; family Coliidae; genus Colius; species Colius striatus. The sequence goes on from NC_084790.1 coordinate 31,421,013, forward strand.
GGCTGAAATAAGGACAACGTAATAGAACAACACAGAGAATAAGCAGTTATAATGATAGCAAGGGAATACAGAGAGTGAGCAATGCCCACTGTCACTGCTCACTGCCTACAGCCCCACACTCAACCTAACCGAGAAACCACAGGTCCCATATATGTCACCAAGCCCTGGCAGCTGCTCGATGTCAGCAGGTTATCCAAAGGCATGGCCACAGTTAACCCTATCCCTGCCAAACCTAGGACATCTGGTTTCAGTATAAACCATCTCTTTAATAAGGAATAATTTGCTGGACAAATACTTTATTTTTATGAAGTTTATATACACAGGAGGAAGGACCTCTGTCTCAAGAAAAGTGACCTCTGAACATTCTTGTTCTGGTATTTGTGAGATAGTCATTATTAAGAAAACATTTAGTAAAAGAAAACACATACTCTTTAGACAAGCTCAAAGTAGGTTCTCAATGGACTAACAGACATTGTGAAGTAAATTATCTTTAGTTCATCTACGTGGGACCTGCACTCGAAATGTTTTTCAAGTGTTTATTTACCAAAATGAGATACAAAACGAAAATTCTTGAATTATGCTGACAATTTTTAATCATCAAATGTTTCCACCTAAGATGAAGTTAACCATTGAGAGTTTCTACTGCAATTTAGGATACTTAGTAACTCAGTATCTTTCATAAGTATCAATAAGTTCATTTCTCCCTCTCCTTGCAATCTAGCCAGTCAAAGAGGGAAGTAAAATAAAAAATTAAATACTCCAAATAACAACAAATTTCCCCACAACTGGTGCAGACCCAAGGCTGCCACATCTAAGACAGGCCTTGGAATCAAGCATACTGAGTTTCATGATGTCATATTGTAATGGAAAAGGTCATGTTCGTTAATCAAATCATGAAAGAATAGTTGTGCAAGGAACCATTTAAAGTCATTGTAAAAGTCTTGTAAAACTTTAACCGTCAAGTTTCTACAATGTGCACAGGTGCAGTTGGCTGAGATGCTTATAGCAGGTACAATAGGTTGCACATGAGCTGATAAGAGCCAAGAGCCAAGTTCATGAGCGGGCCACTAGAGGAGGACTACTGACTTCATCCCAGCAACCACCCTACGACCACCAGGAGTCAGAAGAAGACCCCCTAGTAACAAGACAGGCACATGCGCAGAGTGATGCACCCGACCGATAAGGACTGTATAAAAGGACTCTGATACGGGGTGGGGGGGGGCAGGGGGTCATGCGCCGTTGGTGGAGCAGATTCTCCCAGCCACCCAGCGTTGTTTTGCTTATTTGCCGCTTGCTTAATAAATTTGATCCATGAGTCACTTAAATTGGCTTGTGAACTTTTTCACAGCAACTTATAACAATTTGTTGCCGTGACTCGGATACAGGTAGATTTGGTATTGGATTCCCGGACTAGGGGGGCGCCCCATCTGCGGATGGCCCTGGTGTGGGAAATTCCCTTGCCAAACTCTGTATTCCAAACCCCTTCCAAATTTGGCAAATAAGCAAATAAACCTGCAGTACCCCATAATTTTTGTGCACGAAGATCCGAACAAAGACTCTGGATTAGGTCTGTATTTGCGTGGTTCTGTTTGGTTGGGGTGGGTATCCTAGAGTGCGAGTGACTGAGAGGTCTCAAGAAGACCAAGTGAGTGCGGACCCTCCAGTAGTGCAGTTCCCATTGCCCGCGAGGGTGTGGGTCACGACCGACAGGAACAATTGTGAGAATGAGTCAAGGGCACTCTAGAAGATGGGACAGAGGAAGAGCAAGCCCTCTGATCCCATGGGTGGCATAAGGATAGGCTGCCAGATATTCCCCCAGAAAGTCCTGTGGGGATGATGATAAAATTTTGGAATGATTCCCCCCATAGAAGACAAAAGAGTAAGGAAAAGATGGTACATTACTGTGTGGAAGTTTGGGGGGGAAGAGTCAATAGGAAATCCCCATATTATTTGGCCCATATTTGGGGATTTTGAGGACTGGTTATGAGCAGACCTCAATTTGTGGGTAAATGATAAGAAGACCATTACCCAAGAGGAAATTGAATATGCGAGTCTCTGGATACCCCAACCTTCTGATAATGTATCCTTGTTCGCTCTTAAGGAAAAGAAAGCTAAGAGCCCACCCGAAGAGGAGATTTGGTAGAGGATCCTCTGGGTGTGTCTGAGAGATTAGATCAGTTCTTAGGGCCGAATCTCTATACCTGGGATGAACTATATTATTCACAGTGGAGGAAAGGGAAATGATTCGAAGAGCAGGAATGAGAATCTGGGATCAACAGCACCAGGCAGGACCAGATGCAGATGTGAAATGGCCCTTGCAAAGGCCCAACTGGAATAATCAGATGGCGGAGCACAGAGCCCATATGGCAGACCTCCGAGCCATCATTGTCCAGGGAATCAGAGAGTCTGTTCCCTGAGGATAGAATATTAACAGAGCATTCAGTGAGAGATGGAGAAAAGACGAAACCCCGACTGATTGGCTTGAGAGATTATGTAAAAGTCTCCAACTGTACTCTGGAGTAGATCCAGCAGCTCCAGTGGGACAGGCATTATTAAAGACCCAGTTTGTGGCAAAATCATGGGTAGATATCTGAAAGAAACTAGAAAAATTAGAAGATTGGCAAGAAAAGGGGCTAGAAAGGGAAACAAAAGCATGGGAGACAGGTGCATTCATCAGGAAAAAAAAAAGGAATCAAAGGACAATGGAATGTTTTTATTGTAAACAGAAGGGACACCTAAAAAGGAATTGTAGAAGGAGACTCCAGGATGAACAGATGTTTAAGGAACAATAGGGGGAGTGAGGGGCTCTATTTGCTGAGGACCACAAGAGTAACCGAGTCCTTGATAAAACTGAAGTTAGGTCTTCAGCGTCAGGAAGCAGAATTTTTAGTGGACTCTGGGGCTGAGAGATCTACAATCCAGTGATTGCCCCAGGGGTGTAAGATATCTTCAGAGAAAATACAAGTAGTAGGGGCAAAAGGGGAAAACATTTAAAGTACCTCTTGTGAAGGAGGTACTGATGGAATCTGAAGCAGCAAAAATATGCTGTAGGGTCGTTTTTGTTAGTTCCAGAGGCTGATCATAATTTATTAGGAAGAGACTTAATTATAGACGTAGGAAAAACCCTGGGCTGCCAGTAAGGGTAAAGCAGTACCCCTTGTCACAAGAAGGTAGACAAGGATTAAAACCAGAAATAGAAAGACTAATATCTAAGGGACTACTTGAGCCCTGTATGTCCCCTTACAATATTCCCATATTGCCAGTAAAGAAATCTGATAGGACTTAAAGATTAGTACATGTCCTCCGGGAGATAAACAAGAGAACTATTACTAGGTTCCCTGTGGTAGCTAACCCGCACACCTTATTGAGTCAATTGAGTCCAGAGTACCAGTGGTATAGTGTGATAGACCTTAAGGATGCATTTTGGGCATGTTCCCTGAAAGAGGAGTGCATGGATTATTTTGCTTTTGAATGTGAAGATCCTGACACACATAGAAAACAACAGTTGAGATGGACTGTATTACCACAGGGATTTACAGTCCCCCAATCTCTTTGGACAAGCATTGGAACAGATCTTGAGAAATTATGAGTTATGCAGATAAGCTATTTTAGTTCAATATGTGGATGATTTATTATTAGCAGGGAGAGATGAAGAAGCTGTTAGACAGGAAAGTATTAAATTGCTTAATTTCCTGAGTTTACAAGGGTTGAAAGTGTCTAAATCTAAATTACTGTTTGCTGAAGAAAAGGTAAAATATTTGGGACACTGGCTTATAAAGGGAAGTAAGAAACTTGATCCAGATCGAGTAAATGGGATACTGTCCCTACAAACTCCAAAGAGTAAGAGACAAGTTAGACAGCTTTTAGGTCTGTTGGGATATTACAGACAATGGATTGAAAATTTTATTAAGAAGGTAAAATTTTTGTACCAAAAATTAACTCGAGATGGATTAGTTAAATGGACCGAAGTTTATGAAAGAGACTTTGAGAATTTAAAAGTGGATTTGATTAATGGTCCTGTGCTTAGCCTGCCTGATGATAGAAAACCTTTTATTTGTTACCTTTGGAGGGGAGTTAAAGGTGTTTTCTCCCCATAACATTTGGGGGAGGTATTACAACAAAAGGCAGAAAAATGGATAACTGATGTCAGGCTCTTAAAATATGAAGGTATATTAATCCACTCTCTGAAATTAGAAATAGAAACCACTAGTATGGGGAGCCAAATGATACCATACACCGTGGCATCCCCAAAGTTCCAGAAGAGTGGAGAGAATGAATGGAGAAATTAAGAAACAGCTAACGAAATTAATGTTAGAAACAAAAAAATCCTGGATTAAATGTTTATGTTGTAAAAAGGGAATGGTGGTACAGAGACCACCCTTAGATATTGCTATCCACACGGTTAATCCTGGAGACAAAGTCTTGACCAATTTCCCAGGATCAGTGGGAAGCTGCAGAGGTCCCAGGAGAACTGAAACTTAAGCTCATGTCAACTTAGAAGTGACATGTTGACTGAGGAGCGGAGCGGAGTGATTTCCTTTTTTTAAAATATTAGAGTTTAATGTTTAAATTGTGATCATCAGAAAGGTGTAAGATAATCGATGGGGCTGTAATACCTATTTTAAAGTAACAGATCGTGGAATAGAAATACCTTAGAAGTATAAAGCAATCTGAGTCAAGTGGGGATTGTAATTTAAGTTTATAAAAGGGTGCTTTATACGCAGAAGTCCTGTAGAACCGAGACCCGGATGTGAAAGCCAGTGTTTCAGGCACCCTGTGGGTGCTGGAGGAAAAGGCAAAAGGAAAGAGGCCTATAAGGAGGCAGAGAATACCCTTGAAGATTATGACTGCTGCCGAGAAGATCATAAACCTCACTGCTCTAAGCAACAGAGTAGGTGAAGGAGGCAGAGGTGTACTAGGAGTGGGGTACAGAGTCTCTCAAAGCTTTAAATTGGGAATCCTAAGATCCCAGCCTTACCTCTAAGAAGGGCAAAAACGTTGCACCTAAAAGAATGTGGGGTGAAAAACTAAAAAGGAAAGTACCATTTTATTTGATAAAGGCCCCACCCATTATCCGGGGATGGTATGTTGTTATCTGGCTGATGGAGTGGTTAACTATCCTGCTGCTGGCTATGTTATAGCATGAACCCCCCATTTTATGAGGCAATTGGACTGTGTTTGAAAATCAGTGTAACCCCATGCCTCTTTAAAGGTATTTAATATCAGTAGTGAATATTGTATTCAGGTAACCATTGTTCCATGCATTTTATAATCACCCTGAAGAGTTTGTCTATAATCATTGGAATACCAGGGTGCTCCAGCACAAGCTGGAGCCTTTCACAGCCCTAACTATAGCTACCTTGATGGCAATTGGGGCAGCGGGAGCAGGGACCAGGATTACATTTCTAGTGCAGCAGAACCAGAAATTCCAAGCTTTACAAAATTACCGAGGGTTGGATCTGCTGTTTTTACAACAAGAGGGACTGTGTGCAGCCCTAGGGGAAGAATGCCATTTTTATGCAGATCATACCAGTATAGTGAGAGACATGATGACAAAATTACAGGAGGGCTTGGAGAAACGAAAACAAGAAAGGGAACAGCAATAAGTTTGGTATAAGTCATGGTTCAACTATTCTCCTTGGCTCACAAGACATTATTGTCAGCTATAGCTGGGCCTGTCATTCTACTGGTATTAGCATTGACAACTGGACCTTGCGTATTCAATGAGATAATTGAGATTGTAAAAACCAGGCTAGAAGCAGCCCACTTAATGCTGGTTAGGAAGCAATACAAGCAGCCAACGGAGAGGATGAAATAAGTGAAACACTTATTTTAGAAATGGCTAAAGATGTTCTTAGATTTGAAGAACGAAATGAGGAAAAGGGAGGATTGTAATGGAAAAGGTCACGTTAGTTAATCAAATCATGAAAGAATAGTTGTGCAAGGAACCGTTTAAAGTCATTGTAAAAGTCTTGTAAAACTTTAACCGTCAAGTTTCCACAATGTGCACAGGTGCAGTTGGCTGAGATGCTTATAGCAGGTACAATAGGTTGCGCATGAGCTGATAAGAGCCAAGACTCTTAGAGGAAGACTACTGACTTCTTCCCAGCGACCACCCTACGACCACCAGGAGGCAGAAGAAGACCCCCTAGTAACAAGACGGGCACATGCGCAGAGTACACCAGGGAGTGATGCACCCGACTGATAAGGACTGTATAAAAGGACTCTGATATGGGGGGGGGGGGGTCGCGTGCTGTTGGTGGAGCAGAGTCTCCCAGCCGCCCATCGCTGTTTTGCTTATTTGCCGCTTGCTTAATAAATTTGATCTATGAGTCACTTAAATTGGCTTGTGAACTTTTTCACAGCAACTTATAACAATATATGTGCTGGCCTGGTGTAACTGCAGGGTGGATGCTTTATTCTATGGGTTTCAGACTCAGCACATTGTATATTTGTGCAGAGGATCTGTACACAAAGATTAGGAGTCACTAAATGATATCCTAAGCAGCTCATCATCATAACGACAATGACTTGACTAGTGTCAGGTCAGTGTGTTCCATGCAGCCAAGCATTTAGAGTTATTCAATGCACAATCCAAAGGAAGACAAGAAGGAAAGTTCTTGGAAAGTTCTTGTGAAGTGTGGTACAGTGTTGAAGAGACATCTCAGATAGTCTCTTAAAATATTTAGATATTCTTATTCCACTTTAAAATGTAAGTTGATAGTTTTATCTCTAAAGCTCTCTAATTACCAACCTTGTCCAAACTTTGCACTGATTTTACTTAATGTGGTACTCAATTTATTTGAGCCTCAGAGCATGTCAGGATCTTAATTTCAAGGCAATCAAGTCAGTCAGCTGGAGAGTCTGCCATTGTCTGAGGAGCCCAGAGAAAAGGTCTCAGTTAAGTGGCAGTCAGTAACACAGCCATGACCCTTGAAAAGTATGAACAGTTTGGCTTTCACTCTAATTGCAAGAAAAGCCTTTATGTTTTTTGTCAAAATGAACAAAAGCTTAAAGGAGCAAAGACTGGCATCTGACCACAGGCAGGTCACATTCTTAAGTAAAAACTTTCCTTTCTCCAATATAATTGTGCACGTATTATACACCTGATTGCATTGTTGTCATGCTATCCAGACTGCCAATGGAAAACAAAGCCATAGGAAACAAGTCTTCAGTAACAAGAGTTCATAGACTGTACTTAAAGAACCTGTTCATATGATGTGAGATCTGAAAACCCACTTATTCTTTGTAAGGAGATTATATATACATCAATAAGCACACAAAAACTTATTTAAAAAAATCATTAAAAATAATTATTAATATAGTAGTAATTTTTTAAAGTATCAGTAAAGTACAGAATTTTTATTGTTTTATAAATATTTCTGTAAATTAGATGATCTATGCTGACAATGAAAAATGGTGCACACTGAAGAACCATTTTTATTGTTGTTACTCTGAAGTACTAATTTTTTAAATAATTTCTTCAGATATGTCTTTTTTTTGTGTGTTTATAAAAGATGTTGACATAGTATCACCCAGTAATCCACGGGCTTATCATAACATTTTGCAGAAACCTCACTTCTGTGATGTAGCAAGTTTGACGGTCATTATAATCTGTGAAGGTCAATTTCCTAAAGCATGGTTCAGAGGTTTTGCTACATGCAGGGGTGAACTTGGTGTTTTGCAGCAGCTTCCTTCAGTCAGGAGCTAACTTGTGAATAATCAAGAAATACTTCACAAATATTTCTAAGCTCCACTTTCGTAATCCAAAGGTGTGATAGGGTGCAGCCAACCATGGTAATTAGACTTGGAATGAGTTATTATCAGATAGAAATCATGTTGGTAGGCTGAAAGAGGCTTTAAAGACTTCAAATATTTTCTTGAACAGAATATGCACTTTTCTAGTTGCCCATTTTCCCTAATGTGTCATTTATCTGTTAGAACAGAGCCTTTTCTATTCAAGTCAGGTGAATAACATTGGTGTGTGTGTCTCCTATCTCATATCACCCTCTAAAAATTTTTGACCAATTGAGTCTATACTCATCCAAATGCTGCACAAAGATCTCAGTACCAGTGTAACTCATCTTTAGCCTTCATTGTTTGCTCTTTTAGCTTGAAGGCATGTAGGATGATCTCCTAACACAGTATAAATCAATTTACCTAGAACAGCTATGTGAGGAATTAGAGATCAGTGGAAATACTAGTAGCAAATTTCTTTTGTGTGAAGTTGAGGACCTTCATTTGCACTTTAAAAGTTTCTCTTTTCTTCTCTCTTTTTTTTAAACTTTAGGCTGCATCTCCGCATATTTTTCTGTATTTCCCCCCATTCTCGCTTTCCTGTTTCCTATGGTTACTGACTAACACCTCAGTCATGGAAGCAGTAAAGTCAATGCTCTAACATAAATTAGGTACATAGACTGGAAGACAGATAGAATGTCTCTATTGCAACATCTACTCCCAATGTGATCAGTTCTGAGCTTAGATCAGGTTGCTCAGGGCTTTGTTCAGCTGGGGCTTGAAATCCTTCAAGTACAAGCATCAGCTGCAGATCCTCTCTACTCAACCTGTGCTATTGCTTATTCATTCTTAAAATGTGTAGTGGTTTAGCCTGGTGTCCACCAAGTTACAAAATCACTCTTAAACTGGACAGGAGAGAGAGAGAAATATAACAAAAGTCTTGTGAGTTAAGGACAGAGAGATCATTCAGCAATTAGCGTCACAGGCAAAACAGGCTCAACTTAGTGAGAAAAAAAGGTTTGATTTATCAAAGGAACAATAAGAGCAGGGAGATGAGAAACAAAACTGTCTTAAAAACACCTCCCTCCCTGCCCCTCTTTCCGGGACTCCTCTTCCTTCCCCACCAGGGATCAGGGATGGGAGTTGTGGTCGGTTCATTACAGATGGTCTTTGCTGCTGCTTCTTCTCAGTGGAAAGCCTTCCCACACTTTCCACTACTACACTGTGGGATCCTTTCCCACAGGAGACACTCACAAACTTCCTCATGAGCTGCTCTGGCACGGGATCTCCCTGCCCTAATGCGGGTCATCCACCAGGAGAATAGTCCTTCAGGTAATGACTGCTCCAGCCTGAGTCCTTCACAGGATCACATGTTCTGACAGCAAACTTGCTCTGGCGTGGGACTCTCTCTCCCCACAGGCTCCCAGGTCCTGCCAGGAACTTCCTCCAGGGTGAGCTTCCCACAGAGTCACAGCCTCCTTCAGGCATCCATCCACTCCAGTATGGAGTCCTCCATGGGCTGCGCGTGGGTCTCTGCTTCCCTATGGTCCTCCATGGACTGCAGGGGGACAACCCACTTCACCATGGTCCTCACCACGTATCACAGGAGAGCCTTTCTTTCAGGGCCTAAGCACCCTCCTCCTCTTCCTTCTCCACTGACTTTGGTGTCTGTGGACGTGTTTTCACATTCTCACTCCCTGTGGCTGCTGCAGTGTAGCAACTGCGCAATAACTTCTTCTCAAATACATTATTGACAGAGGCATTACCTCCATCACTAATTGGCCAGGCCTAGGTCAGGTGCAGGGTACAGCTTAGAATTGACTGGCCCTAACCCTATGAGCTACAGGGGAAGCTTCTGGCAACTCTTTCTTTAAAGAAGTTACCCCTGTATCACCCATGCCTGCCCTCCCCACCATTACCAAAAAACCTGGCCCAGGCAAAACCAATACAAAATAATTTCCACCACTCCATGCATTTGGAACCTATTTTACTTCAATTTACCGCTGTGTATCCTCATACCAGGCACAGCTGTGAGAACTTGGGCTCTTTCCTCCTCTCAGAATATCTCTGCAGCTTAGTAGATAATGTTATTATCAAGAGTAGTCTAGAGGCATAGTGTTTGTTGGTAACCAGTCCCTTTCAGGTTTATATATAAAAGAACAGTATTGTAATATATCTAAGATTAAATTTAAAAGCAACAGAAGATACTTCTGAAGAAAACAAGACCGTCATTAATGATTGCTTTGCTACCTGTCTAGAAATGAAAACAAGTTCAATAGTCTGAGTTCTATTCATTTTTTAATTTTAAAAGTAATAATAGAAAGATATTAAGAAAGTTAAGTCTCTATTTAAAAAGGTTGGTTGTGTAGCTGTACAGATGTAATTCAACTGCACATAGTTACACTGAGTTTTACACTGACTGCTGGCATAGAAATTATTACAATCAGCAGGATTTTTAAGTTCAAAGTTGCAAATGAACTTTATCTCTTTAGTCAAGTACAGTAGTTCTGTTTGAGAATCTTCTTTACTTTTTGCTGTTTTGAGACATTATGTAAAAAAGAGAATACAAAAGCAAACAGAATCAGAGATGTTGGGCATGAGGAACACCTGAAGAATACCTGGTCCATTTTTCTGTCAGATCAGGATACTTTCTCATTTTAATAATAGTCCATTGTGTGTAATTTTAAAGGTCAGATTTTAATTAGAAGTCAGCCTTACCAGTGCATGTCATTCTACATCTACATTTTCAACAGCTACTACTAAAAATGCATTTAAAAAAATAGATCAGAATCATCTCTCTTAATCTGTTGACCACGTTTCTTTTGATGTAGCCCAGGATGTAGTATCCTTCTGGGGTGCAAGTGCACATTATTGGTCCATATTTATTCATTTCATCCACCAAGACCTCAAAATCCTTCTCCACATGGCTACTGCTCAGCCACTCTCTACTCAGCCTGTATTTATGCTTGAGATTGCCCCTACCCATGTGCAAGACCTTGCACATTAACCATCTTTCTTAGATCCCTCTTCTCTCCAGATCTTAATCCCATGACATTCTACCCAAACAGATTGCTGAAGAGACTCTTGAAGTCCAGGGTAGTGACTTGCTATTTATCCCTGTTAGTGACTTGAGAATCTTGAACTCCACTATTTCATAACCACTTCAGCCAAGACTTCCCTCGAGCTTCATATTCCCCACCAGATTCTTCTTATTGGTGAAAACAAGGTCCAGCAGAGATGTTCTCTGCAAAACAGGGTCCCTCCCACAGGATACAGTCCTTAACAAAACTTTCTAGCATGATTTCTTCCCAACAGCTACAGCTTCTACTCACAAACTCCTCCAGCGTGAGACTCCTCTGCAGCCAGCAGCATTCTGGGCACCTTCTGCTGCAACACTGCCCTCCCACAAGTTCATGGCATTCTCTGGGCATAGTCACAACCTTGGGTGTAGGGTCCGCTACAAACTACCAACAACTCTCAGCTTCAACAGTCCTCTCTGCAGGATACAGGAGAGTCTCTGCTCCAGCACACCTCCTCCTCTCTTCCCTCTCTGACCTGGTCGTTTCTCTCTCCTCCAACTCCTTCCACCACCAGCAGCCAAAAAAAGAAGAAATAGCAAGCAAGTAATAAAAGGAAGAACTCTTCCCTTCTGACTTCTTAAAAAATGATCATGGAGATGCCCAATTGGCTCAGCCCCAGAAGTGGCTCTGACTCACAGCTGGGGAAGGTTTCAAGCAACTTCTTACAGAAGCCATCTTTACAGTTCCTTCCCCAGCTCCACATAATCCCATGACAATTATATAGAATCTATAATCTATAATGTATAATATATAACATATAATACATTATATTATGTATTATATGCTATGTAATATCTAGTATGTAATATATGTAATGTGCCACACATGATATGTAATGTATGACATATAAAATATGTTTATCATATCCATGATATATACAATGTATAACATTACATATTCTACAATATATCATATTTAATATATATAGCATGTATAAAATGGTATTCATATTATTTATTTTTATATATACATTTTAAAAGACATCTTTATTATTAAAGACATATCTAAGTTTGTTATGATAATGCTAAACTAAATTTAACAATACTTGACACTTATGACTAGTTTAATTTCTTTAGTATTAAAAGTTTTCCAAGTACATAATGCTCTAAAATATTTTCAAACAACAAAACTACTCAAAATAATTGATCTTCAAAAGCATCAGGATACTTAAAAGTTGGAACACTTTAAGTAACAGTAGTTTTAATTTAGAAATTAACTTAGATTTTTTTGTCCTTACTGTCATTGGGATTTGAGCAACCATAAACCACAATTTCTAATCTGAGCTTAGAAAACCATAAGAAATATTCTCTAAAATAAAAATGTCTTTGAAATATTACTCTCCCCAACAAGTTCACCATAACTAACAAAAGCCAACTACTTTACTAGATGCTTTACTAGATACCTCTTTTTATTTCAGAAAAGAGAAACAGGACAAGATAATCCTTACCAATGCCTTGTTATTTTGATCCTCTAGAAAACGAGGAAGATGAAAAATGAAAGGATCAACTATAAATTCTCTAGGTTAGACCACTTATTTCAAGGAGTCTAGAATCCCAACCCACATTCAAACCGCTTTTTATTTCTTCTGTTGTATATGAACATCTCCAACCTAGGCCGTTCTCCCCCTTAGTCTTGAACTTAGCTTTCAGGTCATTGCAGTCAAAACTACATCCTTGTTGCCTTGTAGACTTAAACTAAATGTCTGACAGAGAGAACTTGGGAAAGCTCAGTCTTCAAAGGGAGACTGAAGGTAACACACCATGTTATGTTCTACACAGTTAAGACCATCTCTCCAAGAGAATGCCACATTAGTTAACCTACTTATCCCTGTATGAAGGTTGGAGCTGAGACCTTGAACCCTTGGAATTTTCTTAGGCTTTGAAATAGCTATTAAGGCACAAGATAGTATTATGGTCACAGGATAAGTATTCACATATGTTTAAAAATGATCTAAGACCTAGAGCAACAATGTCTTGATATCCAGTTTAATGCCTTTCTTCTATATTATAGTTTAATGACTTTCAACATCAGTTATTTCTGATTAAGAAATTAAATACAATTAAGAAAACATGAAATCACAAATGGGGTCTATAAGAATACATTAACAGAGAAACAATGTTTTTGCAAACTACATACATTTACGTCCGATAAATGAAAGGTTTCTGCAAGTTTATCTGTATTTTGCATACAATGTTTAAGAACACCTAAGATAATACTGCTGCCAAAAACATAATCTTAGTCCTAGCTACATACTCTTATTCTCTACCTCCCACTCACCCAACAAGCTCCAGAATATAGCCCTAGTTCAACTGTAATCATTAGATCCAAATCAAAAGAGGGTCAGCATGTGAAGCAAGGAATAACAAAGCAGGCTAGGACCAGTCTTTTCAACAGCACTTCAAAGTTAGATAAACTTCTGCTTAAGAGAGTGTAGGATATATCTTTCCCTTCAGACATTTCTAGTAAATTAATCCCAGTGTTGGCTTGCACAGTCATAGAAGATCAGCATTCTTGTTGTTAACATTGATTAGCATGCTGGGAAGCCTTCGTATGACACATTGTGCTGTCAGGAGACTCTACACATGACATTTTTGTTTGGTTTCTTCACACTAAAATAATTTTTTATTCTTGTCAGAAGTTATAAGAACTATAGGATTTTGAATAAAAAAAATAAATCTTTCACAGTAATGTTTTGTTACAAAAGATTCTACCAATATTAATGTTAAATGGGCCAGAAAGTATTACTGAATCTTTTGACCTTCTGATCTCTTCTGCATTGTAGAGCTTTAGCATTAGAGATCACTCTAGTAATTTTGATAAACAAGTCAAGCCTTTTTTATCAAAGTTATACAGCCAGCCTGCCTGCCTTCTTTCCTTCCTTCCTTCCTTCCTTCCTTCCTTCCTTTCTTCCCTTCCCCCTTTCCTATACTATCCAAGTAAATACATAGGTCTTCAGAATTAGACATTCAATCAGACATTCAATTAGACTTCAGAATTAGACAGTCAATATGCCATTCCCAAAATTGTCTAGACAGTCCTTAGCACCTGAAGGATACTGGGACAGCCAGGAAGATTCTAGAGCAAACAAAGCTGCAATGGGCAGTGCATGGGTAGGTGTTATTATTTGTGCACTTTTGTTTTTCTGAGTTGCATAAAACATCAGAATGATAATTCCACAAGATGCATGTACAAAAGAAGTGAAATATTATCTATGACAAAGAGCAATGTGAGTTATGCCCAACACAGAAGGACCATTAGATGAGAAGTGAGCGTGAAGATGTCATCAGTTTGTGTGGAGTTGCTTTCTGCTTGGTAACAAGGGGAGGGAGCTGCAGTGTTGTAAGCCCCACAACCAATTCCCAAAACATTCCCTGGCTCTGACATGGCCAAGCCAATCTGGTGCCTTGGCCATCACTATTTAAGAAGGGAAATCTGCAGTGAAAGAGGAGGTGGAGAAATGGTACAAGATGGAGTTGATCATGAAGACCCCACACTCACAGGAGGAGGAAGGAAAGAGGAGTGATAGATAGGACACCCCTCTGCAACCTGTGGCAAGAAAATAGGTTGTGCCCCATGGAGGGCAATGGCAGGACTAAGAGCCACCAGCAGCTCCAGGTGAGTGCACCCGGAAAGGTAGGAGCCTGTGTGAGGCTGTGCTGGAGAGCGTGCAGGCCGCAGAGCAGACCCAGCCAGGAGGCAGAGAAGAGCTGCAGCCTTTAGGATGAACGCACGTTGGAGTGGCCCATGCAGGGCTGCCAGGTGTGTAAGAGATCTTGTGCTGGAGCAGGGAGGACTACTGAAGAGTCCAACTGCCTTGAGGAGTGATAAGCAGCAGGAGCCATTGGGAAAGAACTGACTGCACATTCCCTGACTTGATGTGCTGCACAGTGGGAGAGGAGATAAAGACACTGGGATCAGGGCTCTGATCCCAGGAAGAGGGGAGCGATGAGAGGAAGGTCGTCTTAAAGACCTGGTTTTACTCTTCACCATCATGCCACTCTGCATTGTTTTCTGTTTGTTATAGTTTTGGTTGGTGGTGGTTTAAACTAATTTCTGTTTTCTTACACAAGTTGACTATCTTGTCTGTTTCGCTTAGGACCGTAAATGGTATGTGAGCACTCCCCATTGTCGTGGTTTTGCCCAGCCGGAGCAAAGGGGAAGAAAACCGCGACTCCTCCCCCTCCCCCTCTCGACGGAATGTGGAGGGGATCGGAGAGGGAGGAAAAAAAAAAGTGAAAGAGCCCGCGTAAGTTGAAATAAGAACAGTTTACTTGGGAAACTGAAGAGTAACAACTGTAACAAAGACAAGGGAATATTACAAAGAAAACTGGTGAGTGATACAGTTGCTCACCGCCCCGGGACCCGACGTGAGCGACCGCTCCCGACCGGCGACAAAGAGCCCGCGCCCCCCCCCGGAAGAGCTTATACCGGGACAAGAGCTTATTCCGGCCAGCCCCCACCTGCACCCTGGGCATGACGGTTAGGATGGTATCGAATACCTGCTGGCCAGCCTGGGTCAGCTGTTCAGGCTGTGCCCTTTCCTGGTTCCTCACGGGAATTAACTCTATCCTGGCTCAAACCAGGACATTCCACCCCTTATTCTATACCATCTACACATCATGTCTAGGTTTACACATCATAATCACCTACACATACATAACATAGAGCAACTATAGGAATCATGACATTCAACAGCTATCATTATACAATTTAATTCACGGGTTATTCTCACCCAGAATTAAATTCCCTTGAGGCACACATTGGGTCTTCCCATCCTTACACATCACCCACCAAGTACACCCAGGTCCCTGAGCAAAAATAATCCCATGGATGGGTTTGCCTTTACCTGAGGCAGGACACACCCAGACTGCCTTCCCTAACATGTCTTTTATATATACCACAGGGACTTTGTCCCCTTCTACAATATGTAAGGGTCCTGATTGGGTAGGGCCAGCTCGATTGACAGATCCTCTAGAGTTGACTAACCAGGTGGCCTTTTCCAAGTGTGTATCCCAATGCTTGAAAGTTCCACCTCCCATCGCTTTCAGTGTGGTTTTCAATAACCCATTGTATCTCTCAACTTTTCCTGAGGCTGGTGCATGATAGGGAATATGATAAACCCATTCAATGCCATGCTCTTTGGCCCAGGCATCTATGAGGTTGTTCCTGAAGTGTGTCCCATTGTCTGACTCAATTCTTTCTGGGGTGCCATGTCGCCAGAGGACTTTCCTTTCAAGGCCCTGGATGGTGCTCCAGGTGGTGGCATGAGACACAGGATACGTTTCCAACCAGCCGGTGGTCGCCTCCACCATTGTGAGCACATGGCGTTTGCCTTGGCGAGTCTGTGGCAGTGTGATGTAATCAATCTGCCAGGCCTCTCCGTATTTATATTTCTGCCATCGTCCTCCATACCATATGGGCTTCAATCATTTTGCTTGTTTAATTGTAGCACATGTCTCACACTCATGGATAACCTGTGCAATAGTGTCCAAGGTTAAGTGCACCCCTTGATCGCGAGCCCATTTATAGGTAGCATCTCTGCCTTGATGACCTGAGGTATCATGGGCCCATCGAGCTAAAAATAACTCCCCCTTATGTTGCAAATCCAGATCTATCTGAGAAATCTTAGCAGCCTTGTCAGCTTGCTGGTTATGCAGATGTTCTTCTGTGGCCCGCTTTTTGGGTACGTGAGCATCTACATGGTGCACTTTCACAACTAGTTTCTCCATTCGAGCAGCAATGTCCTGCCATAGTGGAGCAGCCCAGACGGGTTTGCCCCGTTGTTGCCAGTTGTTCCGTCTCCATTGCTGTAGCCATCCCCATAGAGCGTTTGCCACCATCCACGAATCAGTGTAGAGGTAGATCCTTGGCCATTTTTCCCGTTCAGCAATGTCTAAAGCCAACTGGATGGCTTTTACCTCTGCAAACTGACTGGATTCACCCTCTTCTTCTACAGCTTCTGAAATTTTGCGTAGGGGACTCCATACAGCTGCCTTCCATCTCCGATGCCTTCCCACAAGGCAACAGGACCCATCAGTAAACAGGACATACCGCTTCTCGTCTTCTGACAGTTCATCATACGATAGGGCCTCGTCAACACGTGTCACCTTCTCTGGTGATATTTCACCATCTTTGCACTCTGGCCAGTTTGTGATCACCTCTGCTGAAGACGACGGGAGACAAGCCCACCCTGTAGTGCAACAAGTCTCAACTTTATTCGCAAAGATACAGCTTTTATAGATACAATAATCAGGCTCATACATATTGCAAAAGGTAAGCTCATCATTGGTTCCCAGTTAGGTGCAAACCTTGCCCTTGTTTCAACAAACTCCAGATACTTGTGGCTGCTTAACCCAAACTAAGCTCCTGCTTTTTCATCCTGTTATCATACAGCTCTCTTGCTCTCACGGCCTTGAGCAGGAGTCCAATAGCTTATCGCTTAGTGCTTACTGCCTAACCAGCTGTATTCTATCATGTCCTCTTTTCTCTAGCCAAGTCTCCACAAAACTCCTGACACACCTCCAGGATCCCAGGGCAACTAGGCTTCCCTATGCGAGCTCGTTGTGTGATCGGTGCGATCCACTTACTCCATGTAGCATCAGTTGCATGATGCGTAGGGAATGCCTTCCCCTTGAACATCCAGCCCAGCACTGGCAGTCAAGGTGCTAGGAAGAGTTGTGTTTCTGTGCCAATCACTTCTGATGCAGCTTGAACTCCTTCATATGCTGCCAGTATCTCCTTCTCGGTTGGAGTGTATCGGGCCTCGGATCCTCTGTATCCCCGACTCCAGAACCCGAGGGGTCGGCCTCGACCCTCCCCAGGTGCTCTCTGCCAAAGACTCCAAGTAGGGCCATTCTCCCCAGCTGCGGTGTAGAGCACATTTTTAACATCTGGTCCTGTCCGGACTGGCCCAAGTGCCATCGCATGAACAATCTCCTGTTTAATTTGTTCAAAACTTTGTTGCTGCTCAGGACCCCATTCAAAATCATTCTTCTTCCGTGTCACACGGTAGAGGGGGCTAACAATCATACTATAATTTGGAATATGCATTCTCCAAAAACCCACAACACCTAGGAAAGCTTGTGTTTCCTTTTTGTTAGTTGATGGAGACATGGCTGCAATCTTGTTTATCACCTCTATTGGAATATGACGACGTCCATCCTGCCATTTTACTCCTAAAAACTGGATCTCCTGTGCAGGTCCTTTGACTTTACTGCGTTTAATAGCAAAGCCAGCCTTTAGAAGAATTTGAATTATTTCCACGGCTGAGTCACCCCATACCACAATATCATCAATGTATTGCAGATGTTCTGGGGCCTCACCCTCCTCCAGTGTGGCCTGGATCAGTCCATGGCAAATGGTGGGGCTGTGTTTCCACCCCTGGGGCAGTCGATTCCAAGTATACTGCACCCCTCTCCAAGTGAAAGCAAACTGAGGCCTGCACTCTTTTGCTAAAGGGACTGAGAAGAATGCATTGGCAATATCAATGGTGGCATACCATTTGGCTGCCTTGGACTCCAATTCGTATTGGAGTTCCAACATGTCTGGCACAGCCGCGCTCAGAGGTGGCGTGACTTCATTCAGGCCACAATAGTCTACTGTCAGTCTCCACTCTCCAGTAGATTTTCGTACCGGCCATATAGGGCTGTTAAAGGGTGAATGACTTTTGCTGATCACCCCTTGGCTCTCCAATTGGCGAATCAACTTATGAATGGGAATCACTGAGTCTCTGTTGGTGCGATATTGCCGACGGTGCACTGTTGTGGTTGCAATTGGTACCTGTTGCTCCTCAACCTTCAGCAAACCCACAACAGAAGGGTCCTCTGAAAGGCCAGGCATGCTGGATAATTGTTCAATCTCTTCTGCCTCCACTGCAGCCACACCAAAGGCCCACCTGTATCCTTTTGGGTCCTTAAAATACCCTCTCTTAAGATAATCTATACCTAAGATGCATGGAGCTTCGGGGCCTGTCACAATAGGGTGCTTGTGCCAATTTGTGCCAGTCAGACTCACTTCAGCTTTTAATACAGATAGCTGTTGAGATCCCCCTGTCACTCCAGAAATACAAATGGATTCTGTCCCTTTAAAATTTGATGGCATCAGAGTACATTGTGCACCGGTGTCCACTAAAGCCTTGTATTCTTGTGGATTTGATGTGCCAGGCCAACGAATCCACACAGTCCAATAAACCCGATTATCCCTTTCCTCCACCTGGCTGGAGGCAGGGCCTCCCTAATACTGGTCATCATTTACTGTTTCCCAGGAAACACCAGAGGTCCCCTCGAGGGAATCAGAATTGAAATCAACCCTCCTATCTTGTCTAGGGGGTTGCTCACTGGAAACTGGAGCGACATTCCTCCAAGGAGAGTTACTTCTTTTAACCCTTCCTTTACGCAACTCCTGTGCCTGTGCTCTTGGAGTAGATGGGGTAGGTGGCCTATCACACTTGCTCATATTCTCTCCTTGGTCCTGTGGATGGGACCGCGAAACATCCTGGGGTGTATACTCCTTATGTTCCTGCTCTTGAGCACGGGGACGCTTATTCTTAAAAGCTGGAGTACTGGCAGGTGGAGAGCGAGACATGAATTGGTCAAACTTCCGTGGCATTTTCTCTACAGCTGAAACAACAGCCTGTAGGGGACAAGACACATTTTCTTCATATTGCCAAAGTTGAGCGGCTAGTTGTTCCACCGTTTGCCTCTCATCTTTCCAGGAGACAACTGCTAACGAACTGTCATAGTTTGGTGGTGCATTTCGTAGGAACTTTCGCCACATAACTCGTGTGCATTGAATTTCATCTGGGTCTGTGGGTGCATAGTCATTATAAATAATCTCCAGCACAGCTAACTCCCTCAAATATTGAATGCCTTTCTCCATGGTGGTCCACTTACTTGGGGGGCTTGTAATATCTTCCTTGAAGGGGTATCTTTCCTTCACGCCCAACAAAAGTCGCCTCCAGAGGCTGAGGGTTTGTGACGGTCTTCCCATAGCCTTATCAATGCCCCCGTCCCGGGACAAGGAGCCCAATTGCCTGGCTTCTTTGCCCTCTAAGTCCAAACTGTGGGCTCCATTTTCCCAGCATTGGAGCATCCAGGTGATAATGTGCTCACCTGGGTGACGGCTGTAATCTTTTCGCACTTCTCGCAGTTCGCTCAGGGACAAGGATCGGGTGATTAGCTCTAGCTCTGGCTCTGGCTCTGACTCTTCCTCCCGTTCCCGTGATGACACTAGTTCATCTTCATCCCTCACAAGGCGAACTGATTTTTTTATGTGTTTCTTTTTCTGGACAGGAGCAACTGACACTGCCACAGGTTGATCCTCTGATTCAGGATCAGTGTCTGCTGTTGGAGTTAGGGCAGCAACAGCATCAGTTGCCTCAGTTTGAGTAGCCACAGTGGTTGCTAGGGTGGCATTCCTATCACAACTCTACCCAAGAAAAACACCCTACCTAGAGGACAGAACAATAAAACCACAATGGCTGGGACATCCGAAGTGCATTCTGAATTGTCAAAAGCTATTGCAG
The DNA here is from genome assembly GCF_028858725.1 of Colius striatus. Taxonomy (NCBI): domain Eukaryota; kingdom Metazoa; phylum Chordata; class Aves; order Coliiformes; family Coliidae; genus Colius; species Colius striatus. Next base: position 31,441,353 of record NC_084790.1, read on the forward strand.
TTAACTTGAATGAGTAAGGGAGGATGGAAAAAATGGAAAAATTACGTCCCTCCATTTTTCCCATGAACTGAGTGTCATTACTGTCACTACATTCTGAAAATAAATGTCCAAGTTGCAGAAATGCCAACCAAGTCATGTACAAGTATTGGCCTAGCTCCATACCCAGTGATACAACCATACCATAAGCCAGCAACAACCAGTATATCAGAACGAGTGCTTTCGTCCCTTTTCCAAAGGACATAAACACTATCAGAGAGAATACATAGTGCATATCACAAATTATGGGCCAACAGCAGTTAAGCAAATACATCAACATTGTGACAATTGTTTCAGCCTACTGTGTCTTATTTTAACCCTGCGGGCCCCACGTTGGGCGCCAATAAATGTAGCGGTTTTGCCCAGCCGGAGCAAAGGGGAAGAAAAACGCGACTTCTCCCCCTCCCCCTCTTGACGGAATGCGGAGGGGATCGGAGAGGGAGAAAAAAAAAAGTAAAAGAGCCCGCGTAAGTTGAAATAAGAACAGTTTACTGGGGAAATTGAAGAGTAACAACTATAACAAAGACAAGGGAATATTACAAAGAAAACTGGTGAGTGATACAGTTGCTCACCGCCCCGGGACCCGACGTGAGCGACCGCTCCCGACCGGCGACCGAGAGCCCGCGTCCCCCCCGGAAGAGCTTATTCTGGGGCAAGAGCTTATTCCGGCCAGCCCCCACCTGCACCCTGGGCATGACGGTTAGGATGGTATCGAATACCTGATGGCCAGCCTGGGTCAGCTGTTCAGGCTGTGCCCTTTCCTGGTTCCTCACGGGAATTAACTCTATCCTGGCTCAAACCAGGACACCCGTCCTTAGGGAGTTCAAAGCACTGAATAGGCCTAAAACAGGACAGAAGAGTAAGAGTATATTAGAGAAACTAATAACCACGTGATTTTAAGGCTCTAAAGTTGTACTTATCTTGAAGCTTAGCCTAAAAATAAGAGAAAGAACTATTGTTTAAAAGAAGATATTGTTTAAAAAGAGAATATTTAAGTAAATTTCTATACAACCTAGGCTGGATGTTTGGCTTCATAATTTCTCATGTTGGTTTACAACCGTGGAATTAGTGAAAACGTGATAGAGAAAATTATTTGTAGTGCCTTTTTCCTCTGTTTACTATAGTTGAAAACATATTTCTTGTTCATTTTCTACTTTTAACCCACACAGAGCTTCCACAAAATTAGGGAAATTACATAGAATATGAGAAGCATACAGAAGCTGTTTGTCATCAGAAGAAAGAGACAGTAATACAAACCTAAGAATGCTGGAACATTTCAGTCAGATATTGTATATTCTAATTTTTCTAAATACTATTCATACTGAAAATTTTTAACATGCCAGCATAACCATCATTTGGCAACAAACAACAGCAAAGGAATAACAAATGCCTTCTTGTAAATACCCTTCAAATAATTCAAGGGACTCTTGAACCTCTGTCACTGTTACCTGTTTTGGACAAGGTCAAATAAATTATTATTTCTCTTTGTTCTGGGATCAGTTTTATCCAACTTGGATTTTTTATTTAGTATCTGAAAAGTGAGAGAGAACAAAAACTGAAAATTACTAATATTTTGTCAAGCTGTCAGCTGTCTAAGGACTATCCTCACAGTACATATATATTCATTACAGAACTATTAACATCTGGAAGATCAGTTCTTGGCAATAATTCTGTCGTTAGACATACCAAAAGTTAAAAGAAATTTTTATGGTTTCTGTAGTCATCTCTAGTTTTTAATTCCAGAAGCAAAAAAGAATATCTGTGCTGTGTTTTCAGGCTTTCAGCTATAAAAAGATACAGAACAGTAAGCAGTCCTGATAGAATGCAGTAGTAAGAGAGGAGAGTTAGAGATAGCAGTTGCCTGGTACCATGACAAAGGCACTAAAGCTGGAACACACAGGACTTACGAATATAGTGGGACTGTAACAGAGATAGTGGAAGGAGAAATTTACACTTGCAAGGGAACAGAGAAATTTTGAGACACTGAAATACCCTTCTTGAAACTGAAACACAGTTTCATATACTGTACTCTCATCCGGTATACTTATGCTTGCATATTTTTCTCTGGAAACTTCTTGCATTGCAAGACCACAGCTCTCTCCTCACATATTCTTTCAACTAACATCGAACACAGCAAGGATGCAGTTATAGCCTGTTCTTTATCTCACTCCCAGTAGACACCTCTGATGTTAGCGACATATAATGACATTGGGAACAGAATTACTGGAAAAAGTTTTTTTTACTCTGTCACTTGCCAGTAGCTTTTCTCACTAAGCTCAAGATGTTTGTGACATTTTCTCTCAATTCTGACAGTTTCTAATTGGTCAAATCTCTACTTAGTTTGCTTCCACCAGACACTCCCATTATGTTTGGCCTCTTTTCAGGCTAAACCCAGCTTTACCTTAATCGACTCTAGGTGAAACACACAGTGAAATCTCTGCATATGCACACTCTCTTATTTTGCTATTACTCCTTCAACAAAATCTATACTATTAGATGTCCAGACCTTGCCATCTTCCTAATTAAAACAGTGGTACAAACCCAGCGAATTTCTTTTACTCTGTTATTTTCCAGGCACCATTCTGACAACTTTCTACCCAGAATGATGTAATATTATTCTGTATTTGGCACTGCTAATGATAGAGAAGATTGATAATATTCTGGAATGTCGAAATATCATTTTATGTCTTAATGTTAATAAATTAAATGCTTATGCAGGATTTAACTGTAGCTACACTTCTCACAGTGTCTCTTTTTGATACAACTCCACCACCTAGCATATCTTAAACTATCCTATTTTGTCTACATTAAACTTCAAGGACACCTTAGAATACAGTAGACTGTGTCCTAACAGCTCACCTTTGAATCCTCCTTAGTGATTATATCACAGTAAGACCACTGACAGTATGATATGAAATTATGTTGCAAGGGAAGTTTTCAGCTAGCACATCAATAAAGCCTTGGAGTTAAAAAAACCTAATCTGGAGTTATGTTTGAGAAATTCTAGCTCATTTTATTATGTTTTATGCTAGGATACTGACTTAGCAACTACTTTAAATGATAGAATAGAAGACTAATGGATTCTTAAACAAAAGATATATCGAAAAATTATTCCAGGTAGACAAAACTGGTGGTGAATAAGCTTGTAAAACCTGAGAAAGACAGATGATATGTACTCTAATGGCTATACTAATGTATCTATTAGATATGATCCAGGTATGGAGGAACAGCTGTCCCTGATTTTGTTTAAGTCAAAGGTTGAACAGAAACAGAGGTGCTTTATTGGGCTGAAAGGTTCACCAGTTGCTGTAACTAATATCAGACTGGAAGGCAATGTAGTTACTTTGACATCTGAGTATTACAAGTTCAGTCAAAGACACAACACATCCCAAGTCCATCATCAGCCCTTTAACACTACCTCTGAAAGGACAGGTTACCATTTCTGTCTGAAATGCCTGGAAATAGTTTTCTATGGATGCCAGTTGCTAAGCTAAGACACACACCTTTGGAATATATAACAAAGCTCTAATGGGGCAAGTGAGTGAATGATACAAATCAGAACCATGTAACGCAAACTGTGAAAAAAACCACTCATTTTCATTCATCAGAAACTCTTGTATTTGAAGAAAATCTTGCTTCTTTCAGTCAATAGTTGTGAAGATGACAAGGGTATAAGTAATGAGTATGTAAATGAGCAAATGAACAAATTACAGCTAAAAACTTTATAATTATTGGTTTTGCTGATTATATTTTTTGGCAGACAAAATGAAAAAAAAAAAGAATCAGTACACAGACATGTTAAATAATGACCACAGAACTGCTACAACCAAAAAAAAAGTACACATAGTATCAGTACAAGAAGCTTCAAAAAGAGGGAAAAAGTGACAGCTTTTAACTAATTTTAATCAGACATAAGTAAAGACCATGGGAATAATAAGGATACACACACAGTTCCAGAAAAATAATGAAAATACACAATAAAAACAGTCTGGGATAGCTTGCAGCAGACTGTTGGCAAACAAGTAGCCACAGAAGAAAACCACCTGACCTCTCAAACTAGGTAATTCTGTACAGTATGAGAAAGAACTGAGACCTGAGACCAAAAATAATAGATACAGCAGAAAATAAGAGCTATGCAGATACATGTATGGCACAGAGTGAAAGTAATCATGCAGAGGGGAAAATGTTTACTGTGTGTGAAAATGTTGAGTACTTCATTTCCATATGCCAGCTAAACAATAACAAATCTTTAAAGCATGCATATAGTATAACACAGAAACGGACACTGAGCAGACCTTTGAATTGTTTTGGGATTCTGTGCAAACCACAGAAATGGAGGCAGATTAAATGCTCATCATCTTAGTTATCAAGAAAGATAAAAGGCCATAAAAAATTAAAGAAAAACATTAATCTGCTTCAGATCAGAATCAGTAGAGAAAACACTAGACAAGAAAATGCTCTGAAAACATGTGGGATTTACCAAATTGTCAAAATACATAAGCTTACCTTCAGCAGCCAGAACAGATACGTATTGAATGAAAAGGAACTTTGCAAATTTTTTTAAAAATACTTCTGTAAAATCAACTGAACATCACAAAGCTACTCTGAAAGATGAAAGTTATGACAACAGAATCAACATAGATCTAAAAGAACTGAATATTTAAAGGAAAATTAAACTACAGACATGTTTTAAAAAAAATGTTTTCTTAGAAGTTATTATACAAAGAATAAAAAAACCACTGAAGTATCACAGGAAGGGATGAAATGTACTTTTGCAGTATGATAAAAAAATGGTGGTAGAATCTAGTTACATGAGGAACAATGTTGAGAACATAACAGATCCCCTCTTTTGTCTCTCGCATATCTTATAGACTGTTATTGCTCTTATACTGGCAATAGATCCAGCTGAGGAATTGACTGTTGTTGTCAAAACTAGAGAAGTATTTTGAAAGACTAAGAATCTTCCACAAGCCTTTATCCCCAAATGAGACTGTGGCATGACTACTCATGATCAGCTTAGTTGGAAATACAGATTAATGCCAATTGATACCTAACAACCACACAGAAAGAAGTAAATTATATGAATATCAAAGTGAGGAGAGTAAGACTTGAAAGCTTGCATGTTGAAATTGAGCACTTTAAGTCATTTGTGGGTGGAAAACAGTCTTAATCTTGAAGGGTAAGAAGAATGACATCATCCCCTCTTCTCTACCAACAGATTCTGTCACCAACAGATTGCAATGATGGATGATTTGCAGGTCTTTTTTTGCCACCAAGTATGCGGCTTTCTCTGAAGGTTCTCAGGCATGGTGCCTGTGTAGTTGTCATGAATGATCTGCAGATGTCTTTTTAATTATTTTTATTTCTTTATTGTTTTATTTTAATTCATTTCTACCTTTTTTACTTATGTAACTTTCTTATACATTATGGTCACATGAAGTTAGTGATTACTGAATGCAGGAACACACTGTAACTAGATAACAATATAACCTAATCTCAGAGTCACAAATGTGAGCCAAGCTGTATGTAACAGCTGAGTTTCATGAGGAATTTTGCTGTGCAACTAGTCCACATTTACAGACCACAGCCGTGAAGCAAATACATCTGAAGAAATACAAAGCAGTAGGTATCTCAACTTTCACAAACCAGAGATGATACTGGCTCATCACTAGCCAGGTGAATCTGAACATATCTACTAGATTTGTAGCCATAAAAAGGTATCCCTTTGTATATCATCATACATCATTTATTGTGGTACTTGGTGACTTGATGACACCTATTTCTTCTACTGTAAGACCTAGAAATTCATGTATAGGAAAAAAACCTTTATTTACAGTACATAATACAGCACTACAGGAGATATTCTTACTCATGCAATTAGTCTTGTATACCACAAATATAATCAACAGCTCTACCTTGGCTTACCCAATAAATTCTTCAAATTTTGCCTTCTACAGTATTTTACCCTGGAAAGAATCTACGTATTCAGGGTGAGATACTTGTTTTGAAATTAAATTACAGATTTTTATAGCTGTAAAAAGCTGAAGACAACAGATAAAAAATGTTCCTAAGTCAACTTGTCCTTGAAGTTCTTAATTGATGGGACATGGCAAGTGAGATAGCTCTGAATACCAAGGAATGAGATAATACTCCACAGAAATGCTAGTTGCTTATGTCAGCTCTCAGGTGTGAACCTTAAATGGAGAACTTCTTACTGATAGAAAAGTCTATTAGTTTCTAGTTAGAAAGAAATCTTCATCAATACTTGATTTCCTTAGAAAAATTCAGATTAGAAATACCAATTTTCCAGATCTTAGAAAGAATCCATGTTTAAAACTCAGGCTAAAATATTACTGTATTGGATATTCATAAAATTCATAACCAATTTAAAGTCTGCTTGAATGCATGTTTCTAGTTCCTGAAGCTTGTGAATGCATTATTTAGCCCTGGGCCTGTATCTAGAGCTTCTTTCATCCTGAAATTTGAAAGATTTTCTCTTAATATTTCTACTCCTTTGAACAGTCTGAATTAGAGGCTGGGAAAGGTGCACTGGATGCTTTTCTTTCAAAACTAGTGAAAGAGGAAGATGGCTAAGTCTCTGACCCCTAATGAATAGGTTATTTGTAAGATAAAATCAATCAGGTATGCCAAATTAGGAAGGCAGAACGATGGGTGACTAAAAAGGGATCATTCCTCTCAGACTTCAGTACAGTTCAGAATCAGTTCTGGATGAGGTCAACAGTAATACAGGAAACTCACTTCTTAAAAAAAAAAAAAAAAAATACACCAAACAAGCCCACAATCCCATTTTCCTTGTGGTTATTCTATGGCTTATTACAGCAGAGTTCCTGGAGATTGCATACACAGGCCAGAAGCTGTTTTCTTCACCACAATAGGAGGCCTTTGTTGTCATGAAGTGTGCATTAAAATCTCAACATTAGGTATCCTGCAGGAAGGACTAAAAGGTACAATTGAATACATCACTCTTCAGGAAACAAAAAAAAAAAAACCTCCTTAACATCTCTGTTTTACAATTTGATGTCCATAGTGGACAAGGAGTATCAAAGAAGGATGATTTGCCAAGTGACACAGAAGAGAGTTTCTAAAGTATATCTCAGCAAAGGAATCTGGCCTGGCATTTACTTTCTAGTGTGCCACATCAAGTATGTGACTGTCAGGTGAAGCAGATGATTCTGTGAACTGCTGTAACAATTGGAACACACTCAACAGTACACGTAAAGTGTGATGTCAACCACATGCAACTTTCCTGGGCTCTGCTCAAAAATTTCTGTTGAACGTAACTATAGAAACACTTGTATTAAACAAGATCTAGCTCATCCATGGTGAAAGTCTACTATTTGAAATGTACTGAAAAATTCATTCAAGTCTGAAAGATTGGAAAGGGGCACTCTTGCCTTTATTAGATGAAAGCAGTACTTTTAAGGTCAGAAGCATTCTCTCTCAATCTGGATGGAAGAATTTCTTAGCAAACGCTGTTAATCTGCAGCTGCAAAATCTATTGCTTTGACTAGAAATAAAACATCCGCTTAAAAGTTTTGTGTTTTTTCCTGAGCTACTTTTTCTACTTTGTGCCTTTTGATATACCTTGCTGTGATCAGACATAGTCAAGAGGATTTAAAAGAAATTTCATGTAATCTCCTACACTCTCCAGATTCCTAACTGGACTCCTGGCACCCTAGAAGAATGAGGCAAGGCACAACACTGCACAGAACCTCCAACATGACCCAGTACAGTGGCAGTGCTCAAGTACTTTGCCTCTTTCCTCCTGATTTATTATAAGAGTGATCTGTAATACCCAGCACTTTCCACATTTTTGCCTGACGTGAAAAGAAATACCAATATCACAACATTTTAACCTTCTTACAGGAGGATTCTGTGTAATTTTTCCTCTGGGGATGGAATCAGTCATTGTTACAGTCTACCATGACAGCATCAGGGAAAATTGTCTACCATGTCAGAAACAGGGAAAAGTACTGTGAGCCATCTGTTCTTCCTATGTTCTGAGTAGTTATATAAGCACAAACTTAGTGTAATAACAATTATTATTATCCAGTAACAATGAAAAAATAATACACTACTGACTATGTGAGAAGATAGATGGTCAGTTTCCTGTTCCAGGAACAATATGCTCTCTGTTCCTTCACTGGAGGAAGAGCTTATAGCTCCAACCACACCTACTGTTTTCTATGGTCCACAAACACCATCAGAGATGTCTTTGGATATCTCTCTTCTATTCACTGATGACTGGTGCCACAACACTAGAAACACAAATTGTTTTCTATGAAAGCTTTCCATGCCAGCATATTCTTCCATCTCCTTCCTACATTTTGATCCATATTAATCTGCCATGCTATATAAGAAAAAAATAACAGATCTGCTCTATGCAATACATTATATCCACATCTTTATCATCAATATATTTTTTCCCAAATATAGCTGAAAATATTAGTATTTTCTGCTTATATACAGAAATGGGCAGCATGATTAAGAAATCAAGAAAAAAGTATTTATTTTATTTGGTAGGACATCACTCAGCAATTCACCTTTGATCAGGTGCTGCCACTGTCAGTGGCTGCCAGAGACTGTATCACTAGGATCTCAAAATAAGAAGTGTATGCTCTTAATCTGACTAGAATCCAGCATGTTTGGTTTGATAAGCAACTTCTGCCTGTGCCTGGGTTCTTCCCTTCAGTTCAGGTCTTGTCAAAATCTTTGTTTTCGTCTAGAAAACTATTTCTATCTCTCCTATGATGACTGATGTTATCTATTTGGACTTGTGTGAAACATTTGAAACTGTTCCACATAGTATCCTTGTTTCTAAGATGGAGAGACATGGATTTGACAGAAGGACCACTCAGCGAATAAGGAATTCATTGGATTGTCACACTGAAAGAGTTAGGATCAATGGCTCAATGACCAAGTGGAGAGTAGTAATGAATAGTTGCATATTACTCATCAAAATAGTTGTGTGTTTAAAATGTGTGTTTAAATTGTGTATATAGTGTTTAAAATGTGTCTCATACATATATATATTTATACATACACTGTAGATACACATACACTATACAAAGGTTGTCTCTGTCAGATATTTAATAAACTAGGTATTTAATAAAGCCAGCCTCTCTTCTGTTTTTCTATGAAGCTTCTGAATACTTGACACCTTCTCAGTGTTTTATTTCTAATTTTCCAAACTCTTGATACTTTAATTTAAAAATTTACCATTAAAATCCATAAATCTATAGGCTACAATGTAGACATATTTCATGGTTTATCAAGGAGCAGCTTTTGCTTGGTAACAGTGGAATCGAGTTGCAGTGAAGACCCAATAAAAAGTTCTCGGACTTTCCCTCAGCTCTTAGGTTCAGACCCACCTCCATCCCAGCTGGACCAATCTCGTGCCTCTGAAAACACTACTTAGGGACAGGAATTTGAAGTGCTTGGGGGAAGGTGTAAGAGTGGTACAAGATGGCAGTGACCACATGGACCCCACCGTCAGAGAAGGAGGAAAGAAGGAGGAGCACCAGACCAGAGACCCCTCTGCAACCCATGACAAGAACATAGGCTGTACCTCTGCTATGTAAATGGCAGGACTGAGAGCCATCAGCAGTTCCAGGTGAGTGCACCCAGATGGGCAAGCAGCCCCACACAAGAGGCAGAGAGGAACTGCAGCCTTTGGGATGAATGCACATTGGAGCAGCCCATGCAGAGCTGCCATATGTGAGGTACCCCGTGCTGGAGGAGCAAGGAGGACTGGTGTGGAGCTCTCCTGCCCTGAGGAGAGCCAAATGGCAGTAGCCATAACAAACAGACTGACTGAAACCCCCATTCTCTACCCCTCCCTGGAGCCCTTCAGTGGGGAAGAAGATAAGGACACTGGGATCAGGGGCTCTGAGCCGGGAAGAGGGGAGGGGGTGGGGAGAAGGTGGTCTCAAAGGGCTGGTTGTACTCTTCATGGTTGTATCACTCTGTGTTGTTTTGTGTTGGTTATGTTTTGGGGTTTTATGGCTATGCTTTAGTTGGTGTTGGATCAAATTCTTTCCTGTTTTCCCCGAGTAGCCTGGTCTGTTTTGTCCTCCCTGCCCTTTGACAATTCTCAGGTCTTTGGTACTTGAGGCTAATCATGGTCTTTTGTTCCCTGACGGGCCTAAACCACCACAACATAAAATCCAGATGAGCTGTGTGTTTTGCAAGAAAGTATACCACAGTCCAGAGCTCTTTGAATGTCTCATGAAACTCATAATTTTACCTAAAATTTAGCAGTTTATCTTCAACTCCAACTAGTTATAGAGCTTCTTAATAAAATCCTTAGCTTTGAGCTGTAATAATTATTTTATTTCCATATTTTTAACCAGTAAAACATTCTTTTTTCTACTATTTTTACTTAGGGCAGCAATTTCTGGTGTGTGTAAACCCATGGTAGTATCTGGCTTCTTGGCAGGTTCTGTGGACAACTGGCAATTTAGGATTAACACATCTGTAAGATGGTAAGGCGCTGCTGATTGGATGTGCCTATATTATTTCCTCAGATATCTTCTTTTTCAAATTCCAATTAACTCTATGAAATCTGTACATCTGTTTTGAAACACTTACTATGTACTTTTGTGGAAAAAGGATGATGGAAGGAATTTACTGTGATTAAGTTTTCTGTACTTTTTCTGATGAACTGTCACAATTAAAGCTGTCCTGGTGCTTTTCACTTCTCAAAGTTGTGTATTTTTTGCTAAGTGTTTAAGGGTAACACACAATATACTATACTCTTAAGTCTACAGAAGATGAAAGGTGGTGCACATCCCAGCTCCTGTGAAAATGGAATAAGAGTAAAAAAAAATTTGAAAAAAAAAAAAGAGTCGATTTTTTATAGAACGTAATGCTGCCACCAAAGCATTGCTTTCCACTTCCTCCAAGCAGCAACTTTTGCTGCAGTAAGGGATCTTTAGCTCACCTCAATTTTGAAACATTGTTTTTTTTTCTTTTATGTGGAATGACGCTGTTAATGTTTGTCGTGGTTTGGCCCAGCTAGCACAACAGCACCACGACAGTTTCTCGCTCGATGCCCCCATTCACCCCCACCCTCGTTAAGATGGCGGAGGACCCAGCGAAATGGGAGTAAAAAGATAAGCAAGATTGTTGTGGATTGAGACAAGGGCAGGGAGGGCTCACTGCCAATTATGGTTCTGGGCAAAACAGACTCTAGTACTCGACTTAGAGAGGAAAGTAGGAAAGTTTATTCTACAAGAAACAGAACAGAATAAAAGCAAAAAGGGAGTAGGATGATGAGAAAATTACAACCAGCACTTTAAGATCTCCCTCCCCCATCCCTCCTTTCTTCCCGGGCCCAGCTCACTGCTCCCGATATCTCTACCTCCTCCCCCCCCGCAACAGCTCAGGGGGGCAGGGAGTGGGGAATGTGGTCAGTCTCTCACAGATGGGCTTTGCCGCTTCTGTCTTCTCAGATGAGGATGACTCCTGGCATTCTTCCCCTGCTCCAACACGGGGTTCCTCCCCCGGAACACAGTCCTTAACAAACTTCTCTGGTGTGGGTTGTTCCCAGCAGCTGCGGCTTCTGCCGATACAGGTTCCCTCACACGGGACACAGTCCTTGGTGAATATCTCTGACATGGATTCTTCACCGCGGTTGCAGTTTCTGCAGTTGCAAGGTCCCTCTCTCGGGACAAGGCCTCTTCTGGGCATAAGTTTAATGAGCTGCTTTGTCGTGGGTTCCTCCCCACAGTTGCAGCTGTGGATATTGGGTCCCTTCCTCGGGACAAGGCCTGCTCCGGCCACAGTGATAAAGGGCCCCTCCTTCGGGACAAGGCCTCCTCCGGCCAAAATCACTGTCCCTGGCTCAGGGCCTTTAATGAAGTGAATCACTGCCCCTGGTCCGGGGTCAGCTTTAGCAAAATGAGTCTCTGCCCATGATGCGGGGTCTTTAAAGAAATGAAAATAAATCTCAGCTTCACCAGTTCTCTCCATAGAATGCAGGGGAGTCTCTGCTCCAGTACACCTCCTCCCTTTCATCACTGACCTTGGAGTCCGCATGGTTGTTTCTCTCACCGTTCCTACTCCTTACACCACCACCAGCCAGAAGACGAGAAGGGGCAGAAGAAAGAAAGAAGATGGAGGAAGACACCTCCCCTTCCTGCTTCTTCTTAAAAAGTGATCGTGGAGGCGTCTAATTGGCTCAGCCCCAGAAGTGAGCCTTTTCTGAGCTGGGGAGAGTTGTGAGCAACTTCTTGCAGGAGCCATCTTTGCAGCCCCTTCCCCCATACCAGAAAAGGCTGTCATGTCAAACCATGACAATGTTCAGTGTAGTTTTTAAGCCCATTGTTTTCAAGTCTAACATTCAGACTGTCAACCGTTGGCAAAAAATAATGCAACCTTTCTTCTTACAAGATTTCCTGTGGAAATCACCACAGGAACAGATCACTGAAATGACAAGCAAATAGTTCTGGACATGTGCCTCTTCATAAGTCTATACATGAGGTCAGTCAGTTAGATCCTCTAACTTCCTTGGAGGCAGAAAAGTGAGTGCAACCGGTTCTGCAGGGGTATCTGAAGTTGTGCAAAGATCAGAGGTGAGACAGATTCAAGACTTATCAGCTTTCATCCCCCAATCATATGATTTTGTAACTTTGTAAGGAATATAAGTAAAGCAAGTTGCCAAGTTGGGTGCACACATTTGTGGTGGAGTGATCCCCCGTGCACCCAGCACCTAATAAACATACTTTCGTTATAATTCTTCAAGTTATAGAGTCTGTTTCCACAAGTCACTTTGACATTTCTGTCCTTTAGTAGTTATTCTACTAAAACTTTGAGGAAAACAATTTTCCTCATTAGCTCAGACCATTCTGGAACTGAATTTGAATCTGACAGTAACACAGATGGTTAATTTCATCCTACAACATTACATGAACTTTGTGGTTCTAACACTCAGAATAAAAAGTAATGTTAAAAGGAAGAGGTTTTTTTCCCAGTAATATTTCCTCATACATCTTTAAATAGCACTTAAAGTTCTTAGTGTTTGGACATTGGTTCTTACACTTGAAATCCAGATATGTCAAATAAAGAAGAGGAATAAGAAAATTATTATTTTACCCTAAAGGGAAACATTCATCAGCCTTTGATTCAGATTTTGGATAAAGAATGATATCATTTTAGCTAAGTCACTTCATTAACATGACCAGTGTTCACTGAGTTTCACAGAAAAAAAAAAATCTAATTTAAAAAAAAAAAAAATCCTACTCTTAAATCTACAAGTTTTTTTCTACTTAGTTTTTCATGCGACAACTTCTTTGGCCCTTCAGTTTCTCAAGAAGACATAAATTCCTTTCTCACATCAAATCAGAACACCTTCAGGCTTTGAAGCTAGTTAGTTTTATTCTGTTTCTACTGGGGAAAAAGAAAAACAAAAACAAAAGCATTTTTAATAAATATTAATTTGTTGTCTCCATGCACAGGTAACTGTAATCTGTAATTATCTCCTTAAAAAGACTTTCCTTGTTGTTTGTCTGTTTGGGAGTGATGTTCAAGTTTAACTAGTACTTAACTGGGAGGAAAAAATAAAAGTAAACCAAATATATGCAATTTGTTTCAAATTCCTCTTTAATTCCACTGTTAGTCAACCAAATATTCAACCAGACCACACTCACCAGACTGGATCATACCCATTCAGATCATACTTCCAATAAATTATTGATAGTGGATACTAAGGAAAAAAATAATAATAAGATGTATGAGGTGAATTTCCTCTTATGCATTCCGCTGACAACCATTGGATTAAGGAAGCCTTGATATAGGGAAGTCACTGTGTTTGATAGGTATCAATGAGACCATACTTCACAAAGTTTACCTAGTCTGTTTCATTCTTATTTATTTGGTTTCCTTTGTCCCAGTATAACAAAGTAAGAATATTTTCTGTGTTTGATTACTCCTTCCATAAACAAAGTATAACACTTATATATCACAATAGCATATATTTAATACTTGTTGAAACAATTAAAATAATTAATCTTCTATTAAAATACTGTTTTATAAAATTCCTAGATATTCCTCCTTTCTTTGGGTCTTATACTAACATTTGGATGGATACAAAGACATAATGTTATGGTAAAAAAGGGAAAATATTTAAGCTACCTTTGTTTGCCAGATATATCAGTTCTGATAAACACGTTCCATTAAAGAATATTTCAGATGTAGTTTTTAACTATATAAGGAAACCAATGAAATAAAATTTCAAATTATAATGATAAATGAATAGAAATATGCTGCTGTTTTATCAGATAAGATTGCAATTTGTTGATATTTCCCGGTTGTTGGTTTTATCTAAAATATCCACTGCGCAATGGTAGTATAATTTTTAAATATTTTAGAAATAAGAAAGGTCAGGGTTCCTACTAGTAGTAAAAATACATAAACATTTAAAGCTGTTGGTACAAAGTAGATGCAGGAGAAAATATTTTCACTAAACACTTTTCTGATAAAAATAGTTTCCTCTAAGTCAAAATTATTCATATGGATCTGTCAAACTTACTTACATTAGCATTATACATATGAAACCTACTTAGAGATAATATGAAAGCATGTTACATCAAAATAATTCAATATCAAAGTTATTAATTTCCGAGTCTAAACTTGAATTCATTGATGTTTTTGAGAAAGAATGTTGGAATCCATATGAAAAAGCACCTTCATGAAACTCAAGAGAATTCTAACTGCTTCCTGAAAAAATTTAAATTGGGATGCTCGGTATCAGTGAAGGGTAAATATTTCTCAATAAGAATGAGTCACAGTTGATATGAAATCCCCTTGTTTTAAAATCACCTTTTTTTGTGTGTCAGAGAGAAGAATCTACAGAGAAAGCCAAATTGCATTAAATGCATTTCATTAATGACATTTCATTAAGAGAGACAGCAAGGAAGTGTGAGAGAAAGACCAAGTGTTCTCCATTTCCAGACAGAATTTTAGGTCTGAAAAAGTCTAGTACAAAATTATATCAGGAAACCACAATTTAGCTTCTGTGCACTAACAAGTGGCTTTAATAATCTTTATCTGTTATTGCAACTCATAAATGAGAAAAGTTAATATATCTTTAAATGTATAATATTTACCAGTTGTCAAAAATAGCAAAATTAAAAGGAAAAAAATGCAAGACGAGTGTGGTTCTTACAAACAAATCTTCATAGTTTTTCTATTAAACAACGTATTCATATTGCATTTTTATACTATTGTAATAGTTTAGAAAAATACTTATGAAAAAGTCTTCAATCAACAATTACTTTGCATTACAATATGATTATTGAAAAATCAGTTCCAGCAATATGTATTGTCTTTCTATGTACCATAAGCTTAAATATTTGTCCTTATCACACATCTAACTTTGCATTTCAGATCTTATTTATTTAAAGCTGTATTTTCTTAAGCTATCATTTCATACTACATGGTTGTAAATGAAAAGCTAGATACTATCAGTGGTTCATATTTAGTGAAGAATGGGGAGAAGGAAAGATTTTATATTCAGGTACAATAACATTTTCTATGTCATAACAAGCTACAAAATTACATTTACCTAAGCATATCATACAATGAGCTCCAACATTTACTGGGAAAAGCTTCGGCATTGCAACAGAATTTACTGTGTCTCTATCAAAGACAAGACACTCACAGAGCAAACAACAGTAACCCAGGGATTCCAACTGCAAGAGGAAATACAGGTTGCTATGTAACAATCCGCAGCAGATAGACATTTTCAAAGGAATTCATGCCCATTTGGCTCTTGTTCCTTGCATTTCTAAAAGTTTGAGTTTTAAAATAAGTCACCCACAAAACATTTTCAGCTTGTAGAACATGAGCCTGAAAATATCTGATCCTTTTCTGTCATCTAGATATATTCATTCACATTCCTACTTCCCCAAAGGTAAACCCAAATGCATACCATGTGTAGGAGACAGTTTTCATCTTTCCCCTCTGTCATTAAGATAAATTTGAATTTACTGAGTTAGTCACATTGTGAGATGTGCACAAGGGCTTGTACAGACTGTTTTGAAATCTGTGGGTCATGCTGTGAGTTTTATAGCCCATTTTCCGGTCTGCCAAGAGGGGTAAATTAGTCAGTTTCCTGATCATTACTGTTGATCTTCATGACATTGTGGGAAGCAGACATGATCAAAATGTGAAAAGACAGTAAAATTGACAGCAAAATAGAGCTGCAAGCACAGTATCTGAAGCTGTCGACTTCTAATCTACATGGGTAGATACCAATTTGACAATGAAACTTCAAAGACTCTTGTATTTAGTTTCTTGTAAAGGCACAGTTCTATGTCATGCAAAATGACCTAAAGGTGCCTTCTGTGTTCTGGTTTGATAAATGCAGGAGAGCTGGTTTTCTTAGATTCAAGAAGCATATTGCTTTAAGAGAAAAATTTTAAAAAGAAAAAAAAAATAAAGAATCTTAGCAGTAAGAAGAATAAAAAGGGGATACATAGCTTTCCCCTTCTTTGCAGTCATGGTGTTCAATAACAACATGTGCAGAGTCCTGTATCTGTGTAGAAACAACCCCATACACCAATACAGGCTGGGGATTGACCTACTGGAGAGCAGCTCTGCAGAGAAAGAAGACCTGGGAGAGCAGCTCTGCAGAGAAAGAAGACCTGGGAGTCCTGGTTGATAATAAATTGAACGTGAGCCAGCAATACGCCCTCCTGGCCAAGAAGGCCAATGACATTCTGGGATGCATCAAAATGTTATCAAAATGTTCCCAGGCATATCAGAGGAAGATAACAAGCAGTACAGTAAGCACAGAAAAAAAAAAAGAACGGTGACTAATGAGTAATGTACAGTAAGGCAGACAAGGCTCATGGCAAGCACAGGAGCTTAAAAATAGCTGAGCGGCAATAACAGCTTTAAATTCAGTACAGCACGTTCCCATCAAATCTGTTGTACTCTCCAACTATTCAAGCCCCACACTGAGTGATAAAACAGACAAGTGTCACATCTTTCTCAGTTTTATCTATTCTATATCTAAATAAATTCTATACAGATAATTAGAACTAAAACATTCTTCAGAACTTTTGTTACTGAATAATTAGTGTTACTAAAAACAAGAGAAGATATCTTGTTACTATAAAAGAACAGTCAATGGAGGTTTTTATAAAAAAATTTTTACACAGAAATAGCTAATCCCTAGTATTTCACCTTCAAACCATGTAAGATCTCAACTACAGTATCAGCTCTTCTAAAGGCTTTTTACATAGGGCAGATGATTCTGGAAATGAATAGTAACAAATTTGTGTCAAACCCCACAAACAACTGATATACACAAAACCTGAAAACCAATCTTCTTACTATTCTCTGCAAAATAATGTTTACTGTGGAGAAATCTTGCCTAAGTACCATTTCCTGTACTCATTTTATACAGTCATATTTACCATTAGTAATACAAGACAATGCTTGATACATGTCGTGGTTTAGGCCCATCAGGGAACAAAAGACCACGATTAGCCTCAAGTACCGAAAAGGCTGAGAATTGCCTAAGGGCAGGGAGAGCTTAATTGCCACTTAAGGTCCAGGACAAAACAGACCAGGCTACTCAGCTTGGGGAAGAAAACAGAAAATAATTTAATGCAACATCAACTAAAACATAACCTTAAAACCCAAAACACAACCAAAATAAAACAACACAGAGTAATACAACAATGAAGAGTCCGACCAGCCTTTTAAAGAACACCTCCCCTCTTCTCGGGCTCAGAACTCTGATCCCGGTGTTTTTACCTCGCCCCTACTCTGAACGGTTCAGGGGGGCAGGGAGTTGGGGTTTCAGTTAGTCTGTTCCCCATAGTTTCTGCCGTCTGCCCCTCCTCAGGACAGGTGGACTCCACACCCATCCTCCCTGCAAGTCCTTGGGGTAACTCACAAACACGGCAGCCCTGCACGGCCTGCTCCGACGCCCACTTATTCCAAAGGCTGCAGCTCCTCTTTGCCTCTCGTGTGGGTCTACTCTGTGGCGTGCAGGCTCTCCAGCACAGCCTGGGCCATGGCTGTCTCCCCACACAGTCCCTCGCCCGTCCAGGCTCACTCACACGGAGTTGCTGGTAACTCTCGGTCCTGCCATGGATCTCCATAGGTTGCAGGGGTACAGCCTGCATTCTCTCTATGGCTTGCAGAGGGGTCTCTGGTCTATTGCTTCCCCTTCCTTCCTCCTCTGGCTGAAGGGTCCGCATAGTCACCTCCATCTTGTGATCACAGAGGCGCCAGATTGGTCCAGCCAGGCGGGAGATGGGTGTGAACCGAGGAGCAGGGGGAGAGTCCACACACTCTTTACCGGGTCTTCACTGCAACCCGCTCCCCCTGTTACCAAGCAAAAGCTGCTCCTTGCTAAACCAGAACAATACATCAATCAAAAAAACCCTAAAAGCTCTAGATATGGTCTTCTCAATGGATTGCAAAATGCTATTCAACAGTATCAAATGACATAATCCTTTTCATTCAATAGAAATCTTTGGACTTGGTCATAGCTTCCTTTATAGAGTGGATATTTCATAATGGATAAAAACTTATTTCTTACTGTGTAGTGCTATTTACATTTACAGTGGCATTTAAATTATCAATTAACAACATTTTTTATTACCTCTAATTCTTTTCTTTAGCCTTTTAAACTGACTCTGATTTCCCGGGTACTACTCATGCAGTTTGCTACCATTATTTTTTAATCTACTGCAATTATACAGGCATGTGCAGGGTGCTGTCAAATTCTGTTTGTTGACACCCAGATAGATATTGTCTGGGGAGAATACTTAAACTATATACTTGAAAGAAAATATATTTTGAAAATATAAGCACTATTTTTGTGTATAGAAACTCTCATTCACAGCTCCATGCAATCCCAATGAGAAGGCACCCATATAAAGAATCTTTGTTATTTTAAAATTCTTAACCTTGTTAATTTAAATTCATTCACTTACATATTTTTAAATTAATATGAGACATTAAATTCAATAATTAAAAACAAATAATGAAATTACTGATTTGGCATGAAACTGATAAAATTTGTGGTTATTTGCAAATGTTCACTAAAAGACTAGGAGCCTAAGTACTGTTCTCTGTCCTTCCAGTTGTAGAGGATGATGAGGGAAGACACAAGAAGACCTAGTAGTTCAATGCCTACCTCTGAGTTGGCAGAATTTTGGATTTTTGGGCATGGATTGATCTATACAACAGCAGACCTGCTGGCAACTGATGGAATATATGTGTCTCAAAAGAGGAAAAGGGTCTTTTTACAGGACCTCATTGAAAGAGCTTTAAACCACATTTGAAGAGGGAAAGGGATAAAACCAGACTCACTAGTGATAAACCCGGGGGACATTGAGGAACAATATGCTAGCAAGGTCCTTTAGTCTGCTCCATGATGTGCTAAGTACATTGCAGCACTTTTGAAATGTCTCTACACTAAACGTGCACAGCATAAGAAATGAATAAGATAAGCTGGCAGTTTTGTCCCAGTCCCACAGCTACAATGCCATTTATGTAACCAAAACCTGGCTATATGAGTCCTGTGAGTGATGTGCCATGATGAGTGGCTCTTCAGGAGCGATAGACAAGAGAGGTAAGGCAGTGGGAAGGCAATCTATGAGGGAAGGAGCTGGGTTCTATGTGGCTTACAGTTGGCAAGGACATGCTTGAGAAACTCTGAGTAATGATGAATGGGAAAGCAAATACAGTGTTTTGGGAAATAAAGTGTTGTGGGAGTCAACTATCAATCACCTAGCCATTGCCAAATTATTCTACAAGGAACTGCTCGTGTCCTATGGGTGATTTTAACATCCCAGATATCAAGTGAAAATATCATACAGCTTACACAAATATTTCTGAATTTTCTGAAGCATGTTGAAGAAAGCTTCCTGGTACAAGCACTAAGGGAGCTGACTAGGAACAATGCCTTCCTAGATTTGTTTTTTGCTAATAGTTTCAAATCATTGACCGGAGAAAAACTGACAGCAAAACTTTGACACTGAATATGGGGAGAGCGGAGTTCTGGCTGTTAAAGGAGCTAGTTATTAAAATCCATGAACACTACTCACTTTTAAAAGCCATATCTCAATAGCATAGGAACAAAAAATTCCAAAATATTGGAAGTCAGGCAAGTATGACAGAAGGTTGGCTTAGCTTATCAGTGATCTTCTAGAACATAGGTAGAAAAAGAAGTGTAAGTATATTGCACACAACAAGAGACTACAGAGATGCCGTTCAGCACTGTAGGAACATATTTTGTGTGGCTGAAGCCTAATGAAGGTTCAAATGGATCAGAACTGTGAAGGACAAGAAACACGTTTTTTTAAAACATGCTGATAGCAAAAGAAGAATCAGAAATAACATTGTTCTATCATTTGACCATGTCAGGAGTCTCACAAACAGGGATGTAGACAAAACAGAGATGTTTAATGCCTTCTTCACCTATGATTTCAACACCGATGAAGGGCTCTAGGACCCCCAGAGCTCTATATTGGAAGACCATGACTGAAAGGATGATAAACTCATAGATTACCCTGAACTGAAACGCAATGCTTCAGATGGATGTGCGTAAATCTGTGGTGCCCAGTAGGATTCATCTCTGCATGCTGAAATAGTCATTGTCATTGCATGACTTCTTTCCGTTATTTTTCAGTGATCAAGTCTGGACAGATGTCAGTTGACTGGAAGCTGGCAAATATCCTAAATTTAAAGAAGGGGAAGAAGGAGGACTCTAGTTATTATAGGCCTGTCATTCTTACTTCAGTGTGTGGTAAAATTATGGAGACATTTATTCTGGAAGTTATTAAAAAATTCTTGAGAGAAAATGTAGCCACTGGTCATAGCCAGCACAAGTTCATGAGAGAAAAGTCCTGCTTAGTCTTAGTTATCTATCTAGTTGATTAGGGGAAGCCAGGAAATACGGTGGGTTTGGATTTTAGTAAAGATTTTGGTACTATCTCTCACAACACCCTTCTGGAAAAACTGTCCAGCACACTACACGAGTCACAATGTATTGGGTGAGCAACTAGCTGGGTTGGGACCAAGGAGTTATAGTAAAAAGGATAGAAAGAAGTACCCTGGGAGCTACCAACGTGTCAATCTTATCTCTCTGCCTGAGAAGATCATGGAACAGATCTGCCTAGAAACTATGAGAATGCACATGGAAGACAGGGAAGTTATTTGGGACAGCTAGTGTGGCTTTACCAAGGGAAAGTCTTGCCTGACCAACCTAGTGGCCTTCTATGATGGAGTGCCTAAGCCAGTGGAAAAGATAAGAGCCATGCATAAAATCTGTCTGGACTTCTGCAAAGCCTTTGACACAGTTCCCTTCAACATCCTTTTCTCTAAATTGGAGAGATTGGGGTTGATAGATGGACTATTTGATAGATGAGGAATTTGTTACGTGGTCGCATCCAGAGAGTAGTGATTAATGACTCCAATCAATGACAAGTGGTGTCTCTTAGGGATCAGTACTGCTTAATATATTTATCAGTGACACAGACAGTGGGATCTAGAACATCCTCAGCAAGTTTGCAAATGTTGTCTGATGGATAGAATGCTATCCAGAAGGACCTGGACAAGCTCAAGAAGTGGTCCTATGTGGTATGTTATGAAGATGAACAGGGCCAAGTCCAAGGTCCTCCGCATGGGTTAGAACAACTCCTGGTATCAATACAGGCTGGAGGATGAAGGGATTGAGAGCATTGGTGGCTGAAACTCAAGAGCACTGGTGGCTGAAAAGCTGGGCATAAGTCAGCAAAGTGCACTTGCAGCCCAGAAGGCCAACTTTATCCTGAGCTGCATCAAAAGAAGCATGGTTAGTAAGTCAAGGGAGGTGATTCTACCCCTGTATGCTGCTTTGGTGAGACCCTACCTGAGGTACTACATCCAGCTCTGGAGTCCTCAGTACAAGAAAGACCTGTTGGAGAAAGTCAAGAGCAGATAACAAAAATTATCGGAGGAATGAAACACTCTTCCTCTGAAGAAAGGATAAGAGAGTTGGATCTTTTCAGCCTAGAGAAGAGAAGGCTCTAGAGTGGAGAGATTTCTTGCAGCCTTTCAGTACTTAAAGAGAACTTATAAGAAAGACACTCATTTTAGTAAGACCTGTTTCAATTAAAGAAAGTAATAGCTTTAAATTAAAAGAGATTTTATTTAGGCTGGACATAAGTAAAAAAAAAAGTTGTGATGAAGACGGGGAAACACTGAAACAGGTTGCCCAGTGAGGCAGTGCATGCTGCATCTCTGGAAAAATTCAAAGTCAGGTTGGACAGAACTCTGAGCAATCAGATCTAGTTGAAGATATCCCTGTTCATTGTAAGTTGTTCTAGAAGACCTTTTAAAGTCTCTTCCAACCCAAACTGTTCTATGATTCCAAGATGCTGAAAGACTTTGAGGGCAAGATTTAGGAGTACAAGTGGAAGTCACTTGGTTTGTTCAGTTTAGAGGAGAGAAGGTGGAGGGTGACCTCATCACATTCTACAATTTCCTCATGGGGTGGAGGGGGAAGTGCAGATCTCCTCTTTCTGGTCATCAGTGATAGGACATGAGGAAATAGAATGCAACTGCATTGGGAAAGTTCAGACTGGACACTAGGAAAAGGTTCTTCACCTAAAGGGTGGTCAGTCACTGGAACAGTCTCCCCAAGATACTTATCATGGCACCAAGACTGTCAGAGTTCAAGTAACATCTGTTTGATACTCATAGTCGTATGGTTCAGTATTAGATGGCCCTGCAAAGAGTGAAATTTTGGACTCAATGATTTTTATAGGTCACTTCCACCTTGAGATATTCTATGATTCCGTGATACCATGTATTCTACAAACATAAAAATTCCAAACAGGGAGATGTTTCCAGTAAAATATTCATAATGTTAATGTGATATACTGCTAATGCTATGAGAACAGTGGTGAAGGGCCTTTTTTTAATCATCATGAATAGTTAATTGACTGATGGTAGGTAACGTTTTACCTTGTGTTCATAAAAATTCATGCCTCATAATGAGCATTTATGAACATCTATAAATTTACCTTGAAAAACCACATGGCTCATGAGAATTTAATCAATTATTCTTTTAAATGGTTTTCTTAAATACAGGGTTTGGTTCTGGTCACCTTATGGTAAAAGGGAAAAAGCATAATAGAAACAGAAATATCTCAAAGGGGGAAATGAAAATAGTGGAGACTCCCTGTAAGAAAAGACCATAACAAGATTGTCATAGCTTACATAGAAAATAAGAAAAAGCAGTAAGAGAAGAAGGAATTTAGATAAAGTGCAGAAAACAGATTTCAGCATACCTGAGATCCAGAGAACAAAATTATAGGGTTCTTCTCAGTCAGTGAAAGGAAATACAGCTGGTACTCTGCAGCTAGCAATAATAAAGTATTATCAAGTCGTGTTTACTATAGAACTCTTTTAGATTAACAAGAGCGAAAAGTGTAAACACATTTGTGTTTCAAAATAGAAAATGCTACTTCTTTAATGTACAAGGTGATCCAGACCACCATGAAATTTTATGTCATTTTCATTTTTCACCTTAGAATACTAAGTATGTGGACATTTTGTAGCAATTAATAGATTTCACTGAGATGTAATGAAAGTGTTTGTGTGTATTGGCAGTGACTGAATATAACTTACTCCAGTAAGGCACTTCTGATCTACATGACTGAAAAAAATTTCCAGAATGTCAACATATATATAATATTGTTAAAATAAACACATAGTAAATGTCTTTAAGGGCAAGATACTGCCACTTTTCAGCACCGAAAAAAAAATCAAAAAAACAAGGAAAAGAAGAAAAATATGTTAGGAAAAACAAATCAGTATCTAATTATTCTCCAGAAGAACTACACTTGTATTAGTATCATAAAAAGGTCATGATGTATTAATTACTAATTATTTTTGTCGTGAAATAGATGTCTCTTCAGAAGCAGTTAAACTAAACATTCACTACTCCTGAGTGAACAGGTGTCCTCAGGATATTCCATGTCTATGTGCATATACAGACAGAAAGCTGCATGACATCAATTAAATCAAGGTGAAACAACAAATACTCATATCAGACATAGTAAGGCATTCATTTGAAATGATAAAGCAAGCCAAAGCACAAAATGTGTTAACAAGCTTCTACTTACATAGGTAATTGAAAAGGTAGTTATAAGTTCCCATAAATAAAGGGTCATTTATGACAATTATCAGTTCAAATCTCAGTGCAAATCTCATCAAAAGTGAGCACAGCATCAAAATTCTGTCGTCCTTAAGCTTCACTTCCACATATATTCCTCACCTCTCCACTCAAATCACTTTAAACATCACCCCAGAAATGGGACAGAGAAGTTTGAGGTATAATAGTCCCCAGGGAGAGGGAGATAGAGGTTTTCTCTAGCTTTCTAGCCTTTTTTAGACTTCTGAATGTTTTCATTCTGCATCTTCTCAAGTTGACTTAGAGAAAGAAACTGAAGACCCAAGAGAGACAGTTGATGGACTTTATTCTTCTCCTACCAAGATAGAAACATCTTCTTGGCAAGAATTGTCCGTTTTTTTCTCTACGGTGAAGAATACCTGGGATAAATATTGCTGCCATTTTGATCATATATTAACACTATTGCGATAAGTGTATTTATCAACAGCAATCTTGAATCTGTTTTTTGTTGTCTTAACAAATTACCTATTTTTTAGCCTTCTGAAATTGTGACTCATAAACGAAATTCTAACCCCTGACTTTGCGAGACTTCCTTCAGTAAAAGTCTACATGAGGAACTGGCAAGCTAATGTTAAACTATCGCCCGTCATGTGACAATATGACAGCTCCATAACTTCAATAACTTGTCCTTGCTCTGTGTAGAGATGTGGTACTACAGGTACTTTGCCTAAACAAACTGTGAAATGAAGCTTTAATAAAAAGAAGAATTCCTGAAAATTATTTATTTTCAGTAAAGTTACTGCACCTTTTGCAAAATCACAGAATTTCAAGGAATGGAAGGGATCTTGAAAGATCATCTAGTCCAAGCCCCTGCCAGATGAAGACCACCTAGAGTAGGTCACACAGGAACTCATCTAGGTGGGTTTTGAATGTCCCCAGAGAAGGAGACTCAACAACCCATCTAGGCAGCTCTGGGCAGTTCCAGTGCTCCCTTAACCTCACAGTGAAGAAATTCTTCCTTGTATTTCTTTGTAACCTCTTATGTTCCAGCTTATACCCATTGTCCCTTGTCCTATCACTGAACATCACTGAGAACAGCCTGGCTCCATCCTCCTGACACACTTTACATATTTGTAAACACTAACAATATCACCCTTCAGTCTCCTCTAAGCTAAAGAGCCCCAGCTCAACTCAGCCTTTCATCATCAGGGAGATGCTCTGCTCACTTCATCATCTTTGGGGCCCTTCACTAAACTCTCTCCAGAAGCTCCTTGTCCTTTTTGAACTGAGAGACCCAGAACTGGACACAATATCCCAGATGCAGTGTCATGAGGGCAGAGTAGAAGGGAAGGAGTACCTCACTTGACCCACTACGCAGCCCCAGGATGCCATTGGCCTTCATGGCCACAAGGGCACATTGCTGGCTCATGGTTATCCTGCTGCCCATGAAGATCCCCAGGTCCCTTTCCCCTACACTACTCACTAACAATTAATTCCTCAACCTGTACCGGTACATGGGGTTATTCTTTACTTGCCCATGTTGAATTTCATTAGATTTCTCCCCACCCAGCTCTCCAGCCTGGTGTGGCAGTCACTCCCCCTCAGTTTAGTATCATCAGCAAATTTTCTGACAGTGCACTCTGTTACCTCATCAGGGTCATTACCTTTCACTTCTTTAAAGCACAGATTATGCTTTATATGTTGGACATGTGTGGAGTTGTTTTGTTCTCAGCAATTTGCATGGAACTCAAGCAGTCCATTACTAAGATCACTAAAAAAAAAAAAAAAGAATCCTTACATTACTCCATTAATAACATTGAACAATAACTCAAAATTATTATTATAAACCACTGAAAAAATGTGATAGTTTTGGGAACTTGATAACTTATTAATTTTCAGAGATTCCAGTATTCCTATTTGTACTTCCCTGTGCTTCTCTTCCATTGATGAATTTTTTTGGCATCCAGAGAGACCTGGACAAGCTTGAGAGATGGGACCATAAAAACCTCATGAAATTCTAGAAGACTAAGTGCAGGTTCCTGTACATAGGCCTGGGCAATACAGGCATAAGTGGGCTGGGAAGAGAATGGATAATAACTGTGGAGAAGGACTACATCATATTGGTTGATGAGCATAGAATCGTTGGAAAAGATCTTTAAGACCATCAATTCTATCCACTAACAAGAGCCAGTAGTGAGTGCTTTCAGTCCAGAAAGCCAACTGTATCCTTGTCTACATCAAAAGCATCATAATCAGCAAGTCAAGAAAGGTGATTCTTTCCCTCTACACTGCTCTTGTAAGACCCCGTTTGGAGTATTGTGTTCAGCTCTGGAACCTCTAGTAAGTACCTAAAGGGATGTACAAGAAAGCTGGAGAGGGACCTTTTACAAAGGCATGTAGTGATATAACAAGGGGTAATGGCTTTAAATAGAGAGAAGGTGGATTTAGAATAAGTTTTAGAAAGAAATTCTTCACCATGAGGGTGATGAGGCACTATAACAGGTTGCCTAGGGAGGCTGTGGATGACCCACCTCTGGAAGGGTTCAAGGCCAAGTTGGATGCAACTTTGAGCAACCTGGTCTACCAGAAGGTGTCCCTGCCCATGGCATAGGTGTTGGGAGTAGATGATCTTTAGGGCTTCTATGATACAAGGTAGTAGTTATATCAGTTTAGCAAAAGTCCTTCAGTAATCATCATCAAGCTGGAGAGAAAACCATAATTATTCCTTAACAATTTGTGTATGAATATATTTTCTGGCTTATTTTCAAATGTAGCCTGGTAATACCGTTTTGATTTTTTTTTTTTTTTTTTTTTTTTTTTTTTTTTTTTTTTTAAGAAATAGATCATACATCATTTACCCAAGCTTTTTGGACTGACTCACCTTTCTGAAAAACTTCCATAACAGACTCCCCCAGTTTTCTATGGTAGCTAAACCTTGCCAGAAGACTAATAGAACAACCTTTCAACAGGGGCGCAGATATTCTTGGTTCTTTTGATTTGTACTTGTTTTTTAGCTCATCATTTGCAGTGTATCCAGTACAGATTAAATTTCTATAAACTGACTCAAGATGTGGATCACAGACTTTGAAGGGACATACCTGCAGAGTAGGCCAGTGAGAAAGCTGCTGTAGCCCACTGTAGGCCCTTGCAGACTTGGGAAGCTCAGTTTTCTGACTATAGGCATAGAGCTGTTGAGCCCTAGGAAAGAGCCATTTGATGCCAGCAGCTTTGTGCCTGGGGCAATTGGCTCTAAAGAGAGGCTTCAGTTTTCATCTTCAGAGATAAACTGTAACTCAATGGGGATTTCTGAATCAGGAACGTGTCCGTTGTTTTATCTTGCCACCTGAAGAGTGTGCAGCTGTGTCACCTACCTGCTTTTCAGCCCTACTGTGGTGCAAGAGCAAGAACAAGCTTCTTACCGTGGACTGAACACAGTAACACGTTCGGATGATTCAGTGTCCATTAAATTTATATTAACTCTGACTGTTCTTATATGTTCTTCATTAACACTACAGTTATTTATGAAGGTTGAGAGGTCACAAAAAAATAATAAAACATTAAGGTAAAGATACTTAATCAAATGGTTCCATCCCTTCATATTCCTAAATCTATTTTGTTAGTTATCACCCACAGCACATCAACTTGAAAAAGCAAAGAACAAAATTTTAAAAAATATTATATTCTTAGCAGAAAAAGCTATGAATAGCCCTGGGGATTAAATATGTTGGCTAGCTTGGAGGAAATAGACAACCTTTATCTATTCCAGGATGCACATGATCAATAATAGAAAGTAAGGGATATGTGATGATTTAGTGTCATTTTGACTGCTATATAAGCCTAATGTGAGTCCTGCATTTCTGACGATGTAAAATTCACATGTTGCTTTTCTAATCAGTGTGTAAATCTGTAAACATGGTCTACCAATATCCTGATAATTAGTCTTCAGTTAACGAGTCATCTCTCTTAATTTAGGAAAGTGGGGCTAAGCAGGATTTCTCCTCAAGACAGCAACATGCTTTACTTTCTCAGACCAAATATAACAGCTGATATTTTGTCAACTTCCACAGGTTAACTTAGAGGAGAATGGAAGAAGATAGAATGATCTGGTGTATAAAAAGAGATGGATCATAAATGAAAAAACTTTATTTAAATGATGACTTTCAGAACTTATAAAATACTTCTTTTTATTTGGTTTACTTTCCCAAGTTTCTATTTACTAAAATTAAAAAATGAAAAATTGACTTATGAGCAAACACTTCAAATGTCAGCCAAAAGCATTAAATAATTTATTCATTGTAAAAATTCCCATTATAAATAGTTACAATTTCAGTGAAGACTCACTTTGATATAATGAAGTTTTTAGATATTCTTCCTTCAGTTCTGGATTTTAGATCTGTATATTATCTGAAATAAATTTGAATATTCTTTTTCTCAATCTCTCTCTCTTTAGCTCTCTTTGTCAACTGTCTTGCAATCTAAATCAAATTTATTCTCTTGTGACTTATGCTCAGAAATATAAACATGTTACTTGTATAGATAGATGTGGCTTTTTGCTTGCTTGTTTATTTGCAGATATAGGTTCTATAAATGTGGTAATTTTCTCCCTAAAGAACTGCATTATCTTTGCAGTTTCATCCTAGAGTGTTTCATCAACACTCTACTTTCTCAAAATATAAGGGGAGATATTTTATTGAACTGAAAATGTAAATTTATTTTTCTATTTTGTTTCATTATTTTTCATTTTATTTCTTGCCAATTAGGAATAAAAACTTAATTGTTCTTTCATGTTACTTGTAATTATGCTTGAAAAGGCAACTAGAGAAATACAGACTATTGATTAGAAAATAGAGGTTACCATATAATCTGATATCATTTGCTTCAAATTGGTCATAATCCTCATAGGCTGCTTTAATTTGCAAGTGGGTCCTAAAGACATACTTAAACTCCTTTAATTCACCTATGAAAGGGTTGGGCTTTTTAAAATTTAAACTTTAGTATTTTACTTTTTCTGACACAAGTAAATTAATAAAAACTGACAATCATAACAGTTGACAAACAAAATATGTAGTACTTTCAAGTAATAAGTTTCAAGCTAATATGTATGAAATTTCCCAAACTAAGGGTCTTCATTGACAGTTTTATCAAATAGGCTGTCAGTAATTTTATTCGCAGCAATTCACAGTTTAACTACTGTCAGTAATTTTATTCACAGAGAGTCTTCTTAAATATTTTTAAAATTAATTCTGCTATTCCACTATAATTACAACTTATTTGTTCTCCAATCAACTGTAGTCTGTCTTGATTCACCCATGGAAACGTCTTATGTAATATGTATTTAGAATTGTGTTTTCTTGTTCCAGCTTTACTCATCTGCTTCCTTTTGGCTGCTCTGTCTCTCATTAGTTTATTTAGTTCTGTGTATACGATATTCATTCCATCTCTGGTCTCGTTATTTTCTTGTAAATATCATTCAATGTCCATAAATCATGGTAATGATTTGCTTATGAAATTTTTATACTTTAATTTTAGGAATATTTAATGTTAAGATTTTTTAAAAAACAATTACTGCAGCACTACATGCAAATAATAATGCTATACAGCTATTGTTACATCACTATTAAGAAAATAATATTTTTTGAGTCAGACCTAGAGCTCTTATTTCATGAATGAGGACACTTAGGACTTGTTACAGCTCCAGATATGTGGATATCTTTATATCCTATTAACAATATCAGGTGAAAACCTGATGGCTCCTATTAAAAACAGATGTCATATCAATTTACTGTAAAGTTTATGGAATTGAATAGCAGAAGTTGAAAAGTTAAACTAGAGTTTGGTAGTATGTTTGGGTTTTTTTTTTTTTTCCCCAGGAAAAAGCTATTATCTCTGTAACTCGCAGACAGAATGATTGTTATTTAACTTCCACAGAAATGTCAATTAATAAAAATCCATTCTTTCCATACATGTAATTATCAAAACAAATGCACAGAATGTTTACCTTTCATAGAAACATAGAATGGTAGGGTTGGAAGGGACCTTTAGAGATCTTCTAGTCCACCCCCCCACAGAAGCAGGTCCACCTAGATCAGGTCGCATAGGAACATGTCCAGGCGGGTCTTGAAGACCTCCAAGGAAGGAGACTCCACAACCCCTCTGGGCAGTCTATTCCACTGCTCCATCACCCTCAGAATGAAATAATTTTTTCTTATGTTTAAGTGGAACTTTTTGTGTTCCAGCTTCATCTCATTACCCCTTGTCCTGTTACTAGCTACTATGGAAAAAAGGGCAGTCCCAACCTCCTGACACCCACCCTTTGGCTATATCTAAATGTTAGTAAGATCGCCACTCAATCTCCTCTTCTCCAGACTAAACAGCCCCAGTTCCCACAGCCTTTCCTCATATGAAAGATGTTCCAGTCCCCTGATCATCTTGATGGCCCTGCACTGGACTCTCTCCAGCACTTCCCTGTCCCTCTGGAGCTGAGGAGCCCAGAACTGAACACAGTACTCCAGATGAGGCCTCACCAGGGCACAGTAGAGGGGAAGAACCTCCCTCGATCTGCTGGCCACACTCTTCTTGATGTCATCTTCCCAGGATGCCATTTGCCTTCTTGGCTACAAGGGCACATTGCTGGCTCATATTTAGTTTATTATCAATCAGGACTCCAAGGTCTCTCTTTGCAGAGCTGCTCTTCAGCAGTTTGACCCCCAACCTGTACTGGTGCATGGGGTTGTTCCTTCTCAGATGCAGGGCTCTGCACTTGTCCTTGTTGAACCTCATGAGGTACCCCTCTGCCCACCTCTCCAGCCAGTCAAGGTCCCGCTGAATGGCAGCACAGCCTTCTGAGGAATCAGCCAGTCCTCCCAGTTTGGCGTCATCAGCAAATTTGCTGAGGGTACACTCTTTCCCCTCATCCAGGTCGTTGATGAAGATATTGAACAAGACTGGCCCCAGAACTGATCCCTGTGGAACTCCACTGGCCACAGGCCTCCAACTCGACTCTGTGCCATTGATCACCACCCTCTGGGCTCTCTAATTCAGCCAGCTCTTGATCCACCTCACTGTCCACTCATCCAAGCCACACTGCCTGAGCTTTCTGATGAGGATGTTGTGGGAGACAATGTCAAAAGCCTTGCTGCAGTCAAGGTAGAGGACATCCGCTGCTCTCCCCTCAT
This sequence comes from Colius striatus, assembly GCF_028858725.1. NCBI lineage: Eukaryota > Metazoa > Chordata > Aves > Coliiformes > Coliidae > Colius > Colius striatus. The sequence continues at coordinate 31,472,730 of NC_084790.1, forward strand.
CTAGCCAGCCAGGTATGCACTCATAGAAGGATCTCAGGTTCACCTGCATTTCTGTTCTAATAAATAACCACTACCAAAGGTTTTAGAGGCAAAATCTCCATTTTGGAGAATATATTAGAAGGAAGGGATACCGTCCACAGGGACATTGAAAGACTGGAGAAGTGGGCCCATGTAAACCACATGAGGTTCAACAATGCCAAATTCCTGTTCATAAATCAAGTCAATCTCCAGCATCAATACAGCTTGAGAGATGAAAGGATTGAAGGAAACCCTGCAGAATAGAACCTGTGAATACTATTTTATGTAAAAATGGGACGTCAGACAGTAATGTGGGCTTGAGGCCAGAAAGCCAATTATGTCCTGGACTCCACTGAAAGACCAATAGGGCAATGGAAGTGTTTCTCCTGTTCTGCTATGCTCTCATGAGGCCCACCCACCAGCTCTGAGGTCTTCATTATAAGAAAGACATGGACCTTCTCAAGTGGGTCCAGAACAGGGCCACAAAATTAATCAGGAGACTGGAGAACCTCTGTTATGAAGAAAGACTGAGCAAGTTGGCGTTCTCCATCCTGGAGAGCAAAAGTCTCTGGGAAGACCCAATTACAGAGTGTGGAAAGAAAGGAGCTTATAAGATAGAGGAAGACATTTTACCAAAGTCAGTAGTGACACAGTGAGGAGCAATGGTTTTAAACTGAAAGAGAGTCTATTGAGATTTAATATGAGAAAGAGAATTCTTTACTGTGAGGCTGGTGAGATGGTAGAAAAAGTTGCCTGAAGAAGCTATGGACATATATAATCGTTGGTGCGCAAGATCAGGTTGGATGGGGCTTTGAGCAACCTGATCTAGTGGAAAATGTCTACCCGTGAAAAAGGAGCGGGAGTAGATGATCTCTGAAGGTCCCTTCCAACATAAACTATTCTACAGTTCTAGAATTATGTTTTGAAGTTTACTTTTTCCCGCAAACAAGAACTAAATACCTCTTTTTTCAATATTGTTCTGGATAAATGAAATTGCTGAGCAATTGAACAAATGAAGACCCGTGTGCTATGTATTTGGTTACAGAAGTCAATATATATATACACACACATAAGCTGGTTTTCTATCATAGTTTTTTGCTAATATGTAAGTGAAAACAGATAAATCTGTATCTAATTAAGAGTATCAGTAATTTGATAATTTTTATATTTTGGTAACATATAGCTAGAAATTGATAAATTTTGGGAGTTATATTGAAAGAACAAATGTCATATTCAATGAAACAGATTATTAAATGCCATAGGTTATTTAACTGCAGAAAAAAAGTCAGGTTTTCAGAGAACATTAATCACAACTTCTCTGAGGTAAAGATGTTTTAGCATTTTTCCTAACTCCTTGTGTATCGTTATTTTTTTTATTTCATCTGTTAAGAGAAAAAACTCCTTAATTCATCTTTCTCTCATGACAGTGCTTTAGAATTACTTCTAAAGATTGTTTAAGTAAAAGCCACCAATTAGGACATATTTTGTTCAACAATCTGTTTAAGTATGCGTGTTAACAACATTTGTTTCAACAAAATTCAGTCATATTGTTAAAATTGGAATAATGATAGATCAAGAAGAATAAACAGAAATTCATTTGTTAAAAGCAACAAAGACTACTTTTTGAATCTTGGAACTGGAAAATAATGTCTCATTTTCTGAGAAAATTTGTAACCCTGGTTCACCTGGCCACAAGGAAAATTAAGCATTTCAGAATAGAATTAAACCAAGAACAAATTGTTCTCAGAGAATATTACATTTACATATCAGAAAAAGTTAGTCAATAAGAAATTTCTTTAAAAATTTCTTCTTTTCAGGAGCTTAGAGTCATTATAAAGGACTCCTGACTATCCCTTCTTTTCAACATCTGCGGCCAGAAAGATTTTCTTTGGCATAGGGAATGACTAATTCTTAGGAAGAGCTACACAGAATCTTTTTCTCCCTTAAAAATGACAAAGCTTCCTGCTTTTGCTCCCCTACTTCTTTACAGTATTATACTCTAGTGTACTGTAGTATAGAACCGTGCAATTGCCTTTACTGCCTCAAATAGCTTAGATCCTCATTGTTAGCCTCCTTGAGCACCCAATCCTTCAAACTCTATTTGAGACACAATGAGGTAAAAGAAAGTATTTCCAAGTTTAATACGTAAAAAATGGTGAATTTTGTGTGTAATCTGACCTTTCCTGTGCTCCTTCAGAGTTTCCAGAACAAGGATTCTGTTCCCCAAATGGATTTGGAGTTAGTCTGATAAGTACACCAACCCCAAACAAGATGAAAAATTAACAGGGCACTGCAGTACTCAGAGGGTTAGCTTTGAGAAAAACTGACTGCTTTGGGATTGTTGAAGTTGGATACCTTTGTTTTAGGCAGATGATGAAAGGAAAAGTCTTAATAACAATTGTCGCTTTGTCTTTCCCTATTTTGTAAACATCACACATTACTGGGCTGAGCTCAGAGTACTATCCTCAGTCATTGTAATAGTGCTAAGTTATATGCAGAGCACCTTACATCTCAGACAGACATATCCTACAGCAAGTGGGTTCAGGCATTATTCCAGAATCTTTCTTTAACAATGTTTATACTCTCTGAGTCTATAGTGACATATTCACTTCTGTAGCACATTCCACAGAAAAAAAAACCCTTTTGAAGTTGTCCAATTCAGCAAGGAGATATTAGGTAATTGCTTCCAAAGATTAAAGACCTGATATTCACTCCTAGTAAAAGTGGTACTGGTTAAATATTGTTTTTTGTGACCAGAACGTTATTACTGAAGGAAAAACAACCATGAACAAGCAGTTAAATATATGTTTGATTTGTTTGGTTTTTTTTTTTTACTTCTAGAAATCTTCTTGAGTTTAATATTATTTATGGAAAAGTACATTGTCCTATAAGCAATATCATGGTCTACTAAATACCCAAGCCACAGAAACTAAAGTTGATGAGAAAAAAGCAGCAAAACTAAAACTTTAAATGAATGACTACTTAGGATTTATATAATATCTTTGCAGCTGGCCCACTTTAAGAGTGTAGCGGTTTTGTGTGGCCAGGTTTTTGGTAGTGGGAGTTTACAGGGGTGGCTTCTTTAAACAATGAGATGCTTTCCCTGTAGCTGATAGGGCTAATGCAAATCAATTCCAAGACTGGCAGCTGACCAAGACCTGGCCAATTGGTGATGGAGGTAATGCGTCTGAGAATAACATATTTGAGAAGGGGAGGAAGTTGCTGTACAGTTGCTAAACCGCAGCAGCAGCAGCAGCAGGGGATAAGAATATGAGAACATCTCCACAGACACCAAAGTCAATGGAAAAGGAAGGGGAGGAGGTGCCAGAGAGATTCCCTTGTGAACTATGGTGAAGACCATAGTGAGGCAGGCCCTGCCACTGTGGTCCATGAAGGAGCAGAGATCCACTCACAAGCCATGGAGGACCCCATGCTGGAGCAGGTGGATGTCCAAATAAGGCTGTGACTCTGTGGGAAGCCCAAACTGGAACAAATTCCTGGCAGGACCTGGGAACCTGTTGAGAGAAGAATCCATGCTGGAGTAGGTTTGCTGTCAGGACTTGTAGTCCTGTGGGGGACCACACTGGAGCAGGCTCTTTCTGATGGACTGCTTTCCCCCATGGATAACCCACATTTTGGCAATGTGTGAAGAGTTGCCCATGGGAAAGACCTATGCTGGAAAAGTTCATGGAGGAATATCTCCTGTGGGAGGTACCCCACAGTGTAGCAGTGGGAAGCATGAGGAGGCCTCCCCCTGAGAAGAAGCAGCAGCAAAGTCCATCTATAATGAACTGACCATAGCTCCCATTCCCTATCCTCTGCTGCCACTGGAAGGAGAGGAGGGAGAGTCCTGGGAAGAAGGGAAGGATGGGGGGAGATCTTTTAAAATTCAACTTTTATTTCTCATCACCCTACTCTATTTTCATTGCTCTTTAATAAATCAAAACATTTCTCCTCGAGTCTGTTTTGCCTGTGATGGTAGTTGCTGAGTAATCTCCCTGTCCTTGACTCACAAACCTCTCACTATATTTCTCTCTTCCCCTGTCCAATTGAGGGGGAAGGACAGAACGACTTGGTGGGTATCTGGCATCAAAACAGGGCTAAAACACCACAAACATGTACATAATCCTTAACATAACAGCACTCCTGAATGAGGTCTGAATGAGTACTCAGCACATATCTGTCCAACAAGGTCATAAGCAAAGGTTTTTTTTCATATATGTGTAAAAAATACACATAGGAGGGCAGTCATATGTTTTTACGTAACTTGCTGCATAAAGACTTTCTCTGTGTCTTTCTTAAAAGTTCACTCATCACTAAACATATAAGTCTCTACATCTTTATTCAAACAGATTTCAGTTTTCATTGGTGCTTAATGAGGATTCCTAGGATGAATAAAAAATTTCAAGATGGAGATTTATTTTTTTTTCTTTGTTAAGGCATTATATTATAAGGAATAATCTCCTTAAAGAGGAGAATGGAGAGCCATACAGAAGTTGTTAAGAACAGTTCCTCTTGAACACTGAAAAATTAAAGTCTAAAATAAATTTCTTATTAATTTATATTCTAAAAAAAAGAGATTCTAAATTAATTTAAGTCTTACAACATCTGCATATATTTAAGTGATAAATTCAGATGACATATCCAAATTATTTAGGAGGTTAAATGCAAGCATACTCAATTTTAAACCCAAAGAGGAATTCTCAGAAATGAAATTGGTAAACTTGTTCTGATGTCTGTTGTTCTTTACATATGTAGTGATTTTTGGTTGAAGAAGAACTGTTTAAACATCGGAAATGTGACTGAACAGGTGTCCAGTCACAAAAAGTAAAAATTGCTTTTTACTTTTTCTTGTATCATTCACCAACAAATATGTAAGACAGAAGTATTTCTCACGTGCTTCTGCAGTGCTTAGCATATCTTGAGTTCTTGTGTAATTTGAATCAAATTAATTCAAATTAAATGTAATACTAATAATATTTTTAACGGAGTGCTAGATTTCTGTAGCACTATCCTCATATTGAAATATTCTAAGACATACTTAATTCACAGGAATCCTGCTGTCTTTCATTCTGAACTCGTATGAACCACCTACAGATACAAAACTTGAATAAATTAGAGGATTTTCACATTTTCCTGGTAGTTTATCAGCTCGAGGTCTAAAAGGAGCTATAGCCTCTTTCCCGAAAATGTATCTTGTTTTCACTAGGAATCCAATAATTTAACACATTTAATTGAACACACAGAAAATCAAACATCAGTGTATTTTCTTACCAGTCTTCTGAAGTAAACCATCTATTTGCTATGGAGGCTTCTGTACAAGTTCATTTCTTTTCAAGAACTGGTCCCAAGCATTCTTGATATTTTATAGAGAACTACTTTTCAGAAAAATATGGCAATTTCACAAAATATTTCTAGGATCCAAGCCCAAAGCACTGGGAGATGGAGGAGTGTGGGGACAGGAGGGAATTGTTTGTTCACTGATAAATTTGAATATTTTTATTAATTCACAAGATCACAGAATCTCATGGGCTGGAAGAGATCTTGAAAATCATTTAGTCCAACCCCTCTGCCAGAGCAGGACATCTAGAGTAGGTCACATAGGAACTCATCCAGGTGGGACTTGAATGTCCCTAGAGAAGGAGACTCCATAACCCATCTGTACAGCCTGTTCCAGTGCTCCCTCACCCTCACAGTGAAGAAAGTCTTAATTGTATTTCTTTGGAACTTCTTATGTTCTAGCTTATACCCATTGTCCCTTGTCCTATCATTGGACATCACTGAGAAGAGCTTGGCTCCATCCTCCTGACACCAGTCCTTTACATATATTTGTAAACATTAGTGGAGTCAACTCTCAGTCTCCTCCCAGCTGAAGAGCCCCAGCTCCCTCAGCCTTTCAGCATGAGAGACATGCTCCACTCCTTAATCATAAAAAGAAATGATTTTGCAGTTTCCACAGATGAGTTACATACTAATTTTTTTTTCTTCCTCATTAGACTTAGAAATATTTATTATTTAAGCCTGATTCAAAAGTTAATTAAGGTTTAACTTCTCTATGTTGTATTTTATATTGAGTAAACAAAGTGTAAATCCCGAGTGCCATGATTCAGGAACATAGAATCATAGAATGGTAGGGTTGGAAGGGACTTTTAGAGAACATCTAGTCCAACCCCCCTGCAGAAGCAGGTCAACCTAGATCAGGTTGCATAGGAGCATCCCTACTTACTAAGTTTCCCTCATCTTTCCAATTGAAAATCCCCTATAATTTAATTGAACTGGAATTAAGTGAATAAACATGCAGTGAGTGAAAATTATAAGTAATATTTATAACATCAAGTGGATTGTTAATCTAGTGTTCAGCACGGCTGTATTAGTAGACAAGGGAAAGAAATCAAGAGTCATAAGGAAGGCAACAGAGTGCAAGCAACACTATTGTTATGCAGCTATTTAAATATTGGTTCACCTACACCTTGATTATGGAATTTAGTTTTGATGTCTTAATTTTTAAAAATATAGATAAAAAATAGCCTGGAAAGTCTTCATTTTGTCGGCAATAAAGTTGACAAAAGACAGCACAACTGGTGTTTTGGTAAGTAAAACTTGCAAGTAAGCCAAGAATCTTCCTTCTAAAATAAACCAAACCAAACAAAACAAAACCAAAAACTCAAGAAAGACTAACAATACAGATTTACAAAAAATATAAATAACTCATTTAGGGTCAGTGAACTTTCATGCACTTTGCCTCTGTGACAACTAGTTACCATTAAATGAAATTAAAAAGAGACAAGTTTAAAACAGATAGAAATAGGCAGTTACTTGTTGGGAGGTATATAACTAGCCACACGCCTTAATAAAGGAAGAAATACCATCTATACTTCACCGCTTTTATTTTGCCATTGGCATTTACTTATGGCTACTGTTGGAGGCAGTGTGCTGTATTTGGTAGCTGTCATTCTTTGTGTACTCATCCTTTCTTATCCATCTATTGATTTTTTGCACTGACACAGAGTAAATGAGCTAGGTAAGAAAATCTTAAAAGTTGCATGAACATTTACACTCCTATCTTTCTGGAAGTGTTGTCAAAAATCAGTATTTTTCCATTAGAATATCCAAATATCCAAATAATTATTTGAACACTATCAAATGGTGGAAACTTGAACTACTAGATGCCCATTCTATATAGATTTGATTGTCACCAGCTTAACAAGCTAAAATTCTGCTACCATTTCTTATTTTCCTTCCCATTTTTTTTTTCTTTGCAGAACACTAATGATGCCAACCTGTAAAATTTTAAATCTACAATTACCAGTCCATAAACTAGCAAAGATGATTGAGCCACTTACAGAACCATACAACCATGCCCATATCACAACAATTAACCAATCTTTGTGATATCAATAATGATAAAGATATGCATGGTATGTCAAAAGTTATGGCTTTTGGAACTTCATGGAACTTCAGAGTGGTGAAGTTCCAACAGACTGGAAAAGAAGAAACAAAACCTCCTCTTTTTAAAAGGGGAAAAAGGAAGATCTGGAAAACTACAGGCCAGTCAGTCTCACCTCTGTGTCCTGCAAGATCATGGAACTGATCTTTCTGGAACCTCTGCTAAGGCACATGGAAAACAAAAAGGTGATTGTTGACAGCCAGTATGGTTTCACTACTGGCAGGTCATACCCGAGAAACTCAGTAGCCTTTTATGGCAGGGTTACAGCATTGATGGATAAGGGAAAAGCAACTGACATCATCCATCTTGACTTGTGCAAAAAATTCAACACTGTCCTACACAACATCCTTGCCTCTAAAAGAGAGACATGTGGACTTTACAAGTGGCCTATTTGGTGGATAAGGAATTGGCTGGATGGTTGCACTCAAAGAGCTACTGTCGACGGCTTGATGTTTGGGTGCAGACCAGTGATGAGTGGTATCCCTTAGGAATCTATATTATTTAACAACTTTGTCAGGATATGGACAGTAAAATTGAGGTCACCTGCAGCAAGATTGCCAATGACACCAAGCTGTGTGGTGTGGTTGACATGCTGGAGGGAAGAGATGCTACCCAAAGGATCCCTGACAGTCTAGAGTGGGTTAGAGTAGAGTGCTTGTGTCAACCCTAGAAGTTGCAAAAGGGCGAGTGCAAGGTCCTGCACATCAGTCCAGACAATTGCAAACATGGATAGAGGCTGGGTGATGAGTGGACTAAGGGCAACCTTTTAAGAACTTCAGAGTATTGCTGGATACAAAACTGAATATGAGCCAGTAATGTGTGTATCCAGCCCAGAAAGCCAACTGTATCCTGGGCTGCATACATCAAGGGAGGTAAGTGTCCCCCTCCATTCTGCTCTAATGAGACTTCACCTGGAGTACTTTATTCAGCTCTGGTGTCCCCAGTATGATAAAGATATGAATAAGGGTAAGGCCAAAATAATGACTGGCGAGTTGGGCATCTCTGCTATGAAGGCAGGCAGAGATACCTGGGGTTTTTCAACCTGGAGAAGAGAAGGCTTTAAGGAGAACTTATAGCAGCATTCCAGTACCTAAAGAGGGCTACAGGAAGGTTCTATCTATCTACACTCTATTATAGAGTATGATGATAGAATGAGGGGTAACATTTTCAACTTAACAAGGGTAGATTTGGTTTAGATACAAGAAACAAATTATTTACTTCAGGGCTGGAGAGCCACTGGAACCAATTGCCTGGAGAAACTGTGAATATCCCATCACTGTATGGATTCAAGGTCAAGTGGATGGGATTGTGAGCAACTTTATCTAGAGGAAGCTGTCCCAGCCCATGGCAAGGGTTTTGGAACTGCATTATCTTTAAAGTACCTTCCAAATGAAACTATTCTGATTCAATCCATGATTAATATAACACTTCAAAAATATTTTCCACAAAACCATTTAGTCAATTTTTTTCCACTCACACACCATTCTGGTTTTAGCTGGGGTAGAGTTAATTTTTATTGTAGGAACTAGTATTGGGTTATGGTTGGATTTGGGCTGGAAACAGTGTTGAAAATTCAGGGATGTTTTAATGATTACTAAGTAGTGCTTACATGGTGCCAAGGTGCTTTCTGCTTCTCACCCTACTCCACCAATGAGCAGGCTGGCGGGGTGCATGAGAAGTTGGGAGGGAACTCAGCCAGGACAGCTGACCTCAGCTGACCAAAACTGGAGGAAGAAGGGGGTGAATTTCAGTATGACATTTATTTTCCCAAGTAACCATTACACATCATGCAGACTTCATTTCCTAGAGATGACTCAACACCTGCCTGCCAATGGTAAGTAGTGAGGGAGTTCCTTGCTTTGCTTCGCTTGTGTCTGTGGCATTAGCTTTTCCTAGTACATTGTCTTTATCTCAACCCACGAGTTTTCTGACTTTTCTGATTCTTTCCCCTGTCCCACTAGGGTAGAAGTGACCAAGTGACTGTGTGGTGCTTAGATGCATATGGAGTTAAAGTATGATGCACAAAACACCTCCTCAAAATTCCCTCTCTCGCTTACTAGTATAAATTATTCAAGACATGGTGCATTTTGGAATCAACATCTTTAATATAGTCATTATTTCTCTTTCTATGCCAAGATGAGGGGTTAAAGGTCCAGGAAATCATAACCTATCTCTTTAATGGTAAGTTGTGGCAGTAAATAAATAACAAATAAGTAACAGTCTTTAAACTCTTCTGTACTTTATATAACAAATAGTCCCATTTATTATATAAATATATTTTTCTTACAAATATCTTAGTCAGAAATAGTTATTGAGTTTCGTATATATCTAATATTTGATTTTCCCAGTGCTCAGCTAATTAGAAAGAGGAATATTTGAAAACAGAGTACCTTATCTCTGAAATGTTTTATTTAAGGTAGTGACAGGGTAAGTTTCCACTTTCTTTGTCCACTTAGTAAGCTCTAATTCTTTCAGTTTTCCTTTCCCAGATAAGATCAAACTGAGTATCTCTAGTTAATAGTCTATGATTATGATTCAGTAATAACAAATCATTATTTTCACAGGCCAAACTCAGTTTCACCGTGTAGTGGGTTTGTATAGCCAGGTTTTGGTAGCAGGTGGCTACAGCAGTGGCTTCTTTTAAACAAACAAAAGCTGACTATGGCCAAGCCAATTGCTAGTGGAGGCAATATGTTTGTGATTAATGTATTTGAAAAAGGGAAAAAGTTACCACACAGATACAAAAACTGCAGCAGAAGAAGGAAGTGAGAATATGAGAATAACATCTCCACAGACACCAAGATCAGTGGAGAAGGAGGAGAGGAGGTGCCAAGGCACCAGAGGAGAGACTTCCCTGTGAACTGTAGTGTAGCCCATGGTGAGGCAGGCCCTGCCCCTGCAGCCATGGAAACCATGCTGGAGCAGAGATCCACCTGCAGCTTAAGGAGGACCCCATGCTGGAGCAGAGGGATGCCCAGAAGAGGCTGTGAGCTCATAGGAAGTGTGTAATGGAGCAAGTTCCTGGCAAGACCTGGGAACCTATGGAGAGAGGAGCCCATGCCAGATCAGGTTTTCTGACAGAACTTGTGACTCTATGGGGTACCTGCATTGAAGCAGTTTGTTCTTCAACGACTATATATGAGACCCACACTGGGTCAATCTGTGAAGAAGCCACAGAGAAATTCATGGATGGCTATCTCCCATGGGAAGGACCCCACATTGTACCAAGGGAAGTGTGAGAAGGCCTCCCCTGAGAGGAAGCAACAGCAAAGACCATCTGTGACGAACTGGCCATAACCCCCATTCCCTCTGCCCCTGTACTTCTGGAGGGTATGAGATAGAAACCCGGGAAGAAGGAGAGATAGGGGCAGGTGTTTAAGATTCAGTTTTTATTCCTCTTTTTCCCTAATCTGTTTTGATTATTCATTAATAAATCAAATAATTTCTCCCTGAGTGGAGTCTGTTTTGCCCATGATGATAATTGCTGAGTGATGTCCTTATCTTATCAGTCCTTCCTTACATTTCTCTCTCTCCTGTCTAGTTCAGGAGGAGGAGTGATAGAATGGCTTTGATGGGTACCTGGAGCCTAGCCAGGGTTAAACCACTATACAATGGAAAGTTTATTGTGTACAAGGCAGTGCACTCAGATTATCTACTTTATTGTACATACTGGATGTGATTTACACTTTGTCACTTTGAAGTGTTCCTTTTATTTATTTACAGTGTGATCAAATAAATGGACAAAGACTTGCAAAAACCTGGACTAGTTTTGGAATAAGATGGAAGGCTGAAATTGGCTAATCATTGAGTCCAATATGTCATGGAATTATGCTGAGATACCTATTTACATCTAGGAGGTATAATAGACATTCTCAGCTTCCTTTACACACATTATGGAGTGATCATACATTATACATTTATAGGACACAGAACCTATAGCCTTATGAAGTGTACCCTAACTGCTATTTGACCTGACTGCAAGGACAAGGTCAATCAGAGGAATGTTTAAGGAATAGATCTAAAAGTCAAGTGGCAAATATCACATTTGTCTTAAGCAAATCATATGGATATGTCACTACCTCTAAGTGGTTATTAAGTTCCATCAACGTCTCTCAAAGGTATCTTAAATTTAAGCACATGTCAATTCTTCGTTAGTATAATAAGATTTATTGAATCAGAAATTTATCTATTGTAGAAGTCCTAGATTAATTAACATTTCAGATGACAATTATTTGTGTGCTGTCATTATAATAAGTGAATGAAATAAAATCAGGTAAGATGAAAATATCAGTGTTGTGGTTTTGGCCTAGCCAGCAATGATGCACCACAACAGTCTCTCACTTACTGCCCCCCATCCACCCTCATGCTCCTTAGGATTGTGGAGGCCTCAGTAAAATAGGAAGAAAAAATTGTTAACCAGGGACATTGTGGATCAAGACAAGGACAGAAAGGGCTCACTGCCAATTACAGTTCTGGGCAAAACAGACTCTACTCAACTAAGAGTACAGCCTGCTAGAAAAAGAACAGTTAAAAAGCAAAATCAGAGCAGGACAATGACCAAAAAAAATACAATGAGCACTTTAAGATCTCCCTTGCCCATCCCTCCTTTTCTCCTGGTCTCAGGTCACTGCTCTTGATATCTCTCCCTCCTCACTACTCAATAGCTTGGAGTGGGAGGGAATGGGGAATGTGATCAGTCTCTCACAGATGGTCTCCGCTGCTTCTTTCTTCTCAGAGGAGGACTACTTGCATTCTTCCCCTGCTCCAATACAGAGTCACTCTCACAGGACACAGTCCTTAATGAGTCTTTCAGGTGTTAGTTCTTCCCAACAGCTACACCTTCTTCTCACAAACTCCTCGACCATGGGACTCCTCTGAAGCATTCTGGACACCTTCTGCTGCAACACCACCCTCCCACAAATTCATGGCTTTCTCCAGACACAGTCACCACCCCTGGAGTGGGGTCCTCATGAACTACCAACAATTCTGTGCTTCACTTGTCCTGTCCACAGGATTTAGGGGTGTCTCTCACACAAATGTGATGTAATTGCTTCTGTCTCTCTTCCCCAACTCCTTCCACCACCAGTAGCCAGAAAAGAGAGCTGCAAGAACAGCAGGAAGGAACAGAAAGAACCCTCCTCTTTCAGCTTCTTCTTAAAATGTGATTGTGGAGACACCCAGTTGGCTCAGCCCCAGAAGCAGGTCCAACTCATAAGACTGCCAAGAAGAGATGAAGGGGAACAATATTCAGCTTTCTACTTTTTTGCAAAGGGATAGTTCTGTTAATAAATAGTGATATGGGCAATTTATGCTAAGTTGTTTAAAATACTTTCTCTAGTTTGAAACATTTGCCTAGACAATTTCTAAAACCAGAGACTTGAGAAGTTCCTCTACAAGGGAACTCCTCTCCTTGATCTTAGAGTGCATTGATGGTGGATATCAATGTGTTACATTGAGATGTCCTCTGCTGAACTGCCTCCACTATAAATATTAAAGAATTTTCCTGGGCTAAAGTGGTTGCTAGCCTAGAATGAAATCTGCTTGTCCAAAAAACTTTGACTCCATACTCCAGTGGAGCAACAAGACTTGCCTGAAAACATCACTGGGGTAAAGACTCAGCTTGTTTTTAAATTCAAACTGAAGTTAGGATGTATTCTACTTCTTGACGTTGAAATGATTCTTGATTTTCCTCACCTCTAGGAACTGAAATGGTTATTTTAAAGAAAGCTTCAAAGTTTTAGTCAAGTACATTTTGGTGAAAAGAATCAGCCCTAAGTGCTGGCAAAAGACTTATGCACTTCTTTTTACTAAAGACTTCATTTCTACAGTGAATGGAAAAAGCTGGCTTTATTATCAGATTGTATTGACAGCCATTCTGTGACAGACTTTTTATACTGAATTCACACTTATTTTCTTTTCATACTGAAAAAGATATCCAAATATGTCTTTAGAATAAGCTTCAGCTTCTGCTACCAGAAGATTATCTTACTAAACAGAACATTTTGTACAGACTTCACAATGTCAACAAAATGTTGCCTTAAGTCCAATAAGCAGTAGATTTTTTGGAAGTGACTTGAGCAGTCAATATCTGGAATGAAACAGCTAGTTTCATCTTGTCCAATTTTTACATTATTCTTAATTTTCCCAGAGAGCTACAAAGCTGAAACACTTTCAGTAAAATGATCTGCTTTATCTGTCACTGAGAAGGAATAAATTTTCACTGCTTTAGTTTCAGAATGTGCATCCTTCAATTTATTTTAATTCAGCCACTGGAACCCTGCTGATCAAAGCCATTTCAGAAGATGCCATCAATTATAACAGCCATCTCATTCCTAAGTAAGGATGAGTCTTTTTCTCTGCTACTTGGAGATCGGTGATAATTCCCAGATCTCTTCTGTGTACACAAATAACATCGTACATTTCATGTGCTTCTTCCGTTTTTATAACTGTTGCAGTTTTGTTACTTTTGTAGATATTTCTTGTAATAACTTCATATTTTTATCCCTGGGACAGTCACAATCCATTCATTCTGCTATCATCTACTTTGGTTAAAGTAGACTTCTAGAAAGAAATTCTACAGAATATAGATTGGAAAACACCCGATTTCCCTCTATGAAGTGGGTGCAATACATTATAAATAGCAACAAACTGTGCTGGAAACAGTATCTATTTAGCATCTTATCAACTGGTTTGATACAATTCAGCATAGCTATTCTTCATATGTTTACCTTCTATGTATCATATTTAATCATTTATAGTAAAAATTGTTGTGTGAAGAAAAAAGTCATGAACAAATTTAGTTACAGAAAACTGCTGTCCTAAGATAGGAATACTCATGACTAGATGGACATTTCTATTATGTCTTGAGCTTCCAAACACTTAAATAAGGAAAATTTGCTGCCTGAAGATGGTAGCTGAAGTACGAAGATGGTGAGCAAATGCTGTGTTAAACAGCAAAGAGGAGAGGAAACACTGGAGACAGAATATGTGAAAATCGACTCTTTGGGTTAGGAGTGGGAAAAGTGAACAATTTTTTTTTTTTCTCCACCCCATAAAAAAAAAAAAAAAAAAGTTATCCAATTTTTATCCACTCCTCCTTCTTTTTTCTTTTTTACATAAAAATTAGCTGCCAAAATTAGCTGCCATAGAGCCAGGCTGTTCTACCACTCTCCCCTAGTGGTAATCCATATAGTTCACGCCTTCCTTTTATCTTGCTGGGAACATTGTAAAATATGTGTGGGCTTTCTTTACCAAAGTTATCATCCACCCTTCTTGGAATAGTTCTGTTGTATAGAAAAAGTTATCAAGATTTTTAAGGCTAATGGTTATATTCACTACAGAATATTTTTCTCCATCAGTGCCAAGGTTCTCTAAGTTATTATTGAATAAGATTTTACAGGCCTCAGATAGCCATATATGTGTGAAGACACTAGTTTTCCTCAGGAGAGGTCATTGTTACACTGTATTGCAACTCTTGTATTGGATCCCCTGTGCTGTCTAAATAAATCCTTCTATATCTTAAATATATCTTAAACCACTGTCCCACTCAGAATTCTATGTGGAAATAAAAAAGTAAAACAGTAAAGTTACTGTACTTACTCATTTAACTTTAGTTAGAATCCATATTTGTCAATAATTTTAATTAGGTTCTTTTACAAGACATGGTACTGGAACTACTGTGATCTGAGATACAACTGTTTGTTATCTTTATTACTGTCTAAGTGTTTGGCTCCCAAGGATAGTAACAGGTGAGGATATTCGTAACACTAACATTTGGAAATCTTGAATTGTTACAGGTTTTTTTAAAGGTGAATTCCTAGTTACACAATTCATAGGATTTGTTACATCTAAAATTGCATATGCCATATTTCAATATTCTCCATATTTTTTCCTAATCAAATTTCATGAGAATGATCCAAGTACAGTTTTTTCTATCTTTGACTTAATACAGTATTACAGCAAAAATGTTTTTTAATTCAGATGCCTTAAGTTATTAGCTAATTACTACAAAATGTAAAATCTGTTTTTTGGCCAGTTCAGGTGCAACTTGAATGCAGTGTCTTTAAATGCAACGACATGGTATGTTTTGCCACATTATTGGATGAAAAATACTCTTTTGAAATTCAAAATAAGAGTTCACCACATTATATTATCTGTAGAGTAGCATTTTGTCCTTTAACTAGCAATTATTGTAAACTAATAAAGTAACTGTTCTTAAAGAGTATAGTTAAGAACATTGTTAAATATCTTCTTAAAACAGTACTCTACAAATTCTCTCCTAGGTTTGCATGAGCTGAATTCAGGTGTATATCCCAGGAGATATATATTCTTTATTTTTAGTTGATATGTACATCTAGAATTAAATGTTTCTAACCCTAAATTGATTGTACTATTTGTTCACACTCTAGGCCTCCAAAAGTAGTGCGAAAAAATATAAGGAGAAAAAAAAGAGTAACAGCTTTTCTACTTTCAACTGAAACTAAACTTTTCCTATGGGAGGGAAGACCCAAAAGCTCACTGTTGTCTGGACTGCCTATTGCCAAGCCATCAATAACAATTTCTTTACTTTTATATTTAAAATGTAAGACCACAAACATTCTGGCCTGTATCTATGAGGTTTCAAAGGAAGTAAGATTGGATCTGAAATGTCATAAGAGTATATCTGTAGGAGGTAGCATACAAATGAAGATAATCTAATTCAAATTTATAAAGTTCATTAAAAAAAGACAGGTTCATTTTTGTTTTCATCTTACTGACAGCTCTATCTGACTGCATAAAAGTGACTGACAGTACAAGTAGCTTTATAGGTACTGACCTTAAGAATCTAAAATTGAAAAATATAGTAGGTCATCCAATTTTTCTCTGACCACACAGCATTGAAGATGGCTTCAAATATGCTCCATGGATAAAGACTTAGAGCCTTTATTAACCTTCAAATTTATTGTTAGGTTTAGTATTAACTAACAAATTTGTAAGGAAACTGTCATATCAGCCAGCAACTGAAACTTTCATTGTCATCATCACCAAGGCAGAAGTAGATTGATCTACTAGTAGTGAAAGTGATCATGGACAATGATCGAGATAATACTGTCAAACCTATCTGCAGTCTTTGACATAGTAGATCACAGAGCAGGAGTATCACTCCTATATGACCTACCTATCAGTACATGCCAGTACTACAAGTTCTTAGCACAATTAAAGATATAAGAACTGAAAAGTATATCTCACTCCTAAAACTCTTCCATGGTAATTAAAAAAACTATACCACAACCCCTCCAGCTACAGAACAACAGCATAATTTACAGGCAAGATGTCACTTCAATCCACAACTCTATGATGAATAGTGTTCAGCTATGCACCAGTTACTGAGAGCTTCCAATTAAAAAATCATTAATAATGTGTTGCATAAAACAACTAAAAAAGGTAATAAGAGAATAAGATTTAAGCCTGGGAAACAAAAAATTAATGAATTTTTAAGACAACTAGTTTTTCTAGCCTTTCTGAGAGATGTAATTTTTATTCTATAATGCTTACAAGAGTGTATTAAAATAGCAATAGTTATCACTAAGGGATTGTAGAAGATGATTTGTCAGATAGAGAATGTGGAATATAATGCTCTTTAATGAGTGGACTAGAGCAAACTACACATCAATATAGCCTTGTTCATAAGAAAAAGTGAGGTGGATTGACCTTGGCTGGTGCCCACTAAGCCACTCTGTCATTCCTCCTCCTCAACTGGACAGGGGAAAGGAAATATGGCAAAAATCTCACAGGTCAAAATAAGGATAGGGAAATCACTCACCAGTTACTATTACAGGCAAAAAAGACTTAACTTGGGGAAAGTAATTTAATTTGTTGTCAATCAAATCAATACAGAAAAATAAGAAATTAATCCAAACCATCTTCCTCTAATGCTTCCTTTCTTTCCAGCTCCTCAGGCTCAACTTCACTCCCAAATTCTCTACCAGCCTGTCCTGTTAGTAGCGCAGGGAGATGAGTAATGGGAGTAGTGGTTAGTTCATAGCAATTTGTCTCCGTTGCCCTTTCCTCCACATGTTCTTCCCCTAATTCACCATGAGGTCTCTCCCATGGGAGATAGAACTTCACAAACTTCTCCAGTGTGGGTCATTCCCATGGGCTACAGTTCTTCAAAAACTTGAGGTTCTCTTCATAAGGTGAAGTGCTTCAAAAAAAGACTGCTCCATGTGAATCCTATGTGGTGCCATAGCTCCTGTCAGAAGCCCGCTCCAGCACAGATCTTCTGTTGGGTTACAGAATCCTTCAGGGCCCACGCATGGGTAGTCCATAGGCTTCAAGGTGAATATCTGTTCCTCTGCAGATCTCTACAGGTTGCAGGGGAACAACTTTCTTCACCATGATCTTCACCATAGGCTGCAGAATAACTGCTTCGCTGACCTTGGTTTCTGTAAAGTTGTTGCTTTCATATATTCTCACTCTTTTCCAAGTGTTGTTGCACAGTGGGTTTTATCCTTTTTTAAATGTGCTACTGTCGTGGTTTGATCCAGCTAGCAAAGAAGCAACACAACAGTCTCTTGCTCAGTGCCCCCCATTCACTCCCACCTTCGTTAAGATGACAAAGGCCCCAGCGAAATGGGAGCAAAAAGATAAGCAAGGACGTTGTGGATTAAGAAAAGGGCAGGGAGGGCTCACTGTCAATTACATTTCCAGGCAAAACAGACTCCAGTACTCGACTTAGAGAGGAAAGTAAGAAAGTTTATTCTACAAGAAACAGAATGGAATAAAACCAAAAAGGGAGTAGGATGATGAGAAAATTACAACCAGCACTTTAAGATCTCCCTTCCCCATCCCTCCTTTCTTCCCAGGCCCAGATCACTGCTCCCAATATCTCTACCTCCTCCCCCGTCAACGGCTGAGGGGGCAGGGAATGGGAGATGTGGTCAGTCTCTCACAGCTGTTCTCTACCACTTCTGTCTTCTGAGATGAGGATGACTCCTGGCATTCTTCCCCTGCTCCAACATGGGGTCCCTCCCCTGGGACACAATCCTTAACGAACTTCTCTGGTGTGGGTTCTTCCCAGCAGCTGCAGCTTCTGCTGGTACAGGGTCGCTTAGTGAATATATCTGGTGTGGATTCTTTTCCACAGTTGCAGCTTCTGCAGAAGCAGGGTCCCTCCCTCAGGACATGGCCTCTTCTGGGCATAAGTTTAATGAGCTGCTTTGTTGTGGGTTCATAGAACCATAGAACAGTAGGGTTGGAAAGGACCTTTAGAGATCATCTAGTCCAACCCCCCTGCAGAAGCAGGTCCACCTAGACCAGGTTGCATAGGAACATGTCCAGGCAGGTCTTGAAGACCTCTAAGGAAGGAGACTCCACAACCCCTTTGGGCAGCCTGTTCCACTGCTCCATCACCCTCACAATAAAAGAGATTTTTCTTATGTTTCTAAAGAATCAAGTTATAATTTAAAGCTAGAATCCCATTCTAATTATACATTAATACCTGTAGATATGAAACAAAATCAAAGTATTAGCTGTTGTTAGCTATTGAAAAACAGAATTATAGAATCATAGAATGGTAGGGGTTGGAAGGGACCTTTAGAGATCATCCAGTCCAACCTCTCTGCAGAAGCAGGTCCACCTAGATCAGGTTGCATAGGAACATGTCCAGGAGGGTCTTGAAGACCTCCAAGGAAGGAGACTCCACAACCCCTCTGGGCAATCTGTTCCACTGCTCCATCACCCTCACAATGAAATAGTTTTTTCTTATGTTTAAGTGGAACTTTTTGTGTTCCAGTTTCATCCCATTACCCCTTGTCCTGTTACTGTCTACTATAGAAAAAAGGAATGTCCCAACCTCCTGACACCCACCCTTTAGATATTTATAAATGTTAATAAGATCACCACTCAATCTCCTCTTCTCCAGACTAAACAGCCCCAGTTCCCACAACCTTTCCTCATATGAAAGATGTCCAGTCCCCTGATCATCTTGATGGCCCTGCACTGGACTCTCTCCAGCACTTCCCTGTCCCTGTTGAGCTGAGGAGCTGAACACAGTACTCCAGATGAGGCCTCACCAGGGCAGAGTAGAGAGGGAGAAGAACCTCCCCTGACCTGCTGGCCACACTCTTCTTGATGCATCCCAGGATGCCATTTGCCTTCTTGGCTACAAGGGCACATTGCTGGCTCATATTTAGTTTATTATCAATCAGGACCCCAAGGTCTCTCTCTGCAGAGGTGCTCTTCAGCAAGTCAATCCCCAGCCTGGACAGGTGCATGGGGTTGTGCCTTCTCAGATGCAGGATGTGGGTTCCTCCCCACAGTTACAGCTTCTGTGAATATTGGGTCCCTTCCATGGGACATGGCCTGCTCCAGCCATAGTGATACAGGATCCCTCCCTCAGGACACTATCCCTGGCCTTTAATGAAGTGAATTTCTGCCCCAGCATGGGGTCATTAGCAAAATGAGTCTCTATCACTAATGCGGGGTTTTCAACAAAATGCAAACAAATCTCAGCTTCACCAGTCTTCTCTGTAGAAGGCAGGGGAGTCTCTGTTGCAGCACAACTCCTCCTCTCTTTTCTCACTGACCTTGGAGTCTGTGTGGTTGTTTCACTCACTCTTCCTACTCCTTACACCAGCCAGAAGAAGAAGGGACGGAAGAAGGAAGAAATGGGAAGAAGAAGGAGGAAGAAGCCTCCTCTTCCAGCTTCTTCTTAAAAAGTGATCATGGAGGCATCTAATTGGCTCATCCCAAGAAGTGGGTATGGCTCAGAGCTGGGGAGAGTTTCAAGTAACTTCTTACAGAAGTCATCTTTACAACCCCTTCCCCCTTACCAGAAAAGACTGTCATATCAAACCATGTCAGCTACCAACATCATTGACTGGCTCAACTTTGGCTAGGGAAATATGCCTTTTGGAACCAACTGGCCAGCTGGCACTGCCTCATAGGGATACCTTCTGGCATCTTCTCACAGAGGCAACTCCTCTGTCTCTCCAGTACCAAAACCTAGAATACATATACAGACAACACAGGCAGCTAAGTATTTGGACATAAGAAAGAGTTTACAAGAATTTAAAATTGTCAAGTAGTTCTGTTCCCACCTTATGACCTATTCTTGTAAACTAAAATATCTTTTAGACAAAGACGTTAGGGTATGTTTTACATCTTTATTTTACTAGAGTTTTTCAATGAAGATTCGTGTGAATGATCTTGCTCCAAAGTATGCACAAGATTTAAATAACTACAGACATTCATAGAAAAAATTATTATTACATCTATTTGAATTATACTGAGTATTTCAGCATAACGTGTTAAAATTAAGAAATGTTTAGATAAATTTGATAAATCCTGTAAAAAAATATATTGAGTGCAACATCAAAATAACCTGGAGAATAATTGACTAACAGTTTTTCAAAAATTTGCCTGCTTTGATTCTAGCTGGAATCTATAATAGAGCAAATCATCAACACAGATGAAGGAGAAAGAAAAAAAATGAAAACAAATCCAGACACAGTAGATTGCATTTACTAAGGGAAAACATTTCTGTGTCATGGTAACATAATACTTTTCTGTTTATTGTATGTTAGTTAAAGAAAAGACTTTAACATCTCCATCAGTGGCAGGGACAGAGGGACTGAGTATACCTGCAGTAAGTTTGGCTATACCACCAAGATATGTGGCCGTTGAAGGGTCGAGTTGAAGGAAGGGTTGCAATTCATTGGAGCCTTGACAGATTTGAGAAGTGGGCACTTGCAAACCTCCTGACCTTCCACAAGGCCAAGTGAGAGATCCTGTACGTGGCCTGGGGCAATTGCAAGCATAAATACAGCCTAGACTATGAGTGGATTCTGAGGAGAGAAGGACTTGCAGGTACTCACTGATGAAAAACTAAATGTGGATAGCTGCGGAGAGAAACAAGAATGTTCACTAGGTTCACTAAAAATTTTATGAGAACAAAAAATATCTTCAGGACTGTTGTAAAGATCAAATTGTAGTTAAATAACTTCAGATTTCCTTAGCCAGACACAGAAGATCTTTTAAGATATTCTTCAGCACAAATTGGTCTGGTACTAAGATACGCATACTTTCCAACAAGCGCTGCTGAGAAAAGCTCAAGGCATTGAAAAGGATGTAGTTATGAGTAAAGAAAATCTCTTTGAAGAATGAAATAATTTTATAATTTTTTGCTTTGAAGAATTGACTATGACACTTCTTTCACTTTTCAGGACAAATACATCGTCCTCAAAACATTTAAGTGGCCCAAAGAACTGTATTCTTATTTGAATCCCTTTGAGCTCAGTTAAATGAGAAGACTCATTTTCATTTAACTTCCAGTGTATTCTTCTGTTTTCAATTTGCTGGGAAGTTTTAATCTTTCTCCTATGCAGAGGACTTTGCCACCCCCAACTTATGTGATTTTAGGTCAGTGCCTCTGAATCTGGGTGTCAAGGTTATGCATGAATTCCAGATGTTAAAAATGCTATCTATTACCTTCTCCATATTCTAGTCATCATAAACAGATCAGACTCTATTACCTTCTATTATGCTTTGCTTTCTTTGCCAATACAAGGCCTAATTCTTCAAGTAATAGATGAGACTGGGTACTTGTAAGACTGACTTCTACCATTTTGAATGGCCTCAATAGCTGTGGATTTTTTTCTTTTTTTCTTTTTTTTTTTTTCTGGGACAATCCAGGTCACTGAGCCAAAAAAAGTATGCAACAGATGAAAGTGGAAAATTTTCTGATGAAAATTTTACATATAGGAGGAGAAAGAAAAACTTCCAGAAATGGTAAGGAAAGCTCAGCTAAGTCTTTTATAGGTAATGACATGCATGTCTTCTGTTTCCTCCTCAAATTCGCTACCATAACCAAGGATACAATTAGCAATAGAGGGAAAAGTGGGTCACATGTGACTCCGGAGAGTCTTTCTTATATGAAATTCTTACATAAGAGACATTCATGTGGGCAATAGGTAGATAGCTAGATAGACATCCCTTTGGTTCTTGAGCATTGTAGAAAATGGAAGCACAAAACTCCAATTTTGTGAGTATCATGTCTGCGTAGTAATTAATCCTCCATTTAGCAGCATGATCCACTGTGCAAAATATATATGTAGCAGGGATTAAGAACAAGGACCTTGGTAAATTAAATTTATACATAGTAAATAAAAGGATTGGAGCAATAAATTGTGTATTTATCTAACTCACATATTCCATGAATATTTAAAATTTAAAATCAAATTTAAAGGAAAAAAATTAACTCTCACAAGTTTTTGTAGCCGCTGGCATGCATTGTTCAAAAATAATGCACTTAGCTTTGTGACTGCAGCCGTTCACTTTATTGCCTACACTCACTGCTGCAAAGCAGGAACAGCAAATTAAACCTGCTATGTATGTAGTATTTTTTCTACAGTACTGTCTACAAGCTCTGTATACTAAGTTTTCCTTGGGAATAAGATACATCCATCCTCATTGTTGTGAAGAAGCTGAGTAAAGTTGGAGTTGCTCCACAGTAACAGAGCATAATTTAGTTTGTTGTCCTTCCAGTTCTTAAAAATATTATTCCAAAAGGAATCAAATTTAAAAAAATGGAAAGGCAGTCATGACACTCTGGCTGCTTTTCAGTCTGTTTGTGGTTCTGAGTCATAGCTCTGTAGGCTTCTCAAGTCCGGAGAGAGACTGGTTTCTTTCTCTCTGCGTCCTAGCATTTTAAAAGAAAGCCTAAAACTAAGTTGAAAAAGTATTCAAGCTAGTTGGAACAGCTGGTCATGACATCTAGCCATTGCATATGTAAGAATGTTTGATGAGCTGAACTGGCAAATCAATCTATTTTTATCCTTTCTAAATATTTCTTGAAAAACGGGATTATAAGAAATTGTTTATTGAGATACATTCTAGGAACTGGATAGTTCAGCAGTGTCAGTGGAGAGTATCTGCTGCTAAAGAAGTAATATTCTGTTTCCACAGTTCACTCAGTATATAGTGGTTATTTCATTACAAAAAGTTTCATAGTGAATTTTGCTAAGCAGTGAAAACACTCATCTCAGTGGGACAATATAAAAGTTTCTGGAATTACCTGAGGGTGATAGTCCAATTTTTCCTAGACCCTTTTATGACATTTTGGTGTAGGTCTGCTAGAGGAGCTTTTGTGCCAGTATACTGCTAACTGAGATTAGATTAGAGGTCTGTGTGAGAGGAGATTTTAGTAGCAGCTTGACCAGCAGGGGACTGAAAAAGATTAACTTCTGTAGGAAAGCCTATGTTGTCCCTTCCTAACATTGAAATATAATAGATCTAAATGGCTTTTTTCTGAGTCATAATTTCTGTAGTCAACCCATGGGCAGACAGCACAGTTTACACAGCTAAAGATACTGATTTTGGTGTATATTGTTGCCAACTATCTGCATGATATAAACTCACATTTTTTACTATAAAGACTAAATGTCTCTATTGTGGCTGCATCTCTGCCACATTCTATTTGCTCCACATTTCCTGTTCTGTTCACATTTTGTCTCCTAACTCATCCATACAAGAAAGTATGGGGACCAGCATGTAAACCGAAGCATTACGTTCACAGGACTTGTTTGCTATAGTTTTGGTCCATGCCAGGCAATGCATTGGACCATTTTTGAGGATTCTATGGGTCACATCATAGAATCATAGAATCACAGAATCAGAGAATTGTAGGGGTTGAAAGGGATCTTAGGAGTTCATCTAGTCCAACTCCCCTGTCAAAGCAGGTCTACCTAGATCAGGTCACACAGGAAAATGTCCAGGCAGGTTTTCAAGACTTCCAGAGAAGGAGACTCCACAACTGTCATGATTTGACATGACAGCCATTTCTGGTAACAGGGAAAGGGCTGTAAAGATGGCTCCTGTAAGAAGTTGCTCAAAACTCTCCCCAGCTCTGAGACAGATCCATTTCTAGGGCTGAGACAATTAGATACCTCCATGATCACTTTTTAAGAAGAAGCTGGAAGAGGAGGATTCTTCTTGTTCCTTTCATCTTCTGTCCCTTCTTTTCTGGCTGGTGGTGGGGCAAGGAGTTTGGAGAGAGAGATAAGCGACCGTGCATACTCTAAGGTCAGTGAGGAAAGAGAGGAGGAGGTGTGCTGTGGCAGAGACTCCCCTGCATCCTGTGGAGAGAACTGGTGAAGCTGTAATTTGTTTGCATTTCGTTAAAGACCCTGCATCAGGGGCACAGACTCACTTCGTTAAAAACCTTGCATCAGGGGCAGTGACTATGGTCAGAGGAGGACATGTGCCATGTGAGGGACCTCATATTCACAGAAACGGTAACTGTGGAAAAGAACCAACAACAAAGCAGCTCATTAAAATTATGCCCAGAAGAGGCCTTGTCCCAAGGGAGGGACCCTGTATCTGCA
The DNA here is from genome assembly GCF_028858725.1 of Colius striatus. Lineage (NCBI taxonomy): Eukaryota > Metazoa > Chordata > Aves > Coliiformes > Coliidae > Colius > Colius striatus. The sequence continues at coordinate 31,497,558 of NC_084790.1, forward strand.
AAAGCTGCAACTGTGGTGAAGAATCCACACCAGAGATGTTCACTAAGGCTGTACCCTGTGTGAGGGACCCTATATTGGCAGAAGCCACAAAGCTACTGGGAAGGACCCACACCAGAGAAGTTCATTAAGGACCTTGTATTGGAGAAGAGGAAGAATACAAGGAGTTATCCTTCAGTGAGAAGAGAGAAGTGGTAGACATCATCTGTGAGAGACTGACCACATTCCCCATTCCCTGCCCCCGCTGAGTCATTGAGGGGCAAGGAGGCAGAGATATTGTGAGAAATGAGCTGGGCCCAGGAAGAAAGGAGTGATGGGGGAGAGAGATCTTAAAGTGCTGGAGGTATTTTTATTTTCTCATCATCCTACTCCCTCTTTGCTTTAATTGTTATGTTCTGTTTCTTGTAGGTACTAGAATAAACTTTCCTTACTTTTCTCTCTAAGTCAAGTACCGGAGTTTGTTTTGCCCAGAACCATAATTGGTAGCAAGCCCTCCCTTCCCTTGTCTCAATTCACAACATTCTTGGGGTTTTTTTCCTCTCATTTTGCTGGGGCCTCTGCCATCCTAACAAGGGTGGGGGTGGATATGGAGGACCAAGTGAGAGACTGTCATGGTGTTTCATCACTGGCTGGACAAAACCATGACATCAGCCTCCCTGGGCAGTCTATTCCAGTGCTCCATCATTCTTACAATGATGTCGTTTTTTCTTACATTTAAATGCAACTTTTTGTGTTCCAGCTTCTTTCCATTACGCTTGTCCTGTTACTAGATACAATAGCAAAAATGGATAGCTCAACCTCCTGACATCAACTATATAGATACTTGTAAATATTTACTTTTATCTAGACTAAAAGATAGATGCTAGACCAAGACAGATGCCATTCGCAGAACGCAGTGTAGGCAACAGCATGCTGGTTTGGATGCAGGATGGCATTTAATGACCTTGTGGATGTAATGTATAATGCCATTAGTGTGTGTACAGGGCAGATCAAACTACCCCAATAAGCCTTCCTCAGTATAATCCCAGAGTTAATTACTTACTTTCGTCCAGATACAGCCCTTGGCAAACCAACACACAGATCGTGTGAATAAACAAGAGACTGGAAAAAAAATGGGGAATGATTTGATAGTATAGATGTATCCCAGAAGAACACCAGTGGTTAGTTCACTGCCCTCACTGGACACAGTCAGACACATAAGTAAATGAAGTGCTGTAACACTGTACAAATTAATGTACGGTGACTAAACTCATGTGCTAACATTTTTTAATGACTTTACCACCAAAATTATATCAATTATGTATATCACAGAATTGCAGAATAGTTTTGGTTGGAACAGACCTTTAAGATCATCAAGTCCAACCACTAAACTAACACTGCCAAGTCCACTACTAAACCACACCTTATGTACACATCTTTTAAAAATCTCTAGGAATGGTGAGTCCACTACAACTCTGAGAAGACTATTTCAATACCTAACAAACCTCTCAGTGAAAAAGTTCTTCCTAATCTCCTATCTAAGTCTCCCCTGGCATAACTTGAGCCCATTTTCTCTTGTTCATTCATTACTTGGGAGAAGAAATCAGCTCCCATCACTGTACAATCTCCCTCCAGGTAGTTGTAGGGAGTTGTAGCCTCTTCTCCAGGCTAAATGTCCCCAGTTCCCTCAGCCATTCCTTGTAAGATCTGTTCTCCAGACCCTTCAGCAGCTTCATTGACCATCTCTGGACACACTCCAGCACCTCAATATCTTTCTTGTAGTGAAGGGCCCAAAACTGAACACAATACTTGAGCTGTGGACACAGTACTCAAGGTGCAAGTACAGTATACATCTTTCTAGAACCACTAGAAAATCTGACAGGCCAGAATAGAAATTGAACTGGGCTTCAGGCAGTAGCCTCTGCCCACAATAAAGAACACTCTGAGTATTTATTAATGTAATTATATAGATAATTTCCCCCAAGAAACTAAGTTTTCATTGTTTTCTTTCAAATTATGATTGCTGCATTAGAGGTGTTTGTTTCCAGCCACATCTCTTCTTTCATTCTAGGTCTAGTTAGCTGAGATACCCCCATAATCCAAAGAATTTATGCAATTTTTTCTATTATTGAAAGGAGTTAAAATCCTCTTTTAAGATAAAACTCCCTAACTAAACCATTATAGGCTATAAATAAGGCCCATCCTTTATTTTTTTTCTGCTGCATGCATGTTGCTGTGAAGAAAAACCAGGCTCATCGAGATGAGAGAAGGTCTCCCTCTAGCCTAACAGTAATTCGCTTGTTAAAAAAGAATATAGACTCTTTTGTGTACTTTTGGACTGTTTACATGTTTTACTCAATGTCCATTTAATTTAAAACATGCTGTGGTGAACAAAATCACAGTGGTGTATTTGCATGAAGGCTGCTCAGAGAATTCTGATACAGGACATTCTAATTTCTAGATTTCTAATTTCTAGACCTATCTTATCTACATGTGAAATGCTTATGTTTAACCTAGCTAAGTTATCAGCAGATCTGCAGGTGAATGGAAAATTCTAGGCACCTGCTGAACTACACCATGGTTGAAGCACAGCACACATGGAGTTAAGGCAGTTTCAGGCTTAGATTTATGTGTCTAGGAAATTTATCCTGTATGAGAAAGTCCTAACTTGGCACTTAAGTTTTCTGATAGATACTCTTATGTTGCATATAATATATAATTTCTTGTCTACTCTGCTGTAAAGAAGTTATTCCTGCTTATATATTTCCCTGCTGGAGACACTCTAATTAAGAACATATCTAAATTCTAGAAAAAACAACCTGAAATTTTGTGCAATGTACAGACCTTGAGTTGGCTATATCACCACATACAGAAAAACATTAAAAGAATGTGAAAGAATGAAATAAATTATCCAAACAAGAGATTCTAGCAAGACAGAAAACTGCAATTCAAACCATGCTTTTCTCCAAATTCGTAAGAAACAAAGATAGTATTTTATTTTCCTATTTGGAGCAATGACCTAACTGTATGTACTACCAAGAGCAAACGAAAGTGCTTTCTGATGTCTCTGTTCAGCTGACAGCACTGTATCTACACTCCATTTCATTACTGAAAATGGCTGTGTTCCAAGTAGACTTTGCATACATGTTATTTCAATCAAAAAGTATAAAATCTGAATTATGATTTATTACCAAAAATATAACTAAGTAATGCTTAACACAATTTTTTTATATATTTAATGGAAAGTCCAACAAGCACGTAACATAAGTCACATTCTGGAAACAGAAACTGATTGGTCGATAATGGCATAATGACATAATAATCAGTGGAATGTTTATCAGTAGAAATAAGAATGTTTACACTAGCCATTTTTAATTACATTGTTAACACAATGGACTTTGTTATATAGCAGCCAAATATTGAATAAAGTGTTGGAATCTTTCATGATACAAATTTCCAGTTGAATGAGCTGTTGAAAATTAACTGTTTCCAATCAGAGGACAATATTTAAATTCTATATTTTCTATTCTTTTATTTTTACAGACTTTTGACACATTAATTACTTTTTTTTTTTCTTTTTTGTTCTCTCTTTTTAAAGATCACAAAATGGTAGGGATTGGAAGGGACCTCTAAAGATCATCTAGTCCAACTTCCCTGCTAAACCAGGTTCACCTAGATCAAGTCACACAGGAACATGTCCAGTTGGGTTTTGAAACCTCCAGAGGAGACTCCCCTCTCGCTGTGCAGCCTCTGCCAGGGCTCCTTCACTTTTACAAGAATTTCAAGAACTGATGTGTTATATACTTGCTAGACTTATCAGTAAAATTTCAGGACTATCCCCTAAATTCATGGATTTCTGCTGCAACAGAATAATTTACCTTCCTATTAAGGGTGAGGGTAGGGGGAAGGGGAATGTGGTTCTGTGTATGTGGCATGGGAGGACAGTGAGTGCTTCTATTTAAGTATCATTCCAGTAGTAAATGCACAAAGTATTTAACTGTTCTTATTGTTAAACCTGAAGGTAAGATGAAATCCACATCTCCTGAAAGGTCTAGTTTTCCAATAACATATAGCTACTTTTAGCAATGCAGAAGCTAAGATCAAATCTTCACTGATAATACTTGGATCTCTCTATGATGGGTTTGTGGGGAGACACTTGTGTTTGGTAACAAGGGGAGGGGGCTGAAGTTCTACACCTGTCAACGGTTCCTGAAACTCATCTTGGCTTTGGACCTACCTCTGGCCTGGTCAGGCCAATCTGATGCCTCTGCCATAAATTTATAGTGCATAGGAGGAAGTGGAAGAGTGACCACACAGACCCTACAGAGAAGGATGAAGGGAGGAGGACAACCAGACCAGAGGCTGTGACAGCCCATGGTAAGAATGCAGGTTGTACCCCTGCAACCCACGGCAGACTAATAGTTGCCAGCAGTTCTGGGAAGAACTGGTGCCAAAGAAGGTGAATGTCTGAGACACCATGCTGGAGAGAGTGAATGTTGCAGACCCCGACTCAGAGGAAATGGAGACAAGCAGCAGTTCTCAATTGAAAGCATGTCAGAGCAATCCATGCAGAGCTTCTTGGCCTGTGGACACTGCTGAAACAGGGGAGGACTGGCAATGAGGCAAGAGGCAAGTCAGAGGAGGCAAGAGGAGGCAAGCCTCCTCAGAGGCAAGATCAGCAGCAGGAGCCATTGGGAAAGGATTTGATATGTGGTTCAAGCCCATCTAGGAAAAAAAGGACCACAATCAGTCACAAGTACCAAGGGCCTTTGGACTCCCTAAGGACAAATAAGGATCATTCACCAAGGCAAAGATAACAGGTTGGCCTGGCCAGGCCAGAGGTGGGTCCAAAACTCAGAACCAGGGGATGTTTCAGGAACTGTTTACAGGGCCACCACTGCAGCCCTTTCCCCCTGTTATCAAGCAAAAGTGTCTCAAGAAAAATCCATCACATTCTCATATATGTGTTAAATCATCCCTGAGAGGGTTCAGCCACTGTGAATTAGGCTGTATTCTTCAGCATCAGAAATATGTAGGACTTGAGGGGATATCTTAGCAATAATAATAAAGGTGTTATTCATGCATTTCCCAACTCACTAGACTTTCATCTAATTCAGCAGCTGAAACAAGAAACATTCAAAATAGATATAATAAGTTGAAGGATGAAAGACAGTTTTAATTTATTCTTATATTTTTATCTGCTACAGAAAATATAGTGTATGCTCTTCTTGACCAGCAGTTTTGGGCTGATGCTCTTTTTTTGGAGAGTTTGTTTAATTTAATCAAGCTACGATGTGAAGAAGTGTTTCATTAGTAGCACCCATTCTGGTATTTTAGGCAAAAAGATTTTCAATTCACCTTTTTCAAGTTAAGTAATTTGAACTTTATATAAATTGTATAAAATTACTCAGAGGTGTCCTTGTCCGTCATATTAGTTGTATAATAGGAGTTTAAAATATGTCAATGAGACAGAAAACAGGTGACATTTTCTATGAATAATTCTGTCCACAGTAATGACTTCTCCCATCCTTCTGTGTTTACTGGCCTTGTTCAACCAATGTACATTTCACCTCTGTACTAAGCAAGTTTTGAGCAACTGCTACATCATTTCTTGCATGCTAGGGTTGTATGACAACTCTCAGGCATACAAGAACATCTGCAGAAAATCTAAAAAAAAAAAAAAAACAAAGACATTTTTTGCAATAATACTCTTTCAATTGTTTTTTTATAAATACAACCTTTGTAAGTATATCAATGAACCTCTTCTGTCAGCGGAAATTTCAAGATATTATTTGCTTCTCAACACTGAAAATCAAATTACTCATATATATATGGATATGGAACTCGAGATGTCAAATTTCAGTCTGATGGAGTTATGAACAGATTATCACTTGTACTTGGGTAAGAATCCATATCCTCCCAAAAAGCAAATAAATCTCTCACATGTGTTTTCATAATTCTAGTCAAATCAACAGTTTCTTGATTTAGTCATGCATCAGAGAAAAGTGTTCTGTTCACATGTTAGAAGTGCTGTGTAATAAGTAGAGCTTTTCCTTCCAGGAATCCAGCATACAGCTGAGAAATGTCAGCAAGGGACAGTCAATGTGATAGTTTTTTCCCTTATTAGTGGCTTTATGGGAATCAGGCTATTTTACATCAACTTTAGACACCCCAGAAGTGCTCTATTAACAGAAGATTGAATGCTAAGTAGCTGTTTTTTTTGTTTGTTTTAGTCAAGTTACCCAAAACTCAGATTCACCAGCCATTTCAGAAAATGTAAGCATGCTGTGTTTCCATCAGCCTTTCCTCAGTGTCTGTGTTATTGTTACCATAGAGACTGGAGGAATGACAGCACCTAGAATTTTCATATAAAAGAATCACTGTGTTCTTAACAGGTCAACTTCTGTAATTGCTTATCCCTTCTTCACCTCTAGATTTTCATCCCTTCAGACTCCTGCCTCATTCTTCTGTTTTACCCACATGCTTTCAGTAGGAGAAACAGAAACATTCTGTTCTACTTTGTGCTGCACTCACTCTCAGCTTTTCCTGCACCATTTTTAGTAGGAACATCCTCAGATACTCAACTAAGCAATGACTGTAAGGAAAGACAACAGGGAAAGAGTTATTGATGCAGATTTTTCTTGCAATTCATTTATTTAAATTTTGAAGTTTGGTTTGGCTTCCAAGACCAATATTTGGTAACTACTAAGACTAGCAGATTTTCAAGTAGAGAAGATGACTTTTTACTGACATTTTTTCTTACAGTAAATAAAATTATAATATTGGGTTTTTTCTTGATAAGAATATGTGGAACAAATCAAAGAATAGATGAGCATGACTTTGCATAAAAGTTGTGAAATAACTACTTGCAAAAGAAAACCAACCCATAATCAGCTTTAATAGAAAAATAAAGGCTTCAAAATACTAAAAGAGTAGTTGTGTAATTATACCTGTGTTTCCCTTTCAAATCACCTGTAAATAGAAATATGTTTCTTTTGTCTTGTATGACTCGGATGTAAAAACACACTATACCTCTGTTTCTATTTCTTCCATTTACCTGGCTCCAAAACAACAACAAAACAGATTACCATACTTAGTCTTCTGTGCCTCTGAAAAGTTTTTCTTACCACATTTTCTTTCAGGTCAACAGTGACAGCAGATTCTCACCTAGCCTCTTTCCCTGAAGACTGAGACAACTGAGTGTTTCACTATTTCTTGACATGTTGGGAGATTTCAGTAACTTTCAGATCTAACATCTTTCTTCTGTTTCGTTCTTCATAGTAATTCTTATCTATGATTTTGCTTTTCGATCCTACAGATATGTTGATATTAGTACTTACAGAAATGTTATTTGAGCTGTTCACATAAAAGATTAACATCAATAACCAACCACCTTGCCTTAATGAAGGTAATAGCAGGGAGTCTATTAAGCTTCTACATCCTGTGCCAAAACAGTCTTGTAACCAGTTTTGGATGATGAAGGGAATATGACTAATATCTAATGTCAGTAAAGGATGTGTTTTCAACAATATCACCATGTATGCTCATGTGAACTTTAGTATGCACTTTTCCAGTGTGATATCTGCATTCATAGTTCACAGAATATCTTATGCATACCACTGATTTTCAGATTAACAAGTCTGCTGTGCAAAGTGCATGATAAAAAGTAATATACCTTGTATTCACAAAATTAATCATATTCACAGATGCATGTGATTCTCCAGATTGCTATTTCACTTGAACCTCTGTTCTCCTCACACATCATTAAAACAGAAACAATTTATTGCCCTCTATTACCCCTGGACTGCCTCTTACGTCGTACCTTCCTCGTGTCACCCAACCAATCCTGCTCACATCCTTGAGTGTACATACAGTTTCCACATCCTAATGATTTTCCTCATTTTCTCAAGTTGCTGCTCTGTCACACCATCTCACCTCCTGAGCCATTTAACTGTCCTCTCTTTCTCAACAAACTTCTTTCTTCTTTTCTCTCACAACCATCTCGGTTAAATAGATTCAGGTCTGATAGAACTAAAAGAGGGCTAGATAGAACTGAAATAACAGTAATGACAAAATTGGTTTTCTGTCCTTTTTGAAGTTTATTAAGTGTAAAAGATAAAGCATGGTTCCAGGTTCCAGCTGGGGTTTAAAAGCTGCAGTATTGAAGTAATACTGCATTCACATTCTGGATCAAATACTGAAATACTCCGACATGGCTGAAATGTTAATTCAACTCCTCCCAGCAAGGTAAAAATCATGAGGTGAAAGAGAAGATGGTTTACAGAAGTTATCTGCTTTGAATTGTATTATATGATCTAGCCACCCTAACATTAGCTGATCAATTTGGTTTATGATCTAAAAAACATTTCTAGGCAGAATGGGAACCTTAGTCTCAGAACTATCCTACTTTTTGTCATTTCCCTATGCTGTTGAAACTACCACAAAGCTTTATTTACTATACTTCACTACAATAATAATGGATAGATTTACACAATCTATGTCTTGAGGACAAATTGCTTCAATTATTTTATTCTGAGCAACAATGGGAATCACACTAATGATGCTCAAGCTATAAGACCAGTAACATTATTTTAATCTTTAGATAATATCAGGTATGGTTTGGAAGTCTTTATACATGTAAAGTTTACCTACTCAATTCAAGGATTTGATTTCTGCTCTTACATGCTTGGTTACTATGTGCCAGCTTCATGAAATATACAGCCTTAAAAACAAACTCACAGCCCTTCTCAATAGATAACTACGTGCATGGGCACATTTTGTCAATGCTAGCTTAAGGAAGGCAACTGAAGACATGTTACACTAGATCTTTATTCCTCATCAAATAAAGTATTAGAATCCAAATTTTTACTTTATATATGTATAAAGAGACAGCTTCTAAAGAAAAATAGATAAATCACAAGAAGTATCTGGCAGAGTTTACACAGGTACACAATAAACTTAGTATGAGTACATGGAAACAAGGCATTTCTGTCTGTATGCTGGGAACTTGAAAAATCCTGTGAATGTCTCAGTGGTTCAGCAAAAGCTAGCCTGCCCACCCAATCTGTTAGTGAAACATGTATTCACAAGGATGACACTATGACTTTCCCAACTTCCTCAGCAGGGAGGAGGGACTTGAGAAAATCCCATCTTTCCAAAAATCTTCTCTGTCTGTGATTGGAATGCACCAAAAAATTATTATCTCAAGATGGATCGCAAACTAGAGTTACAGCAGTGTATGAATGTACTGAAGTCTTGCATTGCCTTCATCTGGTCTGACTTTAAGGTTTATCTTTGTCATGCCTCAAGATCAAGAGAACTGAATTCTTCCGAATCATATTGTTGTAGTTTAAGCCCAGACAGAGACAAAGTATCGTGTAGCTGCTCAATCCATCCACACAAACACCCCCACCTCTGATAGGATAATGAAGGCCCCAGTGAGATGGGAGGAGAAAAGATCACCAAGGGCCTTGTGGATCGAGATAAAGACAGAGATGGCTCACTTATCAGTTATGGTTCTGGGCAAAATAAACTCAACTACTGAAGGAAAAAAACAAAGATCAGTTTAATTCACCACCTACTAGAAACAGGACAGGTAGAAACCTAACAGAAGGTCTCTGCTTGCTTGTTCCTTCTCAGAGGAGACGAACTCCTCACATTCTTCCTCTGGTCCAAAATGGGGTCCCTCCCATGTGATACGGTTCTTAATGAACCACTCCAGGATGAGTTCTTCCTGAGGGCTGCAGCTCTTAACAGACTCTTCCTTGTGGACACATTCTACTCCAATGCTGCCTTCTCAAAGAGTCACAGCCCCTCCAGGCACAACCACTCCCTCTCCTCCACAACCTGCCAACAGATCTCAGCTTCATCTTTACCCTTCATGGATTGCAGGGGGACAGCTACTCACCACAAGATGCAGGGGCACCTCTGCATCAGCATGCCTTGTCCTCTCCTCCCTTACTGACTTTGGAGTCCAAACAGTTGTTTCTCTCTTATTTCACTCCTACCGTCTCTATCCTCTTCCAGCTTTTCCTCCTTAAAAAGTGATTGCAGGGGCACCCAATTGGCTCAGCCACAGACATGGTTCAGACTTAGAGCTGAGAAAGTTTCAGGCAACTTCTTGCAGAGGCCTGAAAAATAAAAAATCAATCTAGGTACATAGGAGGTCAGGATCAGATCTCGATCATTCTCATGAAAAAACAACAGAAAGCTATATTTATTACTCAATATAACAGTAAATACTGCCTGTTATTTTGTTTACATAATGTTTTCTCAATTACTATTAGAGGCTGATCTACTTCAAAGCTCTCACACCAAAGACCCAGTTCATTGTCAATATGTTAGCTTAGCTGCAAAAGATACATGGAAAAAATAGCTTAGAGTGTTTCTGGAAGAACTATGACCTCAACACAGAAAATGATTCAGCAGCTCTAATATCTCTCTGTGATGAAGTCTGTAAAAAAATATCATTAATGACTTCTTTTACTTTATGTATATGTATGTAAAGGCTGAAGTGAGGTTATTATCAGACTAAAAAAATACAGATGAAAATATAACAAATTTAAGAGACAAGAGAGAAATCATAGAATGGTAGGGTTGGAAGGGACCTAATGATTATTATTTCAGCTCTGTCAGCTGAGTCCAGCAGTGCAGGATTTTGTATTCATTTCTTAAAAGTGGATCAGAAGAAGTATTTGTGATTAAACATCTTTAGTCTGAGTCTAGCATGAAAAAAGAGAAAAGAATATCGTGACTTTCATCTCTATTTTGTCTGCTTGTTCTGCAGTTAGACAGGATCAAGAGATAATAGTAACAGACAAATAAATTTGTTTATAAGGGTTTATCTTCACTAGGTATAGCAAGGGAAAGATACATTTTTTTCGTCTTGAGATGGCTTCCTTCAAAAGATTAATTTATTTTAGAAGAACAATATTTAAAGTTTGTATTTTCCCAGATGAGAAATCTAGGATTTTTTTTTTCCTACCTGTTAGACTAATACAAAAGACTTCTTGCTGATTGGCTATCTTGGATAAAAAAACTTTAAAAATATCTTAAGTAGATACGAGTGATATCTATTTACAATGCCTGAAAAATTGGTAGTAGTTGTAGCATAGATTATACAGTTAGTAAAAACTGCAAGAGATATATACATCATAAAGTTAATTTTGCACCCAAAGAACCAGAAGACTGAAGCAGAAGCCTCTGAACCTGATGTACATCCAGGACTTTTACATGCTGTTTTGCAACCATAGATTTCACACATCCATGTTCTATGTCAGTGGCTTTTTATGCTATGTATAGCTTATAAAGAAGTATACAAGAACTAATTGGAAAATGGATGGTACGAACTATTAGCAATTTTAAGTAGAATTAATAGGATTTCCAATTGATATCTGACATGTACTAAATCAGTGTAGTAAAGCTGATATAAGAAAGTCTAAAGTACAAAAATATGTAAAATCTTGGTTCTATTTATTTGATGAAATTTTTTTAAACATTTAAAGAAAAAAAATCCCTTCTTAGTAATGTGAACCTTATATAAAATCTAATAACTATAGCTTTATTAAATAAACAGGCAGGGTTTGATTTTATATTCCAAACATGGAGAAGTAGTTCAACCCAGAAATTAGGATAAATGAAGGCCAGGCACAGGTTGAACTGTTAATTTTATTTTTTTTAGCATTGTGCAGTATTGAGAGTATTCAGGATTTATTGATTCATTCTCATGTCTCCAACAACTAGAAATGTAATCGTTGTGTCTAAACACGAGACGGCTTGTCTTATTCACATAGAGCAAGTGGACCATACACTTGCCTTTAAAATTAATTCATTAGCATATGAATTAATGCTAGATTTAGTTTTTGGCCATAGTATTCAGCAAAAGAGAAAAATATTTACATTGGGCGTCTATTCTGCTGGAAAGTTAACAGGAATCTTTTCCCAAGTGGCAGGTTATTTTGATTTAATTCCAAAAGTCTTTCATGCCCCAAATTTGCTTCACTAAATTCAAGCAATTTTTCAAGATAAATCAGAATCAGACTTCCTTCAGCTGTGCTGCTTATGCATAACTCAACACATGAACACTATCAGTGCCCTTAATGTGGCTGTTTATATAATAAAATCTAGTTGAATTTTAATTAAGTGATGGCACAACTCTCCTTGAGAGATACTTACAGTGCAGATCAGCATCTAGCTTCTGCTATTTTTGAGGGAAAAATCACTACATTTCTTATATAATTAAAATCATTTATGCATGCTATTACTCAGTATTACAACCAAAATTATTGTAACTCTTATAAACTCTAAGATCTAGGAAACTGAAATTTGCCGTTGGAATATTGTATTATACTCCATGAGAATAAAGGTGTACCAGCTCAGGAAAATTGTGAAGTCTTCTGTCTTGAGATCTGAACTCACAATAGTATCCTCACAGTTTAAAGACTGTATTTTATTTTCAAATTTCGTATACGAAGAGATAACAGGATTTACTCAAAGATGAGTTGATCAAAGCTGAGAAATGGCTGACAGTGAGTGAAAGGAGGAAGAAGTTGTTGGACATAAGAAGTAATTTTTTAAGTTTGAAGACAAATATAATCCTGGCAAAGTTTTAGTACTGATTTAAAAAGAATGGTGCCCTCAAGCTTTCATGACATCTCTTTACTATGAGTCACCACTTAATGAACTATTGATCCATAAAATAGAACCATCTGGAACAAATTAGCAGACTTGTTTCCCTTCTCTACTGAACCTCTATGCCTGAACAAGTTCATAGTCTCAGATTATACTCAGTTGAACCAGTTCAATGGAGTAGCTGCTAAAGAAATTTAAAGGAGATGTGGAGAAATTAAGCTGACCAAGAAGAAGATAAATTTTATTTATTTACTATTACTGAATACAAAAGAAAATCCTCAGGAGAAGAAATCAGCATATTACTGGTTGAATATGCCAAAACTCATCACCTGAGGATTCAGCTGAAACAGAGGACTTTCATGTATTGCTCTATTTGAATGCATCACATCAACTATAAATATTGATTGCAGCTTTTGACTTTCCCTGGAGATCTGTCTAAACTCATTTGTGGCCTTTAAGTAGATCACACAGGTTATTTATATCAGTGTTTTAAAAAATTACTGTCACTAAGTTGTGAGATGCAGCCTTCTCAGCAGAGGTATTGTAATCAACTGTGTGAGCTGGTTGCAGTCAGACAAATGATTGTGATTGATTTACTCCACCACTGTTAGTTTCTGTCCCCTCTACTAGAAGTGACTGTTAGCTTTGATACGATTTAAAGTGACCTGTGTCATGCAGAAACAAACCAGTTATGCTCGTACTGTCAATGCTGTAATACATGACAGATGTGGAAAGCAACCTGCAAGCACCTCTAAAGAGGAACGAAAGGTACTGGGTAGTGGCTTCTCAAGAATTTTCAACTATACAAAAAAAATCTACCAGGTACTGACCTCTTCACTGGGGAAGGAGTCTCAAAATTTGTAAGCACAGCAAAGATTGGTCTAGATATGCTGTTTTGCAGCCACTGCAGTTATTAAACTGAAAAGGTCTCCTCAGATGAGTTTAATCCAACCATGTGCAAATTTTACTTAAAGCTACTAAACGAGAGGAGAAGACATAATTCTAAAGAATCAAGTTATAATTTAAAACTGGAATCCCATTCTAATTATACATTAATAGCTGTAGATATGAAACAAAATCAAAGTATTAGCTGGTGTTAGTTATTGAAAAACAGAATCATAGAATCATAGAATCATAGAAACATAGCATGGTAGGGGTTGGTTGGAAGGTTTAGAGATCGTCAAGTCCAACCTCCCTGCAGAAGCAGGGTTGTTGACGAATCCGCAATCATGAAAAACGTATCTACACAGGAATGCAGATAAGCAGCCACTTCTTTATTATGCAGCACTGGGAAAACACAGAGTGATAGCTCCTCCATACGTGCTTCCTTGTTAGTTACCATTTTCAGAGTTTTTATACAGTTCAAACAAAAGAATCACATTTGCCAACACAAGCATGCATAAAATGTCCATCTATCAGTTTAGCCCTTCACCTTGATTGGTTCCCAACCAACACAGAATTCACATAATTACAGTGATTGGTCAAAAAAAGATATCAATCCCTTTGTTTTAGTGACAACTAAGGTAATAGCCAAGGTAATCTAATGAATACATATACCAGGGTCTTGTGGTTAAGGTAACAGCTAAGGTAACCTAACAAATACATTCACCACAGTCTCCTAGCTAAGGTAACAGGTCCCTATCAAGTGTGGTATGTCACTCTTGCAGTTTGATCCTTATGTGATTCAAATGAATTCTTACTTAATCAATAGGTATTTGAGTCATTTGCAAGTGCTTAGCTAATTGATTGAACTATTACAAAGTGATTAACAAGTGCTTAGCAAGTGTTTGACCACTTATTGTGATGATAAGTTGTTAACTAAAATGTTCGTGTATCTGCAACAGGGTCACTTAGATCAGGTCACATAGGAACATGTCCAGGAGGGTCTTGAAGACCTCCAAGGAAAGAGACTCCACAACCCCTCTGGGCAGTCTATTCCACTGCTCACTGCTCACCCTCACAATTAAATAGTTTTTTTCTTATATTTAAGTGGAACTTTTTGTGTTTCAGCTTCATCTCATTACCCCTTGTCCTGTTACTAGCTACTATAGAAAAAAGGGATGTCCCAACCTCCTGACACCCACCCTTTAGATATTTATAAATGTTAATAAGATCACCACTCAATCTCCTCTTCTCCAGACTAAACAGCCCCAGTTCCCGCAGCCTTTCCTCATATGAAAGATGTTCCAGTCCCCTGATCATCTTGGTGGCCCTGTGCTGGACTCTCTCCAGCACTTCCTTGTCCCTCTTGAGGTGAGGAGACCAGAACTGGACACAGTACTCCAGATGAGGCCTCACCAGGGCAGAGTAGAGAGGGAGAAGAATCTCCCTTGACCTGCTTGCCACACTCGATGCATTCCAGGATGCCATTGGCCTTCTTGGCCTAGAGGGCACATTGCTAGCTCATGGTTAGTTTATTATCATTCAGGACTTCCAGATGTCTCTCTACAGAGCAGTTCTCTCCAGCAGTTCAACCCCCAGCCTGTACTGATGCATGGGGTTGTTCCTTCTCAGATGCAAGACTCTGCACTCGTCCTTGTTGAACCTCATGAGGTACCCCTCTGACCAACTCTCAAGTCGGTCGAGATCCTGCTGAATGGCAACACAGCCTTCTGGGGAATCAGCCAGTCCTCCCAGTTTGATGTCATCAGCCAACTTGCTGCGGGTTCATCCCCTCATCCAGGTCATTGATGAAGATGTTGAACAAGACTGGCCCCAGAACTCATCTGCCTGGAACTCCACTGGCCACAGGCCTCCAACTCAATTCTGTGCCATTGATCACCACCCTCTGGGCTCTGCTATTCAGCCAGCTCTCGATCCACCTCACTGTCCACTCATCCAAGCCACACTGCTTGAGCTTTTTGAGGAGGATGTCATGGGAGACAGTGTCAAAAGCCTTGCTGAAGTCAAGTTAGATGACATCCACTGCTCTCCCCTCATCTAGCCAGCCAGTTATGCACTCATAGAAGGCTATCAGATTAGTCAAACAGGATTTCCCCTTGGTGAAGTCATGTTGTGTGGTAGGAGTCCAGAAGATCTCTGGTTGTAACGTGAGAGGGGGAAGGTACAGAAGAGGTGGGCACCAGGTGGAGTGAGAGGAGGTGCTGGTGGTAGCAGATATAAGCACATGGGGTAAACAAGGGGTTGGAATAAAGTATCATCAATGCTGAGTGTGTGGTGATCCTTGTCGCCTCAGTGGGGGGGCTGAGTGATCCGTGCGGGCGGCCTGGTGGTGTTGCTGATGGCGGCAACAATGTTGACTCCCCCTGATAACCATCTTATCCTTCATATGTTCAGTGATAACATTCAGAATGAGTTGTTCCATCACTTTTCCAGGGATAAAGGTGACACTGATCGGCCTGTAGTTTCCTGGGTCATTCTTCTTGCTCTTTTTGAAGACTGGCATGACATTGGCCTTTCTCCAGTCCTCAGGCACCTCGCCTGTCCTCCATGGTTGTTCAAAAATGGTGGAGAGAGGCTTTTAGCAATCACATCAGCCAGCTCTCTCAGCACTCTAGGATGCATCCCATCAGGACCATTGACTTATGAGCATTAAGCTTGGCCAACAAGTCTATAACCTCTTCCACTTCCACCCAGGGCAAGTCTTCTGCTGTCCTGACCATCCTGTTATCCTTGCTGGACTGGGCTTCTCAAGGGTCGGCCTTGGTCGTAAAGACTGAAGCAAAGAAGGCGTTTAGTACTTCGGCCTTCTCTGCATCCTCAGACACCAGGGCACCCTCAGCATTTAGCAGCAGGTCCACATCCCCTCTCGCCATCCTTCTGCTGCTGATGTACTTGAAAAATGCCTTATTACTGTCGTTAACATCCCTGGCTAAATTTAATTCTGGAAGGGTCCTAGCCTTCCTAGTTGCACCCCTGCATGCCCTGGAAATGTTCCTATACTCTTCCCAAGAAGCCAGCCCCTGTTTCCACCTCTCATAGATGTCTGCTTTCTACCTGAGTTGTCCCAGCAGATCCTTGCTCATCCATGGAGGCCTCCTACCTCCTTAACTACTTTTCCTCCTTTATTGCACATTGAGACACACTGATTCTGGGCTTGGAGGAAGTGGTGCTTGAAGACTGACCAACTCTAATTGGCTCTTCTGTCTGCTAGAATCCTATCCCGTGAGATCGGTGCAAGTAGATCTTTGAAGAGGCCAAAGTTGGCTCACCTGAAATCTAGGGTCACATTCCTGCTTTATGCTCTGCCCCTGCCACACAGGGTCTTGAACTCTGCCATCTCATGGTCACTGCAGCCGAGGTTGCCTCCAACCTTCACATCCCCAACCAGGCCCTCTCTATTCGTCAGTACCAGGTCCAGCAGCACACCCCTCCTTGTTGGTTCCTCAATCACCTGCAATAGGAAGTTGTCGTCAACAATCTATGGGAACCTCCTGGACTGCGTGTGTTTGGCTGTGTGGCTATCCCAGCAAATATCAGGGTGGTTGAATTCCCCCATGAGGACCAAGGACTGTGATTGTGAGGCAGCTCTCCACTGTTCGTAGAAGGCCTCATCCACATCCTCCTCCTGATCAGGTGGCCTGTAGCAAACTCCTACAACATCACCTGCCTTGCCCTGCCCATTAGTTTTTACCCATAAGCACTCTACTCTCTCCTCATCCCCACCCAGGCACAGTTCAGTACACATTAATTGCTTTCTCACATAGAGAGCAACTCCACCTCCACACCTTGTCAGTCTGTCTTTCCTGAACAATATATAGACCTCCATGGCTGTGCTCCAGTCATGGCAGCTGTCCCACCACGTCTCTGTGACTGCAATGGGGTCATAGCCCCACATCTGCACCCACATCTCCAGTTCCTCCTGCTTATTCCCCAGGCTGCATGTATTGGTGTAGAGGCAGCGCAGGGGCTTACTCAAAGACACGGGTTTCCCTGGACGGGTGCAGGAGGTTCCTCCCCAGTGTGCAGATGAAGGGCATTTATAATTTCATTTCTCTTCCTGCCCTATTTCCCAGCTAGAGGGGACAGCTTGTTCTGTTTTGCTTCTCCCCCCACCCCCCAAGTCCCTTAGTTTAAAGACCTCTTTACTAAATTTGCTTCTCTACTCCCAAATAATCCAGTGCCCTTATGGGAGAGATGAATCCCATCCCGTCTGATGAAGCTATAGTCCCCAAGGAAGGATCCATTGTCAAAGTACCGAAAGCCTTCCCACTGGCACCAGCCTGTCAGTCAGGAGTTCACTCAGCTAATTTTTCCATTACAAACTCCTCCTTTATCTCCAGTGAACAGGATAGAGGAGAAAATAATCTGAGCCCCTCTACCTTTTACCTGCTCCCCCAAGGATTTAAAATCCATCTGAATCCTGGAGATGTCATGCTTCATGACATCATTTATACCTACCTGGAACACAAGGGGTAGTAGCCTGCATCCTTGACAAGCCGTGACACTCTCTCAGCCACATCCCTGATCTTGGCCACAGGTAGGCAGCACACCTCTCTTGATTCCCTATGTGCTCCACAGATGGGTCTCTCAGTGCCCCTTAGCAGCAAGTCACCCACAACAAGCACTCGTTGCCTCTTCCTGCGATGTCCATTACCTACTGCAGGTGGAGCAGCTGATGGGTTGTTTAGTGGGTTTTCCCCTCTTGGAGCTTGCTCGTTGAAGTCCCTTGTCGCCAGTGCATCATACTTATTTGTAGAGGGCACTCTGGAAGGAGGGCTTTGAAGATGAGTCTTTGTCTTTCTTTTTTTTGTAACCAGGGGCCATGACTTATTGGATTCACTGGAGGCTTGCACCTGATTGTGGAAGTCTCCATCTATCTCCACTTCTTCCCCTCTAATACTACAGAGCCTACTCACAGTTTCCTGCAGCTCTTTCACCAAGCTCTGCAGTTCCTGAACTTGTCGGCACCTGTGACATATTTACCTTGGAGGCATAGGTTCCTAAGCAGTCTAAACACTCCCTGCATTCCACCTGGAATAGCTTCTCTACTAACCAGCTCTGTCTGGGTGGATGCATTGACCTTCATCTGGGTTTTGTCCACCTGAGCCCTGGCTTTAGTCCTTAGGCGAGTGCTCACCATTTTGCTAGGTTGAAGCTGAAGCTGGGGCACTTCTCTGACTTCTGCTTCTCTAAACAGACCATGGGGTTGTTCTCTGCCCATCCTCCCTGCTTATCCTGCCTGCGCGAACTGCTGAGCAAACTGCTGCGTCACTCCTGGGTGCTGCATCACTCCCTGTTTGCCAGCTAACTAACTAACTAACTAACTAACCACGAGCCAGCAATGTGCCCTCATGGCCAAGAAAGCCTGTGTCATTCTGGGATGCATCAAGAAGAGTATAGCCAGCAGGTTGAAGGAGGTTTTGCTCCCCCTCTACTCTGCCCTGGTGAGGCCTCATCTGGAGTACTGTGTCCACTTCTGGGCTCCCCAGCTCAAAAGGGCCAGGGAACTTCTGGAGACAGTCCAGCACAGAGCCACTAAGATGATCAGGGGATTGGAACATCTTCCTTATGAAGAAAGGCTGTGGGAACTGAGGCTGTTTAGTCTAGAGAAGAGAAGACTGCAGGGTGATGTTGTTAATATTTAGAAATATATAACTGGTAAATATTAGAAAGTTGGGGCATCTCTTTTTTTCTGTTGTATCTAGTGACATGACAAGGGATAATGGGAGGAAGTTGGAAAACAAAAAGTTTCATTTAAACAAAAGGAAAATCTATTTTACTGTGAGGGTGAGAGAGATCTAGTGCAGGCTGCCCAGGGAGGTTGTGGAGTTTGGAGGTTTTCAAACCATGTCTGGACATGTTTCTGAGTGACCTAATCTAAGCGTACCTGATTTAGTGGGGGGTTGGACTAGAGGATTTCTCAAGGTTCCTTCCAACCTCTACCATTCTGTGATTCAGTGATTTCTCTTCTCCCTTCCTTCACTGTCTAATATTTTGTAGTATTTTCAGATATCAAACAGAAAGTTCAGTGTGTAATATAATGGAAAAAAGAATTGTGGTATAGCATAGACTTTCTTGCTCTTCTTGAAAATTTATAGAACAGTTTGCAAATAATATTGATAGCAATTTAAATTCTGAAACTCCATTTCATTCAAGGAAAGATGAATAAGCCCCCTAACTATGTGTTCATGAAGAATAAGAACAGTTTTCTCTAGGAAAGTTTTTTTCATGTCATGACTGACTTTGTCGTACGTGTTTACAATGATATGTGCAGTCTAATATCATACTTATGAACCAAGAGTAAGATGGATCTCTGAGCTAAATCAAGTTAGTTATTTTTTGGTTATAATCGAAAACAGATTGGTGTCTCCAAGAAGATACTCACTTTCATTCATCTGGATAGAAATAAGCTTTTTTTTTTTTCTATCAGCTTTATTACTCTGAGCAGGTTAGATCAACTGATGGAAAGCTGAAGAACCCATGATCAGAAAACTGAATTACGTAAAATAAATACATCTACTGATGATGCAGAGAATTTAAGAGGGAAAACACAGCACAAAGACATTATTTTAATGAAGAAAGATATTTCAAGTAATCATAATTCATACCTTCTTTTTGTTGTTCCAGTAGGACAGATGCTCCAGTATTTTGGTTTTGACCCCATACCTTTCAAGATTATAGTTTACCCCATCGGTGCCTTTGGAATCAACACTGAGTTTTCACAGTGCTCTTGCCAACAGCAACTACGGGATGTGATGAAAACCCAATGTTTTCTCCTCCAGTGGACATGAAAAATAGACAACAAAAAGACCAAGCTAGGACCCTGGAGCAGCACAAGGCATGTGGTGCTGGAGACAGTGAAAAAAAATCCTGAAATAAGCATTTGACAGAAGTAGGTTAATTGAGTGGGAAGAAGGGAAAGTGTGGGATGGACCAGAAGGGATTAAAATGAGTTACTTAGGAAGTCTGTATAGCCTTCACATCTTATTTATAAACATGCACCATTAAAATCTAGTTTGTAGAAAGGTGAATAAAAGTTCACATGTAGTGAATAAAGAATGAACCAAGGATGCTGATGGGAAAACAAGCAAAACAACTTGTAATCCAATTAGCTATTTTTTAAATAGATGAAGAAAAATTGTAACTGATGACTGTTCATAATACACAAAATATGGTTACATACCTAATATGACCCTGGAAATGCAGAATTGTGAAACTTGAGAATTAATTAATCATTTCAGTGAATTCAGTGAATTATGACAGTAACACATGGAAAATAAAGACTTTCTTAAAAATCCTTTTGACTTGTAGTATAAAAATAGTTCCCATATCTAGTTCAGCTATAACAAAAGTCAACTGTTTTTCAAAAAAATCCACATTTCTAGCAGAGAAATGTCTCAATTACATTCCTGATGAACAGTAATCCTGCTGCCCTACACAGTGTGACTGAAAATTTTATAATACCTGTCTAGTCTGCAGTTCTAATGTTATGAGTGCTCTATATCAGCAAAATGTTGTTCTAAAAGAAAGAAGTGAAAGGGAAAGCATGCAGAGCTTATGTGTTTTTTCCTCCATGCTCTAGGTTTATGTCTTGGATATTGTAGTGCAGGGACAATGGCTTAGTGCTAGAAGTTTCCCACTTCTCTCAAGAGAGAATTTCTACTGGTTTTGAAGGACAATTATTACCTAAATCTCTGTACATTCATTCTTTTTTTTTTTCTCTGTTCTTACAGGTATCTCAACATCTCATCAGTCACTGAAGCTCCAATACACTTTTGGCAAATTTAATTTTCTGCTATCTTGTTATCCTTACCCAAATGGTTTAACATTTTTATCTACTCCTTAGATGCAAGCATAAGATTATCTTATTTTGGGATACATCTGCAAATTAGGTGCTTCATGGACAGCTAAGCCTTTATTATCCATCACTGAGTCTGCTTTATTTGATTTTGGATATCTTTGTAGACTTGTAATTGCTTGTCAGAGACATCAATTGACTCCCTGAAACTATGCCTGCACTTGTATTTATTTTTAAGCCCTTAACTGGATTTTCCTGATATCTACCATAATGGAGCTGTGGTTGAATCTCATCACAACTTATGTTTTCCTTGCACACATATAAGTTTTAGAAAGTGTGGGCAAGGTTTGTTTGATTTTCATATCATCTACTACTGGACATAAAAATTATTCCTAGAGTTTGTCTTCTGTAAGAAAGGTAAGCTTGTTACACCAAGCACTGCCAGTTAGAGCCTATTAAAAGATGAAACTTAACTTATTTTGTTTACTCATTCTATATTTTGTGTACTAAGTTGGTCTAACAATGTGAAACAACTGTTTCCATAGCAAGTAACATTCAGTCTTTGAATTTTCACTCTACAGCTTAGACTGAGCAGAGATTCTTGTTCCTTTCTTTGTTCCTTTTTTTTTGTCTTTGTTTTGCTTTTCTTTCCAAGAATTTCTACTGCTGTTTCTCAGACAAGAATATTGTTGCAGAACATAAAGAAAAACTTCTTATGTAGACAACTCCATAAAATCCTTAAAATAAATTGAGTTAATGGATGCTAATTTTGACAGGTTTACAGATCTTAAACTGGTTTCGTAACTAGTACACATATCCACTTTTTGAGCCTTTTTGCAGTTAAATTACTAAAATACATCTTTATTATTAAGAAATCTGTTTATTTCCATACCACAGGCCTAACAGCATGCTCAGGGTTTGTTCTCTGATTGCAGTTTTTCTGTAGAATATCTCATAACAGCTACCATCCTGTCACAGTAAAGATCATTTTGAAAGACTCACCTGAAGCTCCAATATTACACAGAAGCAAAAGCTCTGTAAACGGTTCTCAAATAAAGTTCCATGTTTACTCAAAGAGGGAAGAACTAGATGACTAGACTAAAAGATATGTGGATTTCTAGCTACTATGCTAAAATCCAGAGCTTTGCCTTACTATCCCCTCATCCTGAGGAAGCTTGAAGACCTGACATTCAATACATAGTAGTGAAATGAAGCAAGGTGTTTTCCTTTACAGTATAGGTGGAATTGATTTCTGGGATTGTTCTCTGGTGAAGAAAATCCATGATTTATTTCCCAGACAGAACACTAATTCCTCCCACTCAAATTAATTTCCAAACTTTCTACAGGTTTTCAGAGGGAATTTCAAGGGCTATCATATGTTTTCATTCATATTAATTAATAGAAAACTATATACAGATATTGCTGACACAGATAATAGAAAAAATATTAAAGCATTTTTATTGCATTGTAGACTAAATGCTGTGTAGTTGACATCACAGCCACTGGAGTACTATAGGACATTAATTACAACTTGGATATACTTCTGTTATTACAATTCTAAATTAAAACTTTGTCTCTGAATCCCAAATCCTTGACTAAACTTAACCCTGACAAAGAACTTTTTTCATACCTTTGGAAGAATCTTGAATGTAACTAATAATACTGCAATTAAAATAAAAAGTACATAAACTGAAATCTGAATACTTTTTTTTTTTTGAGAAATAATTCCATTACTCAAGGATAATGATATTGTTGCACTTCGTCGTGGTTTGATCCAGCTAGCAAAGAAGCACCACAACAGTCTCTTGCTCGGTGCCCCCCATTCTCTCCCACCGTCGTTAGGATGCCAGAGGCCTCAGCGAAACAGGAGGAAAAAGATAAGCAACGTTGTTGTGGATTAAGAAAAGGGCAAGGAGAGCTCACTGACAATTACAGTTCCAGGCAAAACAGACTCCAGTACTCGACTTAGAAAGTAGGAAAGTTTATTCTACAAGAAATAGAACGGAATAAAAGCAAAAAGGGAGTAGGATGATGAGAAAATTACAACCAGCACTTTAAGATCTCCTTCCCCCATCTCTCCTTTCTTCCCGGGCCCAGCTCACTGCTCCCAATATCTCTACCTCCTTCCCCCTCAACAGCTCAGGGGGGCAGGGAATGGGGGATGTGGTCAGTGTCTCACATATGGGCTCTGCAGCTTCTCTCTTCTCAGATAAGGATGACTCCTTGATTCTTCCCCTGCTCCAACACGGCGTTCCTCCCCCAGGACACAGTCCTTAACAAACGTCTCTGGTGTGGGTTCTTCCCAGCAGTTGCAGCTTCTGCCGATACAGGGTCCCTCACACGAGGGACATAGTTCTTATCTCTGGCATGGATTCTTCACCACAGTTACAGCTTCTGCCGATACAAGGTCTCTCCCTCAGGACACAGCCTCTTCTGGGCATAATTTAATGAGATACTTTGTCCTGGATTCTTCCCACACTTACAGCTTCTGTGAATATGAAGTCTCTCCCATGGTACATGGCCTTCTCCAGCCATAGTCACTGCCGCTGGCATGGGTTCTTTAATGAAATAAATCACTGCCTGTGGCTCGAGGTTCTTAGCAAAATGAATTTCCACCCCTGATTCAGGTTTTTTAGTAAGATGAGTGTCTACCCCTGATACAGGATCATTATCAAAATGAATCTCTTCCCTTGATGCAACATCTTTAACGTTTTTAAAAATGCAACGTTTTTAAAATGCAAATCACAGCTTCATCAGTCATCTCCGTAAAATGCAGGGGAGTCTGTGCTCCAGCACATCTCCTCCTCTCTTTCCTCGCTGACCTTGGAGTCCACATGGTTGTTTCTCTCACTTCTCACTCAGCCAGAAGAAATGCGAAGAAGCCTCCTCTTCCAGCTTCTTAAAAAATGATGGTGAAGGTGTCAAATTGGCTCAGCCCCAGAAGTGGGTCTGACTTGGAGCTGGGGAGAGTTTCAAGCAACTTCTTACAGGAGCTATCTTTACAGCCCCTGTCCCCTTACCAGAAAAGTCTGTCATGTCAACCATGTCAGCTACCAACATTACTGACTGGCTCAACTTTGGCTAGTGAAATATGCCTTTTGGAACCAACTGGCAAGCTGGCACTGACTCATGAGGATACCTTCTGGAATCTTCTCACAGAGGTAACTCCTCTGGCTCTCCAGTACCAAAACCTAGTCATGTCAAACCATGGCACACTTCACTAAATAGCAAGTAATAGTAAAGCAGTTATCATATGAACAGGTGTTTCCAGGGCTATTTGTCTACTTTCTGAATTTCAAATGTACAACTGCATTTTGAGTCAAATAAAAGTCTTACATGCTAATATATTCATAAATATTATTTATAATCTCCCATACATGTTTCAAAAATACACTTCAATCTCAAAAGAAAAAAAAAAGCCTCAAGATTCTATGGGATAATTTGTATGAATATGTGAGGGAGATGTTATTCCAGAACTGTTCTGAGAATTGCAGATTCCTACACTTACCAACCATAATGGGTATCGTAGCTTTCTTCATAATTTTAATTGGAAGCCTGTGATGTACAATTTCTTTTTTTGAGCTCATTGACTAGGAAATGTACTTTGTAGCACCCCTTTGGCAATCCAGGACTTTAATAATATTTGGCCATGTTCTTTCTTCCTTCCTTTCTTTCTTTCTTTTTCTCTTTCTTTCTTTCTTTCTTTCGTTCTTTATTTCTATCTTTCTTTCCTTCCTTCCTTCCTTCCTTCCTTCCTTCCTTCCTTCCTTCCTTCCTTCCTTCCTTCCTTCCTTCTCTTTCACATCTAGGGCTAAAACAGTGAATTGGAATGATTATTTTAATTATATCTAGGCTAGTAAAATGGCAGTAAAAGAACCTGTAAAAACTATTGATGTAGAAAATATCTTTAGGGGACAATTTCCATCTTTGATGTATGCAGCTTGATAATTTCAGAGAAGAAAAAAAAAAAACCCTGAAGTATTTTGTTGAAATCAAAGTATTATATTGAACCCTTAAACCACTATTTTAAATTGTGTTTGACTGTAACAGTCTTGATTTATTTCTCAGTATAAGTAAACTATTTATAATTTTCAGTTTGCTTCACATCGACACTATATTCATTTCTATTATACACATCCTTCTTTCTGACACTCCATTTATAATACACTTGACCTCCTAAAACATGTATATGTGAATGTTGTTATTTTTCTAAGCAGTTGCAGATATTTTTACTGTGAAAATCTGTTTGTAGCTTTTTCCAAGCAGGTGAAATGCATACAAAGTTTAAAATATAGAGTGAATACGTGCACTTTAACATATTATAGAGCAAATATTTTTTAAAAATGTTTCATTTGCAAATGTGCTTATTGCAAGACTATTTATCATCAGAAATTAAAATAAATATGTTAGATAAAAAAGGACTTTTTTGTTAAAGAAACCACAGTTACTGCAGATCAGTCAATCAATGGTGCTGTGGATTTCAACTCATACGAAAAAAAAAATGAAAAAACCCCAAACCAGAAAACTACTTACATAAATTATGTACCCATGCTGCACATGTATTTTCTTATTTTGAAAATTAAAATTGTGCCAAAAAATGACAAGGACAAAGAATATAATTTTTATTATTTACTGGGAAAATAATAACAAAATAGACTAATGAATTTAAGATATGCTTTTAAAAATTGCACAGTTAATTACATGTGGTACGTGTAGGCCAAATAACCTTTTTGTTAAACATATTCTTGTCAGTCTGTTTGCAAATTCAGAAAAAACACCAGATTAGTTCAGTGAGAAGCCTTACCTCATATTTTGTTGTAAATTCACTTCTTGACTGCTGAGACCAATACAGGAATGTTAGTGAAAAATGAGTTATTCTATGTGAACTTTTTAAAGGAGAAAGTGAAACTGAATAAAATTACTGGCTAGTTTGGGAATTATACACCATTCATGTACAGAAACATTAAAAAAGAAAAAGAAATTATGCAAACAAAATTCTTAATCTAACTTTTCTTAATGACAGAGCAGGTAAGTATTACTCTGTAGTTTCTATACAACAGGGAAAACAGGGAAGTCCTCTGGCTCTTGCAATATCCTTCTTTCAATTCTACATGGAATTGAGCACTTGAACAATTCAGATCAAGGTCAATGGGTGCTATATTATATATGCAAACAGTCTTTGAAAATTAAAGTAATTGTCACACAGTGAACATTATTGTGGTAAATAAATATTGATTAAAAACTTTTCTGAACAGTAAATATTCATGGGGTGACTGCAAAATCTTTTGTATAGCTGAATTAATTAAAGCAGAACACATATATACTACTTAATGTGTAATTCACTATCATACACAGAAAATTACAAGGTGGAAAATGTATTCATCAGGGTCAGTACTTCCTGCCTTTATTAACCCATGTAAGTACCAAACTGAGTACACAGTGGCTTAGGCCTTTCATATTCCATTGGAACATTTTTTATTAGGATTGCAGTGCAAAAACATTATGTTTACTTCATTTTTACCGATATCTTCAGAGTAAAACCTTTTTGTTTGTTTGTTTAGAATGTTTTCTTGTAAAAAAATCATATTACTCTATCAGTACTCAGTGGGCAGACATGTTTTCAAACAAAGACATGTCTTACAAACAAAGTCTACCAGATGAACACAATTTATCGACAGCATGTATTTTCAACTAGGAGGCAGATAATTATTGCTTACTGCAGAAATAATGTTATTCTACTTGCTCATGTAAAACAAACTTTAAATGTCATTTTACGGTGATAAAGATTACACAGTACAGTGCCATCTTAAGATACACCAGTTACACACAAGAACTTCTCATTAACCTAAAGGTCAGAGGTAAGGATGATCACCAATTCTTGCTAATACTTAAATTGGTTTAAGCTAAATGTAATGGTCTAATAGTAATGAAAACAGGGACTGTAAAACAGTAACAACTATTGTGGTACATTTCCAAACAGAATCATGCAATCTGTAAACATTATAAGAACAACAACACTTACGGCTCTTGTTTTCTCTTGATATTGGGTATTTGTTTTCATATATTCAAAGTAGCCTCATCCTGTTGCAGTCAAAAACTACCTTTTTTAGTAAATTACTGGCAACTTTATAATATTAAAATACATTGTTTCAGTTAAAAGAAACAACCACAAAGTGATCTTTAAACATTAAGAGAAAATTGCATTTTCAGACACAAGTGCTGCATTAGTTCTAAACATGTTTACTTAATAAAATTTAGCAGTGCACGGAATGCAGTAGAAAAAGACACACAGTAGCTTAGTCATTTAAACTAGAAGTTAGAATATGCAGTGCTTCAAGTTTGGAATATCCTTTTCAGTGAAATGTGAACAATCAGATTGTTTACAGCACTAGCTGATTTCTTCGTTTATTTTCTTTTCCTCCATAAATAAGTGGATTTCATAGAGCTCCTGCTTATTTCCAATCAAGAGTTTAGTTGATGGACATGCATTCATTGATCAACTGCACAGATGTGAATGGACACATTGTAAAACAAATATTGAGCTATGGCAAACATATCAGATAAAATTGTTCACAAGTTTCCTTTTAATATATGAGACATCAAAGCATCACATACAATCTTTTTTACCTTTGTGTATGCTCTGTAACTATTCAAAAGCCAAATACAGGGAAAGAAGCTTGTAAGTATTATTTGTGTCTTGATATAGCTAGAAAGAAAGTAGCCATGGTATGTGATATGTTCTTTTTGGCATCATTTAAGCAGTTCGAAATCAGTTTTAATATTCAGAAGAGATGAGAAAAGGCTGAAGTAGAGATTAGGACAAAACTATTTTTCAAGTATTTCATCCAATTCCAAAAACTTTGCCAGCAAGAGAACCACAAAGACTACTAAGATTTAGGGAAATCCATTTTCATAGCTCTGCTAGTCTACTCTAGTCTTTTTCCAGCTTAAGACACAGGCTACTATAGCATAATTTATAGTAAACTTTTGCATGAATCCTAAAATACAACTGTTAGCAATATATTTCTTAAGCAATCATTGAATATGTCCACTGAATATGTTGAGCTTTAAGGCCCAACAGTTAAAAAGTCATTAAAGAACATGCTAGGGAGACATCACTTGTGTTTGAGAGCAGGGTGAAACTGTTTATATTGCACCTACATCTTGGAAATTGCATGCACACTCACACTTTAACATGCAGAATATGATGGCCATGACTCTGCTTCAAAAAGTGACATATTTGGACACATTTATACATAAAATATTTGCAAAGAGTTGTGATCTCTGACAAAAAGAAATATTATTACTGAACTTGTTGCATCTTTTCTATAAATCCTATGTATGGACTAGAAATTTAATTCAGTGATAGATTAGAAAATAAATTTAAAAGGCACAATCTACTTAACGAATCCACTCAAAGCTAACACATTGCTGTTTATTTCTGTGTTATAACATCTGTGTTACAGATGGTACAGGAAAGCAAAGCTTGGTTTTGACCTTATCTAATCATTTTCTACCTGCACAAAACATGCTTTTATCACACAATAAATTATTTCACTAAGAATAGTTCAGGATCCTTTGATTAACCATAAACAGATTTACACCTTGTAAATCAAATATATTTTCCCTTAGGAAACTAGGTTACCAGGCACGCTGTAGTTTGCATGTATATCAACTAACTGCTCTTCCTGCATCAGGTGGCAACTCAAAAAGTGACACTGCTGTGAAATATGATGATAAACATTTGTTTGTCAAAGCTTCCTGTGTTATATTTCTGATTAAAATAATGTAAAGTAACATAAAATAATGTAAAATGTTACTTACTTTCCTAGTTGCGGGTAAGTGAATGGCTCTCACTTGAATTCAGTCATATAAAAAAATGATTATTTGTGTTTGTCCTAGTTTCTTCTGGGATAGAGTTAATTTTCTTCTTGTAGGTAGTCCAGTGCTGTGGTTTAGATTTAGTATGACAATAATATTTATAACACATTGATGTTTTGGTTGCTGATAATTAGTTGTAATCTTGAGTTAAGAATTTTCCAGTTTCCCAGATTCTGATAGCAAGCAGGTGCACAATATTCCATACCAGAGAATGCCATGTCCAATATCTCAACTGGAGGAAGCTAGCAGAGAGGAGCAAATTGCTGCTCACGTATTGTCTGGGGAGTGGTAAGCAATGGGAAAGTGCACCACTTGGGTTTGGGTTTTTTTTTCCCCTTGGGTTTTATTTCTCTCTCTTTTTTGTACATTCTTTTTCACTACAACTATTATAATTATATGTTTTTTATTGTAATTTCTATTATTATAGTCTGTTTAATTTTAATTATTGAACTATTCTTACATTAACCAAAATATTGAACTTTTTTTTCCAGTTCTCCTCCTTGTTCTACTGGAAGGAGGAATGAATGAGCAGCTTCATGTTATTTTCTTGCTGGCTGGGGTTAAGTTTTAATTCTGATTCACTGTACAAGACATTTCAAAACATATTATTAAATTTGAAAAAAATGAACCTGACTGTGCTTCTATTTGCTTAGCCTTGGCTGGGAGCTTGTTTTTAAGAGCTGAAATTTTCCTTAATCTCTTATCCTCTTTTCAGGGCATCCCAGGGGATTTTTTTTTTTTTGTTATGAAACTCATTTATTTGAGAATAACCCCAAAAGTTGAAGAAAATAATAGTTTATAGTAAACTCTACAAAAATATCATCTTCAAACTCACAGAAGTGATTCTGTGATTGATTTCAGGGGGAATATATATGGTTCGGAAGTATTTCTTCCATTTCTTTTTCCCCTGCATTTGTAGGTATCAATTGTTTGCAGTTATATGCATGAAAAAAATCAGCAACATGTATCAGTAAATGAAAATCCATAACATTACATAAAGTTGTCAGGTTATTTAGTTGCAGAGAGGATAAATAATATTTCCAAATCATACCAAGATTGTACAGATACATATGGTTGATAGGTCTCACAGATTTTGCATCAAGACGTAATATTTTGTATTGGCTTTTGTGCCTCAATACTTTCTAGGAAAAAAACAAACAAAAGTGCCTTTTTGAATACAATCAGCAAACAAACTCTTTTTCCCATGCTTGTGCTGTGTACATTACCATAATTCATGTAAGCACACTGCAGACATAGATCACTTACTCTGCAATTCTCAGTATAGTTTTCTACCAGACAATTGAGATTCTCTTGCCCTGAAGTCAAGTCATTCATGTCATAAATGGGACATTATTTTAGGATAGGATTTCTTATCTCATTTTTAATATACTTTGAAATGAACACCCAAAGTATGATTACTTCCTTGGAGATACAAAAAAAAAAAAAAAAGTGCAAATAGGCCATAGAGGATGAGAAATGAGTGCATTTAGAAAACATGTTCTGAGTTGTAGAGGTTTCTTTGGGTATAATGCTGATACATACATATTTTAAAGCGAGTAGGAAACATATTCTAACAGCATCCGAACACCTGTATCATTAAAGACTCAGGGTTCACAGTTTGTTTTGATTCATTCTGGAGTTACACATTGCCCTTTTTCTTTGCAGGTTTTGATCGTTAAAGCATCAAGAGAATGCATAAACTTCTGTTCCTTCATAGGTCTTTTAATGTAGTGAATGTTCAAAATATTCAGGAAAAAAACAATAAGTAATGAACAAAGAGTTCTGAAAATCCATAAGTTCAGCTGGTTGGAAAGATACTACTCTGAAAGGAGAAGAATAGTAGTATTCAAATATAAATTGTATGTGAAACAGTGGCTATATATAGTGGTGTAGTGGTGTAAGCAATATTCATTCAAAGATGTAGAGAATCTCAGTAATACACATGCAGAGACATACACAGACAACATAGTACAACCAACAGAGCTGACTCAAAGCCACCCTTCCTTTGATAGCTACTTTCTTATGTGCTGTATCTGCCCATGTGATCACTCAGGGCCCAATTGATTAACTTGCAGCACCTGTTTCTGATAATTGGAAGTAGCTTGCCAGTTGCATTAACTTGTCCCTACCATCTTTATTCAAGCTGGCTGGTCCAAGCCACATTTGTGCCTACAATTCCCCCCTTTTTCTTTTTGGACCAGCCAGCCTTCAGCAACACATTTTAGAATTAAAGGTACATGAAGAAAACATAAATATTTTTACCCATGGCCATGAGTTTCCAACAAAAGGTCAGTAACAGCTGCATCGCTGAACAATACAATACAGAAATCCATAAACTCAAAATAAACATAATCTGATATATGTGGCTAGGACGGATGCATACTGGAGAGAAGGGATGAGTTCTCTGTCACTGCACTGATATTTTTGTTTCCTGAATGTAGTTTCAGACTTTTATTCAACTTCTTTAGCATGTTTATCTGTGAGCATTATCTGTAAGTTGGAAATATCTCTTCATCCATAGAAAACACACCATTTTTGCTTTCAAGTTTCCAGTGACTGTCTTGTTAAGTTCTTCAATTCTTTTAATGCAATACAGATAGCTAGAGGAATTTACAGCAGCATATGTGGTGCCACAGTTGACAGTTATCTTCTAATAGGGTGATGGATTGAGGGTGGATCACTTGGTTCTTTCCTCAAGATTGTTTTTTCCATTGGTCTTACAGTCATTAAGTCCTTTCGGTTGATGTGGCTTGTTCCATTTTACCGGAATCCACCGGGGAACTTGACACAAGCATAGCCTCTTCCCCACGTTAACAGATCTGCAAGTCCTTGCCACTCTCCAGTAGTGGGGTTCTTATACCAAACATTAGGTTTGTCAGTAAAATCCAAATCCCGACTCATCTGGGCAAAGTGTGTTAATGCTGGTGGTTCATTCCAGTTTGCCACAATTCTTAGATGATTCATTGTATAAAGGGCTTTCATTAGTCTATCTTGAGGGCTCACTCCCTCTTCCCCCTTTTTTTGTTTTTCTAGCAGTCCTTTTAAGGTTTGATGTGTACATTCGATAATGGCTTGACCAGTAGAATTTCCTGGGAAACTTTAACCATTATTCCAATGTTTCTTTCAATTACTGCATCACGTATGAGGCCTCTCCATTTCTTAGCTGGATCATAGTCATCTGTCTGGGGGTCTCTGAGCACCTGTGGGGGTGAAGCTTTAATCTCTGGTTTAGTTAATTCGTTAATCCGTTCCAACAGTTGATTAGTTGTTGCTTTTTGCTTTTCTATCATTTCCTCCAAATGGGCCAAAGTCTGTTTCAAATCTTCTCCGTGTCTTATTAATTCTTCCTTTAACAATTGTCTTTGTTGATCTTCCCCTTCACTAGATGTTGGAGGTGATGATGGAAGAGGAA
Organism: Colius striatus; assembly: GCF_028858725.1. Lineage (NCBI taxonomy): Eukaryota > Metazoa > Chordata > Aves > Coliiformes > Coliidae > Colius > Colius striatus. Next base: position 31,530,158 of record NC_084790.1, read on the forward strand.
TACACTCAGGGGTTGATGAGCTCAGGAGCAATGGCAGATCCATAGTGTCATGGGCCAAGTGTACCTTTCGTTCTCTGCCAGGTACTCCTTCAGGCATGGCAGCAGGATGGGACGGGGCAGGATGGTGAAGGGTGAATGGGAGGGGAGGAGAAACAATGCACGCATTTAGCTCCTGAAACGGTGCTCTAGGGAGTTCTGTAGGGAGGGGGTGGGTAGGCTCATCTCAATTGCATAAACAATTTTGGAGGAATAAGAATGTCCAGTTTTTAGGCAAGTTAATGGGAGGCAGCAAATATTTGAAACATGTATGCCTCCATTTGTCAGTTATCTACTCTAATGGACTTCAAATCAAGATTTCTTTTCTAATTTTTTATTATTTTCTTGTCTTTAGGGTTTCATTGTGGGTTGACACTGGATGGATGTCACATGCCTTCCCAAGCTGCTCTATCACTCCTCCTAAACTGGACAGGGAAAAGAAAATATAACGAAAGGCTCACAGGTCAAGGAAAATCACTCAGCAATTATGTTCATAACAAAACAGACTCAACTTAGGAAAATTAGGTTAAATTTCTTACCAATTAGAACAAAGAGGATAATAAGAAGTTAAAACACTTTCCTTCCTTCCCTTCCTTATTTCCAGGTCTCTACCACAACTTCTAGCACCACTAAAGGATCTACAATAGGGGTTATGGTCAGTTCATCACAGATAGTCTCTGCTACCACTTTTGTGAGAGGACTCCTCACACTTGCCTGGCTCTGACATGGAGTCTGTCCTCTTACGGATTTGCCCAGTTCACTAGGAAATGATATTTTATGTGCTCTTCATAACAATTATTGTTCTTACATTTGTGTTTTTATTTTTTGGAGAATACTCAGAAAACCAGTGTTACCTAATTTCCTCAGTGTCATAAAAAAATAATGCTAAAAAACATGGTTCCCTACAGATGCCTCTTTTTAAAATGTAAATATTTTTTAATTCGTTTTTAGGGGTCATCAATTTTATATTCCATAATCAAGCCTATACATGTTTTCAGCTTTTTTCTTTAATTTTTAAAAATTCCCTGTATTCCATGACCCTACATTGTACATGCCATACACCCTTCTCCTTTTACTTTTTTAGTTGTTTAGTTCAGCAATATTCTTTTGCTAGTTCAGTTCCCCATGACACACTCTTTGCTGTGCTCTATATGTAATATTAATTAATGTAATATATGTAATATTAATTAATGTTTCCTTCTCAACTATTTTAAGGATATAAATACCAAAGAAAGAGGAATTAATTAGTATATTGCCTATGGTAAGTAAAGTAGTAATAAGATGGAATTAAGTAAGGAATGTTTAAGTTAACTAAAAAGAAAATATTTCCAACACTGAGAATCAGTAACCTGTGAAATTGTTTCTTAAAGAAAAACGTTAAGAATTTATTTCTGGAAACAATTTAAAATATGTGGGCACAACATGTGAAAATGCTTTAGATTAGAAGCAATATGTTATTTTACTTGTGATTTTTCAATTTTGGTATTGAGTGTCAAGATGTTTTTAAGGTAAGCAACCTTTCTTCAAGCTGAAAATATGAAGGAGTCATTCATGGGTTTCCAGTCATCAGATACTATCATTAAATCACTAAATTGTATAACATTTCAGAGTCTTTAACTCCTCTAGTCAGTCATTAAATGTCTGGTAAAGACCAAATACATACTAATACTTAAACAGCTATCAGTGTTCTAAATTTAATACTAAAGAATTCAAAATGTCACTCATCTATAATTCCAAGGATGTTTAAGAATAGCAATTAATGGCTTGTAGCAGTCCTCTAATCCATGTGCTACAGTCCCACATAGGATTAAAGACCAATGAAATTCAAATGAGATTATGAGTAATGCAACAATTGTATCTCAAAACATGAGAGTGGTAAAAGAATTTCGACTTGATTCTGACAAGAAAAAAAAAAATGTAATTATTTTGTAAGATCCTATGTGTAACTGTTATTAGGACAAAGAGGATAAATTTGTCCTTGAGAATGGAATATAGATTTGCATTTAGGAGATGTTTAGTAGCTGTCTGACAGGGATTAATTCCATTTCATAAGCTTTGACAAATTCTTATGGAAAAAAAGGTTTATATTCCAAGTCTAATCTGAAAGCCTTGCTGTAGTTGAAAATCCCTCTCAACATGGATCCTGTGACAATGCACATGAGTCTCATTCAATGATTAAAGGATACTTAGATATTCACTTGTCGTTACTCATTTTGTGTCTTTGCTAAACTACAAGGTATATTGAACAAAAAGAAAAAGCATCAATCTCAAGAAAAAAAAGGCCTGTTAGAAATTACAATTATGAGAGGATATGTCTAAAAGAAAAATAATGTAGCTATTTGTGACTTAAAGAGAGTCAACAGCATCTTATCAGTGAAATGCTGTGAATCAGTGAATTAAGTATTATATTATACCTAGAAGCAAAAACCACTTTGTTTGGTGTATTACTGATACAACAGATATTTTTTTTAAACTCACTTATCTAGTCATTTGAAACAATTATCTATAATCCAGAACTTACAGAAAGAAAAAAGGAAAATAAAAAAATTAGTTGCTCATTTTATAAACAGTGTTAAAAACATCACTTAAGATGACCAAACACCTGAAACTAGATCAAAATCAAAAAGATTTTTATTTATCCCAAAAATTGATTGCATTATAAAACATGTGGAATGAAGCATTTATGAAAAAAAGAAGAGATTTGTCATTCTTTTTTATTACAACTTTTTTTCAAATTTCCTTTTAATTTATATCATGAATGCATAGTAATTTCCTCTAAATTTGGTAGTTTTATCATGTTATAAGATGGTTTAAGTAATACATTGTCAGGCCACAATGAATTCATATATCTATGTGGACAACACCTGACAGCCTCAAGCATGGATAAATTAATCCTTTGGAATGAGAACTTCCTTTGGATGACACACAGTGTTGTCTGAGACTCTGTAAAACTGTCTGGAAAACAACTATTTTGCACAAGGTTACTGGACAAATGTAGTCATTTGCATAAAAGCAATGTCTGTAAGGTCATATTAAACACTTCCATTGCTGACTGAAGTCTATTCTTTACCTTTCTCAGCTCAGAAAAAAATATTTTTAGAACTTTTTTCCCTCCTGTATTTTCTTCATATGATTTAATAATAGCATATTTCATCCACCAAAAATTATACCAATCTGAAGACACATTAGTCTAAAACATTATGCTGAAATTTCAGATTCTAATATTTTAAATTACTTTTGCTCTTATTAGAGATACTAAGGTTAAAATTAATGTATGTTTTCTATGCCAGAGATTAATTCACCAATCATAACATGCATATTATTGATCTAATTGATATCTCGGTCTATGAATGCCCAGTCCACTTATCACGTCTCTTTATTCACTTGTACTCAGCTGACACTATAACGCAATGCTGTGCTATGCTATGTATATGTATATGTGTATGTGTATGTGTATGTATATGTATATGTATATGTATATGTATATGTATATGTATATGTATATGTATATGGGGGGAAAAAAAACCAAACCAAAATATGGGAAAAAAAACCCAAACAAATAAAAAAAACTAACCAACTCTATTGAGTTTGACTGAGATAGAGTTAATTTTTTCCCATGACAGCCCTCATCATGCTGTGCTTTGTATTGATAGCTAGAAACATGACAGTACATCATTGTTTTGCCTATTGCTGAACAGTGCTTGCAAAGCACCAAGGCGCTCTCTGTCACCCTCAAAGGCCAGTAGCCTGGGGTTGGGCAAGATCTTGAGAGGACATATAGCCATGAGTCCTGACCGAAATTGACCAAAGTGATATTCCATACTATATGATGTCTACTCAGCAATAAATGCTAAAAGAAAGGAGAAGAGAGATATTTACTGTAACAACGTTTGTTTTCCAGAGCAACTGCTGCATGTACTGAAGCTCTACTTACCAGGAAGTGTCTGTACATGAGCTGCTGAAAGTATAGAATAAATACTGGGGTTTTTAATTTGCTCTTTGCACGGCCTTTGCTTTTTCTGTATTAAATTGTCTTTATCTTGACCCAGAAATTTTTCCACCTTTTTTCTTCTTCTCCTGTTGTCTTGAGGATGAAGGCCACAGAGAAGCTTGGTGGACACCTGTGGTCCAGCCATGGTCAGTCCATCATAGTCCTTTTTGGTGCCCAACATGAAGCACAAGACAACAGTAGTTTTGTATTAAGCATTCTATAGCTATAGTTGTGATTAAGTGACAAGTTTTTATGTGGGTCACAGAGTCATTTGGCTGCATGTCTTGTCTCTTTATTTTGCTCTGCATGGGAACATGGTAATACAAACAATAGCTATATTTTTTGCCCTGGAATTGGCTGGCTTACTGTGCTGGAGGAACTGTCTTGTAGAGTCCTACTCAGGACAGATATGAGCAGCATTATTATGCAGGCTCATAAGTTATGTGAGCTGTTTAATATTATTAATTAACAGCGTTAGCATGATATGGGGTTTTGGAATCTGGTATCATCCTGGTGTAAAAGAAGACAATTTTTGGGTGAGGCAATACTGAAATGTACCCTGAGGTGTCTGGTTCTTTGGTTCTTTGGAGTGTGTGGAAGGATTTTGGCATATTCCTAGAACACATTGCACCTCTTACAGTCTAGGATTTTAGACCTGAACTGGCAAGTAAGCCTGGCAAAATGATGCACCACCTGTTAGGAGGGTGCCATGCCTACTCCAATGAAAACCATCAGTTTTCACCAGCCCCTACACTGGGGCTCAGCCTATGCTTACCAAGTTACAGTTTAGTACTATCAAACAACTGTGCTTAAGGTAGGGAAACAAACCACCTCTGGCTGAAACTGGAGTGCAAGCTACATCTGAGGACAGACCAACACAGATTGCAAACTTTAGGTGGACACCATGGTTGAGAGAGGGACCCAAACAACACCATCAACCAAAAAACTCCAGTCTTAATTTTTGGGTGGTATAAAGTATAAGTTATAGTTGGGTTTTTGGAAATTCAGAAATGTCTTATTACTGAAAACATTATATCAGATAGATAAATTTAGTGTTAGAGGTCTAAAACATTAAAAAAATTATTCATTTATATTATCTGTATTATATTACCACTGACTTTCAGTGACAGTAGTGATGCTTAGTATGAATTTCTAAATATTATCATAGGCTTGTTGCAGAAGTAGATAACATTGTTAGAGGACTATGAAGCATGCTTTCCCTGCTTATATTTACTTTAGTAATTCCTCAGACAAAAGTGGAAAAAGCATTGACAGAAACTCTAAATCCTTTGAATATATTGACCTGATGTTTATGTATACCTTTAGTATGGTTCACTGAAGTAAAAAATATGGCTGGTCCAAAACACATGAAGGAAAGAACCATGTGATATTTTGTCTTTGAAGTCCTTAAATTAATAACTGTCCTTCTGACCTGTGAAACATTTAACGTCCTTGTCACAAAGCACACATATCTCTCAGACGTCTTTTTTTTTAACATATCCAACATGCTTATGAAGGATAATAAATACAAATCGTAAATATAACTTTTAACATGCTTTTTCCTCCACAGGCTGGAGCTTTTTGCCCAAATCCCTTAGCTTTCTAAAAAAGGAGGCAAGAATTTCTACTGTAGTAAGCAAACCATCTGTATCCTATTATCAATCATGATTAATGACAACACATTTGTCCCTTTCCCGTCTGCTAGGAATTTTTTTTTTTTTTTGTATTTGGCCTGAACTGTCCTCCAAGATGCACTTTTGCAATATTATGAAGTTTACATTTGGTATTTCTCAAATGTTGCAAGGCTGATTCTAAAATCATCTCTAGAAGTCCTTAAAATGTTAATGCCAGCTGTGGCTGCATCAACATATTCTTGCTTGCTGAGACTTCTTGTTTTCTGAGCTCACAGAAGGCTGTTTGCATAATATACAGGTTGCTGAAAATACAGCAACCACAATGTCACGTTACTGTAAATCAAATAATTAGTTTGGCTCTCATCTTCAAAATCGGAATCTTAGCTACAATTGCATTGCTCTTAACTTGGTGTGTTACTTGAGTTACTCCTTAATCTCTACAAGATTGCATCACCAAACTGTATAGCCCCATTTACAAAAAGAACTGAGAGTGAGATGCAAGGTAAATATCCATAAATGCAAAGCAACAAAATATATGAGTGAAACACAAAACAGAGAAATTATTTCAAGAAATTATATCACCACCCTCTGGGCTCTGTCATTCAGCCAGCTCTTGATCCATCTCACTGTCCATTCATCCAAACCACACTGCTTGAGCTTTCTAAGGAGGCTGTTATGGGAGACAGTGTCAAAAGCCTTGCTGAAGTCAAGCTGGATGACATCCGCTGCTCTCCCTTCATCTAGCCAGCCGGTTATGTACTCATAGTAGCCTATCAGGTTGGTCAAACAGGATTTCCCTTTGGCAAATCCATGTTGACTCCCCCTGATAATCATCTTTACTTTCAGGTATTTAGTGACGACATTCAGGATGAGTTGTTCCATCGCTATTCCATGGATGAAGGTGACGCTGACCAGCCTGTAGTTTCCTGGGTCATCCTTCCTGCCCTTTTTGAAGACTGGCATGACATTGGCCTTTCTCCAGTCCTCAGGCATCTCGCCTGTCCTCCATGGTTGTTCAAAAAAGACGGAGAGAGGCTTAGCAATCACATCAGCCAGCTCTCTCAGCGCTCTAGGATGCATCCCATCAGGACCCATTGACTTATGAGCCTTAAGCTTGGCCAACAAGTCTTTTACCTCTTCCTCTTCCACCCAGGGCAGGTCGTCTGCTGTCTAGGCCATCCTACTATCCTTGCTGGACTGGGCTTCCCGAGGGCTGGCCTTGGCTGTAAAGACTGAAGCAAAGAAGGCATTTAGTACTTCGGCCTTCTCTGCATCCTCAGACACCAGGCCCACATTCACTCGTCTTCCTTCTGCTGCTGACGCGATTGAAAAATGCCTTATTACTGTCCTTAATATCCCTGGCTAAATTTAATTCTAGAAGGGCTCTAGCCTTCCTAGTTGCACTCCTGCATGCCCTGGCAATGTCCCTATACTCTTCCCAAGAAGCCAACCCCTATTTCCACCTCTCATCTATTTCCACCTCTCATCTTCCACCTCAGATGTCTGCTTTCTGCCTGAGTTGTCCCAGCAGGTCCTCACTCATCCATGGAGGCCTCCTACCTCCTTTATTGCACATTGAGACACACTGATCCTGGGCTTGGAGGAAGTAGTGCTTGAAGATAGACCAGCTCCCATAGGGTGCCTCTACCTTCTAGTATCTTATCCTGTGAGATCCATCCAAGCAGGTCTTTGGAAAGGCCAAAGTCTGAAATCCAGGGTCACAGTCCTGCTTTGCGTCCTGCCTCTTCCACACACCATCTTGAACTCTACCATCTCATGGTTGCTGTAGCTGAGGTTGCCTCCAGCCTTCACAACCCAAAACAGACCCCCCTTATTTGTCAGTACCATGTCCAGCAGCACACCCTCCTCACTAGTTCCTCAATCACTTGCGATAGGAAGTTATCGTCAACAATCTGTGGGAACTACCTGTGTGCTTCACTGGTGGCTTTGCCAGCAAATATCAGGGAGGTTGAAGTCCCCCATGAGGACCGGGGATTGTAATCGTGAAGCATCTCTCAGCTGTTCGTAGAAGGCCTCATCCACTTCCTTCTCCTGATCAGGTGGCCTGTAGCAAACTCCTACAGCAATATTACCCACCTTGCCTGCCCATTAATTTTTACCCTTAAACACTCAACCTGCCTCTCATCCCCAACCAGGTACAGTTCAATACACATTAATTGCTTCCTCACATAGAGAGCAACTCCATCTCCTCGCCTTGTCAGCTTGTGTTTTCTAAACAATACATACCTCTCCATGGCTGTACTCCAGTCATGGCAGCTGTCCCATCACATCTCTGTGACTACAATGAGGTTGTAGCTGCACATCGCACCCACATCTCCAGTTCCTCCTGCTTATTCCCCAGGCTGTGTGCATTGTTGTAGAGGCAGCACAGGGGCTTACTCAAACCCGTAGGTTTCCCTGGACAGATGCTGGATGATCCTCCCTGGTTTGGCTCTCCCTTAGGGTGGTCAGTCTTCTGCATCACAGCACAATGTGCGGATGAATCGCACTTGTCATGGCATTCCCTGTGCTGCCCTGTTTCCCAGCTAGAGGAGACAGCTTGTTCTATTTTGCTTCTCCCCCTATCCCCCAAGTCCCTTAGTTTAAAGCCCTCTTTATCAATTTTGTTAGTCTATTCCCAAATATTGCAGTACCCTTATGGGAGAGATGAATCCCATCCTGTCCTATCAAGCTTTAGCCCCCAAGAAGGATCTGTTGTCATAGAATACAAAACCTTCCCGCTGGCAATAGCCTCTCAGCCAGGAGTTCACTGGACTGATTTTTTAATTGTAGACTACCCCCTTATCTCTGGTGAACAGGATGGAGGAGAAAATAAAATGAGTCCCTCTACCTTTTACTTGCTCACCCAAGGTTTTAAAATCCTTTTTGGAGATGTCATGCCTTATGACATCATTCACACCTACATGGAACACAAGTAAGGGGTAGTAGCCCACATCCCTGATGAGCCATGGCACTCTCTCAGCCATATCACTGACCTTGGCTCCTGGCAGGCAGCACACTTGCCATGACTCTTTATCCACTCCACAGATGGGTTTCTCAGTGCCCCTTGGCAATGAGTCACCCACAACAAGCACCCATTGGCTCTTTCTATGGTGCCTATTACCTGCTGCAGGTGCAGCAGCTGATGGTGAGTTGTTTGCTGGGATTTCCCCTTCTGGAGCTTGCTTGTCGAAGTCCCTTGTTGCCAATGCCTCATACTTTTTTGTACTGGGCACTCTGGAAGGAGGATTAGCACAAGAGTGATTGATCTATGGGCACATTATAGGTTCTAGCACAGGTTTTGCACCATCATGATGGTTTATAACAACCCCAACAACAAAGGCCCTTGAATTCTGTAAAGTATCATTTAAAAAACCAGCACTAATACTAAAGAAATAAAGCACAGGTAATCTTAAGTCTTTTCTAAAGGATGTGTGAATCAGAGACACTGACTAAACCACCATGGGTGAATATAATCTGAAAATCAAACTCAACGGCAATCTCTCTTTAACAGCATGTCAGGTAAAATTTATGAGATTCCTATTTTAACTAACCTTATATTTTTCTCACAGCAGATTGCATCTGTTTTCCATCATGATTTCCATCACAGTGCTAGCATCCAAAACCAACCTATAAACAGTGATATAGAAATAGAAAAGTTGCAGAGTAGAATAATGTCCAAATACTTTAAAAAAATCTTAACAAAGTTCAAAAAAACCTTAGGAAGAGGGGAGCGAAAAGAAATTGAACTTTAATGACACTGGACTCAGTCCAACTTTAAAAAAAAACCAAAAAACCAAAAAACCAAAAAACCTGTTTTAACAAGTTACTCTGTAACCTAAGAATAATCACATTAAATATTTTACTTCTTGATTTAAATGTTCAGCTTATTCTATTTTACCTACCTCTGAAACTATTTTAAAGATTAAAGAATCTGTTTTGTCCAAAGAGTCCAAAGTACTTGAGAAATACAAAGTGATATTAATAAAAGTATTCTCAGTAATGTGTATAGTACAATTACAGTAGAATATAGATTCTTTGTTTTAAAACTATGACAATAACAACAACAAAAATATTTGTACATTACTAATTTCCTACACAAATGGAACATTTTGTCACTTGCAATGCAACAGGAATCACTCTGTTACATGTAAGGCTTTCCAGAATTGAACTAAAGCTCATATCCTAAGCTAAATATTAAAAAGGCCAGCAGTGAAATCTCTGATTTCTGACCAAAGATTAGTGAAAAAATATCTGCTACCTGGGAGATCTGTCCACATAAGAAATCTTAAATATTTAGTAGAGAATGAAAGAAAAGTGCCATTTCTAGCTGAATGCAACAACCTGCTAATAGTTAGATGTATAGCTAGTGAAACAACGAAGTAGAATGCCTAGGAAATATCCGTAGTTTGTGAATATTATGTGCAGACTGACATACATAACTGCCTTACTTTCTCACTGAAGTTTTTCACGATTATAAACATCTTCTGATTTGATAAATAAAATGGGGCAATTTCTGTAATACATTGGTGGGTGAAAAGTAATCTTTTAAAGGAGTATTTTTCCATGTATTTTCTTTCAAAACTGAACTTAAAATTAAAGCTAATCTAACAAAGTCTAGTAAGATATGAAAATTGTCAGATACTTTCTCAATGCAAAACATTTAATGTTGGAAATGTATTTTTTTCTGTAATATTCTAACTAGGAGAGATACAAAAAGCAGCACTAGGCAACTGATAGATCTTCATAAAAGTAGCTTTACATAGAGATTTTTAAAATTCAGGGACGGAGAGTTTATTCTCCCAAAGAGTGGTTTACAAATCACAGTCTAGAGCTAACATTTCCAGAGGGCACAGCACATTTTATAAGACCCCATTTAGTATTGGGTCACTAAATGTGAATAAATGAGCTGAGATGTATTTTTAATAATCTTTCATAGAGTGTAAAAATCTGACTGTTTGAATAAGAATTTTACTTATGAGCTTATTATGTTATTTAAGAAGCTCAGTTTTAAAATTACTCAAATTTAATACATAAATCTTACACCAGAAATGTCCTTCCAGATCACATTTAGAATCTGATTCCTGCTAAGTTAATAATCCCTTCTTTTTATTTCTAATTTTTTTGCTAGGAATTGAGAAGCTTATCAGATCAAAATAAATATCCCATAGAGATCAAAGTAAAAGAGAAAAAGTTTAAGCCGGTTTAAGTGAGTATAATGCTAAAGGGTGGGCCTTAACCAGTTCTGCTGCAGCATGAAGAAGAGCAATTTGTCACATTAGGAAGTGATGCTTGCTATATCCTTTTGAGATATTATATATAAAAAAGAAACCCTTTTTTATGGAGCTTGCTATTCATATCTCTTCACACAATATTTTTAAATAGGTAAATCTGGAACATACTTGAACTTATCCTGAAAAGGAAAATATATGGACTGTTTATCCAGCTGAATAAACTGGTATACCTATGTACATATACTTGATGATTTCAACCTGTCTTTGCAAACTGAGCTGCTGAAATAACCTCTATTCAAGTTAATTTCTACTGAAAATTATGCGCATCAGTTAGCCTTCACAGAGAAAGGAAAACTGGCTTACTGTAGTCAGATTAACCGATTCAGACCAGTAGCTATGTGCTATGTTTTCATAATTTCACATACCTTGAACACGTTTAACTGATTGTACTACAAGCTAAACCAGAATAATGTTTGTACTGAAAGCAATTTTAAGAGATTACAAATATTTAAAGACATTTCTTGGTTTTTGAAAACAATCACCTTGTCCTTGCTACAGTGAAATCCAAAGCCTTCCATCTGCAATATGAGGAAGTAACACGTGCAGGCAAACTCCAGCTGAACTGAAACCACAGGAAACAGTGACACAGCTATTCACTATTACACAGGAATATATATATATATATAATATTCACTATTATACAAGAAATAACGATCATGGTTTTGGGGAGGGGAAAGGATAGGAGAAGATGTTCACTGAGCAGCCAAAGAAGCAGCACATTACTAGCTAGCAATTACATTAATCAGCCTCCTTAATAACAGCACTTAAATGGATCTTTTTTGGTATTAACTTATATGGTATCTCTGGTTAGAATCCAAGACTGAACAGAAAAGGGTCCTTTTGGAGGAGTCGTTCTGTGGTCACTATGATCATTTATAAAACTTTACTTTTTTCTTTGGTACTTTGTCTACACTAACTAGTCTCATTAGCTTGATTTAATCCAATTAGTTCTACTGGAACAGAAAGAAAAGTGGTTCAAACTTGAAAATAATTTGTTGTGTTTGTTATTTGACACTGTTCTGTATAATCATGTTACTCAGTGAAGTAATCATTTGTGTTTGTATAGTTCTGTTATTCAATGAAAAGTTTTAAAATGAAGCGGTAATAGATACATACATTATACTGCATATAAAAAAACCCCACACATGCTTGTACAGTCTCTGAGACAAAATCATACCTTACAAGTATTTTATTTTCTTGCAGTCTGTATTATTTCAATTAGTGAGAGAAGCATTTTAATTTGAAATTCCTAGTATCCATTTGTCTGTTCAATTCATTTGCAGACTGGCACACAATGTATGCTGTACTGATACAGAAGGTAAGACTATTCAAAGTTCCTGGCAGCCTTTGGCAAAAATTCTGCCATGATATTAAAGGAAATATTAATATATAATTTACCTCCTCTTGATGCAGTTTGCTTTACTCCTATGTAGTCTCTTGATGTTCATTTGCAAGGCTGATACAAAAAAATAAATTAGGATTACAGTAAATGAATCCACATAATAAATGACTATATGCAATAGAAGTCAGTATTTGGCCTGCAGTTAATAAATTCTGTACTCTGAGCAATATATAGATGACAGACACAGACAGAAGACTGTAGTTAGAGAAAAAAATCACCTGTCAAGAAAAGAGAAAAATATGTAAATTGGATATTGAAAAACTCCTCAGTATCTATTCGAAGTTTTTGTCCATCACATATTCATTGCAGCTTGTTCAACTGTCCAACTTTATTATTGGCTCAAGCCCTTTCTCTGTTACCTTTAAGACCCCTGCTCATGATTCCTTTCTGGAGTGCTGCTCTGGGTTACCAGGTAACCAATTGTGCACTAAACTCACTATTCCTCCACAATTTCCAGTCTGATTTACTCTGTACTCTGTTGTTTGTTCATTCTCTTGTTTCCATTCTAGTTTCTTTGTATTTACTGTGTTGCTTCCTGGAAGATTCTGTTTAGATTCTCATTCCAAACCGATTCTCTTTCAAACCATCCTTCATTACTATCACTTATGCATTGTAATTATCCCCTCATTTGTGTCTGTTTTACATGCTGAGAGTGCAAACTCTTCCAGATGGGGACCTATTCTCTCATAGTACTCACCTAGCAGCTGGGGTTTTTTTAAATTAAATTTTATTTTTAATTTGTTTCTTTCCTTTTTATCCCCAAAAAGTGCTCAACATTTATTGCAAATTTGCAAGTCTCAGTACTATCAACAGTATCTAACAAGAAATCTTCATCAGCACACAAAAGGTATTTTTACCGAATCACTGGCATCTTTACACAGCCATGTGTCCTGTCAGTACTGTTCTTTTATACAGTTGGAAACAATTTATACTACATGAAATCACATAAAATTAGAAAGAGCATTTTTTAAAAACTTGATTCTTATTAAAGAAAGAGAAAATCCAGTACTGGTAAAATGTTACAAAACAACTCAATTTCAGAAGACAAAGAGAAGTCTGCTGTTGTGTGTATTCACTATATAAAACATCTTAAGAGTATAAAGCAACAGTCAAACTAAGTATTATTAGAATTTATGCTATCCTCTATCTTTACTGCTGAACATTTTAAATGTCTTATAGAGATCTACAGCAGAAAGCTTAACAGGGATGCTGTTTCCATAACAACAAATAGGATTTGAACAAAACCACAATACTCAATGGTTACTGTTCTTCACAGTGCATAAAAGCAGTTATTCAAAATTACAAGCAATGTGACATTGAAAAAATAAATTAAGGCAAAGGGTGCTAACAATTCTGTTCCATTTTTAGTAAATGTTTCACTCATAAATTATTGAGGGGTAGCTATAAATACCTAGAAGTTTACTGTGTTGTATATGTCAAGCTAAATCACAAATCTGAGAGAGGAGAGGCTTTTTTTCTAATATACAATTAAAGGAAAAGACACTAACACTCAGACAAGCCACAGAAACAAGCTATCTAGTTATGTATAAATTGCCTCACGCAATGAATAAATGAAAGGTCTAACTCTGCCTTCAGTGAGACTCTTTATTCTTAACTTTTAAATTTTCATTCAGATTTTTTTTTTCTATCTTTCTTTTCTATTTTATGGTTTTAATCAAATACATTATACACTTTATTTTACTCCGAAAATGCAAGGATTTCCTACATGTTATTTTACCTCTAGGGCTTCTTTCCAAAATTTAAATTTCTGTTCATGTTTTCATGCAATACTAATACATATTGATCAGTGATGATGGGAAATGAAAACAAGAACCATAGGCAGTCCTTCTGTTTATTTGGGTTTTTTTCAGTGAATGATATTAATGTTGAATTGGTAAATAAAATGGCACAGACTAAAGTTCTGTAGTACAACCTTTACTTTTTGTCTTCATGATTATGATATGCACAGGTCAGATGGACACTGGAGCATAAAAGCCTCATCAGACATTTCCCAATGTGGATTTTGGAAATGCAATCTACTTGGATGATTCTAATGCTAAGTTTGATATGAAAAAGAGAATATTCAGTGTCACTTCAGTGAATAGAAGTATAATCTGCTAGTGTTACTTCATTAAAACATCAAGTTTCCAGTGTATATTTTTGACTGATTTTACCTGGTAAAATGGCAGCTAAGATGAAACTGACCATTTTATGCAAGTGACTTGTTTGCACTCACCTTCAAAACAAATGCTGGAAAGTTATCAAAATTTCTTAGAAATAGAAAAGAAATGGAAGTGCTTAAAAAAGTGATTGCAATTAAATCTTTATGGTACTATGACTTGTCTATTCCTATTGCATTTCTACCTTCTAAACTACATGTTGCAATGAAAAGTGGGAACCACTGGTGACTTCTACCTTGTTTTTTGTATTCACGGTATCACATGCTTCACATGAAAAGTTCTTGATATTCAAGCAGTATATTAGTTATAGATGTTCCTGTTAACATAATATGGAGGCCTTGTAATTGCACAAGAGTAGATAATCAGGAAATGAGAACTATGAGAAGTTGACAAAGTACTGTGCTGAGATTAATTACATTCCCAGATCCTAAAGGAAATAGCGAGAAGAAATAAAACAGCATCTGATTTTGAGTAGTGGAGTTCTTTTAAAGAGAGGCGGTGAATTGTATCCACAGGATATGAATGTTTTGAAGTATAAGAGTGACTCCATGTAAAAAATGGATTGAAACTTTTGTCAGTGGTATGAATGACCATGAAAAAGGCATGAAAGATTTAGGAGAGTATTATTTAATAAAAATAGATCAAGTCTCAGATGTTTATCTTAATTCTCTGATTTTAGTAAGGCAGTTTGCAAATTATAATACAACACAACGATCACAAAAGGGGAAAATCTGGCATTAAGAATATTTACAGTGATAATTTAAAATCAGTTTGAGGTTAATAAGTAGGATGTAATGTGGGCTAAAGTACTGGCAAGACATTTTTCTGTTATATATCTTTCACTTCAAGATTATGAAAAATTTATAACTATTGTAATAATTCATTTTATATTAAGAAAAGCTTATGATTTGACACACAGAGAAATGTAAAACAGAAAAATAGAGAAGGCAATCAGTAAAGGCTCTTAAAATATTGGCAATTATTTAGCAAATACATCAAAGCATGCATAATATTAGGTAATTTCTGACAACATTTTTTTTTCTATACATCTTTCTGAATTCATGAATGTCTTACCAAATAATGAACCACACAAATTTTTACAATAAGAAACAAAACAAAATAGAGCCGTTTATTCATTGATAAAAGGGGGAGAAGTTGGGGAAACATGGTATCAAGTATTCAAATTGTTAAAACCTGTAATGGAACTCTCATATACCAAGAGAATATCACAGAGAACTGGAAAACACATAGTATTTAAGGAATAAGTTAGAACTGCAAAATAATACAAAGCAGTGGTAAAATACCATTACAGATTACAAAATAAGAGAATAACCTTTAAAAAAAATAGAACAATCAAGATGTAGACAGTATAATTTTAAAAAGTAATTACAAAAAAAACTTGTTAAGAGACATACAGTTTCAAGGATTTACCAGTTTATGAGCTTGGAAAATCCAAACAAAAGAAAATAAAAACCCTGCATTTTGAAAATTGCATTATTAAGAAGGTAGGGATATTATCAAAAACATATTTTAAGGACTGAACATTGTACTTCCATCTGCTGCACAACAAAAACTTCAAAATAAGCCTATATCAATATGTTGGACACCAGAGCAATATATATACATGAAGCATAATAAAAATAGAAAAAGTCCAGGAAAAAAAGGTCAAATAAGGAATTTGTTTACTGATATTTCTCATCTGTATGCAACTCCTGAAAGAAAGACAGGTGTTTTTTTTTCTTTTTTATATTCAGAAATATTTTAAAAAAGTAAACAAAAAAAACCCTGAGAGAAAAGGGCTTCTCAAGTTAAAAAAAAAATACTCAAAGATACTCAAGGCCAGACCAGATATATAAATTTAATTTCAGATGCAGTCTTGTATTTATACTGAAATTGAGGTAATGCCAAGGTTATTTCAAGGTAACTTTTCACAAAACAGTGATGAAGAGAACTGTCATAATGTAATTGCTTGTGGTAACAGTTCTATAATAAAACATACAGTATGTATCCTAACAGCCTGTTCTTGTCTCTAACATTTTGGATAAACAGCTTTGCAGTTTATTATCTAACCTCACAATCTCCCAACTGTCATCCATTATCTGCCTATTGATGAGGTGGACTCTGGTTTTAGGAAACAGAAGCGGCAGATGCTGGCAGGTGATTCTCTGACTCTGGTTTATAGCTTTCACAAAGTTGCTGGTTAGAGGTGACACAAATATGCAACCAGCCTTCAATTCCTTTTCAATGACAAGTGGCAGACCATGCTACTATCTAGACTTTAGGGATTTATAGAGTTACAGCTTGGGAGAAGGTGTAATAAAATATTGAATAAAAAATTGAAACTGGTTCAATCAGAACTGGACTTTTTTTTTTTTTTTCAGAGAGAATACTTGGGTTTGTGTTCAGATCCAGATTTGAACTTTATTATGGAGAAAACTGAATCCCATTACCCAAATGGGCCTCATTTCCTACTGGGACATTTCCCACTACTAGAAAAAACTCAACTAAATCAAACAATTTGTCAGTAGCGCAAATATTACACAGGTGACACCTACAAAGATCCATCAAACTGGGGTTTTTTAATATATTTTAAGAAATAAGGAACAAATATTTTCACAAAAAACATTTGATTCTTTTTTCTTTAAAAAAAATAATATTTTTTAAAACTCAGGTTTTGTTTGCTTACCTTAAAAAAACACCACTAGATTTTCCAGTAGCTGTTGCAGACTGAAGTTTGTCTTCCAACATAACAAATAAAAACTATTGCTCATCAGCATGGGGATAAAAATACTGCCTGTAATAATTTGTCAGACAGACTTGTCCACTTAGTTAAAAAAAGAAATGAAGAGCCCCTCTATCTGTTAAAAATTAAATCTTAAAGGATCCTTCCATATGGTGTATGTGGCTCAGAGGGTTAGGGCCAGTCAACTCCAACCCAGACTCTGCACCTGACCCAGGCCTGGCCAATTAGTGATGCAGGTAATGACTCAGTGAATAACACATTTGAGAAGGAGAAGAAGCTGTTACGCAGTTGCAAAACTGCAGTAGCACCAGGGAGTGAGAATGAGAAAACATTTGCACAGACACCAAGGTCATTGGAGAAGGAGGAGGGAAGAGAGTGCTTAGGCACCTGAAACAAAAGGGTCATATGTAGTGAGGACCATGGTGAAGTAGGTTGTCTCCCATCAATCCATGGAGGACCACCGGGAAGCAGAGATCCTCTCGCAGGCCATGGAGGATCCCATGCTGGAGCAGGTGGATGCCTGAAGGAGGCTCTGACTCCCTAAGAAGTTCATCTTGGAGCAAGTTCCTGGCAGGATCTGGGAGTCCGTGGGGGAGGAACCCACACCTGAACAGATTTGCTGTCAGGACTTGTGATCCTGTGAGGGACTCAGGCTGGAACAGTCATTATCTGAGGGACTGTTCTCCTGGTGGATGACCCACGTTGGCAGTGTGTGAGGAGCTGCCCCGTGGAAGCCCCCATGCTGGAGCAGTTTGTAAGGAGCTGCAGCCCACAGGAAGAACCCATGCTGGAGAAGTTCATGTGGGACTGCATCCCACGGGGAGGGACCCCACACTGTAATAGTGGGAAGTGTGATGAGGCCTCACCCTGAGAAGAAGCAGTGGCAAAGTCCATCTGCAATGAACTGATTGCAACCCCCATTCCCCATCTCCTGCGCTGTTAGGGAGGAAGGAAGGTAGATGATATTATGACTTGATGGACACTGGGCTAAACCATCACAGCTAGTTGTAATAAAACAGAAAGCTTTATATTTTGGCAACTCATTCTGTGTCTTCAATTGAAAGTAAAAAATGTGAGTGTCCCATAACCTGATACAACAGTGATTGTGAAAGTTCAAGTATCAGATACTATGTACAACTAGTAAGTATAATTTATATGAATTTTCCATTTTGTGACAAAAAAATTAGCTTTAGGTATAGTGTTTTTTTAGCTTTTCCCTTTGGCCACTCAGATGAAAATGAGTTTAAAAGTTTGGAATGCTACTCAAATATTAAAGTTAAATCTTTGTCAGTTTTGTCCTGTCCATTTTTTAACTTCAAATCAATAAGAATAAATCAAGCCTACAGGAGAGAGAATAAATTCCTTCCTCTTTCCCATTCTGTAGTCCTCTTAGTCTAACAATAACAGTATTGACAACGAGAGTTTAGAGTTCCCAATGATCACACTTTAACTTCAGATTTGATTTATGACTCGCAAATATGTGAGACATTGGTAGCATCTATTGAAGCTAACAGTGAACACAATAAAAAGTCATATAAGTGATTGTTTTCTGTAGCAAGATGCAACCTTCTGTACTCTGGTAACAAATAAAAATTTACCACATCTTCAAATAGCCAATCATTTTTAAAATCACATGTAAATGGAACAGTAATATAACATGAGGTTGCTGCAGGAGAAGTGATTCCTGTTTACAAAACATCAGACAATATCACCCTACAAAACCATTGTATGATACCCACCTTAAGAAGAAGGGAGAATATTTCTAAAACCTTCACCTTCTTTTTGCTATTTGCATTGCCTTTCCGGCTGTCTTTCAGACAAGAGTATCTTACTCTAGGTATTTTCTTCAAGCACATATGATACAAATTGACCTCAAAAGATTGATAAAAGTCTTTGACATATCTTTACAGATCAAAAAATGTGCGTCTACAGACTCCTTTAGTGAACAATCTTAAAGTCAAAGGTTTGATTATGAGGCAAATGACATCATAACAATGGTTTCTGTTAAAGGAATATAGATTAACATATGATGTCTTTGCTGTAATGCTTCTTGCTGTTTCTTCTTGTATGGACAGAAATTTAATTACTTCTCCAGTGAAGCTCTGACAGTAAAAGTCTAAGAAGCTCCAAGATTTGTAGTGTTGTTAGGAGCTCTATAGCTAATAAATGTCAGTTATTAATTACCATTATTTATTTTTAAAGTATGGTAGTAAATTCAGTATGAATTAATGGGAAATAATTTCATTTTCTTTGAAATGTAGAATTAGTGCTTCTCCTTTAAACAGCTTTCAGCAAACACACTTGCAGTGTAAGGAAATACTGACATTACTCCTCTCTAGCAAATTCATGCTGAATGTCCTTTACTAAATAAGTACGGAATTCCGAGAGCTGAGGAGGTTTGATCAATTTCAGACATTAATTTTTAAGGCTGAGTCAATTCTTTTAGTGAGCTGATATTAATGAAATTCTTTGGACTTTAAGGAAAAAAATTGGGACTATAGCAACATGCCAATGATTCTGTTGAATTTCATTATGAAAAAGATCCACCATTTTCTAATTGACTGGATATTACTAAAACAATGTAAGAGTTTTAGATTTTGTTAAAGTACTCCCAGATGTTTTCACTGGTCACTGCCCTGTTTTCTATTGAAATTCAGGCATTTGAAACTTCTCACTGATAAGAAGCAAATAAGACTAAAGAATTCTGATTGTCTAGTCAGATAGATTCCTGAGACATATAATTGGAAATTATTGGAATAGTTTTTGATAAATGACATTGATTATGCCCAGGGATGCTTGCACAAGCTGTTTGTGACAATTTGAGATAAGCTTGTTATATGAAATCCTTAAAGGCCAGGAGGAATCTCAGAAGGAATCTGAGAAAAATTGAGTCAACTCCTATGTGGTGAGCTCACCCTGACTAGATACCAGGTGCCTACCGAAGACACTTTATTGCACTCGCTCCTAAACTGTATAAGGGAGAGAAAATACAACAAAAGGCTCACAAGCCAAGGACAGGGAGATCTCTGACCAGTTACTGTCACGGGAAAAAAAAGACTAAAAGTGGGGTAATTAGCTTAAATTTATTACCAATCATGACAAAGAGTTATAATAAGAAGTAAAACTAAATATTAAAATACCTTTCCCCCATACCACCTCTCTTCTTCCTAGGTTTCTACCTCTCCTCTCCACAGTGGCAGAGGTGAACAAGGAATGGATTTTTTGATCAGTTCATCACAGATTGTTTCTGCTCCTTCCTCCCACTTCTTTTCTACAAAAAGGGAGTCGTTCCACAAAGTCTTCCAGAAGTTCTGCAACATGGGTCTTTCCCACAGGCTGTAGTTTTTCACAAACTGCCCCAACATGATTTTCTTCCATGGGTAGATGTCTTCAGGATCAGACTGCTCCAGCTTGGGTGCCCCATGGGGTCACAGCCTCTTTTGAGCATGTCCAGCATTTCTGCTCCACTGTGGCCTCCATGGCTGCCAGAGCAGGAGCTGCCTCACCATGGGCTGCACCATGGGCTGCAGGGGAATGCTCTGGTGTCTGAAGCACTTCCTCCCATCCTTCTTCACTGACCTTGGTGCATGCAGAGTTGTTGTTCTCCTAGTCTCCCTCCTGCACAGTAACACTTTTCCCCTGCATAAGTTAATGTTAATCACAGAGATGTTCACCATCATTGCTAATTGTCTTGTCTTTGGCCAGCTGTGAGTCTACCTCAAAGCTGTTTGCCATTGATTCTATGAGACACAGAGGAAATTTTGCAGATTCTCACAGAACTCCTGTAGCTCCCCAGCTACCAAAATCTTGCTACACAAATCCAACACACTCTAGCAAGACATCATATGGAAACTTTTTTATTCAGTTATAGTATAAAGAATCCTAGTGAAAAAAGAATAGGTCTATTTCAAGGAGGAAGATGGAAGGCTTAAAGCAGACTTTCGGAACTCAAATAATGCAGTTGATGAAGGCAGGGAAACTAATTGAGGTGATTAAATGACATTCTGCAAATGTGGAAGAATATAGAGAATCTATTTGGTATTTGCAGGAGGCAATTTGTATTTTCTAACCTGCTGACTGGGACACAAGGAGACCTACCCAAAGGTACTGCATCATGCTGAGAAACTATATGTTTAGTTAGATTCAAGGGGACAATCTTATAACAACAATGTAGATAAACAGCCTTTAGTGGATAAGAACATCCTAATATTTTGCACATCCTTTTATAGTAATCGCTTAAGAACTCTGGATTCAAATATGGTCTTGTCTTGAGCAGCAATTTGTTGGAAATTTCAACAAATCTAATGTGGTTTGTTTTATGGCCTACTGCAGAAGCACTTCTGTTTTTTATTTTTAAGCTATCTGTTCTAAAAATTATTTGCTAAGCAATATTAGAGGAGACTCAGATAATAATGGTTTTTTATCTAGTGTAATGGTTTAGTGTGGAACCACTTTTTGCTTGGGAATGGGAGAGCAGACTGCAGTGATGGAGGCAACTATGCAGACCTCACAGTCACAGAAGGAGGAAGGGAGGAAGGAAGGAGGAGTGCAAGAGTGGAGACTCCTCTGCAAGCAAGAACACAGGCTGTTGGAGGGCAATGACAGGACTGAGAGCCACCAGCAGCTCTGGGTGAGTATGCCCAGAAAGGTAGGAGACTGTGTGAGGAGGCGGCCATGATGCAAGCAGGAGAGCCTGCAGGCCACATAGACTATGGTGGTTTAGCCCTGTCTGGGTGCCAGATGCCCACCAAGTTGTTCTGGCACTCCTCCTTCTAAAACAGACAAAGAAGACAGAAACATAACGAGAGGTTTGTGAGTCAAGATAAGGTCAGGGAGATCACTCAGCAGTTAGCATCACAGGCAAAACAGACTCAACTTGGAGAGATATGGTTTATTAATGAACAATCAGAACAGAGTAGGGAAATGAGAAAGAAAACCAAATATTAAAAACACTCCAAGTCCTCCCTTCTTAGGACTCACCTTCATTCCTCCTCAGCAGCACAGGGGATGGGGATTGGGGGTTGTGGTTGGTTCATTACAGATGGATCTTGCCTCTGCTTCCTCTCAAGGGGATATCTCCTCACATTTTCCACTGCTACAGTGTGAGGTCCCTCCCACAGGGAGTTAGTCCTCCATGAACTCTTCCAACATGAGTTATTCCAATGAGCTACAGTTCCTCACAAACTGGTCCAGCATGGCTCTTTCCCACAGGGGCAGTTCTTCACACACTGCCCTAGTGTGAGTCATCCACCAGGAGAACAGTCCTTCAGGTAACGACTGCTCCAGCCTGAGTCCCTTACAGGATCATAAGTCCTGACAGCAAACCTGCTTTCTGGCATGAGCTTCTCTCTCCATGAGTTCCCACGTCCTGGTAGGAACTTGTTCAAATGTCGGCTTTCCACAGAGTCACAGCTTCCTTCAGGTATCCATTAGGTCCAGTGTGGCATCCTCCATGGGCTACATGTGGATCTCAGTTCCACAATGGTCCTCTATGGACTGCAGGGTCAGGGCCTGCCTCACCATGGTCTTCATCACAGTTCAAAAGGGAATCTTTCTTCCAGGGCCTAAGCATCTCCTCCCCCCTCTTCTCCACTAACCCTGGTGTCTACAGAGATGTTCTCATATTCTCATTCCCTTCTGCTGTTGCTGCACTTTTGCTGCAGTACAACAACCTCTTCCCCTTCTGAAATATGTTATCCAGAGGTGTTACCTCAGTCACTAATTGACCAGGCTTTGGTCAGCTGTGAGTCCATCTTAGAACTGAATGGCCTTAACACTGTCACCTACAGAGGAAGCTTCTAACAGCTGTTTAAAGAAGCCACTCCTGTAGCCACTGCTCTACCAAAACCTAGCCCAGGCAAAACCACTACAGACCCACACAGGAGGCTGAGAAGAGTTGTAACCCTCAGGATGAACACACATCACAGCACCCTGTGTAGGGCTGCCTGGCATGTTAAGGGATCCCACGCTTCAGTAGAGAAGACCAGTGAGGAGTCTGCCTTAAAGAGAGACAAATGGCAGAAGCCACCAGGAAAGGACTGACTGAAACCCCATTCCCTACCCTTCTGAATTATTCAGGAGGAGACATCAGGATCAAGGCTCTGAGCCTGGGAAAAGGGGCAGGGCTGGAGAAAGGTGGTCTGAAAGGACTGGTTATGCCATTTATCATTGTGCTACTCTGTTGTGTTTTCTGTTCGGTTTCTGTTTGTTTGTTTGTGGTGAATTAAATTAATTTTTGTTTTCTTCCCCAAGTTGAATAGTCTTGTCAATCATCGGTGATGAGTGAGCCCTCCCAGTCCTCAAGGATTTCCAAAGACCCTTGATACTTATGGCTGATCATGGTCCTTTGTTCCTAGATGGGCCTAAACCAGGACACCAACATTTAGCTTCCAATCGCTGAGTTCTGGTCATGTGCTTTAGAATTATATTAATTTAAAAGTGTAATAGTTGTAGCTGACAGAATAGGTATTCAAAGTGAAGAGTTTATCTTTTGGGTCTATCATCTCTCTACTTGTTTGGAAGACCAGTGTTTTGCATGAAGGTAATTAAATATACAGCTAATGAGTTCAAAACTAGCTTGAATTAGACGCAAAGATAGCTAACATGTTTTGGGGGTCCAATGATAGACCTACAAAAGACCTTTGACAGGTTGTGATGAAGAGTTCTGATGAATTATCACTGACTTCCTTGCATCAGTTTGAAGTACATGCCAGAACTTAATAGTTAAGTTATATCTGTAAAATGCCAAGGTTGAAAATTATTATGATTCTTCTATGTGATCTAACTTTGTGAAGATTTTATTCTAAACACCACCAGTAAATACTGCTGTAGAAATACCAAATTCCAATGTTCTTGAATGATAAATTTGGCCCAGTAAGACCAAGATACTGAATCTACGGTGGAACTAAGACGTTTTAAATAAATTAACATGAAGAAACTGAAGAAGTTTGGTTCTGGAGTGATGATAGTTCTGAATCAGATAAATACTTAAATCACCTAACTGTAAAAAAAGGCCACATGAATGCAATGTAACATTCTGAAATACTATTGATGTGGTTGCATATAAAGAAACTCAATTTATCCAGATCATAAAGTATATTCTATAGTGGTTTTGGTGTTGTTTTGCTTGGAGATCTCAGAACTATTGACCACAGTGACAAAGGATAAGGATTCTCTGTTTTTAATCTGGGAGTAACAAGTCTGAACTTTTTTTGCAGGAGTGCATAAAGGTGGTCACTGTCTGTCCTGCTGCAAGCACATTCATCTCGCCTAAGAACTCCAAGGGACCTGGGTGTGATACTAACTTCATAAGTATGCCACATACTGCTGGCTTTGATAAATTGACAAACCTTAATTGCGTTAGCCAGGTTCTGAATACAACATTTTCTGTAGATAGAAAAGGGATATCAACCTATAAACAGTAGATACTGTTGGGTGGTTGAAAACCTGTGATGCTTAATGTCAGATAATCCAAATTCAGTGAGACATCTTTCTTGTTAATGAAAATATTGAGGATGTAAACTATGTACAATGTATCTAAAAGAGGTGGATTGAGGAACGTCATCGTCATTCACATAAATGAGAATTCATTAACTCTGTATATATACTAGTTACTGGGTTACTGTTAAGTTTTATTGGAGTGTTTGGGCACTTACTCTTGCATGATTTATTTAGCTTACTGGCAGGCTTGTTAAAAATTAACCAGTGAATCCATACAGTAGATCCAGATAAAACATCTGCTGAAGTGGGAAAACACCCAAGCTTTCAGGCTTTGGATAAAGCTACCCAGTCAGTTGTTTTGCCAAAGCTGAAATCTTGAATAGCAAAAGTAAGAAAAAAAAAAAACAAACGTTGTACATGGAGAACACAGAAGAATCTTAAAGGACCTGAAAATATTTTCTTTGAATCAGGTTGCAAACTACAGCCACAGTCCTAGTGTGTACAGTTCCTTCCCTCTGCTCTTTGATTTCTAGGAGAACGAAATATTTACATGAAATCCAAAGAACAGATATTTTAACCACAGACTGTGATTCTCACAGCAGATTTACAGTCCTGAAATTATAGAATCATGGAATTATTGAATGGGAGGATTGGAAGGGACCTCCAGAGATCATCCAGTCCAACCACACTGCAGAAGCAGGTCAACCTAGATCAAGTTGCATAGGAATATGTCCAGGTGGGTCTTGAAGACAGCCAAGGAAGGAGACTCCACAACCCCTCTGGGCAGCCTGTGCCAGGGCTCCATCACCCTCACAGAAAAATAGCTTTTTCTTATATTTAAGTGGAACTTTTTGTGTTCCAGCTTCATCCCATTACCCCTTGTCCTGTTGCTAGCTACAATAGAAAAAAGAGATGTCCCAACCTCCTGACATCCATCATTTAGATATTTGTAAATGTTAATAAGATTTCCTTTCAGTCTCCTCTTGCACCAAGTCATCAAATGAAAAAAGGTCGTTCCATCTCATACAAAACAATTATCCAAATCATCATGTTTTCTTTCTTGAAAGAAAAGTATTTGCTTTGCTCTGAAGGTTTCGAGATTTCCAGTTTTACCTACAATGTATCCAAAGTACCTGTAGATGAGAGTTTCTAGAAATAAAGCCTGTTAGTCTCTACATTACCTACATGAATTTCAGCTGGACATTCCTTCAGTTTTCCTTTCCAGCTAATCTACTGTTCATTTATCCATACAAATATATAACTACCTTTCAAGTGAGAACATTTACAAAATCCAAATGATATTTGTTACAATATTATATGGAGTTAGGCACTAGACAGGTTAGGTACCTTATTCTCAGAAGTAAATAATGCACACATCTGTGTAGCTCTTTAGACTCTTATTGTGTGTATATTCAGATCACTATATTGTTTGAAAATTAGATTGAGCTGTAAATGTGGAACCAAATAATCTGATGTTTCATCTTCTCATGCCAAAGCCTGTAATGAGAACTGGGAACAGTACAGCTTAAGTCCTTTTCTGTGGCAATTACAAGGGGAGTAGGAAATGTCTTTAGGGTTGCAATTGTGACTGCAGGAGGTCAGGTGCTTCCTTACCATCACACAAATGCATTTCAAAACAAATTTGAGACCTAACTCCAAAACAGAAGAAAGCTGAATAAGTTTCTGGAAAGTGATTACAGGCAACATAGTTAACATTGTTAACTATTTATTGTTAACTATTCATGTTAACTATTCATTCATTGTTAACTATCCTAATTCATGGAGAAAGGTACTCTAATCAAATCAAGATATGGTTGATTACTTACTAGTACATACTTCTGAGTGGAAGTGAAGGCCAACAATAGGATAAATGAAGAGAAGGTAGATGAAAAAGCCATGCAGTGAAACATATTTTCTGGATTAAACACAGGGTTCCTTTACTTTGTAAAATCTATTCACAACCAAATACTTTGCTAATGCTTTTGCCAAAAGCATGTAACTGAATTTGAGGACTATGAAAATAATATTGATTTAATTTTCTAGCTTTTTAATAAATTTCTCTGGTTTTACTACTAGGTTTGAATTCTCAAAATCCATGTTCTCTTAGTTTTTCGCATATGATAATAGGTTCATGTAATCCAGTTTTGGTAGCAGTGGAGTGACAGGAGTGACTTCTGTGAGAAGCTGCTAGAAGCTTACCCCGTATCTTAGATAGGGCCAGTGTCAGTGGACTGAGATGACTAGTGATGGTGCTAACACCTCTGTGATTAATATATTTGAGAAGATGAAGAAGTTACTGTGTGATTGTTAAAACTGTAGCAGAAGAGATGAGTGAAAACAAGAGAGCAAGAAACCTGTAGACACCCAGGTAAATGAAGATGGAGGGAAAGAGGTGCTTCAGGCACCAGAGCACAGATTTACCTGCAGCATGTTTTACAGCCCATGGTGAGGCATGTTCTGCCCCTGCAGCCATGGAGACCACAGTGGATCAGAGATCCACCTGCAGCCTAGTGAGGACCTCATGCTGGAACAATGAGATGCCCAGAAGAGCCCGTGACTCCATGGAGAGCCAGCACTGGTGCAGTCTCCTGGCAAGACTTCTGAATCTGTGGACTCATGTTGAAACAGGTTTATTGTCATGACTTTTAAATCCATAAGGGCCCCAATCTGGAACAGTCTGTTCCTGAACGACTATTTTTCTTGTAGATGAGACCCATGCTGTAGTCTTTGAGACCCTCAAAGACTGCTTCTCTCATGGATGAAACACATGCTGGTTCTGTTCATGAAGAAATGCAGCCTGTGCAAATGACTCTAATTGAAGAAGTTCATGGAGGACTATCTCCTGTGAGAAGTATGTGTTTTGGGTACTGATTCGTTGCTCTAAAATTTATTCTATTGGATATATATGACTGGAAATTCATGTAAAAGGGAAGATATTGTCAGGTCTGCTAATTTTCAGAAATAAATGTCTCAAAATAGTTTGTACCTCCAGTACATATATTTCTTAACACTTTTCTCAAAGTGTGTATTAAAGAAAGATTTAAGAATAAAAAATATTTTTTAAAACATTTTAATGAATTAGTATAATTCTTTTGCAAATGCAGCAATACATCTCTTAAGTTAAAAGGTACAGCACAGGTTACAGAATTCTCTAGCACTCCACAACTAAGTCTTATTTAACTAATTGAATTAAGCAGTAATTTAAATGAAGAAAATATGTAGGAGTTAAAGTAAAAAAAAAAAATTAATTTAAATAAGCAATTGAACAACCTTTCTATAAGGACAGCATAAACAGATTGCTTTGGAAAGACTGAACATAACCCATAATCTTTCTAGTAATGATGTTATGCTTCAGATACAGTTTTAAATTGTGTTTCTTTTTTATTCTAAAGTAATCATAAAAGAAATGCAGAATGGTTTGGAGCCATTACAGGTAGACAATATTTAAAGTATCTATGAAACAATTGATTGCAACTTTTCCAAATATAAGAAATATCCTTTTCCTATCATAGCCAAAGCAGCACACTAGCATTAGGACACCAAACTGACCAGGAGGTAACAGTCTAGAAAGATGATATGGATGAGAGTTTATGCAGTAAGAGAAAAAAAAACCAAAATATGGAAATAGTGACTTTCAGAGCAAATCAATTTATAAGGAATTCAGATGACATGCAAGAGAAAGATCATCTGAGTACACTCTATGTCCTTCACTATATGTAAGCAACAAATTATGTTGAAACTATCTGAAGGAACAGAATCATAAATTAAAAAAAAAAAAAAAACGACAAAATTAAGTGCCTGTAAATTATGGTAACACCCCTATTACCTGAGACAAATGTAGACTAATTCAAAGTAAACTGAACTTTCTGTCTTGCTTGCAGTGGGTTGTTGCAAAGCAATGAGTTTTCTCTTCAAGTCAGTGTTGTAGTGATATACATGGCATGAAGGAAGTGTGAGAAGTCCACCCTCTGAGAAGAAGCATTGGCAAAGACCATCTGTGATGAACTGACCACAACACCCACTCTCTTGCTCCCTGCACCATTGGTGGAGGAAAAGGTGGAAATCCAGGAAGAAAGAAGAGGTGAGGAGTAGTGTTTTAAGATTGATATTTTATTTCTTATTATCCTACTCCGTTCTGGTAGCTATTAAATCAGACTAATTCCCTCTAAACTGGGTCTTCACTATTTTTTTCTGGACTTGTAAGCCCTTCATCATATTTGCTGTATATCTCACACCTCAAATACTGTGTTCAGTTTTGGGATGCTCACTGGAAGAAGTACACTGAGGTGCTGGAATGTGTCCAGAGATGGGCAATGAAGCTGGTGAAAGCTCTGGAGAGTAAGTCTTATGAGAAACAGCTGAGGGAGCTGGAGATGTTTAGCCAAGAGAAGAGAGACTGAGAGGAGACATGATGACTCTCTACAACTACCTGAAAGAGAGCTGCAGTGAGATAGAGATCAGTCTCTACAGTAACTGCATTAGGATGGCAGAGGCCCCAGCAAAATGGGAGGAAAAAGATGAGTAGGATTGTTGTGGATTAAGACAAGGGCAGGGAGGGCTCACTGTCAATTACCATATAATACTATATATAACCATGAGGGTTATCATGAATATAAATTACAAAAGTAACAAAAAGACCAGGGAAAACAGCAGCTCATAAAACCTTCCCATTTTTTACAGTGTTGAAAACAGTATATATGCAATTTGCTTCTCTTCAATTGCTTTTCTTTTTCTGAAAACACTGTTTTAAAAAAATTAAAAGCTCTTTCCTATCTTAAGTATATGTGAACGCTATATATACAGAATACATGGTAACATTGGCGCTCAGGCTATATGGAGATGAGTACTGCAAAAATGCTTCTAAATAGTAGAGTGAATAAACAAACACAAATACTTCCTCCTCCCATCCTCTGCTTACATAATTTCAACTTCATCCACATATTAGCACTTTGCCACAATAATTAGAAACAGGTAAACTCTTTATTGTATGCCTACATAGCAGTGACAGAATGAGTGCCTTAAAATAATAGAGCTGCACAGAAGTTTCAGAGTATTAGAAAACATTAAGCAACAAACTGTCAACATCATAAGAAAACCTCGGAGGTGACTGTATTTCCCTTCACTTTCTAATGAATGGCATCATAACTGTCATTTTATTAAAAAGCAATCTTACGCAGTGTAAATAACAGTAAGTGTTTACTGTGTCAGTTGATCCTCTGACAACTCAATAATTTCAAATTCATTTACCTACAAAAAGAATGGGAACATGAATTCTCAGGTAATTAAGAGGTTAAAGAACCCCTGCTCATTAAACAACATGAATTCCTTTCAAGGTCAGGAAAGAGTAAGTTCATTAATAACAAATGGATACTTTTAGATTGTGTTCACTTTCATATTGTTTCATGGCTGGGTTTGGAAGTGTAAACTCATTGGGAGTGAAAACAGCTATAAAGTAAAACATTATAGCTGAGGTTCTTGTAAGCTTGGAGAGAATAAATTTTAAAAAAAATACAGAATGTTAATTTTAATTATTTTTCATTCCAAAAATTTTTCAAACCTGCAATTTATTACAGAAACAAACAGGAACATAGGACATTCCGCTTGAACACTAGGAAAACTTCCTCACTGTGAGAGTGACAGAGCACTGGAACAGGCTACCTGGGCAGGCTGTGAAGTCTCTCTGCAGGCTTTCAAAATCCTCCTGGACACATTCCTGTGTGATCTGATCAAGGTGAATGTGGTTTAGCAGGTGTTTTGGACTAGATGATCTCTAATGAAACTCCCAGTGCAAAAATATAGATGGACAGAGAGATAGATTATTTTGGAAGCTTCAACTTACAAATATTTTTTCATCATGTTAAGACTGAAATTATTTCAAAATTCTTGTTTTATTACATTACTTCAGTTATTACAGTTTTGATTTGTGGCTTGAAAGCATATAATACTATAAAAGTTTCAATGTTTTAAAATTTTGAGAAGGAAATTAAGCTCTTGATAAACTAATTAGAAAACTCATTTTCAATATTTTACCAAAGTGACTGAAGGCCAGTAAAAAAGATGCCAAAAGTATATGCTATTCTGATAACCCTGCTTCCCCACAGCAATACATATGTGGAATAGGTATACACTCATAGTTACTGACTATAAAATATCACAAAGCTTATTAAATGGGAGTGAAAATACATGGAAAATTAAGAGTCAAATTAAATAAGGACAATTGTAAAAATGTAATGAAATTAATCCCAATATTATTAGGACTACATAGCTATTTGTATACAGATATTTTTACTTAACTGACATACCTATAGATATGTAATAGATCACAGTGCAAACTTAAAAATCTAGTGTCACGCAGTAAAATTTACAGTTATTACAACAGGACTGCAAGTACATAGAAGAGTGGAACCTATACTGTAGTGAACAAAGGTAATTGTAACAGACTAAGGCATATAATTCAGAAAGTCAGAGAGAACAGATAGATAATTTTTTGTTTTGTTTTATGTGTGTGAAATGTCTTTTCCTCTTATAGACTGAATCCTTTTAGGTATTTTAAAAACCAATTTCTTTGGCATTTACCTGATTAGCACACTGAGCTTTATCTTTCAGCTACACTTCAGTGCCTATCTAGTCAAAGTTTCTTTGCATGTTATTTGAGGAAGATGTACTGTCATTTGTATGCTACCTTTTTTGTAATGCTGAGTCAATATTCTTTGGGAATATCACCTTTTTTAAAAAAAAAAAAATCTATAAAAGTCTCAACATGTCAAGATCCTAATAGACAAAAGCAGATTAATTACCCCTAGCAGATATAAGATTATAAACCAAACTGGTTTAGAAAACTAAAGTTTTGTGTTGTTCTAATAACTCTCCTCGAAGATTATTTCCTTCTCTTGCTTAATCCTCTATAAAGATGTAATTCTTTCTATGGTGTTAACATCTAACTTATTTTAAAGACTGTATTCAGATTTTATGTTATTTTTAGATTTATTTCTGTGACCAAAGGGCTGGAATAACAAAGTGTCAGCTTTATACATAATTTTAAGGAAAAAATAACCAATAACTGAGTACACATACTTACAAAGTAAACAAACTTAAAAAATGTAATCTTTGTTTATTGATTTTTTAGAAATAATGCCACAAGACATCTAGCTCTCTGCATTAAACAACATCAGAAAAAAAACTTTGTAAAAAATAGTAACAGAGAAAAGAATATGGATACCATTTCAAATCTCTACTTGATATACAATTAGCATAGGAAGCTGTGGATAAAACTACATGGCAATCATCAAAACTTCTCAAAACATGCTTCCTTCCCTAATTTGCAACAATAATTTCTAAATCACAGTTATTTTACACAAGTTCTGAGTTATATGATAGTCTTAATCATAGCAGATTTTATTTTCTGTTGGATCTCATTTCAACATAGGAGTCCAGACTTGATTTTCCTCCTTTAAATTACACTATATTTTGAAGAAAAATTTTATCTGTGGAGATTTTGCATTTTTTATTTAGTATTCATAATTTCTCAACCTTAAACATTTCTAAAATATCTCGCAATTTCACTTACATGAAAAAGCATTATAATTTAGTCCTTATGTTACAGAAGTAAAAGTCTTCTAAGCAGCCATAACCAGCAAAAAAAAAAAAAAATAGGCTGGTACTCTTCCCATCTTCTAGTGCTCTTCTGATCTATAGCTGTTTTCATCTCAGAGGATGTATTAGCCTAACGTAACTTCTCTGTCCTTAGCAATCCCCACTGGATTTCTGTTCTTTGAACTTGCCTAGACCTTTGGAGACTTTGTTCATAGCATCCTTCGGTAGGAATTGTTTGACACTATGCCTCCTGCTATGAAAAGATGCTTTCATTTGTGTTCAGGCTGGCTTCCCTCCTGGTCCAGTTAGCTCCTCTTGATGTATGTAGGACAGGTGGCCTGGACAAGGTGTAATATTTTGTTACAGTGCCTTACAATAAAACAGTTGTGTTTTGTTTTTTTTTTTTAAAATAAGAAATTATTTAAAAAATAAAAAATAAATGGAGAAGCAGACTCACCACAGCCTACTGAGGACCAGCATACTAGAAGCAGATAATAACACTAATAGGGACTGACTTCATCAGTTCATCATCTTTAACTGAATGTGGCCAAAGCTCTTTTTGCAGTTTTTCCATTTACTTTAATTGATCCTTTGCATAGTTCTCTATGTCTGCACAATCATACCTGAATTTTAATTTTTCTGGTGACTCATGTGCCTTTAGTTGAACTCACTCAGCAAGGCAATTCATGATACTGTAGTAGTAAGACCCAGTTTATGAATAACACAGGAGTAGAGAGACTGCAGCAGTGGCAAGCGTTGGAACATATGGAGCACAAGGTATGTACTTCTAGAGTATGTATGCCTCTGATCTCCTGGACAGGATTTAAGGTTTTATCTGACTAAGGACATTTAAAGCTACTACAGTAGATATTATTGAGAAGTAATTTGTGTATAACTGTAAAACTGTAATTTATGCATAACTGTAAAATTGTAAAGATCTATGAGGTTCTTAAAAGTATACAGTTTGCATAAGAAAGGGATAACCAGAAAGTATGTGTCTTTGAATTGGCTCCAGTTTAGGTCCAATCTGTTGCTAGTCTTAAGGAAAAAGCACACCAAATAGTCTAACAACCCATAGGGAACAAAAAATATAGATTTTGTGTTCAGATGTTCCTGTAGTGGTATAATTTCTTTTGCTTCACAGATAGGAAAGCTTCATCAAATCAACTGTGATCCTAGTGATGTGGCTCTGTAGCAGTGATAAAATAAGTGGTTCTAAACATTATTCTGCTTTATGTTTTCCTACATTGCTGACATAACTTTCATGAATTGTGTGAGATTTTCTAATTGAGAAGCTAGGTTAGCTCTGGTATCAGTATTCCAATATGAAGAATAACTGGAGATCTATATATCAAACCTTAATTACTTGTTTAAAAAATTTTCTTTATATTAATGTGTTTCCAATGTTTTTCTCTGTTTTTTTTCTGCCACTGGGCAATGCATGGACCCACAGAAGTCTCTTGAGCTTGAGTAAACCAACTCTTTCAATATAGTGTGATATTAAAGACATATTGAATCCTCACATGCAAAGTTGGAAATCTGATTAAACTCTGTTTGCATTTCTCACTGACTCCCTGCAGATGGTGCCTGTCTCCTGTCTTCTCTCTTCCAGGTGCTAAGATTTTCTGGCTTTAAAGGTCAGAATACAGTGAGAGCACAGAGATTGAACTGCTTGTGGATCTCTGAAAGACTTTTGAAATATTATGTATCATTAAGTACTAAAAGGCACTTATCTGGCTCAGATATTAAACGAGTGGAGAAATTTATTCCTGGTATGTCTGTTCTATGCCCTAGTTCAAGGCAGGTTTCTGTCACATCTCTGCATTGTGTCTATATTTAGTAAGTGGAAAAGTCTCCATACTTTGCCCAAAATCTTACAGAGCATTACTCACAAAGAATCTAGAATAGCAAAATCTGTCTTTTTGGCATTCCAGAATAATTTTAAAATAGTAGAAAGACTTCAACTCAAGCATGCAAGGTTTGTACCTCAACACTTTCTGATCTAAGAGAAAAAACACCACTAAAATAAAAAAAAGAAACCCAGCAAGAAGGAATCAGAATGTCACAGAAGAGACATATAATAAGAGAAACAAGATTGAGAGGAAGGTGGTTTTTGTCAGGACATTATATAGTTCTAAGAGTCATTAAAGTCTTCAGCACAGAGTCCAGTAACAAAGGGAGACAGTAAAGGAATAAGGGCAATTTAGAAGACAAAGCCAAGAAACAAATAAAGATAAACTAACTGGAGAGACTAAGAAAGGGAATGAGATAACTTTCAAGGCTGTCTAAATACAAAAACCTCTTTAGGCTTCACAGAAGAGGAAATCACAGTTCTGAATGATATTTTTCTGCCATAGATAGGGAGGAATACAAGTCATGTATGAAATTATCAATTAGACTTCATTTTCAAGGTTCTACTGCAAAATTGTCACTATAATATTTTACAATGTTCTTTTTCTAGAAGACTAGACAGTCCAATTTAGATAATAATACTGTTCTCTTTGAAACTGTAACAATCATATGTAACTTGGCCTGAATAACAGTAATAACTATTGTCATTTTGTATGTTTTCCTTTACAACACAAGTTGGTTTTAAATTATTTTTTTAATTCATATTAGTGAATAAGATTGTCATGATTGTCAGGATTGTAAATCTGGTACACTATATAATGTTATATGCACACTGGATTTTTCTTCAAATTCTTTCATCTTATTATCATATGTTATGGAAGAGTTTTCTAGAGTTGTACCCACCCAGGACTGTTTTAATGTAATTATCAGTCAATACTTACTCTGCCAATACTCTGCCAATGCAAAATTATGTTGTTTTGTTCATAGTAACTCTCCATTTATTTTTTTTTTTCTCTTATTCATACTTATTACCTTTGAAGTATTATTGTTTTTCTATACTGGTCAAAATGAACATATATTTTGCTAAAAATAGTTCACTTTATGACTGAGTATCTTTTAAAGTTCCTAAAAAAGAAAAAACTTCACAAGATTTAAGCATTTTCCCAAATTATGATTCACAATGTGCTGATTTTTTTTTTTTAAAAAGCAACGTGTATTTTTTTCATTAATGCCTCCACAAATTGAGCTGGATTATGTATCAGCATTTAGAATGAGCTATGAAAGATTCCCCTGGGTTAATTTTTTGTTTCTCTCACAACTGCCATAACAATTTCCTGGATTCACAAAATCCATCTATAGTCTGTTGACTTCAGGTGATTTATACATGTATTTTCTATTTCCTCAAATCTGAAGTATTGTGAGGATATCCAGAATTTGTCCCTGTGAAGCAGCATCAAACTTCTCAGAAGAATTGCTTTCCTTCCAATGCAGGAAAAAAGTTAATCAAAGACATTATAACTCACTCATTAGCATAACGCCTATCTACCTGTTCTATAATTTAATGTGAAATAATCTGAAGTTACATCACAGGATTAACCTGTTGTAGCAAACATGGAAAATTTAGAAATTATATTTTCTGTCAGGTCTCATGTATGTTCTGCTTGTAAAACCTGACTAGAATCTTGTAGTATGAAAAAGAGGATAAAGATCAGAATATTAATGAAAATCAAAAAGCTGACAGGTAACCCTATTTATTAACATTCCTCTGTGATTTTAGTATGCTGCTAGTACACATGTGGAGGGTATTTCAACAGCTCTTGAGAGTTAGTTATCCTGACCCCAGCACTACTTTCAATCAGGTATTGGCAGTTTCAGTGTGCACAGCTGTTTTTGTCCTCCAAGCACAACGATAAACCTGATATTGTTTTTTCTGGCACAAGCCTGAAATGGCTAGTAAAGGTATAATCTAAAAGTAGAAACTATAGCAACCTATGGCTGATTAAATATGTCAGGGAACAAAACTGTACACACAATAGCTAGACACCAAACTGGACTTTTGGACATCGGAAGTTTCAGCACCTGACGAATGATTGTACAAAAAATGTGCAAATCTGAGGCTCTGCTATAACTGTTGCTGTTTGTCGCACTAGAATCATTAATAACTTCTCTGCTTCAGGAAGTGTATGTAAAGGTACTCCACTGCCCTGCTTTTACTCCGTACTCTAAAATATCTTCATTGAGATGGATCAGAAGTAAAGATCTTCCTAGACTGACATCCTGCTCAGGTCCCTGTCTAGGATGAAGTCTAAAAGGCATATAGAAATTGTAAGTAGAAGTATGTTTTGTCTCTGATTTTGCTCTGTTTCTATGTGGCCTATCTCCATATACCAATTTATCATACAGAAGATGAAAACTCTTCAGTACTGAAAATCACAAATACAGAAGATACGAAAACATCTGTTAATGACTTTTAACATTATTGTTTGCCTCAAGGTGACAATAAGCTATAAAATAGCATTAATTAACATTTTTTTCTTCTAGGTGCATCTCTGAGAATTGTAGCTATTCTCAATTACTGATACCATATTTCTGAAATATCAAAGTTTATACTGATATTGTGTTGTACACATGTGAATGCAGATTTTTACTATGAATAATTTCTTGATTTGTCTGTACAAATTCTCAAGTGTGTAACATTTTCCTTTCATCCCTGTGTTTCCTGAACTAAAAGAGGTGGATTCAGGAAAGTATTCTGCTTTTCTATAGAGTGAGGTTTCAATACTCACTATGTATCTTGCTGGTAAAACATTGAATTGCTCTTTTTTTTTTGTTTTTGTTTTTTGTTTTTTTCCAGAGTCTAAGATTTCTGAGGTACTGCAGGCACACAACTTTGCTCATTCGCTGTTTTTATCTCACACCTAATAATGCCTTCTATGTAGTATGGACATTTACAATTGGGAGACTGAAATTACTAATGAACACTCAAATTGCTTCAACATCATTATGTTAACTTGAACATTACATGCTAAGTATTAGAAGACAATGTGAAAGAGTTCCAAAATATGTATGGTTTCAATTGGATGCAGTTAGTCATTGATTTGCCAGTCATATAAAAAAATCAGTCTGAAGGTAGTCAGAAGAACAACCCTGATAATACATCTTGAGTGGAACAGAGGTGAACAGTAAATGGGAAAAGAAACTGAAGTATAAGTGTGAAGAGAAATAACTGAAACTGGGATAAAGTAAACTACTCAAAAGGTTCAGTTAGATTTGTAAGAAATAAACAAGAGTACTTACATAACAAAAAAAAAAAAAAAGAAAAAGAAATAGGTAACAGAGCACTAAGGGAATCCTAAAGGAATTTTTTTTTTTTTACTATGAAAATTAAAATAAACTAGCAAATTCTAAATATATTACGTGGAAGAATCTACAGACTTAAGTACTCTGATATTTCACATAGTTTTAGATCCTGTCGAGTATTCCAATTTTCAGAATAGAGAGGTAGATTGGTTTGTTTGTTTGTTTGTTTGTTTTTTTAAAAAAAGAAGAAAGCAGTATATCAGATATCTTCATATGGTTTGACATTATTTATTAAATAGTCAAAAGGATGTCTACCAGAAGAGAAAGAGTTAGTGATTAGCCACAGTTGAAGTTTAGCAAGATACTGAGCAGAAATCAACACAAAACATGTCTGTACTCTGTTCATTTCCTAGATGTAAAACTTGATTAACATATATATAGATGACTTTAAATCACCTGAGGCTAAGCCCAGAAAAATTTATCTTATGGGAATGTAAGCTCAGCAACTTCTTCATTTTATAAGAAAGTTTTAAGAGTCTTAAAGGACGATAAGGATTTGCTAGAGATTTTTAAACTATGCTTCCTGTTTTCTTTCCGACATATTGATGGATTTGTTTTTGATTGGAAAAAAAATGTAATTTCTTTTTACAGAATTTGGGAAGACACCTTTATTGCATATGTGCTTGCCTAATAAGAAACATGTGGCTTGTACAAAAGAAGAGTCTAAGAGAACAAAAGAACTCTAGGTGGTTCAAACTCCTGTCTAGAGTAAGAAAAGTTGTATTCTTTCAAAGCAACAGCCAATTTAGCTATAAAATACTGCAAAGTTATAGGATCTTGACTTTTCTAGTAGCATGTTGCAGAGGTAAGGTCAGTGGTAAGCTGTAGTGGGAAAGCCACAGAGTGTAACAAAAGCTTTTTAATAGTTTCTTTTAAGTTTATGTCATGGTTTGGCCCAGCTAGCACAGAAGCACCACGACAGTCTCTCACTCAGTGCTCCCATTCACCCCCATCCTCATTAGGATGGCAGAGGCCCCAGTAAAATGGGAGGAAAAAGATAAGCAGGATTGTTGTGGATTAAGACAAGGGCAGGGAGGGCTCACTGTCAATTACCATTCTGGGCAAAACAGACTCCAGTGAAACTTCATTTTACTACCTAGAAGAAAAATAATGGAATAAAAGCAAAAAGGGAGTAGAACTATGAGAAAATTACAACCGGAATTTTAAGATCTCCCTCCTCCATCCCTCCTTTCTTCCCAGTCCCAGCTCACTACTTCCAATATCTCTACATCCTCCCCACTCAAAGGCTTGGTGGCGCAGGGAATGGGGCATGTGGTCAGTCTGGATGATCTCTGCCACTTCTCTCTTCTCAGATGAGGAGGACTCCTTGCACTCTTCCCCTGCTCCAATACCCTGTGCCTCCCCTAGGACACATGATGTCCCCCTAGGACACCTCCCCTAGTCCTTAATGAACTTCTCTGGTGTGGCTTGTTCCCAGCATCTGTGGCTTCTGCCTCTGTCCTTCACACAGGATGCAGTCCTTAATGAATATCTCTGGTGTGGATTCTTCACCATGGTTGCAGTTTCTGCAGATATAGTATTTCTCCCTTGGGACATGGCCTCTTCTGGGCATAATTTTAAAGAGCTTCTTTGTCATGGGTTCCTCCCCTCAGTTAGAGCTTCTGTGAATATTGAGTCCTCCCATGGGACATGACCTCCTCTGGCCAGCGTCACTGTTCCTGGCATGGGATGTTCTTTAGCAAAATGAGTCATTGCCCTTGATGCAGGGTCTTTAAAGAAATGCAACTAAATCGCAACTTCACCAGTTCCCTGTAGAATGCCGTGGAGTCTCTGCTCCAGCACAACTCCTCCTCTCTTTCCTCACTGACCTTGGAGTCTGCATAATTGTTTCAATCTTCCAACTCCTTGCACCACCACCAGCCAGAAGAAGACTGGACAGAAGATGAAAGAAATGGGAAGAACCCTCCTCTTCCAACTTCTTATAAAATGATCGTGGAGGCTTCAAATTGGCTCAGCCCCAGAAGTGGGTCTGGCTCAGAGTTGGGGAGAGTTTTGAGCAGCCTCTCATAGGAACCATCTTTACAACCCCTTCCCCCTTACTAGAAAAGGCTGTCATATCAAATCATGACAGTTTATCTAGAAGAGACAGTTAAAAAAAAAGTTATTTGATTTCATTTGCCATCAGCTTGGATAAGGTACAAGGCAAGAATTCTCCTTCAGTTTAAATACAAACAATTGTCCTAAACTGGGACCTGGTCACTTCATTAATTTGGCTTATTTGAGATTTGACAAGATGAGTTTGCTACTGTCAGTAACAGAGCAGCTTTACTTGCAGTTTTATGTATATATATGTTACTGGGCCAGAGCAGGGAAGGAAGACTGGAACTCACAAAACCCAAACTTCTAGCAAGAAGTTTGTTTTCAAACTAAACCAGAATATCACAGAATAACTGCTTAATGGTTTGAAACTAGATTTACCTTCAGTATAGATCACCTTATTCTAAGATTGGAAGAGCAGAGGCCCTGTCAAATTGACCAGTCATACAGCAGGGAAATGCATGTATGCTAGTTACCTAAAAAAAGGACAGCATTCAGAAAAAACAAAACTGGAAACTACAACAATTATACTAAGGATTTAAATCAAAACATATAATGAACATAAAAGATTATTGAGGAAAGATACTTCGTACAAAATTATATTGGGAACAAAAATCTAAAATGTAAATGTGCATCTATGATATCTTAATTAAACTTTGTCTTTTAATAAAAACATAAATATTTATTTGAACAAGGCAGTCACATTCATGTTCATTTTACTCTAATCTTTCTGTCTAGAAGGCAGATCAATCATAGAAAGAGAAATTAAAAGTTGTTCCCCAAAGTAGGGAATCTTATTTAAAAATTCTTGTTAATTTGAAGGGATCACAGATGTATCTGTCATGACAATGATAGAGAATATAGCCCAGAGAAGATAGAGGAGACTGCAGGACCTGACTGAATTGTACTCCTATGTGGAGACAGACAACCATTTGTTAACATAAATTAAACCAATCATCTAGATGGTTTCAATGTCAAAGACATGATATGCAGATACATCTTTATGAATGAAATTACTCACTGGGGGACAGTGCAACACCATGACTCAGAAAAGACAGGAAGCAATAGCTGAAACTTCACCACTTCATCAAGAAAAATGAGAGCAGAGTAGTTCATCAGAAAGCTTATCAGATGACTTATTGGAAGCAAATAGAAGGGTTGTTTTCTTCAATTGGAAAAGATCTAATCAGGAATGACAGTTACTGAGATATACCCTTAACCAGCTTGCTGCTTCTATCTCTTACAGTGAGAATTCTCACTGTTTATCTTCCATCTGAAGAAGTCAGAGGCAGGAGGCAGGAAACTATTCAGTTCATCTAAATACAGTTTGCAGCACATTTATATTCCTCTGAGAACTCATCATATGGCAAGTTTCTTCTGCCAGAGGCAAATCAGTCATAGGACATATAGGGCAGGCCTGAGATAAAAACCTAGAGGGATATCTGCAGACAATGGGCATTTTGTAATAGCTTTCCTGCAGAAAACAACAATTTGGATATCCTTTCTGAACCAATTTCAATACCTAGATTCCAAACCATCACCCTATGGTGGGGATCAGACAGACCAATGGAGACAGTGTAGACACTTCATAATTAAAGGTCCATTAGTTAGCTCACCATGGTGGATTTCAGAGCATCATCTACATTGTTGTATGAACAATAACAATTTAAGGACCTCCTCTCCTGTTGCAATAAATGATGTGAGGATTTCTCCAAAGCTTGCTTTTAGCAGATCCAAGACAACAGATCCCTAAAACATGTTAGCAACTAAAGAAGTGGCTGATTTGAGGCTGATCACAATGAAGAGATCATAGAATCATAGAATGGTAGGGGTTAGAAGGAACATGTCCAGGCAATGTGTATTACAATACAATATGTATTCTTTCCTTTCACAAGGAGTTCCTGCAGCAGGGAAAGTGGAGGAGCAGTGAGGAGGTATGTCAGGAGCCAGCAGTTTTCATGAGGGTCCTGCCAGGAAGGGGAGCAGAGGCAACTGCAGGGGATTTAAATGGCCCCCAGGGAGCTCAAGTGACCAGGAGCACGGTGCAGCAGTTTTAAAATTATTTTAAACTAAAAAAAATGTCAATTTAGATGAGATGTAATGAAGACATTTTTTTAATGTGGGGATAGTGAGACATTGATCAGGTACCCAGA
The DNA here is from genome assembly GCF_028858725.1 of Colius striatus. Classification (NCBI taxonomy): domain Eukaryota; kingdom Metazoa; phylum Chordata; class Aves; order Coliiformes; family Coliidae; genus Colius; species Colius striatus. The sequence goes on from NC_084790.1 coordinate 31,571,893, forward strand.
GAAGCTACAGATGCCCCATTCTTGGCAGAGTTCAAAGTCAGGTTGGATGGAGCTTTGAGCAACATGATCTAATGAAATATGTCCATGCCATTGTCTGGGAAGTTGGAGTAGATGAACTTAAATGGTCATACATTGTATGATTCTATCTTTGTATGAAAAAATATCTATTTTTATGAAACTTTAGGAAACAGAACATTGGAGATCTTTAGACTACCAAACTAAAAAAGGTTCGTTTTCTTTCTGTAGACATAGAAGGTAATGTACTGCCTCAAAATGAAATGCTGTTATTTTTACATCTTTATTCAGTAACACAACATTTGGGAATCAAAATCTAACTGTACTTGACACAGTTGAGAACTAAGCAAATATAACTCCTATTCTCTCTCACCACCCTTTTCCCCATTGTTAATCTCTTTTCTAATTCAGATTCCAACTCTAGGAGGAAAGCAGAAATACAGCATACTTGAGAGTTACATGAGAAAGCCTGGTTTTATTATTTCATCCTTTCTTAATACGTAGTGTGGTTAAATCTATGCTGAGGGATGCTGCCTAATAAAAAGAAATATTTTTCCTGACAAGTAAAGTTAGGAGAATAAAACCAATTCTATCTTCCAACAAAGATGATTATCTGGTTTTCTTTTGATTAAAAGTGTTGAGATCTTGACTTTAAATCAAATATACCAATGATGGAGCACTACAAAATGATGCTGTTTGCACATTGCAGCTTTGCATAGAACTTCAGCATCTGAATGTAATAATTTTGCTCTACAAGACAAAACTATATATTTTAACAGACAGTCTTAAAGAGGTTGAAGGCTAGAAGAAACAACAATGGGCAAAAATAGGCTGAGGCAGTAAACAGGATGGATATAGTGACTTTATTTTCAGGAAATTAAAAGACTAAAGAAAACTGTCAGTGCTAACAGATTTAAATCAAACATGAGCTACACTTTACATTGAGATTGTGGTCTTCATGCTTTTTGAAATGTCTACATCCAATCTCCAACATTGTCAAGATATTGGTAGAAAAGATGTAAAGTGAAAAGTCTGTTCACGGCATAATTTAATGGCTGTGCATAATCGTTGAATTTATTTCCTTATTCTACATCAAAGAAAGAGATGGAATGATCATGTTTCCAGTCTTTGCCAGAATTGTCCTCTCCAATGTGATTAGGAAGAGTATTCTTCTAATAAAATTGAAATTTTAAAGAGGTACAAAGTAATGAAGAAGCCAGATGTTTAAACCCCCAGGCAGCTTAAAGTAGAGATTAATAGGAAAGAATAATGTTTACATATAATGTAAGTAAAGCAAATAAACAAGAAATTGATTTTTGCTTTTGTTTTAGTACCGAAATGTAATATTTCATTTTCCACCTAACCTTCTGTACAATTATTTATTTAATAAATGGTATATTTCATAGAGAAGTAGTAAAATGCTCTGTAGATGTATTACTATGCAGACCATAATCAAGTCATATAAAGCCAGCTCTCTAAGCTATGTATCAGTATACTGTCATCAATGAATGTGGTAAAGTATATATTGAAAGGGGAAGATTTATTGAGCAGGTAAACCTGGGAAATTTGAAGAGTTGACTATGGGAAGAGAATCTAAGAAGCATATAGTTTGAAAATATAAGTATGCAGGCACAAACTCTATTGCAAATTGTTCATCTGGCTTTACACCATGAACTAGAGTCATTTTAGACAGGGTAGGACAACAAATGCAAATATATTATGGGAAGCTTCTTGAGTGTTGACTCCTGCTAGCATTGCTTGGTGTTTTAATTGATATGAAAAGCTTGACTACAGCCTTAAGTACTGAACAAATGATGATGCACAGGTATTCTTATTTTAGGAATCTTATATTAGTAATAAGATCATTTTAAGCTTTCAGGTTTCCATATCGTATCTTTAGGAATTCAATGATCGTATGTTCTGATTTGAGGGGCAAAAGTACAAAACCAAGCTTCAATAAATTCTCTGAAAACATGTTAAGCTTAAGCAATTTGAAAGAAATATTACCTGAGATGACTGATTAACGCCATGATCCCAAAGCATTATCTCCTTGATGTGCATTTAACACTGGGTAACTGTTGACTGACTTTAAAATATGAACTGCAGAACAAAGATTTTAAAAGACATAATAACAAATGTAAACACATTACCAGGATTCTACTGCAATGTTGACTCCCTACTTGCAGTCCTTCAGAAAATTAACTCCACATTTCTGCTGAGAATATGCTAGGCACAAGATTATATTTACTTTATCATCTTCTGTGATGTTTCTTTCTAACATTTAAGACACTTTTAAAGATTTACTGGAGTTACTTTCTATACAGATGTCTGGGCACAGCGGTGAATTTCTCAAACAATGATTCACAGGCACATAAGCCTAGGCCAGGGAGACCTAGAAGATTACTTTGTTCTGTCTGGAGTGTTTCTGAACTCAAGGTTCCAAACTCAAAGTATCCTTTTGAGTGACATCATTGTCATCTTTACAAAGAACCTCTCAGAAGTTTTCATTCTATCTATGGCATAATGGCTCATCTACGTGGTTGGAAAGTTCTGGGTAGACAGGGTAGCAAATTTAACTCTTGAAGGGCTCAACTCCCATCCTAAGAAAAAACACCATCTAACAGATGAAGGAAGGGAAAATAATTTGCAGTCATTCTGCATTATAAAAACAAAACTAATGGATAAAGAAATAAGAGATTACCTACTTTATCTGAAACTTTAAAGGGAAGCAAGAGTTCTAGGATGCAGTTTCTGCTCCAAGGACATTTAGAGATCTGGGTTCTTTTACTGAAATTTTGCTTATTTTAGTATTCTATACATCAAACTGGAATAAAACAAAACAGAGAAAAAGCAAACAAGAATTAAAGATAAAGAGAAGAACATAACAAAGAGTGCATATTTGCATAGTTGGTAATGATTAGCATCAGTTCTGAAAGGGTAAAAAAGACAGAAGAAAGTAGGTAAGGACAGACTAAGGAAAGGAGAGTTGTGATCCCTTTAATACCATTAAAACTTTTTAATCCCCAGTAACAGGCGAAGTTTCAGAGGATGAAAGAGTAAGATCATGGAAAGAAATTAATGAACAAAAGTGAATTTCCTAAAAACACCGACTGCAAAAGATGCAAGATGGAAAAAATATAAAGCATTTCAAAAGGAGACTAAGAAAATAAGCCTCAATACTCTAACTCAATTACATACATGTCCCAAACATGTATACAGTTCCTTTTTAAAATACAGAAAAATACAGATACAAGACTAAAACTATTGTGGGAATAGAAAAGATATGTAAGTCATTTTTTTATTTTGAGAGAGAGAAGGAGATATTTTCATAATATCTGCTGTGATTTTCTGAACTCTTCCACAGGCTAGTTTTCATACATGTAATAGGATACGAGATCCTAAAAGACACTGTAAATACTTATTTAAAATACAGCAACAGAAGGAAATAATTGATAAGATTATAGAAAGTATTAATAGAATCTGTTTTTATAACCTAAATTTATGTTCATCTGCTAATATATGAATAATAGTTTCTTCTTTGCTACTTAAAACTATGACAACGACTCCACAATTTCTGATCAGGGGTTTATACAGTTATATTCTAATGTTTATGAGTTAATAAACCTGAAAGGAATCTTCATCCATATTATTTTCACTTTATCAGAATGAACACTTCAGTAGCACCTTAACATTTTAAAACCTAACTAGCTGAGTAATAAAACACGATACAACAAGTGACACCATACCATACTTTCATTTGCACTTGCAGGTTTGAATGAGCTTCCCCTTCATGTTTTTTTCAAATTTTCGTATCAGTTAAATGGAAAAAGTAAAATGAATGGCTAATCAAGGACATTTATAATATTTGAATCATAATTTTGGATTTTTTAATTATGTTAGAAAATTATTTACTAGTTTCTGTAAACAAATTTGGACAACATCTGCCGTCTCCAAAGTGCTCTAAGTCCCACTACCTTTTTCTTATTCTTGACTTTATTCATTTGTACATGTGAGATCATGTACTCTGTTCATTCTGCAACTTTGAGAACAACAAATAATTACCATGAAATGTAAGCTGGCCAGACAGTTGATAACAATTTAAATTTGTATAGTTACTTACATCCCAGACATTGTCAATACATAGCTCTGTCATTGGCATGTCATATTCCCTTAAGCTTCAATGTAGTTTTATGCAGAAATGTGACATTATAAAAGTGTCCACATATTTGTGGTTGTAGGCCAACCCATTGTTCTCTACTTTATAAATATTTTCAGGAAAGCATGTTTTTAATTCCATTCTAGATTCTGTAGTTTGGAAGTCACCATGCTAGGGTAAGAGGAGTGTGAAGGAATATTTAGGTGTAAGGTGTATTTATTTTTATACTTGGATGATGGATAAAGGCCTTCCAGATTGGAGGGATGTAGGCACAAATATAGCTTGGACCAGCCAGCTTGAATAAAGATGGTACGGACAAGTTAATGCAGCTGGCAAGCTACTTCAGAAACAGGTGCTGCAAGTTAATCAATTGGGCCCTGGGTGATCTCATGGGCAGAAGCAGCATATAAGGAGGTAGCTAGCAAAGGAAGGGTGACTTTGAGTCAACTCTGGTGGTTGTACTATGTTGCCCGTGTATATGTCTGCACGTGCACTACCTAGACTCTCTACGTCTTTGAGTGAATATTGCTTGCACCACTACAACAGAGGGGAGTGGGCAGGTTACTGTGAAGCTACTTAATTCCATATTTAGTATAATTTGCCAGTCTTGCTGCATGCAGTGAGCTATTATCAAAATTATTATCAATTATCAAAACTATGCCACAATTAGCTTTTCCTACTGCTGATCTGCTTGCTGTTTAAGCAGATATATTTCTTTTTGTCATTTTTATTCAAACTCACAAATTCACACAAAAAAATTTATCAATCTAGTCCTTTACTTTTCCAAGGTGAAACTGTATATTTATTGATGCACTGTGTCAACAGATGCAGAGTTTAGTCTCATTTTAAATGTCCTAAGGGAAGTTATTCCTAAACTAATATAAATATTTCTTCCCTTACCCAGTAGTTAAATCCTTTCAAGAGCTGTGGGTTGTCATCATGTTTCTTTATTAGTTATTACTTGCACACGATATAGATATAGTCTTGAAGTCTGACATTTTATCACAGGAGATTTTAAAAGTACTAGTCAAAGTTCCATTCCAACTGCAGACAGTAACTACTGTTATCTATACTGGTAATAAGTGCTCCACGTGTATATATCCAATTTTCATCTCTTACTGTACTCACAGTCCTGCAAAATACATTCCTTCAGCTTACCTTTTATATTTCATTACTTTTACTTTTTTTTTTTCTTTTTTGCATTATGCACAGTGAAACACAAGATAAAAGACCAAATGGCAGAGTTACTGCTTCAAAGATATTATAAACTAAAAAGATAAGAGACATAGGGAAGAAGTTTCAGACTGAAAGACCATTTACTGTACAACTTATGCATTAAAGTCATGTAATGTAAGCTGGCAAGAAACTCCTCACTACACCTCTTATCACACTAACTCCTTCTAGGTTTCATGAGTGAAATGAAAAGGAGCCCTGTGGAAGGTCAGGAAACAATAGCTATATGAAGGACAGTAGGCCTAGTGACCATGGACAGCAATATTGATGACCACAGGTAGTAATATCAATCTTGACTTTTTTAGTGTGAAGCAAGTGTTAAGATACATCAGCATTGTTAAGGCAGAATGAGAACTGGCTTTGGAGGCCAGGGTGAGACTACTGACTTTAAGGTGATAAAAAGTCAGACAATACAGAGAAGGCTGACAGGCTCAGGAAATGGCATCTCATTTTTCTTACTCATTGAAGGAATGTTTGCACTTGGGAATATCAAGGAAGGTGTATTCACAGTAATAAGATAGAAGATAATGAGGTCTGATTTAAAAGGTTTTAGCTAAAATTAAAATCCATGCAGGATAAACTCCAAAGAGAACAATCACACTGAGGATGACTAAGCAATCCTTAAGAAAGTGAACAAGGGTCTGTGAAGGCAATTTCCTTAAATTTTAGTTGAAAATACAAACTGTTAATAGAAAAAAGTGTTTCTCCTTTCTACTGAATAAAGTGATGAGCTGGTTTTGCTTACGTGGCCTAAATATTTGGTTACTTTTATCTTTGTGATAAGCCTTTTATAAAATCATATCTAGTTCCAGTATGTAACTGTTTTCAAAGTTTATAATTATATGCCTTCAGAATTACTTTTTCACCTTCCTATGGGTACTTTTAAATTAATTTCCCCAAGAGTCTTAAAATCCTTTTTTTTCTGAGCACAATCTCTTTTATTGCACATTTCTAATAATTCTGTAACACTAGATTTCCAATAGATGCTAGCAAATTCCTCTAATCTGACATAAATTGTGATTGTCTGTAAGGTGCTCTTTACTCTGTTGTTGAGATTGTAAATCAGAATGTTGGAGTTGACTTAATGTTACATCATTCCAATAGGGTCTCCTTAAGATGTGCCTATTTATTAAGAGTTTGGGTTTTTATTTGTTTACAGCTTTGTAATATGTCCATAGTCTATACCAGTTTCAATTTGATTCACAATAGACGTATACTACCATCTATTATAATTATGTGGGGGTGCTCACTGTTGGGAGTTTTTGTGGTTTTATTGTTTTCCTCCTCTACTATTGCAATTTTATCTTTTTTTTTTTTTTTTTAATTGACAACTATTTTGTGTGCAAGTTCCTTCAGTTTCCACTCTAAAACATTTACAGCGGTGTAAAGTGTCATCTCATATTAAGATAAATATTTCTTTTACTCAGTATAGAGCAGGTTGTAACCAATATACTTGTAGCTTCTGCTGTGGGAAGAAAACTTGCATTAGAACAAAAGATGTAGATGGGCTTTTAGTCTATACGGTCTTTCTGTGGTCATTCCTTTTCTCATTGGCTTCCTACATGCTTCAATCATCTTTTAATTTATTAGGAAACTGAACTGATATCTTTAGCTTGCCTTAAAACTTAAGGAACACACTTTATGTAACCCTTTGACTTACAGTGATACTTTGCAAATCATCATTATTTATGTCCAAAATCAGCACTGCTTACCTGAGAGAAATGAAAGACAGTCTTCAATGTCATTTCCCTGGAAAATGATGCTACGTTCAAGAGTAAAGCTGAATGAATTCTCAGAAAATTATTCTTCCTTTTCTATAGTAGAAATCAGTACACTCCACAACTGGGTTAGATACTTGCCACTACCGGCGACATCACTGGGCCATCCACACGGATCACTCAGCCCACCGACTGCTGAGGGGACAAGATGGCTACCTACTCAGTAGGGATGATCCTTTATTCCAGCTTATTGCTTGCGCCATGCACTTTCATCTGCTAATACAAGCACCTCCTTTCACTCCACCCCATGCCTGCCCATTCTGTACTCTCCACCTCTCGTGTTACAATCTGAGATCTTCCAGGCGCCTACAACAGATACTGGAACTTCATTAGGTTTTATTCATTCATAGTTTTCATCCTGCAGCTATACTTAATACCACTGGTTCTGACAGGTGGAAGGAAACGAAGGAAAATACTCATGAGGTGTCCAAATTCTCTTTTGTGACTTGATCAGAGGTGCAAAGATTGAACTTACAGCAATCTCAAAAGACCATGAAAGACCAGAGATTTCTATGTACTAACTTGTTTTCAACCTTCTACCTTTTATTTGAGACTTCTCTTATCTAGAATTTAAAATTAAATTTATCTTAAACTTAAAAATTAAAAAATCAAGTGGGCAGGTGTAACAATCAATACTAAGCTGAATCATAATATGCCTATAGTCTCTTGGTGTTCAAATATACATCCTCTTAAATGGCCATATTCTTTAACTACAAAGCAGGTACAACTTCTTCACTATTATGTTTTTATTCTACCCTTAGTACATATTATTTTGTGGTCTCTGTGAATGGCCTCTCATTATAACTTACACCACAATGAAAAAAGCAGGTCTGAAATGAAAGAGAACATCATTAGTCATATTTCCAGTTACCCTTGTTACCATTTATGGAGTTCCCCAGGCTCAGTGTCAGGGACTGTTCTTGTTAGTACCATTACCAATGATCTGAATGAGGGGATAAAGTGCACCCTCAGCAAGTTTACAGATGGATATGAAGCTGAATGGGGTCATAGATATGCTTGAGGCCAGGAAAGCTTTTCAGAGGGACTTGGACAGGCCTGATGGACTGAGGCCAACTGTATGAGCTTGAGCAAGTCCAATAGTGCTGGGTCCTACACTTTGGTCCCAGCAATCCCATGTAATGCTACAGTCTTGAGTCAGAGTGGTTGGAGAACTGTCTGGCAGAAAAGGACATGAGGGTGTTAATCAACAGCCAGCTGAACATCTCAGATGGCCAAGAAGGTCGATGGCATCCTGGCTTGTATCAGAAATAGTGTGATCAGCAGGACCAGGGAAGAGATTGTCCCCCTGTATTCAGCACCCACGAGGCCAGACCTCAAATATTGTGTTCAATTTTGGGCCTCTCATTACAAGAAAAGTGTTGAAGTGCTGGACCTTATCCAAAGAAGGGCAGAAAGGTTGTGAAAGTGTCTAGAGAACAAGTCTTATGAGGGACAGCTTAAAGAACTGGGGGTTTTTAGCCTGGGGAAAAAAAAAGCTGAGGGGAGACCTTCTCTATAACTACCTGAAAAGACATTGTAATAAGGTGGGGGTTGGTCTCTTCTCCCAAGTAACAACTGACAAGACATGAGGAAATTGGCCAAAGTTGTACAAGAGGAGGTTTGCATTGGAGAATAGGAAGAACTTTTTCACTGAGAGGGTTGTTAAATACTGAAACAGGCTGTCCAGGTTGATGATCGAGTCACCATACATGGAGATATTTAAAAAATGTATAGATGAGGTGTGGTTCAGTGACATGGTTAGTGTTTTGGCTTGGTAGTGTTATGTTAGTGGTTGGACTTTATCTTAAAGGTATTTTCCATCCAAAACAATATCGTGATTTTATGCATGAACAGAGATAGTCATATGTACGCTTTTGTTTTGCTGTCACAAAACTTGGAACAATAGACAAAGCATCCATTGTAATATGACTACTTTTTATCAAGATGATAACAATAATCTCACTCTTGCCTTGTAGTTTCCCTTTCTGCTGTGTTTCACTCATTTATGTTACTGATTTTGAACTGTTCATTGTAAACTAAGCTTCTTAACGGTCAACGGACAAGTTAAGGCTTTTCCCATTCACATTTATCATGAAATAGGCAACTTAGGGTAGGCATTACCTATCATATAATTCCTATAACCATAAATAAGCTTTGATAACTAGCTAGTCAAACATCTGTAACATGTAGACAGCTAAATTATGTTCAGTGAATTTCCTCTTAATGAATACAGTAATGCATCTTCAGAAAAATTTCTCAAATTGTCACAGAATTGTAGAATGGTTTGGTTGGAAGAGACCTTTAAAGATGATCTAGTACAACCCCCCCTATCATGAGTAGCAACATCTTTAAATCGTCTTTCACTAGTAGAATGTCCCTTGTGAAAATTTGATATTCCTTCACAGTGTACTGCATTTAATATTTCTATAGTTCAATTCTTTGGCTGAACAGAGAAGATTTAACTTCGTGGTGTTTAATCCACACTTGATGTTTAGAAGCTGACAATGAAAACTAATTATTGTCCACAAAGTACTGAGTTCCTCTATTGTGCAGTATGTGTATGGAATCTAGGGTAATAATGCAGAAAGCAGTACTTTCCATCATGCTGTTCTAGGATGCATTCTTTCCAGAAAGCTGTTGAAACTGAAGCTATTGCCATGTGCAAAGATTTCTCCATTGCAAAGCATCACTCTAGTTAGAGTAAACTAAGGTTAGTCATATAGATTTAAACTATAATTATACATTAATAAGGGGTGTTTCTTTGAAAACCTTAGATTTTGTTTAATCAGCTATATCAATATCAATTTAGACAAAGACTTTCTGTACAAACTCACTAAAAGCTTCAAAAATATGTATGCAGAACTTCAGTCAGAGTAGTAAGTATCTATGTTTGCTTTGCAACCTGAATTTTTATATATTGAGGTGAAGATTCCTTTCATAGTAAAATCTTCATTGCTCTAAAAGAGAATTTATTGTATTCTGGAGCATGAACTGAGATGGACATGAAGTCATGTTGCCTTGAACCACAATCAACTTCTCAGCACTCTCATCACTCTCACCTGTCTCTGTTACCATACCAAGAGCACAAAATTAGGAGGATTGTATTTCAGTCTATGCCAGACACTGGTGTCCTAGAGACATGTGAGATACTTTGAAATTTCTGTTCTCTCCAGCAGTGAGAGTGTAAATATGACTGTAATTTCTCAGACCAGACCAGGAGTTCCTCTCAAGTGAATACTTAAGAAAAGGTAAAAAAAATATAAACAAGCATATTCATTACTTTATTCTGGTACTCCTGAGCTAAATATAGCTTTTATGCATACTGCAACACTAAGTGGAGGTGTTTTCCATGAATCTTTCCAGTATTACTTTAAATTCATTTAAACTTCTAGCATCTACAGTCTTCTTGTCAGGGAGCTCCACAGTTGCAGCACACACTGCATGAGAGTACCTTGTAGCTTTTATGTGTGTTATTTCCTACTATTTAATTCTTCTACTACAAGAGACAGTGTGTGTCAATCTGAAACCCTTGCTGTTCTACAACTGGAATATGGATTTAAACTATTCTTAAGGGAATGTGGTCAAATTTAAATTTAAAACACATTTTGTATTGTCATTCTTACTACGTTATGGAAAAAAGATGAATCTTAAATCTCTCAAAAATGAAATGATCTGATCGTATTGAAATACCATGTTTTGAATACTTCAGTTTTGCAAACTATTTCCTTTTGTTTTGTTTTATGTTCCCATGAGTCAGAAATTTGCAACAAATAAGGCAACTTAAGGAAAACTATCTCAATCTATTAATCAAATATAAGTACTGTTGCATACTGTTAAGACAGGATGCTATTCAAATCAAGGAAATAGATGAGCACAGAAGAAAGGAAATATTTTAGAATTTTGTCATTCATTTCAATGAGAACAAAAGTGAATATTAAAGATGTCCATCAGATATAATTACTGGCTTGGATCTCTAAAAGTGTGTTTGGGAATTACAGGCAGCAGATGATATAATTAAAAATGTCTATTTGGCATTTACTCCATGTTTTCTGCTATAATCAGTGGCTAGAGGACTGTATATAGAGCACTTTAATTCTAGACTATCTCTCCTGTGAATACACACGTGAAAATGAAATGCCACAGCTATGTGAATCTTTGACATGTCTCAGTGAACTACTCCAGCATAATTCATAATTCACTTAGTATAATACAATGTTTACTGTTTTCCATCAAAAGCTTTACTATTTACACCTGCTCTGTTCATTCTAAATAATTTAAGACTCTTTTTTTTTTTTAAGGAAATATATAAATCTGCGTCTGAAAAGAACTGAACTAAAATAAGATATACCCCTTTGGGAGGCCTACCTTGTTACATTGTGTCATGTAGTTTAAGCCCAGCCCACAATGAAGCACCACACAGCTACCTTCTTACCCCAACACACGTCCAGCCAGTCCCAGTCTGTAGAATAATGAATACCCCAGGGAGATGGGAGGAAAAAAGGTCACCAAGGGACTCGGGTTTGAGATAAGGGCAGGGAAGGCTCCCTCAACAGTTACAAATCTGGGCTAAATACAATCTACTACTAGACTTGGGAAAGAAAACAAGAACATTTTAATCTACTATCAAATAGAAACAGAACAAACACAAACAGAGGGGAATGTTGAGAAAAATATAACCAGCACTTTAAAATCTCCTTCCTCCAACTCTTCCCTCTTCCTAGGCTCATCTCACTGCTCCCCATATCTCTGCCTCCTCTCCCCTCAGCAGTGCAGGTGACTGGAAATGAGGATTGTAGACAGTTAATCACAAATAGTCTCCGCTACTTCTTTCTTCCCAGAGAAGGCCTCCTCACATTCTTTCTTGACTCAGACAAAGGATACCTTCCATGGGATACAGTCCCTCATGAACCTCTCTGACATGAATCCTTTCCAAGGGCTGCACCTTCTCACAGAGTCCTCCACACAAGTCTCTTCCACAACTCCAGACACCTTCTGCTCCAACATCTCCTACCCACAGAGTCACGGCCCCTCCAGGAACAGCCAGCCCTCCATCATTTCCTCTCTTCCCTCATTGACCTTGGGGTTCTCATAGTGACTTTTCTTTCACCTGTTTCCTTCCACTACTTCGCAGAAAGAATACCACCTCTCTTCTGGCTGCTTCATATTAAAAAGTGATCACGGAGGTGCCCAATTACCTTAGTCTCTTAACAACTGGGATAGCATTATGTAGAGACCTACAATGTGTATGTGTAACAGCATTATAGGCGTATATATATTCTGCAAAGATTAGTAGTATAAATACATAAATATATATTCTTAAAAAGAATAAATAATGTGTATATATGGAATAAACCAATATATAATTCAGTTGCTTGGTTTGGACACTAGACTGTCAAATGCAATACGTTGTCCAAGATCCAAATGTGATTAATAACATCAAACACAAAATAGATTTCATCAGATTTCAGATAAAAAAAAGAGACTGGAACACACTTCTTTCTACTTCCACATAAACAACTGTGAAGTATGAAAAACAATGAAATCTAAGCCTAGGCATGTATGCCTAGTCTGTATACAGAAACTTCTTGTCCTTATCTTTTTCCATTACTTTCACATGTTCCCACTATACACTCCTGCTTTACAGTGATGTGATATTTAGGTGTTTCATGTCAATTTTTTTGATTGTTTCTCATGTGAAATATGCGTGTGTATACACAAACACTATAATGTACACCATATTAAGAATCTACAGATGTTGACATAGTAAACATGTGAAAAATAATTAACAATAAAGACATAATGGCCTTTGATTTAAAGCTACTTGTTTTAAAGACTTAAGAGACTGGGAGAAGAAGTTTCCAAAAATGTGTAATTTTTCTCTTACAACACAATAAATCGAGAAAATCTCTGTTGATTGTGCCACCAAGATTATAATCAATCTGAAATGAGATCAACATTGCTGTCTTGCCAAAAGAGGGCTTTGGCACACTGTCAAAGAATAGATTGTATGATACCAGAGATGTCTTTTTTTTCTCCTATCTTTAAGTAGGCCTTTATCAAACACTAGAGCAAGTCCTTATCTTTTCCTTTAACTAGTTCATTTTTAAATGTATGTTTGTATTAGAAATGTGGATGAAAAAGTGTAGAGCCGTTGTTAAAGCAGTTCTTAATTAGAAAATCTTAGGAGATGCTATTTCAGAACAGCAGTTTTAAGTCGACATATGCTTCCACCCCTGGAGCCATTCCAGTGTTCATTACACGTGAAAAACAATAAATCATTGGTTAGCATCCTAAACATTTCATTGTTCATTTCCAATAAAAACTACAATGTGAAGGCCAAAATTTGCTAAATGTTGTTTTTCTGTGCAATGCTAAAGGTAGAGGTCTTGCCTATCTCTTTCTAAAATGTATAGTTGTCATAAAAAACATATTTTGAATTAAATGATTGACATGTTATGGAGAAGTACCAATCTTTCATATCTGGGATGTGGCCATTTATGGTACACTGTTTTCACTGTATAATGACATTGATATTATTCTTTTAATTAATCTGCTTGGATTTCTGTCCATTTGTTCAGTCATCTTTTTCTTGCACCATTTTTTTCCAATATTTTCCTTAATTTTTCTTATAGTTTGTTAGTTGATATTTTTGTTACTCCAATAGCTTTATTTCCTTTTACAATATTTACTTCTTTTTCATAACTCTGTCCTTTCTTTTAATGTATTTTTTCTTTTTCTGTGTAATAGACTCTGTTTTTCAGCTTTTCTCCCTCATTTATGCTACTTTTTTGTCAGACTTTATCTCTTTCCCCTACTTCTATTTGTCTGCTAGTTTCTTCTACTACTTTTTTGAGATTCTTTTCTTTGCCTTCATGAATATTGACACTGTGTAATTATTTTTTTCCCTCTATGTGAAGCATAGAAATGTAGTGTTACATTTTCTTGTTTACATTAACACACATTTGCCCAGAAGTTGTTTGTATTAATACTTGATAGAAAGACATACAATTTACTACATCACTGCAGAAATGAAAGAAATATATTGTTTTGGAAATATTTCTAAACAGAATAAAACACATAGAAATCTTTCAATCCATGTGTTGACATTGTAAGGATGAAAATACAGACCATGAGAGAATCTGTAATTACTGGAAATGATGAAGCTATAAAACAAAATAAACAAGTAAAGAAAAATGTGTTAAACCTAACAAAATCGTGGATTGAAACACCTTCATTTCTGTATAGGTAGAGACTGTAAGGTAGTCTCTCCTCAAACTTCCATAACCCTAAATGAGTACAGTTCATTTTTCTTCCTATCACCACATTCATTTCTCATCCTTAAAACTTATATGAATTTAGGAGTAATTCAAGTCAGTTAAAAAAACCTTGGTGTGTTATGAGGCATTTCAGTTTCACTTACCCAAGCTTGTTCACCTCTCTTCTCTAACACACCTTACATCTGTCAACATTTGTTGCTATCACCACAATATATCCTGTACCTTCTAAAACATTATCACCACCTGTCAAAGCTGGTATGAAATAGCTTGCAAGGTTTTTGTGTTGATTTTAAGGAATTAGGAGCATTGCCCATGTTATTTATTCAGAGCTTATCTGCAACAAAATAGTAATTTTCTAGCATTTCCAGAATGCTTCCTGAGTAGTTTTGAGAATAGGCAGCTGGGATACTACAGTATCATGAGGATTAGACTTGTCTATATCCATCACAAAGAACCTTACTTAACTAAACCTGCTGTAGAGTATGCAGTCAATTAAAAGAAACTGAATCACTGTAACTATTGGAAATGGCATGTGTAATTCAATAAGAGTATATTTGTAAGATTCTCATTTCTTTGAAATAAAAAATTTGTGATTTACCTGGAGTTTTGTTTTGCCAGTGATTAATTTGGATGTGTACCTTCTCCCTCTTTGAATATGAGGAGGAAAGACTAAAAATTTACATTTCCAGGAACAAACTTCTTCTATGTGTACATTATTGTAATGTATTGTAATTTCATTGCAGTTGCATTGCATTGCATTTTCTCAATATTTGACCACTGCAGAGCATAATGAGACAATAATTCACTATAAAGCCTAAGCAAGACATGACCATGTTACAGACGATTATCTTTACCATCGATGCACTGCAGAGTTGTCACTCTGAAGTAGGCTAATAGATGAGGCTTGTACAAGTCCAGAACTGAATTGCTTTGGTCTGAAATAGTTATTTTTCCATGATAATCTTATGGTTTTGTTTCTTCTTATCCACTTCTTATGCTGAATTTACTAACTTCAGTTTTCACAGCCAAAACCAAAGGAAGAGGAAGAAGCACAGCAATATTCTACTTTTTAAAAGTGATTTATATAAGGAATCTTATAGGGTTACTGTCTCTTGCATATTTAGCAGTCCAAAAGACATAAGTCCCCAAATGACACTCAAATTGAAAATTATTTGAGAAAACGAACAATGTTTCACCATCATTTATACCAAACATGGCTACTTGGAACTTTCTAGTGCTTCTGATTTAGCCATAGTTTTTATTTAGTCTTATTTAGCCATAGTTTTCCTTTGTTCCTTCTGGCTTCCACAAATCAGACTTTCACTTACGTTAGCTAACAGCTACAGATTGGAGAGACATTGGAAGTTGTTATCAGTTGTTCCACTTGTAGTGCACCCATGCAATCAAGAACCATCAATCTGTTGACTTTGTTGCATAATTTGCAATATTCTTGCAGTAGGATTTTATTTGCTTCCAACTAATTGAAGAAAGAGATGGCATTTCATGGATTATTTTTATTGTTGTAGAGAGAAGTAACATTATGATCATAGGAGAGGTATGGGAATTACCTTTTGCCTCTCTTGGCTCACTCCAAAGGCAAGATGAAGTGTAGTGCTAACAACAGCTGCTGAGTACTTGATGGAATAAGCTATTTTCTTTCTTTTTTAAACATATCCATTTTTTTACCATCCTTATAGCAATGTTAACTGTATAATAAATGTATAACAAATGTTATAACTCTCTTTCACTATCTTACTGTATACAAACCTACCTACATGACTCAAAAAATGGTTATTTAAACACTGACAGGTCACCTGGTGACTACAGAAGTGTGGCTCACAGACTGGTTCAAACCATGCTCATAACTCTGTTTACTTGCGAGTACAATATGATCCCATCAACTTTCTCCTATATTCACCTGGGGTGGCCATGGTACTTGTTCAATGTTCATTTTTTAATTCTCTGAAGGACTGCTTACTAGCTATACTGATGAACTGGTCTCTGGACAGCTGCCCTTAGTCCTGTCCTGAGATTAGCATGTTGTGTCTATATAGAACCTTGAAAAGAGGACTTTGTGTAAGAACTCCCTTTTATGTATTGCAAAAGCTACTTTTCTGTGTTGCCAAAGAATGAAAAAGAAGCAGTTTTGCTAAAAGAATCCTCAAATAGAAATGTCACTTACCTCTTGTATCTCTTGTACATCCCAACATTCTGTCTCCTTTCCTTCAATGAAGGACATCCTAACAATACACAGGAACTTTCATAATGATTTCTCACGTTTTAAAGTTTATATTCATCGTCTCTCAAAAGCATATGAGGCTTTGGACTGTGCTCTTTCAAAAATGATAGAATTAATCATGCAGTTGGATCACAGCCACCATAATGCCTTACAGTACTACAGTAATGTACCAGAATTTTGATGAGTAAGGATGATAAGTTACTCCATAAAAATTAATCATACTATCTCCTAATGCATTGTGTTTGCAAAGACATAATATAAAGATAATAAGTAGGTTAACTTCTTCATTCAGCTGAAGTCAGTGAAGGTATTCTGAACATCAAATGACGTAAGGAAGAAGTTAAATCAGAATCTTCTAATTGATTTACAAATGTACTGGATTACATTTGGAAATGTTATTTTTTACATATTGCTGTTAGCTATGTCAACATCAGTATTAATGAAAAGTTTTTTAAAAAGCATTATTATAGCAAAAAAAAGGCTTGGCTCTTTTTTTTTAGTTAAACTTCCATCTGAGAACAGAATTTTTCCAGTAGATGTGGAAGCTATTTGTTTCTACATATGTAGCCATTGAGGCTCCATCCTAGCATAAATTTGGTTACTGACTCATTTATATCAGTCAAGTAGGTTCTATGTTTCACGAAGCACATAATAAACTTGTGAAATTCATTGTCATAAAATATCATTAAGACCCAGGATTCTAGTGTTTCCTTATAAAATTAAGTATTGTAATGGATAAAAAATTGCCACTCTATGTACCTACCTTGTAAAAAAATAAAGTATTACAGAAATCTATGAAGGACATAAAATTTTCTTGCTTGCAACATAACAGATGTATCTATCATATCTCTATGGAATGGAATTGCTATGACTTAAGCAAATCACTATTCTGAATACAAGGCCCATTTGCATGTATACTTGTCAATAGCTGGCTTTTTAATTTTCACTTTTGAGCTAATTTACCATACTGAAATTTAATAAATTTTCTTAATACTTATGTCAAGCATCTTCTTTACACATCTAACTATATGTTTAATGACTTTTGCACAATATTGGTCATATTTCTGATCATTATTAGAGATAAAATATTACATTAAAATAATTGTTCTGTAAAAATATTCCAATATAAATCTATTTTACTAGGAATTACATCTAGTCTTCTAATATTCTGAAAGAAAAGCAGTAATAATAAAGGCAGTAATAATAGAGAAAATAATAACAATCTCACATTGAAAGAAACCTATAAAAAACAAGAATGAGATAGTGGCTATCAATTTTTTGACCATTTACTGGCAACCTCAGAGTCCAGGTGCTAAGCACTGGAAAACATTTATTCCAACAGCATCTGGTACTTTGGCAGACTCCATAAGCAATTTTGTTTTACAGTTATAAAGTTGCTTCTGGGTTTATTACATGGTTAATCTGATGGGCTGACTTGTCCCCTGGATTCTATATGCCAGGAGCTAAAAATAAAGTGAACTGTTTTCCCATTACACTTGCATTAAAACTCCAGACTAAAATATCTACTGAAAATAGACAACGAAAGTAGACAACTCTAAGACTGACAGAGTCAATTCCAACCAGGTAATATTTCCCATAATAGCACAGCATATTTAGTAGATTCTCAAAGTGTTGGTTGATTTTGTGGTTTAGTTTTCCTTCTGTGTAGCTTCAGATAGATGATAAAATCTATTAAAAGCAACAGGAGGAAAAAAAAAAGATATCTGTATTTCTTACATCTTACCAACATCCTTCTATCAAGATACATCAGTGAATTATGTGCTGAGTTCTCTAAAAATAAAACATAAGCTGTACAAGTTGATCAACAGAAAGACATGTAAAAATATTGCTCAGGATTTTCAGCATTATAAAACAGAATTTCACCTGTAGGCAGTGAGTTGAGAGTACTCAGTCCTCCAATAAAAGTGACCTATTAGCTTATCAATTTTTGAAAATGTGAAAAGCAAAATAATAAGATCATAAAAAACATATTGCTGGATATCTACATTTAGGAATAAACTTCTTCAGCAATCTATCTACATAAAACTGATAGATGTAAAATTCATATCTCAAATAACCCAGACAGTGGAAATAAGTAGTGTGTTTAATAAGAAAGAATATTTCATGAGGTGGTACACAGGTTTTTAATTTGAATGTATGTGTTTTCACAGGGAGAAATTGGGTTTTTTTGTTCTATCACTAGTTTTTATAAATATAATTTCTTGAAAAGAAAGAGCTCATATAGTACAAATTACCTATTTACTCTCAGCAATAATATTCCCTTTACAATCAAAAACTTCCAAGAGTAAATGAATGTGGAAAGGGAAATCTCAAAATAGAAAGAAATGTAATAGAAGACATTACTACCTTATTCTTTGTCAAAATATTTTAACATTTGAGATATTTTGTGGCATTACAAGAAAGCTAGATATTAGATTAAGTCAGTTAATAATTGAAAATGTCTTAATAGGTCAAATATGTCTGTAACTGCTGGGGAAAAAAAAAAAGGGGAGACATGTTAATGCCTTGAGAACTTGAAAAAGAGAGTTATCCTTTAAAGCTGTGGAAGTAGTTCCATCACTATTGACACCAAAAAGAAGTTAATGTATCTATGCTGGGCCACTAATAGATTAAATTCTATACTCCATGCAGTTTTAATCCAGAATTCCTTCAGATCAGGGGAAGAAACATTTTCCATTAATCAGTTACAGCTAGAGATTCTGATCTCAGTTGTCTCAAAATGATTTTTCACAACAAATGAAGATTCCTATGTAAGTGTGTCTTGTATAAGATTTCTGAAAAGAAGCTGTGGTGCTGACTGCCTGTTCCTCATAGCTGTAAAGTACTAAAGGTCTACCTATACCTAAGGAAGCATAAGGCACTGCATGACTGACACTGGAATTGTTCTCAGCTGTATTCAAATTATCAGATCATTTACCATCGCAAGTTCATTACACTCAGCATTTCTCACTGTAAAGCTTTATAGTTATGTTAACTTGCAGCATTTTAGTAAGTCATTTCAGATTATGATCCAAACCATAATAATCATCAGCAAAGGTGAAAGCTGACCGTCATTCATTTAGAATTTAAAAAAAAATGTCCAAGACTTGAAATTAATAAAATATTTTTTAAAAATATTAAAAATAACAAAAGACTATTTTGTGACTAACAAATTATGAAGAGTGTTTTCCTCCAGATTCATGTCCCATGGTTACACTAAGCCCATGTCTGACTAAGTACAAGGATCAGTTTGAGGGCTTGTGCAGGACAACAAGCATTAACAAAATTCCACTCACTGAAGGAGAGGCATCCCATGAACACCAGCCTTGAGACTGTTCTTCTTTAGTCATAGCTGCTAGATTTCTGCAAGCATTTTGAAATATATAAAATATTTGTAAGCTTCCCTTATTTATATCCTATAATGATGTAGGTTTGTCCCATTTTGGTATGATGATAGTATGATAAATGCATATGATAAATCAATAAGCAGAGCTCCAAAGCTTTTAGTTTTGAGGAAACCCAGAAGTGACATCATAGAGTAGATATCCTTTTCATTAACCTGACAACAGTAATCTTGAAAGTAAAAGACTTTTGAATGTAACTTATGTAATTCACTGTAGAAACTCAGTCTTAACCTGTACAATTTTTTCTAATCTTCCCACAAGTGTCCAAAATAACCAAGCAATAATTAACCTTGCCACAATGAAAGATGAAGACGAACAATTGTAGTACAAATGATACTATCTCCTCTCCTCTGTATTTCCAATACAGAAATTGTATAACATTGCTTTATCTTCTTTTTATGTTAAAGGTCATTCCTCAAAATAGTGAACAATTACTGAAGATGTAAGGGATCTAATATTACTCTGGAGTTAGTCAAGAAGTGGTTGATCACCTGTGGAGTCAGAGGCCTTACAGAAGTTGACTGGTCCCTAGAAATCTTCTGACAGTTTACCAGGAAATATATAAACTCTATTCTGAATGAATCATAGAACTGAAGAGTATTTTAAAAACTAATACAAAATTTCACATCAGGAAAAAAATTGTATTTTCATAGCATTTTGATGAAAACTTGGGCATATTTGGACTTTACCTCACTTATGACAACATAATTGACTGGCTAGATGAGGAGAGAGCAGCGGATGTCATCTACCCTGACTTCAACAAGGCTTTTGACACTGTCTACCATAATATTCTCATCAAAAAAATTCAGTCAGTATGGCTTGGATAATGGATAGTGAGGTGGATCAAGAACTGGCTGAATGACAGAGCCCAGAGTGTCATGAACAATGACACAGAATCGAGTTGGAAACCTGTGGTCAGTGGAGTTCCACAGAAATCAGTTCTGGGGACAGTCTTGTTCAATGGCCTGGATGAAGAGACACAGTGTACCCTCAGCAGACTGGCTGATGACAGCAAACTGGGAGGACTGGCTGATTCACTAGAAGGCTGTGCTGCTATTTAGTGGGATCTCAATGAGCTTATGAGTTGGGCAGAGAGGAACTTCATAAGGTTCAATGAGGACAAGTGCAGAGTCCTGCATCTGGGGAGGAAAAACTCCATGCACCAGTACAGGCTGGGAATTGACCAGTTGGAGAGTAGCTCTTCAGAGAGTCCTGGGAGTTCTGGTTGATAATAAACTGAACATGAGCCAGCAATGTGCCCTCATGGTCAAGAAGGCCAATGGCATCCTGGGATTCATCAAGAAAAGTGTGTCCAGCAGATCCAGGGAGGTTCTTCTCATGCTTTACTCTACCCGGGTGAGGCCTCATCTGGAGTCCTTTGTCCAGTTCTCGACTCCCTTGCTCAACAGGGACAGAGAACTTCTGGAGAGAGTCCAGTGCAGGGCCACCAAGATGATCAGGTGACTGAAACATCTTTCATACGAGGAAAGGCTGTGGGAACTGGGGCTGTTTAGTCTAGAGAGGAGACTAAGGGGAGATCTAAATGGTGAGTGTCAGGAGATTTTTTTTTTTTTGTTATATATAGTGACAGGAAAAAAGGAAACGGAAAGCAGCTGGAACACAAAAAGTTCAGTTTAAACATAAGGAAGAGCTGTTTTACTGAGAGGGAGCCCTGACACAGGCTGCTCAGGAAAAGTGTGGAGTGTCCTCAGGAGGTTTTCAAAACCTGCCTGGATGCATTCCTGTGTGACCTGATCTAGCTGGACCTATTTTTAGCAAGAGAGTTGGACTAGGTTGTCTGTAAAGGTCCCTTCCAACCCCCACCATTCTACGAGTATATGATTCTATGTAAATTTTAGTCATATTATGAAAGGTGGAACTTAGTTTTCAGTTGTAGTAGGGAAGGATTTACCTCAACTAAAGAGCAAACAGAGGCATAACAGACTAATAGAACACTGTCTTGGAAGCACATCACACAGTGGTTTTGTAACAGATCAACTCCAGAAAGCTCAGATGACATTCATATGATATAATGTTATCCATCTCAAAACTGAGTTTCTTTGTCAGAGATAAATTCATCAATAAAAACACTTAATCACCTGATAGCAGGACAATAGTGTCCAAAATGGATTAATGTGACAGTTTTTAATGGGATAATGTATTTTCTCTATGCATATGTACAATCATCAAAAATGGAGCCTAGATGATTGTAGTGCATAACATCCACCTTTTTTATAATGACTAACCTGAAATGAGTCTCTCCCTTCTTGTATACAAAACATAGTGATACTGAGGTAATTCTTTGAGTTTTCTACCAACTGTGTGGTTCCTTGCAAGTTGATACTTGTGTATGTTGGTGACTTATGTTTGTAAAACAGTTCCTAAATCAGGACTAGGAATAAGTTTATTTTTTGCTGAGAAAATGTGTAAAGTCAAGAGAGTACATGATGCCTCCTGGTTGTCAGAAGCATGCAGCAAGCATTTCACTTTTCAGAAGAAAACATATGAAAATATATTATTTCATGCATCCACATGGATATCTGCACTTATTACATGTTTTTCTACCCTTCTTTTGGAAGATGTTGTTTGTGAAAGTTGAAAGAGAAAATTATCACAGAAAGATCTCACTGAAATCTGCAGATTTTTTTTAAAGATATCATTTACTTTACTTTAAATGCCCTTATTCTTTGTTATCAGTTCAGATCTGAGCTCTACAGTCAAAATTTTTCCTATTCCTGTGGATTGAGTGAAAAAACAAGTCATTCTAATATCTAACCACAGAAATTAGCTTTAGAAATTTGAATTTTATAGCTACGCTCTTGTGGTTTCTTCTTAATGCTCTGTACAGCAGTACAAATTGCAATAGCAGAGCACAGGGTGCAAACAAAAGTATTTTCAAGAGCATCAGGAAGAAAACTGCTTCCCTCAGATTTTTCGACATGCACAGTCCATTCCTCTTCTGCATATCTGTGTGCAATAAATCCTTTTCAGACTTGTAAAAGTCCTTCTGTACAAACTTGTTCTGGACCTGCAGTTCATGATGTATTGTAGTCTTCACGATGGAGTAAATTCTTGTTCTGATTTAAGCACAGGAGTGTCAATCTATCAGTTCACCAAGAATTTTATAAATTGTCATGACAAAAATGGTCTAACTGAATGGAGAACCTACAATTAGAGGCTGATATAGTAAAAATTATACCACAGTTATTTGGACAAATATTTTTTAATATAAAAATACTTTTTACAAATTGTTTTCAAAATCATATAATTTTTAGTGTGTATTCTAAAGTCAAACAAAAGCATATGAAGTCACTATAAAGCCCTGAATTCATGATACATGCTTCAGAACATTGCCAGTGAGCATGAATTTTTACCCTGAATGTATCTGATGTATTTACAGAGTATCATTCTTCTTCCACAAAAGGAAGAACATTGCCTACTCCACCAGAAGACAAAGAAAAATTGCAAATTAAATTTTTAAACAGGTTATATGTGAAGAGATTAGTATATATCAAAAGACTCCCATAGACTGTTGGAACTGTAAAACCTTAATGTCCTTGGCCTGCTTATGATTTACAGGAGGTGTAAATATATCCTGGGAATTAGGTGCAAAGACATAGCATGTGCAAATCTTAAATTGTGAATTAATATCCTCGAATGAGTAGCAGAAACTCCAAGGACATATTTGTCTACAAAAGGAAGGGTTAAAATAGACTGTTCTTACTAGCTATCATTTAAGATATACTGTGGTTCATGACATCTGAGACACCACATCTAAAAACTTTTATCATATCAAGTCCAGACTTCATGCCTAAATGTCTAAGACAAATACTGCCTAGAAGGCAACTTGTTAATACATTGGTATTAATGGCATTTGCCTCCTTTTCTTTGATGAGGTTGAACTGTGTATCACCAACCATAGGGAGAAGGGGAAGCTTCCACAAGCTGCCTGACATGCAGTCATTTTCACTCTTCTTTATGCTGTCCTTCACAATTTCTGAGCAACATACAGATTTTGCATATATGTATAATATTTATCAAGGAAAAAGGTTTAAAAATTCTTCTGAAGCCAATAACTACTTCTTAATTTATGTGTAGCTTGTAGTCTACATTGCAAGTCCCTAGACCTGTAAAGTGAAAGATTTTTGCAGAGAAGTAACAAAGATTTCCAGTTGACCGGGCACGTGGGACCCGGTCAGGGCTAAATAACCATGCTATCACAATAGGTAGGGTATACAGGTTTCTTTCATAAATAAAGAATGGCAAATCAACTATGAAAACAGTAGGAGGGAAGAAAAAGAACACAGAAAGACCAATACACCAACAGACTGACAAACACTGTAAAAATCTTTTAAATCACCTATCGAAGATATTAGAAATGTCATGTGTTTTCAGTTTTAGAAGGTTATTTTTTTCTTGATGTTTAATAATTTTTTAAAAATCATAGAACTGTGAAGTTGTTTGGTGTCAAAGGGATCTTTAAAGCTCTTTTAGTCCAAGTCCCCTGTTATGGACAGGTACATCTTTCTCAAGGTACATTTCTCAAAGCCATGTCATTGGATAGCAAAATGACTTTGGACACTGATAATGATGGGTCATCCACAGCTCTGGGCAACCTATTGTAGTGTGCTAGTCTTTTAATTTAAAACTATTTCCTTCTGTTTTATTACTACAGACCTTTGGTAAAAAGTCTCTCTCCATCTTCCTTATAAACTCATTTTATATACTGAAAGACAATGATAAGGTTTCCCCAGAGGCTGCTCTTGTACGGGCTGGACTCTCTCAGCCTTTCTTCACAGGAGAGGTGTTCCAGCTCTCTGATGATTTTAACGGTCCTCTTCTGGATCCACACAAGCAGCACCACGTTGTTCTTGTGCTGGGGATCTCAGAGGTAAATGCAGTAGTCCAGGCCTTATGGGAGTGGAGCATAGAGGGAGAATCACCTCCCTCAGTCTGCAGGGAATGCTTCTTTTTGGGCTATAAGTGCACATTGCCAGCTCATAAACAGTTTTTCAATTCCCAGTATCCCAGGTATCTGCAGGGCCTCTGTAAATCTATTCATTCCCCAATATTGATGATTGCTTTGATCCAGATGCACTTGGCCTTGTTGAACTTCACAATGTTAATGCTGTTCCAGAGGCAAAAAGTAAAAATGCTTTCGTTTAGAACATATATTCTTTAAGCAAGCACACAGACTGTGGAAGGTAAATTCTAGCTAATGTCAATGAGATCTGCACAGGTATCATCAGCAGCAAAATATACAAACATGAACAAACTTCAGAATGACTGAAGTAATGACATTTCTTGAACTACTGAAATAGTACTTTAGTTGCAAGCAAGAAATATGTATATCTATATGTGTACATGAGTACATACATCAATGTATATCTCACACGTGTGAATATTAGTTATCTCTGAAGATACATGCAGCCTTTTGTGTTCTTACACTGTGTGGGATTTCCTGTCTTCATTCACAGACTCTAATACTGGACCTATATTATAGATCCACAGTTAGAAATCTCATGATCTGGGTTTAAATCCTGGAACTTTACAATGAGAGTAACAATCCTTCCTTTGTTTAATGTATATTATCTCAGCCCTCTTCATTTCTTTTTTTCTCCTTTGGAAATGAGCAAAACATGTATTATGTTCTCCATCTTTCTCACAGCAATCCATCCTTGACCCAAGTCAAGAAGCCCTGTAGATGTATTTTAATTCTATGTGAGCTCTGACAACTTCCATGTTGTTCAAGAAGGAGCAGCGTGTCTTTCAAACGTTTGCGTTAGGACTATCCCTCAAATGAACTCACCCCATTAATCATGAGTCACCTATAAGCCAATATTTTTTCCCCGTGGACCCTAATTAATCAAATCTTGTACTAGCAGAAGCACTTACTTGTCTGTAAATCTCCTAGTGCAGTAGATAGTTCCTTGACTGATGTGATGATATGTAGACTGGTTTATCAATATGAATCCTAGCAGAATGTCTGCTTGGTTGTTTTATAGTGGATAGCAGTAGATTTTGTCATGTTAAAAAAATGTGTATTATTTCTGTAAGAAGAGGACAGCTTTAATAGATCTATCTCTGAGTATGGAAGCTGTGTGTACATGGATACTGCTCCTGGCTGAAGAGGAAAACTGCTTCATCTAGAGATAAAAATCTCTAGCCTCTCCCAGGAAAAGAAGCCAGTAGAAAAGGGAAGATGCAGGGCAGAAACAATTGTACTCATCCCTGAAGAGATAGATCAAGCAAGCGTCAAGGTCAGGCCCATAAACAACATAAGGCAGAACAAAAAAATGTGTCCCATTGATATGCGATTAGTGTAGTAGCTGGATAAGGGGGCATGACAGTGTAGGAAAAAGCATGTACAACTGAAGCAGCCCTCCAGAAAGAACTGTCAGGTAGCTTCTTGCTTTTACATATTCCAAGTTTTCTGAAGCGGCACTGAGCATATTTTGGAGGATGCTGGTTTTATCTCTCTGTATAGTAGGAAGTATACTGAGAAGGTACTGAGAAGACATTGAGAAGATACGAAATACAGGATTTTTGCACATGTGGAAGCAGGTTACTGACTTGGAAAAGATTATTAGCATCAAATAACCACACTGGAAAATCACTTTTCTGCACGGTATTCTGGAAGCAGCAGATGAAGTGAAAAGTAAATAAAAGGAAATGACCAAAGGAAGAAGGACAAGAGAAAATAAGGAAAGGTGAAACCATGGCACCTCGCTTCATAGATAAAGTGTTTTGGAAAGGATGACTTATCTGCTATGAATAGATGGCTTTGCCTTTGATCTTGTTTTCCCAGGAACCTTCCCAGGCTGCTGAAATTCTTGCCTTGTGGCGAGTCTGGTACTATCAATGAGTTTAGAAACACACACCAAAGCAGATAAATATTTCTATGGCACAAAATCAGCAATGACATAATCATATTCTCTGCTTGTCACTAAGCATGTTACACAGGCCTTGCACAGATCTGAACTGTCTGATCTTTAGGGATAAACTGGATACTGAAAAAAAAAATTTATGGTCAATCTTTCACCCTAGCTGCTTCTCTTTGGAGTCTGCAGTTCCTAAATCTTATACACACAAGCCAGTAGGTATACTATACTCAAGTGAGGTGAAGAATTTAGATGCTGATGGTAAGAGGTCACATCTCCTGCATCAGATAGTTTTACATAATGCAGACATGAGAGGTTAACACTTAGAGAAAAAAAACCACCAAAACTGCTTTGTTATTCTGCAGAGTTTGCTAGGATTACTAGCTTGCTTCAGGTTACTTCACTTTGACACTATGTGGGCAGACCTTGTGAACTCTGGGACACTTTAAAATGGATGCAACAAGCCAATTCTGGGCCATTCATGCTGCAAGAATCTTAAAGAATGAACTAACGAGGTAGTGAAGGCAAGCACTGGACACAGGTTTATTTATTCTTCTGCAGCTTCTGTTATGCTTTCATTTCTGTTTGTCTAGGACTCTTACTGCGTACCTGAATTAATTTTAAAAAAAAAAAAAAAAGTTATCATTTTACTGTGAAAATTTTTCCAGTGAGTTGAATTTGAGAAGGTTCAGAAAATTTGTGGACAAGAATGTAGCATTAACTTCTACAACTGAATCTGAGATCCTGGAAACATCTGACTTTGAAGTTGGGCATTGCTAAAGGAGAAATAATTAAAACTATATATAGTAAATTACTGGGAAACAGTGAAGCAGCTGGCTTGAATATATCCAATGTGTTGGGTTTTTCAGGACTTTTATTTCTGTCTGAAACACATCTTATTTATTATATTTTCAGACTCCATCAACTCTTAAACATTGGTTGTTGTTTAAACATCAGATGCTTAAAGTTTGACACTTGAAAAGTCCCACTTACTAAAATGACAACTCTTTACCAACCTAGTAAGACTTCATCATTGGGGAAGACACATCAAATCAGGCAGTGTTGGCAGCAGATGAGGAAAACTTTTCAATATTCAGGAATGAAATATGTGTACCTACATACATTCTATAGTTGTAGTTTCTGTAGTATACAAGAATGGCATTAGAAGATGGTGCTTGAATGACTAGGTATGTTAGAAGTCTTGCATTTAGATGTCAATTTCTTACCCAAATTTGGGTTAAAATTACAGATCCAAAAATTAAGGGGGCACAAATTAATGTAAAGTCCTACCACACATTTGCATGCACATAATTTCATGACTTATGCATGGGAATCACAGTTCTGGTGCATGTATATTAGCTGTGCACAGACTGACAGACAAAGAATTTTTTGTGCAGCTTATTATAACGGGAGACTTGAAATTTTAAAGCTTTGAAACACTTTCTTACAAGACAGATATTCACATTTTAAGATGTCATTTTTCTTCACACAGCATGACAACTTAGAATTCAGACATAAAACATGCTAAATCTTATTTATATTAAGCTCAGATTTCCAGAGTCAGATGTTTAGGATCATGCATTCAAATGAATAACACAACTTTCCAACTTCAACAGGAGTCAAAAGAATTCAGTTTCCTAAAATCATGCTTGGCTTGCAATCACATCTCATTTTGTGAACTTCTATTTTAAAAAATAGAATTAAATTAATGGGGGGCATTTTCTAAATAAAACTAAATTCATTAATAAAGGTGTAGCATGTAACTTTATGACTGCTTTGCACTACTTGAAAGCTGATCTAGCTAAAGCCTTTCTGATCAATTGTTAGCAGTTACATCAAAATTATTGTCATCTTGTGAATCTTGAAGCACAAGCAGGAAAGACGGCTAATGGGAGAGAAATGACTGAAGACTGCTTTCAATAATATAAAAGATATTATTTCTGGTATATGCTTTCAGACATGTCATACAGTATTGCAGTTTATCTCAACCTATACTATCATGCATAAAATAACATTCTGTCTCAGTGATGAGCTAGTATTTGCTCTGTTCTAATCCTGTTAAATAAGTGAAGTCACTGTTTCAAACAGCACTCGGTGATGATATCACATTCTTTTGATTCCTGGATGAATGTGTTCTCTAAAGAAGAAATTACTATTTTGAAAGCATGTATAGTCTAATTGTATTTATACATGTAAAGACTGGATGTTTTTGTTTGTGTACATTTTTACAATATTTTGTATATACATAATTTAAACCTGTAGGTTGAAATGATTCCTACATGACCTTTTAAGCATGTGGATATCTGATTTGTGTGTGGAAATAGTACCAAAGAGCCACAAATGCAACAGCTAGGGGAAAAAAAAAAAAATAAAAAAAAAAAAAATCAGTATCTTCCTTGGGTCTTGAGGTTATTATGGTTTTGGTTTTTTGTATTTTTTTCCTAATATTTTATATCTTGCACCATCTCTTGCTGTTTTTCCGTGTGATCATTTTCATGCTTTACACCTACTACACCTTTGACTTTCTCTGCTGAAGAATTTGACAAGTACATCATCGTGCATATGAGGCTTTATCTCTCTGAAATTGCACTAAGTCAGGATGACATGTTTTAAAGACAATAACTAAACTGAATAATTTGTTAAAAGCCTTCCAATAAGGCAATATATGTTACTACTGCCAATATAACGAAATTTCATTGCAATTACTTTAAATTAGTCAAACAGTTTTGAGTCACACTTTGCAAATCATTAATATCACAGGAATGTATTTAAAAATACACCTTATATACAGGTTAACGGGATTGGAGCCTCTAATCCAACTTCAAGATTTTGTAGCAAACATCCCTATTTATGTAGAGTTTTTTAAATATAAGTTCATGTGACTCAAATAAGAAGATAATATATGGTACCTACATTAAGATACTGTCTCATATTAGAGTCTTTAGGAAAAAAAAATCCTTAAACTGATCTGTTTAATACTTCATTTGCAAGAGAATATTTGTGTTGAGAGATTTTATTTCTTAAATTAGAAAAATACATAAAAAATAGTCTTGTAAACTTTGTGTTTCATATTTTTCTTAAACTTAAATTGATAAGTAAATGTGATAAAAAAATTCCCATAAATTCATTGTTATGATAATCTGTAGAGCATGAAATTTTATTTAGAGTTGTGACCCTTTAGTTACAGCAGTAGTGCTCAGACATTGCCTATCTTGGTTGACTTGAGCTCCAAAATGTTAACTTCATTTTGCTATAAGTATCAGAGTACAAAATATTAATTGCTGTAATCTAATTTCAATGCATTGTTAGTCTTGCCAATATATCAGCCAATATGTATGAATTTTTTTTAAGAAATAAAGTAGAATAGATTCCACCACAAAAAAAAGATCTTTTTTTTTAAAGATCTGTTACCTATCTCTCAAGTTCATTGGCTTGATCACAATTAATCAGTAAAGGATGCAATTTAATTTCCTTTGAATTGAGCTTATTAACTACTGGCAAGTATATTTACCTAGTTATTCTTCTAAGCTATTTTCTTGGTTTTATTATTGTAGGTCAGGAAAATACACAAAATAATATCTTTCAAAAATATTCATGAGTCCACTATCAAATACTACTTTGTTTTTTTGTGGGTTTTTTCTGGATATTTCAGCACACAACCATCTTTTATCAAAGGATCTACCTATCTCAGATTGTACTTATTTCAATGTGTATTTATTATTCAGTTAGAGCATTCATGAGTCAGAGTTATTTATATACAATCTGACACAGTATTTAAATAATTACAGTTCTCATTATCATCACTATTTTGAATGAAAAGTATTTCAATTTGTTCCTTGATATAAGTTTTGTTCAGTCTAGTTAAATTTTAAATATCATGTCACTGAGACCATCAAAACAGTCCTTCTTAAACACTCAGCTATACAAAACAGCATTCTGCATTTCACAAGGGAGAAAAGGAACTAAGTGATATTTGTACAATACAGTTGTGGAAAATATCAAATATTGCACATTAAAATAGTTGAAAATCCAACGGTTTTCCTTTTCATAGTGCTTATTTTTTTTCCATCAAGTTCAATGACTTTTAAATGGGTTTTAGCAGCAGTTTATGTATATTTTAAAAAAAGAAATTTTCTTTTGTACTTCAATTTGGTTTTCCAACTAAAGCAATGTATTGAAGTACATTATAAAACATGTCTTGCACTTTTCTGATCTTGGCAATATGACATTATGTTGAGGTCAGGAAAAAGTCCAAGCAGTGAAGATGGCAGAGTTGGAGTGGTTGTTATAGGACTTCTTTTCTACATTCTGAAGCTTTCCCAGAACCACTGGGATAGACTGTGCAGCCACATCTACTGACATACTCTATTTGCTGCAACCTTTTAGTTGCCATTTGAGCCTATGGCATTCGTACAAGTCACTAGAACTAACTTGTGAAAATTGAGATAAATTAATTCTTACTTTACTACAAATTTAATTATCTCTACTTTTGAAGAGAAAAAGAAAGAGATATATACCACTTATGTGAGGGTAAATAAAATGTAATTGTTCCCTCGAGTGTAAGAGTAATATGTATGTCTAAAATTGTAGCAGAAAGTTCACTGAACTCAATATGAAAAAAAAAAAGTTACACAGTGGATCTGTTTCCATAGTGAATTTAGTTGTAAATCAGTTACCATATCATACTCAGAATCATACATATCACACCTTGTCGTGGAAATTTTTATTTCTCCTTGGACCACACTTAACCTTTCTACTATTCTCTTAATAAATTAATAAGAACATTGAGCCTTTTATTTGGCAAAGTACTTAATCTTGTGCACAAATTTAATCATCAGAATAATTCTGTTCACTGCTGAATTCAGGCCACCTATGGCTCTCCAGAAGACTATATGGTGATCCTTAATAATGACCAGGTGATAAGGGAGTAGCACCCCTTTCACACACTTCTCCTGCTTGACTTTCAGTTAATTAAATACTTTAATAATTGTGCCTGAAATTCATCATCAAAGCATGATTTTTTTTTCAAATACATATTGCAAGAATATGGTCTTTGAAGTCTGTGAGGCAGTTAAGAACTAATAGATCCAGAGAAAAACTAGTGATAAAGATGAATATTTCAATCATTGCTATCTGAAATAAAACTTATATCATAGGGGCTGAGTATTTAAAACCCATAGAATGTTTGAAAGATATGTTAGGAGAGTAGCCTCCAATAAAAATGTATTTATTCTTAAAAATGATGCAGACAGCTGGCCTAGGGTAGGAATGGCTATGCAAAATAAGCCCGTAATAAAGTATGCCAGTATAGTATCAAAAAGTGATACTTCCAAAAGCACATCTTTTCATTTGCAGTAGTTTGAATGTGACATCACTGAAGGACTGAAACTTATATAGAGACAAATTGCTAAAAACAATCAAGAAATAGTTCTCCCTTCCTTTGATACATGTAACTAGACAAGTAGATGACACAGGTCTACATATACAAACATTTCCATAGATCTATGAATGTTTATTTTTTTGCATATCTAGATACGTTTACACGTGCATACATGTTTGTATTTATTTAGTTAATCAGTCACTAATTTCTTTTGCTGAGACAGAATGATTACCAGATAAAATTGTCTGGTTCTAGTTCTTACACATTCTTAAATGTTCTTAAGTCTGATTCTGTTTTCCATAGAAAATATGTGTGGTGCATTTTCATAGGGAAGAATGAAAGATGGAGTTTGCTGGACACAAGGTGGTAAAGAAAGAAAATCTTTCCATCCAAATATATCACACAAGCCCTCTGTAGGAACACATTTTCTCTAACATAAAGTAATTGTGACAGTACTCTGCATCCACTTTCCATCATGAAACAGCATCACAACACATAAAGAAAAATTTATGTACATTGAAGATAGTAGCATGGAGACTAAAAGCCTTAAATGAGAGGCACTGTCATAGCATTTCCTTGTTTGACTTTTTTTTTGCTTGGCACATGTACATACACACTTGTGAATATAAGCATCCAGACATCCATTGGTATAGATATGGTTTTTTTTTTTTTATAAATAACTCTATGTCCCTTTTTTGAGGTTGTCAGAAAGTTTAGTTCTGGTTCAAACAGACTTTAAATCTGTATACTTAATGCTTTTTTTTTTTTTTTACTCCTGACAATGGAAAATTGTCATAGTTCACTACAAGAACATATGAAATATTGCTTTTCTTTAAAATATATTTGTATATAGTAAATATTAATCTTACTTTTCAAACTGTGGACACCAAAACTAATGAGAATATGGACACCAGGACTAATAAAAAAATAACATTTGTATAACTCATATTAACTTTAAAAGTATATATTATATTCATATTTTTATAATGGCCTGTTTACTTTTGTGAAGTATATTCACTGAATAGCATTTCTATAAGTTTTGATTTCTGACTCCTTGAAATTGTATCCACTTTGCTGCTTAAACACCATGGTTTGGTGTACTGACTCGTCAACTCTTACTTAAAAAACAGAGATGGATATTCCTTGTTGCAACAACTCTTTTTCTCTGCCTGAATGTTGAAGAAACATTGATGTGTGACAGGGCAGATACTGATAGAGGAGTGGAGGGGATCTCAAAGTATGAAGAAAGGCTCCTGAGAGAAGTATGAACTGATGGGCCAAGACCTCCAGATTTACTGCCTTTTGTACAAGGCTGTGCCTGAGATTTTAGGATTATGGGTAAGAATGAAAGTGGTCTCAGACCTGGCTGCCAGCTGTCAGCATTGAAGGTTTGGACAAAGTAATTCATCACTTTTTTTCAATTTGGGATAGATGAGGAACTTAAAGAACTGACAAGGTGTTTTTTGTCTTGTCACAGGACACAGAGATCAGGCACAATCCAACCCTAGTGGGTTTATGTGGCCAGATTTTTGTAGAGGGGAGTTACAGGGGTGGCTTCTTTAAACAGAGAGCTGCTGGGAGCTTCCCCATTGCCAATTGGCTCTGAGATGGACTCTCAGCTGTCCAAGACCGAGCCAATTAGTGATGGAGGTAATGCCTCTGTATATTTGAGAAGGGGAAGAACTTGCTGTGCAGATGCAAAACTGCAGCAACAGCAGAACAGAGTGAGAATGTGAGAGCAGTATCTCTGCAGCCACCAAGGTCAGTGGAGAAGGAGGGGGAGGAGGTGCCCAGGCATTGAAAGAGAGACTCCCCTATGAACTATGGTGAAGACCATGGTGAGGCAGGCCCTGATCTTCCAGCCCATAGAGGTCCACTGTGGAGCAAAGATCCACTTGCAGCCCATTGAGAACTCCATGCTACAGCAGGTAAATACCTGAAGGAGGCTGTGACTCCATGAGAAGCCCACCCTGAAGCAAGTTCCTGGCAAGACCTGAGAACACATGGAGAGAGGAGCCCATGCTGGACCGAGTTTGCTGTCAGGGTGATAGAGTATTCGAATGGGCTGCCCAGGAAGGTTATGGAATCTCCTTCTCTGGAGGTTTTCAAAACCGACCTGGACATGTTCCTGTGTGACCTGATCTAAGTGAACCTGCTTTAGCAGAGGGGTTGATCTATGAAATATTCAGATGTCCCTTTCAAGCCCTATCATTCTGTGATTTCATTATTCTTTTCAGGGAACTGACGACTCTCAGTAGAAGGAAGATCTTGGTGAGGGGTGGGAAAGCCCTAAATAACGATTTGCAGTAGTTTTTTAGAAAATGTATATTGCAAAATATAGCATTAACTTTTATTTGTCAAGAAGGTTTACATAGAAGAGTCTCTGAGTTTATTTTTATGCTGTTTTTAGATGACATTTCTTAAAAGAAATTAGTCTCAGATAATCCCCTAGAAATTTCTCAGAGATATTAAAAAGCCACCTGGACAGGATGTTTGGCACTGGGCTGTAAGTGGCCCTGCTTAGCTAGGGAGGTTGGACCAAATGAATTCCAGAAGCCTCTTCTAGCTGCAACATTCCGTGACTACATCATAAATAACCAAATATATGAGTGGCATGAATAGTTTTAGAATACAATATTTTATATACATAGATATATGTTACATGTATAAAATAATGAAACTTAACCACATGAAATCTCATTAGACTTTTTCTGAAGAACAAAATGTCCTAAAACTTGAAGCTTATTTATGAAGGGCGTACAAAGAGACTAAGTGTACAATTTGTTTCCACAAATTTAAGCACAATTTGATTTACTGTGTGTTGTTTTCTAGACAGAATTAAGATACTTGGTCTTGAAAGACAAAGATAGTAAAAATACTGGTGAATTTGATGTTCAAGTTCCCACACAGAAAAAAAAGAAGTTGATCAAACAAACGAAAACTTACATATATTTAAAGCATTGTTTAAAACTGAAGTATCGTTCTGCTGGCAGTAATATGACACATTTCATTTTGAAAAATAAGTTTGAACTTCTTGGCAGTAGAAGTACCATGTCACCTTTATTTCTTCAGTGAATTGATGGTCTCAATGAGTAGAGAGAAAAAATTCAAATAAAAATCCATGATATTTCATTTATATTATTTTGATAGGGATTTCCTCTTAATCATTATAAAGAATCAAAAAGGAAAACTTGATTAATCAAAAAATCAGTGGCACAAGCAAGTTATGGACCTGTAAGTATTCAAATCAATGGCAAAGAAAATCTGAAATCAAAGTTGCCTCTCTTACAGTTTTCAAAAGGAACTCCCATTCTGATACTCTACAAGTTTTGCATCTGTGCCATCTACCTAAAAGAATTTGTCTCTTGGTTACACGGTAAAAATTTGGAAAATCTATTCTTACTTGAGATTTGCATTAGTGTAACTGAAATAACAAAATTAGGTTTTAGCAATTAATACAGCTTGACAGAAAGATGGGGAAAGCAGTTTTCGGTTCTCTATTTTGCGTAAAGGGCTGAATGAAAGTGTCCTCTAGAGTATGAAAACTGAGAACTGTTTCCAGAACAAACTGAAAAAATGATCTTGAATCTAATGGAATTAATCCTTTTAATAAAAGGGGGTTTTATTATGTACTAAACAAAAAAATCTCTTGATGTACTTCTGATGTAGTTCTCTAATTAACCTCCAGATAATTCTGAGTGACAGTTTAATGGATTTATAGCTTAATCAAATATCACTGCCTGGTTAGACTATGGAATTGTTTTCAGAGGGAAAGTATTTTACTACAGGAAAAAGATGTGTATAATCATCTTGACAGAAGACGGAGGTCAAAGGTATTTCGTGCTTCTTACTGACACTCTTAAAGGCACAGATATTCTTCAGAGCAAAGAGAAAACAATTTTCTTCAATCCAGCCCTTTGTTTAATTTATTAGTGGACCTTGTATTTTTGCTTCAGGGAATTAACCAGACTTCATATAGTCTGCACAAGAGATTCTAATTTCAAGATGACCTGGTTGTCACAAGTGTTAGTGGAGAGGAGCTGAGAAAAGCCAACCAAGATGCATGGGTGGTAAGGTAGTTCCTGAAATCAAGCTTGGATGAATAAAAATCCATGCAGAGTTTCAGAGCTGTGTCAGATTTCTAAGGTTACCAAACTTTTGCTTAACATAGGGAAAAAATGTACAGACAGAAAGAAAGTAAAAGTCTTTTTTAGCTTGCCAAAGTTTTCAGTGATCCCTATCACTCAAATCTTTTAGTGACACTCAGGACTTCTCCCACTGCCTCTGATAAGAATCTATTGATTCTTAAAATCAACAAGTAACATAAAATAGGAAGAGCATAGAAGGAATTTTGCATCATAATATTTTTTTATTTTGTGAAAAGTAATGTTCCAAGTACATTTCAGAGTAGCTTTTCGCCCTTGAAAGAAATGAAAACAGCTCTTAGAGATTTGGTCGTGTTGGACAATAGCTGACCGTTGTTGCAGAAACGGTAAGGGCGTCCTTTTGTAAATGCACAGTATGACAATCTTTAGTTTCGTAAGTATGTACTATTTTTCCTTCCCTCATTCAATGTTAAATGCTCATTTAATGAACTAACTTAATGAACTTAATGACTTTATCATCGTTCAGTATGGCTCTGGTAATATTTGCTGCACTATTGTGTTCTATATTGGATTATTGATTTCCAAACATTTTTTAATATAAATTTCATTGCTACAGTTTGTGAGTGTGGGTATTATAAACTAGAAAAAATATAGGACATATTAATTAATTTATCTTCACAACTCCCGGCATACTCCTGTTTTATAAGCTACACTATTTAGCTCTGGAGCAATCATAGGATTAAATATGACACCAACACATCGTCCACTCTAGGAAGCCCACAGCTGAGATGCATACATAGCTCATAGCATTTTTCCTTTTTAAGTCTTTCTGTAAAAAAGTCTCCACTGATCTACCTGTCTTTCATGAAAGATTGCTTGAAGAATTTCTGGGGCATACAGGAGTAACTGTCATGATGAGTTGACATAACTATAATTGTACTGTTACATTTACACATCTTTTAGTTGCATATTTGGACCTGACATAAAGGGTAGCCTTTGGACACTTCAAGTCATATAGTACCTTGTATCATCAGAGCATTGTACTACTGACATCAGCTGCTACAAGCACTTAGACCCTCTTCCAAATTACAGACCTTGAGCTTAAATCAAAGACTCATAGAATCATTATGACTGGAAAAGACCTTTAAGATCATTGAAGCCAAACTGCAATTTAACACTGCCAAGTCCATCACTAACCCACGTCTCTCAGCATCATATCTGAGCATCTTTTAAATATCTCTAGGGACAGTGACTCCACCACCTCACTGGGCAGCCCATATCAATGCTTAATAATGTCCTCAATGAAAAAGTTCTTCCTAATGTCCAATCTAAACCTGCCCTGATTCAACTTGAACCCATTTCCTCATGTTCTGTCATTCATTATTGGAAGGAAGACAACAACCTCCACCTCACTATGACTCCCTTTCAGGTAGTTATAGAAAGTGATAAGGTCTCCTCTCAGCTTCCTCTTCCACGGGTTAAATCCAGAACTCTCTCAGCCACTCCTCATAAGACTTGCTCTGTAGACCTTTCACCAGCTTCATTGTTTGTCTCTAGACACACTCCGACAACTCAATGGCCTTCTTGCAGTGAGAAGCCCAGAACTGCACACAGTATTCAAGATGTGGCCTCACCGGTGCTGAGTAGAGAGGGACAATCACTTCCTTGGCCCTTCTGGCCATATTATTTCTGATACAAGTCAGGATGCCATGGGGCCACCTGGGCACACTGCTTGCTCACATTCAGCTGGCTGTTGATTAACACCCCCAGTTCCTTTTCTGCAAGACAGCTTTCCAGCCACTCTTCCCCAAGCCTGCAGCGTTGCCTGGACTTATCTTGGTCCAAGTGCAGAACCCAGCACTACTGGCTTGTTCAGTCTCATTCAATTAACCCATCACTCCAGCCTGCCCAGGTCCTTCTGAAGAGTCCTCTTGTCCTCAAGCAGGCCTATGCACCCACCCATCTTGGTGTCATCAGTAAACTTACTAAGAGTGCACTTGATCATCTCATCCAGATCATTGACAGAAAAGGCCTCAAGACTGAGCCCTGGGGAACACCACTGGTGACCAACCACCAACTGGATTTAATTCCATTCACTATGACTCTCTGGGCCTGGCCATCCAGCCAGTTCTCCACCCATTGCAGAGTAGGTCCATTCAAGCCATGGGCCGAGAGTTTCTCCAGGAGCATGCTAAAGGAGACTGTGTCTAAGGCCTTAGTAAACTCCAAGAAGATCACATCCACAGCCTTTATTCGTGTTCCTTGGTTTGCAGTGAAAAATGTGAAACTTCTGTCTCCCAGTGGAAAAGTGGAGCTTAAATTAATTCCCAGATATTACAAAGGGAACTCTAGACAAAGGAAAAACTTACTGGAACAATGCTCACGTGTTTAACTCTATGTTTCCAATGACTCCTTTCCCATATAATGCCTTCAAATTCAGAAAAGAAGATGAATTAGAACATTATGACACAAGGATAATTACTGGTTTTGGAAGAATAGATTGCAGAAATCTTCAAGCATCACTTCCTCCAAGCCCAGGATCAGTGTGTCCCAACGCACAAGAAAGGAGGAAAAAGAGGTAGGAGGCCTCCATGGGTGAGAAAGGATCTGCTGAGACAACTCAGACAGAAAACAGCCATCTATAAGAGGTGGAAACAGGACTTGACTTCTTGGGAAGAGTATAGTAACGTTACCAGGGTATGCAGAGGTGCCACTAGGAAGGCTAGAGCCCTTCCAGAATTAAATTATCCGGGGATGTTAAGGAGCGTAATGAGGCATTTTTCAAGTACATCAGCAGCAGAAGGATGACAAGGGGAGATGTGGGCCCACTACTAAACACTGAGGGTGTCCTGGTGTCTGAGGATGCAGAGAAAGATGAAGTACTGAATGCCTTCTTTGCTTCAGTCTTTACGACCAAGGCAGACCCTCAGAAAGCCCAGTCCAGCAAGGATAACAGGATGACCAGGACAGCAGAGGACTTGCCCTGAGTGGAAAAGGAAGAGGTTAAAGACTTGTTGGCCAAGCTTAGGGCTCATAAGTCAATGGGTCCTGATGGGATACATCCTAGAGTGCTGAGAGAGCTGGCTGATGTGATTGCTAAGTCTCTCCATCATTTTTGAACAATCATGGAGGACAGGTGAGGTGCCTGAGGACTAGAGAAAGGCCAATGTCACTCCAGTCTTCAAAAAGGGCAAGAAGGACAACCCAGGGAACTACAGGCCAGCCAGCCTCACCTCCATCCCTGGAAAGGTGATGGAACAACTCATCCTGAATGTTGTCACTGAACATACGAAGGATAAGATGGTAATCAGGGAGAGTTAACATTGGTTCACCAAGGGGAAATCCCGTTTGACCAACCTGAAATCCTTCTATGAGTGTAACTTATAACCAGCTGGTTAGATGAGGGGAGAGCAGCAGATGTCATCTACCTCGACTTCAGTAAGGCTTTTGTCACTGTCTCCCATAAAATCCTCATCAGAAAGCTCAGGCACTGTGCCTTGGATGAGTGGACAGTGAGGTGGATCAAGAACTGGCTGAATGACAGAGCCCAGAGTGTCATGAACAATGACACAGAATCGATTTGGAGGCCTGTGGCCAGTGGAGTTCCCCAGGAATCAGTTCTGGGGACAGTCTTGTTCAACATCTTCATCAATAACATGGATGAGGGGACAGAGTGTACCCTTAGCAAGTTGGCTGATGACAGCAAATTGGGAGGACTGGCTGATTCCCCAGAAGGCTGTGCTGCCATTCAGGGGGATCTCAACCAGCTTGAGAGTTGGACAGAGAGGAACCTCATACAAGTGTAGAGTGCTGCATCTGGGAAGGAACAACCTCATGCACCAGTACAGGCTGGGGGTCAAAGTGCTGGAGAGCAGCTCTGCAGAGAGAGGCCTGGGAGTCCTGGTTGACGATAAAGGAAACATGAGCCAGCAATGTGCCCTCGTGGTCAAGAAGGCCAATGGCATCAATGGTATTGCGGTCAATGGCATCTTGGGAGGCATCAAGAAGAGTGTGGCCAGTAGGTCAGGGGAGGTTCTTCTCATTCTCTACTCTGCCCTGAGTGACAGAGAACTTCTGGAGAGCCCAGTGCAAGGTCCACCACGATGATCAGGGGATTGGAGCGAGGAAAGGCTGAGGGAATTGGGGCTGTTTAGTCTAGAGGAGACTGAGGGGAGATCTTAACATTTACAAATATCTAAAAAATGGGTATCAGAATGTTGGGACATCCCTTTTTTCTGTTGTAGTAAGCAATAAGACAAGAGGTAATGGCATGAAGCTGAAACACAAAAAGTTCCACTTAAACATAAGAAAAAACTTTTTCAATGTGACAAAAAACTTTTTCAAAGTTTTCAATAAAACTTTTTCAGGGTGATGGAGCAGTGGAACAGACTGCCCAGAGGGGTTGTGGAGACTTCTTCCTTGGAGGACTTCAAGACCTGCTTGGAAATGTTCCTATATGACCTGCTTCTGCAGGGGGATTGGACTAGATGATCTCTAAAGGTCCCTTCCAACCCCTACTACTCTATGATTCTATGGTCTCTGAAATTATGTGTTAGTGAAACTGTAATTGCCAGCCCTTTTGAGTCTCTCGGGTGTATTTTGACCTTTTGTCTCTGTAGACAGTCACTGGATAAACCTATATTCCTCAAAGCTCAGTCAGCAGATATGTTCTCACAGGGTGTGTGTGAAAGGAGAGGAGGGCATGACAGAGCCATTATAAACTATTCAGAAACAGGAACCATACCACAGGGATATGGGTTCTATTTGGGTAAAAAGCAGTCTTTATATGCTGATGTTTGTATGGCTGAAAAACTCTAGGTTTGCTATCCATATGACAGGAAATGCCCTTGAAAAAATTGGTTTATTAAGCCCATTGAGTGAGTTGATTTCAGATTTCTTTGCATGATCTTAAGATCTTAATGAATTTTCTTCTGGTGTCTATAGAATTTGCCCCTCACTTTATTGACAGTGTTTCAAATCCAGCTCCTGGTGAAAATCAGAGGACGAGTAGTATAATTAGATTCTGAAAGGTTTTGTATATTACTTATACACTATTAATATAATAAAAGCTCTTACCTTCAACCTTTTGTCATGGATTTATTCCTAATACTTAGGAATCTAAATCTTCCAAAGTAAAAAACTATGAAACAACTTTAGCTCATAAATTAAGCTTTCCAGCAATGCTGCTTACAAATAGCAAGTGAAACGATCCTAAATTAAACCACATTTTCTATTATTTTATTGTATTGGCTATTACTTTATAGTAAAATAAAAGTAATTCCGTAAAGGAAAGTAGGAAAAAACCTTATATTTTTGCCATTATAGTCTATGACAGAAAAAATAAAACCCCTAAACTGCAGCCTATGAAGTTTGGATAATTGAAAGTGTGAATTAAATTATCCTTCTGATGGGAAAAAAAATAGTGGGTTTCGTTGTTTTACAATCTTGACTCACATGTGTCAGTTTGGATTTGCAAGTTTTCTTTTCTTTTCTTTTCTTTTCTTTTCTTTTCTTTTCTTTTCTTTTCTTTTCTTTTCTTTTCTTTTCTTTTCTTTTCTTTTCTTTTCTTTTCTTTTCTTTTCTTTTCTTTTCTTTTCTTTTCTTTTCTTTTCTTTTCTTTTCTTTTCTTTTCTTTTCTTTTCTTTTCTTTTCCTTTTCTTTTCTTTCCTTTCCTTTCCTTTCCTTTCCTTTCCTTTCCTTTCCTTTCCTTTCCTTTCCTTTCCTTTCCTTTCCTTTCCTTTCCTTTCCTTTCCTTTCCTTTCCTTTCCTTTCCTTTCCTTTCCTTTCCTTTCCTTTCCTTTCCTTTCCTTTCCTTTCCTTTCCTTTCCTTTCCTTTCCTTTCCTTTCCTTTCCTTTCCTTTCCTTTCCTTTCCTTTCCTTTCTTTTTTCTTTCTTTTTTTTTTTCTTTTCTGTTCTTTAACATGACATTTAAAAAGAGTTTTACTATGAAACATGTCATTATCCCAACCTTTTTACTATAAATATTTGGGCACAGATGTCTTATAAATGGGTTAGAAAGAGATAAATCACTCTCCTTGGCATATCCTGTGGTCTGTCAACTTCGCTCTTCCTGGCATCAAAGCCCGTGAGCCTGCAGGAAACAAAAAAAATGCCAAATTTTTCCTGATGTCCAGGAAGGCTTTGCTTGCTGTAGTAGAATACTGTGTGCTATGATAAATGATGCTGTGCTGAATCAGCATGGTGGGCAGTTTAAATTTGTGACCTTCTTGAAGTTGACAGTTTCCCCCACAGACAGTCTTTTTCATAGTCCCTAACATAGACTGTCAGAGCTACTTAAGAGAGCTGTTTTTATTTTACTGTTAAGTTGTCCTTTTTCTGTGCAGTTTTCATGTGTCTCAGCATTATCCGGGACAATTTCATGTGCTTGTTTCCATCAGCTGTGTTTGTTTGAGGGAGTGCATTCTTTGCACAGACCCATTCTGTTACCATGATGTTTCACGTGTGCCTTCAGTGTCTGAATCTAGTTTTTAGAGGTGATTCAAAACAATACAGTAGTCTCTTGAAGACTAAGCATTGCTACTGTTATATTTACAGTTACAGTTTTATTTACTGTATTTGGGCACACAGGGTAGTCTTCATTATAGGAAATTGCTTTTGTAGCATTATAATCCACATTAAAAAAAAAAAGGCAAAATAAACTACACACACACACAAAAACACCCAAATAACAACAAAAATGCAAAGTAAAACAAACCAACCTTCTGTTACTGCTGCAGAAAGAACTCAAGAGGACTATTTTTAGAGGGCTTTAAAATCTTGCATGCAGGTTTCTGAGCTTGAAAGCTGTCTAAGAGATTCTCAGCATGTTAGGCACAGTTAAACCATCACTTTAGGATGAGGACAAAATCCTTAGCAGTACAACATACCAGGTTTTGAAACAAAAATATTAACAGGCAGGAATCAGTTA
This sequence comes from Colius striatus, assembly GCF_028858725.1. NCBI lineage: Eukaryota > Metazoa > Chordata > Aves > Coliiformes > Coliidae > Colius > Colius striatus. The sequence continues at coordinate 31,615,290 of NC_084790.1, forward strand.
GTTAAGTGTTTTTTTTTCATCTCTCCCATTTCAGTCCCAATACATTCTGATTCCTGGAGTATTCAAGGTATTTTTACATTAACTATTGCTCAGTGTTTCTGTGGGCATGGTCATAACAAGCCTTTTTGCTGCCCCCCGCAGCCTTCTGACTCAAGTTCTTTTCCACTTTCTACCGCCCAAGGCAAATCCTAAGACTTTCTGTTTTCCTTGGTCAGCTACTGTTTCTAGAGTGGATACTGATATATCAAATATTTCACTGATATCATCTGAGATGGGAGGATAAAGAAGGCTTGAAGTGGTATGTCCTGATCACTTGCAATATTTGAAGCAGTGGATGATCAGACTGAAATCACCAGATTTTTCCATTAAGGGAAACTTACCTTTGGAGTTTTGTTATTTCATTACCAAATACGGCAAATGCTTTCATGATAAATGAAAGAACCTTTACTCTAAATTAAGCACCTTGTCATGTATTGGTTTTGTGTCTCTTGCCTCAAATCAGAGACCACAGAGTTGAATTTGTTACAGAATATAAGTGCTACAAATGAACCAGGTTAGATAGCTATACCAGAGACTATCCTGTGTTCAGCATCTTTAGGTACCAGGCCTACAAGTATAGTTTGAGTTTTCCACAGAGCTTTGTTAAAGACCTCTATTCTTACCTGCATGTAACACCAAATCCATTTTCCATATTCATTGTAAGTGCATAATCTCATAATCTGTATGTTACATTGTAAAAGCAACAAGTACTTCTGCTTCACCTTCTACTTTTAGCCTGCCTTTTCCTCTCCTCCCACCATACAGTTGTTTATTGCATCTTAAGTTGACTTTCTCACTTAGCAGGTCCCAGATATCTTTTTGTCTTGGTAATCTGAATGTACTATATCATCATGTCATGATTCTTGTCTCCTATCATAAGCATAGAGGGAACTAATATATAAAATTTTCAAAATTTGCTTTAAAAGGAAAAACGCGACAACACAAAATACAAATATTTGAAGAAAGGCTAACAAAACCACTTTTTATTGCATGTTTCTGTGCATAGGATAGTTTAATGTATAATATTAGCCAAGTGTTGTCACTCCAATGCTGTGAAGACTACATGCTGAGCAAAAGATTTCTGAAATCCAGAAGGAATCATGCCAACATTCAAAACTGGGAAATGAAATCTATAAAATCTATATGCAATGTAGACATTGTCTTCTAAACCTCTTCCTCCAAAGCAATCTAGTTTGACTTCATTGAAGGAAAATGACAGACACTGATACTCTGTCTTGAGTAAAGGACACTTCTATTTGTAGCAGCGTAATATGGATTGCTGGTCAGGCAGTAGTGTATACATGTCTTTATTTATGCATATACTGTGTTTATCTGTGCTTCGGAATGCATGTATGATATAAAGTAAGTAATATTTAAACACTAGTCAGATAAATAACTGTCATGATTTGACAGGACAGCCTTTTCTGGTAAGGGGGAAAAGGCTGTAAAGATGACTCCTGTAAGAAGCGGCTAAAACCTCTTCCCAGCTCAGAGCCAGACAAACTTCTGGGGCTGAACCAATGAGACATCTCCATGATCACTTTTTAAGAAGCAGCCAGAAGAGGAGGATTCTTCGTGTTTCTTCCTTCTTCTGTCCCTTCTTTTTTTTCCAGCTTGTGGTGGTGCGAGGAGTGGGGAGAGAAAAACAACCATATGGGCTCCAAGGTCAGTGAGAAGGAAGAGAGGAGAAGGTGTACTGGAGCAGAGACTCCCCTGCATCCTGCAGAGAGGACTGGTGAAGCTGCATTTTGCTAAAGACCCCACATCAAGGGCACTGACTCATTTTGCTAAAGTGAACCCCACACTAGAGGTAGAGACTTATTTTGCTGAAGACCCCTCATCAAGAGCAGAGACTCATTTTGCTAAAGAAGACCCTGTGCCAGGGGCAGTGACTATGGCTGGAGTAGGCCGTGTTCCATGTCCCATGGGCGAGACCCAATATTCACAGAAGCTGTAACTGTGAGGAAGAACCCATGACAAAGCAGCTCATTAAAATTATGTCTAGAAGAGGCCATGCCCCAAGAGAGGGACCCTGCAGAAACTGCAGGAACTGCAACTCTGGAGAAGAATTCATATCAGAGATTTTCACTAAGGACTGCATCCCGTGTGAGGGACCCTGTATCGGCAGAAGCTACATTGCTGAGAAGCACCCACACCACAGAAGTTTATTAAGAAATGTTTCCAGCGGGATGGACCCCAGGAAGAATGTAAGGAGTCATCCTCATCTGAGAAGAAAGAAGCAGCAGAGACCATCTGTGACAACAAGCCCCATTTCCTACCCCCCTGAGACATTGAGGAGGAAGGAGGTAGAGATATCAGGACCAGTGAGCTGGGCCCGGGAAGATAGGAGTTATGGGGGAGGGAAATCTTAAAGTGATGGTTGCAATTTTCTCATCATCCTACTCCCTTTTTGCTTTTGTCCTGTTCTGTTTCTTGTAGGCAGTAGAATAAACTTTCCTACTTTCCTCTCTAAGTGGAGTACTGGAGTCTGTTTTGCCCAGAACCATAATTGGCAGCAAGCCCGCCCTGCCCTTGTCTCAATCCACAACAGCCTTGCTTATCTTTTAACTCCCATTTCGCTGGGGCCTCTGCCATCCTAACAAGGGTAGGGGTGAATGGGGGGCACTGACCGAGAGACTGTCATGGTGCTTCTTTGCTAGATGGACAAACCATGAAGATAACAAATAATCTTATAATCTCTCAAGAACTTTGACTAGTGGCAGAACACTACTGGTGTTGGTTTTGTGTTCTCTGAATGTATGAACGTACACCTATGTGCACAGGAATTACTGTATGTGTATGCTACACATACTCACCAACGAATGCCAGCATTGTGAAAAGAGATAAAACCCTGTTATATAAAAACCCTGTTATAAAATGTTATTAAAAAATAACATTTTAACAAATCCTGCCTGTAGCCCATGGTATTTCTTTGCACAGGGGGAATCGCCCACAATAGGAGGCACAGTATGGCTTCATGGGTTGTACTGAGCCACTGGGAGCAGAGGAAGCCCATCAGCCATCCTTTACTGCTGATTGTGTCTTTGGCTTAGTGCCAGACATTCTGCAGAAGGGCAACACTGCAGCCCCCACTACAAAGAGTTATCTGTGGTATTGTACCCGTTTTCTGGCTCACTACAGGCACTTTACTAATCAAGGAGTAACTCAACCTGAGCATGGGAAATTGTTTGCAGAGAAGAGCTGATTCACACCACAAAACTTGCTATTATGAGAATTATATTAAACTGGAGAAGAATTTAAATTCTTTATTGATGAGAAAACACAAAAGAAGGATACTACAGTCTTAAATCTAACTTTCCTTCTAATAATATAGCTAATTCTTTAAAATCACAGGTCTTGGAACTATGGAATCATTTAGATTATATTCATAATCAGGTATCTTTTGGTGATTTATATCTAATTTTTCTTTTACAGCAAGAAGGAGAATGGCAATGTGAGGAGATGTTATAAGCATATTAAGGGTGCACAGGTAGTATCAGACATGAGGCAAAATAGGAGAGCAAAAAGAAGACAAGCAAGAAATGGGATCCTTATACTGTCTCACCTAGTTCAGAGAGCGTGCAATATACATAATCTTATGTAACAATGCAGCATCCTAGTCAAACTTTAAGCATCCTCATTTGTTCTCACCTTTCTTACATGTATATATAGCAACAATATGCAGAAAAACATACGTATGTGTAAAAGGGAACAACTTTGAAAGTTTCCTCCTTTTACTATTACAATGATTAAAAATCTTTAGTAGGATTTCTAGTTTTACATTTATGTGACCTTTGTGTCTTCCTTACTTTTTATTCATCTTACAGAATTTCTTTTAACAATGGATCCTATGTACCTACTGCCAATATATGAGCAGACACACTGGTTTGACTATATTTTCCTATAGTTTAGTGTTCATTTCTGAGAGACAAAAACCCTGTGAAAACGTGTTTCAGATACTGACTGTAAATAGTACTCTTTACCACATAGGTGACACGTTATACCTCTGAGGAACATACTCTCACCATTTCTCTAAAATTAAACTGCCTATTGTGATATGGAAGTACAAAAGCTTTGCACAATAAAGATGGGATCCAGGATCTCTAATGTGGGAAAAATCTTTTTTTCTATCATTGCTTTCTTTTGACTTGCACCATTGCAGGTTTGATTGCAAGAGTCTAATGGTTTTATTATCTGGATGAAAGTAGAGTAGGGAGTTGTTTGTTGGTTTTAGTTTGGTTTGATTTGGATTTTTTCCTCATGTCTGTGAGACTGCAGATGCAGTTACCATTTCCAAAGACAGAATAGATGTATCAGTTGACAGAGAAGACATACAGTTAAAAGTACATATTGATTCATGATCTTTCATCTAGGTGAAAATATATATTTGTGACTTGATACAGTAGATGGGATACTGAGTCAAGGCAGAGTAATAGAGGAAGTTTGGAGGATAACTATTAACTTGTACAAATACTGGTGTTAGAAAGCAAGTAAAGAGCTAGAAAGTATCATATCTGAAGACGAGAGCAATTCAGAACTTATTAGATCAACTGCCTTGTAAGTCAGTTAACATTCAATATGTCAAAATATAGAAACCTTACAGCTTTCAAACCATGCCAGAGTAAATTTGTATTGTATTATTTCCATATTATGTCCCCCAGGCCTCAGTAATGACTACAGAAAGCAATTACAGATGACTTATGCTTGTAAAAATATGCACACGTGCTTATACCTGTCCAACTAAACTACAGTGACATGTAGCAAGTAGTTCAACATGATGTTAAATTGTTTATGCCTGTAACAAATGTCAAAAAATGAACACTATCAGGCTGAAACACTGGACTTTGTTTTTATAAAGACCTGATATGACAAACATCACCAAGATCCCATTAAGCTCCACTATCAAATAAAGAGTTACACTTAATCTTGTCCACAGGCAAAGTGGACAAATGTAGCTATCCAGGTCCACAGTGTGCTGCTGCTGCCCCCTTAAGACAAGTAAACATAAATAATGTGTGCTGTAGTTTCTCCACATTTTCTCAAACATGTTTCTCTGTGAGCTAACAAAGAGGAATTATAATAAGAGGCTTGCCTAGTGTAACATCACGTAACAATAAATCCAGTCTTTTACAAGACCTAGTAAAAGATAAAGTTTAATTTAGGAACTTCAGGGAATATGACAATTAGAAATTTTTTTGTCAGTTTGTGTTGGAAGCTTTGAGACAGCAAAGCACAAACTGAAATCAAAGATACAGTTAACCCTAATAAAACTTGAAGAAGAGCTATTAGAAAGGGGAAAAAAGTTTCAGTCCTTACCCATGCACTTTAGGATGACGTACAGCTCGGTAACCTCAGTAGACCATGAGATGATTATGTGAAAACTGTAACAAGGGTGAGTTATTATCACTTTCTGTTCCTTTAACCTTTGTCAAGAGACCTGATTAATGTTTGATCACTTGATCTGCTCTTTAAATTTTGTCTAAGACTTGAATATAAGATTTTTAATGACTGTTTATGGATGTCCTTTGAAACAGAATTGCATAGAGTAATATTTTGACCTAGACTGATGTTCTCCATTTTCACTTAGCTGTTCACCTCTGCATCTTTGAACCAGCCAGACACAGTGGGAAAAACAAAAAAGTTAACTCACTAAGTTGGATGAGATTTTATCTTGCTGCTCTCTATTCAAAAGGCCACAGAGAAACAGTGGGGTCTAAATAACTGTAATTACTGTGCACATAAAAACTGTAAGTCCTGCTGCTTTCAATAGTTTCTGGCTACTTCTAAGTTCAAGAACAAAGTATGTACTCCAATTGAAAAATGAGTACAGCCAATTAGAAAATACTATCCTATTGTAGGGTAACATGGTAATAACCTTCCACATACTTTTGAAGAAATTTCCAGATGCTAGTCCTTTTTGTATCATCCTTAACTGTACATGCAGGTGTCATTCTAAGAAAGACAATCTGTGTCATTCTAAGAAAGACAATCTATCCATGATGATGAAAGCATTCAAGTACTAATGTACATTTTTAAGCAGGGATATAGGAACAGAGAATATTCTTCATAATACAAAAAAATATAGCATTCTACAGGCCCAACTTGTATACATAAAAATATTCTGCCTTGGGAGAAGTAGCACTGGCAATTTCACCTATTTGTTCAGACTACAAAGGAAAAACAATTCTGTTGCTGATTGTCCTCCAGCAACTTATTCAAATATTTGAATTACTGTAGTTTCTTTTCCTACTATGTGGCAGAAATACAAGACTTCTGGAGGGTCTTTCATTAAACAGTCATAAAAGGTCTGACTAAACATTTCCCAGCTTGTTGTTCAGGCAAGTAAAGTAACGGAAATCTACTGTGTGTTTACTGGATGTGAACAAATGAAAGATAATATCTCTGCAAATAATTGCCAAGTTTCAAAAGAATTACTACTATCAGAATGGCCACAATTGCATCAGTGTTTTCTGGAAAAATGATGACCTGGAAAGACAATGACAATTGCCTGAAAAGTCACCCATATTTCTCAGTATAGTTTGGTTATTTAATAAAATATATATAGACTTGGTTATACCTTTAAGCAACAATCTTTGGATCATCACTGCAACAGCGCTACTGCTGTGATTGATTAAATCAGCTAATTAACGAGTAAATACAACTCCACATGTGCTGTTTGTTTATGTAGTACAAAAAAAGATTTGGTTTTGTTTATTTATTACTACTTCTTTCAACATTCAGTGTATTTGTCAGAGGTAATTGTGACTTCAAATACAAACCCTATGGTCAGATGGAATTCTTCAGGTGATGAGGTATTTTAAATGTATTTGCTGGAACATCACACTATGTAAATCAGCTTTTGAGTCTGTAATAATACTACAAACTGAAAATTCTGATATAAGTCTGTGAGAGATCTTGAATTACTATTTAGGAAACTATTCAAAACATTTTCAGTGACACTTTCCAGAACATTACAATAAAGATGTAAACAAATCAAAAGAGGAGAAAAGGGGAAAAAATGGATACATAATTCATACAGAAATATTTGTGCTTCCAACTTTTGTATGAGTGAGATGGAAGTATACCATATCAGAGGCAAAGCATGCTGCGTGTTTGTCATTAAGCACTACCCAGAATGCCTACTGCACTTTCCTAAGTAAAATGCAGTTCTTTTCTACAGCAAAGCACTTGAAATCAAAATAATGCAATATACTTTTAAATTGCTTTTGCCAAAGAGGACATCCTTTTCTTAAAAAGAAATCTATTTTTTTCCCTTTTCTCATCATGTCCATTTCTTTTTGAAAAAACTAAGTTTTGTACCTTTCTGTGTTTTTATAGAATCCTATATATTTTGAAAAGGTTTAGTTATCGTAGGAAAGAATTCAGCTGCCTTTCAGTTTACTTTATAGGCTGGGCATATTTTTGAAACTTTGTTTAGATACTCTCTCACCCTGAGGTTAACAGCTTTGTACAAAGGACTTAACATCATCTGCAGTTTCTCTTGTGCCAACGATAATAATTAAAGCACAAAACTCTCAAAGTTTCTTTAAAAACTCTGCAAATCTCATGTATTCTGCAAGTTAAATGTCATTTTAAAAAATGTTAGAGTACATGTTGTGTTCTGCTGAAAAATTTCAGCCGTTCAACTATTACAAACATATTTGGATTTTAACATACTGTAACTAAGCATTGACTTTATAATGATGCATTGGTTCTGCAAAATTCTATGTATGTGAGGTTTAAAACTACCTGTTCAATATTAACCACAAAATAAGACCTTTATTATATTAGAAACTTGCTCAGAAAATCAATCAGATTTCCACAACAGTGTATCATAAATAACTGTTTTCAATGCATGTGACTGGCATAATTTCATCTCATGTTTACATTATCAGTGTCTGGGCAAAGTATTGGTCAGTGGAGGATATATATTTTTATTACTTAATCTTGATTTTTATCTTCTTCCTTTTATTATAAATAAATCAAAATTAATTAAGCAATTGTAGCACAAAACTGATACAGGTTTTATGAATCAGAAACAGACTTACTTCCATGACAGGGTAACACTATTCTCTGCAGATCGTTTCACATAATTTGCTTCAGAGGTTTGGGCTGGTCATTTCTCATGCACTCTCCAGTCTTGCACTTCAGAGTAATCTTCCTTCTTCCATTAACCTGTCACGTTAGGTATTTTTTCCTATTTATCTGTACAATAGAAATTCAGCTACACTATATGATAGGACTATTTCTTAAAATGTAAAATAAATCAGTGCCTTTGTGGCTTTTGAAATTATACAAGTCGAGATATCCAATTTACTGCACTTAAAATGTCACACAAGCTCATTTCCTGACTTACTGAATTGCTTATTAGTAGCCAAATGAGAACTTCCCTTCTAGTGTTTAATTTTGTGTCTACTATTTAATTTTGTGGAGGACGTTAAATTTTATATTAATCTTCATTGTGCATATAGAATAATAAAAGTATTCATCAATCATAGGAAATCAAATTTTGTGAGCACCTTGAAACTTTGTATATACCACATATTTTAATCTTGTCAAAATATTGCAATAGTAGATGTTGATATTGACACCAAATTTGAGGAATACATTTTGGTGTAGCCACTACAAGATATTCCTTTTGTTGATGCAAATAATTCTAGGCACAATTCAGATAATTTGACATAAAAGTGTTCTATTAATTTGGAAAAAACATCTATCTGAATGTACGTTTGTGATTTATTTTAAATGTAAGATGAAGAGATTGTTCACATAATGCTTTCACTATTTAGGTTGATTTTGCATTTGCTTCTGATCCATGCTTCATTCTCATGGTTGCACTTGTGAGCATTTGTTCAACATCCTCTTGTTAGCTGGGCTACTGTTACAGTGTTATTTCATTGTTATTTCCCTGGTGGCTTTACTGAAATTGATGGGTCTTTATTGGAATTTTTGGTCTCTGTCATGGTGGAAGCTGATTGATTTAGCATACAGGTTAAACACTACTCTAGTGTTTTACTTAGAAGCAATGGAAAATAGAATGGGGGATGGGAGTATTGGGGTGAAGATGAGGAGAGAAATCTTCAATTTTATCTTGACTATTGAAAAAAAAACCCATGTTTACACTGCATGCATATGTATTCCAATTTTAAGAAATTCCTACTATAGCACAGTAGCATAGAATCATTACAGTTAGAAAAGACCTTTAAGGCCATCAAGTCCAACTACTAACTTAACACTGCCAAGTCCATCACTAAACTAAACCATATTGCTGAGACTATATGTTGTGGCTCTTTCTTGACAGAGAAAAATAAATCAATGCTTTCCTGGCTTAGGTGACATGCTGGGACAGATGGAAAGTCAATTCAAGCCATAAGCATCCTCTCGTGTAAATTACTTCACTGTTAGCTCATTCCTTGGCGTAGTCTTGGTTGACGCCAGCTAGCATATTCAGGAGATGGACAATATAAAACAGGGAGGAGCAGCTGGTGGACCAGGAAGAAAAATCCTAAGCATCAGCACACGTTTTGGGCTGACTTGTTCTTTGCAAAGAAAGCCCTGGGATTCCTTTCTGGGATTCCCCACTCCCTGCCCCCTGGAAGAGGGGAGGTGTGGCAAGAAGGTGTTCTTAAAAAGGCTGGTCAGACTCTCCCTTGTTGTTTTATTTTGGTTATGTTTTGGGGTTTTAAGGTTATGTTTTAGTTGATATTGCATTAAGTTATTTTCTATTTTCTTCCCCAAGTTGAGTAGCCTGGTCTGTTTTGTCCTGAACCTTAAGCGGCAATTAAGCTCTCCTTGCCCTTTAGCAATTCTCAGCCTCTTGGGTACTTGAGGCTGATTGTGGTCTTTTACCCCCTGATGGGTCCAAACCAACACATTGTTAAAGACCAAAAATAGGGAACTAAGGTTTATATTATTCTCTAAGAATTATCATCTTTAATTCAACAGTGTAATTTTTAATCCTTGAGGTAGGAAATATAGGACCTAATTCTTATGTCCTACAGGATATAGTGCAGTGTCAATGAAGCTCTTCTGAACTATTCAAGGTAAAATGCTGGAGTACACTATACACCAATTGGGACCAGTCTTTTGTGTTTTGTCTTCTTAACTGCACTTTGTGCATTTAGACAACATTACTTTCTTCTCAATCTCTTAAAAAATAAATGAATCCATTCAGAAAACAGTAAATGATTTCTCATCTATTTTCATTTTATAAAATAATCAAACTTTGTTTTTGTCATTAATATCAACAACAACAGCACCTTCAAAGATTCAATGATAAGTAAGTAACCAAGAGTTCACTGATTGGTAAGGCATTTGACACTGTCTCCAACAGCATCCTGGCAGCAAAACTGAGAAAGTGTGGGCTGGATTATTAACTGGTTGAAGGTAAGAAGGCAGAGAGTTGTGATCAATGGAGCAGGGTCTAGTTGGAGGACTGTATCTAGTGGAGTCCCTCAGGGGTGAGTGCTGGGACTAGTACTGTTCAATATAGTCATTAATGATCCTGATGAGGGAACAGAGGGCACTGTCAGCAAGTTTGCTGATGATACTAAGCTGGAGTGACTGGCTGACACACCAGAAGGCTGTGCTGTCTTTCAATGACACCTGGACAGGCTGGAGAGTCGGGCAGAGAGAAATCTAAAGAAATTCTAAAAGGCAAAGTATAGAGTCTTGCAACTGGGAAAGAATAAACCCATATACCAGTACAAGTTGGGGAATGAACTCTTAGAGAGTAGTAGAGGGAAAAGGGACCTGGAGGTCCTGGTGGACAGGGAGTGGAGCATCTCCCTTAATGATGAAAGGCTGAGAGAGATGGGGCTCTTTAGCTTGAGAAGAGGAGACTGAGGGGTGATCTTAATACTTACAGGTATGTAAAGGGTGGTTGTCAAGAGAATGGACCCAGGCTCTTCTCAATGATGTCCAATGATAAGGCAATGGGTATAAGCTGGAACATAAGAGGTTCCAAAGATATGTAAGGGTTTCCTCACCTTGAGGGTGACGCAGCACTGGAACAGGCTGCCCAGATGGATAGTGGAGTCTCCTTCTCTGTGGACACTCAAAACTCACCTGGACAAGTTCCTGTGTGATTTACTGTAGGTGGTCCTGCTCTGGCAAGGGGGGTTGGACTAGATGATCTTCGAGGTCCCTTCCAACCTTAAGATTCTGTGATTCTTGCCATAAGTGAAAATTGAAATTACTAGGAAAAAAAAGTAATACAAGAAACCTGAAACAATATTGTACTTGAACACATGAAAAGCTAAATACCTGTAATGAATCTTGATTGAATTAATTTTAGCTCTGACATAATTCTAGATACATTTTATTATATTTTCCATCTCCATAGTACACTATACAAAGGAGAATATCATTATTAGAAGGATGAGGTATTCATTCCAATTTTCATTTGTTTACTATCTAACAACTTATTAGTTGTTATTATAACTAACTGTATACTTTGATAAAATCAAAGACCTATTGAAAAACCATGTGTTCAGATAATCTCCTCAACATGAATATTTATTTGTTCCATTGTGTACCAGGTTGCTTGAATGAGATTAATTTTTGTCTGTTTTGCTTTTTTTTCTTTTGTAAATGTTGACCCAGTTAAATTTCAAAGAATTTTAATCTATTCCACTTCTTGATTTACCTTTATTCAGATATGCAATTATATTATGTTATTTCACAAAGTTCTTATCTGAATCTCACAGACTTTTAGTTATATTTGTCGTTCTTTCATGCATTTATTCTAAACCATTTTATCCTTTATCTAAGAGACATGCAAGAAAACTCTTTGCATGAAAAACTAATTGCAGTAATGCTACCCTACTGAATTTAGATTTTTACCACAAGTAAAAATAAGTAGTAAAGTACTTGTATAAAGTACTTATATCAGTATTATAATCAGATGTCATTCACCTACTACTGTGATGCTTTAAGGGTAACTGGAGTTTCACATCTTAAACATTGCCTCTTCTCTCTGATAATTAATGTATTCTATAAGGAAGTGCGCTTAACATTTATGAAAGCAAGCTGATGTTTCCAAATGGTACTACCACTTTGAATCTCTTCTTTTACAGAAAATAAAGAGAAATCTTTTATGTTGTCTCTAATAGGATTTAGGTGTTCTTCGTCTTAATGAATCCTTTTTTTTTTTGTATTGGAGTAGGACAACTCTATTCTCTTGAATGCTTTGTGATGTGATCCAGCTAAAACCTACTGCAACAGTGCCATAATTGTGATTATCTTTATTATTTAATGAGCCCTAAATACGCTACGTGTTTTCCTAACACAGAAGAGACTTAAAGTGATGGGAATTTTCTGAAGGACACAGACATAATTCCTTTCAAACACTGAAAAATGTATAAGATAAAAGATCCACAGAAGCAGCAACTCTATGAGTTGCATGGTCTTAATGGAAACGTTGTATAATAGAATTGTTATTGTCTGAGCACCAGTCCTTTCTCAAATCCCCTTGGTATGTTCAAGATATAAGTGAGGCAACAAAACAAGGACAAAAATGTTAATGTCAACAGAAAAAAAAAAAAGGGCAATAATGACAGGGATGAGGCAAAGAGGAAAAAAAAAAAATCTATTACTATCACTTTTTTCCCTCAACTTTCTACTCCTTGAAGTCCTCAATGGATTCTCCACTTTTGTTTACATTAAAAGGCTTGTTGATTTGTTATTTATTTATGAATGAATGCTAGTTGATATCTGGATCAGTGCCTTGTTCGTTGTCATCTTCTGGGCATCAAATTATTCTAAGATGATATATCTGAAGTGAATTATTGTCCTGGACACAAAATCAATATACATAGGAAATTCTGAAGAAATGGTTCCTCTTTGAAGCACAATATATTAAGATTAGTTTTGAAGGCATGGATGAAGACATGAGAACAAGACACCTATGAAGAGATGGCAGTGACAGAAGACATAACAGGTATTAGGAAAGATTAAGAGAAAGTTGCTGAGACCACAAATGGCAATGGTTCAAGTCAATACCTATCCTTCCCTCTCTGGAGGGCTGGGTCAGCCTAGGATCAAAGACTATGCTTGTTTTTTAGCTTTGCAACTACTTAGCAAGAGCAAGAGAGTTAGAAAAAAACCACAGCAATCAAAGCTGCACTTCGTGTTAAAGTAGATTAAATCCTCTGTATGAAAGAATGTGTACAGATTAAAGTGTATCCAAGAGAAAATTATGAGCCATTCTGCTACTGTGCTGCATTGTTCTCTCTAGGGTGTTGGGATGTAGCCTGGCCATACTAAGGACTTACAAAAAAGCAAATAAATGTCAGTCTTAGCATAAGCTGAGATCAGCTACTGTAACCTCAGGTTGAGTTTTGAAGACTTAATGCCAATGATTCTTTAAAACTTAAATGTAAAAACTTAAATCTCCTGTAAGAAGTTGCTCAGAAGTTTCTCTATCTCTAAGTCTGACTTATCTATCTTTTGGACTAAGCCAATTAGGCACCTCCATCATCACTTCATGAGGAAAAGGAGAGGTTAGAGGTGGTGGAAGGAGTTGAATGAAAGAGAAGTTACCAGAAAGACCCTGAGGGAAGCAAGGTGGAAGTGTGCAAGAGCAGAGACCCCTCTGCATCCCATGATGAGATGGTAGCTGTTCTCCTGCACTGTTACCGTGTTGGTTACAGTGGAGCTGAGATCTGCTAGCAGCTTGTGGAGGACCCCACGGCAGAGAGGGTGGCTGTGCCCAAAGGGGGCATGACTCTGTGGGGAGGTGACGTTGGAGTAGAATGTGTCTTGGAGTTCTACTGCTGTGGAGACCAGCAGGGACGAGTCTGTGAGGAGCTGCAGCCCTTGGGAAGGACTGATGCTGGAAAGGTTCATAAAGGATTGTATTACATGGGAGGGATCCTGTGTTTGAGTAAGGAAAGAATGTGAGAAGTTCTCCTCTGAAGAGAAGAAAGGAGAAGCAGAGACCATTTGTGAGGAACTGACCAAATCCCCCACTCTCTGCCTCCTGTGCCACCGAGGAGGAAGGAAGCAGAGATATGAGGAGCAGGGAGCAGAGCCTGGGAAGAGGAGAGATGTGGTGGAAGGAGACTTTAAAGAGTCAGTTATATTTTTCTCATCATCCTGCCCTGGTTTTGCCTCTGTCCTCTTTATACTTGATAGTAGATTAAACTGTTCATTTTTTCTTCCCTAAGACAAGTGGTGGAGTCTATTTTGCCCAGAACTATAATTGGCAGTGAGTCCTCTGTGGCATTATTACTTAAGTGGCCTAGAAATTAAAACTTATATTAAAACTTATATTAAAAATCATCACTTTTTACCAATTAAGGAAAGGTATAAAATCAAGAAGGCTCACAGTGTGAATACAGCTGCTACTGTTATGTGAGGAATCCACAAAACAGCAATTCCCTGCAAATACCATGGAGTGTGGAGAAGAGTGGAGGCTCTATGGTCAGATTCTGTGACAATACACCGGAACGAGATGGTCCTCTAGAATTGATAAGCAGCACTTCTGGTACACTGAGCCAATGGTCTGTCAAATCTTGACAAAACCTTGTCATAGTGCTAACTTTGTTAATTTTAATATAATTTTAATACACACCTCCATCCCAAAGGCTACCCACCTTCAAGGTGTGACCACTCCTTTCAGAGTCTTCACCCTGAGTTGTTTGTAAGCTATAGCTTTAAATGCAAGGCAAGAGAATTTTACACCAATAGTAATAAACGAATTTATGACTAACGTCACTCAAACTCGACCTTGAAGGTGAAAAAAGCTATAAAAGGTTAAAGAAAAGCGGGATACTGGGGGGAAGACACCATCACAAACAAGTCAGGGAAGCTCCCTCTCAAACTGTCTCTGACTCCCAGGATCTGAGATGGACTGAGATTCTCTTCCTCTCCCCTTGGGACGCCTTGGGTGAGACTTAAACTAAGTACTTCTACGGGAATCTTTATAGGGAACGACTCTTTAACTTTCTACAGCCAGACTATACTTTGTAACTTCACATACTATATTGTTTATATATCTATTTTTTTCATGTGCTTTCTTTTGCAGTCACTATCCCCAGCAGTCCATAAGAACCTGTATATTTGTTGCATAAATACAACTGCAGTGTTTAAGTAGCCAGTCATCACAGTTTATCAACGAATGCGACCAGACCCTAGAGTGTGGCCGTGCAAATTCATGAGCACGACTGGACTGAAGGTGTAGTTCACTATCAGTGAATCCAGAGTCATGATAGTTCACAGGAGGTGAACGCATCTGGATTGATCTTGGTAAATTGGGCATCACTCAGAATTTAAACTTAGCCACACCTAACTACCACCTCAGTGAGGAGAGTTACAACACAAGGGGGGTTATTTTCTGCCAAAACACTCTGTCCCCTTTTAATGCGACACCCTCCCTGTCCCATCTCAGTCCACAAGGTCTTTGGTTATCTTTTGTCCTTTGATCTCGCTGAGGCCTCCACTGTCCTACAGGAAGTAGGGACAGGGGTGGAAGCAAGTGATTGTGTGGTACTTCATTGCCAACTGGCTTAAATCATGTCAATCTTTAAAAATGAACACTGAATAAATACTCTGAAGGCTTTCGTGTCTAATCAGCGGTGAGAAGAAACTACTGTCAGAGGACATATCGTATTCATTTCTATAAATTAAATTTAAAGCAGTAGTGTTTTGACCATGTGTAGGGGTCCTGGGACTGGATAGTAAGGGAAATATTGTGAACTCTGTCACTGCAATGTCATTACGCATGTGAGTGACACTTCCCTGGAAAGCCACTGACTTTTGCAGGTGGAGAGAATTTGCAGGAGGCTCCTTCTACACCAGAGCAGGGCATTGTGATAAAAGCAAGTCCTTATTTGGAGATTGGTAAGTATAATGGAAAACAAAGTAATATATTCACTAAGCAGTTATAGAATGCTTTCTAATAACATTCAGTTTGAAGTATTGCTAAGTCTTTTTAAAGGAGTAATGGAAATGCTACATCAGTACAAATAAGAAAAGATTATTTTTTCCATCAAAAAAATGGAATGATAAAATAGTATATTATTGTTGCCAGAAAATTTATACTGGCCAGTACAATCATATAAATCGTTGCATGATAAAGAACATCCTATTGTCTTGTGAAAGAAAAGTATCATTTTAATTTAAGATGAATTGTACTTTACAAGTTGGTGTAGGCTTCATAGATCATTAATATGAGTAATGAAACTGATTTAAAGAAAATAGCCAAGACATTACTTTAACAATTACCTGAGTAGAACAACTTGGTCTTTGATCAGGGTTACTAGCATTTTGATGAAGATACTCTACACTAACTTATTCATTTTAGAAAAGTAAAATACTTTCCATAATTGTAACAACTCATCCTGAATGTCACCACTAAACATACGACAGAAAAGGTGGTATTTCACCAAGGGGAAATCCTGTTTGACCAACCTGATAACCTTCTATGAGTGCATAACCGGCTGGCTAGATGAGCAGAGAGCAGTGGATGTCATCTACCTTGACTTCAGCAAGGCTATTGACACTGTCTCCCATAACATCATCAGACAGTGTAGATTGGATGAGTGGAGAGTGAGGTGGATCAAGAGCTGACTGAATGACAGAGCCCAGAGGGTGGTGATCAATGGCACATAATCAAGTTGGAGGCCTTTGGCCAGTGGAGTTCCATAGGGATTGATTCTGGCACCAGTCTTGTTCAACATCTTCATCAACGACCTGGATGAGGGGATAGAGTATACCTTCAGTAAGTTGGCTGCTGACACCAAACTGGGAGGACTGGCTGATTCCCCAGAAGGCTGTGCTGCCATTCAGTGGGATCTCAACCGGCTTGAGAGTTGGACGGAGAGGAACTTCATAAGGTTCAACAAGGACAAGTGCAGAGTCCTGTACCTGGGAAGAAACAACCTCATGCACCAGTACAGGCTGGGGATTGACCAGCTGGCGAGCAGCTCTGTAGAGAGGAACATGGGAGTCCTGGTTGATGATAAGGTAAACATAAGCCAGCAATGTGCCCTCGTGGTCAAGAAAGCTAGTTGGCATCCTAGGATGCATCAGGAAGAGTGTAGCCAACACTAGAGGGAGGTTCTTCTCCCCCTCTACTCTAGACTGATGAAGTCTCATCTGCAGTCCTGTGTCCAGCTCTAGGTTCCTCAGCTCAAGAGAACTTCTGGAGAGACTCAAGCACAGGGCCACCAAGATGATCAGATGACTGGAACATCTTCCATATGAGAAAAAGCTGTGGGAACTGGGGTTGTTTAGTCTAGAGAAGATGAGACTGAGGGGGAAGCTCTTTAATATTTACCAATATCTAAATGGTGAGTGCTCGGAGATTGGGGCATCACTTTTTTCAATGGTATCTTGCAACAGGACAAGGGGTAATAAGACAAAGCTGGAGCACAAAATTTCCATTTAAATATAAGAAAAACCTATTTCACTGTGAGAGTAATGGAGCCCTGGCACAGGCTGCCCAGGGAAGGTGTTGAGTCTTCCTTGGAGGTCTTCAAGACCCTCCTGGACATGTTCCTATATGACATGATCTAGATTGAGCTGCTTTTGCAGGGGGATTGGACTAGATGATCTCTACAGGTCCCTTCCAATCCTACTATTCTATGATTCTATGATATCAAGTTTTAAACTTTAAGTATACATCAAGGTATACTTAAGTATACTTCAAGTTGCTTACCAGACAAGAGGTGACAAAAAAATCTGGTTTTTTCTGTTCTTTTAGTATTATCTAGAAAATAATGGTCCTCCTGGATACGTTTTGATCACTCTTTTAATCTGAATCACACTCCACAAAAGATCTCACTTCATTAACTAGAATAAGACTGAGTCAGCAATGCATGCACTAGTGTAATGGCATATCTATAAAAATAGAACTCTCTTAATATTTTTCTCACACTTGAAAAATAATGTGAAATCATTTCTACACAGGACAAACACCTTAGAAATCAGCCATCTTTTCATTAGGGGTGTTTTTTTTCTCAGGTTGAAGTGACCTTAAAGCATGTTGTTTTGGCACAACTGAGAAAGAGATCATTTCATAGCTCACTAATTGTGCAGAGGAAGAGTGATCAATATAGAGAAAAAAAAATAAACTCAAGCAAAAGAGAAACAAACAAAAAAACAAAGGCTATGAAACAGAATAAGTCTAGCAAACAAAGGTCTTAAAGGGATGTTTTCATTTCCCAGAGGATCTCTTTTGCTAACTCAATAATTGCAGTGAGGAAAAAATATACAATTAGGAGACACTTGAATCTCAGAGTAATATAAGACTTAAAAGATTGACCCCAGTGGATATTTCTGTCTTTTTTGATAAGTTTTCTTTAGAAAATCCAAGTATACAGTAGGTTTTCATTTATTTGATACAACATTCTGCTGCTTCCCTTTCTTCTCTTAAGATAAAAAGTGTTAGAAAGAAATCAACTAAGCTATATTGATACGGTAGTAGTAATCCTTTTCTTTTGCACATTTTGGCTATTAGAAACTAATTAAGAAGCAAGTATATCCATAATCCTTAAAGGTTTCAAATGACATTACGTCAGATGAAAATTAGCTTAGGGTAGGATTGAATATTTAATGGTACCCATTATAATAATGAGAAAAAATATGAAAAAAAGTGGAAATAGGCAGTTACTCTGTTATATTTAACAAGTAGGACATACAAATTTTTAAATTAATGTAAGCTCACTGAAGCTGTTGAGTAAGGTGATTCATATTTTAAACAATTTTTGCTGTATTTCTAATATATTGTCTCTTTTTTTCTATTTCTGCTGAATTTCATAATATTTCCAATTGCTGAAACAAAACCAAAACAATCAACAAATTGCCTCATTTTTAATGTTGCTATGAAACCTGGAGTGGTTTATCTAAGGAAAGAAAGACTTCCTGCTTAACTGGTCAGGTATCTGTTATGATAATGTGTCTCAGGATTATGATAAACAAAATCTGCTGGTACTAAAGCACATCTGCATTGATGTGTTTTGAAATAGTACAAAAACTGTCTGAAGTCACTACTGACACACCAGTGTAGTTTTGCCCAGCTAGAACAGCAGCACCATAACAGTCTCTCGCTCGGTGCCTCCATTCACGCTCACCCTTGTTAGGAAGGGGGAGGCCCCAGCAAAATGGGAGTAAAAAGATAAGCAAGATTGTTGTGGATTAAGACAAGGGCAGGGAGGGCTCACTGCCAATTACGGTTCTGGGCAAAACAGACTCCAGTACTCCATTTAGAGAGGAAAGTAGGAGAGTTTATTCTACAAGAAACAGAATGGATTAAAAGCAAAAAGGGAGTAGGATGATGAGAAAATGACCACCAGCACTTTAAAATCTCCCTCCCCCATCCCTCCTTTCTTCCCGGGCCCAGCTCACTGCTCCCGATATCTCTACCTCCTCTCCCCTGAATAGCTCAAGGGGCAGGGAATGGGGGGATGTGGTCAGTCTCTCACAGATGGGCTTCACCGCTTCTGTCTTCTCAGATGAGGACAACTCCTGTCATTCTTCCCCTGCTCCAACATGGGGTTCCTCCCCCAGAACACAGTCCGTAACAAACTTCTCTGGTGTGGATTCTTTGCCATGGTTGCAGTTTTTGCAGTTACAGGGTCCTTCTCTTGGGACATGGCCTCTTCTGGGCATAAGTTTAATGAGCTGTTTTGTTGTGGGTTCCTCCCCACAGTTACAGCTGTGGGTATTGGGTCCCTTCCTCGGGACATGGCCTGCTCTGGCCATAGTGATAAAGGGTCCCTCTTTCGGGACACGGCCTCTTCCAGCTATAGACCCCTAGCTTGGGGTCTGCAGTGAAGTGGTTGGGTCCCCCCTAGGGGACACAACCTCCTCCAGCTATAGTCACTGTCCCTGGCTTGAGGCCTTTAATGAAGTGAATTGCTGCCCCTGGTTTCGGGCCAGCTTTAGCAAAATGAGTCTCTACTACTGATGCAGGGTCTTTAAAGAAATGAAAATAAATTTCAGCTTCACCAGTTCTTTCCATAGAATGCAGGGGAGTCTCCGCTCCAGGACACCTCCTCCTCTCTTTCATCACTGACCTTGGAGTCTGCATGGTTGTTTCTCTCACTGTTCCTACTCCTTGCACCACCACCAGCCAGAAGGAAAAGAAGGGGCAGAAGAAGAAAAAGATGGAGGAAGATGGAGGAAGAAACCTCCTCTTCCGGCTTCTTCTTAAAAAGTGATTGTGTAGATGTCTCATTGGCTCAGCCCCAGAAGTGAGTCTGGCTCTGAGCTGGGGAGAGTTGAGAGCAACTTCTTACAGGAGCCATCTTTACAGCCCCTTCCCCCTTACCAGAAAAGGCTATCATGACAAACCATGACAATATCATACTAAGTTACTGCAGAAACCAAGTTTAGAGTTCATATCAAGAAACCCATAAAAAAAGTAGATGAATCAGGATAGGAATGGAATATGAAATTTCTCCTAAATTTTTCAATTAAATCCTCCAATGTACAGTGCATATAACTGTTTAAATCCCGAGTTTATTTTATTTTTACTATATTTTCTCAGTCATCTAGACAGCTGTTTTCTCTCATCTGGAGTAAGACCAAAATGGAGTTTCTGCAGCATACTCAAGAGCTGTAGCTTGGTTTCCTGGCATAGAAGAAAGAGAATGTCTGATCCGCAAAACCACAGAGGAATCGATGTTATATATTCTTTGTCTGATTAGAGATTACTGAGTATATATTAGATTTCATGACTAGAAAATATTTGTTGTGAGGAAAAGAATAGAGCAAAGAGAAAACAGCAAGATTAAGTTAGACACAGTGACCCAAATGTGGCCTTATCATGGCAGAGTAGAGGAGGAAGGTAATCTCCTTCAACCTACTGACCACACTCCCCTTGATGCATCCCAGGATGCCATTGGCCTTCTTCTCCACAAAGGGACATTGCTGGCTTATGTTTAGTTTATTATCAACCCGGACTGCCACATCTCTGTCTACAGAGCTGCTCTCCATCTAGTCAATCCCCAGCCTGTACTGGTGCATGGGGTTGTTTCTTCCTAGATGCAGGACTCTGCACTTACTGCTGTTGAACTTCATGAGATTCCTCTCTGCCCACCTCTCAAGCTGGTCAAGATCCACCTGAACAGCAGCAGAGCCTTCTGGGGAATCAGCCAGTCCTCCCAGTTTGGTGTCATCAGCCAACTTGCTGAGGGTACACTCTGTTCCCTCATCCAGGTCTTTGATGAAGATGTTGAACAAGACTGGCCTCAGAACTGATCTGTGGAACTCCACAGGCCTCCAACTTGATCCACTGGCATTGATCATCACCCTCTGGGCTCTGTCATTCAGCCAGCTCTCAATCTACCTCACTGTCCACTCATCCAACCTACACTGTCTGAGCTTTCTTATGAGGATATAGTGGGAGACGGTGCCATCCGCTGCTCTCCCTTCATCTAGCCAGCCAGTTATGCAGTCATAGAAGACTATCAGGTTGGTCAAACCGGATTTCCCCTTAGTGAATCTGTCTTGATTCCCTGATAACTATCTTTTCCTTAATGTGTTTTGAAATGGCATCCAGGATAAGCTGTTTCACCACCTTTCAAGGGATGAAAATGACACTAACTAATCTGCAGTTTTCTGTTTCTCCTTCTTGCGTTTTTTGGAGACTGGAGTGACATTGGTCTTCATCCCATCCTCAGGCATCTCACCAGTCCTCCACAGTGTTCTGTTTTAGGCCCATTTGGCAAAGAAAATCATACATCTCTTTCTCAGCCCCATCATCATTCACCTCCACCTTCCTTAGGATGACAGAGGCCTTAGGAAGATGGGAGAAGAAAAGTTAACCAAGGACCTTGTGGATCAAGAGAAGGACAGGGAGAGTTCACTGCCATTTACAATGCCAAGCAAAATAGACTCTACTATTCAAATGAGAGTGGAAAGTAAGAGCAGTTTATTCCACTACCTACTAGAAACAGAACAGACAGAACAAAAAAAAAAAAACAAAAACAAAAACATAACACCAAATGAGAGCCGGATGGTGAATAAAACACAATCAACCTTTTAAGATTTTCTCCCCCTCCCCTCTTCCCAGGCTCAGCTACCTGTTCCCCATATTTCTACCTGCTGCTCCATCAGTGGCAAGGGGGCAGGGAATGGAGAATGGGGTCAGTCCCTTATAGATGATCTCTGCTGCTCCTTTCTCCACAGACAAGGACTCCTCACATTCTTCCTCTGCTCCGAAGTGAGTTGTTTCATCCAAGCAGGCTTCTCACCTCCATTTCCCTATTTTTTACTTGTGGGGACATATTGTGGTAGAGATTAGACAGTTTCTTTGGGCACTCCTACCTTGTGGAGTCCCAGCTTATGAGATTTGTCCAAGCAGGTTTTTGAAGAGGCCAAAGCCAGCCTCCTGATGTCCAGGTTCACAATCCTGTTTGGTGTCCTGTTTTTTCCACACAGGATCCTGAACTCCACCATCTCATGATCACTGCAGCCAAGGTTGCCTCCAATCTTCACAACCCCAACCAGACCTTCTGTATTTGTTGGTACAAGGTTCAGCACAATACTTCTTCTCGTTGGCTCCCCAACCACCTGTCACAGGAATTTGTCATCAACATACTGCAAGAACCTCCTGGACTGTGTATGCTTGGCTGATTGGCTTCACCAGTAAATATCTGGGTGGTTGAAGTGCCCCATGAGGACCAGAGACTGTGATTGTGAGGCAGCTCTCAGATGTTTGTTGAAGGCCTCATCCACTTCCTCTTCTTGATCAGGTGTCCTGTAGTGAACTCCCACAACAGTGTAAGTCCCATTACCTCCTACCTCTTATAAACCCCCTCTTCTTCTCCTAGAATGAGCTCAATACATTTCAGTTGCTCTCTCATACAGAGCAGCTCCACCACTACACATCAGTGACCTGTCTTTCTAAACAGTACGTAGCCATTCATGGCTGTGCTCCAGCCATGGAAGGTGTCCCACCATGTCTCTGTAATTGCCATAAGATCATGGCCTTGTATCCTCACTCACATCTCCAGTTCCTCCTGATTATTCTCCTGACTGTGTGCATTGGCGTACAGGCAATGCAAGGGCTTGCTGAAATCTGCAGGTTTCTCTCAATGAAAGGAAGAGGAATCTCCACAGTTATGTACTCTCTTTGTGTGGCCTGCCTTCTGTCTCTCATCTTGACATATCTATACATATTACCACAATCTCTGACATTAAAGTACAAACTATGACAAAACTGCTTACTATATCAGTGTTTCCCTTGCTGGACCCATGCTGGAGAAGTGTGTGGAAGACTTTCTCCCATGGGAAGGACCCCATGGGAAACTGGCCACAACTCGCATTCCCCATGCCACTTGAGAGGGAAGAGGTAGAGCCCAAGAAGAAGGGAAAGGTGCTCATTATCCTTATCTGATTTGGTTTGCAATAAATCAAATTATTTTGCCCAACTCAAGTTTGTTTTGCTTGTGAAAATAATTGGTGAGTTATCTCTGCACTTATCTTGATCCATGAGCCTCTCATCAGTTATTTCTCCCCCTGAGCTGAGGAAGGGGAGTGGTAGAGCAGCTTGGTGGGTACTTGGTGTCCTGATAAGGTCAACCCACCACAGAGAAGCACCTAAGTGTGATGATTCCCTAGTACATGCTTGAAAGCTTTCCCCATGAATCTGTTCTGGAGGTGCTTCCTTGTTTGCACAACTGTGCTCAAAGAGGTTGTACTTCATATCTGTTTTGTTGATTACTATGTTTTTTCTGCTCTCATCACCCCAGGCTTTTGGCTTGCCCTCTCCATCCACAGCTTTGTTGTGTTGAAGAGTCTCAGTCATTCCTAGCTATCAGGTCTTGCTATCAGGTTTCTTACCAGCCATACCAGGCTGTTGACAAAGATAGCTTTGGTATATCATATCTCCTCCAAATAGTTATTGATCCCCATAGAAGATTCAAAAAGTGCTTTTCTTACCTTTATTTTCAGCTTCAAATATTGTAAATCTCACATGATCAGAGACTCTTCTAAATTGTTTAGCTTATTTTCAGAAACAACAAAGTGTTTGGGTTGATTAATTAAATTTACAAGACCTATGTGATTCTTATCATATGTAACGTAACTATTTGTCTGCATAAAATATTAACCTACCTAACCTTTAGTTTTAAAAGGGGTATTGATTCTCCAGTTGGCAGTGTTCTCTCACTAAATATTCTATTCCCAAACACATTGTTTCCACTGTGAAATATTGATATGCAATTACCACATACAAAGAGCCTCTGGGCAAACCATTACAACTACAAACTAGAGGAGACATTTGGTTTAGTATCTTATTTTGGTGTAATATGATCATTGAGATTACAGAATTCTTATAGCCAAACTTAAATAACGACATCAGACTCCACATGCAGTTTTATTCACACATCCAGATTCCCCCTGCAGATCTATGTGCAAATAAAACCAAGCTTATGTTTTTATTCAGTGTAGCCACCTATGCTTTTCCCATCAGTAATAATCCTACATAAGCTGGTGAAAGAATTAGATTTCCTAGCATGCCACTTTTCCTCTCTTCTATATTTATTCTACTTCCAATAATGTCAGCTGAATTTTCCCTGGTACTGTAGCAGAAGCAGAATCAGATAAATTACTTCAGTAGCCTTTCTAACCTTTGTAAATTGCAGTTGAGCTTAGAGCAAGGAGGGGATGTGTGAGGAACTGTGCTTTTGCAAGGCTCTGAAGTGACCTGGAGCAAAGTACTGCTGTACTGAGTATGCAGCCCAAGTGCTGGGCAGCCAGAGCCCTAAGAAAGCTCACTTCTACACATTTAGGCTTGACAAGCCTGCAATCACAGACAACTTTAGGCAACTTTTATACATATGGCAGACCAAACAGTAGAATAATAAGCTCAGGAGACACAGTGTTTCTGTAAGAAAAGCCCTTGTTTCTTGGCTATCATTACTGTCTGCCATGCAGCTAGATATTTCCTGTTTAAACCTAATGCAGGCTTTAGCCTTAAATTTAAAAGGAATGTAAGTATGCAAGCACAGCTAAATATCAGAAAGACAAAATTCAACTGAGAAGTGGCAGAAAGAAAACAATTTTAGAAATTGCTGCTACCTGGTCATTCAAGTTTCTGCTAAGACTACAGCAGGATTGAAGTCTTTCAATATTTTGATTAAAAATGAGCTAAATTTTTTTTCAGAAGATCAGTGTTTGTAAGTGCTTTAAGGAAAATGTCTGTTTGCATCCACAGTTCAATTTGAACCAGTTGCACTTCATCAAGGGGTTGATTTCCTGACCAAATTTAAATAGCTTTCAAAGAGGAACAGATTGCTGCTTCTGAAACTGCTCCTCAGAAGTTGCTGAAGGTGCTCATTTTGCCTGCAGGTCATACTTTTTTTCCTCTTACATCCTGTGTCATTCACTCATTTCACCAGAAACTCTAGCTACCATCAGTCAAATGCAATGGTCAAAAATTGCTACACACCTGCAAATCAGGTAGTCATCCTCTCTTTTCCAATATTATTTTCCTCTCCTCTCTCACTTTTCTCATCTGTACTAATCATGTTTGCTTGATAGATAATTACTGAGTTTTGATTTTCATGGTAAGTTTTTTTACAGGTTGTTAAAAATCCATACAATATCTTTAAAAATTTGGTCAGAACTGTAATTTTTTTAAATATATCTTCTCTTATGTGACAGGTAGCAATAGCTACTAGCATCTGAGTAGAAATCGTGTCCATGTAGCATCTACATTTACTGATTTTTTTTTTTTTTTGTAACATCAGATGCAGGAATTATCTGAACTTTGTATAGAAGGAGCACCATACTTTTGAGAAAACTAACTTATTTAAATGTAAAGAGGTCAGCCTACTAAGACATGCCTAGAAGCCAAACATTGCTAAGGCCTGCTTAGTGTGCTTAAGATTTAGGTAGAATGACTGCATATACAGTTATATGCATATATGCAGTTGTCCCAGAAACACAGTCAGGATCCCTCCTCTTCCTGCTCTGACATGGACAGAAGATCAATGGTGCAGCACAAAGCGAACATCTCCACAACCACATGCACGTTGGAAGATCCTCTGGGTCCCAGCATGGCTATTCTTCCAACCTAGCACTCCCATCCCAAGTCAGGGTGTCATATTCGCTGTCTGGTCCATTTCAAAGCTTGCTGGTAATTACATATGAATATCCCATGCACACCAGCGTTGGGGTGAACACAGACACTCCCCCTTCTTCCAGCTACTGGCACTGAGGCCTTCACTTGCTGATATCCTCCAGTAGCTGGTTTTGGGAACATGTGCAATTGCTGCCCAATGGCTGAAGATGAAAGACACCACTTGTTCCTATAGCTGACACTGGGATCCCCTGACTCACTCCAACCTCTGATACCATAGGCCAAGGGCACCCACACTTCCAGTCTGACTCCAGCACCTGGCACCAGATTCCATTTGCGTACACATAGATTCCTTCACTCTCTGGCACTTAGTCCTTTCTGTATCCACTTACACAGAAGAAAGTGAGATTACACAGTAAGGTAGTTAAGAAAAGTTTTTATAAGAAGATGTAGGAAGACAGGACAAACTATGACAGTCAGGCACAGGGCCCAGACAGACAAGTGTACTGATTGATCTTGTTTTATATGAAACTGGATCTATTTGTTCACCTTTCTGTCTGCCCTTGTCTTTTTTCGGCCCAGCTCTGCCTTCCACTGCACATCTCTCCATGGTTCTATGTGGCTGTACCACTTCCCTGACCTCTCACAGTCCAGGACATTTGGGTCTGCAGGTTTATTGGAAAAAATCTTGATTAAAATAGGACAAGATTACTGCATTTTTTTTCTATAAATGATGAGTGTATAACATATCTCTTTTTTTCAAATTATGCTACAAGTGTTGTTTTGTATTTCTCTCAGACATCACATTTCCTGTCTTTGTAAGGCATAGATTGTTAGGTTTTGGTTTTTTAACATCTAATATGAAGAAGTTTCAATAGGAAACTGCTACTGCAATGTAAATAGTCTTCCTTCATATTAGTAACGAGTCACTTCCAGTTCCTAAGGCTCATCAGGCTTCTTCCTATGCTAGAGTACACATCAACTAAAATAAATGTTATCTGAAAAGGGGCTTTTGTGATGAAATGGAGGATTTAAGGTTTTATTGGAAGGATTCTTGTAGCTATAATATCTTGCTTATAGGCAAAGAGGTGTGACCAACCACATGCACAAGGGTAGAGCACCTGGATCATTTCAATGCAGAATGAAAAAAGAAGGGGGAAAAAAAAAAACAAAAAAAAAAAGAAAAAAAAAAGGTGCTGCAGCCTTTCTGACAGTCCTTAGGTTATGTATGTTTCAAATAGGACTATAAAATACAAAAAAGTAAACAGAGAAACAGAGAAAGCAACCTGTCAGCAGTGTCCTTATCTGAGGCTGATTCAGATGACAACTCTTCTCAGGAAAGAGATTAACACCAATCCCAGTGAAGTAAATTCAGAAATGTGTATGTGAAACTGTATAATGCATGGCACATTATAAACAAAGTGACATTACCTAATCAACATTGAGATTCAAGTTATTTCCAGGAAAACCTCCCCAATGTCTCTTTCAATTTGTTTAATACACTCTCCCAGTGTTTGATTTATAAACCAGACATTAATTACCTTCACAGATTCATTTTCTAACTACTTATTCAAATCACTTTCAAATTGTTGCAAAATTCTGCCTTAATTTTTTTCTTTCCCCCCAGAACATAAAAAAAAAAAAAAAAAAAATCTATTTTTTTCACATTCTGGAGAAAAAAATACAGACTCTGAGAACCTCTGTGCTATTTGTCTGTTTTGCACTGTTGAGTTATATCAGAGAATTTTAACCTCAAATTAATAACATACACTTGACCACAGCATCATGAATGGCTCTGCTAGAATTGATAATGATTTTATGTATGTTGTTGGTATCATATCATTGATATCATAGTGTAAAAATGAATATAAAATAGTGACTGACTTGTTGCTACTGTAATTTAATGTTTTTATGAGTTACAATGAGCATAGTATTTTGATATGCAGTGCTACTCTGAAAAAGCAACATGGAGCATAATACACTAATGAGAAATAGAAAGTGATCAATAAGAAATGTTGCCTGAAATCATTAAACAAACATCAGAAAACTGAGGAAATCTGTAAGGTTAAAATGATAAATCACTTTCACTCCATTAGTATTTATGGATTCAAATACAATGATAAGTAATGCACTAGGGTTTTGCAATGCTGTTTATTAAGACTTGCATTTTCCTATCTCTTCAACAACATTGTTACATCATATTTCATGAGAGTTATTTTACACTCATTGGTTTTTATTTAAAATAAAAATGCAAGATGTTCCTTCACTACAAATCCATAAATTATGACATGTAATACTTCTGAAGGATTCCTTCCATACAGAAGGACCAGTACAGGATCTGCAGATCATCTGGATGGTCTTGTGTTGTGGACTGTCACTAGCTACTATGATATTAAAGGAGACAGGTCATGCCTGACCTACTGTTGATATAACCATAGTCTGCTGAAAAATTCCTGCAACCTTCAATCATTCAAGAATAGTTGAGGACAGATGTTTTCCACCAGACTGATAGTGTTTTCACACTCCTTTCATTAAACTGTCATTTTAAAAACTGCTTCAATTTCAGCCCCCTTTCTGCTTTGTTAGTTTTAATGTATCTCTCTACCTTGTATGACAGGAGAGGTTGCGTTTGTTCTTGTGTATAAATTTGCCAGAAATTAAGGCACACTCAAACACAGTTACCTGTACCTACCCTGAATTTGATCATAAAGTGTCAATCGGATTAGGGCTAGAACAATTAACAGTTTTTACTTATGGTCTACTCTGAAAAGTATGGATTAAAGTAGAGCGAATTGAAACATATATACAACTTTGTTTTTAAAGAATCAGTAGCTTTGATATCCTAGTGCTGTAGAACATATTGTTCAATGAACACAGAAAATTAATACTTCACCTTGACTGACACAAAACAAGATTCAAAAGAACAACAATACAGCAAGCACAGAAAAAAATCCCTGTGTATAATTGAACCAAATGATCCTTTAGGGAAACACAAACACTTTGATCCCAACTTTTGTAGAAGATATGGATGTAAATTTCTTCCAGAAATTCAGTGTTTGTTTTTCTTGGACACAGACGTCTTCCGCTCTTGTAAAATGTTGCCCTGAGGAACTATGAACTTACAAGGACAATAAAATTCACGCTTCATAAGAAAACAGAGTTTTCAGAAGTTATACTACAACGCAGGGGATAGCAAACTGGGTCATACATTTAGTACACATACACACAAAAAATATCCTATCTCTTTCATGAAAACATAGAATCATTCAAAGTGAATCCTGAGGTCTTGACAGATTTAGAAGTGTCTATGTTCTCCAGATCTTGGGAATGTAAGCACGTTTAGTTTCTTGGTCCAGGTTATACAGCTGGCCACCCATGCATACATATATGTGAACAAAGATGAGAAGAATGCAGCTCAGGTGTAAAGTGTGATGACATTGCTATCCTTATAGCCATATGGAAGCAGGGTTGATGGAGAAGCTAAACTGCTGGCCTCTCTCCAGACCTGCTTCCAGCAGAGAGACACATGCTGAATCTAACACCCTGATGTTACCAGGTCATACACTGCAGCAAATGTCTAATCTGCATAGACATAGAAAACTTCAGTCCAGTAACAGCATCAGCTCTATGTGCTGAGAAATAGCGGTTTCCTAATACACATCAATGCACCTATTATTAAAATGATTTGCTGAGACAGTCAGCCATATATAGCCTAAAATAGCCATAGTTCTTATGTAAAAAAAATTTAGGCAGTCTTGCATAAACTTTGTAAATACTCTCCATATCAGTGCATTCATAGCCAAAATTAATACTCCTTAGTATCATTTTTCAACACTCATCTGAAAGAAAATTATTTAAAAGTTCAGTTGGTTTATTTATTTGGGTTTTTTCTCATAGCTTAGCAGTTAGTGAATTCCTCTATCATGCATACAGAGGGTATTTATTAAATCTTCTCCCATAGAATTACAAGAAAACTCTTTCTTTCCTACAAAAAAGAAACAAAACTTGATTAAACCTTTTTACAAGCCTAATCATTAATTGAATTTTTCCTATTTTTTAGTGACTACAATGTGCAATTATTGATACTCAAATATTCCACTTTTTCTGTCATACTTTAGTTTGTTTTTCAAGATATATCTCTATTTTGTACTTAATTTTTCTCATTTTTCTCCTGTTGTTTAACTTAAAATCATATTATAAAATTTTACTTTTTGAGATGAGTTGTAAGGAAGGAGGGGTTGAGAAAACAAATCTGACTAATTTGCTGAATGACTGAGATATATGTATACTTTTAATTGAGTTAACAGTTGTAAATCTTTGCTCAGAGCAAAACCCTGAGATGTGAAGTTAGCAGCATTGTAGGGCAGTACAGTTACTATCAGGTTACTACTGCCTGATTACAATATCATACTGCTGCTGCCTTCCAAGCCTTGAAGTGAAGTGTCAGCTTCACTTTCCAACATGTTTTAGAGTGGAGTAGGGCTTCATGTCTTACGGAGATGTTTATGCCCCCCACCTAGTGTGAAACAGAAAAGTCAATCTGTCTAGGAAGTTAAAAAGCAAAGCATAACGTAGAAAAGAGCTGGGGCAATGGCAGAGGATCCTTATGAGCCACAGAGATGAAAGGATAGATTTTGGATCAAATCTTCAGCAAACAGCATAGGGAAATACATACTTTTGGAAACACTGACACTGTTTCTTTCCCTCTTGTCCCTGTATTCCTAGAAAGAAAACAAAGTAAGGCTATTTGAATTAAAATGACGATATGTTTAAATAAAGTCAAATACATAACACAGTAGCAAGGTCAAATAATCTGGTGGTTTATAGTAAAAAAATAATACTTCAGTGTCAATATGGCATGTATCCCTTAGTTAGCCACTGCAACTAGGACACTGAATCCCTTAGTCTGGTGTGTAACAGAACAGCAAAACTGAAATAGAAACACATTTTCTACCCATGAACACAATTGAGGGTCTAAACCACATTTTAAAGTTCTATGTTTTCTGACAAAAAAAGACAATGAATTGCTATGGTTTAAAGTCAGTTTTCAGTTATGTTGGTGCAGTGATTCTAAGCTTTTCAATTCTGTTAGTTACTGTGGCAACAGAGAAAAAAAGCTCTTCATTACTGCCATCCAGAAAGTAAAGTGTTATTATAACCATCAGGTTAATAATCCATATGGTAGTGCTATTTTTAACTTAACTTGCAAGGGTTTTGCACAAAATGTAATTAAATGTACAGCCATTAAAAATCGAACCCTTACCAACTGTTACCTCAGACTGTCATGAAACACAGGAATTCTAGCTGTGAGTTAGCTATAGGGACTAGATTATTTGTGGGTAGATGGACATTTCAGATTAAGGACTTTAATCCTAGTGCAAATATTGTAACTGATTGCCTGAATATAACAATAGAAGATTGATTGCCTTAAGTTCATCTTACAAAAAATTACAATTCTGTCATCCATTACTCAGACTAAAACTAAGAATCCAGGAGGTCCTTAACAATTTACTGATATTTCAGTTTACTTGCAACTTTGTTCATATTGGTTCAGATGAAATGCTTAGGTAAAATACAGCCCCTTACAGAAAGAAAATGTAAATAGGTTGGATCAGACTAAAGACATTAAATAAAGAATATTTATTAAGCATGGTTATGATCAACAAATAAATTTTAAGAGATCTAAGGATGTAGTTTTTATTTAGTTTGCTTGCATATAAACTGAGACAAAGGAGAAACATTACTTACTATCCAATTTGCATCCAAAACAAGGTGGATGGAAAGATGTAAAAGAAATAAGGCTCTATCTTTCCAAATTATTCCACACCTTTCTAAATATTTTGGAAAAAATAGAAATAAACCTAAACTAAACTAAATATGAGCCAGTAATGTGCCCTCACGGCCAAGAAGGCATCCTGGGATGCATCAGGAGGAGTGTGGCCAGTAGGTTAAAGGAAGTTCTTCTCCCCCTCTGATCTGCCATGGTGAGGCCTCATCTGGAGTATTGCTTCCAATTCTGGGCTCCTCAGCTCAAGAGGGACAGGGAACTGCTGGGACAGAGAAATGCAGGAGACAGTCCAGCACAGGGCCGCCAAGATGATCAGAGGACTGGAACATCTTTCATATGAGAAAAGGCTGCAGGAATTGGAGCTATTTAGTCTAGAGAAGAGGAGACTGAGGGGGAATCTCATTAATAGGTACAAATGTCAGGAGGTTGGGGCATCCCTTTTTTCTGTTGTATCTAGCAACAGGACAAGGGGTAATGGGAAGCTGGAGCACTAAAAGTTCCACTTAAATATAAGACAAAACTATTTTACTGTGAGAGTGATGGAGCAGTGGCACAGGCTGCCCAGAGGGGTTATGGAGTCTCCTTCCTTGGAGGTCTTCAAGACCCAACTGAACATGTTCCGATAGAGCCTGATCTAGGTGGACCTGCTTCTGCAGGTGGGCTTCATTAGATGATCTCTAAAGGTCCCTTCAAACTCTACCATAATATGATTCTATGGTTCTATAAGATTAAAGAGCGAAATATTTAATGTCTTTTAAAAATAGGAAAATTACAGTTCTCTTGCATGGCAGATAGAGGATACAATTCACTGAGGCAGTTTTGGTGCTTCTGGCAATAAAAAGGTAGTTTCTCGATGTGTGCCTCCCATTTTATTCAATCAGTTAAAAACTTGAATATCAGTCATTTTGCAAACCAGACATCATTTATTGAGGGACAACAGTAGGGTTTGGTTCTTGTTCCTTTTGTTGTTTTTTTTTCCCCCAGAAGCAGAGTAGCCTTAACAATTCCTACTCCTGAAAGCAGCAGAAAACATTAGCGTAACAGAAAATACTGCCTGAAACTGTATAGTTGTTGCTCCCAGAAACTAACAGCACAGGTTTACTGTGACACAATTCTGTGTAACAGAAAGAAATTAATGAGAAGTATTGTCTCTTTTTTTCACCCTTTCTTTTTGAGGTAACAATTCTCTTTGAGTCATTGGAAACTAGGAGATGTACAGAGAGCTGAG
Source organism: Colius striatus (assembly GCF_028858725.1). Taxonomy (NCBI): domain Eukaryota; kingdom Metazoa; phylum Chordata; class Aves; order Coliiformes; family Coliidae; genus Colius; species Colius striatus. The sequence continues at coordinate 31,648,380 of NC_084790.1, forward strand.
AATCTGGTTTTCAAAGTTCACCCACATGTCCCAGATATCTTGGTATCAATGTGATGGTGTTAAACTGCAATAAATAAATAATTTCAAAAGGCAGCACTTCTATGTCCAATAAGACCCCAACATAGAACAAAGTGCAATAAATTATGCCTCAGAGCATGAGGCAGTGTAGTATCCTCCACAAAGGATCTCCCTCCTCAGGAGTCAATTCCTTTTCTAGTGTCAAGGTTAAAAGATACATGATCTTCCATGGGTTATGTACTCTGCATCTTCTGAAATAAATTTATTCAAAGTGATAAACAAGTAGGCCGTAGGCAGAATCAGTTGGCCAAACTATAATTTTCAGTTTAACAGTATCACTAGCACAGATATAAAGAGAAGGATATGAAGTTCAGTTCTTTGCAGGAAAACAAGTTATAAAAGCACGTTTTAGATAACTTTTTGATGGATAAGAAGATCTTTAACTAACTGAAGAAAATAAGAGAGTTTTATGAAAACCAGAGTTCTGGATAAGAATATCTTCGTGCACTTAGAGAAGTTCATCCTGAGATTGAAACTTCACAGCTAACAGGACTTAAAAGTTTGGGAAAGGCAGTTGTGTTTCACTCTGAGATACAATCTTTGAGGTTTCTTCTCCCTTTCTCCACTTACTATGGACCTCTCATCCAGCCAGACAGCAGATCAATAGCTGAAGTGCAAAGTGTTATTTCTGTGCAGTAACAAGCTACTAGATACAACAATAAGTAAATAGAATTTACCATGACATAAGTTTAATTTTTGCAGAACTCTTTCTGTCCTTAACCAATTAAAATATCTTGGTTGTTTTCCCAAGCTATGGAAAATGGTGTCATGGTTTGACCTGATAGCCTTTTCTGGTAAGGGGGAAGGGGCTGTAAAGATGGCTCCTGTAAGAAGTTGCTTGAAACGCTCCCCAGCTCTGGTCCAGACCCACTGCTGGGGCTGAGCCAATTAAATGTCTCCACAATCACTTTTTAAGAAAATCCGAAGAGAAGGGTTCTTCCTGCTTCCTCCTTCTTTTATCTCTTCTTCTTCTCCAGATGGTGGTGGTGCAAGGGGTAGGAAGAGTGAGAGAAACAACCATATGGACTCCAAGGTCAGTGAGGAAAGAGAGGAGGAGGTGTGCTGGAGCAGAGACTCCACTGCATTCTATAGAGAGGACTGGTGAAGCAGTAATTTGTTTGCATTTCTTTAAAGACCCTGCATCAGCAGTAGAGACTCATTTTGCTAATGACTGTATTAGGGGTAGAAAATCATTTTGCTAGAAACCCCGAGCCAGGGGCAGTAATTATGGCTTAAGGAAGCCATTTCCTGTGGAACACAAGGGGACACAATCACTTCACTACAGACCCCAAGCCAGGGGCAGTGATTTTATTCATTAAAACTGTGGCTGGAAGAGGCCATGTCCCATGAGAGAGACACAATATTCATTCACAGAAGCTATAACTGTGGGGAAGAACCCAAGACAAAGCAGCTCATTAAACTTATGCTGAGAAGAGGTCTTGTCCCAAGAGAGGCACCCTATAACTGCAGAAACTGCAACCATGGCGAAGAACTCATGCAAGAGATATTCACTAAGGACTGCATCCCATGTGAGGGGCCCTGTATCGGCAGAAGCCATAGCTCCTGGGAAAAATCCACACCAGAGAAGTTCATTAAGGACTGTGTCCTGGGGGAAAGTACCTGTATTGGAGCAGGGGAAGAATACAAGGAGTTGCCCTCATCCAAGAGGCGACAGAGCCCACCTGTGAAAGACTGACCACATCCCGCATTCCCTGGACCCCTGAGTCATTCATGGGGGAGGAGGTAGAGATATTGGGAGCAGTGAGCTGGGCCTGGGAAGAAAGGAGTTATAGGGGAGGGAAATCTTAATGTGCTGGTTGTAATTTTCCCATCATCCTACTCCCTTTTTGCTTTTATTCCGTTCTGTTTCTTGTAGAATAAACTTTCCTACTTTCCTCTCTAAGTCGAGTACTGGAATCTGTTTTGCCCAGAACAGTAATTGGCAGCGACCCCCCCCCCGTCCTTGTCTTAAACCACAGCAATCTTGCTTATCTTTTTACTCCCATTTCACTGGGGCCTCTGTCATCCTAATTGGGGTGGGGATGAATGGATGCACTGACCGAGAGACTGTCGTGGTGTCAAACTGAGCTATTCCCCAAATCTTTTCACTGTCAATTTGTGCTACCTCTTTCCTACTTTGATAATGCAGATATGGTTTTGACATAAAACTGTCACTTTTGTGGGACTTTGCCAATTGCAGTAATATATGAGTTCAAACCATTTTCAGGAAACTCAGTTGAAGCAATCAGTGGTCCCTGTCCTGGATTTCTGGAAGAAAGTTGTATGTCATTCCTCATATGAGGAGAGACTGAGATCTGGGTTTTTTCTCAGCTTATAGACAAGAAGTTTCAGGGCAATCTTACCAACATGAGCAAATAACTGATGAGAGGGAGTGAAGGCTCTTTTCAGTTTGTTCAGTAACAGGAGAGAAGGCAGTGGTCACAAACTGAAATGCAGGAGGTTTCTTCTTGAACATTCAGAATGTTCAAAATCAATTGGACACCTAGAATTTCCTTTTCTTTTGGTAACAAATTGATGACAAGTGCAAACTGAGTTAGTCTCCTTTTGGAAACAAAACTTTCCATATTTTGTTGAAAACTTGGAAACAAATTCATAGTTAAATTGATCTGGTCAAGGAAGATCTCTTTAGCAATAAAAATATTTTAAATGTAGTTTATTTCTTTTGTGCACCAACATTGTTTCTCATGGTTCAGCTGACCAATATTTAAAAGTTTTGGCTATGCAACAGAGCTTTAGGATTCTCTCTGTACTGCAGTTTTTAAAATGAGAGGCAGATTTATAAAAAAAAAGGGGGGGGGGGCAAGAAAGATGAGGAAAGATGCCAGGACTATTAAATACAAAAAGAAAACTCATATGTACACAATGACAGACAATACTTAATTTCACTGCTTTTCCAGATACTCCTATAGTATTTCAGTTATGGAATAGAGTACAATCAAATGTTAAATACTAATTTACTGTCAGAACTTAAAAAAAAAAAATATTTGTATGCACTGCCTGGCAATATCGTTGATAATGACAGTCTCTATCTACCCTTCTTTTTTTATCATCTGTCTGCTACTGAGAGGAGAGTTAATTCTGTATCCTGTAAAAACTTATCTATTCATACATAAATCATGAACTGTCTACAGTAAAATGAATATTTTACCTTTTTAGATGTGATTTTTACTGAGTCGGTGCTGATTGGTTGACAGAGAGGCAAATTATACCGTTCTTCAAAACTCAAAAATGGTCTTTTACATATTTTTAAAATTTATCTAGGCCAATCGTTTATGAAGAGATGATGGTAAAACATGAGAATAAAACTAGAAATGCTACTTGTGGGTTATTAGTTACTACAGTATTGTATGTATACAGATTGAATAAAGTGAAATTATAAACTACATCCCAAATTATGTCCATATAATTTATGAAATGTACCTACCTACATTTTCACACCAACTCACTCTGTGTAGCAAAATCTCCACTGAATTCAAAAATAGAAGAAACTTCTGATTCCAAGCGTATTATCCTTTTAATAATATATCTATATGACAAGGAAAGAATCTCTAGGATCCACATCACAAAGAGATCCTTAGAACTTGTTACTGAATTGTGTAAAAGATTTGTAACATTTATCATCAAATGTTTTACAGGATTTCTTCATTAGGAAAGCACTCCACAGCAGAAACTTGCCTTAAGAGTAGTAAATATTAACTGGCAATAAATACAACTGTAATACAATCTGTTCATTCATAATATACACTTTTAAATCCTTACAACAACATATTTATGGACTGAGACTCAGACATTTTTTCTTCCCTTTCTCAATGAAATGTTAGGAATGTAGTTTACTGGAAATAATGGTTCAGCAACAAATGGAAACTTTCACCTTTTAGACCTTGGAGCTGAAAGAGTAGCTAAAAAATGTCTCTGAGAACTGCTAAAAGGTGAGTTTCTGAAAATTAAGCCTATGGCTTTGCACATACACATGGTACTTCAGAAACAGATAAAGCAAGTCGTCCTTAGTAAGCTCATATTTACAGTAAAGACTTATGGAAGGATTTTTACTGTCAGTATTGGACAATGGTTTTGACCTGAGTAGAAAGGAAGGAGTAAGAAAGGCTAACAGAGTGAATACTTCATTCACTTCATAAAATATTTTGGAAAAAACATAGGATTGTTTTTGAAAATGCAGCTGGACTGTCACAATCAGGTTTTACAAATTTAAGGCAATACACAAAAAACTCAAAACCAAGCTTAGATAAAGAAAAAGATATTGCAAAGAAGAAATTACTAAAATTTCTGTTGTTCTTTTTTCATCTTACTCTTCCCATTTACATAGGTTAATGAATAAAGTACTATTTATATCGTGTAAGTTTGAAGAATAGTTAGCTTTCATTTACACTATGTAATTATTTAAGCAGGATGAAAATTCATGGGAGTTAGATTACAGGAAAGTTTCTGTGGTTACAATTTTTAGAAGTCAGTATAACAGAAATGACTAAAATTCGCAACTGTAATGTTACGTATTTGTAGTGGTAAAAATGAAAAGTCTGTTTATCTTTCTTGGGCAGATCGAAATTCAGTGAAAAAGTGAATATATAGTATCAGTTCAGTAAAAAAACAAAATGTCACCCTCTGAAAGAGGATAGGCAAGTAAAAAAATAATAACTCCTTGCAACACCACCAGACAGAAAAGAAGAAATGAAAGAAGAAAGAAGAAAAAGGAAGAACCCTCCTCTTCTGGATTCTTCTTCTTAAAAAGTGATTGTGGAGGTGTCTGGATCAGCCCCAGAAGTGGGTCTGGCTCAGAGCGGGGGAGAGTTTTGAGCAACTTCTTACAGGAGCCATCTTTACAGCCCCCTCCTCCTTAGCAGAAACAGCTTCTTGTCAAACCATGAGAAGATGAAAAATAGCTGTTCAAGTATTTAGTAAAATTTGTCAATACAAGTAACATGTTGGGCACACTTTACAAAAGATATTGCATTTTAATGGTGTAATATATTAATTACAGAATCACAGAATCAGTGACTGATAAGTGTGAAAAGGGACCTCTAGAGATCACCTAGTTTAGATCCCTGCTAAAGCAGTTTCACCTAGATTAAGTTGCACATGAATGCATCCAGGCAGGTTTTGAAAACCACCAGAGGAGGCTCCACAACCTCCCTGGGCAGCCTGTGCCAGGGCTTCCTCATAGGAAAAAAGGTTTTCCTCAGGTATTGTGTCCATTACCCATTTCCTTGTCACTGGGCACTACAGAAAAAAAAATATTTCCAATGATGAGCTGGAATTTTGACCTTGAGATCTGAGTGTTACAAGCTATATGTAGGTGATATAGATGTAAGTTTGAAGCTATTTTAGGGGACTTTAAAGACACTGATGTACAACTTTTTTTTTTGTTTGTTTTTATGATAAGAATAGTTTACTTCGGTAGAATGTTCAGTTATAGCTAGAGCTTTTGTCTTGAGGTCCAGTTAATCTTGTATCCTTTCCTGCTTTGGTACAATTTTAACATTGTCACAAGAAGGATAAATTTCATGTCATTTTCTTTTCTTATTACAATCTTCACATTGTTATTAGATGGATTCATTTTGTTCCATTTTCTGTCCTCATTATAATTCATTATGAGAATGGATTAATTTTGTGACATTTTCTTCTCTCATTATAATCTTTGTTATGGGAATGAGAATATGTAATGAGAATGAGAAGCAATATCAAGAATTAAACGTCTGTGAGAACTCGTGACAAAGACTGTAACAAGAAGAGAAAACGACACCTAATTCATTCTTATGGTAATCTTATGACTGTAAAGTGAACTCAGGGTAAAATTATATTCATCCATTCATAAGATAAAGACTGTTGAGAAAATTAGAATGAGAACAATATTCATCAGTTTTTGTGACAATCGGAACACTTTATCTGACCTCATGGTATGCTTTTAAAGGTAAGGTATATTAGTGGAAAGATACACATTAAGACTGTCCAAATGACCCTATGCAAGAACATAATGCTTTTAAGGTTTTGATATGCATAGTCAGTGAACTCTGAATCATAGTTGCACAGTATATCCTCCAGATGTCATTAACAGAAAACAGGGTCCAGAAAGCTTCAGTGAAAATCCTCCCAGAGATTTCAATATGGTCAGTAGTTAATCTCAAATCCTGTTTTTTCATATTCATTCAGAGAATAAGAGACTTCCTTGTGTGAATACTACACCAGTTCTTCCTCAGGACCTAAACATTAAAATAAATATAACTAAAATATATGTTTTAAAAAAAAACCTCCTAAATGTTAAATTTGCAGAGTCAAAACTAGCTCTGCTTACAATCTTCTCCATTATTTGCATATTACAACTGATCTAGGAACAAAAATAGCAGAATTTTGGGTCAAATGGGGTTTTATCCCAATAATATAAAACTATGACTGCCAGCAACTTCAAAATTTTAGACCAGATGTACTAGCAGAACTGAAGGAGGTGATCTTCATAAATCAAATTAAGACTTTTGGAATTACTGGAGATATATAAATTGAAAAATTGGGGTTTTTTTGTAATGAGAGTCTAAATGGAGTTATCATGCCTAGAGATATTTAAAAGACACATAGATGAGGTGCTCAGGGACATGGTTTAGTTTAGTGATGGGCTTGGCAGTATGAGGTTAGTGGTTGGACCTGATGATCTTTAAGGTCTTTTCCAACCGTAACGATCCTATGATCCTATGATTCTAAATTGCTTATACAAAATGGAAAGCCAGTAATGGGTATGAAGTGTAACAGTTTTCTAAAAGATGCTAGAAGCCTACTTTTGTATAGGCAGAGTGCTTTGAAACCAAACAGAAAAGAAAGAGCAACGACAATAAACAAATAAACACAAACAAAAAACCCAAAACAAAACAAAATAAAACAAAAAAAAACAGCCACAGGGGAAAAATAAAAGTTTATTTTCAGTTAAAAATGTCAATGCTGCATCAAATATAGATAAGATCACAAAAGAAGGATTAATAATAAAACTCGAATATCACGCAATGGTAGCACTCCAGTACTGCAGTTTAAAATAAAGCTAATAACAAGTGAAATAGTAGAAAATAAAAAATACCTCAAAGATAAAAACAAACACTTCTAATAATAAAGCAACATGGAGGTCTAAACACTTTCAAAAAGTTGAACTCCAAGCCCTTCAAGTCTTTCATGGCATATGATCATTACTGTTGTGAGATGGGTCCCATCTTTTGTATTCGTAAGATATCTTTGTTCAAATAATGCTCCACTGTCTTTTATTCCACCAATTCTGAGTTCACAAAGAGCCTTTATTTCACTATATCTTGCCTATATCTTCATGTTACTTCACATAAATCCCTACTATGAGCTGTGTTATCCTAAATAGGTCTATCTGGGAGATGTGAGAGTTTTATTTACATACCTAATTAGTATTCCAGTTTCAAAAAAAAGTTTGAACAGAAAGTTATTACCTCAGAATCATTAGCTCTTAGTCTCTAATAGGTACTGTGCATGTCACAGTAGCATATTATGGTAGATTAGCATGATTTTTTTTAACATCTAACTCATCAAGTAATCTTTATATCTACATTTGTTCCTTGGGGCAAAATTGATTACCTCAGCTCCACTTAAACTTAAATCACATCTTACTGTATTTTTATAAAAGAGATATATTCTTTTTATTACGTAGGGTACGGAAGTTAAGTAGGATGTTAGTTTAGATCATTTGCTTAGCTTTGCTATGGGAGTGGTACCTCTAAGCTTCTCTGAATCTTCTGTTATTTCACCTAAATTCATATTATCACGTTTTAACTCCTTAATTTTCTAGATAACTAAAAATATGTTCTTATTTTCTTCCCATTAAATGACTCAAGAGCCTAAAACATCACAAACAGCCACACAAAGAAATTAAATCTCTCAATGAGATCCAGAATGTATACTATAAAGAATCTTGATGATAGACAATGGAGTAAAGAGAAATAGCTATCAGCAGCCACTTTACCAGTAATTTCACCATTATAGCTAGCAGTACATGTTTCAGCTTTATATATAGATAAGTGATGTTTGCAGATAAATAACGATTTTCATGCATTTTCTTCACCAGTGGCAGCAATGAAACACGTATCTTTCTTTACCAACTCTCTGTCTGAAGGCATAGGAATTCTAAGGTCAATGCTCAGACAACATACAGTCTCTCTGAATCATATATTTATTAACTTGAAAGCCTCTTTAATTCCCTCAAGCCTTTGCTCCATTCTTTTAGTCCAGCTTCCTTTCATTGAATGTATTAGACCAAAGCTTTGGCTTTGGTATCAATGTTTGATACACTTCCCTCCATAATACTGTAACAATGTAACTGAAGTATGTAATTGTCGAACTATTTTGTTATTCATGATCCTTTACAACTTAGGAGTTCAACACTATCAGGCTATATTTTATTTAGCTTTTATTCTACTTTATTTGGGGAGAGGGAAGATCCTTCATTTGTAACACCACTTATTCCAACATTGTATTTTTTCACGCACACATATTAACTTTATGGTTAAAGAAGAGTCCTCCACCATCTTTGAGGTGTCTGAGCTGGATTCACACTTTGCCATAATGTTGTCATATGAAGAAACCTTCTGGTCAACTGTGCAAAGTCAGTTTAATGTCACATAGAAGCTTATGTAAAGTAATGCCATCTGGTGGTCTTCCTCTCTTCCCATCCTCCAAAAAAAAAAAAAATAATATGTTGTTTACAATAGCATTTGCAGTTTGATGTTTTCCTGTTTCATTGACTCTGCGTTTGGTTATCAAACCTTTCTGTCTCAAATACCTTTTGCAGTGCTTTTTATTCTCTTTAATGTTCAGAAGCGTGTTGATATCCAGTAAGCTTCCACGTGACGTGAGAGCCTCCTTTGCTTGGTAAGTTTCTACGATACTGGTAAGGCTCTTTTTTCTGCGCTTCTTCACTCTCTGCTTCTTTTGCTCTAGACTTCTTATGAGGGGTTGAAAAAATGTAATTGGGGCCTAGATAGCTAAAAACTCTTGTACACACTCCCCCCGTCCCGCAACTTTATAGAAATCTACTTGTCATATAATTCCTTCTTTGACATAAAATAGTACTTCTTACAGAAATGTAATATGGATTTAAAATTACTCTTCTCTGCTCAAATTTACTTTAAATTGTTAAAAACAGTGATGGCTTCAGCATCAGAAATAACAAAGCTTAAGTCTATTGATATGACAATTTTATCTATGATCATTGCTTTTAGAAATAAAGCACCATTTTTTACTGTTATTGTTTGTCTACCACGTCTACAAGCCTATTCAGCTTTGGAGAGCTTTAATTGACCTGTTCCTTCATCTAAAGTATTCTGTGAACAATGCTCCCAGAACAAACAGTTCAGAAGATACTCAAAGTAAAAAAAGGGGGTTTGGTTTCTAAGTTCCTGTTGGTTGACATTGTATAAATTCTCTATAGTGTCATAGCCAATTTCCACTAGTTTCTGTCATTTCAGAGTTAACAATACAGGACCCATTTTATACCTCAGATTATTGACTTTTGTGTCTTTAAAACCAGGTCTTTTAACTCTTCCTGTCAGTGAGATTTTTCTCCCTAGTTAGCTGCGTGATGGTGCTAGCACAATTCTTAACAAACTCACTTATCTGATTGTAAATCTAAAGAACATCAACTTAGTTGAAATGCATCCATTTAACAGGGATCCTCCTGTTGCAAGGAAAGGAAAGCCTCACCAGTACCTGTGTAACAAGACACTAATTACTGGTACTGCTGCTGCATGTTTTCTAGATCTTGCTAGGTAACTGACATGAGTAGGTTCAGGAGCTCAGGTTTTATCACTCCTTGAAACTACAACTTTAATTTTCTTCTTAGTGTGAGCACTTTTTCACTCCAAGCTTAGTAATATGTGATGGACTCGGAAATGTGCTTCACGCAAGAACTTCATTTGCGTTGCAAATCTGCTGGGCAGAAAACTCACCTACACAAAGTTAGATCAGCAGAGATTTCCTTAATTTATTGATGCACCAGGGACATGGGATCATTCCCAAAGAATGTCCAATGAAGCATTAAAATTAACAGCTATTTATACCCAATATTCTTTTGTTCTTTTTTGCTATGTATATGAAGCCCACTTATAATTGATCATTAAATCTGCCCTTTACCTTGATTGGTTATTTGTTACTTTTACACATTATATCACTCTTATCGATTGGTCCTTTATTACACAAGTGATACATATTCATATACATTTCTAAATCACTTGGCCAACTAACTGATTAAAAATATTGATTATTTGGTATTCTGGACCAGAATGGTACAAATTATGGGGCACTCAGGACCAGAAAACTACAGGAGTTGAGGACAGTGAACAACTTAGTGGTTAATATAACAAACTCTTTTCTTCTTCCTCTAAAGCAGTCACTCCCAATATTGTTCTTGCATGATGCTTTCAGGCGCATGGATTTAAACAATCCCCTTCATTATCACTCTTATTTTCATTGTGCCTGATTTCTCATACATATTTTTCTCTGTGGGAGCAGCTTCAACAAGGAAGTCTAGTTTTGCTTAGTTATGCTAACTTACTTATAAATTTTACTAAAAAATGTGATAAAATCACTTGAATTTTTATACCTTCTATAATATTTGTGTTAAGGGGGCAGTACTTCTATAAATCTTGTCAATAGTTTCTTCATTATTTTTTTAACCTCTTTTTTTCAAAGTTTTATAGTAGTTTGAAAGGAACTAATGCAGGCTCTCTAAAAATGGTTTATCTAATTTTAAAAAAGGTTATTTTAAGATGGTAGAAAGAAAATATACAGACTTATTTGTAATTTAGTAATAATAATCTAATAAATATGTTTTCAAGCAAAAAAAAAAAAGTCAAGCAGCTTAGAATGTTAAAACATATACAGCAGTTTTAAAGATTCAGAGTATAATCTATCAGGAAGTAATTATTTGAGAGTACAAAATTCAGTTGTGAGAAGACTTAACACTGGTGAAAAGCCAAGTGCTAGATCTGTCAACTCATCATTCCTTCTACAATGTATGATATTGACAGACCACTGGAAAGCTGCAGAAATGACTATGCATCTCTTACATAACGGAACTAGTTCAGAACATCCTTCCTTCATATAGGAATATGTAGATAAGTGCTGAAGATTTTTTCTTCGCCTTGTCTGTTGTGCCCTGTATGATCTTCAAAAAAAGGGAGGGGAACAGAGTGACGAGACACAACACATATACATTGGCTTCAGAGTGTTGGAAGTGATGAGGAAAAATATCACACCTTTAGCTGCATTCTCCATAGAAAATGGCAAAAAAAAAAAAAACCTACATTTTCCCATCAGACCTTGTAATTAGTACACAGAAGACTGTTTCCATAATGCTGGGAAACTCTTCTTTACACTTTTTATGTTTCAGAATCAGTATTTTAACAGCTACAGATTTCTCAAAGTTCTTCATGTAAATAGTTAATTATCTTGCTTACAGAATAGGTATTCAAATTGTGACTTTGCTGCTTCCAAAAGAGTTTAAGAAAATTTCCCTATGATAGCTTAACTGGCCAGAGGAGTTTAAAAGCTTTAATATGGTGAGTTTTCCTTTTTTTTTTTTTTCTCCTTCCTGTCTTTTTGAAGTAGATAGCAATCATTTATCTCAGCAACACATTTTACTTGAAGAACAGTAAACAGATAGAGATGACATCAGTGGATCCAACCTATCCATCAGTAACGTGACAGGGCAGGAGGTGATATGAATTCTATTTAATTTTATTACAGCTCAGGAATTTTTACTCTCCTAATATGTTAAGGGTATTTTTCTACATTTGTATAAAAAAAAATAGTTTTTCAATTGGCTTTCTTGGAGACAGATATGATACTGTGTCTTTCTCCTTCAACCAAAGGTAGAAATAAATTTGTGTGAGGGTGTAGGTGGCAAGCAAGGAATGTCTGACCTATGATTTACTCACCACTTGACAAAGGCAGAAACTGGAACATTCTTTAATATTTTTTTTAATCATGGAAGGTCATGGATGCTCAATCACACTGAGCAGGCCTCTTTATAGAAAACCCCTTTAGAATTCATCCAGCAGAGATCCTTCAGAATGTCCAAAGTAAAGGCACAGATATCTGTAACAGCACACTTATCTCTGTTTGAGGGCAGAGTGCTTACACTTTTCCAATCTATATGGATGTCTCTAATGCAGGACTAGAGAGGGGATAAATAACAAGACTTCATTTTACATCTTTGTTTTCCTATAGTGCCTGGATCTGTATCAAGCAAGGGGTTTTCTATCAGCTGCAGCTGAAATTGGTGTTCAGTGCAGGCTTTGTGTGCTGCTCAATTAAAATCCAAAAGTAGTTCAAAATGTTAGCAGACAGTAGAGGCATTGAAATAAAGTCTCTTTGTATTTGTTCTACACATTAATGTTTATTGAGAAAAGTAACTGCAGTGTCTATTGAAGACAAACACATTCAGGCACTTCAAACAGTAAAATACAACACAACTACATGGTTTGTGGCTATCAAAAGACCAAAAAGATGAAATCATAATGCATCTGGTAAGGAAATGTGAATGATACATAGCTGGCAAGTCCTGAATTTGTAAAAGCAGGCAACATTCACCCAAGTCCAGAGGAGTGAGTAAGACTTGCTGTGTTCTAATGGACCTCTGTAAATTGAGATTAACTCTTGTACCCTGTCTTCCATTTCTCATATCCAAATATCCCCTGATTTTTTTGTACCCATTCAATGATAGGTTCTGGCAGAAGGAGTGGGAAAGATGCAGTGATAACCTCTCTTGTAGACCACAAGTAACCGTAGAATGCAGTGGTAGCTCCATAACATATTTAGACACCTTTCATCCTGGAGTTGTTCTCGGGGCTAAGTTACATTCAGCTGCCCTAAAAGCGTCAGTATGACTTTTAAATCCCTGTTTTTCTTTTCTCCTTCTCCTGGAGCTCAATTTCTCCAGGAATTAAGAGAGAAAACTGTTTTTCAGATGGGTGAAGTTTATAGATTGCCTTAAGCAGAACAGCTTTTCTCATTCCCTAGGAATAAATACCAATGTCTCTATTTAGACCAGCATCAGCAAAACAGTGATGAGTCTGACCTGTGTCATAACTGATACAAAAGCCCATTACTATACTTATTTATTTATATATATACATGTACATATATAGGAGTTTTATACCTATTTTTTAAGGCATGTATATAGACATATGAACTCATCATATCATCCCATGGCAGAAAGCTTCAGTCTAGAATGTGTCAGAATATTTTATCTGATTTCAGGTCTGAGACATTTTTCCTTACATTATTTTGACTTTCTAATATTTTATGTAGAGAATGCTGTTTTCCAAATAACATTTTCCAGATATTTTCACCCATAATTGAGTCTGGTATAAATGTATTTTTCAAAATATTGTCTAGCTATGGTCTCAAACAAGGCCAACTAAGTTTTAAAAAACCTTTGATAAGTACCATTTCAAAGATTTAATGATCATTAAAGTAGCTGTGTTACAGGGATCTTTCTGATCAATTAGTTTCATGTAAGGTCTGTAAATTGCTTACTGATGAAAGTATGTAAGTAATTTTCTACTTTGCACAGTTTTCTAAAGTAGAAATGTACTGTCTTTATATACATTAGCAACAAAATGTTAGTTAAATTATACTTAAATTAAGTAGTTTTTAGCTTAACAAAACAACTGTCATGTTGTCCCAGTTGTTGTCCTTTGTTTCATTCATATGAAGAGTAAAATATACTCAATTACTTTTTTCCTCCTTTTCACTGTAAACTATGTTAATTATCAGAACATTTCAAACAATCATAGCATGATAAGGTTTGTAAGGGACCTTTAGAGATCATCTAGTTCAACACCCATGCCCAAGCTGGTCCACCTAGATCAGGTCTCACAGGAATGAGTCCAGATGGGACTTGAAGACCTCCAAGGAAGGAGATTTTACAACCTTCCTGAGCAGCTTGTGCCACTGCTCCATCATCCTCACAGTGAAATAGTTTTTTTCTTATATTTAAATGAAACTTTTTGTGCTCCAGCTTTGTCTTATTACCCCTTGTCCTGTTGCAAGATACCATCGAAAAAAGTGATGCCCCAACCTCCTAGCACTCACCATTTAGATATTGGTAAATATTAAATAGATTCCCCCTCAGTCTCATCTTCTCTAGACTAAACAACCCCAGTTCCCACAGCCTTTCCTCGTATGAAAGATGTTCCAGGCCCCTGATCATCTTGTTGGCCCTGCGCTGGATTCTCTCCAGGACTTCTCTGTCCATCTTGAGCTGAGGAGACTAGAACTGGACACAGTACTCCAGATGAGGTCTCACCAGGACAGAGTAGAGGGAGAGAAGAACCTCCCTTGACCTGCTGTCCACACTCTTCTTCATGCATCCCAGAATGCCATTGGCCTTCTTGGCCACGAGGGCTCATATTTAGTTTATTATCAATCAGGACTCCCGGCTCTCTCTCTGCAGAGCTGCTCTCCAGCAGTTCGACCTCCAGCCTGTACTGGTGCATGGGGTTGTTCCATCCCAGGTACAGGACTCTGGACTTGTCCTTGTGGAACCTTATGAAGTTCCTCTCCGTCCAACTCTCAAGCTGGTTGAGATCACGCTGAATGGCAGCACAGCCTTCTGGGGAATCAGCCAGTCCTCCCAGTTTGGTGTCATTAGCCAATTTGCTGAGGGTACACTCTGTCCTCTCATCCAGGTGCTTGATGAAGGTGTTGAACAAGACTGGCCCCAGAATCGATCCCTGTGGAACTCCACTCCCCACAGGCCTTCAACTGGACTCTGTGCCATTGATCACCACCCTCTAGGCTCTCATTCAGCCAGCTTTCCATCCACCTCACTGTCCACTCATCCAAGCCACACTGTCTGAGCTTTCTGATGAGTATGTTATGGGAGACAGTGTCGAAAGCCTTGCTGAAGTCAAGATGGATGACATCCGCTGCTCTCCCCTCATCTAGTCAGCCAGTTATGCACTCATAGAAGGCTGTCAGGTTGGTCAAACATGATCTCCCTTTGATGAATCCATATTGACTTCCCCTGACAACCATCTTTTCCTTCGTATGTTTATTCTGTTCTTCAGTACATTTATTTCTGTTCTTGCAGCCTCTCTTTTACTTTTGTAGGTAGGACTATGCTGGGAGATGGCACCTTCTCCCTGTCCCATCTGTGCACCAGGAAGCACAGCTCTTCCAAGGCTGAATCCAAACTCCTGGGCAGCAAACATTCGGAGTGTGTGGTACTGCCTCAATTCACTTGAAAAAACATCTTATGAGCAGTTTTCTGATAAATAGTAAAATCTGAGTATATAAGTTTCTTTTTTTTTCAAAGTCTTCAGAGGAGTAAAACAAGTCCCTTATCTGCTACATTTACCAAAACCATGTTATTAATTCATTAATTTTTAGTATTTATTTTATGATTATTATGCCATTTTCCACATGAGAAAGTGTATCAACATTTGAAAATTTCTGATAAGGGAAAAATAATTATTATATATAGAACTACGTGTTTCATTTTTGCGCAGAAAAACCACACATAGAAGGAAACTGATCCAACACATTTTTTCACAGATTTCTACTTAGCTTCAGGTCAGCACATTTTTTCTCTCAGGAAATATAATCAATCCATCACTCTGCAATCTCTATTATGAACAAATTTATTATATGCTTTCCTTCCTTGCATATTTAAGGTCAAATATAGTTCTGTATATTTACCAATACCTCTTCAGGGTGCTTAGAGATTTTAAGTATTACTTGTCATTACCATGCTGCAGTTAAGATCATTGAATCAGTGAATTTTAAACTACTAGTTCTGAGCAGGTTTTTTATGTAACTATATAGTTATGTAAATGAGTAATTGGCTTATTTAAAGAAATATAGTCCCTTGTATTTTCACATAACTGTTGTTATGTGAACAAAGTTTATGGCAGAAGTTCTAAAATATTCCTTCACTGTTCCATTAATCTTTTTATTGCGGTTCATTCTCAAATCTAAATTTTGTCCTATGACAAGTTTAACATGAGATTTTACAAATGAAAGACATTAAAATTCATAACATCAGCATATATAAGAACTATTTTCAAACTATCCATTCAAATAAATCACAGAATCACAGAATCACAGAATCACAGAATGGTAGGGTAGGAAGGGACTTTTACAGATCATCTAGTCCAAACCCCCTGCAGAAGCAGATTCAATGGACAAGACTCAAAATTTACAAGAGTGTGCCCACACTATTGACTATAAATTAGAGACTTAACTCTATAATGTGTTGTCAAGTCCTCAATAGAGACAAAAAAGACTGTAAAACAGCAACAGATTTTTTAGCTAAGATCTGAAGAAATAGATAATTCAACAAGCATTTTTAAATGGTGGTTTAAAATGACTTTTTCTTTCCTACATTTTTTCTAGCATACTTAATCCCATTCTAATGTCAGACATCTTAAAGTTTTGGGTTCTTTTTTCTTTATTTCTATCTAAATTATCACAGAATTGAATTCCACTGTGCACTCCTTGGCTACCTGCTAGACGCTGGCAGAGTTATATATGAACCTGTGATATGTTGAACATTGTGGAAAGCCCATTTAACCCATCTGATAGCCTTCTGTGAGTGCATAACCAACTGGCTAGATGAAGGAAGAGCAGCAGATGTGATCCACTTTGACTGTATCCACTCAGCTGGAGATGGACGAAGAAGAGTAACTTTTTGCTTTAGAAGGCTGGGTAAGCTATTTCTGAGAGTTTAGGGAGCATTCATTTCTTTACACAAGAAATTTGGAGACCTTGTGTGGCATACAAAGTATATTTCTGCTGATCCATAATGAAAAAAGTTTAATTAAATTTCCTTAAGAGAAGGCTTACTAGGATTTCTGAGAGAGAGAAAAATCTTTTTATATAAGAAGCAAAAGTTTTACTTCCACAGTTTTGCCACATAAGTGCATGATCTGCATTCTATGTAGAAATGAGTCTCAACAAATATGTCAATATCCTGCACAAACCAATCTGTGAGCTGATATAAAAATAGATATACACAATGAATATAGAGAAAAAAGTCTAGCTAGTAGGTAGCTGAAGTTTCAAATAAGCTAGGGTTCATACATAATTTAGTTAGTATCTAAGAGAAATCTAGCTAATTTTTAAGATAGAACTTAAGAAATATTGTAAAAGGTATTTCCATTTCCTTGTTTCATGGCAAATACTAGAACATACTGAATCTCATCTTCTCACGATGTTTACCTCCCTTGCTTTCCGAGAACAGGAACTTTTATTGGTTGATTATGCGTCTAGGACATTTGTTAACTCATGTTAGAGTCCTAATGCAGGACAGATTCTTGTAGCATTAACGTATGACAGTTCTGTTCATAGATATGTTGTGATAATTAAACAAATACACCTTTTTTCTGTGCCATTTATTTTTTTGATGGACTATATTGAAGATTAATTCACTTTGTTTTGTTATTAAAAATAAAACATGAAATATGTAGGAAATTCTAGGAAAAGCAAATTTTTATATTTTCAGCATGGTATCTGTGGCCATAGCTACAGCATACAACAGCTGCCATAATAAGCACTTAAGATTGAAGGTGGATTGGTGACCTCAGAGAGATAAAGTGGGAAGAGGAGATGCAATTCAGGATAGAGGATATTCAATGTAATGTCCTTTCCTGTGGCACTCGGTTGTATTCCTTTGATAATATTTTGGGTGGCCAGGAGGAGTAATAATTTCAACATGCAATATTCTTTATTTTGAAATGTGTTGAAATCCATAGCCTGACACAGGCATCTCAGCAAAAAACATTTTAGAAGTGTTTCCTCACTGAATGTCTAAGGATTCTATAAGTTTTAAAAATCTACAGTCCAGTGAAACTAATAGCAATTGCCTTCAGGGCATTTTCTGTTTTCTAATGTTCTTCAATAGAGATAGGTCACTCACTTAGCTGTGGTGTTTCCTTTTTGCTTTCAAATAAGTACACATTTAGACACTGTATATACCACTGGTGGTATATCTTGTGCTCATAAGAAGTTGTGAAGTGTATGTCTTTTCTGTGCATGTTTCTGCACATATGAGTGTAATTTGTATGCTATAGTATTTGCATATAATTGTAATAGCCAATTACCTTTTGCATAATACATTACTAAGAGACATCTGGCCAATTATGAATATTCATTTTGTTCCATTTTTGATTATTAGGCCCACAGAAATAGTGTTGCTAATTTTGATCTAAGGATCAACTTGCAAAAAAAGCTGAACACTACACCGAATAGGCATATTCAAAGCACAAAGTAAGAGAATAAGAAAGAAAATAAATTAAAATTTGAAGTCGGAATGAAGGAAAATTTACTCATATGGTGAAAAAACAATCATCTCTTGGATAACAAAGAAATATAGAATTAATTCCGATTCCTATTACACCCAGGCAACTAAATTTTTCTGAATGTCAATTCTCTATAAAACTTACTGATAGCTGGACAAAATACTGATTATGGGACAGATAATCATGTGGATTTGCTTCACCAGTCAACACAATATCTAAGCAAGTGAAAGGAACATAATGTTGAAAGCTTATTGGAAGACACTTGTAGTGCTAAAAGAAATAGATTTTAAAGTTTTCTTTTTTAATTAATTTAGAAAATTATCACATCTTTTATTTAGGCTTGTAATCTTATACTTCACTGTTTTTTCCACAGTGGGGTTGTAATAGAGATTTGCTGTCAGAGAAAGAATTATTTAACACAGGTATTTTGTTTATTCCTATTAAGAAGTTTTAAATAAACAGCCCCAGAAAGGCTGAGGAGACGAGGTGGGTTTTCATTAATATTTACAAATATCTAAATGGTGGGTGCCAGGAGGTTGAGGTATCCCTTTTTTCAATGGTACCTAGCAACAGGACAAGCAGTAATGGAATGAAGTGGAACACAAAAAGCTCCATTTAAACGTAAGAAAAAACTATTTCACTGTGAGGTTGATGGAGCAGTGGCACAGGCTGCCCAGGGAGGTTGTGGAGTCTCCTTCCTTGGAGGTCTTCAAGACCTGCCTGGACGTGTTCTTATGCAACCTGGTCTAGGTGGACCTGCTTCTGCAGGGTGGTTGGACTAGATGATCTCTAAAGGTCCCTTACAACCCTTATCATTCTATGATTCTATGTCTGTTTGGAGAACTATTCTTTTTTAACTTAATTTCATTTCTTGACCAGCAACTTCTTTTAAAAATCATGAAAAAATGAGGCATTCATTCTTCTCTCACAAATACTTTGGAAAGTTATAACTTAACAATTTATTGTGGATAGAGTTCCCTAAACAAACATTAAAATTGATTAAATTTACCAGATGGAATCTCTTATTTATTATATTTTTTTATGTATTCTGCACATATATTCATATGAATCAGTAAGGAGAGGGAAAAGCAAAGTTTTTGCATTTTTCCAAGCTTAAAACTATGTACACACATGCATATATATATATTTTAAAAATGAAGACATTTTAAAAGTCATTAAGGTGCAAGAAAGAGGAAAGTCATATGCAGGCCTAGATTTCAGAAGCTGTTAAGCCCCACCACTGTAACGGAGGTCAATGGAAACTGAGTTTTGGATATAAAAAAACCACTTTTACTATTTTGTTTGCAATTATTTGGAAAGCTCTAGTGTACATCTTACATGTATGCTATCAAATAATATATTTATAATAGGATTACTTTGAGAATGCATATGCCTTTGTGTATATGGAGGAGGGAAACAGGGAATAATCAGACATATTTCAATGTCTGTGGCTATGTAGTTTCACTTTTTTATGTAGCTGTACTCATTTCAGTGCTTTATTATGATATATCATCAACATTTCAACCTGGCAAGCAGACATAAATAGAGGTAAAACTCTTTTTATGATATTTTCTGCTGCTGAACACTCTGGATTCTCATTTTTGACAGCTTAAAGCTGAAGTATCATGTATTTCCAACAACTTTATTTAAATATGCACAGATGAATGGTACAGAACACACTCTTGAAAATTAAAGCGTCTCTTCATCAACATCCGAACACATCCATACACACTCATACAAACAGAGTACATCAAAATTAATTAAACTCATCAGCTTTCCCTTCAGTTCTGTCTTTTATTGGAAAGGATAATGGCTGCTTTTCCTCTCAAAACATCAAGGAAGCAGCTAGGTGAAAAAGCAGCAACTATGGCTTGATTTAATAAGCTAATATGGTCTGGAAACTATTTTTTTCTGAGAATGTCATTTGTTTTGTTTGCATGTTTCTAAGCTTCAACAGAGTTTTTCTTGTTTTATAGCTAAATACAATAAAGCAAACAAGTAGAGTAGTCATTTTCCTTTGTTCTGAAAGTACATTATTATAATAGTAGAAAAAAGAGCATCATAATAATGATGGTGATAATGGAAGTGCAGGTAACATCCTGTCACCCTCAGACCAGCTAGCAATGTCTCTCAAGCACAGGAAAAACAGATGCAGCCACTTTGAATCTAGCATCAGAGAATAAATACAGAATACAGCCTGACAGTTTGGATTTACTCCAGATCAATGTAAAAAGTGAATTCTATACATGAAGACTCAGTTTAGACCAGATGATTCTTTGCCCTGTAGAAAAAGGAGATTTATGTCCTCCAACTAACATCAGACAGTGTAGCTCGCATTCTGGTGAAATTGTTATATACACACTTGGATAGTTGGAGTAAAACTGCTTCAGTAAGAGGAAGATCCTTTGCAGCGGGCTTGCGTAACAAGGTTTTGGTAGCGGGGGAGCTACAGGGGTCAATTCTATGAGAAGCTATCAGAAGCTTTCCTTATATTGGATAAGGCCAATGTCAGGCAGCTCCAAAACAGACCAAGGTCAAACTAATTAGCAATAGTTGTAATGCTTCCCCCTGAGAGGAAGGAGTGCCAGAAACCATCTGTGATAAACTGACCATAACCTCCATTCCCCATCTTCCTGTACTGAGAGGGAAGAAGAGGTTGAGGCTTTGGGAGAAGGGTGGGTGAAAGTTTTTTTAAGACTTAAATTTTTATTTCTTACTACCCTCCTCTGCTCTTATGGTAAGAAATTAGTCTGGTTTACCCATAGCAATAGCTGCTGAGTGATCTTCCTATACTTATCTTGACCCTTGAGGCTTTTGTTGCATTTTCTCCCCCTTGTCCAGCTTAGCAGTCAGTGTGATAGAGCTTGTTGGACTTGTGGCACTCAGCTGCGGTCAAGCCCACACTTTTTCATTACTCCTTTTTCCTATAAAAATGGTGGTCTAATCCACCACTGAAAATAATTGATTTTTACAGGAATGCATATATCATTTTCTATATGACTAAATCTTTCCCTAGGATACATAAATCCCTGTCTGCATGTGCTCCTACATGAATGCCCTCTGCTAATCACAGCTATGGCACCGCTTCTCTCTTGCTGACAGGAGTCCCAAAAAATGGGAAATTGAGAGCCTGCAAAATGAATTGCAGAAATCAACTTCAAAAACACCAAGTACTCTGGCTACACATGACATAAATAAAATACATCACATGCACCCTGATCTATGACATCTCACAGGTCTAATGTCACCAAGAGATGTTTAAGTAATCTTTGACTAACTTCCAAGCAAATACACATGAAACCATACTTCCAGATAATCTACTGGGTTTTATAAAAGGCTTAATTTTACTGATTAGTTTCTAACATGAAAAAAAAAGATGTATTTTCATGAAAATTGAGTGTTTTTGTTATACCAAAATTTTCAATTAAACACATTTTCCAAATGAGCAAAATACGGATGAAAAGAAATAAATGTAATTTTATATGGCAAAGTCTAGAGGGAAGGCAAGTTATAGTCCTTTGACTGAAAAAGACAACAGCCTCTCCTCTGCCTAATTAAAACCACAGGGAAACGTAAACACTGTCAAATACACTCATGGAACTTTTTAGTTCCATTATTGATATTAAATACATTTTTCCCCTATTTGTCTTTCCTGGATGTCTGAGGCTGAAGGGATCAACAAGGGAAACAATTTGGCAGTGGCACCTCTCAGGACCCGGAAAGTCACTTTTGTGGCTTCTTCATTGCTTATCATGTTAGAAAATTTTTCCCAAAATAAAGTGGCCATTTTATGAGCTTCCTAACTCATGAGACTGGGTGAAAGTTGTCTAACTAATAGTACTTCATTTATACAGCAATACGGTTATAAAGAGGAGTGATGATTGTATTATTCTAAAATACCTTGTGATAGCCTATAAAGTGTTTGAAAATTATTTCTCTCAAGAAATTAGATTAAGATTAAAGAATCAGACTCTTACTAGCAGTTAACAATCAAGCAGTCTACATAATAGTCAAGGACAATAGAATACCCTTATTTCTACTGACTGGTTATGCATTTCTATTTTCAGTCTTTAGGATTACTTTTGTAATTGGTCCTGTGCTAAATTATTTGGATAAAATGTCATAATGATGACAGGAAAACTATATAGAAGAATCATCTGCTTATATGCTAACGAATAACTACATCATTGAGGGAAAAAATGTGATTTCAACACCATTGATTCCCTCTAAATAACTTGGTACAAGGTACTGCATGTTTTACAGGGTTTCTATTTCTGTAGCATTCTGAAATAGTGTTTAATAACTAGAGTCATTAATACTAATGGTAAATCAGTGAGCTTAAGTAATTCTATACATCATTTTATTAATAAAACAGAGGGCTCATTCAAGTACTATTGAACTGTTAAGCTGCAGTATTTCAGTATCAACATTTTATAAACATTTCAATTTGCACAGGTTGACAACATAGGAGGCATAAAATAGTCTAGCTACTGTATATGGGACAGACTGCCAGCTCAGTTTGTAGAGAAATAAAGGATAATGTTTCAATGGGATCATAACTGCATAGCAAATTGAAAATTTAAAAAAAGAAAAAAAAATGTATCTAATTTGTAGCTTTCAAGGACCTTCTCAAGGACTATGTGCCTCTACTCTTCACCATAACATTTTACTATTATCCTTAGAAGGATGACTGCCAATCTGAAAGGATTTTAAACATCTGAGGACAAAGAAGCACATACTTAAACATCAAAAGAATAATGATTGCTTAAGAGAGCAAAATGAAGAACGAAGTGCCCTCAGTAAGAATGTTTTACATATGTAAGCGGTAAAAAATGATAGAAGCCTGCACTTCAAATATGCTGCAACAGATCTGAAAGCAGAAAATGACCACAGAGCAAGTGTTGGGACAATGGCAGACAATATAGTGTCCAGATTCTTTTGAAATCCTTAATGTCAAACCTTTACTTTTCTGTTTTCCCATTGTCATGGAAGTGCTGTGAGAAAAGAAAAAAAAAAAAAACAAAAAAACACCAACCAACCAAAACCACCTGCTTGAGATATTAAATAAACAGGGAAAAAAATCAGATGGTTAATTTGATTTCACCCTCAAAGTGTTCTCTGTTCTCCACTTCTGAATGACACTAATGTGACAAGCAGTTGATGTTGGCTAAAGTAATAGAGAGACTCTAATGGACAAGGAAAGATGTACTTTTGGATCCTGGGATTCCTACACCAGAGGAAGAAAACAGTTCCATTCTAGTTTCCGGTTTCTTAAATTACAACTGTTTTATTTTGAGCTTTGTTTATCAGGAAAACAATACAAGATTCTTATTCTCTTAACAGATCTTAAATATGTGTTATTACGTAGTAGGGGCAGAACTTTCTTTTTCACCCCATTTTTTTGACTTTACTATGAACCTATTTCTTTGAATGTCAGTAGATCTTCAACCCATTAAGCCAAACATCTTTCATGTAAATGGAGCACTTCTCTGAAATTAAAAGGACCACAAAATATTGCTCAAAAATGTAAATAAATTTGATATAAATGTATCATGAGTGTAATTCTTGCATAGCTTTTTTATTCATCAAAAGGGCAGGTAATGCTGATATAGTAATCTCTCCCTGTCAGTCCTCATTGTAGGAGCATGGCGGGAACATGATCTCTCAACCAGCAAAATATTATTAATGCTTAAGTAGCACTGGGATTACTGAGACAGGTTTGGGTAGTTTTTTTTAATTAGCTCAACAATATATTTTATTCACATTAGATAAAAGCCTTCAAATTCCATTAACTTAAAAATCCCATATTTGGATTATTAGAAAATAACACACTAAATCACTTTCAGAATTAAACAGTTAGGAAAAATCCTCTATTTAGAAACATTAGAAAAGTAGAAAACTGATTTTAAAAGAATATTTAAGAATGTTATATAAAATGTGAAGAAACAGCCTTTTATACCTCAATGTTTAGTTTTCGTTACTAGGTAAAATCATGTAAGAGACAAAATAAGTTCTGGACAGGTTAACACCCAAATCTTTAAAAAAATGAGCGTTTTGGATAAATTTCTATCAAAACCAGAAACAAACCATTTTCCTCTCTACTATTGTCGTGATTTAGCGAAGAGCAGCTTTTGCTTGGTAACAGGGAAGCCAGTTGTAGTGAAGACTTCTCGGACTCTCCCCTGGCATTTAGGTTCAGAACCACCTCCGGCCCAGCTGGGCCAATCTGGCCTGTCTGTGATCACTATTTAAGGATGGGAATTTGAAGTGCTTTGTAGGAAGGGATAAGAGTGGTAGAAGTGGCCATGCTGACCCCACAGTCAGAGAAGGAGGAAGGAAGGAGGAGTACCAGACCAGAGACCCCTCTATAACCCATGGCAAGAATGCAGGGTGTACCCCTGCAATCCATGGAGGGCAATGACAGGACTGAGAACCACCAGCAGCTCCATGTGAGTGTGCCCGGATGGGCGACAGACTGTGTAAGGAGACAGCTATTGTGCAAGCTGTGAGAGGCAGAGAGGAGCTGCAGCCTTTGGGATGAAGAGCCCGGGAAGAGGTGGGGAGAAGCTGGTCTTAAAGTTGTACTCTTCATGGTTGTACCATTCTGTGTTGTTTTGTGTTGGTTATATTTTGGGGTTTTATGGTTGTTTTAGTTAGTGCTGGATTAAATCTTTTATTTTCCTCCCCAAGCTGAGTAGCCTGGTCTATTTTACCTGGTACCCTTAGGGCAATTAAGCTCTCCCTGCCCTTTGACAATTCTCAGGTCTTCGGTACTTGAGGCTAATTGTGGTCTTTTGCTCCCTGATGGGCCAAAACCATGACAACTATGTACCCACAAACAACATATTTGGCTGATCTGCTGGAACCTCTTTCAGTTATATTATATTAAATTCAGTTTAAATTTGGTGCAATGTATTTTGTTTCCCTAGGTTTGAGATCTTATCAGAATATCTGTAATATCTCTTTTATATCTGACTGATCAATAATCCCCAGGGTCCTCATTTTTACTGTTTTTAAAAATGGGAATGTTTCCTTTTTTAGTCACTGGGAACTTCACCTGACTGCCACAACTATTTGAGTACGATGAGTTGTGATTTAGAAATTACACCAACCAGTTCTCTCTGCCTCCTGCGTTGCCTCTACTTTAATTTATATGTGACTAATTTGCTTTGATGAGCTCAGAATGTTTGACAATAGTTAATTGCTCAATTTTCACAAAATACATAATTTCAGCATTAGGAATTTACAAGTATTAGATGAGATAGATTTAATTTTAGTCCTAGTAGCTGCTATAGAGATATATTTTGGTTTTACACTGAACACAGGAGTGGTTTTGGTTATTACTAAACAGTACTTGCACAGCATCAAAGCGTTTTTTCCCTCCTCCTTACTGTTTTTCTCCACCTGGCCAGCAAATTAGCTGTGGGTGCACTAGGAGGTCAGAAGAGGTGTGGCAAGGATAGTTGACTTTAATTAGTCTAAGTGTTACTCCATACCATGGAGTGTCATGCCCAGTTGTAGTCAGCTTGTGTATTCAGATTTGGTAGAAGGAGATTACATAGGTGGCTTTTGTGAGAAGCTGCTAGAAGTTTCCCTTAAACCTAATAGAGACAATGTCAGCCAGCTCCAGCATGGACCCACCACTGGCCAAGGCTGAGTCAGTTAGTTATTGTAGTGGTGCAAGCAATATTTATTCAATAAGTATCAATAGTGACATGTATAGGTTTAAATCGTCCAAAGGGAGCATAGACAGTGATATCCAATTGCCATATTCCTAATGGTGCCAGACCCCTGGGATTGACTCCTACTCCTAGGCAGATTTGATTCTGGCATGCAGGGCATGTGGAAACAATACCCTGAGCATCCAATATGGTCAGGTCAAACAGCTTTGCCAGCATTTTTGCACTTTGGTGAAAAAAATCGTGCTATCTTCGAGCTTGAGAAAATGTGTAAATTATTGGCCCCCATAGGTATCAATGAAGGAGCTGCTATTATCTTATCAACAATTTCATTGCCAACTGATAGGCCATCTTTTAAGCCCAAATGGCTTTGAATATGTCTAATATAACAAAAAGTTTGACTTTCATTTATCTGATGCCAGAGCCGCAGAAATAAGTTATACAAATTCTGATTAGAGATTTCTTTCAACAACACTCTCTCTAATCAAGTGATAGCATCGACCACACAGAGGGAATCAGAGATGATGTTTAATGGGATGTCTGGCCATTTCTCGAAAGTTTTAACTACAGCCATCAGCTCCAGCAGTTGAACTGAACTGCCTGGGGAGTGAACAGTTAGGTTTTGCCATTTTCCATTCTCCCACCAAACCACTCATGTTTTGGCTTGGATCTTACTTGTGTCAGTAAAAATAGTCAGGCCTTTAACCGGTACTGTTGATCTCACTGTGCAATCTTCCATTTGAAATTTAACAGAAAACAATTTATGGGCCGGATAATGATTATTTATAGTCCCTGGATATTACAATAAGGCCCACTGTAATTCATCAGATTGTTGCAGTGCCCAGTTCAAGAATTGTTCATGGCATTGTCTCACTTTAAACTGAAACTAAGATATTCAAATATCACTGAAATGTGTCATTGGAAGGGGCCTCAAGGAGTCATCTAGTCCTATCTATGACAGGGTTTCCTAATTCATTTAATAATCAGTCATAACTTGTGGTGGAGTTTCTGTAGGGAAAGTTTATAACAGAGAGAAGTGATTGTGTGTTTCCTATAATACTAATATATATTAACAACCCCCTAATTAATTTTAATAACTAGTGCTATTGATTTTCTGAGCTGTAAGTAGAATTAAATTGAAGCCAAGCAGTTTTCCTGGATATACTGCATAGGATACTGACAGTTAGAACCAGGTAGAACCAACTGACAGTTGACTTTTTATAAAATGATCTGACTTGTATGTAGAATGTGAACCACATGATATTTTCTTAAAAATAGCTGTCTACCCAGATATTCCTATTTGTTTTTTCACTCCTCTCTATGCTGAATTTCAACCTATTAACCTCAGACCTGTTCACATTTTAATTTCTGAATATGTCTGCCAGAATAATTGATGCTGTTGGACTGAACTTGTGAAGGATTGAGCTTAACACAAACAACTGTATTTGGCATATACAGTTATCAGACAATGAATAAAGTAGACATCCTACTGATATCTTAAGCACTGTCAGCTAGATCTGAAAAAAAAACCCAAAACCAACAACCAACCAGGATTGACTTTATAGAGATCATCATCATCTTAGTTTGTCTGAGGATATACACATTTCATTTCTAAAACGCAGAAACATCCATGCTTCATTGCCATGTACTCACTTTTAGCAAGGAACATCCACTTTTTTTGTGTTATTGTTTAAATCTAAATATATAAAAATATACATACACTTAGCAAGCAGCTGCCTGGATGATCATAATCCACAAAGCTTTCCCCTTTCATTTGTGGCGTTGCTGTATCAGGATGTGCAAGGAATGTATCTTTTTCTGCCTTTACTCCCTCATCACAATGAATGCAAAGTAATCAAAACACTGCCAGTCAGGAATACATGAGCTTGATGGAACATCAGAGTTTAAACCCACGCAGGTTACAGAGGAATATACAAGTGTCTTAACCACTGAAGAGAAAGGAACATGAAACTTCCTGTCTTTTTGTAGATATACTTCCAAAAAAGAGTAGCTGTAAATCCATTTGTGCAATGCTCTTTGTAGTTAATTTGCATTAGCTTCCAAAAGATTACTTAAGAGAATCTACCTGGCCCAATATCCAGTTTTGGGATACAGATCAGGCTTCTCAGGTATTAATCTGCCTATGACTTCCAGAGAAAAAACACAAGTCTATTTGCCCGGGGCACCTTAAATGCAAGTATACCAAGCATTAAGAGGCAGCTAACCAAGAGCAGTCAGTATCATCAAATCCACTTTAAGTGTTTAATTTTACAATGTAATAACGGTTCTTCACCCTCCACAACCCTATGCAATAAGATACAAGAAACTTAGGTTATTATCCAGCCTGCTACTGCTTTTATTTGCCTTGTAACTAGAGGCTAGTTACAGAATCAGGATCTGTTACATTCGAGTATACAAACAGGGAGGAAGTTTCTGGACTAAATGAATCAATGTATTTTCTATTGGCAGCCATTTCTACATGAGTAGACCATTACTCTGTCAGACAGCACTCTTCTACTTCAAATTTCACACATGTCCAAAAGCACACTGTCTCTCTTTCTTGTAAGTTTAGGGATATATGTGAAGTTCCAAAATTACATTCACATAGAATTTAGCATCAGTTTGTGTTTTTCAGTAAAATAAGGCTGTTAGTTTTTTCAGAAACCAGGTGTGAAATTTACCTTGCAACTAGATCTGTTGGAAGGTTTTGTCAAAGCACTTTTCTTTCAACTGTGATTGTGTTTATCTGTGCAAAGATGTGTCATCACCTTCTGTTCCCCTTGTAGGAGTGCTTTTCTATTCTTTGCTTAAAGTAATTCTATGAACAATAGTGTCTAAAAGTGATTCAGCCAAAGATATCTCAAGCCAAGCTTTTACCATGAAAATAACAGGAAGTTAGCTTAAAACCTAATCAAGTCTTGAAATCATTTACTTTCTGATAACGAATGAGAGGCGGCCCACACATGTGTTACTGTAGAAACTTCCAGAATGTGACATCATCAGTATTAAAGCTATAGTACTGTTGAAATCAATTGTATTGAGTTTGAAAAGTCATTTTCAAAGCTAACAACCTAATGCAGAGCCACAAACTGTTAATGTTGTTAATTAAGTAGTTAATTGCTGTTAAATAAGTAGTTAATTGACACTGTTACCTACAAAGAGGTAAACAGTTACCTAGATCTGATTCATGTAATGGAAATTACTGCTAATGCAAGTTCTACATATTCATTTGGGCTTTCAGTTCTATGTCTATGTTTCACCTGTATCATACACACTTGCATATTGTGCATGCAGGCTATTTCCTGCAATACTGAGAGGAAAAATAGAAATGGGACTTTTCATCATGATAAAAGGAATGTCAAATGGTCAGAGTAAATGCAGGGTTAAATTCCTTTGGTTCATAAACCTATGAAAAAGACAAAGTAGGTGTTCCTGCTCTGCCACAGCTCAACCCTATTCTCAACTCTATAACCAAACTGCATGTGATTTTTTTTTTTAATATCACTGTGACTGCTGTGTCTGCAGATTTCTGTCAATGCAGGCAGACTTATGGACTGAAAAGCCACAAAAGAAAGGTGTACAGGCATCAAGGATTATTTTATTCAAAGAACAAA
Source organism: Colius striatus (assembly GCF_028858725.1). Lineage (NCBI taxonomy): Eukaryota > Metazoa > Chordata > Aves > Coliiformes > Coliidae > Colius > Colius striatus. The sequence goes on from NC_084790.1 coordinate 31,678,089, forward strand.
TTCACTCTTATCTTTCTTCTGAATTCACATTCAGAAAGACTGGACAAAGCTGTGATAATTAATTTCTAAGTACTAAATGAGGCAAATCCTGACAATCCAGATGGAGATCATCTGGACCCCCAAAACAACTGGTGAATCAAGTAACTGTGCCCAGGATAACCCACCCTGGCATGGGGCAGGCCTGTCCTCTGTAGCCAGGAGCTCTGGCATCAGCTCCCAAGGTCATCAGTGGTCGTGCATGAAAAAACTTCCTCTTGCCTCAAAAATTTCATCTCACTTCTTCCCTGAAATGATGTTTTCTGAGTATTCAAGAATACCAAAGTATCATCCAAAAATGTACAAAAAACATTTTATGGAAAAATAAATTCTGTACTTTCACAAACTTTTAAAATTCTCCAAGGAGAAAGAATCATAGAATCATATAATCATAGACTCATAGAATCATAGAATGGTAGGGGATGGAGATCATCTAGTCCAACCCCTCTGCAGAAGAACGTCATCTCAGATCAGGTCATACAGGAACCTGTCCAGGGAGGTCTTGAAGACCTCCAAGGAAGGAAACTCCACAACCTCCCTGGGCAGCCTATGCCAGGGGTCACTCACCTTCACCGTAAAATAGTTTTTTCTTCTGTTTAAGTGGAACTTTTTGTGTTCCAGCTTCATCCTGTTACCCCTTGTCCTGTCACTAGATACAACCGAAAAAAGTGATGCCTCAACTTCCTAACTTCCTAACATTTAGATATTTGTAAATATTCACAAGATCTCCCTGCAATCTCCTCTTTTCCAGACTAAATAGTCCCAGTTCCCACAGCCTTTCCTCAAAAGGGAGATGCATCAAGTCTCCTGATAATCTTAGCAGTTCTGTGCTGGACTCTCTCCAGAACTTCCCTGTCTGTTTTGAGCTGGGGAGCCCAGAACTGGACACAGATGAGAACTCATTCTAGATGAGGCCTCACCAGTTGTCCTGGGTTTAGCCAGGATAGGGTTAACTCTCCCCAACAGCCGTCAGGGGACGTGGCCAGGCTATTGAATACCATGTGACTTCATGCTCAGGATATCAGGGCTGTGGCTGGGCCATGGCAATGCCATGGCAAGTGCAGGAGCTACGGTTCTGTCGTTGGGCTGCGCGTTAGGCTGCGGGCAGCAGTTAGGCAGTAGTTACACCGGGTATTGCTCATTTTTCTATGTCCTTTGTAAATGCCTGCTTTTTGTGGTGTTCTATTAAATTGTCCTTGTCTCAACCCACAAAGTTATAGAATTCTCTTGATTCTCTTCCCCAACCTGCCGAGGTGGGGATGAGTGAGTAACTGGGTGGTTTGGTTATTGTTCAGCTAGGGCTAAACCACCACATCAGAGCAAAACAGAGGAGGAGAAGAAGCTCCCTCAACCTGCTGGCCACACTCTTCTTGATGCATGCCATTGGCCATTTTGGCCATGAGGGCATATTGCTGGCTCATGTTTAGTTTATTGTCAATCTGGACTCCCAGGTCTCTCTCTGCAGAGCTGCTCTCCAATAGGTCATCCCCAGCCTGTCCTGGTGCATTGGACTGTGTTACAGTTTTGCCTGGGTCAGTTTTTTTGGTAGTAGAGGGAGATACAAGGTTGGCTTCTTTAAACAAAAGTCTGCCAGAAGCTTCCCCTGTAGCTGGTAGGACTTAGGCCAGTCAATTCTAAGACGGACCCTGCAGCTGACCCATGCCTGGCCAATTAGTGACTGAGGTAAAGCCTCTGTTAATAACAAATTTGAGAAGGAGGAGAAGTTGTTGTTGAAAACCGCAGCAGCAACAGGAAGTGAGAATGTGAAAACATCTCCATAGACACAAAGGTCAGTGGAGTAGGAGGGGGAGGAGGTGCTTAGGCCCTGGAAGAAAGACTCCCTTGTGACCCTGCAGTCCATGGAGGCCAGCAGGGAGCAGAGATCCACCTAGAATCCATGGAGGACCCTACGCCAGAGCAGGTGGATGCCTGAAGGAGGCTGTGACTCCGTGGGAAGCCCACACTGGAGCAAACTCATGGGATGACCTGGCATTCTGTGGGAAGAGAGGAGCCCGGGCCAGAGCAGGTTTGTGTTGGGGCCCAGGCTATGGTGAAAGTTATGGAGTTAGACAGAGATGGAGAAAGTTAGCAGTTCATCTTTGACTCGCCTTCGGCAGCAGAAAAAGAATGCTTATGCAAGGAGCAAACCGAAACTACAGACTGTAACAGAGACAAGATCAAAACAAGACAAGATAGAACATTAAATTAAGCATTGTTAGAAGATAGAGCATTCAATTAACATTGTGTGATCGCATGTACATGACTAACAAATTGCAATATATGTAGCTAGCAATAGTATAAAGTTAAGTAAAATGTAATGTAAACATAACCATACTCTAGTGTTAGAAAAAACTAACTGAAGGCCAAATAGATGGGGTGATATTTTAAACACAATAAGGTTGATGTTTTAAATACAATAAGATTGGTGTTTTAACACAATGAGGTTGGTGTCTAAGTTGTTACAAAAATGAAACTTTGAGGCCTTATGCATGATCCTTAATATTAACTAATTATCATGAATTGTAGCACGTATACAATGTCTGGACAAAGTACATAAGTGATGATTATGTGACAATAAATTTGGAGTCAATGCACATCATATTGGTGTCTGGTCACTCCCGTCTCACATGATAAAGAACCCCTGCAGGTTTGCTGTCAGGGCTTGTGATCCTGTGAGGGACTCAATGCTGGAGCAGTCTGTTCCTGAAGGACCAGTGGGTGACCCACATTAGGGCAAGATGTGAGGAGCTGCCACCATGAGAGGCCCCATGTTGGAGCAGGTCATGATGAACTGTAGCCCATGGGAAGGACCCATGCTGGAGAAGTTCGTGAGGGACTGTCTCCCGTGGGAGGTATCCCACACTGTAGCAGTTGGAAGTGTGAGGAGGCCTCGCCCTGAGAAGTTCTGTCATTGAGCTGCGTGTTAGGCTGCGGATGGTAAGCAGTTACACCGGGCATTGCTCATTTTAATATGTCCTTTGGCTATCATATATACTATATCTTGTTTTACAGTCATCAGTTTATGATACAGTCCAAAATCATCTTTGAAAATAAAATTTTCATGTTCAATTTTTCTAATTAATTCCTCTATATGTGTGGGTGTTTCCCTCTTTCCAAGTGATGTCTTGCAATATCCAGAAGCTCAATGGAAATTTCCAAGGTAAAATGACAGGTCATAAATTTTTCTTAACGTTTAATTCTTCGTAAACACTTTAATTTCTCTCTGACACTACTCATATTATCAATAATACTGTGTTTTACATATCAAGAAATATCACATATCAAGCTTTCTTCTTCAAGTGCAGACTCCTGCATCTGGGGAAAAACAACCTGTGGTGGTCTAGCCAGGTGTCCAAACTTTATACTACAAAATGAAGTTACAGTGACAAAGTGTAGGGCAGGGAGGATATGAGAGCTTTTGCTATTTCTTTGACAGTTTGCCTTAAAAATTTTAAAATAAAGTTGACTGAATTTCTTATTTATAAAGTCTAGCCTTTCAGCCTGAATTCCAACCTTCCTCCATTTCACATTCCACTATTCTTTTTTCTGGTTTCTCCACTTCAGATTGACCAGAATCTATTAACTCTTTCAGTCTCTGTGACCTGGTGTTCCACAGTAGTTGTGCTGGTGTTGCCAGCTTTTCTTACACACTGGACAAGAGTTTTCAAAAGTAAATAATAGCCACTGCAAAACAAAACAAAACAAAAACCTGGTATAGCTAAGGTGGCAGTCTACTTTTTAAATCATCACAACTTTCATGTCATAATTGCAGTTCTGTGGTCTATACCAACAAGAATGTTGCAGTAGCACATGAAAAATGGAAATTGTAGAAGCCAAACTTGGTAAGTAATCCTTTTATTAACGCATGAGCCTCACAATTGAATTATTACTGCAAGAACCACATCTGTGTTGCTGTTTTTCCTTGGAAATTGAAATTTCCACAGAATTATTTTTTATTTCATCTTTCAAAATGTAATATGACCCCAACCATGGTTTCTTTCTTCTCTATTTAATGTAACTGTTACAGATATTATTTTACTAAATGTCTCAAATTAAACATTCTCTGTCAGTTACAGATGATAGAGATCTGCTAAGATAATGAGTGCTACTGCAAAGCTTGCTTTAATTGCTACATTATAATCTCCAGACCTGAAAAACTACAAAGACTTCTAATACATAAAATGCCTTCCAGCTATGAAGGTATGGAATTCATTACAAATTGTTTCACCTCCTCTCTCTCTTACATACTCTCTTTCCTCTCTCCTTATAAAAAGGGAGCAGTCCTAAATACCTTGAAAATGTGCCAATGCCTTGGGGTTTTTACAGTAATATCATTTAAAGTTTAAGCATAATGCTTTTTGAAAGTCCTGAAAACAGAGGAAAGTGCAAGACAGCATGAACAGAGGGGCTGTTCAAATACCAAGAACAAAATGGTGACATTTCTGCATATGTACCACTGCCATATTTTTGTTTAAGGGGAAACAGTCAGCTTCAGAATGATATTTGGCATTTATTTGGAAGGACAACAGACCAAAAGACAAGTAGCAGTTGAGTGCAGTTTTTTTTCTCTTTTCTTTCTCTTAGCAAAGGAAAACATATCTGACAAGAAAATATTCCTTTGAATAAAGTTTTTTTCATTATAGACAGCTCTTGTAGCAGTTTAGAGTTGATGACTGATTCAATTATTACAGCAGTTAACTCATCTTCTTATATCAAAGAGTTTATTTCTAGAAAATATTCAGATTCTCAGTAGAAAACCTAAAGCACTGCAGTTATCATATGCAAAGTCTCAGTTTACACTGAGGTGACATTTAGCACAGAAAAAAAAAGTTATTCAAATCTACTTTTTTTTTTTTTCCAGTTTCACTAGAAAGGTCATTGTAAATTACACTGGCTGCAACAATCAGGTAGAAAATCTCAAATCTATACTTATTTGACCCTTTCCTTATTCTTCTGACTCTGTACCACTGCAGAAATTCATTTAGAGTGACAAAATTTTCGGGCATTCTGTAAAGATAATTTGCTGACTGCTTTCTGGCTCTTATGTGGGAAAAGCAGAGAGAGACAAGAATAGAATTTTCAACCCAGAATCAATACTGTAATAATTATTCAATGGAATCATGCTGTAGTATAAAAGAGGAGAAAGGAAGCCATGATCTAAAGAAATGCACAACATTACATGTCCTTGATGATGGAGGTATTCATTACTCTTCTATATTTAGAACACCTACATATGGCATGAGACATAGGCCTTTCAACTGCTTCTATGGTTCTAAAGAAACTAATCCTGCATTGCAGTGGGACACTTCTGTATAGTGACTAGAGGGACTTTGAAGTTATGCGACTCCTGCAATTAACTGAGCTTCACAGTTTGCCTGGTTATTGTTTTTTGATTTTGTGGGTTTTTGACTACTTCAATTAAAAACATTTTTACTGATAAAAAATCTCTTAAGATTGCACATGTAATTTACATGAAAATGCTGTAAAGCAGACAGTGCAAAGGATAAAGTTAAGTAACATTTAACTATAGATAGCCCAATAATCCTTTTAATTTGACTTAGAATCATGTAATCATTATGGTTGGAAAATGCTTTAAGATCATCAAGTTCAACCACTAACCTAACACTGCCAACCATACCATTAAACTGTATCCTTCAGCACCTCATCTCAGCATCTTTTAAATACCTCCAGGGAGGGTGACTCCACCACCTCCCTGGGCAGCCCATTCCAGTGGTTCTCGGTGAAAAGTTCTTCCTAATTTCCAGTTTATATCCATTTCCTTGAGCCTATTTCCTCTTGTCTTATCATTCATTACTGAGGAGACTGACCTCCATCTCACTATGATCTCCCTTCAGACAGTGTAGAGAGTGATCATACCTTTCAGTCTGCTTTTCTCTACACTAAGTAACCCCACCTCAGATGCTCCTTGTACGACTTGTTCTGCAGATCCTTCACCAGCTTCATTGCCAGTCTCTGAACATGCTCCAACGTCTCAAAGTCCTTGTTGTGAGGGGCTCAGAACTGAACACATTATTCGAGGTGTAGCCTGATCCTACTGTCCACACTATTTCTGATATAAGCCAGGATGCCATTGTCCTTCTTGGCCACTTAGGCATACTGTTGACTCATATTTAGCTAGCTGTTGTTTAACAACCGCAAGTCCTCCAGACAGTTCTCTAGCAACACATTGCCAAGCCTGCAGTGTTGCACGGGGTTGTTGTGGAACCCCACACTTGGCCTGGTTAAACTTCGTACAGTTGGCTTTGGCCCATTTCTCCAGCCTATCCATGTTCCTCTGAAGAGCTTTCTTCCCTCAAGTAGATCTACTCATTTGCTCAACTTGGTGACATCAGCAAAATATCTCCATCCCCTGCCTCCACCAAGGTGTCAGGCTCAAGGATGTCAGCAGTAGGCTATTCCTCAGATGCTGGTGTGCTGCCCCCAGGTCTACCTCTGTCAAGCCTGGTTTTGCCCCTTTCTCTCTTTCAATCTGGTTTAAAGCCCTCCCAATGAGTCCCACCAACTCTGGACCCAGTATCCTTTTCCCTCTTTGTGACAGGTATATCCTCCCATCTCTTTGAAGTAGCCTCAGTACCCTCTAAACTATCCCATGACCAAAAAACCCAAAGTTTTGTTGGTAGCACCAGGCATGAAACCAGAGAGTAATCTATTTTCTCTTCAAGGTACTTAACTCATCTTTCCCGATAACCAAAGGGGTAGAGGGGAACACTGCCGTGCTCCTGGTCCCTTAACCAGGATTCCCAAGGCCCTAAAGTCTCCCTTGATAGCCTTTATACTTCTGGTTGCTACTCAATAACACAAACAGGAAAAAATAATGACGACTATTAAAACATTCCTAACTCATGCTCCCAACATGTTTCCCTCTTTTGGGAGGAAGGATTGCTTAATGGTCTATTAAAGTGATATTTTTGCTTGGTCTCATACTTGGTCTCACAAGATAAGACTTCCTAATTACAAATTCTTTAAAGTTCCACTTTCTATCATATGTAAGCCATGCTAACTCCATCAGTCACTTTCCAAATAAAACTATAAGATCGGCAGGAATTTGTTTAAACTAAAACTTCAGGATTTGGCCAGAACTTAATGCAGAATCTGACAGAGTAATTAAATCAACTTCTCTGTTGAACTTAGTACAAGATCTTTTTGTGAAAAGTTAACTGTATTACTTTAAAAACTTTAAAGAAACAACTATTACATTTCAAATGGTCCAGAGTAGAAGACAAAAAAGTGCATGCCATTTGGCTAATTTAAAAAAGCTAAGTCAGCTGCCATTGAGATCTGTGTTGATTTTCAAAGAAAGACCTTATATATCAGATCTTGATCCAGTGTCTAATGTATCACCAACTTTAGGACATGCATCTTATTTCCCCCGTTTTTGGATAGTACCAATGGTCATTTAGCTTTCAGGCAACACACTTTCCAAAGGTTTACCAATGATATAGTGGCTGAAGGTATGCAAAAAACACCATTTGATCAGTTCCTGAAATGTAAAGTTTTTCTGGATTGATGTGAGCTAACTGAGCACAGGAATGACCTAAAATCTGTATCTGTCAGGTAACCATAAAATAGACCTGTAGTCTGGTCTATCACATACATACATTCCAGTGGCCTGTAGATGCCTGCTGTCCCTGTCGCGTTCAATACCAGGATCCTTCTCAGAAGGCTGTCAGCTCAACAGGCAGCAGCACCAGAGTACTTCAAATGTAAGTCAGTTAGCACAAACCAGGTCAAGGTGCACAACAAGAGCAAACATAGTATAGAGTTTCCTTTACTGGCTTTCTCCTGTGTTCACTCATGGCCATACAGGAACATTAGGCTGAATCCGTGTAGCCTGTGTTACAAGGAAATTTAGGTGCAGTGCAGCTCACATTCATGATTCAAGCCTGTACTTACAACCCAGTAAGAATTACTGGGCTATGCCACATAGCCCTCAAGCTTTCACTTTTTTCCACATGCATCCATCAAGGCTTTTCATGGTTTTTAAGCCTGTTCTTGTGGCAGGCTAAGCTCTACACTGAGCTGAAGCACACAGTTATGAAATCGTACCCAGTGTAGCGCTATTAACTCACTCAACAGAGAAATCTCTATAACATAGAGACAGTTTCCTGAATATCTCCAGCATTGAATCTAAGAACCTCTTGACTACATTTGTTCCTCATCTCACATATTGCAGGATGCTAAATACATGGATTTTGCATAGCATAACATACAGCTACTTACAATCCTCTCGAAGGCAAGAATTTTGTGATTTCTCTGTGATTTCCTTGACCGCCCAAAGGAGATTTAAATTCAGTATTGAACAAAAACAGATTTTATTCACTGATATTTCCTGTCTTTTATGTTAAAAAAAAAAAATAGGGAAACTTTCACAGTCTTAACTGCAGAGCTAGAAGGATGGTGACTGTAGAGTATCAGCAGATGGAAATGCTGGGCAGTTTAGAGGACCTGGTTTTAGTTTTGTAAGGAAAATTTTAAGCACCCTAGAGATTTCACATGTGAATGAACACTGAGTTCAGACAGTCAAGCGCAAAACTTCCTCTGTAAATGCAGTCACAGAGCAAGACAGTGAGGCAGGTTTTATTTCAAACACGGTTTTTACCTATGTCAACTGAAATAACAGCAGGCACTTCAGAGAACCAACACTCAAGGAGGTAGTAGTCACTGTGTACATTATTCTAAGAACGCACTCATATGGTTTTTGTGCAGAGTACTCAGGAGTGCAGTTCAGGTGCTGGGTGCATCCATTGCAGTCTCTCTTCACTTTGTCCTTCCACTGTCAGCACTTTTGAGTTTGATAGGAGTAACTGCAAAACATATACATTTTCCCACATTTGTATTACTTACTGAATGTAATATCACAGTCCAAAGTTTAAGCAATTTGTTGTGTTGTGTAAACAAAAAGTTTTCAACAATATATTACCGAAAAAGACAGAGATTGTTAGTTTTAAAAACTGTATAAGAAAGGTAAAAAAGTAAATAACATTGCCAAAAAAAAAGGCTATTATTCATTTCATTATCTGTCTTATGTTTGTTTCTTTTGTGTTTGGAAAAGCAGTACAGTCAAAGGAATGTGTCTGAAGAGCATTCTTATTTTGAAGTGGGTCCTTTTTTTCCGAATAAGAAGTAATTGGAAGATTTGTTTTAACAAAAAAAAACCAGTATAGGTCATTGATTAAACACTAATTAAAAGCGAGGGGATAGTTTGACGAGATTTGCTTCATTCCAAGAGCAAATATGTGCCTCCTCCACAAACTTCTCAGTATCTTTGACATGAACAGCATACTTTCTCTTTATACAGAGAAAAGGCATGAAACCAGATGAATGAAAGAACTGGTCTCTTTTCTGCAGATGGTCCTTCTCCCTGGAACACATTTGTGAGACAACAAATTCTCTCTCCATATCTGTGTTTCATAAGGATGGAGGGGATTTCAATATCCAACAAAATTCTTAGTCTATCCTGAGCAGTAACTACAAAAAAGAATACAGTGGTAATGAGTTCAGAAGGGAGAATGCATCAACAGGCTCATGTACTTCTCAGTTTGTGAATACAGTCATGACAACTGTTGTTTCATTTCACTGTTTGCTTGATGCCTTCTATAAAGGTGTTGGATTAAAAGCCTGCAAGACTTATTTCTGCTTCACTCAAGTACATTTATATTACAATTATTAACCTGTAAAATTTACTTTCATATGATGCTTGCTCATCATCACACACCATTCAAGTCCAGGTCAGATATTCTGACAGTGAAAAGGAAAGAAAGGAACTCTCCCAAAAGTTTGTTTGTGCTGCTTATTATTGTTTGTCTGATAGGATTTTTTCCATAAATGAGAAGATCAAAGGTAGGGACAAAGGTGGCAAGAGGAAGGAAAAGGAAAGTACAAGGATAAAAGCAGAAGCCTCTTCGTAGAGACCTAGGGAAATACATAAATAGCATCAGGCACCATCTACTGATCAAAAACGAGTGCAATTTATTGTATGGTGATGTTTATCTTCCAATCCAGAAAAACAGATGTGATGTTAATAGTGCTTCCTGAAAACCAATTGAGGTACCCACACATAGTAGCAGAGAAAGAAACGAAAGCCTAGAATAATTTTTTTCCCCTTTTTTAATCTTGTCAGACTATTTAGGCATTCTGTTTCCACTTTTGTCCTTTCATTTTCACTTGCTCAAAAACTTGTGCAAATATGGTTTATGGACCTTTATTACAATTGATAATAGAAAAATATTGAATGACCTGTGGCTTTTGAACGCCAAGACTTTTTCAGATGCACGCAAGTGACATTGTTCCCTGCTCAGTTCAAAGTGTTTTGAGTGTTTACACAAGTAGAAATGAGAGAAGATGTAATTTTGGTAGTGGATACCTGTTCACAGAATCGGTAATTGAGTGTATAACCAAGCCTACTGAGCTCAGTGAGTGACAGAACTTAATCTTATTTTCAACTCTTACTTTTATTTGTTTAACAGCAACAAAAACTTAAATCTATAATAATGTCTTGTCATGCCAAGGCATCTCTCTTTTTGCATTAGCATCTTTAGCTCCAGGAACAGTGTTATTGATTAACTGAGATGATAAAATTGTCAGAAAGAGAAAACAGGAAATTATATAGTATGTCTCAAACAATATTATTCATTTCTCTTTATGAAGGAATAGCTAGAAAAACAGAATGGTTATACTCAATAATAAAACTGCTAACAAAAAAATTACAATGTTTAGGAGAGTGCAATGATGACAATGCTATGCAGAACATAGAATACCAAGCACAGTAAACTGTTAATAAACTAAAAATCAATACTAAAATACTAAAAGTATTTTTTCTATATTTAAGTGACATAGTCTAGTCACATCATCATCTCACTTGAGGCTAGTATCCTCAACACTGCTTAGCTGCACATTTTGTTTCACAAGGTTTTGCAGACTTTGGCTCATGAGACACTGTCAGAGAGTTCCTTGGAGAAAAGTCTGAACCTTATAATATTTAAACACAGTACCAATCTTTATAGTCAAACTAGTTACTTTAGTTGTAGCTGAAAGAAAATATTTTCTCAACTTCATTCCTGTCCAGCCATGACCTATGCTTTGCAACCCATATGACTTTACAGTAAAACACTAACTTAGAAAGGAAGAAATTCCCTCAACAACATTTTTAATGTTAGCTTTAGATGCTTTTAGCCATAATTTGGTGAGAATTTAGGTACTGAAACTTTTTCATATGCAAGTTTGTCTTGTAAGTCCTACTGACTGCTCAGATTTCCAAGGAAGACTTAACTGCTCTGTAAATACAAAGCCATATTCATATTTGGCATGCTAGAATTACTGCGTGTCCAGGCAGCTGCCCAGACAACATTTCTGAAAATCATGGAAATACTACCTGGTAAGTCATTCTTTTGCGTAACATTAGACTTTTCCAGTAAGACCAAACATTCAGACATGATCACCTAAGAAAAGTAAACACAACTGTAGAAAAAAACAGCTGTGTACATATTAATAGAAACGTGCTCTCAGATAAATAGTGTGAACAACAGGCTGGATCTTTTTTAATTTCTCCTGTTGGAGCTCTCCTATTTTACACAAATATTTATTGGAACAGGTAGTTAAACTGACAGCTCCCATCTCTCAGGTGAACTCACTAATAACAAGAGTATGGAATCATTCATGCTTTCCTCTATCACTCCTTAGCTTAATAGATATTTATTCGTGAAATTAGAAAGAGCTATGATGGGATCGAGAACATGGCACTTCTGGCTCATGGTCAACGTGGCATACACCAGAATGACTCCCAGATTCTTTTCCGTCAAATTATTTTTCAGCTGGGTGGACTCTGGTATGTGCTGGTCCATGGAGTTATTCCTCCCCAGATGCAGATCTTTGTGCTTGTGCTTGTTGAATTGTATAAGGTCTCTGTCAGTCTATTTCTCCAGCTTGTTGAAGTCCCTCCAGATGAGAGTAAAACTTTCTGTTTTATCAGCCATCAGTATCCCTAGATCCCTCCCTGAATAGAGCTCTCACCAGATTCAAGGCTGCAAAAATACTTCTCTGTATCTCTCCTCTGCTTCCTAATGGCAAAATACGACCTCTGAAAAGACTTCATTGAACTCGAGGAACTAACATTTCATCCTGGAGCCATAACACGTTCTTTTTAGATATAATGATGTTTTCATTACGATCCAGGTAACCAATAATAAAACTACAGGGATTGCTCCATTTAATGTGTTTCCTTATTTACACAATTTTTTTTCTGTATGAAATTCCCAATAATTCTTTCAACTTAAATTCTGCATTGCTTAATGTTTCCTACTTGCCTGAGCACAACACACTAGGGAGGAAATGACTATAGGTAGTTTTAAAAGGCTTTGTCAGTTCCCAGGGAAGACTGAGAGCTGGACATGTAGAACAGTTTGAATTCTAATTTTAGAACAGCCATTGAACAGACCTATACCAACAATAATATAAAGAGTTTTTAAAAACATCATTTTACTTCTGGTCTGTGGTACAAAGCAGAGTAGAGGTGACCCCAAGGATACACTCACTTTCCCTCTAGTTTATGATCTTTAAGAACAACCTTGAGTAGTCTATTGCAGGTCTGAGATGAGGCAAATCTATAGTACAAAACAAGATGATAGTAAGATATTTAAACTGTGACATATCATGTTGGACTTTAACTTTCAAACAAAAGTCTAATGTGCCCAAAATAGTTGGAGATAAGTCCTGCTTTATAATATGAAAAAAGAAAAAAAAAAAGTTAATTTTGGACATATGACTATAGAGCAGGGAAAAACCCCTCTTATTCTACATTAGATATGAGATTTGCTCATTGTTTCTTTTCTAAGAATACTGTTTCAAATTTCAGGCTCCCAAATTACATAGCTCATGCCTTGAGGTTAAAATGGTATCAAGGTAAGTATTCTATGTTCTGTTTATATGGGAATAACAAATCAAAACCAGGAAAGTGTTTCATTTTCTAAAGTCTGTTTTTTTTGTTGTGTATCTACTCAACTTTTGAAATACTGAAGCATTATTAGCATGGGGTTTGCACTCATATTCAGAAGAGTTATCAAGTTCAGAACCTTACCCAAAGTGCTGGCTTACATTCCAGAGACAAAACTACTTTTCATACCTTTTTAGATTTATTTTTCTTCTTTCTACTTTTCCCCTATCCCCACAATGTACACAAATAGTATAAATACTTTATTGTATGCATGCTGAGAAAAGCTGTAACCAATTACAAAAGCAGTAAATTAAAGATAGACAAGTCTGATAATAGTAATGCATTTAAAGGAGATATTAGGATTTTCTTGAAGTTTTTTTTTCTATTAAAATTTGTATGTATTCATTATTTATGTCTCCCTTTAACAGAGCTGAGGAAACCTATGCATGGAAAATGCAGATCCAAGGACCTGACAGGTTTTACATAAAATTTTAAAGTGAAATTCAAAGCTTTTGTTAGATAGAGTTTTTTTAAAATTACGTATGTATCAAAATTGCAACCACATTTACATTTTAAAATGAAAAGGTTGAAAATAATTTGCTCCTTTATTACTTGCCAAGTGTAGGATTCAGTTTTCTTTACCAAGCTGAAGTTTTCACAGCATATGAAGCTGAGCCTAAATATTTTTACTCCAAAGATTAAACCCCTGTCAGCAAATAAGAAAAGTACAGAAACAAAAGTCTGATATGAGGATGGATATAGGAATGGCACAGAGAGAAAGTAGTCAGAATGACAAGGACAGAGGCTGTAGAAAGCAACATTCCTCCCAGAAGTTTAAATGGAACCAGAAATTATGAAATCTCATGTATTTCTTATGTCACGAGTGTCCATGACACTTATTGAGGATAATTTTTGCCATTCTACCCTAATATCTAGTTCATATAGAAAGCATTTACGGGATCAACACAGTATCAACACAATTTCTGTTTCTCTCATTTATGGAAAACTACACTCAGGAAACATCTCTGTTAATAGTACCAAGCAACTCTCAATTCTGTCCTCACCTCACCTAAGAAAGGTGAGCTGCAGTGGGACAAAATCTTTGCTTTCTATTTGCATATTTTTCTTTAACAACAGGCTCTTCTATTTTTGCTTTTGACTTATCACACATTTCCTACTTTCTAGTAATATTACACAGCACTGTCCTAGTAAAGGTTAGTAAATACAAACAGTGCTTTGAATTTCAGACTGAACTATTGCGAAGACCATGATCCTGGTAAAAAGATGGAAAAGTTCTGAATTCAGAAGTGGGAGAAGGATATCCACAGTTGTGACATACTCAAGTCAGGCTACACAACCTGAGCCAGTGGTAGGGCATTCTTATGTGACGGGAGCACTAAGCTGACATGACTGTACAGAAGTTTGTGTTTGAAGGAAGTGGCTCTTAAATTTCATGGGCTTTTAAATTAATTTTCCAAACAAATTGTAGTGAATGTTGATAGAGACTTCACTGGGTCCAAATTAATAGTAAGAAACCTGACACGGGCATTTTCACTGCAGAAAGTGTTTTATACTCTTTCAAACACAAGGTAACAAATCATATAGCTACTTATATGAATGAGCCTGGTGAATGGGCTTCTCAGTTAGTATCTATGGTAAATCCAACATCCTCCTGTTATAATAATGTATTCAGCTGTCAAGAAAGAATGGAATTACTATATTTTTATTCGTACTACTTCAGCTTGTTTACAGTTCTACTTCGTACTGTTTCACTGTTTAATATCACACCAATAAAACACCTCTGTCACATGGTTTGAGCAGGAAAGTTTCTCTATTTTTGTTTAAATATGAATGTATTTAACTCATTAAGTCAACCTTGTTTCATAATAAGAAGCCTGAACACTAGTCCATTCTGGAGAAGCAGTTACTTTTACAATAGTTCAGCCATGAGGTTGATTTAAAACAGGAGAAAAATACCAAAGTCTTTTCCTTGACTTTTCTTTCCTCATCTCACCTCGCCTCACCTTTCCTCTCCTTTCCTCTTCTCTATTCCCATTGTGGACCAATTCCTGACGTCATGCCAGTTACAAAGCCTTCTCTCATATGATTGAATTTATAAATCTAATTTAGAAATGTACCCTGTTTGTTTCCCATTTGCTGTGTTTTCATAATGTTGTCATCCATCTGACTCTTGGAGGCATTTATATTGCTACAAAGTAGGGATTGGCAAAGTCCATTCTTTAAATTAGTTTTGTCATCTAAACTTAGAATTCTGATATGAGAAACTCAGCCAAAGTAGTCTAATTTTGTTATCCAGTGTTTTCATCTGTGTTTTACATAGACCAATGAATTTGACAGAGAGATTAATCCAATTGTAACTGAAATATATTGCATTTCCTTCATTCAATGAGATTCAAAATAAGAAATGTTTGGCTGGATCAAAAAAGTCAATGAGAAAGAAAAAACTTGAAAAAACCCTTTTTATTGGGAAGAATTAAGTCTAAACCTGCACATACCAGCTTTATTTGCTTTAACTTTTCCACTGAAGGCTAAATAGTGTTAAATCACCTAACTAGTTAATACAAATCCAGCATTTGTTAATATTAATTCTTAAAATGTGAAATTATTATGGAATATTTTTAGCAAGGCTTCACAGTAAAAAAATGTGTGTCAACATCCTTCAAATTTTTCTATTCTTTCACTTCCTTCTGTTTCTGGATTTGTTGTTTCAGTAGCATGTTGGTTGTCTAACATGACACATGGTATTTTTTTAGCTATTTGTGGTTATTTGGCAGTTTAGCTTAGCTTGCTGTTATCAGATGTTATAAGACTATCGTTATCATTAGTGTCGGCTTTTGTTTTGCATAGCCAACTTCAGCCCTTATCTAGTAGATTCATATTTGGTGAGGTCAGACCTCAAGGGATATTTTACTAATACCCTCAGCATAAGCTGTTTTAAAATTGACATAAGCTATGTTAATTGGTAAAAAGTAATTACTTGAAGCTGGATATAAAATAATAATAGTAATAATATCCTTATTTTATTGTTATATATTATTATTGTGAATAATAGTAATAATAATTAAATTTTGTAGCTACATAGAAACCAGGTGACTTTGCAGTTAGTACCTGATGTTACTATGCAAGAATAGTTGTGTTGTTTAATTTTAGGGGTAATTTGATTTCATATTTTTTAGAATTGTTCTCAAACATGTTTGGCTTTACAAGGTCTTGAGTTTTTTAAATCAATAATAATTGCAAATAATAAATAAATAGATAGATAGGTGTTCTATAGAGCAGTCTAAGACTAAGATTCTCAAGCAGCAGATGTCTCACACTATACTTAGGATCTCCTAAGTAATACACTAAGTAATACACTGAAAATACACAAATGTGTATTTTCAGCAACTTGAATATTCTCTAGGAATATTTCATGTTAACAGCATCAAACACACTTTCTCACAAGATGAGACATCTGAAAAGAATACAGGGACTTTTTATTGTATTGGATCTGGCTGGGATGGAGTTATGCCATAATAAGTGTCAGGGCTATCAAAACAGTTTTAAACTAAGACTCATTAATATCCTTTTAACTAGTAAAGTAATTGATTTCTTCTGATATTGTCTTTGTCTTACTGACATCTCAACATGCTATAATGGAAAGGAATTAGAAAAAGTTAAAATACTACTAGTCTTTTATAGAAGTCCTCTAAAACCCTGCAAAACAGGAATCATAAATTCCAGTCTACAGATCCTTATTGTTTCAGATTTAAATACTCCTTCTTCACTTGTACATTCCCTATCCCAAGGCCAGGAACAGCTTCTACTCCCACTGATGATTTCACAGCAAAAACTTAAGAATTTGGAGACAATCTGTGAAACGTAAAAGAAATTATGTATGTCAGTCTTCTAGTCCCGCAACAGACATAAGCTTGTGCTGAATTTAGTCAGAAGACTAGCCATATTACCATTACGGCTTTGTGCACACATCTAAGCAAGATATTAAACATTGTGTCACAGTGGACTCAGCAAATTTCAGTAGTAAATGATAAAGAATTTTGTACATTGTCTTAACCATGCTAGGTAATGGATATAATTTTCATTAAACTCCATTTGGGCTGAACCCATCTACATTTCTTTTAGAATACAATCAGCTATTCAGACTGTAATGAGTTTGAATAGTTACCCTTAGAACTGGGACTATCTCATGCTATCAGTTTTTCCATTGCTTAGGTCTATCTTTTAGTTTATCACTAGTGTAAATGTATGAAATTGGTGCTCGGCATATATAGACAACACGGGCAAGAGTAATTTGGAGTGGTTTATTTGTAAAAGTAAATCTTCTCAGTATGTTTTGAAGTTTAATCTCCAAGTGGGTCTCTCTGAGTGCAACTGCTCTATCTCTTTCAACATTTGATGTGTAATCAAAGTATCTATTATCAGTCCTGAAAACATAACTTCTTAAAGAAATACTTCCAGAAATTGCAATGTAAAACTGCAAATTCCAAGCACATAAAGTCACAGTGGTTACATAGACTCTGATCTAAATTTACGGTTGGTGTAACTCAAGTATGAGTCTGTGGAGTCAAGACAATCCCATGCTTGGAACTATGCTTCCTGTATTTACTGGAAAAGTGAAGTCCAAACAACCAACTTAGTCCTGATACTGGTACTTATTAAGGGGAAATACTTTTAAAACCTCTCCAATGGCTTCATGAGGTTACATATGTTACAAGGAGTTCCACATCTGTAGGAAGCTATAGGAAGTTGTACACCTTAAAACTCATGGTATTTCTTAGAGTACCTTCCTTGTTTTTGGCTCTGACAGATGAAGGGGATTTAAAATCATATAAGGTATTTTTACATTTACTAAAAGACATATGTGAAAAAAGTCATATATGTGACCGCAATCATAGCAATGGATTGTGTACCTATAGATAGAACTGAAGTGCAAGAAAAGAGACATACATGATTTCCACAGATACTTCTTCTTTCTTACCTGTATTTGTATGTTTGGAACATTTCCTTTCTCTTCCAAACCCTGATTACATCCATACACTCAACATCTATTCTTACTTATCTAGGAAAGGTGACTGTACTTTTGTTGTGATTTGTAATTCTAATGGTAAAGAAAATAGGAAAGTCCAAAATGAGAGATAATGGGGCAATTTTGTATGCAGGCATGTAGTTAATTTTAAGTATACCCAGTACAGAAAATCACATCCCATGTAATAAATCACACACGATCTTTTCAACAAATCAAGATTTCTCAAGAGAAAAAATACAATATAAGCAAATATAAAGATAAAATATGGAAGACAGAATCCTTCAGAATAATGATTTGTTTATTTATCTGTTGTAGTTATGTCTACAATCAGAGTGTCCTGGAACTATTAACTGGGAAAATGGTAAGCACACACACCAACATATTTCAAATAAATTAAAAAAAAATACTGACTGATACTAGCTATAGTGGTCTATTTGGGTAGCTATAATTTCCAGATTATTAACCTAATCATTTTAAAAGAACTTTTCACAGCATTAATCCCATTTAAATTTAGGATGGAAACATTCAGAAGAAGAGAAGTTCTATTGGCTGCACAATGTGAAGTAAATGTGAACACAGAACACAGTCAAGTTAAAATCAGAAAGAAAGTGGAAATTTCTTTAGGCATTAGTTAACATGTAAGTATCAAGCAAAGCAGCAGTTTACTTTGTAGTCTTACTACATAACATATCCACTGTGATTGAAGTCAATGTGTATATTTAATAAAGTGCCATAGAAATCAGATGAAGCACAAAATGAAAGTAATGCCTCTGAAACAGGAATTAATTGAAGTTTCCTTGTATGCATGCTAGGGTGCATGCATATGAAACAACTGAAAGTGTATCATGTGAACATGTTCCTGAAAGACATAATGAACTTTTCCCTTCAATTCCATATTTTGTGTTTCCAATGATTTCCTGGTTTTTAACAGTAAAATAAATTTTAATAGCATGTATTCAATTCATCTACTGATCTACTGAGCTGTGGTTCAGGTCTGTTGAGTACATGTCCAACTCTCCAAGCATGGAGCAACTGCAAAAAACTGTAAAGCCATTCTTTTTTTAATATGAAGAGAGTACATATCACAAGTCATTTTCTGTTCTAAAAGTTTCAGCAAGAGTATGAGAAAACTTAGGATCTGTGGAGCCACGAGCTACATAATTATTTTTAAATAGGGAACACATTTGCTTAAGTTTCTTTATTCAAATTTCAAATGTCTGTCTTAGAAAGCAATAAAAACATTTGTTAGGAAATTCAAGCAGTTTTGGGTTGCATAAATATATTTTAAAATATATAGAGATATTTAAATATTAAAATATTTTAATAGTAATGTCAATATCAGAATATATCTCATTTATTATAATTAAAGTTTAAAGGTTATTAATAACCTGAGAAGAAAGAAACAAAACATATGAGAAATATTAGATGCAATGTCAATTGAACAAAAATATTTTGAAGGACTAGGAATAATGAGTGTCGAGGTTTGCCATTTTAGAAGACTGAAGAGTGTGTACAAATAGGAGTAAGTGGTATCAGAAAGATGAGCCCAACTTGCAAGGGTTATAGATGTTTCTGTGGAGGCTTATGAGATACAGAAAACTGACAAGAATAGAAATGTTACTAGAAAATGATAAATTAAGATTCAATTTAAAAAGTTGTTAGACAGTATGTCTAGAGGGAAAAAAAAGCAATCTTGAAGATGTTATAAAAACAAGCCAAAAGGAACAGAGAAACCCAGAATGCAATAGAGCTAGTAACAATCTAAGAGTGATTTCACATAATATCATAGTAAAGGAGCAGAAAGAGTTCTGGGATGCTCCAAAGAGTCAATATGAGAACAGATGTTGTCTATATATGCTTCCAGTATGACAATATTTAGGATATTGAGTTCAGTTCTAGACAACTGACTACTACGAAGATATTGATGGGAGCTAGGAGGACACAAACAAAAAGTAATGGAAGGCTGAAAGGCTGGTTTATGAGAAAACTGAAGGAACTAAACAAACATATAACAAGACTTGACATGTATAGGTTGTGGTTTGGCCCTGCTAGCAAAGAAGTACCACGACAGTCTCTCACTTGGTGTCCCCATTCACCCTCATCCTCGTTGGAATGGCAGAGGCCCCAGCAAAATAGGAGTAAAAAGATAAGCAAGATTATTGTGGATTAAGACAAGGGCAGGGAGGGCTCACTGCTTATTATGGTTCTGGGCAAAACAGATTCCAGTACTCTACTTAGAGAGGAAAGTAGGAAAGTTTATTCTACAAGAAACAGAACAGAACAAAAGCAAAAAGGGAGTAGGATGATGAGAAAATTACAACCAGGACTTCTTCCCCCATCCGTCCTTTCTTCCTGGTCCCAGCTCACTGCTCCTGGTATCTCTACCTCCTCTCTCCTCATGGGGATAAGGAATGGGGGATGTGGTCAGTCTCTCACAGATGGACTCTGCCACTTATCTCTTCTCAGATGAGGACGACTCCTTGACATTCTTCCCCTGCTCCAACACAGGGTCCCTCTCATGAGACACAGTCCTTAACAAACTTCTGTGGTGTGGCTTCTTCCCAACAGCTGCGGCTTCAGCAGATACAGAGTCCCTCACATGGGATGCAGTCCTTAGTGAATATCTCTGGTATGGATTCTTCATGGATTCTATCCTAGAGTATCTGGAGTACAGAAGAGAAACATATCACTTTAAATACATAAAACTAGTTTAGAGAAAAAGGAAAGACAACAGATCATCCAATACCATTTTCCTCAAAGGTTCTCTTAGAGTATTCAATGCTTCTGTCTAAGATTGAAATACCATGGCCAGCCTCTGTGTTTCTGTCATGTGACATACTAAGCAACTTCTTTGATTCCTCCTATAATCACAGCCTTAAAAAGCATAACACTTTTCCCTGTTCTTTTGTGTGCATCCTCAATTTTGCAACTACTGACACCAAAAAAACCTGCAAAACAGGAAGTTCCATGGTTTAAACTGTGCAATAGAATTCAGCGATTAATAATAAGAAGTGACTTTACAGTGAAGTGACTTTACAGTGGGATATTTTTTTAAATCCTTCACATTGTTTTAAAAAAATGCTTCATATAACTGTCTATCATCATTTTATGGATAAATAAAACGTATTGTTAGCATAAAATCTTTTACTTCCTTTGTACTCTACTTTGTACTATACATTGACTTTGAGAACTGGCCTTAAGGTAGATAAAATGGTCTTAGTATGACAAAGATTAGACCCACAAAAATAGCAACCAACAAGAAAAAAATATTTTCTACTAGGTAAAATATTGCAAAGTCATTCTCTTGTGAGTGAGAATGCCTATTACCAAACTTGGAAACCTAACAGCTATATTTCTTAGCAATGAAAATACACTATACATGTAGCAAAAGTAAATGAAGATGATCTCAATACAGCCTATTAAGTCCAGGAAAACAATACTGCTGCTTTTTCATAACATTTATGGAGATTCTTCCTAACAGTTTTAGCAGTCATGGATGTAGACATTGATAAAGCATCACTCTATCATGAACTGTAACCACAAGTGACAAAATATGTTATACATTTTCCTTTCAAAATAAAAATTTATTCAGGTTCAGTTATTCTGCTTTCATGTTTCTAGCTTCCAAGCTGAAAAAATTAAAAAATTTTAAAAAAAAAAGTGCCTCCACTGCTGGTGTTCATTTGCTGCATTCACCATAATTTGTAACCTTCTCTTCCTAGGCCCTTTTGATACATACAAGAATTTATCATTTGAGAAGAGATGCTGTGCTTTTCACACAATTTAAAAGTTAAAAAACAGTCTTCGATTGGATAAAGCACACAGCAGATGGCTATGACTAGAGAAAAACAACACTAACCACTAATATGTCTACTGAGAAACCCCCTGATAAGTGTTTCCTGGCCAGGCAGACATCAGTCAGGTAGGAGAAGGATAACGAAATATCTTTGCTGCTTGCATCAGTGTACTGCATTACCATCTTCCACTTGACAGGAGTGGTTTTTGTCTGAAATCCTTGGGGTAATGACTATCCCTATCTGAACCCTTTGCTCTGTTTTCAGTGTTACCTATCTTATCGTACATAGCTCCACTTTATGAACTACCTTACAGCTTGGCAATTTCCTCATCAGCCTTGGTCAAGGTTACAAGCTGAGCCATGACAAAACTCATCTTCAATGACAGACAGCTGAAGCTCTACCAGGAAGGTTAATATACTCTTACTTCTACACAATAACACATACGACTCACAGAAATACTCCCACCTCCTAATCCTTTCAACAGCTTGCTTTTGGATTTGTCTTAAAAGGTGTTCTTAAAAGTTGTTGCAATTTTATGAAGTCAGTCAGTTGTCTGTATATGGTGGATTTTAGTAAAACTAGTGAAAAAATATTGGGGTTTTGTAAGAGTAGTTGACTTGCTTCAGCTTAACTGTCTCCTTTTTTTTCATTTTCAACCAGATTGCTTGGATATAAAGCTGCGTGTTTGACTGAGGTTTGATAATTGTTTGTCATCCACTCATTTTAATACTGTGTTTCTGTCTTACAAGACCAAGAATACACATGTAGAAAATACACAACAAAGTGGAACATATATATATAACTAACAATTCCAAAAATGACACCACATCTGGAATATGAGGTCTAGTTCTGGGCCCCTCCGTTGAAGGACAGGGAACTGCTGGTGAAAGTTCACTGCAGGGCCACAAAGATGAAGGGAGTGGAACATTTGCCTTGTGATGAAAGGCTGAGGGAGCTGAGGCTTTTCAGGTTGGAGGAGACTGAGCAGTGATGTCATTAATGTTTACAAGTACATAAAGGGTGGGTGTTAGGAGGATGGACCCAGGCTCATCTGAATGATGTCTAATGATAGGACAAGGAGTAATGAGTACAAACTGGAACATAAGAGATTCCAAAGAAATACAAGGAAGAATGTCCTGTGGAGGTGACAGGGCACTGGAACAGGCTGCCCAGATGGGTTGTGGTGTCTCCTTCTCTGAAGACATTCAAAACCCATCTGGACGAGTTCCTTTGTGACCTACTCTATGTGATCCTGCTATGGCACGGGAGTTGGGTTAGATGATCTTTCGAGGTTCCTTCCAGCTCTTGAGATTCTGTGATTCTGTGATTGACTGATCGATTTCTCCATCACAATACACTCATGACCTCCCCAAAAAAGATATATGTGCAATATGACCCTTTACGCAAAACAATTCATTAAAAACAGTAATTTTTGAGTATTTGAAAGACTTGAGTAAGAAGTGTCTGCTAGTGTCCTGTAGGAAATGTCACCTGTAGAAAACTGAGAGTTTGAACTTCTGAATTCATTTTACTGCTTCTAAAAGATATCACAGTGTATTTCTACCTACTATTGTTCTTATATAAATGCATTTGAATATTACAGGTTTGTAAACTTTAAAACTTCAATTTGTGATTTTAGACTTGTTTTATTTATTATCTTGTTTTGACAGTAAGTACAGCTGGAAAAAAAAAAAAAAAAACAAAAAAACCAAAAAAACCCTCCAAAATACATTTGAATGTTATTTCTGTACTTGAATTGTGTTGATGTTTTGATTGCAAAAAACAGTTTCACATGTACTGGAAATACCAAAAGGCAGGAATATAAAAAATTTTACAAACTGTAAGTATACATAATTAACATCAAATTAGACTAATGTTTAGAAAAATAAGATTAAAAAAAACAGTGACTACAATATGGTGGGATTTTTAAACATCTTTACTATCCAATAAAGATAACCTATCACCCATTATGTAAAACTATGATATGCACATGTAGTTTGTTCAGTTCATTTTTTAATATTATTTTCAATCTTGATATAAAGTTTTCATGAGAGCCAAAAAAGAAATTATTATCTTCAAGAGAAGCCCGGATGAAAAGTCTGCTTGTGAATCTTAGCTGCAGACTTAGCCAAGTCTTTTACTTTGAAAAGGAAAAAAAAAAGCATTTAAATTTCCACCTCCAGTACATTGTTAATTTGGCAACTGCACGAGCAAAGATTAATTCACAATGGAACAAGTCAAACTGTATTTGTTGCTAGGGTCCTGTAAACTGATTCATAATTGGAGCTATGAACCTGCAGAGATCCTTGTTAGGTTTTAATGGACTGGCAAGGTCAGCAGAGCTTTCATAGTGAAAATGAATGTGCTGTCTATGAGTTTAATGAGCACAATGACATTTCTGCATGCCTCCAAAAATTCCTGAGAGTATCTGGTTTAGCTTGTTGCAATACTGACTTTTTTTCTTTCTTTTCTTGTCTCCCATATTTTTTTCTTTCTGAGGGCAAGTTTGTTTGTGTACATATTAAGATAAAGAGTACTTTTATAGAGGGATAAAATGGGATATGTTAGATAGAGGGATATGTTTTTTCTTGAAAATTGGTTTTAAAACTAGACTCAGCATCTTCCTCCGCAGAAAACTTAACTCTAATTCCACCTTTTATCTCTCTGTACTCCTGATGAGGAAAATAAAGCTAATAATTACAATAATTGTGCAAGGTTTAGAGTATTATCAACGTGGTCTTAAAAAAACAGTTAGATTATTGCTAGGATCTCAGTTCAAACTAAATGTACTGTACATTCCTTAATCTAGTGGTTGAAAATAGTATCCACCTTTTTCTTATCTATTAAATACGACTTAGCTCACCAAATGTTATAAATCTACACAAAACTACAAACATACATGTTTCTTCATAAATTATTTGTTAAAAAATAGAATGAAAGATTAAAAAAGGGTCTTCTTGGCTTCTGTAATATCAATTTTATAACTTTACCAGGAACTCAAGTAAGATCGATAAGCCTGTAATTTATTGGATCTTCCTTTAGGTCTGTCTTGTACATGAGGGTCACATCAGCCTTCTTTCAGTCATCTGGGCCATCTCTTGATCTCCATAACTCCTCAAAAATTATAGAAAGTGGCCTCATAACAACATCACATATCAATCTTAACACCTTTTGTTGGGTATTTTGGAGGCCCATAGGTTTGTAGAGATCAAGCTCCTTAACTTTAACTGGTTTTGTACTTCCAGGAAAAAATTCTTGAAAAACTCACGTCTCTAATTCCTTTGTCCCCTATGGAAACCTCTCACAGAATCCTTCTCTGCTGAACTCTGAGTGAGCTGACGTTTGCTTTCCTAAATTTTAAAGTGTTTCACATACTACTAATCTTCAGCATGTTCAGCAGGGTCACAAATTCCATGCTATTGTGATCACTACAGCCAAGGCTATTAGTAACTGGGTTACTGTAAAGCAAATTTTCTTGGTTTGTAAGTAGAAAGATATAACATTTGTATGAGGAAGCAGTCCTCTATGCATTCCAGGAACCTGATGGATGGTATGTAAGCTGCTGTACTATTATTCATAAAAATATCTTGGTAGTTGAAGTCACCTGTAATAACTGGGTTTTATCGGCCTCAAGCTGACTTTGGTGACCCAAATGCTGCTTCTTTGGCCTTACTGTTTTAGTTTGGAGAATGCCTGCAGATTCTTACTATGACATCCTCCTTGCAGATGACCTCTCTGATTTTGACCCAGAGGCATTCAACAGTTTCTACAATTGCTGCAGTTGATTCATAGGTAGATAGATAAGCTTAAGTTATGGAAGCTTACTTATTAAAACTTACAATATTAGTTAGAAAATCTCACAAATAATTTTATGAAATTGCTAGTCTTGTAAGCCCACAAACAGAGCTATTAAAAAGACACAGCTGTTTCTTGTAAGATAACTATTGCTTAGCACTCATAGTTTCAAGGCTGATATGTACCTAAATGAAGTTACTACTGCTTAGCATTGATAGTTTTAAGGCTGGTATGTACCTAAACAAAATTATTATGGCAGAGCTATTACGTTAGTTCTACATTTGAATATTTGGACATAGTATTCCACTGATAATTGCAAGGCGTGCCTAGCCCTAAACAAAACTGTTATCTGAGATAGCAGAGCTTTTAGGCCAGTTTTCATCCTGTCCAAGGACCCAGGAGTAAAGATACATCACAAGGAAAGTTTGGATCTTAATCCAACAGCAATCGCTAATGACCACTGAAGGAAGCAAGAGGACACCGGAAGAAGCATGACGGAGGTGTAACTGGGGTGGACCGAGACAGGACTATGGGTGAACCTTTTCCTGGAAATGTAATGAATATTCATATTTGCTGTAAATAAAAACTGAAAATCCAAAGGCTGGGGTGGGCACGTTTGGTGGACAAATCCCTCGTATTCCCCAGTGCTGCAATAAATAATATCCGCTTAATAGTCTATCGGCTATTGAGTCCTGACTGGCTTCTTCACAGCACCATAGTTGAATTCTATACATTCAAGGTTCTCCTCAGTATAGAATGTGACTACTCCTTATCTTCTTTCCTGCGTGTCTTTTTGAAACAGTCTGTGGCCATCCATGAAAACCTGTTAGTCATGTGAGTTGCTCACCATGTTTCTGTTGTGTCATAACTTTCTCACTGGGCACGAAGGTTTTCTTGATTTAGCATACATACACTTGAGATAATAGGTTCAGTAATATGCAAGGCTATGCTAGGCTCAAAAATATAAAAAGTTTCTTATTACGAGATAAGTGTGTGTGACAGTTCATAAGGGATAGCAGAGTAGAAATGTGCACTTAAAAGAAGAGAAATGCTTTTAATTACATCTTTCCCTCATTGCTTAATGTACTACTGTTTTGCATATTGAGCCTCAAGTGCACAGAATTTTCTCTTCTGACACACTGACATGATTGCAGAAAGTTCAACTCCCCAGTGTGTCAATACATCATTATTACATACTATGCTAGTTCAGTACTTTCCCTGCAGGATAAGGTATCTTACTGGACCACTACAGCTATTAAAATACTTCTCAGTTTACCTACAAAGAAAATTTTTTAAAATGGCAAAACATAAACTAAGGTAACAATTCTTTTTAGCTTATTACAATTACTGAAAAGCTTAGTGCTTAATAATGGAAGAAAAAAAAATATCCTCCAAATCAGTTCCCTTTCTTCCTAGAAAGGCTTCTGATTTCTCAAGAGATTTATACTTCTTCCAGACTGACTGTTGTTAGATACCCACCACCAAAAGGCATGTGACTTGTTACAGTAATTAATGACAGAATTAATAATAAAATGTATTTATTTTGAATGAAACTGTATTTATATTAAATACCATTTGAATCTAGAATCTTTTTCTTCTGAGGACCATTCTTAAAAATGCACAGTGTGTGTGTCTCTCTGCCCTGCTGCTTCTTCACTATGATGGCTGATTTGATGAGAAGTCCCTCATTGGTGACAGTGACAAGTCCTATGTATTTCCTCCACATTTAAACAGGAAGCAATTCCAGGTCATTCTTTTTACACAAATCTTAAGTCTCTAGAAGACATCAAAGAGGAAGATATCTTTAAATGTGACATTATTGCATTATCAATGGTAAAGACCTACAGTTCAGGGGTAAAGCTGTTACACAAACACCAGGAAGCCATGTATAAGTTCATATGCAGCATGCTGGTATGTGTCTCATATCTCATATCTAGGTTCAGAGCAGAAGAACGATCAGATATTGAGTACGAAATCCTGACAGACTCTTGATATTCAGGTGGCATTGTGCCCAAGTGGCTAAGAAAGACAATAAAGTTCTAGGTTGCATCAGAAATAGTGTGTCCAGAAGGACCAGGGAAGTGGTTGTCCACCTGTACTTAGCACTGGTGAGACTGCGTTTCAAGTACTGTGTTCAGTTTTGGGCAGCTCATTACAAGAAAGACATTGAAGTATATCCAGAGACACTTAACAAAGTGGTAAAGGGTCTAGAAAAAAAAGTCTTATGAGGAGCAGATTAGAGAACTAGGGTTGTTTGCCTCGGAGAAAGGGAGGTTGAGGGCAGACCTTAACGCTTTCTAAAACTACCTGAAAGGAGGTTGTAGTGAGGTGGAGGTTAATCTCTTCTCCCAAGTAACAAGTAAAAGAAGAATAAATGGCCTCAAGTTACACAAGGCAAGGTTTAGATTGGGTATCAGAAAAAGTTTCTTCATCAAAAGGGTTATCAGACATTGGAACAAGCTGACCAGGGTTGACTCATCATCCCTGGAGGTATTTAAAAAATTTGTAGATGTGGCAGTGCTAAGCTAATGATCGGACTCAACAACCTTAAATGTCTTTTTCAAACTAAATTATTCCGTGATTTCATGAGATAATGTACAATATTAGTGCATGTGAAAACACTGGCAATTACCAGCAGCCATCATGGAAACCATATGGGTAGTAGGTGCTAGAGATATTTTCACTTGTGAAGGTGCAGGTATGTATTTCATAGCCAGCTTCAGACAAAGAACCTAGAAGTCTTTCGCTTAAATGTCTACAAGCATGCTTGATGTGTTTATCCAGGGTGAAAGCTGTTTTCTTTTGTATATATTTCAAGTTTAAATGTCATGGAGAATTAAGTGGTGTTTGATTTTTTAATTTGGTTTAACATTTGTGACAAACTGAGGAAGTGCAGGCAGTATTTAGTAGTGCTGAATCAATCTAACTGCAATGAAGATCTTCTTGTGAAACCTTATTTTAAGTGCTTTTTTCCATAACAGTAACTAAAGAAGTGCATAAAAATATAATAAGTATGCAGAAGTGATGCAGTTCAGGGAATAAACTACAAACTATGCATTACCTTAGTTAATGTATACTCTTCCAACTGTTTCTCTGGCAGTGCTTAGTAATTTGAAAGTGATTAAATTAAATAGTTTTTATATCTTCATAATAAATATAGAGTATACAACCCTGTTCTCTCAGTACAGGTTGGGATTTTATTACTTTTATAATTGGCCTTTTTGGTTTTCAATGAGCTGTGAATAGAATCTGAGATGTTTCAGATAATGTTAAGAAGGATACAGTTACAAGGGAAATGCATTCAGTTTTATGAGAAAATTATGAAGATTATGATTTCACTGTATTTCAAGTATAAAATAAAGAGCCTTACATGGATAATCAGGATTCCTCTGTTCTATGTTAATGAGTATTGGCAACTTCCAGCCTTATTATTATAATTCATCAGTCTATAATTTTTCTTATTTTTTACTTCTTTTTTTTTAAGATAGAATTCTGGGATATTAACTAAGCTTTTAATGCAAATGACTAGATATAAAGCATCAACATGTGAGCTCAAGAATTTTGCTTCATTATGTGAATATGTAGGTATGTGCAGGAAGACTGAAGTGATAACAGACTTTTTTGTCTCATACTTATCATACACATGGTAATTTCTATACTCAAATCACAGTATATTTTAAGATGCAATTTAGAATACAGAATTTGGGTCTTTTTTTGTAAATTTGCAGTGCAGTTTTTAGATTTTTCTCTTCTGGAAAGCTTCATATTAAAGAATGGTTTGTAATTTCAGTTGCTTAAAAAAACAACATTCACCTGCACAAGTAAGCTTTCCTTGGGCAACACCAACAGAACTATTTACATGAACAAGATTTATTTATATAAATAATGGTTATATGATAGGACTCATATCCCGAGTAAATAGGATCCATAAAATTGCCTTTCACCTATGGACACCTTTACTGAGAACTAGATGATATCACTTTAGGTAGTAATGTTATATTATGTTTATACTTGCTTTGTCTTTACTGGTCATTTATCCTTATCTGAAAATCATCACATAACATACAAATTGGCACAGTTGTCTCTGTCTACACATAGGAGGCTTTAATAACAGCTGGTGTTGCCTTGGCAAACTTGTGTAGAAAAGCTTCTGTGAGCACTAAAGTTCACGGAGTTTGAAAACCCATATGTTTATATACCTCAATTTACATTTTAAGAAAGACTATTCAGACAGTGCAAGTCAAAAGTGGACTCATATAACATGGGTAATGAAGTCTCTTTCATTGCTGTAAATTGGAAAAAGTTTGGTTTAATGTAATCTCTTTCTGTCCTCTGGAAATTTTATTCAGAAAAAAAGCAATCTAGGTCAGCCTCCTACTGGTGTACCAATCACAGAATATGTCCATTATATTTATTATCCCTCTGCAAGGTGTAATACTTCAACTTAGTGGTTGCAAAAACAATATTATCTCAATTTACAGAAAATTGTAGAGTGTGAATATTCTTTATTTTTTACAATAACCTGCTTCTCACTTTCCTGTAATATATATTTAAGTATTCATGAATTCAAGACACCCAAATTCTGCCATTTCCAGTATGGTTGAGTGGCCTTACTTTGAGTTTTCAGTGACTCTCATAGTATATTAATTTTCCTCTAAGTACTGAAAGTCTTTGTAGTTAGGAAGCTGTCATACAGAATACTCCAATACAGAAAAGACCTAGGCATGAGCCTTCCACTGAAACTTGGTACATTGCAAAGTTCTGAAAGGCTTCCACCAAATGAGTTTTCTATATTCTATTGATTTGCAGTTAAGAGCACTGCTGCCATGTAAAGGAGAGCTTGCCTATACTGTTCATTCTAACTCTTGAGCGTGACTAGAGGCTAGCTGAAACAAAAGGAAAAACAAACAAACAAAAAAACCCCCAAAACAAACAAACAAACAAAAAAGATAATACATAAATACTTATACTGAAACATGGACATACATCAATACTAATGCTAAAGCAACTGAACGGTGAGCCACCCACACTGCAATAACCTTCACAAGACAAAAATCACTCCAGTATTATCATACTGAGCTATTAATCCTGGTTCAGTATTTGTGTAATAACCAGTACAGCATCAGCTAGTGTCAGAGTATCAGATTTTTCGCTTATTCAGCTTTTATTTCAGCAGGAGCCCACTTTACTTCTTCAGTATGAACTTTGCATACATTAAGTATGTACCAGAAACACCAATACACCTATAACTTGTGATATCAGGAGGCAGTCACTGCTTCTCTACCTTTGCCTTCGTACAAGTTTTTACCTATGTCATTTGCATAATGTATAAGTAAAGAGTCAATTTATTAAATAAACACCAGCTGAACATTTAGCTAGGTTTCACTGATGAGATAGAAGGAGTCTGGGAAGAATTGCAAGACATCGTGGGATGGCCACTTGGGATGAATGTAAGGCTGTCGTCAGAGGATGCAGGGAGGCAAAAGCCTACATGTAGGAAACCTAAAGCCTCATTGGAGTTGTACCTTGTAAGGGAGGTTAAGGACAACAAGACGGGCTTCTTAAAATACATTGCAGACAAAACTAACACTAGAAGCAATGTAGGTCCACCGTTGAATGAGGCAGGAGCCCTGGTGACAGAGGATATAGAGAAGGCAAAATTACTGAATGTCTTCTTTGCCTCTGTCTATCCTGATGTAGATTGTCCTCAAGAGCCCCAGACTCCAGACGAAGTCGGGTTAAAGGAGTTTTGTTTGGTTGCTGAGGACTGGTTAAGGATCAGTTGAGCAATCTGGATGTAACTAAATCCACAGACCTTGATGGGATGCACCCACAGGTGTTAAGGGAGCTGGCAGAAGTCAATGTAAATTCTCTGTCATCTTCAGTAAGTTGTGGAAACAGGAGAGGTGTCTTCAGACTGGAGAAAGGCCAATGTCATTCCAGTTTTCAAAAAGGGCAAGAAGGACAACCCAGGAAACTACGGGTCAGTCAGTCTCACCTCCATCCCTGGAAAGATAACGGAACAACTCATCCTGAATGCAGTCACTAAACTTATGAAGGTTATTAGGAGTCAACATGGAGTCAACAAGGGGAAATCCTGTTTGACCAACCTTATAGCCTTCTATGGGAGCATAACCAGCTGGCTAGATGAGGGGAGAGCAGTGGATGTCAACCGCCTTGCAAGTTTTTTACCACTGTCTCCCACAACATCCTCATCAGAAAGCTCAGAAGGTGTGGCTTGGATGAGTGGATAGTGAGGTGGATCAAGAGCTGGCTGAATGACAGAGCCCAGAGCGATGGTATTCAACGGCACAGAAATGAGTTAGAGGCCTGTGACCAGTGGAGCTCTACAGGTATCGGTTCTGGGGCCAGTCTTGTTCAGTATCAACAACCTGGATGAGGAGACACAGTGTACCCTCAGCAAGTTGGCTGATGACATCAAACAGGGAGGACTGGTCGATTCCCCAGAAGGCTGTGCTGCCATTCAGCAGGATCTTGACCAACTTGAGAGTTGGTCAGAGAGGAACCTCATGAGATTCAACGGCCAGTGCAGAGTCCTGTACCTGGGGAGGAACAACCCCATTCACCAGTACAGGCTGGGGAGTGACCTGCTGGAGAGCAGCTCTGCAGAGATAGCCCTGGGAGTCCTGATTTATAATAAGCTAAATATGAGCCAGCAATGTGCCCTCATGGCCAAGAAGGCCAATGGCATTCTGGGATGCATAAAAAAGAGCGTGTCCAGCAGGTCGAGGGAGGTTCTTCTCCCCCTCTACTCTGCCCTGGTGAGGCCTCATCTGGAGTCCTGTGTCCAGTGTTGGGCTCCCCAGCTCAAGAGGGACAGAGAACTTCTGTAGAGAGTCCAGCGCAGGGCTACCAAGATGATCAAGGTATTGGAGCATTTTCCGTACAAGGAAAGACTGTGGGAACTGGGGCTATTTAGTCTAGAGAAGAGGAGGCTGAGGGGGGATCTCATTAATATTTATAAATATACAAATGGTGGATATAAGGAGGTTGGGACATCACTTTTTTCTATCATATCTACTGACAGGACAAGGAGTAATGGGATGAATATGGAACATAAAAGGCTTCATTTAAACATAAGAAAAAACTATTTTAAAGTGAGGGTGATGGAGAACTGGAACACGCTGACCAGATGGCTCGTTGAGTCTCCTCTGGAGACATTCAAGACCCATCTGGACACTTCCTGTGTCACCTACTCTTAGTCCTGCTCTGGTAGGGGGGTTGGACTAAATGATCTTTCAAGGTCCCTTCCAGCCTTTGAGACTCTTGAGATTCTGTAAAGTCCCAGAAAGTCATGGCATTTTCTACATTTTTCAAAGAGATATTAAGCTCCCATCTCTCCTTCAATAACCAAACAGAATTTGAAATTCCATCCTTTTTCCCTCCTTGTAGCTCTTTTCAAGGTATTAATAGAGCAATTTAAACTGAAGGCGTGTTTTTCTGGCTTTACATTTTTAAAAGTGTGCACAAACACTTTGTGTACAAACTCACACAACTGGCCCCCATAGCTTATCCTTTTTATGGTTAGCAGTTGATTTCTTTTTTTTTTGCCACTTTTTCCTCATCATTTGAAGAATTTCCCTGGAGTTTGTTTGAAAAATATATTAACTGTAAGGGCTGTTTTTAGCAATGCATGTCATGATGTGTCATCACTGTAAGATATCACACCTAGTTACTTCTGACCAATACTGCTACATGACATGGTGCATAATGCATCAACCTGACAAAATTAAAAAGCAAATGAATTACCAAACAGTGTAGTAAGATGTTTGGAACATACAAATCTTTGTTTAACTACTACCTGTTCAGAGGAAGAAAACACCACCTTTGATGTTTTAATTAGTGGCAGATTTTTTTCTAGTATCTGTGAGTAACAGGAACTATCATGTAACTCTAGGTAGAAAAAACATAAGCAGAAAATTTATCTATGCAAAGTAAAACTCACTAAAAATACATTTGATTAATCTGTCTCTTAGCAAACTGTGAAGTATACCATTAGAGGAATCTGTTGTTAAGGTTTTGTTATTTTGCTTTAGGGATGCATACATGGCCAGCTGAAAGTTTTATTCTGAAAATACATTGCAAATGATTTTGGCAAAATTAAATTTTACTTTGTCATTGTTTAAACCCAGCTGACAATAACCAAACCACACTCCTCACCGCCCACTCACTCCTTCCCTCCTCAGCAGTACAGGAGAAGAACCAGGAGGAAAAGGTTGAGCTTTGTGGGTTGAGATAAGGACAATTTCATAGACTAACAAAAAGAGAGAATAAGCAGTTGTAACAATAACAAGGGAATACAGAGTATAAGAGATGCCTGCTGTAACCACTCCACCACCTGTAGCCCAACACTCAGCCAAGCAGAAAGAAAACTGCAGTTTCCACTCACCACCATTGCCCCAGCAGCTGCCCTTATGTACTGAATGTGATGCCAGTAGAGTATTCAATAGAATCATAGAATCACTTTGGTTGGAAGACTTTTAAGATCACCAAGTCCAACCAGTCACCTCACACTGCCAAGCCCATCACTAAACCATGTCCCTGCATCTATGTGTCTTTTGGATATCTCTAGGGATGGTGACTCCACTATCTCCCTGGGCAATCTGTTCCAAATAGCCTGGCCATGTGCCCTTGTGGTGTCTGGGGAAAGTTAACCCTACCCCTGCCAAACCCACATCATAATTTAAAAAGTATCTGCTTTATTTTAATGGTAAGAACAACAAAAATAGTCAGTGAAAAGCTGAAAACAGGAAAGATTCAGGTTTCATTCAGAAAGTAAAAACATTTTGCTCAAAATTTTCCCATACTTGTTGTCTTGATTTAGGTCCATCCAGAAACAAAGGACCACAATCAACTGTAAGTACTAAGGGCTTTTGAATCCTCTAAGGTCAGGGAGGGCTCATTTGCCACTTATAGTCCTGGGAAAAACAGACAAGACTAGTCAACTTGGGGAAGACAATAGAAATTAATTTAATCCACCAGTAACCAAAACATAAGTATAAAATCCCAAAACAAAACAAAAAGACAAGAACACAGATTGAAACAATGATGAAGACCACAACCAGCCCTTTAAGACCACCTTCTTCCCACCTCTCCCCTCTTCCCGGGCTCAGAACTCTGATCCCAGTGTCTTTAAGTCCTCCTTCTGCCCTCCTACCCTGAAAGGTTCACTAGATTTCCTTTCTTAAATACTGATTGCAGAGATGTCAGATTGGCCTGACCAAGCTGGAGGTGAGTCCACTTCAGAGCTGGGAAATTTTTTTGAGAACTGTTTATTGGGATTAGTACCACAACTCCCTCCCTCTGTTACCAAGTAAAAGTAGCTCCACATAAACCTTTTTATAGTAGGTTAGCATTTTCCCCAGAAATTATATTTACATTGCTTGGGTTTGGTTTAATTTTATCAATACATGTCCCAGGTGGAACACATTCTGCAAGATGGAAGAACAGTGTTAAATTTATCTTCCAACAAGTTCTGGCTAAGTGTCATCTGACATAGGGAATACTTTGAATTAATTGTTTCTTTTTAATGTTGAATAATCAGAGACTATAGTACAGAGTGAATAAATTCATTGACTTTCATATAAATCATATTGATGCTCATGAAAATCTCATTCCTTCTTTTCTAGAAATGATAAATTAATAATTAATAATATACACCTAGACAATGTTTATGGTGGTAACTAACAGGTAGAATAAACTGACATTGAATGAGAAGCAAGGCTGTCTAGAAAATAAGTTTTTCCAACAGACTCTCAATGTAGAGAGTCAAAATTCAAATACACCTCTGTCACTGTTATTTTTGTCTATAGGAGATATACATGAGTAACTAAAGAAACAAGAGATCAAAACACCTGGTGCAAAAAAAGAAAGAAATCATTTCTAATTTATACTAATCATTTTTTTGCCTTCCAGAATGCTTCTAGCTGCCTTACCTAAAATGCAGCAGAATAAACTGAACACTGAAAAGACAATGCAGACTGCGTGTATTAATTTGGTATAACCTGGAGAATGCTTTTGGGAAATGTTTTTTTCAACCCACTCAGTTGAAAAAGACAATGTGGCACTGAGGTCTTTGTAAGGATACGAAGAAAAGCCAGGAAGGTAAATGTGTGAATATCACTCTTCTTGCAATAAGGGCAAAACTTGGTCTTCCCAAATTTGCCACTTTACAGCGAAGAGGAAGGGGAAGGAGAAGGAGAAGGGGAAGGGGAAGGGGAAGGGGAAGGGGAAGGGGAAGGGGAAGAGGAAGAGGAAAAAGAAGAAGAAGAAGAAGAAGAAAAAGAAGAAGAAAAAGAAGAAGAAAAAGAAGAAGAAAAAGAAAAAGAAGAAGAAGAAGAAAAAGAAAAAGAAAAAGAAAAAGAAAAAGAAAAAGAAAAAGAAAAAGAAAAAGAAAAAGAAAAAGAAAAAGAAAAAGAAAAAGAAAAAGAAAAAGAAAAAGAAAAAGAAAAAGAAAAAGAAAAAGAAAAAGAAAAAGAAAAAGAAAAAGAAAAAGAAAAAGAAAAAGAAAAAGAAAAAGAAAAAGAAAAAGAAAAAGAAAAAGAAAAAGAAAAAGAAAAAGAAAAAGAAGAAGAAAAAGAAGGAGAAAAAGAAAAAGAAAAAGAAAAAGAAAAAGAAAAAGAAAAAGAAAAAGAAAAAGAAAAAGAAAAAGAAAAAGAAAAAGAAAAAGAAAAAGAAAAAGAAAAAGAAAAAGAAAAAGAAAAAGAAAAAGAAAAAGAAAAAGAAAAAGAAAAAGAAAAAGAGGGAAGGGAAGGGAAGGGAAGGGAAGGGAAGGGAAGGGAAGGGAAGGGAAGGGAAGGGAAGGGAAGGGAAGGGAAGGGAAGGGAAGGGAAGGGAAGGGAAGGGAACTGTGAGGATGAGACACTTGAGAAGAAGTCATAGAATAACAAAATATTAAGGGTTTGAAGGGAGATTATCTAGTCCAAAACCCCTTCCAGAGTAGACCACCTAGAGTAGGTCACAGAGGAACACATTCAGGTGGGTCTGTAATTTCTCCAGAGACTTCACAACCTATCTGAGCAGCCTATTCCAGTGCTCTGTCACCCTCACAGTGAAGAAATTCTTCCTTATACTTCTTTGGAAACTCTTATGTTGCAGCTTGTATCCACTGCCCCTTGTCCTATCATTGGCCATCACTGAGAACAGCCTGGCTCTATCCTCCTGACACCTGCCTTTTACATATTTGTAAACATTAGTGACATCACCCCTCACTCCAAGCTTAGGAGCCCCAATTCCTTCAGCTTTTCATCATAAGGGAGATGTTCCACTCCCTTCATCATCTTTGCAACCCTGCATGTCTGTGGGGAGCTGCAGCCCTTGGGAAAGACTTGACCCAGAGGGGTTTGTTAAGGGACTATATCCCGTAGGCAAGACCCTGTGTTTGAGTCGGGGGGCAATTTGAGAAGTCTTCCTCTGATGAGGTAGGAGTGGCAGAGACCATCTGTGAGGGACTGACCACAACCCCCATTCCCTGAACTACCAAGGGGTAGGAGGTAGAGATATTGGGAGCAGGGATCTGAGCCCAGGAAGAGGGCAGGGATGGAGGAATGAAATTTTAAATGACTAGTTGTATTTTTCTCCTCCTCCGCTCTATTTTTGCTTTCTGTCTGTTCTGTCTCTTGTTGGTAATATATTACATTTTTCTTATTTTCTTCCTTAAATTGAGGAGCAAAGTCTGTCTTGCCCAGGACCATAATTGGTGAGGGAGACCTTACTACTGTTGTCTCAACCCACAAGACCCTTACTGATTTTTTTCCCCTTGTATCCTGCTGGAGCCTCTGTCATCCTACAGAATAGCAGCAACGAATGGCTACAAGGTGCATCTCTTCATTCTGGGCTTAAATCACAAGAGAACATTAAGAAAATGTTTAGCAGAATTAATGCTGAAGGAATTTTTCACTTAAAAAAATGGGGGTTTTTTTCATAAAAAAACATAAGTGGCAGAAGAGATGGGCTTCAGAGAAATGCACTGCTTTCAGATCAGAGACACTGCATTCCATATCAACATTAGAGTATGTAGAGAGTAACTACTATTTAGGACTGTTAAAGACCCTGGCATTGTCCAGGATAAAATGTTGTCATAATATAGCACCTGAAAACTTCACTGCAGCTGAAAAATCAAAATTGTTTCCTTCAGGAGTTTCGAAGTCAGAAAACATCACGGTAGCACTATAGGTATGCAGTAAGATACATGAAAGGTTTATATTAGCTAGAAGCTGGTAGAAGATTACTAGAAAACAAATACATTAAGCACCCAAGTAAGAAAGTACCAAGCTTGGCTTCTAAAATATTTTACATGTTTAGGTTCTTAAATATATCATTTGGTGAAAAAACACAAAAATCCTCACAGAACTAATGTGAAATACTTGTATTTAATATGTATTGGGTTTTTTGTCCTCTGAGCATTGCTGTATTCCTATTCTGTTTCAGTCTTTGCTTAACTGACACTTTACCATAACATATTTTCCACATCATTGTCATGTTAGTATTGCTTAAGATTCCATTTACTAAGTTTTAATCTTAAATTGAAATCTATAGGTAAATATTCTTTATAACAGTGTTGGAAAGACAGGATCTTAGGATGCTCTTTGCTGTATTTTAGATTGGAAAACCTAGCACTATTAAAGAATTTAAATAAGCGCACTTAAAATTCCTTACAGCTTTCTTTCTGTGCATAAGCAAATGCATCTTCAATGGAGGTGTGATGCAAATCCATGTTGTACTAATGAGACTGAGAAACCACTTCAAGATAACTGCAAAAGAGCTTTATGAATTGCAATACAGTGTATGTTTTATAACCTTCACAAGAAAAATACCACCTTCAGAACCCATACAATACAGAGAACATTGTAGGTTACATTTTTTTTCTTGTCTTAATAAAAGATGCAATGGCAGAGTATATGTGCACTGTAGTTTAACCTAAAACCTACCATTTGGTGCTTCTCTTTTTATTTCATAATGACATATAACTGCATTATTTTTATATATTTTATCTGTTAATTACTAGTTCATAGAATGGTAGGAGTTGAAAGGGATCTTTAGAGATCATGTAGTCCAACCCTCCTGCCAAACCAGGTCCATCTAGCTCAGGTCACAGAGGAACACATCCAGGTAGGTTTTGAAGACCTACAAGGAAAGAGACTCCACAAACTCCCTGGGCAGCCTGTGCCACTGCTCCACCACCAAGTTATTAAAAAGGAGTTCAAATTGCAACTATGCAAAATAAGACCACTGCAATAACTCACAGAGGATTTGTCTTCTTTTTTTTTTTTCTTTTTTTTGTTGCTGTTGTTACTGGGGGGGGCTGGGGGAAGGAAAAAAAAAGAAAGAAAGAACCAAAAAAGAACCTAGGTCATACAGGCTTAAGTGAATCTAATATAATCTAGCAAATAGAAAAAAAGACAGGTATTCTAGTCTTGACTCTGCCTTTGACATGCTGAGAGATTTTCTGTGTCTCAGTTTATCCAGCTGATAAATGGAATAACGATGCTGAACTCTGTAAAAGACGTGAACAGCTGTTGATGGAGAGATATTTAAATACAAGGTATTGTTACTGTTATCTGAATATATATTTTTAATGTTGTATCCCTTGCATCCATGTCACTGTAACTTCAGCAGAAGTACTATAACTTTACATATGGAAGACTTGTTATTACCCTTGTTATGTATTCTGAAGGCATTATGATATTCCTTTACATCCTCACTCTGTTCTTCAATCCATTTCCGTACCTAAGCAGCAAGGAACCAGGTAGTAGCTTGACCCTGTGGCACAAAATTTTCCAACACAGACTCTTTGTTGAACTTGTCTTATCTAACAGACTCTCATAAGCAAAAATTATGCCATTCAAGATTACAGAAAGCCATTAAACTGCATATGTCTAAGTAAAAATGTACAGCAGCATTATTACCTGAAGAAAAAACAAACAAACATAACAAATCCAAACAAAAAATAAAAACCACCCCCAAAAAAGCAAAAACAAACCACAGGGAAAAATTAGAAATAAGAGTGCAATTTCCTTCACTACCTTTATTTATTTAAGTATGTACAAACTGTTGCTTACTGAAATTTATGGCTGAAAAAGAGCTGAACATAATGCATAATCTCATGTAATACTGAATTTTCTTTTTTTCTTCAATTAGCCCACAATTACATTGCATCAGAACTTAGACAATAGGGTCTTTCAGACTTTTATTTCTATAAACCATTTACCATACTTTCTGGGTAAGCTAACACGATGAAAGCACAAACTGAAACTGTCTAGGGACTTTTTCCTAGATACTTAACCAGGAATATAGTCATAAAATTCCTGCCCTGACAACCACTTCTGCAAAAAGTATCCTGATCCAAGTCACTAAGTGTTATTGTTATATATGAAAGACATTGCTGTGACTTCATGTTATAATAACATGACAGAAAATCACTAGTACAGTACACATCAAGATTAATTGCTGAAGGAATTCTCTTTGGTACAGCAACTGAGGACAGCATTTCCACTACTTTAAACAAGCAGCACTGGCACTGCTATGTGCTCTATCTGTTGGAACTTGTCACTTACACTAGGTACATAACTTGAAGGCAAATAATCATGTCCTGTTCAACCTTTATGTTTAAAGAACTGTAAAAGAAATCACAAAGGTATATCAAGTAAATGCAAGGTGTTGCCTCTCAGAATACTCATCTAATCAGTTTATATTGCCACTATATTCACTCTACACTATATAATGTTTTTCATGTTCATCATTACCACTGTCTAGCATGTTTTGGTTTTATTAATTATGAAGCAATGAGATGTTTCTTTTAAGATTAGCAATCAATTTATACTTGGCTACCTCAGCTACTTTTTTAGCATAAATTTAATATACAGTGTGACAACGTGTGGGGCTGTAAGTGCCATGTCACTCGGACAAGTCCTTTCAGATATCATTTTTTAGATGTAGGAGGTTCAGAGGAGGGTATTGCACATCTCATTTTGTGGAAAATTAACAAGGAACAAGGGCCATAGCAAAGCTCTTTTGCATACAAATGCATTTTTCCAAAGTTTTATTTATTTAAGTTTAGAGTCTCTAAATAAATTCATATTAATTCTTATATTAAAAAACTTTTACTAGAGATTATCACTGTTTCAAGTCTGTCCACAGAGTAAAGTAAATCTTAATCTAGGCCAGTTTCTGCTAGGAAGTTTATTTGGATGTAGTAGTGGTTCCTTTCTATTTCATATAAGAGCAATAGTCAAATGTCTTCGTGGTACTTTGTTTACCAAGAGATTACTACAGAGATTGTGTTTAAGTTTCAGTTCCATTTGCTCATGCTACAAGTTCACAGGAGAAATAACACATAACGAAAAGATCAAGCAATTGAATGTTAGTTTGAATTGAATGTTTATGTATTTTTCAGTCCCAGTCAAACATGGCCACTATGAATTCTGGTGGATATTGAGTATTTACTGGATGGAAGACATTATCTCAGAAGAATACACTCTAATCTACAGTATGCTCTTATGTTGCTTCTTACTGCACTAAACATTTTTTATCATTGAACTCACATAAGACAAGTTATTACCTGTTTCCTCTTTCTTCTGATAAAGAGTAGTAAATTGGGAATCTAGTTATAGCTTTCTGATTTTGGATGAAATTGTGCACATATACTAGCAGCATTCAGAAGAGCACAGCTGGTATTTCATACTCTGCCAACTTGTAGCTCTTCCCTGAGAATCCTCTCTCAGATGGCAATAGCCTGAGAGCAGCAAGTGCTGGCCAAACTTACAAATGTAACAGGAATTGAAGATGAGAATACTGTAGTAACTGGCTACATCTTATCTATAAATTTTGAGAATTCTTATACTTTGGTGAAATACAACAATGTTTTTCTTCTATCTATCTCATTAATGCAATACAGTAGGAGCAAGACAAGGATGAAAGACAGTAACATATCTTTTCTTCTGTCTTCTAAGTGACCTACATCATACAAACAGAATACTTTTTGTTCATAAGACAACAATTAAAATTTTGGACTGTTTGAAAAATATTTTGAAAACAGCTTTTTAAATGGCTGCATGTTTTCAGAGAAGATACCATTGTAGCTATTAATCTATATGATTATATTTTTTACATTTTGTATACAAAATGTTCTTTGTGCTACAAGAAGTATCACTGAAATTGTAGGTAATTTAATTGATGAGTACTTTGCTGTATTTATTAGTTTAAATGGACTTTTAAAAATTGTTTACCTTAACTTCCTATCAAAGTAAATGTAACATTATTTTAACTCCAGGGTCTCAAGGCAAAGCAATTGCAGAGCACATTACAAATACTTACTGCATAATAATGTTCTAAATTTCTAAATGCAGAACAAAGCAAAAAACTACAAAGAAAAAATATCTAGTCAGACCAAAAAAAAAAAAACCTATTAAATAAATTTTAAAAAGAAAGTGTAATGGCATTATGTCCTACTGTTAAATGTGTTGCTTTTATCTGTTGGTTTCAGGGTTTCATTTTTTGTCAATCTGGATCCACAAATGTCTCACATAATCATAAATCTTATAACTTGAAGGTTTACACTGTGACAACTTTTCATTCATCATACACTTTTCAAAAATTACAAAAAACAGATAGAAACTCCAGATACAAAAGATTTTGAAGTGTGTCATCTGG
The DNA here is from genome assembly GCF_028858725.1 of Colius striatus. NCBI lineage: Eukaryota > Metazoa > Chordata > Aves > Coliiformes > Coliidae > Colius > Colius striatus. The sequence goes on from NC_084790.1 coordinate 31,720,384, forward strand.
TAAGTGAAAAGTAATTAATATAATTAGACTGTATTTTCATAATTTTACTCTATTAGAAGGCAGCAGAATGCTCTACTAGAAAGTTTAAATATTCTTTCTATAAAATATCACAATATTTCTACACAGTAAAAAATAAAAAACATAAAAATATGGTCAGAGGGTTGAACTAGGTGGTCTCTAGAAGTCCCTTCCAAACCCTAGCACTCTGTTGTTCTATGATTCTATTAATATGAACACTACTCATTCAAGTTTGCCCATGCTGTAGCCCAATTCTGAGTCAATCTACCTTCTAGATATTACTTTGATTATCATTTTATTCCAGTTCTTGTCCACTGAGGTTCCAAATGTAGCCATTGGTTAAAACAAGCTGCATTTAGAATCACCAGAGAATGTTCAAATCTAATAATTTTTGTCACTTGCATTTAGCAAAAAGTTGTTAATAAGAAAAAGTTGTTAATAATATTTACTACTCTTCATCCACAATAGTCTGAGTGCTTCTCAGAATCAACAATTTTTCAGAATAACATAATTTAGTATCTGGATTTCTAGTTTTCAGTTCAAACTACAGAGCACTGAATGTTAAGCAAAGCTTTACAGAAGATCAAATCAATATTTTTTAACTAAAATCATGGGTAAACTGTTTGAGCTGTTCTGTCCCACTAATGTTTCTTGTTAGAAAAAGATGTTCATTTGAGAAAATAAATGGCTAAACCTGTCTATGTCAGTGAAATTTTTTTCTGAATACTCACCCTGTGTTACAAAAATATATATATAGTGACTTTTCAGTTCAGTGAAGATAACGGTAAAAATACCAGAAATTTCAAAACTGTACTGTGATGTGTCAGGTGATTTTTCAATGTACAATTACAGAGAGACACATTTTCTCTTTTAAATCTTACAGGCATCTTATCACCATCAGTTGTTGAAAATTTTCATCAGAGCAATCTTTTCCCCATTTTATGATGGAAGTTGTTATTTACTGTGGATGTCAGTCTTGATTTACCTCTAGCATCTATGCACAGAAACAAATATTTATTATCAACTTCTAACTGGACTTGCAGAATGAATATGGGATCTGGATAAATATTACTGCCACCATCTTACCAGCCTAGAAGATAGTATAAGCTTTTGTCATCATCCTCTGCAAATATTTTTCTGACACAAGTGTAATTTATACTGCATTTAAGAAATGGGCTGATGAAGTACTGAAAGGTTTTTCTTTGTGTGCTCATACTGTACTTAGGAGCATACAAGCATGCCCCAATTCTTTCTGTGGGATTTTTGCAGTAGCTTCTTTCTGAAATTTTAATTAGAAATAAAAATATGTTTCAATTTAAACAATATACACATCTGACAGCATAACATCTGAATTTTATAGCGTGTAAATCTTATGCTTTATAGTTTTCTGTCTTGATATACCCAATGACATATCTGATTATATTGTAGCTTGATGATTCTGTTATTTATAAAAGAAAAGTTATTTTGTTTATGTTTAGTTTAACATAAGCTTTTTGAAAGACATTAAGATGTCTGATTTTTTTCTTTATTTCTCTTAAAAGAAAAAAATAAGTTTTATGGGAAAGCATTTGTTTTTTCTTAACATGAAGAATCATCTAACAATAATTATGAACTCATAAATGATCACACATTATCCTTCCTTGTGTTTAAAAAAAAAAAAAAATATATTCAGATATATGTGAAGGGAAAAGGAGAGCTACAAAATGCATACCCTACTCAGGATATACAAAATCTCATTTTCAGAGTTTATGAAACACATCTGTATATAAACCAGGCAACGCTACCTCAAAGGAAATTCAACAACCTATGTAGTCATTTTTTATCCAAAGTACAAATCTAACTCAGTCTGACTGAAACTTTTCTTCTTTCTTGGTGGTTCAGTATGGTAAAATTAAGGGTGTTCAGTGAGCTGTTACAGGTCCCAGGGATGTTTTTCCAGTGAACAAGCATCCAGTAGCTCTGAAGTTCTTTCTCCATCCAGAAGAAAATTCTTTAAACTTGACATATTCCATGATGCATAAACATTGTAAAAGAGTCAGTGATAGCCATGAAGTTATAAATCAAAAATACTAATTTACCAATCTTTTGTACACTCAAACAGAATATGTATACCAAAATTTAATCTTTTCACTCTCAAGGAGCAATATTATAAATACAGATTAGAGTTCCTTTCTGTAGCTTTCAAGACCTAGTCATATTTTTATAATGGAGTCAATTTTTTGGACAAAAGTGTATACATTGTTGAGAAATAAAATTGCTTTTTCAAAATGTCCCTTTTGCTATCTGTCCTTGTTTCAGTTCAAGGAGCAACCACATTTTATGACAGGAGGTTTTCTGCATGTTTGCTAGAATGATGAAAATGGTAGTCTTCTGTTCACAATTTGGCTAAAATAACCTTTTTTATGTCTTGTTCCCATATATCAAAACTAAAATGTGTATGATACTCTGTTTTTCTACCCTTCTTGGCCCACTCATGCCAGAAACTCAAATATACAGATAATCATCAAAAGAGATTTGTACTCTTGAGAAAATATTCACTAACTGCAGGAATATATACAGAAGATATTCACATTATAGAAAAATAACTCAAGATACCAGAAAAAAGTCCTTACATGGACCAAAATTTTAGTAGCTAAGAATCAGAGAATCATAGAATGATTTAGGATGGAAGGGGCCTTAAGTCATCTAGTTCTAACCTCTTTCAGGGACATTACTGAAAATTCAGGGGTATTATTGAGAATTCAGGACACTACTGAGAATGAGTTCTTCCAAGGCATGTGATTTACTTGCTTGCCTTTTTCCCAAGAAAAATCTAGAGCCTTGCTCAGAGTAAACATTTATCCATTCCAAAAATTAAAAAAGATAGATGCAGTTTACAACTACAAAAAACAGACAAGATACATGGATTTGTTTAGCTCAGTGAATTTGATTGCCTTAAACTGTCATAAAACCACATTACAAGATGACGTACTAAAATTATTTTTGTATGTCAGAAAAATAGTGGATAAGGGAAACGTATTATTTAGATTTTCAAAAAGCCTTTGACAGTGAAATATTACAGACGGTAGGAGGCATGAGGTGAAATATGAAGCACTGGTATGGATAAGTTGCTAGCAACTCACAATAAGTAAACAATTTTCAGCTTCAGAAAAAGTTAATGGTAGTCTGGTCTAGGATACCTAAATATGGACAATTATATGGCTTGTTAGTGTTTAACTTATTTCCTAAACCAGATATATTAACCGAGCCATAAAAATGAGCATAAACGTGATTATGGTCTATATCACAGAATCACAAATCATAGAATTGTAGGAGTTGGAAGGGATCTCTAAAGATCAGCTGATCCACCCCCCTGCTAAAGCAGGTCAACCTAGATCAGGTAATTCAGGAATGCATCCAAACAGGTTTTGAAAAACTCCAGAGAAGGAGACTACACAGCTTTCCTGGGCATCCTGTTCTCGTGCTTCATCATCCTTACAGTAAAGAAATTTTTCTTTAACATTTTGTGTTCCGGTTTTTGTCCATTACCCCCAGTTCTATCACTGCACAGTACAGACAAAAGCATTGCCTCATCCTCTTGACATACATCTTTCAAATACTTGTAAGTATTAATGAGATCCCACCTCAGTCTTTGCTTTGCCATACTGGACAGACCCAGATTCTGCAGCCTTTCCTCATCAGGACTCTCTCTGAGACAAAAGAGGTCTGAATCTCCTCTATTTCTTCTGCATTTTTTTAAAGACTAGATTCAAAGTGTCAAGAATAGTATTCATCAATATTCATAAACTTTTTAAGCCAAAAGAGACCACTGTGGCCATTCTGAAGTGAATAGGAGTTTTGACACCCAATTTAGAAGGAGCATAATTTTAGCTTAAATTTTTTTATTGAAGACTGGTCATATTTGAAACACTTGTCAGATTTTGCTGAGGTATTTCATACATGAAAAACATGAGTTTTTTACTTTTTTTTTTTTTTTTAGTTTTGGAGTTTGAGAACCTTAAGCATGACAGACAAAAGACTGAATTTCATTAATGAAGTTATGTTTCTCTGCCATCAAGAAAATGCCTCCATCCCTGGAAAGGTGATGGAACAACTCATCCTGAATGTTATCTCTGAACATAAGACGAAAAAGATGGATATCAGAGGGAGTCAACATGGATTCACCAAGGGGAAATACTGTTTGACCAAAATGACAGCCTTCTATGAGTGCATAACCAGCTGGCTAGATGAGGGGAGAACAGTGGATGTCATCTACCTTGACTTCAGCAATGCTTTTGACACTATCTTCCATAACATACACATCAGAAAGCTCAGGCAGTGTGGCTTGGAGGAGTGGACAGTGAGGTGGATCGAGAGCTGGCTGAATGACAGAGCCCAGAAGGATGGTAATCAATGGCACAGAATCGAGTTGGAGGCCTGTGGCCAGTGCAGTTCCTCAGGTATCGGTTCTGAGGCCAGTCTTTTTCAACACCTTCATCAATTACCTGGATGAGGGGACAGAGTATACACTCAGTAAGTTGGCTGATGACACCAAACTGGGAGGACTGGCTGATTCCCCAGAAGGCTGTGCTGCCATTCAGCGTGATCTCAACCAGCTTGAGAGTTGGACGGAGAAGAACGTCATAAAGTTCAACAAGGACAAGTGCAAAGTCCTGCACCTGGGAAGGAAAAACTCGATGCACCAGTATAGGCTGGAGATTGAACTGCTGAAGAGCAGCTCTGCAGAGAGAGCCCTGGGAGTCCTGATTGATAATAAGTTAAACATGAGGCAGCAATGTGTCCTTGTGGCCAAGAAGGCCAATGGCATCCTGGGATGCATCAAGAAGAGCGTAGCCAGCAAGTCAAGGGAGATTCTTCTCCCTCTCTACTCTGCCCTGGTGAGGTCTCATCTAGAGTACTGTCTCCAGCTCTGGACTCCTCAGCTCAAGATGAACAAAGAACTTCTGGAGACAGTCCAGCACAAGGCCATCAAGATGATCAGGGGATTGGAACATCTTTCATATGAGGAAAGGCTATAGGAATTGGGGCTGTTTAGTTTGGAGAAGAGGAGATTGAAGGGTGATCTTATTAACAGTTATAAATATCTAAATGGTGGGTGTCAGGAGGTTAGAACATCCCTTTTTTCTATAGTAGCTAGCAACAGGACAAGGAGTAATGGGATGAAGCTGGAACACAAAAGGTTCCACTTAAACATAAGAAAAAACTATTTCACTGTGAGGGTGAGGGAGCACTGGCACAGGCTGCCCAGAGGGGTTCTGGAGTCTCCTTCCTTGGAGGTCTTCAAGACCCGCCTGGACATTGTTCTTATGCAACCTGATCTAGGTGAACCTCCTTCTGCGGTAGTGTTGAACTAGATGGTCTCTAAAAATCCCTTCCAACCTCTACCATTCTATGATTTCTTATTACCTCATATATTTACCAGATAGTGTTATGTTCTGCTTTGAAAGCTGAGTCTAGTAAATCACATAGTAAGGCTATCTACTGCAGGAAAATATTATATCAAGCATCCAAAACAAATTGCTGATTTCTTTTTGCAGATGCTTATATAACATATCTCCACAGTCAAATGAAGTATACAAAACGAAATCATCATACCAATCTCAGTTTCAAACTGAAATATGTTTCATCTTTTCTTCACTGTACAGTAGATAAGCAAAGATCCACCATAACAGTGAACCAATATCTATTGTGTTACAACACACTAGAATAGTGAAAAACTATTAACCAAGGAAACAAAAAACAGAACAGAGACAGAAAATAGAGTTTAATGTCTGAACTTAGAGCAAAAAATCACATACAGGACCACAGTAATTTTGTTCTGGAGTCTTTCTCTAGGAGAGAAAGAGAAAAAAAATACCCAAACCACATTTTTCTTTTTCTTTTTTTTTCATAGTGGTATCATGGCCCTGAATAAGAGACTTGCAGTAGCGTATATGCAGTAGCATACACCTTCCACTTGGATGAATACAATTCCTTATGCCTAAATATTCCTGGAAATGTATAAAAGAAATGAAAACTGGGCTTCAGATTTCCCCAGTAATAAGTAGTAATTTGGTTTTCTTCAGGTCCTGATTGTCCAGAGACATATCAACATTATTCATCTGTTTTCTTAACAGGGAACAATTCAGTATCTTGGAAGTCAGACAAGGAGGTCACATCACAAAATTCATTCCCAAGGTGATATCTTTATACTAAGTAGCTGTAGTGGTTTTGTGATGTAACGTATATAAAAGCCTTTTGTGGTCTCATGTAAAAGTTTATGGGCCAAAAGCAGTTCATGGGCCACAAAGACTTCAGATCCTGTCCCTAATTAATTCTGATTCTAACCCTAATCCCTTACCTCTTGTGGTGGATTGACCTTAGCTGAATGCTAGATGTCTGCCAAACTGCTCTATCACTCTGCTCTTCAGATCAACAGTGGAAAGAAAATATAATGAAATCTCATGGATTGAAATAAGGACGGGGAGAGGTCACCAACAATTACCACCATGTACAAAATAAAATTGAATCAAGGAAATGAATTTAATTTATTGCCAACCAAAAAACAGAGTAGGATAATGACAAATAAAACCAAATCTTAAAACACACATCCACCTTTTCTTCCTGGGATCAACTTCTCTTCCAATTTTCTTTACCTCTTCTTCCCCTCAAAGCAGCTCGGGGTAACCAGGAATGAAAGTTGCAGTCAGAAAGAGAATGAAAGGTATAAACTGTGGAAATCTGATTTGAGAACTAGGAAATCCATGGATCCTTTACATGCAATTCTAAAAATTATTGTCAGCACAGACATTGTAGTGATTGCAACATCACTCAGAACAATCATCACTGTGCTGAAAGGCCTTCATCCTTACCAATACCTGATCAGAAGGGAAATGGTAGATCAGAAGTTTGGAGCAATTTTACATCCTGCAGAGCAGAACTACGATATTTTTTGACTTAGATTGCAAAATTGGTCTGCATATCAAGACAAAATAAAACAGTGCAATAATTTCATAAATTACATGGTTCTCTATGTTTTATTTTTGTTTACTTCAAGAGGATAAAACTTCACCTGATCTTGATCCTTTAAAACCATAATGCAGGAAAAGAGAACTAAGGTAGAATTAGCGCTGCTCTTTATTACAATTTTACTACTGCTGAAGCTAATCTTTTTTTTATGACTTTTCCTAGGCAGACAATGAATCTGAACCTTGAAATGCCAACTTGTTGAAATGTAGTGTCCAGAGTACGTGTTGTAGTTTAACCCCAGCCAGCAACTGAGCACCACACAGTCATTTGCCTACTCCTGTATTCACAATTGTAGGATGGGGAGAAGAACTGGGAAAGAAAACAGAACTCATAGGTTGAGACAAGTACAACACAATAACTAAAATAAAATACCACAAAATCACAAGAATAAAATATAACAGTAGTAATTATTGGAATGGAAGACAGAAAGGAACAAAACCCAAGAGAAAACAAGTGATACACAATGCAATCGATCACTACTTGCTGACCCATGTTTAATCAATGATCTGTCCTTTCTAACCAGCTGGGTATAACATTTTATGGTATGGAATATCCCTTGGGCTAGTTGAGGACAGCTGCCCTGGCCATGCTCCCTCCCAGCTTGTTATGGACTCTTAGCCTCCTCAATGGGTGGGCAGGATGAATAGCATAAAAGGCTTTGACACTATGCAAGTACTACTCAGCAACAAACAAAACATTCCTGTTACCAACATTCTTTCCACTATAAATCCAAAACACAGCTTGTACCAGCTACTAGGGAGAAAATTAACTCTATCCAAGGAAAAATCAGGATAGTATGTCACAATGATCCTCAGAAAATCCACAATATTACTTCCTTTTTAGTCTACAAGCAGACTATATCAGAGAACAATGCACACTGAATTGGTATGATTGCATCAATAATCACTGCATATCAAGGATGCAGTCCAAATCTGATTAACAAGAGAATTTAAGTCAAGGATTTTAGAAACTTCAAGGCTATAAAACTAGATTTTACTGAACCCTGTTTTGCCCGGAACATTAATTGGCAACGAATCCTCCCTCCCTTTGTTTCAATCCACAATATCCTTGGTTCTCTTTTTTTCCTCCCATCTGGCTGGGGCTTCTGCCATCCTAACTAGGGTGAGGGTGGATGATGGACAGTGAGCAAGAGACTGTTGTGGTCCTTCATTGCTATCTGGGCAAAACCGTGACAATGGGTTTGAATACTAGACAACCAATTGTGATAGCAGAACAGGAATAGCTAATCTGTAGAAATTCCCAAGTTTTTAATGACTCAAGTATTGAGTATTGAAATCAAAGTTTCTTGAAGAAAATGAAACTAAAATGAAGAGAGATTGAATTAATGGATTACTCAGATTAAAGAAAAAAAAAGACATTTAACTACAGATTGCTATGTTTATTAAAATGATATCTTTTGCAGAGTATGGTACAAAAACAGAACATCATCTTTCAGAAATGTTAAAATTAAACACATACTGAGTAAAAACACAAATTAAGATTTTTAAGTGGAAGTAGATCATATGCCAAAACAAACTCTATAATTGTAAGAAAATACTAGAAACAGTGACAGTGGTATAAGTGTGTGAAAATTGCCTCCCTCCTGCTGAGCAGAGCTCCACAGTACTGCTAAGAGAAAAGTCTAAAGAAATCTGTTTGAGAGGCTCAGTCAGCTAGTGTACCACCTTTCACTTGGGGAGTTGTACCACCTCTGTAGTATTAGCTCTGTGCAACACTCAGTACTCAATATGTCATAGGAATGTATATGATGGATTTACCAGATTGCCTGAAAAACCTTATCTGTCAGTAAGATTATGCTATATGATTTAGTGTCAAGTCTTTATAACAAAGTAACAGTGCAGTGGAGTAAAGTCCTCTTACTGCTTTCATAGTCACTATATTATATGATATATAATGTCTTATGTTGTACCCAAAGTAGCACCAGCAGGAATCTTAATGAAAGATGAAAGCTGAGTAGCAGCAAAACAATTGAGAAAGTGGAAAACAAGTGGGGACTTACATTATTTGCTGAACAGAGTGAGGCAATGTATTATTTTTAAACAATTCCAGCACTACATGGATTATTTATGTGACACTCCTATGTAACTTAGACAGAGGTTATCTATACTCATCAACAAAAAATATTTGTTGCTGCACAGGAGATCATTTCCCACCTTCATAGTGACACAATTTCAGTGTCAGAGTTATTTTTTTGTTGACTACAAAGGCACATAATGAGTTGGGACATCATGTTGTGGAAGCATAGGGAAACCAGAAATCAAATCAATAAACTTCTGTTGATTTTCAAATATCACATAATATCTGAAAGTAAAATGTGTTAATTCCAGCTCATTTGTGAAGTTACAGATTTCTTATTTTAAATGAACAGGTTGATATTTCAGCATTTTTCTGTTTAACATTTGTTTACAACTAATTTAAGATTACAAAACAGAGGTATTTGATGATAAAATAGGGTTTTTTCTTGAAAATTTACCTGAAATAACAGTCATGGGAAGCAACAAGACAAATCTAAATTTGCCATCTAAAGGAATGGGCTGAAACAGAAGAAATTAACTGCAACATAAACCAATGACATTCCTACCTTTAATTTCATTTATCTCAAGAAAGACCAGCAAGGCAAAGAAAAACAAGTGTTACAAATCCTGATGCTGCATGTGTGAAGGTACCAGTTAAATACTTATGAGAGAAAATTCCAATGGATGTTTAGTAGTTTTCTGCACTGAATTTATAAGTAAGTTTTCTGCACTTCTTTATAAGTAGAGTTAGAGTCTTCAGTATTCATTTTCTTCTAGCCATCATTAATTGTAAACAACTGTATTAGCTACAATTCACACTTCTCTTTCAGAAATTGCAGTTATTGCAATCCTTAATCTTAAGTGAAATGTGCAGCCGTTGGGGTTTTTTTTTTAATATACACATTTCTTGTTATATCACAACACTGTCAAATCAATACTAAGGGATATTTTCTGCACAGGGATTTTCAACTACTTTCTTATCTGTGAGTAGTCATTTGATTATCTTTCATTTCATTTAGGGTCTGTGAAAGGGACGGATTGACAGTAAAGGAAATTACAGTCTTACATTTATCTACCAACAGGTACAGCTCCATCAGTAGTGTTATGAACTTCCTCAAGAGCATCTCTAGAAGTCTGCTGCAGAGGAATTCTGTTCTTAAAAAGTAAGAGATTTGTTCACTTTGTAATCAGTACAGCAGATTGGCTCACTCTAGTTTTTTATATTAGAGTTAAAACAGGTAGTAGAATCTGGATCAAGGGAAGAAATCTTAATGTCTAAGAAATCAAATTATTTTCTTCCAAAAGTTTCTACATAGGATGAAAATAGGAGCTCTAATATCACATTTAAGCTAAAAATAAATTGCTTTCCACAGAGTGGTCCACTAGTTATGCTGTGTCAATGACTCATTATTTAAGAACCTCATACACAGGAGAGAATGGAGTCAGGGGAATAAAGTTTCATTCCAGTCTACACAATTTTACTTAGATTCATGATTGCTATTGTACTAAGTCAGAACTGCATTTGAATGTGAATCTGCATCACTGAGACCATAAACTGTTTCCACCTAGGAAAAAAGGGGGAAAAAAAAAGGTCATTTATTGTTCTCTTCACATCCAAACATTCTGTGGAGCAGCAGTTGGTGGTGGCAACATTCCAAGACAATAAAGTATTCAAGAAGCATGTCAGTGCAGGACGAGATAAAACATTTGCATGGAAATCAGATATTAAAGAATATGTGTTATGTTGGTATATTGTATGTATAAGAAATGGTAGTTTTGAGGATGGCTCCCTATCCATAAAGTCTGTCCACAGACTGAGCAAACAGATCATCCATAGCCTGAACAATGGACGATCTATAATTGTACAGCCTTGGATTTGAAGACTAAATTCTTGTTTTCTGATCTTTTCTTAGTTTTCAGGTTACCCAGATGAAGATGTGTATCTAACTTATATCTCATTTAGTGTGCAACAGTAGCTGTGTTAGTGTTTCAGAATTAGATCATGTCTCTTTCACCTAAAGAAAACAGACTCTGTTCAAAAAGCTACAACTCTTGATACAGATTCACAAGGAAAGTTACATGGCCTCACAGTAGATGACAGTATCTTCTGTATTTTTGTAGATAACTTCATTGAAAGATGGTTTGAACTTGTAAGACTCATCCTACAGAAAAAATGTTAGAGGAGGTTCACTGTCCCAGAAGAGCCAATGGAATGGCTGTCACAGCATTGCCCCACGTGGTAGCTTCTCATTGCAAAGTGTGCACACATAGGGTCAGATATCATCTGCTTGGGAGTTTGCATCAACCTTGTTGTAAAAATAGAATGCTAATATTCATGTACACTAATATTCACTAACTCTTAAAACAAATGATCAAGAAGAACAAAAACAGAACATGATTGGGTATTAACAGGCATATTTTAATAACTAGTGTGATTACTAATGGGTTGAAGAGAGAGTGTTTTCTCCTATCTTGCCACCACTATGGTACCAAAAAAAAAAATAAAATAAAACCTAAAACCTTATCTTTTTCTTTTCAGTTCCAAGTGCAACCTAAAAACTAGAAACAGAGAACTAGAGAAGCAAGAGTTATTTCTTCTTCTGTTAGTCTTGTTTGATAATCTAAGGTTTGGATCGTTTTTAATCTCTCAGTCTTGCTTCATGGTTCTACGTTTCCTGGAATCGTTAAACTATGCTGTAGTTTTTCCTGCTTTTGGAGATCCCTTAGTGTGGGAAGAAATTCATAACTGCAAGTGAATTTTGAGGTAGCTGTTGAGGATCATAGTGGGCAAGCAAGCCTCAGGAGCCTGTCAATTAGTAGCCAAGCAGCTGTAGCAGCTATTATTTTGGTCTAGCACAATACAATCAAATCTGCCTTTATATCAAAACCTTCAAGCACTATGTTGCATGACAAAAATAACTGTTGTGTTTCAAGCCCAGCTTGGCCCCATAAAATAGCTTACTCGTTCCCTTACAGTGGAATAGCTGAAGGGGTAATAGTGCAAGAACTGCTGGGTTTAGACAGAGATAGTTTAACACATAAAGAAAAATCTGTGTGCATAAACAAAGTAAAATAAGGAACTCATTCACTCTTCCTCATTATCAGGCAGGTGTCCCTACATTTCCTGGATAGAAAGGCTTCAAGGTATGTAAAAATTCCTTAGGAAGACAAACTCCATAACTGCAATCTTTCACCCTTCATCTTTCTTCCCCATGGCTTTTGTTGCTGAACATATACCATATGATATGGAATATCTCTTTGGTCAGTTGGGGTCAGTTGTTCCAGCTGTGGCTCCACAAAGCTTTGTGTGCAACCCTGGCAAGCACATAATCTGTCCATTTTCTATTTCGTCTTTTTGCATAAAATCTAGTAGAGCTTGATAGGAAAGCTGGAGATATTGCAACTACTTTACTCCACCAAGAAGAAATCAGAAATAATATAACTGAGGTCAGATGAATCAAAATGATATAAAAGTGGTTAGTGGGTGGAGATGCTAACAAACCTGTTCCATGGCAAAAAGTGAAGATATCATCCTGATAGTATACACAGAAAGAAAGGCAGAGAGGTTACCTCTCTGCTATCTCTGCGAAAAGAGAACTAGTAAACTATCTCACATAAATCTGGCATTGTGTAATTTGTTAATTAAATAGCTCAGAAACTAGTTCCCAGTTTTGATCAAAATTCCCTGTATTCTTTGAAGATGCTTATATCCCTCTCAAACAAAAAAAAACCCTAGACATATTCTTTTATTTATAAAAAAAAATCCAGAACTTTTCATATATAAAAAGAATCTTTATACTGTAAATCTCCCACAGGCAACTTACTGAAGCCTAATCAAGGTCAAAAATGTCAAGAAGAACATTAAATTATGAATTCAGTTACTCAAGATCAAGCAGAAGTTAAGACTTGACTAGCTTAGAGAAAGTGTAGCATTGCAACCTGTATGGGTGTAGTGGGTTTGTCTGGGCCAGGTTTTTGGTAGTGAGGGCCATAGGGGTGGCTTCTTTAATCAAAGAGCTGATAGAAGCTTCCCCTCTAGCCGATAGGGCTAGAGTGCCAGTCAGCTCTGAGATGGATCAAGCTGACCAAGGCTGAGCTAATTAGTGATGGAGGTAAGGCCTCTGTGATTAACATGTTTGAGAAGGGGAAGAAGTTGCTGTACAGATACTAAACTGCAGCAGCAGAAAAGTGACAATGTGAGAACATCTTGACAGATACCAAGGTCAGTGGAGAAGGAGGGAGAGGAGGGTGCTTAGGCACTGGAAGAGAGATTCCCCTGTGACCTGTGGTGAAGACCCTGGTGAGGCAGCTGTGCCCATGCAGTCCATGGAGGACCATCGGGAAGCAGAGATCCACTCCCAGCCCATGGACGACTCCACGTCAGAGTGGGTAGATGTCCAAAGGATGTCTTAACCCCATGGGAAGCCCGTGCTTGAGTAAGTTCCTGGCAGGACCTGGGAACCCGTGGAACAGCAGGTTTACTGTCAGGGCTTGTAACCCCATGGGGAACCCACACTGGTGCAATCCATTCCGAGAGGGTCATTTTCCGTGTGGATGATCCAGGTTAGTGTAGTGTGTGAAGAACTGTGAGGAACTGCTCTTCATGGGAAAGACCCATGAAGACAAAAAAGAGAGGAAAAAAAATATAAGGACTTTTAACGATGGTTAACACGATACATATTTTTTTCATCTTTATTTTCCAAAATGGCTGACTCTACCACTAATGAGCAGTAGTACATAAAATTTATATGCAATGTTTAGCATTCTTTCTTAGAAAAACAGCACCATGACAGAATCATAAAATCATAGAATAAAAAGGATCTTTAGAGATCATCTAGTCCTAGCCCCCTGCCAAAGCAGGAGCACCTATATCAGGTCACACAGGAACACAATCAAGCATATTTTTAAGACCTCTGGAGATGGAGACTCCACACTCTCCCTCGGCAGCTTGTGCCAGCACTCCCTCACCTTCACAGTAAAATAATTTTTCCTTGTTTCATGGAAATTCCATGTTTCAATGGAAAATTTTGTGTTCCATCTTCATCCCATTACCCCTGGTCCCATCATTTGATACAAAAGAAAAAAAGGGACGTCCCAAACTCCTGATGCACACCATTTATATACTTGTAAATATTAATAAGATTCTCCTCAGCCTCCTCTTCTCTAGAAGCCCCAGTTAGCAGTACTAATATCAAGTCAGAATGAAGCAGCAAAAGAATAGCAGCTTCAGGAAATGCCACCAGAATCAGAAATTACATTCAGTCATAATATTTAGCTGAAAAGCTTTTCTAGTGAACCTATGACTGTTTACAAGACCAGAAGTTCAAATGCTATTATTTAGCTCATGTCTCACAGCAAATGTAAAAGTAGCTGGACCTCAATAGAATGTTCACTGCAAGGTTCCAATTTTTGGACAAAGATGTATTTAAATAAAAGAGCCAAAGTGAATGAAGTTTGATGATTGCAACTGAGGAGAAAGAAAAATAACCCTAAAGTCCTACAGCATTTCTACTATTTCATTTTATTTTAATGGATGACTGTAGAGGTGATTGAAACTCATGCAATCCACAAAATCTATCATTTCAGATACAATCCACTTATGTTTAAAGTATAATTATGCCTGTTGTGATTTTCTTTCCTATTTACTGAACATTTTTATTTTCAGTGTTTTGCTGTTTCTAGAGATAGGTTACAATTTTGTTTTCAGTTCAATACAGACTGTTACACAGGAAATAAAGAGTGTATGCTCTCCTATGGAATATTTCTTCATTTTTGTTTTTATAGCTCTCAGCATGTGAAACAAAATATGAGTTTGACTGCAAATCAGTGGTTGCTTTTTAGCTAACACTGCAAGAACACTAGCCAAGCCCTTTTAAGAAAGGAGAAAGTTATACCAAGCTCAAATTTACAAAGCAAAGGAAAGCCAAAATCGTTAGTACACCACAAAGAAGAAACTCTTCAGCAGACCTGCACCCAAGTAACATATAGTGTGGATTAAGAAAGCAAATCACAAGCTCATTTGAAATGGTTTCAGGTTTTAGTGAAAAAAAAAAAAAAAAGAAAAGAAAAAGTGTATAAGCTTTAAAAAAAACCATAAGAAAGTTAAAGAGTATGATTCTGCCTCTTTGCTTAATGATTGAAACTCCTAAATCTTCCTGATACTGCTCCTTTTCTGACGAAAACAGTCCTTTTCACTGAAAAAAAAAAAAAAAAAGTTTTTGCCTTTGTCAAAAATGATCCAGTTGGTGTCATTTTAAACAGACTGTTGCTTTAGTATTCCCTAGAGAAGATTGACTGTGAAAATATCACTTTAACCCTTTCCCTGTTTTTTGTGCATGTTCTTCATAGTCTCTGTGTTTCCCCTTACTTGCATACAGCAGTTTTGTCTTTTCTTCTAACTGCTTCTTGGTCAACACACTGAAATGAGACACCTCCCAAATGGAGTTCAAAATGTCAGGAAAGTCAACAAAAGCAGATTTTCTTCTCTAACCTAAAAGCTACATTTTCCTAGACATTTTTTACATTCTTTACTTATCATTGTCAAAATAAAATGCTTTCTTTATGAATTAGCATCTGTCTGCAAAATACTTTGATACAATCAAAGTTAAAACTGAGATAGCCATAAATGGATTAATGAAAAAAAAAATATTGCTGTTTTCAGATCACAAAGCAGGAAAAAGTAGTTAGTTTCAAAAATATACAATAGCATTCTATTAACTAGTACAATATATCTTCCACCAGAGTGATATTTTCAATTCTATAAAACCTTTTACTTGAAGATGCCAACATGCTAAATTTAAGCTGTATTTTGACACAGAAGCACAGAAAGGCTAAATGGTAAAACACATCAGCAGCACAAATGAAAAAGGAAACAACTGCTATCAACACCAATGCTGTCACTTTTACAAGACCCTGTGAAGTCACACACAGTTTCTGAATTAATTTGAATTTTTCCTCTCTAGATCAGCCAACAGAGAACAGTAAAAAGCAAATAATGTTTTTCATAGTATCTAAGATCCAGTTACATAAATGAAAAGTAACATCTAGTAAGACTTTGTGCTCAGGGTTAAACCCCTTCAGATCTGGACAGTCAAATGAATACATTATATTAGCTTTAATTACTGTAAAAACATAATAAAGAAGTCCCAGAAAGGGCTAGTAATCCCATGTATTTTCTCAAACATCCTGTTCTCCAAATGATATCATTATGAGAAGAACAGCTTCGTCTGATTAGATTCAGGTTAGTATATGAACAGCATGATTCTGTACTCCAACATCACACCATCATTGAATAGAGAAACTTCAAGAGAACTGCATCAACTCTGAGTCACAGAAAACTCATTCTACATTGTCACACAGGAATTGGATTTTCAGACAGTGTTAAAAAGCACTTCCCTAGCATTTATCATAACATTTCCTGTAATGATAATTTCTTTGGTCAGGATTGTTTCATTCAACCCATTCAGTGCTTTTCATCCAATACATAATTTCATACAACCGTTAGCAAAAGAGAAAATACTTTCAAGATCCAGAAGCTCATGAGCTCCTCTGTCCCTTTTGTCTAATTAATAGATGTTTTCAATGCCAAGAATTATTTATAATATTAACTTAATATATGAAATGGCAATGATATATCCCCATTCTGAAAAAGACAAATCCACATTATCCAACATAATTTTAGATGTTAGCTAACTACATTTGCTCTTTCCTCATAAACTATTTTATATATAAGGGCTCTAGGACATGTCCTGCTAAAGGACAGCTTAGCTAAAGGACTCTGGATTTGTCCAGTTTAGACAAAAGGAAGCTGAGGAGTGATCTCACTACTCTGTACATCTTTCTGAGGAAAGGAAGTGGAGATGGAGATGCTGAGCTCTTCTCCCTGGGATCGATCCAGTGACAAGAGGCCTGAGAATGGCCAAAGCTGTGTTAGAGGAAGCTGACACTTGACATTTGGAAGCATTTCTTTACTGATAGGATGGTAAACACTGAAACAGGCTTCACAGAGAGATGACTGTCACCCCAGGCCTGTCAATGTCTAATAGAAATTTGGCAATGCCCTTCATAACATGCTTTTCCTTTTTATTAGCTCTGAACTGATCAGACAGGTGAACTAGGTGGTCATTGTAAGTCTCTTACAACTAAAATATTCTAGTCTAGTCTACACTATTGTCATGTCTTCTGTTCTGTTCTATTCTACAATTATGACCATACCTATTTTTATACTCATGACACAAAGAAGTGAATGCAAATAAAGGGCTTAGGAGTCTAAAACAATGGTATTTAAATTTTCAGATAAGCTGCATGAAACCCCCTTCTTAGCTGCTGCTTGTGTCTAATGACAGCTCAGTCTACTGGATATCCCTGTCTTTTAAGGAGTCCTTCCCTGAATGTATGCAGAAACATACCAATTTAGACAGTGCAGAGAG
Source organism: Colius striatus (assembly GCF_028858725.1). Lineage (NCBI taxonomy): Eukaryota > Metazoa > Chordata > Aves > Coliiformes > Coliidae > Colius > Colius striatus. The sequence goes on from NC_084790.1 coordinate 31,737,875, forward strand.
TTAGAATCCCTACTCTGTACGAAAGTCCATTTGACAGTCAGAGACTGGACACTGCTCAACGTGGTGTATTTTAACTTAAAACTGTGTGACTAAATTCCAGAAAATTCAATAGCTGCCATGATTGCTTTTAAAAACAGTTTCGAAAGTTTCCTTACGCTCTCACCTGATTACCAAGTTAGTATGCGCTTTTTTTTAATGATCCTATGCTTTTTTTTTTTTTAATGAACATAGAGTGAATTATTTTAAGCCCATTAGCACAACCTATACATTTTCCAACTTGAGTGGAAAGACAGGAAGACAATCTGAGCATAAAAGTTCTTCACTGTGAACCTTTCTTGGGCTTGGTAGAAGGTTGTGTCATTTTTTCCAGTGTTATCTTTTACAATCACTCACAATTGTTATAAGCTTATAAGACTCATGAAACTAATGACTATTTGTGTAATATTTATGAAGAATTAAGAGATATGATCTATAATTGACAGGTATTTTTACAATCAACAGCAATTGTGATCCAATGAGCAAAACGCAATATTTTTGGCCTCTCTGACAATTGTAACACTTCTTTTATAAGACCATAAAATCTCTACATAAATCACAGAAACCCTTTTCCATTCTCAAATATTGTGACTCTGTAACTCTCAGTATGATTTGATACCTTGTCAAAAAGAATTGAAAATGTTAAATAATGACATATGCAGTACAGATGCCCTCATCTGTATTACAGATGCAGTTTTAGTGCTTGAGCTTTATTCTTTGACTGTCTCTTGATCCTGCATGGAAAACACCATGTAATGATAAGACAGCAATTTATGCTTCTTCACATGAAGCCTAGACTTGTATTTTAAAGCAAGTCTGCCAACATGACCTATGCATGGTGCTTCCATAATGAGGGCAAGGTCGGACCAAAAACACAAAGAAGATGCCTAGAATTATTCCACTTGCAACCTTTTCCAGACATCTTAAACTAATCAGAATGATTTAAAATAGATAACGATTTGTGAGAGAGTTTAACATTATCTCAAATATGGAAACCCTGCTACAGTAGTTTATAAATATATAAAGTATATAAAACTTGTTAAATTTTATCAGATACAGAGAAGTCTATTAAGAAAGATGAAAGATTTCAATTTTATTAAAATATTCCTCTGGGAAAGATAATCTAAACTTCTCTTTTTTTCCTGTCCTTTAATCCAGTTTTTGCACAGCTTCAATGTTTTCCTCACATTTGAAATCGGAGTGTTCATATAATTTATTGTGTAAAACTCTATGGTGACTACAAGTAAAATTCTCAAAGTAAATTGCTGTATGTTGGAAGCTCACAATTAAGTGCTTTAAAAGTAATATCTATGTGGTTTACAATGAAGAAAACACTGAATTAAGTCTTCATTCTGAAAAAAAAAAAACTGAAATAGAGTAATTATTTTCCTGGTAGCTGCTGGTGGGCTATATTTTGGGTTTACATTGAAGAGAATGTTGATAGCACAGGGACATTTTGGATATTACTGAGCAGAGCTTGCAGAGCCTCAAGGCCTTTTCTGCTTCTCACTCCGCCCTGTTGGTGAGTGGACAAGGGGCATGGGAGCGGGAGAAGATCAGTGTGTGCACAAGAAGCTGGGACAGCACATGGTCAGAACAGCTGACATAAAGGGATATTCCACATCAGAGGACATCAATGCTAGTACATAAAGTAGGGGCAAGTTGGCCGTAAGGGGTGGATTCCTGCTTGGACATCAGTCAGTGAGTGGTAAGCAATAGCATTGAGCATCATTTCCCTTTTTCTCGCATTTTGTTTCTCTTAATTACTAGTATTACACTTCATTCTTCTTACTATTATTATATTTTGGTTTTGTCTAGTTACTATGCTTGTTCTTATCTTAATGCAGGAGTTTTGGTTTTCTTTTCTGATTCCCCTCCTCATCCTACAAGAAGCATGTGGAGGGGTGGTGAGTGAGAGACTGCCGAGTGCTTTGTTGCTGGCTAGCTAGGCTTTAACCACAAGTACTGGTTAAGTGTTATAACATTGAGTTGGGCTATTTTTAAGGTACATATTGAATTTAAAGTTGACTTGAGAAGAGGTTTGTGAGGTTTTTTTTGCCCCAAGAGGGAATACTGGACCTACTGTTGAACTTCTTGATACTTATTTTCTCTTTTGGTTTACTTTTCCCAATGAATAATTTTGAAAATTTTTTTAGAAAGGCGAAAGAGGCAGAGCAGTGGTTTTGTCAGCACTTACTAAAAGGTTGCGACTAAACTCAAGAGAGGATTTGATCCTTAATAAATTAGGCCCAGCTGTGACAACTTTTTAATCATTTGCTCCACAGAATGGAATGCAAATGCAGGAGTTTAAAGTTTCAGAGTATTAATAACAATACCACAAATACCTAATATAAAAGACCTTTGAAAACCTACCCATCCATCATTTAATCACCTGAATTTACCCATGATGGATCCAAAGTTTAGAACATATTCCTAGAAGTCAGAACATATTTTTGTTTCAAGACATTACATTTCCATTGTAGTTCTACTGACATTGCCCATCTTTTGTACAATGCCGTGGAGAAAATACTCAGTTAAAAATCTTTGAGTCATTCCTCCATCAGGGAGGAGTTAAACCTATGTTTCTCAGTAAAATTTGATATCTGACCACTAGCAAATTAAAGAAGAAAATACCTACTGATTCTGTTAAGATCAGGCATCAGCAGAAAGGAATGAACAATTCATGTGATTAGTGAGATCCTGACTGACTGCAATCATCTTTCTTCAGCAGAGAGTGAGAAGCCTCATTTCTAGCTGAGTTTTAACATTTTTCAGGCTGAATTTTGGAATAAGATATCTAAACATGTTTTTGTGATGCACATCTTCTCCTTTGCAAAGAAAAATGCATTTCCATATAGTTAAATTAAATTTATAGTAGCAGTAATTGTGTTTTCATCAATAATTGGTAGAAGTATGAACAGAAATAAATTTCCTTTACAGCTATTTAGCTCTTTACTCACTGACATTCCTGATTTTGTAAGACAACAGTGGTTTTATTCAAAATACACAAGATCTGAATTTAAATGTAATGAGACAAAGAGTTGCTTCTTGAAACATCGTTTCTTTGCTTTATATGTCAAAAAGCAGCACAATAAATGTGCTACATTTTTGTTAAGTAGTAGGGATGACATGCGACACAACTAATCCCACCACATTGAGGGTCATTTTAGGATCTGTGGCATTGTTTTGAGCAGACATAAGAAAACATTTTATTTGTTGAGTTATGGTATGATGCTGATGTTTGATTGTAATATCTCAAAGAAATTCAGTTTACCAAGACATAATTCCTTCTGCAACATTCACTAATTCTTGGGATTACATCTATTTCAGTTGGTAAAACTAAGTTCCAAGATCAGCACACGTTGTAATTTAAAATTGATCAGATATCAATGTAATTTTAGTATTGGAGTGTATTTCACCATAATTGTTTAAAACAAACAAAAAAATCAACAACCTCTTCCCCTAAATGTTAAAATATCTAGGGAGAATATGTGCATTATACTCTGATTACCCATGGAGGACCCTCCAGCTTAGGAGTGGAGAGTCAGTCTCTTAGAAGATGAATCCATTACAAATAGGTTACTGCACACATTGCTGCTTTGAAAGAAGGACATTATTTTTGCTCATTACTTTTCTTCTTTAAAAAAAAAAATTAAAAAAAAAAAAAACAAACAAACATAGCTATATTTCCTCAGGACATGTAAGCCCAGAAATGGGTATCCAATTCCCAAAGAGTGCAAGGAGTTTATGTCATATTTTTAGTATTTCCTAATGTCATTTCAGGCAATGCCCTACTGAGAACAGAAGACATTATCCCGTTCCAGGAAGCCTTTTTTTCTTGTGTAGGAAGCCTAATGTAGAACTGTAGATTTTGGTCAGAAATCTGGTGCTTAAGAATTGTGTAATTCAGCCTTGCGAAGCTGTAGCTTCAAAGATTTAACTCTTATTTTCATTACAGCTAAAAACTCTTTCAGCAAGTAGAAACAACATTATAAAAGTATTCACTCTGAAGAGTTTCTTTGGTAAAAAATTCACAAATACTTCAGATAACTGAAGCAAGATGGAGCTTCAAATGATTTTGAAGTTTCAGACAGAAAACAAAAACTTAAGTTTCAGAAAAATGTACTAGCAAATCAGCATTTTTACATAATTAGTTTCTTTGTCTTTATTTGGAATGCTTTTCAAAACAGTCTACTAAGCATTGAAGCTGTATGGTGCACGCAGTTTGATAATGGTCTAAAAAATGAGAGCTTAAAATTAAAGAAATGCTGTTTAATCATTAATAGTGCTAACTGAATCACTTTGATTAGAAAAAGAGCTCCTAAAGTTTCTCAGTTGTCATTTATTGAGCAATATTTGCAGGATATAACATTTTCCAAGCATAATGGTCTCCGGTTGGAATCAAGGTACTGATTGAAACCACCAAGGAGATGGTTTCAAGGCTATGAATTTGCTTTTGCATCATTAGCCAATATTTTTTCTTTTTTTCACATTGTTTTGTTCTGCCAGAAGCAAGGACATCTATGATCAGTGGCTTGTTTAAGGCTGAAACCAAAAAAGACAACCAAAACAAACTATGATCTGGAAACAGAGTCATGAAATGACAAGTGTCTTGCAGTTTAAAAAAGCAGTGAAAGTGTATGGTATGGTGTTTGGACACGGGTAAAGGTTACACAGCAAGGTACACTCTGGAACAAGTGTCAGCTGAAATCCAAATACACACAATAGCTGTATAGATACCCATAAATAAAATATATCTTAATCAAAGTATCTGGAAGACTCCCTTAAATATCAGTGATTGGGATAAATTTACTGCCCCTTTCATATCCCTGTCCAATAAGGCTCATGCATAATTCTTCTACAGAGAAGGTTATTTGAATCTGAGCTGCAAAAGAAGGCTTTAATTTATCCAGCTTTCCCTGTTAAGAGAAGGACTCTTATTTTAAACTGTGAGTGGATCTAAATTATTGATATAGGTGAAAGCTGCAATGTTAAACATCTGCATCAACTTAAAATTCTAAGCTAATTTTTATATTGTTGCTAACAGGTTACATTTTCTATGAAACTGATTTTATATTTTCATTGAAGTAGAAGGTGCTTAATTGGATTCTTCTCTCTCTAAATTTATTAAGATCTTGATTTGTATCTTTGTGTTTGTGAGAGATTGGACCAGACTGCTGTTTTAATTTATTTCCTTTTTTTACTTAATAAATAGGAAACAAGAACCAAATATTTAGCAACATACTGGTTCACAACAATTTTATTCAGCAAAAGGATAACACAAGAGGGTTTCCACCGCTACATTCTGAGATGGACTGACATTTAGCAGTGAACAACCTTTCTATAGCTCAGGCACTGTATTAAAAAGGAGAATATAAAGGACATCATTAGAATTGAGGAGTGAAAATGTTACTCAGCATTTCAATTGCTGAGCTACATGAGTAGCAGTAAGAAATAATAGACACAAATTAGCACTATTGAATGTTCCTAAATATCTATTCATCAGTCTTGAAAAGCGATTTGTGTTTGGATACTGTCATGAATTTGAAAACATTCAAATAAGCTTACTGTTCTATCTCAACTTTTTAAAATTCTGTTTCCAAAGAATTTTGTCAATGCAAAATTATGAACACTGAATGTTCTCATTAGTTTGATTGCAACCCTATTAGCATTGTTCTGGTTTTTTTAGATGCTTTGGGTATGTATAATTTCTTGAAATCACACTCACAATTTACAGTTCAACAAAATAAACAGCAAAGCACCTTCCATAAAATTTGATATTTTTAATTAGCCCACAGAGACTGTGAATACTAAATGCATTGTAGACTCCAATAAATCAGTTAGGGCATGCCATTAGTGAACATGGTAGCCTTACAGTGTACATAAAATGATTGCTATATTGTCATCATTACAAGAAAAGGAAAGTCCGTGTGTTACAAATACAATGAGTCCTAAAGATGCTGATGAACTTGCATGGGATTTTTATTTCAGTATTAGAATTGAATAATGTTTATCATCCTTCCTTTATCTATTGCAAATAATGTCTTAAACAAAGCTATATTTTCCTCTCTGTCTTAAGAGTTAATTGAAAGAAAGTGTAGGGATATTGCCATGAAGAAAATGTGTTTACCGTTGACTACACTGTCGGGGGCCGGAAGGGAGAATGAAAAATATTTTTTAGGCTAGGCTTTTCCTCTTGTTTTCTGGACTCTAAGTCAAGCTTTAAAAAAAGAAAAAAAAAATAATGCAAAACAAAGCCAAAGACCAAAAGCCTCAAGAAACCAAACAGTACATCTTGGGGGCTAAGTTGTTTTTATCATGGTAACAGAGATATTGCTGTATGGATTTAAGCTGCCACATTTACTCACATGTACTGATAAATCTGTAATGGCTGAAAGACAGCAATTGATTTATGAGTTTGTCTGAGTGGAATGGAACCATTGAAAATGTCCTTATTAAATATCTGCAATTTTTCACAAGGACTTCCTGTCCTTAATAAATTTGAGAATAAGTTTTATTTCATTCAGAATTAATGTAGTTTGAAATTTACATGAGTTTCAATTCATGTCTCCAGGAGGTCTGTTGACATTTTCAGTAAAACATCTAAGCTTATGGAAAAAAATGAAAATGAACATGGAAAATAAGATAAAATTTCCTTAATGTTCACAATTAATCAAAATAAATTAAACTTGGAAAATATTAAATTGGTACAGGACCAAGCTACTCACTTCCTAACATCAATAGCCAATATCATTACTGTAGCTGAAGAAATATGAGTATTATGTTGATGAAGATGTAGGTTTCTTGAATATGTACTCATTTTGACAAATTCTCTTTTCCCTTGTTGTCACCTTTTCACATTGCAACTGGAAAGACATCCTCTGTGGGATATGAGGATAGTATACTAAACACATATCTCAAATGGTATTTCAAGGGAGAAATATGTCTTCCACCCTGATCACAATTTTGACTGATCTTGTAAAACTACATGTAACATGAGATATGTACACACCTTCTTAGAACAGTGTACACTTCTAGAGAAAAATAGTGATTATAAATAAGAAAAAGATTTCTGAATAAGAGAATAAATACCTTGTTCCTTTAAAATAATGCCACATTTATACTTAAAGAAATAAAGAAATGTCATGTTTTTATCTTATTTCACACAATTCAGCCTTAGATATCTTAATATTACTGTAGCAACTTTATTAGAACACAGAAGTAGAAGAAAGTTTTCTTCTTGTGCTATACAGAATTTACTTTTGGGAAAAAGTCGTGAAATTTTTTGTCCACAGTTAAGTTGGTTAGAATAGGAAATAAAATAACACAACAGATTATTGCCACGTCAAAGATCTCTGTTCATTCTCTTTCACTTCCCTGTCCAATGTCTTTCCTAGCTACAGCATGCAAGAAAGGGTAATGATGTGTAAGGAAAACTAAAGTGCCAAAATTCACCAGATTCACATCAAAAAAAAACCACACTAAAATCCAATAACAAAAACAAGGGAGAGTTTGAAGAGAAGATTGGTTTGATTTATGGAATTAACCTCATATACATGCTCTGAAATTCAAAATCAAATTAATAATATGACTATTTTTTAAATAAATCCAACAACGTATCTTCAAGTGATAGCTTCCAATTAATACAGAATCTAGGCATATGTTTGTGTTGCAACAAAGAAATGATTTTAAGTAAAGCAGTAGTATAAAGCATAGTTCTGCTTTCATTTTATGCATCACACTGTAAGTAGCCCAAAGCCAGTTAAAATATGAAGTTTGACTTGCACTGTCAGGATATATGTTCTGTTTATTTTCTTTAACAGATGCTGTACTGACATTTCAACTGTCAGTTGAAAATGAAACTGCAAATGGAGGAAATTGCATCCACTTAAAGACTAATACAGTGGAAAAAAGCTTCATTCATTAGGAGAAAACATTTTGGAACAAAAATGTTGGGTAGTATTTGGGCTCTATGGTAACTGATACTGCAGAATTTTTCTATTTGGAGGATAAAATATCATTCAAAGAATTAATGCAGGTAAAAGTTAAAAACATGAGACTAAAAATTGAACATTAGAAGATCATAAATTTCAATGCCTTATGTCTTATCCATAGCCAATACTATTTGAAAGATTCTTATTTGCTTCAATGTCTGATATGGTAGGCCTTTGCTTGCTATTTCAAGTCACTGTACAAAACCTTGAGATGCTGGACAACTGTGCAAGAAAAAACTGTATTAAAAATCTACTTCTTATGGACGGCAGTTGCCAGCCATGGATAACAGCTCATGCAGACAGAGGGAGCAATCATCAAAGCTGAAAATGCCTCCATCCATTACCTGATGTATATCACCGAATCATAGAATTAAGGTTGAAAGAGAACTTTGAGATAATAAACTCCAACCATTAACCTAGCACTGTCAATATCACTACTAAACTCCATCCGTAAGCACCACATCTGCATGTCTTTTCAATATCTCCAGGCATGGTGACTCAGCTACATCCCTGGATAGCCTGTCTTGATGAATTAATCTTTTTTAAAAACCTAGAAATATATCAAATATATCAATATATATATTCAAAACCCAAGATATATAACAGTATCTAATCACATTGCTTTCATAATCCTGTACAAACTTCAGCTGCACAGCAATATGTGGATTTGGCTGAAGATTAATCTCTGTTTACACGTATCACGTAATTCTGTCCCTTTTCCATGAAAGAGAGCATGGAGAACTCCAGACACATGAGATAAGCATGTTAATTTTTACAGTAATGGGGCAGATTTAGTTAATAAATGCTTTGTGAAACAATAATGCTGAGAGAAAGGCCTTCAAGTACCACTTGGAGATCACCTCTTCCTCTCAGCCAGACAAGCAGTTCAGTTGAGTATCTTCTCTCTAGACACTCTTCTGGGATTTAAATCAAGCTACATAGTCATCTATTTCATTTCATATGTACACAAGAGAAACCAAGCAGAAGCGCTTTTTGCTGTATTGCTTCCTCTACTGCCAGAAAACTCTCTGTCACTCCCTTTTCACGCAGCTGCTGTTGTTGACAGATTAACACCTGAGAGAATAACACTGGAACATTCAGGTGTGTTTCTCACTCTTGCCATGCCAAATATATGTTTGAAATTGTGAACTCTGATTTTATTCCTACCTGAACTCCAGCTATTTAAATACTCAATATATGTCCCTATAAAAGCAATACTCTCAGATTCTGGAGTAAAACGTTAAAACAATAGTCCAATACTTATGCAAAATTTTACAAGCACAGGAAATACAGAGGTACTCTGTAAAGGTGAAACAAATTCAAAGACATGAAGATATGGAAACCTTAGATAAATGAAAACCTTAATTCTATCTGTAGCAACACCACAACAACACCACACAATTCTCAGTTATGCACAATGGTATTTCTGTTCCCAGATTAAAGTAAACTAGATTTTAATACCAAATTAAAATGTTTTTCTCCATGAGGACAACAAATAAAACAAAAGTCTTAGCTCCGTATGACCTATTTCATGTCTGCCTTTTAGAGTCAAGACAGCACTGCTGAAATTCCCCTTTGTGTCCTTAGCTGGCATTCAGAAGCTGGCAGGGAAGAGACTTACATTTCACAGATGAACACTTTTGGTTGCAAAGGGACCTGCACAAAAGAGAATTCTCCTGTTCTTAGCCATGGTGAATAAGGTATCACTTCTTCAGGGTAGAAAGAGAATAAACAGAATGGAGTGTGTTAACTAAAGAAAGACTGGTTCCTCTTTGAAAGAAATAACATCCTGTCAGAACAAAAGTCAGGATTTAGCAGTGTCATACCATCTTCCTGGTAAATTTAATCTAGAAGTCAAAACGATGAAATCCTCTTGATTAGCGTGTAATTTAGGTTATAGAATGGCTGTTGATTGTTTTATGCAGACTGGGAAAAAGTTGCTGATAAATTTATATTGGCAACATACAGTGTAACACGGAGCATTAAATGAAAGTTTAAATTAAAAGATTCTCAGCACTGACTGAAAAAAAGCTAAAGAATACATGGGTCAGAGAATTTAGCTACGGGGCATAATGAAACACACATAGATCAGAGTTCTGCATTTAGAGAGATAACTATTACCTCTAGGCCTGAAAAAAGTGACCTCTAGGGTTGAAGAAATGACATCCAGTGAGCAATAACATCCACTAATTTATACAGTGGATTTTCTTTGTTGATGATTCTTTCATTTCCCTCATGATGCCCTTTACCATGTTTGAATAAAACTCTATGTGATACCACATCTCATAGCTCAACAGGGATAACACTAAGACTGACAAGGGACAAGGAACAAACACTGAGAGCAATAAGCTCAGTATCAGTTATCATTTTACTAATACACTTAAGAGACACAGCGTAGTTCAACAACTCACATGGAATTACTAATGGCCCTGTCACACATGTCACCTAAACTCTTCTACATGCTGTACTTTGTCTGAGTTGTCTGTTGCCATAGAATCTGATCTAAACTCTTTCCATCTGACATGCTTATGGTTTCCTTCATGTACTTGTTCACTACTTCATCTTAGTCTTTATACTGTGCTGTGCAGACTGACTGTCTAAATGCGATTTGTTCTATCCCTTTTAAAGAGATAGGTGGAGAAGACAAGAAAATGAAGAGTAAAGTGCCTTTGATAATTCAAGAATCTATGTTCTCAATATCCATAACACATGCTTAGCCCTTGTACTGAGTGTTCGTGCCCAGGCAGTGGCAGTAGAGGACTGAAGTGGTAGCTTCTATGAGGAGAGACCAGGCTACTCCTGTGCTCCAACTGACCCATCACAGCACACAGCTGAGTCCCTCAGCCAAGATGGCAGTATCTCTGTGGAAACATATTAAAGAAAAGATGAAAAACTGCACATCAGAGAGAGTATCAAGGTGGGGTGGTTGACTGTGTACAAGAAATAACGCTGGGGACATCAAGTCAGAGAAGGAGGAGAAGGAGGTGCTCTGTGTCTGAAAGCAAAGATTCCCCACAGCTTGTGGAGAGGATCACACCAGAGAAGACACACGTCATTTCAGCTCCTAGAAGACCAGAACACCAGAGTCCTTTAACTCCTAAACCTCTATCATGTGAATAGATTACAAGTTACTCATATCAGTAAGAAAATATAACATTTAGGTGATATATATACAACTCAGAACCGGGACTCCCTATATTTGGCTATTTGGTCTTATAAGAATGAAAACACCATGCATTCCATCCAGACTGAATTTCACTATCCTATTTTGGTTACATTTTCCCATCAGTTCTAAAAAAAACCCAAGTAATCTTAATTATGTGAATATAACAGCAGATAAAATGCAGCCTTTTACATGTTGTTTGCTGTTAAATCCAGAGTGTCTTTTCTAGCTATAAAGTTATTTTTCTATCTCAATCCTTTGTTTTAAAATGTTATAGTGTCATGATTTGTCCCAGCTAGCACAGCAACACCACAACAATCTCTTGCTGGGGGCCCCCCATTCACCCCCACCCTCGTTAGGATGGCAGAGGCCCCAGCGAAATGAGAAGAAGAAGATAACCAGGGTTGAGAAAAGGACAGGGAGGGCTCACTGCCAATTACGGTTCCGGGCAAAACAGACTCCAGTACTTCACTTAGAGAGGAAAATAGGAAAGTTTCTTCTACTACCTACAAAAAACAGAATGGAACAAAAAGCCAAAAGGGAGTAGGATGATGAGAAAATTACAACCAGCATTTTAAGCTCTCCCTCCCCCAATCCTCCTTTCTTTCCAAGCCTAACTCACTGCTCTCGATATCTCTATCTCCTCCCCCCTCAACAGTCAGTGGAGCAGTGAATGGGGGATGTGGTTAGTCTCTTGCAGATGAACTCTGACACTCCTCTCTTCTCAAAGGAGGACGAATTCTTCTATTCTTCCCCTGCTCTGACACAGGGTCCCTCCCAGGGGACACAGTCCTTAATGAACTTCTCTGGTGTGGGTTCTTCCCAGCAGCTGTGGCTTCTGCCCAGCAGTTGTGGCTTCTGCCGATACAGGGTCCCCCACACAAGACATAGTCCTTAATTCATATCTCTCCATGGTTGCAGCTTCTGCAGATACAGGGTCCTTCCCTTTCCACATCAGAAAGTGGCTTGGATGAGTGAGGAGGCCCGAGAGCTGGCTGAATGACAGAGCACAGAGGGTGGTGATCAATGGCACAGAGTCAAGTTGGAGGCCTGTGGCCAGCGGAGTTCCACAGGTATCAGTTCTGGGGCCAGTCTTGTTCAACATCTTCATTAACAACCTCGATGAAGGGACAGAGTATACCCTCAGTAAGTTGGCTGCTGACACCAAACTGGGAGGACTGGCTGATTCCCCAGAAGACTGTGCTGCCATTCAGCAGGATCTCAACCGGCTTGAGTGTTGGGCACAGAGGAACCTCCTGAGGTTCAACAAGGACAAGTGTAAAGTCCTGCACCTGGGAAGGAACAACTTCAGCACCAGTACAGGCTGGGGATCTATCTGCTGAAGAGCAGCTCTGCAGAGAGAGACCTGGAAATCCTGGTGGATAATAAACTAAATATGAGCCAGCAATGTGCCCTCATGGCCAAGAAGGCAAATCAAGAAGAGTGTGTGGCCTGCAGGTCAAAGGAGGTTTTTCTCCCTCTCTACTCTGCCCTCCTGAGGCCTCATCTGGAATCCTGTGTCCAGCTCTGGACTCCTCAGCTCAAGATGGACAAGGAACTTCTGGAGACAGTCCAGCTCAGGGCCACTATGATGGTCAGGGGACAAGAACATCTTTCATACGAGGAAAGGCTGTAGGAACTAGGGCTATTTAGTATAGAGGAGACTGAGGGGAGATCTTATTAATATTTACAAATATCTAAATGGTGGGTGTCAGGAGGCTGGAGCATTCTTTTTTTTCTGTTGTAGCTAGTAACAGGACAAGGGGTAATGGGATGAAGCGGGAACTCAAAAGGTTCCATTAAAATATAAGAAAAAACTATTTTACTGTGAGAGTGACAAGAGCAGTGGAACAGGCTGCCCAGAGGGGTTGTGGAGTCTCCTTCCTTGGAGATCTTCAAGACCCTCCTGGACATATACCTATGTGATCTGATCTAGGTGAACCTGATTCTGCAGGGGGATTGGAATAGATGATCTCTAAAGGTCCCTTCCAACCCTACCATTCTATGATTCTGTGATTCTATGAAAAGAATCACTGCCCCTGGCACAGGATCTACTTTAGCAAAATGAGTCTCTGCCTCTGTTACAGGATTTTTAATGAAATGCAAACAAGTCTCAGCTTCACCAGTCCTTTCCGTAGAACGGAGCGGAGTCTCTGCTCCAACACACCCCCTCCTCTCTTTCTTCATTGACTTTGGACTCTGCTATCTCTCTCTTCCCACTCCTTGCATCACCACCAGCTGGCAAAGAAGAACAAAAAAGAAAAAAGAATGCAGCCTCCTCTTCTGGTTTCTTCTTAAAAAGTGATCATGAGTCTAAGTGGCTCAGCCCCAGAAGTGGGTCTGAATCAGAGTTGGGAAGAGTTTTGAGCAACTTCTTACAGGAGCCATCTTTACAGCCCTTTTCCCTTTACCAGAAAAGTCTGTCAAGTCAAACCACAACAGAGAAGTTCAGACAAAAGGCTTACTTCAGCACTGCAGTAGAAGATATTGCTTTCTAGGTTCAGGGGTATTTCAGAGTTCAAAGTAGTGTTTACTTGATCTAATTAACAAATGAGTATCTCAGTTTCATCATAGGACTATTGTCTGCGTTTTCCTACTTTCTAACAAAAATCCATAGGAGGAAACATTCCTGCTTCTTTTTCACTCAGAATTTGTGATTTTAGTGTCTTCCCCTGAATGTTTTTAATGTCTAGCTCCATAACAAGAAATTTTGTGATACTCATAAATCCTTACTAGGAATTGGTAGCTTTATGCAGTGTTAGACTCAGAAATCTAAACCAAATAAAATTTGGGCATAATTTTCTCAAATCTTCAAAAGTATAAAATGCTGTGTTAAAAAACCCAACAGCAGGAACAGTCAATATATGTCATTATTTGTCATTGTAAAGAATGTATTTCTGAGGCAGCATAGTCCTTATACAACTTCTCTGTATAATTTACTGATATCCTATTATAAACACATTGTCTAATGATTTTATAAGAGCTTTGATCAGAAACAAAAATAGCTCAATTACTATTGATTGGGAAGCATACTGACCTTCATTCAGTTGCAGTTTCTGATGGCTGAAAAAATCTTGAAGAAATCTGCCTAAAAGATTTTAAAATGTAGACAGGTTCCAAGTACTGCAAATCTAATCAGAAAATAGCTACACTAATAAAGTCAACTACTTGAGTTATCAAAATACACTGTTCAAATTAAAAATATTTAAATGAAATTAAAACTTTTTTTAACTTTTTATTTATCAAAAGAAAATATTTGACTGGCACAGGCCACTTGGGAGGTTGTGGAATCTCCTTCTCTAGAAGTTTTCAAATCCCGTCTTGGTGCATCTCTATGTGAACTGATCTAGGTGAACCTGCTTTATCAAGGGGGTTAGATGAGATGATTTATAGAGGTCCCTTCCGACTACCACCATTCTATGATTCTATTAATCTATGAAATCTGTGTTGTCCCCCTATTCCTAAGAAGATGTTGCTATGGCAAATCAAAGTAGCAGACAGTGTCTTGGAATCTATTTCATGTCAGAAGAAATGAGAAGTGGAGAATTTAGCTCTCTGCTCTCTCAGTGACAATATTTTATCTGAGATTCCTTAATACAATATTAATTGAGGTCATATTCTTATTCAAGGTTCCTTACAAAGTTCCAGCTGCTACTCTGTTCACATATGCAAGTGAACTTAGGTATCTCCAAAGGAACATGCTGAAAGTCAAGATTTAGGAAAATCATCTATGGTGGAAGGAAGCTTATATGAGTCAGGAAAATAGGACAGTGTTTTCTAATAGGTTTGTTGTTGTTGTTGTTATTTTTTCTTTAAAAAAAGTACTATCAAATTCTCATCATGACAATTTGATTATTCTGTGAAAAAGGACTGGTAAGTGGATGTAAATTACTAGCCTAGGGGAAAAAAAGAACAAAAGGATTATCTTATATATACATTGGTCTTGATTGTGATGATCTACATATAAAATAATAACAGACAGAGATTCACAATCTGGAGGTACTAGAAATGAAATCGTAAAATGGTACATATATTACATGTCTTACTGTCAGGTCTCTAGAATAGATATCACCATAGTCTATACTATAGTACTATAGTACTATAAAAAAAAGTACTATATTTAGTTACTCTCTGAATTACTAAAGAACACTTTTGAAGAAAAAAACTTTAATTATTATTCATAATACTAAAAATAATTTTTCTGAAGAGAGTAAAGAAGTAAAAACCTAAAATTACAGTGCTGGAATTTTTTCCTCTTTACTATAGAGACATTGTAAGGAAAGCTATCTTTTCCTTTTTTAACAACTGTATGAACAGAATAGAATATGTTCTTATACATCTATGTTTCTCATACAGAAACAACAGAAACAACAAAGTTCATGCAGGCTGAATGAATAATGAATGACTTGTATTTATACAAATCGTTATTTACACAACTGTGAATTACATTATAGTATCAAGAAGGTTATAGAAACAAAGCTACAGTATAACACCGGTGAGTTTATTGTTTTGTGTAGAGTAAAATTTACCAATGATAATATATAACTCTTTTTTTATAGTCGATCCATAACAAATATTACTGATAATATGTATTTGTTCTATAATACTACTTTTATAGTTCAATAACAATGCAATGTAAGCTGTTGAAAAAAAAATTGGAAATATAAAAGTTATTCATTTGTCTGTTAATGCCTTGTCTATTAAAGACACGGAAATTTGAAATTTAAAATTTAAGCCTCATAATTTTTCAGTTCTAATAAATAATTCAAAAAAAATACTATCAGCTAAATAGCATCTCACCTGTAGAACTAGTGTTTCCAAATAAACATATGAGCTCTACATAGATTTATAGATAAACAGTCACTTTTAGTGTTTGAGAAAAAAAAGATTTTTAGAAATACTTGTAAACTTTTCATTCAATGCAATAAGAGATTTCACTATTTACATAGAAATGAATTCATTCTATTTTACCAATTTTTCAACCACATCATCTTACTGGGATATTAAAAAGCTGTGATGCCTCTCAGCTGTTCTGCTGAGAGATATCTCAAAGCTATTCTGCTCTGGATATTTTTTACTTCACTTTTCAATTACGGATGTTAACCCAAATTAAGATTTATAAACCTTCTACTTCAAACTTGCATTAGCTACAGTTTTGTTCATTCAGCAAAAAAACAGGTTACAAAGATTTCATGACAGCCATCTGGTTATATATACAATTTCAGGTTCGGGTTTCAAAGACTAAGAACTTACAGTGGAGTTCAAATGGAGCCTGATCACAAGAAACAGCACTCTCAAGGTTTTGCTGGCCATCAGGATGAAGCAAAGTGAGAAATAGGTTTCCTCTTGCTACATTACTGCGATTTGCTGCCAGATCATTACCTTTGAATTTTTGATGGATGAAATAAAAATCATCCAAGAACTTTGTATCAGAGTATTTAGAAAATTACTGGGAGACAAAGAATATGTGAAATTTTTTAAAGTTATGTTACTTCATTAAGTATCTAAATTGGCATCTCAAGTGCCATCCAATTTGAAAAAATCTCGATATTTTATTTCAATGGAAAAGCCCAGTGACTGATTAGACTCTTAGAAATTATATTACTGGTGAATGCTATGAACTTCAGATGGAACACCTTGAAGAACTAGATAGTCAGCTAATTACTATTTAAAAAAAAAAGAGGGTTGTGGGTAAACAGGGGGTAAAAAAGGGGGAAAAAATAAAGAATCTGCTCAGATAGCACAAAAGTCCATGTATTAAAAAGAAAACAGAAAAGATAAAACTTTGAAGTCAAAGTACAAAGGCTAAACTGCTGTGTTTATGTCAATAATTCTGATGGTATTTATGGGAAATAATTCATTTTCCTAGTTCTATGCAGAAAAAGAGACATCTGTCATGAAAGTCTTAGAGTTCTGTTAAGATTCAGGTACACAAACTGCAGATAGTCAGCTGAAATGCTGAGGAATTTGAAATGTGGTGGTTTTTTTTCCCCAACTTGACTAGGACTTAATATTTTTAAGACACAGTCACATTAGTATATTCCATAAGATAACTTTGAAATAGTGATGAATATATTTCAAAAGATAAAACTAAAACCCTACAGAAGGCAAGTAAAATTTTCTATTCACTGTGGTGATCATGCTTAAATGTAAACATTGCCATTATGAATATATTTATAATTTATCTAGTGCTAAATCCTGTGCCAGATAGTGGCTAGCTTTGATGAGAATATGAAACATTGTCCCAGGCTAATTTACTAGAACTTTCTTCTAAAGAAAGTTCAACGCCAAAGCCTAAGAAGTCAAGGCTGACTTGATTCCTCAAGTATGAAAATTTATTCCACCTAGAATGCCATTTTTTTATCTTACCTTATTTCTAAAGGATTGTTACTTGCAAAATTATATAGTATGGTTTAAATAACAGTATTGCTAAAAAAGAGTATTCATGTTTTTTAAAATACTTTTACATGAAAGGGAGATCTGATTTCCTTGTTCTTTAGCAGCAGTATTTTTCTGACCTTTTATTCTCTCCTCTGGGGTTTTGGGATTTTGTTCTCAAGAGGAAAAGAATCCCCTGTTCTATTTTTTTAAAAATAAAATGAATGGTTCTCCATTACATTAATGATTTTATCTGTCCTTAGTTTTACCAAATCTGAAATATTCATTTTCAGATGAAATGCAATAGATAAGATTGCAGCTAATGGTGTGCAATTTACTTACATAATAATATCATGTAATATTTTGATTATTATTTTCCATTCTATCCCTAATAGATCTTGTCCTGACATAAATCCCATAATACTGATCACACAAATATTTGAAACAACTAAGTGAATATTATTTGTCATAATTGGGAGACACACATACAATGAGTTATCTGTTTCAAGGATCAAAAATGCAAATGTTCACATGTGCAGTGGTTTGATATTTCTTATTAATAATAATATATTGTGCATTAGAAGTAGAATCATGTTCATCATAGCATTCAGATCCATCAACACAGATGAATGCATTTGGTAGGAAAAGAACAATTAATGCCTAAAAAAATACTACAATTATTATAAGTAAATCGAATTATTTGGAGTTGTA
The DNA here is from genome assembly GCF_028858725.1 of Colius striatus. Taxonomy (NCBI): domain Eukaryota; kingdom Metazoa; phylum Chordata; class Aves; order Coliiformes; family Coliidae; genus Colius; species Colius striatus. The sequence goes on from NC_084790.1 coordinate 31,756,157, forward strand.
GGTGTGGAACAGCTTCTAATAGAAGTTCTAGTCCATTAAAATATAAAGTTTCATTTACATCAATATGTTTGATTATTAATCAAATGACTGAATGGCAAAAGGAGACAACAGATTTTCTACTGGGGTTAATCTATAATTTTATAAGGTATTCTATTTTCCTACTTGAACGTTTTAATTCTATATTTGTACCTTTTTTTTTCCCCTCATATCTCTCATTACAAATCTTATAATAGCCCAAGATTACAATAGTCAGAAAGGGAGCAGATTCAAGTTATTTCATCAGACTCTCACAAATCTGTTATGCCTCAGGTTTCTTAACCTGTGTTTTTGTCAGATATATCATTCTGAAAATCACACTTTTTGTATTAATTTTCCCTATTTTCTATTCTCATTATGGTAACTTTTAGTTGAATTTGCCTGAAATCTATCTTGTAATTTCTGACTGTATAACATAAACTATAGTAATTATAGTTGGCTTTTTCAATAGTCTTATTGATCAAGTACAAAATATTCTAAAACATCAAGAAAATCTTTTCTGTCGTCTAATTTTATGTAATGACTTGAAATATGGTGAGATTAGTAGCTATATAGCCAAACAAGTACTGGAAAGTGCATTTTGTTGTTTATATGAGTAACAACTATATTTTGCCAAGTCAACAACTTTTGATTGTCATATTTGGTGAAAATGTCAATATCTGAAACAGTATCTGAAAAAAGGCTAAAAAAATACCATTTGTAAATTATTTTCAAAGAATTAAAAATAGGTAGATAAATGCTTTAAAGACAAAACCTGTTGTTAGGTCTGCTTCATCCTCTCATGTTTCCATGATGCTGCAAGGACTTCTTAAAAATATTTCCTATAGGAATGGTACTTAACTAGCTTTCCAGGAAATAGGCAGGGACTCATCTACCACAGCCAACACGTCCCTAGACATTAGGCCTAAAAGCAGAAAGACTACAATGAGGAATAGATACCTTTAATAGTGATAGGAGATAAACAGATCTAGTGTGGGCATCCACGTTACACAACACTTTTTTTTCTTAATAGTCACTGAGACCAAAAACAAAACAGACTGGGAAAAGAAAACAGATCAGGAGTGAAATCATGAGGGAACTAAGAGTCTTGTTGAGTTTGCACCTAGTAATATAGGGACAAATGGAGAAAGCTTGAACAACACTTAGGGAACACTGCAGTCTGATGAAAAAGAAAATACTCAATGGAACACAGAAGATTGTGAACGATCTGAGGCCAAAGAATAAGTACTTCAATATTACAGACCTAAGTCACACAGGAGAAATGTAAACCTAGTTTGGATCTAAAATGAAGTAGTTCAAGTGTGGCTGCTAGAAATGCAGAATTGCATTTTGTCAAATAATCCAGAGTAAGCCATTCAAATATGTCACCTCTTCCAGGCTATTAAATGGGAAGAACAACCCTAGAGAATCCAAATACTAAAAGAAAATCTATGAGAAACAAAAATCATGCAGTGCTCAGAATCAGAGTTCACAAAATGACAGCACATGAATCTGCCACATGAATCCCCAGCCAAGACAATATACAGTATTTGAAGAAAAATGAAAGAACTACAGCAAAATGTATCATTGTGCAAATTCCAGCACAGATCGTATAACAAGAAGGATATTAGTTCAGAAGACTCCTTAAAAAAAAGCTGAAGGTAGTGTTGAAGCAGAGTAAGGAGTCTAGTAAGTTTAGCACAGGTGAATACAGTTGATACAGTTGTTTTTGTAACAGTGGATTAGTACTGAAATTGAAACTAAACTAAATTAAACAAAACTGGGCAGTAGAAAGGAAATAGGTGAAACTCAAGGCTCAAAAACTTATCTTTCCTAAGCGAGTTTTGTGTTAAAAACTTGAGGAAGAGCATGTATTCACTTTATAACAACACTATGGAAAAAGTAGCAATTATTGGATTCAAAACATGTCATGTTCACAGATTTTGCAAGAGGTTGTTCTCACTGACAGAGCAGATTCCTCAACTGTAGACAAGTTCAAAGAGTAATTGCTCTCAGAAAAAGGGAAACTGTCAATGAGTGCAGTATAAAGTTAAAGGGATCCAGTTTTCTGCCCGTATGAAAATTATTTTGACTATAACAAGGAGAATAAAAGAGGAATTATAGAGCAAGTAGAAAAAAAGAAAGGGTTTTTATATTATTTGGTCACTCTAGTAAAAGTAAAGGAAGCAAGTAATGAAGAAAAAAAGAGTGAAGCTTTGTCTTTTAAATATGCTAAAATATTGCAAAATAAAAGTCTGAAAAGATAAAAGTGTTCTCACTACTTGTGTATAGAAAATTCTGGAAGAGATATTTTAATCCCAAGTGTGAGAAACTAAGAATCAGGGTATTGTTTATTGAAAATTTATGTTGGGCTCGATGTAAAGGTTAAACAACAGAAGACAGGAAGTTGCTTATGCAAACAGCTACCAGACATCCTTGTGTGAGATAAGATAACCGCAATGGCTTATACAAAACGGATATCGATTGTGCAAGCAGAGGATATACTGGTCAAAGATAACTATAGAATGTCCTGAGGAACTGGCAGATGTGGGACGAACGACTCCATATAAAGACATACAAGTGAGAGATCAACTATGGAACAATGGAGGAAGACCCCTTGCTCAACAACCACCGGAAGGCGGAAAACGACCCCCTCACAGAAAAACGACCATCTCACAGCAACTGGAGCACGCGCAGAATACCTACATTACTTCACGGCCACGAATGTAAAATGTATAAAAAGGGACTGTTCAAACTGATCAGGACGGCAGTTGGCGGAGCGCAGACTCCCCTGTCGTCCAGCGCTGTCTTTGCTCATATTCTACTTGCTACAATTAAAATTATAATTGGATTATGATCCACTGTGGTCTTAATTTATGACACCAAGTATTTTATAAGGCTTCATGAATCAGCATGGTTCTGGATAATGACAGAGAAAAACAGTTTGCATTTTCACACTTTCAACATCTGCTCTGAGGAACAGTTTCTTCAGATAATACACACAATAATTCCTAGGAAAAAATTAACCATTCTTTAATTATATAGAAGGTGGTAAAGTTCAGTAAACTTTCATTTTAATTGTGAAGGAAAAACAGTAGATGTCTTTAAGCAGACACAATAAACACGTCTAGAAAAAAAAAAAAAGGTAGAGCTGTTTGACTAACGTTTAACAAGAAAAAATAATTGCGTCCTGTAATACAGACTTACCATGGATATTAATAGAAAAAAGTACAACAAGGGGGATCTAGCACAACAAAGACCTTGCTAGCAAAGGCAAGGAAGACCTAAAACAGCTCCTTGGTGGAATAAACTTCTTCAGACCCGTCATCTGAGAATTGTGACAGATAAACATTTTTGGGTTTAACATTCAATCACAACACTGAGCTGATAAAGAGATTTCCCTTTTTAGAGGAACTTGCAGTAAAACAGAAAGAGTCAGTAAGAAGAAAATTAAATTTTTATAGTGTTGGTGAAGACTTTCAGAACACTATAAAAAAACTAATGATCAGCTGCATACAGGTTATATAGGTTTTGAAGCAAAACCACAAAGTGAATGTGTTACATACAAATGGAAAAGAAAGCTCTGGCCTTCTCTGAAATTTTTCTTGTGAGAGACTAATATTAAACCAAAACAACCTCTGTTTCCCACTGTCAGTAAGGATGAATGTGACATGGTAATCTTTTAATGGAACACTATTCACCACTTTAAGCAGTTTTCACTGTTGTAATAATCGTAAATACTATGACTCCTATGTGTTGCCTTTTGAGGAAAAGCAGTTGAGACATGGGCTCTTTGCATCAGCAAATTACAGGCTAGCATCAGGAAGCCACTGAAGTCACCTAGCAACAACTTTTTCAGGGATCTGTAAGAAAAAATCTAATATCAGAAAAGATATCCCAGATAAATACATAGATACATAATGAAGTGCAAAAACAAATCAGAAATATTACTAACACAAGATCTCAGAAACTATTCTTGTTTCTTAAAAATTACTTGACAGGAAAGTTTCACCACAGACAGCAGTGATGTTACAAGTTTGCTTTAGCAAGAATAGGCTCAGTGTGGAAAAAGAGGTCATACTGCCTACCTGACTCTCTTTTCCATACTGTGGCATGGTTCTGCACTAGAAGTGTGCTTTCCAGCTTATACGGAGGCACTGTCTTCGTACCACTCACAGGTTGATACAATGGGTAGAGGGATCTGTTGCTACATTGACATCAGTGATCTAGCTGCACAGTGACATTTCTTCACACTGTTATCACCTTCAGGGACATAAACAGTAGAGAGATGCAGCATGGTTTTTTTTTGTTTTGTTTTCAGCAGGGCAGGAACTATGCTGTACAGTGATAACTTGACCCCCAGACAATCACAATAACTACTCAGCATGCATGCTTTTCTAAAGGTAAAAGATGCTGCTTTGGGCCATTTCTCTACCCACACTAGGAAGATTTGATCAGCCCCTGTAAATATCAGCACCAATTTCTGTGTTCATGGCCAGAGGCAAATACTCATTGTGTCTTCTAATGAAAATAATTGTGAGGAGACAAAAGACAAAACAGAGACAGTGAGAAATAATATCAATCTTTTTTAAAAACCCTTAAACTACAAATCACTGTCTACAGTTCTCTCTTCATTTGAATAGAAAAAGGCATCTGACTCTAAATTAGAATTTAATTAATAATTCATCACAACTAATATATTAATATATTGAATATATTAATCAAATTTCACTCTTTCTATTTGATCTAATTTCTCAAGTATATTTGATATTGAAAGTAATTCATATATTTCTTTATTTAACTTTTTTCTTCTACACAGTAATCATAAGCAATATGGTAAAAACAAAAAGGCTTGTTGAGGCTTGAATTCCAAAACTGCATCTATTTAAGTTTTACAATCCTGCAACAGGACAATGTCTGTTCCATAACTAAATTTTAGTGCAGAATCTAAAGTTTTGTTACCTCATTCAAAAGTATCATTGAGACTAATATTGTGTCAATAAGACAAACATCTCTACTTTAATAAATCTGGTCAGCTCTGGTCACAATGAAGAATACTGAAAAGAACAGTCATGTCTGTAACAAAGGGGATTTGTTTATTCACTGGTAGTGTATCCTTGTAGAAAAACTGGTGGGTTTTTTTCTGTTTCATCTTTAAATGCTTTTGGAGCACAACTTCATGTAAAGTTAATATTTATTATGCCAGTCTGGACTATATTTTCTTCATATTCTTTCTTTTTTTCTGTTTTTCATTCTAACCAAATTGCTGAAGAATGTCAATGAGTTCCTATTTAAATCACATTTAATTTCATTGGCCTGGGGCCGTGTGAAGTGTTTTCACTCTTTTCATATCCTGCTTTCTCCCTAAAGGTGAGAGACATAATACCTTATGGTTTCATGCCCTGTTGACCTCTCTTCCTGCTTTTTCTAGTCTCTTTATATTTCATGCTTGACATTGCAGCACAGGGAGTGAATCCTGTGAATTCACAAGTGAAAGTGAATCCTGGAGAGAAACAGACCAGTAGGCTAAGAGTGGTCTTCTTTCTAATGCCTCCTTCTCATGCTGACCTCATTATTTCCAAATAATGATGCATGCAGCTGGAACTGTATGATGGGTTTGTGTGGATCTGCTTTTTGTTTAGTAATGAGGTGAGGGAGCTGCAGTGCTAGTCCCAGTAATCAGTCCTGAAAACATCCCCTGAGTCTGAGGTGCATCCACCTCCAGCCCAGTCAGGCCAATCTGTCACCCGTGTGATCACTACTTAAAAAGGGAAATCTGCAGTGGAAAAGAAGGTGGAGGAGTGTTGCAAGATGGAGATGACCATGCAGATCCTGCAGTCAGAGAAGGAGGAAGGAAGGAGAAGCACTGAACTTGGAGATCCCTCTGCATGCCATGGCAAGAAAACAAGTTGTGACCCTGCAACCTGTGAAGGGCACTGGCAGGCATGAGAACCACTGGCAGCTCCATATGAGTGCATCTGGATGGGCAAGAGACTGTGTGAGGAGGTGGCCGTGGTGGAGAGCCTGTGGGCCACAGAGCAGACCCACATTAGAGGCAGAGAGAAGCTGCAGCCCTTTGGATGAACACAAGTCAGACCAGCCCTTGCAGGGCTGCCAGTAGTGTGAGGTACTCTGTGGAAGTGCAGGCAGGACTGACGTGGAGCCCACCTGCCCTGAGGAGAGACAAACAGAATAGCAGAAGCTATCAGATATAGACAGATTGAAACCCCCATTCTCTGCCCCCCTCAGCCATTCAGCGGGGGAGGACAAAACGACACAACGATCAGGGCTCTGAGCCAGGGAAGACAGGAGGGGTGGGGAGAAGGTGTTCTTAAAAGGCTGGTTGTGCTCTTCATCATTGTACTATTCTGTCTGTTTTTCTGTTTGTTATGTTTTGGGGTTTTACGGTTATGCTTTGACTGGTGGTGGATTAAGTAATTTTCTGTTTCTTCTCCAAGCCAGTAGCCTGGTCTGTTTTGTCTTGTACAATAAGTAGCAATTATGCCCTCCCTGCCCTTTGGCAATTCTCAAATTTGTGGTACTTGAGTCTAATCATGGTCCTTATTCCCTTGATGGGCCTAAACTATGACATATTGCTACCAATAATAAAGACAAAAAACATTTTGCAAAAAATATTCAGTCTCATGTTAAACTCATTTCATCAGAGTCAGAGAAAATTCTCTGCAGTACAATACAGTGTTTTAAATTCATTTAGAATCTATCACAAGGGTGCATTAAATTAATAGAGTAGACATTCAATATATTCTCGTGTGCTTTGGCATTTGAGCATTACATCATCTGGCCTCGCGTATATTCAAACAGACTTGTTCATCCTGTAACCACAAGATTCATTTGTCAAACCACAGGCCAATAAACTAAGAATTACCTGTTGCCTTGGACAGTGACAAAATGTCACATCCTGTTACCATTTTTTAAGTAATGAATTATTATCTATTTAGCAGCTCTCTTTACTCTTTTATAATCCTCTATTATGGACAAAGAATCTGAGTAAGACCAATAAAAGATAAGCCTTTTAAGAATATCTTCCTCAAAGTATATGTGTGTTGTAGAATTAATAATTTGAACATTTATGTGTGGTTTGACAAAGCCAGCTTTGTGCAAATGACAAGAGAAAACTTAGAGATCATCATTAAAAGTTACCTTTTTTTTCCTCCCTACAATTAAGTTCTGACTACAGGTGTATGTCTTATTCTTTCAGTTCTGTATATTAAGTTTATGAAGAACTGAGGTGGTACTTGCCAAGCAATTAAACTAATGGGAGACTGGCTAATGAAATATCACTGGGTCTTTTATTTGCTTCCACCTTTAAAAGACTTATAAAATGGAATTCATGATATATTTTTATGTATGACCATTCGCTGCAAAACCTACAGACAGATTTATCTGAAAGACAGTGATCCACAACAGTGAACAAGACAAAAGTTGACCTACTATCTGATGTGAAGGGAATTTGGCAAGTGCTACTAATGTTAGCTACCTGCAAAGGAGAATGAAGTTATGTTAAGATCAAATGAAATAACAGTATTTTCTTATACCATTTTCTATTTTGTAGTTTATTTACTATGTTTTTATAACTATAAATGCAACCATATAGAGTAAGTTTGAGAGGGACTAAAAGTACAAATAAGTATGAGACATATGGACACACCACAGAGACTCTGGGTTCCCCAATACGAGACACAAGCATACTAGAGAGAGCCCAACAAAGGGGCACCAAGATGATGAAGGAGCTAGAGCATCTCTTCTGTGAGGAAAGGCTGAGAAAGCCAGGACTGTCCAGAGAACAGAGGACTCAGGGAATCTCATCATACAAATACCTGGGTGTAAAGAACTAGGCTTTTTCCAGTTGTGCCCAGTGATGAGACCAAAGGCACTGGGACCAAATTGAACCAGAAGAGGCCTTGAACATTATGAAACACTGTGAGGAAATATGGAACATCAAAAATCAGTGTAAGAGTGATTCTGCTCATCCAGCCTATACTTCCACTTCTTGCTAATGAGGAAATTATGGGTGACAGCACTGAAAGCCTTCTTGAAGTAAAGATGGACAATATCTGCTACTGTCCCCTTGTAGTTCCATTGTACAAGGTTATTAGATTGGTCAAGAGAAACTGACATACAAAGATGTTACAGAGGTCTAAACTATCAAAACTGTTATCAAGCTAAAAATTTAGCTTCTCTTTATATCTTAAGTAATATTTGAGGAAAAAATAAATAATATCTTTCTGGAAGCTGTTTTTCCAGCAAACCATGCCCCTAGTGACTTTTGCATTAATCTGTAGTTTAAACAGAGACAAAGAAGAGCTCCGGAAGAAAAGGTATGTTTTTAATTATGTTTAGAACAATTGACAAAGTTATACATGCTGAACTACGTTTTCCTGGTTTGTGCTTCCTGTAGATAACTAACATTTCTTTAACAAGCATGCTCATACAAGCGTTTATAAAATAATGATGTACATCGTTTTGAATGCTAGTTCAATCATTTTGAAAAATCAATACAGAAGCAAATGTCAATTATGGAATATTATTTTGAAGCCATATAGAAGGGTTCAGGCTTGATAGCCAACATTTAATTAATAATAATATTAAAACATGAAAATTTGCTCTCTTTTCAAAGAAACAGGAAATTCATTTTAGTCAATAGTAAAACTGTTAAATCTCTGGTTGCGCTATACACGTGTACAACCAAAGCTTAATCTGAGCTAACTGAATTTGTCTCGTCATGAAAAAAAAGTAATCATAACTCAAAATCAGTTTTGGAGACCATGTTAATTCTCAGCATATCATAACATCAGAATAAGACAGATAAGGCTACTCATATTTTTTTTTCTGCAATACTATTACAGGCACTCTCCACTATTCCTAGCCTCTGTTGTGTAGTAGAAATCCTAATGAACATGTCTCTGAAGTCAGAGAATGTAAAAGGTCAAAGTATATCACTGTTAATATTATTATGTCAATATGTCACTGTCAGTATTTCCTATTTTCTTCATCATAAGAAAGCTGCAGGCATGATTTTGTCCTGACTACTAGTCATAATTGCACTATTACATAAAAATAAAGAAGGACCTAATTCTATTATGAAACCAAAATTAGACACACTGTGTTCCCAAGTACAATAGCTTAATTTTGAAACACGTAGTGCCTCTTGGATTCACTAGCTAGAACCCCTAATAGGAAGTAGCATGATTAGTAGCAGCTCACCTCAAGGTCTCCATCTTCTCTTAAAAAAATTATTCCTTCAACTCTATGATATAGAGCACTTGCTGCAATCATCCTCTGCATTTCAATTTTCTCTTTTTCAATGCATCAAACTTGCTACTGTCAAAAGCATATTATTTTCTTGCCATGCTTATTGAGTTAGTTGCTCTTTTACAGCCAATTCCTGGCTTCTCTTAGCAGGAAAATTCTAACTTTTGGTACTCGTTTTTAAGGCTTGTTACAATATTGCTTATTCTCACCTACAGTTCAGTTCTTCTGTCCTACTACACACCTAGTGAGATAAATATACTTACTACAATTGTCCTGGTTAATTTTCTCATTCCCTTTTCTCCCTTTCTGCCTAGCAAGAACATAACTTCGAATCAGAAAAGAGTCCAACTAGGTCAATACCTGAATTCTAGCATTGATAATAAATGTCATCCTCTGGAAGAGTAAAAACTGTGAATGTATATAATTCTGCTCTCAAGTGCTCTTCACATTTTGAGATACTCTTACTCTGGCATTTCCCAAAATGTTTCTATATTTCATATCCTATAACTATCTCTCTTACAAATAGTTGTCCAATTTCCCTGGAGACTCGTGTAAACATCTAGTACTCACAATCATTCTTTGTCTGTACTATCTCCTTCACAAGAAACCATCTCCTCTGAGGTTTTTTAATGTCTGGTTCCTTTTGCCTGTATTAGGTGCACGCGCTATAAGCGTGAACAAGTGAACAAGTAACGTGAACAAATAACTGTTTGGCAAATCTATGTTAGTGATGATTCTGTAGACATTGATGGTGTCTCATTTAAGTCACCTTCTTCCTAGGTTAAGGCATTAGTTCCTCTTGCAAAATCCATCCCTTATGTTTGATTATCTTTTCTGTCCTTTTAGGAAGCTTTTCTATCTCTGCTGTAATAATTTTCAGGTGAGAGAATCAGAACTGTGTACAGTTATTCACAGTTAAAACCTCTTATTTAAATTAACAATAAGACACACAATTTGGTGCAAGGCCAGAATCTGGGATCCAAAGCTTCTTGGAAACAGTAAAACCCAGTAATGGGCCCCACAACTCTTTGCTTTTTCAGCTTCTTCTAAGTTCCTATATCTCAGTCTAGTCCCAGACAAAGTTAAACCAAACTACACTAACCTTAAAGAGTTGCCAGCACTTGTTCTACACATTCTTACTTTCTCTTTGTGTTCTTGGAAACTAGAGGCTCCTCCATCCTCATGTTCATTAACTCCCCAGATTCTCTTGAAATCATATTTCTTCCTGCATGTTCTCCCGGGTTAGGAAGGTGCCTTCAGCCTTCCAACATTGTGGCTCTGGCAGGATTCAATGACCACCAATAAAAAAAGTGTGTAGATTATTTGGTGTATGCTACACACAGCATATTTTGATGGTATTAACTGTACATTCAGTTACTACAAACATTCCCTGGTTGTGTTCCACACTGAGCCTTGCAATTCTGAGGAAACCTGCAGAAGAGTAAATTAGGAGTTCAGATCAACAGTCATGTAACACATGAAAATTATTTTACTCCTTGGACATATTAATCTCTATTATTCTAATGGTTAAAGTTTCAGTTATACTTTTAAAGCAGTTAGGAGACTTAGATTTTAAAACCACTTGATTGTCCTGCCCTAATATACTAGCTTTCACAATGTTGGTTTTTTGGTTTTTGTAAACTATTATGTAAAAAAGGAACTTGTGATAAAATAAACCATGAAAGCAGGGAACTTCTAGATCCTCAATTAAGAGATGAAACTATTACCTCACTTGTTCTGAAGAGAAAGGGAATGCCTATGAAATGAACTAGTTCGTTGGTCAAAGAAATGAAAACGAGTGAGAAAGTATGGAGGTAAAAAAATGTAGAAGAGAAAAAGAGAGGAAGGTAGAGGGTGTTTCTTAGCTCTAGTGAGCTGAACTAATAGTCACTTTGTTATTAGTTTATAATTGTTGTAACTTGTATTACTTGTTAGTAACTTGTAATTTGAAAATTGAAATATTTTGGGAATATTCTTTCATATAATGCACATTCAGAGATACAGATTCTTCTTTTTGTGTAGTGAAAAATGTAAATTCAGAATTCACCACTTAAATGTCACAAAAACTACTGAAATATTTCTGCAAAAGATATCTTTGCCTCTCTGATCACATAGGCTAATATTAAAATAATTAGGAAAAAAAATGTATGTGCTTTTTCAGGGAAGTGTAAAGGGTTTTGTCTTCTGAATAAAAATTTAATGTAGTAAATACCATTTATTTTCCATTAGCTGGATGTTTATGAAGTACTATCATTAGCCAGAGTAACTGTATTTTCTCTTGTGTTCTTGTATATTTAGGAAAATATGCAGTTACGGAGGAGATATTAAAGCAGTTTTTAACGGCTTCTTTCTCAAGGACAGTACTAGATGTAATCTTAGAGAATGTATACTAAAACAGAATGTTCTTATATTTCAATGATAAATGATAACCATGGTAAAATATCTGATGTCATGGAAATATCAATAGTAAGATTCAGAAGAACCTTCTCCAGTTCCATTATAGTCTTCAAAATCCCACATACACTTACGTGTGTTTTTTCCAAATTAAATATGTATTTTAAAACACTGATTTATTATGTTTATCTGGGCCTGATTTCTATGGGTAAAACTGAGATGGAGTAATTGGTACATTTTACATGTCAGTGCACTTTGCTCCCACAATAAGTTGCACCTCCATGAAAAAAAAAAAAAAAAGAAATGAAAGAGAATAATTTCTATTGATAGGAAATTTGTTTGATTGACTGAGTTAATCTGAGGCTGACAACAATTGCCTGTATATGGAAATACAATATTTCTGTATCCTTGAATCCTTCACACACACTGTTCTGTAAGGTCTTATAAACACATTCTATAAAGACAGAAAAATCTCTGCTCTACAAATGCTCTCAACATAAAACAGTTTTTCATAATGTTTGTGCTTTCATTTTGCTGCTGTTTTTTTCCTTTCCTAAATTGGTTCCCATGTGACCATCTAGTTTGTATGACAAGATAGCTGTAAGACATTAAACCTTTCAAACTAAAAAAAAAATAGTTGTTTAAAAGTAAAGAACTTACTCATAGATGTTGAAATGGCAATGAATGTTGGGAAAAGAGAAGGAAATAAGAAGAAGGAATAAGTTGTATCCTGAAAGCAGAACTGTTAAATGTTGGTGTCTTAACAAATATTGGAGGCTGGCAAACTCATGTCTAATGTGCTTACTTTAGTATATACTAGTATATACTAGTCAGAAGGAAAAACAACTTATAGCAGAATGGAAGGGAAGAAAACATGGTTCACCTGCTAAAGCAAGCTCCAACATCAAACTTATACTTGTCTTTACATACTTAGTTTTCAATTAAACTGTACTTTCTTTCAGTTTAAATAACCAGTAATCAGGTCATTATAGCATTATATCAGCTAACCCATGTATACTGTGATTTTTATTTTGAATTAGATAATGTGATAATTAGAGTTCATTTTTTTCTCTTTTTTTTCTCCATAAAGAGGCTTGTAATGTAAGAGGCAATTATTGCCACTAAGTGCCAATTTTAATCAATATTTGGATTTAATATGTTTTCATGATATTTAGTCTCTCAGCTCTTAATATATCTGTGCAGGTCCCTTGCTGACAATTAAGTTTTGACAAAACTTTATGATGAATTTTGGAATTTCATTTTTTTTCCCAGAGAATGAACCTAGATAGAGACAGATGTGGCAGCATATGTGCAGGTGGGTTTTTAAAGGAAAGCCTAGGAAGTGCCTTGGTGTAAATGCTATACTTTGCAGATTTTTAATAACTTTCATTACATCCATAATGCTTTTCCTCAGTGTTGTTAAATGATTTAGATACCAGATGTTTTTTGGTAACATCTCCACTAAAATCTACCAGCTGTTGCAGCTTTATTCTTTATAAATGAAAAGTATTATTAATGAATTAAAGAATGTAAAGAAGATCTGACAGTATTATGTAAAAAGAATAGTGATGATAGTGGGAAGGTAGGAAAAAAATAAATGGAAGAAAGTTTTCTAGGTCAATCGAAATACTCTTCATGAAGCATAACCTTCCTCAATTTCTACTAAGTAACGTTTGCATTTCAGGTTATAACTTTTACTCATGCCATTTCTAGGTATTGTAGGCATTGGACCAGAAAATACAGTACTTAGTCATCTTGTATTTCAGTGGCTTGCTAACAAACTATAAGATTATGAGGCAGCTAACAGAAGTTAAAACCATTCTCCCATCATCTTCAGTAAGCTGTGGAGAACAGGAGAGGTGCCTGAGGACCGGAGGAAAGCAAATGTCACTCCAGACTTCAAAAAGGGTAAGAAGAAGGAGCTAGGTAACTACAGACTTGTTAGATTCACCTCCATACCTGGAAAGTTGACAGAAAGACTTATCCTGGTTGTTGTCTTCCAAGCATTTAAAAGACAAGAGGGTCATTAGGTGCAGTCAACATGGTTTTACTGTTGGGAAGTCATGTTTGACCAACCTGATAGCCTTTGATGAAGATGTAACCAGGTGCATAGATGGTGGTAGTGTAGTGGATGTATTATATCTGGATTACAGTAAATTATTTGACACTGTATCCTGCATCATCCTGACAGTAAAACTGAGAAAGTGTGGGCTGGATTAAAGGGAAAAGGTCAGAGACTTGCAATCAATGAGGCAGGATCTGGTTGGAGGCCTGTCTCTAGTGGGGTCCCTCGGGAGTCAGTGCTAGGATTGGTACTTTTCAATTATTTTCATTATTAATGATCTTGATGAGGGAACAGAGGGCACTGTCAGAAAGTTTGTTGATGATACTAAAATGGGGTGAGTGGCTGACACATCAGAAGGCTGCGCTGCCATTCAATGAGAACTGGATATGCTGGAGGGTTGGGCAGAGAGAAATCTAATGAAATTCAACAAGGGCAAGTGTAGAATCTTGCATCTGGGAAAGAACAACTTCATGTATCAGTACAGCTTGTAGAATGAACTATTAGAGAGCAGTGTAGGTGACAGGGACATGGGGGTCTTGGTGGACAGCAGGATGACCATGAGCCAGCAATGTGGCCTCGTGGCCAAGAAGACTAATGGCATCCTGGGCTGTATTAGAAGGGCTGTGGGCAGTAGACTGAGAGAGATTCTCCTCCCTCTCTACTCTGCCCTCATGAGACTACATCTGGAATATTGTGTCCAGTTTTGAGCCCCTCAGTTCAAGGACAGGGAGCTTATGGAGACAATTCAGGGCTGGGCCACCAAGATAATGAGGGATGTAGAGCATCTCCCTTATGATGAAAGCCTGAGGGAGCTGGGGGTCTTTAGCTTGGAGTAGAGGAGATTGAGGGGTGACTTCATTAATGTTTACAAATATGTAAAAGATGGGCGTCAGGAGGATGAAATAAGGCTGTTCCCACTGATGTCCAATGATAAGACAAGGGGCAATGGGTATAAGCTGGAATGCAAGAGATTCCAAAGAAATGCAAGGAAGAATTTCTTCACTGTGAGGGTGACAGAGCACTAGAACAGGCTGCCCAGATGCACTGTTCCCTGGAGACATTCAAGACCCACTTGGACGAGTTCCTCTCTAGGTGGTTCTTCTCTGGTGGTGGGGGGTTGGACTAGATGATCTTTTGAAGTCCTTTCCAACACTTAAGATTCTGTGGTTCTGTGACTCTTCTTACTACTGTAACAATAACTACTGCTCTCTGTTTCATTATCAGTAAAAAACAGCTAAATCTCAAATTTCTCCCACTGTTTCGTGAAGAGACAACTTACTGAAGAAAAGTGTAAGCTAAATTAGAAGTCCTGAAGTGCTCTGCTTAATGACATACAGATGGATTAAATGTAACCTTAAGATTATATGGTTCCCAAACACAGTGTATGCCAGTTGTTTTACATATTTATGGCTTTTTTTTATTTCCATATATTTATAGAATTGTAGGGGTTGGAAGGGACTTTTAGAGATCATCTAGTCCAATCCCCTGCAGAAGCTGGTCCACCTAGATCAAGTCACACAGGAACACGTACAAGCGGGTTTTGAAAACCTCCAGAGAAGGAGACTCCACAACCTCCCTGGGCAGCTTGTAACAGTGTTCCATCATCCTCGCAGTAAAATGCTATTTCCTTATGTTTAAATGGAACTTCTTGTGTTCTTGCTTCTTTCCATTTCCCCCTGTCCTGTCAGTAGATACAACAGAGAAAGGGATGCACAAGGTACCGATCAAGGTCGATGACATCCATTGCTTTCTCTCATCTAGCCAGCCAGTTATGCCCTCATAGAAGGCTATCAGGTTGGTCAAGCAGGATTTCCCCTTGGTGAATCCCTGTTGACTCCCCCTTGAGAATCATCTTTTCTTTCATATGTTTATTAACAATTTTGAGGATTACTTTTTCCATTACCTTTCCAGGGATGGAGGTGATGCTGACCAGCTTCTAGTTTCCCAAGTCGTCCTTCCTGCCCTTTTTGAAGTCTGGAGTGACATTGGCCTTTCTCCAGTCTTCAGGCACCTTACCTGTCCTCCATGAAGGTTCAAAAATGATGGAGTGGCTTAGTAACCGCATCAGACAGCTCTCTCAGCACTATTGAATGCATTCCATCAGGTTCCATTGACTTATGAGTGACAGTCTTTCAGAGTGGTCAGCCTTCTGCATCTCATCTTGGTGTGCAGCTAAGGGTCACTCATCATTGCATTCCCTGCACTGTCTTGTTTCTCTGTTAGACAGGATGGCTCATTCTTTGCCATTTTTCCTTCCATCCCCTAACTCTTCAGTTTAAAGCCATCTTGATCAAGTTGGGCAAGAGGGCTTTACTCTTGGGCTTGGAGAGTGAGGGAAAATGGCAAAACAATATGCAAGTCTAAGGGACAAAAATGTAAGTCTTAGCCATATTTAGGAGAACTTAGTTTTGAAGAACTAATTTTAAGATAGAATTTCTTTTTCAATTTGACAAAATATATCTCGTATTCATAAGAATAAAGTTTCAAAACTACCTATTTTAACTCTTATCTGATTATATTGATGTAAGACTTTTTTCTGTATATTATATTTTCCTTACACTGAAACTGACCCAAAAAAAGTAACTTGTCTTTTTGTATTATCTGAAGTTCCTTAAATAGAATTTTAACTTGCTCTTTGGGGCATTTAAATTTAGATTAAATATGGAGCATTTAAATTCAGATTAAATACTTTTGTAGAATACATTTAACAAAATCTGAGAGAAATTAATAGAGAAACTTTAAATACTTAATTCTGCTACATTCAGTTGTTCATGGTGTTGTAGTCTCAGCGTCTGACCAGTAAAGTTGAAACTTTTTAAGAAGAAAAACTACAAAATAAGTAGCTAATGTCATATATGATATCTAAAAAACCCACAATCTTTGTCTAAATGTTACAAAGCTTTAGGAATAAGTAACTATGCAAATATCCAATAACTGTTCAAGAGACTTTGAAAAAGAAATAACATAAAATGGCAGGCCAGAGTGAATTTAAACTCCTTGCTCTACTTCTGAACTTTATTTTCACTGCAGGGGGAAAAAAAAAAGTGATTTATGAAACTAAATACACCTCTGTGCGTTCTTCACTAAAAATAAGATTGACTCGTGACATTAACTATTATCTAGACACTATTCTCTAGATTTTGTAATATATTTTATTTTACAAAATAAATCAGATGAAACAATAAATAATACTAAAGGACAAAGTAGCACCCTAAGAAATAGTTAGAACAAAATTAGGCAATAAGTCTATACTCCTGAAACATTTTGCATGTTAAGTGTTTAAATAAGTACTGCATGATATATTATAACATTAGTATAATCAATACGTAAATAAATGTTCATTTACAATGATTCCACTATGCTCAGTAAGGCTACTATCCAGTTTCAATTCTTTTTAAGTCTGCTCTTTACTTTAAGACTGTCTCTTACTTTTTAAGTCTACTCTTTAAATATACTTTTTCTAAACACTTGAGTCTGCCTTGATATTAAACAGCTTTCCTTAGAAATGTGTTATCTATTTTACACTAAGAAAAGACATCATATATCTTACATGGTGTCCCCAGCCCACAGGGTAATTATGGCAAACTTGGAAAGTATAGCAAAACACAAATTTATTTTTACAGAATAATGAAATTATTGGAATTGTAAATATATTTTATACACAGGGTCAATCAGGATAAAAATATTGGTTTACTGTTTAAGTAGGCAGTTGGTTAGAAAAACATTTTACTACATATTACTATAGCTACTAATTATTAATTGAATTAAGAGTTCAAAGTTACGTTAATGATTACTTATTTCATAGAGATTGCTTAATTCACAGAGAATGACATTACTTACCCATGTCAATGACAGCTCCAGAAAACAACCTTAAGGGCATCTCTGCTTGAAGAAGGAATATCTATACATAGTCCAAGGAAGAGTATGTAGAAATCTCTACCCCTCAAAAATGCTATTTTTTTTTTTAGAATAAAGTGATTGACTGTCAGCCATCTCAGAAGAGCTAGCAGAAAGAATGTTATCTCTAACAACAATATTGTCTCAGAGATGTCTGTTTCCCAGCCCACTAGCTCAGAATTTTTTTATATACTTCAGTTATTCTGAGACAGCCAAATGTTTGTTAATGACCTTGTATTCAAATATGTCCTAATTGTTTCTTCTTTGACATTCTCATGGATACAGAATTGTATGTATGTTAAGTGATATTAAGACAAATATTGATACAGTTGATAACACCCTGGATATATATAACCCTAAGTGCAGCAACATATAAATGAATCACCAAAATTTTGGGGAAAGTCAACACCAAAAAAGAAAATGGTTGAAAAAATTACAAAGAAAAGTTTCAATAACCAATAATTCTGGAAAGAGATAAATAAACTCTCAAAAGTCATACCAATTTCCATGTCTTGTAGTATAGAATCATAGAATCATAGAATCATAGAATGGTAAGGGTTGGAAGGGATCTTTAGAGATTATCTAGTCCAAACCCCCTGCAGAAGCAGATTCACCTAGATCAGGTCGCATAGGAACATATCAAGGCAGGTCACCTCCAAGGAAGGCCCAACTAGGAACAAAGGATCAGCTCTAAGTACCAAGGACCTTTGGAATGCCCTAAAGACAGGGAAGGCTAAACTGACACTTATAGTCCCGTACAATACAGTCAAGATAACTCAGCTTGGGGAAGAAAACAGAAATTAATTCATTCTGCTGACAATCAAAAACCGAACAATCAGAAAACAACACCGAGTGGTATGATGATGAAGAGTACAAACAGCCTTTTAAGACCCTCTCTTCCCCACTCTTCCCCTCTTCCCAGACTCAGAGCTCTGATCCCGGTGTCTTTACCACCTCCCTCACTGAACAACACAGGAAGGCAGGTAATGAGGGTTCACCCTGTCCTGAAAAACAAATGGAAATATTCGTACAAGGACATGGTACTTATACATGGAAAGATCAAAGTTTGGTCTGAGAAACTGTCAGAAAAGTAAAAAGTAATAATGGAATGTAATGGCTACAAAACATCAAGATATCTGTGAAATAGGAAAGATATAAATAAGTGCAAGAGAATGAAGCAGAGAAGAGTTGTCTATGCATTGCTTCGATTGGGAAATTAAACATAATGAGTGGAGAAGCTCTACTATTTCTTGCTGCCTTTGATCCTGTCATGCCAGGATATTCCTTTAAAATGTTATCTGAATCAAAATCATAGTTCTAACAGAAGCGTAACCTGAGTAGTTTCAGTCTCTGATCATGAGTTACTTTCATATAACATATCATCACTAAACAAAACAAGTTACCACTCCTCCTGCATTTGATCAGTTTTCAGGAAGACTTTGGTGGCAGTAGAAACCAATAATCCCAGTTCCTCTATGAATAAAATCTGTATTTGCTAGAACCTTCAAGAAGATATTAAATCTACTGTCAATTCATCAGTTCTGTGTATTAGGCACTACTGCAGTCAAATCTAGCTGTGCCTTCACATCACTGCCCTTATTGTCAATTTCCATTTTCCTATGAGACTTCTGGCCTAGAAATTGTAAGGATAAGAGGCTGAGTGGAATGTCTAAAGTTATCAAATTTATTGATAGGACCTGTGACTTTCAGTTAATGATAAATGAAAAACAACAAAAGACAGTTTAGTATCAATTGCTCACAAATTCTGACTCTATGACTAATAAGACAAAAGTGAAAAATTACCTACATAAAATGACATCAGCTGACCCCATCTCTAGAAGGTAAAGTACTGCGGAACTATTACTCTTACAAAATAAATCTGGTGGATATATTTGTAAGCACTTAAGGCAAGCTCCATTTTTAGAAGCTCACAGTAACAGACAAGAATCGATATTAAGCTATGTTCTCAGTATGCATGTATCTCAATAAATTTTAATCTTATAAAGTCCAAAAATCCATCCAATGGTTATATTGTTTTCAGTACAAATCCTGGCAGCATACATTTAACGTGAGGTGTTATGGGAACAAGTAGTTAGAATTGTACAAATGGCAGGCGAACTTGGATATTTATCAAAATAAGTCTGTTTGGGGGGAAAAAAAAATATTCACATGGACTTTTTGATCCACTAAAACTCTCTGGACCAACTGTAACAAAAACAAGCCTGAGATAACCCAGGCTAGTAAAGCAGAAGTGCCTCCTACTCTTAGTGGCACATCTTACGAAAATTGACATGATGGTACCATATAGCGCTCTCAATCCTCTGAATCGCTGAATTAGAATAAATGAAACATTTACATTTTATTTTTCTTTATGATAAATAATGAATCCTACTTTAAGGCTGATATTTTTCTATGTAGAAAATGAAAAACATCTGCAATACATGTTGTTGTATTCCAAGTTCTGTAACTGATGTGGCAATTGCTTCTTCTGTTTCATAGCACTGGGCAGAACATATTGTTTGCTTGCAACCAGACAACCAATAGCTGTAGTTCTACTGCAAAAATGACAAGCTGTTCTGTTGTAAAAAAAAAAAAAAGGCTGTTTGTACATACACCATCACTTGTTTAGAGCTTTTATTCCAACGAACAATGTGCTATACTTCCCCCATCTTTGTCACCTGTTAAACACAAAATTTTAATTTAACTGTCCATGACCTAGGCAATGAATTTGCAACTTTAATTCAAGTAAATATCACAAAGTAATATAGGTCGGCAAGACCTAATATAAGATAAGCTGCCTGATTTAACACTGACAGCTGTAACAGAAATCCTAAGGCTAAAACAAAGAGATAGAAATATTAATTGGAATTATAGCATAATAATTTGTTTAAACAGCGTAATTAACTGCTCATAAATGGTAGATTTCCCTTCTTCTGTTGTTAAATTGCCATTTTTTTCCATACTGGTTTTCACATCAAAAGTTCTTTTTGTTTGTTTTCATTTAAGCTAGGATCTAAGCAATCCACTTGAAAAAGTTTGATGTTCAAGGCCTATGATACATTGTAAACAAGGTAAATTTCTGTGAATCTTGTCTGAAATTTAGGTTCAAATCATATCTATAAATTTATATTTTCCTATATAGTCACTATGCTAGCCCTTTAGCTAAATTCTATTTGTACTTTCATATTTTCATTGTTTCTTACCCAGGATATCTGCTATTTTCAATCAATTAAGTCACTCTCTGTTATTTAGTTTATGCCTTCCAATGTGATGCTCGTATTTCCTGTTGATAAAACTCAAAGTGCTGTGGAATGGCTGGTGTCCCTCTGTTTTATGAAAGATGGTCAGCGAAAATGTGAGAGTTTTACTATATTGGTGAAACAATGCCACCCTACGTATAGAGACAATCACTTACAGGACAGAATTTGGCTTACTGTCAAAAGACATGTGAAGAAACCTACTATGATTTTCTTCTCCCACAACATATGCACAAGCTGAGGATCTTTTTTTTTTTTTTTTCTCCAGATACTATTTCAATCTTAGTTTCCTTAAAGGGAGAGTTACCTAATTCCCTTTCAGAAAGCTCAATCTAAGAAAAAAATCAGAAATACTCCTATTTTCTTCTTACTGTAACCAATAGGCATAGTATTTGGAAGCTTTAGCTTCACAGCTTTAATAAATAAAATATATTATTTACAATTACGAAATCAAATGTTGTGCAAAAATTTTTCATTATCTATGGCCACAATTTTTAAAAATTACCTTCAGAAACAATAAAAACCAATAAATAATCTTCCAAATATCCTTCTTTCTCGTGTCTTTTCTTCACTTAACACAAAAGATATAAAGTTAAATTGCATCTGTCTTCCAAATCTGCCCATTAATCTGTTACAAATGCCATCAAAATAAAACACATTTTTGCTTTGACTGTAGTTTAGATTTGCATCATTTGTGCAGTTGACTCCCATAAAAGATAGTTTTCCACTTGTCAATCAGCTGACACAACAGCAATATCCTTAAAATTGGATTTGAAGGATTGTTCAAAGCTCTTTTTTGTTTAGTACTTTCAGTAGGACACCAGTCAGCACACAATATCTCAAAAAGGTCGATGCAGCTGATCTGATGATTACACTTGCTATGTACTTCTCAATATATTTCTCTGTCTTTTGAAGTTCTATATTCTGTCTCTTTAGCCTTTCATTTTCCTGTCTTCAAGATTTAGGCCCAAATACCTGGAAAAATCTTAGGTTCCAAATAATAACCAAACGCATACACACATATAGACTGGAATCAATTGCCAGCTTTTTTCAGAGTTTAATTCTATTTTAGCTCTTTGTGGGATACATGTTAAACATATGTTCTTTCTAAGTTAGCATCAAATAATCTAAGAACTTTTAAAGTGAAATCTTAGCATCAGTTTTTAAGATTTCCTTTCCCAACGAGCTTATTTCAAATGTGTTTTTATCAGTGCAAACACTGTTACTCTTTCAAACATGAGCAAAACGTTAGGTAACGTTCAGTCTTTCATCTCCCTTTTGATTTTACACCCAGAAAAAGAGAACTGAATCTGACTGCTTTCCACTGTGAAAGCTATCACTTTACACATCCTTGACTGTGAAGTCCAGAGGTCCTGTCTGTTAAGCTGTATGGTAAAAGCTGCTTTTCACGCCCACAAACACAATCAGGGAAACCAAATACTCTGCGTGGCTTCTCTTGGGACCGTAAGAGGAGCCATCAGCTATCCCAATATCCATCTCCATAAGGCTGGAGAAGAACAAGATAGCAGATGGGAAACCAAGTCAAGAACTCCCAAAGAACCACCTTTCTATGCAATCATCTCCAAGGGCTGTCTCAATAGAGTCTCAGACTGAGTGTTAGTGTCTAGCTGAGGGAGGGATTCACAGACAATCATAGAATGGTTTGGGTTGGAAGGGATCTTAAATATCATTGAGTTCCAAGCCTCCCTATCATGGGCAAGGACATATTCCAGTTGACCATGCTGTTCAAAGCCCCAGTCAACCTGGCCTTGAAAACTTCTATGGAAAATCTGTTCCAATGTCTAAAGAATTTATTCCTAATATCCAACCTAAATCTATCCTCTTTCAATTCAAAACCTTTCATCCTATCACTACACTCCAGGACAGAATCCCTCCCCAGCTTTCTTGTAGGTCCCTCAAGTAAAAGAAGGCAGCTATATGGTCTCCCTGGAATCACCTCGCTCCAGGATAAAACACCTGAACTCCCTCAGCCTTTCTTCCTAAAAGTGTTCTAGTCCTCTGAGTTGTCCAAGCAAGTTGAAAGGTTCCAATGAACCTAGTTGCTCGATTGTTCAACAGTGTTTGAATAAAATTTCTTTTTGGCATTACAAAACATAAGCTAACAATGCTAGAACAGTGAATAGATTTTGGTTTTATAGTATTGGCAACTGAACTGACAGAACCAGAATGGAAAAAGTAAGCGTACAGATCCCAACCAGTCACATATTTTTCCTAATATAAAATTCAGATCTACCAAAAAAAGTAATTTTATAACAGATCTTTCATATAGCAGTAGAATGATGATTCAAACAAATTTCTATCAGGTTTTTGGAGATCTTAATGAATTGTTTTTGTGGTTCACAATTAAGAAAGCAGCTTTTGGACAAAAGAGATATTATGCACAGATGTTAGTATGTGTCATCTCATAAGTCTTCAACTTGTTCAGCAGACTAGAACAATACATTGTGAATAATACATTGTGAATGATACATTGTAATGTGGAATATTCATTTCTACCTTCTATCTCTCCTATTTTTCATAAATATATGCTCTGTTTAGCCAGAAATCCAAAAGTTCTTGGTCATATTGAGTTGGTTCTCCACTCTCCAATACCCTCGAACTGATTCTCTGAAGTAGTTGTATACATGAATTATAGGTATTTTTATACATAGTTTTTAGTATATATAGTTTGCATATAAGTAATATATATTCTATATGTATAAAATAATTATAAACAATGAAACAGTAAATTAAGTTTTCTTTTTCTATACTGAACACTGAGATTCCTTTGTTGTCCTTTTCACAGGGAAAGTTAAAGTTTCAACCCAATTCCTCATAGAGAAGGGTGCTTATAGGAGTGGTTTGGTCTAATGGGTCATGAGGGACGTGGTATCTTTGTATTGCAGAAAATTGCTCATAATGCGTCTGAAAAGGAGTCTGACTGGAGAAATAACAAGCCTTTCCACGAGGAAAACATCTAATGGAAACAACAAGCCCCACAATTCTTGTGTCCTTTTTGACCAAATTCCTTGTAACTGTTGTAATTTCATTAATCATAGTGTTACAGTAATGCCTTGTACAGTCAGAAAGTTACAATTCTCTCTTGTTTTCATCTACAGTTTTGCAGTATCTATTTGGTTTAAAATCTGAAATATGCGTATATATACTCAGAAACAGGTAAAAGAGCACAAAACTAATTTTGTCACTGAAGGACTTAACACATAACTGTTATAGAATGTTACAAACAGCAAAAGTGTATGAGATATTGAGTCATCAGAAAATATGTTTGCTCGATAATCATTTACTGAAAATAGATATGTCATGATCATATAACATCTCAAAATACTAAAGATCATTCTAAAATGTGTACTTATCACAACCTATCTGGGCAGTCTGTTCCAGTTCTCCATCAACCTCACAGTGAAGAAATTCTTCCTCTGATGTTCCAACATGTACCTATTGCCTCGTGTCCTATCATTGGACATCATTGAGACATCATCCTCTTCTCTAAGCTTAAGGGCCCGAACTCCCACAGCCTTTCCTCACAAGGAAGATGCTCCAGTCCCCTGATCATCTTTGTGGCCCTATGCTGAACTCCCTGTCCTTGAACTGAGACGCCCTGAACTGTACACAATATTCCACATGTGGTCTCACGAGGGCAAAGTAGAGAGGAAGGAAAACCTCTCATGACATAATAACCACACCCCTTCTAATAATCACTAAGGAGAGTGAGTAAGAAGGTTTTTACCAGATATTATTTACCAGATAAGTCTAGTACCAAAATCCAAATTCTTGCCATCAGCTTCATACCTAATATTTCAATATTGGTCTATACATTTAATTATGGGAACCAGAAGACAACAGAGCAGGACCTCTATAACAATAATATAACAGGTCAGAAAAATAAGAGGAACAAATATGGGGTAAAAGCAACACAGAAGACACCCAGAGGGATAGACACCGAGACCAGTCTTCAAATGCTGTGCAGAAAAGGATGTTTGTGCAGTTACAGTTACTTAATTGTAGGAATAAAAAGCAAGCTCACCAAGCAAAAAACAATTGGATCAAACAAAGCCTAGATGCAAAGTTTTGAATTTTACTACATCCAGCTCCAAGGATGCTCGGAGATGTGACTATGGCTTGAGCACGAGGTCGGTTTTAATTCTGATCTAAAGCCTATAAGTTTTGGGAAATACGTATTTTTCCCTGTAGTTAACTGTTTCATAGAATGGTTGGTCATATTTCTAATATTCAATATTTCATAGTGTGCTTAGTAGGTGATATTTATCCTTAAACCCATAAACACATTTTACAGGTGTCAAAAAGTAGGTTGAAATAACTCTCTTTAATTGCCCAAATCGAACACATCGTTTGGGATTTCTCACATAACAGGCTGCATACAAACTCATACAAACCTGCATTCTCTTAATCTAAAAAAATACTCAGTATATGTCCTTTTACTTTCCCTTTTTGATTTGTTTTCCAAGTAAGTTTTTAACAGCTTAAAAAGCTTTATGTTTGGAAAGAGATTTGGGAAGTGGATTTTTTCCCCAGAAGGTAAGGCCAAGTATTGCATCAGTCACTCTTATTGCTCTCTGACAGTTCAGGTCACCAAAGACATTTGATAAACTTTAATCGTTGTCACAGCTGTAAAGGTTACATATGGCACTGAAAGCACAAATCAACTACAACACTGAAACAATAAGAGGAAAAGTGTGTACACATGTATGCATGTGAAATATTTCACAAAAAACATTACAAAAAAGTTGCAAATTGTTTTCAATTTAAGACAAGATGGAAAGAATGAAATATTAAATGTCTCACTTTTAAAATACAGTGGTTTGCAATTTGTAGTAAACTATAGCACAAATGTTTTTAAAAGACATTTGGAGATATAGAAATTATGTCAAGAAAAGTGGAATATCACCCAACTATTTGTTCATCTTACCATACTTATCAACTTGAACAACCCAGCATTTGAATCTGTGTCATTTTTTTAAAATAATTATAAGCAATTTAAAAGATCAGCAGCTTATTTTCCCCAGATGTTTAAGGCAATTTGTACATTAAATTAAAATGGTAAATTGTTTTAGGATTTCAAGTTTCTGAAATTTAACAAATTCAGAATCTCCAGTATACTTATTTACAAAAACTGTGATACATGTGAACAGATACTATGACAGAGATACACTGCAAACAGAAAGCTTAGGAAGATATTCAGTACCAGAGAACCCATGTATGTTAATTTTGTTATTCCCAAGAAAGAATGGCAGTATGACTATGAAGACAGCATTCTGTTATCCTTCATATAAAATAATCTAATGATTTACATTGGGTAAGCTCGATAAACTTCCTTATCTATTTCATTAGGAAACTGTACTGTCAGTTTAACACATACACACACATGCAAAATCTATCAGATTCAGATCTGCAGTGTTTGCATATATTGTTTTCTCCATAGTAGTTTCAATGACTTTAGAAAAAAAGACAAACAAGTTTATGCAGGTGCTATTTTTCTTGTGATAAAAAAGAGAAGATAGTACCATGTCTGTATGTACAAATAATGCTTAAAGAGGCAGGCCTAGTATGTCTTCCAACTCTGTTTTGAACAGGAGATTGGAATACTGATCCTGAGACCCCTTCCAGCCTGATTCCTAGGATCACATATTATTGACAATCTTTCTTTTTTTAATCTGTAGCACAGAATTTTATCTATTGAGATTTACTGCTGTTATTATTAGAACACTTGTAATACTATACTATGACAATATCTTTATCCTGAGATGTAATCCTCTTGTACTAAGTACTCTACAAGCAATAAAGTGACACAACGCTTAGACAAGAGATGGCAAGAGACAGATAAGGAAATTACATGGGAGTTGGTAGAGAGTAAAAGTCAATATGATAGTCCATAAGCTACAGATAATCTGGAGCAAACTGCTGCCAAATATGAGTAAAGAGCAATAAATCTCTGAAATACAGTGATATTCATGAAAAGTTATCATGAAAAATCCTGCACTGTTCTGCTTAAACATATCAATGTCTACACATCAATTTACACTTATTTTCCAAAACTATTCCATTCCATTTCTTCAGGAATTATTTGAACCTATATGTACTGAATTTGAAGTGTTTCTTACACCAAAGCCTCCATAAAATATTGGGTACTGGTCAAATAAGAGCTGTGAGCTACAGTGACCTGCAGTTAGTCCTTTTCTGTTATCTGAGCAGTATGAAAATGACATTCTGTTTCACTGACTTATTTTGAACTCACAGATTTACAGTTATTATTACAAACTCCAGCCACAAAGTGTAAAAAAACTAATCCCTAGATCTACTGTAGAACCAGAGCATCTTTTTTTCTAAACACAACTCTTGAATTCAACACAATATTTAAATAACATTGCTACATTTACTGTCACCCAGAGTATATTACAACTTACTTAGAAGTTGAACAGTATACTGTTTAGGTGTGTATGTCACTTATTATTCTTAAAGAGTCCTATTACATTTAAAATACTTAAGATTTAGAAATAACACTTCTCTTTTTCTATTTGATGCTCAGCCAGTATTTTTGAAAACTACATTCATATTCTCCATCCGTTCTAACGGCCCTTAGGATCTTCCTTCTAACTGACTTTTGAAAATAATAGTTAGCAAAATGAATCATTAATACAGTTTACAATGTTTAAAGAAATCCTAACATAGTTAACATCGCAGTCTACAAAATACAAAGACAGGTTTTTTGTACAATCTACAAGGTTCAAATGGTACCAGAAGCCTGACACTGGATACCAGTTACCAACTTCTTCCTTGTCTAGAAGAAGTAAAAAGCTCTGTTAGTATTGATGCAGGTATAAGTAATTTGGCAAACATTTGGTGTTAGTGGATGCAAACTTTACCCTATACTCTAGAAGATTTTATGTTACTGTTTGGGTGAATCAAGCTCATTATGTGTTTTCTATAAGATCTATCCATCACATTTCAACTTGAATTATGCTATCACATGAATTAAATGTCAATATAAATCACCCTACTTTTGTTGAAATACCAAACAGAAGTGGTGATTGTAGACTTTCAGTCTTTTATAGGAAGGCAAAAATAGAATTCTACAAGTACAGTGGTTGTAACTGTGACAAGTGAAGGATAATCTCAAGCAAAACAATATTAATGTACACATGTTCTGCTTTTTTCAATACAGCTATATCTTCTACAGTGCTATGAAAGTTCCCTTCCCTAACTATTGTATCAATTATTCTTTATAGTATGAATATACATTAACTTTGTTAATTGTAGTGGTTTTGCCTGGGCTATGTTTTTTGTAATGGTGAAGCTACAGGGGTAGTTTCTTTAAACAAAGATCTCCCTGTAACTGACAGGGCTAATACCAGTCAGTTCTAAGATGGACCCATAGTTGACCAAGGCCTGGCTAGTTAGTGATTGGGGTAACACCTCTGTGAATAACGTGTCTGAGAAGGGGAAGAATTTGCTGTGCAGTTGCTAAACTGCAGCAGCAACAGGGAGTAAGAATGTGAAAACATCTCCACAGACACCAAGGTCAGTGGAGAAGGAGAGAGAGGAGATTCTCAGATTCTGAAAGAAAGATCCCTCTGTGAGCTGTGGTGAAGACCATGATAAGGCAGCTGTGACTCTGCTGTCCATGGAAGCCATTGGGGAGCAGAGATGCACTTGCAGCCAATGAAGGACCCCATGCTAGAGCAGGTGGATGCTCGAAGGAGCCTGTGACTCTGTGGCAAGCACCCTGGAACAAGTTTCTGACAGGACTTAGGAGCCCGTAGGAAGAACGGGGCCCACACAGGAGCAGGTTTGCTCTCAGTACTTGTGAGAGACTCACTAGAACAGCTGGTACCTGAATGACTGCTCTCCACATGGACGACTCATGTTGGGGCACTGTGTTGGAAGGGGAAAACCCACAGGAAGGACCCACATTGGAAAAGTTCATGGAGGACTGTCTCCCATGAGTAGGACACCACAGTGTAGCAGTGGCAAGTGTGAGGAGGCCTCCCTCAGAGAAGTAGTGGCAAAGTCCATCTGTAATGAACTGACCACGACCCCTGTCCCCTATCCCGTGTGCTGCTGGGGAGAAGGGAAAGAGAGAGAGGGGTGGGGGAAGTGTTTTAAGATTCAATTTTATTTCTCATGTCCCTATTCTAATAGCTCATTTAAGAAATCAAACCTTTTTCTCTCTATGTTGGGTCTGTTTTGCCCATGATGCTAATTGCTGAGCAACCTTCCTATCCTTATCTCGACTCACAAACCATTCACTAAATTTTCTATCCCCACTGTTCAGTTTAGGAGGGGGAGTGATATTATTACTTGATGGGCACTTGTCACCCAGTCAGGGCTAAACCACTGCAATAATATATATATTAATTTACATTATATACTGTAATTCAATAAGTTGCCAGAATTTTACTGGACACTTCAGTATTGCTCATGCTTTAGTAAAACAAACTAAAAGACAACTCAGTCCTGTAAATAAGGACTTTGCCTCTTAGCAGCTTATAGATGTCCATGAAGGACAAAAGATACCCCTGGACAACCAAGATGATAGCAGCATCCTAACTTGTCTAACACAACTTTGAAATCCTACCAGCGTGGTCTGGTACCATAGATAAGTCACTGCAGCAAGACTGATCCAGCACTATGACATTCATATAGATAATCTTCATGAGAGAATTAGAATCCAAAATTACTCAGATTTTCATGTCTACTGAAGCACAATCATAACTTTCCTATGCACAAGTTTTGATACAGAGAAATTAGGGGGAAAAAAAAAATATGTGTATGGGGAAAAAATCTGCTTTTCTAATTCTATAACTAGACACTTATTATTACTTGATTGTAGAAGACAGAGAAAGTCTGTTGCCCACATTTGACTGATGATGAACGAAGGCACAATGAAAGCAATCTCCCAAGAGCAAAATAGAAATACTGGAACATTTCAAGAAATGTGTTTCTACAGGACCAAGTCCCAGCCAAAGCACCATAAGACCTGAGTTCATCTGAACAATCACACAGCCGAAAGTCTCCAAAATAAGTGTTCTTAAATAAGAAGTTGAAAGTGAAAAGTGAGAAGAAAGATACTACTTTCTACTTTTTAACTAGTGTTTAGCCCTAAACAAACATGAATATTCTGTCGACATCAAGTCTGCATAAAAACACTGGTGGGTTAGTAGTAGTGGCATTTTTTGCCACATTCTACATACATGAAAACTCAATTGATTACTTCTGGGAGCCCCATCGTTGATACAATGCACAAACCAAAGGGTAGCTGAGAATATTTTTATATCATTAGAATAATTAATTACTTAAATACATATAGAATGACCAGACAGTAAAATGTTTCAATACAATGTCAAGGATATTGCACAAATGGTTTTGCCAAGTAAAATGGAAATCTGGGCAGAGTAATCCTTCATTCCCCTCCACTTGCTCCCATCTCAGTCCCTGGTCCTAAGAGAGGTAAAAAACAAACAAACGAACAAAAAACCAAAAACCAACAACTCAACAGTGATTTCTTTAGCTTTATACTGTTCCATCCTAAATTCTTCTATTCTCCATCATTAACAGAGAGCTTTTTATGCTGTGAAGTATCACTGCTTCTACAGCTGACGGTCTCGTCACACAGGAGTGAGGAAATTTATCTGTTTTCAAAGGAGTATCGTTTCTGTGTTGTATGTCTCTCAGATGAAACCTGGTGGGTTGTGTAACTACATTCTGTAAAATTCACTGTTTGTTACTTTATCTCACACCCAGAAGCAAATTCTATAGATCCCAGATAATATCCTAACAAAGTCCTATGACATGTCTCCTATACTAATACAGGAGAAGAAGGCTTCAATGAGAGAATGTGAAATGTTTACTTTTGCAAGTATACATTGCATCTCACAAAGCAACTGCAACAAAGGGGTAGGAGGGAAAACACATTTCTGTAAAATGATTTGGACTAAAGCAGTTCTGCAAATAAAGCAAATATTGAACTTCAGAATTTATATCTCTTCAAAAGATCACTGAAAATCCCTGTATAAATAGTTATGATACTCAAGTTCCTATTGAAAGTAGTAGTTAAGCAAATTACAAACAAATATGAGGCTGCAAAGCAGGAAGGCACTGTCAGTTTGGGTTTTTTTGCAGCAAATACAGGCAGCTTTTCTGTTGATTTTCATTTAACTGCAGCAACAATCCTTAGGACTACAAAAATGACAAGAGGTGGTCCTGTTATTCATTACACTGCTTATTAATGCTGTGATAAGAAAATAAACTACCTGGTGTCATGGTTTTGAGCCACTTTTGCATACTAAGGGGGGAAGAGGCTACAGTGCTTCAGCTCTGAGGTTCAGATACAGCTCCAGCCCAGCTGGGCCAAGTTGATGCTTCTGTCATCACTATTTAAGGATGAGAATTTGAAGTGGCACTGCCTAATTGTACCTGAATTCCTACTGCCTGGGAAACGTACCTCAAACCCCAACTGTCTGGCTCATAGCCTTTTCTGAGAGATGTACTGTGGCCAAAATGAAAATTCCTGACCAAAGTCAATTATCTTGCTACCCTATAAATGGTGATCCTAAGTTTGAGTCCCTTTTGAGCAAACTGGAATTACAGTAGGTTGTGACCCTGTACATTCTCCTGAGCACACATCTCAGGGCAGTTAATGGCAATTTCCAAGTCCATCCGCTGGTAGGTGACAAATGGACAAAAGTAATCTGCTGATGAATGTTGACAGTGGAGTGTTATGTTTCATTATTTCATTACATTTGGCAGAAAGAGAAAAACTTAGATCCCCATATACACATTTGTGTGAGATATTATTTAGAAGCTTTAAGTCTTGTGTAAGCTGTACTATTTTTTTAATCATTAACTAACTTATTGCATTGATTATAGCAAATATTATTCAATCACTCTAAAAATTGACTGATATTCAAGAATTATTAAAATCATATAACCTAACCTTTTGATTAGTGTAAAAAAGTCCTAAATTTCTGCTACCTTAAAATTTCAAGATCCAACCCTTATATTAATTCCATTAGATATAAACTATTGACAAAATCTAAAGCTAAGTCTGTATCCAGATGCATCAAGACTCCTCCCTGAGGAGGAGGTCAAAAAGCAAGGAGGTCCGTTATGAACCTTGCAACCCAGTGGAATGGTATGCCTTAACTTTTCTACCTCCAGCCTCTATGCTAATCATTCACAGAATCACAGAGTCATAGAATCAGAAAGATAGGGGTTGGAAGGGTCTTTTACTCTTTAAACAAGATATCTAGCAACAGGACAAGTGGTAATGGGATGAATTTGAAATACAAAAAGTTCCATTTAAATATAGGAAAAAACTATTTTACCGTGAGGTGACAGAGCAGTAGAACAGGCTGTTGTGTTTCTGAGTGACTTGATCTAAGTGGATCCACTTTAGCAGGAGAGTTGGATTAGATGATCCCTTCCAACACCTACCATTCCATGATCCTGTGATTCTGTTCATAACTCATTCATTTTTTCTCACAGAAACACTACAGAAATCAGGTAGGTAGTAATTTCTAAATCAGTACAATCTCAGATACTATCACTACATCTATATTGTTTAAAGGCAAAATAAAATTGCCAGAAAAATCAGAGCCTAAGTTTAAACACATTCCTGAATGTTTATGCCTTCGAAAAGAGACAGTATTCTAGTCCTCAGTTACATATATTTGTTTTCCACTTGAAATGTTGCCTTACATAGCCAGTGTTAGGAATTTCTCTTTCCAGGATCAAATTACTAATTTTTTCTCAATGTCATTTTAAAATTGTGCTTATTGATATATAAAAGAGAACTATTATGACGATATATGCCTGTAGATTGTGTCATTATAAACTTATCCTATTTTTTTCCTATTAGAAAGTAGATCTCATATTCCTGAATACCTAACACTGAAAGATTTTACCACTTAGTTACCTGTACAATTACCATCCCTCTAATAACATCTTCCTAGATAAACTAATTTTAACAGGAAAATCAAGAAGAGTTCCATTTTGATGTGGCACCTTTTTTTCATGTCAACAGAATAAATTTATCAATTATCCACTAACCGAAAAAGCTGGGCAGTAAGTCACAAACAGAAAGATAACAATATGTGCTATTTTGTAGAGAAAATACAAGTGATGTGCTAGAATTACAACTTTCCCAACAGTCTGGGTAATATCCCATTGCATCTTCCAAGTATATATAAAACACATTTCCCTATGGAAATAATTCCTATCACCTAAATTTTCTTGCAGCTGCAGCTATGTCGTCTCCTAAGAATATGGAAATATATGATGCCCACGGATGATATTAAAGTCTTACCTTTTTTGTGATAACAAAACAGAACAGATTGGAATCTGAGGAAGTTTTATGGTGAGAGATTTGGAAAATTTTGCTCAACAAAGTACTTCAATATATAATAAAGAATGAGAATGTAGTGGGAGAGAGTCTTTGAAAATTCTAAGCTTTAGTTAATTTTTAATAAAAGCCTTACTTCTTCTCCTCTTTGCTTTTTCAGGTAGCTGCTTTTCCTCGTTACTTTTCAGTGGAAATTCACTTGACATACCTTTTACTTTTTAAGGAAGAGAGAGGAACAAAGAAAATCCACATTTTAGGAGGACTTTTGTTTTGCATCAGCAGGTTCTCAATGTTCTGAATCAAAAAAAAAAAAAAGCAAGTTCAAGAAAGATTTTGTAATCTCCAAAAAAAACCTGCTAGCTCATTATATCTATTTTGATGTTGGGACCTCTAAGATAATATTGCATTGGATGCACCTCATGTAAGGACAGAGCATGCTTCAGATGTTTATCAGCCATGATGAGGTTTACCGGCATTGTGGTTTTTACAGAATTTTCTTAGAAATGTATAACTCTGTCACTTCTACTATTAAGCAAAAGGGTATTTAGATGGAAACACTTCACTTCTTCATAAAGACAAGTCACCAGGACCCACACCAAGAGGGTGCTACCTACAATATGATTAGGCAGCTAAGCTTATCCTATATCAAGAGATATGTGCAGTGCAGTTCTGAGAGCCAGGTAATGTGTGCAGAAAGCATGGTTCCTCTCAGAACTGTGTAGACCTGTATCTGATTAGGTGGATCACTAACACCTGGATGTATAATAGTCCACCAGTTAGGACCACTGAGACATTCTTAATATCAAGCTGCCTAAAGAAGATATTTTCCACTAACAAGAGCCCACATACATGTACCTATTTCTCTTGTGGAAGTATAAGAATTTTAGACTTAAAATTATAATCAAGATCTACAGCACATCTCTTGAAGATATCAGAAAAATAACAATTGCTGAACTTCTTAAAAAAATGTTGTTCCATGTTAAGAAAAAATCTTAGATTTGTTTGATTGAGGCAAGTCTTGAATAGAGTAGGACTTTTAGGGGGTCTGAAGAAGAAGAAATTGCAAGTAGATCATCAGGAGCTAATGCTAATTCTCTTAGTGGCATTTCTAATGAATGTTAGTCAGTAAGGACATGAACAGAAAAAATGCAGTACTTATGTACATGCACACAATGACATGAAAGTTTAAGAGAAAAAGAATTTACCAATTGGAAAAAAAAGGGCAATTTTATTATGAGTAAAATACTAACAAGACAAGAATCACAGAATCAAGAATCTTACGAGTTGGAATATTTAGTTGTTAAAGACAGGCGAAGATATGAAAAGACCAGCGCTTTCCAAACTGTAGCCGCGACTCCTTTGTGGCCCATTTCTCCAGACTTAGTTTAACAGATGAATTCTTACGGCAGTGATGTCCTGCCATCATGTATACACATCCAGCAGCAAATATTATAAACTAATTAGATTCAAATAATTATAGAATAATTTGGTTTTAAAAGGCATTTAAGATCATCAAGTCCAACCAGTACCTAACAACTGTCAATCAGTACTTCATCTACACATCTTCTAAACATCTCCACAAATGGTGATTCCACCATCTCCCTGGAAAACCTGTTTCAATGTTTAACAACCCTCTGAATAAAAAGCTTCTTCCTAATTTATAACCTAAACCTCCTTTAGTGCTGCTTGAGGCCATTTCCTCTTGTCCTACCACTTGTTACTTGACAGAAGAGATGAACCACCACCTCACAACAAACTCCTTGCAGGTAGTTATAGAGGGTGATATGGCTTCACCTCTGCCTTCGCTTATCCAGACTAAACAATCCTAGGTCACTCAACTGCTTCTCAGAAGACTTTTTCTCCAGATCCTTTACAAGCTTTGTTGCTCATCTCTGGACACACTCCAGCATCTCAATCTCCTTCTTGCAGGGAGGGTTTTAAAACTGGACACCATATTCAAGATGTAGCCTCACCAATGTCGAGTACAGGGGGACAGTCATTTCCTTGGTCGTGCTGGCCACATTATTTCTGATACAAGCCAAGATGCCCTTGGCCGCCTTAGCCACCTGGGCACACTGCTGGCTCACATTCAGCTGACTGTTGAGTAACACCACCAGGTCCTTTTCCAGACAGCTTTCCAGCCACTCCTCCCCAAGCCTGTAGCATTGCCTGGTGTTATTGTGGCCCAAATTCAGGACCCAGCACTTGGCATTGTCAAAATTCAGCCAATTGGCCTCAGCCTATTGACCCAGCCTATCTAGGTCCCTCTGAAGACCCTTCCTAGCTTCTAAACATTCGATAACTATTGACAGTAGTGGGAAAGGAAAACAACAAATGTTGCCATTAAAATGACTGGTTACTCCAATTTGAACGTTTAGAACATAGCAAACATTTTAAAAAGGATGTCTACCTATCTAAATATTGTCTCATTGATCAAAGAATAGAAGAAAACTGCGAAAACACAAGAAAACAGAATGTGTATCTTGTCTTCTCACTTAGAAAACATTATGTTGAGCACTATAGGTTCATAAGAATAGTGCATATATAAAGAGTTACATGTAGGAGCTGAATTTTTATTTTATAGCTACCAGAATCATAGCTTCCATAGTTTTCCATGATAGGGGATGGATAATGTTCTTACCTTTTTTGTAGTCATAGAACTACTTCTCAATGCTCTTTGATAAGTCTTTGCTGGTTTTCTCCATTGATTGAAAACCATCCATTTGATTTTGTAAATTATGATTAAAAAAGAGAGCCAAGTAATTAATTTATAATGTATTTTGAGTTGTCTTCTGTTTTTTATTATCTA
Source organism: Colius striatus (assembly GCF_028858725.1). Taxonomy (NCBI): domain Eukaryota; kingdom Metazoa; phylum Chordata; class Aves; order Coliiformes; family Coliidae; genus Colius; species Colius striatus. The sequence goes on from NC_084790.1 coordinate 31,792,246, forward strand.
TCACAAATATTCAATCTCCCACATGGTCTTATTTGGCATCTCGGAAATAAGAAACTCAAAATATCTAGGGAGGTTTTGAGAAAAGTACATGAAATTAATACTAATTTCTATTTCTTAGCAAAATGAACACACAGTTACTTTATTTTTAATAATTTTCAGATGTCGTGAATCATTCTGGATTAGGAGAAGCAGAAATTCTTACAAAATCCATCCATTTCACTTACATCTTTAGTTTTTTTAAAAACAGTTTAAATATCCCTTTATGATAATGATATCAATAAAATGTCCTTGATCAAAGCAGGACTTAGCATAGAAATACAAATATTACTAAAATTGTCAGATAAATATTTTACTTCAACAATATTATAAGATTATGCTCACTAGTTCTCCTATCTTCCTTCTTTGGGGACATGTCTTTTTATGCATTTAGGTCATATAGTTGCAGATTATTTGGATTCCAGTTAAACCTTTTAATACCCAATTTTTCAGATTTTATTTGCGTATTTTGGGGAAAATTGAATTGTCAATTGTATCACTTTCTAAAATAATCCTTTGCTGGTTGAAGCTAGATTCAACAGATGATGTAAGATTCAAGGAAAGGTCAAGGATAATTTATTTTTATCTCACTGGTTAAACATCTTTACAGAGAAGTGAAGACCATTAAACCAATATGATTACTGAAGCTGCAGGGGGAAACATGGAAGACTAATAAGAGGAAGCTATGAAAAATGTGGAGTGAAAAAAGTAAATGTCATCTATATGGCAACTAAATTAGATTTTCTTTCAAAACAAGGATTTTTTTAAAGTCCTTTGAAAAGCTTCTGTCGCTGTAATTCACTGTTTCAAAGTTGAAGTTAAAGTTGAATTAAATTTTGGCTTTGATATTATTCATTGTAGTTAAATAAATATAATTCACCACATTAGCTTTGTAGTGTACTTAATGCTCTAAGAATAAAGAAAAATAGAGAAGAGAACTCTTCAAAATGGTGACACTTCAATGTCCTTTGTCATTTGAAAAACAGTATCAAAGGAATTTCTATAAAAGAAAATGGAAAGTGATTTAGGAAAAAATTATTTGCAGAATAATTTTTCAAATTTACCTAGCACTTTCTACATGTACAGACTTCTGTGAATAGCATGTAATTTATCTCACAGGAATCTCAAATATATTTTATCTCGTTTGATAGAAAATCATGAAGAAGTTAATCTAATTATCCTACTTCTTCTTAATGGGTTGTAGCAGAGCCAGACTCAAAATAAAAATATTGAAATTAAGAAAAAAGTTGTTTTCACTGCTTAACAGTGCTTAAAACAGATCTGAGTAAAACTAAGTATTATTATTCTTCATTAAATTAAAAATGCCATTTTAAAGCTTGTCAGCTTAAAAAAAAAAAAAGCTCTTGATGTTTTCTGCTATTTCTTTCACCTTTATATACCAGGAAAACTAATAGATGTCAAGAAAAATATAAAATTGTACTTCCATAATGTTACTAATGCATTACATTCAGATTTGGTGTGAATATGCCTTTTTCTTGTTATGTTCTCCATATCCTTAGACTAGTACCATAAATCAAAGCTTAGACAACCAAATGAGCATCAATTCTCTGCAATTTTGGGACCTGTAATCCTGTATTCTAGAATGCAGGACAAAACTATTGTCATTTACCTTGCAACATGTGTATTTATTTCACTGATGTGTAGTGGGTTTTACCACTTTGCTGTTTGAATTGAGATAATCATATCTTCTGGAATATCACATAGTTTACCAGCTAGATGTGAAAAAGCTCTGTTTTTGTGGCTGTTAGAAGTTTCAGAGTGCACGGGATTAGAAGACTTCCAGGGAGATACATTAATTCATCAAAGTACAATAATTCTAAGACTCCATGTAAGATTCAATGATGAAGATATACACAGTATGAACGACTCTGCAGCATTAGACATCTCAAGAAAAAAGAAAAAATGCAGATGACAGAAGACACAGCATATATTTATTTTTCCTTTCATCTCAATTCAAAGTTCCTTGTTTCCAGAACCAACATTGCTATATGTCTCCGTCATTGCTATATGTCATTGCTATATTGCTCCGTCAGACTGTTATCTCGCTCTATGGAAGAAAGCAAGGGATAGGGAATGCTGACAGCCTTGACAACCTATCTCTCTGTTTCTTTAGAAAGCATCTCCTTACTTCCTTTGATGGAGTCACGTATGTCCAGCTTCCTTCCCGAGACAGTGAACATGGCTAATTTTCTCTACAGTTTGAAAATATATTTCTATAAAATTGTTCCAAATTAAGTATTTGCAGCTTCTTATGATATGTCAGTTCATGAAAACCATCTATTTATCTTTTCATTCCATGTTATCTGGAGGCGGATTATCATTATTTAGCTCGGAGGCATACCCTTTATTTATTAGTTTTTCTGTTTATGTTTCCTGTTTGAGATCTTTGCGGCTGCTCCTCAGAATCTTTTCTGCTTTCAGGGTGCTCATTACCATGCAGATACTACCAAAATTAAACCACCTCCAGAGAAGAATTTACCAAGTCAAATTCGAAGAAAACTGAACCACAATTTTTCTTTATTAACTCTAGATTTAATTTCGTACCCTTTTTTTTTTATTAGAACTTTCACTGCAGCCAGTAAGGAAATTTCTCATGAAACTGTGATAGGGTTGTGCCTTTAATAACTCTCAAAAAATAAATAATTAGAAAGCTATTTTCTCTCAGAGATTCTAGCTTTTACTGACAATGTGTTTGCCTTAGAATCCAGGAAGAATTTGACTTCTCAAAAGAGTGTGGAATTTAGTGCCATAAGCAAGAAAGAGTTTTGTAATTTCAATAAAATAATAGATTTTTTTCCAGGGAAATTATCTGTAGATTCCTTTAAGGACATAAATTATTATTGGAGTCCCTAGGCTCAAACAGAGATGTTCTGAATTAGATTTATTTTAACAGCGATAACAGTTCTTTCAGGATCCTTATCTTTTAACTTGTGTATCTTTTCTGAACTATTTCTACTTTCCAGAGTAATCTGTAGTTCAGTTGAACAACTTATCAATTTTTTATCTTGTTTCTCATGTGACTTCCTTTTATTTTATTTTTGTTACATTTATAATAGTCTTTCCCATAATTTGAGCTAAATGGCTGACTGCTTGCAATGTTTACTCTCACAGATTCTAATTCCACTTAATATTGTACATATATTTGCATCTATCTAATTGTATAGATGAACAGAATTATTTCTGCCAAGTAAAGAAATGAAAACTCCATTCCTCTCTTCAATAAACTGAGATTTAGGGAGGTTAGGTGACTTCCAGATTCATACACTGAAATCTCTAGCAGAATCAGAAGGAACACATTCTCAAAGTTTTCATCCACTAAAAACAAGAAAATTCGCTAAAAGTTCCTTAAATTACTTCATGGGGAATTTTTTAAGTTGCAAAGGCTAAACAGTGTGTTAGTTTGTGAATTATTTTACTGATAAGAGTAATTTAAAATTATAAGTCAGTTTCTCAGAAGACACTAAATGACAACCACTTGCTGGAATAAATGAAGGGGAATGAATTCCCCTAACTAGCCTCAGAGATCTCAGTTTTCTTATTTCTGCAAAAATAAGAAATATTTAAACAATAAAATAAATGTTTAGCATATTCTGTTATCACATACATTATTAACAGAGCAAACTAGTTATATGACAGGAATTGCAAGTCACGAGTCTAGCAAAACCAGCCAAGCCTATTTCTTGTTTCTAAATTGCCAAAGTACATTTACAAATATCACATTATATCTATCATCAAAGTTTGAAAAAAGCAGAGGAAAGTTCTTCCAGCCACTCTGATTGTAGTAAGGGCTTTGAAAAATATAGTATTACATTTCAATCACATGACTACTGCCAACAGAATGAACTACTCACAGCCCAGAACGAGTCCTTATAAGTCCTTATGAGTCCTGTAACCAGACTAAACCTATTGCACAATAAAACCACATTGTTTTGGATCTATGCCAAAAGAAGCAGAACCAGTACATCTTCAAGGATCTGTTTTCATTTTTCTCTTTTGCAAACTACTGTGGGCACTCTAAGTGAGGCCGTCTCAGTCTTAATAACCTAGAAATTTATTTTCACAGATATGACTGCCTTAAAATCTGTTTTAGTTATGAGTTTTCTGAACACCAGAATAATTCAGCTTTGTTCATCTGCTATCACTCTGTATTGTACTTAGTACTGCAGTGTTAAAAACCAACACCTTCTACAGAAGCTACAACTGTCCAACAGCCATAGACCAGTCTGATCTGTGCAGTATTTACTTCTACCACTTTCCATATTAGCTATTTCCGGTTCATCTGATGCCTAGAATTTACCTTCAGAATCAGGCAGATTCTTTCCCAAGTCCTGGATGTCTGGCCCAGGCAACATTTCAGTACATTATTAAAGGAAGTCAGAAAAGCTCTTTTTTATGCTCTGTAGGCAGCTAACAGGGTTTCTCACACTATTGTCTGTCCTGTCCACACAGCACACATACATACACAGTGTGTACTTTTACATTATTCTCTCAATTGAATTTCTGTCTAACATAGTCTAGTAATGCCTCTTGTAATAGTCTAGTAATTCCTCTTTCATTTTGTGAACTGTGTGTTTGAGTAAGCCCCTGCGCTGCCTCTAGACCAATGCACGGAGCCTGGGGAATACGCAGGAGGAACTGGAGATGTGGGTGCAGATGCGGGGCTACGACCTCATTGTGGTCACAGACATGTGGTGGGACAGCTGCCATGACTGGAGCACAGCCATGGAAGGTTATGTATTGCTCAGGAAAGACAGACTGACAAGGCATGGAGGTGGAGTTGCTCTCTATGTAAGAGAGTAATTACTGTGTACTGAACTGTGCCTGGGTGGGGATGAGGAGAGAGTAGAGTGATTATGGATAAAAACGAATGGGCAGGGCAAGGCAGGTGATATTGTTGTAGGAGTTTGCTACAGGCCACCTGATCAGAGGAGGATGAGGATGAGGCTTTCTATGAACAGCTGAGAGCTGCCTCAAGAGCACAGTCCCTGATCTTAATGGGGGACTTCAACCACCCTGATATTTGCTGGCAAAGCCACACAGCCAAGCACACGCACTCCAGGAGGTTCTTACAGATTGTTGACAAAAACTTCCTGTCACAGTTGATCGAGGAACCAACAAGGAGGGGTGTGCTGCTGGACCTGGTACTGATGAATAGAGAGGGCCTGGTTGGGGATGCAAAAGTTGGAGGCAACCTCAGCTGCAGTGACCATGAGATGGTAGAGTTCAAGATCCTGTGTGGAAGAGGCAGGACACAAAGCAGGATTGTGACCCTGGATTTCAGGCAAGCCGGCTTTGGTCTTTTCAAAGACCTGCTTGGACAGATCTCATGTGATATGATTCTAGAAGACAGAAGTGCCCATGAGAACTGGTCAGTGTTCAAGCACCACTTCTTCCAAGCCCAGGATCAGTGTGTCCCAATGCACAAGAAAGGAGGAAAAGGAGGCAGGAGGCCTCCATGGATGAGCAACGATCTGCTGGGACAATTCAGGCAGAAAGCAGCCATCTATGAGAGGTGGAAACAGAGGCTAGCTTCTTGGGAAGAGTATAGGAACATTGCTAGGGCATACAGGGGCGCAACTAGGAAGGCTAGAGCCCTTCTAGAGTGAAATTAAACCAGGGATGTTAAGGATAGCAATAAGGCATTTTTCAAGTACATCAGCAGCAGAAGGATGGTGAGGGATAATGTGGGCCCACTGCTAAATGCTGCTAAATGGTGCCCTGGTGTCTGAGGACGCAGAGAAGGCCGAAGTACTGAATGCCTTCTTTGCTTCAGTCTTTATGGCCAAGGCTGTTGCTCAGGAAACCCAGTCCAGCAAGGATAACAGGATGGCCAGGACAGCAGAGGACTTGCCCTGGGTGGAAGAAGTTAAAGACTTGTTGTCCAAGCTTAAGGCTCATAAGTCAATGGGTCCTGATGGACCATCCTAGAGTGCTGAGGGAGCTGGCTAATGTGATTGCTAAGCCTCTCTCTATCATTTTTTAACAATCATGGAGGACAGATGAGGTTCCTGAGGACTGGAGAAAGGCCAATGTCATGCCAGTCTTCAAAAAGGCCAGGAAGGACAACCCAGGAAACTACAGGCCGGTCAGCCTCACCTCCATCCCCGGAAAACTGATGGAACAACTCATCCTGAATGTTATCACTGAACATATGAAGGAAAAGATGGTTAAATAGGGGGAGTCAACATGGCTTCACCAAGGGGAAATCCTGTTTGACTAACCTGAGTACATAACTGGCTGGCTAGATGAGGGGAGAGCAGCAAATGTCATCCACTTTGACTTCAGCAAGGCCTTTGACACTATCTCCCATAACATCCTCATCAGAAAGCTCAAACAGTGTGGCTTGGGTGAGTGGACAGTGAGGTGGATCGAGAACTGGCTGAATGACAGAGCCCAGAGGGTGGTGATCAGTGGCACAGAGTTGAGCTGGAGGCCTGTGGCCAGTGAAGTTCCACAGGGATCAGTTCTGGGGACAGTCTTGTTCAATATTTTCATCTACGACCTGGATGAGGGGACAGAGTGTACCCTCAGCAAGTTGGCTGATGACACCAAACTGGGAAGACTGGTGTTCCCAGAAGGCTGTGCTGCCATTCAGTGGGATCTTGACCGGCTTGAGAGTTGGGCACAGAGGAATCTCATGAGGTTCAACAAGGACAAGTGCAGAGTCCTGCATCTGGGAAGGAACAACCCCATGCACCAGTAGAAGCTGGGGGTCAAACTGCTGAAGAGCAGCTCTGCAGAGAGACACCTGGGAGTCCTGGTTGATAATAAACTGAACATGAGCCAGCAATGTGCCCTCATGGCGAAGAAGGCCAATGGCATCCTGAGATGCGTCAAGAAGAGTGTGATCAGCAGATCACGGGAGGTTCTTCTCCCTCTCTACTATGCCCTGGTGAGACCTCATCTAGAGTACTGTGTCCAGTTCTGGGCTCCTCAGCTCAAGAGGGACAGGGAAGTGCTGGAGAGAGTCCAGCGCTGGGCCATCAAGATGATCAGAGATATGGAACATCTGTCATACGAGGAAAGGCTGCGGGAACTGGAGCTGTTTAGTCTGGAGAAGAGGAGACTGAGGGGTGATCTTAATAACATTTATAAATATCTAAAGGGTGAGTGTCTGGAGATTGAGACATCCCTTTTTTCTATAGTAGATAGTAATAGGACAAGAGGTAATGGGATGAAGCTGGATCACAAAAAGTTCCACTTAAACATAAGAAAAACTGTTTCACTGTGAGGATGACGGAGCAGTGGCACAGGCTGCCCAGAGGGGTTGTGGAGTCTGCTTCCTTGTAGGTCTTCAGAACCCGCCTGGACATGTTCCTATGCGACCTGATCATGGTGACCCTGCTTCTGCAGGAGTATTGGACTAGATGACCTCTAAAGGTCACTTCCAACCCCTACCATTCTATGATTCTATGAAACGATTGTAACAGTAGTAATTAGGAAAATCTATTAGTTATTTTACTGTCACATTTATACTCTGAAGATTTGCGTTGCCACTTGTTCTGTCCACATGCATGTAGTCATTCTGAAATACATGTGTTCCCAGAGAATATATAGAGGTTCTCTTAATTTTGATTCTGACTAAAATACAGTTTGCTTTATTCAACATTTTCCAAATTGTATTTCTGATTATTTTCCAGAATTTGTCACACAAAAACAATACTATGCCAAAAATTTTACCAATAGACATTTAAAAATTAATCTTTGGCAATTTTTCTAACCAGACCTTGCTATAATGTATATTTATTTAATAGACTTCTTATTTTTTAAGTCCACCATATTTCACAAATGAGTTTCCAAAATATTTTTATAGTCATCTTATTCTTTCATCTTCATTGTACTTACTTTGGGTAAACCAAATTTCCTCAACCCCACCTTTATTTACTTGGTACTCTTAATTTTGCAAACAGCTGCTTAAACCAATAGTATTACTATTTCAGTAAGGTAAAGTTTTCTAAGGTTGCAACAAATATTGAGTAAAAAATAGCATTTCATAACATCTAAAAGTTTTATTTCTTTTGGTTCCAACTAAGCAAACATACAGCAATTTGTATATTCCTAAAAGGAATAAGTAGCATCAACAGCTAAGCATAATAATAATAGTTAAGCATTATAATGACTTAAATAAATAAACAGTTAAGTCTCTTTTAGTCTAGTCTTTAAGAGATACTTGTCAGAACTGTTAGGTCTGCAAATTAGCCTAAAACTGAAAAATATTTTATTCTCACTTTTTTCCTCTTGTAGAACGTGTTGTTTAACCTACATTTATTTTGAATATCCTATGCACCTATTGTAAGGACCTATTTTTTTCTTTGACAGAAACAAGGTGAGAAAGATGCAATGTTTATGTTCTTAGAGATATTTCACCAAGTTGAGAAAAAATTTCTCAGAAAACATTTGTCACTCCTTTGAAAACAGGACAGTAACTTTAAATACAATTCTGTTTAAACATGATTGTACCTGAAAGTGCAGGAACATTTCTGACTTCTTGGAAGCGGCATTTACAGATCATCTAGTACAACACCCTTGCTAAAGTAGGTCCACTTAGATGAAGTTGCACAGGAACGCATTCAGACAGGTTTTGAAAACCTCCAGAGAAGGAAACCCCACATCTTTCCTGGGCACTCTGTTCCAGGGCTCATGTGCAATCACTAATCCTTTTATAATGTTTAAACTTTACTGCATTTAAATCCATTTTCCCTCATATATATTTGTTGATTCCTAAGTCATACCATGTTTAATATTTTCAGGTATCAGTCTTTTATTGTGTAAGCAGCATGCATTATCTACTTGATTAATTATCTCATCCAAGCATGCTCTCCGTTGTCATTATTAATAACCTGCATCCAACTGCATGTATATGATGATGTACTCACAAGGCCACATCTGCACATTTCCTGGTCTTGACAGCCTCTCATCTGTCTGCTCTCAACCATGGCTAATGTACCTCAGATCACTAAGGTAGCTTTTTTTGATTAACCCTGGTTCAGCTACAACAGCTTTTATTCCGGCAATACTAAAAACATAACCTAGAGTTATTTATGTCTTATGGCCCTTGTATCCCTGCTTCCATTAGCTCTTCAGTGAAACTTTGCCCTGTTCAAGCCAACATGGTTGCAAATACAATAGAAATACAATAGACTGTATCCTGGATGATTTGCTATCTCCTTCAAGGTTATTTTAAAGGACAGAAAAAACAACCTAGCACACGTTCCAAAAAAAAAAAAAAAAAAGAAAAGAAAAGAAAAGAAAAGAAAGAAAATCAATACAGGTTATAAAAATTGTTTCTCTCAAGTCATTTCTCTGTTTCCTTAGTATCTTTTGCTACTGCAGACATGCTGACAATACACATACAAAGCAAAAAAATTGTACTACTCAGATAGATGTTTTTGTCTCATTTTATTAGAGGAGTGGAAAAGACTTATGCATCACTTGTCATTGCAAGGGGGATTATTTCTTCATTTTTCATTCATGCACACAGAGATGCTCATATTCCATTCCAGTTATATTGCCATTAAGAAACTTTAAATCTGTTTCCAGCATCTGCCATTAAAAACAGCTACCTGACACATTTTGAACCCTATTTGACAGTTGTAAAAATTGTCAGATGGCATAGGAGATTTTGATGGAGAGATCCAAGCACAAACCTCTCATCTTCAGTTGTTTCAAGCATATATAATTTTTTGTTTAACTGTCAAAGTATATATCAAATATTCATCAACTCTGTTTAAAATTAGTGTCACAGGTTGTCAAGAAAAAAAATAAAGACAGCCTTTATCTTATGTTTTAGTGTCTCACACATCTCTCCAGCTGTGGAGAACTTTTTTTTTCCCATATTGCTGTCACATGCCATTGATTAAAACATGGGGCACTAGCCAAGCATGAATGCACAAACTGACAATCCGGTAAACAGGTAAGGCAATTTCAAAACTTCTGATACAAATTGTCTTAGAAGAAACTTTTCCACTGCAAGATTTTACTAACAATATGTTGGCTCAGTTAAATATGTCAATATAGATTTTTAGGTTTACTATTTTTCTTCAATATGACCTCCTTTCTGACAATTATGTTCCAGAAAACCTTTACTTGAAACATTATTTACAGACTCAGATGATCACTTCCTACTCAGGGAATAATGAAAAAGTCCTGATTCTTGGAAACATTTTTAGTTGTAATGCTTTTTTAAAAAACTTTTTTTAAAAACTAAAGCTGTTGTATAATTCTCAGAATTGTTATTAATCTATTAATTACCTGAAGGAGGTCATTGGTGTAACAGTACAGACCAGATAGTTACAATGATATAGTGAGCAGACAGATACAATGTATAATGTAATACTGATGTTTGAATATTGAAATAATATTGAAATAATATCTAGCCATAACTGACTTATGCAATGGAAATTCACCAGTCCTGTAAGAAATCAAAACAAAATTCATCATGTTTTATTCCACAGGAAGATATGTCTCCAAAATTCTGAGTTTCAATTGCTACCTAACTGAGTTAATTTTTCTTTCTTTACACATATTATTTTGTGGTGTAGTGAGCTTTGTGAGGATTTTTGGCTGGTTTGTTGGTTTGAGCTTTTTTGTCAGTCATTGCTTTTTCTTAATTCTATACATATCTAGCAATCATCATTTAGGGATTATTTTCACATTAGGTACAGGTTCAAAGTGAGAAAAACGTGCAGGAAAAGAATAGGTTATAGATTTTATGGTACAGTAGAATAAGAAAGAGAAAAAGAGAGAAAGAGATATATGAGGTTCTGATAGGCTAGTATAATATCTCTGGCTTTACATTTTTATATATTGGACACAGATTACCTTCCTGTGATGCCCTGGTTTTCTGAGAACCATTTATCTGAGTTCTTTTTCCTAAAATGAATTCTAAAATTTTTTAATTTTGCTGAGATTTCTTACTGCTATACAGATCAGCCTTGCTGACCACCTTCTTTAAATGTTGTTAGTTGGTAACAGCCACTGACAGATATCTAAATACAATCTTCCTGGACTCATGTGGTAATGACTGCTTAGTAATCTATATACATGTAACTTGTTATTAGTATAAGAGAAAACTAAGCCTGCTCGTGGAATTTTATCCAAGTTTCATCCAGGAGTTTACTCTTTATCCTTGAAAAGCAAAGCTTTCCAGCCATAATGCACTTTTCAGTCTTATATTGCAAGGATCCTTTTGTTTTGAAAATGTGCCCTTCAGGATTTGCATTCTGACCCTCTACAAAGAATATACTGTTGCTTAGGAAAGTGTTATGACTGTGACAAACACCATATTGGACCTGATCATCAAGGTACTTCCAGGCAATGGAAATTACTCAAAAGTACTCAAAATCTTACATTCACTAACCGTGGTTGAACACTTGGAAGTACTTGAAGTACTCCAGCAAGAAAAAAGTGAACAAAAATATTTAATTTGCCCTCAGATCTTTAACTGTCAAAACTCAAGTCAGAAATGTTTCAGAAGATCAACATTCCTTCATTCAGTTGAAATCCTTACAATTTTCTTATATTTCTCAACATATATTTTATAAACTTTAGATGACTAGGTGGATGTAAAGAAAATTAGTGAAATTTCACTGATATGAATACGTATTAAATTTACATCTGAAATGATAGACGTTTACCTGAATTGTAAACACACAAGAGCCAAGCCTTCCTGCTTTATTCAGAAAATGTTAAATACTGCATTTAATCAGACAGATGAAAATTGCAATATCAATATGTATTTATTTTTCTTTGAATCCCCACAATTTAGCACTACTTATTAAGCGACTAAATCAATTGAAAGATGGAAAATTGTCTCTTATCAGCCTGTTGTGAGGCCATAATATTCACTTCATATTTTAATGGTTAATTTGCAGACTTCCTCCTTGTTTCCTCCTTTTGACTCTGCCAAAACTCTAATTTTATTTTATTTTATGACGGTCACGTTACTTCTGCACTCTGACTTTCAGGTATGTTGTTATTTTCAGTGGTTGATATAGTCTTGGGACCTAATTAGTAACACTATATGAAAAAGAGAAAAGAGAAAGAGACAGCAAGCAAGAAAGAAAAGTGAAAAAAGAAAACAGTTTTGCTTAGAGGCATCACAAAACAGAGACATGAATTCCATATGTACAGAAGATAGGTGCAATGCAGTGAGAAACATCACATAACAATAGAGCAAGTCATAATTATCACGTCTCAAGCACAAGTATCCATATCTGTTTTTCAAATATTTTTCCTTTTTTAATGAATTGATTGCTACATTTAACATTTTGAATGGATTCCCAGAAGACACACAGTAAATAAGCAGATCAATGTTCATAGTAATACTTTCTAATTGTTTCCTGCTCTATCTGTGGTCTTTGATACACACATGTAATTCTTTAACAGCATAACAAATGAGAGTGTTGTATAAATTAATACCCAGGTCATAACTTATAGCTAGTATGCTCAGTGAGAAATCATGTTCCAAAATAATTTAGAGATTAAATTTTATAGGAAATGGTTGGTACTTAACCTAAATATGAGTTAAAATATGGAAAATAATATATTTCAATATTTTTCTCTAACAAATTAGAAAAGAAGGTAGATTTTATTTTCTGATACAATAGCTATGTTCCAAAAATATATCTCTCTTTTTCTGTTTTTATGCTCACTGGTCATTAACAGTCAGATTTCACCCATACTAATGGTTTTGCCTAATTTGTAGCTGGTTGAGTGCAGAAAGTAAGACACAAAAACTCACCTTGATTTTGCAAGACTTTAAATCTTAATTTCTTTCCCTCTCATACACCAGAAATCAGAACTTTATGAGACCAACTTGGAACTAGAGAGGTAAAGCAACACAAGTTTTATTGTCTTGGCAGTATTCCTTCTGTTAAACACTAATTCTTCTTTAGGAAAGGAAGAATAATAATTCACACAAACTTACACTGTCCATATTAACTCATCCTGGAAGGAAAGTGCAAATGAAGTGGAGAGCAATGCCATCTTGCCAATACTCAAAAATGTCAGGTTAATTTGTTCAACAGCTAGTAAGATGTTTCTACAGTCTTCCTGGATAAAAAGCAGGCAATATATTCATCACAATAACCCTTGAAATCAAAGGAAATGAGTGTGCACTCCTGCATAGCGAAACTGAATTCACTCTTCAGCTTTGAATGGTCTCACTGGCTAAAACATAATTAGCTCAAAGACCCTTTGAAAGCAATATCCATGACAATGTGTCCTTTCCTATTTATTTGTCTTCCATTTTTTTCGCCTCTAAGAAGCAATAATTGTATAGGATATGGAGTGAAAAGTAGAAAAAGACAAAGCAACTTTTCACAAACTAACTGCTAGGATCAGAGATAATACTACTAATTTTCCTTACATTCTATCTCTGTGACCAAGAATAAAAGACAGATCTACAAAGGTAAGAGGAATGTCAGGAGGAAACACTGTTTAGAGAAGAACTTTACTTCAGTTGTGACTTGTTTACAGACATCAATATGTTTGTATACTGGCAGGGAGAAACATTGACAATATCCAAGTGTAATCATCAAGTGATATGTCGATAAACATTTATCTAATTGTTCATGTTTATGCCAATCCACCTCTTGAAAAGTATTAGATGAACAGTAGGTTAATTTGATTGTATCTGGTCCCAGTTACCCAATCAGGCAACATATCTTTTTAAGTCTTATGACAAAATGTGACCAATACATAGAGCTTCTGATCTGTTCTATTTAGACTTCAAACATAAGCTTAAGATGAAAGCCTGAATTGATCCACAGACAAAAAAACCAATAGCACTTGACATTGACTCTCAATGCTGCTTTCCATATTTTTTTAAGTAAAGCCTTCTCATAGCCATACAAAAATCCTGTACTGATGAATGTGATCTAATGAAAACTAAACAGATTTATCTGCATAATAGTGCCAGTATTCTCTTCAGTTTTGTAGTTTTCTTTTTACTTGGTCTGTACCAGGCAAACAGCCTGAACCTGCAACAATCAAAATAGTCAGAAATACATTATTGAGAAAAAAGCACACTTCTTGTTCAGCTCCCAGAATTCCAAATTAAACTTACAGAGTTTAAACTAGATCTCTAGTTCTTCCCAGCTGCATTTTACTATAATATAACATGCAAAAGGCAGAGATTGCTCCAAAAGATGGCTATGTTTGAAATTACAAATATCTTACTAAATATTTTTGTGCTGTGCTAGTGAGACATACGTACAGATGAGACACTTACTAAACAGAATTTCCATCTTTGCAGTATGAAACTGAGATAACAACCTGAAAGACAAAACTACTGATATAAAATTTAAAAGGTCCAGTCACTAGCAAACCAAGACCTTTGAAATGTGAAACTGAAAAAGAGCAGGAAATGTCATGATTTCTGTTGGTTATCTTAATATGCTATCTGATTTTCCTGATTTTTTCATGTCTTTTATTCCATGTAGATATATATTTTTTAAAAGTAAAATCAACAAAACAATACCAAAACCAACAAACCCACAAACAAACAAATAAATCTACAAACAGAACAAAACAAAACAAAAACCTGAGGAACAGAAAAAAAAAGAAATGCTTGCAGAATTTCAAGGACAAGGAAATTAACCACAAATGTCTAAATTGTCTATTAGCTCTTCAGAAAAGCATAATCATACTCAATGACACCTCACTATATATGGATGCCAGCATTGTTCACTCAGCCACCCAAAAGATACTTCAGATTAACAATGTACTTTTTAAAAGGGCCTTACAACCCTGCGTGTCCAGCATTCTTATTCATTAGATGAAAAAGAGAAAATGAATACAAAAATTTGAAATGTAGGTATTTTTTTTTAAACCCAACCTCCTGGTATCTGCCAAATTAAAGCTATTTGAAGTGGTATTATGTACATGAATGTTAGACCTACTTTTTAAATATGAGTTTAGTTTTGCCGAATGTTTGGTGTCATAATTAATTTTTTTCTTTGATCTGATTCATCATTTGTTCCCCTCAGCCTCCTTTTCAGATATTTTCTTGTTCCAGACCACAGAACTGTTTCACAGGTCAAATTATGATTTGATAACATCATTGATTTCTGTCCCAGTCTCATAATTTATATTAAGGAAAAGATCCCAAGCTGCAGAAAAAGGGCATAGTTCAACTGAGTTCATTGAAGCTGATCTAATCACAGCAGTGTCAGAAGTGTTTGGGGTTACTATACAGTCTTTTTTTCTTTTACTAATCTTCATTTGAACAAAGAGCACCTAAAATGCTCTGATGACTGACACCAAGCTGACCATATGGCTTTATCACAATACATTCAGTTTATTTATACTATATCCAGGAGAAATAATCCACCGAGTTATCTTGAACAGATGTATGAAACCTAATTAAATTACAAGTTGTAAAAGAGGATACCTTCTCCACCATTCTGACCAAAGTTCACTGTGTTGCCTTCTACACTTTTTCTTCACTTTGCAGTACACTTCATAGAAGTTCATTCTTCCATGGTTCCCACATCATTCTGTGCTAATTTAATGTTCAAGCTAGGTATTAGGAGGAATTTCTTTACTGAAGAGTTGTCAGATATTGGAACAAGCTGCTCAGCAGTATGGTAGAGTCACCGTCCCTGAAGGTGTTTAAGAAACAGTTGGATGTTGCACTTAGGGAAATGGTGTAGTGGTTGATAGGGCTAGGAAAAAGGCTGGACTCAATGATCTTGAAGATCTTTTCCAGCTGAAACTATTCTATGATTCTATGAATGACTATATATTTTCAAAATTCTTCTTTGAGAGCAACCACACTTACCACATCAGTAATTATACTCTCTGCACTGCAGAGGAAAAGGCATAATAACACTTAACAGGGTATATTGCATTCATATCCTTGTGGATGTCAAGGTGCTATAGAGAATGTTATAGGGAATGTTACTAGACCACCAAAAGTTAAGATAGACAGACCACCTAGTTTTTCTACAGACTTCTTATACTCCCTTCACTTAAATAACAAGTGGGACTTTTTGCACCAGAAATTGAAATGTAGTATTGCCTTCCTCTGAAAGAAATAATTGTTTCCTTGTGTTCAAGATTATTCAAGATCGGTTTTCACGCTTTCAGTATCAGGCTGATCATTTTATTGGACACTATTTTCTCCCTTTAAATGACATGGAATTAAAAAAGAAAAATACTGAACTGTGCGACTCAGAAGATAACAGCTTCACCATAATTTCAACATGCACACTTTCTCTTATTCTCACACCTTTCCTATACATACCTATTTGCAAATGCATTGTAAAACACTTCACATAACACAATGGAAACAAAAATAAGTATTTGTTGCCTAACACCAAAAATTTTGTGAAGTATCTAAAAAAGCAGAACTGGGGAAAAACACTGCAGATTATCCATAAATATGCAGTTTAATTTTTAAAGTAACTTTAGGCACACATCTGGATAGTTACTGCTTCATGATTTAAGCAGTACCATACATTGCTCAGATATTCCTATGCAAAGTGGAAACGCTAAAATCATGACAAATATTTTGCTTGCTTATGAGAGTCTTGACAGAAAGGGAGGCCATTCAGATTACAAGTGTCTTCTCTTTTCCTTGTGAATCTTTAAAATAGGATGTAAAATGTGGGTTCTTGAGTAAAGCATAGTTGTGCTTTGATTTATTAGCATATTTCCATTTTTTCTACTGTAAAATACTTTCCTCAGTAAATATCTAGTTTACCCTGTCTTTGTTTTTAACTAAATGATGTTTTATTATGCATGTCTTATAATTGCTTAAGTACATATTATGCTTTTTTTCAGATATTTTAATATTCAGATATTTGTAACAATAAAGAATCGAGCATTACTTTTTTGTAATACTTTTGTCTACATAGTAAAAACTATGAATCTGATTTATTATTCACCTCTACTATAACACTTTCTGCTCTAGAAGCTAATTTATATTGCTTTTCCCTTTGGGTGTTGACATATTACAACTTACATCTTACTTTCACACCCACTTTCACACACATGCACACACACTCTCTTATTTTATATGGTACCAAAATGCTTGAAAGAATCTCATACATAACCACAAACTTAGCCCAATGAACACTTAAATTGCATTCTAAGAATCGTAGACTTTACAGTCTATAGCAGAAAAAATTGCTCAAAAGCACTGCAGTGTCATGTCATAAACATATTATATAATGTCTACCTAGTTTGTCTGTTCTCACTGCCTCATACAAAAGCATTTTGAAGTATTGTGGATGTCATTAAACTGCCTTAAAAGCATAAGTTAATGATAACACTGTATATTTTTTACAATTTTAATCTTAGGCATATATATATCAGGAGAAGTCAGCATGGATTTACGAAGGGGAAATCCTGTTTGACCAACCTTGATAGTCTTCTACAAGGGTATAACCAGCTGCCTAGATGAGAGGAGAGCAGCGAATGTCATGTACCTTGACTTCAGCAAGGCTTTTGACACTGTTTCCCATAACATCTTCATCTGCTCAGGCAGTGTGGCTTGGATAAGTGGATGGTGAGGTGAATCGAGAACTGGCTAAATGACAGAACTCAGAGAGTGGTGATCAATGGCATGGAAACGAGTTGGAAGCTTGTGGAGTTCCACAGGGGTTGGTTCTGGGGCCAGTCTTCTTAACATCTTCATCAACAATATAGATGATACGACAGAGTGTACCCTCAGCAAGTTGGCTGATGACATCAAACTGGGAGGTTCTGGCACAGATTGGACAAGATGATCTTTGGAAGGTCACCCCAAGATTCTGTGATTCACCAGAAGGCTATGATGCCACTCAGTGATATCTCAACCAGCTTGAGAGCTGCACAAAGAGAAATCTCATGAGATTCAACAGGGACAAGTGTAGACTTCTGCATCTCAGGAGGACCAATGCCATGCACCAGTATAGGCTGGGGATTGATCTGCTGGGGAGCAGCTCTGCAGAGAGGGACCTGGGACTTCTGGTTAACAATAAACTAAACATGAACCAGCAATGTGCCTTTGCGACCTAAAAGGCCAATGGCATCCTGAGACGCATCAAGAGGAATGTGGCCAGCAAGTTAAGAGAGGTTCTTCTCCCCCTCTGCTCTGCTCTGATGAGGCCTCATCTGGAGTTCTGTGTTCATTTGTGGGCTCCCCACCTCAAGAAAGACAGAGAACTTCTGGAAAGAACCCAACGCAGGGCCACCAGGATAATCAGGGGGCTGAAGCATCTTTCTTATGAGAAATGCAGTGGGAACTGGGGCTGTTTAGTCTGGATAAGAGGAGACTGCAGGGGGGATCTCATTAATATTTGCAAATATCTAAATGGTGGCTGTCAGGAGGCTGGGGCATCTTCTTTTTCTGTTGTATCTAGTGACAGGACAAGGGGTAGCAGACAGAAGCTGGAACACAAAATGTTCCATTTAAATGTAAGAATGTCTTATGTGAAATTGCTGTCCATCTAGTAGCCATGAAGTCAGTGAGCAAACCCTCCATCTTGGAAAATGGAGGAGTTTGGAAACAATGAGGACTCTCCTCCTGTTGCTTTTCAAAACTGTGCTGGCTGCTGGTCTAGAGGAGAATAACAGTAGGTAATTACTTTGAATTCAGTCTCATTTAATTTTCCACAAACCTTTTATCTAGATGCAACTAACAGTATTACAGAATCATATAATCAAAGAATGGTAGGGGTTGGAAGGGTCTTTTAGAGATCTTCTAGTCCAAACTCCCTGTTAAAGCAGGTGACCTAGATCAGGTCTGCATTATCTATGACATGTGGATTTGGACTAGTCATGCTAAATTATGACAGTGAAAGTAAGAGTAATTTTGAAGTGTAGAAGTTGTAGGAACCCACTAGGAAACACCCAGCATCATCAGCAGGGTACACTGACATGCCAACAAGACATAAGTGTATACCATATGAGCAGGTGAAAATGTGATTGTGAGAAAACTGATGTTCACTGTGTAATCATCATATATATATATGTGTATATATATTCATCCAATGTAACCCATTGCAACTCTCACTCACAGTAAAAACCAGCTAGAAATTGGGTTTTGGGTAAATTCAAAACAATTTCCATTAAAACTCAGAAATATCCATTATAATTTGAACTTGTTTTTAAAACTGATTTAGAAAACATAGTCAAAAAAGCTATTAGTTTTACAGAAGTGGCTGGCAAATTCCAGAGAAGATCTTAATGCCAGTATGGAACATAATGTACTTTCATGAAAGAGGACTTATTTATTAAAAAGATCATTGTTATCTGCATAAAATTCTTTACTTCTTCTCCTCTCAATCAAACCTCAACTTTAAGTCTTCATGTGAAAGTAAATCCATATTTTAAATATTGATAAAACACATATTTTTCAGAAAGGCGATTATTACAGTGGTTGTAGTGTGGTACACAGAACACCTTCAGCACACTCTTGGTGAGAGAGTTTTTTTTAATTCTTTTTACACTGACTCTTAGACTGCTTATCTGTTACACAGAAGATCAAAATTATTTTTCAGCTCAGTTTAAAAGACAATTTGAATCCAGGTGCAATGCTTCTCAGGTTTCATTACTAGCTTCCTGGTATAAAGTGTGTCAGCACCCCTATCTTTACAGATAGTTTTGAGTTTTCGTCTATCTGTCAAAAACAATCCTTGGAAGTTAGGCAATTATTTTATTCTTGAACAAAATAAGAGGTGAATTAATATTAGCTTAATCAGAAAACAGTAGGTGAAAGCCTCCATTTCCATCACATAACAAATAAATATAAGTCCCTCGAACAGTGAGATGAATCTAGGAACAGGGTGTAAGACAACATACAAGCAATTATGTTGGTCTTTCTAGACATCGAAGAGAGAAAGAGAAGAAAATATCACAGCCACTGATTGGTCTCCATTGTAAGGAGAAGGGATGAGAATCCTGTGTGAAAACAGCTAACAATCACTGCAGATATGAAAAATAGTTACAGGGAGAGTATCAGAATAATGTGCCTTAAAAAAATGTATATAATAAATAACAATTTTTTTAAAATTCTAATTCTGTAAAAATCATTCTCTAAAGAATCTTTATTACAAGCTTAGTACTTTGTACATCCACTGGATAGTTAGAGGAAAGCAAATAGGTTTTAATAACACAGCAGGATAGAAAGAATTTGAAGATGCTATTCCATATTCCCCTTACCCTCGTGGCTGCACGATATTTATGAACCCATGTAATGAAATATACATATAAGTTTAGTAACTGCTACCCTTTTTTTCTTAGATCTGACCCAGTTTAGCATCTGGCTTTCTGAACATAAGAGCCAGCACAAGGAAGGAGCAAGAATTTCCTACAGGTTTATCAGGAATGTTGACTACTATTATCCACATTAAATGAGAAACTAAATCCTATCAATGTAAGTTTAGCACCAGCATCACAGTGTTGAAAGCTATTCACATATTCCAATTGACAAAGTAATACCTATATTTGCTCATAAGAGAATAGTAAAAACTGCGGTAGTGCATGAAAACATAGAAATAAGTCATTGGTGATTTATCAAGATATATTGATGATGATGATTTATCAAGATAAATACGTTCTAAATTTACTGAAACTGTATTTTGAGCAAATTCGCAGATGAACAGAATATGCATCTATTTTCCATTGACCATTTCAATATAGCCATCTTTTTATTTGTTTTTTACTTGACGTTTGCAACATTCTTTTCATAAATACCTGATTTCCCCTTCAGCTTTGGAACCCCCAAGTAGTAAAACTACCGTGAATTTTTTGATCCAGTGTCTAGATATTGAACCTAAATATTGAATTGGACTTCTATACCTTTCTTCTGTGTTCATCTCTAAATTTAAGAAATACAGATGTGGTTTAACAGGCTAGTTGGAAGTTCCTGGCCTGATTTAATCAAAATATGTGCATAAATCAAAAAAGTGACTGAAATCAAAATGAAGTCCCCTGTGTGCAGAAGCCAAGATAGCAGGGTATAACACAGATCCTGCATATCACATCAACTAAAGATTTCTATGTTTTAATTTAAACCAAGTTTTCAAATGCTCTAAAATTACAACTAGGAATTCCCTGCACTTCCTTAACTTCCACATATAGGTGTTACATTTTTTGTTTTAGTTGATTAAATCCAAGAAGTTGAAGCATTCAGCCATATACGTTCTTCAGATCTATTTACTCTAGGGAAGTGCAAGATACTGAAATCTAATGGCAGTAATCCAAACCATGATGAACTGAGGCAATTTCAGCTTTGTTGACCATTGCTCCAGGTCATTGTAATTTAATGAGTAGTAATCCTATCTAAAATATATTAAAGGCAGCAAGGTGCCTGCTGGGAGAAAGTTGCTGTGCATGAACAGATCAATATGCACTGTGTGCATTAGACCATTCAATAATCGATTCAGCCTTGCTATGAGAAAATAAATGCTAAAGTCCTAAAAGTTAATTTCTACAGAAAGCTTTTACAAGGCTATCAAATTATTAAAAGTTTTTATGAGTTCTCTTTTTTGTTGCTTTTGGTTTTAAATCTTTGTGCAGTACAAGATATATCTCAAAGGAACATCCACTTAGTACTAGCTACTTGACTTTCAGTTTGATCCTAGGCTTGAAGAAGGAAGCTGTGAACCAAAGGCTGCTATTGTGAGGAAACTTGGCAAGGAGGAAGTAAATACTTTCTAATTTAAGGAATATTATTGATAATTCCTACACCTACCTTGCCAGATTTTTTTTTTTTAATCAATAATTTGCCTTTAAGTCAGTTCTCTCTGGGAAGTGAACCTTAAAAAAAAAAGATACTATGTTTTTAATGTTAATATTAGAGACTTAACCGTTACATTTCAGAAGATTCTGATTTTTTCCTGCCTTTTATTGAGTGTCAAGCTTTTTATGTTGGCTTCTATTAATCCCAACACCAAATCAAGTGTTTATAAATACATGCCACAAAAAACACTATTTACATTTCTGGTAGGTTTTTTGGGTTTTGGTTTTATTCAAATAATTGTTATAAAATGTGTACACTGGAAGAGTACCTGTTCAGCGTGTGTGGAGTCTTTGATTAAGCCCACAACTAGAGTGGTACCGAGGCTAGATCTGAGGACAGATTTGTTATTTGTATTCAAGTTTCCTTGTTATCAGCCTTCTTTCTGCTAGACTTCTCAAAAATAAAAGTAAAAAGTGAAATTATATACAGTACAGACATGGTTCCAAAATCTTTCTGCTCTGGATGTATTACAGAGATTTCTGGCATCATTTTTCAAGAAATTGTAATTAGTACTGATGCAAACCTCAGGTGAAGTGTTCACATTTTGAACACCTAAGTCTAGGTTTTGGAAGCATCATGGGTTTCAGGCCATTGCCAAAGACCAGCATTTCAGCTGGTAGTGTTAATCTACCTAAAATACGCAGACCAAACATTTCACATGTTAAATGTTTCAGTTTTAATAGCTGAAATATTGTGTGATGTTTACGCTAGTAAACAAAATCAATTAAAAAACCTTTCCTTATGTACTGAGTTACTTTTGCTCATTTTCCAACATGAAAGAAATTGTAATGGATTTAATTCTTCATAGTCAAAATCACAAATATTAAGCTGTCAATCTAATTTGCCCAGCTTAGCATTCTCACAGCCAGCTGCTAATGCTGTTTTTACTTCTGTGTTGTAAAAACATAATTTACATCCTGAACCATTAATATTACACTCTCTCTAAATTGGCCTTTGGAAAGCTCTAATAGCTTTACTCTCAGTTTGATTCCTAATGTGGTTTGAGTTTCTCTCTCTTTTAGATAAAAGTGTTGCAGAAATCTGTCTGGGAGACCACAGACACCTGCAAGTATTTCTGTAGAACAATTTCTATTTCCTCAGTTTGAGTGTGGAGGAAGTCTTTCACATGCTGATAATTCTTTTTCCAGGGAAATGTGTGCCAGTCATTTCCTCTACCCTGACTGACCATTTACAGGGACAAGCAAAGACTAATGTCATGCTTACCAGCTCTGAGACTCACTCTGATTTTTCCCCAAAGCCTGAACTTAGTTTTCACTGTCTTTTGGACTGAGAGTAAATGTAGAATAAAGTCTATTACAAACAAAATTTGGATCTATATGTTGAAAGCATATACTTTTTAGTGTTTCCTGCATTCCTCTGACAACACATTGATAATATCCAAGAAGGTACTAATCACCATATAGCCCTTGTTCCTATTAGCCCTCTTTTCTGTTTAAAGTTCCCAAACCTTCTACTTTAACAATATAAAAGTTTCTTTCTGAATCCCACCAGACCAGGAGAACAGTTGTTCTTTACTACCCTGTAATTCTACTGAAGTTAATTAAGTTCTTTCTCATAACTAAAGTTTGTAGATGCAGTGGGTCTGGGATGGTAGTGATTTTCCACAGCAGCTCCTGCAGTGCTGTGCTTACTGTTGATATCAATATTATGACTACCGCTTGCACAACATCAGGGCTGTCCCTCCAACATTCCTTTCCCCACCTTCACCAATAGCTGTGGGTGGGCATGATCTTGGGAGGGACTATGGCCAGGACAGCTGACCCAGGCTGACCAAGGAGACCATACCATATGGCATACCATATGACTTCAGCTCAGTAATATAAACTGGGGGAGAGGAGCAGGAAGGGGAGGCGAGATTCATTTCTGGCCTTCCCAAAGCAACCGCTACGCGTACTGAAGCCCTGCTTCTCGGGACCTGGCCGGACATCGCTGCTGATGGGAAGTAGAGAGTAACAGCTTATCTGCTTTTGCTTTGCTTCCCGCGCGCGCGGCTTTGCTGCTTATTTATTAAACTGCTTTTATCTCAACCCACGAGACTCACATCTTATTTTCTCCCTTTCCCTGGCTTGCTGAGGAGGTAGGGGGTAAAGCGGTGTGGTGGGCACCTGGCATCCAGCCAGGCTCAAACTACAGTAGACATCTAAAATTAACAGCTACTTTAATTGTTCTGTGTATCATGTTTCATTGTAATTTGCCTTTGGGACAGACACTAGTCAGTGACTTCACTCAAGCCTAGAAGATTGGCTCATTTTTTTTTTAGCTGATGTCAGCATTACTTCTCTGCTTGCAAAGATCAAGCCTCTGTGTTACACCCAAAGGAGACACTCTGCTCCTCCTCAGCAGACAGACTGTCCGAATGCATTAATCAAAATGATCAAGTATTACAATTTTTTCATCCTTAATCATTTATAGGACTCTACAGATCTGTGGAAACCGATGAAGGAGCACTGGAATGGGCTGCCCAGATGGGTTGTGGAGTCTCCTCCTCAGGGGACATTCAAAACCCACCTGAACGAGTTCCTATGTGACCTACAAGAGGAGATCCTGCTCTGGCAGGAGTGTTGGAACAGATGATCTTTCAAGGTCTCTTCCAGTCCTTAAGATTCTGTGATTCTGCTATTCAGTGACATACTTGGTAGATTGAAGCTTGAATCCTTAATATTCCCATAATGTGGTGGAGACAATGGAGGGCTTAGTTTCAGATATACCTTTGAAATGGCTGAGTTAACTTCTATGGACAAAGCACATACTAAACTTTAGCATAATTTCAAGGATTTACATAACATTTAAATGACAAAGAAATCCCATGATAGTCTTGCACAGAAAGATTAATTTTATTAAATGATGTTTCCTATGATATGGCTGGTGATTCAATGTGACAACACAAGTGATCTTTTTTTAAATTTGCTTTCATAAATGCAGATTAGGGAAAGTATCATGAAATATCTACAAAAAGGAGTAATATCAGTGTTATTTTAAAAAAATATCTTAATGTATCTTAAACACAAGAAACAGCATGAACTCCACTGAAAAATGTTTTATTATCATGACATTAGTAAGGTCACAAATTTAGTTCAGATCTTTTGTTTTCCACAGACATTTGGGATATCAGGTTTTTATCTAGAGGTGCAATTGGGAAGGACTTAAAAGACCTTTATACAAATCTGAGTACTCGTGAGTGAAAAAAAAAACAGTTATAATTGAAAAACGTTTTGCCAACTGCCCATGAATATATGGATCTTGTATTTCATAGCAAATCAGTAAAGGTAGCAATGTAGAAAAGTAGCCAGGTTTTTTTAAACAAATAACTATAAAATTAAGTGCATGAAGGGAAGATAACAAAAGAAATAGACACTTTCCTCTCATAGACACAAATCATGCACTTTCTAGTTCCATGGAATGAAACAAAGCACCTCAATTGTCAACAGAACAAGAGACCTTACAATACAACAGCAATGCATTATTCTTCTAGTCCTTCCTTAAGCATTTGCAGTTTTCATCACAGATTTGGATTGCTAATGATTCTCTTATGTTTAGGAACATTTTTTAATCAATTGCAGAAAGTAGGAGTCTGAGGTAGTACTTTTAGAAGAGAGACGGGTATCAGGTAGGTACATCATGGAAAAGTGAATTTTTTTACATAAGTCTTTACATAGATGAAGATAGATGAGTAAGAATCTGATGAAACAAAAGTATTTTGAACACTTAGGTAGACTGTGAGAGAATTTGGCATGATATTACACCACTCACTATTTCAAATGAAGGAATTTTCTTCTCACAAAAGAGAAAGCAGCATCACTTGACAAAACAGACTGCCACCATTCATTATAGTGATTATGGGTCCCTTTACACAAGATCCACATATAGAAATCCATTCAGTCTTTGTGGTTTAAAAGAAGGTCTAGAAAGCTGAAGATATTTCTGTGATGGACATAGATGTCTATGAACATCTTTGCTGACAAGCATGTGACTATTCTTAAAACATAATTAATTCATAATTCACAATGCATGCCAATATTTCTTCTGTGACTGACATATTCTGAGGACGAAAAAGCAGAGGTATAGCAAGACAAGTTCTGCAGACAACAGATTCTGGAGCAGAGAATAAAATTGACAGTAATGTCAATCATAGAATCATAGAATTACAGAATGGTAGAGGTTGGAAGGGACCTTTACAGTTTATCTAGTCCTACTCCTACTCCCTTGCCAAAGCAGGTCCAACAGATCAGGTCACACAAGAATGCATCCAGGAGGGTTTTGAAGACCTCCAGAGAAGGAGACTTCACACTCTCCCTAGGCAGCCTATGCCAGCGCTCCATCATCCTCACAGTAAAATAGTTTTTCCTAATGTTTTAATGGAAACTCTTCTGTTCCAGCTTCATCACATTACCCCTTGTCCTGTTACTAGCTACTATAGAAAAAAATCTCTTAACACCCACCTTTTAGATATTTCCAAATAAGATTCCCAAGTAAGATTCCCCCTTAGTCTCCTCTAGACTAAATAGCCCCAGTTCCCACAGCCTTTCCTCATAAGGAAGATGCTCCAGTCCCCTGATCATCTTGATGGCCCTGCGCTGGACTCTCTTCAGAAGTTTCCTATCCCTCTTGGGTTGCGGAGCCCAGAACTGGGCACAGGACTCTAGATGAGGCCTCACCAGGGCAGAGTAGAGAGATCATGCATTTAAAATTAAATTATAGATGGAAATCTATTTTTTAAAGTGAAAGAAACTGAGGAGTTCAAACAAAGATATTGGAAAGGTTTATTTGATTGTAATTATGAACATTGATGCTTCTCTGAGTACTGTCTTCACTGTGTCTTTACCTTCCATTTCAGATCAGAAGCCATTAAAAAAAAAAATTCACAAAACAAAAAACAACCTCAAATTGAATCAGCTATAACAGAAACTTTCTCAAGTGTTTTTTTGTTTGTTGTCAGATAGTTTTCTTATAATTTATGGCAGGTATTTGGAGATTAATAAAGATGTGTAGAAAAAAGAACAGTTCTCATGTTATTTGCCTTTGTACTTCCTACTTTTTGTTTGAACCAGAGATGAAAATATCACAGGAAAGGTCTTACCTTTATTTCAGCACTGAATCAATCACAATAGCAGTCAGATTTAACTGCTTTGTGTACTATAAAACTAATTAACAATCTCAGTATTTATTCTCCAGAGAATGCAATACTAGTGAGCAAAATTTGTGTGTCCTTTGGTACTTTTCTCTAGAACATCTGCTAAAAGCCACTAGTGAACAATGACTGGTTTGTTCCTGCACAGCAACTGCTGTATATTTAAATTCCAACTTGCCTCTTGAAGTCATCACTACAATTATCTCATTAAAGGCTAAACTAGGATTACTTAGGCATGCAGAAATAGAGGAGAGACACAAGTTGTATCTCAATGGTTTAATTTTGCAAAAGGCTAATGCCTTCAAGTGCACTGGGAGGAATGCAGCACACTCTTGTAGTCCTCACTTCATTTTTTCATGGGGAGTATGCACTCACACCAAGACTCCAGCTACTGTCTGGTAGACCACGTAATAGATTTGTCTTCTTCAGCTGAATGTGGAAGATACATACTTAGCAAGTATAATAGATATAGGCAGAAAAGTCCAGACTAGTCTAAATGAAGCAAAGAGAGAATAATAAATAATATATAAACTAAGAGTAAAGAAAATTATGGCAAGCATAAAGGAGACTAGGTGTATGCCAGAAAAACACACAAATGAATAAACAAAATAACAATAACAAAAAACCCACCAAGAATGTTCCCTGGAGTCATTACAATAGGGGGTAAAGTGACAATCAAGGATATGAGAACTTGCACATAAAGTCATATATCTGCCTATTTACTACATATGGAAAAGAAGAAAGTAAGGTTCAGTTTTAAGAACTGGAAGAGAAGGACACGTGTGAGGTCCTTGAGAAGATCTGAATGACAATACCAATAACACACTGCTTTACACCTCAGGGATATAAGGCAAAGAGTTTTACATAAAGGCATGATGTGTCAGTAATTTTAGAAAGTAGAAGAAAACGGATAAGAGACTCTCCCTCCAGACAGTCTCTGGACATTCAGTAAATGACCTTATTTCACCTGGTCTAAAATCATAGGTTGATATCAAACACAGCTATGTCTGCTACAAGCTTCTGATATTCCAGGATTCTTGATTGCTCATCAGAAAGCATGAATATTTTAACTTCTTAGAATTTAGTTTCCTATGATTATAGATAAAAGCTCCACTTCTTAAAGCTATGTCCGATTTACCTCCTTAGGATAAAGGACTTAAAAGAGGATTGCCTCTCTCCCCAACCTGCTGCTGCTAGTGAACCAGTTAGATCAACGATGTCTCCGAAACGTAAGTTTTTGGACTGAAGACTAGTATTTAAGATTTTGAATTACTGTGTTATTTTAATATACCTTTCATATGGAAAGATGCTAAGGAATGAATAAAATTTATCTTGATTTTTCTTGACATATATATTTATTATTCATAGCTGCTAACTGAATGTTTTTTTAATTTGTAATTCTAAGTTTGTAGGTGGTCCTTCAGCTCTTTACTGTGCTTACTATTCACGTCAGTTTTCTGTTCCTTCATTTGATTACATTATTTTTAGTAACAGAATAATGAATGACTAGCATACAACAATATACTTTCTTAAAATGCCTGATAGTACTACACTAATATCTAGGCATTAGTAAGTATTGTAAATTCATGGTCAAAACATATGGTATACACAATATCCTGCCAAGACCATTAGAAAATTAGGACAGTGGTTTTATTCACTAATAATAAACAGAATTTTGACTAGTTAGAAAAGGCTACACATTTAAAATGGATAAATGGTAGAGTGGAAGAAGTTCTGATATATACAACATATAATTAATCAGTGGAGCTCAATGACATCAGACATTAATGAAGATTGTAAAATATTTCATATTTAGCAGAGGAGCAGTGAGGAGAGCCACCAGGAGCCAGTAGCTCTCACAAAGGGACGGTCCTGCCAGTAGGTGGAACCAAGGTGACAGTGAGGACCACAAAGATCAAATAAGACAGAACTAAGGCTTCCCCCATACCAGTGAGACAGCAGGTGACTCACTTCTATAGTATATTTGCAGAAGGAAAGTATGTAACACAGTTTTTGTTCTTTGAAGTATTCAACTATTTCTCGAAAACCACGGACATGTGTGGTTATTTTTTAATTATAAGATGACTTTCCCTCGTGTCAGCTTCACTCTATAAGCAGATATAGATACGTATGTAAGTGCACAAGGGAGGAAGGAAGAAAAATAATAGATCCAGAATGGAGATTCAAAATCATAACATAGTTTGTCTGCCAGAAACAACAGACAAATGACAAAGCAATTTTCATAATTTCTTAATGAGATCCCAAGGCAATTTTCTTGAGCTCAAAACTGAAAATGTCAATTAGATTAATTCAAACTCATACCGCTCACCAGAAACCTTCTGTGTTTTTTTTCATGAAGTGTGAAATAAAATGTGGAACAGCACTATGTTGACACTAAGAACCCAGAGAAACAAAGATTATTATAGCGTTTAGTTTTGGTTAGCCACATCACAATAAATATGACATGAGCAGACAGTAATTCACCACTCCCTTAGAATTTTTTTTTTTAGAAGCTTATGGCATATACAACAAAAAAGTATTTTTTCTTGGAATATTAGATATGAAATATTAGTAACAGAGGGGTTTTATCAGTCAAGTCTTTCTGATTATAATCTTAAATACACGTTTTTGCATGGAAAATGAATAAAATATTTGGCATTTATAAAGCTCAACAGAGCTGAGAAAATTGTTCCCAGAAACTTCCTGGCAACCTTTTAATTATAACTAGCAGCCTTTCTACTGTTGCTGTGCAGTCAGGTCAAAGCCCAGCCTATGCTATAGATTCTTTTTTGCATTTCTACCCTGGGTAGAAATCAACAAAATCACTTTACTGTGCAAATGTGAGGAAATAAAGGTAGTATGCTTTCCTCTTTCTCCTCTTCCTTCCCCATAGTTCATAGAGATTATTCAAAGAATGTATGAAACAGGAGTTAGCAGGCTAATATGGTAGCTACCCTTGTCCTGAAAGAGATAGCTATGAAATCCATCTTATATGACAAGACATGCGGAAAATAATCATTACTACATGCATGTGAAAGCTTTTTTCCTCAAACTTCAAACTCGGAAAAAAAATTACTCTCAGATTTTTCCAGTTCATCTGAAAAAAAATTTGAATTTGCCAACCAAAATTTAAGAATTTGTTGATTGCAATGAAAATAAAGAAGTATTCATCTTGCAGTTCTTTGTTATCAATGTGCTAAAATCTCAGAGTGAATGCGTAGGAAGATGAACAACAGAGATGGCTATGTCTAATCTCTTTCTGTGGAGATTTTCAAAATCCTTCTGGACACAACCCTGTAACATCTCATCTAGGTTAACCCGCTTTGAGTAGGGGGTTGGGGTAGATGTTCTCTAGAGGTCCCTTCCAAACTATTCTGTCAGTCTCTGAAACCTTATGTATACTTGAAGTGAGGAGATTCCAGTAATGTCAACAACATAAACCTTTAGAATGCCACCAGCTGACAAGTAGCAGTTGCACACCTGTGGATTTGTAACAGTGCCAGCAACAACAGGCTTGACAGAGAAAAAGACTCAACAAGTTATTAAGAGGCCAATCTGCCAGTCTTTTTCCCCTGTCTTCACTTAGCATTATTTAATTTACAACTTGCTCAGTGTTAATGTAGCAAAGAGGAACAGCAATGGAGTGAGAGAAAAAGGCAAAATAATAAATCTTGGAAATGAAAAATTGTTCTTTATGCTGACAAACTCCAACCTTTACAAATGATCATGTCATAAATTCTGCACACACTTTTTTTTTATCAACATTCAAGCCTATTATTTTTAAATTATTATTATAACTACTACGGAAATAACCCTAAAGGAATATTTGGAATTTAAGAGCTGTCCTATAGGTCTGCAGCAGAAACATGTAAATTACAAGAAAAGCTGACTAGTGCATTATCATTAAAAAAGTCAACTAAAATAGTCAGTAAAGTCCAGCAAAATTCTCTTTTCTAATGTTATCTTGATTGGAAAATTAAAACAAGGTCTATTTTCAGAAAACAATCCTAGCTATGCACATATTCTGTTGTCTTCTGTGCAACAGCAGTTTTTAATGGTTAATTGTATAAGAAATAATAATAAGAAAAATACAAGCAAAAACCTTAATTTCTGTTACATACTTAAAAAAATAAATCAACAGGAGACTTACATATTTATCCAAGGCAAATAGCCATCAGAAGTTAGATGGATCCTTTTGGTCCCTTCAGAGATAGCTGGCTGCTAAAACTATAAAAGTTTTCTTGATCTCAGTTTAAAATTTCAGTGCACTGATTGCTTTGAAAGAGTTTATTAAAACTTTTCCCATCAAAACTTCCCTTCCAGATGTCTGGGGAAAGAGAAAAGTGTCTAAACATAATCAGCCTCCAATATGGTTTGTTAGTTTCTTTGTATTTTATAATTTATTCCGGAGAATTTCAACTGTTACAGCTATTTTACAATATCTCAGTTGTGAAATGAAGTCATAAAGGTAAGACTGTGACCAATATCTCCTCTGCTTCCTAGTTTTGAACTTCCATTACTATTTCTGTTAATTAACCCTTAAATGATATCTTTAGAGGTAAAGTTATCAACTATTACTGGAGGAAACAGATTGTGGGTCAAAAAGGTTATTAGAAGTCCTTCAGAGTGCAGAGGTACAGAGGCTAAACAGCAAGGTGTTTTAAGTTGCCAGATAAAATGTTCACTATGAGATTATGGGATAATAAGTTTTTGGAGAACCCACTCCAAAATTTAAAAGCTCCAGAAAAAACCTCCAGATGTGCAAAACATCTAAGAACCTACCAGACATCCTGAAACACCTATAGAAACAGCCATTCTCCAGAGACCTTGGAATTACAAGTAGCCCCAGAATCTACTGACGTCTTTAAATTGTTACGATTATAGCAGTAAAACATTTTAGACCTCAGCTAAGTGAGCATTCATGCACATAAAATTTGAACTTTGCTGAAGCATTAAAATGACAGAAATGCCAAACTATTTAAGTCTCAAAATAATTCGTAAGAGTTTACACAGTGTAAAAGGAGTCATAATACAGTATGAAAATTCGTTACATTTCAGAAAATTCTCTTTGACTGTTGCTCTCTGTTGCTGTTATTTCTCATCAGTGTGTGAGAAAGAATCAGAAAAAACACAGATTGTGATCAGAGAGACTTGCATATTTCAAGTATTTTGCAGCACCTAGAACACATCAGAATGATAAGAATCCACAAGAAGGTATGATGTGCATGGCCTTATAACCATTAGTTAAAGCTTCTGATAGTATTAATGCAAACCTGTTTACAGATTAACTCATTTATTGTTACATAGAGCATTTGATTTCCATGCAATTGCAGTAGATGACATCACAAACCTCCAACAAACAAGTTAAAATATATATAAAAGTAGATAACAGTGAGGTTTTTAGAATGCTACAAAGTTTCCTATGGGCATAGCTATATTAGTCTACATTGTACAATGAAATGCAATGCTGAAAAACTTTAAATTGACAATGACTTTTACCTTCATATGTAGAAGCAGTATGATGGACAGAAGATCAAAAGCCTAATAAAAAAGTACCTTTGAGATCCAAAATTGCATTCCCACCTAATGTTACTCTGTATTGATTCATAGGTAGATAGACAAGTTTAAGTTATGGAAGATTGCTTATTAAAACTTACAATATTAGTTAGAAAATCACACATACAGTTTCATGAAATTGTTAGTCATGTAAGCCCACAAACAGAGCTATTAGAAAGACACAATTATTTCTTGTAACATAACTATTGCTTAGCACTGATAGTTTCAAGACTAGTATGTACCTAACAAAATTATTATGGAGAAGCTATTAACGTTAAGTTCTACACTTCAACATTTCGACATTGTATACCACTGATAATTACGAGGTCTGCCGAGCCCTAAACAAAACTGTTATCTGGGACGACAGAGCTTTTAGACCAGTTTTGATCCTGTTCAAAGACCCAGGAGTAAAGATACATTGCAAGGAAAGTTTGGATCCTAATCCAACAGCAATCCCTAATGACCACTGAAGGAAGCAAGAGGACGCTGAAAGAAGCGTGATGGATACGTAACTTGAGTGGATGGAGACAGGACTATGGGTGGGCCCTTTCCTGGAAATGCTATGAATACTCATGTTTGCTGTAAATATAAACTGAAAATCCAAAGGCTGGAGTGGGCACATTTGGTGGAGAAATTCCCTGTGTTCCCCAGTGCTGCAATAAAGAATACTTGCTTATAGTCTCATTGGCTATTGAGTCCTGACTGGCTTCTTCATGGCATCAGTATGACGCAGTGTACTAATTTCGTCAGCAGTAGTTTGGATGTCTCTATATCACATTGCACATAAATTTATGGATATACACATTATTTTTTACTGAGGTAACTAACAGATTTGACTATAGCATAGACATGCTCACTCAAGAAGTCTTTCTGTGCTACTGTACAAAGGATCAACTTATTGAGAAGCTTATATGCCCATATATCCATTTTAGCATATGTTTGTTCACAGGAGCTAAAAAACATTTAAGAGTACTTTCAGATACATGTAAGATAAACACACAAGCTTCACAGGTAAAACAAATGCATTGTAGTTATCCTTAGGAAATAACATTATATGTTCTATGCAAATAGAAGGGACTGGCCTATGCTCTTTCAGGCACTTACTACTTCTCTAGATTTGTGACTTGACTACTTAGTGGCTGCTTCTATCCTGCTTCCTCGTGCTGTGAAAGATGAGTCTTGGTGTCACATCAAAGGTCAAAGCTCAGTATCGCATTTCTCGCTCCAACTATGCTCCCAAGGGTAGACCTGAGCTGAACTAGTCATGTATCAGAAGGATGCCTTCTCTGTGTCACGGCACTACACAAGCATCCTTTTTAAAGCCGCTTATCTCTACCTAATTCACTGTTATAGTGAAAACCAGCAACTACTGTGATTTTCTACTTATCAATACACTTCTGTCATGGTTTGACATAACAGCCTTTTCTGGTAAGGAGGAAAGGGCTGTAAAGATAGCTCCTGTAAGAAGTTGCTCAAAACTCTCCCCAGCTCTGAGCCAGATCCACTTCTGAGGCGGAGCCAATTAGATGCCTCCATGATCACTTTTTAAGAAGAAGCCAGAAGAGGAGGCTTCTTCCTCCTTCTTCTTCCTGTTTCTTCCTTCTTCTGCCTCTTCTTCTTCTTCTTCTTCTTTTTCTTCTTCTTCTTCTTCTTCTTCTTGCTAGTAGTGGTGCACGGAGTAGGAACAGTGAGAGAAACAACCATGTGGACTCCAAGGTCATTGATGAAAGAGAGGAGGAGGTGTGCTGGAGCAGAGACTCCCCTGCATTCTATGGAGAGAACTGGTGAAGCTGATTTATTTTCATTTCTTTAAAGACCCCGCATCAGAGGTAGAGACTCATTTTGATAATGAGCCCGTGTCAGGGGCAGAGACTTACTTTGCTAAAGAAGGCCCCAGCAGCGATTCACTTCATTAAAGGCCCCGACTCAGGGACAGTGACTATGGCTGGAGGAGGCCATGTCCCAAGGAAGAGATCCAATATCCAGAGCTGTAACTATGGGAAGGAACCCACGACAAAGCAGCTCATTAAACTCATGCCCAGAAGAGGCCGTATCCCGAGAGAGGGACCCTGTAACTGCAGAAACTGCAACCACAGTGAAGAATCCACACCAGAGATATTCACCAAAGACTGCGTCCCATGTGAGGGACCCTGTATCGGCAGAAGCTGCAGCTGCTGGGAAGAACCCACACCAGAGAAGTTCTTTAAGGACTGTGTCCCGGGGGGAGGAAGCCCATGTTGCAGCAGGGGGAGAATGCCAGGAGTTGTCCTCATCTGAGAAGACAGAAGCGGCAGAGCCCATCTGTGAGAGACTGACCATGTGGAATGTTCCCCATTCGCTGGCCCCCTGAGCTGCTGAGCGGGGAGGAGGTAGAGATATCGGGAGCAGTGAGCTGGGCCCGGGAAGAAAGGAGGGATGGGGGAGGGAGATCTTAAAGTGCTGGCTGTAATTTTCTCATCGTCCTACTCCCTTTTTGCTTTTATCCCGTTCTATTTCTTGTAGAATAAACTTTCCTACTTTCCTCTCTAAGTCAAGTACTGGAGTCTGTTTTGCCCAGAACCATAATTGGCAGAGAGCCCTCCCTGCCCTTGTCTTAATCCACAACCTTGCTTATCTTTTTACTCCCATTACAAAGTTACAAAATCATATAATGACATTATCCGCCAGGGCAAAGACACACTCTGTCCCCCCTTTTGCATGTAATTTAGGTCTTCTCTTCCTTTCTTTTGTGTGATGTCTCCCAATAGTCTGTGATTGTCTTTGGGGCCATGGGGGATGAAGGCTGATAAGTCTTGAGTCTTTCCCACCCCTGATCTTTGCACAACTTTGGATATCACTTGGCCCTTCGAAGGTTCCACTCACTTTTCTGCCTCCAAGGAAGTTAGAGGACCCTGGAGGTAATGTGTAAGCAGATAAGTATGACCTTTTTACAGCTGTGTTTGCAAATAGTTTAGTCTGTATGAGACAGAAGCTTTAACAGTTAAACTTTATTCTACTGCAATAAGTTAGTATAAGGTTTATTAATACATGTCAGTATAAAGCTCCACATCACCTGCTAACCTGAGTTCTCATGTTAAAACAAACAAACAAAAAAAAATTAACTTACAGAATATCCTGAAAACACAGGACAGGTAAAAAGACTCTGACAGGAGTAAAAAGGTCTCTGACAGGACCCTGTCAGGACCCCAACTCAGGACTCAGTGTATATCTACCACAAAACTTTTTGTCTCAAAAGCACTAGGTAATCAGGATTCAAACACATTTAAAAATGAGTAAGGAAGGAAAAAACCACATTTTGTCCTCAAAAAGAAAAAAAAACCAATGGCTTCTAATTATGATTTCTTTCAGTGAATATGGTATGCTAATGATAACTGTACAGTATAAGCTAAACAGCTGTGTGAATTCATGAATTATGTGAAGAGAAGCCGTATTTCGCTTAACAGGAAGCATTCATTTCACCTTGACCAAATCCTTTCCCAAACTTCACCAATTCAAACCAAAGCCCTAAGGAAACAATTAACACTGACTGTGTCTGGAACTTTGAAAGGTGTTTTTGTTTACATATCCTCCTAGTCTGGATGATAACACCCTATGCAATAATTAAATACAGTGTGAAAGGAAAATTGTTTCAGAATATTTGTCTTGCATTTAATTCCTTTGCACTCAAATTCACTACTCTAAAAATTATATTTGGCTTTGAAAAAGGCATATAAAAGGAGCAGTTTTTTGTATGTTAATTTTATGAATTATCTTTCAGCTTCATGTCCTCTCCGACTCTTTTAAATTCTACAACTGAAGAATTGTGAGAATAGATATTGTCTCCAAATTCCCATAATATTTTTAAATCGGCTACATTGATCTAGCTTATTTTTTAATCTCTTCAGGAAGAGGTTTAAAACTTTTCACATCAAGATACTAAGAAGAGATTAAAAAATATATGTTGTGATTTTCTACATTTCAGAAACACTAAAATACAATATTCTTTTCTGAATTTTATCATTTACAGATTCACATTATAATCTTCCCTAGGGCTTGCTGCAAAGTACTGCATCTTATATAAGAAAATAGTTTGCATTTGCCTTTGTCTTTAACAGTGCCTTTGCTTTGTTACTTACTTGTCAGGATGGACCTTTCTCGAGCTTGGAGGTGAGCCTTGAAAATTACAGTTTTCCTGCAGACTATTGAGGTGTGTAGGCTTCAACAGATATTGCACTGAGATATACTTAAATGGATTTTAAACTCTGATTGAAAATAGTAGCTACATTGCTCATTTCCCTTATGCATTGACCCATTGTAACTTAAAAAAAAAGTCCTTAAATGTCTTGTTTTGGAAGCTATACTCACCTAATTATACTTTGCACGTGGCTCTTTGTCACTAGATTGCTGCTTATCCATTATATCCACATTTCCCTGATAAATCACAATTGGCCAAACCAGTAATATAAATGCAATGTATGTTCTACCCTCCTTCTTTATGATAATTTTACTAGTGGTACAAACTTGCATGAGTGTGTTTTCTGCTCTGAACATTTCCTGCTGGCTTTAATTCAGCCCTGCTGACATTTATTACAAATAATAGCTAAATATTCTTGATTTAATGACTGTGGTGGCCCCACGTCTGAAGGTGATGTCTGTAATAAAAGCAGACAAGACAAGCTTATAAAAAATACTAATCAGATCGTGTTTGCACGATTATGTAATGGAGAGGCCTCCCAGACACACCAGCATATGGAATGAGTTTTTAAAATGCAGCTGCTCTAAGTCAAGAGTTCAAGAGTTCACCTGCATTATTTTTTGTCCCTCTCCATTCTTTTGTCACCTCTTTAAAGTACCTGTGACAACTGTGGAAAGATCACAACCAAAAGGGTCAAAGTTTCAGTTTTTAACCTCTTTAGGCAAATAACAATACCACAATTCACAGTGTACTCACATCTACTGTCATTGCTAATTCTACCAGAAAAGTATGAGGAATTAGAGGGATTTGTCACCAGAGTTAGACCCACATCTCTAGAGTCCTGTTTAGCTTAGCCTAATTTGAACCATACTAAAAAGGTCAACACGTCCCCAAATATATGTCCCAAATGCAAATATGTAATTCCTCAGATACTCTTTCTTGTCGTTCCCGAAGACAGCAGTGTTATTTTCTCTCTTCTGGTCTTGATGGGCCACTCTAATGCCATGATCTTTCAAAGATAATGAAGGCTGGCCTTGCAATGATA
This sequence comes from Colius striatus, assembly GCF_028858725.1. Taxonomy (NCBI): domain Eukaryota; kingdom Metazoa; phylum Chordata; class Aves; order Coliiformes; family Coliidae; genus Colius; species Colius striatus. The sequence continues at coordinate 31,829,960 of NC_084790.1, forward strand.
ACAGATATTTCCCTCAGTACTTGTGGGTGCACACTGTCAGGTACCATGGACTTAGATATGCCTGGTGTCTTTAAATTCCTCCTAATTTGATCCTCCTCCCCTAACAGAAAGATTTCCGTTCTCCAGTCTTTGGTCTCGGAGGCCTGGAATTCCAGAATACTGGTCTTACCTATAAAGACTGAGACAAAGAAGGCATTCACTATCTCATCTTTCCCTATGTCACTTATCACTGGTACCCCTGTCCCATTCAGAGTGGGATCATGCTTTATTTTTGCCTACTTTGCTTTGCTTTGCTTTGCTTTGCTTTATTGCCTACTTGTCAAGATGCTTTGCTTTATTGCCTACTTGTCAAGATGGACCTTTCTTGCACTTGGAGGAGCTGATCCTTCAAAATCAACCAGCTCTCCTAGACCCTTCTTCCTTCTAAAAGCATATTCTATGGCATTCTTCCAAACAGATCCCCGAAGAAGCTAATGGCTACTCTCCTGAGCATAGCTATGGTCTGGCTTTTTCTGCTGCCTGCTCCTAGTACGATCATCTTATGGTCATTGAAGCCAAGGCTGTCCATGACTTTCACATGACAGGTCCTATAGAGGCAGCTGGTTAGCACTCATAGAAGGCTATCACGTTGGTCAAACTGGATTTCCCCTTGGTGAAGCCATGTTGACTCCCCGTGATTACCATCTTTTCCTTCATATGTTCAGTGATAACATTCAGGATGAGTTGTTCCACCTGGGTCGTCCTTCCTGGCCTTTTTGAAGACTGGAGTGACATTGGCCTTTCTCCAGTCCTCAGGCACCTCGCCTGTCCTCCATGATTGTTAAAAGATGATAGAGAGAGGCTTAGCAATCACATCAGCCAGCTCCCTCGGCACTCTAGGATGCATCCCATCAGGACCCATTGACTTATGAGCCTTAAGCTTGGCCAACAAGTCTTTAACCTCTTCCTCTTCCACCCAGGGCAAGTCCTCTGCTGTCCTGGCCATCCGTTATCCTTGCTGGACTGGGCTTCCTGAGCATCAGCCTTGGCCATAAAGACTGAAGTAAAGAAGGCATTCAGTACTTCATCTTTCGCTGCATCCTCAGACACCAGGGCACCCTCAGCATTTAGCAGCAGGGCCACATTACCCCTCACCATCCTTCTGTGGCTGATGTACTTGAAAAATGTCTTATTGCTGTCCTTAACATCCCTGGCTAAATTTAATTCCAGAAGGGCTCTAGCCTTCCTAGTTGCACCCCTGCATGCCCTGGCAATATTCCTATACTCTTCCCAAGAAACTAGCCTCTGTTTCCACCTCTCATAGATGACTGCCTTCTGCCTGAGTTGTCCCAGCAGATCCTTGCTCATCCATGGAGACTTTCTACCTCCTTTTCCTCCTTTCTTGAGCATTAGGACACACTGATCTTGGGCTTGGAGGAAGTGGTGCTTGAAGATTGACCAGCTCTCACTGGCACTTCTAGAATCATATCCCATGAGATCCGTCCAAGTAGATCTTTGAAGAGGCCAAAGTCAGCTCGCCTGAAGTCCAGGGTCACAGTCCTGTTTTGTGCTCTGCCTCTTCCACACAGGATCTTGAACTCTACCATCTCATGGTCACTGCAGCTGAGGTTGCCTCCAACTTTTGCATCCCCAACCAGACCCTCCTTATTTGTCAGTACCAGGTCCAACAACACACCCCTCCTTGTTGGTTCCTCGATCACCTGTGACAGGAAGTTGTCGTCAACAATCTGTAGGAACCTCCCGGACTGCATGTGCTTGGCTGTGTGGCTATCCCAGCAAATATCAGGGTGCTTGAAGTCCCCCATGAGGACCAGGGATTGTAATAGTGAGGAAGCTCTCAGTTGTTCATAGAAAGCCTCATCCACATCCTCCTCCTGATCAGGTGGCCTGTAGCAGACTCCTACAACAATATCACCTGCCTTGCCCTGCCCATTAGTTTTTATCCATAATCACTCTACTCTCTCCTCATCCCCATCCAGGCACAGTTCGGTACTCAGTTCGATGCTCCCTCATATAGAGAGCAACTCCACCTCCATGCCTTGTCAGTCTGTCTTTCCTGAACAATACGTAACCCTCCATGGCTGTACTCCAGTCATGGCAGCTGTCCCACCACATGTCTGTGGCTGCAATGAGGTCGTAGCCCTGCATCCGCACCCACATCTCCAGTTCCTCCTGCTTATTCCCCAGGCTGTGTGCATTGGTGTAGAGGCAGTGCAGGGGCTTACTCAAACACACCGGTTCCCCTGGGTGGGTGCAGGAGGTTCCTCCCCAATTTGGCTCTTCCTCAGGTTGGTCAGCCTTCCGCATCTCAGCCCCGTGTGCAGATGAAGGGCACTTACCATTGCATTCCCTGTCCTGCCCTGTTTCCCAGCTAGGGGGGACAGCTTGTTCTGTTTTGCTTCCCCCCCCACCCCCAAAGTCCCTTAATCTTCTTATTAAAGCTCCTCTCTCCCACTAATCAGAGAAGATAGTTTTTTACAGAAAGAATTGAAACCAGGTTATTGTCTTATCATCATCTGGTTATAAATAGAAAAACATTTAGCACTATTTATCAGTAACCAAGAGTGTCTACAGAAAGCATAGCTTGACAAATTCACAGAACTAAGGCTTGTGTCTTTTATTTTGTTCTCTTTGTTTTAAAAACAGGAGATTTATGAAAAAATAATTCATCTCATTCTAAAAGCATAATTAACAGGAATTTACGTATTTTATTTTTTTAAAACCTGAATCTAAGAAACGTGTCTAAGTATCAGACATGTACCACAGCTAGTATTAATTAAAAGTTATTTCTCATATATTGCTGGTGTGAAGATACTATTGAGTATCTTGTTTTTTCTTTTCCTTTTACCTGCCTGGAAATTCAGAACAATGCTTACTATGTTCTTAACTCATTCACAGTATGAATCAGGAAAGTCTTGTGTACCAATAAGTTCTGCTGTAGATAAGAACTCCTAGGAGCAAAGCTTGTTTTCTCTATATTTATCTCCTGGCTATGGCTACTCTGTTTTGTTCTTTCTGACAGTTACCACATAAAGAATGACCACATCAGAGATTTTAATTATTTGAAATCCCTTTTTTATTGATTACAGTCAAAAAAACAGCCCCTGTGCAAACCTTTCAAAGTGTCTATTTACTTTATTAATGCAGTGTTGGGTTTTTTTTAGGTTTCTTGCTCTGGATGCCATGCATTGTGTTACACTATTATAAAATGTATGTTTTAATTGTATACCCAAAATATGCTTAGAATTAAGAGTTGCCATAGTTCATCAGAAACAGTACTTGGTTCTTTATCAACAATCTAGGATGATCAGAAAGTAGGCTTAGAGTTTTTGTTGACAGAATGCTTATTGTAATTGTCAAAGTTTTTATGCTAGCCCCCTCAATCAGATTCTGCAGGGATCTTACATTTCTATGTAGCAGAGCATGAATGAAAGACAATTGCTGCACATAAAAAAAACATCCCTGCTGACCTGAATGTCTTAGACAGAATACAAACCCTTCATGTGGCTAAGGAAAAGTTTAACAAGAATTACATAAAGCATTTTATCCTTGCTCCTCTTCAGCAGGGAGATAACACTCCAAAGAAAGTACAATAAGGAAGCCCTGTGGCCCAACCATATATGGGCTAACGAGTAGGACTGTCTTTGAGGAAGTATTCCTACAAATGCTTTAGGGGCAAACTCTTCCCTTTCAGATCTAACTCTCTTTGTAAACAGTTTCACATCATTCCCACTTCATCAGCAAAGTGATCTGTCCCTCACTGGGCATGTGTGAGATCACCATTACATAATTAGTTTACCTAGCATACCAGCATGGAGGTAGAAGTTGTGAATTGTGACATACCAGTTCTCAGAGTGTTTTGTGGTTTGCACACAGTGACCACTAACAAGAAGCTTCAGAGCATGCATTCTCTTTACACAAGGTGCATCCATCCTTTCTGCATAGAGTGGATTAATGATAATATTCTGAAATGTTTTTACAGAAAGAGATGGCACTAACACGCTTGCTCAGGACAACATAAAATTACTGTTGGGGAAAAGTTAAAGTGGTTACTTAAAGTGTTGTTTTGCTTTATTGATTAAGCAACTTGCATTTTCTAGATTCTAAAACAAGTGCAAATTAAAGGAAGAAAAAATTGTCTTCTAGCTATTGGCCTTAGAGCTATCCTGAAAATTATTTTTCCTTGAGTTTCAACAGCAAATGTAGAATACATAGACTTTATTCTCCATGAATTTCCATGATAAAGAACCTGCAGTAATCTGGATGACCAGTGATATTGTTCATGTTCTTAAGACTCTGTGAGATTAAGGCTTAATTCCACACCACTTGAAGATTATAAGAGGATTTTAACTAATTTCATTTGCACTTTAATGAGGGATTTTCTTTTTATTCTTTTTCTTTTTTTTTTCTTATTCTGTGAAAAACAATGCTACAACTGTACGGTTGAAATCTGAAAGAAATGCATCAATAGAAGTCTCCAGAAAGTGATATAAAAGTTAAATCAAAGTCAAATAAAGAACAGTAACTGAATTCGTTAGTGAAATACACAGGGAGAAAAAAAAATAAAACCCAAAGAAGACCATCACTTTTTTAAATAAAAATATTGACACGGCTTTTTAACATAAACATAAGCATACATGAAAAACATTTTCTGTTTATTCTTGGACTGGAAAATAAATGTCTACATTCTCCCTCATAACATTGTCAAAGGCAAATGAGTTACCAGCAAAACACTGTAACACATTTTCAAGTAGCTTCCCATCACATCTGTTTTTTACACATGGTATTACATGACACCTGTGTGTTCATTAAGTCCACATTTTACAGTATGGCACATATGTTATTTCTCTACAAATGCCTGCAAGTTGTGTGAGAAAAGTCATTAGTTCTGGTGACACTGAGCATTTGTACCACAACACAGAATTCCAGCTTTGTTTTGTGTTACTTGCCTATCGTGCAGAAAAAGGAATTGTCAGTAGGTCCTTCTGCTTATAAACTGTAATCACATAGAAGACCATAGTAAAAACTATCTGTGTAATCATTGCTACAGATGTCTACAGTTGTCTTCATAAGAATTTTGTTTTGAAAGACCCTTCAAATAAAAGTTATTGAAGTATATGAATTGGCTTCACTGCTTTCCAAAGTCTGTAAATGTATGCAACTCCCAAGGGAGTAACACTATTTCCCATTATGCTATAAGTCCACCTCTAATGCGTTTCAGACAATTTTCCTAAAAATTATGCCAGCAGTGTGAAGGAGGACACTTCTTCCAGCTCTTTTACTCAAGTATCAGAGCACGTGAAATCTGTAATACAGAAATAATCTATCTGGTATAACTAGAAAGCATCAGGTATCAAGCTTTTGATTACAAGAAAATATTTCCTAGTGGAATCCTTAAAGTCTGAAGATATGATAAGTTCCATAAGTTCTTCTTCTCAAAGGTGGACAGTCTATGTGTTTGAAAGTAATACCATGAAAAGCGTTTTGTTTTGGTTTTTTTGTTAAGAGTGACAAATTGAAGGGACAAAAATGTCACAGCATGAACTGACTCTCAATCACTACTTCTAGCTTTGAAATCCACTACAGAAGTCACTGAAGGTTATTCTAACACCAGTTGATGGAGGGAAGAGATGAATTAGAGGAAGCTGGCATTTCAAATGTATGCCTCAAAAGTTAAACTTGTATTTTCATTGCAGTAAGGTGATGTCAGATGTGCAGTAACTTGTGGTCAGATTTTAGTCAACATGAGAGCCATGAAAGCACAGAAAAATGTATCATTCTAGAAAATTTATTCTCTTTCAAATGCATTTAATTCAGAAAGCACAAATAACGTACCACACATGCATACCACAGTTACAGGCTAGTCAAAGCACTGTTGGTCACTATTTGATAGAATGACAGTCATCATTCACAAGAAAGAGTAACTTGAGCCTTAATTTGCATTATTAAGACCAGTAGCAATGAAATTCACTTCAGTGGAATTTTGGCAATTTATAGAAAATTTAAATTTTCATGTAGACTGTAATAATAATAATAATAATAATAATAATAATAATAATAATAGAGCTACTGCATTGCAATATGTAGGTCTGTATTTTGCCAGTCAGGGAGTTCTTATGCCCTTTTCAAATTTGTGTGCAAACTATAATTATTTTCAGAGTTTTGATGAAACGTACGTTGTCATATAAGCAGTGCTGCTGCATGCATCTCCTCCCATACAAGATGAGATCTGCAACAAAGAAACAAAGTTCTTTAGCAATATCATGCTCCTCATTGCAGAGAAAAGGGGGAAAATACCACAGTAACCACAGTTAAGAAAAAGTTCTGCCCTTCTCCATATTGGAGTATGGTTCTAACACTTATTGCAAATTGTTTTTATTGAATGCAGTACAGATGCCAAACATCACTTGTTACTTTCCCATGCTTCATTTTGCAGATAATAAGTTATCATGTAGATTGTTATATTACATGTAGATAAGCAAGGCATTCATGAAATTATAAAGAACTTAAAATCCTACCAGAGTTCATGTTGCCATACAGATTTAAAGCTCAGAACACCATTAAAAATACCAAGTTAATTAAATAATTTCTAAAATTCAAAACCTTCACAGCACTATTACAATCTTCACACTGTTTCCATTATAGCACGTAAACACTAGTCTATGATGACAACTTGCATTGCTCTTTCCGTATTTTCAAATTAAAATATTTCATGTTTAGCCACTACTGGTTTTCACCATGGTACCTTTTTCTGTATGCCATGAGCAAAACTATCTGATTACTATTGAAAGCTTCCCTATTCGGAACTTTCTCTCTGTGTACCGGACGGCGATCACCCCAAGGAAGACGAGAGACCAGCTTGCTGCAAACGCACGAGGTGGCTTTATTTCGGAGCTCCAGGCCGTCTCATACCTCACGCAGGAGATAGAGGAGGCGACCCCGAGGCCCCGCCGGGGAGGGTTTATATAGAGAGGGAAGGAGAGCGGAAAATTCCAGCACATCTGCACATCAATAGTGTGGGGAAGGAGAGTGGAAAATCCCAGCACACCTGCGCAGTTCCATTCGATACAAACCCCAGCCATACCAAAACAAACCCCAACATATCCAGACATACCCAAACGAGCCAAAACCCAAACAAGCCCCAACCCAGGTCACCCTGATAGCGTGGGGGGGGGAGTAATGTCCTTAGTTTTACCCTGCAGTTTCTGACGCCATTTTGGTTCAATTTTTTTCCTTTCTTTCATTCCCCACTCCTTTTTGTTAATAATTCTAATCTTAGAATTCATGTTCACGCTCCAGGGTACTTGAGTTGGTCTTATTACCAATCCTATCATCTAACAAAAACAACTAATCTACTAATTATTGTAACAAAGCAAGGCTGGAGACCAGGTTGATCAGTGCGAGCCATCCACGCAGATCCCCAGTCTCTTGTCAAGCCTTTTCTGACAGAGGTTTTCAGGCTACTTCAGCCCTCTTCTTATGTAACCTTCTCCCATAAGTCGGCTGATGCTGCGCTTTTCTCTGGCAATGATTCCTAAAATACACTTGTAGACAACATAAATCATAGCCACTAATACAACAAACATAACAATATCATCATCAGGACGTGCCCAGCTCCCCAAAGTCTCATTAATGGGCGGGGCGCCCCATACATAATCTCAAAGGGGGTCAACCCCGTGGGTCCCGGGGTATTTCGCGTGCGGAAAAGAGCAAGGGAGAGAAGGGCTGTCCAATCACCCCCGCCGGTCTCTGTAACCAACTTAGTTAAAGTCTCCTTTATAGTTATATTCATCCTTTCTACCTGTCCTGAACTTTGGGGCCAGTAAGCACAATGAAGCTTCCAATCAATCCCCAATTGTTTGGCCAGCCCCTGACTTACCTGGGCGACAAAGGCAGGTCCATTGTCTGACCCAATTACCTTGGGGACTCCGAACCGAGGTAGAATTTCTTCTAAGATTTTCTTGGCCACCACCTGAGCTGTTTCTTTTCTTGTTGGAAAACCTTCTACCCAACCTGAAAGGTATCTCAAGAAGTAGTCCAAGGATACATTTTTTGTCCGGTGGCCCCGATTACCAGAGTCTGTTTTTGTTTTGTTTTTCCCATTGGTTTCTTGAGTACAGAATATTCAGCTCCTGTATCGATCAAGAAGTTAACAGGAGTCCTCTCCACACTTAAGGTTACCCTAGGCTCGGGAAGGAGGGCCGAGCCCCGTCTCCCCCAATCTTCGTCCTTCAAGGTCATGACCCCCAACCCTTTCTTCTTAGGGCATTCTCGGGCCCAATGTCCCTTCTCCTTGCCAAGAGCACATTGATCATTTTCCAAGGGCGCCCGTCCTCTTCCGGGTCTCCTTGGCCCTTGCCTTTGACTGCTGCCCAGGTTCCCTCCCTGTCTGGATCTCTCTGCTCCTTGTCGCTTTCCCTCTTGTATTACTGTACTTAAAATCCTAGTTAAATTCCTATCCTGACACTTCTGTCTTCTTTCTTCTGCTTCCTCCCTTTCATTTTTTCTCTCTCTTGTTTCTCCTCCTCTGTTTCTCTCTTATGATATACTTTCTCAGCCTCTTTTACCACATCCCGAAGAGTATAGTCTTGTAACCCTTCTATATGCTGCAATTTTCTTTTTATGTCTGGGGCAGACTGCCCAATAAATGACATAATAACAGACGTCCTCTGCCCTTCTGATGTCGGATCAAAAGGAGTGTATAACCGATAGGCTTCCATAAGCCTCTCGAGGTACACAGAGGGAGGTTCGTTAGAACCTTGCATAATTTCCCTTACCTTAGCCAAATTAGTAGGTTTCCTTGCAGCCCCCCTAAGTCCTGCCACCAGAGCCCGGTGATAGATGGACAGCCGTTCCCTACCTGCTGCTGTATTATAGTCCCACTGCGGCCGTGTCAAAGGAAAAACCTCCTCAACTTCTGCCGCCGTCAGCGTTGGTCGCCCTGGCAGGATCACGAACAGCTTTTCGCGCCTCCGAGACAATTCTTTCTCTCTCTTCGGTGGTAAAGAGGGTGTTTAGTAATTGCTGACAGTCGTCCCAAGTCGGTTGATGGGAGTACATCAGAGACTCGACTAAACCTGTAAGAGCAGCAGGATTCTCCAAAAAAGGAGGGTGATTAGTTTTCCAATTATATAGATCAGATGAAGAAAAAGGCCAATATTGCAACACCTGCAACTCATTTTGGTCTGCCGGGGGTGGCCCAACCGCTCGAAGAGGCAAAGTGACAGTCGACTCAGGCCCATCTGCCCACGCCTGTCTCCTGCTGCGGGTGCCGGCGGGTGGTCCCCCGGCAGGCACTTGAGGAGGGGGGGGTTGATAGAGAGGCGGCTGAATTGGTTCCAGCGGTGGCGCCGTGGGCCATTCAGGAGGCCCTTCTATTTCAGGGTAAATTTTGGGCGGTTCTTTTTTACTTTTCTCACTTTTCTCCTCATTATCTCGGTCAGCCCTTTCCCTAGTATTCAATGTCAAGGCACTGACTTCTGCGGGTAAATCCATTAATCCCCGGGAGTGGAGAAAAGGTCTAACCCAGTTAGGGGGGTAGAGAACCAGGTCTTCCCCTACTGAGATGTAAGGTACCTGGTCCGGGTGCCCTCCCTTGATAATAGCCTGGACTGCTCGAATGGTTGTGATATCAAAAGTACCAGTCCGAGGCCAGCCCACTTTAAAGGTGGGCCATTCGCTTTCACAATAGACTTGCCATTTTCCCTTTTTTACAATTAACGATAAATTCCGTCCTCTAGCCGTAACGTCCGCCCAATGGTCCAGAATCAAAGATAAAGGAGTACATTCAGCTTGACCCATTTTACTCCAATAAAAACCGAGACTTCCTAGCACGAAAACAAAGAAAAACACTAACACCGAGCCTATTTCCGACCAACTCTGTTTGCACTCAGACAGCAAAGTCTGAAGCATTACTTCAGATGGCCTGAGGCCTCTCCTTCCCATTCAACAAAGACCACAATCGCCTGTTAAAATACCGATACCGACACCTCATTAACAGAAAGAAGACCACAGAAACAAGACCAGTGGTTCACTGATTTCCGGGCAGTCAGACCCTCCTGACTCCCTTCCACCCTTGAGGTGTAAACAAGACCACAGAAACAAGACCAGCGGTTCACTGATTTCCGGGCAGTCAGACCCTCCTGACTCCCTTCCACCCTTGAGGCGTCCCTCAGGGCTGCAGCCTGCGGTTCCGGACACGTGTATCCCCGCAGTCACTGAGTCCTCACGGTCCTCAGTGACAGCTGCATCAAAATGCCAACGGGATCCCAAATCGCCAACACGCCAAGTGAACCAAAAGTGGGACTTTAACCCACGAGTGGGACTTAAACCCACAACCAGGGGTGGGACTCTAACCCACGATCCCTGTCCTCAGACCAGTGTCGCGTATTTTGCTTCCTTATCTTATTCTTACAGGCTAGATTACTTCGTTTTTTTTTTTTTCTCAACTATTCTCACACGGCTTGGAACCACAACAAAAACGAATAAGTCCTGCAATCCAAACACCCAGTCGTATACAAAATAAACAACACTCACTAAAACATTCAAAGAGACACAGACCAGCCTTCCAAAATATACACAAAACAAACCCCCAAGATATAGCTCAGCAAGACACCCACAGTACAAACCAGATTCCCAAGCAAAATGCACAAGAACATTCGTAAAGACATGTAGTGTATCCCTAAAACAGCATAAGATTTTATAGCAGCATAAAAATTCTTTTTCAATCACTCATGTGGCGCCACACACTCACAAACACCCACAAGCACATTCACACAAAAAGCTCACCTCCAAGGGGTCGTCGTTTCCTGAGGTGTTCGTCGATATCCCGGACGAGCCCCCAAAATGAAAGCTTCCCTATTCGGAACTTTCTCTCTGTGTACCGGACGGCGATCACCCCAAGGAAGACGAGAGACCAGCTTGCTGCAAACGCACGAGGTGGCTTTATTTCGGAGCTCTGGGCTGTCTCATACCTCACGCAGGAGATAGAGGAGGCGACCCCGAGGCCCCGGCGGGGAGGGTTTATATAGAGAGGGGAGGAGAGCGGAAAATTCCAGCACATCTGCACATCAATAGTGTGGGGAAGGAGAGTGGAAAATCCCAGCACACCTGCGCAGTTCCATTCGATACAAACCCCAACCATACCAAAACAAACCCCAACATGTCCAGACATACCCAAACGAGCCAAAACCCAAACAAGCCCCAACCCAGGTCACCCTGATAGCGTGGGGGAGAGTAATGTCCTTAGTTTTACCCTGCAGTTTCTGACGCCATTTTGGTTCAATTATTTATTTTTTTTTCTTTCAACACGAATCAAGGGAACACATTTCACATATGCTTACATATGGCTAACCTGATTACTGCTTTCCTGACTGACCGATACTGTTTCATTACCATCTTCTGTTTCAGCATATCTGCGCACTGCATCTGGATTTATAATTTTATTTTGCTCTGCTTTATATTTAAACTTACTTACTGCAATAAAGACTGGTGTTTCTATTTCATGTTAGTGCCATCTTAGCCTGGTGTTATCTTGTTGATACCTTGTTGATATCTTATCTACACAGGAATGCAGATAAGCAGACACTTCTTTATTATGCAGCACTGGGAAAACACGGGGGGATAACTCCTCCATGCGCATTGGTTTTGTTGTTAGTTACCATTTTCAGGGTTTTTCTACAGCTCAAACAAAAGAATCACATTTGCCAACACAAGCATGCATAAAACGTCCATCTATCAATTTAGCTCTTCACCCTGATTAGTTCCCAACAAACACAAAATTTCCAAACTCACAGTGATTGGTCAAAAAAAGATATCAGTCCCTTTGTTTTAGTAACAACTAAGGTAACCTAACAAATACATTTACCAGGGTCTTGTAGCTAAGGTGACAGGTCCCCATCAGGTGTGGTATGTAACTTGCAGTTTGATCCTTATGGGATTCAAATGAATGCTTACTTAATCAACAGGTGTTTGAGTTATTTGCAAGTGCTTAGCTAATTGATTGAATTATTACTAGGTGCTTAACAAGTGCTTAACAAGTGATTGACTACTTATTGTGATGATAAGTTGTTAACTAAAATAATTGTGTATCTGCAACAATCTCAGCCCATGGATCATTAGCTATACACTAGCCAAAAGCTACATAATACAATTTGCTTGCTAAAAAAACTAGTGAAAGTACAAATGTGTGAGAGATTCCTCTACTTTAATAGAATAAGTGGAATTAAAGATATATCAATCATAGACGTTCAATAACTTTCTATTAATAAAGAAATGGCTAGCACTCCACAATAAACCGTACTGCATATTATTCTAAATGTTGTTGGACAAATTCTTCATATACTGCCAGGGGCTTTTGAGAGACCCTCAAAATAACCATGAGATAAAAACAAGCCTCTCAGAAATTCTGAATACTATACACTATTAATGTCTCTTAGGTATGGCCACTGCTGTCTTTTAACATCGTGATGTAAAGTCCTTTTACCATACCTGTAAAACTAGCAGATGTTTTCCCAGCTAAAGAAATTTTGCCCAGTTTCTCTGAAGCTTCAATAGATGAATGAGACACACATATTCACAGAAAATATAGACAAGACAAAACACATATCCCCACAAAACCAGCCTTTTAGATGACAGATACTGACTTGCGGAAACAGACTCTATAACTCAAAGTTATAAAGAAGGTATGTTTATTCGGCGCCGGGCACACGGGGAATCGCTCCACCACAAACGTGCGCATCCGACTTGGCAACTTGCTTGACAGATTTGTTACAAAGTTACAAAATCATATGATGACATTATCCGCCTAGACAAAGACACAACCTGTCCTTCCTTTCATTTGCATGATGTCTCCCGGTGATAGCCGGTGATGGTCTTTGGGGCCTTGGGAGATGAAGGCTGATGAGTCCTGAGTCTTTCTCACCCCTGATCTTTGCATAACTTTAGATATCACTTGGCCCCTCGCAGAACTGGTTTTTGCCCTTAAGGAAGTGGGAGGACCCCGGAGGTATTGTGTGAGGAGATAAGCACGACCTTTTTACAGCTTGTGTGAATTTTGTCCCTTCTGAAAAATAAGCTTTATACTATTGCGATAAGTTAGTATAAGGTTTACTAGTACATGTTAGTATAAAGCTCTACACCAATACAATCTAATGCTTGATGAATGTAAAGTTCCCAGTGCAATGTTACAAGATAGTTGTTTAGGGTAGGGTTGCTTCTGAAATTGGTAGCAGAACACTTCCTGACTTCAAAACAAAAAAGCTTGGGTTATTTGCAAAATAATTAAAGAGTATGTATGTAGACATGCAATATAGAAGTTTATCTCTGCAGAGCCCAGCAAGGAATTTGTTATCGGTTAAATTATTTCCCCTAATGACACATCTAGCCCTGCATTTCATCAGTCTACATGATTTGATCGCCATAAGATTCAAGAAATCTAAAGAATGCTAAAGCGTTGGTAGAGCCTCTTTGTTTTTTAAGCATTTTCCCTGACAGACAATGTACTGTGCCCAGCTGAACAGCATATAGTATTTCAAAATAAAAGGCATGTCATGTCTTATGGTGATCAGGCTTCAGCTTTAAAGCTAAGCAGTTGAGATAAGGTGAATGCTGATAAGGACTCAAAGTATGAGGGTACTGGAGACCTTCTGTTGCTTTCTTATCAGGAAAAAAAAATAGAAAATGTTGAAAAATTCTTTCTTTTTTTTCCTTACACTGTTACTAGAGAATAGTCTCATTTGCAAGCTTTATGGGTCAATGAGTGTTGTACAGTTTAGAAAACAGCATTTTTCAGAACCATACATTGTACTCATGTACTGATCATTCCTTCTTCAATATTTACTAGTTTAGTCTATATTGAGCAATTAGCTAAATTAGAAAAACATTTAGCAACAGTCTGATAGTACCTTTAAATCAGTCATAAAAACTTCATAGTGCCAGGTCTCCCTCACGTGAATAGGAAAGAAGTTTTTCCTTATGTTTAAATAGAACTTTTTGTGTTCCAGCTTTTGTCCCTTCACAGAATCATAGAATGGTAGGATTGGAAGGGACTGTTAGAGATCATCCAGCCCAACCACCCTGCAGAAGCAGGTCCACCAAGATCAGGTCACATAGGAACATGTCCAGCTGGGTCTTGAAGACCTCTAAGGAAGGAGACTCCACAATTCCTCTGGGCAGCCTGTGCCACTGCTCCATCAACCTAACAGTGAAATAGTTTTTTCTTATGTTTAAATGGAACTTTTTGTGTTCCAGCTTCACCCCATTACCCCTTGTCCTGTTACTATCTACTATAGAAAAAAAGGGATGTCCCAACCTCTGGACACCCACTGTTAAGATATTTATAAATGTTAATAAGATTTCCCCTCAGTCTCCTCCAGACTAAAGAGCTCCAGTTCTGTAGCCTTTCCTCATATGAAAGACGTTCCAGTCCCGTGATCATCTTGGTGGCCCTGAGCTGGACTCTCTCCATCCATCTTTACAGCTCCTTCCCCCTTACCAGAAAAGGCTTCATATCAAACTATGACAAAAACAAAAGGCTTCTTTTCTACTAGTAGGTGGGACTAGTCCTGTAAACTGTATTCCTGTAATGACATCCTGAAAATATACCTTAGAAGAGGGAATATGAAATATTTCTGCTGCTGAAAGTTTTGTGCCTGGTATGACCTGAGTGATGAAAGCTGAGTACTCTAACAGCTTACATACTTTTAAAAATCTGCCTCTTTTTTAACCTTTTGTTGTTGTCGTTTGTTTATTTGTTTCCAGAGAGAGTACAATGTAGAAATATTGCAGATTTTGACCTGAGGTACATTGATGTAGCTCTGTTGTCATACATGGTGGAGTTGAATTTGAATTGCTTTTCTTTCAGGAAAGACTTTCAGAAAGATATGAAACTTAGAAGGATCTTGAAAAATAATATATAATGTGATAATCACCAATAAAAGCTGGTTTCAAATAGATGGAATAGAGTTGTAAGGCTAGACTAGGAAATCTAGGTTCTGACTTTGTGTGCTGGATGGAAAGACAGCTGAGTTGTTTCCTCTTCTCTTTAGGATGGGGTTAGCTGCCATTTTCAAAAGGTGTGGCCCAGCTCTGAACCATTGCTTGTTCAATTTTTGAAAGCAATGGAATGATATGGGAATGATACATATATAGGAGATGCATCTTCCCTCTGTTTTACAGATGTGAAGGCAAGAGAAAGTACAAGTCGAGAACAAGACAGTAAACGTTACTTCATTCTTAAACAAAGGATGTAGACTGTCTCTGTTGGGCTATTACCTGGCCATTACCTGGATTATGGCTGGTTTTCTGGATGTAAATATTAGCTGCTACAGTCATTTGTTAAACTCAGCAGTGTTACCCATGCTAAATAGAGAGCTTAGACATTTTAGAATTTAATATTGTAAGCAGAAGCGATTTCAAATTGTGTTGTGGAGAAGAATGATTATTCTTAATAATAAGCTACCACACAAGTACCCATATTATGGCAAATTTATTATGTACATAGTTCTCTATGAACAAAACTAAGTACATGAAATAAAATATGTCAGTATTTATATTTGCTACCACTTAACTAACTGGTAGAAATTGGGTGATTTAAAAATGTACTAAAGTGTATTGCATGTTGATTAGGTGGTACAGATAGGGCCAAGAAACTATCAATATGTGAGTTGACTGTAAATAAAGTGTTACTGTAAAGTAAACTAATAATGTATATATACTAATATGTACTAATATATGTACTAATATACTATTGATATACTAATATATGCACTAATACACACTAATACATTAAATAATAAAACAAAGAGTGACTGTAAGTAAATTAATAATGATAACTGGATTTGTCACTTAGCAGTGAACATGAGATGGCAGAGTTCAAGATCCTGTGTGGAAGAGGCAGAACACAAAGCAGGACTGTGACCCTGGACTTCAGGTGAGCCGGCTTTGGCCTCTTCAAAGACCTGCTTGGATGGATCTCATGGGATATGATTCTAGAAGACAGACGTGCCAAAGAGAGCTGGTCAATCTTCAAGCACCACTACCTCCAAGCCCAGGATCAGTGTCCCCCACTGTACAAGAAAGGAGGAAAAGGAGGTAGGAGGCCTCCATGGATGAGTGAAGATCTGCTGGGACAACCCAGGTAGAAAGCAGCCATCTATGAGAGGTAGAAACAGAGGCTAGTTTCTTGGGAAGAGTATAGGAACATTGCCAGGGCATGCAGTGGTGCAACTAGGAAGGCTAGAGCTCTTCTAAAATGAAATTTAGCCAGGGATATTAATGACAGTAATAAGGCATTCTTCAAGTACATCAGCCACAGAAGGATGGCGAGGGGGATGTGGGCCTGCTGCTAAACACTGAGGGTGCCCTGGTGTCTGAGGATGCAGAGAAGGCTGAAGTACTGAATGCCTTCTTTGCTTCAGTCTTTATGGCCAAGGCTGACCCTTGGGAAGCCCAGTCCGGCAAGGATAACAGGATGGCCAGGACAGTAGAGGACTTGCCCTGGGTGGAAAAGGAAGAGGTTAAAGACTTGTTGGCCAAGCTTAAGGCTCATAAGTCAATGGGTCCTGATGGGATGCATCCTAGAGTGCCGAGGGAGCTGGCTGATGTGATTGCTAAGCCTCTCTCCATCTTTTTTGAACAATCATGGAGGAGGGACGAGGTGCCTGAGGACTGGAGAAAGGCCAATGTCACTCCAGTCTTCAAAAAGGCCAGGAAGGATGACCCAGGAAACTACAGGTCGGTCAGCCTCACCTCCATTCCTGGAAAGGTGATGGAACAACTCATCCTGGATATCGTCACTAAACATGATTATCAAGTGGAGTCAACACCAAGGGAAAATCCAGTTTGACCAACATGATAGCCTTCTATGAGTGCATAACTGGCTGCCTAGATGAGGGGAGAGCAGCAGATGTCACCTACCTTGACTTCAGCAAAGCTTTTGATACCGTCTCCCATAACATCCTCATCAGAATGCTCAAGCAGTGTGGCTTGGATGAGCGAGGTGGATCGAGAGCTCGCTGAATGACAGAGCCCAGAGGGTGATGATCAATGGCACAGAGTTGAGTTGGAGGCCTGTGGCCCGTGGAGTTCCACAGGAATAGGTTCTGGGACCAGTCTTGTTCAACATCTTCATCTACTACCTGGATGAGGGGACACAGTGTCCCCTCAGCAAGTTGGCTGATGACACCAAACTGGGAGGACTGGCTGATTCCCCAGAAGGCTGTGCTGCCATTCAGCAGGATCTCAACCAGCTGGAGAGTTGGGCAGAGAGGAACCTCATGAGGTTCAACAAGGACAAGTGCAGAATCCTGCGTCTGGAAAGGAACAACTCCATGCACCAGTACAGGCTGGGGGCCGAACTGCTGGAGAGCAGCTCTGCAGAGAGAGAGCTGGGAGTCCTGATTGATAATAAACTAACCACAATGTGCCCTCGTGGCCAAGAAGGCCAATGGCATCCTGGGACGCATCGAGAGGAATGTGGCCAGCAGGTGGAGGGAGGTTCTTCTCCCCCTCTACTCTGCCCTGGTGAGGCCTCATCTGGAGTTGTGTCTCCAGTTCTGGGCTCCTCAGCTGAAGAGGGATCGAGAACTTCTGGAGAGAGTCCAGCACAGGGCCACCAAGATAATCACGGGACTGGAACTTCTTTCATATGAGGAAAGACTGCAGAACTGGAGCTGTTTAGTCTGGAGAAGAGGAGATTGTGGGGTGATCTTATTAACATTTATAAATATCTTAACAGTGGGTGTCCGGAGGTTGGAACATCCCTCTTTTCTATAGTAGACAGTAACAGGACAAGGGGTAATGGGGTGAAGCTGGAACACAAAAAGTTCCATTTAAACATAAGAAAAAACTATTTCACTGTTAGGTTGATGGAGCAGTGGCACAGAGGAATTGTGGAGTCTCCTTCCTTGGAGGTCTTCAAGACCCACCTGGACATGTTCCTACGTGACTTGATCTTGGTGGACCTGCTTCTGCAGGGTGGTTGGGCTAGATGATCTCTAACGGTCCCTTCTAACCCCTACGACAATTTTGTTAAGGACTGTCTCCCAGGGGAGATTTCTGTACCAGAGCAGGGGAAGAATGCAAGGAGACATCCTCATCTGAGAAGAGAGAAACAGCAGAGACCATCTGTGAATGTCCACATCTCCTGCCCCAAGACATTGATTTGGGAGGAGGTAGAGATATCCGGAGCAGTGATACCTGAGCTGAGCCTAGGAAGAAAGGAGGGATGGGGGAGAGAGATCTTAAAGTGCGGGCTGTGATTTTCTCATCATTCTACTCTCTTTTTTGCTTTTGGTCTGTTCTGTTTCTTGTACCTAATAGAATTAACCTTCCTTACTTTCCTCTCGAAGTTGAGTAGTGGAGTCTGTTTTGCCCAGAACTGTAATTTTCAGAGACCCTTGTCTCAATCCACACCAGCCTTGGTTTTGTTTTTCCTCCCATTTAACTGGGGCCTTTGCCATCCTAAGGAAGGTGGACATCAATGAGGGCCAATGAGCAAGAGACTGTCACGGTGTTTCATTGTTGGCTGGGCTAAACCATGACAGTGTTCTTTTACAAGGAGAAAAGAAAAAGACAGACTGATCAGTACATCACATAGCTCCTGGATTCTGAATTGCACCATTTTCCAGTATGAATAGATTACATCAAAAAGAAAACGTATCAGGCGCTTCAACAGCCTTCATTTGAACTGCTCAGAGAATGACCTGACATAGAGTGATGGAGAATACTATGTTTACGGTATGTTGAGGTAATGTCTTATTTTTGTTCTATTAAATCGTTCTTATTTCAACCTATGCAGGTTTTTCCCAGTTTGAATACCCACAGTTGTTGCTAGGGTAACATTCCTAATCTGATCAGCAACTTTTTTAACTAATACAAAAAAATTGTTTAAGCCTACTCTGTCTTATTTCAACCCTACAGGCCCCACATTGGGTGCCAAATAATGTTGTGGTTTTGCCAGCCGGTGACAAAGAGCCACGAGGCTGCTCGCTCATTCCTCCCCCTCCTGGCAGGACGGGGAGGGGAACCAGAGAAAAAGGGGAAAAACCCGAGTAGGTTGAAATAAGAACAGTTTAATAGAACAACAATAAGAAGAAACAAGTTCAGGAAAAAACAGTTGTAACAGTAAATGAGGGGATATACAAAGGAATGGTGAGTGTCGCAGTTGCTCACCACCCAGGACCAGACATGACCGCTCCCAACCGGCAGCCAAACTTGTGGTTCCACAGCACCGCCCCCGACTAGCTCCCTGCCTATATGTACTGGGCATGACGTCAGGATGGTATCAAATACCTGTTGGCCAGCCTGGGTCAGCTGCCCATGTTGTGCCCCTTCCTACTTCTTCATCAAAGTTAACCCTATCCTAGCCCAAACCAGGACAGTGAGTAAGCCCTCCTTGCCCTCATCTCAACCCACAAGGCCCTTGGTGATCTTTTCCCATCTCGCTGAGGCCTCTACCATCCCACCATGGAGTGGGTGAGCCAAGTAGCTGCGTGGTGTTTTGTTCCTGGCTGAATTTAAACCACAACACGACTCAGCCACAGATCTCTTCAGCACCACATGCAAGTCAAGCTCCTCTCAATTTTTCATAAAAGTCCCATGCAGCATATCCCACACTTGGTAAGGTGCCCAGTACCAAGCTCTGTCAAGATTTGTTACCTCTATTGATTGTATAGCACCAAATGCTACCTGCAGCTGCTACTGCAACACATAAAAATTTTAACTTTGCCAAGGCCTTATGGCTCCCAATTTTGTTGTCTTGGTAGACACCTTGCTTCTGAAGTCTCCTTGGCTATTTTCTTTAATAGAAAATAGCCTAGACAGGAGATGAGGCTCCACTGTGGATGACTTCCAGCAGAAATGCTCTGTCAGCTATGCAAAAATGGACAAGGGGGACACATTTGAGAACCTGGTAGGAAATACAGTTCCTTACATTATGAGTAAAGAGTCTAACTTTCATTCAAATTGAGGTTTCCAGGCTACATTGTGCCCCTAGGATATATGACAAAAGTAGAAGCCTTCTCTCAGATCCTATTTCCAGGGGTGACATGGTCTTTTGGAGGATAGAACATCCTAAAATTATGTCCACTGTGAGGGTCTGGGAAGGTCTCCTAGTTGAAGGTCTCAAGCATCTCAGAATAGTGCAGGCATGTATGTTGAGCTGCACAAAAATAACAGTTGTGACACACTTTTTTTTTTTAATCGTATGCCAGTACTGTGTAGCCTGCCCTTGCTTAGTGTGTGGAAGTGTCTGATCATTACTCTCAGCGGGGGCGGGCTAAACCAAACTTGGCATAGGTAGTGATGGAGAACTCCATTCTCGTTAGTTTCTAGATATTATATAAGAGGGTGGTCCTCTCCTGGTCTCCTCAAGTACCAAGACACTTTTTTCTTGCTGTGCAACTGAAAAATCAGCAGATTGCTTCACAGCACTTCATAAAAATTACATTTATATAGTCTGATGCCAAAGGTCCATCTGGCACAGCCTGGGGCATGGCATGAAGCCTACTGGGATGATATGAAAGAGTCATACCAGAAGGAGTATGCCAAAGCAGCACAGCTTTATCCATTCTAGTAACTGCCAAATAATACCCAGGGAGGATGCTGGGAAGGGTTTTGGTTGGCACAGGGTCAATTCATGCCAATACACATTCTGATTATTTATTAGCATAGACAAACATGTGCCAGTGCTAGAAACATTAATGGCACTTAGAATCACTTGCATAGACACAATCATGACACACGATAACTTAGGTCCATGTCTTCTCTCATTTGCTCATATAATTTCAAAATCCTCACGTTCCAGACTTTCTCTTCAAGTTCATATTTCTTTGATTTGTTTCATACTATGATTGCAGAATTTTTATCGTTAATATTTTTCTAATTACACTACTTAGTGCTTCTCTTTTTCATATCCTTTGTGCACTGATTTCTGCTGGTAGAGGCTCTGACTTTGCAAGTCTCATTCTGATGTAATGATGCATTCTGATATACGAGATAACATTTCTATTTTTCCTCTAAATGTTTTTAAAGATGCAAATATATCCCTCCATTTTTTGGAAAGAGAAGTCAAAGGTGCAAATGAAAGAACTAGGTAACTTCTTATATTTGCAAAGTAAAATAATGCCCTGTAATTTTTCCCTGTAATGCAAAATTTACATTTTCTTCTACTTTTAAGCAAGTAAGTCATTAAAACCAGTGTTTTGCAATAGGTATTATGATAGGTAATTCAAACTGATAAGGTTTCACCAGTAAGCTGACTAGGAGGCTTGCTTCTGCTATATTGCTCAGAATGAGAAGTCTTGTCAATGCTGCCTCCCATGGTTAGAAATCATTGTCTATGGTTAAATAATGCCCACTCCATATTTTACATTCTTATAGTTGTAATTCCAATATTTAAAATTATGAAAAGTCAGCAGTTTCTAATAACTTTCAGGTTTTTCTTCCTGAAAAAATTCAAAAGGGACCAGTACAAAGTGTTTGCACACTGAGGTCAATGGAGTTGCAAAAAATTGTTTCTTCAAGGAAAGGATTTCACCTCTATTCCTATGAATGGTACCTGAATACAGACCAATTGCATTTGGTATCTACAACTAATTGCATTAAGACATGGTGTAGTGATTCTTGAACACAAAATCTTAGTGCCTCTATGTGAAGTTAACATTAGATTCATATAGCATGCCTGAGGTTACCAAAAAGTTTAAAGTGAAGAGTGACATAGCTCTAAACTATAAGTAACAGCTGGACTGGACTTCTGGGATTAGTGACTGCGAATAAATCAATGGTTGATTAAAACACTAAAGGTCTTATTCTAAGTGGCAGAAAATACTGTTTTACTGCCACTTGAAATGCATTCCAATCTTTCCTTTTGTATGCACTCATCAGATTTGAGATCTTTTTATTACTCAAAAAGAGCCATTTCAGTTACTTTTAAAAGCGCCTAAAATGCATATATAGCTGATCAATCATAATGAAGGGGTTTTTTTCCCCCAAACCATTATAGTCTAGAGAGAAAATATGAATTTTTGAAAAAGACTTAATTCCTTACCCAGTCGACCATAAATTCTATAAATAAGTGTCATATCAGTTCATATTCCCCTAAAAACCATGCTCTGCTTTTTCAATCTGACCAACAATAGAATATTTTCCAAATTAAGGGAACTCAGATATAAAAACCATGCCTACAGTATGTAACAAAGAAAAAAAATAGCTTGTTATTTATAGTGTTTGTTTTGCTTTGGTTTTTCAGTTCTTAGGCTGACATGTAATATAAGAATACTATTTCTGTCATGTGTTTACTATTTTTATCTTTTTCAATTCGTGCACACTTAGAGTTACAGAAGTCCCTCTTCAACCAGAAATGCAGATGCATAGAGGCATGGCTTAGACTCTTGCAACTGAGAATATTGGTCTTTCTTACACGTCTTCCTAGAAAGTACACAAGTTGCTGAAGGATGAAAAATTCTGTTATGTGACATATAAACTCGGTGAATTTCACAGGTATTTTATATTTTTATCATACAACATTTGTGAAGATAACAACCATAGGATAAAATTTATATATATAATAAGTTTCCGTAAAGTTTAGCTTTGTATTCAGCATGAGACACTTCCAAAAATTTAATCATCCTGCAGATTATCAGAAAGGACTACAAATTTGCTGGTTTATTTTGCTTGAATAACTCCCTATGCAGTATCTATGGCTTCTTGTACTTCTTGTTTGTCATATTGGTCTTGTTAGTTTATTCTGTGTTACACAAAGACAGAACAAAGGGATTTCTTTTTTTTTTTTTATTTGCCTGACATCCTCCATTAAGCTTGCATGGCCTTGTTCCAAGCCCTGGGAAAAACAGCCTATTAACAATTTCAGAACATGTATCTTGTACCTCCCTGAGATATCCTTGTAATCATCTCTCAGACAATTGCATACTTACCTTTGGAACATATTTATACACACAGACAGAGGTCTTGAAGTCTTTGTATTCATTCGGTTACCCCTTGTTATTTTTCCACTTCTCTCCAATGCTTTCATTTTATTAAAGTACAAGCTGAACTCCAAATACAGATTTATTAGATTAGTGTTCCCATGTTATGCTTTATATAGCTGACTAAGAAGCCTAGAATTTTTATGGGTATTTGATTAAATTCTACTATTACACTCAGATCCTCCTCTCCTTTAAACTTGCACCAGAACCAAGTCCATTTTTTTTTCCTTCTCTTTGTCCTCATCCATAGTTTTATCTGTAGATTACTTCCTTCAAATTGCATGAATTTATCTGCACTTATGAAGACAGGAAGCCATAGTGTCATCTTGGACTATACTGAGTTATTGAAAGTAGCTTGTGTTGTCTTCCAACATGCTTTGCTGTTATTTGTTTGCAGACTCAAATTCTACAGGAAGGTAGGAAAAAAATTAAAAATGTATCTTATGATCAGTGGAAAAATATCCCCAGTGAAAAAGTTTCCATTTTCAAGTTAAGTTTGAGACACAGTCTGACTATTCTCGTAACATACTTAGCAACCATTTGGCAATAAGCTTAGTAACTCATGTTTTTTTAAGTAACCGCAGTCTTCCACTATAGTGCTCTTTCACGTTTAAACACAAATCAACTTGCAACATCACAGAATCCCTCATAATAACATAATTTTAACTCAGGGAGTTGTAAAACATATAAGGATCTGCAACACGACTCTGGTCATAAATTTCAGGATCTACTGGTGCCAGTTCAAAGTTATCTCAAAACCCAGTCAGCTTCACACGATCTTTCACATCTGTGTATTTTTACACCTTTTGGTCCATTGTCTTCAGGATCAGCAGTGAAATTTCTTTAAAGCAACACTGAGGTAGACCTGCTCTCTCTACAGGTACTCTCACACAGGAACCCTATGTTAATCAGCAGACTATCTATAACTGTTTACCTGGACTGCTTTCTTAATTGCCTTATATAATTCTCCTTTCTACACTAGCCTATACATACACAGCCTCAGACTTCACTCCCTATTGCACGTGAGCTGCAATCATTTGTTACACCTGCTTTCTGAGAAAAAACATGTGTTGCACTGAGAAGAAGATCCGTCATGAACGTGTTTCATAACACATTTAGAATAGTTACTTTCATACAGGTTACCACATAATATTGCTATGATGATTGATCTGAAAATGGACCCTGGTTACAAAAAAAAGGACAAAGGCTTGTCTTCAAAGCCCTCCTTCCAGAGTGCCCACTAAAGACAAGTATGAGGCACTGGCGACAAGGCACTTCGATGAGCAAGTTCCGAAAGGGGAAAGGCCACTAAACAACCCATCAGCTGCTCCACCTGCAATAAGTAATGGACATTGTAGGAAGAGGCGACGAGTGCTTGTTGTGGGTGACTCGCTGCTAAGGGGCACTGAGAGACCCATCTGTGGAGCAGGTAGGGAGTCAAGACAGGTGTGCTGCCTGCCTGGGGCCAAGATCAGGGATGTGACCGAGAGAGTGCCAAGGGTTGTCAGAGAGGCAGGCTACTACTCCTTACTTGTGTTCCATGTAGGTATGAATGATGTCATGAGGCATGACATCTCCAGGATCCAGAAGGATTTCAAAACCTTGGGGGAGCAGGTAAAAGGTGGAGGGGCTCAGGTTATTTTCTCCTCTGTCCTGTTCACTAGAGATAAAGGAGGAGTTTGCAATAGAAAAATCAGCCAAATGAACTCCTGGCTGAGAGGCTGGTGCTGGCGGGAAGGCTTTGGGTACTTTGACAATGAATCCTTCCGTAAGGACTACAGCTTCATAGGACGGGATGGGATTCATCTCTCCCGTAAGGGCACTGGCATATATGGGACTAGACTAGCAAACTTAATAAAGGGGTCTTTAAACCAAGGGACTTGGGGGGTAAGGGAAGAAGCAAAATAGAACAAGCTGTCCCCCCTAGCTGGGAAACAGGGCAGGACAGGGAATGCAATGGTAAGTGCCCTTCATCTGCACACGGGGCTGAGATGCGGAAGGCTGACCAACCTGAGGAAGAGCCAAACTGGGAAGAAACCTCCTGCACCCACCCAGGGGAACCGGTGTGTTTGAGTAAGCCCCTGCACTGCCTCTATACCAATGCACACAGCCTGGGGAACAAGCAGGAGGAACTGGAGATGTGGGTGCGGATGCAGGGCTACGACCTCATTGCAGTCACAGATACATGGTGGGACAGCTGCCATGACTGGAGCACAGCCATGGAGGGTTACGTATTGTTCAGGAAAGACAGACTGACAAGGCATGGAGGTGGAGTTGCTCTCTATATGAGGGAGCAATTACTGTGTACCGAACTGTGCCTGGGTAGGGATGAGGAGAGAGTAGAGTGATTATGGATAAAAACTAATGGGCAGGGCAAGGCAGGTGATATTGTTGTAGGAGTCTGCTACAGGCCACCTGATTAGGAGGAGGATGTGGATGAGGCTTTCTATGAACAACTGAGAGCTTCCTCACTATTACAATCCCTGGTCCTCATGGGGGACTTCAAGCACCCTGATATTTGCTGGGATAGCCACACAGCCAAACACATGCAGTCCGGGAGGTTCCTACAGATTGTTGACGACAACTTCCTGTTGCAGGTGATCGAGGAACCAACAAGGAGGGGTGTGCTGCTGGACCTGGTACTGATGAATAGAGAGGGCCTGGTTGGGGATGCAAAGGTTGGAGGCAATCTCAGCTGCAGTGACCATGAGATGACAGAGTTCAAGATCCTGTGTGGAAGAGGCAGAGCACAAAACAGGACTGTGACCCTGGATTTCAGGAGAGCCGGCTTTGGCCTCTTCAAAGATCTACTTGGACGGATCTCATGGGATATGATTCAAGAAGACCAAAGTGCCAAAGAGAGCTGGTCAGTCTTCAAGCACCACTTCCTCCAAGCCAAGATCAGTGTCCCCCACTGCACAAGAAAGGAGGAAAAGGAGGTAGAAGGCCTCCATGGATGAGTGAGGATCTGCTGGGAGAACTCAAGCAGACAGGATAACAGGATGGCCAGGACAGCAGAAAACTTGCCCTGGGTAGAAGAGGAAGAGGTTAAAGACTTGTTGGCCAAGCTTAAGGCTCATAAGTCAATGGGTCCTGATGGGATGCATCCTAGAGTGCCGAGGGAGCTGGCTGATGTGATTGCTAAGCCTCTCTCCATCTTTTTTGAACAATCATGGAGGAGGGACGAGGTGCCTGAGGACTGGAGAAAGGCCAATGTCACTCCAGTCTTCAAAAAGGCCAGGAAGGATGACCCAGGAAACTACAGGTCGGTCAGCCTCACCTCCATTCCTGGAAAGGTGATGGAACAACTCATCCTGGATATCGTCACTAAACATGATTATCAAGTGGAGTCAACACCAAGGGAAAATCCAGTTTGACCAACATGATAGCCTTCTATGAGTGCATAACTGGCTGCCTAGATGAGGGGAGAGCAGCAGATGTCACCTACCTTGACTTCAGCAAAGCTTTTGATACCGTCTCCCATAACATCCTCATCAGAATGCTCAAGCAGTGTGGCTTGGATGAGCGAGGTGGATCAAGAGCTCGCTGAATGACAGAGCCCAGAGGGTGATGATCAATGGCACAGAGTTGAGTTGGAGGCCTGTGGCCCGTGGAGTTCCACAGGAATAGGTTCTGGGACCAGTCTTGTTCAACATCTTCATCTACTACCTGGATGAGGGGACACAGTGTCCCCTCAGCAAGTTGGCTGATGACACCAAACTGGGAGGACTGGCTGATTCCCCAGAAGGCTGTGCTGCCATTCAGCAGGATCTCAACCAGCTGGAGAGTTGGGCAGAGAGGAACCTCATGAGGTTCAACAAGGACAAGTGCAGAATCCTGCGTCTGGAAAGGAACAACTCCATGCACCAGTACAGGCTGGGGGCCGAACTGCTGGAGAGCAGCTCTGCAGAGAGAGAGCTGGGAGTCCTGATTGATAATAAACTAACCATGAGCAGGCAATGTGCCCTCGTGGCCAGGAAGGCCAATGGCATCCTGGGACGCATCAAGAAGAATGTGGCCAGCAGGTGGAGGGAGGTTCTTCTCCCCCTCTACGCTGCCCTGGTGAGGCCTCATCTGGAGTTGTGTCTCCAGTTCTGGGCTCCTCAGCTGAAGAGGGAGGGAGAACTTCTGGAGAGAGTCCAGCACAGGGCCACCAAGATGATCACAGGACTGGAACTTCTTTCATATGAGGAAAGGCTGCTGGAATTGGGGCTGTTCACTCTACAGAGGAGGAGACTGAAGGGAGATCTTATTAATATTTACAGATATCTAAAGGGAGGGAGGTTGGGGCATCCCTTTTTTCTATAGTAGCTAGCAACAGGACAACAGGTAATGGGATGAAGCTGGAACACAAAAAGTTCCACTTAAACATAAGAAAAAACTATTTCACTGTGAGGGTGATGGAGCAGTGGAACAGGCTGCCCAGAGAGGTTGTGGAGTCTCCTTCCTTGGAAGTCTTCAAGCCCACCTGGACATGTTCCTATGCTTCTGCAGGGCGGTTGGACTTGGTGATCTCTAAAGGTCCCTTCCAACCCCTACCAAAAAAAAAAAAAAAAACCCAAAGGATCTCACTGTCTCAGAGGTGTGTCTCAGAGTCTCAGAGTCTGAATATTTAGACTCCTTATCACAGCATCTCAAGGGTTGGAAGGAACCTTGAAAGATCATTTCGTCCAAACCCCTGGATCTCCTAGAGTATGTCACAAAGGAATTCATCCAGGTGGGTTTTGAATGTCGCCAAATCAGAGGAAGTCTGAGAAATACAGTAATACTGGATATGTCAAATCCCTGACATCTAGGTCTTGGCAATATTAACTGAATGAGTGCCTTTACATGGTGCTGGCAGAAGGTTTTTCTGTATAAATCTTTGGATTGGAGAGACATTCTTTCCTCATGAAAACTAAAATAATAAATACTATATGTTCCAGATTCTTTTTCACAGTGTCCCTGTTATTTGGGTGATCCCAACTCTACGCATTTGTCTGGGTGATTTTATCAAGGAGCTATTTTGTAACCCAAGGATCGTTAGAGAGAAGTCCTTACTCCTTTGCAGGACTCTATTCCCAGTGGTTGTGTACTAACAAATCATGAAGTCGTATGACAGCTCAGTTGTCCGCTGAAGTGAAAAGT
Organism: Colius striatus; assembly: GCF_028858725.1. Lineage (NCBI taxonomy): Eukaryota > Metazoa > Chordata > Aves > Coliiformes > Coliidae > Colius > Colius striatus. The sequence goes on from NC_084790.1 coordinate 31,858,072, forward strand.
CTGATACTTGAATAATATAGACCTCATTTGCTGCAAGTTCAAAGGAAAACACTAGAATTCATTGCACTAAAACCAAATGACTCCTCTGCAGGAGATCCAGTACTTTGGTTTGAAATTAGATGCAGTTCAGTTGAAACACCCTTTGAAAAATATGAGAGCTTTACTGTCTTTCCATGATGTAGAAGACCATTAAAATAAAAGACCTATGAAGACTGCTGTTAAGATACATTGAGTATAAGGTACTTCAAATGCTAAATATGACAATGACTGGTGGGAGCTGAGATTGTTTCTTAAAAAATATCCTTTTTGCACTACAGAAAATAATCGTAAGTTATTATTAGAACAACAACCATGATTAAAATCAACCATTTGTGGAAATCATTTGTAAAAAAGATCTTCAAAACACTAGCAGCTCTTCCAGAGTACTGACGCAGAAGAAAATGCTCAGGAAAAAAAACCAAAAGTAAATTATCTTACTGAACAATCTTATGAATTACAGAGATCTGTTCTAAAAATTAAAAATCTGAATAGTTTTAGAAAGATTGAATGCTCAAGGTGAGACTTCGCCTTTTAAGCACATTTACCTTGTTTTTGGCTGTGGTATATTTATATTTACTCTCATTAAGCCAGCCTGTTATAGACATGTAGCTTTGTTTTAATTAGAACTATCTTCTATTCTTTACTCCTAATAGTAAGGAACAGATCGTTCTAATTAAAACAAAGCAACATGTCTATAAATAATGAACACAAACCCTGATATAAATGTATCCATTATATTGTCTTATAGCCCTCTACAGAAAGTGCAAGTTAGTGAGAACTGCAATCTCTTCTGTTTAATCATCAGGTTTTGTAATTTCCTAGGACTGAAATATTTCACAAGAGACTTCAGTCAGACATACTTTCCTTGCATCAGTATTTCAAAATTCAAGTTTCAGCATGTGAATGTAAAGCTGATACACATTACCAGTAATTCTCTCAGAATAATGCTGTCTACACAAGTTCTACCCCTCAGTTCTGCACTTGCTACCATGTCTATTACTCCTGTCTTCACTTTGCCTAAAAGAAAAAAAAATCCTCTTAAGGTGCAATACCTCTTTTAACCAAGGTGAAGGATAAATGTGTGTCCTCATTCATATGAATGTGAGAAATCATAAACCTTCACAAAGAACACAGCTGAAGTAGACTGCAGTTTTCAATGAATAACACAAAGATACAATCGCATAATACATAAAACCATTAAAGTCATATAAATGTGAGTTGTCTTACTCCATTGTTGCAATCTTCAACACTCCTTTCATATTCTAGATATTGGCCATTGTTCAAAAACCAGAATTGAGCTCATAATGTTTCATGTGCAGTTTACAGAGAGAGGTAGAAAAAAGACAGAGACATTTTTATCTTCAGTGCATTAATTTGCAAAATAGTTTTTGGCAGCTAAGATGACATCATAACAGTACTGTAATTTTCTTCATCCATGTGTACAATCCCTTTTCTAAACTTCTTATTCCTGTATATAGTAACATGTAATCCTTTCAGATATTGCATCTTTCAATTAATTTTAAAAATAAGGACTACATTTGATATAAAGAGCCCAAGATACACACAATTTATTAGGCAGACTATCTAAAACTCCAGCAAGTGTAATTCCTGTAATTACCAATGAAGATGCAGAATTTACCTGCATTTTTTACATCAACACTACTAATCTTACTTCTTATTTCAAACATCACCTGTTACAGCACGGAAAAGCTGCAACTGCACCCACTATAATGTGTTCAATCCATAGATTGTTCTTCCTCTGCTTCATAAGCATCTCTTATTCTGTTACTGAAATGTAGCTCTAACTTTGTTGTTGGATTTTTCTCTTCTATTTGATGGATTGATAGAAAAGGTTTTCTGAGGTTCAGGGTGAAATTCTAGTGTATTTGTTCAAACTAGGAATTGATAACAGTGGTTAAAAATGCCAGACATCTTACTAGCAGATGCTACACGAGCTTCCCTGCAGAGCTCTGTGAATGTATTTCAGTCTTGACCTATAAAACCCCTGCTATTCTTGATCTGTTTCTCTCCTGTGCAGAGATTGACACAGGTTATCTGGTATTATGGCTCTGTGTTTTGGACAGACAGCCACTAAGGGCTAAAGAGATACCCCAAAAGTCATCTTCACTTGTTTGCTAAGCCAGTTTTATGATCAGATCTAGCTTATATGAAATTGTTTTTCAGCATCTGGACAAAGTGTTTAAATGATATAAACAACTTACTCTAAAGGTTATTCACAAACACATACAGGGAAAAAAAAAAGAAACCTTAACTCCTCCCCTCCCCTAAAAGGAAAAGGGTTTGGAATTAAGGCATACAAAATTAATATTTTTTCCTACAGCTACAAGGTACCTCTACATTCTACATTCAAAATCTCCATCGAGAGTTTGTGCTTACAACCAACCCATCCCAAGGAGTCACTGGTGTACCAGTGCTGTTTACTCAATGTGCAAATTATAATAGGTTTCAGATTATTTCCCAATGACAGAGGAAAAAAACCAAACCAACATACCAGCAGCACATCTGCACTGCTATAACCTGCCATAGACTCCCAGACATCAGAGCTACGACAGTTTACACCTGCTGAGGATTTGTCTCTAGTGCAATAAGCAAACTGTAGTGCAAGTCAGACAATTTTAAGTACACTTGTTCAAAAATAAAGTAGAAAGGTATTTATAGCTAATATTTGTACGATGCAATACTAGATGCCGCCATGGGCAACGGAGGAGATACTAAATCTGAGTTGTCAATTAAAGCACATCAGCAAAATCAATCAGTAGTAACTAGGGTCCTTGGTTAATGAGCACAAATATAGCAACTACAGCAAAACCTTAAACTAAAGACACACTTCTACCTCTGTGTCAATATCCACCTGAATGTATTATAATTCCTAACGAATGTATGCCACACTTTTTTTTCTTAATCCTGTAATCTTTAAATATCCAAAACTCTCACTAAGACAGCAAAGTTACCTCCAGCACTTCAGTAAAATTAATGTCAAATATGAAAAGTTCAATTTGAACTCTATTTGCAAGCTATCAATCATGTGCTAATACAAAAAATGTTTATATATATATATATATTTTTATAGTATATTTGCAATCCAATATTTCAGGAAGTCATGTCGAAAATATATATAATGGAGTATGTCTCTTTTGTTACAAAAAATTACATTCACAGAAGACATGGTAACATTAAATAAAGAGAATAAATGCATTTCTGCACTTAGAACTTTGTCTCACTTCCCTTGGCTTGGCGCATAGACAAATTCAGACAGCCTGGTACCATTCTTACTCCACTGTGATTACAATTCTTGTCATGATAAACATATCAATATTTAAATGCTCAAAAAAATTTACAAAATATGGTGCCATATATATAGTCCTTTTTAATATGTTCTGATATCTACCTGTGGGTAGAAAAGCAATAAGCTACAGACAGTAATTTAAAACTCATAATAATTTAAAAGACCATAGAGGAAATTAAGGCTACCCTGGCAGTCCATCTCAGCAGAGTGGTAGGAGAAAATAAGATGTAAAAGCACATGAGTCAAGACAAAGAGAGGGAGATCACTCACCATTTACCATAAAATAGAGTTGAATGTGAGAAACAAAAATAGAAAGGTAAAACATCTCTGCAGCCTCCTGCACACTTCACTAGTAATAATGGCAAACATGAAAAGTTTTCAAATCAATTCGAAATCTACCTATGGCCTGTCAATAGCATGTTAACACAGAAACTCCTTCATTTCTAGCTCCTAGGAATGGGGGTTGCCATCATCCCACAACTGCTTCTTCCTCTTCACTGTTCTTCCATCCTCCAGAACACGTCCTTTAGGATATGCCTGCTCCCACACGGGCTCCTTTCAAAAGACCCCTGTCAAGAGAACCTGCTCCAGCATGGGCTCACCATGGACTGCAGCTTACCTCAGGGCATCTCCACTTGCTCCAGTAGTCCAAGTGCAACAGTGTGGATACCTGCTCTAGTACAGTCCTCTATGGGCTGCAAGGAAGCATTTGCTCCAGCATCCTGAGAACCTCTTCTTCTCTCTCCTCCTTCTCTCACTTAGATGTCTATAGGGTCCTTTCTCTTCTTCTTTTTCCGCTCCCCTCTCTCACACTCTGCTGCACAGACTTTTTTACCCTTTTTTAAAATGTATTTTCACAGAGATAACACCCACTTTGGCTGTGGGGTCCAGCTGGAACCAGAACTGCGTAAAACACTGGGTAGTCCTGGCCTTTCCCCACACACTCCCCTGCTGCTGCCCACTGTCAGTACCAGAACCTAAGGACATGTACTTTATATAGAAATGGAACAGCTAAGGAGATAGCATTTCCTCTGATGCCAGTCTGAACAACAGAAAGGGGAAAAAAAAGACAAAGAGAAAAAGCTGAGTATTCATTCACACCTTTTAAAAATTTCTCCATCAAAAAATACTAAAACTAAAGCCTGTCTGTATGATGTTTTTACATGTAGTAAGGATTTATAACAAAAAGGATGTTAAGCCTACTTAGCTTTTGGGACGGCCTCCTAGCTTAATCTTAAAAGTTTTTTGCACTTTTCCCAGCTTGCTTTGACTTAGAATCATAGAATCATAGAACGGTAGGGTTTGGAAGGGACGTTTAGAGATCAACTAGTCCAACCCTCCTGCAGAAGAAGGTTCACCTAAATCAGGTCACATAGAAACATGTCCAGGCGGGTCTTGAAGACTTCCAAGGAAGGAGACTATACAATCCCTCTGGGCAGCCTGTCCCACTGCTCCATCACCCTCACAATGAAATTGTTTTTTCCTCTATTTAAGTGGAATCTTTTGTGTTCCAGCTTCATCCCATTACCCGTTGTCCTGTTGCTAGCTACTATAGAAAAAAGGGATGCCCCAACCTCCCTCCCTTTAGATATCTGTAAATATTAATAAGATCTCCCTTCAGTCTCCTCCTCTGTAGAGTGAACAGCCCCAATTCCAGCAGCCTTTCCTCATATGAAAGAAGTTCCAGTCCCGTGATCATCTTGGTGGCCCTGTGCTGGACTCTCTCCAGAAGTTCTCCCTCCCTCTTCAGCTGAGGAGCCCAGAACTGGAGACACAACTAGAGATGAGGCCTCACCAGGGCAGAGTAGAGGGGGAGAAGAACCTCCCTCCACCTGCTGGCCACATTCTTCTTGATGCGTCCCAGGATGCCATTGGCCTTCCTGGCCACGAGGGCACATTGCCTGCTCATGGTTAGTTTATTATCAATCAGGACTCCCAGCTCTCTCTCTGCAGAGCTGCTCTCCAGCAGTTCGGCCCCCAGCCTGTACTGGTGCATAGAGTTGTTCCTTCCCAGACGCAGGACTCTGCACTTGTCCTTGTTGAACCTCATGAGGTTCCTCTCTGCCCAACTCTCCAGCTGGTTGAGATCCTGCTGAATGGCAGCACAGCCTTCTGGGGAATCAGCCAGTCCTCCCAGTTTGGTGTCATCAGCCAACTTGCTGAGGGGACACTGTGTCCCCTCATCCAGGTAGTAGATGAAGATGTTGAACAAGACTGGTCCCAGAACCTATTCCTGTGGAACTCCACGGGCCACAGGCCTCCAACTCAACTCTGTGCCATTGATCACCATCGTCTGTGCTCTGTCATTCAGTGAGCTCTCGATCCACCTCGCTCATCCAAGCCACACTGCTTGAGAATTCTGATGAGGATGTTATGGGAGACAGTGTCAAAAGCCTTTAGATATTTATTTGATTTTAACTTTAGTCCTTTCTTATCTTCCACTTCAGCTTTGTAATCCATAAAGCATAAGCACCAGTTTGTCTCTAGATGATAAGTCAGATGCTAAACTTTGTGCACAAAAATAATTACCATTAGCCAAGTGTCTTACCATTAAGCTGCCAAAAGGAATACTACTGCTTTTCAAGAAACACTTGTTGCATATGAGGTAGCCAATTCCCATTTACTGTAGCACTTCCCCTAATCTCCAAGTGATAGTTATAAGAAGTATATTCACTTCAACTTGAACTCTTTAAGAATAGCCAAATAGATTGGAATTGTAAAATCACTAGTTTCTCCCAGCCCTTTGTCCAGATGGACACAGCACCTATCAAAGCCATTAAAGACGCAAGAATTAGGAACTATAAAGCATGATACAAATAAGAAATCACTAACCAGACTACATAACTTGCCACCTACATATGAACAATTTTTTCTCCTGACATCCACTAGTCTAAAGAAAGCACTTAAGTACAAATTTACTGCATAGGAGAACTCGCCTTATTTTTCACTCAGGACTCACCGTATTTTTCTCTCAGTTTGTTACACAAATTTATGACAAATGGTTTTTTAGTGAATTGATTATACAGTTTATCACACTCTTCATGGTAATACAGGATATTTATTATCACTACATGAGATTCTCAATCTAAATATTTTCACATTGGAAACAGCATATTGCAAGCATCACTTTTAGACGAGTGTCCTGTAAGATATACCTCTTGATATTAATTTAGGATGTTCTGAAACATAAACCTATAATTCAGAAGGCTATGAAGAAATAGGAAATCATTGGTTAGATAACAGGCAAAAGAAAATATTTCCCTGTCTAGTAGAAGCACTTATGCACATATTTACTTTTAAATACATTTCTAAATTATCTAGCAAATTTATACATGCTTCCACTAATTTTTATTCTTTATCTAGAATGAAGTTACTTTATCTGCAAACATACCAACTCAATCTGATACTGTCTCTCACTTCATTAAAAACTAGGTTTACATGAACTCTGGTTTTAAATTCTGTGACTTCAATGAGAGAAGGTTTTCATTCAAAATCACAGGTCCCCAGTCCCAAAAAGCTTTCTTAACAGCTTTGTGATATAGCATCCATGAAAGTGGCTTCGTTCTCCTTTTGTAACTTATTTTCAATTGTACAAAAGAACACATCACAGAGAATGTAGAAATTTTACTTGTATTTTCACTGAAAAAGAAAGCAAAACTCATGAGAAGCAGCATCATCCAGTTTACTAAAGTCAAAACATTCAGAGAAGTTATCTGCTAGAATGCCTGAGAATTAAGAAAATAAGCGTTTGTTTTAAAAGTTGAATTTCAGGCTTTGTGAAATGTGCAGCAGGAAATCTTATACATGATTCATAGACTCATAGAATGGTAGGAGTTGGAAGGGACCTTTAGAGATCATCTAGTCTAATCTCCCTGCAGAAGCAGATCCACCTCCATCAGGTCACAGAGGAACGTGTCAGGCAAGTTTTGAAGACCTCCAAGGCAAGAGACTGTACAACTCCCCAGGGCAGCCTGTGCCAAGGGTTCCGTCATCCTCACAGTAGAATAGTCTTTTCTTTTGTTTAAACGGAACTTTTTGTGTTCCAGCTTCATCCTATGACCCCTTGTCCTGTTACCAGACACAATAGAAAAAAAGAGATGTCCCAACCTCCTCTTGAGCTGAGGAGATCAAAACTGGACACAGGACTCCAGATGAGGCCTTGCCAGGGCAGAGTAAAATGGGAGCAGAACCTCCCTCGACCTGTTGGCCTCATTCTTCTTGATGCATCCCAGGGTGCCATTGGCCTTCTTGGCCATGAGGACACATTACTGGATCATGTTCAGTTTATTGTCAACCAGCACTCCCAGGTCTCTCTCTGCAGAGCTGCTCTTCAGCAGCAGGACAATCCCCAGCCTGCACTGGTGCATGGGGTTGTTCCTTCCCAGATGCAGGACTCTGCACTTGTCCTTGTTGAACCCCATGAGGTTCCTCTCTGCCCAACTCTCCAGCTGGTTGAGAGCCTGCTGAATGGCAGCACAGCTTTCTGCTGAATCAGCCAGTCCTCTCCGTTTGGTGTCATCAGCGGACTTGCTAAGGGTACAATCTGTCTCCTCATCCAGGTCACTGAATCACCCACACAAACTGTACAGATCACATACAGTTTGAGAAGCAGCAATGAAAAATTCCCTGTATATCCAAATTCCACTCTAAACAGAGCAAGAATTTGTTCTTTTCAGACTCAAGATTTTGATGAAAGTGTTTTAACATGAAGAAAACATGTTAAATAACATTACATAATACAAGTGATTAGGTAGTCCTGCTCTGGCAGGGGGGTTAGACTAGATGATCTATCGAGATCTCTTCCAGCATTTGAGATTCTATGATTTTGTGACTAGGACTTTTAGATGCAGGACGGTTACTGAACAATACATTGCTAATATTCACATAAATTTAAAGAAACAATGGGAATCAATGTACAAGTCTAAACTAGAACAATAATTTAATAAACAATGACCAAAAAAGAGCATACCAAATCTCAGATTATTGAGCAGTAGTGTTGCTGTTTACTAGACATTTGGCAGCTTACTCTAAATGTACATGTGGCCCAACCTGTCATGCAATATGACACAATTATTTCAATGAAAAAGAAAAAACTGAAATACCTTCACTTTTGGTGAAGCCACTAGACATCTCAAAATTCTGAGATGAAAGAAATAAAAGGCCAAATGAATTGACTACAGTACTCCAAGATGTTTGCTTTAAAATGCACAGCAAAGTAAGTTTGAAGACTTCCATCTTCCAGAGTAAAATAAAACTCACATGTCTCAATATCCACGTAAGAAAAGCCATAGACAGGCTATCACAAGCAGCACTGGAAGCCAAGCAGAATGGTAAATGTTTTAACACCTTTCACTTCAGTTCTGCTTGTCAAGCCTTCTCCAGATTTTAGCCCTATGTGAGTGATTTACAGGAACTCTTTAGCCAGTCTAATACCAAGAAAGGACAACATCTGGAGACATTAGCAGGCATAGTCTGCATATGACCTTACTCATTTTATGTCCTCATACACTCTTCTGAAACAGGTATTATTTTATTACCATTATTATCTCATAATGAAACATAACTACTTTTGAGTTTATCAGACACTGTCAAGTCCTTATGAATAATCTTTGGTCTGAGACAGTTTCAAAATAGAAATTCCCTATGGCAGAAATAGTAGTCTTTGCAAAGTTTTCTAGGAAGTACTAGGAAAACATGCTTTAAAGATCCATGCCTTCATTTTCAATTTTTGTACTGCTGCTGACTTAAAGCAACAGATGAAAGTAACTGGTTAAAGCAATTTATCTTAAAATTCAAATAGCAAACAACGTATTGCTTATCTTATTTCAGAGAGGATTTGTCTTGAAAATCACCTTCTTTTTTTCCTTTCTTAGATTGCTACTGCAACTGGAAACTGATGAAAAATTAGCTAACAGTCTCTGAGACACATTTGTTCAAAACTTGCTTCAAATTCAATGGACACTTGAGGAGAAACTCATTAAAAGCTTGAAAGAATCAACGCATGGCAAAGCATCTTTTGTTAGAAGAGCTTTAAATTGCTATGAGAGAAGGTGTGTCAGTGAATCTGAGGTCAGTAGAGTACAAAAAAAAAAAGCCACTACTACTTCCATGTTAGAAAAAAGCATCAGATATAGAATCTCAAAAGTTCAGAAAACCATCAGATTTTCCAGACTAATTAAAAAATATCATAAGCAAGTCTTAGGTATCTGTGGAGACATATATTCTGAGTGATTTTATGTGTGGTGATACTTTCATAAAAAATAAAAGAACAGATTCTCCAATTAGTACTCTCTGACCTTCAGAAGAGTCAAACTTGGAACAGTATGCTAGAACAGCCATCCTATAGATGCAGGAAAATAAATAAACCTATTTTTAAAACACAGTTTGATAAGTGATGAACAGTATTACATGATGTGCTCTGTTACAAAAGCAGAGTTCTGTACTCGATGACCCAGTCTTCTTTTCCTGTTTCCTACCTTCCACTGACATTTATCGATGCAAGAAATATCCAGGACTGTTCAAATACAAGTGGAATAGATTTAATGAAGTGTGGAATGGGTTTAATGAAGTATGGATTAGAGGCTCTGAATAAAAAGGACGGTATGTTTACAAGGCATCTGTAAGTATAGCATAAAACAAAACAGAACAAAACAACCCCAACCAAATTAAACAGGATTGCCTAAATGATTCTTTTATAATAGTAATAGCCTCTACGTTATGGTTTTTAAATGTTCTTGCCATGACTAAAGATGCTCAGTGAGTTCATTATCAGTTGTTTTCTTTATATCCATGAAGCAATGGAAAAATCTGTATCAGTAGGTAGTAGCGGTAGTGCAAATGTAAAGGAATTTTTTTTATTATTTACTGTTGAGAAATCAGACCGTGAATTCACTAGGGGGTTGTGAAGAGGGGCAGGGGGGAAAAGTGACATGACACATTTAATTTTCATTACAATCTAACTAAAATTATTACTTGTCTCACTACTGCAATGAGTCAACGCACTTGCTTGCATCTCTTCGTACTCACAAATTATATCTGTTTATACCTGACAACAATCTAGCACATAACTGTTCCAAAGAGTTAAAAAACGCCAAAATAAATTTTAGAGCTCTTTTCAAGAAATAGATTATCTTATTCTCTCTTTGAATTCTATTCTTCTTGCTTGCCAAGGCTTTCCAGTCTTCTTGGTTTTGACTAGGGTAGTTAATTTTCTAGTAGAGTACCATGTTTTGTATTTAGCTTGAGAATTACCAACCATCACATCTATTTATCTAAACACTAATGTGAAAGAATCCAAGCATTTGACTAGGTAAAAAAGCTGCAAGAGAGGCATGTGGCATTCCACAGCCATAGGACAGATATGTAGGTATAAGCAGTTACTCAATAGGTATGCTTTCAGACTAGACAGGTCAATCTGTGGACAGCAACAATATGCCTGATGCCTTGGAAATGTACCCTCAGCCAGCCTTCTCTGAGCTCACATTTCTCTCTAAGAGATACAGGCCTGACCATGGTGCAATAACTTGACACCTTTCTCTTCAGAAATAATCAAAAGCCAGAGACATATTGTAGAGCTGTGCTGAGAATGTGTTACAGTCAATCTCTGTGTCAGAGAATTAGGAAGTGAAGTGTAAAGAGTGAGTCTCACAGTCACAGCATGGGAACTTCATAGGTTCCGGAAAAAGACAAGATGAATGGTTACGAATGCCTTTCCTTTCTGGAGGCAAGTGTCCTGGTTTGATTCAGGATAGAGTTAATTCCCGTGAGGAACCAGGAAAGGGCATAGCCTGAACAGCTGACCCAGGCTGGCCAGCAGGTATTCGATACCATCCTAACCGTCATGCCCAGGGTGCAGGTGGGGGCTGGCCGGAATAAGCTCTTGCCCCGGTATAAGCCCTTCCGGGGGGCGCGCGGGCTCTCGGTCGCCGGTCGGGAGCGGTCGCTTACGTCGGGTCCCGGGTGGTGAGCAATTGTATCACTCACCAGTTTTCTTTGTAATATTCCCTTGTCTTTGTTATAGTTGTTACTCTTCAATTTCCCCAGTAAACTGTTCTTATTTCAACTTACGCGGGCTCTTTTACTTTTTTTTTTTTTCCCTCCCTCTGCGATCCCCTCCGCATTCCGTCGAGAGGGGGAGGGGGAGGAGTCGCGGTTTTCTTCCCCTTTGCTCCGGCTGGGCAAAACCACGACATTATTGGCGCCCAACGTGGGGCCCGCAGGGTTGAAATAAGACACAGTAGGCTGAAAGAATTGTCACAATGTTGATGTATTTGCTTAACTGCTGTTGGCCCATAATTTGTCATATGCACTATGTATTCTCTCTGATAGTGTTTATGTCCTTTGGAAAAGGGACGAAAGCACTCGTTCTGATGTACTGGTTGTTACTGGCTTATGGTATGGTTGTATCACTGGGTGTGGAGCTAGGCCAATACTTGTACATGACTTGGTTGGCATTTCGGCAACTTGGACATTTATTTTCAGAATGTAGTGACAGTAATGACACCCAGTTCATGGGAAAAATGGAGGGACGTAATTTTTCTATTTTTTCCATCCTCCCTTATTCAAGTTAACTGCAATAGCTTTTGACAATTCCGAACACACTTGGGATGTCCCAGCTGTTGTGGTTTTATTGTTCTGTCCTCTAGGTAGGGTGTTTTTCTTGGGTAGAGTTGTGAAATGTGTTTTCCAGACTGTTATGAGGTTGGGCAGCTACGGAGGGATTGATATACAGAAGAATATGAACAGGTATTGGAAGAGTTTTTTACTTGTACAGATTAGGAATGCCACCCTAGCAACCACTGTGGCTACTCAAACTGAGGCAACTGATGCTGTTGCTGCCCTAACTCCAACAGCAGACACTGATCCTGAATCAGAGGATCAACCTGTGGCAGAGGATCAACCTGTGGCAGTGTCAGTTGCTCCTGTCCAGAAAAAGAAACACATAAAAAAATCAGTTCGCCTTGGGAGGGATGAAGATGAACCAGTGTCATCACGGGAACGGGAGGAAGAGTCAGTGCCAGAGCCAGAGATAATCACCCGATCCTTGTCCCTGAGCGAACTGCGAGAAGTGCGAAAAGATTACAGCCGTCGCCCAGGTGAGCACATTATCACCTGGATGCTCCGATGCTGGGAAAATGGAGCCCACAGTTTGGACTTAGAGGGCAAAGAAGCCAGGCAATTGGGCTCCTTGTCCCGGGACGGGGGCATTGATAAGGCTATGGGAAGACCGTCACAAATCCTCAGCCTCTGGAGGCGACTTTTGTTGGGTGTGAAGGAAAGATACCCCTTCAAGGAAGATATTACAAGCCCCCCAAGTAAGTGGACCACCATGGAGAAAGGCATTCAATATTTGAGGGAGTTAGCTGTGCTGGAGATTATTTATAATGACTATGCACCCACAGACCCAGATGAAATTCAATGCACACGAATTATGTGGCGAAAGTTCCTACGAAGTGCACCACCAAACTATGCCAGTTCGTTGGCAGTTGTCTCCTGGAAAGAAGATGAGAGGCAAACGGTGGAACAACTAGCTGCTCAACTTCGGCAATATGAAGAAAATGTGCCTTGTTCCCTACAGGCTGTTGTGTCAGCTGTAGAGAAAATGTCACGGAAGTTTGACCAATTCATGTATCGCTCTCCACCTGCCAGTACTCAAGCTTTTAAGAATAAGCGTCCCCGTGCTCAAGAGCAGGAACATAAGGAGTATACACCCCAGGATGTTTCGCGGTCCCATCCACAGGACCAAGGAGAGAATATGAGCAAGTGTGATAGGCCACCTACCCCATCTACTCCAAGAGCACAGGCACAGGAGTTGCGTAAAGGAAGGGTTAAAAGAAGTAACTCTCCTTGGAGGAATGTCGCTCCAGTTTCCAGTGAGCAACCCCCTAGACAAGATAGGAGGGTTGATTTCAATTCTGATTCCCTCGAGGGGACCTCTGGTGTTTCGTGGGAAACAGTAAATGATGACTGCGATGACCAGTATTAGGGAGGCCCTGCCTCCAGCCAGGTGGAGGAAAGGGATAATCGGGTTTATTGGACTGTGTGGATTCGTTGGCCTGGCACATCAAATCCACAAGAATACAAGGCTTTAGTGGACACCGGTGCACAATGTACTCTGATGCCATCAAATTTTAAAGGGACAGAATCCATTTGTATTTCTGGAGTGACAGGGGGATCTCAACAGCTATCTGTATTAAAAGCTGAAGCGAGTCTGACTGGCACAAATTGGCACAAGCATCCTATTGTGACAGGCCCCAAAGCTCCATGCATCTTAGGTATAGATTATCTTAAGAGAGGGTATTTTAAGGACCCAAAAGGATACAGATGGGCCTTTGGTGTGGCTGCAGTGGAGGCAGAAGAGATTGAACAATTATCCAGCATGCCTGGCCTTTCAGAGGACTCTTCTGTTGTGGGTTTGCTGAAGGTTGAGGAGCAACAGGTACCAATTGCAACCACAACAGTGCACCGTCGGCAATATCGCACCAACAGAGACTCAGTGATTCCCATTCATAAGTTGATTCGCCAATTGGAGAGCCAAGGGGTGATCAGCAAAACTCACTCACCCTTTAACAGCCCTATATGGCCGGTACAAAAGTCTACTGGAGAGTGGAGACTGACAGTAGACTATCGTGGCCTGAATGAAGTCACACCGCCGCTGAGCGCAGCCGTGCCAGACATGTTGGAACTCCAATACGAATTGGAGTCCAAGGCAGCCAAATGGTATGCCACCATTGATATTGCCAATGCATTCTTCTCAATCCCTTTAGCAAAAGAGTGCAGGCCTCAGTTTGCTTTCACTTGGAGAGGGGTGCAGTATACTTGGAATCGACTGCCCCAGGGGTGGAAACACAGCCCCACCATCTGCCATGGACTGATCCAGGCCATGCTGGAGGAGGGTGAGGCCCCAGAACATCTGCAATACATTGATGATATTGTGGTGTGGGGTGACTCAGCCGTGGAAGTCCTTGATAAAGGAAAGAAAATAATTCAAATTCTTCTAAAGGCTGGCTTTGCCATTAAACGCAGTAAAGTCAAAGGACCTGCACAGGAGATCCAGTTTTTAGGAGTAAAATGGCAGGATGGACGTCGTCATATTCCAATAGAGGTGATAAACAAGATTGCAGCCATGTCTCCACCAACTAACAAAAAGGAAACACAAGCTTTCCTAGGTGTTGTGGGTTTTTGGAGAATGCATATTCCAAATTATAGTATGATTGTTAGCCCCCTCTACCGTGTGACACGGAAGAAGAATGATTTTGAATGGGGTTCTGAGCAGCAACAAAGTTTTGTACAAATTAAACAGGAGATTGTTCATGCAATGGCACTTGGGCCAGTCCGGACAGGACCAGATGTTAAAAATGTGCTCTACACCGCAGCTGGGGAGAATGGCCCTACTTGGAGTCTTTGGCAGAGAGCACCTGGGGAGGGTCGAGGCCGACCCCTTGGGTTCTGGAGTCGGGGATACAGAGGATCCGAGGCCCGATACACTCCAACCGAGAAGGAGATACTGGCAGCATATGAAGGAGTTCAAGCTGCATCAGAAGTGATTGGCACAGAAACACAACTTTTCCTAGCACCTCGACTGCCGGTGCTGGGCTGGATGTTCAAGGGGAAGGCATTCCCTACGCATCATGCAACTGATGCTACATGGAGTAAGTGGATCGCACCGATCACACAACGAGCTCGCATAGGGAAGCCCAGTCGACCTGGAATCCTGGAGGTGATCACAAACTGGCCAGAGTGTGAAGATGGTGAAATATCACCAGAGAAGGTGACACGTGTTGACGAGGCCCCATCGTATGATGAACTGTCAGAAGATGAGAAGCGGTATGCCCTGTTTACTGATGGCTCTTGTTGCCTTGTGGGAAGGCATCGAAGGTGGAAGGCAGCTGTATGGAGTCCCCTACGCAAAATTTCAGAAGCTGCAGAAGGAGAGGGTGAATCCAGCCAGTTTGCAGAGGTAAAAGCCATCCAGTTGGCTTTAGACATTGCTGAACGGGAAAAATGGTCAAGGATCTACCTCTACACTGATTCGTGGATGGTGGCAAACGCTCTATGGGGATGGCTACAGCAATGGAGACAGAACAACTGGCAACGACGGGGCAAACCCGTCTGGGCTGCTCCACTATGGCAGGACATTGCTGCTCGAATGGAGAAACTAGTTGTGAAGGTGCGCCATGTAGATGCTCACGTACCCAAAAAGCGGGCCACAGAAGAACATCTGCATAACCAGCAAGCTGACAGGCTGCTAAGATTTCTCAGATAGATCTGGATTTGCAACATAAGGGGGAGTTATTTTTAGCTCGATGGGCCCATGACACCTCAGGTCATCAAGGCAGAGATGCTACCTATAAATGGGCTCGCGATCGAGGGGTGGACTTAACCTTGGACACTATTGCACAGGTTATCCATGAGTGTGAGACGTGTGCTACAATTAAACAAGAAAAACGATTGAAGCCCATATGGTATGGAGGACGATGGCAGAAATATAAATACGAGAGGCCTGGCAGATTGATTACATCACACTGCCACAGACTCGCCAAGGCAAATGCCATGTGCTCACAATGGTGGAGGCGACCACCGGCTGGTTGGAAACATATCCTGTAGCTCATGCCACCGCCCGGAGCACCATCCAGGGCCTTGAAAGGAAAGTCCTCTGGCGACATGGCACCCCAGAAAGAATTGAGTCAGACAATGGGACGCACTTCAGGAACAACCTCATAGATGCCTGGGCCAAAGAGCATGGCATTGAATGGGTTTACCATATTCCCTATCATGCACCAGCCTCAGGAAAAGTTGAGAGATACAATGGGTTATTGAAAACCACACTGAAAGCAATGGGAGGTGGAACTTTCAAGCATTGGGATACACACTTGGAAAAGGCCACCTAGTTAGTCAACTCTAGAGGATCTGTCAATCGAGCTGGCCCTGCCCAATCAGGACCCTTACATATTGTAGAAGGGGACAAGGTCCCTGTGGTACATATAAAAGACATGTTAGGGAAGGCAGTCTGGGTGTGTCCTGCTTCAGGTAAAGGCAAACCCACCCGTGGGATTATTTTTGCTCAGGGACCTGGGTGTACTTGGTGGGTGATGTGTAAGGATGGGAAGACCCAATGTGTGCCTCAAGGGAATTTAATTCTGGGTGAGAATAATCCGTGAATTAAATTGTATAATGATAGCTGTTGAATGTCACGATTCCTATAGTTGCTCTATGTTATGTATATGTAGGTGATTATGATGTGTAAACCTAGACATGACGTGTAGATGGTATAGAATAAGGGGTGGAATGTCGTGGTTTGATTCAGGATAGAGTTAATTCCCGTGAGGAACCAGGAAAGGGCACAGCCTGAACAGCTGACCCAGGCTGGCCAGCAGATATTCGATACCATCCTAACCGTCATGCCCAGGGTACAGGTGGGGGCTGGCCAGAATAAGCTCTTGCCCCGGTATAAGCCCTTCCGGGGGGCGCGCGGGCTCTCGGTCGCCGGTCGGGAGCGGTCGCTTACGTCGGGTCCCGGGTGGTGAGCAATTGTATCACTCACCAGTTTTCTTTGTAATGTTCCCTTGTCTTTGTTATAGTTGTTACTCTTCAATTTCCCCAGTAAACTGTTCTTATTTCAACTTACGCGGGCTCTTTTACTTTTTTTTTTTTTTCCTCCCTCTGCGATCCCCTCCGCATTCCGTCGAGAGGGGGAGGGGGAGGAGTCGCGGGTTTCTTCCCCTTTGCTCCGGCTGGGCAAAACCACGACAGCAAGTCTGAACAATACAGCCTGTTCTCTTATGTCTAACTCCAATCTCACACTAGAGAATAGACCATAACTAATATTTTCAGTGGCACTTGAAAAAAGCAAGCTTCTTCTAAAAAGCATGATAGACTAGACATGAGGAAAGATTAGCTCTATGCCAGGTTCCACTTAACACATGGTTCATTTAACTCATTTATAAAAGTATTACATTAAATTGCCCCTTAACAAGTTTGCAATAGGTATTTTAATACAAAAGTATGTTTAGAGAATGGAGGTACAAGTCAAAAACATTCATCTACCTATCCTCATTAATCATAACACAGTTTAGATGCTCTGTCCGTACACTTTCTTAGTAAAAACAGTATTTGCAATCACATAAATGACCCAGTTTTAATATATTTTGTAACATTTACATTTTCAAATAAATCAGATAACAGGTGTGTTCAGCAAAAATGGCCATTTATTTTTTTTCCTATTGAAAACCTTAAACTGCATTGTCATCTCAAGAACCTGTTCCATGTTGGAACCAATCATCACAATCTTATGTTATTAATTATATTAAAGGAAAAATATTTTTTATTTCTCTACCTATATCATGGTTTTATAAAATTGCTACACAATGATTCACCGTAATCTTTTATTCATTTACTATGAACAACATTTCTTACATGCATAAAGTAATTATATCTTTTCTTCAGCATCTTACCTAAGGATCTGGAAAAGTTAAAAGTTGTCATCTAATTAATTCTAACAATATTTCTGTAATTTGGCAAAGGTTAAATAAGTATCACTTCAGCCACAAGCAAAACACCTTATACTCAGATGTGAAATGCAATAGCTGACTGAAAGGCCTTAATAGACTAATATTTTGGGTCTTTTTCCACCACATCCTCAGCAGCCTCTATTAAGCAGTTGCAGAGTGTTCATAATCTTACAAAAGTCAGACATTGAACGACTTCAGAGAACACATACATTTATATAGAAGGGGTCAAGAAATGCACGTGTTTTCTACAGAAGACACAGACTTTAAAAAGTAAAAATTCTGAATTAATATGGACTATGCATGTTTGATCAGATATCCTAGATATCCTTTCCATGTCAGCAAAATGAATTAGCCATTGTGTTTGTTC
The DNA here is from genome assembly GCF_028858725.1 of Colius striatus. NCBI lineage: Eukaryota > Metazoa > Chordata > Aves > Coliiformes > Coliidae > Colius > Colius striatus. The sequence goes on from NC_084790.1 coordinate 31,876,295, forward strand.
TATATTCTCTGACTCCTTAGTGAAATTATCTCACTAGTAACTTAACTGTTACACCATCAACTTGCAAATGTTAGCTTAAGTAATTATCACATGACAGTATCCATAGGTTGATGAAAAACATAAATCATGTGCTTCTGACAAGCACATAAAAAAAAAAACCAGGTTCACTAGGTGAACCTGTATAAGAACAAAATCAATTACACAAAATATAGGAGCGCAACAGATGACACTCTTGAAGCATTCTGATTCGCGTTGGGTAAAAACCACAACACATCTCAGGAGATCTGGTCAAGTCACTCTGTTTTTTTAAAATATTTTAAAGCACTAAGGAAAGAGTTGTCCACAAAACTACTTCTAAGGTATCAAAAAATATGAGGTTTCTTACCAATCTAGAACAACAGGTTATAATTCTCAGTGACCCTGGAGACACTATGCAGCACCACTGTAGCACAAAGCAGTCAACAATCATTTGAAATGACAGGCTATCCTGCAGGCCTCAGTTCTAGTTTACAACTGCCTTGAATTTTGTTCCATGCCTAGATTTGGCACAAAACTCCTGAAACATCTATTCTTTCCTTACAAAGAGGAAAAAAAAAAAAAAAAGGTACAAGATCTTTATTTGGAACAAGCCGAATCCTTTGTGCTGAATGTTTTCTGAAGTGCATAGTACACTTTCTGAGAGCCAAAGCGTACATGAAAAAGTTTATGACACCTTTGCTCATATTACATTTTGAATTGCTATAGCCTCTAAATGGTGTTAGTAGACCACACAACATTACAAAACTACACAGATGCCTCCTTTTGTTCTGTCTTCCATCTCTTCCTTTTGACTCTTTGATTTGGAAGCATATAGAAAAACTGCATAGAATACATTATATATATTCATATGGTCTATTATGTTTCATGAAGGTGGTGTAGTTACTACAGCTTTTCGGATTTTGCTAATTGTATATCATTTAGATTTCATACTATTTAGGAATGTCAGGCCACAGCTCTCTAGAAAGACAGTCCAGAGATCACTAAAACTTAATCAGTACCATAATCACAGCACAGTACATTCCCTGAGAGAACTCTCTCCTCTGTACCCTTTCAGCTCCAACACCCACACAACACAAAGATCAGAAAAATTACCTCTGTGGTTCACAGATCTCACTCAACTCCCAGCCCAGCTTTCCAAAGTGCTGTTAGTATGTGAGTCACTAAGATCCCGAGGAGCACCGTACAACGTGATCATGAATCATCATGGTAGAACTAAGTAAAAGACAGTGTGAAGCAGGTTTGAGCAGAAGAAAGAGAAAAAAACAACAGGGAAAAAAAAAAAGAAGTAAATGAAAGGCGGTATTCCTGTATTTGCTTCCTCTTCTCCTTCTACCTGATTTTTTTTTTTTTTTTTTTTTTGGGGGGGTGTGTGCTACTTTTTCCCCTGCTTTGTGCCTCCTAAAACATTTTAATGCAAATCTCAACATTCAAAACAATACAGAAAATCTGCAAAGGACAACCTCCACCTCTTTTCAGAAATACCAAGAAATACTTTTTCATTCCATCCTCTAAACAGGAAGGCATGCATAGTAGTGAAGCATTTTCTTGAATCTTCTTCAACCATTTTTCTAACATGCTGAAAATGTACCTCCTGCTTTCATCTTCTCTGTCTCTACTCCTTCCCAATGTTCTCTTTGTTCTCATGATAAAATGATGCATGTCATTACAGTCTTTAATGGATTTACTATTGTTTTGATTTTTTTTTCTTCCAGTACTGTAGTATGTACCTGCTCTGCTTATGAAGTATTTCAAACCTAAAACAAGTGGCCAGAATAATTCAAGATTATTGGTAAAGGCATGCAGAGCCTTTCAACTCCATAAGACGAATTAAAATGGATCACAGGAAGTGCTGAAAGCCATAGGCAATTATATCCTAAAGTTTTACATCAAACAAATGCAGTGTGCTCAGTGATCTATCCCATACAGAGAAACTATGAGGCACTGGTTAGCAGTCTCCAAAGAATGGTTGCAGAACCAGAACTTTATGAAAGAAATTGCTATTTTAGCCCTGTAAGATGTTTTAGTTTAGAATCTACATACCACATAAAGATGGAGCCTTTATACAGAGGGGTAAGGATGTAGACTCATTCCATGACCACTTAACTCTTCTTTGCTGCTCACAGATCTCTGTGAAGTTCAACACTAAGAATATTCATAGTACCTGATGGCCTGGAATTTGAGTACACAGTGGACAGAGTGGGAGGGAAAGGAATAACCTTTACCTTCACTGAAATAATCAAACTATATAATATAGTTTAGACAGCCTTTTTTTTCCTATTTGTGGTTCCTTCTTTTTACAAAAGGCACTGCCAAAAGGCCGCTCTGATAGCTGGCTCCAGGAAAACAAACGTGCAGAGACACAGGGAGAAAAGGGACCTGCTCTTTGACTGAGCCAGCAAAGGTGAAGATACAAATACAACCTGTGTATGCTCAACCCATCTGGCCACAGATTATCACAATTATCATTCCTGACAATGTTGTAGAACAGACTGCACAGAGATTATCTCAGTCACTGTCTGGTTATTGCTACTAGCCCTCATACTACTGTTCTCATGTATGAGAGCCTTTATAGCTGATGTCCCCAGATCCAGGATATTGGCCTGTGAAGAATACCTCAAGAAAATGAGCGCTCCATGTACCCATACACTTCACATATCCTCCAGTTGGTTCCGAGCGTGTCTTCTTTTCACCAGAGACTCTTTAATTAGTTGAAAGACAGAAAACAAAGTACTAAAGCACGCCTGGGATCCCATAACTCCTAATTTCTTATTGCATGTGTTTCTGGAACTCAAAACTAATTAGGAAAAGCAACATCATTCAGAGGACAACACACATAACATGTACTTGGGCACAAAGCAAGAACAAGTATCAAACCAAATCAATCAGAATAACCACACTCAATAATTCAAATTCTTCAGCAATTTTAAAAAGACAAAGTATTGTATGGTCCATAATTGTATGCATTACCTGCTATATTACACTCCCATTTTTCATTGTACCAAATGTTCCCTGCAGATACACAACACCTGCACTCCAATATGTAATAAAAGTGAGACTCTTATGGAAGCTTTACAGGTAAACCTAATCACTCATGTTTCATGTAAAGTGCCCACAATATTCAGAGAACAAAAGGGAATAATACTTTAAAAAAATCATAGTAAATTAAATTCTTATTTGCTTCCAGTGCTCTTAAAGAATTTTAAGGGTATTTTAGGTTTGCAAGAAAAAAAAGTGACAATTTGTTTTTCAAAGCATTTGGTTAAAGAAAGCTATCATTAAATCCACCCAGTTGCAGACTCAGACACTCAGAGAAATGCTCTGGGAACCTCTCAATACTCCTTGATACGTTAAACACATAAGGTTCCTCTGACATTTTTCTTGGCTTTTGCGAAGCACGAAAAGTAGCAAAGGACTTTGCCTCCTTTTTGCTATTCCTGTGTATTGTGTACCCTCTAGTGGCAAAGAAAAGCATATTTTTTAAGTGTTCAAACTCTTTTTTGACTTTATGGGCAACACAGGAAAGATCTCTTTTTAAACATATTTTTACCCATTTTCTCAGTATTTCAGACCTTTACTTCATGCCACACAGCAGCTGAATGTATTTATATTAATTTTTAATAAGAGAAGAGAGAAGAGAGGGAGGGGAGGGGAGGGGAGGGGAGGGGAGGGGAGGGGAGGGGAGGGGAGGGGAGGGGAGGGGAGGGGAGGGGAGGGGAGGGGAGGGGAGGGGAGGGGAGGGGAGGGGAGGGGAGGGGAGGGGAGGGGAGGGGAGGGGAGGGGAGGGGAGGGGAGGGGAGGGGAGGGGAGGGGAGGGAAGGGAAGGGAAGGGAAGGGAAGGGAAGGGAAGGGAAGGGAAGGGAAGGGAAGGGAAGGGAAGGGAAGGGAAGGGAAGGGAAGGGAAGGGAAGGGAAGGGAAGGGAAGGGAAGGGAAGGGAAGGGAAGGGAAGGGAAGGGAAGGGAAGGGAAGGGAAGGGAAGGGAAGGGAAGGGAAGGGAAGGGAAGGGAAAAGAGGGGGGAAGAAATAAAAATAAGTACACTTTTAAAAGGAGTTGCAAGAAAATACAAGACTCTGGATGAGATAGAAGCAATGAAAGCACAATTCAAATTACTGCTCCCAGAGAGATGAAGGTACTCAGAGCAAACACTTAAGCCAAAGGGACTGGTATAAGTTTTTCAGAGGGTTAAGGGATATACATTGCATCAGATACACAGAGAAAAGCTTGCAGTTGGCCTGCAGTATGGCTGTGTCAGAGAGATGCCCTCTGAGATGGTAGAGTTCTTGTAATTTCTACAAAGTATCACACCAAAACAAAGAGAAGAACGTATCCAATCAACTTCTACTGAACATTGCAAGGAGTAATGTTGTGCTATTAATTTATACTAATGGGACAAAAAGGCCTAGTTTTACATGTGTATGTACTCAAAATGAGTTGACAGATAAATGCACACTTGGCATCTCCCCAGTAAAAAAAAAGATTTCTCTGACTGTAACAAAAGAGGGGTGTCTTTTTTACACTATTACCGCTTTCTCAGACAATCTGTACCATGAATTGCATGCAATTGTTTCCATAAACTTATTTTATTCAGCAGCACACAGCATTTGAACAGTTTCCAAAAACAGAATTAAATCTATTCTTTGTTTTGAATAAATCTGTGTTCCCACAACACTTGATTACAACATCGTCTTTCTAATAGTTAAAATGGATTATCATTAAAACCAATGCACACCAATTCCAGTATTTACATAAAATTTGCAGAAAGGGTCTTGATCCTAAGTTCTCTTAGTAGCATTTTTCCCTACAAGTCCATATTAATTTACAGATAGATCAGTGTTGAACGGATACACTATACTGAATAGTGTTTAAAAAAACATGTAGTATTTTGGTCACAAAGATAAATTTAATCAGCTTTGCAGCATATGGTTGAAAAACAGTTTTAGCAAATACCACACGTATTAACACTGTTAAAGCCACTGTTTGGTATTACAGCATGATGACTTCATGTATCTGAAAATCATGAGTTTTACTTGTACATATTATGGTCTTACAAATAAGCTACCATCATTCCCTGTGTGTATAACATTTCTAAACTGGAACATGAGGAAAATTAAGCATATAAGCTCTTAGGGTCATGAGAAAAATTATACTAGTTTCATACCTAGCTTTCTAGTTCAAATGTCTATCAACTCTCTCCAATGTCTGCTGTAAAAAATATTTTCTTGAATATTTAGTATTTATTGCTTAGGTGCTTTTTTTTTTTTTTTTTTTAACCAAACACCTCACTTCCTTTGGAACTTCTTCCACAGTCTTCTCATAATCACTGCAAATACATAATTTAAATTTCTTCATGCTTTTTAAGCGTAACCAGAGGTTACATGAATATTCACAGGGCATATTAACCTGTTTTTTGTCCTGATATTTTGTGCCTCCATCTTGTGCAAATGGCTCTCTATAGTAATGAGAATGAAAAGTTTTCCCTTGCATGTATGCTTTGTGTCAGATTTCAGTTAAAAAAAAAAATCTGAACTGACATTTCAAAAATAAAATATAATTCAGTATTTCCCAAGAAGAAGTAAATCACACTTCAAGATGAGTTACTACACGGATTTTGTACACGTTTGTACAACGGATTTTTGTACACAACACCAGACAAATACACACTCTCTAGTAAACCATGTCTTGCAAAACATGTGCGTGTATAAAATTCAACCAGTACATAAAATCTCAAAAACTGTTTTGTTCACACATTAATTTTTTTTTTCTGAGATGATATTTTTGTTTCGTTAAGCTCTTCAGAAATTGAACAGGTCTACTGGTATGTGCTATCTCAAGCCCCATGAGCACCCTCTGTTGATCAAGGTTCTCAGACCATGTTGCTAATTTGCAATGGTGAACAATTATTCATACTTGCAACACCTCCCCCAACTTGTCCACACTCAGTCAAAACTGCATGATTAACCTTTATTTTCTCACTGATACATATACGCTATTTGTTGCTGTGATTCTCCTATCACAAATAGGTACTTGGCATGCCAAACATCATCTCAACACATATCACAATATGCATAGCATATTACCACCATAAGTGCAGTACTGTTAGGTTATATTATCAGTTCTATAAAGGCTAGTTCAGTTACTAACAGTCTAACTGGAGTCACGCTTACAACCAGACAGTTTAATCTAGCTCTCAGCTAGTTTTGCTGCTGCAATCAAGAGTTTATCACTACACATATACCTACTTTAAAAACTCAGGCATACCTAGAAGGCAGCATAGGCATACTCTGCCTGATCAAAAACACCACTAAAGAAATGGGTAAAAACCAAGAAGTGCTGATTGAAAGCAACTTAGTATCCCTGTGAAACCTTGACATTCATTTTCAGATATTTAGTTTAAACAAATTAAATACCTTAAATCAAAAAACCAGCCATACCCTGCTTTCTCACTTCCTCTATTGCATACAAGAAAGTATATATTAGTATCTTGTTTTTTAAAAATAGTGCATTTGTATATTTTTGCTTTAACTTACATTTCTGTATTTTAAACTCAGCTTCAACTCAGTGAAGAAGTCAACAAATATAGACTTAAAGAAAAGATGCTTTTAACTGCAGCAAGTTCAATACAAAAAATCCAAAGAAAGTAGCCCTGCTTGAAATGTGTACAAATCGGTTCTTTGTATTGACTTGAAAAGAGTTCTGCTTTAATTTAATACATAGATTAGCAAAGACTAGAGTAGATACAGTCCTATATTTCAGAGGGTAAGTCTGACTGAAAAATAGATCATCCTACTCAACATTTTTTTCTTTTTTCTTCTCTAAAGATGTAACCTTTAGAAACCCTTTAAAACACTTACTGCTCACCATAGTAATCTATCATCTACTGAGAACTTGTAAATCAGCTGGAATTCAAAGCAGACTATTAAGGGTCAGCTGACACCTTATGAAACCTTTGAAAGACTGCAATTTAGACACTTTTTTTTTTTTTTTTTGGCTTCCTCAACCTTCTTCTAACATATACCGACTCTGCACCAGTGCTGTAAGAAGGCCTCTTAACTTCTAACAATTCTAAACCTTATTTATCTTACTTTTTAATGTTTTACTAATTTTACTAATATTCAAGAAACACAGTGGGAACACTTCACCAACATACAGCAGACTTCTGCAGAAACCTCAGAACAAGGTTTGGGAAGCATGTCTGGGTACAGGCATAAGCCACAGTCAGCTTTGCGTTCTCTTCAGCTAGGATCCTGCCATTCTCCTCCATTGGAGTGATTTTTAGGCCACCAACAGGAGAAACAAAAGCATTTTGAACTTCAGTAATGACACCTCTAACTGCACAACTCTTGTGACATGCAAACCATTGACAGAAGTTAAAGGTGCCATAAATAGTCAGAAATTGCACCAAGGGTCATTTAACGAAAAAAAAAACAAGCTTGGCATTTTGTTCTATAATTAAATGTATAAATGTAATTTAGCAAAACAATATGAGAGGAAGAAATTATGGTCTTTAAGATTAACTGTTTCAGTAATGTTCTTTTAAATACTCTTTAAAATATCAACAGATTCATGAGCTTTGGCATAGATCATTGTGTTAGCAAAGATACAAGAAATACATAATAATGGCATCAGAATTCCTGTGAACCACAGTCTGTTTTGGCATGCTTGAAATTTTATAACCATATTTATTTTACCAGCTTTTAATTTCACTGATTTTTCTGCATTTATTCTTATATAAGTTGTGTACAATCATTCACACAGAATAAGCTTGCTATCTTACACAACAAAACAGTGTCACTTACAAAAATAAGTACACAAAACCTCGTGCTTCACATTTCCCGCAGGAGAAACTTCTTGAAATAAGGCTGTGACCAATATCTCATTATCCTTACCCCAAAATCATAAGACTTTCCTGATTTTGTGGGTTCTTTGCTGAAAAGCTAGTACGATACACTGACTTGCCACCACTGCAACCTACTGATGATGTTAATTTTGTTTCCTGCTCAATAGCTTTAACACACCAATTTTGTACAGCTAATTTCACCTACTCTATAAAGACATAAAATGAACATTGAATTTTTAACCATTAACATTGCTCATTGTTATAGCTCCTGATGGCAGTGGAGGCATAATTATCTTCCTTTCATGCATTTTAAACACATAATTATCACAATAAGGAAACAAGAACTTCTAACTGCTTTGGAGGTGTTTAGATCATGTATGTGTTTATTAACAGTTTTTTAAAAAATAAATTTCAACATTAAATCAACTAATTAAAAAAATACTGAAATTATAACATTTATTTTTTTAAAAACAGACAAACCAAGCATAGAAATTCAAGATGTCAGAGAAACAGGTCCTATGTCCTTGAGAAAGTAGACCTACTAAGGATGTTGTGGTATTTTATTATTTATTAAGTTAAGTCTTCAGCTTTACAGTATCAATAGAATGGTGAGAATTTAATCTGAGGGAGGCATTAGTCAATTAAACAGCGACTATTACATGTCTCCTTTACAACTGTTTTTGGAACTATCCTAAGTTTCTGTAGAGACAAAAATGCAGACAATTAAATAATTTTATTTCTTAAATTCAAATTTGTCACATGTACATTCTTCAGTTTTAAATGGTTTTGTATACATGTTTATGTGCAGGTTTTTTTCCTTATTTTTATATATATGTTTGAGATAGATATATATGTAAAAACATTAAATACTCCCCTAAATCTATTACAGAATTTCAGAGGTAGCAGCTTAGCCATGCTATTCTGATGCTTATCTTATACTGCTGTTCAGGATACTGAGTTGGAAGGGAAATCTTCCTTTTCCAGTAACTGCTCTTGGAGGCTGAATTCCTGGAAAAAAAGTTGATCACCGAAACAGTTGAAAACAAACAACAAAAAAAAGATTAACTGAGGCATAAATAGCAGTTGACAATTTTGGGGCGTAGATTTGAGGAATAAAACTGAGGATTTGCTTCTACTCTTTAAGGCAGTTCTTTCTTCTAGTCACTATGCTGTCTGTAAAGGATCCTAGTATAGCAGTAGTATACTAGGAAGTAGTATACTACTTCCCCTATACAGACCAGGAATTGTTGAAAGACAGCAGAGGAACTGGGCTGACAGAACAGGGACACTGGCAATGCTAAGACACTATGGGGATAAGAACACTTGTTAAGAGTAGAATAACCAGTCAATACAGTGCTGACAATGCTTAACAGAGAAGAGAGAGTAAGACAGAGTTGTACTATGAGTGACATGAAAAACGCAAATAAGAAACAACTGTTCACTCTCTTCCAATACAAGAAGAATCAAAAGATAGTACTAAGTGGAAGGTCCAAAGTTAAAACGGCATCAAAAAAAGAACTTTTTTTTTAAACAACTTGCAGTTATATTGTGGAGGTCCTTGCTAGAGAATGCTGCAGATACTAGAAGTCAATAATTAGAGAAAAAAAAAATAAAGCCTTTTGTTAGAAAAATTCAGTGACTGTTAACAACTATAAATGCCATGACTGAGGTATTCTGCAAATTATTCAGTGGGTCTGAGGGAAAGTTCTTGCATTCCTTAGCAGCATGAGATATATTTTTAATCACTGCCAAAGAATCAATAGTACTAAAACTGAACAAGTAACAGCCTGAAAACAATAAAATCCAAACTATCTGAGAAGAGTAAATAGAAAATAAAATCACAAAAGATCAGCAGGCAGGAAGCAGCAATTTGTATAACTAAATTGAAGACTGAACTGTGATTGAAGAGGGGGGAAAACACAGAAGGGAGTATAATGAGGTTGAGAGCTACAGGTGCAATCAAAACCACAAATATAAGTAGGTCCAGGAGATGGGCAATGGGTTTACACTGGCAGACACAAAATAAACTTCCACAATGGCTATAAGGGTATGTGGAAGGCAAGCATCAGTGTTTTAAGGTTATCTCATCCAAGACCTTTTTCAATGCAGCAAATGAGAAAATGATGAAGCTGTGGCAGCATGTGTGACCAGACATGTTGGTATCCTCATTGTGTGCACGTCAGTGTGTCTGTGTTATAAGGACATGTGCTCAGCTTCACATCTGTCCAAACCTGCAAATGGGAAACATCACCCTCATCCTGAGCCTGAGCATCAGCCTGAGCAGAGACATCACCTTCAGCCTGAGCAGAGACCCCAGAAGCTGGGCAGAAGAAGTCCTGTGCTGGAGAAGGCAGCCACACTCCCAGCATCAACAGCTGTATCAGATAGCTCCCCAAAAATTAAGTTAAACAATCTTCCTGTTTATTGGGAGTTCTCAGTGGCAAAATCCTGTTTCATTTCCTTCTGATGCCAGTCCATTCAACGATCACCTCCACTTACATCAGATGAGTCAGAAAAAAAAAAAAAAAAAATCTTTCTGGTGCTAACTCTACAGCTGAAAATACAAATAGTATTTCTTTTTTACTCCTCCAAAGAAAGAGTAATACAAACACTCAAATAAAATAAAAACTCTACCAGAAGACTTTGAACATTGCAAAGTGAAACACTAAAATTAGAAAGTGTCAATGACACTTTAATTCATCGTATATGATGACATGATCCACATACTGTTTTTTTCATGGCAGTATCTTTGTTACAGTGCCTGTACATTTTCTGTGTCCTGGGAAGAAGATGAGGCTTCATTTTGAAAAGAGGAAATAACTTCCATGTTTACTGCCTCATTTAGTTTGGGAGTAAATTGCAAATATGATCAATGCAAAGAATTAAATCAGGGAAGGAATAGTTTTATGAAGGATGTTTTAGAATGCTCAATCTTTGTGCACATACTGGCTCCACCATTTTTCCCATGGTTACCTAGAAAGTCTATTTTTTCCCAAAACAAGAAATATTAGGTCCCAAATCCCTTATAAGGGGAGTCATCCTTTGAATTCAAAACAAGCTTCATAAAGGTAATTATAATGAAGGAAGAAAAAAAGTCCATTTGCAGGTAAGAGTTAATTTCAGTTTTAAAAAACTCAGAACTCTATTAGACATTTTCAATACTACCTCTGGGCCTCAGTTTGCAGTCTACAGAATGGAAAAACAGTTCTTTCAACACAAAATTGCTGCAAAATAACCTCACTAACCATAAGGAAGCATTTGTAAGGCAGTCACTGGCAGATTATTAAAACTACTCTTATTAATCAATCCTTATTAGACAATTCAAACATCAACTTAGCCACCACTTGAGAAATTAAATTCTCTGTCTACTACTCAGGGATCCACGCTGCCATACTCATAAGCAATCAGTTAAATAAAGATACAGAACAACTGAACCAAATTAGAATAGGGAGAAAACTGAAAACACAGAAATCATCTGGAGAAAATGAAAAATATTCCCAACTGTCAGCCACAAAGCGCAAAATTATCTTACCCATACCCTACCCAGCCTCCTCACTCATGAGATACTACTTCCTTTCTCTGTAACCTGATAGATTCTGAGGAGTCCAGCAGGTTACTATACTGTAAATGTACTTGTTGCCTCTTTGGATTAGATCTTTGAACAGTTACATTTTTATTGCCTTCATCTTTCTCTAATGGATCAAGATTAAGCAAATTAAGCAAGGTGAAAGAGAAAAATACAGTAACATTCAGTCTCACAGATGAGGCAGCTGGGACCTTTCAGAGCAATGATCCCTTCTGAAAAGCCACTTGCTGAAAAGCTAACATCTCCCCAGCTGACAGTGCTGATGATCATGCTCTTGCCTTGCAGTTCTCCACAATGTGATTATTATCCCTGCAAATTTACCTCACATACATTTATTAAGCTTCAGCACTCATCACACATATACACACCATTACATTAATTGTTTGGGGAAAACTGGCTTCACAAGCCATCCACTTTTGAGGAACACATGCTGAGCAGATTGGTGCTGCTGCATTCCATTTTTTCTTGTCAGGCACAGCATATATTGCACTACATTCCACAGCTGAAAGAAACTTCCTGTTAAAACCGCATATCTGACTGAAAACATTTTAAGTTGAAAGAAATCTTTACTCTCACCATTCTGTAGACTGCTAGCTGAGGCCCAGAGCTAATATTAAAAACATTCAATAGTATTTTGGGGTTATATAACTCAAACTGATACCTGCAATTTTTTTTTTCTTTAATAATAATTACTGTCATACAGCTTTTCTACAGCTCTTTACTATATGAAGGTGAAAACTCCCATCAAAGTAGTTCTACCTGTTCAGTATCAAGAGACCCATAGTTATACCAATGGAGTCTAGATCACGCCCTGTAGTGTTTGTCTAATCAGTTCTCAGGGATGACTGATGACTTGGAAAAGAATCAGAGAAATGCTTGGGAAAAAAATACTAGTCAGAGTGTCTAAAAGTCCTGGTCAGAAACACCAAAAAAGACTGTTATGGAATGCTAATTCAAGAAACCTCATCAGATAACACCGATTTCCACTTGACTTAGCCTTGAATCCCTAGGATAAGCTACATTTGCATCAAAATGTTATTTTGACGTAAGTGTTAAAAGCACTATAATTATATATAATTACGTATAAAGAGCATGATAATGCACTGTACATAAACTAAAATGTTTGTCAACACATTCCTTTCACACATCCACTGTCACCCTTCGCTTCACTTCCAATGAACAACTTAAAACCAGAGATGCTTTTTAAATTTCACCTAGCACAGTGACTCTTGGAAAAATAGAGCTTTCATAAAACATATTAAGAGTCAGGAATGAAGCACAGGCTGAAATGAAGAATGAGCAAACCTCTATGATATTGATACTATATCACTGAGTATGAAAAACTTTAAAATTATTACTGTGCATAATCTAGCCCCAACACTAAAATTGGATCAATCTAGATTCTTGCTCTAAAGAGATACAAAAATACACATATAAAATACACATATAAAAATGAGATTTTACATTATGTTGGATAAATCTATTAGCCTAATTAACTAAGATAGTCCTTTTTCCCAGACTAGAAAGGTCTTATAGTTACCAGTGTCTTTTCTGGGCATCTCCCTCCACAAAGTTTATTAATTTAAAATACTTTAAAAGTAACTCAAACGACAACTATATTGCCAGATAACACAGACTTGAAAACAGATGTCTCATGTCTACATCCCACCCTTTATTCTAAAGTCAGACTCATTACAACAACAAAAAATTCCTCCCTAGATTTGCATTACGGGCCATTTTGTTCACAGATATTAACTGCCCAAGCAGAGATGATATCCAAGTGAGGCTTGTTACATGGTCAGCTGAACAAGACTCATTACACTTCAGAATGCATACTATTGAAGTCACACCATAGAAGTATGTAATCTTCAGTCATGTGTTTGTTTCCACATAGCTTGCGGCTTCTACAGGTGCAGCATCTTCATCTCATCTGCTTATGGGGAGGTGATGTTTTTCTAACTGACAGGACTGCAAAAATCTCATTTAATACAGGAGATTTAAGGCAACACATTACAAGTCTCAGAGCTTCATCTCCCTGGGTGTCTAATGCTGAAAGCATTAGGGGGTCAGGAACCTAAAATCTGCATCTTACAGCAAAGTCTGTTTACACTGACCCACCACAGAAAAATACTTACCGCTTGCATGTGAAGTGTGACAGCATGAATGAATCAAAGAAACCAAACATATTCCAAACGTAGTATTCCATATTACATTTTTGCAGTCATCTTCTAACTACTAATTTGAGAGAGACACGCAGTATTTCAGACCCTGGAACATTAAGATCCCAATGATAACTGCCTTCAGCCATTTGAAATCCCTGAACAGCTACATGCTCTGGTAGAACCTAAAGTTACAATAGTTTCTGGCCCAGAGAGGTCTCTTCTGCAACTTCACCATAGAAACACTAAGAGATAGTTTGCACAATAACTATATATCACTAAGCTTCTGTGGGTAAGGTTATGAAACAACAGGGGATCAACACTTCTCTTTAGACAGCTTGTCTCCCATTTGTACTATGACTTTGCAGTATTTTAAGCTAACAGGAACAGCGTTGTCTCATTTCTTGCAGGCACTCCAATACTATTCTGCCTACATACTGTGGTGCTCCCAGTGGCACTTGGGTACATTCTCTACAGCACATGCAATTTTTTTCTACATGCTGCAGCACAAAATGAATAGGCATCCCTGTTTGCTATCTGCAGCATTTTGAAAAGACTGTCACTAGCAGATATCAATACAAAGCTACCAGAGTCTCTTTCAAGATGTCGTGGTTTGGCCCAGCTAGCACAGCAGCACCACGACAGTCTCTCACTCGATGCCCCCATTCACCCCCACCCTCGTTAAGACGGCGGAGGACCCAGTGAAATGGGGGTAAAAAGATAAGCAAGATTGTTGTTGATTGAGACAAGAGCAGGGAGGGCTCACTGCCAATTACGGTTCTGGGCAAAACAGACTCCAGTACTCGACTTAGAGAGGAAAGTAGGAAAGTTTATTCTACAAAAAACAGAACAGAATAAAAGCAAAAAAAAAGGGAGTAGGATGATGAGAAAATTACAACCAGCACTTTAAGATCTCCTTCCCCCATCCCTCCTTTCTTCGCAGGCCCAGCTCACTGCTCCCGATATCTCTACCTCCTCCCCCCTCCAACGGCTCAGGCGGGCAGCGAGTGAGGAATGTGGTCAGTCTCTCACAGATGGGCTCTGCTGCTTCTGTCTTCTCAGATGAGGACGACTCCTGACATTCTTCCCCTGCTCCAACACGGGGTTCCTCCCCCGGAACATAGTCCTTAACAAACTTCTCTGGTGTGGGTTCTTCCCAGCAGCTGCGGCTTCTGCCAATACAGGTTCCCTCACATGGGATGCAGTCCTTGGTGAATATCTCTGGCTTGGATTCTTCACCGCGGTTGCAGTTTCTGCAGTTGCAGGGTCCCTCTCTGGGGACAAGGCCTCTTCTGGGCATAAGTTTAATGAGCTGCTTTGTCGTGGGTTCCTTCCCACAGTTGCAGCTGTGGATATTGGGTCCCTCCTTCGGGACACAGCCTGCTCCGACCAAAATCACTGTCCCTGGCTCGGGGCCTTTAATGAAGTGAATCGTTGCCCCTGATGTGGGCTCATTATCAAAATGAGTCTCTACCGCTGATACGGGATCTTTAAAGAAATGAAAATAAATCTCAGCTTCACCGGCTCTCTCCATAGAATGCAGGGGAGTCTCTGCTCCAGCACACCTCCTCCTCTCTTTCATCACTGACCTTGGAGTCCACATGATTGTTTTTCTCACCGTTCCTACTCCGTGCACCACTACCAGCCAGAAGAAAGAAGAAGGGGCAGAAGAAGGAAAGAAAATGGAGGAAAAAACCTCCCCTTCCGGCTTCTTCTCAAAAAAGTGATCGTGGAGGCGTCTAATTGGCTCAGCCCCAGAAGTGGGTCTGACTCTGAGCTGGGGAGAGTTGCGAGCAACTTCTTACAGGAGCCATCTTTACAGCCCCTTCCCCCTTACCAGAAAAGGCTATCATGTCAAACCATGACACAAGATCAGAATAAATTAGTAGCACACCATCCTTTTCAATTCTCACACTCAACAGCCTCACTCAAATACACCTTCATAACAATGCTCCCCACTACAAAAAAGCTAACAGATATAATCAAGTCAAAGTCTTTACCAGATGGTATTTATTTCTTTCTTACAAAAAAAGTCACAATTCATGACACAACCAAGTCTGGCACCACCTTGACCTTCTCAGTAAGGTTTACCATAGATGTTGAATACATCAAAGTAAAGCAAAACAGCATTTAAAGCAAGTTACCATTTACTATTTTAATTCTAAAGGACCATTACATTACTTTTAGAAAATTGATCTTGGTGTAAAGTTCCACATACTCACAAGAATTAACACTTTATCCAGCACAATAACTAAACCTGTTAGCAGAAATAAAACATTTTCAAACTCACAAGTCAGTATGCTGTGATCACTTCATATTGCCATTTAATTAATTAAAATTATTGATATTTAAAACGTGGGGTACTATGTTATTTTCACAATGATACACTGAGAGATGGCATATATGTTCCACTTGAGGTATTTAAAATCATGCAAGCTGGAGATTGCTGACATAAAAGAGACAGAGAATGTACCCTCCAATCAGCAAGGGGAAAAAAAAAATGTTTCCTTCATTTATTTATTTCTGATCATACATTACCAGCTTTCTGCAATACCCTTTGCTGTTCAGAAATTACACTGCCCTTGAGTAACAGCAGCAATACGTCAGCAGCCCAGCAACAGCATAGCACAATCCAATTGGTTTAGATATTGCCATTTGTTTGGTACACAAATTTGGGAACGGTACGTGGCCAGGAGAGAGACACAGGAAAACCTGAGAGCCCACACTTCAGAGAGTCGGCAGCTACAGTCTGATCACACTAGCAGTTCACACAATGCTGACCTGGTGAGGAATCACCTATCTGGTGTGGACTTTCAGGTGAATACATGTTGAAATGACAACCAAATCAAATCTAAAAGAAAAACATAATTCATGTTTTTAAATGAAATGTTATTCATTCATAAGTATACTGCACAGTAACAGAAGTTAGCATACAGAGAATGAGGCAGGACACAGTTTGGTTGTGAAGTTATTTAACAGTAGGATTTATAGACAAATGCATCAAAATCTCAAATAATTTCTAAATTTCCACATAATTTTAATCATGTGCTTAGAAAAGAAGACCCTTCTACCAACTGCGATAACAAAGATTAAAATCAATGTATTTTTATACATATATATATCTTTCCAGCTAAAGCTGTTTATAAAAAAAACCCTAAAACTTATGAATTGGCACATGAAACCTTCTGAGATCCTGACTTTAAAAAAACCTTATGATCAATGATTTCATTTAGTATTTGAAAATACAATGAAAAATTTAAATAAAACATTATAAGAGAAATCCTTACGAGTTAGTTTTTGCAGTTTAATACGATGCATAGGCCAAATCTGAAAATGTAATACCAAAGAACTGGATTTTGCTTAACCCGCATGTTCCAATTGGATTACCTACTGTCATTTTTGCCAGATTTTACTATTGTAAAATTTTGTTTTGAGGTCTCAGATATTTCTTACTTTTCTATTTTTTTGCAAGTCAGAATATGCATGTGGGACAGAATTAAAAACAATCCATGCTACACAACTTTTAGTAAAAAAATTTATTTGAACACATTACATGAACTATATTTTCTAAAGAATGTGAACTTTGCTCTATTTCAAGAAGAATTTTCTTCCAAAATACAATACAAAACAATCACTAAAACAATAAGCATTAATCACCTTGTATTATCATTCTGGAAGAGGTGCAGAACTCCTAGAAAGTTAAGAACAGAAACTATTCTGTCCAAATAGCTTATCATTCAAGAAGAAAATCATGTCTTGTGTTCGACAAATTGAGAAAGCCTTCAAGTGATAAAGCTGATACAATCCCTTTATGTTTAGAAAAGAGCTGGGGGCAGGGGGAAAGAAACTCTGAAGAAATTTTACAGGGACAGTTCCTTCAAAGTGAACCTTCAGGGAGAGAGAGACAGAACTTTCTGTAGGATAAAGTATATACATGAGTCATATGGTCAAAACTTCCTAAATGCAAATTAGGGGAGGAGGAAAAAAGCAGAGGCAGAAGAATTCTGATAGTAATAACACCCTAATAGCACAAAAAAGATTTCACATATCTTACAGACATAATACGAAGTCTGAACATGTTTTGTTCATGAGTTTAAAGGAAAGAATACTCAACATGTCTAGCCGATACCAAACTCTATGTCATGCTATAAGGAATAACTTGACATTCATAAACACACAGAAAAAATACCAAGGCAGAAAAGTTCTAAAAATACTAAAAAGTACCACTGATTTTTTTCAGCCTTTGAAAAATATTTCTTATAATTAAAAAAAGCCTAATAAAGTAATTAAATATCAGAGTATGAAATAGTTTAGTTAGATCCTCTCTGAAACTCAATTTCCTATAGTACATGCCATAGATGATAAAGGTATGGTCAAGATGCACACCAAAGATACTAAAAGTCTCCCCAAACTGCTTTTTAGGCTCTAGGAGCTGTTTCACCATGTAGCAGCATACAGTAACTTGCTGACGAGTGCTACAGTACTAGATTTTATCTGTATATGTAGATTAGCCAATCGTAACTTACATGTATCTCATTATCCTGAATATGAATTTCAAAAGGTGAATTTTCGTTGAGGCAAAGTGTGTTTCAAGTGATACACTTGCTGAACTCCAAAACACCCATCTTTCAGCTTAGTCTCTTTCCTAGGATGCCGTCTAGCATTTAGAATGCTTTCTTTTTTCTTGAGTTTTATACTCAAGGAAAACAAGCTCCAAAGCTGTTAACGGTACCTTGCGTTACTCAAGTAAAGCACAAAGAGATTGCATTAGCTCATCTAGGAAATCAGCAAAGTCACTACATGGCTCAGGATGTAAGGCAAAGTTGTCCAAACTTCACAAATTGCAGATTTCAGACATTATTGGGAAGAGAAGAAGAAATGTCCCTTTATCTGTTACAATGATAAAGCTATTTTCTTCTTCAAACACTAATCATCACAGGATTAGTGAAAAAAATTACTTTGGGCATTAGCTATTGAAGGCTGGTGGCATTTCTTCACCAGGTGGAAAGAACTAGTTACAGGTACATGACTCATGTCACAGATATGGATAGTTTCCAGCTGAGGAAATAAAATCACATCCCTTACCTCTTTAATTTTTCTCTATCTGGAAGAATATCCACTTCAACTCTTCAGGTATGTTCACTGTTTCACATCTATATTGTTTCTAAGGGGATTTTCTCTCAGGTGGCTAACCCTCTGCTCAGTACAGAGCTTAAGAACACCAAGGATGGACTTTAAAGCTTGCTTATCATGGAATTCTAAAGACCACACGATACATGCATAAACTTTGTACTATTATATTCAACACACCACTTATTATAATGAAAGAAAGGTAACTTTTAACAGTGACTAGGTCAAAAAATTTATAATGTCACATGTTGAAAAAAAAAACTTCCTGTAACTTATAAAAATAATATATAATCACATCTGACTTAGAAATTTTAAAACTTAAGGCTAAGGTTTTCAATCATTACATGACACATAGAATTTGCATGTGCCATTACTGGGACTGGCAGGATCTAGGCATAATTTCTCCCATCCTTTCCACTCAAGTTGAAAATCACATGGCATTACGGTAATATATCAAGTTGGGAATACATTACGTTTTCTTAAAACATCAGGAGAAAAAGCTGTCCAGTTCATCTGGTTTTGAACATGTACGGCACTGAAGAAATTTGAAGACTGTTATAGATTGCAGTGATAGTACTCACTCCAGCAGTACTATAAATGAGAAAAAAGAAAATGAGGAGCCTCAGAGAAACCTCGCCATATGGGAGGAAAACTCTGAGTCTACCGAATATGCTTTACATGAGGGGATACCAGACTACAGTCATCTAGAAAAGCACACTGAATTGCAGAACAAAGCTCAGCTGGTACAGATCTCTCCAACTTCTAGAAGCCCTTTGAGTGAACCTGTTTATGACAAGGAAAGTACTAATTATCCATCTGCAGAAAGCACCCCAAAGCAACTTTTGATTTTACAGCAAAACGTTCACCCATACCTTGCAGAGCCTGAGGTGACAAAGAAAAGGAGAGGGTCAGTAATGACTGTCATAACTGGAGAACGAAGACTCATCCAGGGTGACAGTAAGTTGATACCTGATTGTTTTGGCTCTGCAATGGGAAAAGAGACTAAACTTCCCTGTAGTATAGAAGAAAAATCCTTGCTGTCAGATACTGAGGAGCATGACATAAATAACGAATCAGAAAGCTTTTATGACATACAAGACCTATCTGGGTACATCAGCATTGAATCTGATTCCCAGAATGATTCAGCACAAGCTGCCATATTACCTACCTCTTCAGCATACACAGAAAAGAAAGAGAATTTCATAAAACTTTCAAATGCCAAAGAGAACTTTTGCAGTAAACGGTCAACTGACGATAGCTTAAGGAAGGAGCCTGGAGTTCATGAGCTACCTCAGTTAGCCAAATCCAACTCCAATGAAGCTGAGATAAAGATTGAAATGGAAGAAGATTTTCATCAGAATGCAGATATTGCCCCATCATCAGTAAAACAGATTAGTCAGAAAGGTAAGTGTTATAAGACTTCTGAACTTAATTAGAAATTAATTACGAAGAGATGATACTGGTATGCATGGCCACTTGGTTATAATATGCAGTTATGATGTTGAGGATCCTGGGAGACATCTTGTAGAGCCAAGTAACTTAAATAATTTTTTTAAAAAAACAAACAAACAAAAAAACCCCACCAACAAAAAAAACCAAAGAAAGTTTTAAAGTAGCTTTGCTCAAGAAGTGCGTTTCCTACATTAAACAGTCAACACACGCTCTCCTGAGAGAAGCAGACACCGAAACAGGAAGGGATTTTTGTAGTTGCTGTGTGGCATGAACACAGAGCTATAGCCAGTGTTTAAAGGTAAACACATTAAGTCTGTGTTTGGAATATATGTGATCTAAGCAAATGCTGAATTCTCAGTACAACTCAGTCCTAACTCTGCCTGAGCCTTTACATGTCATGGGATGACGACAGTGGATCACTTAACCTTCTTCACGCTTTAAGTAGTTAAGAAAACTGCATGAAAAACAATTATTTTTAATAGCTAATCTCTTACAAAAAATCTTGTCTTCCCGTCTTTAAACAAGGGGCAATGAGTATAAGCTGGAACATAAAAGGTTCCAAAGAAATATAAGGAAGAATTTTTTCACAGTGAGGGTAATGGAGCATTGGAACAGGCTGCCCAGATGGGTTGTGGAGTTTCCTTCTCTGAGGACATTCAAAACCCACCTGGACAAGTTTCTGCGTGACCTAGTCTAGGTGGTCCTGCTCTGACAGGGGAGTTGGACTAGATGATTTTTCCATGTCCCTTCCCAACCCTTAACATTCTATGATTCTGTGATTTTGTGATCTGTAATCTCAAAAGAGTAAATCCAGAAATAAATATAAATATTTGAAGTTTTGAAACTCATTAATATAAATCAACATCCCCTTGCAACATGGGAATACCAACCTGCTTAGTGAAGACATTGGACAAAAGGGGTAATGTGAGACTTCCTGTGCTTAGTAATTCATTGGTACTGGAAAAGAGATATAGCATCTTTTTACAAAGAGTGAGAGCATCTGGAACAAAGGAGAAAACAGAGGCAAATGTTAGTAGAATGGGGGAAAGTTGCCCAGGAGATTTAGATGTCTGCTGGTGTTGTGGGAACTTAAGTATTATCATTGGGCCAAGGACTCATGCAGAAGGTACTGCAAGGACGCTACAAGAAGTCTTGACCCTCAGCAGTAGTCATCTGCCCTCGTAAAGGGGCTCAATGTCATGGAATTGTGATGAAGATCTGTCTGGAGACAGAAAGAGGCTATTGAACTGAGAAAGCATTTACACAATCCTTCAGGGAGCCTGTTAAGGTTGGACCCACTGTCTCCCTATGTGCCCTGGCCAGTGGGTACAGTTGCATTTTCTGAATGGAATCTAACACACAGTCTGTTATCCAATTGCTTTTTTAGCTAAAATAGAAAGAAACTTAAATGTAGAAAGGTATATCCTCTTTTTACCTGCATATCTGTCTTGCATTAATCTTCAAATAGTATCTTGTATATCTGTATACTCACCACTTCAAAATTTTATGAGAATATCCGTGAGCAATTTACATGTTTCTATATGAAAATGGTGCCATACAAATGGCTATGTAGGTATTTAACTACAGACAGAACTAACACGAGGTAATCACATGTATTTTTCTCTGCATGAAGACCTCAATTAGTCTAAATTATATAGTTTATTAGTATTTTCCATATTTGATATTTTTAGTTCTGTATCTGTTTAGGTTCTTCCTGTATTTTGAATATGGAATTTTTAAACAGTATATAGGACAGCTTAAGCTGTCCTATGCATTCCTCACAAACAACATTTGCTTATAATTTAGACTTGAAATCAGAAATGAACAAAACCAGAAAGCTACCTTTGATGAAAGACACCAGAGCGAGTGACAGTTCCCAGGAGGAAGCAATAGACCAGTGGGCCAGAAGACGGAAACAGTTCAAAGACAGTAAAAAATGCAATTCAACTGGAGGAAGCTCCATAAACAGCACAATCACTGAGGGATCGAGTGAGTACTTAAGTTTTATTATCAGATTCTTTCTCCTTCATGTGCTTGACACTCTAACAGGGTTTTCAGCTAAGGAAAATGATCTTCAGCTCATAACCTAAGTCTGTCTTAGTCCTTATTATGAGCAAGCATATTTTATTCAACTGAATTATTTCTTTGTCACTATGAGAGTTAACATCCTCTCTCCCACATATAACCAGGTGTAAAATGTGACTGAAAAAAAAAGTTGATTGTACCATCCTTGTCCATATGCAATAACCGTTAAGAAAAACTCTAAGCATAGCCAAACAGGTTTAAAAATTAACTGCTTAATGAATTTACATTTCATGCAGATGGAGTCCCCAAGAAAGGATTGCACAGTCTAGTAGCAAACATATGTGATACTTCTTACTCTACACTGACTTCCTTTCTGTTTTGCTATTTTAGTAATGTAAGAAGTATTTTGTACAGATGAACAAATCTGTACATCCTTGTAGAAGGGGACTCATGCCTTTTTGAAGCAGTAACTGGACAGCAAGATTCCCTAAACTATCTAATATCATACTAAACATCTATGTTCAGATAACTGTGTCAACGCCTAAGCCTTTAATGCTTGTTAACAAAGCAGCAGGGATTGTTATAAGTTGCTGTGAAAAAGTTCACAAGACAATTTAAGTGACTCATAGATCAAATTTATTAAGCAAGCAGCAAACAAGCAAAACAGCACTGGGCGGCCGGTTGCTCCACCAACGGCACGCGACCCCCCTCCCCCCCGCCCCCCCCCCCCCCCCCCCGTATCAGAGTCCTTTTATACAGTCCTTATCGGTAGGGTGCATCGCTCCCTGGTGTACTCTGCACATGTGTCCGTCTTGTTACTAGGGGATCTTCTTCTGCCTCCTGGTGGTCGTAGGGTGGTCGCTGGGATGAAGTCAGTAGTCTTCCTCTAGTGGCCCGCTCATGAACTCTTCTCTTGGCTCTTATCAGCTCACACACAACCTATTGTACCTCCTATAAGCATCTCAGCCAACTGCACCTGTGCACATTGTAGAAACTTGACGGTTAAAGTTTTACAAGACTTTTACAATGACTTTAAACGGTTCCTTGCACAACTATTCTTTCATGATATGATTAACGAACATGACCTTTTCCATTACAAAGATGTGAATCCTCCTAACCCAAAAATACCAAAGACATTCCAAAGCCAGTATAAAAGAAATCCTAAATTTTTTTAATGTTTTCAAGTATCAGGAGTTTAAAACAATAATGTTCTTATTGTCTGAAACTTCAAGGCCAACATCAGAACTTTTGTCTACTTGGTGCAGGAACAAGGTTTGAGACTCAATTAACGATTTTTGTAAACCAAGCACAAAGCTTAAACAGTCACCAGAGGCCACTGTAGCCAGCAGTTCTATACTCATTTCTCTAGGACTGGTATAGCTTTCTTTTTCCCATTAGGCTTAAGAGCACACATGTTCACTGAAACGGCATCTCCTGGTTTGCCCAGTCACACCAACTTCCCTGTTAACTCTTCTCCCTCACCATAACGTCTCACTTGCTCCACTTTTCTCACATGTATACACACATTCTATTGCTACCTGGCTTTGCTTTCCACCAGCACCATGAAGCAAATCTAAAACACAGTTTGCTTTCCGAAACCAAAGTTTCATGCCTGAAAGACAACATGGCTGTTTTCCTTTTTAACCTGTCAGCTAAGCTGGCCCAGAAGGCACCAGCATCCAGATGACAGCCTGCGGTTTCTACCAGCAGTAGCTTGTTGGTCCGCCTCTGCCCCTGCTCCGCCTCACCCCGGGGCAAAAGGCAGGGCTGAAGGCCAAAATCCAAAGTAATAACCGAAGCGAAGCAATCGCGCCCAGCCCCCGTGTTGGGGTCTTTCGCCACTCCTCTGTGTGGAAACACGGCCCACACACACACAGACACACACAGACACACACAGACACACACAGACACACACAGACACAGACAGACAGACACACAGACAGAGACACAGAGACAGACACAGGGACAGACACAGAGATAAAGACAGACAGAGACAGAGACAGACACACACACATAGACACACAGACAGACACAGACACACAGACACAGACACAGAGACACAGACACAGAGACACAGAGGAGACACAGAGACACAGACACACAGAGACAAACAGACACACACAGACAGACAGACACACCCACACACACACCCCGCCACCCCCCCACCCCACCCCCACACAGTCTCAAGCTCCCACTCAGGGTGAAGAGGCTGAGCTGCAGGGCGGTCCAGCCTCGCCCCCAAGGCCGCGGGAGGAGGTGCTGCAAGACCGTGGGGGCAGGGCCGGCGATAGGCGCCTGCGCGGCCGCCGGCGGCCGTGGAGCTGGGGAAAGGTCAGGTAGTATAATCTCTGGCCCGGTAGAGAGCGCGTCTGTGTGTCGCCGTAAGAAGCCATGGCGGAACGGGCACTGCGGAGCAAAAGCGTTCGCGGATTTCTGCGGGCGCCGGGTGCCAGCAGCGGGCCTGGCGGCCCCGCGGCGGTGTGCAGACGGGGCGGCGAGCCAGCAGCGCGGGCCTCACACAAGTGACCAGAGCGATCTGGTGCTGCGTCGGGGAGGCCTCCGCCTGGTGGTTTGGCCGCTTGCGGCTGTTTGTCATAATCTCCAAAGCATCTCGGTCGCATTTCTTGCGGTGGGGTTTTGTGCCCTTCTGTCTTGCGTGCGTGTGTTTGTTCGGGAAACCAGAAGACGCTTTACACATCCAGAAAAAGCTTCATTTTCGTAGCAAAATCTCTCTTTAAGCCTCTTTAAAATCAATCTTGATTTAGTTAACATTTCACCGATGATCGATTTGGAGATATGTGAGTCTAAGATTTGGTTGGGTATAATAATGTCATACAGTTTGGCATATGACCACTGTATGCCCGTACAGATAATAATGTTGCTTACTTGTGTGGTATTAAATAGAACTATTTTACTTAAATGTCTCTACTAATGGTGGATATGTTTTTAGGCATTCTTGTGTTGCTTTTTTAACATAGTTGACATGATGACAGACTTTGAAAAGAACCCACGTCAGGATGTGATTTCACAGCTGCATCATTTTGCTGCTGTTGGAGACGCAGCCAGAGTGAAAGCATTGCTCAGTTATTCTCCGTCACTTGTCAATGCAGCTACAGATAACGGCTGGACAGCCCTGATGTATGGTGCTAGAAATGGACATCTTGAGGTTGTGCAGGTTCTTCTTGAAGAAGGGTAAGCTGTTTAGTGGATACCATTGAAGAAGCTCTAACATGAATTGCTTTCTGCCCAATTCATCTTGATTTCAGAAAAGTACACTTACCTGATATAGTGTCAGAATTATCAGGGTTAAATGTCAGGAAAATGTACTCTGTTTATAATTGGATCCTATTGTCACGTTATTTTCTCTGTGTTAAAAGTTATGAGCATCCCTAAATTATAACTTTGTTCCCCAAGGGTATATTGTCACTCTTCTCAGAAAACAACAGAGTTAATAAAGTCAGGATCCATATATTTCGCATGGAAAATATTTTAAACTGAAGGGTGAAAGTCAAGTGTTGAGGTTCAACTGAGCTCTACATCAGTCAAGACCAGTCTTTTCCATTCTGCACCTCTAATTACAGAACAAAGCAAGTTAAGTTTATTCTGTGGTTATGAGTACTCTTGGGCAAAGCATTCTACAGCCTACAGTAATCATCCTACCTTTTTTTTGGTTTATTTGTTTTGGTCTTGTCCAGATGCTGTGCCCTGTGCAGTGACTCAGCACGGAGCCTCAGATGAACTACTGTTTTGTACAGTATGTTCCAGCATGCAGAATTATCTCAGTGCCAGATTTGCAGATTGAATCTGTGTACTGAGGAATCTTTTGAGATTTTGGAGAATACATCAGTTGGGTAAAAAGGATAGCAGTTTGTTAAATTAAGTTTACTGTAAAGAAAGAGTGAATATCTGCTTGCAAATATTCTTTTCATCAGGCAGTGAACCAGGCAATGTTCCCTTAGGTAACTGAGGTGATACTATGGCCTTATTCGTCTCAGCTAATGCTTAGTCATAATATTCATTTGGATAAATGCAACTACTGGATATATAAGCATGAATGACTATGAAAGTAACGTCGTGTAACCTCCAGGGATTCATCATAGAAAGCTACTCAGGTCTCTTTTTTAATATTCATACATGCTTGAGAAAAGCTACAGGAAATGTTTGTAGGCCAGGAAAAAAAAGTCTCAGTGATCTGAAGAGTTCAGGCACTGTGTTGGGCCCTGAATAGCAGTTGATCACAGTCTGTATGTTCCTGAACAGACAGACGAGGGAAGACAAAATCAGGACAAAAGTCAATGGCTGTGTTAAGAAATTAAGTAGGAAATTAGGCAAGTTATATAGTCTTTGAGTGATTTTCTTAGCACCAAGAACTTGTAAATTAAGTTTTTAATGCTTTTCTAAAGTGTACTCAAATACCCTCAAAAATTACTGACGTCAATACAAAGTATCAAGTCAAAACAGTCCTACTTGTGGTGCAGTCATGTTGCAGATACACAATTATTTTAGTTAACTTATCATCACAATAAGTAGTCAAGCATTTGTTAAGCACTTGTTAAGTACCTAGTAATAGTTCAATCAATTAGCTAAGCACTTGCAAATAACTCAAACATGTATTGATTAAGTACATATTCATTTGAATCACATAAGGATCAAACTGCAAGAGTTACATACCACACCTGATAGGGACTTGTTACCTTACCTACAAGACCCTGGTGAATGTATTTGTTAGGTTACCTTGGCTGTTACCATAGTTGTTACTAAAACGAAGGGACTGATATCTTTTTTTGAGCAATCACTATAATTATGGAAATTTTGTGTTGGTTGGGAACCAATCAAGGTGAAGAGCAAAATTGATAGATGGACATTTTATGCATGCTTGTGTTGGCAAATGTGATTATTTTGTTTGAGGTGTATAAAAACCCTGAAAATGGTAAGTAATGGTATGGAGGCGCTAACCCAGCCCCCGCCCCCCGCCCCCCCATTTTCTCAGCACTGCATAATAAAGAAGTGCCTGCTTCTTTATTTTTTCGAGGTTTTCCCCCCTACCCTCACTCCCCCGCCCCACCCTGCAATAAGTTTTTCACAACAGTCGTGTGTATCAGCAATGTGGCCCGACAACTACTGTATAATTTGTAGTTCACAGTGGAATTTCTGTGTTACTTATCCACTTGAATGGATTGACAAAATTGACAGAAAAGTACGTTATTTTTGACTTCCCAATCAACTCCAATCTGTTTCAGATACTATTTTTTAAAAAACAGTATTTAAATATGTATCATGAGGGACTGTTTCCTCATCTGTGTCATTTTGCAAACACTTAGAGGTCCACCTCTCCAGGGGACAGCACCACAGTTGTAAAGATGCTACTTTACTCACTAAAAAGAGGTTATTTTCTTGCATCTTAGCTGAATCTCAGATATTTTATTGTACATGTTTTGATGCTGCTTTTGGTAGCTTCTAGAAAGTAATACTAGTTTAACTGCTTTTGATTTTTATTCCTGCTTATTATTCAGAAGATACTTTTAGCCTGGATTTCAAAGTTCCATCTATAAATGATTTCGAGGGACTTTTTTTTATTTTTCCTCTTTTTCATGATGCAATGTGTGAGATTTTAATTACTTCATTACTGTTGTTGTATTGCATGAATGTTGATAAGTGGTGATCTGGAATGCATTAACAAAAATGTGGAATCTGGCCTTAGCAAAAGAAAGTGAAGTATTATGGCTTTTCATTACCATAATTCTAAATATTTATGCTTAAGAGTGGCCCAGTATAGACAGCATGTCTAAAAGTTCTTGCACCTTAATAGAATCAGGTGCATATGCTGTAAGTATAATACAGCATCAGGACTCTTCCTGGTAACCACTGCTGTTTTCTGTCTCTGTAGGTGTGACAGGTCCATCGTTAATAAATCAAGGCAGACAGCTCTGGACATTGCTAAATTTTGGGGATACAAGCACATAGCTAATTTGTTGGCTAATGTGAAGGGTGGTCAGAGACCTAATTTTAAAGAATGTGAAAATTATTTTGGCTTGACACTTCTGGACAGAAGGAGTGATAAAAGAACAGATTCCAAGTGGTTAAGCCAAAAACAAAGCCATCCAACTACAGTGTACATCCTCTTCTCAAATCTAAGTCCTTTGGTTACTTCGAGTGGAGGAATTGAGAGCTCTCAGCAGCCAGAAGTAAAGCTTTGCAGGCTATCATATAAGGATGTGGAGCAGTGGATGAAACAAACTGAAGAAGTCACCTTGGTTTTTCTTGGAGTTGAACTTCAGTTCCACATGAACCTGCTGTCTGCTTGCAATGGAAAAGTTCTGCAAGAAGTTGAGGAGGATGGGTTAGTTGCCTGGTTTGCTCTTAGTGTAAATTCTGCTGAGAAATATAAACAGGAACATGAGGACCACTACTTCCTTCACCCACCAATGCCAGCACTACTGCAGCTGCCTGAAAAAGAAGCTGGTAAGATGCATAAAATGCAGCAGTTATCAGATGTCTTATCAGAAATTTGAGGATTCACCAAGTTATAATGCAAGGACAAACCACTGCAAAGGAATCAGCAACTTTCATTGGCTTTAGAAGTATTTTAAAAGCCTTACAGTGGTTTTGTGAAGAGTTTTGTGTGTAAGAACATGTCTGATCACAAAGGGCTGACATTCACAGTGAGGAGTATTAGGCTGTAAAATCTGTTGATCATAATGACTTTATAAATTGAACTATTTAAATAATAATTCACACATGTTCATGTTTTAAAACGGAAAAAAATCTGTCATCACTGAATTTTCATTACAAAAGATGAAATTAAGTCTTTATTGATGCTTATCTGAAAAGCAAACCACGAGCCAGTGTTGGAAAGTCAAGATCCACAGTGAATAAATGTCATTTTGGACATGTTGTAACAATTTTGCTTTACAGAAGAATGAAGGGCAAGCTTGACTTGCACCTGGAGTTTAAATGGAGCAATGCATTATTATGCATATACCTGTAGTAGCACTGAAATTATCACCTGTAAAAGGTGTGATATATAATTCTGGCACTATTTCCAGACAAAGCAACTTTTGTGAGAAACAAGTTATATTGTTTCTGAATGCATAAGTTGGTCTCTAGCTACCTAGTACTGTGTTCTACTGCAAAGTGCTGTGCTACAAAGATCAGAGTAACTCGTATTGCTCAACTTCTTTGTAACAGATTACAAATCAAGCCGTAGTGTTAACTTTGATTTTTATATTAAGCTTTACTAATTACATTTTCTGTACTGTTACATGAATTAGTATTTGATTTTGTGTATTTTCAATGTGTTCTTTTGAAGGAGTTGTAGCCCAGGCTAGATCTGTTCTAGCATGGCACAGCCACTACCGATTCTGTCCAACATGTGGGAGTGCAACCAAGATTGTAGAAGGGGGTTACAAGAAAACTTGCTTAAAAGAGGATTGTCCCAGCCTCCAAGGTGTTCACAACACATCATATCCAAGAGTTGGTGAGAATATTGTAGCATAAAGTTGGTCAAAAGTGGCTGTCTCGTTTGAACTGTTGTATACATGTAAATCAACCTCTTTTTAGTTATTTCAGCTGCTTACTTCTGTCCCAGGTCTGAAATACTTCTCTCCTGTCAGAGTATGTGTGTCTCAGCTTTGTTTAGGGTTAAGTAGTTCAGGCTTCTCTTTCTTGCAGCAGTCTGTGTCAAAGAATTACTGTGACAATACCAATCTTTATACCAATGAAGTAATAAGAATTAGAAGTTCTAACAACAATACAAAGGGCCATATTTTACTTCTTTTTTTCCCCCCTGTGTATTTTCTCACTGAGTTTGGAATAGCTCTGTATCAAATTTCTGATACAGTCCTCGGTTTCCTGTAGCGCCACTGTATTAGCCATGATCACTGGATTTCACTATTCATTGTCAATTGCAAACTGCCAGGCCTATATACAAGAGTATAAGCTTGTATAGACAGTCTTCCATCACCCCTTTGTTCGTGTGTTGCAAAAGCAGTGTACTGTGTTATTGATGGGGAAATGGAGTGAAAAAAAATTACCCTTTTTCTCTAGGATCATTTGGTGACTCTTGTCACCTTTGCTTTCTCTACACTGTCCTGTCTTCTGCAGTTGAGCTTGAATGTTTTATGTGTGTTCTATTTCTGAATTTAATGTTCTCATACATGCTCTCGATGTATGCTTCTAGTAATGGAAGCAGTTCTGCCATGTTCTCTCTTACGGACTACATTGAAGCTTGCTAAATTATTAGTGGCAGTTTCTCTACAGTGTCTAGTGCAATAAACTTAGAGAAGGAATGGGATTATATAGGAAAGACTGTTGAACCAGCTTTTTCTACTGATGCCTTTGAAGATTTACAGACAGCAACACTGCATATTCTACACTGTGCCATGTGGCGGGTATCTTTGAGCAGGAGAGCAATCTTTGAAATTATTGTTTATAGTTGTTGCTGAATCAGGCATTTTCATACTAAAAATTGTGATGTTTTGGACACTCAAAAAAAAAAAAAAAAAAGAAAAAATAGCAAGAGAAAAAAACCCAAAATGTAGAAGTAGATGAAAAAAAAAAATACCAAAACATTTTGATACTTGAGATCTAGATAACAAGAAAAAAGGGGAAAAGATCATCAATGGAAAGTGTGCAGCAAGGTATGACAAAAAGAATGATACCAATAGGAGAAAATACTAAGCAAGAAAGAAGATACATAAAACAACCGGAAGGGAAAAAGTAGGTAAAAGTGCAGCATCAGATGAGAAGCTAATATCAAAGAGTCAACAAAGTTAAAATGTAAATATTTAGTCAATATTTACATTGCAACTAGTGTATCTGTCTGGTTTTTGGTATTTCGATCAAAAGTACATTCTTCAGACCTATTTGTGTAGAGGTGGTAAATTGTTTTTGCTGCTGTCTGCAGAATTCAGAGCTAGGTGAATATTGCTGATGTATTTAGCAGATTGTGTGCTTTAGTTGCAGGTAATTGATGTCTTGTGTTTCAAGCATTGGCTACTAAACTATTTCTGTAAGCCTCTATGTTACAAAATAAACAGATACCTTTCAGGGGAAAAAAAAAAAAAGTGAAATAACTTGCTCTGGACATCTACACAGTTGTGATATCAGTGACATAAAAGTATCTTATTTGTATTTACATGCATTGGTATCAAATAGGCTGAAATTTATTATTGCTTTTAAGTTACTCAGATGTTTAAATATATTCCTCTTGTGTGTCTTACAGATCCTGTGGTTATAATGCAAGTCATCCATCCAGATGGGAACCACTGCCTTTTAGGTAGGCAGAAGAGGTTTCCTCCGGGAATGTTTACCTGTCTTGCTGGGTTTGTAGAACCTGGTGAGTAATTTCATTTTCCCTTTCCAAATAGTTTTTCTCATGTATCAGTACTGTACATTGAAAATAATATAGAAATATGTTTGATGTTATGTGAAATAAATGTTTTGGATTCCTTTTAGATAAATTGTTACAATAAATGTGCTTGTTTTTTACTTTCCAGCATCTGATTTATGAAAAAAGCAAAAAGCCACTTGAGTAAATATAATTTTAAAATAGTTTTCTCATCATGCAGTCTAAATCACATATTTCATTGAAAAAAACATTTCAAAATATATATAAGGTCCTTTATTTAGTGATATTTAGTAAGGTATTTTAGTATAGGAAAAAAAAGAGTTAAAACATAACTTAAAGCTGATATGAAGTTAAGACTATGCTTACATGTTTAAGGCCTGATTTATTGTATTAAAGAAAAGCAGAAACTATATAATTTTGAATGAAAAGTGAAGAGATAGTTTGCTGTGCTCAGCAGTGATAATTGCAAGGTTAGAATTGTTAGCTGCAGTGTAAATTGTGACAAATTCTCATGTGGCAATTTATCTGTCATGATTTAAACCCAGCATGTGAAACCTTGTGGGCTGGGATTAAAGACACTTTAATAAGACAACGCAAGGAGAGAAGTGAAAATAACAATAAGACTAATAAAAGAATATGTGTAGTGATGGACAATGCAATTTTTCGCCACCTGGAACCCAGTACTGATACCCTTCTGGAGCCATGATCCTTCCTCCCCAGCCAGCTCCCCCAGTTATGAGCATGACATCAGTATGGTATGGAATATCTATCCCCTTGGCTAGCTCAAGTCTGCTGTCCTGGCTGTACCCCCACCCAGCTTGTTTGAAAATTATCCCAGCCAAACCCAGGACAAATCTTAATCACCAGTGAAATTATAGTGTGTAACTATATTCATTAACTATGTTCAGGTGGAGTACGGTGACAGCATGAATAAGTTTATTAGGATATCACTCAAAAAACCTCAAGATGTTTATTTCCTCACTCCTTTGTTTCTTCTGCCAGCCTTGTTATTTTCTTATACTGTATTCAAGTTTATGAGCAAATAAAATAAAAAGTTTATAAAACAAATTTAAGAGTAGCTGATCTTACCATCATTAGCCGAATGTAGCTGAACTAAAATTTCCATCTCTGATGTATGATCTGTCTGCTTTAATAAACCTGTTGTCAGTGGTTACAACAAACTACATGTATGCATATGTAAACCAATGACCATCAACATTCCACATATACATCTTAACAGTTCTCTATGAATGTAAAGTTTTACATTGAAGTTTAAGTTTGGAGAATTTTTATGGCAATGAAGAATGAATCAGGCAAAGTGAACTATACAGTGCAGAAATGTCTTCTTAAGCCTCTGTTTTCTTCCTGTTACAATTTTAAAAGCTGATTTTTAGTATTATATGCTATTATGATTATACTGAAATCCAAACATTAACACCTAAACACACGCTATCTATACATTTCAAAAGTAATTAAAGAAACAATGTATTTCCTACCCAATTTTTTACATTTTAGGTGCAGTAATAATAGTTCGCATGTCTCAAATTATCAATTCAGGAAATAAACATTATGGTGGAAAAATTGTCATTCTTTATTGTCAAAGTTCCATTTTGCTTTGGTAACTAGTTTCTTCTGTATCTTGTGCTTAAGGTCTGTGCCTTGCTCTATGAACTAGATCTCTGTAGATAATTGTCTTGAGCAGTTTCAAATCTTTTGAGTCCATTCAAAACACAGGATGTAACTGCTGCATGGAGTATTTTCATCAGCTGCTTGTTCTTGCCCGTTTTGATTAGGTGAAACAATAGAAGATGCTGTTCGAAGAGAAGTAGAAGAGGAGGCTGGAATCAAAATTGGCCAAGTTCAGTATGTCTCTTGTCAGCCGTGGCCAATGCCCTCCTCCCTGATGATTGGCTGCTTAGCTGTTGCAGTATCTACAGAAATTAAAGTTGACAAGAATGAAATAGAGGATGCCTGCTGGTTCACTAGAGAACAAGTAAAGTTCAATTTAATTTCCTTCTTGTATTAATTAGTCTGTTACTGTATCAGTTCTGGCATGCAATAGATACTTGCCTTTTTCAGAAAGTTGAGTGAGCATGCATACTCCATTTTATCATACTACATTTGTGCTATATTGTAAGTGTAGATTACACACAACTAGAAAGAGGCAGATACTCATGGTAATTTCTGAGTAACTTGCAAGCCCATTTTATGACATTTTTGCCAGTTAACTCTTCACCTCCTTCTTCTCGGATATATCTAAGTTGTTGTTTTTAAACCAATTCCTTAGCAAGCTTGTGCACTTCATTTTGGCAGAAATAGTATTGAATAGCATTCATCATCTGAGTTTCTTCAGACAAGCATGCTATCTGATTTGCTTCAAGGGAGGTGGTTTAGGTAAAAAATGGGAATTTGTTTAAACATCTTTTTTTCTATGTAGTACTTTTTTAATACTGTGGTATCGAATGCAAGTTACTATACATTTAACTTTCCTGACTATTTAAAATATAGTCAGATAAAAGGAAAAAAAAAAATCACCAAAAGAGAGAAATTAAGTGCATGAGTATAAAAGGGAAAGATTGCTTACACAATATAGTCTTCAAAAGTTTTTTCACTGGCTACTTAGAGGTAAAGTTTCAGTAACACGGTACTTCAACTTAGAGCTGCAAGTGTATTGACTCTGTATGTCAACTTGACAAGTTTAGTCACGTACAGTCTTAGCATATTCCTGTCAATGAGAGCATTATTTTAAATGAATACAGCTAGTCACATGCGAGTTGGTCTAGAGTTGGAAATAAACGTATTTCAGAAATATATTAAGCTGAAAGTGTGCTCTCACGTTGCTTGCAATTGCTTCAGAAAACCACAAAACACGTTTTCCTTCTGCGCTGCAGAAGGGAAGAAGGAAATCTCTGGAACAGTGTAGAGCACCATCTGGCGGTCCTTACTGTAAAGAGGTTTCACAGAAGCCTTAAATGTTGTATCAGCAGCCAGTCTCCATGGTTGTAATAAAAAGAAGGCATCTTTTGGGGTATATTTGAGCTCAAAAAATGTCAGAATTCATGCAGAATCGTGTGTGAGTTTTTTCTCTGTATCTATCTATCTGGTAGTGGCTCTTTAATAGCAATAGTAATGATAGACGGATCATCATAATAAGATAATTCCTGCATGAACACAATAATAGATACCGTATAGTCTGTAATATCTTTTAAAGAAAAAATTATCTTTTTACTGCAGGTCATGGAAGTTCTCATTAAAGGAAACCAGCGTTCTTTCTTTGTACCACCAAGTCAAGCTATTGCGCACCAGTTGATAAAGTACTGGATTAGAATGAATGCTAATCTTTAATTCAAATACTTGATATGTTTAAGTTAAAGTACTTCTTCTAGAGAATGCTAAATTAGAAATAAATTAGGACGAATTGTTCAGGTTTTGAGTCTTTCAATTTTGTTCCTGAGCTGTTATGCAAATCTTTGTAGATTTTTTCAGATATGAGTTAGAACTGGCCAACAATACAGTGATTATCCCAAGCAAGCAAGAAACAAATAGGTAACATTGGTACCTTGTTGTGTACAGGCTACTTTTTTGTTTTAAAATCAAATTATTAGGCTTTTTGCTATTATGTCCTTATTGATCCTAGGCAGTGAGTTATTTAAATCTCTGATAATTAGAACTGTAATGTAGGAGAACAGTAGATGAATTAAACAAGACATACTATCTCAAAATGTGCACAAGGTGCTTTTATGGAAATTGAGATGATAAGATTGTTACTATTAAGAATTTTACAGTTTAAATAAATATATTAACCCCAGCTATAAGACTGGGAAAGCAATATATGAGTTGAAATATTTACTTATGTATACATAATGCTACAGTTCAGATTTTTGCCTTAATTTGTTGCGATTTTGAAAAGAATGTTAATATCTTTCAAAGTGGAAGGTTATAAAAGTATACTAGTTTTATTATCAGTATCATTATGTAATGGTTCAGTAGTCTGTGATAATGCAGGCATTGCAGTGATATATAAAGTAATGCAAATGATGTCAAGTAAATGTCATGGTAGTGATAAATATTAACTTATTAGCATATGGTTATTTCTATATTCAGAGTAATTTGAATATTTTTTTAATCAGTGAATTATGTCAGATTTCATAGAATCATTTCAGCTGGAAGAGGCCTTGAAGATCATCAAGTCCAGCCATTGTCCTAGTCCTATCAACCACTAGACCTAACTACAACATCCAACTGTCTGGTGACTTCACCATTTGACAGTGCCTGACAGCCCTTTCAGTAAAGAAATTCTTCTTCATATCCAGCCTGAACATCCCCTAGCACAACTTAAGGCCATTTCCTTTTGTTCTGTTGCTTGATACTAGGGAGAACTGACTAACCCCCACCTCGCTACAGCTTCCTTTCAGGTAGTTGTACTGAGCAATAAGGTCTCCCCTGAGCCTTCTTTTCTCCAGGCTCAACAGCCCCAGATCCCTCAGCTGTTCCTCGTATGAGATGTGCTCCAAATCCTTTACTAGCTTGGTAGCCCACATGGTATCCTTTCCAGCATCTCAATGTCCTTCTTGTATAGAGGGGCCCAAAACTGGACACAGTATCCAAGGTGTGGCCTCACCAAAGCCAAGTACAGGGGAATGATCACCTGCCTTCTCCTGCTGACAACACTGTTCCTGATCCAGGCCAGGATGCCATTGGCCTTCTTGGCCACGTGGGCACACGGCTGGCTCATGTTCAGCTGCTGTTAATCAACACTCCCAGGGCCCTCTCTGCCAGGCAGCTTTCCAGCCACTCCTCCCCAACCCTGTAGCATTGCTAGGGGTTGTTGTGACCCAAGTGCAGGACCTGGCACTTGGCATTATTGAAACTCATGGCACTGGCCTTGACCCAGCCATCCAGCCTATTTAGATCTCTCTATAAAGCTTACCTACCCTCAAGCAGATCAACATTTCCACCCAGCTTGGTGTCATCTGCAAACTTACTAAGGGTGCACTCTATCCCCCAATCCAGATCATTAACAAAGATGTTAAACAGGAGTGGCCCCAGTACTGAGCCCAGGGGGATACTGCTTGTGACTGGCTGACAACTGGATTTAACTCCATTGACCGCAACTCTTTGGACGCAACCATCTAACCAGGTTTTCATCCAGGAAAGTGCATTTGTTTCAAAATGCTTTGCAAACTGGAATCAGTAAAAATGTTATACAAATAATAGTACATTTTTCCATCCAGTATCATACTATGCTTGACAGCTTTTTTTTTTTTTTTCATAGAATCACAGGATGGTAGGGGTTGGAAGGGAGTTTTAGAGATCGTCTAGTCCAACCCCTCTGCTAAATCAGATCCACCTAGGTCACAAAGGAACATGTCCAGGCAGGTTTTGAAATCCTCCAGAGAAGGAGACTCCACACTCTACCTGGTCAGCCTATGGCACTGCTCCGTCACCCTCACAGGAAAGAAGTCTAAATGGAACTTTTTGTTTTCCAGATTTTATCCATTACTCCCTTTCCTATCACTGGACACTACAGAGAAAAGTGCTACCCCACATCTCTTGAATACTTGTGTTAATGAGATCCCCCTCATGCTCCTCCAGGCAGAACAGCCTCAGTTCCTGCAGCCTTTCCTTGGAAGAAAGATGCTCCAGTCCCTTGATCATCTTGTCTGGACCCTCTCTAGAAGTTACCCATCTGTCTTGAGCTGGGGAGCCTAGAACTGGACAGATGAGGCTTCACCAGGGAAGAGTAGAGGGGGAGGTGAACCTGACTTGATCTGCTGGTCACACTCTTCTTGATGCATCCCAGGATGCCATTGGCCTTCTTGGCCACGAGGGCACATTGCTGGCTCATGTTCAGTTTATTATCAACCAGGACTCGAGGTCTCTCTCTGCAGAGCTGTTTTCCAGCAGGTCAACTCCCAGTCTGCACTGGTGCATGGGGTTGTTCCTTCCCAGATGCAGGACTCTGCACTTGTCCTTGTTCAACCTCATGAGGTTCCTCTCTGCCCAACGCTCAAGCCAGCTGTGATCTTGCTGAATGGCAGCGTAGCCTTCTGGTGAATCTCCCAGTCTTCCCAGTTTGGTGTCATCAGTGAACTTGCTCATCCAGGTCATTGATAAAGATGTTGAATAAGATTGCCACCAAAACTGACCACTGTGGAACCCCTGGGTTTCTGTGAAACCCCAACTTGTCTCAGCTCTGTTGATCACAACCCTTTGGGCTCTGTCATTCAGCCAGTTCTTGATCCATCTCACCGTCCACTCATCCAACCCACACTGCCTAGGTTTTTGATGAAGACGTAATGAGGGACAGTGTCAAAAGCCTTGCTGAAGTCAAGGTAGGTGACATCCACTGCTCTCCCCTCATCTAGCCAGCCAGTTATACTCTCATAGAAGGCTATCAGGTTGTTCAATCAGGATTTCCCCTTGATGTTTCTGTGTTGAGTCCCCCTGATAACCGTTTTTTCCTTCACGTGTTCTGAGATGGCATCCAGGATGAGTTGTTCCATCACCTTTCCAAGGATGGAGGTGATACTGGCCAGCTTGTACTTTCCTGGGTCATTCTTCTTGCCTTTTTTTAAGACTAAGAGTGACAATGGCCTTTCTCCAGTCCTCATGCACCTTGCTAGTCCTCCATGAAGGTTCAAAAATGATGGTGAGTGGCTTAGCAATAACATCCGCCAGCTTCCTTAGCACTCATGAGTGCAACCCATCAGGATCCGTAGATCTGTGTGTGTCCAGCTAACCCAACAGGTGTCTAACCTCATCCTCACCCACTAATGGAAAGTCTTCAATTCTCCAGACTATCCTACTATCCTCCACAGTCTGGGCTTCCCAAAGGCTGGCCTTGACAATGAAGACTGAAGCAAAGACTGCATTCAGTCATTCTTCCTTCTCTGCATCCGCTGGCACCAGGTCACCCTCCATGTTCATCAGCGGGTTCACATTCTTCCTAATCATCCTTTTCCTGCTCATCTACCTGAAAAACTCCTTGTTTTCCTTTACAAGGAGTTTTTCCAAGTTTAGTTCCAAAAGGCTTTGGCCTTCCTGGGTTTGACCCTGCATACTCTGGTGATGTTCTTATACTCTTCCCAAGCAACCAGACCCTTTTCTCACCTTACATAGGTTTCTTTCATTTCTTTGAGTAGAATTATAGAATCATAGAATGGTAGGGGTTGGAAGGGACCTTTAGAGATCATCTAGTCAAACCACCCTGCAGAAGCAGGGTAGTTCTTTTTTCATCCATGTAAGG
Organism: Colius striatus; assembly: GCF_028858725.1. Classification (NCBI taxonomy): domain Eukaryota; kingdom Metazoa; phylum Chordata; class Aves; order Coliiformes; family Coliidae; genus Colius; species Colius striatus. Next base: position 31,915,120 of record NC_084790.1, read on the forward strand.
CTCTGCTTCCTTTTCCTGATTTTCTGCTTTTGGGTACACACCGATCTTGGGCTTGGAGGAAGTGTCACTTGAAGATCGACCAGCTTTCCTGGCCACTTCTACCATCTAGAATCCTGTTTTGTTTTGTTTTGTTTTTTAAGGCAATGTATATCAAACTTTAAAGCAAGAACCACTTCTGGCACCTTGAACATCTGACAAATCATTCCATTACTTCATTCTCTCACTTCTTTCAGCTATACCTATGAACGAAGAAAATCATGTTACTTCTTGACCCATCTGGAAATGAGAAGGAAGCAATACTTAAAAAATACTTTTACAGAGAAGGGAAAGTATGAAACCCCCTGAGGGACTACAGCTACCAGCAGGACCGTGTGTTATCAGTGGAATTAATATTTTAAAAAACTTGTGAGGTAGAACAAACCCTTGTTGCAGGTTGTTCATACAAGTAAAGGAGAACATGGACAATGTGCAAGCAGTAAGGGGAGCTAAGCAACACAAGGAATTTTAACTAGTACTGTGATCATTGTACATTAAGAAAGATGAACAAGGAAGAAATGAGGAGCAAATGAAAGAGAGGGGATAAAGGAGAGAGCAATTAAAGGTAGCGTAAAGATAAATAATTTATCACATTGAGATAACTAAAAGCATGTGTAAGATCCATCCTAATGTTAGGTTTTCAGGTAGGAAATTATGGTGGGTTGTTATCATTCTGAAACTCAGAAAAGATTATCTATAACCAGTACTACTGTTGAGAATCAGACTGGTTTTTTAATTGAGAATCTGTATAGATTTTCAATAGTAATAAATTTTTAAAATCAATTTACTCTATAAAAAAGCAGAAAAATAATAGCTTGAAAAATAAAACAACACGTCAATGATCTCTGAGTTTGAGTAATATTTTAGTGATCTTTCAGTTCTAATAACTTATAATGTTGCAACAATTTTTAATATTTTTTTTCTAAACCAACAGTCCTTTTTAAGCTTTCTTTTCTTCTTTCCCTCCCCAACAGAAAAGTCCTTCACAGAGAAGGTAACAAACACCCCTTGTTTAAGAAAACTAATTTGATAATTCTAATCTTTAAGTGAATCTTTTTGTGGCTTTTTAATACTTTATTTGACCTGTTTGTAGGTCATATAATTTAGCTTTATTTTTAAAATATGTATGCGTAGAAATGTTCTGAAGGATAGCTATTGTTTGTAGATTACTTATGAAATATCTAATTGAAGAGTCAAATGCTGTAGCTTTTTAGGAAGTAGAGCAATTGTATTGCTCTAGGTAATGAAAAACATTTAACAAAATAGTATTCCTTGATCTAAAAAATCTAATAGAAAGGGTTTGTTTGTGCTATGTAGTAATGATCTCACTCTCTTCTCCCATGCTTCTAGAGTATTACCACCATAAAAAAAAGTACTCATTACACGTAGATGTACAATGCAGAAAAATCTAGAAATATCTTTTCTCCCAGTTTGCATGTAGGCTAATGAGAATTAACCTCTATTCAGGATATGATTTGTAAATACTCTGATTTTATCTGTTTTTAAATTATAATAATTTACAAATTTTTAGAAATAAATAGATGAGGTGTTTAAACATAAGACAAAATTGATACTACTAACCAAGCTGTAAACTCATGTGATATAATGACATCTCATGTAAGCTCTTGTAAGTATGATACCAATATTGAGATTTTTACAAACTTCTAATTGTTCTCTATCAGCATACTTGTTTTGTGTCGTTTTTCACACTGAATATGTATAAACACATTAAAAATAAAATCATTTCAGTGTTTCATAATGTAGCAGGAACATTATATTTGATGGCTTGTGTAGAAATATTGCCCAGCTGGTACATGATTATCTTGAATTCTACAACCTGTGAAGGAAAAAGGGGTGGATGTCAATGGGATAATTAAAGGTAGACCAGTCATGATGCTTCATGGAATTAAATATACTAATCAGATTCTGAGCTTAGGAGACAGAAATAGAAAAAGAAGTGGAGCAAGGCTGTGAACAGCATTGCTCCGTCTTTTAATTTTAATTAAGTGATCTGATTGATTAAGACTTTTTAGACAAAGCTGACATTTTTGTAAAGCCCCAGGAAGTTATTTTTCTTCTGTGCTTTAACTGTGAAGAGTTCCATAACTACTAGTCCTTTATCACTTCAGTGACTGGAAGAATATTGGTATACGTCGTATTGTTGCTGACTGGGGCTGGCAGTACAGAGTGGGTAAGTCCAAAGGAAAAAAAAAATGAACTCGTTATCTTACTAAGCCTTAGCAATACAGATAGCCCATCCTTCATGAGCTTAGAAAAGCAAACTATTCATAGAGTCCATAATAGCAAGCAAGTATCTGAGGAAAATCAATATTTGGTCATAGTAACAGTAAGTATAGAGTTGTTCTGTTTTTTTTCTTTTTTCCAAGTACCCTGTCAAGTAAGTTCTGTAGATACTAATCACTGTAACCCATCATAGCTTTTATAAAATACAGAATTTCTGTAGGTTCTTGACACAGTAGATACAATTTATAAAGATTTCAATTATAGTTCAGTATATAGTTTTCTGAATAAATAAAAATTATAGTTTCTTGAAGGGATTTTTTTATTATGATAGAGATTTCTAAGAAAGATTGTTGACTCCTAAGAATAATTCTGTTGTCTTACTTTAGCATATAGGAACTTAAAGTGTGGTAGTATATAATTTTAGAAATGAAAACCTACCCAAACTTCAGTTTGTTGTTTGTATTGTCTTTCTGCAGCTCAGATGTGGAATGTGAGGAGTGCTGGGCTATAGGATTATTAATCAAGGAGTGTTACATATTGTGAGTAGAGAAACTTAAAAACTCAGTTTGCAGCACTTAAATAAGCCTGGATAGTGGGCTTTTTTGTTGTGCCATTTCATCATCCTGCATGCTAAACTGGTAAAGTACTTATTTTAAGGAGAGAAACATTTTAATACTGGAGGTGTCCCAGTTCAGTGAAGAAATGTAGACATTTTCTCAACACACTTGCTAAAACTAAAGAGGGGCAATGAAATATTAAACGTCCCATTTTTTGTCATTCTAAACCCAAGTTACTCCTAATTTACACAAAATAAATTGCTCCTGTGGAGAACATGACCCTGGGAACTGCATAGTCAGAAAATAATGCTATCTAAGTTTTTCCATTTTAGATGAGAGACATAAAATCCTAGAAGCTAAAATGGGGGTGAGTGGGTGAGGTGGGTGCCCATTATTGCATTCTGTGATAAATTATTTATCTCATTTAATTGTAACTGAGTACAAAAAATTGTATTTAATTTTGTAGTCACAGACAGTCTCAAAATAAATAACCTCAATTTCAAAGAGAATTGTAGTGTACAGCTACTGCACAGGTTTCTTTTGGTGAGCTGAGTTTCAAGTATAATGAAAGATTTTTAATTTATTTCTGTTTGATAAAGAATTCTGAAGCTCAAGAAAGTTGAATAATTAAGCTTGACAGAAAATGGTAGTACTTAATTGACAGTAACATCTTTGACTATAGAAATTATATTACATTATTAGAAATGATCGTGTGTTATAGTGAGATTTCTACTAATTTCCTAAGCAATTGCCCCATAACATCTGAAAGGTATTTCAATTATGTACTGTCATGTTTGATACTGACAAAGTATGAAACACACACCAAAAGAGAAACAAATTAGAAATTACTAAAATGAAAGCATGACAAGAAAAGGGCTAATACAGATAACATTCAAATTAGCAGCTTTTTCTTTGGTATTTTAAACAGGAATAGCAGAGTTCTGACAATATAAACAGAAATGGCAGTTCATGGGCATTTTTTAAAATATATTTTCAGAAATTTTGTTGAAGACAAAATTATTTTATTAAATGTAAAAGAGCTATAATAATAAGGTATGTTTTCTATGCTAGGTTTTAAAATGTGTTTTTTTGTACATACTAATAAGAACATGAACATCCATTGCATTAAACTGATACCACTGGAAAAAACTAATCAGTTGAAATATTCATAGTACTTGTGTTAAAATCATAATGTGATCTCTGTGTGGACCATTTTCAGCAGAAAGGCTACCTACTGGTTCTCCGTTTTGTTGCCGTGGTAAACAGTGCGTTTCTTCAAATGAGGACAGAAAAGAACACCTGAAGCAGAACTGACACATCTCCAAAATATTAAATGAATGTTTAACCTTATCAATACATTATTTTTTCTTCTTACGGCACAAGCTCAAAGTAATTAAACAGCAAGATTAACTTAGTAAGTATTCAGCATCTTCATAAGAAAGTGAGGCTTACATATGACTGCGGAATTTAAGAACTGAAAGCTGAACCCATGGCTTGATTTCTCCTTAAACTTGTGCATATACAGTTCATGACATAGCTAAACTGGTTTTTACTGTGATGACAATGCTGGCACTTGCATTGTCAGTTATCAGTTATAATAATCCTGAAAAATTTGGCTGCTACTTTATGATCCTTTTTGTAAAAGTGAAGTGCAGAACACCCTTCTTGCAGGGACATTTAAACATAATAGTAAGAATAGTATACCCTCTATTCCTGTAAAAAAGATTGATTGAAATCTGTTTAACACCTTGTCTGGTGTCACTTGTTGCTTCTAGAAGAGTTAAAAATAATGCAAAATCTAATTACAGGGGGTTGGATTTCTTGAATGTGTTCATTTATGGCATAAGCGAATGTTTTACTTGCTTAGTAGCCTTTCTTGAAAATCAGAACTGCAGAAATAATATTCGCTGCTTTTTGCTGTTTTCATGACCTGAAAAAGAAAGATCCTGATTTGGTATGCTCACTAAAAGTCCCACAGTACATTTCATGAAATAAAATGACCAGGGAGTTCTGGTTGATAACAAACTAGATATGAGCTAACAATGTGCCCTCGTGGCCAAGAAGGCTAATGGCATCCTGAGATGCATCCAAAAAAGTGTATCCAGCAGGTCAAGGGAGGTCTGCTCACCCTCTACTCTGCCCTGGTGAGGCCTCATCTGGAGTCCTGTTTTGGCCTCGCCAGCTCAAGAGAGACAAGGAACTTTTAGAGAGAGTGAAGCTCAGGGCCACCAAGATGGCCAGGGAACTGGAGCATCTTTCATACGAGGAAAGGCTGTGGGAACTGAGGCTGTTCAGCCTGAAGAAGAGACTGAGGGGGAATCTCACTAATATGTACAAGTATTTTAAAGGTGAATGTCATGGGGATGGGACAACACCTTTTTCTGTAGTGTCCCGTGATGGGACCAGAGGTAATGGACAAAATCTGGAACACAAAATTTCTTACGGAAAAACTATTTTAATGTGAGGGTGAGGGAGCCCTGTCACAGGCTGCCCAGAGTGGGTGTGGAGTCTCCTTCTCTGGAGGTTTTCAAAACCCACCTGGACACATTCCTGTGTGACTCGATCTAGGTGGACCTGCTTTGGCAGGGGGGCTGGACTAGATGATCTCTAAAGATCCCTTCCAACCCCTACCATTCTGTGATTCTGTGGTTACTAGATCCTAGCAATATACCTGTTTCAGAATAATTTCATTTACTGATGTTTTTTAAGTGTTTCATTTGGATGCATTGTTCTCATAGCTATCTGGAAACTGCCAGATGATTACTGAGTTCCATTTGAATGGAAGATGATTCTTTGCAGCCACATAATTCATGTTTTAATTAATTTTGTAAAATGTTTTTGGGTCCTGTTATAGCAAAGGACTGCCTGTTTCCTTGGTTCTATGCATTTTGCAAAGATATTTTTAAAGACCAGTCTTCTCTGGAAAATATAGAGACAAAACTATAAACAAGTTTAAATATGGTACATACGAGCTGAGAAAGAGAGCAAGAAACACTAAGGCATTTTTTATAACTTATCGCCTTTTTTGCATGTATTTTACATAAAATACTTTCTCTGGCAGTAGTGCCACACAAATTACTGTTAGGAAATTATTCAAATAAGGAAATAGTGGGACCTCGATAAAAAGATTTGGAACATCTTTGTAGAAAAAAGGACAAAAACTAGAACATACTTGAACAGTACATAAATTGGAGGTAAATCAGTGATGAGCCCTTTCTGGTTTCCATCTGTATGGAACTACTAAGCTCTCATGCACACTTCATTCTAATGACATCGTGTCTGTTAAGAGTAAAAATCATCTGTGGGGCATCTGCAGTGGCAGATAATATGCCACAAAACACAATCAGCAGGGAGTAAAAGGAAAAATTCACAAAGAAAAAGCAAGCTTTAAGAATAATTTTGGAGGAGGAGAGGAAGCAGTGAGAGAGTGGATCAAACAGTGGTAACTTGAGGAGCAAAGTCAAAGCAAAGATTGGTATGGAACAGAACAATATTGAAAAATATAAGAAACACAAAACAAGTCAATGAGACACAGAACTCAGCGTAGGGCAATGGAGACAAAAAGTAGGAATCTGTATCCAGATGGAGGAATTTCATCAGAAAGTTTTGACACATTTGAAATACAGAAGGAAGGAGCAGTAGAAGGTTCTTGTTTCAGAAGGGGTTGTTTGGATATTCTGTGACATCATTCTTCTGGAGTCTGTGAACAGTATAAGATTTAGTGAGATGATAATCTATTTCTAGAGATGCCTTCTACAACATAAGATATTGAAATTGTAAGAAAGAGACTTAGCATCCAAAGGGCAATTATTATTATCCTGAAAGATCATTAAATATTTTGTAGATGTGTCACCACACCATTCTAATTCAACATTAGGATGAAAGGCTGAGGGAGCTGGGGCTCTTTAGCTTGGAGAAGAGGAGACCGAGGGGTGGCTTCATTAATGTTTATAAATGCATAAATAGCAGGTATCAGGAGGATGGAGCCAGGCTGTTCTCAGTGATGTCCAATGATAGGATAAGGGGCAGTGGGTACAAGCTGGAACATAAGAGGTTCCAAAGAAACGTGAGGAAAAACTTCTTCACTGTGAGAGTGACAGAACACTGGAATTGGCTACCCAAATGTCCTCAGCGTTGGTACCCTCAGCAAGTTCACTGATGACACCAAACTGGGAGGACTGGCTGATTCCCCAGAAGGCTGTGCTGCCATTCAGTGGGATCTCAACCAGCTTGAGAGTTGGGCAGAGAGGAACCTCATGAGGTTCCACAAGGACAAGTGCAGAGTCTTGCATCTGGGAAGGAACAACCCCATGCACCAGTACAGGCTCGGGGCTGAACTGCTGAAGAGCAGCTCTGCAGAGAGAGACCTGGGAGTCCTGTTTGATAATAAACTAATCATGAGCCAGCAATGTCCTCTCATGGCCAGGAAGGCCAATGGCATCCTGGGATGCATTAAGAAGAGTGTGGCCAGCGGGTGGAGGGAGGTTCTTCTCCCCCTCTACTCTGGCCTGGTGAGGCCTCATCTGGAGTTCTGTGTCCAGTTCTGGGCTCCTCAGCTCAAGAGGGACAGGGAGAGTGCTCAAGTGCTCGACAGAGTTCAGCACAGGAACACCAAGATGATCAGGGGACTGGAACATCTTTCATGCGAGGAAAGGCTGCAGGAACTGGGGCTGTTTAGTCTGGAGAAGAGGAGACTGAGGGCAGATCTTATTAACATTTACAAATATCTAAATGGTGGTAGGTTGGGGTATCCCTTTTTTCTATAGTAGCAACAGGACAAAAGATAATGGGATGAAGCTGGAACACAAAAAGTTCCACTTAAATATAAGAAAAAGCTATTTCACTGTGAAGATGACAGAGCAGTGGCACAGGCTGTCCAGAGGGCTTGTGGAGTCACCTTCCTTGGAGGTCATCAAGACCCACCTGGACATGTTCATATGCAACCTGATCTAGGTGAACCTGCTTCTGCAGGGGGGTTGGACATGATCTCTAAAGGTGCCTTCCAACCCCTACTATTCTATGATTCTATGATTTCATTACTTGTGTAAAAAAGATTGAATTTTAAATGAAAAAGTAAATTAATGCTTGTATCATTAGACTGTAAATTAAAAAAAATCTTAAAAATTAATCTCTAAAAATACAAATGGGATAAAATCATGGGCTGGAAAAGGTAAGCCACTGCCTAAATCTCCTACAGAGTTCACAAAGCATTATTTCAGACCGCATAGCTAAGATCATCAGACCTTGATTTTAAACTCCTCTTTGGAAACCTTTGAAAATGTAGTCCCAAATAACCAAGAAGGAACCAATTGCTTCAGTACCTGCTCTAGCACTTTTGTATTTTCATTATGTTCAGTTTTTACACAGGAAATAAAGCCGAGTTGGAGAGCCTGAGTTAGAAAAGCTTTTCCAGAGAAACTGTCTCATTATCCAATGTTTTCCTTCCCACACAGAAGAGTGGAACCCAGGTGCCCTCAGTTCTTAACAATGAGTAGAAAAAGAAGAAAAAGCTGCAAGGGCAGAAAGAGCTCTGATTCCAGAGAATGTAAGTCTGCAGAGATATTTAATTTGAAGTAAAGACATTGGAGTCATAGGTAGTTATTCTTAATTTACTCATCAAGAAAGAAATACATTTTTGTACCCAAAGCTGTTTGTGAAGTTGGAAATATTTGCAGTCAAGTTTGGGTTCATAAAGGTAATCTTGTGATGAGGCTAGTTGTTTTATTTTAGTTTTAACTGCTTTCCTAGCTATTTCTGGCATAGTCCTTCCAAAGATGTTGATGTTTGATTGTCTCTTATTTTAAGCACTCTCTAAATTTCCTGACTTTGTCTAAGTTTAACAACTTGTTAGAGCCGTACTTAGGTAGATGTCACTAAACTGTTATCCTCTAATGCACACGGCCTAGTCTAAAATAAGCCAACCAAGGCAGAATTTTGTGTAATTTTATGAATGCCATGGAATCTTGCCTAGTACAGCTTCCACCAGAAAACAGGTTTTTTCTGCTTCAGACACAAAGCTGTGGCTCACACCTTCTGGCAATATGCATAATTGTGTCAATATTCATTAATGCCTTTGTTTGCTCATCTGTAAAAGGATTATAAAAGCCAAGTTCCATGTAATTTACCCCAAACTGCAAAAATGCAATGGGGTATTGATTATCCCAATGTGTTCATAGTAAATACTGAGAGAAGTAAAAAAGGCAGCTCTTTCTATATGCAAATAGAATACTTAATTCTCTAACATCTGTAAAACTTTCTGAGAAAAAAAGAAGTGTTAATATATTAATGTCGTGGTTTTGTCCAGCCGGGAACAAAGAGCCACGAGGGTGCTCGCTCACTCCTGCCCCTCCCGGCGGAGCGGGGAGGGGAACCAGAGAAAAAGGGGGAAAACCCGCGTAGGTTGAAATAAGAACGGTTTAATAGAACAACAATAAGAAGAAACAAGTTCAGGAAAAAACAGTCATAACAGTAAATGAGGGGATACACAAAAGGAATGGTGCGTGCTGCAGTTGCTCACCACCCAGGACCAGACACCAGCGCTCCCAACCGGCAGCCGAGCCCGCGCTTCCCCAGCCCCGCCCCCGACTAGCTCCCTGCCTATCTGTACTGGGCATGATGTCAGGATGGTATCGAATACCTGTTGGCGAGCCCGGTTCAGCTGCCCATGCTGTGCCCCTACCTACTTCCTCATCGAAGTTAACTCTATCCTAGCCCAAACCAGGACAATTAATTTCCTCCAATCAGACTGAGTTAACATGACCTACCTTGTTTATCTGATCTCACATCACTTACCAGATAATTTACACACAAGTTAATATTGAAATGAAAAACTAATGTAGAAACTCCATTACACCTTAAAATAGGTATTTTCTATGAAAAGTGTCTCAAAGTTAATCGTATCTGTACATCATTGTGATAATGCTTACCAAATAATGGGAATTTATTTGGTCTTTTCTTTTAACTCTAATTAGATGAACAGTTGTCACCCATTTGTAAATGCCAGCAAAATGAAGGAAGCCTTGAAAATAAAGCAGATGAGGCTCTGACTCACTTCACTGAGCCACTGGATGTAAAGGGTACTGAAGAAGATGGAAAAGCTCATGAAAACAAGAATCAGAGTAGCCCAGATGCGTGTGAAGATAGAGACCCTGATAACATATCAGACTGTGAAAAAGAAGGAAAGAAGGAAAAAAACTGCCCTCCTGATATGTTCTCTCCTCAGCAAGATGAAATCCTAGCAACAGTAACTTTTGGTGAATTAGAGGGCTCATCCACAGGAAAAATTACACTGTGGGTCAAACCAGACTCTGCAGAGTCCTTTAGCTCAGCTAATGGGAAAATTACTGCAGAAGTAAACTACAATTGTTTTAATGTGAAAGTAGAAATTAAGAATGTTTCTTTGTTTGCTTCTGGAACAAACCTTGTAGATCAAAAATGGAATAGTTCGAAGAACATTAAACATTATCATAAAAGACAATATCAGAAAAGCCAGTGTTCAAAAAGTTTGAAGTATCAGTGTCCTTCAACTGACCATTCATCAGAAAGCAATGAGAAATGTAAAGGATCTTCTAAACACAAAGTTCAAAATGCCAGCAACAAAAATGCCTTCCTGAAAATGAACATTGGAGCAAAGGAAATTAAAGTGGAATATACCAACAGTAAGAAAAATCTAAAAGTTAACATCAAACCTGGTGAACAGGCACCAAGCAAAACCTGCAACAGGGAACATGAAGATACATATGGGAGTGAAACAGATTATTCTGTAACAGAGGCACCTTACAATACTGATTGTGACTTATCTTTTAGCTGTCATGAAAAAGCAGACTATACATTCCCAGATGGATGTACACTTCTCCCTCCACCCAAAGAATTTGCCGACTGTGAGAAAATGCATTTGGATACAATTGCAGAGGGAGTATCTTTGTACCCTGTTAATGACAGAAAGGAATCTGACAGTCTTTCTACAGATTTGAGGATTTGGGGGGAAGAAAATTATTTCTATAAACATAATAAAAAGGACTATGAACATTACACTGATGAAAAAGAAGATTTTTCAAAATATAAAATACTTTTCTCAAAAATAGATGATACAAATTGTCTTGTAGCTAATAATACCTTGAATAATCCAAAAAATGAGAAGGAACATATTGGTAAAAACAATGTACTAGATCAAGAAAAAAATAACTGTGATAAATGCAGAAACATGGGACAAAAACCAGCAAGAAGAAAGTCCTTCCCAGATACTACAATAGATGTACCATCACCAGTTCACCCTAGAAGGGATTCTGGCTTTTATTCATTGCCATCCTTGAAGGTATTGCCTAAGGAGACCAAAGGAGATGTGTGTAACAGAAACTCACATGTTCATAGTAGCTATACAGAACTTTGTAAGTGTCCTGATTTGACCTTCCCATTGAGAACTGTGGGAGATCCTAAGTCTTCGTATCAATATGCTTTCACCTCATTTGATCATAATATTACCATTTATCCATCTGAGCCTGAAGAAATTCTAGATGGCCCTTGTTTACTGAATGACTATGCAGAATATGTAGGTCAAGGTGAAGACACGGAAGAAACGTTAGTGGAGAGTCTTCACTCCAGCAGTACTATAAATGAGAAAAAAGAAAATGAGGAGCCTCAGAGAAACCTCGCCATATGGGAGGAAAACTCTGAGTCTACCGAATATGCTTTACATGAGGGGATACCAGACTACAGTCATCTAGAAAAGCACACTGAATTGCAGAACAAAGCTCAGCTGGTACAGATCTCTCCAACTTCTAGAAGCCCTTTGAGTGAACCTGTTTATGACAAGGAAAGTACTAATTATCCATCTGCAGAAAGCACCCCAAAGCAACTTTTGATTTTACAGCAAAACGTTCACCCATACCTTGCAGAGCCTGAGGTGACAAAGAAAAGGAGAGGGTCAGTAATGACTGTCATAACTGGAGAACGAAGACTCATCCAGGGTGACAGTAAGTTGATACCTGATTGTTTTGGCTCTGCAATGGGAAAAGAGACTAAACTTCCCTGTAGTATAGAAGAAAAATCCTTGCTGTCAGATACTGAGGAGCATGACATAAATAACGAATCAGAAAGCTTTTATGACATACAAGACCTATCTGGGTACATCAGCATTGAATCTGATTCCCAGAATGATTCAGCACAAGCTGCCATATTACCTACCTCTTCAGCATACACAGAAAAGAAAGAGAATTTCATAAAACTTTCAAATGCCAAAGAGAACTTTTGCAGTAAACGGTCAACTGACGATAGCTTAAGGAAGGAGCCTGGAGTTCATGAGCTACCTCAGTTAGCCAAATCCAACTCCAATGAAGCTGAGATAAAGATTGAAATGGAAGAAGATTTTCATCAGAATGCAGATATTGCCCCATCATCAGTAAAACAGATTAGTCAGAAAGGTAAGTGTTATAAGACTTCTGAACTTAATTAGAAATTAATTACGAAGAGATGATACTGGTATGCATGGCCACTTGGTTATAATATGCAGTTATGATGTTGAGGATCCTGGGAGACATCTTGTAGAGCCAAGTAACTTAAATAATTTTTTTAAAAAAACAAACAAACAAAAAAACCCCACCAACAAAAAAAACCAAAGAAAGTTTTAAAGTAGCTTTGCTCAAGAAGTGCGTTTCCTACATTAAACAGTCAACACACGCTCTCCTGAGAGAAGCAGACACCGAAACAGGAAGGGATTTTTGTAGTTGCTGTGTGGCATGAACACAGAGCTATAGCCAGTGTTTAAAGGTAAACACATTAAGTCTGTGTTTGGAATATATGTGATCTAAGCAAATGCTGAATTCTCAGTACAACTCAGTCCTAACTCTGCCTGAGCCTTTACATGTCATGGGATGACGACAGTGGATCACTTAACCTTCTTCACGCTTTAAGTAGTTAAGAAAACTGCATGAAAAACAATTATTTTTAATAGCTAATCTCTTACAAAAAATCTTGTCTTCCCGTCTTTAAACAAGGGGCAATGAGTATAAGCTGGAACATAAAAGGTTCCAAAGAAATATAAGGAAGAATTTTTTCACAGTGAGGGTAATGGAGCATTGGAACAGGCTGCCCAGATGGGTTGTGGAGTTTCCTTCTCTGAGGACATTCAAAACCCACCTGGACAAGTTTCTGCGTGACCTAGTCTAGGTGGTCCTGCTCTGACAGGGGAGTTGGACTAGATGATTTTTCCATGTCCCTTCCCAACCCTTAACATTCTATGATTCTGTGATTTTGTGATCTGTAATCTCAAAAGAGTAAATCCAGAAATAAATATAAATATTTGAAGTTTTGAAACTCATTAATATAAATCAACATCCCCTTGCAACATGGGAATACCAACCTGCTTAGTGAAGACATTGGACAAAAGGGGTAATGTGAGACTTCCTGTGCTTAGTAATTCATTGGTACTGGAAAAGAGATATAGCATCTTTTTACAAAGAGTGAGAGCATCTGGAACAAAGGAGAAAACAGAGGCAAATGTTAGTAGAATGGGGGAAAGTTGCCCAGGAGATTTAGATGTCTGCTGGTGTTGTGGGAACTTAAGTATTATCATTGGGCCAAGGACTCATGCAGAAGGTACTGCAAGGACGCTACAAGAAGTCTTGACCCTCAGCAGTAGTCATCTGCCCTCGTAAAGGGGCTCAATGTCATGGAATTGTGATGAAGATCTGTCTGGAGACAGAAAGAGGCTATTGAACTGAGAAAGCATTTACACAATCCTTCAGGGAGCCTGTTAAGGTTGGACCCACTGTCTCCCTATGTGCCCTGGCCAGTGGGTACAGTTGCATTTTCTGAATGGAATCTAACACACAGTCTGTTATCCAATTGCTTTTTTAGCTAAAATAGAAAGAAACTTAAATGTAGAAAGGTATATCCTCTTTTTACCTGCATATCTGTCTTGCATTAATCTTCAAATAGTATCTTGTATATCTGTATACTCACCACTTCAAAATTTTATGAGAATATCCGTGAGCAATTTACATGTTTCTATATGAAAATGGTGCCATACAAATGGCTATGTAGGTATTTAACTACAGACAGAACTAACACGAGGTAATCACATGTATTTTTCTCTGCATGAAGACCTCAATTAGTCTAAATTATATAGTTTATTAGTATTTTCCATATTTGATATTTTTAGTTCTGTATCTGTTTAGGTTCTTCCTGTATTTTGAATATGGAATTTTTAAACAGTATATAGGACAGCTTAAGCTGTCCTATGCATTCCTCACAAACAACATTTGCTTATAATTTAGACTTGAAATCAGAAATGAACAAAACCAGAAAGCTACCTTTGATGAAAGACACCAGAGCGAGTGACAGTTCCCAGGAGGAAGCAATAGACCAGTGGGCCAGAAGACGGAAACAGTTCAAAGACAGTAAAAAATGCAATTCAACTGGAGGAAGCTCCATAAACAGCACAATCACTGAGGGATCGAGTGAGTACTTAAGTTTTATTATCAGATTCTTTCTCCTTCATGTGCTTGACACTCTAACAGGGTTTTCAGCTAAGGAAAATGATCTTCAGCTCATAACCTAAGTCTGTCTTAGTCCTTATTATGAGCAAGCATATTTTATTCAACTGAATTATTTCTTTGTCACTATGAGAGTTAACATCCTCTCTCCCACATATAACCAGGTGTAAAATGTGACTGAAAAAAAAAGTTGATTGTACCATCCTTGTCCATATGCAATAACCGTTAAGAAAAACTCTAAGCATAGCCAAACAGGTTTAAAAATTAACTGCTTAATGAATTTACATTTCATGCAGATGGAGTCCCCAAGAAAGGATTGCACAGTCTAGTAGCAAACATATGTGATACTTCTTACTCTACACTGACTTCCTTTCTGTTTTGCTATTTTAGTAATGTAAGAAGTATTTTGTACAGATGAACAAATCTGTACATCCTTGTAGAAGGGGACTCATGCCTTTTTGAAGCAGTAACTGGACAGCAAGATTCCCTAAACTATCTAATATCATACTAAACATCTATGTTCAGATAACTGTGTCAACGCCTAAGCCTTTAATGCTTGTTAACAAAGCAGCAGGGATTGTTATAAGTTGCTGTGAAAAAGTTCACAAGACAATTTAAGTGACTCATAGATCAAATTTATTAAGCAAGCAGCAAACAAGCAAAACAGCACTGGGCGGCCGGTTGCTCCACCAACGGCACGCGACCCCCCTCCCCCCCGCCCCCCCCCCCCCCCCCCCGTATCAGAGTCCTTTTATACAGTCCTTATCGGTAGGGTGCATCGCTCCCTGGTGTACTCTGCACATGTGTCCGTCTTGTTACTAGGGGATCTTCTTCTGCCTCCTGGTGGTCGTAGGGTGGTCGCTGGGATGAAGTCAGTAGTCTTCCTCTAGTGGCCCGCTCATGAACTCTTCTCTTGGCTCTTATCAGCTCATGCGCAACCTATTGTACCTCCTATAAGCATCTCAGCCAACTGCACCTTGTGCACATTGTAGAAACTTGACGGTTAAAGTTTTACAAGACTTTTACAATGACTTTAAATGGTTCCTTGCACAACTATTCTTTCATGATTTGATTAACGAACATGACCTTTTCCATTACAATCCTCCTCCCTTTTCTTCATTTCGTTCATCAAATCTAAGAACATCTTTAGCCATTTCTAAAATAGGTGTTTCACTTATTTCATCCTCTCCGTTGGCTGCTTGTATTGCTTCCTAACCAGCATTAAGTGGGTTGCTTCTAGCCTGGTTTTTACAATCTCAATTATCTTATTGAATATGCAAGGCCCAGTCGTCAGCGCTAATACCAGTAGAATGACGGGCCCAGCTATAGCTGACAATAACGTCTCGTGAGCCAAGGAGAATAGTTGAACCATGACTTATACCAAATTTATTGCTGTTCCCTTTCTTGTTTTCGTTTCTCCAAGCCCTCCCGTAATTTTGTCATCGTGTCTCTCACTATACCGGTATGATCTGCATAAAAACGGCATTCTTCCCCTAGGGCTGCACACAGTCCCTCTTGTTGTAAAAACAGCAGATCCAACCCCCAGTAATTTTGTAAAGCTTGGAATTTCTCGTTCTGCTGCACTAGAGATGTAATCCCGGTCCCTGCTCCCGCTGCCCCAATTGCCATCAAGGTAGCTATAGTTAGGGCTGTGAAACGCTCTGGCTTGTGCCGAAGCACCCTGGTATTCCAATGATTATAGACCATCTCTTCAGGGTGATTATAAAATGCATGGAACAACAGTTACCTGAATACAATATTCACTGCTGGCATTAAATACCTGTAAAGAGGCATGAGGTTACACTGATTTTTGAACAAACCCACTTGGAGCCATTCACAGGTCTGATTGGTTCAGTCTGATTGCCTCATAAAATGGGGGTTCATGCAGCATAGCCAGCAGCAGGATAGTTAACCACTCCATCAGTCAGATAACAACATACCGTCCCTGGATAACGGGTGGGGCCTTTATCAAATAAAATGGTACTTTCCTTTTTAGTTTTTCACCCCACATTCTTTCAGGTGCAACACTTTTGCCCTTCTTAGAGGTAGGCTTGGGATCTTAGGATTCCCAATTTGAGGCTTTGAGAGACTCTATACCCCACTTCTTCCTTCACCTACTCTGTTGCTTAGAGCAGTGAGGTTTATGATCTTCTCGGCAGCAGTCGTAATCTTCAGGGGTATTCTCTGTCTCCTTATAGACCTCTTTCCTTTTGCCTTTTCCTCCAGCACCCACGGGGTGCCTGAAACACTGGCTTTCACATCTAGGTCTCGGTTCTACGGGCCTTCTGCATATAAAGCACCCTTTTATAAACTTAAATTACAATCCCCACTTGACTCAGATTGCTTTATACTTCTAAGGTATTTCTATTCCACGATCTGTTACTTTAAAATAGGTATTACAGCCCCACCGATTATCTTACACCTTTCTGATGATCACAATTTAAACATTAAACTCTAACATTTTACAAAAAGGAAATCACTCCACTCCTCAGTCAACATGTCACTTTTTATGCAGCTTAAGTTTCAGTTCTCCTGCAGCTTCCCACTGATCCTGGGAAATTGGTCCTTAAATAAGACAAGAAAAGGACTCTCCCATCAGGGGGGGTTAAAGATGATTCTTTCCAGGTTTTTATCAAGACTTTGTCCCCAGGATTAATCGCATGGATAGCAATATCTAAGGGTGGTCTTTATGCCACCATTCCCTTTTCCTTAATTCATTCTGTCTTTTCAACATTTCAATAATATATTTCTGCAAATATCCTTCTTCTACGCTAGGACGTTCCTGAGGGATCCCTAAATCATAAGTCATCCCATACAACACTTCAAACGGAGAAGCCCCCATGTCTGCCCTTGGTTGCATCCTTATGTTTAACAAAGCTAAGGGTAAACATTTAATCCAGGACATTTTTGTTTCTAACATTAATTTCGTTAGCTGTTTCTTAATTTCTCCATTCATTCTCTCCACTGTTCTGGAACTTTGGAGATGCCATGGGGTATGGTATTCCCATTTGGTTCCCATCGGGGCCAATGTCTCAGGGTATCATTTGGCTCCCCATACTGGTGGTTTCTATTTCTAATTTCGGAGAGCGGATTAATATGCCTTCATATTTTAAGAGCCTAGCATCAGTTATCCATTTTTCTGACTTTTGTTGTAATACCCCCCCCAAATGTTATGGGGAGAAAACACCTTTAACTCCCCTCCAAAGGTAACAAATAAAAGGTTTTCTAACATCAGGCAGGCTAGGCAGAGGAGCATTAATCAAATCCACTTTTAAATTCTCAAAGTTTCTTTCATAAACTTCGGGCCATTTAACTAATCCATCTCGAGTTAATTTCTGGTACAAAAATTTTACCTTCTTAATAAAATGTTCAATCCATTGCCTGCAATATCCCAACAGACCTAAAAGCTGTCTAACTTGTCTCTTACTCTTTGGAGCTTGTAGGGACAGTATCCCATTTACTCGATCTGGATCAAGTTTCTTACTTCCCTTTATAAGCCAGTGTCCCTAATATTTTACCTTTTCTTCAGCAAACAGTAATTTAGATTTAGACACTTTCAACCCTTGTAAACTCAGGAAATTAAGCTATTTAATACTTTCCTGTCTAACAGCTTCTTCGTCTCTCCCTGCTAATAATAAATCATCCACATATTGAACTAAAATAACTTCTTTGCTAACTTATAATTTCTCAAGATCTGTTCTAGTGCTTGTCCAAAAAGATTGGGGAACTCTGTAAATCCCTGTGGTAATACAGTCCATCTCAACTGTTCTTTTCTATGGGTGTCAGGATCTTAAAGTGTGCGGGTTAGCTACCACAGGGAACCTAGTAAAAGTTCTCTTGTTTATCTCCCGGAGGTCATGTACTAATCTATAATTTCCATCAGATTTCTTTACTGGTAATATGAGAGTATTGTAAGGGGACATACAGGGCTCAAGTAGTCCCTTAGATATTAGTCTTTCTATTTCTGGTTTAAATCCTTGTCTACCTTCCTGTGACAAGGGGTACTGCTTTACCCTTACTGGCAGCCCAGGGTTTTTGCTAAGTCTATAATTAAGTCTCTCCCTAATAAATTATAATCAGCCTCCGGAACTAACAAAAAGGATACTACCGCATATTTTGCTGCTTCAGATTCTATCAGTACCTCCTTCACAAGAGGTACTTTAAATGGTTCCCCTTTTGCCCCTACTATTGTATTTTTTCTGAAGATATCTTACACCCCTGGGGCAATCGCTGGACTGTAGATCTCTCAGCCCCAGAGTCCACTAAAAATTCTGCTTCCTGAGGCTGAGGACCTAACTTCAGTTTTGTCAAGGGCTCTGTTCCTCCTGTGGTCCTTAGCAAATAGAGCTCCTGACCCCCCTATTCTTCCTTAAACATCTGTTCATCCTGGAATCTCCTTCTACAATTCCTCTTTGTTAATATTCTGTCCTCCGGGAACAGACTCTCTGATTCCCTGGACAATGATGGCTCGGACGTCTGCCATACGGGCTTTGTGCTCCGCCATCTGATTATCCCAATTGGGCAAGGGCCATTTCACATCTGTGGTTGGTCCTACCTGGTGCTGTTGATTCCAGATTCTCATTCCTGCTAGTTCATCCCAGGTATAGAGATTTGGCCCTAAGAACTGATCTAATCTCTCAGACACGCCCAGAGGATCCTCTAACAAACTCTCCATCTCCTTTTTTTAATTTTCTCACATCACCAGTATTCAGGGGCACAGCTATATAAGCAACCCCTGGTCCTCCTATCTGAGCTCCTGCTCCTGCATTCACAATGGGGACTTCCCTCAAGGGGAATAACCCCTCCTCAGCCCTTCCCTCCCAAGTCCTACTCCTCGTCAAGGGGCCCGGAGGTTTCAGTTCTAATTCAGAGTTTTGGTCCCGATGCTCTACTTCTGGAGGGACGAGACTCCCCCCTGCCTCGGGGGGGAAGTGGAAGAGGTAAAATTGGAGGACCAGGCTCAATAGTTGGTGGAACATATGAGGATGGCCAAATCTCCTCTTTGGGTGGGCTCTTAGCTTTCTTTCCCTTAAGAGCGAACAAGGATACCTTATCAGAAGGTTGGGGTATCCAGAGACTTGCATATTCGGTTTCCTCTTGGGTAACGGTCTTTTTTTCATTTACCCACAAATTGAGGTCTGCGCATAACCAGTCCTCAAAAGACCCAAATAGAGGCCAAATAATATGGGGATTTCCTAATGACTTCCCCCCCTAAACTTCCATACAGTAATGTACCATCTTTTCCTTACTCTTTTGTCTTCTACAGGGGGGAATAATTCCAAAATTTTATCGTCATCCCCAGAGGAATTTCTGGGGGAATATCTGGCAGCCTATCCTTATGCCACCCATGGGATCTGAGGGCTTGTTCTTCCTCTGTCCCATCTTCCAGAGTGCCCTTGACTCATTCTCACAATTGCTCCCCTCGGTCGTGACCCACGCCCTGGCGGGCAATGGGAACTGCACTACTGGAGGGTTCACACTCACTTGGTCTCGTTGAGACCTCTCAGTCACTCGCACTCTAAGATACCCACCCCGACTGAACGGAACCATGCAAATACTTACCCAACCGAGAGTCTTCGTTTGGATCTTTGTGCACAAAAATTATGGGGTACTGCAGGTTTATTTGCTTATTTGCCAAATTTTGAGGAGGTTTGGAATACAGAGTTTGGCAAGGGAATTTCCCACACCAGGGCCATCTGCAGATGGGGCGCCCCTCTAGTCCGGGAATCCAATACCAAATCTATTTGTACCCGAGTCACGGCACCAAATTGTTATAGATTGCTGTGATAAAATTCACTAGCCAATTTAAGTGACTCATGGATCAAATTTATTAAGCAAGCGGTAAATAAACAAAACAGAGCTGGGCGGCCGGGAGACTCTGCTCCACCAACGGCGCGTGACCCCCCCCCCCTCCGCCCATCAGAGTCCTTTTATACAGTCCTTATCGGTAGGGTGCATCACTCCCTGGTGTACTCTGCACATGTGTCCGTCTTGTTACTAGGGGGTCTTCTGCCTCCTGGTGGTCGTAGGGTGGTCGCTGGGATGAAGTCAGTAGTCTTCCTCTAGTGGCCCGCTCATGAACTCTTCTCTTGGCTCTTATCAGCTCACACACAACCTATTGTACCTCCTATAAGCATCTCAGCCAACTGCACCTGTGCACATTGTAGAAACTTGACGTTAAAGTTTTACAAGACTTTTACAATGACTTTAAATGGTTCCTTGCACAACTATTCTTTCATGATATGATTAACGAACATGACCTTTTCCATTACAAAGATGTGAATCCTCCTAACCCAAAAATACCAAAGACATTCCAAAGCCAGTATAAAAGAAATCCTATTTTTTTTTAATGTTTTCAAGTATCAGGATTTTACACACTTACTTCCAGGAGCTGGAGAAGGGTCCAAGTTCCACTAGTTCCTGACACTCATAAACTGCTCAGTTTGACATCTGTGACAAAAGCTCAAGGAGGAAGGATGGTGAAAAATATTCAGCAAAGATCTTGACATAACTCCATAATGCCAGCGTAGAAGCATTTATTTCTCTGGTTTTGTCTATTTGTCACATTTCAAGCTCTACTACAATTACAGTAAATCAGTACTAAACTAGCAAAACACTGTACTAAACTGAATTCGTTGGCTCTAGTCTAGGTTTTCTTAGGCTACAAATTCATGGTAGCAAGATAAGGTGTGTTTTAAACACATTAACCTAGTAGTATTGTTGCTGTTTATTTCTGATTCATTTACTAGTACTTTTTACATATTTAATCATGCCACTTCATGCTTTCTACATAATAAGAGGGAAGCCAGTGGATGCAGCCTATTTGTCTACACAGACACAGTTAAGCAAACTTAAAGCAAGAAAAGTCTTTCAGTTAAATGCATTCAGAATGTAACTGGATGAACAAAACTAAATAAAGTTTAAAAATTATCTTTTGTGTTTTAAAACTGAAAATCATTCTGCATAATTGCCACATCAAACACAGGATAAGCAAAGCAAACAGATCCTTCCTCTAGCTGAGTTAAATACATTATACCAAGCCGTTTGTACTGAAAGGAACATAACCTTTTTTCCTCTCAGACAATTTATGATAAAACATTTTTTCTGTCTGTTGGTGCAGTTTCTGATGGTCAGTATTTTTATATACCTTTCACCATCCAGTTTTAGCTTTGAAGTTCCAGCTCCATCTGCATTGGAAATTGTCATACAATTGCCTTTCTCTTGAGTCTAACTGCTGTTTTATAGCCTGCCTGTCATACAGCCAGCTGCCTGCTCTCGTATCTCCTTCTGAATGTGAACATTACTGCTCTTTATCTTAGCAGAGAATTAGAGCTCTTAATCTCTATGTTAATCTGGGTGACACGGTTTGACCTACTGAATTCACTGCAAGACATTGTGAATGTAAATTAATATAAAATATTAATCTGAAAATCCTCATGGTAATACATGTAACATCATACAAACATTCAACAGCCTAGGATAAGCCAGAAGTTCTATATTTTAAAAAAAAAATCAAAACAAACCAAAAACAAACAAACCAAAAACCTAAAATGACAACTATTCTTTTCTCACCTCCTTTTTAATTAAAATTAATACACATATCTCAAAAGCTAAGATTAAGTAAACAGCATATATGGTCTTCATTATCTGAGTCATGACAGTTACTTTTCTTCTTCTCTTTTGTTTTCCTGTATTCACTGAGCTCATACTAAAAATCTAGAAAACTTCGTTGATTTACTAATGAAATGGGCCACATAAGAAATCTTAACAATTCTGTAAAGCCAGACTTCTCTGGAAGTGGTGAAAGCTCTTGGTCTGACCATTTGCATTGAGACTTCACTTGGCATTCAAGTTCAATATGCAGTACTATATGATACGTGATTTTACATTTGGATAACTTTGTAGACTGACACTTAAACAGAAGCAAAATAGCAGAACTAAGTACAAACAGTTCATTGAGGAGCTCATGGCACTTCTTCCATGCTGATTGGCTGAGGTCTGTTATTCTTCATGCATTTTCCATACTGAGATTACTTTTACCTATTTTATCCTCATGACAGTAACTTCAGAGGATGCTCGGTCAATAGACCTGGGACTACATTCTGAAAGTGACGACAGAGGCTTTTATACAGAAAACTTTCATTCAGCTTCCTGGGTTTTCAGAGGAGATGATGTCTCTCCAGATAACAGTCCCAAATGTCTCAGCAAAAGACCTAGACCAGTGGCAAGTAAGTTGGCTGAAGCAGTAAGTTGGCTGAAGTAAGTTGGCTGAAGCAAGTAAGTTGGCTGAAGTAAGCAAGTTGAAGTAAGCAAGTAAGTTGGCTGAAGCACATTTTGTGACAAATGTCACAAAACTGTATGTATTTTGCACACTTTGAGGACTCCAGGGCACCAACATTTTGGAGAATATGCTGGACACTTACACTGAAGAAAGGGAAAAGAGAAACCCAAGAAGCTAAAAGCCTACAAGTAAAAGTAACTAAGTAGTTATTATTTAGCTACTGTCTTACAAAATGTTATAGTTACTTGACAAAACTGATACTCGTAGAAGATCATAATTAAATATTATTTCTTGCTGCATGATAAGAGCAGAAGCAATGTAATTTCATAGCTTTTTCAAGCATGGCAAAATCATAGCTTTTGATGGACATGAAGTCTTATAATGGTCATAAAATACAATCTCCATCAAACTTGCAAACACAGTAGATGCAGAAATAAAATAATCCAGTTTCCTATGGATATGAAGGGTGGTTCTATTTGTAGTTTAAACTATGTCATGCAATGAACAACTTTTCAGGTAGATAAGAGGTTTTCCTTCACTTTTCAAATGGTAAGCTGCTGAAAAGCAACACAGTTCAAAGAACTGAGACAAACTGAAACATCCCCATAGCTTTCCAGAAGACAATGCTTTTCTGGAGCTCATAAATCATCCACAATATGAGAGAAAACAAATATGTTCTATAAACCTCCAGATATGAAAAAATCTCCCTTTGTCATGGTTTGGCCCAGTTAGCACAGCAGCACCACGACATACTCTCACTCAGTGCCCCCCATTCACCTCAACCCTCATTAGGATGGCGGAGGCCCAAGCAAAATGGAAGTAAAAAGATAAGCAAGGTTGTTGTGGATTAAGACAAGGGCAGGGAGGGCTCGCTGCCAATTACGGTTCTGGGCAAAACAGACTCCAGTACTCGACTTAGAGAGGAAAGTAGGAAAGTTTATTCTACAAGAAACAGACCGGAATAAAAGCAAAAAGGGAGTAGGACGATGAGAAAATTACAACCAGCACTTTAAGATCTCCCTCCCCCATCCCTCCTTTCTTCCTGGGTCCAGCTCACTACTCCCACTATCTCTACCTCCTTCCCCCTCAACAGCTCAGGGGGGGCAGGGAATAGGGAATGTGGTCAGTCTCTCACAGATGGGCTCTGCCCCTTCTGTCTTCTCAGATGAGGACAACTCCTGGCATTCTTCCCCTGCTCCAACACAGCGTTCCTCCCCTGGGACACAATCCTTAATGAACTTCTCTGGTGTGGGTTGTTCCCAATAGCTGTGGCTTCTGCTGATACAGGGTCCCTCACACAGAACGCAGTCCTTGTTGAATATCTCTGGCGTGGATTCTTTGCCACGGTTGCACTTTCTGCAATTTCTGCAGTTACAGGGTCGCTCTCTCAGGACAAGGCCTCTTCTGGGCATAAGTTTAATGAGCTGCTTTGTTGTAGGTTCCTCCCCACAGTTACAGGTGTGAATATTGGGTCCCTTCCCTGGGACACAGCCTGCTCCACACATAGTGATAAAGGGTCCCTTCCTCGGGACATGGCCTCTTCCAGCCATAGTTTTAATGAAAAAAATCACTGACCCTGGCTCAGGGTCTGTGATGAAGTGGTTGGGTCCCCCTCACGGGACATGGCCTCTTCCATCCATAGTTTTAAAGAAGAAAATCACTACCCCTGGCTCAGGGTTTGCAGTGAAGTGGATCTGGAGCCAGTTTCAGCAAAATGAGTCTCTGCCGCTGATGTGGGGTCTTTAAAGAAATGGAAATAAATCTCAGCTTCACCATTTAAAACACAACAATAATAGTATACCTTGAGAAAAAGTTGGAAGTAGGCAGTGATCTTATTTTTCACTGAGCTTGATCCTTCTACGTGTTAAATTCTGCTGACTTGAAAGACATTTCACACAGGTACAGCCACCGATGGCAGGAGATGGCAGTATGGTGGACTGTTGAACTGGAGAATTAGGAAGCAGTAAGAACAAGGACCACACATGAAAGGGTAGACAAAAGAAGACAAAGCAATTGGTATCCAAGATAGAGACTTTTTAAAATATAGAAAGAATGAAACTACAAAAAATAGATTCAAACTCATCTGGCAATTTGGAGTGTGTTTTGTGTTTGCACCTTAGATGTCTCATGCAGAGGAATTCACATTACATCAATTTACAGAATCAGTATCTGTCAGTGCCTATAAATAAAAAGTTTTTAAATCAACCTACTACTTGCTAAATTGAACTTTTTCCTGTTTTGTAGTTCGGGAAAGAACAGTAAAGATTGCTAAAGGAACTGGCAATTACCCTTGGGGTTTCAGGATCCAGTTCTCAAAGCCTATCCTTGTGACTGAAGTTGATACAAGTAAGTTATGTCTGTACCAGTTAAATTATCCTACAAAAAAAGGTATAAATACACAATATTTTGTAATATAATGTAATATGAGCTACAGAATATAGAACATCTCTTTTATAATAATATATAAGGTAGATGTACATACATAATTTCCATAATTAGTGAATATAAGGTGTTTAATAACCACCCTCTCCAGTGTGAGGTCCTTCCCAGGCTGTGAGTGGATCTCTGCTTCACCATGGCCTTCAATTGGCTGCAAGGGCAGGGACTGCTTCACCATGAGCTGCATCACGGGCTGCAGGGAAATCTTCTCTGGTGTTTGAAGCACCTCCTCCCCTCCTTCTCCACTGACCTTTGTGTCTGCAGAGATGTTGTTCTCACATTGTCACTCCCTTCTTCTACGGTAGTTTTGCCTCTGGACAGCAACTTCTTCCCCTTCTTAAATATGTTAATCATAGAGGCATCATCATCATCATCATCACTAATTAACTTAGCTTTGGTCAGCAGTGAGTCCATATTAGAGCCAGCTGGCACTGGTCCTATCAAATACAGCAGCTCCAGCAGCTCTTTTTTTTAAAGCCACCTCTGCAGTCCCTTGCTACCAAAAGCTGCCCACACAAACCGAGTACACCACCAGTCAGGACTGGGATTCACCACAGAAATGTGTCTGAAATCATTGGCTCTGTGTGCAATAACAGCTTAGAAGTATGGCTAAAAGCTGTCTCTATCAGTAACAGCAGTGAGAATGAGACACAGGGTGTCAGAGTTATTTTGCTGCTATGTAAAATCTTGGTTCACCCAAATCTAGAGTATTCCTTGCTGTCCTGCTCTCTGCATTCAAGGATGAACAAAGAATTTGAGAAGAAGGTACAAGAGGCTCTGATAGATCTCTCTTACCAAAGGCAAATATAATGAAAAATGTATTCCAGACCATGAATGCTAGTTCATGCCCTCTAGCAACGCATCTAAAAGTAGCTCTGTCACTTTACCAGCCGTACGTAATACATTGCCCTGCTTCCTGACAACACTGTGAATTCAGAAGCCTGTGAATCCATCAGCTGAATCAATCATTTTAAAAAACTCCCCGCTGAGCTACTTAATAAGGTCATCATTAAACTCTGTTAGGGAAGGTCAGAAAAGTCAGAAATCTGAGCAAAGGAGTAACATTCAAAAGGAAAAAAAGAATACATATCTAAAAAGGTCAGCATTTTACTAACACTACAGAAGTCTTAGGACTTGTAACAGAAACCCATGCATCCTCTTAAGATAAGAACATAGTTAGCTTTGTATCTCAGTCATGCTTGCTTTTTTTTTTTTGCATGATGCTGCTGTTCATTTCTAAAAATGACTCTAACTTATTGCCTCAGTGCAAATGTCCTGCTTATTAAATACTAAAAAACATCCAGTCCAGAAGAGGAACTGAGGCAAAGGAGAGACCTATTCAAAAGAAATAAGGGAAAATGTAGAAAGTGGTTGCTTTACTTTCTATATGACTATGCCTATTTTTTATGAAATAATCTTATGATGTTTGACTGTAAACTACATAAAACCGGACATGACTATGACACTAGATCTTAGAGTTCATTCTTCATTCACATATGTCTGAACACAATCAGAAATTTCCATTATCAATTGAAGCTTTGCCAATAATGTAAATCTAGAAAACTTTTACTTACCAAATACTATACAAAGGGCTTAGCAAGATTAAATTGTGGCTAAAGTGGCTATGTAATGTTCTTCATCCTGAAAGCTATCTAATATTAGCCCAGAATATTTTTTTATTTGATACTCCTTGAGACTAGATAGTCTTTGCAATATAACTGGTGTGAAAAGTGATTTACGGTGAATCTGAGAAAATAACTTTGAATAAAAAAAAAAATTGTTCTGTTCATCTTACTAGAATGTTACTGTTGACTACAAAGTAAAAGATCAGTGGTTTTTATTGCTGATTATTTTAAGAAAACAAAATTTCTGAGCTTAACCATAATTTGTCAGAACAGCACTACTGTTACAATGTGCTTGCACAACTAACTGTTGTCAGATTGCTGGAAATTTTGGCAGCTATTGAAACAAAGTTATCTCTGTTGAAAAAAAAAAAGGTTTCTGCTCTCTAGTATTAAAGGTTTTAGATGATTTCCCAACTGTAAACATACAAATTCTCTTAGAGTTATTATACTGATGAATATAACCTCAGAAGAGGTCTTTCAAGTGAGAATGTGGGAATGTTTTTACCTAAATATATCATAGGTCATGGATACAACATTAGCCCTAATTCCAATCAATTTAATCCTGTAACTTACTAATTAAAATTAGGTATATTAATTCACATTATATATCACTCCTCTGAAGTTAAAGTGTAAGTTTGTTTTCAAATGTAGTTGCTTTAGAACAGCAACAACAAAAGGAATTCATTTTAACAGACAAACTTCTAGTTGTTTGCTGTTTTCTAAAAATATGTTTCATTTCATTAAAACACATACAAATGCATTTGTATCCTTTTTGGTTGCACACTAATACATTATTTTAATAATATTTTAAAGCCTGTTCATGCTCATAAAGTATTGTGAGAGATCCTCAAGGCCAACGCAAACCAAAACACAGCAGTATTTGCAAATTTGCAAATGATTTGCAATGCACAAGGGTACCCATCAGGCTTTTTTGTGCCTGTTTTTAATTAAAGTTTTACTGATTGCTTCCCTTTAACTTCTAGGTATCCTCAGAAATACATTGAAAGATCACATTTAGTGCATCACAGGGTACAAAATCTTTGCAAATATGAATTAAATAGTATGGACATGAAATAATATTTTCCAAAACCAGGGTTTTTTCACAGTACATTAGAAATCTTTAGTTATAAATTGGGAAAATACTGCGCCAGAGACATCTGTAACTGGGATTTAAGCAGTCATGCATTGATGCCTATGAATGGCATAGATTTATCACTTCCATAATTTGTCTCCATTTCTTGCTGACATGTGTCTGAGCCCTATTTTAATAGGAGTGCTTGTGCTTTACAACAGTTAGCAAACTAAGGCTGATATATTAACAAATCTGATTCAGTCTTACTTCATTGACCCTTTATTACATTTCTATATTATTTATTCCTGAAGATAAAACCAACAAAATATTATATCCAAATTCTGTTAACCAGCAAGAGAAACATCAGAACAGAAAGTAGTCTTTTGGTCTAAAATCCAAATCTCACAAGAATAACAGATGTCTTTTCTGCTGCCTTTAGTAGAACTGTACTATATCTTTGCACTTTAAGCCAAAAGCCCTTAGATACTGAATTATGTATTTGCATTTTAAAGCATTTAAATCCTAATGGCATTTTTAATGAAATTTCACCACTGCCAGTGGCTATCTAGTATTGAATCAGTACCTTAATCCTAAAGTTTCATGTACAGACAACAAGCAGGTTGCTCAGAAAAACTTGTCCCATCTCCAAGTTGACGTTGTGAAGGCCCAGCACATAATTCTTGACTGGTTGGACACATCTGTTTTGCTAGAAAAGCTTGATCACATAGATATGATTCTATGATTCTATGATTCTATGATATGTTTGATACTCTAATGCTAAATAAAATGGGGGGGGGTTGATTCCAGACAGTGCAGCTGAAGAAGCAGGGCTTCAGGTGGGAGATATTCTCGTTGCAGTCAATGGAACTGATGTCAGCAGCATGCCACACTCAGAAGCTGCCAATCTTGCAAGAAAAGGTAAGTTTGAGATCACAGTACATTACACTGATGAGTCCAGACCAGTTGGGTGATGGATGCAACAGAAATCTTAATTAACAGTTTAATGCATTGATATTTAATACAGTAGTATTGCCTAAATCACATTGTTATCTAGACCTTGCTAGGAACACAGAGGAAAATAGACATACAAAATATTCCCCAAAGAGCACACATGACAGTAATGCTTTTGGCTGTGAGTGACTGAGCAAGACCTGAAAGTGACTGCAGAGACACCAATGCCTTATTTATACTTTATGCCTCCTCAGGGAGAGACTTCCCAGCTTGATTCAGTGCACCCAGTAACTATTTCTCTGTCACAAATACCTGACTTACTTAGGAGAGAAGTTACTTCAAGAGGCATCCTTTGCAAAACCACAGAAACAAGGAGTCAGCAATATTGATAATGCATATTCTTCCCAGAATTTTAATGACTAAAACCCAAAGATACTCATGTTTGTGTGCTGAAAGTTAAGTTACTGCCATTCTTTTATTTATCTCAGGTATGGTTTTAACATGGGCTCATGAGAGATTCAATAAATTAAAATGCTTTTCCAAGACAGTGACAAATTTAACTTGACACTTACCAAGTTCTTGAATTATACAGGTGTCATTCATACCGTTATCTTTGAGAGATTTGGTAGATAAATCTCTGATTGCTGGGTATTTTTAAGTCCCCAGGGAACATCCCTTGGCCTAAATTTTGGCACACAGACAGCATACCCAAAGTCAAGTGTCCCCTAAAGATAACTCTGGCAAGTGTTTTGCAAATGAAAATGTGTCATAGTCACATTTTTCAGTGTGGCATTACCACCTGATATAGTCAGATTTTCAGGCCTTTGGTGTCATAGATATATTGATAGTATCAGCAAATATTATGAAGTTGCTAACATGAACACATTTTTCTTCCAACATATCATCTCCTTTGAGCACTTAGCTTTACAAATGACAAATTAGACTCTTTAGCACAAATTAGACTCGTTAGCTTTCAACTGCAAGCTAATGATGGGCACAGGTAGCAGGAAAGGTTAATAGAATTCAAGACATGGAAAAGAAAGAGTTTTCAGAAGCATATATAAGAGAAGAGAGACTGAAGATGCCCCTAAGAACATTCTCAGCAATTTTTTGTATAAACCCCAGTTTATATACACCCAAATGAGCAACGAAAGCTAGCTACATCTCTAAACTGATAAAATCATATATTTTATCTAAGATGCTGCTTGCGAAAGTCACATAAACTGTTTCATGGTGTGTCTGCAGATAGCTGCTCCAATGCTAGACCTCAACAAAAATTAATTTATTTCATGAACTTATGTTAAAAGAAGGCCAAATATTTCTTGAGTTACTTAATTTCCTAGGCTGCTTTGCTCCTTGCTGCTTCTTGAAGTTACACTGAGAGAAGTGCATGGAACAGAATACTCTCTTCCTGCTCCATACCCTTTATGAGTATTCAAAAATATTGACAGACTGAATTAACCTACGTTTTCATATTCTTCATGCAATGTTTTAGGTCCTGATATCCTGACTATGGTGGTGGGATCAGATATCAGCCGTTACCCTAACACCCCCAGACCTACTTGCCGAGGATATTTGCATAAACGAACACAGTCAGCGATATTAAAGGGCTGGAGAAAAAGGTGGTTTGTGCTGAAACATAATGGCTACCTACACTATTTCAAACATAAGAAGGTAAGGAGAGAGGCTGGTGAGGAAAAGAGCTATATCCTGAACTACAAAGTTCAGCAGTATCATACTCAAATTTGAACGTAATTATCTTGACTTGTAGTATTTACAGAATAATGCTATCGCTAAACATGGTTTCGTATGTGGTACATACAGGATACCTGATGAGTAGTTCTGTATTCTTATATTGTAGTCACAGACATAGACAAAGCCAGGTTTTTATGAATTCACATTTAATATCTTAGTTCTGATCATCAAGAAATATATGAATTGAATAGATTATAGGAGGCTTTCATAAGATTAAGTAATTTCAGACCTAATTCCACCTACTGTTATATTTTTTCTTAAATAGGCATGACCATGACATTTCTCTGTGTGTGTGAATAAGCTATAGACCTGCACAGTGAGGTACTGGGAAGGCTGAGTTTCTTCAGAATAGCATTACTTAGCACTTTTTTCTCTGTCATGAGAACAAGGACATGCATATACTTGGTACGTCTAAGCAAGATGTAAGACTTGAACTTCATTTGAGAGTAGACATCCAAAAAAAGAGTAAAACAGGTGCTTCATGAAGGAATACATTTTACTTGGCTTTATTCTGAGGCTCCATTTTTATATGACATAATTTACAACCCTCTAATTGTATAGTGAATTTTAATGGCTGTAAATCACTGGCCTCATAGTTGTCTTGGTTACAAACTGCTATTTTCTGCTAAATAAGTGAAGAAACAAAGACATCACAGGAAAGTGAGAGGGGAGGGGAAGGGGGAGGGGGAGGGGGAGGGGAGGGGAGGGGGAAGGGAAGGGAAGGGAAGGGAAGGGAAGGGAAGGGAAGGGAAGGGAAGGGAAGGGAAGGGAAGGGAAGGGAAGGGAAGGGAAGGGAAGGGAAGGGAAGGGAAGGGAAGGGAAGGATTCCACCATCTCTCTGGGCAGCCTGTTCCAATGCTTAACAACATTCTTGGTGAAAAAGTTCTTCCTAATATCCAATCAAAACGTCCTGTCAAACGACTTGAACCCATTTCCTCTTGCCATATTGCTCATTACTGGAGAGAAGAAATCAATCCCCCCCTCACTACAACCCGCCTTTCAGGTGATAGATAGTAATCATGTGTCCTCTCAGCCTCCTCCAGGCTAAATAACCCCAGCTCCCTCAGCTGCTCCTCATAAGGCTTTTTCTCCAGATCCTTCACCAGCTTCATTGCCTGTCTCTGGACACATTCCAGCATGTCCTTCTTGTAGTGAGAGGCCCAAAACTGAACACAGTACTTGAGATGAGGTCTCACCAGTGCCAAGTACAAGGGGACAATCACTTCCTTGTTCCTGCTGGCCACACTATTTCTAATACAAGCCAGGATGCCCTTGGCCTCCTTGGTCCCCTGGGCACACTACTGGCTCATATTCAGCCAGCTGTCGATTAACAATCCCAAGACCTTTTCCGCTGGCCAGCTTTCCAGCCACACATCCCCAGTCCTCTAGCATGCCTGAAGTGGTTGTGGCCCAAAGTGCAGGACCTGGCACTTGGCCTTGTTGAACCTCATGCAATTGGCCTCAGCCTGTTCGGGTCCCTCTGAAGAGCCTTCCTACCCTGAAGCAGATCTATCTATCTGCCCAACTTCATGTC
This sequence comes from Colius striatus, assembly GCF_028858725.1. NCBI lineage: Eukaryota > Metazoa > Chordata > Aves > Coliiformes > Coliidae > Colius > Colius striatus. Next base: position 31,947,106 of record NC_084790.1, read on the forward strand.
ATCAGCAAACTGACTGAGGGTGCACTCGATCCCTTCATCCAGATCATTGATCAAGATGTTAAACAAAACAGGCCCCAACACTGAGCCCTGGGGAACACCATTGGTGACCAGCCACCAACTGGATTTAACTCCATTCACTATGACTCTCTGGGCCCGGCCATCCAGCCAGTTCTTCACCCATCTCAGAGTAGGTCCATCCAAGCCATGTGCAGCCAGATTCTCCAGGAGGATGCTGTAGGAGACTTTGTCAAAGACCTTGCTAAAGTCCAGGAAGACCACATTCATAGCCTTTCCCTTGACCTTTAAGTAGGTCACCTTGTCATAGAGGGAGATCAGGTTAAGACCTTGCTAAAGTCCAGGAAGACTACATTCACAGTCTTTCTCTTATCCACTAAGTGAATCATCTTGTCATAGAAGGAGATCGGTGAAACAGGAGTGTTTGCTGCTCAGCACAGTAAAGTGACTGCAAGGTCACCACAAAATGTCCATGTAATCAACTTTATATGAAACCCATAAGATAATAAAAGCAATTTAGCCACAGCAACAGACAATCACCTCAACAGGTTAAAGGAGTTCACACAGATCTCTGAGCTGCATCATCATATCACTTTTAGAACCTGGCAGCTAGTTTGGAAACTTTACAATATGCTGTAGTCTTCAGGATAAAAAATACTGGTATTCCAAGCCCATTAAAAAGAAAGAATATAATTCCTGGGATCTAGGAACAAATGGGCTAATAAGGAATTTTAAAACTCTGAAGCATGCATACCTCTATCATGAGGACATATCTGCTAGAGAACTAATAGTGTTCTAGACTCAAGAGGAAAGCACAAGGATAAAGATAGCATTACAGCCAAAAACATGTTTCCCAAAATTTCTCATAAAATTATCCATCATGTAATGAGTCCAGCTACTTAATTTCTGGGAATAACAAATCCACTAAAAATGACAGCCAAAGGCAGAATTTTCTAATTGCAATTCATCGTTGCTCTCTTGCTAGACAAAACTGGTTAAGACCCCCACATGTGTTACAGGTAATTTTTGTGGGTCAAAGAAGAAGAAAAAAGAAATTATAAGATTAATAGAGTTAACAAAAGATCACATTTGTAACAATGCCCTAACTTCTCTCTGGTTTATGTCTTACCATGTTCTTAGGAATTATTTCCTGTCCCTTTGCCATAAGTAGAACATGGGAGAAGATAGTGAAACAGAAAATCAATCTAACACCTGAAAAGGAAAATAAGAAGTAATATCATTGAGGTTATGATCTAGGAGAAGCTATAAAGATAACTGACTCCAAACTGTATTATCAATGTACCTCATGTGTGAACTTCCTTAGCAGAAATCAGAGACTATTCTAGTCTCTGAGTATTCTAGTCAAATCAGCTCTGTCAGACTCTTACATTGCATGTGTCATTTATTCTATTCCTGCCTCCAATTTCCTCAGATAAGAATGATGTGGAACAATACTAATTAGGATTAAATGTCTAAAGAGTATGAGTTTACTACCAGCATTCTGTGTGGACTCAACGCAGGAAAGTCAAAATAAGAAACCAACAGGAAGGAAACATGAGCAGTTAAATTGGAATGAGTAGTTAAGCTAGAAATGGCTGCCTGACAGAAGCAAAAGAGCATGCTTTAGAGATTCAGATTTAGCAAGAGACTGAACAGTGAACACGAAGCAAATTCACTTTCACCTGTAGCTGAAACCTCAGAGAAATGGCCTTCATGATAGTCCTTGGTTGTAATGCTCTGAAACATGCTGAAAGAAAACTGTAAGACATAGTCTTGAGAAGTACTCTCATTGAACACAGTGAGTAGCAGCAGTGAAGAGAAGGGATGTGCTTTTTGTCAGTCTTCATTCTGATTCTATATCATAATGTCTATTTAAAAAATAATTAATATTTACTTTTCTTAGACTCACAAGTGTAATGCCTCTAGGAAGCCCTCAGGCATAGTGGAAGTGACTAAGGCAGTTTCTCAAAGGTGAGGTGATAGCAGTGGGAACATAGATGTTCGTTTCTTAACATTCAAAAGGAATTCAGTCGCAGCCTAGTAAACAGCTATTACATTACCGAAACAATCTGACATTAGGTCATATTCCATGATGAAGGCAGTCTATTTCAATAGCTCAATGTGATCTGTCTCCTGTGTTTATCACACTTTACTGAAGCCAGCACACTGACAATTAAGTATTGCTCAGATAATTACACAGTGCTATTTACATTGAAAAGAGTCCATAACCTTTGCTTTTTCTCAACAGCAGGATGCTGAATATTGTTTAATTAGAGTGTGAAGGAAATTGCTGTTCCTTAGTTGTTTTTATTGGGATATGTTTGCGTTTGTAAATGATTCCTTTCTGAAATAAGGCACTCTCTTCAGAACACCTAGCAGCTGTATTGTAATTCTATATTTCTTTGTATTCCAAATAACTTTCAACAGCACCATTTACACATTGAATATAAGTAGTCTTCCGTTTACCATTTATTCACATCAGGATATATCCCCTTGCACCTAGTACTCACAGAGGATGTGAAAGCCTTCCCTAAACAGAAAGGAAATTTAAATGCAGACTTAAATGGGCCCTTTTCTTTCTACAGCTCTCTTCTGTGTGCATGAGAACAGGGCACTTTACAGAAAATGTATTTACAAAAATTTTGTAACTCAGACACTGCAGTACACACTTCTGGTTGGTTGTGTGCACACTTAAGACTGTTCACAGTAGAATGGAATTGAGAGGAAAAAGATGCTTTCAAATTACTTTAATTTCTGTGGTATATATAGGGTCCAATTATTATACCAAGACAGAAATCCCTTCTCTGACATGTGGACTCTTAACATTATTTCAATCTATGATAAACATTCAGTCTTTCATTCTCTGGAGCAAGCCTGTGTATCATTGCTAAGCCTAAGCACTTTATATAAAAGGCTTAGCTATAAATAGGTTTAGGTCTAAGCCATTGCTCATAAAGATACCACTTCTGTTTGGTCTTCATTCTTGCTAAGAGCTTTATTATCATCGTCTGAGAGCTGACACGTTACTTAAAGCTTGTATACAATCTGATTTCTTCTGTAAATTTTCCATGACTCCTAGGGTTCCAGGATATATTTTTCCATTTATATTTAAGAAGTTGCTGGATCCATGGTTTCCAATACTTTCATGTAGTTCTATTAATAAATGAGAAAAATGTTGTTTGATTTGATTCGCAAGTTAATTTTGTCCTACTAAGAAATTGCATAATATGAGACAGAGACAGAGTCATAATGAGATACATTATTTGACCGGATTCAAATAATTCAAAATGTTAACTCACTCATTAGTTCTTCCTGTGAGGCTTGGAACTACAAACTATTCTTTAAATTTTGTGCAATTAATTCCAGTAACCTACTTAACCTCAACAAAATAATCAAGTGGAATATGAAGATTAATCATATCATGAGACCATCTGATTTTACTTTGTCTGAGAGCCAATAGTTAGGTGTAGTATAATTAGGTTCTTCAAATCAGAGAAGCTATTACATCATTTTCCTCTGTTGTCTTCCTCTTTAGTATGTTTCTACTCAGTCTAGTTTAGATAAATTATTTAAAGCAAAATAAAGTCTAGAGCTCTCTGTTCGCTATTCCAGTCCTCTCTTCAGGGGGAAAGAAGAAAACCAGAAAAGTTTTAGTCTTTCCTCTGCATCAATATGCCTAGCTCAAAGGAAATGCAAACAGACATTGGGTATAATTTCCTAAATACCAAAACAATGAGCCTGTCACAAAGCACAGTGATTCAGAGATATTACTAAGTGAGCAGGGAGACCATATCTCTGAGAGAAATTGGTCAGAGAAAAAAGAAAATAACAAATGGAGAACACTGCATGCATGAGTGCCAGGAAGGGTCTTGGCGATGTCAGCTGTGATGGAGAAAGTGAGACAAATAAGAAGAAGGGAAGGAAGGAAGGAAGGAAGGAAGGAAGGAAGGAAGGAAGGAAGGAAGGAAGGAAGGAAGGAAGGAAGGAAGGAAAGGAGGAAAGAAGGAAAGCAAGAAAGCAAGAAAGAAAATGTAATCTTTCTGTCTCATTTACAAGTTATGTAGTTTAAGAACACAGGTGCACATCCAGGAAAACATTTTTGAAAGATAGTCTAGAATTCAGTCACGCCATTACGGACTTGAGACCAAACTGAACCAGTGACCAAGGGGCTTACATTTTACAATGCCAGTCTTCTGAGCTAACCAGTCTTTCATTTCTGCTTTCTAGCACTACTCAGTTTTCACATAGTGTTTTAGATTTTTTTCTATTATTTCGTCTGAGATTTGATCTTATTTTCTGTAACATTACTTCCATTTCTCTAGTACTTGCAGTGCCTAGTATACTTTAATCTCTTTTCATAGTTCTTCATGTTGTTGATTTTTCTTTCACTGCAAATAGCATGAAATGTTTAGATATATTTTCAGCTTCTTCCTTCTAACAGAAAAAGACACTTAAGTAGAGTAGCAAATATAACTCTATTCAAACACAATTCTTTGAACACTGGGAATTAGTCAATGAATGCTGTGAATGTCATTTATTTTTGGAAAGTATTTACACCAAATTAAATAGGGCTGGTATGTGAACCCCCCGGGCTATGTACAATACCTTAATGATTATTTCATACAATAAAGGAAGGAATTGTCTGCATTTCTATTCTTTTTTTCTCCTTTATTTCAGTCTCTCTTCAGTCTCTCACACATTTAATATTGCAAGGTTTTGACAGAAACATTTCCCTTGTAAGTCAGGTCTTCTTAAGAAAACTAGCAGCAAGGAAAAGTTTACTTCAGATTTTTCTATTATTCTTTGAATAGTATTTATCAAAGCAGCATACACTTTTCACCTTCTATCCAGAGGACTCCTTCCATGTTAGGTATAGCAGACTGACAAGAATCCATGAAATAGCTGACAGCGGCCTTGAGAGAAAAAAATCTATTTTACTTAAATGCAGAATAGAACAGAAGTAAATAAAATCTGAGTTAGTTCATTTAAAATATGTATGATACATATCATCAACTCAAACAGCATCACATAGTTATATTAGGTTCCATTGTCAGGGGGTTACTTTCCAGACACAGACATAAGTCATGACTTTTATAGGGTTTTTTTTTCAGCAATATACTTTTGGGATTTTTTGTAACAAAAGGATATGTGGCAGAGGAATGCTCTCAAGATATTCATGAAAGCCACACAAGTGAAAAGAAATGCCCCATATACTTGGCCTATCAAAATTAGCAGAGCATGGCTGCCTGTTAGTCAATGAAGGAAATTTGATCTCACTTTGAATCACAGAATCACAGAATATTATGATTGGAAGGAACCTCTAGAGATCATCTAGTCCAAAACCCCTACTAAAGTAGGTTCACCTAGATCAGGTTGCACATGGACATATCCCTCAAATCTTATTGTTTTCGTAGATGTAGTCATTTGAAATGGAGTGAACAGAAATCATTCTTGATGCCACAGACCTCTATCTGCACTCATTCTAGACAGCACAGAAAGCATTTAGGAAAGGAGTTTATAGGGATATGCAATAATAGTGACCACAAAACTATTTGAATATCTGCAGTAACTGTTGCCTTCAGGCTAGGACAGTTGGCAGAACTCAGACTATGGACAGAATCCTGCTGAACAATACTTCATCAGCCAAGCACTTACTGTTGTTTACACTAGGAATGAGATTTGGAGCCTGAATGCATACTTTTGTTATGCTGTCTTTGCAATGTAGTTTTACGTCTGAGGCATTGTAAGTAAAACAGATCGCACAGCACTTTCAGGATTGTTTTCATCTTCTGTCATGACTTTAGTTTTACATTTAAAAAAAAAAAAGAAATAACAAGAAAATAAGTGAGAAGAATAATCTAGGAAAAACATTTGTGAATGTTCATTTACACTATTTTTCAGTTCCTATAGAAAATTTGTGTATAAGAAAGGGATCATTACCTGTACCAGTGAGCAAACAAGCAAGTATTTAACTATCTAATACCCACAGGTACATATTTTGTTCATGAAAGGATATGCATAGTAATGATACTGGTAACTTTATTCTATGAGACTCCACCATCTGTCTGTTTTGCAAATGGCACTACCACTCTTCATATGTCTCAGCATTAACTCATGTTTTCCATTTTATTTCTGCCAAATTTTATGCAATCCTTAGAGCTCCAGTCATAGCTCTTCAAAATAAGGGGGCTAATAATATTGTTTAAATCACAGCTAGAATTCAGTGTCCAGATGTGTTTACCTTCATTCTGACTTAAGACATGTACTTGAGGGGAACTGGGCTGGGAAAGTGAGTGGAGGAACAATTTCACCTACCTACTTACAGTAAGAAGCTTTATGACTTCTTATAACTAACCACGGAGAAAGATATTGACAATGCCCTTCAGTTTCAAAGAGCTTTAACTCAATTGGGATCAATACAAAAGGTTTTGAAATGTTTTCCATTTAAAGTTGTCTGAAATGAATGGAAAGAGTTATAAACATAATGATATTTAAGGCAACTTTGCAAAGGAATTTAAATCCAGCCTTTTAAATTATGTCCACTCTTTTCTGAATGTAAGACTTTGTTCCCTCTGTCTGCACATATGAGATTTTCAACATAAACCCAGACTGCAAGCATCACTGCTTAGTGAAGAGACCCATGATTCTAAATTCTTCCGTGCACGTTGAAAATGTCTCTCTCACTTGTCTGCACTTTTGAAAGTGGGAATATTTATGAATACCTAGTGAGGTTTCACATGGAGATACTACTTCTAATGAACCAAAAACAATTAAGAGAGCAAAAATAGAGATGCCAATTTAGAGGATGTTTTGCTAGTCTATGTTTTGTGACTGTGCTGGGGCTATTAATAATTAAACCTATGTTTCAAAAGTATAAAAGCTTATTACCAGCTTCTACACTTTTGAATATTCCCTGAGTTTATCCTCATCTCACAGGAAATGTTTCATATTGGTTCTGAACTTTGGTAATCTTTCACTCTGCAGGACGAAGGCAAGTGCAGACCCCTAGAAGTAACAAAGCTAGAAGGAGCAGAAATTGGTGTAGACACTAGTCTGGGTAAACCATTTGTTTTTAAGTGCATACCTCAAATTGGAAACAGGATTTTCTACTTCTGTGCAACTTCCAATCAAGAAATGAAGAGGTAAGTGATCTTCCATTTTATGGAGCTAGTTTTGTTATTTGAGTTTGGGAAGAGGTAGTCTCAATTTTTGGATGATGTTCACAATACTTGTCTTAATCAATAGGAAAACAAACAAACAAAAAACAAACAAACAAAACCCAAACAAGCAATCTGTGAGCTAGTTATGGGAAGATGTTGTTTCTAACTTTCATTTCCAGAAGTTTCAAAAATTATTTTTCAGCTTCATAGGTTTCCTTGTGAGAATATTTTTTTCCTAAAGTTTGTAGTATTCATGTTTTGTTCAATATCCCCTTTAATTCTTGATTTATCTCCAGAAAAAAATCTTGACCCATCTTCTCATGCACTCTCTCTGCACTGTCATATCAAATGGAAGTACAAAACTTCTTCTGGATGTAAACCTCCTTACCAGTCATCTCACATGAACAATCCTTTTTCTGCCCAACAAGGACAGTGCCATCTTCCGTTTCCTTTTCTTTCCTATTATCATCTTAGTATTTTAAAATGCAAGTATGCCACAAAAGCATATTGATTCTGGTAAGAAGGAATGAGCTTGGAGTTTGACTTTAAAAATATTCTTTTTACATTTCCCAAAGACTATAGCTGGTAAAACAGACTAAAATGACCCAAAACACAAGTAAATTTTTGGGTTTTAATTTCAAAATGTATTAAAATCTGATCTTATTTCCCCCTTGTGAATTATCAAAAATATAAATCTATGAAGTAGGATGACACTTGGTATTCATCCAGTCATCTTTTTATAACATCTTGCTACTTAACACAGAACCCACCATTGTAATATCACAACACTTTCCACCTCCAAATTCTATACCATCTGCAGTGCAAAAATTATAACTTTGTCAAAAAAAAATATTTTTAGTCTCCAACTTCTGGATTCTTTACGTTTCCCACAAATTCCTTATATACTTTATAACAAAGATACAAGAACAGTGATTGATTAGCCTGACATGTTGTTTGCAACATTGCCTTCATTTTTAGCATGTGTTACACAGCAAGCTTTGAGACATTTTTCTGAGAGTTAACAATGTTTATTTAGATTTAAGCCATTACTTTCCATGTTATCTGTAGCAGTGAAAGTTGAAAGAGGCAGTGAAGCACATATATTCTGTTCTACCAAAGTAAGCTATACTCATTTTTTGTTGTATTATAGGTGGCTAGAGGCTATGGATAAAGCAGTGCATCCTGTCCATCAGGTAATTATTTATTTATATGAGAAGCATGTATATAGCAGATTGTGCAGAAAACTGAGAAAAAGTAGATGTATTGGTATATGCTGAAGTGCAGACAGCAGCATGACAGCTGTATGCTTTTGTTTTGGGCTGCTGGGACATGAATCTGCTCCAATATAAAAACCATATACAGACATCATTGTGACTCTGCAAATACGCTGTGCTTTCATATGGTGGAATGAATCAAAATGCTTCCTCTCCAGAGATCAGCAGCTTTAAGCTGGTTCAGAAACATAATCTAAAATAAGGGTAGTGGGAAGGGGAGAGAAGACTCTGACAACCACCTATTGTGCCCTAAGTAATTCCATTTGGAGTACGGGGAGAGATGGGCTGTATAATATTAAGTATTCTGTGCAGCTTGGTTGCAAGTCACCTTCTTTTTCTGACAGAATATTGGGGAGGGGGAAGTTCTTTTCTGAATTTTCAGAGACAAAAAAAAAGAAGTTAGCCGATCAAGTTTGACTTCTATCATTATACAGCTATGTTTTCTGCTGGACCCTGTGGCTGGGAGAAACATAGACATAACTGATGACCTTGCTCAGCCCTGACCTTTGAACTGGGAACTGCAAAGCTAATTTTAGTACTTCTAAGGTTGGACTCACAAGGACCAAAGCCACTTTAGCTTGTCCTTTCCTGGCACCATGATTATTATTCTTGCCACCTATAGATAGATCTTTATAAAAATATGCCACTGATCTGGAAAAACCTTTTGTTAAAAAGGTCTAGCTACTGAAGCAGCTTGGGTTTTACTAGAGAGAATGCGAGGCTTAAATGCAGAATAAGTATCAAAGTCTACTTTTTTGCAGATGAAATAAAATCATCAATAAAAATTAAGAAAATTGCACAGTACAATCTATAACCTGCGTTAATGCAGTGGGGGGAAAAAAAATTACTTCTCTCAACTTGGGCCACATGACTGACTCCTTCAGCAGTGTGCTTTACTGATGGGTTTCTGAACAGTGAATGGTGGTGTTTATTGTTACTTTAGTTCCTTTTCCTTTTAATTAAAATTGATCAAACATATATTTCTTTTGTCTTCAGCTTTCATATAAAATTCTACATGCAAAACCAAATTTGTATCCAACTACTTTCCACTTAACAGTGTTTCTTAAAAGAATACCAAGGAATCCACATACTTGAAAACAGCAAAAATAAATCAAACCATTTCAAATCGTCACCCTAGCCAAAAGAAACAAAACATAACCTGAGCTAAAAAAGAAGGATAAAAGCACACATACACAAAAGAAAACACATCAAAGGAGTCTTTCTTTAGTGTAGCATGCTAAAATAACTTGTTGGATAAAAAGTTCTGAGATCATATATATAGAAAGATCTCTCACGCATTCACCCATTATCAATGTAGTAAGTTGGCTCCTTACTGTGCTCTGCATCTTGATTTGCCTGTTTTGTCTTATTTTTTCAAGTTTTGTCTTTGAGCAAGCTATTCCTTTTCTGGAAGAAATATTCCATTTAATCTGGAACTTTCATTGTCTAGCCTCTGTTCTTAATGAACACTGTTAACTGTTCCTTTCTTCTAACTGGACTTTCTACTCATTTGAATAGAAAAAGCTTATATTGTCCCTTTTTGTTGTCCGCTACTGACTTTTTGCAATAGTGTATTGCAGTAGGGCTCACAACACAATGATTTAACAGACCGCTATACTGGCACAATGTCATCAAAATGAATGTACAAAGATAACAATTTTATTAATACACCTAGCATTACAGAAGTACTCTTCTGCACTTTGCTGCAGTAAGTCTGAGCCAATTTCCCATTCATAACAAGGAATACAACCAGCTATATAGTGCTGGGTCAGTTTTCTGTCATTGCCTTGTCAAGGCAACTAAAGAAATGCAAATAAATGCAAAAGAAAACCCTGTGGAAACAGGATGCTATTGATACTGTACACATTGTGCTCATGGATTTCAAAAGACAATGACCCTGGCTGATGTAGGATTTGAAATATGTATTGCAGATAAGTAAAACACACTAAGAGAGGCTGAGTTCCTAACACCTTTCACATTTAAAGGAAAAGAAGAAATGCTTTAATGTCACATTAGACAACTTGGTCTTAGTAAACAACAGTTTATTTTCTCCTAATTTTCTTTTTTTGTTCTCTTATCCTACAAATAATCTATACAACAGCAGTGTTTTGTAGATTGAGCAAAATAGATGCAGAAAAGACAAGTTATTACTGTAAGGAGGAAGTAGATCACTATTTGCAGTTGAATACAGGCATTTTCAGTTGTGTTGTAGGCACTGGGAAGATCTCCATCTGTAACGCGAGAGGTGGAGAGTAGAGAAGAAGAGGGCATGGGGTGGAGTGAAAGGAGGTGTTTGTGTTAGCAGATAAAAGCACATGGCGCAAGCAATAAGCTGGAATAAAGGATCATCCATACTGAGTATGCAGTGATCTTGTCCCCTCAGCAGTCCGTGAGCTGAGTGATCCATGTGGGTGGCCTGATGATGTTGTCCGTAGTGGCAACACAATTGTGTTTTCAGCATTGACTTTCCAAATTATGTTCACAGCAAAACCTAACTTCCCTGCAGGAAACTAGAGCTTGTATCTTTTCCTACTGAAGGTCCTCCTTAATTTCTTACCAGAACTTTTCTTCACATGCTTACTTTACAGAACCATGTGTGGGTAGATGTCACACTGCATAACACTACACTTCCACCCTTGGCTATCAAAAACCCAGAGTGTCTGGGACTTCTCCACCAGCTGGACAGAAGCAAAGATGTCTGGATGCAACACTACTGCATTCTGAAAGATGGCTGTTTATACTTTTATGCTACTCTCAGGTCTACACCTGCCCAAGGTAGGGAATTAATTGTTAAAGCAGAAATGTCTTACTGCAGTTTCTAAATAGAACTTCTATTGTTAATGAGTTTCTCATCAGCAAAGTCTACTCTGTTCTGTGAGGGTAAGTGAAGGAAGATCAGTCTCAGTCTCTTTTCATAAAATTGCTGTCTTCCATCTTCTTTCCTTTTCCACCCACAGTTTAAATATTTCTTTCTGAAATGGAGCTAGTCAGGATCTATCTGAATTATCTCAGTAGCAAGTATCAGCAACAAAATCCACCATTCCAAAGCACTTCATAGTGGCTTGAGCAAGTTCCCCTGATGGAAGTCTGCTGAAAGCTGTTGACTCTTACATATTAGGTAGCATCCTCAGAGGGAGTGATATCATAAACTTAGACTGGTTTCTCAGTTTCTAGACTGCCACTAGCAGCTTTTCACATGGCCTTGGCAAATTTAGTCTGTCCATCAAGAGACAGAACTTCCATACTGCAGCACAGGCTGGTGTTCCAGGGCCATCTAGCAGCAATGGTCATAACAAGAGAGAACGGCTTACCACTCTGAAAGCAGCACCATGAAACTGCCAGGATCAACTGCAAGCAGAGGAGCTGAGTTTCAGGCACTGAGGATTGCCTGCAAGCATGACTTTATGAAAGTCAGTATTAAAAAAAGGAAAGGAGATATGTAAGGACGTGCAATTGTGCTCTCCCTGTGGTAAGGAAGCTGACAGAGGAATCTGAAGGAAAATGCTGTAGTATTTTTGCATACCAATCTGCCTTCAAATCAAAAGGGAAAGGTCTTCTCTTATGGTTTATGCTGTTTGTCACAGGACTGGGCAAGAAGCGTTCCACTTTATAATCTACGCCATTTACACAGCACCTCACCTGCCATATGGAATTGAAGTAGAGAAGCTATACATATGAAATGACCAGTGATTTCCTCTCCACATGAAACTGTAGCTTGTCAAGAGTGAAACAATGAGTTAGCATAAAGGAAAAAAATATTTATTATGTCTTTATGACACAACCAAGCCTATGCTCTTACTGCTAAATATGTCACTCTGGTGTATCCTACACATACACATGCAAATTCTTGTATTAGGTAGCATTGTTATGGCAGCTATTGGTTTTTTTCCAATTTCACTACAGATTCTCACTCCTGCAAGTCATTCTCAATGCTATAGCATTAATTTGATGTTCTTGCCACTAAATGTGAGACCAAAAGAAAAATTTAGACTCCAAAGATAATAACAGAACATTCAGCTGCAGTTAACCAGCTCCTTGGGTTTTTTTGATCTATTCACCATGCATATATAAAGTGAACAAATACTTTGTTGTAGTGAAGTGAGGTCTAGGGGAAGAAAAGAAAGACAAAAAGCAAACAAACAAACAGAAACAACTAAAATGAATATGTCTTGAAGACCAAATTCTGCCTAGTGCCTTTCCTGCATAGCTGGTTAGCGTGGCCTGCAATTACGTTCCAATTACTAATGCTGACTCTAGGGGTTTTTTTAACATTGAAATTCACATCCCTTTAGTTTTTAAAGGAAAGAACATTAAAAGCTAGAAAACAAATATTTTGATACTCCGTATTTCAGGAAAAGGTAAATAAAACTGTACTAATGATTATTTGCCAGACATGAAGCATGTTTTATGCTATTTCCAAATTAATTTTCAGAAAAAAAACCAACTGGACTTTCACATTTTTAAATATTTTATATGGAGATTCTGTACAACTCTGTCAAAACACCCAACACATCTGAAAATCCAACTTGCAGGAATTGTTGGTATGCTTGTAATTAGCTGTTATTTTATAAATAGTATCTAAAATATACATGATGCATGCTATTTTATTCTATTCAGGTGGCCTTTACCTACAGGGATATATTGTGAGTGAACAGTCTTTGGGCTCCAAGAGATCTGTAATTGAACTTAAACCTCCATCTGAAGAATTTAAAACTTTCTACTTATGTGCAGAAAATGTAGATGAAAACAAAAGGTAAACAAAACTTTTCTTCTTTTTTTTTTTTTCTTACATTTATTTGCCAAACTTTAGGAAAGCGGGAACACTGTTGCTTGGGAAGATCTAGTAACAACTTTTCATTCTGTTTTCACTTTTTTCCCTAGATTTCCCTTCAGTTGTAGCTATAGTCAAACTGCATTACAATATGCTAGCACATGTTCTACCATTGTCAGTGCTGGAATGACAGCATGGCTAGCTTGCAAAGGTTCAGAAAGAAATGTGATATGTGAGTGGTTAAACAGAACAGAAAAGCTATGGTACCTCTCACTAGAGATAATGGAAAGTATGTCCTTCTCATTCCCAGGAATTATTTACCTTCAACGACAACCCTTAGAATTAAAAAAGTTGGCCTATGAAGTCATATTTTTAAGGAAATTCTCTTATTCCAGCCAAATTCCATGCCTGTCAGTGGGACTTCTTGTCTAAAGAATTACTTGATTACTACTAATTACTTGCTTTGGGGTTTAATTTAATGAATGAGGGACAAAGCTTTTTGGTATGTTGGAAATTGGTGTTAGTCAATTTAGTCAACTAGTCATCTCCTCCATCTCTGGCCTCTCTTCAAGCCGCTTGCTATCAGCATACATAGTAACACAGCTGCACATACATCATTTATAAAAGGCATGTTTCAAAGAATAAAAAATGCATGCATTACACTTGTTTGTGGATTGTTGGACTTTTATTTCTTCCAGGTGGATTACAGCTTTGAAAGCATCAATTAATAAATGGTTACCCCTACACCAGGCAATCCAAGATTTCATGAACAGACCACTGGAAGAGACAAGAATGTGAGAAGAAAGCTTACTTTTTACCCGCAATTTAATTCCATTAAAAATTCCATGCTATGTCTTATGATTCATCTCAAAAGATGTTCTAGCTGCAACTAATCTTTAGCATTGCTATATATTCACAACTTTGTATTAGTAAATAAACCTAAAGCAATGTTGCCTTCTTTGTGACTGTCTGTATTTTGTGTTTCTTACTTGAATTCAGACCACGATTAAAGTCTTACTTACATCAATGAACTGATATCAACAATTATCTGATGCTGACAAAAGAGAAAGCACTGTATTTCAACATATATTTTGTACCCTCTGATGTTTTATCTGCACCTCTTTATTGTTGCAAATCTTTGCAAAGACTGCTGCTTTTCCATCCAAGTTTCACATGCAGGTCATACATACATTTGGGCCAAGCTGCGCTACCTGAAAAGCTAGCAGCTGCAAACTGTTACAGTACACATGGAAAATGGAATAAATTTGTATGATATGTATGATTAACAGCCCCAGGGCACACAGCATTTCCTCTTATGAAAGATGCTCCAGTCCTGTGATGATCTTTGTGGCCCTGTGCTGGACTCTCTCCAGATGTTCTCTGTCTCTCTTGAGCTGAGGAGCCCAGAACTGAACACAGGACTCCAGATGAGGCCTCACCAGGGCAGAGTAGAGGGGGAGAAGAACCTCCCTCCACCTGCTGGCCACACTCTTAATGCATCCCAGGATGCCATTGGCCTTCCTGGCCATGCGGGCACATTGCCGGCTCATGGTTAGTTTATTATCAATCAGGACTCCCAGGTCTCTCTCTGCAGAGCTGCTCTTCAGCAGTTTGGCCCCCCCAGCCTGTACTGGTGCGTGGGGTTGTTCCTTCCCAGATGCAGGACTCTGCACTTGTCCTTGTTGAACCTCATGAGATTCCTCTCTGCTCAACTCTCCAGCTGGTCAAGATCCCACTGAACGGCAGCACAGCCTTCTGGGGAATCAGCCAGTCCTCCCAGTTTGGTGTCATCAGCCAACTTGCTGAGGGGACACTGTGTCCCCTCATCCAGGTCATAGATGAAGATGTTGAACAAGACTGGCCCCAGAATTGACCCCTGTGGAACCCCACTGGCCATGGGCCTTCAACTCAACTCTGTGCCATTGACCACCACCCTCAGGGTTCTATCATTCAGCCAGTTCTTGATCCACCTCATCATCCATTCAATCAACCCACACTGCCTGAGCTTTCCTATGAGGGTGTCATAGGAAAAGGAGATGGTGTCAGCAGCCTTGCCGACGTCAAGGTAGATGACATCTGCTTTCCTCCTCTCATCTTGTCGGCCAGTAATGCCCTCATATAGAAGGCTATCATGTTTGTCAAGTAGGATTTCCCCTTTGTGAATAACACTTCAAAGGAAGCTGTTAAACAGTTCAAGTTTGCTGCAGTGATTTGAGAATGTTTAGTTAAACAGTGTAAGCCATTTTCTGAAAATAAACATCCAACCCCAAATATGCTAACATGCTTGCTTTGTATAAATCTGTGCTCTGAGGTGAAATGTATAACCATATTTGCAAATAAACAGTCATTACAGTCATAGTCTACATTTACTGCTAATATTTTGAATTTTTGTGTTCAGAAATTAAATTTACATTTCTGCTACAACTGAAAACAAGTAACAAAGTAAGCATACTTCTTTTTCTTACTCTCTTCCACATTGGAGAAAATAAAACTTATGGGTAAAGTTCAAACACTCTTAACTCAGGACTGGGAACATTTCCTAAGGAACCGTTATCCAATTCAAAATTGCAGCTCACAGTTAGGAAGCAGAAAATCAAAACATAGGTAAAACAAATTCAAACAAATGTGTGTCCCACTTAAAACATGAATAACTAAACCAACCAAAGAAAAAAAACCCAATCCATATATTTAAATAAGCAGGGTGCAGTTGATGAGAGGATTGGTCACCTCAGGAGACTCAGTTGTTCTTTCAATTAACCCAAGGGATAATCTCCAAGTGCTGATTTGCTGAGGTGATAATTTGTCACTAGAAACACTGAGAAGAAAGGTCTGCTCTTGAAGAGATTTAAAAACATATCCTGACATTCAGATAACAGCTTTGTACAGCTGAATAGCTGTTGTATGTCCTTTGTTACAGGATGGTATGCAGTCCTCATAGAAAGATTACTTCGACATCATGAAACTTGTTTTAAACGGGAAATTCCAGCACTTGTTATCAGCTACTGTCAGGAGCACCATTTTTTTAACCTTTCTCTCTTTAAATTTCTTGCTTTCCAATTGGTAAAATGAAGTAGGTACTCTACTGTAGAAGGGCTATTAAACAGAACAATATTATTTTCATGTTCATATAGCAATGACATAATATACTTTTCTATTTTTATCAGCAAGAATCTTGAGCTGTGGAGGTCTTTATTACATATTATTATGTGTGTCAATAGTGACCACAATATGCTAAATCTTTCACAGCAATATGATAACCTATAAATGCTACTCAGTGTTGCCTTCATAGAGGTAAACTGAGGGTGATCCATAAAGAATAGCCAAGTAAGAAAAGCAGAGATTTCTCAGCTCAGATGGTAAAATCCATGTAAAGTTGTGAAAGTGCCTATCGACCTACACCACCCAGCAGTTGCCATGCTGAGCCTCAAGGCTGCTCCAGACCAGCTAGCTTGCTTCAATACCCAGAACAGCATAGCCAGGCTAGAGCAGTGGTGTGGCTAGCCTACTTGGCGAGAGACCCACCCAAGTGCATCTCAATGGTGATGTGTTGCGCATGCAGACTTTACACTAAATCTAATGATGCAAGGCTGAGCTGAGGCTTGACTGTCTGGGAGCTCCAAGTCTTTGCTGATACAGAATGAAAGCAGATGCCAATTGCTACCACAACAGTGCCCTGCCAGCGATACTGCACTAAGACTCTGATTCCCACTTATAAGCTGGTTCATCAGCTGGAGAGCCAAGACATACATGATCAGCAAGACTTGATCACCATTTAACAGATCCATGTGGCCAAATCCTTCTGAAAGATGTTTTTGCTATAAAACAAAGTTCAAGTCAAAGGACCCACATAGGGAATTCACTTTTTAGGAATAAAATGGCAAGGTGGGCATCATCACATCCCAATGGATGCGATCAACAAAATCACAGTTATGTCTCTGCTGACTGGTAAAAAGGAAACATGAGCATTCCTAGGTGTGGGTTTTTAGAGACTATATATTCCAAATTACAATCTCATTGTAAGCCCTCTCGATCAAGAGACTTGGAAGAAGAACAAATTTAAATGGAGCTCAGAGCAATGAAAAGTCTTTGAACAATTGAACAAGAGATAGTTCCTGTAATAGTGCTTGGGCCAGTCCAGACAGGACCAGATATTAAAAATGTGCTCTACACTGCAGCCAGAGAGAATGGTCCTACCTGGACCTTCTGGCAGAAAGCACCTGGAGAGACTTGAGGACAACCCCTCAGGTTTTGGAGTTGGGGATACAGAGAATCAGAAGCCTCAGAAGAAGATACTGGCAACATATGAAGGAGTCTGAGCTGTCTTGGAAGTGGCTGGTACTGAAATGCAGCTCCTCTTAGCATCCCAGCTGTTCAGCTGTATGTTCAAAGACGAAGTAATCATCTTGCAACTGAACACGTCATGCACCCATTATTACATGAAGTAAGTGGACTGCACTGATCACACAATGGACTGAAATATGAAACTGCAGTCACACAGGAATTTTACAGGTGGTCACAAACTGGCCAGAAGGTAAAGATTTTGGAATGTCTGTAGCAGAAGAGGTGATGTGCTGAAGATAATAACTGTGTAATAAACTACCAGAAAATGAGAGATGATATGTACTGGTCACTGATGGGAAAGTATTGGAGGTGGAAGGTGGCTGAAACTTAGTGTAAAAGTGTTGCATATAGATGCTGACATACCCAAGAGTTGGGCCACTGAAGATCATCAACATAACCAGTAGCTGAAGCAGGCTACTCAGATTGAAGTGGCTCAGGTAGATCTGGACTGCCAATATAAAGGTGAATTCCTCATGGCTCAGTGGACTCATGGCACTTCAGGCTATCAAGGAAGAAAATCCCACATATATATGGGCTTGTAATCAAAGGATGAACCTGACAATGGACACTCTCTTATAGATTATCCATGAGTGCAAGACTGTCATGGTTTGACATGACAGCCTTTTCTGGTAAGGTGGAAGAGGCTATAAAGATGGCTCCTGTAAATAGTTGCTCAAACCTCCCCCCAGCTCTGAGCCAGACCCACTTCTGGGGCTGAGCCAATTAGACACCTCCATGATCACCTTTTAAGAAGCCAGAAGAGAAGGCTTCTTCCTCCTTCTTCCTGTTTCTTTCTTCTTCTGGCTGGTGGTGGTGCAAGGAGTAGGAACAGTGAGAGAAACAACCATGCGGACTCCAAGGTTGGTGGGGAAAGAGAGGAGGAGGTGTGCTGGAGCAGACACTCCCCTGCATTCTATGGAGAGAACTGGTGAAGCTGAGATTTATTTTCATTTCATTTCCCATCAGCAGTAGAGACTCATTTTGATAATGACCCTGTATCAGGGGCAGAGACTCATTTTGCTAAAGCTGGCTCTGGAGCAGGGGCAGGAATTCACTTCATTAAAGGCCCCGAGTCAGAGACAGTGACTACAGCTGGAGTAGGCTATGTCTCATGGGAGGCACCCAATCACTTCATCACAGACCCTGAGCCAGGGTCAGTGATTCTTTTCATTAAAACTGTGGCTGGAAGAGGCCATGTCCTTAGGAAGGGACCCTTTATCACTGTGGTCGGAGCAGACCATGTCCCAATGAAGGGACCCAATATTTACAGAAGCTGTAACTGTGGGGAGGAACCCTCAACAAAGCAGCTCATTAAACTTATGCCCAGAAGAGGCCATGTCCCAAGGGAGGGACCCTCTAACTGCAGAAAGTGCAACTGTGGCAAAGAATCCACGCCAGAGATAGTCACCAAGGGCTGCGTCCCATGTATCAGCAGAAGCCACAGCTATTGGGAACAACCCACACCAGAGAAGTTCATTAAGGACTGTGTCTCGGGGGAGGAACCCTGTGTTGGAGCAGTGGAACAATGCTAGGAGTTGTCCTCATCTGAGAAGAGAGAAGCAGCAGAGCCCATCTGTGAGAGACTGACCACATTCCCCACTCCCTGCCCCCCTGAGCCATTGATGGGGAAGGAAGTAGAGATATCGGGAGCAGTGAGCTGGGCCCAGGAAGAAAGGAGGGATGGGGGAGGGAGATCTTAAAGTGCTGGTTGTAATTTTCTCATCATCCTACTCCCTTTTTGCTTTTATCCCGTTCTGTTTCTTGTAGAATAAACTTTCCTACTTTCCTCTCTAAGTCGAGTACTGGAGTCTGTTTTGCCCAGAACTGTAATTGGCAGCAAGCCCTCCCTGCCCTTGTCTTAATCCACAACAACCTTGCTTGTCTTTTTACTCCCATTTTGCTTGGGCCTCTGCCATCCTAACGACGGTTGGGGTGAATGGGGGCAACAAGTGAGAGACTGTCGTGGTACTGCTGTGCTAGCTGGGCCAAACCATGACAGAAACATGTGCTACAATCAAACAAGCCAAGTGGTTGAAGCCTCTGTGGTATGGAGGACAATGGTTGAAACATAAATACAGAGATGCACGGCAGATTGACTATATCACAGTCCCACAGACTTGCCAAGGCAAGTGCCATGTGGGTGGTGGAAACGGTGGATGATTGGAAACACATATCATGTCCCATTCCACTGTCCAGAACACTACGCAGGGCCTTGAAAAGCAATTCCTGTCGTGACATGGCACCCCAGAAAGAAATGAGCCAGACAGTGGGACCCATTTCCAAAACAACCTCACAGACACCTGGGCCAAAGAGCAAGGCATTGAGTGGGTATATCACATCCCATATCATGCACTACCCTCTGGAAAATCAAACAATACAATCGACTGTTAAAGACTGAGGGCAATGGGGGCAAACCTTCAAACATGAACTTGCATGGCATTTAGCAAAAGTCACCTGGTCAGTCAACACTCAAGGATTTGTCAGTTGAGTGGGTCTTGCCCAATCAGGACTTTTGAATACTGTAAAAAGGGATAAAGTTCTGATTGGTATACATAAGAAACGGTCTGAGTTATTCCTGTCTCAGGCAAAGGCAAGTCGCTCACTACACTGCACCAAAGCCCAGTTCTGTTTATTTTGTACTGAGTGGGCTTTGCATCACGCCTCCCACCCAGACAGGTTGTTACGATGGACAATGGATAGAGCCCAAAATCATGGACTGAATACACTCAACAGACATTTTATAGGGATGGCCCATAGACTGCAGAAATGGTATTGCTCTGTGTGTGTATATATTAAGGAACTACAGAATTGGTGGTGATTAATTGGGAAAAACTGGAGAGTGTGATACCTGGCCATTATGTAAATAGTATAGTGTAAGGGGTGGATATTGTCCTGGTTTTGGCTAGTATGGAGTTAATTTTCTCCCTAGTAGCTGGTACGGGGCTTTGTTTTTGGGTTTATGATAAAAAGAATGTCCATAATACAGGATGTTTTCATTATTGCTGACCAGGGCTGGCACAACCTCAAGGTCTTTTATGCTTCTCTCCCTGTCCTCACAGTAGACTAGGGGTGCACAAATAGCTGGGAAAGAACATGGCCAAGAAAGTTGTCTTGAACTAGTCAAAGGGATATCTCATACACAGCACATCATGCCTCATACCATAAAGTGGAGGGAGCTGTCCAGCAGGGGAAGGTCACTGTTTGGGTATCAGTCAATGGGTGGTGAGCAACGGCATTGGGCATCACTTGGTTTCACTTGGGTTTTGTTTGTCTCCCCATTTTTGTTATATTCCTTTTCATTACAGTCATTAAAATATATCATTCTTATTATTGTTGGTTTAGTTTATATTAGTTATTTAATTGTTCTTATCTCAACATATGAGTTCTATTTTCTGATTCTCCTCCCCATCCTACGGGGTGAGTGAGCAAGCAACAGTGTGGTGCTTATCTGCTGGATGAAGTTAAGCCATGACAAATGGGCATTAAAAATAAAAATCATTAGTAAAAATCCAAACTGTTAATCAGTCAAGGCACATTAGCATAACACCAATAGGAAAATACAAGAGCAAGAAGTGCTTGAGATATAGATATTAATGCAGTATAGGCAAAATTCTCCCATTATTCAGTTCACACAAGGAAGGAGACATGAAGAACAGGAAGTGAGTGCAAATAAATGCAGAGTTTAATCCTGGGTATATAAAGCTATCTCATCACTTTCATCATGATAATGTTATGGAGTATCTGAATACAAGGAGAGAACAGGCAAAGAGTAAACAGTATAAAATCTTGGAAGGACTGATATATCCTGAAACATTTGTAACCAAATATATATGTACAGATAAAAGTATACTGCTATCAAAAACATCCTTTATTTCACAGTGTCTTGTAGTTGTTTTGGCTGAGGTTTGACCAAGGCTATTTAAAATATTCATAGTCAACATTATACATGTATATGTGCATAGACACTCTGGAAGGATTGTATGTTTAGTCACTATGTTTAGTTTTAACCTTATTCAGGTCACCAGAGACCCCATGGGACTGCACTGTTGTTTACTGTCTAGCAGCTCAGACATTGTTTTCTCTGGAAACAGCTGCCCAGGAAGAGCCTTTCGACAGACTGGAAAGTCTCCACCAAGAAACCCCCAAGGATGTTCTAAGATCTCTGTACTAGCTCCTAAAAGGGTAAAAATCTAACAGAAGAACATCAGACATCTCATAACTGAAACTCTGAATTTGTTTGGTTTCCGTTTATTAGCTTGGTTGTTTGCTTAGAGTGCCAAAATGTCATTCTTACAAAAGCAGTGAAGCCAGAAATTTTGATTCAGAGATGTGTGTTTTGATAGAGATAATTACACAGGGAGAGCTTTTCTTCTCGTGCCTCTTTGCAGCTTCAGTCTAATTGCTGTATCCATGGGAGAGCAAAGACCCAGCAGAAATATCCATACCTAGCCAGTGTGCAGCTGCTGTAGTAAATGACACTGCAATGAAAAGTAAAGCACTGTAGGAGGTAAGATTGCAATGTAAAATACAGAAGATGTTAGCCACTGAAGGGGTATTCAACGGCGGCAAGTGTTGTAGCTTAATCAGTGAACATCAGAGGAAAATAAAGCATTTCACATCAGGAAGGAGTGTTGGCAGATGCTGCAACTTATACGTGCTGGTGCTCACCTTGCCAAATCATAAAAGATGTCCTAAAACACTAAAGGAGATCTCAAACTGCACTTACAGTTTTGTCGTGGTTTAGGCCCATCAAGGAACAAAAGACCACGATTAGCCTCAAGTACAGAAGAGGCTGAGGATTGCCAAAGGGCAGGGAGAGCTTAATTGCCGCTTAAGGTTCAGGACAAAACAGACCAGGCTACTTGGCTTGGGGAAGAAAGCAGAACATAATTTAATGCAACATCAACTAAAACATAACCTTAAAACCCCAAAACATAACCAAAATAAAACAACACAGAGCAGCTCCTCTCTGCCTCTCGTGTGGGTCTACTCTGTGGCACGCAGGCTCTCCAGCACGGCCTGGGCCACGGCCGCCTCCCCACACAGTCCCTCGCCTGTCCAGGCTCACTCTCATGGAGCTGCTGGTAACTCTCAGTCCTGCCATGGGTCTCCATAGGTTGCAGGGCCACAGCTTGCATTCTCGCTATGGCTTGCAGAGGGGTCTCTGGTCTATTGCTTCTCCTTCCTTCCTCCTTCTCCGGTTGAAGGGTCCGCATGGTCGCCTCTATCTTGTATCACTCTTACACCTCCTGCCAGCACTTCAAATCCTGTCCCCTAAATAGTGATCGCAGAGGCGCCAGATTGGCCCAGCCAGGCCAGAGGTGGGTGTGAACCCAGGAGCTGGGGAAGAGTCCACAAACTCTTTACCGGGTCTTCACTGCAACCCACTCCCTCTGTTACCAAGCAAAAGCTGCTCCTTGCTAAACCAGGACAAGTTTGATGGGAGGAATAATTTCTTTCCTAAACTGAATTATAGTGGCTAATCATGACCAACAGAATTCATAATGATTTAAGCATCTGTTTAAGGTTTAAAAGCTTTCAAAAATCTTCAATACTAAGCAAATTTAGACTGGGAGAACACTGTGTGATTTTATTTACTGGCTATGAAATTATCCTACTAAATGCGCATGCCTGCAGGGATCTTTTTTCAGGGTCACTATTCACAGTTGTGGGCATGCAGTATCTGATCCCATGATATTCACCAAAATCACACCTTTTGTCAGCACTAGCATCTGGGTTAGGGTTAAGGGTTGGAAGGGACCTTGAAAGATCATCTAGTCCAACTCCCCTGTTGTGCAAAGAGACCAACCAGTTTTGCTGGTTCTTTCCCCTCCACATGACTTTCCTCTCTACTACTTACTCTTTCTCCTGCAAGAAAAATTTAGATGTGTTAAGCACTTAAAGCACACCTTAAACCAATTTATTCCTGTACAAATAAAAACAGTCATGAGTATCTTCACAAGATTTTTTTTTTCCCAGAGGTTCTAACCAGCAGCAATGTAACACTTTTCTCAGAAGAATCCAGGGAAAAGAGTCACTTCAGTGTTGAAAAAGGTTTAAAATCAGATGTAGGGCAGGTACAATGACTTCAGAGCAAGCAGTTAATAAATTAGTAATGTAAATGTGTTCAGACTGGAAGACAGGAAAAAATAACTTCATATAGCAAAAGTGACTACATTCAGATACATGCTAAAACAAAAGAGATTATAGTTTCTGCAAATTGAGCAGCCTCTAGGGTCCCAGTCCCATAGGGAGTATATACTGTCTGAACACATACTGTGTACATAGAACCTCACACATAACATAGGCTTTATCACTGTTAAGGCAAAAATGGTATGTCAGCTTCAAGGAGTACAAACTATTTGCTAAAGGGTATGCAAAGAAGTAAAGGTATTTTACAGATGCAATCAGAAGCTTTTCAACAAGAGTTGGCACCAGCAGCACCTCATCCACCTCCAAATACATCTTCAAATACTAAAGGAAGAACCCAAACAAACCAAGAAAGTAAGACTACTGGTGAGGTAAACAAACTAGAACAGTTCCTTAGAGGAAATTAATTGTAAGGATTTTGGCAATGACCAGGACTCATGGAAGATACAGGGACCTATTCAGAGCAAAAGGACTGCATAAGAGTAAGTACTAGCTAGAGACTCTGAGAGAGACAAAGATGGGCAGAAAAATGCAAGGAGCATCAAGAGCAGAAACAGACCAGGGAAGAGAAGTAAAACAAAAGTAAATGGAGATTTTTTGGAGTACAGGGAAATATGGTGCAAGTGAAGTACTATATCAGTGAAGACATCCAAGAAGGCAGTGGGGTAGGTCAAGCTGTAGAACATACATCCTTTAGCAAAGCTGCCTCTTCATACGCACTAAAGGAGTAATGCTGACAGGAATGCAAATTGAGCAAAAATCATATTTTAACTATTGCATGCACAGTGAAGAATCTTTAAATGTTTGAGGCACTGATGGGGGAGGGGAACATTCTGTTTTGACAGATTGTCCTTCCGTGAGACACACTATCATCTTTGTGTAATGGGAAATACCATGAAAACCTAAAGAAGCTCGTAACTTAGAATGTCTCTTCAGAACTTCCTCTGTACGGCAACTCTTGAAAGAGACATTAAAACTGTAACCTATTTAACTTAAATAGGTTAGTTCTCTTAAATAATGTCTCCCAGGATAAATGTTTGGATTTATATTTCAGCTTCTAGATGACCTTGGAGTGTGAACACATGAACAGGACAGCAGGCTATGTGCTGCAGAATGAACTATTTGTTTTAGCAAGTCATTGTCAACAAGTCTGGTAAAAGCATATGATCTATTCTACAAAGCAGTATTATTTCCAGTCATTCATATCTTTAAGTCATGTCTGTGTACACTCTTCAGTTTGCCTTCATTGCCAGCAGCAATCATCAGGAAGCCATTAACTCTGATGCCTCAGATCTACAGATTATCTCTGGTGCTACCTCATTCCCTGGAGATATCTCTTAAAACAAAGAATTCTTGTTGTGTGTTTGTGTTGTGTGTATCTCTCCTTGAGGGTGAAACACAAGATTAATCCAGTTAAACAAGTAAACAGAAAGGGATGTGAAATGCTAGAGAGTTTCTACAGCTGTAGTGTCAACAGAAAGCTTTTCTTCCCCCTGTAGAATTTTATACTAAATGCATTTTACCAAAGAGCCAATGCAGCTGCTAAACCTATTCCTGTACCTATACACCTATACAGGTATTTACCTACACACATACTTAAAGGCAGCAGTAGGTCTGAGATTCACCAATTCACCTTGGTGCTGAAACAAAACTACCAAAATTCAGCAAGAAAACCATGCTAATGCGCTCTAGTGATAGGCAGCATTGCACTTTCCAACTTGCAAAGAGAAAAACTAGGCTGCAATCAGAGAACACTCTTTAGTCAAAACACTAAAATCCCAAACATCAAAGCACAGAGACTTTGATGGTGTCCTGTTGGTGAAACATCAGAGGCAGGAGAAGGTGAAAGTAAAAGTAGCCCAAAACCACCCACCATTCATGTACAATTCAAAACGCAGACAGGTACTGAAAGTTTCTTGAGCTTCATAATCCATGCGACTGATCTTGTGCTATAGTTACAGTCTCTATAGACTTTACAGCAGGAAGTTTGAGTGCAGATTTCACTTACCAGCCTGGCAGCCATAGAAAAGAGTGGTGAGAAACACTGAAAAAAAAAAAAAAAAGTGTGATTATAAAGCAAATATGGAAGCTGATAAGCCTCTTCCATGGTGTTGAAATCATGCCTCTTTTCCATGTCTTTTAATAGGAAATCTAAAGGTTTCTTTCCATGGAAGCAAAGAATAATCATAGAATCATAGAATGGTAGGGGTTGGAAGGGACCTTTAGAGATCACCTAGTCCAAACTCCCAGCAGAAGCAGGTATCTAGTTCAAAGCAATATATCTTGTATACCTGACCCAGAAATCCATGATAGTAGGTTTAACTGTTCTTGTTTTTGTCTCTAAGTTGCATAGTAAAGTCTGTTTTGCCTGGAACCATAAATGGTGAGCAAGCCCTTCCTGTCCTTGGAGATTTCCATGAAGCCCTCGTTTACCTTTTGTCTTTCCTATCCTACCATAGTGGAAGAACAACTGAGCATCTGCATGGTGTTTTGTGGTCAAAGCCATGACAAGGAGGGAAGGTGCTGAGCATAGTGACTCAAGAGAAGGGGTATGACCAACATACAGGCAGCAGATAGGGTGAATGTACAACTGCTACCAAATCTCATAAACCCCAAATAGGGTCTCCAAATGGAGAACAGTGTAAAACACACATAAGAAAGTAGATTTTTTTTTTTTTACAGGGGTAGTGAATGTCTGGAACTTGCAGGTGGACAGGAAATTCAATGGTGTCAGTTGGTTCAACGAGGGACACAGCAAATTTGTAGACCTCAGGCTCATTAAGAAGATAGTGATGAAAGAGGCAGGAACGTGTCTTCTACTATTATCGAAATGGTGACTATGGATGTTTGGGAGAGTAGAAGGGGCATGGACTGTAGATAGTAACCCGGCTTGAACTCACTTACCCTAAAACACATGTCCTGCCATCTCTACAAAGGTAGTGTGAGTCCAGATGGATCATACGTATGATATAGTAAGAGCTTCTCATCTGGCCTTTCATAAGCTCTTCTCAGCAAATTTTATTTTAACTTTTTATAATCTCAAAACTGATGTATAATAACTGGTAATAAAAACTCAGTCTGCTATATCAGATTTTCTGCTTCCAAGTATGAAATTGACCAAAATCACTCTGCTGCATGACCTGAACCAGTGACATATTTTCTAAGACAGAAAAAAATATTATAGTCTCAAGTCAGCTGTTTTATGGTTTTGCAACAGTGGAAACTTGTACCTTATACAGTAGCACTGGAAAAGGTATCAGAAGATTACTGGCTCCAAGTGAAGCTCAACAGTTTTTTCTTTAATAAAGGTGAAAGTAAAACAACAAATCTGACATTAAAAACATTTACTAGTTATAATGATGAGAGGTACTGGCCATCAAAATTATTATTTTAATATAAAAAATGACATACATGGCAGGTATACATGGCCATCCATAAATATTAGAAAGTATTCATTCCAGACCCACTGATAAAATTTTGTGACTGTATTTCATTTTTCTATATACACAGATACAACACGGAAGGACTAATGCCAATCTATCCACTTCCCTTTTCCTCTCTTCTACCTTATAGAATGTATTTCATTAGCAGCACCAACTAGCAGACTGCTGACAATCAGGTAGCACATGTCAGGGAAATAGTGGAAACCAGCTGCCAGGCAACAGCTCATTAAATCACACTTCAGTGGAACATCAAATAACGACAAATATAATTTGAAAAATAATTTTTTAATTACTTCCAGACATACCCCACAAATACAGAGAAGCTATTTTAATATTACATGTATTCCCTTCCCTTAGTCACTGTCAATACTGTTAATCTTCCACATGGAGATACTTTCATGAATATTCATGTTAATATATGCAACATACAATGCAATTTATCATCTGAAAGAGAAATGTATGAGCAGCATGACTTATTTCATATACATGCTCTTATCTTAATGCTAATTAATCAAAATCAGTTTAATATCAAACAAAAAATATGTATTTCCATATAGTGAGGGAAATGTGCTGTCAAATGGTCCTATAGCAAATAATTTCCCAGCATGCTTTACAATCTTTTTTTTTCTGTTACATACCCAATTACAAAAGTATTTGGTCTTGTATGATATTAATAGTAGCTTCATTTATTAATATAGAATTTGTTTGGGCTTAGAAAATGTTCCTGTGTGGCTGTAAAATATGCCCAGTTTATATCATCACACTAGTCCTTCCCAGATAGGATACTTTGAAGTATTTTGTTCTTTTGACAGTTTTAATTCTTTACATTTAGTCTCTTAATCTGAATTATGTTATTTTTATAGTGACTACTACACACAATATAGACACTAGCCATACATTTCTCCAGATCATCTCAAAAAACATATAGCCCCCACTAGTTCAAGACTCCTAAATATTCATCAAATAGATTTAAGAGATCATTTAACAATGTTAGGAACAGTTTTATTCTCACAGCCCCATTTAGCCTCTGTATCTATCATGGGTCTTTCCATGACATTTTATATTAATTATTTAGATCTTTTTCCTGATAAGATCACCTGATGAGCGGGAACAAAATTCAGATCCTGATAGAATCATAGAATGGTAGGGTTGGAAAGGACGTTTAGAGATCATATAGTCCAACTCCCCCTGCAGAAGCAGGTCTACCTAGATAAGGTCACATAGGAACATGTCCAGGCAGGTCTTGAAGACCTCCAAGGAAGGAGACTCCACAGCTCCTCTGGGCAGCCTGTTCCAGTGCTCCATCACCCTCAAAATAAAATAGGTTTTTCTTATATTTAAATGGAACTTTTTGTCTTCCACCTTCAACCTCTTGTTCTGTTGCTAGATACCATGGGAAAAAAAAAGTCCCAACCTCCTGTTGCCGCTACCGGCAACATCACCAGGCTGCCCACACGGATCACTCAGCCCACCCCCACTGAGGGGACAAGATCACTACATACACAGTATGGATGATGCTTTATTCCAACTAATTGTTTATACCATGTGCTGTTTATACCATATTCCAACTAATTGTTTATACCATCTGTTAATACAAGCACCTCCTTTCACTCTACCCCATGCCCACCTCTTCAGTACCCTCCACCTCTCGCATTACAACCCAAGATCTTCCAGACGCCTACCACATCTCCCCCTCCCTAAGCTCGATGACTCCAGCACCCTGTGACATGGGCTGATACGTGACATGTCTGCCCAGCACATGTGCTAGCTGAGTCAGTTGCAGGAAGATATAAACAGGTGCTGGTCGTGTTCCACTTCACTGCCCAACAGTTAAGTGACCCCTGCTGGATCTGCATCATGGCGAGCACTCTGAAGAACACATCAATCTGCAAAAGAGACTCAGTAGACTGTTAGACTCCTATCTCTGGTCGTATTCGTTTTGCTGGGTTCCCTCATTTTCTACACAAGCATACCCTTGGCCAAGGCATCTGAGCTTCCACCCTGATTCCCACTCCCCAGTGTTGATTTGCCGTAATTTGACTGCTGGTAATTTACCTACTGCTACCGGTTCTAGCTCCCTAAAGTGTGCTTGTGCCGGTTTGGGTCCTGACCCTTGAACAAAGTGGTTAAGGACTTACAGACAGTGCATTAAAATATCATGTTGTCTATTGGAGGGAATTCTATGTCCCATGCTCTCCCCCTCCCTAAGACGGTTGAGCTGTACTTTAAGAGTAGCATGAGCGTGTTCAGTGATCGCCTGTTCCTGGCTATTGTGAGGGATACTGTGCACCAATTTAATCTGCCAGGTTCAACAGAATTCTTGTGTCACATGGGAGCTGTCACAAGGCCCATTGTCAGTTTTGATTTGTTCAGGACATGCTAGGATGGCTATACATTGTAGCCAGTGCCTAATCACATGGCATGCTGTGGCTGGACACATGGGGGTAGCTAGTATGTAGCCACTAGAGGTGTCAAGGGTGACATGGAGGTGATGGTTGGGAGGAAAGGGCTCATAAATTGTGACATTAGTTTGCCAGATCTGATTCGGAAGCAACCCTCAGGGATTAACTCTGGCTTCCCATGATGGCACTGAAGCACATTGAGGGCAGCAGCAACTATCTGCTTTGCCACTTGTAAAGGGATCTTGGTCTGATGATGTAGAGCCCACGCTCCACAATGCAAAAAGGTGTGTAGCTGTCTGGCTGATGGGAAATCCTCTTGAGTGGAGATAGGCCATACATGCGTCGCTGCTTTGTCTGCCTTTTGGTTACCTTCAGTGAGAGCCTCTGGAATATTGGTGTGACTGTTGATGTGTACAGTAGAGCAGGGGGCAGCACGAGTTTGTAAAGCATTCAATATGAGGTCTGCTATACTGGCAGAGGCACAAATGGCTCGTGTCAAACTAGTTCCACGACGAATCTCAAGTTGGTGACGATACTGAGCAGCACTGAATGCCATGCCTCCAGGGCAAGGGCAACAGCCTTGGCCTCTAGATAGTGCATCGATTTTGTGGTCTCAGTACGCAAGATTTTCTCCCATCTCCCTGTTTCCACACCGCTGCTGCTGTGCTGGTCTTTGATGAGGCATCTGTAAAGCGTGTGCTTTACAGTCCCATGCAGCTTCTTCACAACCTTCATTTCTAGGGGAGTCCATTCATATCTGCCCCCATCGGTCATAGAATCATAGAATGTTAGGGATTGGAAGGGACCCCCAGAGATCACCCAGTCCAACCCGTCCTGCAGAAGCAGGTTCACCCAGACCAGGTCACATAGGAACATGCCCAGGCAGGTCCTGATGACCTCCAAGGAAGGAGACTCCACAACCCCTCTGGGCATCCTGTTACACTGCTCCCTCGCCCTCACAGTGAAATAGTTGTTGGGTTTTTGTTTTTTGGGGGGTTTTTTTAGGTCATAACTCAAATTTTACTAACAAGCATCAGACTTTTATAATCAGCAGCAAAGCTAGCATGTTTATACTACTTCTAATTGGTCCTTTCTCTAAAAGCCAGCTGCACTTTTCTGTGATAGGCCTTGCAGTTTCACATACTGCTTCAGTCTCCTCCTTGCTTGAGTTTGTTATCATGTAGGCATTCTTTCTTCTTCTTTTCTCACAGTTGAGAGCTGCTCAAGGACAATTCACACGTTAGTTCTCAAAGCATTGGTTGTTCACTGTAAGCAGGCCATGGTCTCTTTCAGACAGAAATTCCTCAACAATTCCCCTGTTTTCCTTTTGAGCAACTCATGCCTGGTAAGCTTCTTTTTATACACTGAAGAAAAAAAAAACCCCACAGCTGACAAACAAAATTATTACACTTGTGCTAAAAGTAAAAATCTATAGCAGCTCTATTTTTCAAGGTTGCATGTCCAATACAACTTACATCACTAATCAAACCTTCCAATGTTATTGAGGTTTCATTACTTTGTGTGCTAAGCCAGCATCCTAATTTGCATAGCTGAGTTAATAAAGCAGATACTCCTACACCTGCAGCAAATATACTAGTTGCTATTATTGCTGAGGGAGACCAAAGGGTAACATGGTCATCACATTTGCTAGTAAATGCATGCCCAAATCATTTTGTATGATGATGTTTCCAAATCATTGTGTGACTAGGCATCAAGATCGTCAGTCATCCCAAACTGCATGGTCCCCCTTGTGATCTCGAGGGCCATGCCTGATCCCCACAAATCAGAAACATTCCCTTTGGTAACTGTATAGGCACAAGACTAGACCTGGACCTTTTTGGTGAAGCATAATTGCACCAAGATGTCATGTTCTTTTACACATCCAGGATGGGATCCACATTCTGTCTAAAAAAAAATTTTTGTATTGCCGGTAAAATTAAACATAACACAAAAATCCACCTTATAGATCCCAATAATTCTAACTCTTGTGGCTCTGTTGTCATTGTTTCCAACCATGAAATGATCAAATCCCAGTTGTCAACTTTGCCATTACCTTTAACTAAGGGATTTGTTTTTAATGCATTTGGTACAGGCCATTGTGCCACATCTGATTGAAGTCCCACCGAACAGGTAGAAAAAGGATTATCTGGAGTGGCCATTGATAAACATATTGTAGACTGATTGATTGCTTTGGCCAGTGTAACCCACATGTTTTGCTTGGGTTGTTGAAATTGCCTAAAACCATTTACCACAATCATTGGAAGCATCAACGGTATGACAAAATCCATTTTTACTCCTGATCAAAAAAAATCCTTCACCAATGAGTCCAAAACACAAACCATTTCTCACAAACCTTCTTCACCCTTTTTTTTTTTTTTAATATGTCACGGACTTCATAATGCCAAAATGTTCTGTTCTTCCAAGTTCCATTCCTGACACCTAAAACACCTTAGAAAGTTTCCAC
This sequence comes from Colius striatus, assembly GCF_028858725.1. Classification (NCBI taxonomy): domain Eukaryota; kingdom Metazoa; phylum Chordata; class Aves; order Coliiformes; family Coliidae; genus Colius; species Colius striatus. The sequence goes on from NC_084790.1 coordinate 31,979,126, forward strand.
TGTAAGAAAACCAGTATTCATCACCACATTTATAGCAAAATGCATGACATCACCGCCAACAGTTTTTACGCTGGTTGAGGCAACAGACTGAAGACGGAAAGGACGAGCCCAGCGCTCCGTGAGGGCTGGGGCCGGCCGTGTCGGCGCGCGGGGTGGGGTGGGGGGGGCACTCCGGAGACACTGAACGGGCGCGGGAAGCGGCTGCGCGGCGGCGGCTGCGGAAGGAAGGGGCGGGGCGGAGCGGGGCGGGGCGTCTGGCTCACTCCGTGCCGTTCACGGCGGCGCAGCTGGTATTACCCTCTTCTGCATTTTCTTTTTCTATGTCTTCCCTCGCGTGCCCGATGGTGCCCCGTCTAACACGGGGTCGCACCCCCCACTTTCCCCTGATCATCCTGCGCCGTACTCCCGTCCGACTCGACCCGCTCGGCATTCGCCGTCCGCATCCTCGGCAACTCGTCCCAGGGGTAACCTGGAAGGCGGGGCTCGACTGGGAAGCAGCTCTCCCGCGGGGTCTCTGCTGCGGGGCCGCACCCCCCACTCTCCTCCTCGCTGTCAAGTTTATCACATTCCGCGTCCCCACACAGTGACGGACCCGTGTGCGCCCACAGATTCTCCACTTCCACTGTCGTTTGAGCCTCCCGATTGCTACAAACTCTCTCCTGTCTGCGCTTTCCGCCCTTCCCCCCAGATACCTTCCTGCGCCGACAACCAGAATTGTTTCTCCTCTGCTGCCTTAGACAGAGTCCTCTTAATCTCCCCCCACGGTTTAAGATGTTGATCCATCACCTTGGTCCCTGCTAAGGCAGCTTGTAACATCTCCTCCTCCACCGCCATCCAATTCTGGAGGTTTATTACCTTTGTGGATGCCCATACAACACCCCGCCTCCACATCCATAGGATGTACGCGGCCGTGGGTGCCCATTGAACCTGCATGCCCACCTCAAGCGCCACCGCCTTGAGTACCTTAATCACCTGTTCCATCTGTGCCATGGCCATGGATGTCCTGCGTTTCTCTGATTACATCGGGGTCACCATATGTTGCCGCTACCTGCAACATCACCAGGCTGCCCACACGGATCACTCAGCGCACCCCCACTGAGGGGACAAGATCACTACATACACAGTATGGATGATGCTTTATTCCAACTAATTGTACACTATATGCTTTTATCTGCTAACACAAGCACCTCCTTTCACTCTAGCCCATGCCCACCTCTTGTGTACCCTCCACCTCTCGCGTTACAACCCGAGATCTTCCAGACGCCAACAACCTCCTGACACCCACTATTTAGATATTTGTATGAATATATCTATATATTCATATATAAATACTAAGATCCCCCCTCAGTCTCCTCTTCTCTAAACGGTCTCAGTTCCTGCAGCCTTTCCTCGTATGAAAGATGTTCCAGTCCCCTGATCATCTTGATGCCCCTGCACTGGACTCTCTCTAGAAGTTCTCTGTCCCTCTTAAGCTGAGGAGCCCAGAACTGGACACAGGACTCCAGATGAGGCCTCACCAGGGCAGAGTAGAGGGGAGAGAAGAACCTCCCTTCACCTGCTGCCCACACTCTTCTTGATGCATCCCAGGATGCCATTGGCCTTCCTGGCCATGAGGGGACATTGCTGGCTTATTATCAGTCAAGACTCCCAGATATCTCTCTGCACAGCTGCTCTTCAGCAGTTCGACCACCAGCCTGTACTGGTGCATGGGGTTGTTCCTTCCCAGATGCAGGACTCTGCATTTGTCCTTGTTGAACCTCGTGAGGTTCCTCTCTGCCCAACTCTCAAGCTGACCGAGATCCCACTGAACAGCAGCACAGCTAGTCCTCCCAGTTTGGTGTCATCAGCCAACTTGCTGAGGGTACACTCTGTCCCCTCATCCAATAATAATTGTATTTTCTCTTGAGAAAAAGTTAGAAAATACAGGAGAATAAAAGCTCTCAGCTAGGACTAAGTGCATAACTGAGCATATCTGCAGAGCAAGCCAAGATCAATTGCAAACCCGGATCAATTTGCTTCTCACAGTTTGGGTTGTCACAAGTGATAGGATGAGAGGAAACAGCCTTAAATTGTACCATGGGAGGTTTAGAATGAATATTAGGAAAAGTTTCTTCAGAGTTGTAAAGTATTGGAACAGGCTGCCCAGGGAAGTGGTTGAGTCATCATCCCTGGAGATATTCAAAAGATGTTGTGTTTAAGGGCATGGTTTAGTGGTGGGCTTGGCAGTGTGAGGTTGGACTCACTGATCTTAAGGATCTTTTCCAACCTAAATGAATCTATGATCCTACGGTTGTAAATTCTGGGCACAAGACAATAGTTTTGTTCTTCCATTATTCTGTGTGTGCATAAGACTGATAAAAGGATGGATATAACCTTCTGTAGGCTCCTCAATCTTCTAGGCTCCTCATGTAGACATATTCAGCATTTCAACCTGACAGAAGGGTTTTGAGTGCATACATGTATCAACTAGAAAAACAAACTTATATCAGTCCGAAGCAAGCATATTTAGTTGCCTATTTTTATTTGGTTTTAATATATGTACAAAGAAAGAACAGAGGAAACTATGATAATCTGAACACAGAAAGATGTACAACACAATCACAGATCATTTTATTAACAGATTAGTGGAGACTCCCACTGTAAAGGATTTTTCCAGTTGAACAAGAATGTTCACACTTCTTATTTCCAAAACATGTGGATTTAACTATAAGAAGTAATGTAAAAATTCATCTACATTTCTGTTGTTTTGATTCAAAAGTGACATTTATAAAAGATTTTTAAAGTCTTCACATTTGTCAGTTTGTTTCATTTAAAAGTTCTTTAAAAATTTTAAGCAAAATTATCTGAGGTCAACATTTAATTCAGTCAAGATTTTTTTTGTCTAATAAAAATAGAAACCAGCCCTCTACTTGGGTGCTACAGGAAGTGATTTATATCCAGAGTATCCGGTACTCTAAGAATCTCACACTCAGTTTTCTGTTTATTAAAATCTGAATATGTGCCTTTAAGATTATATTTCAACTCTTCATCTCAACTGATTTAAAACAGATAGGAAAACCTCTGTTCTGAGGAGCCTAATGCAAGCAGTTATTCTTTACCTAAACATTTACAGGCATGAAAGACTGCCTAGCAAAAAGCTTCACACTGTTTTAATACCTTATCTCAAATCTTAACAAATGATCAACATTTTTTTGCAACAAACACATAAACTGTCTGAAGATAGGATTTTAAGCAGCTCCTGGCTTCCACTTAAAAGCCCTTGCCTGTCTCACCCCAGATATACCCATGGCATTCACTATAATTTATCTTGGCATGACTTTGCCTGCACACTCACATTTGCATGCCCTATCTCTCTAGCAGTGGTGTGATCAGGAGACCCTGAGTACTTCGTGCCAGCTGAAATCTCAGATTTACCACACATCTCTGGGAAGCCTTGGCTTTTCTTTTTTCCTCTTCTCTTCCAGATTCCCTATGAATTTTTCAGACACTTTCTTCTGTTTTTGGAAATCCCCTGCAACACCCACATGATGAGCTCCCTGCCAGGGTTAAAAATTTGGGCCCAAAGTGCTCTGTTGTCCCACTTTCAAAAAGCACTGCCCCCACATTGGCACTCACTTCCATGCCATGGACCCTATACACTTTCTCTTTCTTTTAGGCCTTACCTACTCTTGCCCTGATCACTTTTTCTCCTGTTGTCCCCATTTCTAAAGTGTTTATTCTGTTCACATATAAGTTATTCGCTTCCGTTACATATTTGGTCCCATGCCAAAAGTGTCATTTTCTGCCACGAGCCCCTCTTGCTGTTGCCATCAGTTCAGTTCTCACCTGAGCAATGGCTCCTGGCATGGGACAACATGCTTCCTTCTCTGTGGCACATTTCCTGCTTCCTATTTTATACCTTATCTTCCTACCTGAGTGAAATCAACAAAACCCTTTGTGGTGCCACCATTTCAGCATGACATCAATGGTCTTCTGGGCTGCAGAAGACAACCAGCGTGGGGAGGAGGTGGGCTGATTACGCATAGCACGTCATCACAGTTCTGTTTTGATTCCTGCCACAATCAGCTGTCACCCAGTCTGTTAACTATATGACACACACACTCAAACAGCCAAGAGACATTAGATCAACCGCACTGTACATCTCAGCCCTTGAACACAAAGCAGGACGTGGCAGCTGATATCTTCCTCATTAGCAGATATTCAAATAGTAGGGGAACTAATTCAAAGACCATAATTAAATAATAATAAGGTGCTTTCTTTTCATGACTGTTGCCTGGAGTAAACCAGATTTTCAATGTGACTTTCTTCCTGGTTATGTAGAACAATCACATCCTGACCAAAAACCCTGTAACTTTCAGGCTCAATCCAGAGGTGTTTACTATCTAGGGAAGATCAAATTCTTAACAATTTCACAAGAAACTCAAGTTATAATTACATGGAGAAGTCTAATAATTACACTATTGGAAATATGATTGGCCTAAAAATAATGGTGATATTTTAGCTGGAGGAAATGTTAAACTGAAGCAGTCAAATCAGTTATAGTATTGCAGATGATTAGCTGTGAGAGGAGTAAATTTGAGTACACTATCTTACGCAGTGTACCCATAAAGGCACTGCAACACTGTGAGTGAATAATTACAAATCAATCTTAAGCAAAAAATGATCAGAGAAGTAATCTAAAAGCTCTGTGCAATGTGGAAGAAATTATGACATATATTACAAGATGAAATAGTTTCTTTTGGATATTTTTATTTTAATTCATTTCATTTTTACCATAGCAAGGATTTTCATTCTAGTCAAGCATATGTCATCTGTTTAAAAAAAAAAAAAAAAAAAAAAGTTCAAAAAAGAAGTTCCACAACTGAGATGTGAAATAAATACTAGGAAAGCTGTTGAAAACAAAAATTCTCATTTCTGAAATCCAGGCCAAAATTCCCTAAGGCCCTTCTAGAGAAAAAAACTTGTCTTCACATCTAGCATATCCAAATAAGCCTGATCTTATTGTGTTTCCTTAATGCTCCTGATTTCTAGATTGAATAGATGGAAGACAAAGTTGAGCATCCATCTCTGATACCTAAATCAGAAATTCAACTACCTACTGCCCAGCCATGCCACAGCATCCAGGTTCCCCATGCCTCCATAGTTTTGAGAACAGAAACACTTTTGTATCAGGAATTCTCTTCCCTTCACTAAATTTGCTGCACTCATCCCTCAGTTCCCAGGAAAAAAATTTCAGCTGGTGATCAGTAGCCCATCTAACAATCCCTTCACATTTTCTTCTTCTCGAGTTCTAACTGATTTTTCACTGTATTTTAGACACTCTCAAGTCACAAGTGATGCAATTTTAAACTGCCTCATCATTAACAGACAGATGTAAAGATGAGAGGAGCAACTGCATTCTGCATTAGTTTCATGGGGGAACAGAGGCACAAACCCCTATGTTTCATCAAGTTTCATCAAGTTTCATCAAGTTTCATCAAGTTTCATCAAGTTAAACTGCCTTTGGCTGCACTACCATGCAGCTACAAATGGTATGTGTCACCAGGCCATTCAGCTGAGCACACACACACTGCAATTGTGCAATTAAACCATCACCAGTACAGTTTTATGCTGTGCAACACCTCCAGAGAGCATCTTCACATTCTGGAAATAAAGACAAAAAGTGTGGGACTGGAGATCTGAACTAATTTCCCCTGAGAGGGATTGAAAATTGCTACTACACAAACATACACTTCAGCTTCCAGTTACCAAACAGACAGAAATAAGCATCCAAAGCATCCACCTGTCAAGCTGCCGTTACGAAAAGCAAGAACAAGTTACACAAGAACAAATAAAGTTACCAAAAATTATCATCCATATTCGTTGATCCACATTGACACGAATCAAGGGAACACATTTCACAACTTCTTTCAAGTTGATTTCACCACTGCTTATCTCCTCTCTGTAGTTATTCTTCACTTTTTCATTAAAAAAATCAACTAGAGTTCAAGAATAAAAAAATAGTTATATATATACCTATATCTGCACGCACATCTCAAGTTCCTCCTGTTTATTCCCCAAGCTGTCTGCCTTGGTGTTCAGGCATTGCAGGGTGTCCTGGTTTAGGCCCATCAGGAAACAAAAGACCATGATTAGCCTCAAGTACCTATGAGGCTGAGAGTTGCCAAAGGACAGGCAGAATTTAATTGCCGCTTTAAGGTCCAGGACAAAACAGACCAGGCTACTCAGCTTGGGGAAGAAAATAGAAAATAATTTAATGCAATACCAACTAAAACGTAACCTTGAAACCTCAAAACACAAACAAAATAAAACAACATGGCGTAGTACAAGAGTCCGACCAGCCCTTTAAGACCACCTTCTCCCCACTCCTCCCCTCTTCCCGGGCTCAGAGCCCTGATCCCGGGGTTTTTATCTCCTCTCCCCCCGAACGGCTCAGGAGGGCAGTCAGTCTATTCCCGATAGCTTCTGCCGTTTGTCCCTCCTCAGGGCAAGTGAGCTCCGCACCAGTCCTCCCTGCAAGTCCGTGGGGTACCTCACACACACGGCAGCCCTGCACGGGCTGCTCCGATGTGCATTTATCCCAAAGGCTGCAGCTCCTCTCTGCCTCTCGTGTGGGGCTGCTCTGCGGCACACAGGCTCTCCAGCACGGCCTGTGCCATGACCGTCTCCCTCGCCCGTCCGGGCTCACTCACACGGAGCTGCTGGTAACCCTCAGTCCTGCCATGGGTCTCCATAGGTCACAGGGGTACAGCCTGCATTCTCGCTACGGCTCCTGGGTTCACACCCACCTCCGGCCCGGCTGGGCCAATCTGGCGCCTCTGCGATCACTATTTAGGGACGGGAATTTGAAGTGCTTGCAGGAGGTGTAAGAGTGATACAAGACGGAGGTGACCATGTGCACTCTTCAGCCAGAGAAGGAGGAAGGAAGGAGAAGCAGTAGACCAGAGATCTTTCTGCAAGCCGTAGCCACCAGCCACAAAAGACGAGGGAACCAAAGAAGGAAGAAAGAGTAAGAACCCTCTTCTTTCAGCTTCTTCTTAAAAAGTGATCATGGAGGCATCTAATTGGCTCATCCTCAGAAGTGGGTCTGGCTTAGAGCTGGGGAGGGTTTTGAGCAACTTGTTACAGGAGCCATTTTTACAGCCCCTTCCCCCTTACCAGAAACAGCTTTATGTCAAACCATAACAATGGCTAAATTCACATACTTGCATTGAAAGTGCTGGTGCTTACTATCAAAGAGGGAGGTTTTTTGGTAAGATATAGGGGAAAATTACTGAAAGCAAAGCAATTATTTCACTAATTATTTAAAGACACTGTTGTGACACTTGATTTTCACATAAGAAGAACAAATTGCTACTAGTACAAGTACTACTTTTGGCAATAAAATCACATCAAATGAAACATTTCTATCACTTTCACAGTGTTGGTCTTTGTAAAAATACTGTCCTGAGCACAATTTTTATGAAAGGGATCGGAAACAGATGTACCATCTTTAAGCAGAAGACTCATGCAAATGTGCTTTGAAATTAATAGTAACAAGATGTCAAATTGAAGATAGAAATTAAAAGCAAACTCATTGCATTGATTATTGTCCTTTTTTATGAATAGGTAATAATCTGTGTTCTTTCAGTAGCTGCTAGTGTAAAAATATATGAAATGCATGCTTTATTCTCTTTTTGAAAATGCTGCTCTTTTTTTTTTCTTTGGATTCCTGTGAAATCAGATTGTGAATTATAATAAGAAGACAAGATGACAGAGCTTAACATTTTCCAGCTAATTTTATTCTGTTTAAAGCATTTGTGCTGTCAGCAAGAGTAAAATTTACTGCCACAGAAAAAACATGTAAAAGACAAACATGCTCTTCTAAAAATTCAGTGTTAACACCTGTGAAGGCCCCTCTCCATTTGTTAAAAGGAGGAGTCAAACTCTCATCACACAGTGTCTCAAAAAATGAGGTGGAAATGGACTGGCATTTATAATCCCTTTGTTCAGTGAGAAAAAAAAGGGAGGGAGGAAGGAAGGAGGGAAGGAAGGGAGGAAGGAAGGGGTGAAGGGAGGGAGCACCCTCTGATTTGATAAGGAGATATTCTTATACTCAGCATTCACAAATAATGCTGGTTACCATAGGAGTTGTCATATCACATGAGACTGAGTTTGCCTCCAGACTCCATAGCACATTACAGAAACTTACTGACTTTTAATCTGGAGAAATAGTTTACAGTCACACAACAGAGCCACACATGCACATCAGAAGATTAATAACCATGCAAGGAGTGCATTTCCATTTCTAAGTGCTTTATGTACTTTCTAACTATAATACTTAGTGCTGAAACTCTATTTGAGACTTTGTATAATTTGCTAACTCTGAACTTAAGATGAAGTTAATGCTGCATTGATCCAGAGAAAAATAGCCTTAATTGAGGTCATTAGGGTCATGGGAAAGAAAGAATTCCAAATAAAGTATGGGAATAATACGTACAAGGCTACTCCAGAGCACAAGTGTGCCATTTGGTCCAAGAGAATGTATCTATAAATCCATTTTGGCCCAAATACTTCCATTAAATTACTGTAATAAATATTTTATGGTATAAATTGAATAACAGTTTTTTCACTATGATTATCTACATTTTTGCTGTTATTAAACATGCTGTACCAGGTTCTTCACTTAAAATGCAACAGCTAACACTATACAGACATAACTTTATGCCTATCTCTTCCACATCTGCCCAATAAAGCAAAATTTTTAAGATATCTAACTGCACTGAGCAAGACAACTTTGAAAAATGTGCTTTTACTGATCTCCTTTCATCAATTTCTGCATTTGTTTTAGTTTTTATTTGATATAGATGTATTGAGTGTACTTTGAAATCATTAACTTACTTTAACTCATGTTCCATAGATCCAGTAAACAACATTTTGTAGCATATATATAGATGATGAATGTGAACTGTCAGTCTCTCATTTAGATGTAATTGAATTGCAAAAGCTAAAGAAGAAAGCTAATTGCTCTGCCAAAAAGCAGAGCAATTGAAGAACCCATGAAATTCCTTTACAGTTGTCACTACAGTTGAAACACATATAAAATCTCATAACAGTTTAACGTGGTACATTGCACATCCAGAATCTACACTGAAATCAAAGGAAATTGTGACAATGGTGAAATCCCCTATAATAAACTCACAGATTACTTAATCTAAACATAGACTTGAATAAATAAAAAACATATCTCAGATTAATCTGGATTTTTATTCAGTATAATCACATCTAATGAAGTTCAACAGGGTCGAGTGTAGAGTCTTGCATCTGGGAAAGAACAACCCCATATACCAGTACAGGTTGGGGAATGAACTCCCAAGAGAGTAATGTAGAGGAAAGGGACCTAGGAGTCTGTTGCGGTTTAGGCCCATCAGGGAACAAAAGACCACGATTAACCTCAAGTACCTAAGACCTGAGGATTGCCAAAGGGCAGGGAGAGTTTAATTGCCGCTTAAGGTCCAGGACAAAACAGACCAGGCTACTCAGCTTGGGGAAGAAAATAATTTAATGCAATACCAACTAAAATGTAACCTTAAAACCCCAAAACACAAACAAAATAAAAAAACATAGGGTGGTACAACAATGAAGAGTCCAACCAGCCCTTTAAGACCACCTTCTCCCCACTCCTCCCATCTTCCCGGGCTCAGAGCCCTGATCCTGGGGTTTTTATCTCCTCCCCACCCTGAACGGCTCAGGAGGGCAGTCAGTCCATTCCTGATAGCTTCTGCCCTTTGTCCCTCCTCAGGACAGGTGGGCTCCGCACCCGTCCTCCCTGCAAGTCCATGGGGTACCTCACACACACCACATGACAGCCCTTCACAGGCGGCTCCAACGTGCATTTATCCCAAAGGCTGCAGCTCCTCTCTGCCTCTCGTGTGGGGCTGCTCTGCGGCGCACAGGCTCTCCAGCACGGCCTGGGCTATGGCCGCCTCCCCACACAGTCCCTCACCCGTCCAGGCTCACTCACATGGAGCTGCTGGTGGCTCTGTCCTGCCATGGCCCTGCATGGGTTGCAGGGGTACAGCCTGCATTATAGCCATGGCTTGCAGAGGGGTCTCTGGTCTATTGCTTCTCCTTCCTTCCTCTTTCTCTGACTGTGGGGTCCGCGTTGTCGCCTCCATCTTGTATCACTCTTACACCTCCTGCCAGCACTTCAAATTCCTGTCCCCTAAATAGTGATCGCAGAGGCACCAGATTGGCCCAGCCAGGCCGGAGGTGGGTGTGAACCCAGGACTAGATGATCTTTCGAGGTCTTTTCCAACCCTTATGATTCTGTGACGATTCTGTGACATTAATGCATTATTTTCCTCTGTGTACTACTGCTGACACAATTTATTCATTTCATGGTATGAGAGAAAATCTAGAGTAGATTACATTTAGTTGCAGCATAAAATCCAAAATCCAATAGAATTTTTCCTACATGCATAACTTTGTCTCATAAACCATTTTGAAATTATCTCTACAGTGATTAAATATCACAGTGAAAATAGCACTAAGTGAGAAGAAAGACCACCTGGCATAGTAAGTTAATGCATTCTGTCATGATCTTCTCACTTTGAAAATCTTTGCCTGTGCACACAGGCACACCTCCAAAGAAAGCCCTCTCTTGATGCAATAGGTTTTCTTTTATCACATGATAAATAAACAGACAATCCCAGTGTTTCAACACTACAGGAAGACGAGTGTACGAATGAAGCAGCAGTGTGTGTCAGGGGTGCACTGGGAGGGGAAACCCTTTTGCACACAGCAAAGATTAAAACGACAGTGGATTAAAGATAACATTTTTAAGGCCATCAAAGCTAAAAGCCAAGTGCAAAATGAGGCATAAGGACTGGAGCTTGGCAGTGTGACAGCCACATTAGGTGTCTGTCTGCGTTTTTCAGAATTTGAGGTTCCTGACAATGACTACTGTTGCAGCAACTGGGTACAGCTGGGCTGACCCGACAGCTTGCTGCTGCTGAATGCCCTCACTTCCCCTTCCCAGAAAAGCCCTCATCTTTCAGCACTAACTCTGGGTCTAGTTGGGCTCTACTGTTAGCTGATTTAAGCCACCAAAATAGCAGAAAATATACTATTTTTGCCCTTGGATCAAGGACAACAGAACAGCTCATGGGTGATCAAGCAGTGTGACAGCTAATACGGTGTGAGCAATGCTAACATGATGGAAGGAGCGAGTGAAAATTTCAACTCATGAGACATATTAACTCAAAATACTTGACAAAACTCTATAATATAATTTTCATGGTTTTCCTAGCATAGAACACCACAGCTTTTGTGTTCTAATGAATATTTTCTTCAGCAGATATGTGTTAAAAACTCTTTTAATTACCACAGTCAGCAAATGAGGTGTTGGCTTTCATTTATAGGTATTCTGTACAAATTTAAATAGAATACATTATGAAACAGTATTTCACACCAGAAATGTTCTTTAAAATATAGGTCCCTCTCCAAAGTAAGCAGAATATGAGCTTGGAAGCAACTACTGTGTAAGAATTAGCCAGAAGATACTATCTTATATCTCAGAGTTCATTCTTAACTCAATGCTGTAATAATAGCTTTCATACAATAATAACTGGGAGTTTTGAACATTTGTGAAATAGAACCATGCTTCAAGTGATTTAGTATGCAGATTGCATTTACTGCAGAGTAAACTCTTGTCTACATCCTGCCCTACATGAACATCAGCACAAAGAAAACTATTTAAGTAAACCAGACCATGTGCAGTCCTCTGTTCAGTCTAGGACTGCAGCCTGGGACGTGAAAGAGACAGGAAATCTTTAATGCAGTCCAATGTCCTGCTCAGGACAATCTAAACCCTAAAAACTCTGCATTGCTGTCTAAGGAAGCTCTGGCAACTAACTGCAAGTTTGATTTTTTTTGTTGTTGTGATAAAAAGCAAATTTTAAAAAAAAAAAAAAAGCACTCCAAAACCCATGCTTTAATAGTCACAATGAAGAGAAACAAGAGGGCACAGTGTAGTTCAGCTGAACATGCAATTCCATCAAAAGTTATGGATCTGATACAGATATTACTGGTGAATATATTAAAAGCAGACTGGACAATATAGTGGTTTCTCACAGTGTAAAATCCTTCAGCCTGAAAACTGAGAAATGGCAAATGTGTTCTTAAATGGCCATTTTCTAGACCTTTTCAGAGCAACAGCACTATAACACAAGACCCCAGTCATTTCTCACATCTTTATAAGAGCCTTCTCCTTTTTACAATCAACCAACTGATTTTCAAGGTTTGTTTATTATTTACCTATTGGGACAATCCACAAAAAACACCACAATAGTAACTTTCTAAAATCTAACCACAGACTTTGCTTTCATGGATAGCTACCAAAAAAATATATTAGTTTCTAATAAGCAGAACTGAGAGTGGCCAAATTTATCTGAAAGTTTTCAGTCATAAGTACATTTGGATTGGGAACAAAACAAGATGAATTGCAGTGCAAGAAAGAATCTGACTGGGAAAGGAAGGAAGGAAGAAAAGAATATAGAAATTTGACCTCCACTAAAAACATTTCACCAACTCAAGGTTCCAGTGAATAAAAAATACATTTAAACCCACAGGCATAACTTCAAAAAACAATTGAGATACATTAATGTATTTTAAATCATGGATCTACCTTCAACAGGCTGCTTGAATTAAGATGTTTCATCCAATGCATGTAATAGCAACTACAAATTTCTTTCTGAATAATATTTCCTGCATCTTCATCTGTTACCAGAGTTTAAGGTAGAAAGTGCAAATAAAACCTCGGGATGCTGAAAATAATTTAGTTAAGTCTGACACGAGACAAAAAAGTACAAAGTAAAGAGTTGAATTTGTCATTTCCCATAATCAGCCAATGAGATTACACATAATATTAATTAATACCTCTTTCTTATAAATTATCATATTATTAAAAACATCTGTAAGAGTAACAATCAGATTTCTCAGCATGCAAGAACTGCCAAAATACAGCTTGAGATGACTTAGTCAAGTGAGAATCAGAAGCCAGAGTCTAATAATAGACTTACACTTCAAGTGTGCTGGCTGCAGACAGTTATTTCTGCATCATCTGGTTGTACTTTTACAGCTGCTCCTTGATCTGCAGATATGGAGATCTTGTTAAATGCACTCCTAATCAAAAGGTCAAAAGGACAATACGACAATGCAATACAACATAGCCTGCCACTACCTGAGCTATGATGAGCAGCCACTCATGTACCTCTCTTCTGAGCATAGTAACTTGTCCATGGCTGGAATATCTATTTTCAGAGGGGATTCCATCCTTCTCTGAAAATGGGACAACTTCCTTTCTAATCTAGTTTTGCAATGAATTGATTAAATCAGTGATTTAAGGAAAAAAAAAAACAAACCAAAACCCAACAGACAGTATTTTAAATAAAATTTCCTTGGGCTGAGTTTCCATGCAGTTTTTTCCCACATTTCCAAACTGATGAACCTTTTAAATATCCCCTATTTTCAGTTATTTAAAAGCAAATAATTCTTCATTATAATAACCTGGTTTTTGACACCTCTGGTACAAAGATTTGTTGTATGCATGAGACCTTCCCCAATACATTCATCAGCAAAACCCAATGCAAGGAATTCACAGGATTAGTCTGTCACAGTCTCATCATGTGAGCACCCTTTCAGCACTTTTTCCTCATGTAGTCTCACTTGCCTCCTAGATGACTTTCTGCTTTTGACAAGTTCAGACAATCTTTCACTACTACCTTTACCTCCCTTGGCAAAGTGATTTTTTCAAACCATCTTACATTCCTGTTTCCAATTGACCAGTTCATAATTTGTGGCCTGTCTTGTCCTTTGCATTTAAGTAGGCTTTTCATTTTTTGACATCAGCCTTTCTTCTATGATAGCTACCCAAACTCTTTTTCTAGAGTTTGACATGGTTTTACTGGATCACTTGTTTGTAGGGCTCTTGCTTTTTGGACTGCTTCCTTTTTACATTACTAAAACACATGCTGGATTTATGCAGATAAATACTGCACACAGGATTTATTAGAACTCCTCTTACAATTATAAAGCGAAGTGTATTGTGATTGTTGCTATATAGGTATCTCAGGAATATGTCTTGAGGTAAGTTTTCAGTGTTGCCTGGGACCAAGTGCAGAAGAGCATCTTCAGATAAATCATCCAAGAACAGTTCTTTGAGAAAGTAGTTATCTACCAAGTAAAAAAAAATTATCACTGTATTTAGCACACATTCTAATAAGAATTTTTTCTTCAGCTAGAGCATTTAGTTATGGTTAAAAAAGGCAGTATTTTGGTTTTCTAAATTCAAGATTAAGTTTGCGTTTGATAGTGGGCATTTAATCTTTCAGACAGTTTGTATCATCCTGGTGATGTCATCTTATCTGGATGATTACGGACAGATTTAGTCTTCCAATCAGAGAAAACATTCAGTCTCAACTTGAGCTTTAATCAGCGCAATTGAAATTGCCCCAGTGAACAGCATTGCTAACATTTCCTGTGCAGGGAAATTAAGATTCTGTCAATTATAAATCAGGATTACTACTGTTTCACCCCATATCACGATTAACTATGTACTTCCCAGATCAAAGATAGAAGAAAACTTCTCATTTGTGCAAGAATAATGCTACAGATACCTATTATTTTTTGTTTACTTTCTTAAATTGTCTTTAAAAGGTATCTTGAGTATGTCCTGTGGTTCCAATTACTAATACCTCTCCTGAAATCACTAATCCCTCTCCGCTGGTGAATCAATGGCACAATTAGTGTGCTTTTTTTTCAAACAGCATTTTTATAAAACAGTATTAGGCATTAACTGCTGTCAGACTCAGGTCTCCACCTTCCTCTCACAGCTCAGCATCAAATAATTTTTTTTTAAAAGCCATCAGACCCCCAAACGATTTCTCGTAAGGGAGGCAAGTCACAACTGAGAACATTTTTCAAACACATCAGTCAAGTAAGATTTTTCCTCTTGAAAATTGCTCACTTGAGACAATCTCTTAATTCCAAAAATTTCTTGCCTTCTGGATTAAGTTCTCCCAAATTTATCAATGAAAACTCCATAAAAATCTGAGATGGGGAGGCAGGCAGCTTGATTGAAGGACTGACATTAAAACAGAGTGTCACAGTCTCATTTTTCTGAAGCCGAGATCATTAAAACTTGTGGCCTCTTGACTTGAAGGCTAAATAGTGCAAGTAGGGAACATGCCATCATTTATATGCATTTTTAAAAAAATTTCTCATTGTAAGGCCAGATAGAAAAGTTACCAAGAGTGATTTCAATACTGATTAATATCTTAGATTACTCTGCAATTGATGATAAGAACCATATATTATCTTTCAAGAGTATGTTAGAATAAGATATCTTTTTCTCTTTAGTTTTTTTTAGCATTGAGATATAAGAAGAGACATACATAAGTGCATCACTACCTTCTAAAACTGGAAGGCAGATAATAACATCCAAATATTGTAAAAATGAGAAATTTTAATAACAGTTTTAATCAAATATTCAGGTTTTATCAGTTTTTAACTTAGTTATACAATCAAGTACAACATGCATCACCTTGAAAATTACAGCACAGTGACCTCTGTGACTCTCAGCAAACTTTTCCTTTGATTTACTAGTGGCAGAGTAGTTGTCAATATCACCATCCAAGGGTGTAACTAATCCCAATGGGAAGAGTTGTTTACTTCACCATCAACATTACTCCTCTAAAAGACTTTAGCCTTCTCTGGAAGCCCAGATTGAAAAAGGAGGATTAGATTAATTGGTTAAGAAAGAATAAATTCAGGACTTTGGATTCAGTTTTTCTCATCCCATTACAATTTTGAATATTCATTCTGCAAAGTTATCTTCTAAGATAAATCATCCTAAAAGTCATACCTCTGAGTTTAAAATCCTATAATTCATCACAAAATTTGCTCACTTTTTGTGCTCTTTTCCTTTCATAGCCAGTCATTTAGCTTTTGAAGATGTTCTAAAGAGGGCTATTTTTATTTAATGCATATGGCTGCCGAAACACCTTAAGTACATCAGACTACCTTGAGATAAAAGCATATGGAAACTGATCTAGTTGAAAATGAAGTTCTTTAAGAAGAAAAACTTGGAAGCACAGGAGTAGACTGTATGTGACAAAAGACAACCCAGTGGGGAAGAAGATCAGCTGTGAGAGATTCAGCTGGAACTCAGGATAAAAAGGAGAGTTTATGACCTTTGGGAGAAACGGCAGGGCACTCAGGGGGACTGCAGGGGTGTTGTGAGGTTATGCAGGGAGAAAACCAGAAGGACCAAAGCCCAGCAAAAATTTGACTACTGCAGTAAAAAGATAATTAAAAGATCTTTCTATAATACATCAGCAACAAAAGGAGGGCTAAAGAGAATCTCTATCCCTAATTGGATGCAGGGGAAAACATAGTGACAAAGGATGTGGAAAAGGCTGAGGTGCTTAACATCCTTGCCTCAGCCTGTATAGTAATACCAGCTCTTCTTGGGGTATCCAGCACCTTGAGCTGGAAGATAAGGATGGGGAGAAGAATGAAGCCCCTGCAATTCCATGGGAAATGCTTATTGACTTGCTACACCACTTAAACAATTATATGGGGCAAGATAGGATCCACCTGAGGTGCTGAGGGAGCTGGCAGAAATGCTTGCTGAGCCACTCCATCATCTACTAGCAGTCCTGGCTCACTGAGAAAGTCCTCACATTACTGCCACATTAAAAGGGGACAGAGTGGTTTGGCAGAAAATAAATCTCCCTTCTACATGGATAGGGTCGGTTGAGTGTATAGGACCAAGTTGTTAGAATAACCTTAACTCCTTTATTAACAACTCCAGTGCATTAATATGCTGGTTGGTCCATTCCCATGATTTTCCTTTTTTAAGCAAGCTATAAAGGGAATGAGCAATGATGGAAAAGCCAGGGATATGTTTATAACAATAACCTAGAGCTCCCAAGACTTGTAGCTCCTTTACCCTGGATGGATTTTGCCCCTCTTCAATCCTTTTCAGAGTATCCTGAGGGACAGAAGCAGCTCCTTTAATCCACCAGACTCCCAGGAATTTAACTTCCTGTGCAGGTCCCTGACACTTTGATTCTGGAATTTGTAATCCTAGTTTAAGTAGTGTTTTTCAGATGTTTTCCATTGTGTCTTTTACACTTTCTTGTTCCTCTCTCCCTATCAGGATATCATCAATGTATTGGTATACTGTGCATTCAGGGGAAACAGGAATCTCTGCCAAAACCTTAGCCAGAGCATTGTGAACAGCAGTGGGGGAATGTTTGTATCCCTGTGGAAATTGGTTAAAAGTATACTGGATTCCTTTCCATGTAAATGCAAACTGCACTTTATCCTGTTCACAGAGAGGAATCATGAAGAACATGTCCTTGACATCTAGGGCAGCCGTCCAAGAATGGGAAGCTCCTTGTATCATTGTTACAACCTCCGCAATATTTGGAACTGAAGCAGTTAAAGGGCCAGTATTAGCATTTAAGCGTCAATAATCTACTGTGAAACGCCACTGTCAGGTGGGTTTCTTTATGGACCACACCAGTGAATTATAAGGTGAATGAGTCCTCTTTTTTCCAATTCTATTACCACCCCATCAATCCCATCAGTCCCTCCATTTTCCTCCAAAAGTTCATCAACTTGAGTTTCTAACTTTTCTCCTGTCTCCTGATGAAAAGCTAATGATGATTTCAGCGAATCATTTTCTGATTTCAGAGCAACATATTCTATGGCAGAAATCAGATTAGGAGCAGCGGCTTCCTTAGCTTCTTTTTGTGCAAAAGATAATCAGGCACCTAAAACCACATAAATTACACCTTTACCTTTACCTGCTCAGAGCTTCTGTGAAGCCTGACACTGTTCAATACCTTCTACCACTCTTTCTTCATCCTTCCAAAATTTCTGGGCCCACTCCTTCCCAGCTGAGGAAGAGGCACAATCATATTTTTGCAGCAGTTTATCCATGGCAATCCCGTCCATGACGCCAATTTACTGTTGCATTAAAAGGGAACAGAGTGGTTTGGAAGAAAATAAACCTCATTGTGTTCTAACTCTCCTCACTGAGGTGGGAGGTTAGGTGTGGCTAGGTTTAAATTCTGAGTGATGCTCAATTTGCCACGACCAGTCCAGGTGCATTCACCTCCTGTGAACTATCATGACTCTGGATTCACTGATAGTGGAGTGCACCTTCAGTCCAGTCGTGCTCATGAACTAGCATGGCCACACTCCAAGGTGTGGTTGCATTCAGTGAGAAACTGTGATGATTGTCTACTTAAACAGTGCAGTTTTATTAATGCAGCAGATATACAGGTTCTCATGGATTGCCAGGGATAGTGACTGTCTGCAAAAGAAAGCATATGCAAAAAATAGACATATAAGCAATACAGCAAGTTAAAGAGTCATGCTCTCTAGAGATTTCTATGTGTCCCGCAGAAGTACTTAGTTTAAGTCTCACCCAAGGCATCCCAAGGAGGGGAGCAAGAGAGGCTCATTCCATTGGCTGATCCCGGGAGTCAGAGACAATTTGAGAGGGAGCTTCCCTGACACTTATTCGTGATGGTGTCTTCCCCCCAGTACCCTGCTTTTCTTTAACTCTTTTATAGCTTTTTTCACCTTCAAGGTGGAGTTTGAGTGACTTTAGTCATAAATACCTTTATTACAATTGGTGTAAAATTCTCTCACCTTGCACTTAAAGGTATAGCTTACAAACAATTCAGGGTGAAGACTCAAGGAGTGGTCGCACCTTGGAGGTGGATAGCCTTTGGGATGGAGGTGTGTTTTAGTATTAAAAAGATATTAAAATGAACCAAGTTTGCACTAGGACAATATTTTGTCAAGATTTGACAGACCATTGGCTCAGGGTACCAGAAGTGCTGCTTATCAGTTCTAGAGGACCATCTCATTCCGGTATATCAACACAGAGTGACCATAGAGCCTCCACTCTGCTCCACACTCCATAGTATTTGCAGGGAATTGCTGTGTTGTGGATTCCTCACATAGCAGCAGCAGCTATATCCACCCTGTGAGCCTTCTTGATTTTATACCTTTCCTTAATTGGTGAACAATGTTGATTTTTAATATAAGTTTTAATGTAAGTTTTAATTTCTAGGCCACCTAAGTAATAATGCCACATGGGGGAATGGAGGATGGCAAATATGACACCCATATACAAGAAGGGTGAGGAGAATCTGGAGCACTACAGGCCTGTCAGCCTGACCTTGGTGCCAGGGAAGGCTATGGAGCACATCATCTCCAGTGCCATCACATTGCATACATGGGACAACCAGGTGATCAGGCCAGTCAGCACAGGAAAGGCAGGCTCTGCTGATTAACCTGATCTCCCTCTATGACAAGGTGACCTACTTAAAGGTCAAGGGAAAGGCTATGAATGTGGTCTTCCTGGACTTTAGCAAGGTCTTTGACAAAGTCTCCTACAGCATCCTCCTGGAGAATCTGGCTGCACATGGCTTGGATGGACCTACTCTGAGATGGGTGGAGAACTGGCTGGATGGCCGGGCCCAGAGAGTCATAGTGAATGGAGTTAAATCCAGTTGGTGGCTGGTCACCAGTGGTGTTCCCCAGGGCTCAGTGTTGGGGCCTGTTTTGTTTAACATCTTGATCAATGATCTGGATGAAGGGATCGAGCGCACCCTCAGTCAGTTTGCCAGTGACACCAAGGTGAGCAGGAGTGTTCATCTACTTGAGGGCAGGAAGGCTTTTTCAGGGGGACATGGACAGGCTGGATCAATGGGCTAAGGCCAATTGTATGAGGTTCAAAAAGGCCAAATGCCACGTCCTGCATTTTGGTCACAACAACCCCATGCAACACTACAGGCTTGGGTCACAGTGGCCAAAGACCTGCCCAAAGGAAAAAGACCTGGGAGTGTCTGTCAACATAAGGCAGCAGTGTGCCCAGGTGGCCAAGGCGGCCAACAGTATCCTGGGTTGTATCAGAAATAGTGCGGTCAGTAGGGCCAAGGAAGTGATTGTGCCCTTATGCTTGGCACTGGTGAGGGCTGCACCTTGAATATGTGTTCAGTTTTGGGCCCCTCACTATAAGGAAGACATTGAAGTGCTGGAAGATGCTGAAAGAAGAGCAATGAAGCTGGTGAAGGGTCTACTCCTTATCACTCTCTACAGCTCCCTGATAGGAGTTCTAATGAGATGGGTATTACTCACCCCCCCCCTTTTTTTTTCCTCCCAAGAAAAAAAGTGGCAGGGCAAGAGGAAATATCCTCAAGCTGTGTGGGGAGTTTAGATTGGATATCAGGAAGAACTTTTTCACTGAGAGGATTGTTAGAAACTGGAAAGGGCTGCCCAGGGAAGTGGTTGAATTACCATCCCTGAAGACACTTCAAAGATGTGAAGATCACAGAATCACACAATCCCAAGGGTTGGAACTGACCTCAAAAGATCATCTAGTCCAACCCCCCTGCCAGAGCAGGACCATCTAGAGTAAGTCACACAGGAACTCATCCAGGTGGGTTTTGAACATCCCCAGAGAAGGAGACTCAGCAACCCATTTGGGCAGCCTGTGCCAGTACTCCATCACTCTCACAGTAAAGAAGTTTATCCTTATGTTTCTTTGGAACCTCTTATGTTCCTGCTTATACCCATTGACCCTTGTCCTATCATTGGCCATCACTGAGAACAGCCTGGCTCCATCCTCCTGACACTTGTCCTTTACATATTTTCAATGTTATTAAATCAAGAGGACTGCCATCATTTACATGAAAGTTTAACTACCATTTTAACTGTTACTTTCATCAGCATTTCTTCCTCAGATACTGTTTTTTTCCAATGATCTCCTTACCAAAATTAATTCTGAAATGATAGCTAGATGTAGAAGCACTGATAAAAAAAAAAAAGATAATTAAATTCTATAGGAAATATTAATGTAGGTGGATAGGTAGACATCTTGCACAGAATCAGTGGCTTGGAGCTGGGGCAATTTTAGTACTTTCCAACTTTCCTTCTTAAAAATGGGAAGAGGTTTGACCCCATTAAAATAAAATGCATTGAATCATTGAACTAAGGCAGAAAAGCGTTAATCTTACATGTAATGCATTTTTCTCCCCACTCTCATTCATCTAGCTTAAAATGCTGGTGGCTCTGCCATTTGATATTGAAGTGCACTATGACATTATCTCTTCCTCTGTAGCTTTATCCATTTGCCGAGTATAACACCTTGAAGCTCTATGCTGCAATATTTGTAGCCTGGAATACATTTCTAAAAGCAGCTCAATACATAACACTTTCCTGCAACATTTTATGGGTTTCTGAAATGGGTCAGTGCAAAGCAGTTGTCGCGGTTTTGCCCAGCCGGAGCAAAGGGGAAGAAAACCGCGACTCCTCCCCCTCTCGACGGAATGCGGAGGGGATCGGAGAGGGAGGAAAAAAAAAAGTAAAAGAGCCCGCGTAAGTTGAAATAAGAACAGTTTACTGGGGAAATTGAAGAGTAACAACTATAACAAAGACAAGGGAATATTACAAAGAAAACTGGTGAGTGATACAGTTGCTCACCGCCCGGGACCCGACGTGAGCGACCGCTCCGGACCGGCGACCGAGAGCCCGCGCTCCCCCCCCCCCCCCGGAAGAGCTTATTCCGGGACAAGAGCTTATTCCGGCCAGCCCCCACCTGCACCCTGGGCATGACGGTTAGGATGGTATCGAATATCTGCTGGCCAGGCTGGGTCAGCTGTTCAGGCTGTGCCCTTTCCTGGTTCCTCACGGGAATTAACTCTATCCTGGCTCAAACCAGGACATTCCACCCGTTATTCTATACAATCTACACGTCATGTCTAGGTTTACACATCATAATCACCTACACATACATAACATAGAGCAACTATAGGAATCGTGACATTCAACAGCTATCATTATACAATTTAATTCACGGGTTGTTCTCACCCAGAATTAAATTCCCTTGAGGCACACATTGGGTCTTCCCATCCTTACACATCACCCACCAAGTACACCCAGGTCCCTGAGCAAAAATAATCCCACGGATGGGTTTGCCTTTACCTGAGGCAGGACACACCCAGACTGCCTTCCCTAACATGTCTTTTATATGTACCACAGGGACTTTGTCCCCTTCTACAATATGTAAGGGTCCTGATTGGGCAGGGCCAGCTCGATTGACAGATCCTCTAGAGCTGACTAACCAGGTGGCCTTTTCCAAGTGTGTATCCCAATGCTTGAAAGTTCCACCTCCCATCGCTTTCAGTGTGGTTTTCAATAACCCATTGTATCTCTCAACTTTTCCTGAGGCTGGTGCATGATAGGGAATATGATAAACCCATTCAATGCCATGCTCTTTGGCCCAGGCATCTATGAGGTTGTTCCTGAAGTGTGTCCCATTGTCTGACTCAATTCTTTCTGGGGTGCCATGTCGCCAGAGGACTTTCCTTTCAAGGCCCTGGATGGTGCTCCGGGCGGTGGCATGAGACACAGGATATCTTTCCAACCAGCCGGTGGTCGCCTCCACCATTGTGAGCACATGGCGTTTGCCTTGGCGAGTCTGTGGCAGAGTGATGTAATCAATCTGCCAGGCCTCTCCGTATTTATATTTCTGCCATCGTCCTCCATACCATATGGGCTTCAATCGTTTTGCTTGTTTAATTGTAGCACACGTCTCACACTCATGGATAACCTGTGCAATAGTGTCCAAGGTTAAGTCCACCCCTCGATCGCGAGCCCATTTATAGGTAGCATCTCTGCCTTGATGACCTGAGGTGTCATGGGCCCATCGAGCTAAAAATAACTCCCCCTTATGTTGCAAATCCAGATCTATCTGAGAAGTCTTAGCAGCCTTGTCAGCTTGCTGGTTATGCAGATGTTCTTCTGCGGCCTGCTTTTTGCGTACGTGAACATTTACATGGTGCACCTTCACAACTAGTTTCTCCATTCAAGCAGCAATGTCCTGCCATAGTGGAGCAGCCCAGACGGGTTTGCCCCGTCGTTGCCAGTTGTTCCGTCTCCATTGCTGTAGCCATCCCCATAGAGCGTTTGCCACCATCCACGAATCAGTGTAGAGGTAGATCCTTGGCCATTTTTCCCGTTCAGCAATGTCTAAAGCCAACTGGATGGCTTTTACCTCTGCAAACTGACTGGATTCACCCTCTCCTTCTACAGCTTCTGAAATTTTGCGTAGGGGACTCCATACATCTTCGATGCCTTCCCACAAGGCAACAAGAGCCATCAGTAAACAGGGCATACCACTTCTCATCTTCTGACAGGTCATCATACGATGGGGCCTCGTCAACACGTGTCACCTTCTCTGGTGATATTTCACCATCTTCACACTCTGGCCAGTTTGTGATCACCTCCAGGATCCCAGGGCGACTAGGCTTCCCTATGCGAGCTCATTGTGTGATCGGTGCGATCCACTTACTCCATGTAGCATCAGTTGCATGATGTGTAGGGAATGCCTTCCCCTTGAACATCCAGCCCAGCACTGGCAGTCGAGGTGCTAGGAAGAGTTGTGTTTCTGTGCCAATCACTTCTGACGCAGCTTGAACTCCTTCATATGCTGCCAGTATCTCCTTCTCGGTTGGAGTGTATCGGGCCTCGGATCCTCTGTATCCCCGACTCCAGAACCCGAGGGGTCGGCCTCGACCCTCCCCAGGTGCTCTCTGCCAAAGACTCCAAGTAGGGCCATTCTCCCCAGCTGTGGTGTAGAGCACATTTTTAACATCTGGTCCTGTCCGGACTGGCCCAAGTGCCATTGCATGAACAATCTCCTGTTTAATTTGTTCAAAACTTTGCTGCTGCTCAGGACCCCATTCAAAATCATTCTTCTTCCGTGTCACACGGTAGAGGGGGCTAACAATCATACTGTAATTTGGAATATGCATTCTCCAAAAACCCACAACACCTAGGAAAGCTTGTGTTTCCTTTTTGTTAGTTGGTGGAGACATGGCTGCAATCTTGCTTATCACCTCTATTGGAATATGACGATGTCCATCCTGCCATTTTACTCCTAAAAACTGGATCTCCTGTGCAGGTCCTTTGACTTTACTGCGTTTAATGGCAAAGCCAGCCTTTAGAAGAATTTGAATTATTTTCTTTCCTTTATCAAGGACTTCCACGGCTGAGTCACCCCACACCACAATATCATCAATGTATTGCAGATGTTCTGGGGCCTCACCCTCCTCCAGCGTGGCCTGGATCAGTCCATGGCAAATGGTGGGGCTGTGTTTCCACCCCTGGGGCAGTCGATTCCAAGTATACTGCACCCCTCTCCAAGTGAAAGCAAACTGAGGCCTGCACTCTTTTGCTAAAGGGATTGAGAAGAATGCATTGGCAATATCAATGGTGGCATACCATTTGGCTGCCTTGGTGTCCTGGTTTAGCCAGGAGCAGCTTTTGGCTTGGTAACAGGGGGAGCGGGTTGCAGTGAAGACCCTCCCCCGGCTCCTAGGTTCAGACCCACCTCCGGCCCGGCTGGGCCAATCTGGCGCCTCTGCGATCACTATTTAGGGGACGGGAGTTTGAAATGCGAGTCGGGAGGTGGAGAGTGATACAAGATGGAGGCCACCACGCGGACCCTTCAGCCAGAGAAGGAGGAAGGAACGAGAAGCAGTAGACCGGAGACCCCTCTGCAAGCCGTGGCGAGAATACAAGCTGTGCCCCTGAAACCTATGGAGATTCGTGGCAAGACTGAGAGCCACCAACAGCTCCGTGTGGGTGAGCCCGGACGGGCGGGGGACTGTGTGGGGAGACGGCCATGGCCCAGGCCGTGTTGGAGAGCCTGTGTGCCGCAGAGCAGCCCCACGCGAGAGGCAGAGAGGAGCTGCAGCCTTTGGAATAAGTGGGCATTGGAGCAGCCCGTGCAAGTCTGCCATGCTTGTGAGTTACCCCACGGACTTGCAGGGAGGACTGGTGTGGAGTTCACCCGTCCTGAGGAGGGACAAACGGCAGAAGCTCTCGGAAACCGACTGACTGAACCCCCCACTGCCTGCCCCCCCGAACCGTTCAGGGGGGGGCAAGGTAAAAACACCGGGATCAGGGCTCTGAACCTGGGAAGAGGGGAGGGGTGGCAAGAAGGTGTTCTTAAAAAGGCTAGTTGGACTCTCCATTGATGTATTACTCTGGGTTGTTTCATTTTGGTTATGTTTTGGTTGATTTTGCATTAAATTATTTTCTGTTTTCTTCCCCAAAACCGAGTAGCCTGGTCTGTTTTGTCCTGAACCTTAAGCGGCAATTAAGCCCTCCCTGCCCTCGAGCAATCCTCAGCCTCTTCGGTACTCGAGGCTAATCGTGGCCTTTGTTCCCTGATGGGCCTAAACCACGACACTTGGACTCCAATTCGTATTGGAGTTCCAACGTGTCTGGCACAGCCGCGCTCAGAGGTGGCGTGACTTCATTCAGGCCACGATAGTTTACTGTCAGTCTCCACTCTCCAGTAGACTTTTGTACCGGCCATATAGGGCTGTTAAAGGGTGAATGAATTTTGCTGATCACCCCTTGGCTCTCCAATTGGTGAATCAACTTATGAATGGGAATCACTGAGTCTCTGTTGGTGTGATATTGCCAACGGTGCACTGTTGTGGTTGCAACTGGTACCTGTTGCTCCTCAACCTTCAGCAAACCCACAACAGAAGGGTCCTCTGAAAGGCCAGGCATGCTGGATAATTGTTCAATCTCTTCTGCCTCCACTGCAGCCACACCAAAGGCCCATCTGTATCCTTTTGGGTCCTTAAAATACCCTCTCTTAAGATAATCTATACCTAAGATGCATGGAGCTTTGGGGCCTGTCACAATAGGGTGCTTGTGCCAATTTGTGCCAGTCAGACTCACTTCAGCTTTTAATACAGATAGCTGTTGAGATCCCCGTCACTCCAGAAATACAAATGGATTCTGTCCCTTTAAAATTTGATGGCATCAGAGTACATTGTGCACCGGTGTCCACTAAAGCCTTGTATTCTTGTGGATTTGATGTGCCAGGCCAATGAATCCACACAGTCCAATAAACCCGATTATCCCTTTCCTCCACCTGGCTGGAGGCAGGGCCTCCCTAATACTGGTCATCGCAGTCATCATTTACTGTTTCCCAGGAAACACCAGAGGTCCCCTCGAGGGAATCAGAATTGAAATCAACCCTCCTATCTTGTCTAGGGGGTTGCTCACTGGAAACTGGAGCGACATTCCTCCAAGGAGAGTTACTTCTTTTAACCCTTCCTTTACGCAACTCCTGTGCCTGTGCTCTTGGAGTAGATGGGGTAGGTGGCCTATCACACTTGCTCATATTCTCTCCTTGGTCCTGTGGATGGGACTGCGAAACATCCTGGGGTGTATACTACTTATGTTCCTGCTCTTGAGCACGGGGACGCTTATTCTTAAAAGCTGGAGTACTGGCAGGTGGAGAGCGAGACATGAATTGGTCAAACTTCCGTGACATTTTCTCTACAGCTGAAACAACAGCCTGTAGGGGACAAGACACATTTTCTTCATATTGCCGAAGTTGAGCGGCTAGTTGTTCCACCGTTTGCCTCTCACCTTCTTTCCAGGAGACAACTGCCAACGAACTGGCATAGTTTTGTGGTGCACTTCGTAGGAACTTTCGCCACATAACTCGTGTGCAATGAACTTCATCTGGGTCTGTGGGTGCATAGTCATTATAAATAATCTCCAGCACAGCTAACTCCCTCAAATATTGAATGCCTTTCTCCATGGTGGTCCACTTACTTGGGGGGCTTGTAATAGCTTCCTTGAAGGGGTATCTTTCCTTCACGCCCAACAAAAGTCGCCTCCAGAGGCTGAGGGTTTGTGACGGTCTTCCCATAGCCTTATCAATGCCCCCGTCCCGGGACAAGGAGTCCAATTGCCTGGCTTCTTTGCCCTCTAATTCCAAACTGTGGGCTCCATTTTCCCAGCATCGGAGCATCCAGGTGATAATGTGCTCACCTGGGTGACGGCTGTAATCTTTTGGCACTTCTCGCAGTTCGCTCAGGGACAAGGATCGGGTGATTATCTCTGGCTCTGGCACTGACTCTTCCTCCCGTTCCCGTGATGACACTGGTTCATCTTCATCCCTCCCAAGGCGAACTGATTTTTTTATGTGTTTCTTTTTCTGGACAGGAGCAACTGACACTGCCACAGGTTGATCCTCTGATTCAGGATCAGTGTCTGCTGTTGGAGTTAGGGCAGCAACAGCATCAGTTGCCTCAGTTTGAGTAGCCACAGTGGTTGCTAGGGTGGCATTCCTAATCTGTACAAGTAAAAAACTCTTCCAATACCTGTTCATATTCTTCTGTATATCAGTCCCTCCATAGCTGCCCAACCTCATAACAGTCTGGAAAACACATTTCACAACTCTACCCAAGAAAAACACCCTACCTAGAGGACAGAACAATAAAACCACAATGGCTGGGACATCCCAAGTGCATTCTGAATTGTCAAAAGCTATTGCAGTTAATTTGAATGAGTAAGGGAGGATGGAAAAAATGGAAAAATTACGTCCCTCCATTTTTCCCATGAACTGAGTGTCATTACTGTCACTACCTTCTGAAAATAAATGTCCAAGTTGCAGAAATGCCAACCCAGTCATGTACAAGTATTGGCCTAGCTCCATACCCAGTGATACAACCATACCATAAGCCAGTAACAACCAGTATATCAGAACGAGTGCTTTCGTCCCTTTTCCAAAGGACATAAACACTATCAGAGAGAATACATAGTGCATATGACAAATTATGGGCCAACAGCAGTTAAGCAAATACATCAACATTGTGACAATTGTTTCAGCCTACTGTGTCTTATTTCAACCCTGCGGGCCCCACGTTGGGCGCCAATAAATGTCGTGGTTTTGCCCAGCCGGAGCAAAGGGGAAGAAACCCGCGACTCCTCCCCCTCCCCCTCTCGACGGAATGCGGAGGGGATCGCAGAGGGAGGGAAAAAAAAAAAAAGTAAAAGAGCCCGCGTAAGTTGAAATAAGAACAGTTTACTGGGGAAATTGAAGAGTAACAACTATAACAAAGACAAGGGAATATTACAAAGAAAACTGGTGAGTGATACAGTTGCTCACCGCCCCGGGACCCGACGTGAGCGACCGCTCCCGACCGGCGACCGAGAGCCCGCGCCCCCCCCCCCCCCCCCCCCCGGAAGAGCTTATTCCGGGACAAGAGCTTATTCCGGCCAGCCCCCACCTGCACCCTGGGCATGACGGTTAGGATGGTATCGAATACCTGCTGGCCAGGCTGGGTCAGCTGTTCAGGCTGTGCCCTTTCCTGGTTCCTCACGGGAATTAACTCTATCCTGGCTCAAACCAGGACAGCAGTATAGAGAATCACGGCTTGCTGTTTTTCATTGGGTTCAAGCTGTTGACATTGTTCTCAAAGTTCTTGCATATTTTAGCATTTATGTCTCCTTCACCTTCACTGAAAGAACAGGTCACAGGGAGCTTCAGAAGGCAACAGTCTAGCAAAACAGGGAAATGAAGTGGGGCAACAATCCTACTGGACTTTATACCAGTTGGTATTTATACCAGAATACATAAAGAAGCTTGAAGCTTTAAAATCTCTGAAAATAACAATAAAGTAACACAAGCAGAGGTTTTCTTCATTTTGTCAAGAAGAAATTGCACCGTGTGTCTAGTGTAGAGCTGCAGAGTATCACAGACACACCACAGAATTTTAATTCATATCATACTCAAATGGTGTAAAGATTGTATTCCATCGGAACTCTTCTAAATTTCACCTAGGCTTAGGAGTAAGAAGTGTACACATATAGCCTCTAGCTTCTCTTATCTTCACTGCAGCCCAGCTGAGATCACAGTGTTCTGCTTAAACATCCTATTACCTTCCTCAACCATTCAGAAATATAGACAACTGCTCTCCAAAGAGATTTGAGTCAGTACGTCTTCCCTGTTTTTTCTTCTTTTGACATTGAAAGGATGCACTACTTCAGTCTTATTAATCTTGCAGCACTGCCTTGCTGACATTTTCCATTAATTTCTCCAGCCTTTCCCCAGATACATGCTGGTGAATTCTCCAAAGTGTGCCCAGTGCCGAATAAACATACATTCTTTATAACTCTTTGAGTTACAGAGTCTGTTTCCGCACATCAGCAAGCCAGCCGATTCTAGATTGTTCCCCACAGACTGTCTTTTTTCCTTAATTCATCTAACAAGCCCTAGACAGTTTCTCTGTGGATTTGCCTTGATGCATTCTCTACGACCAAACTAAGTTGGCTAAGAGCAGGTTAAGGTGGATGTAAGACAGGCAAAGTATTGAAATGTCAGGGTAGCACAAGATAAAGTTTAGCATTTGCATCACTGGAGCAACAGCACTGAATCTTAATTACTGCCACTCAGAAGCAGACAATCACAGCAAACAAAAGAAATTTCTAGCAAGCTGTTATTAAGAATGATCCTTGCATTACAGAGGAGGAAAGCAAAGTGGTAGCTGGTCAATGGAAGTCATCAGTCTGATGCAAGGAAGAAAGGCTGAAGGATGGGTTGATAATGATTCCTGACACAGAAATCTTCTGTATTTTTAATGAATCTGTGATGCTTTGTAGGTCTGTTACCAACATCTCATAACAGCCTCTGGTATCCCAAGCTGCACCCACAGTTAAGTCAGAAGAAAACACCTACAAAAACAGCTCACAAAAAGGTTTTCGTACCTAAGAATCACATATGTAACAATGACACCTGGCCTTTACAAGCTCAGAAACAAGTATTGCAGACAACTAAGGATTCCCCTTTCTCTCTCCAAAAATGAAGTCTTCCATATTCCATAGATCTGAAGACACAGTTCAATCTTCCCTGAGTGTTTTTATGATGGAGTAAACGGAGGGGAAAAAAACCAACCCACCAAAACAACAAAAACACCCCAAAAACTATCAAGATCATTAGGGCAAAACCCCCATAATCTGTCTGAAAGTTTTAAAGGACTTTTAAAGTTGGAATTAATTGCTGGCTAAAAATGTGGTGTGATGCAGACATACTTCTCTGTCACTCAGTGTTCAGTGTAATCACCTATCATGGAAACTGATGTCTCAATTAACAGCAGAAATCACTGAAAACTAGTCATGCAAATAGTCCCCAGAAAGAATCATCAGTAACATTTGTCAAATGCTCAAGCAACAAGCAAAGAAAGGTGCACTTTTACTGTTGGCTGCCAAGCTTTGCATTGTCTTTACAGTTATTAGTATTGTAATAAATCTAATCTTTTCAATTTTTCTTCAACGGCTTAACAAGTTAGTTACATTTCTTTAATGTAGCTTCACTATAAAATTAGTCATCCTCGTAGATATTTTTTCTCACTTTTTTTGCTTGTATTCTCACCAAAAATCACTTTTTTTCCCCTATTGTTAATCTTCTTAGCACACATTCCTCTTTAAGATGAAGTTTAACATTAAAAAGTGACCTGCCAGATCACATTTGCAAACATCCAGAACATCAAAATTTGTTTACGTTGCATAATTTCTGTTTCAGCTGCTTTGGTACCACTGTGTTACAAACATCAGTTACGTTATCCATTAACATTTCTTTGCTTAGTCTATGTTACAGGTAGTATTTCCCTTCCTTCTACTGCATTCGTTTGAACCATAAAACTTGATAGTAGTTTAGCATTCACCTTCAGACATTTCTTTAACTGTATGTCACCAAACAAAAACATATTTTGAAATCCATTTAGATTTTTTCAGACCAGAGTTTTGTATTCTGCATAGCTTTTTAATTTCTTCAAAAACAAATTATACAGCCTGACACCACCTGGCTCTACTGACACTAATTATATAACTTTTTTGCAGATAGTTCTTTCTAAAAGTTGTTGGATATTTTTAATGCAACTTACAGCCTTTCTGCTCCTTTGTTGTATTTCTTCTTACAAAATTATACTTGTTCTTTGCCTTCAAAATAATGAAATTATTTATGCTCCAAGCCTTGAACTATTGAGACTCTTTCTCCATGTCCACACAAAAACATCTGCATTTTCACAGAAGTTTTAGAAAATTCTAAAAGCTTGTTTGTTACTTACTTTGCCATACTGTCTAGTATCCCTGGTCTGCAATTAACAATCCCAACTACAGTAAACATGCTCAGCAGGAGAGAGCATCACCACTCCAGAAAACTGAGTGTAAGTCAGAACACAATGAATAGAAAAAGAGACGGTAAAGGACAACAAGGTCAGATGAGTACTGTGTACAGTTGTAAATACAAATTTTAACACAGCAGGACAGAAGCAGTCACAAGTTT
The DNA here is from genome assembly GCF_028858725.1 of Colius striatus. NCBI lineage: Eukaryota > Metazoa > Chordata > Aves > Coliiformes > Coliidae > Colius > Colius striatus. The sequence continues at coordinate 32,010,354 of NC_084790.1, forward strand.
ATATTTTAAATTAGGAAAGCAAGAACTGAAATAAAGGCATTTAATACAAATCCTTATACACTATTTATTTTTAAAATGCCAGTTATATGGCTGAATTCAAGATGTGCCACAATATCTCAGCTTACATATTTGTACTTGATTCCAGAACTGCTTTGATGTTAAAGGTCTGTTAAAGGGAACATTTGTGTTACTATGCTGTATCATCTCTACTTTTGCGCTTTTAATCCTCTGGAAGATATCCAAAGCTGATAAAGAAACTTTTGTTGTTTGGTATTTTTTTCTTTTTAATTTATTGCAAGAACAGTGAGAAAGGTCAATATTATTTATATTCAGTTTCACTTTAGAAGTCTGAAGAACCATCTCACGCTTGATTTTGAAAGACTAATGGAAGACATTATAAACAGCCAAAATTAGGTAAGATCAAAAGCTTTCATTTGGCCGATATTGAGCTTAATTTAAAGGTAAAACCAGGAACATCTCGTGGATATGAGTTTTGATGAAGAATATTGCAAAACGAACTCACAAAACATTGGGTTCTTGAATGAGGATATGCTATAAGAGCTGCAAGTGTGTACGAGTTAAGAAAACAGTATGACCATACATTAGCACTTTCACAAACAAACCACCAAAGTACTAACACATTTTTTATGTTTGAACTTGGCTAGATAGCCATCGACTACTCTGTTCATGTAGCTATAAGATTACAGCACAGGATGACATTAGAAACATGGATACAACATTAATAATTGCATGGCCTGTTTCCTGAAACAAAGCAACTAACTTAAGGTCTATTTCATGTTTAATGTTGTATAATTCAAATGTCCTCTTTCTCCTACACAGCAAATGACTCCACAACAGGTGTTTATACTACCCTTTTTATTTGTCAGACAGAAATACATTTTCATGGGGTATTTCAGTAAACAGTGGTGTTTACTACTTAAACAAAGCTCTTATCTCTTTGGCATCTGACCATACTTTGTTTTTCAATTTAAAAGACTAAACAGGAAGATTTTACTTTTGAGATCATTGCTCAATACATTAATTTTACACAAGTGTAGTTAACTTTTGTTAACTGTGGTTTATAGTAAAGACTCTAGTAAACCTAAAAAAAATTATACTAAACCAGCAAAATGCAGACTATTGGGCTGCCTTCATTTACAACTGTGGAGTAGGCGACAGAATGAGAACTCTTCATTTTCCACAGTGCGTGCACTAACTAGTGCTTTTTATTCATTGTGCATGATAAACAAAAGAACTCCTTACTTCTACCAGAAACAACTGATAAAATAATGTATGTTTCAAAACAATGTGACTTTATTTTTAAAGAGGTCATAAGACAAAAGCAAGCTGCACGCTTCTTCAGGAAAAGATTGTACCTAAAAAAGGTCTGAAAATTGCTTTTAAATAGAAGTTAAAGTGTTTTGAGTACAGCTGTCAAAAGCACATCTCATGTTTGGTTAAAAAATTCCTAAGTAAGAAAAGTAAGCCAGCGTATTCAACCTACTCTACTGAATAATCCAGGATCATCCTTTCAATGGTGACACAGAAACATTTCCCTTGCATTCCATGAAAAAAAATTAATTTTTTTTTTTTAATTGACCTTCCTGATCTCAAGTGTTTAGTGCTTCAAATCAACTGAATTTCCAAAGCAATGCTGAAGTTATTTGACATCTCCCTTTACTATACATGGTACAGAAATAATGAATTAAAAAGAAAAACTGTTATCGTTTTATACTGTTATATCAGTGCAGACATCTCAGTATATTCACTGGAATTTGCAGTGAAACCTTGTTTGTGTGTCAACGTAAAAAATAAACAATGAAAACCTCTCTTTACTCCCAAAAAGATTTGCTTTTAATAACCTAAATCACAGAATCAAAGAATGGCAGGGGTTGAAAGGGACCGTTAGAGATAATCTAGTCCAACCCCTCTGCAGAAGCAGGTCAACCTAGATCAGGTCGCATTGGAACACGTCCAGGCAGGTCTTGAAGACCTCCAAGGAAGGAGACTCCACACCTTTCCTGGGCAGCCTGTTCCACTGCTCCTTTATCCTCACTGTAAAATAGTTTTTTCTTATGTTTAAATGGAACTTCTTGTGTTCCAGCTTCTTTCCATTACCCCTTGTCCTGTTGCTAGATACAATAGAAAAAAGGGATGTCCCAACCTCCTGACACCCACCATTTAGATATTTGTAAATATCAATGAGATTCCCCTCCAGTCTCCTCTTATTTAGACTACTTATCCTGAACAAGTTCTACAGAAGAGGAGGCAAAGCAGTTACTTCTATGCAGAAACTAAAAAATAGTTCAATAGGATTCAAGTAGCAAAGGTTTGTTTTGTCAGTGAATCTCAACCTCAACACCAGTGCAAGCAAACTTGAAAATTTTTGAACTGGACAGTTCAAATAGTGAGTGATCCAGTTTAGTCAAGATGACCTCCCTCTCCATGATGCAAAAAAAATACATACATTTTAGCGTAGAATACAGGAAACAAAAGGAAAACAAAGAAAGCTCCTAAAATCAAGTACTTATCGAAAAGTGGTTTCTAATATCAAGTCAAAATTAGCAACAAACAAGCAGACTTCACCGATCTTTCAGTGTTAAATTACTGTTAGATTTAACTGTACCAAAAAATATCCCCAACCCAAAAATCGAGAGTGCTTTTTGTTGTTAAAAGGCATGCAAAGAAATATCCACCAGCTGCAGTCAACTTTAAATCAGAATCTGCTTGCTCAGAAAACATTTCACCCTTCAAGTATTTGTAACAAATTGCATTGCCAAGATCCTTTTCAAATAAATTATCTTCTGGTAACATTTCGCTGATAGAATCACCTACAATGTGGACAGTCATGTATGCAATTCAACAGTGGTTGTCTCTGCAGCAAGAGAGGAATAATCAGAAATTTGTTTTAAATTTGAGATGATAGCTTATGTGTTATTTCTTGCAAACATACGATCTCCTCTAAGGTTAAGGTGTTGGAGCTGGTACTGTAGCACTTCTGTGTCAGCAGGTTCCTTAATGTTCATTTTGTCTAAATTGAGGTAGTCCAGGGATTTTGAATGAGCTCTTTTACCTTTTAAAAGGCAAAGAGGCAAGGGACCATGAAGTGCCTTGTAAGGTTCGTATTGTAAAGGCTTAATGCATTTATCCCCTGAGCTGGGCATCCGTCTCCTCTTCCTTCCATTTACTGCTGGGATCTCATATGGCTGGTAGTACCTACTTCTAGTTTTGTACAAACGGGAGGAACGTGTAAGTCCTAAATCGAGTTGTCTGGAGTGCAAGTTTGGCCCAGATTCTCCTTTATTGTCTTCACTTCCTGTACACTTCTGGGCTAATTTTAGAAGCTCCTCTCCAGTCGTGAAGCCAACCAGGTAGTTGGAATCCATGTGAAGGATCTGATACCCCGCAACCATCCGTCGCATTGGTGAGCAAGGGGTACTAGAACAGCGAGGCTTTTCTACCTCCATCCTGCCCATGGGACTCACCTCTCCAAGAGGCACAGGAAGGGTGGAGAGAGAAGTTCTGGACTCTGCATTTATGTCAACTTCCATTTTAAACACAATGCCAGCCTCCTAAAAATAAAACAGAGCTTGATCAGAAACAGAGCCTTTATGCAGCAAAGCGGATAACAGAAACAAGATTTTGTACCACCCAGAAGTCATGACCAGTACTTCTCTACTCAGCCTTGTCTTATGCCCTTACAGAGTGTTACGTATCAAAACTATCATCAATACCTTCATTTTAAAATGATCTTGGATGCTTTTTAAATAAAATATACCACAAATATACTCTTGATTACTTAAACATTAATAATATTGAGTAGTATTGTACACAGAAAAGCAGCATCTTTCCAGTCCATTTTTTAATTCTTTTAGTCCATTTGATTCCTTATAGCTTCTAACCTCTGAGGCCATCTACATTCATTAGCAAAACCACAGCAACCTCTCCCATATTTAGCTGTTATTTTTCTGTATTGACAACAGTTTCCATCAAGAAAGCTTCCAGAAAGTGTGTCTAACAGCTACTACCTCAGTCAGGCAGGACCATGGACCACGGCTATCTTCTAAGGGTACTGCAATGCTTTCCACTTTCAAGCGTGAAGACAGCTTGCTTTAGATTCAGAGACATCTTGGCTGATCAACAGCCATCTTTATAAGTCATCAGCAATTCTCCTCCTCTCAAAAATCCTATCCTCTTATTCACAACCCACCAGACAAACCAACACTGTTTTATTCTCATGCATTTCTAACAAAGGAAACAGTATACTAGCATTTAATGAAAACAGCATAAAATTCTTAGGAGTACCTCCAAGAATAACCAATATTCTGAATTTTATGGTATTTGTTTGGTTTTTGATTTTTTTTTAAATAGGCTAGCTTGCCCTGACCTTTGTCCCTTTCAACTATTTCAAAAACAGCGTTTGGTGTATCTTCATGAAGATTTTACAAGATTTGATTCTTTCTTCCATAAAGTAGGCTCTACAGATCAATTTATCTGACCCACGTGACTAAATATTGAGAAAATTGTCTAAAACTGCAAGAAGAACAATGAATAGAAATACTATCTTAACTACTACAAATCATTGTATTACCCCAGATAATACATTAACATGCCTGAGATAAATCTTTGAGGGTAAAAACATCAAAATCTCCACAACTTGCAAATATAAAGGCTTTATGACTACTGAATCTTTCACAAAGGTGTCAGACAGCATTCAGATCCTCATGAGACAAATGAAAATCAGACAGGTACAACACACCAGTGCCTAACATACAAATATATGCCCTGTCAATCATTTGTCGTTGGAATGACCTCTCGCCCTTTTTGCCTGGGTTTTGTTCCTGATGATGTTATTTTTTTTATAAGGAAATGTATTACTTACTTTCTGAGAAGAGAAACATGACTCAAAAAATGTCAGCTTTAATTACTCAACATTTAAAGAGAACAAGGAGAGTGGTTTCCCTTGACACTCCTACACTTTGAAGAAAGCCTGCATTATTTTGAAACCACCACAACAAGTTGTTGGCAGCAAAAGAACTGGTTCTCTGTAAATCTGTTTTTCCATTGTTACTTATCTTCAACTAGAATATGAACTGATTTGAGAAGATGACTTCCTTTCAGGATGGACATTAAATTTCTGTCCATCCAACTACTGATTTATTTTTTTAATCAGAGATTAATTTTTTTCTTCTAGATGACAAGTCTGCAAGTAGTACCATTTATTAATAACCAGAGAGATCTGTCTCATTGATAAAGTGCTCACAACTCAAATGTGTAGATGGCAGAATGGAAAAATGGCAATAGATTCTCTTACACCAACTTATAGAGTCAAACACATTGGATGGAGATATCATCAGTTTCCCTTTCTCTGTGTTTCCATTACTTAATATACATCATGTACTTAAAAGATACAATGTAAGGAGTATGTATCACCCAACATATGTGAAGCACATGTGAAGACAGCAGGCATTTTTTATTATTTGAATTGTCTGTCTCTGCCTGTCAAGGGCAAGAATAAGGTCTACATTTTTCCCCTTGCAGTCTGAAAAGAAAAATTCACATTTGTTAACATGGGTGAACCCATACGTGCTTTTGGAAACTCCATCTTGTTTCACTGCCACTGAAATATGCTGATGGAATTATGGACCTGTCAAGCAAACTTTTCTAAAAATATTTACAATCTGTACCTAAAATCTGTGAAATATTTATATGAAAGGGAAAACTGAAGCTAAATTTAGCTACATGAGACTAATCACAAAGGTGCCACACTTCTTTTCCTAGACCCGGGGCAGTCAGGCCACAGACTCTGAGATGTAGCTTGTAGGTTCTTCCACTGCAAGCTGGTGACACTGCTGCACTTAGTGCCAGAGCCAGACAGCTGTTTTAGTTATGCTCTTTACTTTCAGCTCTGAGTGGACTCTAGTAGACTAATTTTGCTACATCCTGCTCTTGAAGGTCCCTATAAAGTTGTGTTATGCTTTACAGACTGATAGCATGTCTTTAGAGACAGGAAAGGGGAGTTAAAAATACTCCTGGCCAGCAAAAAGATTGCTGTGACTATCATTGCTCATTAAAGATGAAGGAGTGAGACACGTGAAGAAGCCGATGCATATCACAAAAATAATATTTTTTCTGTAGTTGGTCAGTAATTTAAAATAATGTGGTTTTTATGACTGCATTTTATTTCTCTGTATTTTTAATTTTCATCTTCTCACCAATCAAAACAAGTTTAATTTGCAAAGTTCTCTCTGGTTTAAGGTTGGTCCACTTGGAAAAAAACAAAACAAAAAAAAACCCCATACCACAACCTGGCTTGTCAGCAAAAATTAAATTATCTTTTTAAAATAATAAAGATAGTGGGGACAAAAGGTATGGTTTTGAAAGTATTACAGATTTTATGAAACATCGGGTTTTGTCTTCAAAAATAAGAATAAAGGTTCCCATTGCTTTTGTGTCAGATAAGAAATGCACGTTTGGTAGCATCCTATATTGTCATGTCTGAAAACATAGGTCTCTCCGCAGATGTTAATTTGAAACTATCAAACTAAAGAATAAAATATTATATTCAGCCTTTGACTAGGAACAGCTATTCAAAGAAAGATACCAGTTAAAAATAAGATCTACTCAAAGACATCAGGAAAAACATTTATAACCAATGCAATTTAGTTCTTTTGGTTTTCTTTTTTAACTGAAGCATTTTAAGTGGCTACTTCTTTGTCTTAACTTCATGCAACCTGCAGCAGATATTTAAGTATTTGTTTGAAAGGTGTCCCATTCACTTTTACCATTCACATTGCTAAAGGTCACTTCCTTAAGCTTAGTAGAGTCACATCTATAATGGCTTTCAAGTTGCATTCTCTGTCTCCTTCCCAGATGCTCCTTCCCATATTTAAATATTACCTAACTGTAATGCAAGTATGGGACAAAAGTCAATAAAAGCCCAATAGCATATGCAGGTACAAGAAATTTATGTGAAAATTATAATTAGTGGAAACAAAAACCCTTGTCCCAGAACACCCAGTTCATCTGACTTCACAATAACATACTGTATTTGTGTATGATTATGGATGCCTGGTGGCCACACTGGCAGGATAAGGCTGGTCACATAAGAGATTATAAAGAAAGACATGTGACAGTGTCAGCACTGTTATGCAAGGACTTAATTTTAGAGACTGCTGGCACTGCCTTACTTCCCTCTGTTTCAAAGTCACTTAAAACCAGCTAACTGCTGATAGCCCATCACAGACCCTCTTCACTACTTCCACATGCAGCTACGCAGGCACATATGTATGTATGTATAGTGATGGTATGTATGTACAGTGATGTACTGCCTTACCCTTGAGAATACAGTAACAAAGAAAGATGTGTTCGTAGAAAACATAGAAAACATAGAAAAACATCTAGCATATCATTTGCTATTTTTTTTAATCACTACATACACTTATGCCAGCTAAAATGCCTATGTAAACACCGTACACCTACACGTGAAGAAATTAACTTAATTTCCTACATATAAGGAAGGGTTTTTGTGTGTAAACCACACAAAATTGCTGCTCAACTATTCAGAGACACTCCCTCAATATCCTTGTATGCAGGAACAGTATGGGCAAAACATACCTGCCAATCAAAGCAGCTTAGCAAGCTTCATATCATTCTAGTGGTTGATAAGGCTTCGACAAAGGCTGGACTTGATCTTAAAGGTCTCTTCCAGCTGAAACGATTCTATGATACTCTGTAAAGTAACACTTTAATGCAAGTCAAGAGTGCACATAGATGTACCATGGATGGTACAATCCACACTTAAAACACAGCTTTGAACCTTCAGCTACTGAGCAAGACAAGTTACCCAAAGAAAGATGGGCATTAGCACACTTTTGCTAGTATCAGACTGAACGATAAGGTCCTATCCAAGTTCAGCTCTTGCCTAAGAGTGTCAAGAAGGGTACAGGGACTGGTGGTGGTTTTAAGTTGCAACTGATGAAGCACGCATGATTATGAACAGACACAGGCGCTAAGTGGTGAACTCTTTTCCATCGTTTACATTGCTAACAGCGTCTGGCCCGGAAAGCACACTTGAGGAAGCCCTGTGCAAGCTTCAGGCCCCACAAAGTAGTTGCCCCAAACAGGCTTCCCTGCACTCACGGGTACTGGCACCAGCAGCCCGACTTGTTCCCGGACTCGCCCAGACGGCTCACCGCCCGCTAACTCCCAACGCGGCCGACTGCAGCTGCTGGGGCCGCGGGCTAGGGCGCATGAGCACTGGCCTGAGGGAGCGATGGGCGCAACGCCGAACTCATGGAGGACGGTGCGCCCGCGCCCGGACCTCTGCGGCCGTGGTACAGTATCCGGCCCCACCGCAGCGCCCGGCTCCGCGGGGAGGGCCCAGGCTTGCTGCGCGTCTCCCAGTGGCTCCCGCCCTGGCCTGCGGGCGGCACGGCTGCGGCTCCCCGCCAGGCCCCGCGCCCGCCCCCCGCCACCACTATGCCAGCCGGCCCTCGACCACACCACACGGACCGCTACCGCCGTCGACCCTGGCCCGGCTGCCCCCGCCCCGCAGTCCTACCCGGGCCCTCCCACCGCCCACGCTGCGGCACCCACTCCGTGAGGCGTCGGTGAGGCCCGAGGCCGCGGGGGCTGCTGCGCCGCCACCCCTGCTCCTACCTGCGGCCCGGCCAGGCGCGGCGCGAGTAGCCCGGCGCCGAGATCGGCGCTCCGCGCGCCACCTTGCACGGCCCGACCCGGCCCCTCCGCCCAGTGCGCCGGGCTGAGGGCGGGGCGCGGCGGCGGCAGGCGGTGCCGGGACCGGAGGGGCCCGGGTGGATAGCTCCGCGCTGTCTCACTCTGCATTTCGCCCAGCCTCTGTCAGGCCGTCCGTTGCGTGCAGGTGTCTGTGAACAGAAGGCCGAGGAGCCGGTAGCGGCGGAGGCGGAATAGGCCGCGCGGAGCGCCGACGCGAACAGCACCTCGCTGTGGGCCGGTCTGCGGCAACCTGGAGCGCGGCATGGCCTGCTGGTACACCTGGAGGAGATCAGGATGGTCGACTGGGCCGTAATATGTGAATGTGTTTCTGGATCGCCCTGAAACGGCGACTCCGGAGTGCTGGGCGGGCAGCCCTGTTGGCTCAAGCCTCGCCCACCGCCCGTTCCAGCCGTTCTGATACTCGGGCTTAGGAAGCGTTAATCTCACTCGTCTTTTTACTTTGGACGCAGCTATAAGAAGGAATGAAGCTGTCATCTCCTGGCGACTCTCTGCTGAAATGTCCTCAGTGGCATTTCTGCATCTGCAAACTCTGGACTCTGACTTCAGTGGTTTTGCCAACAAACAGATCATTTCACTCTTCTACTTTGTTACTCTACAGACTTCACAGAATAGTACTTCACAGAATCTTAAGGGTTGGAAGGGACCTCAAAAGATCATCTAGTCCAACCCCCCTGCCAGAGCAGGACCACCTAGAGTAGGTCACACAGAAACTCATCCAGGTAGGTCTTGACTGTACCCAGAGAAGGAGACTAAACAACCCACCTGGGCAGCCTGTTCCAGTGCTCCATCACCCTCACAAGGAAGAAATTCTCCCTTGTAACTTGGAGATTTAGCAAAGATGCCACTGCTGCACCAGACATTGCCAACTACTGCACGCTTCCCTCCTATATGTAAAAATAAGGGGAAGGGGAAGCAAAAATGTAACACCAAAGTCCATTTTCCCTCCTTTCAAAAATAGTTTGTTGGGAGCTGCACCACTATTGTAGTGGTGCAGGCAATTTTCACTTGAAGATGTAGAGAGTCTAAATAATGCACGTGCAGAGACATACACAGGCAACCACCAGAGCTGATTCGAAGCCACCCTTCCTTTGCTAGGTACCTCCTTATATGCTGCTTCTGCCCATGAGATCACCCAGGGCCCAAATGATTAACTTGCAGCACCTGTTTCTGAAGTAGCTTGCCAGCTGCATTAACTTATCCCTACCATCTTTATTCAAGCTGGCTGGTCCAAGCTACATTTGTGCCTGCACACCACACAGCTATTACTTCTAGTACTTGTGGAGTGGAGGCAGCTTTTGTTTCTTTGTGTTTGACAATGTGTCTTTACATAGCTAAAGTTTTTTTTTCTCTGGAAAAATAGATGTCCTTTGTAGAAAGGCCGTTCCCTAGGTCTCCCGCTGATCCCAACCCTGAAGGCAGCAGGTCATCTGGTCTTGAACTACAGAAGGGGTGTCAGCATTAGGTATGCACTCATACTGTGCCTGGAATGCACCTGGAATTTGCATTTCTTGAATGCAAAACTTAGCTAGAACAAATGACAGAGTAACAAAAGAAAAGGGTTTTGTAATGAAGTTGAACTGCAGTCTTTTTAGGTCTGCTAGCCCTTAAGGGTAATTGGTTTTGAAATTTCACAGAAGTGTTCTATCATGGTTTAGCAAGGAGCAGCTTTCACTTGGTAACAGGGGGAGCAGGTTGCAGTGAAGACCCAGTAAAGTGTTTGTGGACTCTCCCCCAGCTCCTGGGTTCACACCCACCTCCAGCCCGGCTGGGCCAATCTGGCGCCTCTGTGATCACTGTTTAGGGGACAAGAATTTGAAGTGCTTGCAGGAGGTGTAAGAGTGATGCAAGGTGGAGGTGATAAGGAGCTAATGATGAAAAGCTCCACTTTTTCTGCTAATGATGAAGAGCTCCACTTTATCTTCTGGCAAACAGCTGTAAATCATTGCTTGCTCAGGGAGGAAGGCTACCTAAACATCCTTTACTTAAATATCCTGTTTATCACAAAGACTGGTTAGAACTAGTATTGTGGGCTTGGAAGAATGCCTGGGCTGCCAACTCAGCAAGTTTGGCCAAGAGGTGAAAAGTGTAACTTGAAGAAGACATGCAACCATCCTCCGAAAGACCATTGGCCCACGCTATGTAGACCCCGGCCCAGCTCCGATTCGACCTTCTGGGCAAGTGCCAAAGAGATAAGGACTAATTAGCATACTAGGCGAGGGGAGGGGGAAGATGATAATCTACTTGTTGAATATTCATAATTGAGATCTATAAAAATAAGCATGTATCCGCTTGAGGTATGCACAATTGGCGGAAGGATCCCCCGTGCATCCGGCGCTGCAATAAAGAATATCCTGCTACTAAAGAAAACTATGAGACTCATTCTTTGAATCAGAGGCAACGATGCAGACCCCACAGTCAGAGAAGGAGGAAGGAAGGAGAAGCAATAGACCAGATACCCCCACTGCAAGCCGTGGCCAGAATGCAGGCTGTACCCCTGCAACCTACGGAGACCCATGGCAGGACTGAGAGCCACGAGCAGCTCCGTGTGAGTGAGCCCGGATGGGTGAGGGACTGTGGGGGGAGGCGGCCATGGCCCAGGCCGTGCTGGAGAGCCTGCGCACCGCAGACCAGCCCCACACGAGAGGCAGAGAGGAGCTGCAGCCTGTGCAGGGCTGAGGAGGGAAAACGGCAGAAGCTATCAGGAATAGACTGACTGCCCTCCTGAGCCGTTCGGGTGCGGGGGGGGGGGGGGGGAGGGCGGAGGGGAAGAGGAGATAAAAAACCCCGGGATCAGGGCTCTGAGCTGGGGAAGAGGGGAGGAGTGGGGAGAAGGTGGTCTTAAAGGGCTGGTTGTACTCTTCATTATTGTACCACTCTGTGTTGTTTTATTTTGGTTATATTTTGGGGTTTTAAGGTTATGTTTTAGTTGGTGTTGCATTAAATTATTTTCTGTTTTCTTCCCCAAGCCGAGTAGCCTGGTCTGTTTTGGCCTGGACCTTAAGAGGCAATTAAACTTTCCCTGCCCTTTGGCAATCCTCAGGTCTTGGGTACTTGAGGCTAATCGTGGTCTTTTGTTCCCTGATGGGCCTAAACTACAACATGTTCTAAAAACTAAATCCATATATTTAGTACTGAACGCGGTGAATGTATCTGGTCAAGCAGCTTTGTCAGAAAAGGAATCTGAAGTGTAATTCAGTCATTATGATGCCCTGTGTTGCTCACAGTACACAAACTGCTTTGGTTCATGCCGACATCTACAATATTACTTTTAGCCTGAGTCAGAAATCTTATTTATGTCTTGCGGTGTAAATGAGGCTACAAAATCCCGCAAGTCATACATCACAACTTTTCCCCAACAAATGTTTCCCGCTTGCGGTCAGCAGAGTTGTCAGTCTGTGAGATGTCCAAAGGTGATGGGGCAGGCAGCAGTGGTGATGGGCTTCAGGGAGTAACAGATGCTTGGGGGTGATTGCTCTAGCTAAATAATTCTTTTAAAAAAAACATGCATTGTCGCATTGTTTTGCAATGTTGCGTTGACAGAATTATTGTGGTACAAAATTGTCTTCTAAATTTCTAGATAGCAAAAGGAAGGCAGATACTCAAAACTTCTGAACTCTCTACCAATTATTTTTCAATATACAAAGATCTTCATTTTTCAAGGTTTTGCATTTTCCATCCAACATGCTGCAGGGACCACCTTGCAGGATGGGATTCACGGACCACGCATCAGACCAATACAATCATTGCAGAAGCCGTTTATTTTAGCATTGAATCACATTATATATGTTATTCTTTTCTAAATACATGTTATATTCTATTATGATTGGATAGCTCAGTCTATCATGCTCTGTTCACGCACCTAATAGCAGAATATGATTTGTTAAGTTTGACTATGCTAGTATCTTGATAGTAGCAGTTTTTACATTCTTTTACGTATTTCCTTCTCTATCTAATTTCTATTCTAAGCTTATACAGTTTCTTTCCTACATGCACAGCTGCCTTGATATCTACATTCTAATACGCAACTCATCCTTGACTATTCTTCAGGCCTTGACTATTCTTCACTGTTCACTGTCTGATATAGCTAAAGTCTATATAGCCTGTATCTGAGGCCTGTGTCTGAGCCTCATGCAGCTTATGGTCTCATATAACCAAAGTCTAGGTGGGCCATATGTCCATTTTCCTTCAGGTACATTGCCACAGCATGCAATGTCATTAAGATTTTCCCAAGACGGAGTACTTTATTTTGCTATTTTTTGCAGTGCAGTCATCCAAAGTTTTTCAAGCAGAACAAAGATACTTTGAAGTGCTTGGGTTTTGTTTTCCCCACTTAAGACTTGGTTAACACTTTTTAGTGCTGCTTCAACACACTGAAAAACACTATTCATTTTCCCTACATCATCATCCTGACCAGAACATAAACTACCTACATAGGTTCATGCATCAGTGACAGCATAACATTTTAAAGGTAAACAGTTAAAAGGCAAAACAATGAAAAAAGGCTCCATTTATTTTCTTCTCTTATTCAGTATCCATACAGAGTTTTCAACAACAGACTTTTCTTTCCTTGCTTTTCTATATTCCAGGCTTGTGCATTGGAAACTGCTATGGTAATATGAGCATTAATAAAGCAATTCAAAAACTAAGGCTAAAAGCTGAGCAATTGAAACAATAGTTACTCAGTGTGTTCAATGATGAACAAGAGAAACATTTTTCTTAAATATCTGGTTTCTTTTCCCTTATTAAGGGAAATTGTAGCCAGTATTCTGAAAATTGTCATTTTGCTGGAAATCCATAACCACATTCAGGATAAAATACCAAGTATTTTTTGGGGTGTGGGGAGGGCAGGGAAAAGAACTTTGGGCAGAGTATGGCTGAAGTAACAGAGTATCTTTTACATTGAAAAAAATCCTTAAAAGTGTTTTTTTTATCTTAAAAGACAAATATATATATATATATTGCCATATGACTTATTAGCCATTCCAATAAAAAGCCTTAGTTGTTTCTAAGCTTATCTTAAAAGACTAAGTTAAAAGACAGTATAGTAAAAATTTACTTAAAATATAAACAAAATATCTTAAATACCCTACTTAATAAAATTCCACCTTTTTATGTAGCATCTGTCCAGGTGGAGGCAGTAAACACAGGAAAGAATGTGAAAATGGCGATGGTTTTAGAGCTTTGCATGTTTTGCAGATGTTCAGTTAGTACAAAGTCTGATTCAGACCAGCTTGAAGCAACAAGTAGAATCAACTGAAGTATAAAGATGGACTCAGTTCTACACTGTAAGATTTAAAATTTACCAGGAAAGGCAAGTTTTGGAAGACAAATTATGCGTTTAGTATATGCTTGTACAGCAGGTAACAGAAAGTCCTTGCTAATGTTGCTCTAGGTCTGTAAGTGAACCTAAGTAAACAGCAAAATCAAAATGTAAATCTACTAAATAAGATAGAGGAGTGATGAAGACATGTTCATGGTTAGACTAAGTTGCTCACAGAGGTGGTGCAGTCTCCATCATTCAACGTTCTCTAGTGCAAACTAGGTGAAGTGCTAGGTAACCTGGTCTGGTCTCAGAGACAATCTTGATGTGAGCAAGAGGTTGGACTAGAGATTTCTTGAGGCCTTTTCCAGTCTAAATTATTCTCTGTTCCTATGAACCTTTTAAACTTTATTGTTTTTGGATTGAGTGTAAAATGTACAGGAAAAGAGTTTACAATAGAACAGAACAGAATAGAACATAATCGTTCAGTTGGAAGAGACCCAAAGTGACCATCTAGTCCAACTGTCTGGCCAATCCAGGGATGTCCAAAAGTTAAAGCATGTTATAAAATGCATTGTCCAAATGCCTTTTAAACACTGACAGGCCTGGGGCAATGACCACCCCTCTAGGAAGCCTGTGTCAGTGTCTGACCACCCTGCAGGGAAAGAAATGCCCAATCTAAACCTCCCCTAGTACAGCTTTGAACCATTCCCATGTGTTCTGTCACTGGAACCCAAGGAGAAGAGCTGAGCACCTCTCTCTCCACTTCCCCTACTCAGGAAGCTGTAGAGAGCAATGAGGTCACTCCTCACTCTTCCAGCCCTACCACCACCTAGGTTGCTCTCTTCTGGATGCATTTAAAGACTGTCACATCCATCTTAAATTAGGGGGCTCAGAACTGCACACTGTTTGAGTCAGTGTTTACATATTCAGAACTAATATTTAATCTAGAAAAGGCAGAAATACATGATTTTTTTTCATTCTATTTCAAATACGTAATTTCAGTCTTTTGAATCCTTTTGATTTGATTTTCTCCTTTGCAAACCTCCAAATTTATTGTGGACGTGCTCTTTCAAAATGACTACAGACTCTTAGTTAAGACTCGTAAGTTGTTAAAAATATTTCCCTGAGTAGTCCTTTAAAATAATTTATGAGGCTTGAGATTCAATGTTTTCAGTCTTAATATATACCCATCCCTCACCCTAAAGAGAATTAAAAAAGTTACCAAGAATCCAAAGACAGAAGGTCTAAAATAGTCAGATTTTTAAAGTTTCACAGGAATTTTAGTATTTATACTAGTAAAAAGTAAATAACAACCTTATGAGAGAAGTAGTTATTCCCTTTTCTGGAGAGACATGTTAGGAGATTCAGTGAAATGTGTGCACCCAGTGTTGCCACTACCAGCAACATCACCAGGCCGCCTACACAGATCACTCAGCCCACCCCCGCTAAGGGGACAAGATCACTGCATACTCAGTATGGATGATGCTTTACTCCAACTAATTGTTTACACCACGTGCTGTGCTTTTATCTGCTAACACAAGCACCTCCTTTCACTCTACCCTGTGCCCACCTCTTCTGTACCCTCCACCTCTCGCATTACAACCCGAGATCTTCTGGACACCTACAACACCCAGAACAAGTAGTCCTTGTTGGAAACAAAGGTACTGCAATTATATTAGGAGATTTCTTGATCTGGTACAAAACACGCATCACCAAATTAATTTATTTTCCCTTGTTGGTGACTTTTGTCTCTCTTACTGACTTTAAGTGCAATGCATCAGAAAATGGCTTTGATGGTATTTCCATTCTACTTAGATATCAGATTATATATGTCAAGAATGCTGCAGAAAAAGTGGTTTTCTCAAAAACACATTAGGTATAAGATGCATCCAGAGAAAAATAGCCTAATATACCTCCCTTTCAGGCTCATCTTGACATAGCCATGTAAAAATATGGGAATTTCCTTTCCTGCAGTTCTATCACTTGATTAAAACAAACAATCTCTCTATAATCTGTCAACCACATAATCTTGTTTAGATCAGAGCAATTATCACCAAATTAGTCTCTTTTTTTCAAAAGGAGTATGCCACTAGACATCATAATTTCCACTTAAAAGTTCCACATTTTCAGCAGTTTTATGACAGAATAATACACTCATCTTAGTATAGCTTGGACAAAGGAAAAAACAAAAGATTTCTAGTCATTGAATCACAGGATGGTAGGGGTTGGAAGAGACCTTTAGGGATTATCTAGTCTAACCCCACTGCTCACACAGGTCTGCCAAGACCAAGTGACATAGGAATGTGTCCAGGGGAGACTGAAAACCTCTATGGAAGACGAATCCGCAGCCTCCCTGGGCAGCCTGTACCAGGGAGTTTTTCCTTAAGTGAAACTTTTTGTGTTTTTGTCCATTGTTGAGCTTTTGTCTGTTACTCCTAGTCTTATCACTTAAGACAACAGAAAAAAACCTGTTGCCCCGTCCTCTTGACATGCACCAAGCATTAATGAGGTCCCTCCTCAGTCTCCTCCAGGCTGAACAGTTCCTGATCCCACAACCTTTCTTCATATGAAAGATGTTCCAGTCCCCTGATCATCTTTGTGGCCCTGTGGTGGACTCTTTCCAGAAGTTCCCTGTCCCTCTTGCGCTGGGCAGACCAGAACTGAACACAGTACTCCAGATGAAGCCTCACCACTGCAGAGTAGAGGGGGAGCAGAACCTCCCTTGACCTGCTGGACACACTCTTCTTGAGGCATCCCAGGATGCGTTGGCCTTCTTGGCCATGAGGGCACAATGCTGGCTCATGGTTAGTTTATTATCAACCACAACTCTTAGGTCTCTCTCCACAGAGCTGCTCTCCTGCAGGTCAACTTCAGCCTGTACTGGCGCATGGGGATGTTTCTCCCCAGATGCAGGACTCTGCACTTGTTGAACCTCATGATGTTCCTTTCTATCCAACTCTCAAGTCGGTCGAGATCCTGCTGAATGGCAGCACAGCCTTCTGGTGAATTAGCCAATCCTCCCAGTTTGGTGTAATCAGTCAACTTGTTGAGGGTACACTCTGTCCCCTCATCCAGGTCATTGATGAAGATGTTGAATGAGACTGGCCCCAGAACCACCACCTGTGGAAACGCACTGGCCACAGGCCTCCAACTTGACCGCTCTGTGGGCTCTGTCATTCAGCCAATTCTTGATCTACCTCACCATCCACTCATCCAACACACACTGCTGAGCTTTTCAATGAGGATGTTCAGTGTTAATTCTGAAAGCTGATTCTTCCCTTAGTAGATCACATGAAAATTTGTAATTCTTAGAAGTCTGGACTAGAAGTCTAGTTCTGCAAAATACATTCATACATTATGGTGTGTGGTGACAAAGGTTTTCATCCATGGGTTGGGCTTTTTTTTTGATGAATAATTGTTTTTGTATCAGTGCAAAGACTACCAGATTCTTGTAAGGTCTTTATAACACTAGCTTCTACCTGTTTTATAGTGTTCTGGTTTAGCAAGGAGCAGCTTTTGGCTTAGTAACAGGGGGAGCGGGTTGCAGTGAAGACCCGGTAAAGAGTTTGCTGACTCTCCCCCGGCTCCTGGGTTCAGACCCACCTCCGGCCCGGCTGGGCCAATCTGGCGCCTCTGCGATCGCTATTTAGGGGACAGGAATTCGGAATGTGAGTCAGGAGGTGTAAGAGTGATACAAGATGGAGGCGACTACGCGGATCCTTCAGCCAGAGAAGGAGGAAGGAAGGAGAAGCAATAGACCAGAGACTCCTCTGCAAGCCGTGGCAAGAATGCAAGCTGTGCCCCTGCAATCTTTGGAGATCCATGGCAGGACCGTGAGTTACCAGCAGCTCCGTGTGAGTGAGCCCGGACAGGCGAGGGAATGTGTGGGGAGACGGCCATGGCCCAGGCCGTGCTGGAGAGCCTGCGCGCCGCAGAGCAGCCCCACACGAGAGGCAGAGAGGAGCTGCAGCCTTTGGGATAAATGCGCGTCGGAGCAGCCCGTGCAGGTCTGCCATGCGTGTGAGTTACCCCATGGACTTGCAGGGAGGACTGGTGTGGAGTTCACCTGTCCTGAGGAGGGACAAACGGCAGAAGCTATCGGGAACAGACTAACTGAAATCCCCACTGCCTGCCCCCCCCAGAACCGTTCAGGAGGGGACAGGGTAAAAACCCCGGGATCAGGGCTCTGAGCCCGGGAAGAGGGGAGGTGTGGCAAGAAGGTGTACTTAAAAAGGCTGGTTAGACTCTTCATTGATGTATTAGTCTGTGTTGTTTCATTTTGGTTATGTTTTGGGTTTTTGGGGGTATGTTTTAGTTGATGTTGCATTAAATTGTTTCTCTGTTTTCTTCCCCAAACCGAGTAGCCTGGTCTGTTTTGTCCTGATCCTTAAGCGGCAATTAAGCTCTCCCTGCCCTCGAGCAATTCTCAGCCTCTTTGGTACTCGAGGCTAATTGTGGTTGTTGTTCCCTGATGGGCCTAAACCACAACATATAGTATGAATGTTTTGTGTATTTAGTGCATCCTACTTGTCAAAGGACCACATTTGACGCCACTCACACACACGTTAATGTCTCCAAGATTTTTATTGGAGAGTGAAGTGAAACTCTTTCAGAGTTTATTATAGTGTGAGCTGCAAATAGAATTTGTCTCTGAAGTAGAGATGATTTGCATGGCTCTTACACTGTATAGTACCTCAGATTATTCACTGAAAGAAGACAGAGGGACCAGAGACAGAACTGCACATCCTTTGAAGATTTGTGCCTGATCCCCAGCTAGCTATTTTACAGTAACTTCAGACCTGGAATGCTGTCTTTGTTGTTCTTAACAGAACTGTATTGGGTTGGACCACAGGACTGTTACATTTAAAAATTAGTATTTAGAAAGCTGCTGGAGATAACAAAGTACATGGTCTAGAGTATGCTGGGTTTTACTGCTTTATCTATAAATGTTTAGTACATATCATTCTTTTCTTCTACCAGTTCTTCCAGAACTGATATTTTGGAAAAGTTTTTGCAGTTTCTTTATCCAGCAAGTTACTTATGGGTCTATCAATAATATGATTGCTGTAAACTGATAAAGGAGAAATACAAGAAAAATAAAGGAACATTATGTTTCTGTGTCAGATGACAGAAAACAGTGTTAAATCCTAACATTCTGCCACTTTAATAGTCTATTGTATTGAAATACCTATGAAAAGTCTTTTTTAGATCTCTTCTGTCATCTTCCTTTGAACTTTGTGAGTTTTGGTGCTATACGTATGATCATAGTTTTTTGTATGCATACCTCCCTAGGCTTGTTTACATGGATTTTTACAAAACTGAACTATGAAAGCACATGTGCTTTAACAAATTCTACTCACCAATATAATTATGCTTTCATTATAATAAGGAAACGTAAGACAGGTAAAACAATATTTAGAAAGAATTTTTGGAGTTTTTACAAATGTTTTTGTGCTTTGGTCTGTTTGGTAACGATGCTTTCTTTTTGAAGGAATATTTACTTAAAACTATGTTTCTGGGTGGTAGTCATATTCAACCACTGATTTTCTGTGAACTTACTCTTTCACCTTTGTTATATCTGGCTGGAACAGGATCTAGAGTTCAAAAAAGTTTAATGTGAGAGAGTCCAATTGCATAAGGAAATTGAATTAAAAACACATTCAAGTCAGTTCACGCTCTGTCTCATTGCCAGAGTAGTAATAGGTAATAGAAAACCAGTCACAGTGGTTCAGCATCTAACGTTAACTGTTCTGGAACATGAGAAGGCACTGCAGAATATGTGACCATCATTTACTTTTTTAAAGGAGTGGTTTCAGTATAAAATGGTAAATCCTCACTTCTTCTAAGTCACGTCCCTTAGTGCCAAGAGAAATTCTGTCTTATTTTTGCATTAATGGCTTATTTGCAAATTATTTTTCACTGGATTATGGAGTCAACTACTCATTGTACTTCATGGATACTTTTGAAAGAAAACAAAATGGACAGAAGCTGCGAGTGACCTTGTTTTTATTTAAGTGCACATAAAAAAAAGTTATGCCATGGCTTTGGTTGACTGGAATGATACACATACTTTAACAGTTTGGGGTTTTTTTAATGGTAAACAAATGTACATTCAGTTGTGTGCAAGACTGACACTGTCAATAACACAATTACACTACAGAAAATGAAATGTTTTAAGCATATAGCTGTGAAACTCTTAATATTTTTGCTATTTAACCAGCATTTTTAGAATTAGTCTGCTGAAGCCATTTCATGTGTGGCAAAAACTGAAAACAGATCCTGTGGCAAAGTGAATGTAATTGTAGTTGCACTCGCTCTGGATTTGAGTAAGGGACTTAAAGTAGGGACTTAAAAATATTCCTTGGAAGCTACATCTTCTGCAACTTGAATGTGAAAAGAATTATCTCACTTTAGTTTATGAAGTCCATTAGCCACTTGAACTTACAAAAGTGGACAATATTTTCATACATTTGGGATAACTATAATAATTCAATAACTTCTCATGCCAGATAAGAATCACAAGAATTGCTGAGACTAGATGATTACTCTACATATCCCTGTAACTCAATGTTCCACTGACTACTAACGCTTCTCAGAGCTCTTATAAAATCTTTATCATCTTTTTGTTTCTTTCTGAGAGCATAGGTTGGAAGGAGAGAGGTACGAAAACTCCCAGGACACAAGGAATCCTGAGTATTTCTCAAAAATAATAAGCACTGAGTTCTCGTAGACCGCAGCCCCTCTCTCCTCTGAAGGGATGATAATAAAGCATATGTGGACTATTTACAATTCTTAGGATAAACTTACTAGCAGACCAGCTGTAACCATGTCTCTTTCTACAAAACCTCCTCTTGAATACCACCTTTTTGTAGAAACACATGGCAAAACAAATAAAACTGTCCTTTTTAGTAGACAAAAGAAGGTTTTGATAAAAACATAAAAAAAGATGGTTTTATCCCCAGGATGATATACAGGTAGGTACCCATATACAAGCATGTACACTAAACAAAAGAGAATGGTATATTTGAATGTTACAGGTCTGATGTAAACACAGAACAAAACTAATGACAGTCAGAAGTGATGACACATTAATTATTGCAGCATACATGATATAAAATAACTAAACTGCAGAAAACATCTGCTTATCTTCAAAGAGACCTCATTGGAAATGTAGTTATAAATTTAAAAAAAAAGTTTCTATCCAAGATGTGTGTTACATTTCAGCCCACAAAAGAAATTCACAGGGAAATTATAAACCCCTGAAAATAGAAGTTTATAATGACAACAGACAATGCCTTCAGTTCAGTGACGTCGACAGAGCCACTGTAACACATTCCAATGCATTGGTATTTTCTTTTTGTATAGTTTACACTAAATATGTGAAGAAACTGAAAAGGTTCATGTGCAGCTTTTCCATTAAAGGTGTGCAGTTCAAACTGATAAATAAATATTTTTCCTGAAATGTTTTAGAAAATGAGAAAAGACATTTGACCTAAAGATGTAGCGTGCACACTAGTTAACCACATATAACCTAAAGATTAAGTGCACTGTGAACCGCAGACAGTAGTTGAAAGCTCCGTAAATGCTCACTAAAGATTTGTTTGAGAAGTTGCTTCCAGTTTTGTCTGATCATTTCTTCTCAGGAAGAGATTCACCACTAAGTTCTACATCTAGCGAGGCCTCTTCAAGAGATAGCTTAACGTTAGGTACACTAACAGAAGATCCAGGGACTGCTGTAGAAATAAAAGAAAAAAAGATTTTACAAACTTTTTTTTTTTTTTAAAATATCCATGAGACTATTCATGCTAAAAAGCATCAAAAGCAAGAACAATACACGTTACCTAGCATGGAAACACACACAGTGCTACATTGTAATGAAAACAGAAATGCAATGACATTTTCTTTCAGAGGTCTTTTGCA
The DNA here is from genome assembly GCF_028858725.1 of Colius striatus. Classification (NCBI taxonomy): domain Eukaryota; kingdom Metazoa; phylum Chordata; class Aves; order Coliiformes; family Coliidae; genus Colius; species Colius striatus. Next base: position 32,032,297 of record NC_084790.1, read on the forward strand.
ACAGCACAACCATCCAAAAGCAGACAGTGCAGATGGCCAGCAGTTCAGACTGCATGAACTAATGACTGAATGCATCATCGTGTTATAGGCAGCTATAGGAACCTGATCACAGAATTGTATGGTACATGTTCAGAAAACACCTTAGAAATTCTGTCTTTTAAATAAGAAAGTTCCCTTTGCTTGTCTTACTTGGAGATAGCTGGAAACACTGCCATACTTAAAAATAAAACCCCATCAAGCATTTTAAGGCTGTAGAAATTCTTTCAAACACTTCTAAGAGAAAGTAATCATTAATGCAATTTTCTGCTATAACTATTTGTGCAACTGAGTTCTTGCTGACCCATAAAATGATCCCACTTACATAGACAAGGAATGTTAAGAAGTAGCTGCCTTAAGAAATTATGTAAGAAAATAATGAATCAAGCCAGACATTCTGCCTTGTAAAAAATTACTTACATGAGGTTGGTTTCTCTATTGCTAGCCTTTCAGGCAAAGTTTCAAGTGGTGTTGGCTGAATTTTCGCAGGGGTATATGTATTTAAAGAAATTTTTCTCCCTGACAGTGGAATCATGTAAGTTGGAGAAGCTGAAATGGGGAAGCGGAGGGGAAGTGAAAAGATACACATCATTAATATTGGAAATACTCTTGCCTTAGCAAAATGTTAAAAATAGCACCTACAGAGCTGTCTATCTGTCCACGAATATAGATGCCACAGTTGTACAACCTGCAGCTCGGCTACTGATTTTTGATTCTAGTGTCAAAAGTTTCAAAGCATGAAGGACAAATCTAAAACTCTCCTTTTCATCTCAGAAAATTATACACTAACTTCATAACGTATAGGAAGTAGCAATTGTGCTTTTTCTGGACTTTTGGTAAAGCAGCTGTTACTGAAATTCAGTAACACAACTGCTACTTCCTGTAGGTTATGAAGATTGGACTGGAATAGACATTTAGTCTGAAACACCTATAAAAAGTACATAGAATACATTATTCTCTAGACAACTTCCAAATATTATAGGAACGCAGAAGAAGAGCAAAATGCTTATGGCCTCAATTCCATCAAGTCTAGTAACTAACTAGTCCTTTATAGAAAGGTGACAACCAGACTACCACAGAAGTATGACAGCTTAAAAAAAAATAGAAGTTTCATTTCACGTGCTTTAAGTTCTGAACTGATTTTGAAGAGACCTGAAATTCTTAACCAGTTTAACAAAACACTTTAAATAGCTTGGAACACCTAAGCCTCCCTGAGTTCTTTTTCAGTAACATCAGTTTTCTTACATCACTTATCTTGCTTCACAGATAGAAGAGGCCTACTCTATCAAATTAGCTGCTGATTTAAACTGAATACAATTAAGAAACAGGAAAAAAAGAGAAAACTCTTGTCATAGAAAAAAAGGAAAAATCCTAGCAGTTAGGTAATTTTTGTATCTGTACTAGAAAGTACAAATTTTTAGATCAAAGCATTAGTCTTTAGACATTTCCTCCAGAAGACCACCTGATACATGAATTGTAAGCGTCCTACCGTGTGTTAAATCTGATCTAACTGAAACCACAGCCAAAGCCACAGCAGTAGAATCACAATGGGAAATAACCTTCCTTGAGACATGCACATGGACAAAACTCAGCTTTCATTTCGTTACCACGTAAACACTAAACATGCAACACAATCTACAGAGAACTACATAACTGCCAGGCACCCCATACATCAAATCCCAAGTAATATTGAAAGAAACAGGAAATAACACAGTTCTAAGATGTAAAAGGCAACACTACTCTGCTGAGGTTACTGCTAGGACAACAGTGCACTATAAAGCTGGAAATACTGCATTATTTACCAAAAAGCATCCCTTGTAATTCAGTTGAACAGTATGGAGGAGTTCTCAATGTGAGGAAATAAACCAGTTATGATGTCATTAAATCCTTAATTGACTACCCCAGTCAACAGAGACATTATTTCAATTAAGATGGTGTCCATATCACAAAAGGATACTCCAAAACTAAAATTATAGTTTATGCTCGTATTTTGGTTTTTTTTAAAAGCAGCATTCTTCATTTACCTGATAGCTGTAAAATATTGGAACGATTAACTAAGCAATAGTTAAAAAATTAAATGAATGTAATTACAAACTAAATTTAGTACATGTCTCCTGTAGATTTTCCCTTGATGGAGCAGCCACAGAAGCAAGAAATTCATCCACCTGCTTCAGAGACAAGGAGTTGTGCAGAGTTTCCAAAGGGCAAATAGAAGGCACCATGGAATATAGTTCAAAACCTGAAAGAAAAATAATAATAAAATAAAAAGATTTCCAAACATAAGACAGGATTTAAGCTATTACACAGGCAAGTATTAATGCATGATAAAAAGTACTCATTTTAAATCAGCTGACATGCAGACATAGTACTTCTGAAATCACAGACACAAAAATCTAGGAGATGGATCGAGATGTGCCCATTTCCAGAGTGTACTAAAGGTGTCATGATTCTATGATTCTATGTAACATACCATGAGATACAAATCCTATGAACATATAAAGTGGTCTTCAAACATTACATCTGTGCTCTACTCTCAAATCAGTTCAGGAAAGATAACTTGAAGACAAACTTAGTAAATCACTAAAAAAAATTTTAAAAAAGGATATGGTGGTATTTCTTATCCTCATTTGCATACCATTCTCATAACACAATGCTAAATACGTAACTCATTCATGCAGGTAAAATAGGATAGCTATATTGTCAACTATTACCAAAGAAAAGCTAGAAATGCTATAACTTCCAATAAATAAATTTGCAGAATTCACGTTCTATCATCTTCAGTATTCTGTGAAAAAAATCTGTTGCCTTCAATATCAAGGAAAACCACTGTTAGCACTTTTGTAACTTGAGGTTACACAGTTTGTAAAACTTTGTAAAACAGATTTACACCTACCTTTATGCATTTAGAAACAGTACTTAAAAGACTACAAGTTTCATGTATTAGAACAGCTAAGTATTGCAACTCAGTATCTAAAAATTTGTTGGACTTTGCTTTTTCTACATTAGTATCAATCATACAGCAACCATGCATATCCATATTACTATCATTCTAAAAAGCATTTAAAAATATTGGGGGAAAAAAACCCCTTCAGTTCTCTAAAGTGATGCAAATCTGATAACTCAATGAACAGCTCTTGGTCCAAAAGCATTTCAGAAGAGAAAAATATGTCCATTAGTGTTCTCAATATACAGTTGTAACATAACAACTTTGCAATTCAATATTGTAAATTTGTTACATTTCTTTTAAGGTATTTAAATGAAGAAACAATAGTTAATGAAGTAATGCTTAGAATGTCAGTTCAAGGTACATATCAGAGATAGCATTATGACTGTAAACTGTTCCCTCCCCTAAAATAAGTATCAATATTCCTGTTATATCCAGAATTCCCCATTCAGTGAGAAGGAGCTCAACAAAATTTCAGTCCTCAAATATCTATATCAATATTTGGATCCACCTTGGCAGTGCTAAAATTTGAGGGACAGTTGCTTCAAATACACAATCAGCTGAAGGAGACAAGCTTCATTTTTATCACAAATAAAATGTTGCATTTAATGGAAACTTGCTTTTCATGTACAAAAAACACAACACCACATACTTAATTTCTATTTTCCTATAAAGGCAGTAGCTAAGCTTCAGTGTAAGCACTAAGATGTTTGGCATAAATATTAATATCCTAAATAACTATGCATGCATGCAAAGCGCAAACCCTTTCTTTGCATTACAGTAAAATACAAGATTTGTCTCTTTACTCTGGCATAAAAGGCACTATCACTTGAAGAAGAATTTATCTTTTTACTTTTGCCAAGAATGTAGTGGGATAATGTCAGGTTAATTTTGTAATAACTGCTACTGTTAGTGAAGTATTACAGAAAACCGGAAACGAATTTCGAAATACACCTGTGTCCTATAAAAATACAAAAGGGAAAAAGTTTTTATCTTTCTGGAATTTCTCCTCCATAAGTTTTTCTTCAGTTTTGACAGTTCTGCTATCAGATAACCATATCGCAGCATGCTGTTCTTGTATCTTTGCATCTAAAGAACATGACTTAAAAGAGACTGTGGACATGTATCTGCAGTATTTTATTTAAATATTTTTTGATATTATGAGAAATAAATTTAAATTTAAATGGTGAAGCAGCCTGACAGTATCCCTTTGATAAAGCAATTTCCTGCCAACTAAAAAACAGCCTTTGAGCTTTATATATATTCTCAAAGCACCATCCCCATCAAAAGGCATGACAATGAAAGGGTTAACGCAGCATCTCAAAAAGCCACCCTGCTGTCTTATATTTAAAAACTATAGAGACATACCACTGGAGCCTAGAAATTCCACAGAGGAAATGGACCAGCACCTTAAGAGGTGTGGGTGTTCAGCACAGAGGCCCAGAATATAAGGTAAAGCACTGTCAGAAGACACTTGTTTCACCATGTTCCTTGAACTAAAGATGGGGGGGGGTAGTCTGAAATGAGTTAAGAGGGTGTGATAACAACATAAAAATAAGAAAAAACAGAGTGAAAGGGATAAGGAGAATCAAAATGATTGCCCAGAAGACAGACAAAACAACATCAATTATGTTCTTATGTTAGTATAAAACCCTTGGAAACCTGCAATGTACCGAGGTTTCACAGGAGCTCATACAGCATGCATTAGTCTTGTAAAAGATGTGTGGTTAAACTGCTGTATTAAATGAATCAGAACAATCAATGCATTCATTAAAAGCAATTTAGATCCTTTTTTAAAGAATGCAGTTACAAAACATAGTGCTAGAAGGAACAGAAAGTGATCATATTATTAGACACTAATACCCAAAAGTAATTCTTACTTTCTGGCTTTGTGTGTTTTGGAAATACTATTTGGTTTGAGTCTAGAGTTAAAAAATGAAACGCTAACTTTCCTGCTTGAAAAAGGACACTAGAATTGGCCAAACATATTGGTATTAATTCAGCCTTACTATAGCAGTTTCCCTTCAAGAAACACTGCAGTGCAAAAAGTTACTCTGGAATTCAAATGACTATTCTAAAGGGCTACTTTGCTTCTCAGAAAAGCAAAACAAAAACTCACTTTTTTTTTCTGTTTTGAACCTTATTTCCAAGCAAATATATTTTGCATCTAATATGAAAATGTTGGTGATTTCCACTGCAGTTTTAATATCACCCTCACTGTACTCAGCCAGCAGTCATGCACATTTTAAAACTGCAATTTAAAACTGCAATGAAGAAATGTGGAAGAAGGTATGTAAGAACCGGCAGATGCTGGAGATAGTCTAGCTTTCATGAACAGGATACATTTTGGGCCTATCACATAGAAAGGCAAGCATGAAATATTTTGCTGAGGAAGAGAAAGACATACCTCTGTCCTGTGTTGTAAACCAGACTTTTTTTGTAACTATGGGACACTGAAGACAAGTTAACTCTCACTCCTGAAGCTCAAGAGATCAATGTAAGCAACAGGCAACTCTCTTGTGATTTTTAGTGCAATATTTAAGTAATTTGCACATCTGATGCATAAAGAAGCATAATAAGTAAAATAAATTTTTGTCTGAGGATAAACATAGCAATTTAGCAGGAACAGAACCAAACCTTCTGCTTTAGTGTTTTAATTTAGCATCAGTTCAAGAAGATAATCCTAGACTCAAGTTGTCAGTTCAGTGATTTATTTTAGAACCAGGAGGCTCAGGGAGCTCAGCAGGAGAAAGATAAAGAAGCAGCAGCAGCTATCAAGAAGTGTATGACCAATAAAGATCAGATTTAATTCTGTTTTTATCTTTTGCCATACAGTCTGATCACAAAAGAAATTGGGGAGAAAAATTTATTATTGAAATTATGATTAACAGTAGAACTTCCATTTTTTTCAACGATTTTTTTAAGCAATGATTTTTGATGTTGTATTTATACTAATGAATGGTAAAGAAGGGATAGATATCTAATGATTACAAATATATTTGGAGCTGTGCTCGAAGTTAGCAACGACAGATGGCTGGATGATATTGTACACCCCGTATTTGAAATAAAAATAAAAGGGATAAAGCAAGGAACCTTTTGTTTTTGTCTTTAAAATAAAAGCAAAACGTACCATTGGTTGGGTGTCGAGCAAATGAGATAGAAAACCTTTTAACAGCAGAACCGCGTGTGGTGTCTGAGAAAGAGAAAAACAGGTACCTGAAATTTGTAACAGCTACCAAAAGAGGGACATTTTAAAAAAGGAAAGGAAGAAGAAAGAAAAAAATAAAGGATGAGAAGGTATTAGAACTGAGTGGCATGCAGAAGGGACCAAGGAAAAGGGCTAAAATCTAAACAGATGTTAAAAAGAAGAAAATGTGGATTGTTGATAACTACAAGATGTGTAATGAAGTGTATGAAAACAAGCAGAATGAGCTGGTGATTCTGGCATACAAGGGTTATATCAGGTAAGAGTTGAACACTGAGGAGTGAATTGGAGAGTGAATTGGAGCATGAATACTGTTTCACCTCAGAGTTATAAAGGTGTGCTTTGTCATCTTTACATTCTGAAATCTAGTAAGACTTTCTTCTCCACCCAAGATTACCCCAAACTGAAAATCTCTTGCTCCTTTGTAATCCAAACCCCACTGAAAAAAAAGGTCAGGAATCCTAAAATTTTCACCGTCAGTATTTAACTTAGCAGTTTATCGTTTCTTTCATTCCTTGTATATGCTGCAAGTAATTTACTTCATTTCAAGACCAGTAAGTATTGATAAAACCCAAAGTGTAAAGAACTTCAAAACCAAAATTTTAGTTCACTTAAAAAAATGTACTTGCTGAAGTCTCCTGGTACACATTACAAGTCTGTGAGCTAGTGTTCAATTCAAGACAGAAACAAGAATTAACTATGCTATTAAGTCAAACATGAGCAAGCTATGGGCAATAAAGAAGCAACAGAAACTCATACAATTAATACGAAGGCAAAGGATTCTAGGATTCCAGTAAAATCAGTAACCTAAGTTTCATCTTTAGAAGTTTAATGTGGCACATGGATTTGTGCGTGCATGTGCGAGAGTGTGCACATACCATCTATGAAGCCAGAAGAAGTCAGCTTTTTACGATGAGTACGAGCATAATCCTGTAGGTTAGGTGCACTTGAAGAACCCCCGAGCACTGAGGTGCTAAACAGGCCCGCACAGTGAGACCCTGATGGGAGTTAGAGAAAATACATACAACAACCAGGTGTTCGTCCATTCACATTGGGGATGCATGCAGCATGCAAGCATATGGCTCTTACCACACAAAAGACAGCTTTTGGCAGTGCCTTGGACAGGTTCACAATATGCTTGTAATGTCAGAGTGGTACTTGTAGGCTGAAACTACCATAATTTATTGTGCTTCTACTCATGACACAGCACCCTCTGCTCTATGTGCAAAGAGAGGACTGTCTTTAACAAAGTGAGTTCTTGTCCTGTTTTCACTTTTGGTAAAGAAAAATTACCAGTTAGCATCAATGTAAACATAACCAAAACAACAAAACAAAACCAAGATGGTGATGATGATGATGTGAAAGTTGTGTGTTTAAATGCCTGCAGTTCTGAAACAAATACAAACTGGAAAAACATTGCCCATTGCTTTCCTCCAAATCAACCTTTGAGACAATAGGTTGCAATGAAGTACTTGTTCACTTCCGCAGACTTAATATGGAAATATTTCCCATCTAATCCCAACAAAATGTTAACCAAATGGGAAATACTCTATTGGTATTTCAAGCTACCATCACTGACAATGTTTCAAACTGAAAATACCCAAATGTTCCACCAACTTTTGCTTGGCTTCCTTTCCTGTGAAAACTTTTGCACATCTCCATGCGAGAGTACTTTTGTTACAACTCATGTAATACTTCTGCCACTAGGATGGGAGTTTTAACAAATCACTGAAAGCCACAAACAAAAATATAAACATAAGTTTTATAATCAACTATAAATGAAATTTACATACAACAATAAATAAAGTGGAAAAAAATGTTGCATTTTTTTCCTTTAGTTTTTACCATTAGTTGAAAGGAGAAGTGTTTTCTTCACTTTTCCTTTACAATTTATATAAGTAGCAGCAGACTTTTTTTGAAAACCAAATATCCAGTGGTACTTCCTTTCATTACTTTTAATGGTTCGGTGAGGGGAAACATTACTAGCACTTGTGACCAATCACAGCCAAAATAAATTGTGCCTGGTCTGTGACAAAAGCCTTTCACACCAAATCTAACATCTTAATCTAAGCACAGAAATACATCAACTTCCACAAGCCATGTTGTGTCACACGTTGGCAAAAGAAAAGTTGTTTAACTTCAGCAAGCACACAATAAAAAATACCATGACTTCAATAAACAAGAGCACCTGATATAAGCATGTTACCAAGGAAAAATATAATAGGGAGAAAAGTATCACAGAAAAATTAGATATATAAAAAATATAGATCTTTATAAAGAAAGGAAAAGTTACTTCTAAGGTTATGCATACAGTTTATGCATTTTCTAAGCTTCATTTTTCCAATGAAAAGACACACAGAAATAAAGCAATATTCATTTACACTAGTGCAGAGTTTCATATTTTTGCATATGAGCCATATGTATGCCTGTTTCAAAGAAGCAATAGAAAAGTACTAACTGAATTAAAAGAATTTGAAACAACTCATTGAATTATAGTGTGACTCATTCTAATGCTAAAAGGAAGAAATGGATTTTAGGAGAGGGAATGTGTGCAAAACTCCTGATATATCAAGAAAATTGGTGTTTGTCTCCTGTCCCACTCCCCTCGGTAAAACACCTTCAATTCCATCAACCACCCACAGCAGGAAACATTAATTTTCAAGAAAAGAACAGTTTCCAGTGCAGGCCACTTCAACTGAAAAGATTCTTGTGAAACACAGAAACTCAGTTGTAAAATATTATCTTGAAAATCTATGTTAAAAATAATCCTGTGTACCTTTTGCAAGCAGTACAGAGTCAGTAGTGTTAACCGTCTCAAACAATTTTTTTCTTTTCAGTGATAATTTATTCTAAAATCTTTTCCGCAGAAAAATTGTCCAGTTTGTAGGCAGACGCTCAGCACATATTATCGACAACAAGTACTGTTGGGTGCTGTTAACATAAAAGCTGCTAACATCAAACAAAATGGCAACTGTAGGCACATACCTAGACCACTCTGTTTTTGTTCCAGAATAGTTCTCGGTGTTCGTAAATTACTATTGCTTTCTGATAGGACCTGGATATAAAGAACAGAAAAATAAGGGAAGGTAGGACAGCATCATGAAACATCCATTTAACTTGATACAGTAGCCTGTTTCAGACAGACAAGTGTTAATAAGCTACATGATAAGTGTTAGTAAAATATGTAAAGGAAACATAAAAAGATCATGCAATATCCCCTTCTGAAGGGAGTCCATTTCACATATGAGTTCCTTGCAATGAAGTGGTGCAAAGCGAGCATTCAGAATGAGAAAGGACAAAGACCAAGACCGATACAAGAACAGACATTTGAGACATTTTATTTCATTTTGCCAAATGCACTCTCCTAAACTGCGGCTTTATTAAAAAAAAGGAGGGGAGGGAAGGAAAGACAGACAGGCTATTGACGACATCATACAATCACTGATCCATGCACAGGCTAAATCAGTGTAATCTTCAGATGCTCACAGTCTTTACTGATATAAACTTTTCCTATGGAAATTGTTTTAAAATTTTCCACAATAAAAAGAAATTACGAAAATTTTCAAAGAAAAAGGGTATGGTTAACAGAACACCATCCATTGTCATACATGTAAACAATATCTTGACATACAAAACAGTCATTAGATCCTCACTGGTACTTCAAAGAAATGAAGTATCTCGTTTTCCTGCCTTTCCCCCCCAATATTTAGAAGTATCCTGTAGAAGCCAATGGATGATGTACTGTGTTGGGAGTTTCAGATACCTCCAGATACAGAAGGTAAGAATTATTAGTGCTAGGCAAGAATTATTAGAGCTAGAGTTTTTTCCCTGCCATAGTTAATACCAGGCCACTGAAAAGATGATATATGCAAAACAGGTTTTGAATAGCAACACGAAGTACCAAATAAATTACTTGAAATGGTATTGGTTGCAATTATTAAGAAAAAAAAAATCAATTTACCTACCACCAAATTAAGCAATGCTGTTTTTAAAGTCTTAAAGGACAACTAAACCAAAGCAGAAATCTGTTTCATTAGGCAGTACACTGGTTTTTTTTTACTGTGGTAACATTTGCAATTCCTACAAAGAAACCAAATTTTTAGGAAAACCATGTAACACATTAAGTGGAAAAACATGCACTTGCTCTTTTTCCCCCAACCATTCTCGGGAAGTAATTGTAAGAAGTGGAAGAATTTGCTTCAAACATAATCCATAACAAGGGATTAGATGTCCTTAAAGACAGTTGTTTGTTGCTTGGAATGCATAATAATGTTTAATGAAGTAAAGTTTAAAAACCTGTTGCCATGAGCCAAAAATACTGGATGTGAAAGCCAATGATTTAGGGGAGACAGGGGAAGAAGTGATTTGTTCCCCTGATCTGCGTCTTCGACGCCCAGTACCCACACCACTGGTGTAATGCAGCCAGGTACCAATACACTCTGGGCTAGACACACTCAGGGGGCTCTCTTCCTGGAAGTGAGAAAGGGGGCAAAAAACAGCAAAGCATGCAAAGTTAGATTCAACAGAGCCAAATGAACAGAAAAGAAAAAACCCAATCTGCTTGCATCGTTTTATATACTGCTTTTAAAACTATTAAACAGCAAATACAGAAGATTAATATTACAATATTAAGAAGTTATCAGTCCCACTTACATATTTTCATCCAGTTATATCTTTCAATACAGCACTTTAATCAAATTTCTGGTATGAAAGAAAAGTAATTTTTATCAATAATTGATTCATAAGAATTTCCCTCATATTGGAAACAGTTCTTATCCTTGACATACTGTTTAATAGTTTTCCCCCTCTAAGTACATTAAGCTTTCCTGGTTTTTTTCACTGATAGGCTACACCCTTGTCTAAAAGATTCTCATTTTTAGAATTGTCTTTGAGACTTCACAGCTGACTCACTGGTAGAACCACAAACCTGACTGGTGGTAGTTTTCAAACCTTAAAATAATCCCTAAAAAATCTTTGATGCTGGACATCTGTTAAAACTTCCAAAGAGGACAGTGTCAGGCTGAGTTCCCCATGCCCTACATCATTACCTATCATTAGCTATCAACATTTTTAGCAATATAGAATTTGATTTCTACTGCTGATGAGCCTTATTTTACTGTTAGAATTCTGGGGATTTTTTAAATTTTCATGACTTGATCACAGTTACAATCGTCCTGTAAATACTGCTGACTATACTCCAGATTAAAATTTCCATACTATCTCACACCTGACAGTGTCCTTTGAAATTATTGGACATAGGTGAAAAGAGAGTTGCTTTATAGGAAAGAAAAAAAGAGAAGGCTCAAGGCATTTGCAGTTTAAATTGCAATGAATTTTAAAGACACTTGAAAATACCATTTGATTTAAATATTCCAAGTACTGGTTTTACAGATTTCAGTCGGCCAGATGAAACTTCCAAATTTTACTTTAAAAAAAAAAGTTTCACAGTGTATGTTTTATTTAAATTTGCTCTTTTTTCCCATAAGATAAACAAACACTGGACGCTGAAACACACTCCATTTCAATATGTATTATTTGCAGTCAAAATTTAGCAAGTTATGTTACTGATACGTTTGAAAGTAATGTCTACATAATTTATGAAAATAATTAAAAGTTTGAAGAAATAAGACTATTAAGTTGTGTGCACATGAACTCATAACTAGGAGGGGAGTTTGCATGATCATAGTGAAAACAGCTTTTAAAAATCCAACATATTGATGTTGTGAGCATTTGTGTATGATAAAACTGGGAAATAGAAAATGTAACACATTCACATTTATTATCTCTGTTAATTTCTGGAAGTCATGTGAAGTTATACAGATATCCTTACAAAAGGAAACCATGCATTTTTCTCTTCCACACTACCAATAACCAAGTTACTTTCAAATGTGTAATAGTTTCACTGCATACAAACAACTCATTCCCAACAGAAACATAAAAGGAAAAGCTTTTTGTGTCAATCTTCATTTCTGATGGTTTTAAGCAACTTAAAATGAGGCAATAAGAAGCTGTTAGTCTGTTTCTAGCATTAATATCACAGAAGTGCCACTATATACCATTTGAAGATCTACCAGTCAAATGAACAAATGGGATCAGTGATACCACCATGCATCCCCCCACTTCTGTGACATTAAAGCCATATCGGTGAACCACACTTAGATGTTGCAGCCTTCAAGACTAGGCTGTTCAAGATGTTACCTAAAGAATTCATGAAACACAAATCCCATCCACTTAAAAAACCAAAAAGCTTCCAGTTTATTCTCTTACCTTCAAATGCTTGACAAGGAGTCACTTTCACCCTACATGAAAGCAAATACTGCAGAAGACATGTGTCTCACCTCCTGTACCTCCCCTAACACCCCCAATCCCTCCATTCTCTCTCAGCATAATCACCCTGAAGGTTTGCTTAATTCTGAACAGCTGCTGTCTTGTAAGGATGAATACAAAAGCAATGTATGTTAGTTTGAAGACGTAGGTTTAGACTGATAAAGTCTTCATTTTCAAGTATCATTTTTTTCTAAAATGTCTTGAAAAAAGGAAATAAGCCTTTTCACAAAATAGTAATTCATAAAAAAAACCCCTTCAGGCAAAACCTGTTGTAACATAACATCATAGTGGTTCTGTGTAAACAAAAGCAGAATTACATTTGGTTTTGTTTTTCTGAAAGTAAGCAAAAGTTAATTGCTGTGAAAGACATCTGGAACATAAATACTTACTTCAACAGAACCAATCTTCCTGGATCTTGGAAGGGGTGACTTTCTGTGTATGTGAATTGGGTCTGATACCATTGGCTTGAACATCACTACTGACCGATCTGCTTCATCTCTTTTAGGAGCATGTGCCTCCTCGTCACTATCATTTCTATGAGAGGTTTTCTTTGAGCCATCGTTCTACAGACAATACATAATTAATATTCAATTTAACTGCATGCCTTGCAACATGAAGACAGAAGTGTCTGTTAAATAAAACCTCTATATAAACACAAAGCAAGTAGATTTTAAAAATAAAATATGTAAATCACATGTTATTGAAGAAATTACACTAGACTTTGACAATCTACCTATATATATTCAGCAATCTACCTATATGATATCATAGAATCATAGAACAATAGGGTTGAAAGGGACCTTTAGAGATCATCTAGTCCAACCCCCCTGCAGAAGCAGGTCCACCTAGATAAGGTTGCATAGGAACATGTCCAGGAGGGTCTTGAAGACCTCCAAGGAAAGAAACTCCACACCCTCCCTGGGCAACCTGTGCCAGGGCTACCTCATCCTCACAGTAAAATAGTTTTTTCTTATATTTAACTGGAACTTTTTGTGTTCCAGCTTCATCCCATTACCCCTAGATACAATAGAAAAAAGGGATGCCCCAATCTCCTGAAATCCACCATTTGGATATTTGTAAATATTAATGAGATCCCCCATCAGTCTCCTCTTCTCTAGACACATTTGTGGCACAAGTCACATTTGTATTTTTTACCACACAAGTTCCTAGTTTTTATTTTAGGTATGTCCACATCCAGAAAAACTAACTTTTGCTTTAAAGAAACTCACGATTATTACCTACCTCTCTCGAGGCAGGTCTGTATCCATACCCCGCTGGTAAATTTTTATCTTCCTCACAGCCTTTGGCTCCTGGACTAAAGTGTAACTCTACATGAAAACGTTCTTCTGAAGAAAGTTCCTTGGGGAGAATGATTAAATAAGTTTACAGTTTGATACATAGCTCAGTATTACTTGTTTCTGAAGATATTTATCCATTTTAAATACCTTGTTTGGATCCTCATAAAGCATGATAACAATCTGTGTCATGTAATTGAGTTCATTGACAACATTTAAATAATCCATAGCTCGTTTCCACTGTTCATCTTTTGATTCCTTATGAAGGAGGAAAAAATATCAATAAATAAACCCCAGCTACTTTCTTTGCAAAGACTGAAAATTTCCTTTTCCCCATTTACATACATTTTTAATTCATAGCATAGGTATAAAGATTTTCACAGCTAAGGAAGAGAATAAAGATAAAAACAGAAAAAACAATGACTTGCTATTACTCATCAAATGAATGAGAAGTGGAGACCTGAACTTTTTTTTTACTTTTATGTATCTTTCATGTTCTTTTGCCAGTGTCCAGTGACAGAGGCACCATTTTAAACTCTCCTGACAGGAATTGTTGATTTTGTAATAAACTCATTTCAATTAGTATATTGTGGAAAATGTTTCCAGATATTGCTCTGCCAGTCAAACAGAGTAAATGAAAGCTTCTAACATATAGAGGTAATGCAACCATCACATCCCAAAGTATTTAAAATTAATATTTACCTTTTTTCATCCCTGGAAAAAGTACATTTAGTAATCTACCTTACAGGAAATTAAAAAATTTATCAGCTTAAAACTAGGAGTGTATCTGCTGAGGCATATGTCACAGAGGTCTAGGATTAAAAATGCCATCAGTGAGTCCAGTCGTCCATTACCAGAAGCAAGTATGTCAATACAATTAAGAAGTTAGTATATTATCAAGCTCTATTTTGGAAGCAGCAAGGTAGGAGCTTTGTGGAGCTGCATTTATTCTCTCCAAGAGCTCTGTTAGGTCATTTCTCAATCTGGAGACCTTGACTTTTTTAGTCCTTAGTTTTAAAGCCAATCAGATGAAGAATAATGCACCACCTTCAAGGTATTCTGTGACAGTATAGGAAAGAAAGACAATCCACTGCAGAGGAGAAACTCTGGCCTATGTGAGCATTCCTGAAGTCAGGTAGGGATATCTTGACAATTTGTCAATATTCAAAAGTAATGAGCCAGTCCAAAAATGAAATGAAGAGAGCCCTGAATGAGAACTTGAAGGAAAAAACATTGTAATAATTATAGGTGACAATGTAAGACAAAAAAAAGGATTATCTGGCCTTTTCAAATCACTTTATAACCATATATATGGTTATAACATATATACCAATGGAACTCAGCATTACTTTAAACGGTATGCTGATTTCCACCAATGTGCACGCCAGCAATTTGAAACATGTCTCTGCATATGTAATAACTGAATGAAATGTTTGAAAAAGTGTGATAGATTTCAAAACCACCTCAGAAAATTAAGCTTTCAATTGATAGTTTTAGTAACATTGAGTCCTTTTAGTTCCTCTTAAAAATGTCAGAGCTCTAACAGAAAAAGTGTTTAACTTACATCACACAAGGCACCATAACGAAGGGTGGATAATAGCGAGTGGACGTGACTCTCGCTGGTGAAATACAGCCGTGTACGAACATGGCGTTCAGGGGACATAACACCTCTGGAGTAACTTGAAAGAAAGAAAGAAAAAAAAAATCTATCAGACCATAATGAGATGTGTCCCTATTTTAGAAATAGCTGTCAACAAATAAACAGATCACACTTTTTAAATTAACATAAGCTAGTAAGACATTTCAAATATGAAAGCTGTGGAATATCTCCATTAAATCTTAAGGAAATTAAAGTGACCATGTGAGAAATGAAGAGACTTACAGAGGGTGAAGCTTATTCACAGTATCATCATCTTGAGTTCTCTGAAGGTCAGAACGGATTTTTCTAACTAGAGGAGTGCAGTAACCTTTGGCAATCTCTAGTTTCTCAGCCTTCGAAATACCATACTCCTGTGTGAAAAGAAATGGGACTTTTAGAATTCATTTAAAAGATTAAAATGCCTTCTAATTCAAAGATTGTATATCAAAGGCAATTAGACAAAGTCTATTAGTTTGCTCTGGTTGCAAACTGTTTTGTTTAACATTTTTATTAGATTTGATTACGGACATCTCTTCAAGTAACAAGTGGTTTGCCTTCTTGCTGTTTGACTTGACAGAGTGAAACAGATTTGCATTCACTAGTTAAAACACAAAACTCAATTCACCTTGTGATATAAAGAAGTTTGTTTTCTTAAGGAAAACACTCAGGGAGAAATAATTTTCCTCCTCTCTACTCCCTGGATTTAGAAATGTTTGATGCTTTTCATCTCACCCGATTTATTTTTTTTTGAACGGTCAACGAATAGACATAAGTATAGTACCTATTTAATATGTTGTACCTTAGTTTGGGGTAAACCACCCTAGAAGCACATTTCCTTTGTGTTATGTAGGCTTACCAAGTTTTCTTTGCTTTCTCTCCTTTGGTACGTGTCCTCATTTTACCTACTATTCTTCTACATTCTATTCAAACTTTAACCTTAACAGGCCCACATAACACGGAACGTACTTAATACCATTGTCCTTTTTGTCCCCCTTGCTGTCAAGGGAGTTTGAGAGATGAGGAGAGAAATAAGCTTCCTCACTAGCTGCATACAATATAGATAATATCTCTCTTACAACTTTAAGTCTCTGTAACTGTATGAACACTTGGGTAAAAATTTAGTCTGTTCTGCCCTGCTATCATAAGACAATTTCATGTCCTACAGCCTACAACATTTTAGAGCTAACCTCCATTTAACAGTCTGCAGTATATGGAAGTTTAATTTGTCTGCTTCTCACTTCAAATTCTATGGAACATAGAGTGTACATTTTTGTCATGGACTGTTAGCATTTTGAAGCAGCAGAAAAGTCTTTTTAAATTTGAACTTTGAAGCAGCAGAAGGATCTTTTAAAATTTTAATTGCTTAAAACAAGTTAAATTAGATCTAACTAGTTAATTAGTTAAATCCAATCTAAGTTTAACAGTGTCATTTGCAGAGACTAAAAGTGAAATTTCTAAAAGCAGGAAAAAGGAAATTAAATGCAATTTCAGAATACAGAATTATTCACAAAGGCTTCACCTAAATCTAAGAAGAATGACTGAGATGAACCACTTTATTTTAGAACACTGCAGTAAAGGAAGCAGACATTTTCACAGCTTAAAATTACTAGAAAGACTCACTTTGAACACAGCTTAATGAATTATGAATCATATTTTTGTTACAAAAAATCATTAGCTTGCTACTAGAAAATAAGGGGTAATATTAAATACAAAATACAGGACTCTTCAGCGGAAAAGTGCAGTCCTTCTTACAAAATTTGAAAATGCATTTATTCTCCAATTTATTCAATTTAGTAACCAAAAGTGCTTACCTGAGGGATCACAATGTCAGCTAAAGCCTTTGAAAGCCTGTATAATTCCATTGTGTTTTCTAATTTTAAGGAGCCATTGTGTTGCACATCGTATTTTATACAGTCGTAAATATCAGGAATTTTGCTAATATCGTATCTTCCATTTTTTGTTTTGAAGTCTTTTTCCAGCTTGGCCCACCTGCGCAGCATCAGTTCTAATGTTTCACTATGGTATAGTTGAATATCTGGATAGACACACAATTCATAAGTAATCAAGACCATTCAAGTAACAAAAGGAAAATTTTAATTACATAGCATTACATAACATTTGAATACAGAGGGATAAAAGGAATCAAAGATGTTAACTGAGTTACTTCTAAGAAGAGGGAACAGATGTGCATATGGTTAAGTTTTACTGCCGAAAGCATCATAACTACATCAAAATAGAAAGCTTTGCTGCAGAAATGCACTACTGGCCCTTTAAGGAGAGTTACAGCACCAGTCCCTGACAGCACAGCTCATACATATATAAAAAGGCAACAACAACAACAACAACAAAAAAAATTGTAAAAAAATTCAGGGAGGGAGAAAAAAGTAGGAGGACAACATCTCCGGTTTAGAACAGACCACACATCCCATTTGTCTCTCTCTCCTACATGTGTCAACAGCAAGAGCCAAGAGAATGGCAGAAAAGATGGATTATCCCCATCTCAGGACAGATTAGGCTAAATAGACAAAAACTACTGATACTATGTATAGGTGACACTTAACACTGCTCAGCTTCAGAACAGAACCTGTTTGCAAACTATACACTACAGAGAATGTCAATAGCAAATATTCCAGTATTTATCTAGCACCAAAAAAGCACCGTGGTCCCTTCCAGGTCTAGTTTTCTTGAGTCATTGGTTCATTATTCTATGCAGTACTGTTACACATCTTATAGCAGGCAACAGGTCTTCAGCAAAGATATTTAAATATAAAAATGTACCAATGTAACAGTTTTAGTACCATCTGCTTTTCCAATTACTTTCGTGTCTGTGAAGTTTCAAATAATTAAGACAGAACCTTCTACAAAAATTTCAGGGTAGCCTGAACTTCTGAACACCACAGATAGTCCTGACCTGCAATACGACCATGTGCTCCTCCCGCTTTTTACTTACAACTACTCATACGGAATCAGACTGTGAAAATCCCTAACCCATTGCTGATTAACGTTCTGCTAAAAGCAAGTTTAATGAAGAAAAGTTACAATTCTCCCCTCAGACGTAAACAAGACAACAACTACAAAAAACGTTTAAGTACCTGTAGACTTTGGATCTTCCATTCTTTGCCTTATCTGAGAAGTCAAGCTCTGGATCAAGGAATAGACCTTGTCACATGTCTTTACAGGATTTTTAATAACCTGCATTGATTTTATCAATGAGATGCTTCCAGATGGAGTAAGCTGCAATTTGAGATAAACACACAATTATCTAAACAAACTGACTACTTCTGAAAGAACTGGGGAGATCAGATAAAACATATGACAGATTCCAAGTATTGAAATACATTCAAGCAGGTTGATATTTTTGGAACCAATTTATCAATTATCTGCTCTCTTTGAAGCATTATGAGAAGAAAATATATTGAAAGGTAGTAAATTCAGTAGATATTTAAAGATGAGAAGAGATTCATGGGGGAACTAATCCTATACACTGTGTGCAGTTTCAGGAGTTACTGAAATGGCTTTTTGTTTGTTTCAAAACAGGAAAATTGGTTGATGTTTAAAGTTTTGTACGTACTTAGCAGCCTTTTGCAACTTCAAGTAACTGCTGTATTCAAAAGCTTACAAAAAGGTTTGTAAGAAATGTTATTGTTAGGCTATGTGCCTTCACAAAATACTTTTTAAATTAAAGCATCCTCCTTAACATAACTGGAGGGCAGAACCAGATTTGCTACAGGAACTGTTACTTGAAAAAAAGCTTTTCTTCCTGTTTTAGGGTTTCTTCCTACAGGACTGCAGCACACAAAGAGGCCCTTTAAATGCACATATATCAGGAACATAGAAGATGTCCCTCAGAGCTGGCTTAATTATATAAATTGTAGAAGCTACAAACTATCACCATCGAGTATTGCTCAAACAATACAGTCAGTATCAAAGTAAGGCTTAGCCTCATTTCTTCACAAAGTCTGCATAATCCAAACGAAGCAAATAATGATCCTACACATAAAACACATACATAGTTGCACTTTCCCCAGTTTCCTCAAATGCATGGGATAATTCAGATACAGAAAGCTTTCGCTCTCTCCCTAACAGTGAGCAGTTCCTATCTCCTTATTCCTCCTCCTTCCTTACTCCTACCAAGTAAATCAATAGGACAAGTGCTCTGGCACAGAAAAAAAACCAAAACTGTATTGTGTTCTGAAATTGCAAGCAAGTTAAAAAACAACCCAAAACAATAAACCAAAAGAAGTTATTATCACTTATCAAGTTATCAAACCCAAGGGTCAGTTACTTTTAGTGACTGTTTTAGAAAAGTGTGCTTTATTAGTTCCAGCCACATTTCTAATCCTGTTATATCTATAAAGCAAAAATGGGGAAAATAAAAAAATCCCTGAAACCTCATACCCTCTCACTCTTCCAGGTACTGCCAGTTCCACAGCTGGCAGTAGTTTGGATGATACTTTTGATCTATATGTTTAAATGAATTTCCACAGATTATATATGCCGAGTAGCATAATTATTTGTTGATAATTTCTCTGAATACCTTTTTAAAAATAGCAGTTTAAGTTTAAAACTCAGTTGAGGACTTTTATTTAGCTGTTGTACCAGATAGAGTATGGGCAATTGAAAGACAAAGAAGTCTCTTAACAACAAACATTACTTACATTTAAAACCAGGAACGATCATGTGAGCACTGTACCAAGTCAACATATTAACTATATTAATACACACTAATTTAGCATGTTAATGAGACCTTTTTTTCACTGACTAGGAAGCATTCTATTAGTTTTCAGCACCTCATTATTCTTAAGAGTTAAAAAATTAAAAGGTCTTGTAGCAGATTAAATACTTAAACAACTGCAGAAGGCAGACAATACATTTTGTAATATTACACCCTACCAAATTACAGGTTACAGAAAGTATAGCTTCATTTCTTGAGTAACTAAAATATGTTTAAAAGAACAGTGTGAACAATGGAACAATCAAACAATGGAATAGTCTCTATGTACTCCTTTTTAAAAGTTTGCAGCTATTCTGATTATGCAAACTGCAAGACATCTCAAAATATCTAATATTGCAATTGATAATAAGAGCTTCCTTCGTAGTTCAGGCAATTTCCAGGAACACAATTTTTCAAAATTGATACATAAAATCACTACTCTTTACTTTTACAAGCATTTACATAGCTATTTATTTAATTTCATTTCATAGGAAACTAATTATATGCTAACCTTATCATAGTCGTCAGCAGTAAATTCTCTGTCTCTCTGGAGAATTTCATGGAGTCTGGCTTTAACACGATGCTGACAGCTGCTTAAAGAATCACTGTCACTGTCCAACAGACCATTCATATTAGCACTTTTTACCATCTGAACAAGAATAGGCGTCAGCTCTCCCTCTAAGGCCAGTAGTCCCTGAAGCAAAGAATACAATTAATTGGACAGATAAAGATCAGAATAAAAAAACCAGACAAGTATTTAAAAACAACCAGCCAAAACACTAACATAATGTAAAGATTGTATCACTTGCCCATGGGTTAAACAGGGATTTGCCAGACAGTGCAGGCACTTGCACAGAAATGGTCCCCAAGACACCAGCTTAGTGTGACAGATTACTACAGTTGGTGCAACAGCAGATAATGATATGCCGTAGAGCACACTCCCCAGCTCCAGCTGAAATGATCCCATCATCTCAGTGATGCCAGCACTGAACCTGGGAGGCCATAGCTGCACAGGTCTTGTGTTGCGGAGTGCATGGTGACTTCTCCCTGAGGCTGGGAGCAACAGTGGCCTGACTTGTGGGGCACATGCTCTGCAGAAGTCACCAAACAGTAGCTATGGGTGGTTAATAAACTGAATAGCATCTGAGAAGACAAATGGGAGACAGACAGGGTTCTTTGCAGGGTTCCTATAGAGACAAAAGCCCAAATCCTGTTCAGCACAGAAGGACAATCAAAAACTACAGCTGAACAAGAGATCAGTTCTTCCAAAACAGAAATTTTTGTGACTTTTCTGGTAACAGAAAGACTCTGCAATAAGGAAGGAAATAGAGTGATGTCTCAAGTTTAGAAGAAAGCACTACAGATAGCGAAAATACTTTTACACGAACACATGCAGCATGGAAAAAAACAGGAGAAATGAGAAGTCTGAACAGTTGCACAGCTTTAAGTTTGTTCAAATTACAAATATGTAGTAGAACAGTTCACATGAATGGAGCTCTCCTATAGCAAGATACAAGTTGGAAGACTGTTGGAAGCCAGGAAGGCAAGGAGGATGAACTGTATATAAAGGAGAAGCTTAAACACTGGGACATTTGCTTTCAAATCAGTGACAAGCAAATTGAGACCTTATCTGTAAGGATTAGAAGACAAATTTAAGTACAGAGCAACATTGTGATGGGCCCTCTAGTACAGACCACTGAATTTAAAAGTGGAGATAGATGAAACCTTACAATCAACTGGAAAAAGCCTCTTTACTGCAGGCCCTGTTTCCTGTGGATGCCCTTAGCCCTGGGTACCTCATGCATAAGCAATATTTTAGGAGACAAGCAATTGTCTGGCAAACACCCAGGACAATTCTTTGACACAGTTTGCTGACAAACTATTAAGCAGGAAGATTCCCCTAAACTTGTTACTCAGAAGTGTATGGCAGTCTTAATAACTGAAACCTGATATTATAAGAGATACTTGAAGTGAACAAGATGAATAATTGCGTTAGAGTCCTGGACTTCAAACAAGCAGACTTTACTTTCTTCATAGAATCTTATGGAGGAATGTCCTGAAGGACAAAGTTGCCTGAGACAACTGGATGATCTCCAGAGATAACCTCCTCAAAGCACAAGAGTAGTCCAGCTGACACATAGAAAGCTATGCAGAAGATCAGCATGGACAAAAAAGGAACACACAGAAGGTAGAAGCAGGGATAGCCTACTTAGAAGAAACAGAGACATGACCTGAAAATGACAAGGACAAGTTTAAAAGTTGAATGGAGATACTCTGATACAGATACAGAACCAGGCAACACTCAACTCCTGCGGATACTCAGAATTTGACTCGATATAATTCTAAGCAACCTCAGTCAAACCATCTCTGTACTGTGTGGAGTTGGACTAGATAACCTACAAAGGCCCCTTGAAACCTAAACCTATCACTCTATATTATTACTGAAACTCATTCACCTAAGACAGACTTATGTAATACTTGCACTGTCTGTGTCCCCCTACACAATTAAAAGATCTGTATCACTGAAATGACAAAGTGAATGAATGATTAACAGCAGAAATATTATGCACGCAGAGGGCTACTTGGCAGGAGGAGTGAAACAGGAATTTTCCTAGCATTACAGATATAGGAAGTTCTGAATTATGCATTTTATTGATTACACTATTTTAATATATCTAATTATAATATATAATTCTATAGTAACATCATTATTACTAATTATATCAATAGTTCCTAGAAATTAATGTTTCTAATTTAAAAAAATCATGCTTTTTAAATATCACAAAATTTTAATGTCATATTTTAAAAATTCATTAAAAAATTCTATAAAATGTCAAGATATAGTTCTGCTCCTAAGTCTTGCTTATTAGCTATTCATTTTGACAGGGTCGAAGTAAAAAATCTCCTGTAAATAATTTAAAAAACTACTTCTTTTAATTAAAAGGCATGATAGTCTGTACAGTTTCCCGTTAAAACACATGGAAAGTATTTTATTTACTTCACTTTTCTAATAGCTTCAAACCCTCTAATCTCCTCTATGAAGTTACAAATTGAGGAATAAAAGATGGTTTTCATGAAAAGCATTGACTTTGGAACTCCAAATCTTGTGATTTAAATCACTGAAAATTAGGATTTTTGCTCATGTAAAATGAATACATTATCTCAAATCAGTTCTAATGTCTGTACTTTAACCAATGCAAAAAAAAAAATAATCTGCCACGGAAATAATACAAAATTTGAGGAAAATAAGCCCTAAACAAATAAGCAAACTAAAAAGTTCCAAATCACATCCTGAGATGTATCAAAGGAAAAGTGGCCAGCAGGTTGAGGGAGGTGACTCTCCCCCTCCACTCTGCTCTCATGAAAACCCATCTTGAGTGCTGGGATGCCCAGTCTAAAAAAGACATAGACCTGCTCAAGAGTGTCCAGGAGAAAGCCACGAAGATAATAACAGGGCTGGACCACCTGCCCTATAAGGACAGGCTAAGAGATGGAGTTTTTCAGCCTGTAGAAGAAAAGGCTCCAGGGACACCTAATAGCAGCCTTCCAGCACACAAAGGGGCCTACTGGAATGATGGGGAGGGACACTTTATCAGCAAGTTTAGTGAGAGGATGAAGGGTAACAGTTTTAAATTAAGACAAGGGTAGATTTAGATTAGATATTAGGAAGAGATTCCTCACTGTGAGGATGGTGGGGTACTGGAACAGGTTGCCTGGAAAGACTATGGATGCCCCATCCCTGGAAGTGTTCAAGGCCAGGCTGGATGGGGCTTTTTGTAGCCTGGCCTACAGGAAGGCAAAAGAGGTGGAAATAAGTTATCTTTTAAGGTCCTTTCCAACCCAAACCATTCTATGATTCTGAGATTTTGGAGGTTGTTACTGGAAAAGACTAAGCTATATTTCTGGAGTTGTATTACTAAAACCTGTCTGCATCTCCTTGAAGAACTTCAAATGCTTGGCACATTAATTGACTATTTCTTCACTTTGAACTACTCTTTGAAAATACACTTGTTTTACAACACAGTCTAATTTTACACTGTGGATCCTAATAGAACATGAACCTCTCCCAGTTTCCAAAAGAAAAAATAAAACTTAAGAACATGAGAATACTGAAAATTGAAAATACAATTCCACATTGTACCTTTGCAAAAGCTGCTGCAGTCATCTGAACTCGTCCTTCATCAGAAGCGTAGATTTTGAGATCATGTCGGTAAGTACTATGCAATCTCAGTAAACCACATCCAGGAAATCCAGCATAATCTCCTACCAAACAAAATTTTTGCTCAAACTCTCATTTTGCAGGTGATTATCTTCAAAAGGGATTTATGCTATTCAATACATTAAAAAAAACCCTTTTGGTTTTTTTACCTTGTCCACCTGGATACATACATCTGAAAGCCCTTCCAAGCTCCTCGGCTTGAACCCTGCCTGCAGGGGTCAATTCTCCTCCCCATTTTAGAACCAGAAGCAGAGATGGCTCATTTCTTCTGTTATCTAATTGTACACAGAGAAAGGAGATTAGTAGTAAAGTATGCTTTGAGTTCTTGTTTTCGTTTTTGCAAATGAACAAAAATATTTGAACTATGCTGGGCTTCAGTAAAGAATCTCTTCAACATTATAAACCTTTAGTAACAGTCTAACATTAATAAAATACTGGGGGACTAAATAGGCACTTAAACAGTAGGTCCAAGGACCAGAAAAGCATAGAAAAGTTTTAAAGCTGGCAGTAAATGTTGAGTGGACCACAAAACAGTTTCTTTGGTGAATCACTGAAGTTTTTTTTCACACTATTTTCTGTTACAAAAAGCAGTGTTAGAATATAAATTTACTGCATAGCTTTAGGTGTACGATTCAGTAGATTAAGAGACTGTAAATATCTGTCAACAATACAAATATTCATTCAAAACAAAATATTCTTTCAAATTAACATCAAGACACATTATACCACTAGTCTGTGACTACTGAAACACACATGACATTAAGTTATTATGTGAAATAGCAATACAATACCTTCCTCTTCACTGGAAGTCTTTGGGCAACCATGAGGCAGATATGTTAACTGAACTTTACGATTTATTCCTGAAAAATGCCCATACCTGAATACAAACACAGGAAAGTGAGAATGTAAGAGGGAGATAAACACTTTAAATATTTTTCTCCAACATAATAAATCTAAGCTGGACACTGATTTGTGCATTTGACTACCAGTAATTGAAGCAGTGCTTAGAACAAACCTAACTCATCAAGCATTTTGTGTTACAGCATTATCAGCCATTATGCAGCGAAATATTTAAAAACACTATCTACTGCATTTTTTCTACAAGACTGAACATAAAACTGAAAAAACAACCAAAAAAAGCATCTGCAGATTGCATGAGTAATTTATCTATTCAGATTGATAACTATATTGGCTATCAGTATCCAGAATCTCACCTGGAAGTGGGGATGGCTACTACTTTGTTAAGCAATTACATTCTCAAGCAGAACTCAGTTTTTCAAACAATGATCCTAAATGTCAGTAACATCTGTCTTTGCCCTGATTTTTTTCTTTTTTTAAAATTAAAATTATCTACTCTAAATAGAGTTCTGAGAACCCACAGACCTTTAACGAACCTTGAAGCCTTACAGGTTTTAGGGTTTGGGTAGTTTTGGGCTTTGTTTGTTTCTTTGTTTTTTTTAATTATTAAGTATTTCAGACATATGCAAAGCCTTATTTATTTGGAATCCTCCAGGTATGTTGCAAGTAGACAGTACAGATGGTGAAGTTCTTACTGGCTCCATCAGACTTCATTATATCACAAGCGGCAAGAAGTAGACCCTGCTTTCATTTTTTAAACATGCAAGATGATAAAATTTGAGATCAAAGAGACTAACTTTTTTATGTAGCAAGTATACTGAGACATTAGATAAAGCAATAAGCTCAATTAAAAAGGAGAAAAAACCAGAAAGATATCACTGTTCTTCACAGAGTCAAACATGACATCTTTACTCTTGATATCAGTTGTGCTTGAATTAATGTATCATTACATATTTATTTGATAGCCATTGCAATCCAAGTAGTAACTGGTCAGTCAAGGCCAATATAGTAGATGCAACTTTGTTGTTAAGAAGCCTGAAAATCAGACTTACATTTCTAACACGGTCTTTAGCTGTTCAAGTTTTGCTTTACTTTCTTCAATTTCAGAATCATTGTTTTGTCCAAGTTCTACAAGGAGTTGCCTTGCTATATCAAGCACTTCCTAAAGAAAGAAAACATGGGATTTACTTAAAGAAATAGTTTTCTATTTATAAAATACCATAGCAAGAAAATAGAGACAAACTTGCCTGCAACTGTTTTGGTTTTTTCAGTTTCAGTTTTCCAGATTTATATCCATCACATTTTTCAAAGAGATCAAAAAATCTTTAAGAGAAAGAATATTGATTAAAACACGCAGTTAACATGTTAAAATATTATTTGAACAAGTGTCTTTTCAACTTAAAGCAGTCTGAAATGAACACCTTTAAACTGTTTAAAAAGCTTGTTGAAATCTGCAGTACAGAGGTCAAATCAATCTTCATTCAAATCCCATTTGCCAACACATTAGAAAAATAAGAACACAAGAAATGTTCTCTTACTTGCTAAATGGTTTTTATACTTGTTAAGTGGGTTTTTTCAGGTTTTTTTTAAGGAACGTATTCTATATATCAAATGACATATCTGAATATACAGATATGTCAATTCTTAATATTCAAGAGTTTGAACAGAAGTAGGGTCTAAAAATACCAAATGAGTCTTCCTGTAATTTCACAACATATATCTCTGAATACAACCATCTACTCTCAAAACAAGCAACTACTTTTTTACTGAAATTGCACCTAATTTCAGGTCAATACCATAAAAATGTTATGTACTAAAAATTCAGTCATCAGACTTTGACAAAAGACAGAAAGATGGCATGGTAATATGACAGCTCACACAAGACCAGTTATGATAAAAAGACAAAGTCACACTCAAAAGGTGAAACAAACTTCTCTGCTGCATAATTCTGAACAAACACATCTATAGAGACAAATATGTTTTCATTAAGATCAAGCAAGTCTGTTCACAAGACAGCATGTGAAGAAGGAAATCTGTAGAAATAATTTAACAGTCCTGTTAGAAAGAGAGGTGCATGCCTATTAATTAGCTGCAACATCAGTTTGATTTAAAAGAAAATAAAACAACTTGTAGGATGTAATTCCTGCTCAATTCATTGCTTGCACATCCCAAAAAAGTGATCTCTGCGCTAAAGCATGCAAACTAATTTTTACCAAGACTCTACTTACTTCTGATGCTTTACTTCCATTTTCATTTTTTGTTTTGGTGTTCGATCCCCATGGCGTATTACAGCTATAACACATCTAAGCTCCATCCTGAAATTTCAAGAAAGTTGCATTTCACTGTTCTTTAAAACCACCATAAATCAAGACAATTGACAAAGTTGTAGTTATCTGACATAACTACAGAAGTGATGGAAGGATATGCAAGAATATAAGGTTAACGAAAATGATGTAAGGTACAAAATATAAATATTGATTTTAAGACTTGGGTAACTACAGAATATCTATTTTAAGTAGTTTTAAAAACGATTTTGAGGTTCATTACATGAGAGAGCATGTTTATTAGAAGTGCATATTAAGATGGTGCTGGAACAATGATTAGCAGTGCAGGAAGCTACGCATAAAAGATGCTACACTTGAAAAAATCTGCTGTTCTATACTCAGCTTGACTTAGGGTCAGAAACTGTGTTTGCTGGCATAGCAATTGTCATTCCTTCCTTGTTTTCATCACACAAAACAAGCATTCGTAGGCCAAAGTGGGCATACCTTGTGAAAAGAAAAAAAAAATTCACACACAAGTTGCATTAGGAGTTTGCACATTTCAGGTGTAGCAATTATTTTCTTACATTGTTCCAGAGGTGGTTGGCACAATAGGGATGTCTTCAGCTTCCAAAGGAATTGACCATGGTATCTGAAACTGGGGAGCAAGTTCTCTCATTATGATATTTCTAAAAAAGGATTTAAAAAGAAAAAAAACAAACCACAACACACTGAGTTTAAAGCATACAACATGTACAAACGCCAAACCAAGTAGATAATATGCATTTTTAACAACATAGTTTTAGAGTACTAGTGCCCACAAGTCTCTAGATTCTTTTAACTGTGTAATAAAAACCTACTAAACAGCAATTTAAAGCTACTACAGTTGCTACAGACAACATTAGCCTAGTGGCCCTGGGCTTGTAAGAAACTTCCGTTTTTTAACTTTGGTTCCTCAAAGAGTTCCTTGTACATGCTTTAGTTCATTTCAACATTCAGATATTTAAATATTCAGATACCTGATTCCATTGCCTAACTTTAAGTCTCGAATAACCAGCAAGCCATTTTAATCAAAGAGTGACTAATACCTTTAGTAATAATTTCTCAAAAGTTGCTGCGCTAGGACTGGACAATACATAAAATCTCTGACAAAATGATAACACTGCTTCCACTTACAGAAGGTTGTTACAATGTTTCCCAAATATTTCATCAAGATATAATGAATTTCAGATTAATATCTACACAAAAACCAGTAACACAGAGGGACAAATAAAGTGCATCTTAAACTAACATAAGCTAAAACTTAATTCCTAATATTCTTGCAAAAATCTGTTGTTGCTTAACACTGTAAGGTATTACCTTAAGGTATAAAGCAGAAGGAAAAAATAATGAAAGAACTTTTTTCAGAGAATTCAGCAGCTATAATAATTTGAATAAAAGAAATCAAAATGGGTCTGAAAACTGTAACTTGGTAACAAAAAAGTGGCCTAGAACAACAGGACTACAGTTGTCATTTATTATTTCAGCTTAGCTCTTCCTCCATTTAACACGATCCCAGACTATTTGATAATGCAAAAATTCATGCCATAACTAATCAGTGCAGTCTTACTGTAAAGCCAGTTTAAGTGGATAAAACATGCTCAGCCTACTTTGAGGGCAACATTTCACTGGCATAGAGATCACTACCCAATTCTGTGTGATCCCTCATTATGCCTTCTTATGTCCCCAGTATCAAGGAGAAGATGATACAACAGAATACACCTTTGATACTACATTAGTTTGGATCTACTGGTATGAAATCCACAGATACTCAAGTATGCATCAGCTTCAGGTCACGGACAATGTATGTTCATTTGGCCACATATTAAACAGCAGCAAACATAACTATTCACTGGTGCTTTTTTAATTTTAAAAAATCCCCATTACTCTTAAGAACTTATACTTAGGCTTTCAAAATACTTCCTCAGTTCACCTTAAGTCTTCACAAAACAATCAAAATTCAGATGTTTTGGACGATTTTAGGAATACGGAATTTATTTTGGATTTATTTACAGAATTAGGATTCTTTTAAAATTATTTATTTTTTAATTTCATTTAAGGATTTACGTGGTATTTCACTGAAATAATTAATTTAGGACTAAGGATTATGTGTACATAATCTATAGTCACATACAACAGAGTTAACAGGCAAAACTCCTTAAATAGATCAGTAGACTCTTACCCCAGTATCTTAGCACAGTCATCATAGTATTTCATGGAGTTTTTCACGAAACTGAAGCCATTCACATCACAGACATAGGACTGACCATTAGCACGCAGCAAATCAAAGCCACAAACGGTTTGCTGTTTTAAGAATAAAAGACCAAGTCATTATCACCTTCCTTAGGATTGTTTGTTCTACAACAAACAAAACATTTAGATTGTTGTTCTAAATGTTCTAATGTTCTAAATGTATTTTAATATGGCATTTGTCTGAAAACAAAAATATGACAGATTTTATATTTCGCTAGTTCCATGTTAGTTCCATGTTTGCTCATGTCATGCAGCCATCTTCCTGTTCTTAATTTTTTATCCCCAACTTGGTTTTACCCTTCCTAGATCTCCTTAGCAGTATCAGAGTTGGAGATGAAGTTCACATCTGCACAAAGCTAACCTTCAATTTCTACAGCACATGCAACAACATGCCTACACATTCCCCATCCTGTCACTGACTTCCCTCTATGCATTTTTTTTTTCTTTTAAAGAGTGGCAGGCAAGAAATGACAAAATGTCAACAAAAACATTTTGGTCCAAATTTGTCAGGATAGTTTTGACATTGACGTAACACAGACATTATTAGCAGATGTTATTTGAACAGATTAGGTTTTTAAATCTCAAAGCCCACTTTGCTAGGTAACAGAGGTTCACACCCTACTGGCTCCACAATGTGATCACACCTACACATAGGTAACAAGATATATTAGCATAGACAGGTGAGAGTAAGAGACTGAATGAAATTCTGGACAAAGGGATCTTAAAACCATACAATAATAAAAACTATAAAATACTTCAAATAAGGACCTATTGTCAGTACCAAATTAGCATTTAATTGGGCCTAATCTAAACACCAGGTACCAAAAGTTACAAAAACTTAACTACTGAAATTGTCTTTTGCTGACTTGCAAACTATTAACACATTGCATGTACATATTAAGCATAAAACAGATACACTGTGGACTAGCAAAGCACAAGAACAACGTGTGAATTCAGGAAAGCTATGTAACATAGGCAATCCATTACTGCAATGCATTACAGGAAGAATCCCTCTCGATTTTTAAAAAAGTGCAGATGTGGAAATTTAACTTTTCAGGAGCTGTCCAGCAATTTATTACTGCTGGCTCTGTGCACTAAAAACTACAGATGTTTCAAGTAATAAACATTTAAAACTACTTTCCTGTATTATCAAACATTTAATCAACTTACTTTAAAGGCAAGGCATACTTTCCAAGCAATTAGCTTCTCTCTTGCATTCAGGATGACTGGATATCTCACTTCTTTTCCTTCACTATCTCGTTCTACCTTGCCATCCAGAGCTGGAGACTTCCGAGCTTCAGCATGAGCATAGTCTGGACCTACTGTGTACACCTTTGTTGAAAAACAGCAACTTGTATTCAGTGCAACTAAATTACATCATACATATGCAAACATTTTCAGAAGGTTACTCTAAAGTACCTTGCTGTAACCACTTCTCCAGCTTCAGGAAAAACACATCATTTACTGACAATAAGGCTGGAGCATGGGTAAAGAAAAAATAAGAATTATAAAACTTGCTGAATAAACCCCAATTTCTTAATTATGGTCGTACAGAGGTAAAGAATGTTTTCTTCTCAAAAACATCTGCAGAATCTGAAGAGCAGATTCATTTCAGAATTATTTCAGTTCACTTGATTATGGAAATCTGGCTGCAGAACTGATTCTCTTCATTACGAAATATTTTCATATTTTAGGTAGGACTTAACAAACCAAAGATCTGCCCAGTTTTAGACTGAAAAGGCAAGGCCCTGAGAGGATGATTGTGCAGTCTGCTCTGCTGCAGTTTTCATGCTTAGTGAGTGGATTGGGGCACAGGCTAGAAAAGACAGCTCAGCAGCCATCAAAAAATAGATTATCACTTTAATTAAAACCAAAACTCTGTGCTTTGATGAAAAAGTTATTCATCGAAAATAGATGACTGCAAATATTGCTAATTTAGTAAATTCAGACAAAAGGGTTATTAGCTGTTTAATAAAAAGCTGACAGTGTTGTACTTGAAAAAAAAATCATTATTTATTTGCAGTGTTCAAAGTCCACAGTTGCTCCTTGATGACTACACTACAAGAAGTAGTCACAACTGTCCCAGTTGTCACGTCATTTGCTTTTTTTCAGGTTGGAAGAAAGTTTTCTTTTTGGAAACAGTTTGTAAAGCTCTTACACAGTAGCCTGTAAACTCAGATTAACCTATTGCAGTGTTGCATGGTATAACCATCTGAAGAGTATAGTTCATGAAAACATAATAACTTAATGAACAGAGTATTTCCCTCATGTATCGTGAAACGGAAGAAGTTGACTGCAAAGAACTTAAAAAGTAGAGCTCATACTCTATAAAGTGATCACGCATATTTGTTTTGCATGCTTTGTGATAGGCTAGATAGCTAAGACTAACAAAAAGGGAAAGAAAGCAATATCCATACATTACTGGCTTAAAACCTAATCTGTTATTGCTCCATTATAACATAATTTTGTGATATTTAATCTTTACCTCTGTTAAGAAGATAAATGAAAAAGTGGATGAATGAAAATAACTACTGATAAGATCAATGCATTATTTTCTGCAGCTTCATAAAATTTTAGTAACTTCTGTTTATGAGTTAGAACACTACAACAATTGGTAAAATCTATTTCAATTACATATTTCTTTGTAAACTAAGACAAAATACCTAAGCAGCAACTATTTATACAGGAAAGCATATGCCATTCTGGTATTAATAGAACACAAAAGACAATAGTATGTTGGACAACAAGCCTCCAGCACTTGATTCTAAAAACATAAGCAAGGCTGCTCTACATTTCAAGTACTGAACAAGTACTAGAACAAGAATTACATCTTTTACTTATGAACTGTATCAAAACTTCATTAAAATTAATCCTTGACTCAAAGATACACTTTCATCTTTAAAACTGATGAGCTCTTGGAGCACTTGATTGTTCTAAATATAAGTAAGAATGCACAGTTGTCATACCTTCACATCAGTGCCGTCTGTAGGCATGAATTCCTCATAAATATAGGAGCCTGTTTTTCTCACACTGCTTTCAGGAGAGTAAACACTGCTTCTGCTGCCAATCTAAAATGAATGTTTTTCTATTAATAAACTCATAGGTTACTCCCTGAGAAACTCTAAAACTCCTTAAAATAACACACTTGTGCTGAGAAAACACTTCCCGAAACAAATGAAGCAAGCAGGTTTTGATCATTCTCAAAAGATTTCTGTAAGATTTTAGAATTGCACTGATACTATATGCTTCTTTTCATCTATAACAATCTGCAGCGTATGACTTCAAGGAACAAGGGTCTTCAGTCAATCTGTATGTTCTCCTGAAATTAACTTCTCTGATCTGTCAACATTCTTATAGAGTCAGAATATGACAAAACAAGTCCCAGCTAACATACAGAGGACAGAGTTAATCTGCAATTCTGTTTGATATCTGCAACTTTTCAATAGCTTTAGTACAATACTCTCACCTTTCGAAAGAGCCTCTGGCTTCCACCCCCTGCAGATGTCGGATAATAAATGTAAACATTGTGGTCCTCAGCACTAACTGGCTTTTCTACAAACGGCTTTTGGAAAATTTCTCCATTCACTTCCACATGATCTTCTCCTTCAATCAAGTTGCATTCTGAAGAAACAGAGCAAACAACAGAGATAACATACTCACAGAATAAAATTATTAGAGATCCAGGGTAATTCTATAGGTTGAAATAAAAAGATTATACTGTATTTTTGTTTCACTGATTTGTTACTAACTGTACAAAGACTTGATAATCATGTGCTGTACACGCTTGCTGCACCACGTCTATATTATTTTAATACTTTGTTCCAGGCTTTCTCTTGATTCCCTCAGTGTCAGACATGAAATCACCTCCTATAGATGCCTAAGTTTGCACAAGTGGTAATTTTTAAAAAACTTTTTGAAGATAGGGTGTAGAGCTGTTTGTGTCTTTCATCAGTGCCTTTCTCTGAAATATCAGGGGATGGCAGAGGGACAGTGAGCACAGCACGGTGCTACATGCAATAATACTTTTAATGGGCTGAGAACTCTCCAATACTGTGACTGATGCACCTTGATGATGCACCGTGCACATCTCTGGAACCAAGAATCTCTTCTGCATGCAGTAGCTTTTATTTTAATTTTGTTGCATAAATGAATAATTTTTCCTCTTGATCATTGAGATAATGTAACATAAAATTCCCTACCTCTCAAGAGCTATAGCAGTGTAATACTTAAAATTTCTTTTATTTTTTCATATTTCTTACTCTTCTGTCTTGATCTCTCACTGCAATCTCCTATTGTGGCTCTAAGTTCTAGCTTTACTAGAAAAAAAAAAGGTAAGTTTTTTTCAGGAACAGAAAATATGAATTCCAATTTATATTCCGAGCATATAATCTGCAGATCTGTCAGGACTAGATACCTAGATTACACAGTTGCTCTTTTTCTTGGAAGGGAAAGTAGCCCGAGTTGTTTCTGTCAATACTACCGTCCTAAGTAGAATTACTAATTATTATGGGTAATGTAACACCATGAATGCTGCTCTCTTTGGTGACATAAGAATCTTAGTTGTTTGGAGGCCCTTATATTCTAGTTGTTCTGACTCCAGGCTTCAGCATCACGCTTTCCAAATGCATACTTGTATTGCCTTTCACAACAGCTGGTATGGAGTTGTTTTGAACTTGTGACCAAAGCAGTCTTGATATTTTAGTTAGCACTGAACAGCACTCACAAAGCCTCAACATCTTTTCTGTTTCACACATTCCCACCACAGACAGCAGAGGTTAATCCTCAACAATACTTCAAATTCTGGAGGACAAATCAACCTCTGCATTAATGAAGCAGTTGTCTAGCAAGTGAAATTTAGCTTTCCAATAGGTATGTACTGTTCTCCAGCAGAGAT
Source organism: Colius striatus (assembly GCF_028858725.1). Taxonomy (NCBI): domain Eukaryota; kingdom Metazoa; phylum Chordata; class Aves; order Coliiformes; family Coliidae; genus Colius; species Colius striatus. Next base: position 32,066,981 of record NC_084790.1, read on the forward strand.
GCCAACGGTCGATGTTAGTCGTCAGTTGTTACCTTGGGGATTGTTTGGATCACGGTTCAGAACTGCATAGCGAGGAAGTAATATGCCTTCAGCTTTAAGAATACCATATACCTCTCTCCTAGAAGAAAAGAATGAAAGTAAGACAGCAAATCCTGCTAATATTTGTATTTTACAGTCTATGAGCAAGGGAAGAGAAAAATACAGATCATTTTTTTAGATCATAGAGGACAAGATTACTTATATAATACTATATTTATTAATGTAATTCTTTAAAGGTCACTAACACAGCTGTACCTTTGGCAATATCAATAAAAATGTAATTTGCTACTCCAGTCCCATCCTTTCCACTCTCTCAGTGAGACAGCAACTTGCATAGATCAATTCACTTGTTAAAGGAGATTTTTAACATTAAGGATTGAAAAAGTTTATACTTGAGAGCATTTGCTCATTGTTTAGAAGGTCCAGTGTTTATGTATTTTGCTCACTACTGTTTTATTAATATTTGCTATGCATGATTGCACCTCCAAAAAAATTCACTTTGAACAAGCACATGATCTCTGAATACCAACAGTTCCTGTTAAGTATCCACTTAGAAACAATGACCTTTAATAAGTCACATGAATTCTAGAGTTATAAGAGGCTGTAAAATTGCTATGCATATCTATGCTCTACATATTTTCAGCATTTAGATCTTATTTGCTAATCTTTAGACAAATCTATTACCAAATTTCTACCTTGGCAAATCTTCAGATGTATCAATATAAAAGCATTAAAAGAAGAAATGCATCTAAAGACATATTTCATGAAATTCTGCATACATTAATAAAGTGTAACATTGACTCTACTTTTATTTAGACTACTGTATGAAACATGGCAAGTGTTGCTATGCAGCGACAACAGATTCTCACAGTCTACACTTAAGAAGTAGCTTGCTGTTTACAGGTAATTAGTGTTACTTACCTGTCTTGTATGTGATACTGCATATTCAAGTCATTGATTATGAACGGATTCCTGAGCTTTGCATAGGCAACTGCTTTGTCCAGTGGAAATCCTAAAACATTTATTAAGGCAAATAAATTAAAACTACAAGGCAAGGCACCAGTAAATAGTTTGAAACCTTCATATTCAAGCTTTAGAGTACAACCAGATATATGGCTTAAGTGGGAACATGCACCCTCAACTACAGAGATGAACAATACCAGCTTAAGATGAAATTGCAGCCAAATTTCAGTTTCGCCTGCCAAAAGTAGTGGTACTCTCTCCAATTGTCTCCTCCTCACTCCACATGCCCTTCACTTAAATAAGACCTGAAGGTTTTTGTTGCCTTTATCTGAAAATATGACTTTTAACTTCAGTCTATTCATCTTTGGTTCATTGCCTAGCCCTGCCCCCCCACCCACCCCCAAACTAGTGGAGATACCTGAACAGTGGCCAGAGTCCCAACACTCCTACTGAGAAAGCAGTATGCCTTCACAGTTATTGAAACAAGTATTAGATCACCATTTCCCCTGGCTTCGCAAATATTTACCAATGGAACAGCTATTTAAATACTGTCAGACAGGAGTGACTCAAGCAATGAAAACAGTATCGTTTTCAAAAGTTTGTATTTTAAAAATCAGTTGTAGATTAAAAAAGACAAATTAATTGTTTCCTAGGAAAATTCAATATAACTAGAAGACAAAACAACTTAAAAAGATCTTCACACTGATTAAAGAATTTAGATGTTAAAATGTTTATGGTATTATTAAAAAAAATTACCTTTAGAATGAAAAGAAATGAGACAGTCACATAAAGGCCAGTTTTCTACTGGCTCATTCAAAATAACTTCCTCTTCAAATATGACCACAGTTATGTACTTAAACATGCAGAGACGTTCGAGAATTTCTTTCATTGGTTTGGACTTCGATTTCTTTGCCATTGAACAAATCCCAACTGCGATTTGTCTTTCTGGTGGCTGAATAGGGAGGAAGAAAAGCAATTACTGATTCTAAGGTTTTTTCAGAATACAACAGGGTTTTAGCAGCACAATATTAGAACAGACATTTTCTGTTAAAATTCACATACCTTCAATTAGTGTTTTATCAGGTAAATTGCTAGCAAGTAACAAAATGCAGTGTAACAGCCTACCACACCGCATCCTTATGAAAAATTACTCAAAAGCATGATACTGTTCAGTAACTCTACACTGCTTTTGACTATTATATGAGGAATAAATACATGAAAACATACTTATGGCTCATTCTAAAATTGACCAGCAATTCATTTTTAAACTACTCAACTTTTCTACAGCTTCTTAGTAGGCAGTAGGCTTCTCATTGCCTAGTATTGCCTACTAAAAGCCTTTAAAAATTTCTTTCCCCCAGTAGTATTCTTAGTGCAACAGTTAACGAACTCTTCTGTTGAAATAAAAAACAAAAAACCAAAAATAGAACATTCCTTTATTTCAACTTACTATTCTTTTAAAACATAAACCAACAACCTTCCTTTGCTAAGTACACTGACTGAATTGAGCTGAGCTTCTAATTTTGCACTACTTCTCTACATTTCCAAGTTACTTTTAATCATGGTGAAGTGTTTCATTAACACTTCCTTGCATTTAAACTGTTTCAGACATGCTTGCAATCAGTGACAATTTAATCAGACTATTCCCTAAAGAGAAATGTTACAGACTAAACAAACAGCAAAACAGAGCTAAAAATATGACATAACATGACTCACGCACAGTAAAATTAAGAGTTTATCTTGAACTAAAACTTTGTAACCTCAGTCCTAAAATACAATTCCGAACACTCTGCAAGGACAATAAAATACAACTTTAGACCAATTTAGTATTCACTTTCTATGCACCAAGACAAGTAAGAGGAATAAAAACATGTTAGATCTTAATGAAAACAACTGTAAGATAAACAATGTTGAGTCTGTTCAAACTGAAAAATCAAGTTAACTCTGCAGCAGTTGACAACATGCACAAAGGAAAAACTCTCAGTCATTTTTTGCTACTAATTATGAAAAGAAATAAAACAAAGTTTTATGCCAGTCAGTTCATTTGCAGAATCCCAATAAAGTCTGCAAAGCGGGCACATCAACCTCAACTTCTCAGAAACTCTTTATTAACATCAAGCACACTTACTTCAAAGTCCAAGGTATACTTACTTTTTAAGTATGCTGCATTTCCAAACATAACTGACAGACCACTATGTGAATATGAACAGTTTCTCAAACCAGATTAGCATTTCAGTATTAGACTTTGGTGATCTAAAGCCATTTCAGAGTAAAATAATGCTAGAGAAAATACAGAACAGCACACATATGCCCTTACAGTACATACAGAATCATACTCTTCCTCCTCTTCTTCCCCATGGTCGTAGAAATGTTCATAATCTGTAGATCTGGCAGAATCCAACAATTCTTCCCCATCTTCTCCACCCACGAAGAATCTAGGAGGATCATTCTCTGTTGCACTAACAGACATGGTTACAAGATTATAGAGATCTATGTAGAAACTGCAGCCACTTTGGCAGCTGAGATACCAGGCATGTTTCCTACTGTCTCAGGAACGCAAATGTCCCCTGCTCTTTGATGTTGCTTGTGCGATGTTGCCACTGTGAGGATGTTGTTTGCCAGATACTGTTTAACTGGTATCATCTGCTCATTATTAGTTTGAATTGCTGCTCTACGAAACCCACAACAGGCTACCACTTCCCTGAGACGATATAACTTCTCAACCTAAAAAAAAAAAAAATACAAAGAGAAAAAACACACTTGACAAAGGCACATAAAAATAAACTTCTCATTTATAAAAAGCATTTGGACATTTACACACCTCTGAGCAAAGCATCAGAAATAAAACTGTACACACTACAAACAGTCTACAGAGCAGAGGGAATAATTTCAAGATATTTTCAAACTACGGATACAAACATTTTAAAAATAGGCAATATTAACTCATGAAAGTAAAACCTGTCAAATGCATTCTTTTCTGCCTTAAGAAGGCTAAATTACAGAGCAGATCTTTTACATGAAAAATACAATCTTCTCCAATATTTGTGATATTTAACACAGCATCCCTGTCATCAGCTGTTTTTTCCTGTTTTTTTTCCAAAAATTTCCTGATCAAATTGCAATGGCAAATAGACAAAAATAAAAGTCTGCATTTGGACTAGCCTTAAATAGAAATATATTATTTCAAAAACTGTGTGAATTGTCAGTGTAAAAACAGAATGAATGTGCCAGCTTCACGTTTCCTTACTTATTTCCAACACAGCATTGCTTTATTTTCACATTGGAAAAATTAATATTTGCATATATGTCCACTAGTGCTGTCTTCTGACAAAAGTACTTCTAAGTACTAACATATCAGTGAAGTAAACACATATTGTACCCTTTTAACCAATTGTGTGAAAAAAATCTTGGCCAAGTAACCTGTATACAGAAAAAGACTCAGAGCTCAGTTTTCTGTTGTTTTAACTAGGTAGCTGCTCTTGCTATAAGTTGTGTATTAATTACAATCCATTATTACCACTTGGAAAATTAATAAGCATTACTTGTTTAGAAGCTCATCTAATAAAACACTTTAAGTTACTAGTCAGATCATTACATAAGTGCCATTCAAACAACAATGTCTCAGCAGAATGGAATTTGTGTTTAGATATCTCTCAAAATTACTTTGGTTGCCCCATGAGCAAAGTGAAGCAACAGTAAAATCCCCATGGTGATCAACCGTTCAGCTTCCTGAGAAAGAAAGTGGTAAACAGAGCAAAGGCTACACAGAAAGAATCTGTCCTAAGTCAGAGAGCAATAGGTTAAGCGTGAGTAAACAATACAGCTGTTTCAAAACCAGAAGCTGGAGCTAAGGTCCCAACAGACACATAAGGGTGCTGGAGTGACAGCAGAGAATTAAAATGATTCATGACTCATTTCATAAACATATTTGTTATGTATTTTCTCTCCTTCAATTCTACTAATGAAAAATTACTTTCCCTTAGAATGTGAAACTACAGCCATTTGCCCTTCAAGCAACATTTCAAATGAAATTTCAAACACATAATGTGTCTCACTGATGAAAGTAAAAACTGGGTATTGATAAAAGAATGCTGTTTATGTTAAGGTGAAGAAAGCGTGCTTTCCAAATCTTATTTCTAGCAAGTTTCAGTAAGGTGGAAGTTATTGTCAACATATACCTAGAACAAATAAAGAATTTTTAAATAGTATCAAAACAAACCAAACAAAAAAGACCCTCCAAAAATGCTAAAATGTGAAAAGAGTTTCTCTTGCATCAGTTTACTCTCCCACTAACCAAATTCTGTAAAATGGAAGCAAGTGTTAAAACATAGTACTGTTTTCTTACAAAGCAGGAAAAGCAACTGCTCAAAGCACATAAGCAGGAGGTGATCAGAAGACATTTTTTAAGCTCTCTGTCTCCTACCTATTCCTGTAGTACACTTGAGAAAGCAGCAGAAATCTTGAAGTTTGTGTACAATTAGTGACAGGTTATTTCAGGAGGCTCTCTAGCACTACATGAGTCTCTAACCTAAAGCAATCACTTCAAGCAAGTACAAACAATACAAATTATGACTGAAGGGAAAGCACAATATACTTCTCTACAAATGACACAAAGATACAACTTGATAAGCTTAAATGCCTAATAAACCTATCTGAAACGTAATGGTTTTCTACTTTCTTAACTCTAGAGTCTGGCAAGTGTTGATATTACAGGTGGCAAGTAGACCTGTCAAGCTTCACTTGCAGAAGACAGACATTTAACAGTCACATATAGTCGGCTTGAAGTTAACAGATTATTTTCTGCAAGATGTATTATGTTATTCTGAAGGTGGATGAATTACCAGATTGCCACTCCATGGCATTGTCACTGGGCTTCAGAGTTTTCAGACAGTTTGTAAAAATGAGACCAAAGACACAGACCCAAGAAAAAAAACAGTTTTCAGGCTTGTAAAACTGCTGCATGAACTCAGTAAATTGCATATAAACTGACATTCTGACTGTTGATTACTACCAGTTTTTTTTTTTCCAGACAGCAGATGCTGTAAGCTACTATCATTAGCATAAATTAGAGTCAGGAAATAATAAATAAATTATTTATTTTTAGAATAAATGCTTTCGGACATGGGAATTAACAGTCTTTCCCTCAAATGCATTGCCTATTACAAAAATGGAAGAATCCCCTTCTTTCTTGTGGAACATAAAATAAAGAGTACAAGAAAAGACATGGAAAGAAAAATATAAGAGTAAGTGACTGCAACTGCAGACACAAGTATCCTAAACACATCTATAGCCATCTGACTTGCAGGAAGACTGTGTTTGGATAAAAACATAGTTCTTAAAATTAATGGCAAAAGAAGATGTCTTCTTGCCTTAGCAGTACTGTCAACACTGAAGGAGAAACCTCTAACACACAGTGCCCTATGCATAATTCCATCTTGCTGCCCCTGAATAGGGAAATTTTGCCAGTACTTTTTTTCTGTATTTAAAAGTGGGCGGCAGCAGCAGCAATACAGGAGTAGATGTAGATGGTCTGTGTTATATCCTCTCATGCTTGGTGCCTGCGCATAAGTTTCATCAGACAATGAAGATTAGAAGATTACATGCATGCCTCAGTCACAGAAGACTGCAACGTAACTAAGAAAAAACCCAAAGCTTCTAGGTGGAATACACAGTAAGTAATTTTAAAACAGCATAAAAGATACTCAGGCAACAATCTCCTACTGTGCAATGACCTTTCCAGGTAAAACTTATCAGTCTGTGTTCCCTTCAAACCCCAGCTGTTGCACAAGGCTTCTGTTTTACAGCTTACAGATAAAAAAAAAATCTCCTCCAATTCTGAGAAACACAATTGAAAGTTGTTTCTTAAAAGGACTTCCAACCAAATGTACAGCCTATTCATTCCATCTGTCCCAAAATATCTCGTTCATGACCACTACATGATACATTTTGGAGAAAGAAGAAAAGAAAAAAATCTAAAGGAAACAGTAAATTTGCTAACTGTACACTCTCATCTTAAAAGAAACTCATCTATTTCTTTCTCTGATAACTTAGACATCACTAAATAGCATACTGCAATGAAGAAGTAAAAACAGTTAAATTTAACTGGTATTATTATCACTTACTAGTGGAAAGTATACAAAATAACATTCTAAATATATAAAATGACATAGATAAGATTAACATACAAATAGGGCTCTACTAGAGTCAGATTTTGGCACCCTGCTAAGGACTTCAATGCCAGTGTTCAGTCCAGCAGTGCATTACAGACTACTTTTTCTAACAGAACATTTCTCCGTTTCCACAAGGACATTATAAATGAAGTCCACACATGCATTCTAAAAGAATACACCAAAACATAGCCCTCACTAAGTGTTAACTGATATTCCCATTGTTCTCCCATCCCCATTCCATGTTTCAGCAGCTCAGGACTCCAGCCCTGGTATTTCACATAATTATGTAGACTACAAAGATTAGCATTCCAGTAACTGTCAGCAACAAATCAGCTCAACACAGCAGCAGTAATCTGGACAGTCATGTAAAAGAGATTTACATTTTTAACAGTCATGTTCTGAATACTAATAAAAGCATATGCAACTCCTGAGTAAACAGAAGCATTTCACCAGTATTTTCTTCTATGTTGCTACAGCTATCAGAAGAACAAATACACACTGCCTCTGCTGCACTCTAATGGAAACTAATGGGACAAAACTAGAGTTAAAATGCACCTCTTATCCCAGGGAAAAAAAAACCCCAAAACCAAACAACACATCATATATTAAATAGGTATAAACCATTTCAAAATCACAAACAACTCAGGAAAGCAACTTTTGGAAATGCCATTATAACAAAACAACTACAAAACACTTTGTGATATTCACATTGTGAAATTTAACAAACAGGTAACCATACAAGAACCATAAGTTGTGTTCCTCTTTTCAATGATTCTGCAGATACATATACATAAAGGTAACAAAACAGCCCAATCCCTTGCATCTGCCCCTATATTGCTCCTTTTAAAGTTTCAGTTCTTAACACTGTAGGCATATTCAAGTGTGTCCATCATCTGCTTCCTCCAATTCAAATCAAGAAGTTAAATCCCAAATTATTTTAACAGCAATTTTTCAAGTAGTCTCAGTGAGACCACAAAAAGCTTTCCACATCTTCCTGGTAGAACCACTACACCTAACATTTTGCTTAACTGTACATTTAACAGCAAAAATGTTTGCTTAATTCTATCTGAGGTATTTTGCCCATTTTAAAATTCTGATTCTGCAACATGATTTACAGTGTAACAAATCACCAAAGACAGTTTGTTGGAGTCTCGTAGGGAGCAACCAAGGGAGAAGCAGAGGAGTGAAAGGAAGAACTGTCAGAGTCTGAACTCAGAGAGAAGTGACAGCAGCAACTCTGATCCTGAGTGCTCTGTGTGGATCTGTATCATCCTTCTCCAGATGATTCAAAGAAACTTGGTAATACTGCAGATTAAAATGTGAAACTCTAGACCTACTAAGAAGAACATGCTCAAGAACAGTACAACCAGGAAGAGAAAAAACATTAAACAGGTGGAGGCGGAAAAGAGGGAAGGGGTGTCAAGACACAAACTGTTGAAGATAACCATGTGGGCAAAACATACATGAGTTGTTTACTGCTGTACCTTACACAGAAAAAGATACACACTCTCTCCAATTTACTTAAATGAGCAATGTCTACTGTGTCACACAGTAAACAATAAAAATCATTAATATTTACACACCAATACTGTTCTGTTCTACAACACATCCTGTCAGGTGGTCAGTAGCAGCTGTCAGCCCATTACTGAGATGGACTAAATCTAAACAAAGATGTAGAACAGTTCTATACCAATATTTCTCACCACAAAAAATATTAGAGTTTTAGTCTGAAAATACTTTATACATAACAATAAAAAAAATCCCAAAACAAATCAAATGAAACAATAATCACAGAAAACAAAAAGAAATAAAAGGTTTCCAATGATTACTGGAATTTACAAGGTCCAGTAATATGATAGCCTAATTAAGAAACATGAAACTGAGAAAAACCTTTAGCTCTCCTTCTTAAAGCTGCTGAAGTTTTATCACGATCTTCTGTAACTCAGCAACATGAGGGAATGAATTGTGATGTACAAGAGAACAGACAAGAAATAGGCTAGAAAAGGTAACAAAGGGAAAAGATGCAATCAAGGCTACACTACACAGCATTACAGAACTATGTCACCTCCTAAGCTCTTGCTTTAAACTAAAGTGAGGCTCTAGATTTCACAATAAGTAATCTAAACATTAATACAAGTGTTTCCAAAGTTTACTTTTTGTTCTGTAATTATTTTCACAGGAAACCAGATATTTAGTCTGCCCCCCTAATCAAGACAGGTAATCAGTGGCAGTAGACCAGATTGCTCCACATTCCGTTCTACAATGACAAGCAGCATTGCATGTGCAAAAAGTGGTAGGCACTCACACAGAGATTCAATAAAACAGAGATTCAATTTAAAAAAAAAAAAAAAACCACAACCCTTCTCTCTCCCTCTACTCCATTTAAAAGTAGCTGATTTTATCTTCTTCAACCAGGAGGCTGCAACCAGTTTGCTCTTCTCTAACTCTCTGAGGCCTCCACAACTTGCTCCACTGCACTTCAGCACAGGGACAAACATACCTTCACCACCTTCCTCTCCCCACATCGAGAACCCTGCACCTTTTTGTCCTGTCTAAACTGCCATCCAATGTGCCACCACTGGTAGCTCCACCATTACAGACAACAGGCAAGTCAGTCTCCAAAATCAGTCAGGAAGTCACAACACAAGATGAACCTCCTAAAAAAGATCAAGAGTAGCCTTTCTTTGTTCCTTTTAGCCATTTACGTTGTTGTGCCTACAGCCAAGAACAGCTCTCAGGCTGTCAGATGAAGAGCCATAACCCATGCTAAGTAACAAAGGGGAGCATATCGAGTTCTTTATGTTCGCAGGAACACTACAATGTTCCAAAGATAATATAAATATGTTCCAAATATATATATATGTATATTTACAGACATATATAAATGTTCCAAAATACTATGTAGTACTTTTTTACTTCACCGGACTACTCATCTTTCAGTTTTGCTTTACTAAGACCTGAAGAAACATTCTGAAGAATGAAGAAGAGCTCTGAGTCATCCTTGCCAGTTAAGTGCTTTATTGGGTTTATGTGATCTGCAGGGGCGGCTTCTGTGAGAAGACACCAGAAGCTGCACCCATGTCAGATACAGTCAGTTTCAGATTACTCCAAGACAGACCCACTGCTGTCCAAAGCAATGATGGTGGGCTCTCCTTGACAATATATTTCAGAAAGCGTGAAAAAAAACTGCACAACAGCTGACAGAGGACTGACATGTCAGAGAAGCAAACCTGATCAAGGTCTGTGAAGGAAGGAAGAAGTTATAGGTTCTCCTGCAGTTAATGGTACAGCACATGGTGAGGCAGGCCCTGCCCCTGCAACTACAGAGGTCCACAGTGGAACAGAGTTCCACCTGCAACCCAGAGAGGGTCCAACGCCAAGGCAAGTGGAAATGCCCTGAAGGAAGCTGCAACTTGCAGAGAACGCACAGCAGAGCTCCCGCTAGGAGCTGTGGCCTGTGGCACTGTGGTAAGGACCCCATACAGGAACAGGTCTTCTGCCAGGACCTGTGACCTCATGGATGAAGCTCCTGAAGAGCTGTAGCCATGCTAGAGTAGTTCATGAAGAACTGCTTGTGATTGTACCATGACAGTCTGTCATCACAGTGACCCGAGCAGTGAGGAGGGAGGTGTTGACGTCTTCTTCCTGGGATCCAGTGAGACGACTTGTGGGAATGGCTCAAAGTTCTACCAGGCTTAGACTGGGCATAGGGAAGCATTTCTGTTCTGACTCAGTGGTCAAACACTACCATAGGCTTCCTAGAGGAGTCGTCAATGCCCCAGGCATGTCAGTGTTTAAGAGGCATTTGGAAATACCCTTCATGGTCATCCCTGGACTGGTCAGAGAGTTGGACTAGATGGTCACTGTAGGTCCCTTTCAACTGAACTGTTCTATTTTACAGAATGGCAGCCTGTGGGAAAGACCCACATTGGAGCAGCTCATGAAGAACTGTCTCTCATGGGAGAGACTAAAAACTGCAGCAGGAGAGCCAGGCTATTCTCAATGATGTCCAAGAACTGGACAAGAGGAAATAGGTACAAGATAGAACATAAGAGGTTCCAAAGAAACACAATTATTGAATCACAGAATTATAGGGGTTGGAAAGGACCTTTAGAGATCATCTGGTCCAACCCTCCTGCAGAAGCAGGTCCACCTAGATAGGGTTACTCAGGAACACATCCAGGTAGGTTTTGAAAACCTCCAATGAAGGAGAATCCACATCCTCCCTGGGCAGCCTGTGCCAGGACACCCTCACCCTCACAGGAAAATAGTTTTTCTTTATGTTTAAATGGAACTTTTTGGATTCCAACTTCATCCCATTACCCCTTGTCCTATCAATAGATACAACAGAAGAAAATGATGCCCCAACCTCCTGACACCCATCCTTTAGATATTTGTAAATATTTGCAGTCTCCGCTTCTCTAGACTAAACAGCCCCAGTTCCCACAGCCTTTCCTCATATGAAAGATGTTCCAGTCTCGTGACCGCCTTGGTGGTCCTGTGCTGGACTCTCTCCAGAAGTTCCCTTTCCCTCTTGAGCTGGGGAGCCCAGAACAGAACTCCAGATGAGGCCTCACCAGGGCAGAGTAGGGAGGGAGGAGAACCTTCCTCAACCTGCTGGCCACACTCTTCTTGGTGCATCTAAGGATGCCATTGGCCTTCTTGGCCACAAGGGCACATTACTGGCTCATGGTTAGTTTACTATCAACCATGGCTCCTAGGTCTCTCTCCACAGAGCTTCTCCCCAGCTGGTCAATTCCCAGCCTGTACTGGTGCATGGGGTTGTTCCTCCCCAAGTGCAGGGCTCTGCACTTGCCCTTGTTGAACCTTGTGAGGTTCCTCTCTGCCCAACTCTCAAGCCAGTCAAAATACCACTGAAAGGCAGCACAGCCTTCTGGGGAATCAGCCAGTCCTCCCAGTATAGCATCAGCAGCAAACTTGCTGAGGGTACACTCTGTCCCCTCATCCATGTCATTGATGAAGATGTTGAACAAGACTTGCCCCAGAATCAATCCCTGCGGAACTCCACTGGCCACAGGTCTCCAACTCGATTCTGTGCCATTGATCACTACCCTTTAGGTTCTGTCATTTAGCCAGCTCTCGACCCACCTCACTGCCCACTCACACAAGCAACAATGTCTGAGCTTTTTTATGAGGATATTGTTGGAGACAGTGTCAAAAGCCCTGCTGAAGTCAAGGTAGATGACATCCACTGCTCTCATCTAGCCAGTCAGTTATGCCCTCATGGAAGGCTATCAGGTTGGTCAACCAGGATTTCCCCTTAGTGGATCCATGCTGACTTCCCTTGAGAACCATCTTTTCCTTCATATGTTTACTAACAACATTCAGGATGAGTTGTTTCATCACCTTTCCAAGGATGGAGGTGAGGCTGACCTGCTGGTAGTTTCCCAGGTCGTCCTTCTTGCCCTTTTTTGAAGACTGGATTGACACTGGCCTTCCTCCAGTCCTCAGGCACCTCACCTGTCCTCCGTGAATATTCAAAAATGATGGAGAGCAGCTTAGCAACCACATCCGCCAGCTCCCTCAGCACTCTTGAATGCACCCCATCAGTTCCCATTGACTTATGAGCATTAAGCTTGCCCAAAATGTCTTTAACCTCTTCCTCATCCACCAAGGCAAAGTCCTCTGTTATTCAGATCACCCTACTATCCTTGCTGGGCTGGGCTTCCCGAGGGTTGGCCTTGACTGTAAAGACCAATCCCTTCCAATCCTTAAGATTCTGTGAAAAAAGGCATTTAGTAGTTCAGCCTTCTCTGCATCCTCTGTCATCAGGGCACCATCTGCGTTCAGCAGTGGATCCACATTCCCCTTAGTCCTCCTTTTGCTGCTGATGTACCTGAAAAAACTCTTCTTGTTTTAGAATTAAACCTGGCTGGGGAAGCAAAGGAAAAGTGCTTTTGCCTTCCTGGTTGCAGCCCTGCATGCTCTGGCAATGTTCCTGTTCTCTTCTGAAGAAATCAGGCCCTGTTACCACCTCTCGTAGATAGCTGCCTTCTCCTTGAGTTATCCTAGCAGATCTTTGTTCATCCATGGAGGCCTCTTACCTCCTTTTCCCACTTTTCTACACGTGGAGACACACTGATCCTGGGCTTGGAAGAACTGGCACTTGAAGATCGATCAGCTCTCTTGGGCACTTCTACCACCTAGGATCCTATCCCATGAGATCCCTTCATAAGGAAAAACTTCTTCACTGTGAGGGTGATGGAGCACTGGAATGGATGGAGTCTCCTTCTCTGAAGACATTCAAAACCCACCTGGACAAGTTCCTGTTTGACCTACTCTAGGTGGTCCCGCTCTGGCAGGAGGTTGGACTAGACGATGTTTCAAGGTCCTTTTCAACCGTGAAGACTCTGCAATTCTGTGAAATGCATGGGAGGAAGAGATGGTAGAGACGAAGCATTATGAACTGACCACAGTCCCCATTATTCATATCCCAGTGCTGCCTGGGGAGATAGGGAGGAAGAGTTGGGAGTGAAGTTTGGTTTGGGAAAAAGGAGGGATGGAGAAAAGATGCTTGTAGATTTGTTCTTATTTGTCATTATTCTGCTCTGTTAAATTTGAAATATATTTCATTAATTTCCTCAAATTAAGACTGTTTTTTCCATGACCATAGTTGGTGAGTAATGTCCTTGTCTTAACTGACAAGCGTTTTGCCCTGTTTTCTGCCTCTGCCCACTGTCAGAAGAGGAGTGATACAGAATGGCTGGGTAGATACTAGGTGGCCAGCCAAGGTCAACCCACTGCAGTGCTCCAAACACACTTCCTGGAAAAAAAAAAACTACTGTTGCAATGTTACCCGCCCTCTGTCTTCATCAGGAAAGAACCCGTGTTTTTACTCTCATTTCTTTTCAGCCTGGTGGTTAGGGCATTTTTCTGATAGAGAACAGGGACTTGAAACCTCTGAGATAGAGGGAACAAAACAGTATTTGTCCTTTTCCACTCAATTGTTCTAACAGTTATGGTACCATAATCAAATTTCATTTCTGCATGCACCACTAGTTTTCTCTAAAGATGGCCACTGGGTTTCTTCTAACAGGAGAGGGCTCACTGCTCTGGATTCTACACAGAACGCAGGTACCTAACATACAAGATCTTTCAAGTGAGACACCTACATGCCCAAGTAACAGGAGTCCAGAAATACTCACCTCACTGGCATTTCCATTTACTGGAAAGAGTAACTCTCAGCATTACTTACAGTGATATTTCCATTTCTTGAAGAACTAAATAGTTAGGCTGGTCAACTAACTGTAGTTGCCTAAATCCTCTCCTGGGAACCTGGATTATTTTCCAAGAACTGTGCCACCTAAATATTCATGCCTAAAGTAAGATTTCAATCTGATCCTCCTTATTGCAGTAAGTCTAGCCCAGGGGGTTAAACATTTTTTAAGAGTTATACTGTGTCACGTGAATCATGACTCTGTTAAGAAGCCAGTTTTGCAGTGAGGAAAGACATGTCTTTTAGGTTGTTGATGAAGGAGATTTCTAGTTTTAAAGTACAATTGTTATAGCTTTCATACAGTAATTATATGGCTGATTTCCCCATATTTGCTTTCTTTGCTAGTAATTATACAGTTAGTTAGGTAAAATATTTCCAGTCACTTAAAATTACAAAACAAATTGAAGTAACTTTTCATTGCTTACCAAATTACTTGCTCACAGAACTTATTGTTCCTTGCTATCTACTAGCAGAAATGTGACTCACAGAATAAGGAACCTTCACATTCATTAACCTAGAAATTCCTTTCTAAATCAAACCTTGTCAAACATATCACATAAGGAAATTTTTATTTGTAGCAAGCTTTGAAGTTTCAAGAAAGGCTGGCTTCTGAGATTTTAGAGATCCCACTCCAAAACTTAAAAACACCTTCTCCATATTTTCACAAAGAACTTATGTGTCAGGTTTCTGTGGAGTCCCTTCTGGTAACAGGAAAGAGGCTGCAGTGGTGGCCCCTGTAAGAAGTTGCTTGAAAATTCCCCTGACTCTGTCAGACCCACCTCTGGGGTTGAGCGATCAGTTTTTAAGATGGAGAAATATGCAGTGCTGTGTGCAGGTGGTAGGAGTGGGATGAGAGAGAAGCGACCATGCAGACCCCAGGGTCAGTGAAGGAATAGAGGACACGTGCTGGAGCAGATGCACCTGCATCCCATGGTGAGATGGCAGCTGTCCTCCTGCAACCCATGGAAGGTAACAGTGGAGCTGAGATTTGCTGGCAGCACAGTAGAGGGTGTGACCGTGCCTGGAGGGGCCATGACTCTGAGAGGAGGTGGTGTTGGAGCAGAATGGCATGGAGTTCTGCTGCAGAGGAGACTCATGGGGAGGAGGATGTGAGAAGCTGGAGCCCTCAAGAAGGACTCCTGTTTTGCCCAGGACCATAACTGGTGAGTGGGCCCTTCTTGTCCTTGTCTCAATTCATAAGACTTGGTGACCTTTTCTACTCCCTATTCCACTATGGGGTAGGGGGTGAGCAAGTGGCCACATGAAGCTTCATTGCCAGATGAGCTTAAACCATGACAACTTGTTCCCTCAACTTTGTAGAGATCAGTCATCCCAAAACATTCTGTACTAAAGTTCATTAGGCTTAGTCTCTGGAGGCCTGATCTGTTCTAACCACAGCTGCCAGAAAGATTAAACTCTTTTCCACAGAAAGGTAGATAACCAAGATAAGCCAACCAGTATAAAAAAAATTATTTCTCACATACTGGGCCATAAAAGAAGCACAGCAGATGAGTTAAATCCTTACGCTATAAACAGTCCTTCTACATGGCAAGAATAGTTTTGTTACTGGTTGAAGCAAAAGTTGTTCACCAAAACAAAAGAAAATTCTGTGGGAATTGTTATACCCCAGGCAAAAAAACCACCAACTTTGGATTGCTACTAGTGAAGAAAAATGCTGCACAACGAATGTAGAAAAAAATGGAAATGGAGCTGCTAGAAGACAAACACTTAAAAAGAAGTAACATAATTCAGAAATACTGTTGCAAACAACTACAAAGAGCAGCTTTTCAGCTTAGGGTACTAGATAGAAACACTCTGGATAAAGAAGTAAACCACTTATTTCACTGTGGTTGCCATATTGATCTCCTCCAGCCTTCCTCCTTGAGGAGAGTGACTAACTACAAAACTGCTACTACAAGGCAACAATTAAACTGCCACAAACCTAGCACATTCACAGCTTACCAACACTCAGTAAAGTACATAGGTTCAGGAAACCACCACTAGAACACAGAAAAGTATTACACAAGTCTATTCATATCTCAGCTCCCGACAGGTTATTTTCTGGTTACCACATGTAACCAACTCCCAGCTTGGAGACTGCCTCTGCTTTCCTTTCCCAGGTTGATTACAATGTAGAGAGCAATCTCCTTTGTCTAAGTAACTTTATACTAATTTTATCATGCGTTTTGGGGATGCTAACAGTGGTTTAAAAATGTTGCAGCACAGCCCTGCCCCGTTCAGAAACACTGCCCCATGTACTTCTTTGTGCTAAACAGCTTCACTTGCCTTTTTGACAGCGCAGCAAGCTGCAAGTTCACGTCACTGCTAACTCAGCAAAACTGCTTCCGAGAACTGACTAAACCACGAAACGAGGCAAAAAGCCACGTCCCCCTGACGTCCGCATCTTGCGGACCATGTGGGAGGGCTTCGGTCTGCGCGGCAGACAAAGAGGATTTGAAGGGTTTCGCCCACCCTGTCACCTGGCACCGGGGCAGGCGCAGCCGAACGACTCCCACCACAGACCAAGCTGCCTGCTGACCCGATCTGGCCACTCGGGCACCTCCGCCGCGCCACCCAGACGACGCCGCCTCCGGGAGCACCGGGGCTGCCGCCCTTCCGCCGAGCTCGCCGCACCACGCCGCGCCGCCGAGCCCAGCCAGGGGAGCGTCGGCGACAGCCGAGTCGGCAGCGCGCAGGCCCCCAGGCGCCGCCTCTCCGCCCGACTCCGGGACTCGCCACGGCGGGTCGGGAATGGGCGCCCACTCCCAGCGCGGGGCCCGCGGCAGAAACGTCCGACGCGCGAGAAAGCGGCAGCTGCTGCCGGTTCCCGGGCTGCAGCCAGAAAGGAGAGAAGAGGGGAGGGGACGGCCCGCCCCGCCGCAAGCCGCCTTCCCCCCCGGCTCAAAGCGGGGCGCGGACGGCAGCGGGGTAAGCGCAGGCCCCGCGGCGCTCCACAGAAGCTACCTCACCTGCGCGTGACACCGCCTGCGCCACCGCATCCCATTGTGGAGGCGCCACCGCCCGCCGCCGCGTGGGACGCAACGCCCCGCCCCCACCTCCCTCCCACCCGCCACTTCCGGGGGCGCCACATAAGTCTCGGGGCTTAAGGACAAGAGAAGAGGTCAAGGGAGGGGCCTGTGGCCCTGGGACAGGTCGTGCCGGTACCTCTGCTGGAGTGGGTGCGTGCCCAGGGCCTTCCCGGCTCCCCGCGGCCGCCGACGCGCAGACTACCTTCCCGCGGAACCGACACAACAAGGGAGTGCGGGATCGATCGCGGGAAGGGGGTGAAGGAAAAAGATCGTGCCTTCGCGCATGCGTGAAGCGTCGAGCTGGGCAGTGGCGGCTCTGGACTACCATTCCCAGTGTGCTCTGTGTGGGCAGGAGTGTGGTGGCCGGCAGCGTGGTCGGGCGCGTTACGTGCTGGGGGCCGCAATCTCGGTGGCTGGCAGGACATGGGCTTGGCGCTGTTGGGTCGGCGTAGTGGGGTATACTGAGGGTGGGAGGGAGAGACTCCTTACCTGGAAGAAATGCTTCTGGGAGGTACGGGTGACGCTACTGCGGGTCGTAAGCCCATGGCTTCGCATGATACCGACCTCGGCTCCACTGTCCGCCACTTGGGCCCTCTGCCAGCCGTGTGAGGGCCGTGCCATCTCGCCTCTGCTAACCTCACGTGGCAGTCGCAGTCAAAGATACAGGGCAATTGGCGAGGTGATGGCCAAGGAAGTCGTTTATTTGCTCGCGCCTGTGGAGCTGCACTGCTGTCATCTGATGCACACCTTCCGGCCTGACCGAGGCCTGCTTCAGGGCTGATGACACCGCCGCCGGTTGGGCCGTGTCAGGCTTAAGGGTGGGGACATCTTAAGAGCTAAAGGTGTTCTGAGTGTCAGTCGAGAGTGTCTCAGGCTATCTTACCTACAGGGTCCTGGAAGTACTGTGGTTGAAAAAGATGTATTGAACTCTCCATGGAGAATTCTGTTTCTGGTAGGAATTGCAGATAGAGGTAGGGGAAGTGTTTGAAAGCTCAGCTCAAAAAAAAAAAAAAAATCAGTTTTGCAGTTCAGAGTGTGATTGGTAGGGGAGACTGGTGGGTGAAATAGGCATTGGAAAGTAAAACCTCTGGCTAAGACACCAAAGTAAAAAAAGCCATAGTTATATGGAAATTTCATTCTCTTTGCCAAAATACTGTCCTTTAATGTAAAGCAGTGTATTCTTTTTCACCTTCAAAGTTATTCAGAATTGATTATTGATTGTAAAAGTTTCAACTTTTTACAAGTTACCAAATACATTATACATATCAATAGAGATAGCATAAGAGTTACCTGAAGTAATGTAGTTTAGTCTAAGTAAAAAAAACCAAAAACCAAAACAAAACCAGATGGTTTTTAAATTTGTTGGTTCTGATTTATTTGGTTCTTTTTTTTTTTTTTTTTTAAGATAGACCAATGTGGTAGTTTGACCCTGGCTCGATGCCAGGTGCCCACCACACTACTCTATCACCCACCTCCTCAACAAGACAAGGAAGGGGAGAAAATAAGATGAGAGTGTCATAGGTTGAGATAAAGAAGCAGCAAAGCCACGTGCGCAAGAAGTGAAGCAAAAGCAAAGAAAGCTATTACTCTCTACTTCCCCATGAGCAGCAATGTCCGGCCACCTCCCAAGAAGCAGGCGTTCGATACGTTTAACAGTTGCTTTTGGAAGGCCAAAAGTGAATCTTGCCCCAACTTCCTGCTTCTCTCCCCCAGTTTATATTACTGAGCTGATGTCATATGGTATTGAATATCTCCTTGGTCAGCTGTTCTGGCCGTGGTCCCTGTTATAAGTTGCTTTTCAGAGAGGTATCATTCAATCCATTTCATGGTGACAAACTTCAATTCAGAACAACTGAATTGGGACCTACCGAGTATGGGGGCGGTCGGATGACTTCCCTTCTAATGTGAAATAGGCCTCCCCTATTGGTGCCAGGTTCCTAAAATCGTATTCCCCAAGTCTTTCCTATAGACCAACCAGAATCCCCCGACTGAGACACGTTCACATATCTATACCAACACGTTTTCTCATCTCCTAAAACTGACCCTTGGTAGGCATGCTTTGGTGGGTCACATCCCGGGGGTCTCCAGTCTACTTGTAAAAATCTATCCTGTGTCTCAGTATGCCAATCAGAGGCTATGGTTTCACATCCCCAGTATGCACAATAATAATGGTCAGGCCAGTTACAATAGGACTTTCCCGGGTTAGATGCTGGACACATGTAAAAGGCCTTGTATTTGGCTTGTTCATTCCACAGTTGCAGGTCCCCCCACCAATCTCCCATAATCAGGGAACTTAAATTAACCCTGAAGGAGGATGCTTCTGGTGTTTCAATAGATTGAACCACTTCTGACTTCGGATTGGATCAAAGACCACTTGTAAGGCTCATGTGGATTACGATTCTCTTCATCCACATGTACTAAGATAGTTAACCACCCTGTTAGCCAAATAACAACATACCACCCCCTGATAATGGGTGGGGCCTTTATTGAATAAAATGGTAGTTTTTCACCCCACATTCTTTTAGGTGCAGCGCTTTTGCCCTTCTTAGAGGTAGGCTTGGGATCTTAGGATTCCCAATTTGAGGCTTTGAGAGACTGTACCCCACTCCCAGTACACCTCTGCCTCCTTCACCTACTCTGTTGCTTAGAGCAGTGAGGTTTATGATCTTCTCGGCAGCAGTCGTAATCTTCAGGGTTATTCTCTGTCCCCTTATAGACCTCTTTCCTTTTGCCTTTTCCTCCAGCACCCACGGGGTGCCTGAAACACTGGCTTTCACATCCAGGTCTCGGTTCTACGGGCCTTCTGCGTATAAAGCATCCTTTTAAAAACTTAAATTACAACCCCCACTCGAATCAGATTGTTTTATAATCGTTTAAGCTATTTCTATTCCACGATCTATTACTTTAAAATAGGTATTACAGCCCCACCGATTATCTTACACCTTTCTGATGATTACAATTTAAACATTAAACTCTAATGTTTTACAAAAAGGAAATTACTCCACTCCACTAATCAGTCAACATATTTCTTTTTACACAGATTAAGCTTCAGTTCTCCTGGGACCTCCACAACTTCCCACTGATCTTGGGAAACCGGTCCTTTCACTCTACTCGCATGTGTCCATCCCCGCTCAGCAGTTTGGATGACTGTCTCTGTAGTAAATAAGACAAGAAAAGGACCCTCCCGTCGGGGGTTAAAGGTGATTCTTTCCAGGTTCTTATCAAGACTTTATCCCCAGGATTAATTGTGTAGATAGCAATATCTAAAGGTGGTCTCTGTACCACCATTCCCTTCTTTCTTAATTCATTCTCTCTTCGACGTTTCAGTGATATAGTCCTGTAAGCCAATTCCCGTCCTCCTGGGACTCGTTCTCTCAATTGTTGTTTATTTACCTTTTTGCAAATTATACAATCTCCTAGAATCCTTTTTGCTATATTATAAATCCCTATACACATATATTTTGTGGCAAACTGATCTACAAGAGCCTGTACTCCCCAGTGAGTTTTTCAGTGAAATTCTTTCATCACCCTCCAGGCTACAACCTTTGGAAGGACTTCTCTCCCATCTGCGAGTTCCCATTTTCCTTCTTTGTTTCTTGTTCCTATCTGTTCTAGTTTTTCTTTCTCCTGAGTTGTAAATACCAACTCTCTTTTATTTATAATATCAATTTCAGTTCCAGTTTCCTTTGGAACTTCTGTCAAGGGTAATAAGGCGGCTCGCCTAGCCTCCTCATCAGCTAAATTATTTCCCCTTATTTCATTCATTACCCCTTTTTGATGTCCTTTTACGTGTACTATTGCAATTTGAACTGGCCCCCTCAAGGCTCCTAATGTCTGTTTAGTAAGGGATTCATGTACCAATCCCCTTTCTTGGGAATTTATAAGTCCTCTTTCTTCCCAAATTTTCCCAGAAGTGTGTGCCACCTCGAAGGCATATTTCAAATCTGTAAAAATGGTCCCTTTTTTCCCCTTTAATAATACTAAAGCTCGAAGGAGTGCATATAATTGACAAGCCTGAGCTGACCAAGTTTTGTCTAACGAACCAGACTCAACCACCTTAAGGGTTCTCCCATCTATTATAGCATAGCCTGATCTCTGTTTCCCATCTATTACATGAGAAGACCTATCAACAAACAATTTTTCTCCCTCTGACAACTCTTCTTCCTCTAAATCCTCTCGTATTTTGGTTTGATGTTCTATACACTGGATACAATCGTGAGACAAGATGTCACTTGGTTTCCCATACAGAAACTGAGCTGCATTTTGTAGGCTAGTAGTTTCTATTTCAAATTTTGGGGAATGGATTAATATGCCCTCATATTTTAGGAGCCTCGCATCAGTTATCCACTTTTCCACCTTCTCTTGTAATACCCCTCGGATGTTGTGGGGGGTAAATACCCTCAATTCCCCTCCAAAAGTAATTTTGTTAGCTTCTTCCACCAAAAGAGCTACTGCAACAATTGCCTGTAAACATGTGGGCCATCCACGGCTCACAGGATCCAATAATTTTGAGATATACCCCACGGGTTTCTTCTTCCCAGCCCATTTGTGGGTTAATACTCCAAAGGCAGCGCCTTCTTCAGCGTTTACAAACAAATAAAAAGGTTTTCTAACATCAGGCAGACTAAGCACAGGAGCATTAACTAAATCTGCCTTCAGATTTTCTAATCTCATCTTCCTCAGTCCATTTAACTAACCCATCCCGAGTGAGTTTCTGGTACAAAAATTTTACCTTTTTGCTAAAATTTTCAGTCCACTGTCGACAATATCCTAGCAAGCCCAAAAGCTGTCTCACTTGTCTCTTACGTTTTGGAGCCTGCAATGACAGTATCCCATTTACTCGGTCTGGGTCTAACTTTTTACTTCCCTTGATAAGCCAGTGTCCTAGGTATTTTACCTTCTCTTCAGTAAACTGTAATTTAGATTTAGACACTTTTAGTCCCTGTAGACTCAGAAAATTCAGTAACTTAATACTTTCTTGTCTAACAGCTTTCTCTTCTTTCCCTGCTAACAATAAATCATCCACATATTGAACCAAAACAACTCCTTTGCTTAGTTCATAATTTCTTAAAATTTGTTCCAATGCTTGTCGAAAGAGATTGGGGGACTCTGTAAATCGCTGTGGTAATACAGTCCATCTCAACTGTTGTTTTCTATGGGTGTCAGGATCTTCACATTCAAAAGCAAAATAATCCCTGCACTCCTCTTTCAGGGGACATGCCCAAAAGGCATCCTTAAGGTCTATCACACTATACCACTGGTACTCTGGACTCAGTTGACTCAATAAGGTGTGCAGGTTAGCTACCACAGGGAACCTAGTAATAGTTCTCTTGTTTATCTTCCGGAGGTCATGCACTAATCTATAATCCCCATCAGATTTCTTTACTGGTAATATGGGAGTATTGTAAGGGGACATACAGGGCTCAAGTAGTCCCTTAGATATCAATCGTTCTATTTCCGGTTTTAGCCCTTGCCTACCGTCTTGTGATAGAGGGTATTGTTTTACCCTTACTGGCAATTCAGGGTTTTTAATAACCACTTCAAAGGGTTCTGTATCTAATTTCCCAACAGTTTCAGGAGTATACCAAACCTCTGGGTTAATCTTATCCTCATCCTCTACAGTCAAGGGACATAGTTTCACAATAATCTCTCTATTGTCTACCTCTAGGTTTATTCCTAAATCTATAATCAAATCCCTCCCTACTAAATTGTAATCAGCCTCTGGAACTAACAAAAAGGATCCTTCAGCATATTTTTGTTCAGATTCTATCAGTACCTCCTTCACAAGAGGTACTTTAAATGGTTCCCCTTTTGCCCCTACTACTTGTATTTTCTCTGAAGATATCTTACACCCCTGGGGCAATCGCTGGATTGTAGATCTCTCAGCCCCAGAGTCCACTAGAAATTCTACTTCCTGACGCTGAGGACCTAACTTCAGTTTTATCAAGGGCTCGGTTCCTCCTGTGGTCCTCAACAAATAGAGCTCCTGACCCCCCTATTCTTCCTTAAACATCCATTCATCCTGGAATCGCCTTCTACAGTTCCTTTTTAGGTGTCCTTTCTGTTTACAATAAAAACATTCCATCGTCCTTTGATTCCTTTTTTTCTGATGAATGCACCTGTCTCCCAGGCTTTTGTTTCCCTTTCTCATTGCCTTGGACTACTGCCAGAGTCCCTTTCTGCCCCTCCCGAATGGCTGCCACTAAAAGGTCTAGTTTGCTTTCTCTCGGCTTCCTCCTCTCTCCTCACATATACTTTTTGTGCCTCCCTCAGTAATTCATCTAGCCCTTTTTCTTTCCAGTCTTCTAATTGTTCTAGTTTCTTTTTGATATCTACCAGTAAAAGCTGGATATATGCTCCTCTGACAGTTGCCTTATCTGAAATACTGTGTATTTTGTTCAGGTTTTGATGGTTCTTAGTGGAAAAAATGGTGGCCTCCACCTGAAACAGCATACTACAAACGAACAGGAGAGTATCATCCCTCAACATTATCAGGTGAAAGAAGTGGAATCAGGAGAGCAGCCAAAAAATTTATTTTCAAAGGTAGAAACATTCTCTTAAACTAACCTGAACATAGATGCTTAGGTGAAGATTTGCTAATGAAAAAGAAAAAAGTATGTGTCGCTCTGTGCTGTAGTGTGATTTTGATACACCTTCTCTGTGAAACAAACATAACCCTTAACTATAATCCTAAACCATGCTTAACCCTTGTTAATAAGTAACAGGATGTTTACAGGAACAGGAACTCAGTCTGCTTTAGTCCTTTCCAGGAGGCATGGATATCTCTCTCCAAAAACCCAAGTGTGTTCTAGAAGCTGCAGAAACACAGCTATTGCGATCTGTAATTCAGAGTGCAGAAAGGGACAGGCAGCTGTAGACAAGGAACACTGGGTCTGACCTGGAGGACACTGCATGTACCTGGGCAGAAGTGCTGCCACAGCCTTTCCCTCTGTCACCTTAGAGCCTCCCAGCCCTTCCCAGCTTTATTGCATCCCTGCAAGGAGGTTTGTTGTCTGCTGTGTGCCCTATCAATACCATCAAACCTTCCAAGTCCATGCAGAGAGAAAGCGGGGAGGAGTTAAATCTGAGAACAGGAATATGAGGTTGCTGGCAGGTAGATGCTAAGTCTCATAACACGTGCCTCCGTGTCACAACCCTGGCATCAGCCTGTGTTTCAGTTTGATTTCCTGTTTGCATTCTGACTTGCCCTTATAAAACCTTATGTTCAGATTAATAGGTGAATGGCTGTCTCTTTGGAGGAAATAAAGATTTGTAAACAGAAAGTTACATTTAAACAGAAGCAAACTGAAGTTGATTTAATAAATTCTGTACAAAATCATGCCCCATAGTTTAGCAAACTGAACCAAAGACAAGGCACTTATATAATTTGCTGGTACTTTTCTTCTTTCAGAGAATAAATTGTTCTGTGTTGGAAAAGACAGAAAACAAATGCGCCTGGTAATTGTTTCAGATGAGGAGAAGAAAAAGGTGCTTGAGAGATGCCACGAAAATGCTGCTGGTACTCATCATGGCATATCAAGAACACTAACTTTGGTGGAATCTAGTTACTGTTGGACTTCTGTAACAAATGATGTCAAGCAGTGGGTATGGGCTTATAGCTGCAGGATCTATTTTTTAGTGTAATCATTAAAAATGTATTTTGTATTCATGTGACCTTAACACAGCATGCACCCACAGCAGTTCATCATGAGGAAATGTAAGCTTACAATGAAATCATAAGTGGTCATCTTGGAAGACCATAATGTTTCTTTTTTCTTACACTACTGACCACATGGCTTGCAAACTGCTGTATGTTACCTAGTGATGGGGAGACATACTGACTTTTAAGTATGCAGAACATACATGGTCTTTCAGAGTGATTTCTTTTGCAAGGACTTGTATGTCTTTGTTAGGACACAGTGTACCATCCCAAGGATCTGTGGCCAGAGTAGCTGCTGGCAGATGAGAGTATGAAAATGGTGCCTCTGCCTTACAGTTAGGCGTGTTCAGGAAATAATTCAACAAATCAATGTCTGGGAAAGTTCCTTCTCTTTCACACAAAGATACATGGATACAATCCCTGTGCAGAATGTAATCCTTGAGGAAACTGTATGGCCAAATTATTGTTGCTGTCAACTTGCTACATAACCCAAGTACTTTGGGTTCATGTGCAATTGTAACTTGAATTGAAAATGAGCCTCTGCTTTCAAGTCAGATGTGGACAAATGGGCTGTGTCCTGTAGATAAAGATGATCCGTCTTATATATGGAAGATTGTGTATACTGTCAATGTTTATCAGCCACAGCATACATGGTGGAACCAAAAGGAGAATGATTTGAACATTCAGTCCTGGCTGCTTCTTACTTCCTTCAGTATTTTCAGATGGTAATAGATATTAAAACTTGTTGACTTGAAAGAGCACAGTGCTTTCAGGACGGAGAGGATTTAGCTACATATTTCTACACGTGTCCTTCTCTCTGCCTTTCATTGTTGTTTGGTTTGGTTTTGGTTTTATGCTGGGGCTGAAAAAAATCTAAGGTAGAAAATGATAAGATGATAAAAGGATCTTGTTTTGAATTGTCTGGTCTGACTTAAGAGGAATAGAATACTGGAGATGTGTGATGCTGATGGTATTCTTAAACCTTCACTGTAACTTTTCTTTTTTATAAAGTCTTCCTTTTTTTTTTTTGCGCTAGGTGTATGCTTACTGGCATTGCCAAGTGGCAAAAAATACAACCACCACAGCACCCAAACCACACCCTATCAAAGCAGAAGACCCGTGGACAGCAGTCGCTATAGACCTAATGGGACCTTTTAATCTTACCAACAGAGGCCACAAGTACAACATAATTATGACAGATTTGTTTACAAGGTGGACTGTTATCCTGCCACTTCCTGACACTTCGGCACCTGAAATTGCTAAGGCAATCATAAATGTGTTTTTCTTACATGGGCTACCTCAAAAAATGATCAAGGGAAGGAGCTTGTTTATCAGGTAAGTTTTCACAGGGTTGGTTGATTTGTTGGGTTTTTTTTCCCAAGAAAAAAAGACATTTTCCTCTGTATAAAATTAGAATTTTAGACCATTCTTGAGAAAGACAGTAAATATTTTTTCTTTACTATTAAAAACAAAAATGAAGTTAGCACATACAGAAAATGATAAACCAATTATTTGTAATTGTAACATTGCTGTCATTGTTTAAGCCATATGTTTCCCAGGATTTTGATCTTTGGATAAAGAACAAAGCAAAATGATTTCTGGTCAGTTATAGCACAGATTTTGTCATTCAATTGAACTGGCACAGACTTTTCACGCTCTGTATTTTATTCATCCATGTTGTGCAGTTGAGCAGATAGTTAAGGGTACTTTTGACATTGGCCTGTAGTGATGATGAAGAACTTTCTATACTTTTATCCTCACAGAGATGATGAAATCATGAGACTGTGTTATGGCAGAAATGACAAACTGAGTTAGCAGTAAGTAGCAATGTGTTTAGAAACCATAAATTATTTTCTCCTAATCTATACTAATTCCTTTAGCTCTCCGTCTCAACCTTGGACTGTTTGGTGGGAATATGTATGCTAGACTCTTGCTCAGTCGCCATCATATCAACAACAGGGGTGAAAAACTGAGTTTGTTTACTTGAACTGTGGTAGCGAGAGGGGAAACGTTCAGACATTCAGTAATTACATTCTTTTTTTTTCTGTTGAAGATAAATGACGAACTGTTTGCACTGTTTGGAATTAAACAAATTGTATTGTCATATCCTCAGATAGATGACATAAATGAAAGAACATGCAAGGCAATCAAAGCTTTCCTTAACAAATACTGCACCAACCATCCAAATTATTGGGATGAACATTTGTTTGCTATTGCCTATGCTTTCAATTTGACAAATCTGGTATGTGAAGGTTTTTTCTCTTTTGACAGAAGTCCTCCAAAATATCTGTAAGGCTGTATGCTAAATTCACTTGCTTTTTGCTTCCCATATAAATAGGAGCCAGATCAGAACACCCCCTGTTTCCAAATGTTTAATCGTAACCCACATGATGTTGAGTCAACAAATGTTTGTGTGGAAGGAGAATACTGTACGTTAGGGAAAATACTTGAAGCAACTGAAAAAGCTAGTCAAGCACTGGAAGAAGTGAGAACCTCAAATTGCCAGGTAAAAGTTAGATATTAAAATATTACTAGTAAGTAGACTGAAGGCAAGAGGGGAAGTCTTGAAGTGTAAATTGCAAATAAAGCAATGTGGGATTTTGTGTGGGTTTTTTGGGGGGGTTGTGTGGTTTTTTTGCTTCTTTTTTTTCTTTTACTTCTGTTCCCTAGATTCCAGTACAAAAATTGTCATACATTTTTGGAGAAAGTGACGTTCAGAAGAGACTAGTTTCCAAGAGATTCATATCTGAAGGGCTGTGTAACTATGGAAGCTGAAAAGCATTGCCAATGTACTATTAATTTCGGAAGATATTATGTACCTGCATTGTTAACCAATGTTATGAAAATACATGATTACTTTTGTAAAAAGAAATGTAATTCGCATGTGTCTTTCTGCAGGAGGAGAAAATCACTTCAGATGAACAAAAAATCAGAAACAAAATCGCTGTCAAAAGGAAGACAAAGCCATTAAATACCCTTCGGCTTGAAGTTGGCCATGAAGTTCTCAGGCAGAGAAAAAAATGGTGGAAAGATGGTAGTTTCCAGTCAGAATGGGTTGGTCTTTGTATTATAGATTATATAACAGATAACGACAGTGCAATATTAAGAGATGCCACAGGAACCAGGTTGAAAAGACCCATCAAGATATCTCACCTCAGGCCATACATAAGAGAGTCCCATGAACAAGGTGTGTGTGTTTGTATATTTTAGATATACATATCATTTTTGATTTGGGGTTTTTTACACTTTTCTGTTGTGTCTTGGTGTTTGGTTAGGTTATCAGAGTGAGCAAGTATCATTCGCTCACCAGTGTGAATTAAACTAACACTGGGTAATGTAATAATTGCAGTTTTCAGTAAGGAGAACAGTGAGTGTGTCTTCAAACCCATGTGGAGCATAGACCAGGGCTAATGAATCATGTTCAAAGTCTGTTTAAAAATAGCTTCCATTAAAGTTCCTTCTTAATTGTAGGTTGACCCTGTTTATGCTGGCTGGTGAAAATAATGCTAGAAGTATTAACCAGCTGAACCGTATTTACATTTTCTCACTGTTTCTGTTTTGATAGAGACAGCTTTCACATGTATTTTGCTTGTGCAATGGAAACTAATTTTTTATTGCTTAGTGTGATTAGTGCAGATAGCGCATGTTTAGGCTTTTTTTTTTTTCCAACAAGAAGAGAGTGTCCTCTAAAACCTTAAAACAGAAAGACTGCATCAGAGAACCATTTTTTTGAGAGTTTATTTTAAATTGTATTAGTGAGGAACTTAATATGTTTCTTTTACCAGAGCAAGTCAAATTGTCGTGCTCTGCAGGAAGGACTGCAATAAATTTGCGATGACTTAGGTAACCAACTGTCACTCTTACTTTCACCAATTCAGTGTGTCCTTCCACACTGCTGCTCTGT
This sequence comes from Colius striatus, assembly GCF_028858725.1. Classification (NCBI taxonomy): domain Eukaryota; kingdom Metazoa; phylum Chordata; class Aves; order Coliiformes; family Coliidae; genus Colius; species Colius striatus. The sequence continues at coordinate 32,095,983 of NC_084790.1, forward strand.
TAATCAAACAGTGGCAGCTGTCACTCTTCTGTTGATTCTGTCTTTAGGCCTCAGCAGGCATTTTGAAGAAAATGAATACTCACTCTTTAGAAGACCTCTGTCAGACACTGTAACCACACATTGGTGAAAAGCTCTATAGTACTATACTGTAGTAATTGTCACTGTTGTCAATTAAATTCTTAAATTCTATAAAACTCTTCTATTTATTTTTTTACTTTGTAAAATAGCCTGTTGTTTTGCACTAGTATTTCCCAGCAAGGGCTTGGAGGAGCCACATTTCTCTGTATGTGTATATAAAATGGAAGGATACTCATGTCTGTTTATTTAAGGTGCCTATGACAAATGTCAAGCAGGTCATTCACCTAGCAAGGAAAAACTCTTAATGTGGAGCATTGCAAGCATTATTTAGTGAATTTAATGAGGCATCCAACCATTCAGTGCTCACGTGAAATTAGGAGACTGCTGTCACTCAAGTGTTCTTGTCCTCTAATGGAAACTCTTTTGAAAAGTAAGTGAGCACCTCACTAAAATTTTAAGTGTGACTTGAAGGATCTACTTTAATGGCTACCTTTCTTTTACAGACAACCATTATTTTTTACAAGCTGCGGTAGTTGTTGACCATGACTACATTGGCTTACCTGAAAGATCCCATAATCCAGGTCAAGGCCACCAAGACTCAGTTGCAAAAGGGGAAATAAATGCCCACACAAAGGCTATCATGTCTGCTGTACAAGTGCCACATACGTCCTGCAAAGACCAAGAATCAACAGATGGTAAACATCAGTCTCAACTGACAGAAGATCATTGCATTGAATGCTGCAGAACCAGAGCGCTGGCCTTCACCTAGTTGGACACTTCACACCAAGACAGAGGATACTTAAGCATAGTGTCATACCAGACTTCACTAACAAGAGTTTGGAGTTCTGTGTCCGACTGGAAAAAAAAAAAAAGTTATAGCTCCAAATTTCTTAGACAAATTTACTTTCCTATTTTGTGAATGAGAGCACTGCAGTTGTAACCCGGTTAATATGTGTCGGGATCACACATTGGAAGGGACCTTGAAAGATCATCTAGTCCAACCCCCCTGCCAGAGTAGGACTACCTAGACTAGGTCACACAGGAACTCATCCAGGTGGGTTTTGAATATCTCCTGAGAAGGAGATTCAACAGCCCATCTGGGTAGCCCGTTCCAGTGCCCCATCACTCTCACAGTGAAGAAATTCTTGTATTTCTTTGGAAACTCTTATGTTCCAGTTTATACCTGTTTCCCCTTGTCCTGTCATTGGCTATCATTGAGAAGAGCCTGGGTCCATCCTCCTTGACACCTGCTCTTTATGTATTTGTAAACATTAATGAGGTCACCCCTCAGTGTCCTCCAAGCTGAAGAGCGCCAGCTCCTTTAGCCTTTCATTGTAAGGCAGATGCTCCACTCCATCATCTTTGTGGCCCTACACTGAACTCTCTCCAGCAGCTCCCTGTCCTTGAACTGAGAGGCCCAGAACTGGACACAATATTCCAGATGTGGTCTAATGAGGGCAGAGTAGAGGGTGAGGAGAACTTCTCTCGACCTGCTAACCACAGCCCTTCTATTACACCCCAGGATGCCATTGGGCTTCTGGGCCACAAGGGCACATTGCTGGCTCATGCCCATCCTGCAGTCCACCAGGACTGCCAGAACCCTATCAACATATGCAATTCTCTAACACTTCATTCCCCAACCTGTACTGGTACATGGAGTTCTTCTTCCCCAGATGCAAGACTCTACACTTGGCCTTGTTGAATGTCATTAGATTTCTGTCTGCCCGACCCTCCATCATGTCCAATTCTCGTCAAATGACAGCACAGCTATCTGGTGTGTCACCCATCCCCCTCAGTTTCATCAGCAGACTTGCTGACAGTGCCCTCTGTTCCCTCATCAAGGTCATTAATAAATACATTAAACAGTACTGTTACCAGCACCGACCCCTGAGGGACTCTGGTAGACACAGGCCTCCAACTAGACCCTGCCCCATTGACCACCACTTTCTGCCCTCTTCCCTTAAACCAGTTAACAATCTACCTCACTACCTGATCATCCAGCCTACACTCTCAGTTTTGCTGCCAGGATGCTGTGGGAGACAGTGTCAAATGCTTTGCTGAAGTCAAGATAAGCCACATCCACTGTTATTATCATCTATCCACCTGGTTATATCTTCATAAAAGGCTACCAGGTTGGTCAGACATGACTTCCCTTTGGTAAAATCACGTTGACTGCTCCCAGTGACCCTCTTGTCTTTTAAATGCCTGGAGACAGCACCCAGGGTAAGTTTTTCCATTACCTTTCCAGGGATGGAGGTGAGGCTTACTGGTCTGTAGTTACCTGGCTCCTCCTTCTTGTCCTTTTTGAAGACTGGAGTCACATTTGCCTTCCTCCAGTCCTCAGGCACCTCTCCTCCATGACTTACTGAAGATGATGGATAGTGGTTCAGCAATGACTTCCTCCAGCTCCCTCAGCACCCATGGGTGCATCCCATCAAGGCCAATGGATTTATGTACATCCAGATTGCTCAACTGATCCTTAACCCAGTCCTCACCAACCAGACAAAACTGCTTTAACCTGACTTCCTCTGGAGTCTGGGGCTCCTGCAGACAGTATCCAGCAGTATAGACAGAGGCAAAGGCGGCATTCAGTAACTCTACCTTCTCTGTATCCTCTGTCACCAGGGCACTCGCCTCATTCAACAGTGGGCCTATATTGCCTCTAGTGTTAGTTTTATCTGCAATGGATTTGAAGAAGTCCATTTTGTCATCCTTGACCTCCCTTGCAAGGTGCAAGTCCAACGAGGCTTTAGCTTTTCTAGTTGCCTCCCTACAGCCTCTGATGACAGCTTTGTGTTCATCCCAAGTGGTCTTCCCTTACTTCCATGATCTATAGACTCTTTTCTTCCACTTGAGTTTGCCCAATAGTTCCCTATTTAACCATGCAGGTCTCCTGGCTCCCTTTCTTCATTTCCCAAGCTTGGAAAAAGTGATCCTTGAATAGAGACCAACTGTCTTGGGCTCCTTTAACTTCTAGTACCCTGTCCCATGGGATATCCCCTATCTATTGCTTGAAAATGCCAAAGCTGGCCCTGCTAAAGTCCAGGGATGGGATCCTGCTTGGTATTCTGTCCTACTGCACAAGATCCTGATCCTGAACTCCACCATCACAAGATCCTTGCTGTCAGAATGTGTTTGCATCCTCTCATCCTTGCTACCGAATGTTGTATGATTTGTAACACAAGTGGAGGAAAATGCTATTTGTTAAGACTGTTCAGTTAATCTTGTGTGACAAGACATGGTCATCAGTGTCTATTAGGTATCTGATTCATACAAAAGTTTTTACCTCATGTATAGTGTGTCTTTGATATCATGGGCCATAAGTTGTATTAGAAAAGAGCTTAGCACTATGACAACATTCTGTTTTAACATTCAAATGAAAAATACTGAAAGCATTTTGTATCTTCTGGGAGTATTATATATATGCTTTTTCTCTACTGATACTTTTTCAGAAAGTGAGGCAGCTGGGGATGTTGGCTTAGCCAAACACATGCAAGCAGAGAAGCCAGTCTCTGTTAGCTACTGTTACCCCTGGGCTATGCTGTCACCTGAGGACAGCTGACCTTTACAGTCTGCAGTTAAGGAAGTAAAGAACTGGGCTTGGGGAAACACATTTGTCTTGTTTAAAAAAATGCCAGGAAATCCTGTCAGGCTAGTTCCAGCAGAAATAAAACCCCATTTATAAATATAGCATAACTAGTAATTGTAAGTAATGGCCTTATTTTAATTTCATATTTCCCTCCCAGCCATGACCACTGTAATTTTTTCCCTGGAGCAGTAATTTAAAAACAATCATTTGTGTCTTGTGTGCCAGAGGTGCTGGATGTTCATGTCATGGCAGCCTACATTGCTCCCATCATGGTTCTGAACAGCTCAGGCTCTTTGAGGCAGCCCCTCCTCCATGCATACCTTTGTTTCTTCCGCTGTGATTACTGCTTGTCTCCTGTGAAGATGGATTTGTTATACTGTTAGATATGCTGTGTGTTTGCACATGTATGCAATATATGTAGGGGAGAGAAATGACAATTACTGTGTGGGATAAAATTAGAGAATAAAGGAGCTGTCTGCAAAGTTCCTTTCTGCTTTGTTAGGTGCAAAGTAAAACCAGTCCTTTTTACTTCAACTGATCAATTCCATATTTGTGCACAGTGAAGCAGAGCTGTTCTCTAGGGAACCTCTAGGGCAACACAAGTGCTGCGTACTTGTTATAGCTACAGTGGAGGAAAGGAAAATGATACAGTGGCAAGGGAATGGGAAACCCAAGAAGCATTGAATATGTAATGCTGATTGTTCAGGCTTCCTGGTAATTTTGGTCTACTCTATTAACAACCAGCCATTAGTGCCTCTTCAGTGCACCTAAATGGGGCCTTCTCTGCATGTGGGAGGTTTGTTGAAATAAAATACAGAGGTTTCAAACTAATGACGAGAAAAACAATTGGTGGAAAATTAGGAAAAGAACCCCACAACCCACCAGGAAACCTGAGACATTTTAAGCTGCATGCTGTGCTTGGGGAAGCTCAGAGGAACTCCTCTCACTCTTATCATAGCCGTGTTCTTCAGTGGATGCTTGTGACCACAGTGGTTTGTCACCTGCCTGCTTTTGGTTTGTGTTTTGAGTGACCTAGATAAATACACAAATGTCCATCTGTACTCTTTTGCACACAGATTTGATTTACAATGGTCTTTTGCTATTGTCCTCATAACAGAATTCTTAAAAATTCTGTTTTCTAGTAGAGTTTGTGCCCCATTGCAACAGGTTGTTTAGAGGGAAGTAATAAAAGGGAGTACAGCATGAAAGGAAAAAGTGCAAAACCGCTCACAAGGTCCCAGCACAGAACTATGAGCATTAATCCTTTGAGCTTGCTAGTAGCAATGACCAGCAGCTCAGTTTGATGAAAAACACCCTATAAAATATCTGCTAGTGAAAAGATGCTGCACAAATATTCAGAGTGCTTTACTGTGTCATGAAAACCTTTCATCTCTTGTTTGAATACTTGTTGAACTTTTGTATAGTGTTTATTTTGTGTTAAGGTTTTTGCTTTCCAGCTACAGACATTTTACATTTTTTAGTCCTTCTCTCTAGAATCAAATGTTCCCTGCTGGAGAACAGCAGCCAATCCTGATTTGTTTTTCACAGCAAGCAGTTAACAAATCTGGAAATACCACTTTAGAGAAAAAGACAAGTTTCCTTTAAAAAATTATGTGGTTCCAACATCCATATCAATGACCTTAACAATGACAGCTTTCTATGAGGGCATAACTGGCTGTCTAGATGAGGGGAGAGCAGCGGATGTCATCTACCTTGACTTCAGCAAGACGGTCTCCCACAACATCCTCATTGGAAAGCTCAGTCAGTGTGACATGGATGACTGGATGGTGAGGTGGATCAAGAGTGGCTGAATGACACAGCCCAGGGGGTGGTGATCAATGACACAGAATCGAGTTGGAGGCCTGTGGCCAGTGGAGTTCCACAGGGATGGGTTCTAGGGCCAGTCTTGTTCAATATCTTCATCAGCGACCTGGATGAGGGGACAGAGTGTCCGCTCAGCAGGTTTGCTGGTGACACCAAACTTGGAGGACTGGCTGATTCCCCAGAAGGCTGTGTTGCCATTCAGTGGGATGTCAACCGGCTGGAGAGTTGGGCAGAAAGGAAGCTCATGAGGTTCAACAAAGGCAAGTGCAGAGTCCTGCACTTGGGAAGGAACAACCCCACGCACCAGTACAGGCTGGGGATTGACCAGCTGGAGAGCAGCTGTGCAGAGAGACACCTGGGAGTCCTGATTGATAGTAAAATGAACATGAGCCAGTAATGTGCCCTCGTGGCCAAGAAGGCCAATGGCATCCTGGGATGCATCAAGAAGAGTGTGGCCAGCAGGTCAAGGGAGGTTCTCCTCTCCCATTCTACTCTGCCCTGGTGAGGCCTCATCTGGAGTCCAGTGTCCAGTTCTGGGCTTCTCAGCGACAGAGGGACAGAGAACTTCTGGAGAGTGTCCAGTGCAGGGCCACCAAGATGATCAGGGGACTGGAACATCTTCCTTATGAGGAAAGGCTGCGGGAACTGGGGCTGTGTAGTCTAGAAAAGAGGAGACTTAGGAAGGATCTAAATATTTACAAATATCTAAAGGGTGGGTGTCAGGAGGTTGGGGCATCCCTTTTTTCTGTTGTATCCAGTGACAGGACAATGGGTAATGGACATAAAGTTCTATTTAGACATGAGGAAAAACTGTTTTACCGTGAGTGCGCCCTGGCACAGGCTGCCCAGGGGGGTTGTGGAGTCTCCTCTGGAGGTTTTCAAAACCCACCTGGATACATTCCTGTGTGACTTTATCTAGGTGGACCTGTTTGAGAAGGGGGTTGGATTAGCTGATCTCTAAAGGTCCCTTCCAATCCCTACTATTCTATAATACTATTGTTCTGTGACCTTTTGCAGCAGACATCATTACTGTAATGACGTAGTGTCAAAATCTTTTCATTGTAACCTTTGTGTTTTCAAAATATGTAAGGAAATGTTTTTTGGGAATTGGAGTGGAGTGGATGCTTTCAGCTACCTTATTGGACTAGGTAAAAATAAAACAAGTGAGCTCTGGAGTCTCACCAAATGGTGGAATCTCAACAAGGCACATCAGCAACTGTCATTGTTGGCGTGAGAGTATGCTGCCCACCTGTGAATTCAGCAGAAGCAAGTACCATCCTCACTAAGTCATGAAGACCAGACATTTTTTTAAATTACACCCAAATACACAAATAGGATTTAGCAGTATCTTCAGGGAATGGGTCTTACAGTCTTCTACAGCTATTAGATCTGCTGGCCTACTGTTTAAATCTTGATAATGAAATTATGTAGACATGTGGAATGACAAGCAGTACACACACACAAAATTTTTTAATTTGAGAAGGAAGACTCTTCTAGATAGAAGCAAACAGACAGTATTTCAGTCTTAAAACATTTGATTCAGGAACTATTAATCCTGAGAGATGCATTTGCCTCTCAGATATCCTTTCCTCCTCTCTGCTTGTACACAAAGACCACATTTGCAAATGCAGTTGCCCTTGGGTGGCCTGAGCTGCCCAGTTTGTCAGCTTGCAGTAGGCATTACTGTAGGCTCTTAGGACAGGCTCACCTGTGTATCTTGCCCCAGGGCTCCTGACTGCAGCCATGTTCTGGCCATCTTACCCTGGTGCTGTGCAGGCACTGCCTTCATCTGCAGGAGCCTTGCTGTGCTGGTGGCAGAAGTGGCTGTGTGGATGAGCAGGGCAGGCTGTAGGAAACGGGGCACTGCCGCCTTCCTATGCATTGCTGGTGCAGTGGTCCACAGGGCACTTCATTACAACTATCCGTAATTACCTGTTGTTACTTGCATGGTCTTTTTCTGAGTGCTTGACAAGAATCTCCAAGCTTTCATCAGCAGAGCCAGAGTATTCAGAGCTGCAGCTGATGGTAAGCCCTGCATGGTGCCTAGAATATCTGAGTAAGTGGGTTAAAAGGGAATAAATCGGATTTCACAAATTAAGTACCTGAAATTAGTTGACAGATTTTGACTATTTATGCCTTTAATCTCTCTATGCCTCACCTCCCCTTTCTGTACAAAGTGAATTCCAGCCTGTCTGTTCCCAGATGCACTGGAAAATGTATTCATTACTCTTCACAAAGCTATCAGGCACAGAGGTGAAAGCCCCATTAGAAAAACCCACAAGAAAACAAGTTCTATATTTTGTGGGGGATTTTAGTGATATGCAGTAAATGATACATGGGGTTACCTATCACACTGAAGTGAAGGTTTATGTAGGCAGACACATCAGCCATCACTCCCTCAGAAACCCAGGAGAAAGACCACAGATGAAAGAGGCAACAGATTTAGTGCAAGGCTGCAGTGTTCTACTGTCAAATGGTCCTTCAGCTTCTCACCTCTCACGTGCCCAACTGGGTGGGCACTGGGGTTGTGTGGCAGAGCACATACCTGTGCCTGGTCTTTGGCTGCCAGTGGGCACACAGGCATGTGTGGCCCTGCCTTGCTGCCACCACACGCTGCTGAGGCCTTGCCTATAGAAACTGCTGCCCTGTGCTTGTCTCTCCGGATCCTTTCCCAAACTATGTTCCCAGCTAAATTTATGGAAGCATAAATATACTGGTGAGTGCAACGTGACTGGCATTGTATGAAGGCTGCATCATTGACCTTTCACATAAGTTAGTTACAGTACAAAAATAATCTGCTTGTGCATTAAGTAATTCATATCATAGCTGCCAACCGTGCCAAACATTCAGCACAGCTGTGTAGCTTCCTAAGAACTGAGCACCTTTCGGTGTGCATTAAACCTGGGTGGTTGTGCTCAGGATCTCATGTACAAGTGCTTGGCAAAAGGCCATTCCTGCAGTTCTTTGTGTGTAGCACAGGATGTGACCTAAGACCCAGTTCAAAGAAACATGGCAGATTTGTCAGAGTCAGTCCTTTTCAATGCAAGGAAATGTCCCTTTGACTGTCATTTTAGGATATACCATGGCTGAAGAAAGAAGCTAACAAATATGGGAGAGAGTATGAAAGCACTGGGGAGTGGCAGCATTCTGCTCTTAAAACCTACGTGGTAAGTGGCACCACTTTAGCCTGCTAGGACGGTGTGTGGTTTGTCTTATCCACATTCTCACAAAATTCTTAAATTCTGATAAATTAAAGGGTAGAAGATTTAAGTTTCTCATATGTCTCAAATTGAAGAATAGAGGTAGTTGGTAATAATTTCCCTAGTTTGCTGAACTGTTAGCACTGACTTTTTACTAGGAACAAATTGCTCCACTGAATCTTTAAAATGGTACTTTTATCACAGTTCATTAGAAAAAATATTGCCTTTATATTATCTGTGTATTTTTTAAACAATGTCCAATCTGAAATGAGACAGAGTTTCACTCACAGGATGTCCTGCTTCATATGCAACTCATTAATAAGGATCAGTAGTAGAAAGGAGCTAAAGAAACGGGCAGTTAAGCAAAAGTGTTTTAATGACTTTAGTATTTAGAAAATCCTAGCACAGCTTCCAAGTTGACTCCTATGCAGCTCTCTCTTGTACCCTTCCAAATATGCATGTACCAAAGCCAGCTGGATGCTTCTTTAGGGTTTTCACCACCATATCTGGAAGGAGCAAGAAGTTTGTAGGTTTTCCTTGGATAAATAGCTGTCACTGGAGACAGACCTAAAGTTCTCCTCTACGCTCTTAGATCTCATCTTCTGTTAGGACTGTTTAGCTACATAGATGAATCTAAATTTTTCACAGATATTGGAATCTGAAAAGCAGTTGTAGTGTAAATTTTGCTGATTAAAATTTCATAATTCACAATGGAGAAAAGATTTCACATTTAAGAATTTAAAAATCAGGTAAAGGCAAATCAGGGTGCTAAAACTAGGGTTTACTAGCATTTATTTTGCATAGAAAATACAATGGCCTAATTTCAGCTCTTAATTTTAATTTTAATTGACTTGGACATGTAGTTCTATTATGGTTTTGTTTATGTTTTTTTTTTAAATAAAATTTTGTTAGTACTTTACATGAATCCACAGAAACTGTGCACCGTATCATAACACAGTCGTTCAAATTTAAAAGTGTGTACTAATGTGCAGTTAAATAATACAATTGCTTTAGAATTACTTAGCAGTGATCTGCTCCCCACAACTTGTGCTGCTAATACATACATAGTCTTTCAATCAAGTTCCCACACACATGTTTAAATGGCAAGGTAGAAATCAGCAAAGTCCCTTCTCTGCACCATGAGACACACTTAATCCTCTGTAGCATGACAGCCATTACTGACCTAAAAGTTCTGATAAAGCATAAATAAATCTTTTTACTTTTGTAAGCAAGAAACTGCTGCAATTTCCTGCCTTGATCTGTAAATCCTCATTAACTACTGCACTGCACTTCTTAATTGGAAAACTCTGCTTAAGATGCTTCTCAAGGAATCAGTTTACACCTAATGATATTTGTGGCAAGGAGAGATGCTTAATTGGGATGGTAATTTCACTTAATTGGGACACCTTGAGGTGACTACAGCTGGTTCAGGGTGAGCTACTGATGATTGCCCGACAGTTCCCCAGGGGAGAGCAGCCCCTTCTCACTGCTCTGAAGGACTGACAGTAACTCAGACTGTGCAAAGTAGGGAGAGGCTCTATATAGTACCATATAGGGAAAGGTGCTTAGCTACTTCATCAACCTAACTTTAATGAAAATATTCAGCCCCTAAAATAGTTGAGACTCTTCCACCTTAAACATGCTTGAGAAAGGATTAATTGGCAATTCATGAAAGTTAGTGTCATGTCTTTGAAGTCTTAAGATGTGCAATCCCATGTTCTTCATTAAAAAGCATAATCTTAACTGGAACAATTGCTGAAACTAAACACATGCAATACAAATACATTAGCTGAGGTTGAAGGGCCAGTATTCAGCACTAAATACATAACATTAGCAAGGGTGGAAAATGACCTACTGGCTTATTAAAACCAGAACTATAATTTCAGAAAGCTTGCATCTTCATTTTCACTTGAGTTTTCTATTGCAGTCTCTGGTACATTGTTGTCTTAATGCAGCTTTGATGAGAGACAGAGAAAATTCCATGTGTCATGGTCTGACATGACAGCCTTTTCTGGTAAGGGGTAAGGGGCATTAAAGATGGTTCCTGTAAGAAGTTGCTGAAAACTCTCCCCAGCTCTGAGCCAGACCCACTTCTGGGGCTAAGGCAATTAGATGCCTCCACAATTCACTTTTTAAGATGAAGCCAGAAGAGGAGGGTTCTTCCTGTTTCTTCCTTCTTCCATCTGTTCTTCTCTGGCTGGTGGTGGTGCAAGGAGTAGGAAGAGTGAGAGAAACAACCATGCAGACTCCAGAGTCAGTAAGGAAAGAGAGGAGGAGGTGTGCTGGAGCAGAGACTCCCTTGCATTATGCAGAGAAGACTGGTGAAGCTGCAATTTATTTGCATTTTGTTAAAGATGCCATCTCAAAGGCAGAGACTCATTTTGCTAAAAGTGACACTGGACTAGGGGCAGTGACTCATTTTGCTAAGAACCCCGAGCCAGGGGCAGTGACTCACTTGATTAAACACCCCCAGCTAGAGGCAGTGACTATGGCTGGAGGAGGCCATGTCCTGAGGAAGGGACCCAATCACTTCATTACAGACTCCAAGCCAGGGACTGTGATTCTCTTCATTAAAACTAAGGCCAGAGGAGGCCATGTCCCGTGGAAGGGACCCAATATTCACAGCAGGAACTTGTCCTGAGGGAGGGACCCTATCACTGCAGAAACTGCAACCATGGCAAAGAATCCACGCCAGAGATATTCACTAAGGACTGCATCCCATGTGAGGAACCCTGTATTGGCAGAAGCAGTAGCTGCTGGGAAGCACCCACATCAGAGAAGATTTCATTAAGGACTGTGTCCTGGGGCAGGGACCTCATATCGGAGCAGGGGAAGAATGCAAGGAGTTGTCCTCATCTGAGAAGAGAGAAGGGGCAGAGCCCATCAGTGACTGACCACATTCCCCATTCCCTGCCCCCCTGAGCCGTTGAGGGGGAAGGAGGTAGAGATATTGGGAGCAGTGAGCTGAGCCCAGGAAGAAAGGGGGAATGGGGGAGGGAGATCTTAAAGTGCTGGTTGTAATTTTCTCATCATCCTACTCCCTTTTTGCTTTTATTCCGTTCTGTTTCTTGTAAGTAATAGAATTAAGTTTTCTACTTTCTAAGTCGAGTACTGGAGTCTGTTTTGCCCAGAACTGTAATTGGCAGCGAGCCCTCCCTGCCCTTGTCTCAATCCACAACAATCTTACTATCTTTTTACTCCCATTTTGCTTGGGCCTCTGCCATCCTAATGAGGGTGGAGGTGAATGGGGGTCACTGAGCAAGAGACTGTCACGGTGCTGCTGTGCTAGCTGGGCCAAACCACGACACCATGCCTTTGAGAACATTTTTCTGCCACTGTACCTGTATGAAATTAGAGCATGCAAACTTGAGGTGGTGAAGTTTACTCTCTGATGGCAAGTAGTTGGTTACCAGTCAAGGAAATTACTGAAGAATCACCAAATGATTTGGGTTGGAAAGGACCTCAAAGATTACATACTTCTAACCCTCCAGCTATGGGCAGGGACATATTCCCTAGGTTGCTCAAAGCCCAATCCAACTTGGCCTTGAACACTTCCAGGGAAGTGGCATCCACAGCCTCTCTGGGCAACCTATTCTACTGCCTCACCACTCAGTGAAGAACTTTTTCCTAATATCCAGTCTTCAAAAAGGGCAAGAAGAATGACCCAGGAAACTACAGGCCAGACAGCTTCACCTCCATCCCTGGAAAGGGGGTGAAACAGCTCATCCTAGAGGAAGAAAAAGATGGTTATCAGGGCAGTCAATACAGATTCACCAAGGGGAATTCCTGCTTGAGCAACCTGAAAGCTTTCTATGGGGGCATAACTGGCTGGTTAGATGACCTTAGCAAGGCTTTTGACACCGTCTCCCATTGTGTCCTCATAAAAAAGCTCAGGCAGTGTGGCTTTGATGAGTGGACAGTGAGGTGGATCAAGAACTGACTGAATGACAGAGCCCAGAGGGTCATGATCAACAGAGTTGAGACAAGTTGGGGTTCCACAGGAACCCTGGGGTTCCACAGGGGTCACTTCTGGTGTAAGTCTTATTCAACATCTTCATCAACGACCTGGATGAGGGGACAGAGTGTACTCTCAGCAAGTTTGCTGCTGACACCAAACTGGGAGGACTGGCTGACTCCCCAGAAGGCTGTGTTGCCATTTAGTGAGATCTCAACCAGCTTGAGAGCTGGGCAGAGAGGAACCTCATGAGGTTCCGCAAGGACAAGTGCAGAGCCCTTCATCTGGGAAGGAACAACCCCATGCACCAGTACAGCTGGGGACTGACCTGCTGGAGAGCAGCTCCCCCTGTTCTCTGGCCTGGTGAGGCCTCATCTGGAGTCCTATGTCCAGTTCTGGGCTCCCCAGCTCAAGAGGGACAGGGAACTTCTGGAGACAGTCCAGCTCAGGGCCACCATGATGATCAGGGGACTAGAGCATCTTTATTATGAGGAATGTCTGTGGGAACTGGGGCTATTTAGTCTAGAGGAGACTGAGGGGGGATCTCATTAATACTTAAAAGTATTTAAAAGGTACATGTCAAGAGGAAGGGATAGCACTTTCTTTCTGTAGTGTGCAGTGATAGGACAAGAGGTAATGGACAAAAGCTGGAAAAAGTTCCACTTAAACTTAAGGAAAAACTTCTTTACTGTGTGGGTGAGGGAGCCCTGGCACAGGCTCCCCAGCAAGGGTGTGGAGTCTTTCTCTGGAGACTTTAAAAATCCACCTGGACACATTCCTGTGTGACCTAATCACACCGCAAGTGGTTTGGACTGGATGATCTTTAGAGGTCCCTTCCAACCCCTACCATTCTGTGATTCTGTGTAATATCCAATCTAAATCTACCCTCTATCAGTTTAATTCCATTGACTCTTGTCCTGTCCCTACAGGCCTTGGTAGAAAGTCTCTTGCCTGTTTGTCTTTTAAGCACACTTTAAACACCTAAAGGCCAAATTAGTGTCTTGGACCCTTCCCTTCTCCAGGCTGAACAATTATAATTCTTTCAGCCTCTCTCTATAGGAGAGGTGTTCCAGCCCTCTTGTCATTTCCATGTCCTTCCTCTAGACTTGCTCCAGCAGGTCCATGTTGTGCTGGAGATCCCAGGGCTGGACACAGGTCTCCAGGTGGTGTCTCATGAGAGCAGAATGGAGGAAGACTAGCCTCTGAATTCCAGAGAGCATACATCATGACTAAAGCTGAATTAATTTGTTCTAGCATGTACTTGCAAAGGATACTTCCCCCTCAAAAAAGGTTTTTTTTTTTTCTCCAGTTGGAGATGAGGATCAAATGAAGCAGGAAGGAGGCAGACACATATTGTCTTTATTTACTTTATAACAAGGAAACAGTGAACACTCACCATCAGATGGACATGTGAGCTATCTAAGTGTTAGAAAAATGGAGGAAAGCCTGTATTCTTTTAGAACTTAGACCATATACATCACCTATGATTGCAGTGCCATCACAGGTTTCCTAACTGCTCTAATTGAAAACCTCCTGTAAACTAGTGATTTGTCATCTTTGCAGACAGCTCTAGAAGATCCTTTCCAACTATGTTATTTTACTTATATACAAGGAGAAGAAGGCCACAGCTAAAAATAACACTGATTTTGCTTTCCAAAGCGAGAGAGAAGCAGGCTGTTTTCCTAGTAACATTAGAAAACAAAAAATTGGCAGGAGAGGAAGGAACTAGAAGACTGCACTAAATACATATCAGATGAAACTCAGCCTGTACTCCAGCACTTTAAAAAGCTATCCTGGATATTTTGCTATACTTGAGAAAAAAACCAACCTGTCAAGTTTTTGTTCCAGACAGAGGAGATTTACAAAATCTTGCTGGGGAAGGAAATCTTATCTTTTGCTTCAATATAACCATCCACTATTCTTTTATTCCCTCAAAATCAGCTTGCAAAACATGCTGCCACAAGAAACTTAAAGCCTACTTTTCAGCTCAACACGAGCAGCAGCCTGTTAAAACACCTACAATGACAATAATGAAAACTGTTTCGTAAAACCCCATGACAATTAGGTCTGTATACATTCTGCTCCCAATATAGGTGTTAAAAACAAGATTAATCATACTCTGATCCTCAAACCAGACTGATAAATCATTGTGGTGTCACACAATGATTCACCATTCAGATGACTCATACAGTTGGGATAATTATCTAGTAGACCTTCTGCAAGTCTCCTGTTCAATGACCACCTTATATGATTGAGGACTCCTGCTGAATGAAAGAGGATGCGTGGAGAAGCAAGAAAATCACAAATCAGGCAGTATTAGGTACCTATCCTGACTAATTTTCATACTTCGAGACACAGGTTTTCTTTTAGCTGTGACTATGTTTTATTAAAGTAAATACACTGCAGTTTTACTACACAAGTAAAATGCCTGTTTAAACATGCCTTTGTACATGTATGTAAATTATTTGTCTTTAAAAATAATCCTTGTGACATAGCAAAATACTGTTTTGACTTCCATACAGAATAACACTTTCTGTTGGCAGAAGACATGACATTTTTTACTTGTATTGTATTTGTATTAAGTGGTATTGTATTAAGTGGTCTGTGTAACTTTTACAAAAATTGTATATAAAAAATGTAAAAGTATGCAAAAAATTCCAAAGTACACTCTGACAACTAATGCTCTGTGAATACTTTATTAGACAAATTACATTCAGCTTCTGAAAATAGTGTTCTAACAGTGATACTATCTAAAAATAAGACATCCCAGAAACACATCAAGTCAGGAAGAAGAAAAAAAAATTAAATAGAGATATTTTTCTTTCCTTCAATGCAATATATGTTAGTGATTTTAAAAAAATAGAAGAAGATTTAGCAGCTTAATTTTCTTGTGGCACTGTATTTTCTTTGTACTGCAACAGGTTAAGGACATTGAAGAGGAAAGGCACGAAAGAAATTGGCAACTGAATAGTTATGGGAAAAATATTTTGATGAAGCAGATAGTAAGTTATTATTTACAAGATCCCCAAATTGATATGTGAAAATACTACTGCTTTAAATCAGTGCTGCAATGAGAAGAATGTTTGCTTTATTACGATGTTCACATAAAAAACAACGGCACTGAAATGGAACTTCTGTACAATCCTCCACTTAAAGAACAAAACTAAAACCAACCAAAAAATAAAGAAACCAGTGTACAGCCCCACACAGACTAGTACAGTTTACAATTAAATACACAAAATCTTAAACGTGCTTAAGGGGAAAGGAATCTAACGTTCTGCGTTGAGTCGTACAATGGAGAACTCAAAGGCTGGTTTCAGGAGGATGAAGGTGCTGGTGGGAGTGGAGGTGCTGAACACTCTTCCTCTGAATCTGTGCCATCATCTTCATCTTTCTCTTGATCACTTCCTTCAGTGCTCAGTCGGTCAAACCCTTTTCGGCTGTAGCCTTTGTGACTTGCAAAGAAGTTCCCAAGGTTAAGGCCACCACCACCTTTCCCTGTGGAAAGGAAGGGCTTATCATAAGGTTTGCTTTACTGTACGGGGAGAATAAAAATCTTACTCGGTCAACACTATAGCGTCAGTAAGTACAGAGATGATTACAGAAGAAGGAAGTTAATCTTTGAAGCAGAAGTTTTAAGCTACATTTTTTCATCATCCTGTTTCATTTTGTCTTTACATCATAGAATCACTGGAATGGTAGGGGTTGGAAGGGACCTTTAGAGATCATCTAGTCCAACCCCCCTGCAGAAGCAGGGTCACCTAGATCAGGTTGCATAGGAACATGTCCAGGTGGGTCTTGAAGACCTCCAAGGAAGGAGACTCCACAACCACTCTGGGCAGCCTGTGCCACTGCTCCCTCACCCTCACAGTGAAATAGTTTTTTCTTATGTTTAAGTGGAACTTTTTGTGTTCCAGCTTCATCCCATTACCCCTTGTCCTGTTACTAGCTACGATAGAAAAACAGGATGTCCCAACCTCCTGACACCCACCCTTTAGATATTTGTATATGTTAATAAGATCACCCCTCAGTTTCCTCTTCTCTAGACTAAACAGCCCCAGTTCCTGCAGCCAGTATGAAAGATGTTCCAGTCCCCTGATCATCTTGGTGGCCCTGTGACTCTCACCAGAAGTTCTCTGTCCCTCTTGAGCTGGGAAGCCCAGAACAGAACTCCAGATGAGGCCTCACCAGGGCAGAGAACAGGGGGAGCAGAACCTCCCTTGACCTGCTGGCCACACTCTTCTTGATGCATCCCAGGATGCCATTGGCCTTCTTGGCCACGAGGGCACATTGCTGGCTCATGGTTAGTTTATTATCAATCAGGACTCCCAGCTCTCTCTCTGCAGAGCTGCTCTTAGCAGTTCGACCCCCAGCCTGTACTGGTGCATGGGGTTGTTCCTTCCCAGACGCAGGACTCTGCACTTGTCCTTGTTGAACCTCATGAGGTTCCTCTCTGCCCAACTCTCAAGCTGGTTGAGATCTCACTGAACGGCAGCACAGCCTTCTGGGGAGTCAACCAGTCCTCCCAGTTTGGTGTCATCAGCCAACTTGCTGAGGGTACACTGTGTCCCCTCATCCAGGTCGTTGATGAAGATGTTGAACAAGACTGGCCCCAGAATCGATCCTTGTGGAACTCCACTGTCCACAGGCCTCCAACTCGACTCTGTGCCATTGATCACCACCCTTTGGGCTCTGTAATTTAGCCAGCTCTCGATCCACCTCACTGTCCACTCATCCAAGCCACATTGCCTGAGCTTTGTTCCCGTCTGTTTGCCTTTAGTCTTTAACAGTTTCATTTCAGTCACCAGATCCACAGATACCTTTATAACAGCCACTGTGGTCCCACTGGTAGCAGCACATTCTCTTCAGCAGGCAGATATGAAAGGTGGTGTAAAAAATATTTCCACAAAACACCCCAATCCTTCCTCCAGAAAGTTCTATCAAATCTGTTACTTAGCTAGATGTGAATACAGAAAGAAACCTCCAGTTACTTTGTTCTCTAAAGTTCTTCAATGACCAAAACTTACCTCTAAGTCTGCCTAAAATTCTGCCTGAACTTGAATCAAGTTTGTGCTCTCCATCAGCTGAAAAATAAGGTAGATTTCAAAAATAAAAGAATAATATTCTATGATTAAATAATTATCTATATTTTCAAATATGTCACAAATATTCATCAAATTGATCAGTAGCTCTAAGAAGCAAAATTGATATTTTTCTTCACTTTAAGTTGAAATTGTAATTACTAACAAGATTTTCACACCATGGATGTTCAGTTTATGCCAATTCAGCCATTAGGAAGATTCACATTATTCACATCAAGTAATTTCTAATTCAATTCCCTCAACTTTCCACTTATGTTACAGTGAAGAGTTCACAGACAGGACAAGTCACCAAGCTTGTCCTTTATAATGTACACAACTACAGTCCAGCATGCTGCAAAATACAGCTTGACATTTGAAATGGTTTCCCAATAGAGAAGTCTGGCTTTCTGGAAGACAGTGATCTGTGACTTTCTTCAGGTATTTTGGAGGAGCCTTCTCTTTCCCCTCATAAACTGTATCCTTCTCCCTGGTAACTGTTTCCATCCTTCTTCTGAAGAAAAATTAAATCCCATGACCAAACTGTCTTTCTTGTATCATACTCAGTTTCCACCAATTTGTGCAAGAAGCTTACTTTTACACATGTAACTGCATTATGCTCTTCAGCACAGTAAATTCAACCACTCCTTGAATCCAAATGGAATGCAAAGATGCCATTATAGATCACGTTCATTAATGGCAGTACTGCAGTGGTCTAGAGTGTGAGCATATTTGCTGTACTAAATGTGAACTGAGTCAGGAAGCTGCACACTTCAAGTGAAACACATCCAGTTCAGTCACACAGCAGCATTGGATTGCTGCACTACCTACACTGTCACTAGGTGGCAGAACTGTGCTGTTTCTCTATTCCTTGTACATTTTCTTCCTTCAGCTCAATAAAGCTATTTATGCAAATCAAAACAAGTGTAATAATAAAACTCCTACTGCAGCCTACTAGCTTCTCAAAAATAGTATCTCATACAGTATGAACAGAGAACAAATTCTCATAGCACTGTGAGTGCCAATTGAAATTCTCATGGCAATGGATGGAGGTGCATTATGGAAACATGTCTGACTCACAAAATGTGCCAGCTAGTAGTGGACAATAATATATGATCTCTTGTAAATGTTATCTGTTTGCCTTCTGCATAAGCCTTTACTGTACCCACACAGTCTTTTGTTCATAACAATTTAAAGATCCCAAACTGAAAACCAAGCTATGCTCAGAGTATTAAATTTTATGTATTCTAGGCAATAACATATATATGTTATGTTTCTGAGATACCAATTTACTGCTTGACATCAAATAAAGTTTTAGATACACATTCTGAAAAGGTGGTGGCCTAAGATATAGTTTTAAAGGTTTAAGGGGATTCAGCTGCTGCATGCGCAACAATTCTTAGTTTGCATGCAGCATCATAGCAACTGTTCAGAAAGGTAAAGTGACAGTAAGTCTGTCTCTTCATATCCTTGTCCCTCAGTGTTCAGTCATGTTTTGAGATGGAATAAAAGTCTGTTCTCTAGAGTTACTCATGGTTACCTCCATAGACAGTTGTCTTCCTCCACCGAATAAATACTAAAATTGCTAGCAGGACAACAACAGGGATAACTAGAAGGGTTGTAATAAGAACAAAGGAAACTCCAGTGCTGGCCTGTTGGACCAAATGTTGTTTTTCCTGCTTCTTTAGAGAGTCTGTTGGTTCTGCGTTGTTTTTCAATCTGGCTTCTACAATTGCTTCTGATTCTTTAAAAAGAAGACAATTTCAGCATGTAATCCATATGTATCAGGCAAGCAAGAACAAGGCGTTAAAGAATGGAACAAGCTCAAATAGCTGAAGTGTTGAGCCACAAGGAAACAAAAGACATTTATGGAGACATTTTTAGCTCTTGCTGATGTTATCCAAAACATAAGGCCTGATGAGAGCCTGAGTGATCTCACTCACTAGTGAAGATGCCCTCTCCTTTTCTCAAATGGGGAAAGGAGAGGTGTCAGGGAGAGTTCTGTCTTAAAAAGTATCTATCATTTAAAATATAAGAAAATCCCCAAAATAACTACTTTTGCAAAATGCCATGTGATATAATATCAATAAACTATCTCCTCTTGATACCACAAGAAATATAGAAATGCAGTATCTGATGCATTATCGTAAACACAAGGGAAAGAATTTAAAGTACTTCTAAATAAACTCATGACAAAGGGTTACATTTTCAGAACTGATATATCCCATGAAGGAATTTTGGCTCTGTAAGTCTGGAGAGCTTTTGAAAACTGCATCTGATCATTACTTACTAATTTGTTGCTTCTCCATCTAAAGGAGAAAGCCAGTTTCACTAAAATCCTTGATGCCATTTTGTGTGTGTACAAAGGAACACACTTTGTGTTGTCTAGCTACGTATTTTAAAATCTGACTTAGCTACATGTCTTAAGAAGCAGCTGAATCAGAAACACACTCTGAATCAACTTATTCCTTATCAGACTTAAAATTACGTTCTATTCTGAAAGAACAGCAACTACTTCAGTTTACACTTAGCACTAATGATAACAATGATATAATTGTTATGACTAATACAATGATAACATGCTGTCTGTCCAAGTGGTTATAGTCAAGAGTAAATTCCTCCACCATTTTGCCCATCTCTGTCCTTAACAGCAGTGCAAGCAATAGTAACAGTCTGTTACCAGGAGGCTGTGACAATGCAGGCAACTGTTGTCCACTTCTTAAGCAGAGGATGACTCAAAGTCCAGTAGCTATCTGTTTTTCAAATGAAGCTGAAATATGTTAACTTCAGTCTACATACACTAAGCAGTTTTACAAGTTGTTACTTCAAAAGCAGCTTCTTTTTACTCTGTAATATTAGAACTGTCATCTACCATGCTATCTTCTTATAGAAAGCAAAATGCATGAATATATATGTCAAGTTTTGTTGTGCTGTGAATGCTGTAATGTCAACACTTCCCTTTTGAGTGCTTCAGGAAGGGTGATGTATCAACAGAGACAAAACGGATAAAAATTTTGGCAATAAGGACTTCACTGTTTTGCAATGTCAGCCTCCTTTATTCCACATGCTTGCAAGTGGATGGCGGGATCTTTTGGTATTCTCCTCTGCGTATACATGACTCAGGCAAACCACACAAGCTTTGAATTCAATCAAAGAAAAAACAGTTAAGAACATTTGAACGTTCTATAAAGTCCTGTGCACAGCATGGTACTGTTTTTCTGAAAGGAAAATTGTTTCAACATAAAAGACTTACGTAATAGAATACAAGTAGTTAAAATTACTTTTCATCTTCCTGAATTGCTATTTTACAACTTTCAGTCTCTGTATATATTTTTTCACCTCCTTATATTAAGTTTTCCTATGTTTCAATTTTCTTTTTGTTTCCTTTTTTTCTGGTGTGTATTAGAAGGGCTGTGGTTAGTTGGTCGACACAGGTTCTCCTCCCCCTCTACTCTGCCCTCGTGAGACTGCATCTAGAATATTGTGTCCAGTTCTGGGCCTCTCAGTTCAAGAAGGACAGGGAGCTGCTTAAGAGAGTTCAGTGCAGGGCCACAAAGATGATGGAGTAGAGCATCTCCCTTAGGATGAAAGGCTAAGGGAGCTGGGGCTCTTTAGCTTGGAGGAGACTGAGGGTTGATCTCATTAATATTAGGCAATGGGTACAAGCTGGAACATAAGAGATTCTAAAGAAATACAAGAAAAATGTCTTCACCGTGAGGATGACAGGGCACTGGAACAGGCTGCCCAGGTGGGTTGTTAAGTCTCCTTCTCTGGGGATATTAAAAACCCACCTGGACAAGTTCCTGTGTGACCTACTCTAGGTGGTCCTGCTCTGGCAGAGGGGTTGGACTAGATGATCTTTTGAGGTCCCTTCCAACCCTTAAGATTCTATGATTCTATAACTTTCATATAGATAAATTTGAAAAAAAAAAAAAAGAGCAGTAAACCTAGAGAAACAAATTTAAATAGAAAAAAATCTATTTTGTGCCATATGGTCTGACCTGCAAGGCTGTGTACTGAAAGAGTCTGCATAAAGATAAACCAAGTAACCCTTTTTTGGTGGTTGAGGATTGTGGAGCAGGAGGAAGTTGCTGAGGATATACCTGTGATATAACTATCACAGTTACATTTCAGAGCTATTTCTGCATCTAAGGGAGCTGACACAGATAGCAATCCAGACCACATCAGATGGTGGTATGGAATTAATCCACTAGTTAAAAATTACCTTGATGTCTGTGAAGCACTTATCATCACCAAAAATCAAACGTTTAGATTGGCTGTAAAATAGCGTCTACTACATAACATTGTTACAAACTGCTTTCTAGTGCTTTCCTATGCCAGTTCATTTTATCTGCATGAAATGGTGGTGAAAAATAGAACAGCCAAAGCAGCTAGTATTTTTCCCTCCAACTTGGCAGAAGAAGTCCTAATCTATATGAAAATACTGGTTCCTTCATTTCCATTATGAATCAGACTAACCTTTTATTTCCTGTACCTCAATACCAGCCTTTTTAACTGACCGATGTTCCATTTCTGTAAAACAAAATTGTTCTTCAGGACAACTGACATTTCAGAAAGACGCTCGGTGACATTTTCCTGCTAGCTTTCTCAAACGTACAGTGCAATCCTACAGTAAACAATCTCATCAGCATCTGAACTTCACCAAAGAAAGTCAATAGCTCATAAGGTCATGGAGAAAACTATTCAGCTTGATTCATGAAAAGTGTTTGCAATAGTTAACTCTTACGGTACAGAGATAGTTCATGGGTACATGTAATGGTTCAGAGAGTCCCACAAAACTGAAACTGTTCATTACAATCAAAATCACGATGGACTAAAGACTATCTGAATCCAGGCTCCTTAGCTACTGTAGTTTTATAGTACAGTAAAAGCTTAAAAGAAAATTATGTACAAGGACTTTCCTTATCTAATCTGTTAAATGATGAATAATTAATTTTTAAAAAAATTCTCATGTTCCTTTGAATAAAAGCCTAGAAATATGCTTGTTCAGGTTACTACTTGCAGAAAGAGCCATACTCAGTCAGAATTAAAATCTATCTGGTCCAGTTTCCTGTTGTTAAGAACAGCTGATACCAGATTCCTCAAAAGAAAATCCTTGAACTGTAAACAGACAGATATGGAACAACTACTTTAGTCAGAAGTTCCTTCATAACAACAGATTCCTACTGGTTGACTAACACCCTAGAGCCTGAGGCTTTACCTCTGTCATACATCTTTTACTCAATATAACATAACAATGGATTGCATTTTTATTCCTGTAAAATATCTAAACTCTCTCTGAATCCAACTAAATTGATGTCTGACTAACCAGCTCCTGCTCCTTGAAATCAGACTGCATACCTTGGGGGGGGTTACTAGATTAAAGCTGGGAAGTGTTTCCACTTCACAGAAGTAGGACTTTGAATTATACCAGATTAATTTTCTAATGAAAAATATCCTCAATTAAATGAATATAAATTTCAAGTTGACTTTTTTCCTCTTTTGATTTTTACCTTGGCCTCTGTCAGTTTCCTATGTGATAACCTCAAATGAAGCAGTTGACTTCTCAGTAGATGATATATACAAATTATTAAAATGCCAGAGTCATGCTTTTGTTTAAGCAGATACTGACATGATAAGGGATAGATCTACCATGAGGCAAATGCATTTTGATTCCTCCTGCAACAAATGAACTCATGTGCTCAGGACTCTGGCAGTTGAAGAGTGCATGACGAAGAATGGTCTTTTAATGGAAACTGAGCAGTAGCACAAAACTTCTGCAGGCAGAGCTTGCAGTGCATTTAAATCTCTGTAATTAAACCACCAGGTTCTTGGCCAGTGATACCAGATAAATAGAACTTATCTGAAGACATAAAATGTGAAGTTACGACATTAAGAACAAACAGAACATACTTCCTGTGGATGCAAACTTCCACACTGCTCTGGCATGAACATCTCCAACAAACACTGTTTTATCTTCTGAAGCAACGATATCATGTGGCATCTCAAAGCCCTGTGAAGACAAGCAGTCACCGATTACCCTTAAGTGCCAAAGCATTCATGAGGCCTCCTTAACCCTGAACTTGACACTAGTCACTATCAGTCCTTAGACTGGAAAGAACAGTATGTGCTGCTGTGATGGCCTAATATGAGAGAAGAGACAGGAATTCCACTTCTTTTCTATGCTTGCTTTCTCTGGGGATAACAACATGGAGATTACTTGATGTACTCAAGCTAGACAATTCTTATAATATTTATACCAGTATTCTTGCATATGCCTATTTTTCTTCAGAGTTTGTATACAACACAACTGTTTGCTATACTAAGAAAAAAAAAGAAACCTCTAATATAATTTAGAACTGAACTGAAAATAACAATCTATATGTGTTAGCCATTCTTCAGGACCATCTGTGGAAAACTTTTTAAATGTTCAGTATCGTATGAATGACATTTAGCCTTAAAGTCCACACTAATCTTCTGAAAATAAGGGATGTAACCATACAGTTGAACATTATTTCTGCTTAGCAATATACTCTATTTTCTAACAAATTACTAGCATCTAAATATATAAAGTTTTCAAGTTGTTCATTCTTCCCTTGAATTAGCTTTTAAAATCTGAGAGATATTAAGTAGGCTTATCCTGACTGAAGGTATTTTCATAGCAATCATCATGAGGGTAGTGTCATTGTCAAATGTAGAAACTTAAGACCCAAAATTCCAATGTCCTTATTAAGTTAACATTATAAAGAAATCTGGTTTAATATCTTACATTACAAAACACCTTATTTCCCATAACAGTTTTATGGAAGTTGGAGAAATATGATGTTACCAACATCCTCATAGATATCATTATATGCAGCAGACACTCTACCTTTCTAACTGGAATGAAAGTATCAATTATTTCTCCAGTAGAGAAGTTCATCACAAATCCTTGCACTGGTTCTGCCTCCCCAGGATAAGGCATTCCGTTAACTGCAAAGAGGAGACCACCTGCAACAACATTAGATTTGCTTTAACAGCCCACACATAGCAAACTACAGTGAAGATGAATTGTAATAGTATAGATGAAAAAAGGCTGTCCAAGAGAAAGAGAGAGACAGACAGAAAGGTACAACGCTAAATTACAACAGGAGAGTTAAGGTAGGTATAAGAGGTGAAGGTTTGGCATGTAAGAGATGCACACTTTGTCCAAATAAGAACAAAAGGTCCATACTATTTCATAGATTGGTTTAATGTAAGAA
Source organism: Colius striatus (assembly GCF_028858725.1). Classification (NCBI taxonomy): domain Eukaryota; kingdom Metazoa; phylum Chordata; class Aves; order Coliiformes; family Coliidae; genus Colius; species Colius striatus. The sequence goes on from NC_084790.1 coordinate 32,120,948, forward strand.
GAATGTTAAAGCATTAAATAATCTGAAGCATGCTTTGCTAAGAATGCTTGATCTTACAATGGAAAGTTCTTAAAAGGCATCAAAAGTAGAAAGTCACCAAGCAAAACTGTGGGACCACAAGAAGAAAAGGTGTGAAAGCGGGACTTGTTTTCCTCATTTTTTTCTGTGGAGTATGTTGGGGAGATTCTGACACTCATTGGTTTTTTTTCATAGCAAAGAGGTCAGAGGAGTCAGCTCAACTGGAAGAAGATACACAAAAGCTGTTAGACTAGTTGGATGTTAATAATTCAACAGGTTTGGATGGCACTTAAGTCCTCATGACAAGTTGAGTAACCTGGCACTGCAAAAAGCCATTCCTCCAGACTGCCAAAGTAATGTCCATTTATAAGATCGGCTCAAAAGAGTGCTGAGAACTTACGTATCAACTAGTCTGTCTTCCATCAGCAGTAAGATGGCAGAATCCACAATGAAGAATAAGACATGGAAATGCATTGGTATGGCTTCTCTAAAGGGAAATTATGCCTCACCTCTGAATCGGGAGGAAAAGTGCACTGGTAAAGGAGATTCTGGTGACATACTTGGATTTTCAGAAAAATTTTACAAGGTTGTGCATCAGAGGTTATTAAAGAATATGATTTGTCACGGGGCTGAATGAAATATCCATTAATGAACCAGAAACAAAGACCACAGCTTAAGGATAGAGTTTATAATTTTTTCAGGATAGAGATGCCTGAATAGTGTTTGCATGCAGAAACTGGAGCCAGAAACAATTTAATTCAATAGCCTTCATCAATGACCTGAAAAAAGGGTTAAGAGTGATATCTTCCAGTCTGAGGAAGGTATTGAGTTCTGTGGAGTAGACAAAAGCCTGATGATATTGAGAAAGTCCAGAAAGACTTTGTAAGAGCGAGTTGTCAAACAGATGACAGAAGAGTTTTAGCAGAGACAAATGTAGAGTGATGTTTCTGTGAGAAAATAATCTAGAGTATGTCTACATAATGTTTAACTTGGAACAAGCAGCTACAATTCAGGAGAGATATCTCTCAGCCATCACTCAAAGGTCTCTGAAATCTTTGTCTCTGTGTACAGTGACAGCCAAAATTTGTCCAGAATATTGGGCATCATCAGTAAGAGAGGAATAAAGAGGACACTTCTACCACTATCCAAAAATAGCATTCCCACATCTTGAATAGTGAGTCCTATTTTACTCTCTACATCTCAACAAGGTCCTAATAAAGCTCAAGATGCTAGAAGAGATGCAGTCAAGTGACTGAAGCAATTAAATGGCTTATGGGGAGAGACTAAGGTGGCTGTGAGTTTTTTGGTTTGGTGAGCAGAAGGCTATGGGTGAGTTTGGAATTGTTATTCACAAAATACTGGAAATAAGAAGCACTCTATGAATCTAGGTCACTTTTAAAACTGAAAGAAAAAGTGGGTACTGACCTTCTGGAACCTGTAACTGCAAGAGGTCAAGGAGGCAGACAGTACAAGCCATCTCAAAATGAAAACTCACAGGCAACAAGTCTACAAAAACATACTATGAATAAGAGGTCAGGAGCTACCTCCTAGCACCCTTAAATAAAGCGCTTGTGGATGCATGGGGAGTAGGAGAGGAATGGATCACAAAGTGCAGCCAGGCTTATACCTTCTCCTTAGAGTGTGTCTCTTGCTGCCACTGTTGGAGACAGTGCTATAGTACATCCAGTATATCATTTCTTACATTCTTAGCAGGTGCAAAAGAGGCAACCATGACATTATATTTAATATCAGCTACAGAGTCAGGAGCCTGATGTGTCAAAATTCCTCCTCCAGTTCTTAACATTTACATTCAATGCATTGGTATTAAAAAATTGGCATTAATAAATGGACATTTCCATTTTAATACACTGATATTACAAATCTAACCCAAAAACGTAATACAGTAAGTGTTACATTATCTCTGCTTTGAAAGAGAATAAATATTTGGCCTATGATAACATGATAGCACTCTTCATGAAATAACACTGTACTGTGACATATTGGCATAAAGCAACTACTTGAAATACAAAGAACAGGAAAAAAATTACCTGGAACATATGAAACTGCAAACAACTCTCTTCCAAACGATTTGTGCTTGATGTCTCTTACAAACTCCGTGTTGTCTAACCTGAAGCACTGAATTCGACTGTTTTCCCTGTCTGCAACACACAGCTGACTGAAGTCAGGTATCAGGACTAAGCTGTGAGGGATATGAAACTGTCCAGGTCTAGCTCTGCCCAAAGAAGTCTCTGTAATACAAAATACCCAGCTTACACTGAAACAGTTTTGCTTAGAAATAGCAATTATGTCACATAACACAATATAACACTGGGAAAATAATAGAGTCAGCTTGCTTAATTCTCCTATAACTTTTACTTGTTTAGATAGGTAGAGTGTGCTAGCCTGCTGCGTTTTCTTTGTAAACCCCAAATGTATGAATTCGCTGTTTCCCTGTAATATTTGGCATAGTTTCATACCTAACACATAAATCTGAGTCAGGCAGAAACATAATTATCCATAAAACTTGATCATTGGATAAATCTGGCAAATATGGTAAAGTATTATATTATTTGTTCAAATGTTTCAGAAAAAAACCCCTGGTTTTGTGGAAGTCAGAACATTTTCTTGACTGCACATGCTAGCACTTGTACTGAAAGCATGCTAACGATCTCTCGTTTTCTATTTTTAGTGAATACATAACTACTACAAGTAGCTATATGAATAGAAGAGAGAAAATTAGAGTGACAAAGCTGAAATTCTAGGGCCTTGAAGGTATTTCAGTAATAGAAACTTATAAATAAAAATAATAGTAACATGAGCAATCTCACGGTTCATGATGAGTAAGTGATAACAGCAGTATAGGTAAAGTACCAAGAGCTCTGACCTGTACCTTCTCCCCACTGCGTCAGGTACACTCCATTTGGAGAGAACCGAATGACTCGACTGTTACAGTAGCCATCAGAGACATAAATGCTACCAGTGACTGGATCCACGGCCACATCAGTTGGTTGACAGAAATGATTTTTGTCACTGCCTGGTTGCAAAGCCACTCCTAAGATCAGTAATGGTTCTTTCTCATCTGCTCGCAGTTTGAAAACCTTTTTTTTTTTTTATTCAATGGGAAAAAAAAAAAAAGAGGAGTTCCGTTATGGAAGGTGAAAGATAACAGAGATGACTGCTGTGGAATATCTATTACTATATTACTATGTATAATATAAATTGATGTAACAAGCATTATCTTAATATGTTAACCATGATATCTGTAACCAGTTTTTCCACAGTGCTGATACCAGGAGATTTCTGTCTAAAATATAAATTTTCTGTGATTACAGCAAATGCATTAGTTTCACATGCTGGATTTAAGTACATAGGAGCATTGATAAGAAAAGACATAGCACAAAGACACATTCTTTTTAAAATGGACTATTGTTTTAAAACAGATACTTTGATTTTTTAGTACTATGGCCACATAGCATTTTATTCAATATAACTATTCCATGAAGGCCACAGGGGACAATTTCTGTAGGCATATTCTTAATGTTTATCTTACCAAGCCTGGATAAATAACGTCTATCAAATCTCTAGGAAAACAAAACCAAGTTTTGGCAAAATATTAAGGTCCTGTGTACAGTGGTGAAAAACATACCTGATGGAGAGCTACATCAGTGACCCAGTAGTTACTCTTCTTATCTACACTCAAACCATGTGGTAAATAAAACCTGAAAGTTAAATCAAGTTAAAAACATATTTCAGGAAGAATGATGTAGACATGAAGACTTCACATTTTATCTACAAATCAACAAACTGAAGATTTCACTTTTTATCTACAAATTAACAAATGCTGCTGTATGGACCTGCAGTGTGTAATGATAAAGATAGCTTCACAGAACAGAATTTTCTTGACAAGAAATGTCGCAGCTCTGAACTTCAGCTGATCTCTGGTATCTCAGGCTAATATTTGGTGTCTTTATGGACAATATAAAATATGAGGTCTGCATTTCTGTTAATCTGATTGGTAGATTAAATTGTATCTATTACTGGAGAGTGGAAGTAAATATGACAAACAAATGTTATTAGTTGTTGATTTGGTAATTATTATTTACTTATTTATTTATTTATTTAAACAATCTCAGAGGCTATGATCACACAATGTAACATAAAACAGACATGAAAATGAGTTTGGGGACATTTTGGAGTAAAATATACAGAAATGTTAGTTCTATAAATAAAAGTAAAAATAACTTACAGACTTTTGCCCATGGAATGAAGCAGTTTTGCATTACTTGGATTCAGTACAAGAATTGTGTTTTGTGCAATTGGTCCAAGTCCTCTTTGCTGATAAACAAAGTTGCTGTCAAAAGAACTACACAAAAATAGTGGAACAGAAAGCCAGCATTAGAAGTTTCTGGTGATTAATAACACAGGTTCAACTTAAAGCTGAGTTTTGTAGTTTAAATTCAGTGTGGAGTTACTGGCTTATTTTTGTTGTTGTTTTTTAAGTAAGTCATATTGCATTACTGTGTGATTTTAAGAGCTACAGTGTTGGATGCCTGCCATTTCCTACTGAGCTTATTACTTCCAAATTAAAGGCGCACCAAATCAACACAGCAACAATACAGATAGTAAAAAATACACTTCTACTTTTTCACCCTCTCTTTGCTGTGACAAATCAAGAAATGGAAAATAAAAACAATGTAGCCTAAGTAAACATATAGTTAATCACCAGAGCATAATTGCCAGTAAAAACAGGTACACTTTGTACTAAGGCTGTTTATATCTGTTTATGTGTTTTCTTTTTTCATTTGTCAGACAAAATTCAGTGTTTTGCTAGAGCTTACTACTGCAAGATTCAGGTCTTAGGGTTCTTAACTTCTAAGAGAATGCTTGCAGGATATGATGTGCCCTTCTCCTATCCCCATAACTTGGCACTTAATTTTCAGGATACATGGATTATATTAGTAAACAACATTTAAGTATATAACTTTTTCAGACATTAAGAACCAAGACTAACCTTCCAGAAGGCATAAAATTATCATACGTGTAACAAAGAATAAAAAATATAGTGGTCTGTACACCTACAGAGAACCTGGCTATTACTCCAACCTGTTGAAAGATATGTTCAGCATGTAGTGAAGGCAAAAAGTGTGTAAAATATTTTGAACAAAATTTTAAGTCTAAAGGTATCATGAAATAGTACTTGACTATGAATTTAAGATATAGTCTCTCTCCTTGTAATTTTAAATCCATGTTAATCCTTAGAGAAATTCAGCTCTGACTGATGCAAGTTGATAAACAAGAATATACTTTGTAGTCGCAGAAAAGGCTAAGAATGAAGCCAAAACTTTATATTGAACAGTCCTAGCAGCTTCAGCTCTCCATAACATAAAATATTTATATGTCTAGAATTTTCAACGTGGAAAAGCAATACTGGCTTCATATATAACCAGAAAAATCTCTGACAGGATGTGTTTAAGTTTCTGCATAGGCTACAACAGAAAAATACAGTTTAAAGATTGCCATTATGTACGGTAACTACCTATGACTACTTAATTTCCAATGAAAATCAGTCCTTTTCACTATGAATGATTAACACAACATGCTAGTTACTAAAACTCTACTGAGCCCTCATAAACACTCTTGCCATGATGCTATAGGGAGATACTGGGTAAATGGTACTGGCACACAACGGTCTACTGATGTGTACCTGCTTAATTGATCATGGTTCTGCAGGTGTTCTGCAGTGTTGGAGAACCAATACTGGATAGACTGAACTAGTATCACTGTTATTATTAAACAGCACAGCTAATCACAGAAGAGAGTTCTGGTGACAGCAGGTATTGTATACCAAAACCCAAGGAACACAAGACTGCATCTCTAGTGAACTTTAACTGCATCTCTAGGAAACTTTAAAAAAAAAAGGCTTTCCTTACTATGATTTTAGGTTTTAGTCATAGTGCTGTCCATATTTGCCTGCAAATAACTACTCAGCTTTTCTGGGAACTGAGTGCTTTCAGTATGAATAGAAGACTGTATGCTATTTCACATACAGTGAGCCTACTGAGCTTTTAAAATAGTCTACAGGAGTGCACCTTCTTGCCAAATTTCCTTTTCTAGGACAAAGACTGACACTCTACAGTCACTCTTTCCATCCTACCATTTGAGACCAATTTCCCAGCTAGTCAATGTTCCTTTGTTTCAACTGATGAGGACACACAGGATGCTAACTATTGCTAACTTAAAAGAAGGAAGACCAAAATAAGCGAACACTTTACTATTATAGGTAATACTGCTCTGCATCATGGTTTTCTAATAGGTTCTGCAGTTTGGTATCAAAGCATAACTAAAATATGCAGCATCTGTCACTACTTCTAATTTCAAACTCCAATGTAATTCCACAGCTATTTTTCTACTTTTCAGCTGGCCACTTCAAACTAATAAGAACAATTTATTGCTAAATATAATGTCCTTCTAGCAGGCTACATACTAAATTTAGACAGTCTACCTGATCTCATAAACCCTGAAGGCACAACCCTGGGCTCTATCAATACCCATGACAACTTCTTATCCCTCCACCCCAACAGTCATTAATCCCTTTCAAATATTCATTTTTCACGCCTTTTAATTGAAAAATGAGAACACATATACTCCTCCCTTTTCAGCACAACCCATTAAAGGGTCCCCAGACTATTTCATATGCCCATGGCGTACCCAAAAGATAAAAAGGGAAGGCTGACTGACTGAGCATATGCCTGTGTGTGTCTTCTCTATGCCACAAGATATGGAATAACAGCTTAAACACACGTGTTTTCCAAATGCATTGTTTTACAGTCACAATACAGAAGTTTTAGGCTATCTGATGTAAGGGTTCCTAACAACACTACTTTTCCTATATATTGGTTAATTATAAAACGAAAAAAAATCCCCAAAACTTGTGAACAAAACCCCTCTGAAATGAATCAGCTATGATTTTATTTGCAAGGCCAGGCAGCTTCACTGTTTTCCAACTTTAATCCTCATACACTGTCAAATATGGTAAGCTCTGACATCAGACTGATCTACAGATTAATGCTACTAATAATAAATATAAGATAAAACATGTTTTTTTAAGTCTGATAATCACAGGCTAAATAGAAATATTCAGAATATGACCAATAGCTCTGTCAAGGACAGGTCTGAGTGAAGTGACTCTGTTGTATTACCAAGCACAGCTGGTATGTATGTGGTCTCCAGATGACAGCTCCAATCTTCTTCTGCACCCAAGACCATAAGAAAGCTGAAGTTCAATCTGTCACTTGACTTGTTGATTCACTGTGCTCACTTGGTATTTTAATTTTTGTTTTGTTTAAAATGTGTAGAGTCTCCAAATACTGTCTGGTCTCAAACTTCAATTTTGTGCTCAGTGTTGTGGACACATCTCCATTGTCAAACACTCAAAAATACACAATTCAGAAATAAGAAATGAATACAAGTGGCAGCCTATTTTAATTTTTTTTCTTTTCAGTTATTTGTTTGATGACACAAAGAACAGCACTTACATTCATGCGTAGGCGGATTAAAAAACCCAAATCAATATCAGCTTTTACTTGAAGTTTGAGTGATACATGCGTTACACTTTCAAATGTTATATTCTATATTTATATACGCTTGAGCTGGAGAGATCACTGATACAATAGACAAGACATAAATTATTGCCTTATCTGTTGTATTATGTTATTCAGCTAAAACCGAAAAGAACTTTCCTTCATAAAACAGTATTCTAAGCAAAAATTGTTATTATAAGGTTGGGAAAGCTGCCCCTTCTCATTTTCAGAAACAATGCTAATTTCAAATGAATCCATTGGGTGAAAAACCCCCTACTGTTTAGCCTTGTAGTAATACACATGGAGAACAGACTCTTGAAAGAAGGTAAAAGAAGCACATGTAGAAGGATACTACATAATGTTCTGTTACAGGCTAATATTATTTCCTCCCAGTGTTCTGTTAGAATTTAATGGAACTTTTTCCAAAGTGTCCATCTAAATACTTAGACATTCTGTTGTAAAGCTCCAAGACATAGGGACATTATACTTTATTTGGCACATGCTACACTTAAAATAACATATCTTTGAGTATATTATTTTAAAAACACTACAAAACTGGCCATTATAAAGTTTGGACTTTTTTTTGTTCATTTACTAGATCCAGTAAATTTTATCAAATTAGTAGAACAAAGCCTGTTTTGAGAAGGTGGACATAAACTCAAAAATGAATGAAGATACACTGGAACTAGCTTTGCATTTCTTAATGCCAGGTGCTAATAGTAGTATACCATACTAAACCATCATTCTTCTGATCTAATTATTACTGCTAAAAAACATGGAGAAGATAACTAATCTCAGTGAATATTACAGTAACATGATTGTACAGTTTAAGGATCTAATGTCCTATGTTCTTTTTCTCTAGAGGTATATTCTTATTGTCTAAAGACTTAGCAACCCCACCATCCTGAACTGTCAGTCACCACCTCCATTCTAAGTCTTCCAAAGGTACTTTCAGACAAAGAAATGAATGTTAAATGGAAAAGGATCTGCAATCTGTCTTGAGAAGACATGCAAACAGCACACACTAATTTGGCTTTCTAAAATGCCAATCATTAGAGTATTGACTTACTTGGCATCCCAAACATGATCACCTCTGTGGAAGATAACTAAGTTATTTTCAGGGTCCAGAGCCAACCCAGAAACTTGGCCTAATTTGAGGTCTAATCCAGGCCATTCCACAGCCTCTTCCATGTGGAAATCTGAGCAAAGAAACAAAAGACATTCATGTAGCATATTTTCAAAAAAAACAAGGTTAACTTGCATTTGGTACAGATTGTTGGGAATGGACATCTTTTTACATGCAGTATTTCCATTAATGCATTGCAATTAAATTCCAAAGCACAGTTTTACTACAGTAAAGCATGCAAAAGCACTGGCATCCTGATATGCATTGGATGACAGAAACTGTAGAACTGTTTTTGACTTCATTCTTTTCTCCATCGTATAAGGTTACAGTTACAGATTACAGAAATATACATCTGCTATCCAGATTGACCTATTGATGTTGTATTTAAAATAAGCATAAGAGACTATGACTGACTAAACCAACTATGTATCAGAAGAGGTTGACTCATGACACTTTTTCTAAAAAAGTCTTAACACTAAGGAAAAAAAAATCAGGGAAGGAAAATCAGCAATGAGAAGCAAAATTGTCAGTAATTCTGTGAAGTTTGCATATGACTTTGCTTACAATTCATATATGCATTAGTTCTGGATGGTGTTCATATCCTAATCCAAATATTATAAGCATGAACAGGAAATAGATAAGAATAGGAAGTAGATGTCTAAATCTGATGAAAAAGATGAAGAAGTGTAGAATACCTTTCATTGCTTATGCTGTACTACACTGTTTTTAATAGTGAGTACTGGGTAGTTTCTGAATAACACAAACCTGACTTTCACACCAAATCAACAGCAAAGGATTTAGCAAACCAACCACTACAAAAAAAGTTGGATACTTCGTTTGTTTGTCTTAAATCATAAAACTCTTCAATTGAGGGAGATAAATTTAGTTTTCACTTAAAGATTAAAATAAAAAAATACAGAAAAGTATGTACTTCAATATCTGTCTTATTTAAAAACAGACTTACTCTGATTAAGGGTATGAACGCTCCAAATATGAAAAAGCAGTAGAGTGAAGAGGCTGATCTGTGTTGCTATGACAGTAGTATTAAGAGATAATTGATCAATATTCCCTCCTGTCCTCCCAAAAATGTAATGTCAAGACAAATACCACTAATTCTGATAAAAGAAAAAAATCCAATCCAATTCTAAAATGCCTCCTACATGTTAGGAAATTGATCACTCCTTGCTTTCCAAAACTAATTTGTTCAGCATAATTCAGGTACTTCTAACATGCAGACTCTGTGTGTAGGTATGTATGAAACTGGAGTGATTAGAAAACAATTTCTGTGGAGTTATTTGAAACTGGGGGTGTTTCACTAGCATTTAACATGGTTGACAGCATCATGATGTACTTCTGCAACTTTCAGTTCACCCAAAGTTTGTGTATTTTGCTGTGATCCTAAACACCCACCATTGGTGTAACCATCTGGGAAGGTAAAACACATGTCCCCATTCACAAAGTGCCAGGGCATCAGTGCTTTGAAACAGGGCAGATCACAGACCTTAACACACAGCACCCATGTAGTTTGAGAGGGCTCAGCTGGAAGCTAATGAAAGGAAAAGTGAAACAGTGTCTTCAGGTCACTGTGCAAGCCAGCTGTCCTGAGAAGTGCACCTCCTCCCCACAATCTGCTTCCACTTCACTTGGAAGAGATATAGTCTGAGGAGTACCAATAAAGATGGGGTACAAGGAAAATCCTTCTTGACAATCTACATGGGAAAAGATAGAACCAGTGCTGAAAACCTCCCACAGACTAGGAGACATTTTGCCTTTGTAATTTCAGATACCATAGCTAGAGCAGGTGACAAAGAAACTCTTTAGGCTAATAGAAACATAAGGCATTCAGCAATTGCGGCAAATCCAAGGCACTAATCAGAAACTTCTAAAATAGTGAACTACTCTGCACTAATTTTAGCTGAACAAAAGTTCCAAGCTCAAAGAAAAGCTGTTGAGAGGGGGGAAAAAAAAAAAAAGAAAAAGATACTTCTTTACAGTTCAGCTGGTGACAGCTGGTGCAGTACTAGGTAAATTCATGGACCGCTGAATGATTTTGAAAGGAATAAAAGGATGGAAATTCAGCATCTGCTTCTTCACTTGCTCATCCTCTATCAGCCTAAGTTAACTTGCAGAAAAATTCTGTATATTTAATGTTACAATGCCTCTTGGTCTCTGAGTCTTTTCCAAAAAGCTAGAAAAATAAACAGGCAATACATAACAAGACTAAATTTTCGCCTCTGTAAAATTCTGTCTCTTAAAAGATGTGTACTATAAAGTACAAAACGTTTATGCCTTAATCTAAAGGACTAAACTATTTCTGATTGTTCAAAACGAACATACAGCAAAAAACAGTCTAATCAACTTCAGTCTCTATACAACCGTTACAGTTTCTCACACTTTCCTAAAATTGGTTTACTATTGTTATATTTTCTTTTCTTTTTGCAAGTTATATGAAGGCAACTAGCTTTTTACAAAAACTTAGTAAATGTGGACCACAAAACTAAGTGGTACACATGAAACCAAATAAAATATTTTTTCCCCTTCAAAATAATTTAGAATTACTTAAAAAAAATACAGATAATCACCAGTTTTAAGTACCAGATCTTCTACCTTGTAATTTAAAGTAATTCCTTTCATCAGTAAAACTGCAAAGAGTTACACAGATTTAGGAAATGCAAATCAGCCTCTAATTTCTCTATGAGTGAAAGATAAAAGCTTTATTTCTTGGAAATAACTGCAATTCACTGACCAGAAATCCCTTGAAGCTTCTGCTAGTTTTTAACTTTATAAATTTTAGTCATGTTGCATTTACTCCCTGCCATCAGAGCAGTCATTTAAGTCTTGACAAATATAAGAAAGCACTTCACAAGGGAGTTTTAAAAATTGAAAAATGACACTGTTTGCCTTAATTAGGAGGTGTAATTGTACTAGTTGCAGTGAAGCTGAACAATCTGGCTGAGCAGTGACCAGTCTTGGGGTAATAAGGTAACAAAAATGCAGGAAGAACAGTAGTATAAAATGATAATTATTCTAATAGCCTTACTTGTTTATAATAATATTTCCAAGACTAAAAATATTAATTCCAGTAATTTTTAAGAAGTTAAATGAAATAAATTTAACAGAATTAAATTCAGTATAGTCAAGAATTTTATGAAGGGTGTAAATTTTATTAAATCAAGACAACTTTATATTCCACTTCTTCCTCTGAAGAGGAGAATTCTGTCACATGTTCTTTTACCACATAAATGCTTCACAAAACAGAAACTAAACATGTGCTTGAAGATTTTATTGCTGCAGAAGTTCTTTTGCCAAAAGATGGCGCTGACAGCTTCTGCCGTTCGGAGTATTTGCAGTTGGCACCACAAACAGAAAAAATAATCGGTGTTAATTAGGATCATTTTAATTTTCACTTTTGTTATAACTCAAAATTGCATAATTTGAAAGTCTATTTATTCATGAGCCCTCTACCAACAAATTCCCCCCCAAAAAATACATAGCTACTAAACTGCCAAGCAAATGCTTTCTTTAGTTAGGATTCTTGCCATATAGTGTGACAACGCAGACATTTATTCAGTTCACTGACACTCTCTTGCCTCTGTAATTTCAACTAGGAAATTTCTTTTTTCTCCCCCTACACAACACAAACTATTAGCCTGAACTGATGAAACTGATTTTTCAGGAATGCTACACGCATTACTCTTCCAAGCATCTAATTCCAGTGTTGCTTATGATTTTCTCTTATGTCAGGCACATGGTAACATTCCACTTGGTTTTCGTCCCTATACCAAAAACATGACAGGCTCTCATTTAATGAACTAGTGTAGCATAAGATCGGAAAGTCCTCATCTTTAGTTTTCTGTTAGATACAAACCCAGAGTTTTGCCAATTTGAATACTAGAATGAAACCTCATACAAGCGGAGACAACATATGTTGGCATTTTGAACTGACATAAAAATCAAATGGATGATAAATGATGTATATTTATGTACAACAGTACTTGGAAATATCAATCTGGCTGGTTGCAACATAAAAGCAAGCATGTGCAGCTACAGCTTATGCAAACAGATGACCTTCATGCATACATACCAGTTTCTTTTATGAGATACGTGTTACATGCTGCATTATCTGGCTTTCCACATTAGCAAGTAAGATGAAGCACAAACAATATCACAGAGACGAAAATTTAAGTATAGCAAACACAATACTTTCATGGTTTCTGCTATCATAAAAAACCTGAAGGGAATGAATTATAATCCTAGTATAATAAAATAGCCTGCCCAAGAATATTTGGATAGCCAAGCCCAATTTGAAATAAATATACAGAAAATCTTACTTCTCAAGAATTTTTCATTATTAATTATCAATCCTTCTGACTGAGAGAAAAAACCCATCTGCCAGAATTACAGCAATAGATTTTACAAAATCTTGTATCTGATAAACCAAGGTAATCAGAAAACTCATAAAATGCATTGATTATCCCAGTGATCATTTTATCATGGCTACTTGTATTAAGAAAATTCTTCACTTCCCATGACTACTATAACCAGTGTTTGCCTTGTTTTAGCATAATTGATACAGAATCATTGAGTAAAAGTCTTGAGAGTAGAAAAAAATACCCCAAAAAGTACTGGTATTGTGCCATTGGCATACATTCTTCTTTCCCACATAGGGAGGGAAAGACTACAGTGAAACTCCTCTAAAACAGAGAACACTTCCATAATTAGGAAAACTTTCATGTAAAATACTTCCAAGCATCAACTGTTATTCCCTTCAGATTTTGCTAATGTGGATCACAGCTCTTATACTACATTTCATTGTGTAAAATTAACCCCTAACCCACCTCCTGTATGTTCTTTTTCCCAGCTTCCCTCACCATGTTTAGGCTGTTGTAAAGACAAATGTCTGTTCTCTGATGGCCTCAAGGTAGACTCTAGTCTGTGAAATTTGTGAATTCTGTCTCTGACAAGAATAGTACTGTCCCTTTCATCACGATTTATGATCTCTCTGGTAAGATCCTTCTTTTGGACTACATTATTAATCTCAGCTACAAGATCTGATTCTGCCTTTTCTGTAGGACTATGCTCATGCACAGGCACAACATCTTCCCTTTCTCCTAGCAGCTTGGAAAGGAGTGAATAGAAATCACCTGTACAGAAAAGAGAAAAAAATAAGAGGAAAGGAGGGAAAAAACAATTACAACAAGTCACACAGTTTCAGATAGCTTCAGGAAAGTATAATGTAACAAAGATATTCACACAGTCACTGTCAGAAGTAGTATAAGAGAACCATTTCAGCCTCAGTAACTGAATGAGCCAAGTCTCTGGTATGAAAAGAGAACATGAAATCTTTATCAACTTCAATTTACATATAAATGTCCACTTTTACCTGACACTCTTGCATCAAAAAGTCATCACCTATGCACAGATGTTCTTGGGAACAAGAAAAAGAAGAAGCAGCAAAAGAAAAGCATGTAAATTTCAGTAAAAGAATATTTGTGATGGAATTATCTGGATTTGCCAGGATACTGTGGACTTATTCTATTTTTATAAAACAAAGAAGTAACAATTTATAGTTTTATCCTTTTTTGCACTTAAAAGGCAGTCACGATGCATTTCAAAATATATTTCTTTGAAAGCTGTCATCACATAAGAACTTTAGGCTGTAAACATCCTAAGTTTTACATTTTGAAACAGAAAGAAGACACCCCAGTAAAAGAGAGCAATCCATTAAATTTTCATTTATTAATTTGATCTGGGTCCTGTCCCTCCTCTTCCTTCAAATAGTAACACCCCTTAGTCACAATGTCATCACGTAATGCAGGGAATAGTATTTTCTCAAACTAATTGCTAACAATGCAGTTATCACTACAGCTTCCTCAGGCATGAACAAGCATTTCAGTGCATTCCAGAACAGTGCATTCCAGGTCAAAGCAAACAATCAGAAATTAGGTGTGCAAATTCCAGAACCACAGCTTTCTTCACAAAACATTAAAACCACCTGAACAAGTTTTGATGAAGTCAATGTTCGATTCCTTTTTTTTCATGATTAAATTAAATGATAACATGATGACAACTATAACCCTCTCCTGGGATTCTCTGCTAACCTGCAGGTATCCAACTTATTAGAATTTACTAACCAAATATCTTGGCTGTCTGAAACTACTATCAGCTCTGTTAAACATAAAACTGGACCATTTATGGCAAGAGACACCCAATATGCTTTAAGATTTAATGCAAGTAGGTACACTTTCTTCATTTTAAGTACAAATCATTCATAATTAAAAATTTATATTATTTTATGAAAGGCTATATAAGACATCTTTTAGAAAAGCAAAACTATAAATAATGACTTTTCAACAAAATAATCTCATCCAGAATGAGAACCAGCACCTGTAGCCTGTGACAGAGAAAATTAAGTCTTTTGGAAATGACCCTAAGAGGAACTGTCATGTTTATAACCAGTCCTAGTTCAATGATTTTGAGCAGGATTTCATTCTTTGCCTTTGAAAATTGAATACCCCAGATGAAACCTTCTGTTAGAAAATAATTTACTGAAGCAACAGAGCCAATTTCAATAAAACAATCAAAGCTAATTACATGAGAGAATATTGTTAAGCTATATATCAAATATAGCTTAACAAAAATATAATTGTGAAGTCAGAATGCTTCATAATCCTAATACTGCCATTCAACTAGTCCAGCTACTGATGGAGAGCAGACCTAAATATCCAAAAAGTACGATATAACAAAGTTTTCAATACAAACTATATTTATTCTGAGAAACGTTTATCATATTAATCTGGACCTTTTTAAAGCCACTCGAGTCATCTTGGCACAGTTAACTCATTCCTTCTTCTGTATCAACAGTCTGATTAATTTACTTTACAATTAATTTACTTTACAATCAACTTTTTCCCTGGACTAGTAGGATTAAGTCCACAGAAGGGCCTCAAAGATGACTAGAGGGCTGGAGCACTTTTCCTGTTAAGACAGGCTCTCTGAGAGAGCTGGAATTGTTCAGCTTGGATAAGAGACCATACAGGAGCCTTTCAATACCTAAAGGAGTCTACAAGAAAGGTTGAGACAGACATTTTACAGGGGGTAATAGCTTTAAACTGAAAGACAAGAAATTTAGATTAGATGTTAGGAAGAAGTTCTCTTCTATCAGGGTGGTGAGGAACTGGAACAGGTTGCCCAGACAGACTGTGGAAGCCCCCTCTCTGGAAGTGTTCAAGGTCAAGTTAGATGGGATTTTGAGTAAGCTGTTCTCAGAGGAAGGTGCTCCTGCTCATGGCAGAAGTTTGGAATTAGATGACCTTTAAGGTCCCTTCCAATCCAAACCATTCTATGATTCTACCTCTTGGCTCACAAAATGAACAACGTGCTACAGTCTGTATGAAGATTTCAGACCCCCTAACTCACAACCCATATCCTCATTCTATTTGCGTGAATAAGTTTCCCCGCCTCCTGCTTCAGCCAAAGACAGAGTATTTTATCTCTGTTGTGCAACGGCTACCACAGAATAATTAACTTATCCTCTAAAATAGATTTTGGTTGTTGATTTTAAAGAAACGAGTTCTTCAGTTTACCTGAAGCTTCTATTACTACAAAATAAACTGCCAAGAGACAGGACTACGTGGAAGACAAGTGGAAAACAGAGCAGAAGAATCCAATTTAAAAAGAGCAAAAGCCTTTTTAGAACAATTTTTAGAACAAGGTCTCAGTGGTCTTTACAGAAGCTATTAATCAGGGACTCAATACCAAGTAGTTCTGGCTTTCTCCTAGCACTGAGCCTATGATCATTAAGATACAGTGAGGAACTTTCAAACAGTGGAGTATAGAGTAAGGTAAGTTTGAATATGTCACTATCAGTAGCTACAGATGACATATTTTCCAAGTTGAGCTTGTCCTATTAGTCCTTTCATTAAGCTGTGGTGTTGTAAACACAATATAGAACACTTAGCAACTCTGCCTCAGAGAGTGAAAGTGGTCTGAAATGTATCTGCTCTGAAACTGTGATCTTAAGTAGATGTGATGGAGAAAATGAATACAAAATCTCTACCTACCTATCTGCCCCACCTCTCTGAAGGCTTTACACAAAAACAAGGTTGAAGTCTTCTGTCAATTTATTCACATCTTGACACAACTGAGCGTATTTACAAAGCAGAAACAATGTGTGCAGATGTCAAAAGGAAGAACAGAAGTTACCCGATTACTAACTGTATGAAACTGTTCCCTAAACTCCACACATAGAATGGAGGTCTCATATTATTTAGGACCTTTTTTTTTAGCTTTGTTTGTGATTCCCTGACAGACTCCAACACATTTGTAAACAGCACATTTTTAAGAAGTAGCTCAGTATTCACTACATATAACCAACAAAGAGCAGACTCACATTATTTCTGATTACCAGTTGCTCTCTGTAAAGTAATATCCAGCAAATACTAAAGCACACTCTTGTGCTTTAAGCTGCCTTGTACGAGCTGGAACACTTGAAAGAGATTGTTTGCCTGAAAATATGCAGTGGAAAGGAACACTAGCAAGATGTACCATGTTAATTGTTTGGTCTTGTTTGAGATGAGACAGCTTGGCCTTTAGAATACCTGGGTGTGACTGGAAGAAGACATGGGTGAATGAACAAGTTGCTCTTGTTGAAATAATTGAGTCTAGCAGTAAAATCTCAGAGAAACTGACAGATTAGGTTAGTTTCAGAGAGGATATTTAAATGCATTTCATGAACACATTCCTCTGTGGAACACAGTAAAATATGATTGGCTAAAGTATACACCTAAAGTATATTCTGTTATGGAGTGACAGCTGTTAAGACCAACATTGTCAGAATGAAATGATGCACAAGCATATTTCAATACGTTTAAACTCGATTACTATAGTGGTCCTACACTAGCAAAATTCTTTTACACAGAACAGTGTTTTGGAAATCTGTCACACAAATAAAACCACAACGTTGACAGCTTTGATTACAAACTGTGTACTAAACTTCTCAATAAAAGACCAGAGCAGCTTAAGATCAATCAAAGAATTTAGTACTTTGACCACCAAAGTCTGAGGGGAATCCCAGTGGTGCTGAACTACCCCGTCTGTAAATAACTCTCTTTTTTATTCAGCATGAGAGCACAATTTCCCCAAAACGCGGCCAGCAGCCGCTGTCCATGGTCCCTACGCACACTGTGTTGCTGGATGCACCCGCTTCCTGCCTGGAGAAAGTATCCAGCCGAGATGCTCGGGATCAAGCCATTAGACAGACAAGGAGATCAGCGACAGTAAGCCTGACCAGAGAGGCTGAATGTGTAGCTGTGCCCTAAGGGATATGCACGTACAGCACAGCCAAAATTATATGTTTCAAAAAAGAGGAGCTGTACTTCTCAAAACATTTCCAAGCAACTTACAAAGCTAAATACGGAAGAAAAGGTTAAAAAATTTAAATAACTGGCTTTCTTCTATACCTGCAGGTCCCTAACAATGGCTTTTAGTACTACTGCAATGTCAATGTACTTTCTTTGATTTTAATGAATTCTTTATTAATTTGACTGTCAAACTCTTTTGATGTACAAAAGTTTTGAGAGTCCAGACAAAGTTTATAAAATAGCCAGGTCAAAGGAGTTTGTAACTGGAAAAGAGAGTATTAAAGGTAAGAGGAAGTAAGAAAGATGAAAAGCTCTTCACTGAGAATTTAGTTACAGATATGTGTTCTTCATCAACAAATCAAGCATCAAGAAGAGTGTGGCCAGCAGGTCAAAGGAGGTTCTGCCCTGGCCTGTACTCTGCCCTGGTGAGGCCTCATCTGGAGTCCTGTGTCCAGTTCTGGGCTCCTCAACTCAAGAGGGACAGAGAAGTGCTGGAGAGACTCCAGTGCAGGGCCACTAAGATGATCAGGGGCCTAGAACATCTTTCATATGAGGAAAGGCTGTGGGAACTGGGGCTGTTTAGACTGGAGAAGAGGAGATTGAGGGGAGATTTTATTAACATCTATGAATATCTAAAGGGTGGGTATCAGGAGGTTGGGACATCCCTTTTTTCTATCTGGATATGGTCCTAGGCAAATGGTTGTAGCTTTTCCTGCTTGAGCAGAGGTGGGTGGACCAGATGACCTCCAGAGATTGCTTCCAACCTCAACCATTCTGAGATTCTGTGAAACACTCACTGGGGACATCCCTTTTTTCTATAGTAGCTAGTAACAGGACAAGGGGTAACAGGATGAAGCTGGAACACAAAAAGTTCCACTTAAATATAAGAAAAAAGTATTTCACTGTGAGGGTGACAGAGCAGTGGCACAGGCTGCCCAGAGGGGTTGTGGAGTCTCCTTCCTTGGAGGTCTTCAAGTCCCACCTGGACATGTTCCTATGCGATCTGATCTAGGTGAAACTGCTTCTGCAGAGGGGTTGGACTAGATGATCTCTAAAGGTCCCTTCCAACCCCTACCATTCTATGATTCTATGATATCAGGATCTCAGATTCAAAAACCTGATCTTTCTTTTCCTTCCTGACCAATAATAAGGTCCTGAAAATCAGCAATCATTTTGCTATAATAAAATACATCTATCAGCTCGTGCTAGCAATAAACACAGTGGGTTTAGTACACCGGACTTTGCTGTGCTTAGTTGGATATATTACACACATTTGTAATTAGGGCACACAGTATGCCAGTTCTACCTCAAATTTCATGCAGTACATAGCTGTAAATACATTTCTCTTCACAAGATAACATATATGAGATTATGCTTACTAAAGAGTAGCTCTGCTGTCTTCAATTTATTTCTTTTAAGCATTACCATATTTTCATTAAAAAAATACATGAACATTATAAAAAAAGAAAACATTTTGCCAATTAGAACAATAATAAATCACTTTTGTTGTGTTTTGTACTTGTGCTATGACTTCACCATTTCTTGGAAATTATCCTAACTAATACAATGTCTACTTTCCATTTCTTCAGATATGCTAATGATATTATAAGCATTTTTTGGAGCCTGTACATTGTAGAAAATATCAGAGAAAGTTCCTTTATAATTTAAGAACTGAAGAACATAAACCAGGTGTCAAAGAGTCAACATGGTTAAAATGGCTAAGATGCATATTCCTTTACTAAGTTGAAGGTGCTTTTTTAAAGATTATAAATAACCTTATACCAAGAAAATCAAAGGCTCATCTCTCATTTATAACTTTGAACAGGATCTTCTGGTGCTGAAACAACAGGCAAATCCTCTTCAATTTTTAATCTTCCTCATTATAATGCAAATATTGCTCTTAACACCTTTCAGTATAATTTTCTTCCAAGGTTTAATTAAGTCACTTTTTCCTTAATTTTGAACTTTATTTAAGGGGTCCCACATAATGTCTCTCAAACATGTATCTCAAGCCTGAAAAATCTAAAGATTTTCTCATATATTTGGCCTTAATCTAAAAATGTCTCTAACAATTCATTCTAGGCATTCCACACCAGTATTTGGAAGTGAATTTGTCTCCTTCTACAAGTCTTATCCTTTCTCCATCAATCTAAGAAATTTTAACCACCTACCAAATGGAACTCTTTTTTCTTACAACCTCACACAAACTAGCAAAGGTAAATTATGCAAATTTATTTTAGAAAGGAATGTAACTTAAGGCTACATATACTGGCATATAAACAAGTCAAGTCCTGTTGTTTGACTCTGCTGCCATAAGTTTGCCATGTAATACTGTAACACAAATACACTACTTAATCCTCTGAAAATAAACCCCAAGGATCTGCCTGTATGCTGTCATCTTTTCCTCTTCCTTTCAATATATATCCCACAAGGAATTATAGGCCTCCCCCTTTTTATTTTTTAAGAAGGAAACAAAAGTGGAATGATGCAGAAAAAGGAGGATCTATACTTCTTTCACTTGAATCAATTACAAATTTGTATTCCAGCTACAAAAAGCCTTGCTCAATACGCTTTCACTGTAACTAGCTTTTCATGCACAAGTAAACAGCAAAATATGTAACAGTGAACAAACATTTAAGTTTCCCAACTCACAGATTCAGCTACAATCTGGCAAATATTTTATCAGTGTAACAAACATATTGTGCAAAAGTATTTATCTCTGTGTATGTGTGCATGCACACACCTGTAAATACAGCATACAACACCTGAAAATAATTAAAAGATGAGTTAGGAATCCAACAGGTAATAAACAGAAGAATTATGTGTAACTTTAATACAAACCTCATTTTGCATGGATTATGATGTTAATTTTTCTTACAAAGAAACTATGTCTTACAATCAGTGAATCATTAGTGTATATTTAACCTCATTCAGATAATCCTCCTTACACAAAGTTATTTTTTCACCATAGCCTGTCCTATGAAATTAAGGTCCATAATTACTGCTACTTCACTAGGGACTGCAGATAGAACTGTCATTAATTCATTTGGGGCATCCACCTAGAATCATCTCAAAATGTGACTTTACAGGATATATATCATTATATTTCACATCTTCTGGTCAAACCATATTTATAATAATTTTCAGTAGGAGCTATGTATATGCAAGACTTAGTTTGTTTTTTGGTCTACCCTCAAAGATTAGGAAAATAGATCAGGAAATCAGACTTTACTAAGATACCAAGTTTTAGGTAGCTCCTAGAACAGTTCAGCAGCTCTGATAAGAGTCTAGAGAGCATCAAATTGCCTTAGACCATGAAGTCATATATTTCTCTTTACATTGTTTTTTATTTCATTTATCATATATTTTCTAATCTCTAAAATGAGATAGAAGTCCAGTGAAGTGGTTTTCTATGCAATCTATCTCACTACCAGGACAGAATTCTATGACTGCAGACTTCCAAGTCCAACGTCTGAATGCTGGACTAAATTATTTTAAATGTAGGGATTTCAGCTAAAACTCTCATCTGAGAAAAACAGATCTCACATGTGTCTGACTGAGACCTTAGAAAAGAGAGATCTGAAGTTCACTTATTGAACTTCACCATTTGAGTTCCTGGAATAACTTGTGCTCATTGTAATCATGAAATAATGGGGAACAAGGAAAAAAAACCCCAAACAAAACTCCCATATGGGCAGTAGAATCAATCAATACAGAGAGCAAAAGAATTCCAGCTTTGAGAATCAGTTCAGATTCCAGTAAAGGCAAAAATATGTGGGTTTTGGTGCTAACTTCTAAATTACGTAAGCCAGACACAAGTGAAAATATGCTTTTTTAAGTGTCACAGTAAACATTAATACCAGATATGAAAATCCCATCCCTTTTATTTCCTATATAAGTGCAGGTAATGTATACATGTGTACACACATGACCTTCTGAAACAAAATATCGAATCTATATGCTGCAAGTGAATTTTCAGTTCAAGCCAGCCTTTTTAAAAAAACATAAACAGAATTATATTGACTTTACCAGGAAAAAACATTTGCCCTTTCTGCTTCAAAGTAAAGTTTATGATTACAACTAATGCACACAAAATGAGGTATAAAATCATGAGCCACACATTAACAAATTAAATATTGCACATCTGATTAACCATCACATTTATATCGCTCCCTCCTTATTAAGAAACTACTCCTGCTACAGAATCTGTACAGTTTTTGGGTACAGCAGCAGCCGACTTTCTAAATAGTAAAAGCTGCTTCCCAGTTTGCATACCAAAAACCAACCTAAACTAAATCATATGATGTGACAGACTACAGACATGAAAGCCTTAAACAAAAAGAAACATATTTAGGACTTTTACCCCCAGGTAAAGAAGAGACATGTAGCAGCCACAGTGAATGCTATGAACAGATAATAGTTTTTTTCACTGCTGTATCTATTGAATACAAGTTAGTCAAATCTCTATTGATGATGAACAAAAAATAAACATAAATAGTATTTGTTTTAATAGGGACTTCGTCTTCAGTAGGAACAGGAAATTCTCCAATACGCACAAATGTCTAAATCAATTGCATTTTGTACAATAATTAACTTCCTAAGAAAAGTTTAGCTTCACCAAACATTGACATTGTTATTTCAGAAACAGTATGATGAGCTAGTTTCATTCAGTTCAGTTTAATTTCAACACTACAGGGATTTAACTTTACCTTCATGCTGAGTGATGGTTCACATTGTGATGATTACTAGTTATTTCAATATATTTACACTGTATATTAGTGTGCCTCTGATGAGTGAAGAGGGTGATATTGAAAATTTAACTCCTAGAGGTGCCTGAACTGCCTGTGCGTAGCAGGAAGTACATCTAAATCTCTGCCTAGGCAATTATGTGATATATCTGTTAGCATTACTGTATATGGAAAGTTAGAAGTAGTTGGGCTAAGGTCTGTATCGAGGCCTAGTGAGCAGTGTGGGATGTTGATGTAACCTAGCAGTCTAGGGAACTAGTGGGGCATGCTGAGCTTGTGCATTCTTGCTTAAACAAAGCAAAGAGATTAGTGAAGAATACTGAACACTGAATCTTGTTTTTCTCAAAGAAATCGTTATCTCGAATGTTTACCTGTTTGTTATCTATGGAAATTTCTTGTTGTGGATTCAGATAAGCATAGTCTCAAGTAACTACATGAAAGAGCACAACATAATCCTAATGTCCTAGAAAACTGGTAAACATCACGGGGACCTGATGAAGTAATCATTTGTGGAAAGTATATAAACTCTGTGAAATTTTCTGTTAGTGGGGGCTCTGACTTTGGACACTAGTCCTCAGGTCCCTAGGGCCCTCAATAAAGCACCGCATAAAACGACCTCGGTTGTTTTGTGTTTTCCTTCGGGAACGGGCAGCAGTTTTCTGGCGACCGCGGCAGGACTCCGAAGGTGGCTGGGGCGGTTCGCGTGCTGATTTACTCCACGCCGGCACCGAGAGTTTCTCGGGGAGTCATCGGTTCGTGCCCGACCCCCGTACCTGGCGGACGACTGCTATAAGGTAAGCCCATAGGTGCTTTATTTTCTGGTATGGGTGCCTGCTCATAAGACGAGGCGGCGATCCTCGCTGAGTTGGGCTAAGACGTCTTGGTGGATGCCTAGGCGCCGGCTGTAAGACGCGGCGAAAGCTGCGCAAGTCCGGCACTTGCCCCTCGCGGCGTCGAGAAGTGGCAAGTTGGTTTGGTACTGGTTATTGGTTTTGTGGTTTTTGTTTGTATCGTTACAGTGTTTGTGTTTGCTGTTATTTTGTCTGCTGTTATTTTGTTTCGTGAATACTTGAAATGATGCCGCTTAAAACTTTTAAGCCGTTAGTTCAGTCTAATAGTAAAATCCCAGGAAACACCCCATTAGGATGTTTGCTGGGAAGATGGAGGAGTGCTGGATTTTATCAGGATTTGAATAAGGGTAAACCGATAAACTATTGTAATCATTGGTGGCCTTTATATGAGTCAGAAGGGGGACCTGCGTGGCCCCTAAACGGTACGGTCGATCCGGGTATTATATCACCTTTGATGCAGTATTTACGGGACAATGAGAAATGGGATGAGATCCCGTATTTGGATTTGTTTTATTATTTAGGGCGAAAACTGGATTGGTAGAAGGAATGTGGTATTTTAGTTTTGGAAACAAAGGAATTAGGGTGTAGTGAATGTAAGAAGAGATCTATGTGTGTTAAGTGTTTAGCTGCCTCCTCTGGTCCAGAGGAAGATTTATCGTTATTAGTTGCTCATAGTGGACAGGGTCCCTCTGCTCCACCCTATGTTCCACCTCAGATGGAACAGGATAGTGAGGACGATGATAATGAAGAGGAAGAAGAGGATGAAGATGAGGACACCAGGAACTTGGATAAGATGTTAGAAGTTGCGTGGAAGGTTTATAATAGTAGGGGAAAAAGAATCAGCTAAGCGGCAACAAGCAGGTATACTGGCTGTAATTCAACAATCAGGAGGACAAAGGGGCCGAGGTCGTGGTAGAGGAGGCTCTGCCCAAGGAAGAGGTGGTTATGGTCAGGGAAGAGGGGGATTTCGAATGGGAAACCTTAATCAAGGAAAGTTAGGTTTTAATCAGTGTGCTTTTTGTCGACAGATAGGACATTGGAAAAATGAATGTCCTGTGAAAAATGGAATGGGAGGTGGCAATGGGTAGTTATCCTATGCCTCAGGCAGATGTCGCCTAAGCCCTGGTTTTGGGGAATTACCAAAATCAGAGCTGACTAGAGCAAGGGTTAAAGGTAAGGTTAGAAATAAATGGTAAAGAACAGGAATTCACAGTTGATACAGGAGCTACTTATTCAGTTCTCAACAAAAGACTGGGAACAATAAGTGATACCACCGTACAGGTGGTAGGGGCTATGGGTCAGCTGGAAGAAAGACCATTTTTGCAGCCTCTAAATTTGAAATTTGGGGGAAAGGAATTGGATCATCAATTTTTTTTATATGCCCAATTGTCCCAAGCCCCTGTTTGGAAGGGATTTATTGTCTTTGTTAAACGTGAAAATAATATTTGAAAATGGGAGAGTAAAATTGGAGATTCCAAATGAAGAAATTGGGAAAATTTTTGTAATAAAGGAAATAGAACCTATTCCCATTCCAGAAGAAATAGATCAGGCAGTTGTACCCTGGGTATGGGAAACAGGGACCCCAGGAAAGTCAAAAGCTGCCCAGCCTGTTGTTGTAGAACAGGAGAAAAAAAAAAAAGAAAGAAAAAAAAAAAAAAAGAAAAAAAAAAAGGAGCCCAGCCGGTTAGGGTTAGACAATATCCAATTAAGTTGGAGGCTAGGAAAGGAGTGGCTCCACTGATAACCCAATTTGTGATTCAAGGAATTTTACAGGAATGTGAATCTGAGTATAACACTCCTATTTTTCCTGTAAGTAAGCCTAATGGTAAATATAGGCTAGTGCAAGATTTAAGGGCCATAAATGAAATTGTAAAGGACATTCACCCAGTGGTTGCTAACCCTTATACTCTATTAACATCTGTGTCGGAAAGGTTTAAATGGTTTACAGTAATTGATTTGAAAGATGCCGCCTTCTGCATCCCGCTGGCATTACCAAGTAGGAAGTATTTTGCATTTGAATGGGAAGATCCAAATTCGGGAAGGAAGAAACAACTGACATGGACACGGCTTCCGCAGGGTTTCAAAAACAGCCCCACTATTTTTGGAAATCAATTAGCCAAAGAGTTGGAGGAATGGAAGACCGAACAGGTAAGAGAATCTCCATTCTCTTATGTGATTTTGCAGTATGTGGATGATATTCTGTTGGCAACTGAGGAAAAGGAAGTTTGCCTGAAGCTTACAATTGCCTTACTGAATATGCTGGGACAAGCAGGATATCGAGTATCTAAGGAAAAGGCCCAGCTCCTCAAAGAGAGTGTTCTTTATTTGGGATGTGAATTAATGCAAGGTCAGAGACGATTGGGCACAAACAGAATTGAGGCAATATGTGCCATACCCCTTCCAAGGAATCATCAGGAACTGAGATCATTTTTAGGAATGATTGGTTGGTGTAGACTGTGGATTCTAAATTTTGGATTGTTAGCCAAACCCTTGTATGAGGCTTTGAAGGAGCCCCAATTGGAATGGAGTCCACAAAGGAAAAGAGCCTTTCAGGAGCTAAAACAAGCTCTGAAAGAAGCACCTGCCTTAGGCTTGCCGGACTTAAATAAGGATTTTCAGCTTTATGTAAATGAAAGGCAGAATCTGGCTCTGGGAGTGTTGACCCAGAAAATAGGGTCATGGAAACGCCCAGTGGGATATTTTTCAAAACAACTGGACAATGTTAGTGCTGGTTGGCCGTCATGCTTGAGGGCAGTTACGGCCACAGTGATCCTCATACAGGAAGCCCGAAAACTGACTTTGGGAAGGATAATGGAGGTCTTTGTGCCCCATATGGTCTTGGCTGTCCTGGAACAAAAGGGGGGTCACTGGTTATCATCCAGCAGAATGTTACAATATCAAGCTATATTAAGAGAACAAGATGATGTGGAACTTAAGATAACTAACCATATCAACCCAGCAGAATTTCTTCACAGCAAACAGGAAGAAGGGGAGCTGGTTCATGATTGTGTAGAAACAATTGAACAGGTGTATGTGAGCCGAGCAGACCTAAAGGATAGACCGTTAGAAGATTCAGATTGGGATCTCTTTACCGATGGATCTAGCTTTGTGGAAAATGGAACCAGATCGGAAGTTCTCGCCCTGTTGGATGCGGTACATAAACCAGAAAAGGTAGCAGTAATGCACATCAGGGGACATCGTAAAGAAGAAGGAAAGATATATCGAGGGAATAAACTAGCAGACATCACTGCTAAAGAAGCTGCTCGACAGGTTTGGACTCAGATGGCTTTAATACCAACCAAGGTGAGCCTGTTTCTTGTTATATGATTCGGGGACCGAGCTATTCTGCCAATGATGAGAAATTGGCGACATATCTAAAGGCCCAGAAGAATGCAGCTGGATGGTATGTAACGACAATGGGACAAGTGGTGGTGCCCAAAAATGTTAAGAAGTCTATATTAGAGACTGAACACCATTGGGGAGCAGAGGTGTTGGTAAAATTTTTGAAAAAGGAAATAATTTCCAACCAAATGTTAACACTGGCGAAAAGGGTGAATGCCATGTGCCCAGTTTGTTTAAAGAATAATCCTATTGTAAGGAAACAGGTGCAGTTGGGAAAATTACAAATAGGACCAGAGCCTGGAGATTATTGGCAAGTCAACTTTTCAGAACTTCCAAGGGCTCAAGGGACTTAAATACCTGTTGGTGTATGTGTGCACCTTTTCGGGGTGGCCAGAAGCCTTCCCTTGTAGAACAAACCAAGCAAAGGAAGTGGTGAAGACTTTGTTGAAAGAAATAATACCTAGATTTGGAGTACCACTGGGATTATCATCAGATAGAGGCCCACATTTTGTGGCAGGGATAGTTCAGGAGGTGGCTAGGACGTTAGACATTACCTGGAATTTACACACTCCATGGAGACCCCAGTCTAGTGGTCAAGTAGAAAGGATGAACCAAACATTGAAAAATCAGATCAAAAAGATATGTCAGGAGGCCAAACTTCAGTGGCCCCAAGCTTTGCCATTAGTGTTTACTTAGGATTAGGATAAAACCTAGGGAAAGGATAGGAGTAAGTCCGTACGAAATACTGTACGGCAAGCCTTATCATGCCACCGTGTTAAAAGGAGACCCGCATGTATTGGGAGACCAGGTGATTTTTAACTATGTTACGTCACTCAATAGAGTTCTCAACGCCTTACAGGGTGCCCTTCAATGGAATCGGCCGCTCCCGCTGGAAAATCCAGTGCATGATATTCAACCGGGAGATCAGGTCTATGTGAAGAATTGGTTCACAGACTCACTGAGAGAGACATGGGACGGTCCCCATCAAGTGATCTTGACAACTTTCACAGCCATAAAGAACCTGTGGTTACTGTCATGGAAGGGATGGATGTCAATTTAACCTGTGACATTGCTGATGACCAAGGAGCTGGAGCAGTTTTCAAATGACAAGCTTTTTTGTTTTCTCCTTCTGAGGTAAATGCTTAGACTTAATACTGCTCACATCAAAATTTTTCTCTTTGACCTCTACCTCTAGTGCCTCTACCACCAAGATGTTTAACTATCTCCAGGACAACATAACAATTTAACAACTATTTCAGTTTTAGTGAATTGAAAGTGTTTACTTTAGTTACCTGACAAGAAGGAGAGGAAAATTAAGTTGTTACTGTTGCAGATACACACTTATTTTAGTTAACAACTTATCATCACAATAAGTACTCAAGCACTTGTTAAGCACTTGTTAATCACCTAGTAATAGTTCAATCAATTAGCTAAGCACTTGCAAATAACTCAAACATGTATTGATTAAGTAAGTATTCATTTGAATCACATAAGGATCAAACTGCAAGAGTTACATACCACACCTGATGGGGACCTGTTACCTTAGCTACAAGACCTTGGTGAATGTATTTGTTAGGTTACCTTGGCTGTTACCTTAGTTGTTACTAAAACAAAGGGACTGATATCTTTTTTTGACCAATCACCCTGAGTTTGGAAATTTTGTGTTTGTTGGGAACTAATCAGGGTGAAGGGCTAAATTGACAGATGGACATTTTATGCATGCTTGTGTTAGCAAAAGTGATTCTTTTGTTTGAGCTGTAAGCACTATGGAGGAGCTATCCCCCGTGTTTTCCCAGCACTGCATAATAGAGAAGTGCCTGCTTATCTGCATTCCTGTGTAGATAAGTTTTCATGATTGCGGTCAACAGTTTTGGCGACCCAGATGGGACCTTGTGAGTGAGACCTGACAGGATCGGATGCTGATCGAACTCCAGATGGCACCGAGGAATTCTCGGGGAAGGACCATCACCTGCGACCCTTACAGCTCTTTGCAACGTTCCCTGGAGTGGTAAGGCACTTCTAATTGGTTGGGGGTGGAACCTGGTGAACTAGCCTGTAAGTCGCGGTGTCGGAGATCCCGCTTGGTTTGGCCCAAGGAAAGCCCAAAGCAGCCTGCCAGTAAGATGGAGTGAAAGTTCCGCTTGGTTGGGCTAGAGGATCCTCATGTTGGTATTGGGAACCTAGGCATCACCTGTAAGGCGAATGCAAAAGCGATCGCAGGGTTGGCATTGGTATTACAGCTCGTAAGTCGGATGAAGTGAACGCAGGGCTGACATTGGTAATTGGCAATTGGTAATTGGTATAATTGGGCCCACATAAGTATATGGTAAAGGTACCTATTGATTTTGGTTTGTACATTGATTTGTACGTTGGTTTGTATAGTGCTTTGTGTATTTATGCGTATTACTGTATATTGTGTTGTGAGCTGTCTGTGTGTGAGTGATTGAGGCGAGAACAGTAGTGCTTCCTAAGGAGCCACCAAAATATTCAGGGGAGGATGAGAAATTGGCCAAGTTACTAAATGCAGAGAAAAATTCAGAAGGATGGTGGATGACAAGTACAGGTCAAGTAGTATTGCCTCCCTTAATCATGAGAGAGATTTTGCAAACAAAGCATAGGGAGTGTCATTGGGGTGCAAAAGCTATGACTCAGCTTCTGAAAAGAAGTATAATATCAATACAAATGTTGGAAATGGCCAAATCAGTAATGGCGAAATGTGAAATTTGTTTAAAGAACAATCCAATAGTACAAAAAAAGGGTACAGATGGGCAAAATAAAACTGAAGTAGAACCAGGAGATTATTGGCAAATTGATAGATGGACATTTTATGCATGTTTGTGTTGGCAAACGTGATTCTTTTGTTTGAGCTGTAGAAAAACCCTGAAAATGGCACAAATGGAGGAGCTATCCAGCCCCGCCTTCCCCTCCCCCCCCCCCCCAATTCCTGTGCAGATATTGCGGATCGGTCAACATTACAACATAACGAGTCAAGAAATAAACCATGAAAACTAAACACAGAATTATGGGGAAAAAAAAAATTGAAATACTATCTCCAGAGCAAATCAAAGGCTGAATTTGCTGAGCAACAGCTGAGCAGTAAGAGAACTAAGCAAAAGCCTGAGTTTTTGTTAATCCATGTTTCATAGATAAGCTTATCACATAGAGTATGTCACACCACACCATAAAAGGAAAAAATTATGTTATAACCTTTACCTCAGTAAAGGTATACATTTGCTTCAGTATAACTTAAGGCTCCTCCCTCTAAATTGTCAGAATTTTCCAGTTGTTAAGATCTTGGGTTGATACTGGCTAACTTACTAAAGTTATTTGAGAAGATGAAAGAATTAACAATGTAATTACAGAAAATCACTTTGCCCCACAAAACCAGACTACAGTTTGTATGTAATTTTTACAGGCACATTTTAGCAGACTATTTTCAGCTCCTGATTTCAGCCACTGATACAGCCCAATATATCTTACCAGGTGCTCATGTGCTTGTAAAACTAAAATCACTTTCTAAAGCTACTTAACTTTATCTCTTTGAAGATAAAAATACAAACAAATCTGACCCATTTTGTCCTTTTGCCTTCTTTGCTTTTACATGTGTAAATTTCGACTGAACTTAAGAGTTGTATCTACATGAAATTGAAGCTAGGCTCCTGTAAAGGATGTAAAAAAAATTATCTTAAACTAACAATTAAGAGCATGAAACAAAATTCTCTCATGGCATTTATTGTGTTTTGATATTTCGCATTTAGCTTAAAACTAATACCAAATGGACAAAATAATGCAGCATATTTCCATAGAAACATGTTCGATGAAGATGTACACTGAGTGATAAATGAGACTGAAAAGCAGAAATGTGGCTTTGAAATACATTTCAAAGAAAAAGGAAAAACATTTTAAAAACAGGACTTTGTTTCAAACATTTTGTTTCAAACATTAATGTGAAACATACAGATAACAAGATTCTCAATCAAATGCTCATGTACTTATTAATGCGAAGGTTAAGAATCTTGTCAGCATAAAGCTTGATATAAATTTGTAAACACTTATTCTGTTTTGAAATAGGCTTAAAAACAGAATACTATTTCTTTCTAAAAAAATCCATATTGAATTGAGTAAGACAAGTTGCAGATATAGAATTCTAAACACTGACTCTGCTAGTTAAAGAGATTTTCAGTCAAAATGATCTTACACTCTAGAAGCTGTTTTTTATGTGACTCTAACTTAATTATTTGAGTTAACTCTGTAAAATGGCAGAGTATGTAGAAAATTTAATGCCTTTAGGAGATGTTATCAAAAGCTCTAAACACTGGCCTAATCTTTCTTCTCATTAAAGGCAAAAATAAATTGCCTTTAAATTTTGTAGTCCTTGAACTTCAATATTGTTCAATGAAGACAGTACAGATGTGTAGCTTATGAGGTCTTCTCCTTAGTATCAAGAAAAATTTTGATACTAAACTAGCATTTATCTAATAGTATATGATGCACAGGAATGGTATAGTCTTACTTTAACATATCTGAAACATAAATAACAGCTTATATCTAGAAGCTTTATAACAGCCATAGATTTTTTCATGCATCTAAATACTGCACACATTTTTGCTTAAGTTGTTATGCATAAATGCACATATACACAAATGTAGTGAAAAATAATCCAGTACTGAACACTAGCTGCACTCAGCTTCCTGCATGTATAACTAATATTGAAGCACAAGAACATATTATTTCCTAATACATACATGCTAATACAAACTGAGAAATCCTCAAAGAGCTAATAACAGATGGCTACATATAGAATACAGAATAGTTACATACTATAGGACTACTTCTTTGTGCCCATTCTTTAGAATTGCACTTACAGATACATGAATTAGAATCTTCTCTAGCAAATTAAACCAAGAACAGGAAAATCTAATGAGATTAAAATGCATCGAGAAATTTTCCCTGTAGGGAAAAGCTAGAGATCAGAGGTAGATAATTAAAAAATTATTTCTTATGTAGCATCCAATCACAATAGCGAATTGCATACATTAAAGATAATCAGATTAAAAAAAAATCTATTAACTCATTAACAATCAGGATAGAATTTATTACTATTTGCCATTAGTGAGTCCTTTACTTGACATGGAAATAAATAAGTACATACCCTGATCCAAAATATTTTCCTCTTCTTTTCTGGCCTCCTGCAGTGAAGAATTTTTATCAGTTTCCTTGGTTTCTGAAAAATATATTTAGGATATGATATTTACCTCTGTGTGAGAATGGAACTCAGTATCTTCCTACTGGGGGAAAAAAAGCCCTTCTGAAATGAACATTTGGTTTCCCCTTCCCTTCCCTTCCCTTCCCTTTCCTTCCCTTCCCTTCCCTTCCCTTCCCTTCCCTTCCCTTCCCTTCCCTTCCCTTCCCTTCCCTTCCCTTCCCTTCCCTTCCCTTCCCTTCCCTTCCCTTCCCTTCCCTTCCCTTCCCTTCCCTTCCCTTCCCTTCCCTTCCCTTTCTCCTTTCTGTACATCTGTCTACCTATCTACCTATCATAGTACCAAACAGTGCAGCAGTAAAAGGAATAAATTTAAGATGTGTGTTTAGCCAGTCAGATTACTGCTGGATAATACCGCTGCTGCAATTTCTATGCCCATTAGTATTCAATACAAACAATATAATTCAATGTATTCAACGCAGACTAGTATATAAACACCCTTTCATAATAAGACAGTGTGATCCAAGAAATGTTATTATTCAACTTTGCAAGAAACTGAAGATTAAGCAAATATTAAAAAACTGTTAATATAAAGTAATGATATCTGATGTAGAAAATAAGTCAATCTTTTGGGTACACAGCTCATGTAGCTATAAAAAAATGCTGGAAATTGAAAGAAGACAATAGGGAAAAATGGATGAAAGACTATGTCAGTACATTTCCACCAAAACCAAGAACAGATGGTCCATAATTAGTGATCTGAATTTTATTCAGAATTGCATTTCTTTTTTATGAAAATTTAGCATATTGAAGCAACAAAGACAATCACATCAGTGAACAAAAAAATACATTAATTAAATGGATTACAAGTTCTTTTCACCTTCATGATGCCCATGTGTCATCTTTAGCATATCAGACTTGACTGGAATAGGAATATTTGCCTCCTGTGGTATATTTCTGAACATCTCAGGGTTTGCATTCTGTGTGCAGGTCATATATGAGACAGCATGCTTGGCTTCCATATAGTACATAATGTAAAAATTACACATTTCATCATTTGCTGTTCCCCTAGACAACACAAAAAAGATGCAGTAGTTGGGAAAAAAATAGTTGAATATATCTGTAACTCAATTAATTCAACTTGTTTAACAGAATATTAAAGGACTGCAATGAAATGTTTAGCAGTACCATACTAAAACATTTCATACCTACTCCCCAGGTATCTTAGAAATTCCAGAAAATTTGGATTTGATTCCACAGAAATTTGCATAAATTGCTCATCCTCCTTATGCCCTCAGAATACTTCTCATAGTCCTCAGTGTTCCATGCACGCGTTTTGATGAAATAGAACAAAACTACATCTCTCATTATGTCACCATTCATATAACTCTCTGTCAATCTGGGGCAAATGTAATTTAAAATCACTGCAAGCAATGTTTCACTTCATCAGCTCTATTTTATGACATTTTTTTTCCCTTATGAGCAAGTGCATGCATTTATTGACCAACCTCACTGGTTCTAATGCAGCAAAACTTAATTTCATTAAATATTAAGACATCATAAATATCTTTAAAGAGAAGATAGCACTGCCATTTTGGGAATAGCTTAATCACAAGCTTCTGTAAGGGAAACATGAATGCAAATGGAATGATTAAACACTACCAGAATTCAGTTCTTTGATAAATGTTGTGCATATATTGAGATAAGAGAAGGCTCTTCTGTACTACTACATAATCCTGTCTTCAATAGAAAAAACAGCTGGATCAAGAAAGATTTTTTTTTCTGAAAGATATTACTCTGTGAAGCAGACAATACAGGGCCTCTTTGCAGCTGTGATCGGCTTCTGTTTTTTCCCTCTGACATATAGAGGTTGATATCTTTTATTTACAGCTACAATTCTGACGATGGAATAAGCAAGGACTTACAAAGAAAGGTTCACAAAATAAAGAGGTTTACATTAGGATTTCTTCATTAGCTTTCACAGTAAACCAGTGAGCCTAGCCTCATAAAAAGATACGGGAGTGGCCTATTAGCTCTTTGCAAAAGACGTCAGCACTGACTTTTCCAGTAGCATCCTGCAGCACTCATTTATTCACCATAGCAACAATGATGACACCAGCCTGAGGAGACACAGGGGCAACATGGGAGAAGGGACCGTTTCAAAAGGAAAATTGGTATTTTTTCAAGCATTGAAAATTTAACATCCCTTGGAGACCATAAAAGTCAGATTCTGACTTAGCGAGCTCTGTGTAAGCTTTTAGAAAGCATTAACTTCACTTTCATTATCTGTCACTATAATTGCCTCAGCTTTAAAACACCAGTATAGAAGGGGATGTGGAACTCACACAAACTGTAGTTCACTTGACGCATGTTACTGTTGATAAACATTTCAAAGTTTTAGACAAGAAAAAAAAGAGATACTGTATCATTTTGGTAAATTCACAGAATATCCAGAATCCTTTCATTACATATTTGAACCCCTCAGAAACTCTGTTTTGTGAATTAATGAGTTTAATGAGTAGAAATGCTGATGCACAAGTGTGGTTTAATCCCAGGCAGCAAATAAGCACTATGCAATCACTCGGTCACTCACTCCCTGCCCAGTGGGATGGAGAATCATAAAAAAAAGTAAAACTCACTGCTCAAGATAAGAGCAGTTTAGTAACTAAAATGAAATAAAATAGAAGATAATAATAACAATAATAAGAAATTATTTCATAATAATGAAAAGGAATATAACAAAAATAATAATAAAAAAAGAAACTCCAAAACAAGGGATGTCCAATGTCATTGCTCACTACACACTGACTAATGCCCAAGCAGTGATCTGTCCCTCCCCACCAACACCCCTGAGTTTATATACTGGGCATGATATGCTATGGTATGGAAAAGCCCTTTGGCTAGTTGGAGTCAGCTGTCCTGGCCACGTACCCTTCCAGCTTCTTGTGTACCCCATGTATACTAACTGGCAGGGTGGGGTGAGAATCTGAAAAGGCCTTGATGCAGTCCAGCAATATATATACTATACTGTTCAGCAATAATCAAGACATCTCTGTGGTATCAACACTGTTTTCATCCCAAATCCAAACCACAACCGTGTTCTGGCTACTAGGGAGAAAATTATCCAGTTGAAACCAGGATAAGTTCAAAAGCAATAAATTTTTAAAAATCCCGTTAATCACGTTCACACCATTGCCACAGGTGTCTAGAACTGTCTCCAGATCTTGGTATATTAATATTACATAGTGAAGCATAATGAAACAGAGGATTTGTCATCAAAAAGCAAGATACTGAAAGATAAATAATACCAAATAAGAATGTGTTGCTACAGGCACATAAATCATCTCATAAATGGCACAATCCATGTTAAACATTTTGAAAGATCCAGGTTGTGTAATTTTCTGTCTGTTAAGAGTTTTAAACAATACATTACATTGCAACTGGAAAAACAAGGAACGACCATGGCCAATGACACTTTCCTGTACAAAGATAGGATCTTTACACTGAATGGACTCCAGTTCTTTGATATCCCTTGGACTCATAAGCTGTATACTTCTTCATACTATACCAACTGTAATGTCTACTCTGGTTAGCCGTTACAAAACTTCAATGGCTGTTTGCATTGAATACTTAATTAGCCTGCAGCAAAAGTTAGAAGAAATCTTGCTTTATAAATTAGGAATATTTGATGTTTTTCTTGTTTGACAAAGGATAATTCATAGAATCACCTGAGCTTCAGGAGAAATCCAGATAACTGAAATGGATAATTTGTGCAACCTTTGAAGAAATGACTCCTGCCTCACTTTTACACCATAGATATTAAGCCCGTGCTCGTGTAATTACCCTGAACTTGTATGTAGTCAAATATACAAACAAAATCAGGTGTCACTTCTGAACCTGTTCTACCAAACACTATGCATTTAAAAGTCATCCCTCAATATCTAATCTAATTTCTTATATTAGGATAGGAAGAAGAATGAAAAATGTTAGTGTGAACCATGGGGGTTGTGAGATGTTAAGATAATGGAAAGCAGTTAGTCTAGCTAAAGAAAAACATGATAAAAACCAAGACCAAATGTATAAAGAAACAAAAAGCACAGTAAAGAAGGTATAAAAACAAAACAAAACAAGAACATTTATTCTCCCATCCCAAGTGAGATACTAAGGACCAGACTTGGCCAAAAATGACACTTCATTCATATGAAAGGGACTAGTTGATGATCACAGAAAATACTGTACAGTTAATAAAGTTTAATTTTGCAAATATGTAATGTTTTAACTGCAGACAGCATATATTATGAAAGGTTAAGCTTTAACTGACCAGCTTTGGAAAGATGGACAAAGTGAACTCCATATATTATATGTATTATGTAAAATTAAGATCTTTTTTTCAGTTAGCTCAAATAAAAACAAAAACATGGGCAGAAAATTAAATACAGAGCTTGGCAGACTGAACATACAGACTTGATCTATCCACTATTCCAGGGGTCCTGGTGGACAGCAAGATGACCATGAGCCAGTAATGTTCCCTCACGGTCAAGAAGGCCAATGGCATCCTGGAGTGTATGAGAAGAGCTGTGGTTAGTAGGTCAAGAGAGTTTCTCCTCCTTCTCTATTCTGCCCTCATGAGACCACATCTAGAAAATTGTGTCCGGTTCTGGGCCTCTCAGTTCCAGAAGGACAGGGAGAGAGTTCAGTGTAGGGCGACAAAGATGATGAAGTGGAGTCTCTCTCTTGTGATGAAAGGCTGAGAGAGCTGGGACTCTTCAGCTTGGAGGAGACTGAGGGGTGACCTCATTAATATTTACAAATACATAAAGGCAGGTGTCAGGAGGATGGAGCCAGGCTGTTCTCAATAATGTCCAGTAACAGGACAAGGGGCAATGGGTATAAGCTGCAACAGAAGAGGTTCCAAAGAAACACAAGGAAGAATTTCTTCACTGTGAGGGTGATGGAGCACTGGAACGGGCTGCCCAGGTGGGTTGTGGAGTCTCCTTCTCTAGAGACATTCAAAACCCACCTGGACAACTTCCTGTATGACCTACCCTATGTGGTTCTGCTCTGGCAGGGGCGTTGAACTAGATGATCTTTTGAGGTCCTTTCCAACCCTTACGATTCTGTGATTTCACAGCTTTCCTTTCGCGTTTGTCCTTTTCATTTTTTCAGTGTTTATATTTGGAACTGAAAGACTTTTTAATATTCCTTTTGGACCAATGTCATTCCAACTGTTAGTAACACAGCTGAAACATCAGGACAACATTTTCCGAAGCATAAACAACTTTCATTTAATTTATTTTAGCTGTATATCCTTCGATATACCCAGCATAGTTGTGCATGAGTTCCTTTTCATCTGTTCATTTCATATTATTCTGATTTTTTTTTCCAACAATATATACTTCCATATTATCCATCAATTTTTGTGTAATAGTTTATTTCCTTAAAATGTTTAGGAACTGGTTCTCAAAATTCATATGCAGAAAGTACATAATAAAATTATATTATAAAAATGTAAAAATCTGTTTCTTTCTTTAATTTCTGTTAGTATTATTCATCCAATAAAAACACATTAGTATGTCAAGAGAGAAGACCAAAACTGTCTTAGGACTGTTTCTTAAATTTTAAAGATTATTCACCAAAAGGAACTACTTGGAGGAATGTCACAGAATCGTGACAGACATTATTAGAACTTGCAAACAATTAAAAGTTCTATTGTTAAACTAAGGCTCTGGATGTATTTTTCTTAGTGTTAGGATCTTTGTAAAAACCCCTTCTCAAACAACTCATTTTGCTTCAGCTGCTACTCATCAGTATTTTAACAACCCACACATAGGTGATAACTTCGTGTTGAATCATTAATCCTCCACTGAGGTGCAACCTTAGGGTGTTCAATGCACTAAAAAATTCATCCCTTGGGGTGTGCAGCACATACTTCTAGAATGGAGATATTTCTGCAGGGTATCTTCGTACCACTACATAAGCAATAAATCTCATTTTAAAGAACTGTAGGTAGTTAAGATAATATTAATAATGCATCTATTTTTATAGTTGTCCTTATCAGCTTGTAGAGATCTATGTGAAATCTTTGGCCGAATAGCATTAGTGACAAAGTTCAGATTTTCCTATTTATCATTATTCATCATTTATGCTTTTCACAAAGGCCTGCATATTTTTATACTGAAAAAAGGTAACTAGTACGTTATTCCAAATTTTCAAGGTTAGATTTTATGATGACTTAAAATTCATGAGAATTTTATGAACTTCCACACATTTTCTTTCTGAAATAATAAAAAGAATTTGTGAAGTATGTTTTTTTTAAAGGATCAATGTCATGGTTTAGCAAGGAACCTCTTTTGCTTGGTAACAGGGGGAGTGGGTTGCAGTGAAGACCAGGTAAAGAGTTCTCTCACTTTCCCGCAGCTCTTGGGTTCAGACCCACCTCCAGCCCGGCTGGGCCAATCTGGCGCTTCTGTGATCACTATTTAAGGATGGGAATTTGAAGTGCTTGGGAGGAAGTGTAAGAGCAGTACAAGGTTGAGGCGACCACGTGGACCCCATAGTTAGAGAAGGAGGAAAGAAGGAGGAGCACCAGACCAGACACTCCTCTGCAATCTGTGATGAGAACGCAGGCTGTGCCCCTGCAACCCATGCAGGGCAATGGCAAAACTGAGAGCCACCAGCAGGTCCGGGTGAGTATGTCTGCATGAGCGAGAGACTGTGTTAGGAGGTGGCCATGGTGCAGGTTGTGCTGGAGAGCCTGCAGGCCACAGAGCAGACCTACATGAGAGGCAGAGTGGAGCTGCAGGCATTGAGATGAACACATGTTGAAGCAGCCTGTGCAGAGCTGTCGGGTGTGTGAGGTAGGCTGTGGAGGAGCAGGGAGGTCTGGCATGGAGCCTGCCTGCCCTGAAGAGAGGCAAAAAGCAGAAATCACTGACTGAAACCCCAATCCCTGCCCCCCTGAGCCGTTCAGCTGGGGGGAGGAGATAAAGACACTGGGATCAGGGCTCTGAGGCTGGGAAGAGGGGAGGGGTGGGGAGAAGGTGGTCTTAAAGGGCTGGTTGTACTTTTCATCGTTCTACCACTCTGTTTTTTTGTTTTGGTTATGTTTTGGGGTTTTATAGTTATGTTTTAGTTGGTGTTGGATTAAATTATTTTCTGTTTTCTTCCCCAAGCCAAGTAGCCTGGTTTGTTTTGTCCTGCAACATAAGCAGCAATTAAGCCCTCCCTGCACTTTGGCAATTCTCAAGTCTTTGGAACTTGAGTCTAATCGTGGTCTTTTGTCCCTTGATGGGCCTAAACCATGACAGTCAATAGCTTAAAATTAATTTAAAAAATCATTTTTTAGAATTGATATTCTGAATTCATCTTTAGGTGCAGAACAGCCCAACATCTAAGTAAGGTACTTCACAGCACAACTTCACCTGTGAAATAGTCTGAACACTTCAGCACAGCTTCACTTGAAGAACATTCAGAACACTTCAGCAAAATAATTAATCACATAAGTAAAGGCAAGCAATATTGGGTAGAGTTAAACCTTTAGCAGACTAGACAACAAAACATACCATTCTGGCAGGATGTAACAGTGTATTAGAATTATTTTGGAAGAAGGCATGAAACAAATATCCTTCCACACGTAACCTATATCTTGGGAAAAAATGGTTAGAAAATAGAGCAAATAGAGGAAATTTACCCGATATGTGTTTCCGTAGTTCTGCCTTCACCACTGAATACACATCTAGCTGCCAGGATATCATCATAACTAACATCTACAGGATGTTCCACTGGATAGAATGCCTGAAAAAGAGTATAATTTACCATTACCAGTGAAAGTGCCTCATGTTACTTACATCAATATACACACAAACATGAGAATGACAGTGCTACACATCTGAAAGGTGATTTCAGAGTGACTTTTGCAGCGTAATGTAATCATGACCATACTTGGCAGTATTCAGTTCCAGTGGCACAACAATATGTACCAGTGGAAACACCATGATACAAATCCATAAGTATATGATTGCAAATTCAGCTTCTCCGTTTTAAATAAAGATA
Organism: Colius striatus; assembly: GCF_028858725.1. Lineage (NCBI taxonomy): Eukaryota > Metazoa > Chordata > Aves > Coliiformes > Coliidae > Colius > Colius striatus. Next base: position 32,161,227 of record NC_084790.1, read on the forward strand.
ATTAAAGTTTAGAATTAGAACTGAAACAACCAACCAACCTGTGGTAGCTGTGGACTCTGTCTACCAATCAATGTCCATTGGCCATTTCTCACTCTGTATCCACTCACTACTTTACCTGTAAAATACCAATATGTCCGTGAACATGAGACCTATCTCTAAAGAACCCACAGCAGTTCTATGATCAACAGTTTTGTTAAGTATTTGGCATTTCTATATTGCAATAAACCTCTTACCTAGTCTATGTGTATGAACTCTGTATGCAAAAAGGTGCATTGGAAACCTTTTGTAATGGCAAGCAATGTCTGCATCAACCACTGTTAAAATATGATGACAATAAACAAAGAAAAACACATTATTTATCAAACAGAAAAAAGTTACACTATAATACTTAATCCAGTGTAGTTTACAAAAGTATCCTTACACTGGCCAACTGATAACTGAAAAGACACAGGATAACATTTTACGTTTGTGCACTGTCTATCTCAAGACATCTGTAAAGGAAAACTAATAAAATACAGTACATTTGAAATACAGTCACTTGGAAATTACTTTCTGTGATCATGTACATACAAAATCGGGCTAAAACTCAGTAGTATTTTTTCCAGCACACACTACTACTATTTAATGAAGTAAAGTAATACATATGCTTATAGCTTATATTGAAGGACATTTAAAATAAATATAGCTACGGTAAATAGTCTACTCAGCAGAAAACTAAAAATTATATAATTCTAAACTGATACAATTTATACTGAAGGCTTACAGTGCTAGGTCCAGTCTTAAAGTTTTATGGCTAGATGCAGATTTTGTCAGAGAAATGCTCTACAGACAATGTCTGCAGGCTCATATGGAGTTTCAATTCAAATCGAAAAAGATTTCAAGCTTCTGAATTCACTGAACTGCTGGAGTCAGATGAGCATGTGACCACCTCACACTACTTAGATAACTAACTATAAATGAGACACATGGTGCTCTTGGGAAACTAATTTTAAAATCTGGTATAGCATAGGAAAACCTAAAGTTAATGTCCAAGTTCTTTAAAATAAAACATTTCATGCTAGCTTGAAAAAATTATATTAAGACTATCTAAGCTGAGTTTCAGATAAAATCCATTGAGTAGGATTCTAAATAGAAACTGTCTGGAAACTTTGTTTTATGATCTTTGTTCAGTATTTTGACCTTTTAACCAACTAGGAACAGAGAAGCACAATTGTTAAAGAGCAGCCTCTATTTGGTAGAAATTAATTTGTTAAAACTAACTCAGTAAATGATGACTAGGACGAATTTTTTTAGGGAAGGAGAGGGGACTAAGAAAATAGAGGTTTTTTGTAAACTATTAAGATGTAAATAAATCAAAGAAACACTCTTAAGAATCCTAGAAACTTCAGTTATTGCATAGATCATTGTTGCTTTGTACAACATTGTTCTATACAACACTGATCACCTGTTCCAGCATAGCCACTGGGATGTATGATACAAGAATTATTTTTTCACCATTTAATTAAGCAATTTTTTATTTCCTATTCAGCAAATATTGGCTAAATTTTCTAATTATATTATACAATAACTAAACTATATAATCACTTGGCGGAATTATGACTCACCTTTCTCACCTGGTGGAATTACAGTGTTTACAGACATCATAAGATACATTCCAGCAATCAAAGGTTGCCTGTAATTCAAAACCCAAGCTCTGATAAAAAAGTTCTTTGTAAAAACCAGTGGCAAATTACATGATATGCAATACCATTCAACACAACTAATTTCTAAATGTTGGATTATATCTGGAACTGGTCCACTGAGAAAGAAGCTGTTACACAGCATTTCTCTTCCCTTCTTTTTTCATAAAACTACAATTTTTACAGCATCCTCTACAAAGTATGCAAAATAGGACAAAATGATACTCTACATAATTTCTGTCCTTGTCCTAGATTTCTGAATATGAAGCTGTTTAGAGAGATTAACTAAGTACTGTAGCACCGTTTCCAGTTTCTTAGCAGAAATAAAAATTTTTGGCCACAAATGATATGTGGCTTTGTAATTCTTAATGTTGTGATGTACGTGTTACTTTCACTTCAGTTTCAAAGGAATCTAAAAGAGGGATTTACATGCCTTCTGTTCTAATGACAAAAATTGTAATAGGTGAGTATTTGTAAAGATACATACTTTTGATGCGTCAGATGTAAGGTTACACCAGAGCTGTCCTTGTGTTTATCTGTGGAAATCAAACCACAGTTCTAACATCAGCAATTGAACACTGTGAAATAATTCCACATTAATAATATTCTTCTGCTGTCCAAAAAAAAAGTAAATTTAAATCTTACTGTTTGCAGTAAAGCTTTCATACTGTGGAAACATTATTCAGACTTGCACAAACCTGAACATTATAGTGATGCATTAGTAGCAAAATCCTAATATAGAGCAAAACTCTGCTGGATGAAAAATGAACTGATTTTTTGGCACTAGAAATTGCAAGTTCTTTATGACCTAGTATCTGTGAAATTAAACATTTTTGTTGTAGTACTAAGGTCAGTTTGCTTCATACAATTCTGTATTTTGACAAAAGCATAGAAAAATTAAATATTTGAGGAAAAGCAATGATTTTAGCCATTCATGCAGGCAGAAATCCTTTTAATAAGGCGAACTTATTACCAACACAGACAGTGGTTCTGTTTAACTTTGAATATCCTAGAAAGATAGTAAAAATGGTTAATTCATTTATTATTGTACTGTATCAGCATTATCTACTATATTTGACATTTTAATTTAAAGATACTATGGTCTTGACAGTTACTTGATTTTAGTTGTTGATCTTGGAGTTCAATCTTTGATCTTTTTCAAGAAAGTTTCATTTTATTTATACTAAAAATAGCTGTAATTAGAAACTGGAGTGTTTACTTCCTTTGAAAGAAAGTAAATATAAAATGCTAAAAAAACACCCTCTACCAGTATACACTTCAGGTAAGAAAGACAACAGAGTAGCTATGGATCGCTGAACAAGTGGTAATTTGGCAATATATGGTAAAAAATAGAAATTTTCAGCATAATACATTCTTAGATATCATTTTTATGCAAACTCACATGTACATACAAAAAAATAGTAGACACTGAAAAGGTAAGATACAAATTCTCCAATTTAAAGCATAGTCTTTAAAACACATTTAAAATATAATTTTCAAATGTTCTTTTAAATTTACTACTTAAAAAGAAAAATACTCCACATTTCCAGAAATACAATCACCAAATATAAGTCATTTGCAGGGGATATCAGAGAGAGAGGTAAAGAAAGGGAAGAAAAGGTTGAAGGAGAAAGAAGGAACAAGATCAAATAAAAGACTAAGTTACTGCAGATAAGGGAAAAATGACAAAGTCTAGATGCAGTCAGTACCAGCTAAAGATGGAAAGAAAACTGAAGTTATGCCAAGCCAGAAAAAGTACCTGTGCTCAAGCACTTGTAACAAATATTTCTTTCAATTGTCTGAGTCATGAATTCAAAAGCAGCAGAAAGACTAAAGTACTAGGACAAAAGCAGAGGAATGGTAGGAAAACATTCAAGAGAAATTAAATTATTTGCCCATGGTTTTAGTTCAAGATATGTATATACAGTTCATCTTCCTCTACTCTTCACTGTAGAAAGCTTCACTTACAATCTCAGTACCTCTATGTTTCCTATAAAGGTCTTTGTGAAGTCTTTTTTGCCTCATCTTCCTCATTTAAAACAATTTCCTTTTTTACTAATTTTTTGTCTATTAATTTAACAAAGATAATGTTACAGGATTAATTAAGTTTAACACTGTTAGAAAGTTTTCATTACATCTATTTTAATGGAAGGAGGGAAATGGTTGCTTCCTCTCAGAATATTTTGATTTATTTCTTAAGGTAAAAAAAAATAAATTTTGAGAAGCTAAAAGGCAATCAATAGTTTTGTGTCTCTCAGTTTTGTAATTTGCAATTGAAAACATCACCACCTGCCTTTTAAACATTGCTGAAAAACAATCTCAAAACAACAAAACCAAACCTATCACATGCCAAATGTGAGTCACATTTGAAAAATCTAACCCTCACTATGTCATAGCATCTCTTTTAAATACAGAGCTTTGGGAGGAGAGAAACTAATTCACTATTAAGTTGTTTGCCAATATTATAGTGTTTGTATATTATTTAAACTTTAAGATTATTAAAAACTTTTCATCCAGTATTATCATCTAAATTGAGTAATTTGGAAATGAACTGAAGACAGTGGGGAAGTTATTATTGCTACTATACAAGGCTATCACTTAATCAGTGTTTGGAGAAACGTAAATCAACTTCTGGCACAAGAATCTGATCTGCAGTGTTCTGTCAAGAATAAAATCATGGATGGATACATTGATCTAGACTTTCAAGGAATTCCTACAGACTTTTAAGAAATTCCTACAGTGACTTTTAAGAAACTCTTACAGCATTATAATTTTGTCTGTGGTTATACTTAGCTATGGCTGAGCTACAAATTTTCTTAACAACTACAGAGATATGCTGAAAATGCTGTTTCCTTGCTTCTGATTCCATACAGCTCATCTCTTTGAAATACTCAAAGATGCTGAACCCTCCCTACCCAAGAACACCGACTGCAGAGAGGCCATGCCAGTTCCCAGTGAAAACTCATTTCCAGCTTTGCTGTGTAACCTAAGCAAAAATGCACTTAAACAATGCACAAATCAAATCAAATCTTGAAACTCTCCTTTCCAGCCTGTCAGTCCAGCTTATCTAAGTACCTTGATTTTTTTTCTTCTGCTGTTCAGCAAACATGCAGTGCTTTGGGACAAAGAAGTTACTAGTTATTATTTGCCATGCGACAAAGACTGTAAAATGAATTTTTATATATCTCAGAAAAAAAAAGTTCAAATGAAATCTAGTTGTCCATTTCAGTTTACGACTCAAATGAATCTAGAAACTGTGCTTATGACTGCCTTTTGCGTGGTTTGCAAACATAACACAATCATATAAAACATTCCCTAATTTGGTTTACATGTCTCAAACAATATCAATGGTGCATGTTAAAGCCTAACCAGCTTCAGATTTTAAGTACACCATTTGAAAAAATGGTACACGACAATCTTGTAATGGTAATTGCAAGTTTAAACAACAACAAATCCTAAATTATTTAAAAAGAATCACATATGCTGCTCCTGCTAATCATGTTTTCTAGGAGAAACATATATTCACAGCTTATCAAATGAACCACTCCTAACTAAGGAGGAGCCAAATTATCATAAACAGAAACACGCTTTCTCTAGACTGATTTTCATAAAACTTCCAATGTCAATCTGACAGTCTGTCTATCCAGATCTACAAAGCTGACCTCTTAAGTTACACTTATAATAATCTACCATAGAAGTTGAGTCTTCTAGGGCTTCCTAGATACTTAAAATTAAGTGTTTTTTACTCAGAATTTGAAAAATAAAACTCTTAAAAACCTATTTTCTTTGCATTCTGGGTACATGGCTCACAAATCACAAAGCATGCTGTTCAAACTATTTATTCAGCTTTTCATGCCTCTATTTCTAATATGTAATAGGGACAGTATAGCACTCATACCTGGCTACTTAAGAATATACTTTTAGAATACTTAAAAGCGTTCACTATAACAGACTGGTGCTTCTTAAGAAGCTCCAAACCTCTCACTATTTCAAAGTCAGCCCTTTGATTTGTACCAGAACCTCCATATAGTCTCAGAATTGGATTTGCCTCATTAAGAAGCTGGAGCACAACCTCTGAGCAGTGCAATTCCAAAACTGTTAGAAAGTAAAAGCCCAGACATGCACCACAAAAATGAAGTTGAAATCTTGGTAAAGGAAAAGACAAATTTAAAAGTTGCACTCAATACTGATACCTAGTATTTGATACATTAAAGAAGAGTAGCTCAATTAGAATTTTTTTGTTAAGAGTCAAGATGCTTGCTCTTGCTGATCTGTTCACTTATCTAAAATCAATTCATCAAAATTTTTTTAAAAAGTAACATGTAGACTGAAATTCTACCTTTATTCAGTTTGTGAAAACCAAAATGCAAACATACATTTCCCAGTGCCATTTTCATAGCTTACTTTCCAAAGGGAAACGAATTAAACAATTGCTGATTCTGGTTCAGTATAATTTTTTTAACAAATAAATACCTGGCAAATGACACATATGACTGATTTTCTGAAAGGATGTCCTAATACATCACAGACATCAATATATTGGAATATGAAAACTTATTTTATTCAAGATACCAATGCTCAGCCTTTTGGTTATCAAGGAGAAGTACACAGAATCCAGTGTTCAGAACAAGACTAGAACTCAACTGCAGTGTACAACTCGTGCTATAAATAAAACGGTTATTTTTACAGTATCTACCATCTTGGTGGTCAAATTAATTACTCATCTCAATCAAAAAAAACCCCACACCAATCTCACAAAAGCAGGTACATCTGTGATATTACATGTAATGTGAGTAACACAATTTATGTAGGTAAGAGATAAAATTGTTTTTAGAAGAAGTAGAGGTTAGGAGAATGAGCTGAGAATGCAAATACTATACATCTCTTGTGTAAGAAAAGAGCTGAAGCAAGAACAGAGACAAACTTGAACAAAAATTAAATAATTCCCCAAAAGTTTGGTCCAAGCATATTGACAAAAATTACTAATTGCATCAAAAAATGCAACAGCTACACACGTAGAAAATTATAGAATGACATTAATCTTCATATAGAACAACTTAAAAAATATTATTACTGGTAACTCGTCGATAATGTCTATATTCCCACATGCTGGCATGGATTAAGACAGTAGCATGGTAGGTTAGGAACTCTGGTATAGGGAGTGCATGAAAAAAGAAATTCTAGGGACTGGAAAAAAACACTACATTAAAAAAAATCACATCTGAAGGTACTTATATGGAAGAATCAAAACCACTGTGACAACGGAATTGTATACCCCTAGAGCCAAAACTGAAAGTAACTTGATGCCTTTAGAGATCTAAAGGTGGCTAGATTCACTTTCATTTGAATCTGAACCTTAAACATGAAATGTATGTAAGACACAAATTTCTGACAAGTTTTTACCTCTTACATAATATCAGACAAAAATAATTTTTGGTTTTGCAGCATACAAAGTGAAGAAACTAAAATAGAGCATTTGCTATTTTTCTAAGACAGATCTTTGCACATGCAAAGATTTTTTTTTTGGTAGAATTTATTTTGTAGAGTTTAGTTTTCTTTTTCTAGATTATTTCTGAATTTTGTATATTTTATACAAGAGATAAAACACTTTGATAGTTTAGCATAAAATGCATATCTAAATACAAATACTAATTCTAGATTATAACTAAGGAGGGAGCTAGTTTAATAACTGATTAATGAAATGTAGAAATACACTTTTTAAAAAGAGTTAAAAAAGAGAGTTGATAAATTTTACCTATGACATTTTCCCCCCCTCAAATTAAAAGGAAGTAGAAATGGGTGCTAATATAGAAATAATTACTATCTCAAACTGATAATTTCATATTTGCAATGTCTTGTAGTTCAGAAAATTAATCTCTGAATGGTCCTTCTGAATCTTTGGTCTGCTACTGAAAGCACAATTTAATTGAGTATATTTCATCATTTGTTTTCTGTTCTGAATTGCAACAACTGCATGCATTTACATACAAACTGTAATGACTACAGCTTGTCAAAATGTAAGAACATAGATATCAACATCATCTCATTCATACAAAAAAGCTCCCTTTAAGCCACTCTGGAAGTTTAAAAATATCTGTAAAACTAGTCAAAGGTTATGCACTGAGTATCCTTCAACAACACAATCAAGGTTTAGGACACTTAAGTGATTGGGAAACATATTTTTCTCTATTGGAATTTTCATGGGCAGACTACATTAAAACATTTTTTTTTTCCCTCACAAAAGTGGCACAAAAAACTACATGAATTCTCACTTTAAGTCATCAGACTACAAAGTAACAGGAATTGAAATAAACCAGAGGGCATTCTATTGTAACTCTTTAACTGTTCAAATAGCACTCAACATTTTATCATCTCCTAAATTAGAATCCTATCAGTTTACACTTCTCAAATGTTCATAATTTTGTGTGTTTATATCTATGACATTGATTATTCTAAGTCTTGCATAGATATTACAGTAAAAAAATAAGTCTGCTGCAGGGCAGGTGTTAGTGTAAAATTAAGTTTGAATTTCAGTTGATAACTTCTTTCACTATATTTTTTCTGAGTGGTCAAATGAAGTTTCTGAGTAGAAGCTTTGATTAGCAAGTTAATTTACTAATAAGAATTTCTGAACTGATCCTCAACTAATGTGTAACCAAAGTTACTGATCTGATTTGTTCCTTTTTTCAATAACTACATACATATAAATTATACTTACAAGTGAAAATGAACAGTGAGAACTCTCATTGTCCCCAAGCAATAATGAAGAGCAATCTCTCAGCTACCATGCTCTCTTTAGAGGTTTGGAACTTTAATTATTCCCGATTTTAGTAGGCAAAGAATCTCATGGGCTGTACGAGTCCATCTGGATTGTTTCATAAAAACCAATTCTTTCAACATCAGTTGTGCACATTTGCATATGTGCTGCATTTGAACACTCAGTTTATTCCTTTTTCCTCCTTAGTTACCATTATTGCCATTATGCCTCGTTGTATTTTCATATAATGGTAGAAATCATACCTTCAGCTTCTGACAGTGCTGCTGAAAATTCTAGGTAAGTATTGCCCAGACTTTGCCAAAAGTCTATAAAGGAGAGGCAGCACGGCCCTGGGAAACTGCCAGCTACAGGGTAACTTCTCTTTATAAAACCAAGTACAACCTGTGGATCAATTATCTTGGTACCATAGAAGGATTCAGGGGCCATGGGCACAGCTCAAACTACTGGTGGAATGCATACTCCTCCGTTAATTTTTTGCTATTATTCAGCTTTCTTCCCCTCTCATCTTTCAAGTTCAACACTTTATCACTTAGCCCATCATGACCTTCATATTCTCATATAAGCCTACACAGTAATGTATCACAGCTGACTTCCAAGAAAATTATGACCTGTTTTGTTCTAAAAGGCCAGAGGACTAACCCAAAATCTCCACACAGAATGTGATTCACAGATTATAAAAATAAGAATTCATGCATCTCAAAGCTATCAGAACAAGGCATTTCAGGTTTCAAGAACTAAGTACCACATGAAAAATATATAAAAAGAAATCAGTATTATTGCCCCCAAAAATCTCAGATCAGCAATATCTCAATGTGTACCAATGAAATCCAAATTTCATTAATACAAGCTTATAATGTATGGACTGGATATGCAGGCAAAGGTGAACTTGAAACTTGCTGAATGGTCAGGCCCAGAGAGTGGTGATCAGTGGTGAAATGTCTAGTTGGAGGATGTTAACTAGCAGTTTAATCCAGGAGTCAATACTGGGTCTAGTTGTGTTCAATATCTCCAATGAGATATCTGTTCAACGTGCTGGATGATGGGGCAGAGTGCACGCTTGCCAAGTATGGAGAAAACTTGAAAAATTACTAGACAGAGCAAAATTCCCACCCATCTTCACATGAAGACACAACGAAGACATTTTGGCATCTGTTTGTAGCATTGAGAGCTTCCCTCTGCCCTAAATGCTGAGGCATTTTGAAGGGCAAGCCAACTACCAAACCACTTGACAGCGACAATGACACCAGGCTTGAAAGAGTGGCTGGTGTGCTAGAAGATCATGCTGGCATCTGGAGGGACCTCGACAGGCTGGACAGTGGGCTGACAGTAACCTCATGTGGTTCAACAAAAGTAAGTGCAAAAGTCTTGCACCTGAGGCAGAACAATCCCAGGCACCAAGCAGCTTGGCAGAAAAGGTCTTTGGGATCATGAACACAAGGCTGAACATGTGCCAGCAATATGACCTTGCTTCAAAGAAGACTGCATCAGCCAAAGTATTGCAAGCCGGTTAGAAGAGGTGATCTTTGCTCTGTACTCAGCACTGGTGAGGCCACACCTGGAATGCTGTGTCCAGTTCTGGGCTTCCCACTAAGAGAGAGATACACACTAAAGAGAGACCAGTAAAGAGCCAGAGAAAACATGAAGGGACTGGATCACCTCTCCTCTGAGGAAAGGCTAAGAGGCCTGGAAATGTTCAGCTTGTAGAAGGATAGAGGCGATCTTATCTATGTACAAAAATACTCGCAGGGAGGGTGCAAAGAGAATGAAGCGAGGCTCTTTGCAGGGGTGCCTGGTGACAGGGTCAGTGGCAGCAGGAACAAACACTCAGAGGAGGTTCCCTTTGAACATCAGTATACACTCATTCTGAAGGTAACTGTGCAGTGGCACAGGTTGCCCAGAGAGGTTGTCGAGTCTCCAGTCTTGGCGATACTCAAAAGCTATCTGGATATGGTCTGGAAACTGGTTGTAGCTTTTCCTGCTTGAGCAGGGGTGGGTGGACCAGATGACCTCCAGAGATTGCTTCCAACCTCAACCATTCTGAGATTCTGTGAAACACTCACTGGGGACATCCTTTTTTTTCTATAGTAGCTAGCAACAGTACAAGGGGTAATGGGATGAAGCTGGAACACAAAAAGTTCCACTTAAATATAAGAAAAAAGTATTTCACTGTGAGGGTGAGGGAGCAGTGGAAGAGGCTGCCCAGAGGGGTTGTGGAATCTCCTTCCTTGGAGGTCTTCAAGACTCGCCTGGACATGTTCCTGTGCAATCTGATCTAGGTGAACCTGCTTCTGCAGAGGGGTTGGACTAGATGACCTCTAAAGGTCCCTTCCAACCCCTACCATTCTATGATTCTATGCCTGAAATGAGTGTTTCATCTTTTTTCAAACAAAACATGAAGACATTGTCTCCTTGAATTTCAACTTATTCTGAACACTGATACTGTGATTGACTGGCCAATGTATGTCACCTTTCTCACCAGATATTAAAATATGGTTACAGGTTAAGGATGCTCACAGGTATTTGTTTCATCTTTTTAAAATGAAATGCTGAATTATACAGGGAAAAACATGTTTCTCCCTTCACTAAGAACTACTAATCTGCTTCTTCATTACTTTAAGTAGTTTCAAACATTTATAGAGATAAAGCCAGTTTATAAAGTCAAATTACTATACAAACTTGATTACAAATATGCCCACTGATATTCACCTCTTTGAGTGGCACTAGCAGCAAAATTGTTTTCTATGAGTAATGTAGGTATTTTTTGATGTTGTAACTGATATAAATGACAGAACAAATTTCCAAAATACTTACCTCTAAATGCACTAATATCCCCATAGTGTACCTGGAGCACAAAAAATCTGCCACCTGTCTCTCCTCCAACTCTGAATCCAACACCTAAAGGAAAGAAAATGCATTGTTTTCAGAAATAATAAAATGTAAGATGGTTCACCACTGCTGATTATATATAAACATAGAAATCACTGTAGTATCTTAGAATGAAAGGGTAGAAAATGTCAATGAAGCACCACTGAAGAAAACATGGCCCTGAAAACTGGGAAAACCACTATCACAATGCGTGTTCCCAAACATACTAAGAAGCTATGACCTTAGCTTACTTACTAATGAAAAGGTATCTACTTTAAGCAGAGAATTCTCCCAATCTAAGAAGATTAATACAGATTATATATATATATATATCAGTAGAAGAATATGTAATCTAGTTTTGCTATCCTTGCAGGATGTGAATGATACAAACTGAAAAGAGAAAACAATCTGCAGTAAAATATTTTTACATGAAAATTTATATTCCATGCAGAAAAAAAATCCAGTGGAAATTATGAACTGATGATACTTTGTTCACAGATGCAAGCATAGGCACAGAAGAAAATGGATAAATTTGTAGAAATTTGAAATAATGGAATTGCAAAACACCATCACCAGAAGAGATTTCTCTAAACTGATTGTACAATGAACCATCTTCAAAATAAGCACAGAACCAACTTCTTCCTGTGCAGTCAGTGAACCCCACTATCCATGGTAAAGCCTACTTACAAATTGGACTGAAGCTTTTCTGTACACAAAGGTAATATAATTATGAACCGTTCCCACAAATCTTGTATTTTTTGTCAGCTTAGAGACAAGAAAATTAATACCAGCCAGGTTTTAACAGCAAAGCAAATACCAGGATTCCACAGAATCCTCCAAGCAACATTTTTTTAACTAGACATTCTGATAATCAAATCAAAGAACATTCATGCTGATAAATGTGAAAACAGATTATGAAAAATAAACCTCTTCATGGTACTGTGCACTGCTCATAGTTATGAAAAGAGGTAGGAAAGGAAAAAGAAAAAGTAGAGTTCAAGGTATTTTCAGACTGAGGCTACACAGACAGTACCTATTTCTAGGACCCTTAGTGGTTTTTAGAAAGACCCTCTTCTCCCTGATTTCTAGATTTACCACACTAAGTAACTTAAAATTTTTTGACAGAGTTCAGCAAAGTCATTTATTACAGAAGAAAATGAGTATATAAAGAAGCAGTTCAACTGCATCAAAGCACCGAAAAAACATAAAACTGCCAAGCGTACTTAAGATACATGAAAAGAACCCCCAATGTTTAGATTGGACTTATTTGCGCCTTCCCAAATGGAGAAAAGTATTTTAATGCAGTTTGTGTGCCACCAAAAGGTATTTAAAAAGTACCTTTCCAATAACACATAGTAGGAAATGCAAGATTAACGCTAAACAAAAATAAAGCAGTACATTATGATGGTCATCTGTCCTTTAGCCTTTTTCCCATCTACTAAATCCATAATGTTATAGCAAACAGGATGACAAAACCCCCCACGCATATTAACTATCATAATATATTCATAGTTTGTGAGGTTATGTTTATACAGATTCCATTGACTAGACATAACAGCATTATAAGAGGCTCCTAGTTACAGATGCTTGCTTCCACATTCTCTTCTCTCTCTTGACCTTACACAGAAGAACTTCATGTTAAAGGCACAATACCTTTGGGGAGCCTGGTGGGTGGAGCATTCCTTGCCCAAGCATACAAAATGTTAGATTTGCCCTGGCATGTTCCTTTGTCACAGTCCCTAAAATTAAATTGAGGGAAGAAACCAAAAAAAAGACAGATGAATTACATGCAAAGCCACTAATTTTAAGATCTATGTAGATGTGTTTTGATGTACATTGATTAAGTACAGTTCTTTTAATGTAGACTGTTTTCTCAGATATCATTAGATCTTCCATTGTCTTTTTTTTCCCTCTCCCTTTGCTTCCCGTAAAAGGGAACTGCTTTACATCTGTATATTTTACCCACTAAAACTATTCAAAGGTATATTCTACCACCTAAGAAACAATTAAAAAAAAAAAGAAAAGCCATCTGCTTGGAAAATAAGTCAGTAGAAATTGTGTTTTCGTAGTTTTACTTTTGTCTAAACTTTTTAAACATTTGCTTTCTTGCAAGACAAGTTTACAATATTTTCAATATTAGAATTGCTGGTTGAGATTTAGAAGGGACATAAAACTTTTGATGAAAGTTTGTTGCATGTTCAAAATATTAATCATCTCCCCAAAACATGCAGAGATTACTCAAAACGCTAAATTCCCATATTTTGTGGAAAAAATACTATACTATACTATACTATACTATACTATACTATACTATACCATACCATACCATACCATACCATACTATACTAGTTAGCTTTAAATTCCAGCTCTTATTACCTCTTTGGTAAATGTTTAAAAGACAAATTGTGATTACACCATGTAGCAGCAATATTTGAATCGTTCCACAGATCAGGATGAGTCAGATAAAACCTGTGGTGTTTGCAGAACTACCTCTGCTCTCTCTTGAAAACATGGAGAAAACTTAGAAAATTACTAGACAGATCAAAATCCCCACCCATCTTCACATTCCCTTCATTTTGGCTCCTTGCATCTGTTTGTAGTATTGAGAGTTTCCCTCTGCCCTAAGTGCTTAGGCATTTTGAAGGACAAGTCAATTACCAAACCACTTGACAGAGAGAATCTTCTTCTTTACTCAGTTTCCTTCTGGACAATACTTCTTCATACACAGAAAAGCAGTCAACTATAGAGGACTCCTAGATTTCTTGGTATTTAATGGCATCTTGCCACTATAGCTCCCATCTCCTCTTCAGAGACAGTAAATGAGTCATGCAGAATCAGAAAACAGAATTTTTTCTTGACTTTACAGAGGTGTTAGTTAAAAAAAAAAATCTATGTGTGGAAAGACTGAAATTTTATACTTTTTGTTATACCTTTGAAGTTTTTCTGTTTTTCCAAGAAACTGTGACACTGGAAAAGGTTTATGTGGAAGCAATTAAAACAAGAAGAGTTAGGTACAATAAGAAAAGCAAGCTGCAACTCTTACCAGTAACTTTCAGTAGAAGAGGGTTCATTACATCCAAAAAGTAACATGTGATGGACAGTGTCCATGCTGGCATGAGGCTTAAAGTCAACTGAAAAACAAAATGGTAAAGCAAATAAGCCAGCCCTCCTCTCACCATAAGTTACATAAGCAAGAGTATTTTGTGCCATTTTTTATCTGTAATGCTATAAACAAGACATTTATGTTCCCACTCATTTCTTTATCTTCTGAATCCCACTTATAAGCTTTTCTTAAATTCCTGTTCAACAGGCTGTCTCAAAAGCTAAAACATTGCACCTCACTCAATCATTAACAAAAATACATTTCAAGTTCCTACACAAAACTGCTGTGTTTTACCCCAGAAATAATATGACAGTAACAGAGTTTTGCTTTAAACACTCTAATTTCAACCTAGCTTTGAAATCCGCACTTGTTATTTAACAATAATTTTCTACTTAATTTTTATTTCATAAAAACACTCTACTACACTAAAAAGCAACTGACATTTTATGCATTAGTGATATTTTCTTAAAGTATTCTTCCTGGTTTACATTTTAGCTGCCTTCTAGGAACTGGCTGGCTAGATGAGGGGAGAGCAGTTCACTGCTTGTCTACCTTGACTCCAGCAAGGCTTTTTACACTCTCCCCCATAACATCCTTGGCAGAAAGCTCAGGCAGTGTGGCTTGGATGAATGTACAGTGAAGTGGATCGAGAGCTGGCTGAATGACAGAGCCCAGAGGGTGGTGATCAATGGCACAGAATCAAGTTGTAGGCCTGTGGCCAGTGGAGTTCCACAGGGATCAGTTCTGGGGTCAGTCTCATTCAACATCTTCATCAACGACCTGGATGAGGGGACACAGTGTACCCTCAGCAAGTTGGCTGATGACATCAAATTGGGAGGACTGGCTGATTCCCCAGAAGGCTGTGCTGCCATTCAGTGGGATCTCGACCAGCTTGAGAGTTGGGCAGAGAGGAACCTCATGAGGTTCAACAAAGGAAAGTGCAGAGTTCTGAAACTCGGGAGGAACAACTTCATGCACCAGTACAGGCTGGGGGTTAACCGGTTGGAGAGCAGCTCTGCAGAGAGAGACCTGGGAGTTCTGGTTGACAATAAACTAAACATGAGCCAGCAATGTGCCCTTGTGGCCAAGAAGGTAAATGGCATTCTGGGATGCATCAAGAAGAGTGTGTAAAGCAGGTCAAAGGAGGTTCTCCTGCCTCTCTACTGTGCCCTGGTGAGGCCACATCTGGAGTCCTGTGTCCAGTTCGGGGCTCCTCAGCTCAAACAGGGACAGGGACCTTCTGGAGAGAGCCCAGCACAGGGCCACCCAAATGATCAGGGGACTGAAGCATCTTCCTTATGAGGAAAGTCTGCAGGAACTGGGGTTAGTCTAGAGGAGATTGCAGCAGGATCTCATTAATATTTACAAGTATGTAAATGCTGGGTGTCAGGAGGCTGGGACATCATTTTTTCTGTTGTATCTAGCAACAGGACAAGGGGTAATGGGATGAAGCTGGAACATAAAAAGTTCCATTTAAACATAAGAAAAAACTATTTTACTGTGAGGGTGAGGGAGCCCTGACACAGGATGCCCAAGGAGGATGTGGAGTCTCCTTCCTTGAGATCTTCAAGACCCAACTGAATGTGTTCCTGTGTGACCAGATCTAGGTGGACCTGCTTGAGCAGGGGAGTTGAACTAAATGATCTCTAAAGGTGCCTTCCAACCACTACCATTCCATGATACTATGATTCTATGACAACAGTTCCAGGGAGTTATTATGATTTATTCTCACTAACAATTCAAATCCCTTGATACGGAAAACAAAATTTGTTTAAGCTAAACACAATCTCATTGCCCACATAATTCTTGTAATTAGAAACTTTGACAAAGATGAATGTTCAGCATTAAATGTCTGTTCTTTGGGCCATGTCACAAAAAAAAATACTGGTTTGTTTTCTCAAAAGTTCAAGACACTGTTTACTACAGGAAAAATGTTACTAACTGGTAACAAAAGATTACTAGACACTGTAGTAACACTGACCATGAGTGTACAATTCTGGCATTTCTAGAAATAAAGCAATATATGTTGCATCACTCCTTTATTACTACTGAAATGATCTCTCAGATGCAGGAAATGCAATAGGACTTTTCTTAACATAGGACAGAGAAGGACTTTGGAAGGTTTTTAACCTTACCGTACAGTAGAAATTAAAATTAAGTTACTCCTGCCCTTACAGAATCACAGAATCTCAAGGGCTGAAAGGTACCTTAAGAGATCATCTAGTTCAACCGCCCTGCCAGAGCAGGACCACCTAGATTAGGTCACACAGGAACTTGTCCAGGTGGGTTTTGTATGTCTCCAGGGAAGGAGATTCAACAATCCATCTGGACAGTCTGTCCCAGTACTCCATCACCCTCACAGTGAAGAAATTCTTGTGTTTCTTTGGAACCTCTTATGCTCTAGGTTGTACTCTTTGCCCCTTGTCCTATCACTGGACATCACTGAGAAGAGCCTGGCTCCATCCTCCTGATACCTGCCCTTTACATATTTGTAAACATTAATAAGATCACCCCTCAGGCTCCTCATCTCCAAGCTTAAAAAACCCCAGCTCCCTCAGCCTTTCATCTTAAGGGACATGCTCCACTCCCTTCATCATCTTTGTGGCCCTACACTGAACTCTCTCCAGCAGCTCTCTGGCCTTCTTGAACTGAGGGGCCCAGAACTGGAAAAAATATTTCAGATGCAGTCTCATGAAGGCAGAGTAGATGGAGAGGAGAACCTCTCTTGACCTACCAGCCTTCTTGGCCATGAGGGCAGATTGCTGGCTCATGGTCATCCTGCTGTTCACCAGGACCCTCAGGTCCCTTTCCCCTATACTATTACCTTAACAATATATTCCCCAACCTGTACTGGTACATGGTGTTGTTCTTTCCCAGATGCAAGACTCTACACTTGCTCTAGCTAGATTTCATTAGATTTTGCTCTGCCCAACTGTCCAGCCTGTCCAGGTCTCATTGGATGGCATCACAGCCTTCTGGTGTACATAGACTCTGAGAAGCCTTCAAGTAAGTCTGTTTTAGCTCTCGTAAGAGTCTTAACATGTGTAGATGGTGAAGCTGCAAATACTGAAACACTATTCTGTTTTTTTTGAGATGTGGCTGAGGCAAGGTTCCTAAAGTGAGTGATCATGTGGATTAATTGTCTCCACTTCATGAAAGGAAAAAAAAAAGTTAATAAAAATTCTTCTAACTCTATTTTTGGTGCTGAGGTCTGTTGTGCAAGGTGAGGAAGAACAGCTAAAAGTTCAGACATGCAGGTCAAATTCTAGCTTGAAGACATATAGCACGCAGTCATATTGTAAGAGAATGAGTATGCCAGAGCTGGAGGCTTGGGTAGGGAAGTAAGCAGTCACATGCCCTGACAAGGTACTCTGAGTACCAGATATAAATTCAGAAGTGCTAAACTTGCCAGCATGATCAAAGTCTAAGGCCTACTTAACATCTTTTTTTTTTCCATTCCAGTGTACAGATGGTATCTTTAAGCACTATTATTACAATTAGCTTACTAAATGGTACTCTTACTAATGTAACATACCATAGTTAACAAATTAAAATCAGATTTCTGAGTACCACTTGCCACTTGCATACACTTTTTTAGCTCACATATCACCGCTTCTGAAAGAAGTGTTATAAAACCCTTCAGTCTGCCTGTGAGTGCAAGAGAGCTTTGTACAGTTCGTTACTCTGTTCCTCGACAGTTACTTTCTTAGCAGCATACCAAGGCTGATACCCTTCCAAACAGAGGGCCAACAAAACCTCTGTAAAAACTCCTGTGTTGTAAAAGCCATACAAATTATCGGGAGATTCAAGCCAAAGGCAGTACCTGTCAGTACCAAAGCCTTAAGAAATATCAAACAAAAATCTTACACTTTTTGTATAGTTGACTATAGTTGGCAGTCTCCATATTCGGCATTAACGACCAGAAGGTTAATCAATAGTTAAATATTTTCTATACATGGAGAAATGCTAAAAATTTTCCACTAAAATAACAGTAACAGTTTTAGTATGTATACTATAATCTGAATAAAGTCTACTACTTTGAATTATGAACTTCAGGAGAAACAGGAATGAAGAGAACATGACATCAGTTTAATCTTAACAGTGTTGAGTTAAACTATGTATTTAAAAAAATATTCCAAGATGTTAACTTTACAAATAACAATTCAATGATATAAAATTGATATAGTGTTTTCTAAATACTGTCTCTATAATGAAATTCATGAACATATCAGCATCTACAATTTGGCAGATTATGTAGACATTAGAAGCCTTCGATACACTGAAGTCACTGTTACTTGGTAATAGGGAAGTTTATACATGCCATATGAGAGTAACAAGCCCACAGTGTCTCAGAGTCATATACGGACCGAAAGCAATAAATCACCTAATTACTTGAGTTTGTATTGCTGAACATAACTGGTTCCATCTCATTTCCACAGCACAATCTGGCAGATAGGGACTTACCATCAGTCAGTAAGAAAAAGACACATTTATTTACAGGTCATCCATTTGACTGAATGCAAGGTGGTGAAGATGACAGTCAAATTTCCTGGCTGAGTGGCTTGCTGTCAGATTCAATTCTTATGAGTGTCTGTAGAGCACCCTTTAGCTATTACTACAGCTCAGTAGTCAAAAGTTGTTTTTTATCAATGCCTACACCACCAAAGACTCAATCTAGTTTCTGTTTTGACTTTTGACTACTTATTCACAAACATTAACCAAACATGCGGCAGAAGAAAACCACAATGTTTTTTAAATGTTGCTGGAATGATTTACTTGAAAAATAATCTCACTCATTAGTATCTTCTGTATATTAATCACACAGACATTTCAGTTCACAAGAGAAAAAGGTAGGTTCCTACCATTAATCTAAACACTCTCCCTTACTTCCCTTTGGGACAGAAAAACAACTGGATCAAACAGAAATCTCAGCCTGGACAGCCTGACCATCCATTAGAGATTATCATACAGAAAACTACCAGCATCTGCAAAAATACACAGATATATCCCTAATAAAGACTTCTAGGGCAAAACTTGCTCTACTCCTCTTTCTAGGTGGTAGCATTTCATTAATAAGCTGCAAGTGTTCCTTTTGATAACATTCAAGAACTGACTCTGAACAAGTTGGTACAGTATCCTTCCATCTCTACAGCACCAAGTTATACCCATTACCCCTGTACAAGCATGACTACCTAACAATTTTAACTCTTTAGAGGAACAGTAAAGCTGAAGTCTGAGTTCAAAGTTCTCAAATACAAACTTAATAAAAAATATTGAAAAAGTTACAGAAAATATTTTCTACTTACTAACAAATATAGTACTGCCTGCATTCAACATTAAAAAAAGTTCTCTCTTCCAAGGTCTTTATATTTCACCAATACGCAACAAAACTATCCTGCTACAGGTTTTATACACAGAAATCACAAAATTGTTTCAGCTGGAAGAGACCTTTAAGATCATAGAGTCCAGCCTTTGTCCCAGCCCTGTCAACCACTGGAAATCTTCCACAATGTCTTGAAAGAGGGAAGAAAACAGAGTAAAAATAGAAAACAAAGCAAAAAAGGAAGAAACAAATTCTTGGTAAAACTGTAAAAACACTTGGTTGTAAAAGTGTTCTTTTAAAGTGTAAAAATAGGAAAAAAACCCACAGGAAACAGAAGGCATTTACTTGGTAGAATTACATGCAAATAAACTGAACTGAAGGCAGAACATGTAGGTTCTGGTCTCACAATGGCAGCTCAGCAAACCAGGCTAATGCTGTGTTATTCACACATCCTCATGTTGAAGCTCCTCAGAACATACACCATCTTTCCAATATATCACTGAACAGTATCCCAGTGTGAGAGTCC
The DNA here is from genome assembly GCF_028858725.1 of Colius striatus. Taxonomy (NCBI): domain Eukaryota; kingdom Metazoa; phylum Chordata; class Aves; order Coliiformes; family Coliidae; genus Colius; species Colius striatus. The sequence goes on from NC_084790.1 coordinate 32,181,501, forward strand.
ATATGTTAGTCTTCAGATGCTTTCATCAGAAAGTACAACAATAAATTCACTACAAAAGTTCACTACATCATTTGTAGCAATGCAATGAAGGCAGAAAATGCTGACGTTCTTCAAAATGGCTTGCTTAGGCTCTTCCATTCAATCATTACTCACCTACATAGGCTTCATCATCCACTGGCAGGGGTACTGACATGCAGAGGTAGGTGTCAGACTATTAAAAGACAAAAGAACAGAAATTACCTTTAAATTTGGAACATTTATAATGAATGAGTCATATGGATAACTTCCAGATACAAAGAACAGAGAGCTGGGATTGAAGATCCTAATGAGTCCCTTCCAACTTGAGATACTCTATGATTCTATGACTTCATTGCTAAATAGATGTTTGCATATAACAATATTACACACTATTCCAGGGTTTATATAAACCGGACCACAAATAAACCACTATGTCACTACAATCATCTAAATACATGTATTTTTGATTCATGGACTAATTCTATTATGATCAATGAAAATATTCTTCCTTAGTCATTCTGACAAACATCACATGTCTTTAAAGCAACAAAAAAGAATGGAATCAATAAATGAAAAAGAAACAATTAGATATGTGATTTTCTTGCTTAAGTATTGTAAAAGAGTAACATTTTCCTGGAGCAACTAGACCAACAACCTGCACAAGATAAAGCACAATGGGAACTTGGGGAAGAAAATGTACCAAGAATGCCCTCTTCATGATGTTACAGTTGCCTTTGTTGCCTAGAAGACTTGACCTTAAAACATTTAGCATGTAAGCCTTGGAAGTATTGCTGAATTGAAATATAAATCTATCAAAATGCAAACCTAGTAAACTCAGAGCAATGTTGTCATGGTTTGAAATGACAGCCTTTTCTGGTAAGGGGAAAGGGGCTGTAAAGATGGCTCCTGTAAGAAGTTGCTTGAAACTCTCCCCAGCTCTGACCCAGACCCACTTCTGGCTCAATTAGACGCCTCCACAATCACTTTTTAAGAAGAGGTTGGAAGAGGAGGGTTCCTTTTTCTGTCCCTTCTTGTTCTTCAGCTGGTGGTGGTGCAAGGAGTGGGAAGAGACCCCAGGTCAGTGAGGGAAGAGAGATGGAGGTGTGCTGGAGCAGATACTCCCCTGCATCCTGTGGAGAGGACTGGTGAAGCAGTGATTTGTTTGCATTTTGTGAAAGACCTTGCATCAGGGGCAGTGACCCACTTCATTAAAGACCCCGCACCAGGGGCAGTGACTATGACCAGAGGAGGCCATGTCCCATGGGAGAGACCCAATATTCACAGAAACTGTAACTGTTCCATGGCAGGGATCCTGTATCTGCAGAAGCTGCAACTGTTGGAAAGAACCCACACCAGAGATGTTCATTAAGGACTGTGTCTTGTGTGAGGGACCCTGTATCGGCAGAAGCTGCAGTCCAAGGGAAGAACCCATGCCAGAGATATTCATTAAGGACTGTGTCCCTTGTGAGGGACCCTGTATCGGCAGAAACCACAGCTGCTGGGACAACCCACACCAGAGAAGTTCGGTAAGGACTGTGTCCTGAGGGAGGGACCCCGTATCAGAGCAGGGGAAGAATGCAAGCAGTCATCCTCATCTGAGAAGAGAGAAGCAGCAGACCCCATCTGTGAGAGACTGACCATATCCCCCATTTCCTACTCCCTGAGCCACTGAGAAGGAAGGAGGTAGATATTGAGAGCAGTGAGCTGGGCCCAGGAAGAAAGGAGGGATGGGGGAGGGAAATCTTAAAGTGCTGCTTGTAATTTTCTCATCATCCTACTCCCTTTCTATTTGCTTTTTGTTCTGCTTCTTGTAGGTAACAGAATAAACTTTCCTTACTTTCCTCTCTAAGTCCTGATCTTCAATCTACAAGAATTTAGATAACTATGAAATGACTTGCACTCAATGCAAGTCAATGGCAGCAATGCTTCATATGGTAGCAGAATAAACAGTAGATCCATCGTCTTTAAACATAAACTGAAATTTGAAACAGTGTGGCCTAAAAATAATGACATGTATTTTTAAAAATATAATTTACCCAATTAAGAATTAAATTAGTTAAGAGAAGCATATTAGGACTGACGTCAGATGCAATGGTTGACATTTTATAATTGTAGATGTCATAACATCTACAAAGTCTAAATGTAGTAATTTTTTTTGATCTTTCATTTTTAATCAGAGACTGTTAACTGGAAACTGTAGATATATTAAAACAGTATTGTGCTACTCATTATTTGAGATGTTGCCGAATTCAGTCATGTCTCTCTGACTCTGCTTTAATATATCTACAAGCAGTAACTGTCCCAGTTAAATATCTTGCTTCTGTGTTCTTTGTCATCTCTCTTCAATACTGAGAGACATGCTTTTAGGAGACGTGCCTTTAAAAAAGAGCAAAGATTATTTTTTAAGAAGAAAAAAAAGAAAACCAATTAAAAAAAAATAAAATTACCAAGACCACTGCTTCAGAGAAGAAACAGAGGGGTGAGGTGAGCAGCTTGAAGAAAGGGAATATTTTTTACTTTTTTTACTTTTACTAAGTTTTTAACTTTCTATTTATTTGTTATTGTTTGCATTGCCTTACATTAGTGAAGTTCAGAAGTGTCCTCCAAAGTAACCTGAAGCACTTCCTTTTCATAAATGAGAGATCCTGGCCAGCAGTTATTTTACATGACAAGCCTCTAGATGATCAATACAGGCAAAGCATTAAATTGTTAAAATTTAATGTTCCATATACTTTACCCCTTCCTGCGGAGCCTTCCTACCACCTACATTGTTTAAAAAATATTTTTCTTCTCTTCTTCCCTATCAAAATGTAGTTTTCAAAAACAGTGAAACCAAGAAACAGACACAGAAAATTAAACTAAGTACTATCCTTTTCAAAATGCTTCCAATAGTTTATTGAAAGGAAAGATGAACATTTGGAAAAAAAAGCTTCCAAGACTATCTATGGGTTAAAATTTATTTGACAAATTCATGACACAAAGAACTATTACTGTCTATTAAATGGGACAGTCTAGAATAAAAATCAAAGCCAGTATCCTCTCGTCATTACTGCAAACAGGGAGGATATGCTCTAGTTTTTACATTATCCTGTCTCTGACTTTTCGATAAGTAACTCCTATGAGGTACAGTCAGAGAAGAGATTGCTTGGCCAAATGGATAATGCCATTATATTTAGCTAATAACATAAACTGAGAAAACAGCTATTAGTTTCAATAACACAGATTCCAGTCACTTGTCTCCAACTGTCAATGTTCCAGACTTCAAACACAGGAGCAGGAACATCCTGAAACCAAATCATTGCAAAAGGCAAACTGCAGGATCTACAATAACTCTGTCCTGATTTCTCTGTCTCTCCAGAACTAAGTCTGTGAGCATGAGGGTGTACATTTGATCCATCTTATGAAAAGAATTATTACATAGACTTCAACTTGTGTAAGAAGCAAGAATAGGGGAGGGAGGAAACTGAGATTGCTTCACTATGCACAACCTCAGTGCGGGACACTGTGGAAGAAAGGCAGAAGGGCAGCTGAGACCAAGAAAGGAAAATAATGCCAGACTTAACCAAATCTACACTAGAAAGCAGCATTTCAGTTTATTGTGTACATAAAGGCTGTTGGCTATAGGTACACATGAATATGAAAAGTATTAATTGCCATAGTCTTTTATTGGTGGTGTTGGGTTTACTTTAATTTTTTTTAAGAGAAATCTGAAGTGACTGACTCCTTATATGTGTTTCCTATCTCTTTAGCTAATGGTTCCTCAGGTAAAATCAATAAAATGTAATTACAAATGTACACCTGGATGCATTGAGAGTACTTTTCTCTTTTTTCTGAAAGAGAATTTCAATATTTTGCTGTAGATATCCAGTAGAAAATATATGTCTGTTTTGCACTTGCTGGAACACCATCACTTTCTGAATTGCACGTTTCAGAAGAGAGCTCTCCAATAACTGAAAACGTCATTTTCCTTCCTCATTTTTTGAAACTGCTATCTGCAACAATGAGTCATCATCTACTGCAGCACAACATCCTGCTCTTCCCAAGCCACTACAATCCTCTGAAAGAGACACAGAATCTTTAAATGATATAGAATTCCCTGCATTGCCTCACTGCAAAAAACATCAATAATCATTGTTTATCTTGCTTAATGAAACTACATGTGAAAATGACAGTAGAATCTCACACTTTTATGTGAATCTTAAAAATGCTAATGCTAAAAATCTTCATTATTGTCTTTATTTTTACTCACTTGTCTCAGCAGAAAGTAAGCCACGTCAAATCGGAGAGCATACCATTATAACTTGTATATAGCAGCTTTCCTAGAGTATTTTAAGGGTTTAAAAGTGAGAAGAAGTATTACCCTTATAAAATGCTTTTTGTTTTTTTCTTTCAGCTTGCCACAGTTGCAGCAATGTTCAGTTTAATGTAACTAAATTCACTGAGGCATCATCTGTGATTTGATGTAAACTGCAACTCTAAATTAATGTATGTTTTAGTAGCACGGCTGGAACTATTTCACTTTAATGAAACTTATATTCCTTGCTTTAATAAGCTTCAACAATTCAGTTTACGAAACCAACATCTTACAAACAAAAATAATGAAAATATTTTTCTCTCATTTGAGATTCCCTTCCTGTTTCCTACTTTTCTCTGGACATACATACATGTACAAAATTACTCCTGTTTTTTGTTCTTTATATGTGAGTGACATTGTAGCTAGGGCTTTATTTTGCTATTTATTAAAAAAAGAGTAAATGGCAAAAAGAAAAACTGGGTTTCTCTCACCTGCTTAGGTGTCACTCCAGGCATGCGAATGTCCAATGCAAAATCTGACAAACCAAGTGAAATCACCGGACGGTCACTACCAAGGTACTCACTGGAAAGAGATCTGGCAGTATCTTTATACCTTAAAAAGAAGGAGGAAAAAATACTTTAAAATACTGAGTTTTGTTACATCTTTCTAAAAATAAGGGTCTTCAGAAGCAGCAAAGAAGTCTGACTATGCTGAGTAGCTCCTGGAGTGATCTGGAAATTTTACTCCTTCATGAGCTGAGGAAAATATCTTAGTTATGAAGCACTTATTGAAGTAGTTCCTCTGAGCAATCTGACAGACTGGTTTGCAAAACATTGGCTGAAGATGTAACCTGTCATCTCATCTAAATAATTGTCTGAAGTACATGGATGTAGAGACAGATAATTCAGTTAAAAGAAAATGCCAAGTACTGTTAATCATTGATGACAGGCTTTTGTGGTTTTGTTTTGTTTCAGGTTGTCTGGGTTTTTTTTAATGTTATGTGTCTGATGTATAATTCAACATAGATTAAATTTACATACTGTGTAAAGATGAAATTTTTACTTCCAATCCTATGACACTTATAGTAATGCCTGTTTTAAGTAGTAAGTAAACAGGAAGTTTTACAACTCCATGTGAATATTGAAGTCTGTACTGAATGTAATATATAAATGAATTTTAAAATATGTAGATCATAGTAAGGAACATATACATGTACACACACATATACATACACATACATACATACATATATATATATATACGTGGTAACTACAATGTCCAGCATACCTCACAAAAAGTAAAACACTCTTTGGAATGATAAGAGGCTACTTCTCTCACTCACACTGCATTAAATTTTACCTATGCAATTCTGCACTGACATTCCACCCACCCAAATTCCCCAGGATTGCCCACTTTTAGGCTAGTTGATGTTTTCTCATTACAATAGCTGAAATATATTTACTCTGTGTGTAGTCTCAAATACATCTGTAGCATTATGTAGAAAGTTCTATCAATTGTTTTATCCTCCTGAACTAATTTAAAGAGAAACCTAAGGATAAAACAAAGTGTTTATGTCTATGTATGACATGTATGACAAGAACACCACCTGAAAAATTGAGAAAGAAAATTCAGAGCATGTAAGCGAAACTGAATAAACACTATACACATTTTTATGTAGAACACGCTTTTTTCATATTTCCATAATACTGTGACTCCATGCATTCAACACATAAGGTCTTATTGCATAACTCACCTCTTGAAGACAGAAAGTGGGTTTCTGAAACCCAAACAGATGTTTGGAAAAACAAGAAACAGTATTAGCAGGTTGTTAAGGAGGCCAGCCATTTCCACCCCACTGTTTCTGGCCTGATTAAGTGAGCAGAAAAAGGGCAGTGCACTTCTCTGGGCTGTGATCCTGGCAGTCAGGCGGCAGCAGCAGCAGCAGCAGTATCAATTCACTACTTCATTTCACTGTGCTCCATGGGCATCCTTCAGCTTCTGACCTCCTGTCTTGGAAGGTGATGCTCTCTAAATCAGAATGATCCTATGTTGTCTTTATTAATAGTTCTAAAAATCTGTTTAAGAATCTTCTCTTTCAGATAGACGACACTGTACTTCTGTCCAATTATGGAAATGAAAAAAAGTGGCACTCTGACGTTTTTTTCGCCAGGTTGTGCAGTTAAATATGCATGTTAGTTATCAATCCACAGCGCCAAAGACTCCAAGTCACATCACAGAAACCAGCATCAGTCATCCTTCAAACCTGTAAAAATAGAAGCAGAAAAAGGATGACTAACACATCATTAGTTCTCAGCAAATCCCTGTTGAAACATTTCAATACATTAGTGATTTTTTTCATAAGCTTTAGCCCAAGCCAGTGAAGATTGCACCAAGTCTGTTCATTCCTTCCTCTCCTCCCTGCTCATACATACAAGGTCAGAAATTGACGCATTTCATATTGATACACAAAATGAACTCTAAAACACACTTTACATGGTAAGAAGGAAAATAAAGAAAAGTCCTCAATATGCAAAAGGCAAAGCATGGAGTATTTCACACATACAAACACTAGTATATTGTGTTCTAGAAGTGGCAAAAAATAAAAAGCAAAATGCTCTGACATGACAAGAATCAAAGTTTGTCAATTTTATCAAGTATCACTAAATGTTCCTGCACATATTGCAGCCTGGGAGGTTATTTTAGTTTTAATACATCCTATAATACACCATTATGTTATTAAGGTGATGGTTGCAAATTATTTTTTTAAATACTGCAATAAGAACTATAGTTGAATATATTCTATCCTTTCACATATTGAGGTTAGAGCAGCATAAACAATTACACTCATTTCTTTAATTTAAAGTGTTCTTACTTCCCCATTTTAGTTGGTGTGGCATTTTAATTTCAAGATTCTAAGGTTTTTAAAAAGTGTGCTGAAAAATCCCACTGTGTGTTACTGACGACACACACTATTTTATTAAGCATTCCAATTCTGGCAGAAGAAAAATTTCAAGTAATACTAAGAATCAAAATCTTTAAAATGTATTATGTAATAATTCTTTTAAGATAAATATTTAATAGGAAAAACACACCTCAAACAAACCATCTCTCAGCTCATGGAAAACTGTGATAAGGACAAAACAGAAACTAAGACTGACAATGAAACACAAATAAAATTCGTGCTTTATAAAAAAATCATATCCATCTTAAGGCACACGCACCAAAAAAGGCTTCTTATGAAAAGAAAGTGCTTATGTATAGAGTAAGAAGCCATGCTGGTCACCCACTTGTTGTTCAGCAGCTACACTGGATTTGCATTTCATTATGTTTAAGATTTAAAAACCTGATTACATTAATCACACTACATTTGCATGTTTTATTCAGTGAAGAATGACATAAAAGATTCAGTTGCAAACAACTAAGAATAGATTTCAGCTTCGATTTTGTCTTTGAAAAAGCATGCCAAAACTGTCCAAAATCATTCATGTAAACAATGACACCAGCCTAATTATTTTTTTTTAATGTAAATGTTCATGTTTTCACTCCTGTGACCTAAATTGTCTTCACTACTGAACTATAGAAAGCTGCAACTAATATAAAGGACTATATTATGAGATAAAAGAAAGCTACTGAGAAACCTAACTGTTAATAGTTCTTCTCCATCTGAAATACAAGGGTTTCTTTACAGCAGCTTTCAATTACCACTGTAGAGTTAAGCATGTTAACAGTAAAAAAATCACCAAAACACACAATGTTACAAAGGAATGCCTGACAATTCATGGCTTTCAAAATGCTAATCAAAAGAGAAAAAAATCTGGAATTACCTCAAAAGCAAAGAAATTAAATCTGTAGTGAGATCAATACACGTACACTTATTATCTCCAGATTGAAAATTGGCCAATATAAAAAAAAAAATCTTGTTTATATCTACAGTTTCATCACCTGGATGGATATGAAACAGAAAATGATTTAATGTACCTGGTACTTAAGATGAGACCCCTGCACAACCAAATTTTACTTTTGGGAGAAAAGAAAAAGAAAAGGTAGTGCTATGCGGAAGAGATTTCAGTGTAATTTTAGGTAGGATGCAATATACAAGACCACTAGATAACAAAAGGAAAAAGTGAGGATGAGAGATTTGACAAGATTACAAAGTTACTTAGGTTCATTATGTGGCTATCTTGTTACCACCCTCCTCCATTCAATTTGAGGCAAGAGACTCCAATGCAACAGAAGAAATTAAGTAAATAAAACATAATTAATAACAAAAGCTAGAGTGAAAGGAAAGAATAAATATATAGAGATATGTAGAGATAAAAATAAGATTGGGGAATATATGCATATTATTTTATCCCACATGCCCCACTCAGACTCAGCAGAAAACATTGAAATAAAACAAAGGAGTAAAGAAAAACAAAACAGCCAATAGCAACTAGCACAAAGATATATTACTGAATAAGCTGAAAGAAAAAAAAGTGGCTAAGAAGCTGTAATTAAAAATATGACTCAAAATATCATGCAAAATAAAGTAACAATTTTTCTACGGGATGTCCCACAAATTAAAGTGAGTCTTCTAAAGAACAGCAATTAAATGATCAATTTCCCAAAATCAACTAGAAAAAGAAAAGTCTGTATTAACCAGAAGTTTATAAAGCATATTATAATAATTTCCTGTTCCCAGTTTATCAGAATATTTTGTATATAGAGGTACCAGAAGAAATCTCATCTCACCTTCAATCACCACTAGCTTCAAAGAGGAGCTTGGAGGTCTTCAAGACCTGCCTGGAGGTCTTCTTGGAGGTGTTCAAGACCCGCCTGACATGTTCCTATGTGACCTGATCCAGGTGAACCTACTTCTGCAGGGAGGTTGGACTACATGATCTCTGGAAGTCCCTTCTAATGCTACCATTCTATGATTCTATGATATGGTTAAAGATTCCAGGGACTGATATGAAAGTCTACCACAGGTGTTAACTTCTTATAACTGAATCTATTATCTTGTTTCTTATGCACTGAAATCATGGACTTAAGTAAGAATTACCTGAGATCTCTCTTCAGCCAGAGCAGAGAGTCCATCTTACATCTTAGACAAAACTTCAAGCTTAAGCAAGAATGGTTAATAAATGAATTGCACCCAGGTCTCCAAGTTGAAGCGTTTTGCTTCAAGCAACACAGGGAAATCAATATGTTGAGGGACCCGCTTAGAGATTCATTAATACACTAAATATAGCCACTTACAACAATTTATTCAAAGATATACACAAAGTGTTCGCAAAATGCAAACTAGCCTGCTTCTTGAGCCTCAACATCAATAAAAAACATCTCATGTGATACATAGAGGTTTGAAGAGCAATTATCAGAACAGAGATACATAATACTGATGACACCGGACTGGAAGGAGTGGTTGGTATACTAGAGGGTCATGTTGAGGGACCTCAACAAGCTGGAGAATTGGTCTGACAATAACTTCACAAAGTTCAGCAAAGTGCAGGAAATGCAAAGTCCTGCACCTGGGGAGGAACAGTACAAACCACCTGTACACGTCAAGGGCCACTCAAATGGAAAGCAGCTTGGCAATTCTGCCAAGGTCTTTGGTCTCATAAACACCAGGTTGAAATATGTCCTCACTGAAAAAAAGGCTAATGATATCCTCAGCTGCATTAACCTAAATATTGTAAGCAGCTTAAGGAAGCTCATCCTTCCCGTGTGCAGCACTGGTGAGGCCACATCTGTAGTGCTGTGTCCAGCTCTGTGTTACCCTGTAGAACAAAGATATGGACTTACTGAAGAGAGACCAATGAAAGGCCACAAAGATGATGGAGTAAAATACCTCTAGGAGGAAAGGCTAAGAGGGCTAGAAATGTTCAGCCTGGAGAAAAGAAGGCTCAGAGGAAGGTCATCAATATGTATACATAACCAAAGAGACGATACAAAGAGAATGAAGCCAGATGACAGCTTGTTTCATACTTTTGTAAATAATCCAGATAAGGGATTAAGTGCACTCTCAGTCAGCTTGCAGACACCACCAAGTTGGATGGTATTATGGTTTAGCAAGGAGTAGCTTCTGCTTGGTAACAGGGGGAGTGGGTTGCAGTGAAGACCAGGTAAAGAGTTTGTAGACTCTCCCCCAGCTCCTGGGTTCAGACCCACCTCCGGCCCGGCTGGGCCAATCTGGCGCCTCTGTGATCAATACTTAGGGCCAGGAATTTGAAGTGCTGGTAGGAGGTGTAAGAGTGATACAAGATGGAAGTGACCACGTGGACCCTACAGTCAGAGAAGGAGGCAGGAAGGAGGAGCACCAGACCAGAGACCCCTCTGCAAGCTGTAGCTAGAATGCAAGCTGTGCCCCTGCAACCCATGCAGGGCCATGGCAGGACTGAGAGCCACCAGCAGCTCCGTGTGAGTGCACCCGGACGGGCAAGGGACTATGTGGGGAGGTGGCCAGGGTGCAGGCCATGCTAGAGAGCCTGCACGCCGCAGAGCAGACCCATACGAGAGGTAGAAAAGAGCTGCAGCCTTTGGGATAAATGCACATTGGAGCAGTCCGTGCAGGGCTGCTGGGTGTGTGTGATGTACCCCAAGGACTTGGAGGGAGAACTGGTGCAGAGCCCACCACTGCCCTCCCCCCACTCCAGGCTGTTCAGGGTGGGAGGAGGTAAAAACATCAGGATCAGGGCTCTGAGCCTGGGAAGAGGGGAGGAGTGGGGAGAAGGTGGTCTTAAAGGGCTGGTCGGATGCTGTATTGTTGTACCACTCTGTGTTGTTTTACTTTGGTTATGTTTTGGGGTTTTATGGTTATGTTTTAGTTGGTGTTGCATTAAATTATTTTCTGTTTTCTTCCCCAAGCCGAGTAGCCTGGTCTGTTTTGTCCAGTACCATAAGCAGCAATTAAGCTCTCCCTGCCCTTTGGCAACCCTCAGGTCTCTGGTACTTGAGGCTAATCGTGGTCTTTTGTTCCCTGATGGGCCTATATCAGGACAGATAGGAATGCTGATCTGCATGAGTGTAGGAAGGCTCTACAGGGGGATTTGGACAGGCTGGATCTTGTACAATTGTATGAAATTCAACAAGTGTCAGTCCTTTGCTTTGGTGACAAGGAACTCTATGTAAAAAGCTAAAGGGTTGGTGAAGAGTCTCTGGAAAGCTGCCCAGAAAAAAAAGACCTGGGTGTGTTGGTCAACACCTATCTGAATATGAGTTGTCAGTGTTCCCAGCTGGCCAAGAAGGCCAACAGCATCCTGGTTTGTATCAGAAATTGTGTGACCAGTAGGACTAGGGAACTGATTGTCCCCCTGTACGCTGCCCTGGTAAGGCTGCATCTCAAATACTGTTTCCAGTTCTGTGCCCTTCACTACAAGAAGGACATTGACCTGTTGGAGCATGTCCTGAGATGGGCAACAAAGGTGGTGAAAGGTCTGGAGAACACATCTGATAAGGAGCAGCTAGGGGGGCTGGCATTGTTTAGCCTGTAGAAAACAAAGCTGAGTGGAGACATTACGCCTCTCTGGAGCTAGTGGAATGGATGGTGTAGGTGTTTTACCTACTAAAAACAGCTTTATTTTGAAAGTAATCTAAGTTTTATACAGCAAAGAAATACAGGATGAAGAACTGTCATTTATACTCTGACTTTCCCTTTCACTTTTGGAGATCAACAGGTTCACTACATGTCTTGCATGGTCCTAAGTGCTATAAAGAACGAGAATCACAAAGACAGCATAAATTCTGTCATCTCTAGCCATAAGCAAATCCTGTTCACTTAATAATAAAAGAAACATTAGAATTGTACCTAGTAGTCAACTCAAACAGCAATTAGCAGCCATCAAAACAAGAAACAAAAGGACATAAGATAACTGATTAAAGATGTGCCTATGTGAAGAAAGGTCAAGGACATTATTTCCAGAGCAATCATAAAAAAAAAAAAAAAAGTTTATTATCCTCTACTGACATATATTCTGTAAAGAAACTGAAACCACCCTCAGGAAATGCAAGAGGGGAAAGAAAAGAACCAAGACACAAAAAACCCCCCACAGCTCAGGTGATTGAAACTGTTGTCACTCCAGGCTCTGAGCTCTGCCCACAGCTACCAACATCAGCACCTTCGACATGACTGAAGGCACAAACTTAAAAGCCTAAGCAAATCCAGTTTTGTCAGATTAACTTCTAGGACAGTTAATTTTCTAAACAGTGAAAGCAGAAAAAAGTGTAAAAAAACATGCAAAAAGATGTAGCTGCTACTTTGCAAATGTGATCTTACTGACCTGCTTTTCCTTTAAGACTTGCTTATCTGCCAACAAATAAATAAAATAAAGCTGTCCTAGGACTATTTCTCCAGTCATATTTTCTCCCCTTTCCCAAAATAAATGACAAAATATCCTACACTCAGGCATGAGACAAATAAACATCAAAAAGGATGGAAATTTAGTATTACATAATCTTGAGATACATGCCAGTGTCCTTCAGACCAAAACAAACCTGATTTTCTTGGAAATTCTGGAAACTTACATCAGGTGAGATCGTCAAAATCTGATATACAATTCAAGGTAAAAATTTTATTCTTCTTCATCACTGTGCTGTAAACTATTAGGCATAAAGTTGTTTAAGAATGAGGAATTGTACTCCTTTTGATTGAACAGAAATATTTAAGCAAAGCACAACACAAAATCCTTTCCTGCACATATTAATATAAATGTGTTTGTATAAAATATTAGGAGATTTCAGCCAGAAATTCATTTTATAGTCTGATTTTCCATTCTTCCACATTCACAGACTAGAAAACCCCGCAGTCAAATATCAGGAAAGTTTCACGCCTTTTTGGAAAGCCTAAGAAAGAAAGGCCCACTTTTAGAGTGGTTTTTTTCACCCAGCATCTTTTAGAATTAAGAATGGTCGTAATTTGCTAACTCAGTAATCATTGCTATTTTACAGTTGTGAAATAAACTCATGAAACTGCTTGAAACATTTCCTAGTAAACTGCAAAGCCTCCTTTTTCTCTTGTGGCAATGACAGACATTTCTACCATTCCACATTTTAATAGCATTTGAAAAGTATTTTATTCACAATAAATTGCTTTGTAATCCTTCTGCTTTGACCAAGTATCAAAACAGGTAAAAATCTCTTGTCAAGGAAGATCAACACTTTTCATTGAAAGACAACTTAAAAAAAAAAAAAACTAATTTCATACTTTGAAAAAATGAACAAGTTTGATGGTACTAATTACTTGCTTAAAAGGGAAAACATATGAGAAGACTCTGCTTTTATTTGAATATCCAGATCACTATCAGTAGCAGAATGTAATAAGATTCACTGAAGTACCTTTTGTTTTCATTTTGTTATGCAAAAATAGAAAATGCTAAAGGGTGAATGTTTTATAGTTAGGATTAGTCTCCAAGGAAATAGCAAATGAGAGATCACTTAAAATATTGAAATGCAAGTACATATTACATACAAACTATGAATTACATTCAGTGCATGCTCCTTCACTAAGGGACTTCAAATCAGGCTCCTTGAATTCCTTGTGTATAAGGTGTGTACTCAAGATCAAAGCACGACTTTTTTAAGTTTAAATGTACAGAACTTTGTGAATATCGTATTTATGTGGCAAGGCTTTGGTAGCAGGGGTCTGCAGATGTGGCTTCTGTGAGAAGATATGAGAAGCTACACTCACTCTAGTCTGGTTTGCCTGTGCAGTAACTGGTGAGTGATGTCTCTGTCCCTACATTGACACATGAGCTTTTTATCATATTTTTCACCCCATGCTTTGTTGATGGAGGAGGAATGCTGGAGGGACATGGTGGGCATTTGGTGGCCAGCCAAGGTCAACCCACCACAACTGGCTATTAGTCTATTTTGACTTACTTCATTTTAACAAAAATAAATAGTGAATGACTAGGTGAGCAGCTGAACTGACAAAAGTACAGATAGGGAATGGACAGGTATTGCTCAGAGTACCTGTGAGCACAGTCCTACTAACAGTGTTGACAAGACTGTGGAGCCTTGTGAGTTGCTCACTGCCACAAAACAGGATGTTACTCTACTCTTTTCCTGTTCCTTAGCCCTGTAAGGCAGTTAAACCTAGGCTAGTTTTCTGTCAGGTTAATGTGCTCAACTAGTTCCCAAAGGTACTGGATGAAGACAAGCAGTGGAAAAAAACAGCAGTATGTAGCTAGGAGTGAGGACAGCAGCAGGGGTGGGCATAACTAACACTAGTGAGCTTCTAGCTCTGTTTGGCCACACAACTGTATTGTACCTTTATGCATGGTGTTCTGCAAATGGCATTTCTCGGTTTGATACAATATATTTCTGAGAATACCACAGCAATTACTTCTACAGTTTCTATTTGCTTAATATCTGAATACAATCTGAATACAAAATGTCCTGTCAACCCAGAAAATAAGATATATCCCCCCACCCTGCACTCTGAAAAAAACCCACCTAAACAAATTTTCTTCATCATTAGATAGATAAGATAAAGGAAAGTATTTTCATAATAGAAAGAAGAGTAGGATTACTGTTATTTGGGAATGTACTTTGAAAATAAGTTAACCTTACTAAATAACAAAAGGTATGTGTGCAAGGGGAAAAACCTGCTTGTTATCAGGGAAGCAGCTATGTTACAGTTTTGTTATGAGTGGTCAATCTTCCAGCAGAATATTTGGACAGAAATGTAGAGGAGAGGGTTGTTGGCATTCCACCTTTACTAAAAATACAAAACTTTTTGTTTTCCTTGAATTGTATGTAGTAGGAGACTTGAGACAACTATTCTAGATTAAAACAGGAAATATTCCCATGTGCTATAAGAGAAGTTGGAGATTAAGAAGACTGGTCTGGATGAATAGGGAGATTTGGCTTAAAATTACGGAAGAGAGTTTACAGCCTCTGGAAGAAGGGGTAGACCACTCACGATGAGTATGGGAATGTTGTTAGGTTATGCAGGGAGGTAATCAGAAGGTCAAAAGCCCAGCTGGAAGACAAACTGGTTTTAGAGGTAAAAGGTAATAAGAAAAGTTTCTATAAACACATCAACAATAAAAAAAAAATTAAAAAAAAAAAAAAAGCAGGGAAAGCCTCCATCCCCTGTTAGCTCCAGAAGGAAATCTGGTATTAAAACATGAGGATAAGGCTGAGGTGCTTAATGTCTTCTTTGCCTCAGCCCCCCAAGCCAAGAGACAGGAGTGAAGACCAAAATGTTCCCTCTACAATTCAGGAGATGGTCAGTGACCTGCTGCTTCACACTTATATGCACAGATCTGTAGGGCCAGATGGGGTACATCCTAGAGCGCTGAGGGAGCTGGCAGGGGTGCTCACCAAGCCACTCTCCATCATTTATCAGCAGTCCTGGCTGGCTGGAGAGGTCTCATCTGATTGGAAGTCAGCCAATGTAACACCCACATTTAAGAAGGAATGGAATGATGATCTGGGAAGTTACAGGTTTGACTTCAGTGCCTGGGAAGCTGATGGAGTAGATCATCCTAAATTCTATTATGCAGCACATGCAGGACAACCAGCTGATCAGGCCCAGTCAGCATGGGTTTATAAAGAGTAGGTCCTGTTTAACAAACCTGACTTCCTTCTATGACAGGGTGACCAGCTTAATGGATGAAGGGAAGGCTGTAGATGTTGTCTATCTTGACTTTAGTAAGGCATTTGACACTGTTTCCCACAGCATTCTCTTACAGAAACTGACTGTTCTTGGCTTGGACTGGTTAGATGGTTGAGTCCAAAGAGTCACAGTCAATAAACTTAAATCTAGGTGGTGGTCAGTCACGAGTGGTGTTTCCCGGAGCTCGGTACTGGGGCAACTCCTGTTTAACATTTGTTCCATCTGATAGAACAAATCTGATGAGGTCAGGAAGGCTTTTAAGAGGGACCTGGACAGGCTGTATTGATGGGCCAAGGTCTATTCCATGAGTTTCAGTAAGGCCAAATGCCAGGTCCTGCACTTGGGCGACAACAACCCCCAGCAGTGCTACAGGCTTCCAGAGGAGTGGCTGGAAAGCTGCCAGGCAGAGAGGGATCTGGGAGTGTTGATTGACCATGGCTGAACATGAGCCAGCATTGTGCCCAGGTGGCCAAGAAGGCCAATGGCATCCTGGCCTGGATCAGGAACAGTGTTGTCAACAGGAGAAGGGAGGTGATCATTCCCCTGTATTCAGCTTTTGTGAGGCCACATCTCAAATACTGTGCCCATTTTTGGGCCTCTCTATACAAGAGGGCCACTGAGGTGCTGGAGAGGATCCTGAGGCAGGCTACCAAGCTAGTAAAGGATTTGGAGCACATCTCCTATGAGGACCTGGTGAGGGATCTGGGGCTGCTCAGCCTGGAGAAAAGAAGGCTCACAGGAGACCTTATCACTCTCTATAACCTGAAAGGAAGTTGTAGCAAGGTGGGAGTTGGTCTGCTCTCCCTAGTAACAAGCAACAGAACAAGAGGAAATGGCCTGAAGTGCAACAGGGGAAGTTCAGGTTATATTAGGAGGAATTTCAAAGGGTTGTTAGGCATTGAAATGGCCTGAACAGGGAGGTGGCAGTCACTGTCCCTGGAGGTGTTTAAGAGATGTTGCACTTAGGTAAATGGTCTAGTTGACAGGGCTAGGACAAACACTGGACTAGATGGTCTTTAAGGTGTCTTCCAGCAGACACAATTCTATGATTCTGTGATTCTAATATCCTTTCATACATCCAGCCTAAGCGATGCAGCTACACTGAGATTTTCAGCATTCTGTAAAAATCACAAGCAATTTCATTTAATGAAAATAATTCAACACAAGAGTTCACTGCAAAATGAATATTGTAGTCTTTCTGTTTCAGATGGCTCAGATAAAACCTCTCAATAAAGTAAAAATAAGAGTAGAAGATGAAAATCAAGTCCTTGAATCTAATTCAATTTAGTGTTACCTAACAAGTGAGCAATACAAGACCTATACAAAAAGCAGAATTCTCATGAATTCTCATGAGAATTCTCAACTACTATAGTTGTTTCCATGATAAACTTTTTTTTCTAACTGAATATTGTACTTTTTCAAAACTAGTATTCATGAAGGTAAATACAAAACATTCTGTAAACAAAAACAAATGTCAAAAATTTAGTGTTTCTAGAAAGAGACACAGATTTTCAGTATAACAGAACAATGCACCCTAAGGTAATAATACAATAAAATAGACCAGCAGAACAAGACTTAACAATAGATGGAATTTTTAAAAAGTTAAAAGTACAACATAATTGGAAAAAGAAAAGTAAAAGAAAAAAAGCAGAAACAAAACCAATGCAAGAAACAAATATTAAGAAAATATTACATTTTGTTACTTTGTACAAAACACGCAACTCTATGACTGTACATCACAACTTGGTGAATGTGCTCTGAAGGAAGTTGCAGCCCTTGGAGAGTCCACACCAGAGCGGTCTCCTGGCAGCAGCTGTGGCCCATGGAGAGGTATCCATGTAAGGGCAAGTCTTCTGGCAGGACGTGTGCCCCCCAGGGGACTCATGCCAGACCTATCCACTCCTGAAGGACTATATCTCATGGAGAGGACTCATATTAGATAAGTTCTTGAAGAACAATATCCCATAGGTGGAATCTCACATGTTAGCCAGGTGCAAAAGTGGGAGCTCATTGGCCCATGGCCTGTGTCTGAAGGCACAATAGCTGGAGATTGGTAATGGATTTACCTTTGAATTATTGTGACCTATGATGCAAATTCACAGAACCACAGAATCTTAGGGGTTGCAAGGGATCTCGAAAAATCATTTAGTCCAACCCCCATGCCAGATTAGGACCACCTAGAGTAGGTCACATGGGAACTCATCCAGGTGGGTTTTGAATGTCTCCAGGGAAGAAGACACAATAATTCATCTGGACGGCCTGTTCCAGTGCTCTCTCACCCTCACAGTGAAGAAGTTTTTCCTTAAGTTTCTTTGGAACCTCTTATGCCCTAGCTTATACCCATTGTCCTATCATTGGACATCACTGAGAAGAGCCTGGCTCCATCCTCCCGACACCTGCCCTTAACATATTTATAAACATTAATGAGATCACCCCTCAGGCTCTTCTCCAAGCTAAAAAGCCCCAGCTCCCTCAGCTTTCATCATAAGGAAGCTGCTCCACTTCCTTACTCCCTTCATCAACTTTGTGGCCCTACACTGAACTCTCTCCAGCAGCTCCCTGTCCTTCTTAACCTTCTGGGGACCAGGACTGGACACAACATTCCAGACATGGTCTCACAAGGGCAGAGTAGAAGAGGAGAACATCTCTTGACCTGCTAACCACAGCCCTTCTAACACACCTCAGGATGCCATGGGCCTTCTTGGCCACAAGGGCACATTGCTGGCTCACGCTCATCCTGCTGTTCACCAGGAACTCCAGGTCCCTTTCCCCTGTACTACTCTCTGAGAGTTCATTCCCCAACCTGTACTGGTACATGGGGTTATTCTTTCAGCCTGCCCCTTTCTCATTGAATGGCAACATAGCTTTCTGGTGTGTCAGACACCCCCATCAGTTTAGTATCATCAAACTTGCTGACAGTGCCCTCTGTTCCCTCATCAAGGTCATTAATGAAGATATTGAACAGTACCAGTCCCAATACCAGAACTGCACGTTACAAGTACTGGAGCAAGAATCCCTTGCTGGTAATTATGTAAGAGGCAATGGGAGAAGCACTGTTAAACCCAGTAACCCAGCCCAAAGGGATTGGGGTGGAGACTGCAATGTCTGTAACTATAAATTGTCATAATCTAGGATTTTACACCACTCTCCTGTGCTGAGTGATGATCACAATAGAGAGAGCCCAAATTAATGTACTAGATGAACTCGATGGACATTTTACATGCATTTTACAGGAGCGGTCCAAAGCTATAAAGTTCTGTGATTCTACATTTATCAAAGGACTCAAAGGGATGTGTGTGGGGGCTGCATATAATGACAACATATTGGATACTGTGGGACCTGAACATAATATAAACAGTATGGAATAACAGGTGGAGTTTGCACTGGTCTTGGCTGAAAACAGTGCTGAAAATACCATGATATTTTAGCTATTGTTAAGCAGTCCTCACACAGCATCAAGGCTTTCCCTGCTTCTCACACTGCCCTGACAGCAAGCAGAGTAGGAAGGGAAAGAGCCAGGACAGCCAACCTCAACAGATCAAAGGGATACCCATACCACTTCAAGGAGGACTGGGGTGATGTCTGCAGTTACACCACATCTTCCAAAGTAGCCATTATGTATAATAGAGTCCTGCATTCTTGCATGTGGCTGAACATATGCCTGCTGGTGGGAGGGAATGAATGAATTTTCTGTTTTGCTTTATGTGTGCACACTAATTTTGCAGTTCCTATTAAACTTTGTCTTAACACACAAGTTTTCTTAATTTTTCCCTTATGATTGTCTTCCCTATCCCACTGAGGGGCTGTAAGAAAGTGGCTGTGTAGCAGTAAGTTATCCACCAGCATTAAACCACAGTTTTCTTATATTTGCTATCTCTGTAATACGAAACAAGCCAAAAGAGAAATAAGTAATAAAGGTAAAACAAATAACCAGGATTAGTATATTAACAACTCTGTACACGTTCCCTCCTCTCTACAACCTCCAGATTCCTGATAACATTTCCTTGTAGAAACTTGCTTTATGCTGATTCCTGGAGTATGAAGTGGGATTCTGGGATCTGTCTGTAAAACATTTCCGGTTCATTCATGATTGTCATTTACAGAATGGAGTGAATGCAGTGTTCTTACCTCGAAAAATGCTATTCAGCCATACATTATTATGACTAGAAAGAGAAAACATGAAAAATACCACCCGTCCTCCCTCCCTAAAAACTTGAATTTCAGTCTCAATCTCTAAATAAATTGTCTTGTCAGGTAAAAAGATTTGAAATCAGATATATGCAAGGTTGGGAAAGGGTTTACTCCTCCTGGATACTGGGGTTTTTATAAAAGTATTTTAAGAGATATTTATGCAGAAGTAGTATTTGGTTTTCTTTCAAAATTTAGGTAATTCAAATTCTGTTTGATTTCCTTTTCCACACACTGCAGGGGCATAAAAACCTTTAAATCCAAGACTGTCCAGTTACTTTATTGTCTGTTTTGGCTCATGCAACTGCAATGTTTGACGTACGAGAGGAAGGACATTTTACTTCGGTTTTACTTCTTTGTACAGACAAATGCATATATGAGTAACAAGGAAGGTATGTGCAAAATCTACAATACCTTCTCCATCAGTATAATAAACAAAACTTTTTAAACAATTAGTTGTCACATACTTGTGAGATCACATCAACTTTAAAAGCTTACTGACATACCAGTTACTCCTGTTGGTTAGTTACATGAGGTTTTATTCATTCTGAAAATCTGCCTAGAGTTAAAAAAAACAAAACAAAACAAAACTTTCACAAACAGCCATGGTTCACGTACATTTTTTCTCTTCCAGAGTCTGTTCAGTAATTTCAAAGATGACAGTTATCTTAATTTTAGGTTAACTTAGCTAAAGCAAATTCATTATCAGCAATGCTTACAGCATGCAGTTTTCTGGGTAACCTGTTCCAGTGTCTTACCACTCTCATAGAGAAGAACTTCTTTGTAAATACGTAACCTAACTCTACTTTCATTTTTGGAGCCATTATCTCGTCAGTTCACTAAATGCCCTTGTCAAAAAGTCTTCCTCCAGCTTTCTTGTAGGCCTCTCTAGCTACAGCAAGGCTGCTATAAGGTGTCCTCTGATACTTCTCCAGGCCGAACAACCCCAACTCCCTCAGCCTGTTTAAACCCTTCTTAGCCTGCAAATCAGAGAACAAAAAAATTAAGTTGCACTGACCTGCATTTCACTACAGAAGTTAAGATCTATAGGCACCTGGCAAGAGAAACTCGAATGTGCCAGGACACAATCAGGCTTTCTTAGTCATCAAAGTACCACCATCGCTTACTGAACATTAAAATAAAGATGTACCAAAAATCTCGCTTAGGAAACAGCAAAAACTGGTTACTTTTCTTGGCTGTGCACATGTGAATCCCACTGACATCTGGACTTTCAAATTCAACTACATGGATGGGAATAGAAGATCATTTAGGAGCTGTAATGAAATCTTTGTTTAAAAAAGACCTCATTCTTTTGCTTAGTATTTGTCTTGTCACTTACCACAGCTCCTATATTGGTGTTGCAAATTATTTCCTCCTACCTCCCCAAACTCAATACAACAGCAGTAAACCTGTAAACAAATATTTAAATGCAAAGTCTAATCGATTTTGGAAAAAAAAATAATATCACTTGCTAATTGTTTAACTTTTTTTTGCATGGTTTGCTTTTTTCTTCAGAAGACAATCTCTCTCCTGTTCTATTCCATCTATTAAGTGATCATTTTGACTATCTGAAAAGGCAGAGATTAAAAAGGCTCTTTCTATCTGTGACTTGTCATGACAAAACAGTCTTTTGTTAAGCAACATCTAACTAATTTATGCCAATACACTTCTCTAAACAGCATATGTTAAGTAACAGCACCTATGGAAGAAGAAAGGGAGGCAGAGAGGACTTGCAAACATAGAATTTATCAAGAATCAATCCCCTATTGGATCAAGGGACAGGATGGTTTAATAGACAATAGTAACAAATTAAACACAGCAGAAAGCAAGCCTTTAAACCCTTTTCCAAGATCATTTTAATGTTAGGCCAGATCTTGAACAAAAAAACCCTACAATTCTTTTCCCTACTATCGTTCTGTTTAGATATTTAAATTTATGGAACAGTTAAGAAAAGTCTAGACAATACAGCTTATTGACTACAATAAATTTTTATAATGCACTTTCACTTACCAATTTTACTTTTTCCCAGAGTAGTCTCCTATTTTAACTGGATATATTTTATTGTCCTTTGTCAGTATCACAGAACCAATAAATAGCAGAGAATGCTTGGAAGGGACCTTTAGACATTATCTAGCTCAATCCCTCTGCAGAAGTTCAACCCAGATCAAGTTGCACAGGAATGCATTAAAGTGGGTCTTGAAAACCTCTAAGGAAGGAGACTCCACAAGCCCTCTGGACACTGTGTGTGCCAGGGCTCCCTCACCCTCAAAGTAAAACAGTAAAACACTCTTATGTTTAAATGGAACTTTTTGTGTTCCAGCTTCAACCCATTACCCATTGTCCTGTTGCTAGATAAAACAGAAAAAAGGGATGTCCCAACCTCCTGACATCCACCATTTATATACTTGTAAATATTTATGAGATCCCCCCTTAGTTTCCGAAGCCTTTCCTCATAGGCAAGATGTTCCAATCCCCTGGTCATGTTGGTGGACCTGCACTGGACTCTTCTCTAGAAATTCCCTGTCTCTCTTGAGCTGGGGAGTCCAAAACTGGACACAAGACTCCAGATGAACCCTCACCAGGACAGAGTAGAAGAGAACCTCCTTTGACCTGCAGGACACAGTCTTCTTGATGCATCCCAGGATGCCACTGGCCTTCTTGGCCATGAGAGCACATTGCTGGCTCATGGTTAGTTTACTATCAACCAGGAATCCCAGGTATCTCTTCACAGAGCTGCTCTCCAACACGCCGATCTCCAGCCTGTACTGGTGTATGGAGTTGTTCTTCCCAAGTTCAGAACTCTGCACCTGCCTTTGTGGAACCTCATGAGGTTCCTCTCTGCCCAGGTCTCAAGCTGGTCCAGATCCCACTGAATGGCAGCACAGCCTTCTGGAGAATCAGCCAGTCCTCCCAGTTTGGTGTAAGCAGCAAACTTGCTGAGGATACACTCTGTCCCCTCACCCAGATCACTGATAAAGATGTTGAACAAGACTGGCCCCAGAACTGATCCCCGTGGAACTCTACCAGTCACAGGCCTCCCAACTTGACCTGGCTCCATTGATCACCACCTTCTGGGTTCTATCATTTGGGCAGTTCTCGAACCACTTTCCCATCCACACATCCAACCCACACTGCCTGATCTTTTTGATGAGAACCGAAAACACTATCAAAAGCCTTGCTGAAGTCAAGGTAAACGACATTCACTGCTCTCTCCTCTTCTAGATAGCCAGTTATAACATCACAGAACGCTATCAGGTTGTTCAAGTATGTTTTCGCCTTGGTGAATCCATGTTGACTACCCCTGATAATTATCTTTTTGTCTGTTTAGAGATGGCATTCAGGATGAGTTGTTCCATCATCTTTCCAGGGATGGAGGTGAACTTGACTAGTCTGAAGTTTCCTGGGTCGTCCTCCTTGCCCTTTTTGAAGACTGGAGTGACATTGGCTTTCTTTCCTCCAGTCCTCTTGTTAGCATTACTGTATATGGAAAGTTAGAAATAGTTAGGCTAAGGTCTGTATCGAGGCCTAGTGAGCAGTGTGGGATGTTGATGTAACCTAGCAGTCTAGGGAACTAGTGGGGCATGCTGAGCTTGTGCATTCTTGCTTAAACAAAGCAAAGAGATTAGTGAAGAATACTGAATGCTGAATCTTGTTTTTCTCAAAGAAATCGTTATCTCGAATGTTTACCTGTTTGTTATCTATGGAAATTTCTTGTTGTGGATTCAGATAAGCATAGTCTCAAGTAACTACATGAAAGAGCACAACATAATCCTAATGTCTAAGAAAACTGGTAAACATCACGGGGACCTGATGAAGTAATCATTTGTGGAAAGTATATAAACTCTGTGAAATTTTCTGTTAGTGGGGGCTCTGACTTTGGACACTAGTCCTCAGGTCCCTAGGGCCCTCAATAAAGCACCGCATAAAACGACCTCGGTTGTTTTGTGTTTTCCTTCGGGAACGGGCAGCAGTTTTCTGGCGACCGCGGCAGGACTCCGAGGGTGCCTGGGGCGGTTCGCGTGCTGATTTACTCCACGTCGGCACCGAGAGTTTCTCGGGGAGTCATCGGTTCGTGCCCGACCCCCGCACCTGGCGGACGACTGCTATAAGGTAAGCCCATAGGTGCTTTATTTTCTGGTATGGGTGCCTGCTCATAAGACGAGGCGGCGATCCTCGCTGAGTTGGGCTAAGACGTCTTGGTGGATGCCTAGGCGCCGGCTGTAAGACGCGGCGAAAGCTGCGCAGGTCCGGCACTTGCCCCTCGCGGCGTCGAGAAGTGGCAAGTTGGTTTGGTACTGGTTATTGGTTTTGTGGTTTTTGTTTGTATCGTTACAGTGTTTGTGTTTGCTGTTATTTTGTCTGCTGTTATTTTGTTTCGTGAATACTTGAAATGATGCCGCTTAAAACTTTTAAGCCGTTAGTTCAGTCTAATAGTAAAATCCCAGGAAACACCCCATTAGGATGTTTGCTGGGAAGATGGAGGAGTGCTGGATTTTTATCAGGATTTGAATAAGGGTAAAACGATAAACTATTGTAATCATTGATGGCCTTTATATGAGTCAGAAGGGGGACCTGCGTGGCCCCTAAACGGTACTGTCGATCCGGGTATTATATCGCCTTTGATGCAGTATTTACGGGACAATGAGAAATGGGGATGAGATCCCGTATTTGGATTTGTTTTATTATTTAGAGCGAAAACTGGATTGGTAGAAGGAATGTGGTATTTTAGTTTTGGAAACAAAGGAATTAGGGTGTAGTGAATGTAAGAAGAGATCTATGTGTGTTAAGTGTTTAGCTGCCTCCTCTGGTCCAGAGGAAGATTTATCGTTATTAGTTGCTCATAGTGGACAGGGTCCCTCTGCTCCACCCTACGTTCCACCTCAGATGGAACAGGATAGTGAAGACGATGATAATGAGGAGGAAGAAGAGGATGAAGATGAGGACACCAGGAACTTGGATAAAATGTTAGAAGTTGCATGGAAGGTTTATAATAGTAGGGGAAAAAGAATCAGCTAAGCGGCAACAAGCAGGTATATTGGCTGTAATTCAACAATTAGGAGGACAAAGGGGCCGAGGTCCTGGTAGGGGAGGCTCTGCCCAAGGAAGAGGTGGTTATGGTCAGGGAAGAGGGGGATTTCGAATGGGAAACATTAATCAAGGAAAGTTAGGTTTTAATCAGTGTGCTTTTTGTCGACAGATAGGACATTGGAAAAATGAATGTCCTGTGAAAAATGGAATGGGAGGTGGCGCCGGGACAATGGGTAGTTATCCTATGCCTGAGGCAGATGTCGCCCAAGCCCTGGTTTTGGGGAATTACCAAAATCAGAGCTGACTAGAGCAAGGGTTAAAGGTAAGGTTAGAAATAAATGGTAAAGAACAGGAATTCACAGTTGATACAGGAGCTACTTATTCAGTTCTCAACAAAAGACTGGGAACAATAAGTGATACCACCGTACAGGTGGTAGGGGCTATGGGTCAGCTGGAAGAAAGACCATTTTTGCAGCCTCTAAATTTGAAATTTGGGGGAAAGGAATTGGATCATCAATTTTTTTTATATGCCCAATTGTCCCAAGCCCCTGTTTGGAAGGGATTTATTGTCTTTGTTAAACGTGAAAATAATATTTGAAAATGGGAGAGTAAAATTGGAGATTCCAAATGAAGAAATTGGGAAAATTTTTGTAATAAAGGAAATAGAACCTATTCCCATTCCAGAAGAAATAGATCAGGCAGTTGTACCCTGGGTATGGGAAACAGGGACCCCAGGAAAGTCAAAAGCTGCCCAGCCTGTTGTTGTAGAACAGGAGAAAAAAAAAAAAAGAAAAAAATAGGAGCCCAGCCGTTAGGGTTAGACAATATCCAATTAAGTTGGAGGCTAGGAAAGGAGTGGCTCCACTGATAACCCAATTTGTGATTCAAGGAATTTTACAGGAATGTGAATCTGAGTATAACACTCCTATTTTTCCTGTAAGTAAGCCTAATGGTAAATATAGGCTAGTGCAAGATTTAAGGGCCATAAATAAAATTGTAAAGGACATTCACCCAGTGGTTGCTAACCCTTATACTCTATTAACATCTGTGTCGGAAAGGTTTAAATGGTTTACAGTAATTGATTTGAAAGATGCCGCCTTCTGCATCCCGCTGGCATTACCAAGTAGGAAGTATTTTGCATTTGAATGGGAAGATCCAAATTCGGGAAGGAAGAAACAACTGACATGGACACGGCTTCCGCAGGGTTTCAAAAACAGCCCCACTATTTTTGGAAATCAATTAGCCAAAGAGTTGGAGGAATGGAAGACCGAACAGGTAAGAGAATCTCCATTCTCTTATGTGATTTTGCAGTATGTGGATGATATTCTGTTGGCAACTGAGGAAAAGGAAGTTTGCCTGAAGCTTACAATTGCCTTACTGAATATGCTGGGACAAGCAGGATATCGAGTATCTAAGGAAAAGGCCCAGCTCCTCAAAGAGAGTGTTCTTTATTTGGGATGTGAATTAATGCAAGGTCAGAGACGATTGGGCACAAACAGAATTAAGGCAATATGTGCCATACCCCTTCCAAGGAATCATCAGGAACTGAGATCATTTTTAGGAATGATTGGTTGGTGTAGACTATGGATTCTAAATTTTGGATTGTTAGCCAAACCCTTGTATGAGGCTTTGAAGGAGCCCCAATTGGAATGGAGTCCACAAAGGAAAAGAGCCTTTCAGGAGCTAAAACAAGCTCTGAAAGAAGCACCTGCCTTAGGCTTGCCGGACTTAAATAAGGATTTTCAGCTTTATGTAAATGAAAGGCAGAATCTGGCTCTGGGAGTGTTGACCCAGAAAATAGGGTCATGGAAACGCCCAGTGGGATATTTTTCAAAACAACTGGACAATGTTAGTGCTGGTTGGCCGTCATGCTTGAGGGTAGTTACGACCACAGTGATCCTCATACAGGAAGCCCGAAAACTGACTTTGGGAAGGAAAATGGAGGTCTTTATGCCCCATATGGTCTTGGCTGTCCTGGAACAAAAGGGGGGTCACTGGTTATCATCCAGCAGAATGTTACAATATCAAGCTATATTAAGAGAACAAGATGATGTGGAACTTAAGATAACTAACCATGTCAACCCAGCAGAATTTCTGCACAGCAAACAGGAAGAAGGGGAGCTGGTTCATGATTGTGTAGAAACAATTGAACAGGTGTATGCGAGCCGAGCAGACCTAAAGGACACACCGTTAGAAGATTCAGATTGGGATCTCTTTACCGATGGATCTAGCTTTGTGGAAAATGGAACCAGATCGGAAGTTCTCGCCCTGTTGGATGCGGTACATAAACCAGAAAAGGTAGCAGTAATGCACATCAGGGGACATCGTAAAGAAGAAGGAAAGATATATCGAGGGAATAAACTAGCAGACATCACTGCTAAAGAAGCTGCTCGACAGGTTTGGACTCAGATGGCTTTAATACCAACCAAGGTGAGCCCTGTTTCTTGTTATATGATTCGGGGACCAAGCTATTCTGCCAATGATGAGAAATTGGCGACATATCTAAAGGCCCAGAAGAATGCAGTTGGATGGTATGTAACGACAATGGGACAAGTGGTGGTGCCCAAAAATGTTACGAAGTCCATATTAGAGACTGAACACAATAAATGCCATTGGGGAGCAGAGGTGTTGGTAAAATTTTTGAAAAAGGAAATAATTTCCAACCAAATGTTAACGCTGGCGAAAAGGGTGAATGCCATGTGCCCAGTTTGTTTAAAGAATAATCCTATTGTAAGGAAACAGGTGCAGTTGGGAAAATTACAAATAGGACCAGAGCCTGGAGATTATTGGCAAGTCAACTTTTCAGAACTTCCAAGGGCTCAGGGACTTAAATACCTGTTGGTGTATGTGTGCACCTTTTCGGGGTGGCCAGAAGCCTTCCCTTGTAGAACAAACCAAGCAAAGGAAGTGGTGAAAACTTTGTTGAAAGAAATAATACCTAGATTTGGAGTACCACTGGGATTATCATCAGATAGAGGCCCACATTTTGTGGCAGGGATAGTTCAGGAGGTGGCTAGGACGTTAGACATTACCTGGAATTTACACACTCCATGGAGACCCCAGTCTAGTGGTCAAGTAGAAAGGATGAATCAAACATTGAAAAATCAGATCAAAAAGATATGACAGGAGGCCAAACTTCAGTGGCCCCAAGCTTTGCCATTAGTGTTTACTTAGGATTAGGATAAAACCTAGGGAAAGGATAGGAGTAAGTCCGTACGAAATACTGTACGGCAAACCTTATCATGCCACCGTGTTAAAAGGAGACCCGCATGTATTGGGAGACCAGGTGATTTTTAACTATGTTATGTCACTTAACAGAGTTCTCAACGCCTTATGGGGTGCCCTTCAATGGAATCAGCCGCTCCCGCTGGAAAATCCAGTGCATGATATTCAACCGGGAGATCAGGTCTATGTGAAGAATTGGTTCACAGACTCACTGAGAGAGACATGGGACGGTCCCCATCAAGTGATCTTGACAACTTTCACAGCCATAAAGGTAGCGGGAATCGACGCTTGGATCCACTACACTCGAGTCAAGAAGGTTCCAATCGAATGGGAAACCCAAGTGGTATCCCCCACTCGAATGATATTTCGAGCCAAACAGCATTCTTAACTGTTGTACTGTTGATATTATTGAAAATGGTATCGGTCAATGGATTTGTATTTGTCACTGTTATAGAACCTGTGGTTACTGTCATGGAAGGGATGGATGTCAATTTAACCTGTGACATTGCTGATGACCAAGGAGCTGGAGCCGAGGAAATAATTGCGATTTGGAAACAAGGACAAACCAGATTGACTGCAAGTATTGTTACTGTTTGGAATAAGGATACGCAAAAAAAAGGAAGTGTTACCTTGCAATTGACTAATTTAACGTTAGGAGAAGCAGGAGTATACATGTGTTTGGTGTTAATTCGGGAAAATTTTGATTATAAGCGAATAGATTTGAGAGTAGTACCTTGGTCCCCGATTCAGGAGGGAGTAGAACTAATACCAAAAATAGCTTTAATGGATATGTGGGATGGCCCACCCTTGAGGATAAAACTGCACTTTTACTTCACAAAGAGAATGTGAAGCCCTGGATCAAGTTAAATGGTGGAAAATGGGACCTCAAGGACTGTGGGACAGGATCGAGGAAGGAATCAGTTGGTGGAATGTGGGGAACAGAGGGATAGGATGGCTGAATTATACTCAACCTCTGTTGGGTAAGATGGATGGACAATATCTATGTGTAGTTGTATGTGGACCCTACTCTAATTATGGAAAAAGAAATGTGCAGGGCCGACCTCATTTGAATCAAGGAATTAGGGCCACACAAGGGGTGTATCAGGCCAATGAAGGGAAAATAGTTATTTTAACATGTAAAGTGAATCCCAGAATGAGTTTTTCAGATTTTGGGTGGTGGTTTGGAGATAGCAGTATATAGCCTGGAAGGAAATATCGGATAGAGAAAAGGTTAGGCGGCACCATAGTATTAATAATAAATGACGTATAGTCAGATGATGAAGGGATGTATTGGTGTTGGATAGCCAAAGATGCGTGGTGGGCCCACTCTAGGATGTTAGTATCATTAATTAGAGGCAAATATAGCCGA
The DNA here is from genome assembly GCF_028858725.1 of Colius striatus. NCBI lineage: Eukaryota > Metazoa > Chordata > Aves > Coliiformes > Coliidae > Colius > Colius striatus. The sequence goes on from NC_084790.1 coordinate 32,211,222, forward strand.
ATGAGAATACGGGATCTAGGAAATGGGACAATAAACTTCCATCAAGATGAAGGACGGGAAAATTTAGTGGTCGGGTTGATTAGAGATTTTGGAATGATTCAGATATATCTAAGATTACAGCATGTTTGCCACTACCTCAGGCTGCAGGTGAACCTATACCCTGGGGAATTATTCCAATAACAACCATGCCAGAAACCTCTGTTAATTTTACTTGGAATTGCAGGCAAGTATCAATAAAGTATGAAGAGTGGATAAATGGGTGTTTAATACAGGGGGATTTAACGGAAAAGGAGTGTAGATCATTGCCGGGGTATTATAGATGGGTTAGAACAGGTCCTTATGGGAGAGGTGGCAATATTAAAGGTCGCTGTACAGTAGATAGTACTATTCCAATAATTGGATATTGGTGTAGTAGCACAAAAATAAAAGTCGAAAAGATTAGGAATGAAGAGATCTGCCTGAATGTTACAAAACAACAAACTTCGGAAGATGAATGGGACACAGTATGGGGACCTGGTTTGTTGGAATCATATAGTTACCTAGGTCCAGTACAATGGTGTATACAATGGACAGGGGAGAAAGATCAGACTCACGATAGTGTGATGGCTACATACACTTCCGTGAGACCATCCAGAGATCAGAAAGAAATATGGAACTGTACGAAAGTTTTTACTTGTGACTCCCCAGAGAGTCAGATAGGTTTAGTCCCTGTCAGAGTTCTGCTGAAATGGGGGTGTGAATGTTGGGGATACAATCATACGATTAAAGACTAAATAAAGGGAGATGTACATGAGAAAGGGATGTATGGAAAAAGGGTCATTAGTTGCAAATCCACTACAATCAGAAGTCCAGGAAACTTAGTTTGGGTTATGGGTCATGGGCAATGGACCACCCATTTACCAATTGATGGTCCAGTAACTCAAATAACCTTGGGAGTTCCCACATTATGCCCATTTTGGAGACAATCTAAATTAGAAACAAGGATAGCTCGGAAGAAAAGGGAAATAGGTGATGATATCAAGGTAGAAGATGAGTGGCACGAACCAAGTGATGGAGTAGAATTTGGCTGGGCTTTAGAGTCTTTGTTTGCACAGGCTGCATCTTACCGTAATAGGGAAATGTTGTATAACCTACTGGGCCAGACTAAAAGATTAGCAGCAGCCACCAAGAAAGGGTTTAAGGATATGAATTTGCAGCTACAGGCAACTAGCAGAATGACTTTGCAGAATAGAATGGCCTTAGATATGTTGCTGCTGCGGGAACATGGGGTCTGTGGTTACCTGAGCAAAAGAATTGATCACTGCTGTATCCATATTCCAAACATGACAATCGAAGTAGAAAAAGATATTTTACAATTGGAGAAGGTTAAAACCGAAGCCAAAGAAATTGAAAAAGAAGCTCAACATAATTGGATAGGAGCAATATTTGATTCATTGGGGCTCCAGGTCTCTGGGTGGATTTCCTCAGTCATCCAATATGTAATTATGTTTGTTATACTATTGATGATAATTTATATAGTTTACAAGTGTATTTTAGGAACCATTACCAGAGAAAAGCTCAACACCTGCAGATTAATGAATGCGATGACCAGAAATGGAACTGGAAATGGGTCTCCTCCTCCATCATATAAGGAAATCACTACTTGAGACACGGACAATAAAGACAGATGATGTTGAGCATCCTTGCAAGATAGAAGAATGCTCAAAAGGGGGGACTTGTTAGCATTACTGTATATGGAAAGTTAGAAATAGTTAGGCTAAGGTCTGTATCGAGGCCTAGTGAGCAGTGTGGGATGTTGATGTAACCTAGCAGTCTAGGGAACTAGTGGGGCGTGCTGAGCTTGTGCATTCTTGCTTAAACAAAGCAAAGAGATTAGTGAAGAATACTGAATGCTGAATCTTGTTTTTCTCAAAGAAATCGTTATCTCGAATGTTTACCTGTTTGTTATCTATGGAAATTTCTTGTTGTGGATTCAGATAAGCATAGTCTCAAGTAACTACATGAAAGAGCACAACATAATCCTAATGTCTAAGAAAACTGGTAAACATCACGGGGACCTAATGAAGTAATCATTTGTGGAAAGTATATAAACTCTGTGAAATTTTCTGTTAGTGGGGGCTCTGACTTTGGACACTAGTCCTCAGGTTAAACTTTTTGAAGTTTAAAACACTGTACTTCGATCTTTTCTCTCAGGCTGTCAGCTCTAACAGACACAACTGAATTGTTTCCACTTAACACCAGTTTTTTAAGTGTCTAGGAAAGCACAAAAGGGACAGAAATTTTATATATTACATAATAAAAAACCCCTTCTGATTTGACTATATGATAGCTGAAGAAAAATAATTCAACAAGAGACAAGTTTGCCTAATAGGAAAAAAATCAAAAACCATACCAATAAAAACAAGTGAATGTTTTACAGATCTTTTCAGCAGTCTAAATTTGATCTTAAAAACCATAAAAGTTCTCTTCTGTAGTTAAATTCTGAATTTTACAATGCATCACATGTAAAACAAATGAACTAAAGAAAAGCTACAGAAAGTAGTCCATGGTATTGCCTAAATTTGGAAATATTCTCATTGCTTTTTCATTGCAGTGCAAACTCTCCATTTCCTAGATGCAACAGGGGACATGAAATGTTAAAAAAAAAAAAAGTACTGATCAATGACTAATCATTAATAATTGTCACCTTAGTAAATACTACAACCCGAAAATTTCTGTCTTACCGAACAGTGTAAATTTGTTTTCTGATTATCTTTAGCATCTTCAGACAAGAGACAGATATTTTGCTAAGTAGAGAAGCAATTACCTGAATTAGCTGAAATTACCTCATGATGATCACAAAAAATTCTCCTGAAAACACACTTTCAATCAGGCCAAAGGCAGATGATGGTCCTGTGCAGCACCAAGAAATACTGACTGCCACACTCCATCTGTGTTTTAATTACTATAGCAAATCCATTCATTAGATCTCCAATGGCTTCTCTATTTTCTAACACTAAATGATAAACTGTTTCCGGAGAAAAAAGTTAAAATACTAAATCTAGATAAAGTTTAACAGCTTGCAAAAAAAAAAAAAAATCTGTTAAAGTCCATGTTGAAAATACCTACCGAAATAAACTCTCATTCACTTACTATTTAGTAAATTTGGCTGCATGAGGAAAAAAAAATACACCCTCCCACCACACACTGCTCTGGAAATTTACTATGATTTTATCACATCTAAAAGATCTACAGCAGCGATTACTCGGAGATGGCAGTGAGGTCAACCTCAGTTGTCTGCCAGGGAACCCTTGAGGTATTCCTGTTTCCAGGCAAGATCCTACCAAATAGGAAAAGGAGGTAGCATACTACTAAATGGAGTAATTCACAACCCTTCAGGTTTAGGTATGGTACTCTATAGGAATCTCAAGGAAATTTCATACTGTTCCATTCCTTCTGGTTGACTATAAAGCCCACTTTGAACACCAAGGCACTGCCAACACTGCCATTTCTGAAGAATTGTATTCTTTCCTGCCCTTTGAATCCACATGTCACTTCCCTAAGGGGATTTCTGAAAGAAAGCACTACACACACAACTAACTACCACTCTCTCGACATGGATGTCTTTACTGATAAAGTCAAAGTCCTCAAAGTCTGTAACTGAAGAAAAAAAATAGTAGTACAGTGATTGTAACAGTACTGTTTTCACTGCAGAAATCTGATCCTTCTTTAACAGCCCATCAGCAGCATTTCTCCACAGATGAAGCATTTAGGGAACAAGGTGAATAATCCAACGCACTCTTCACGCACCATGGCTTCTTTCCAGTGTGTTGTATGTACAAAAGCAGTTGTTAAGAGACTCCTTACGTATCACCAAGTAAAAACATTCATCAGTCTAATTCCACCGCTCGACTTGAGAAAAAAAAAGCTACCAGACTTGCTCAAAGAGCACTGGAAATCAGCCATATAAACCTCGCGAGGAGGTCCCAAACTCTTCCATTTCTGTACAAACTCAGATGATCTGGCTTAGTTCTCCTGCTCTTCTCCATTGTATATCACTTACATACTTCCATTCAGAAAACTGAAAATCAAATTCATTCCCAGTATAAACAGTGCAGCATTCACTGAAGTCGACAGAATCTATTTTCAGACGAGATTCTTGCAGCACTTAATTTTATTTTGACATTAATTCTAAAGCATCAAAAATAATAGCAGTGAGGTTTTATTTTAAAAATATAAACAAACAAAAAAACTAAACCAAACTCCTCACCTGCAATCTCTCTCAGGCAAAACTTGATGGAACTGCAGGTGCAGCGGTACTTAATTGAATAAAAAATTAATGACACTGCTAGATGCATAGCAATGCTTTTATTCTGAGGTTCAATAGTCAAAAGATTGAGAGTAAGAAGGCAAAATAATTGTGTGGTTCCTAATTTTGACTTTGATTCAAGAAAAAAAACCCCACAAACCCAGCAATATTGCAACTTGAAGAGTGTGGAAGGGGCTCAAAAAGCAACAAAAACCACATAAACCCAAAATGAAATTCCTAAAAAAAAAAAAAAAAAACCAAAAACCCAAATCCTACTTCTCCATCATGCAGATCAAGTTAAACATTATCAAAGGATTTTTCTGCTTTTTGAAAAATTCTCCAGAATTAGATGTAGTTAAACACAGCAGTCACAAAACAGACACTTCAGGATAACACAAGCTCTACAGAATGCAATGATATTTTTCATTTTTTAAATGATGCAGCGATGAGCACTCACGTAATTCAATTTACCTTGACAAGATTAAAAATATTGCATACATCCTGCCAGCAAATCTTAGCAAGATTAGGGCACAATTTTTCACCTATTGACTAAAATGGAGGCTTCATGGCTTTCATCTCCCCATTCCACATACAGATGTAAAAATAACATCATAAGAGACAGGAGGTGATTCAGTAAATATCACTGATTGATTCTGAAAGACTATGCAATTCCTCCATTATAATTAACTTATGTGGAAAAAAAAGGCAGAAGGTTTGTTCTTTAGAAATACAGTAATGCAAAATAGCTTAAAACTTTGCACTGGGGGAAAATCTGGCCAGATTGAGCAGGCCAAGAAGGGCAAAGTGGACACAGCTCCATGTCCTCATGTCCAATTATAGTGAGGTTAAGTGTGACACAGACACATGGAGCTGACCGAGACTGCCTTGGTCTCTGAGGAGGCAACCACCTATGGTGTCAGCCACAGAGACCCACAATAGCAGGTCTCACCCCTAGAGACTCCCAGACCTGCAGTCTGTCTGGCAGCTTGGCTGGCACCCTCTTGGTCCCTTGACTCATCTGCTCTTCCCATGGTCTTGTCCTTAAGAGACAGACACACAAATCTGAGATGCTCCCAGGCCACTTCACCTGCTCACCAGCTAGTCTGGCTTTGGTGCCAGGGACAAATAGGCCCCCATGACACAAGCTCCCATTCCAGTTACTTGCACTTAAATCCACTCACTCAGTTCTCCCCAGTCACTGTACAATTGGCACCTAGTCCCTGCACTCTGCAGCGTGATTCCACTGGCCGTGCTCAGACTCCATGCACACATGTGCACGCATATAGGACAGAGTCCTCACCAGGCCAAGTTAGAAAGAAATTTAACAGGATCGACTGCACTGACCAGGTGCAGGGTTTGGGCAGACAAGTGTACTGACCAGCACACTATTTGTACATGACTGGCCCTTTTTTAACTCCTCATCCATGTAGTTTCCTACTCTTGCTCTCAAATCACCTTTCCCTGCCTTAGTTCCTCCTCTACGTATCCCACAAATAACTCTGTGCAAACCCAAAATTCTCACATCCCATAATGCGTCCCATAGCCCTGGGCATGCTCCCATATTGATTCATCTCAATGGGTTTTCACAGCCGGGCACTGCCGTCAAGACTCTGCCAGAACAAACCCATGGGGGCTCCCAGACAGGATGTATCCTTCCTCTGAGTCCCTAACTTCGGAGTACATCCCCCTGCCTACTTTTGTTGTTCTTGTGCTTTTCTGGATTTGCAGAGACCAGGCCTTTGATCTGCTGACAGCTTCTGTGAAGCGTCTACACAAAGTCAGGGCAGGATGCTGTTTGGGTTATCCCACCTACCACCATCTCCTTCATGGGTGTGCAGACCAGTTTTTAGCAAGTAACCTAACACTTCAGAGTTTAATCAGACAGATAGAAAATAAATATTAACAGTCCTGCAGCAGTCGTCTTCTACCTTGTACTTGCTCCAAAGATTTTGTGGGGGTGGAGGAGTGTCACAATTTACAACCAGCATATTCCTGATGTCATACCTGAATTCTCTTGTTCCAAAAAGGTAAAAAAAATCGCAAAGATCTCTATCACAATTCTAACTGTCCTAAGTCTTAGGAAAAAAAATCAGAAACTGTCCATTTAAATCAACTAAATCTATTAACTAAAAGCTCCTCTGACAACCTGCTCCCCTAATTCACAGTTGCACTTGAACAGAGAGATTCCAAAACCTATAAAACTCTTGCACAATTTTAGGGTACAATTCCACTGCAAGTAAGCTAATAATGTAATGCGCTCAGAGCACCTACTCTGCAGGGCCACTGATCTCATCTTCTCTACTGTGACAGACTTGGTGAGTTCGCAGCTTCAAGTGGAGTAGGTACACCTCTCTAATCTGGTGGAAAAGCCGTTTGTTCTGTTACAGATTAGGCTTCTGTTGCATCAGCCAGCTCAATTAACTCATCCTATGACTGCTGCAGAGAGTGAAGAGCACCAGGAGAGCAAAGCCAAGGAAAGCAAGTGCAAGACTATTCCTTTCCATCATCAAAATTTATTAGCATTAGCTCACGTAATCTTGTTGTCTTGTAATAAGACAAACAAAAAGGGTTTAGAACTTACCCCTTCAATCAATTTTTGAGGTAATTATCTCCGTCTCTTAATTCCAAATAGCCTTCTGAAACTCCCTCTAATTCTGTAATGCTCTTCTGTATGTATGTATGTATATTACAGACTTAAAAAAAAATGTAGTCTTTATGCTTTACATCAGTCCTCCTATAATCTCACCTGCCTTCTGCTCAGAATGGAAAGGATATGACCACAATTAATTACACTATTTTAATGGAATATCTCAAGTACCTCTAAAAGTGTTATAATACAAATAGAGTACAACTAAAGATGCACCTCTATAAATGACCTAATGGGACTATAGTGGAACAATAAACAGAAGTCTTGTTTCTGTAACTGACTGTTTGAATGTGAAATCCGAATATACAGTCAAAAGCTCTAGTGTGGAAAAAATTCCTATAAAGAAAGAAGAAAAAGAAATGTCCAATCCCAAACTACTGCTATGTCATTAGACAGCAAGAATCACTAAAGAAACAGTTGTGTCTTGGACAAAGCATGTTTTCTTTGCTACATATATTACTTACTGGATGATAATACCTAATGTGTCAAAGTAAAAGAATTTCTTACAATACTGAACAGTTTTTGCTGGGTACAGAATTTCATTTTGCCTTGTACGCCAGGATACAAAGCAAGAACAACTCCTGAAGCAAATAAACTTTTAAAAAAATTAGGCTTCGTCCTATAAGGAAACTGCCAAGTGTCTGACACTAGCTGAACATAGCTTATTTTTCCTTGATTTTTCAAAGGTACTGAAAAACCTGCTCAGGGTTTAATTATAGAGAATTAAAATTAACTAGAATGGAAACTTAATCTCTGTCTACATAGGCAAATCATCAGCAAACTGTCAATGTGATCTGTAGTTGGAGCATTAGCCTTTATGACAGCATCCTTCAACAAATTCTCTCCTACAGTCAAAATGACTTTTTTTTCCCCTTCAGTGATAACTATGCAACATTGTTTGTTCCACAAATAATGCAATCAAAGCATTTTAAAAGCAAATTTAGGAAGTTAACAATCAAAAGCTAACTGGCATTTCAACAACTTCAAGGTGATTTGTAATATGCTGCTTTTAATTGGGACTGTGGTTAAAAATGAAACACAAGCTTGCAAGAAAATACAATCACAAAAACTTAATTAATACAATGGTGTCTTTTGAGACAAGAAAGTCAATCCTGAGGATTACAAAACAATCATTGCTGCTAGCACATATTACAAAACATAATACATGACACTGCTAACTGCATTTCAGGGGTTAAATGTGCCACAGCTGTATTAGTAACTAGATTCAACAGGGTAGAATGGTGAATTCTCTTTACATCTTTATATATACTTTTATATATAGCTTTATATGAATTAATAACTCATTTTAACAACTTTAAAAATATTTTTATACTCAACTTTGTCTTGTGGATAGACTACGGTCCACTTACATTTAAATAGAGCTTGTATTCAATGTGAGTAACTTTACTGGCATTTATGTTTGTAAAGTTTTTATTTCTTTTTGCACATTCCAGGTGCTCATTCAGAAAGATAAATATCATATTAACTTTTACCTTGAAAGTGCAATTAGACTGATTTGCGATAAATTTAGAATATTACTTTGTTTTAAATATTAGTTTTTTTCAAAGCATTTTGTTTGCTCTTAACTTGAAAATTACCTCCGTATGTATAGGTTCACTCTAACTCCTTGAAAAAAAATGCTAAAAAGTACACAGAAAATTGCTTAATAAAAGCAATTTACAAATACATGAAAACCATACACCTGTATACACAGTCTGCTGCACTTACATGTACTCCAGATACACCTTTTTATTGCTAAATGAAATCGTCATCTGTCTTCCAAAACAGATTCTGTCCTTAAAATTATTTTCAGAATCATAATCATTCAATAGAAAAGCAACAAAATTGTTGGAGTTGGAGGCCTGTGGCCAGTGGAGCTCCACAGGGATCAATTCGGGGGCCAGTCTTGTTCAGCATCTTCATCAACAACCTGGATGAGGTGACAGAGTGTACCCTCAGCAAGTTCGCTGATGACACCAGACTGGGAGGACTGGCTGATTCCCCAGAAGGCTGTGCTGCCATTCAGAGGGGTTTTAACTGCCTTGAGAGTTTTGCAGAAAGGAAGCTCATAAGGTTCAACAAGAACAACCCCAACTTGGGAAGGAACAACCCCATGCACCAGTACAGGCTGGGGGTTGACCTGCTGGAGAGCAGCTCTGTGGAGAGGGACCAGGGAATGTTGCTAATAAACTAACCATGAGCCAGCAATGTGCCCTCATGACCAAGAAGGCCAATGGCATTCTGGGATACATCAAGAAGAGTGTAGCCAGCAGGTCAGGGGAGGTTCTTCTGCCCCTCTACTCTGCCCTGGTGAGGCCTCATCTGGAGTACTGTGTCCAGTTCTGGGCTCTCCACCTCAAGAGGGACAGAGAACTTCTGAAAAGAGCCCAGCACAGGGCCATCAAGGTGATCAAGGGACTGGAGCATCTTTCATATGAGGAAAGGCTGCAAGAACTGGGACTGTTTAGTCTAGAAAAGAGAAGACTGAGGGGGGATCTTATTAATATTTAGAAGTATCTAAATGGTGGGTGTCAAGAGGTCTGGTCATCCTTTTTTTCTGTGGTATCTATCAAGAGAACAAGGGGTAATGGGATGAAGCTGGAACACAAAAAGTTCTACTTAAACATAAGAAAAAACTATTTTACTGTGAGGGTGATGGAGCACTGGAACAGACTGCCCAGGGTGGCTGTGTAGTCTCCTTCCTTGGAGGTTTTCAAGATCCATCTGGACATGTTCCTATATGACCTTATCTAGGTTGACCTGCTTCTGCATGAGGGTTGGACTAGATGATCTCTAAAGGTCCCATCCAGCCCTACCATTCTATGATTCTATGAAAATCCTCAGAATCAGCTCTTTTGGCAGAGCTTTCTTAAGGGAAAATTATGAGTGGATCTTTGGTATTAATTTCTTCTGCACATTTATATAAAACTTCTGACACGTAAACAAAACACCTAATTAATCAAAGCTCTGATTATAGAACCCTCAGGGTTGGTAAGCTTCTTTCCCCAAGTCTTTCAAAGCAACTTTAAAATAATTCAAATTCTAGCTAAATATCCTATTCCTGAACATTTTATCCAACTTGTTGTTCTTACTTGGCAGGTAATCTTCTAGATTAGAACAGAAAAGATATACAACACCTAAAGCCATAAAATAAAGGAGTATACTGTGACTATTAGTACATTTGCTACTGTGTATTTAATACATAAACAGACACTTTCTTTTAAAAGAATCAAACATGGAAGTTAATAGATAACAGGGTTGGAAGGGGAGTTGGTTTCTTCAGTTTATGTAAAATATTATTCTTTTCTATGTTAATATCCAAACTAATAGCTAAGCAGTCCAGTAGAGAAAAAAAATCAGCACATATTAGAAAGTAAAAAATGCTGCTTCAAGATTTAAATACATAGATTGCTTTATAAATAAAACTCATCTTTTTTTGGGATGGAGAAATACAATAAAATTATAACTAAGCTCTAAGGCATTAAAGACTTAAAAAAGGACAGTTATTACAGTTCCACAGCTTAGCTCCTGCAAGTCTGGGGGTCTTGTGTTGGTTTCAGGTATTCCTTTGCTGTGTTTTTTTCTTGTTTTTTCATAAGTGACAGAATGTGACACTATGTACTGACTATGTCCATTTGCAATCATGGTAATCTAAAACAATGCAGAAAGTGGATTTACAGAAGGAAAAATAATCCAACTGTTGAATCAAACAATTAACAGCTTAGCATCTCAGGCTCACAAATAAACTTAGCTTGCAAGGCCAAAAGGTGCAGGAGTCTTCTGAGTCTTTCATAAAATCAGTTCCTTCAGTGCTTTTTCATGTTTTTCCACTGTTCAAGATAAACAACAGAACCTCTGCTTTCCCAAAGAATAACAGTACATTTGAATAATAACTCACATTTCCTTATACATACAACACTGCATGCTGAATAGTTGCATCAGAGCATGTTCATCCACAAAAAAAGATAAGGTAAAAGAAGAACGGTAATTTGTAAGTTGAGGTTAATTGTTGTTACTGTCTTGTTTTAATAAATAAAATTTGAACCCATTATATAATTCATGTTGTATTCTTATGACTAAAAAAAAGCTTTGGGAATTTTACTTGGTTAAAAACCTAATTACTTAATAAATCATTTTTTAACATCAGAAATGTTTAGTTTGTCCTTTTTTCTATTGTTGAACATTATAGCTAGACTTTGATAAGTTTAAATTACATAAGCTATGCAATTGGTTCAGCTAAAACATACTTTATGTGTTCAGGGAACAATGCAACAGAGGATTAAAAAAACTCAACCCTGACACCTCACAGTATAAGGATACATAAAAATTATCAGCATTATTAAGAACAAGCCGCTTACCTTCCAGTCTTACGAATTCCTAAAACAGCACTAGACAATAGAACATATGGAGAGATAGTTATGATCTTTAGTAAAGGCTGAATCATCTTCATGTAGATTCTATGAATAGCCCCTGTATGCATACTGACATCATCAGTAAAGACTTGGAGGCTGAGGATACTATGGTAACCTGAACTGAATCCTGAACCTATTAATTGTGATGTGACTTTTTAAATGACAAGTGTCACAGTCTGAATTGGTTATTGAAATCTTCTGGTATCTGCCAGACCTGTCAGGAGTCACAGGTTAAGAAGTAATATTGTTAGATAGCAATTTTATTAGCATTTGTATTTTGTTTTCTCTGTTTGTGCACATTGATACCACTACATTGAGATGTTCTCTTCTTCAAGTCACAGCATAGTATTAAATAGACTGTTCTTCTGTACTGGTGGGTCAGACTGATCACAACAGAACCTCAAGTCCTTACATCAAGGCTCAAATACCAAGTATTATGCCTCTCTCAACTTCAGTGGCTACTTGCCACCATATCAATTATGAAGAACAAAGCTCAAGTAAATCTTACAAGTGGCAACATGATTTGGCCCACAGATACCTCAACAAGTCTTGGCTCAGCCTTCAAGAAAACTGAAGTATTATCTCTTTGTTTTGCACACAAACAGATCAGACAGGGTTTATTTGGTTTTGCAAAACTAAAGAATAACCAATGACTAGTAACCCAAACAGAATCACACAAAAACAAAGCAAAAGAGTGAGGGTGCAGGGGATGGGAGGGAAAAAAGGACAAAATAAACTTCAAAGTCACATTGGCATTAGTTTTTAGTTCCAACAACTTTGGGGGTTTAATTCTTAAGGGCATGCAGTGGAGGAAATCGTAGGTCTTAATTAACTATTATGGGGTTATTCTGAAATCAGTTAACTGCTTTAAGACAAATACAATACAAATTAAGGAATGATGATGCCAGATACTCCAGCTTTGAATTCTCCAGGCACTCAAGTTCCCCTTACTCATCATTTATCCACATAATGTTCTGTCTAAGCAGTACAAACAATTAACAGTCCTTTTAGAAGTGTACTGTTTTCCCAGAAAAGACAGCACCAGTCATTTTATGTACTGAGTTTGTCTCAAAGCTTCAAGTCAGAATCTTGAAATTTTAATTTTCCCCTAAATATCACATTATTAGGTAATCTTTGACAGTTCCTATTACAATATAACCCTCTTAACCTCCCTCTTCCTACAAACATTGGACATTAAAAAAAACCCCCACAAACAGAAACCCCACAAACCAAAATCAAATCCTAACCAATAAAAAAACACAAACCAACCAAAACCCAAAGGTAATTGCCAATGTATTGAAAATCAAATTTTGCAAGAGTAATGCTACAGTGCTTTTTTTTTTTTAATTTTTATGATACTGAGAAGCCTAACAATCATAAAACCTACACCAAAGAAAAAAAAGTTCATAGGATAATGCATTGTACAAGGTCTTTAATACCATGGCTGAGACAGTCAATTCATACTCCATATCTGTGGGCAAAGAACATAGCATGCCATGCTGAACTGCAAAGCCAGTAACCTGACCTCCTTATGAACCACTATCACTCAGTATCAAGCACACAGGACTGATTAAAATGTGCACAACTCTGCCCAGGTTTCAGCCTGATCACTAAAAACCACAGCTTTCTTTCTAAGGAAATCAACATTGCCTCCTACGTAGGAGGCTGAAGTCAGCTTCCTATGAACACACAGAGATTCTCAGCACACATTTAGCTACAATTCCCCTATACTGGAGCGCCTAGAAGAGTTGCTGTGGACTGGTTGTTTAATTAATGTCATTGCTTCAATTCTAACATCAAGCATTCTAACATCATTCATGGTTAGGCTGAAAAACCTGATTATGAGATGGCAGTTTAAGAATACTACCAGGCCAACTATTTCCACAGTTAGTTGCCATTCTACTGACAAATCTTGCAGATTTAATTTGTACCTTGGAAAAAAAAAAAATGCACACACTTTGTGTACCTCTTTTCAAATAGAAGTACAAATACAAAGATTTCTTTTCATAGCAACTTTCTGCACATACCCGGTTTCAAAACCACTGATCTCTAAAATATAAAGAAGCGTACTGCTCTCCACCACACTCTCTGTTGCTTTATGCATATAACGCTATGCACACTTGATTGTCTGCATCAAGGTTTTAGATACACAACTCAAAATATGTTCCTTCCAACCGCAATATAGAAAGGCACAACTATCTTTTGACAGGTATTAAGTCCCTAAAGGATATTAACAGCATTCATCTATGTGGATGTACAGATACAGAGACAAATAGCAGCTCAAAGTAGTAGCTCAGCAAAAGCACAAAGTTGTACTCAACTCCACCTTTAAAGACTGACATCTTATGAGGAAGCTGAAAAGCTAAATGAACCACAGCACTGTAACAGTGAAGCCAGTGTGTGAAAGATGAAAATGTGTTTACCATCTCCAATTCATTCTTAATTAAAAAAAAAAAACACAAAAAATCCCACACCAAAACCCAATCCCTAAACCTTACAGATCAGCTTGAAGTAAAAGATAAATGCTTGTTTTAGAGCTGAAGCACTAAATGTCTTGACTACACAGTTGAAAACGTAGCTACAAAGGATGAAAATGAAAACAAATACAATCCTAAATTACTAATTATACATATAACTCTTAAAAGTGGTATTTATCCAAACACCTTTCTATTTTGAGAACAGGCAGAATGGACAATATCTGGCACATTTAGCAAACTACATCCATCCCCTCAGAGGATGTAATAATCAATCAATCCAATAAACCCTTCAGGTCTTGATTTAGTAGCTAAGTGACTGTCAGATTTTGCAATCTCCCAGGTGAAAGTGTTTCTGGGCAAACTGGTCTTGGTCTTCCATCTCATGCTAAATCACTTGACTTTTTAAAGTAAAAATAAAGGCTAGCTTGTTCATCATGAACAATAACTTAATTTAGTATGGGAAGTTGATACTGTCAACTTTGTATATACAATGTCACTTCTGGAATCCAACAGAAACCCACCCAACTGAAATCAGATGCAAGTATCACTAAGTACAATCCAGGAGATGGGGACAGGGTAGGGTAACTGTTAAATAAGTAGGTATAGGACAAGCTATAAGATGCATCAGCTTATAAAGTGATGAATATTTACCACGTGATAAAATACTAGTGAAAATAATCAGATGACTATTTGTGAAAGCAGGAAACATACACACAAAAACCATGATGCAATGTAAGTGACTATGAACACCAAATTCAACTTGAAAACATTTAGAATTAGGATATCGTCGTGTTTTATTTCATCTCCAAATGAAGGTTTTCTCTAATTTTTCTACAATAATATGTTGCTTAAAAAAAAAGAGACAGAATTCTAACCATCATCATATTAGTGTCAAAAAGAAGGGAAAGCACTGTCAAGCAGCAACTCTACAGCACCAGTCGTTTAAATCAGTTACATCAAGGAATATACGCAAAAATAATACACAGATGTTACAGCCCAAGCAATGAATTTTAATTACTCACATGGTTCTACTACCAAACCTATGCAAACTTGGATCTTATCTGGCACCAGCCTCACTTAAGCATCTTATGCACTGGGTAGTCCTATAAGGCTTTCACAGAAGCAGCATTAAAAAAAAGAATGCCAACACAATCTTCTTTTTTTCAGATGTTGTTTGCTGCTGCACGTGTCTTCATGAAAACCATATTTTCCAATGTTGTAATGCAGGAGGAAGGGATCAACATGTGCGTATACTTCTGGAATCACCATCACCAACAGTATCTTCAAGGATACCCTTCATGGGGGGTGGGGGGCACACTAGCAAGCAGCACCAAAAGTCTATTCTTAACAGGTGATTTTGTCTGTCTCCTGTGACATAAAATGTCTCCCATTAAGCACCTCAAACACATCCTATTTTCTGAGTCAGTGCATCTCCTGCCTAGGAAAATTTGCTTTATGTAACACACAGGGATCAACTAGAAAAATGAAAATTAGAAAGAGACAGGATGATACTACTGCTTCTAAAACAGTTATGGTGTAACATATTTATGAACAGCATGTACCTAGGCACTTGTATTGATATGTTCCTATTTTAAAAAATGTAAGAAGAGGCTCTGTAGATCTTACCAGAGGTCCAAGTATAGCTCTGAAGATTAAGATCTGCATATAACACTGTACAGATGTAATTAATGCTAGGGATCCTTGAAACACATAAGCAGTTTTCTCATAGAAAATAAATCACAACTCTGACATACTTCTTCAAAAGGAATACCAGAGTGCTCAATAGCATCTACTAAAATTTGTAGGGGTGGAACAGTTCTCATCATCCTGTTTGAGAGAGCACAAAATGTGGTATCTGCCAGGACTGCTGTGTCTACAGTTCAAACTTCATTTTGTTTTACTTTTCTGCATTTCATACAGAAATTCTGAAGTAAATCCCAACTTCCCATCATCTAAAACCATTAGTCTTGTTCTGTCCCACTGCTCCTCATGGACATGTTGAAAAGAAATACACATTAACCTCCTTCCATCCCCTTAGCTTTATACATATCTGTCAGCGGTTTATAAGGAGACACTTTTGCTTGGTAACAGGGGGAAGAGGGCTGCAGTGCTGTCCCACTAATGAGTTTGGAGAGTTTCCTCCGTCTCTGGGTTTGGAACCACGTCCGTCCCAGCTGGGCCAATCTGGTGTCCCCTGCCACCACTTTTTAAGAAGGGAAATGTGAAATACGTGGGAGGAGGTGGAAGGGTCAGGCAAGATGGAGGCAACCACTTGGACCCCAAAGACAGAAAATAAAGGAAGAGCGACGCTGGACCAGAGACACTCTTGCAGCCCACCACGAGAGACATATACTCCATGACAGAGGGGTCAAGAGGCAGTGACCCAATGACAGAGGGGGTAAAATTTAGAGATCCCAGGTCAGAGGAGGAAAGCAGACTGGCCTCTGACCCAAAGGAGATGACCTGGAGTTGCATTGCACTGTCAGAGTGGCTCATGCAAGGCTGCCCAGTGTGCGGGAGATCCCAAGCTGGAGGAAGGGAGGACTGGCAAGGAGCACTTCCCCTCAGGAGTGTAATAAGCAGCAAGAGGCATCAGGAAAGGGCTGACTGCACCCTCAATTCCCTGCCCATCACTCTGCTTATGGTGAGAAGGAGGTAATGACACCAGGCACAGGCCTGTGAGCCTGGGAAGAGAGGAGGGGTGGGTGGGGGAAAAAGAGATCTTAAGGGACTGGTTGCACTTTTGTCATTCACCCTACTCTGTATTGTTTTTCCATTGTATATTTTTGTTTATGTTTCGGTTTGAGGAGGATTAAACCAGGTTTCATTTTCCTCCCCAAGCTGAGTAGCCTTGTCTGTTTTGTCCGAGACCATAAGTGGCAATTGAGCTCTCCCTGTCTTTTGGAAGCTTCAAGGTCTATGGTACTTCAGCCTGATCGTGGTCTTTTTTCCCTACCTGGTCCTATGACAACTGAGCTTTTCATTCAATATTTAACAGTAAAATTTCTTGCTTTGCCCTAAACTAGGGCTATCCCTCAGTCATTACCTGTCACCATTTCTTTACTGCTTTGCTTGGCATGAGTGCTGACTGAAGTGCAGTAAAGGTCAGCTACATGCTTGAGAGAATCAGATACTACTTTTTAAAAATTCCTCATTCCACTCCATGGTCCTGCAGTAACTTGAAAAATACTTAACAAAGATACAAAGTCTGCACTGCTTCCAAATCCCAGTGATATGTGCATACTTTGTTTTCTTGAGTCAGAAATTTTCTTTGTAGGATCTTTCCCCAGTCAGCACACTTGAGATGCTTCTAGCTTTTATATCAGAACAACTTAGGAAAAGACATCATCCTGTTTATGGCACAAAAGTAAGTTACTTGCTATATGAGTTCCCAGCTTTCAACTCTACAAATCAGAGCCATTGTCCCAGATTAAGTGCATTGCTTTTCCAGACAAGAATCTCCCAGCTGAGCACAAAAAAAAAAAAAGGAAAACTTAACATTACAACGTTTCTCCACACAAAGTCTGAGAGAGTAGCATGTAAGAAGGATTAGAGTATGTGTTTTCATTTTCATGCTGAAGTGATTTTCAGTTACACAGCACTTTACAACTGGCAAACCTCCACACTGGATACTTCACAGATGGAGTGCTTTATTTCTGTGTCTTCCAGTAACTTCTGTCTAGTTACAAGAATATAAAAGGAAAATTTTAGTGAAAGAATCTTCAATATTTAACTAAGACAAAAGAATGCATTGCAGAACATCTTAAGCAAGCCAAGCAAGGCAAGTCATGCTCCCTAAACTAACTCAGCTGAGACACACTCTCCATGAAATGAGCACTTACGTACTGACAGTTGTTTTTTCACCTTGGCCTTAAAAGTCAGAAAATACAGACTATAGTGGAAGGTTTATTTTTTATTTAAAGATGACACAAAATGGCTAAATTTATTACAAAAAAAGACAGGCATGTTTGATTTAGTCAAAAGAAAGGATTTGTACCATGGATAGTGAGATTTAACAGTGATGATCTTTGCAAAGTAATCACAAGAGCAATATCTAGACCTATAACCAGGAAGATTTCACATATAAAGAAGAAAAGCACAGATACAAAAAGAAAATAGAACTCATTTCCACTGTATCATGTTTTATTAATAATATATTTCTTTGTCCTGTGGATAACATACTTACACAGGCATAAGGAATGCAAATTTATAACTTCTTGCCAGAGTACAAAACATGCAGAAAATTGCTTTTCATGAAGATCTGTCATTTAAGTGGACTTCTTTTGGTAGTGTGCAGAAAATAAAAAGCCAACAGAATTAGTGAAAAGATTTTCTTTATATTGTAAAGGCAGAACATGCTAAGTGAAGCAGGATTCCAATAGGCCTTCAAACAAAGAACCTTTTTGCTTATCTGCATGTAAATCTATTAAAAGATTTCTCTAATGTATTACTTCTCCTTTAAACACAACAACAAAACAAAGTCGTAATCCTAAACCTGCACATACTGGTAACATACACAACATTATGAATACAAATGGATATATGAAACAACAAAACTATAGAAAACCAGATCAAATTAGAAAACCCAATTATAGGTAAACAACTGTTTTGAATGAATATTTTGAAGACATAACTATGAAGCTGAGTTAAACTATGAAGCTGAGTTACTTTTCCAAGCCTCCAAAAATTCAAGGAGGAAAAAAAAAAAAAAATAGAAAAAGCTCTCAGAAATGTGGCAAACACATGAGAGTATTGAGTATCCCCCAGTAACAGTATTTGTTGATAACCACTTGTTCTAAACAGGACAGGTGGAAAAAAAATAAACCAAGAAGACTCCAAGTACCAACCATAACAACTCTTAACATACTTGGGGGCAGTATCGTGAAAATAGCACTCCTACCTCTCCAAATGTAAAAGGTATTGACAAGACAAGGTCAGGTTACAGATCCAGTTATCTAAACTAAATGCAGAAAGATATTTTTCCCTTAATTTTGCCACTCACCCAAATTCCTTGCCATTTTTACAGAGGAATAACCAATTTCAAATCAGAATGCCTCAACACTGCAATAGAGAAGGAAATGAACAGGACTAACTTTGGGGAACACATGGTCTACAATGAAAGTCTATTGGCTGAAGGAATAAAGGAATCAAGACTGGCTTCCAATTAGTGATATCTGGACAGGCTTGAGAGTTGGGCAGAGTGGAACCTCATGAGGTTCAACAAGGACAAGTGCAGAGTCCTGCACTTGGGGAGGAACAACGTCATGCACCAGTACAAGCTGGGGATCAACCTGCTGGAGAGAAGCTCTGTGGAGAGGGACCTGGGAATTTTAGTTTTTAATCATGAGCCAGTAATGTGCCCTCATGACCAGGAAGGCCAATGGCATCCTGGGATGCATCACGAAGAGTTTGGCAGGTCAAGGGAGGTTCTCCTTCCCTTCTATTTTGCCTTGGTGGGGCCTCATCTGGAGTCCAGTGTCCAGTTCTGGGCTCCCCAGCTCAAGAAGGACAGAGAACATCTGGAGAGAGTCCAGCACAGGGCCACCAAGATGATCAAGAGACTGAACCCTCTTTCTTGTGACCAAAGGCTGGGGCTGTTCAGCCTGGAGGACATTGAGGGCAGATCTCATTAATACTTAGAAGTATTTAAAAGGAGTAGGTCAAGAGGACGAGGTAAAATTTTTCTTAAGTGTCCAGGAAAATCTTCTTTACTGTGAGGGTGAGGTAGCAATGGCACAGGCTGCTCAGGGAGGGTGTGGAGTCTCCTTCTCTGGAAGTCTTCAAAACCCACCTAGACACATTCCTCTGTGACCTGATCTAGGTGCCTGAACAGGGGGTTTGGACTAGATTATCTGTAGAGGTCCCTTCTAACCCCTACCATTCTGTGATGAGACATAGAACTAGTCAGAGGAAAAAAAAAAAAAGAATGAAAAGCAGCTTGAGTAAAAGCCAACAGGGAGGACAGGAAAAGGAAATAGCAGGCAGGAGTAGCAAGCAGCTCTGCCCACAGCTAGAAGGGTCCATTTACTGGTGTTGAGAAAATCTTGGCAGTTAAAGAATTTCAATGACAAACATGGTTTTAATCCATAGTTACCTCTTTCTGGCACACATCTTCATCCATCAAGATGACCAACAAACCTCAGTAACTTCAGATGGCTGAAATCCCCAACATCCCAAGAAACATGAACCTTGAGAAACTTTCTTATTGTATTTCACAGTGAATTCTTCAAAGAGTACTTAAATACAAGATAATAATTTGTGTATTTTGCAAATGTATTTAGTACAAACACGTACACTAAATGGATAGTCTGAACAGAATCTGAATCAAAGAGGTCAAGTACAATCACTAAACAATGAGAATACTATTTATAGCAGCAAAAACCTGCAAATTACTTGTAAATTACAGGAAATTGAACTTATGCAAATAAAGACAGTTGGGTTTGAGATTATTTAAATCATTCATCTTTTTTGTTTGCAAGTTGTTTTCAGAAAACACTTCAGCTTGGCTTTAGGAAAGTACTGTATGTGCAATATTTTTTACAAGCCATCTTCAACACTTTGACATTGCTTATGTATTCATTAGAAAAATATTTAGTTTGCACGTTTTTAAGCTATTTTATTTGTTGGTTTTTTTTTTCTTGCTAAAGCTTATTTTCCAATTTGAACACATTTTAAAACCTTCTAGGTGCTATCTTGTCCTTTTACTCCTTGCTGTCACACACGAATCTGAAAAAAGCAAAAGTGTGAGGCTATGAAGCACTAAGAAGATAACCTCATGAAATTAAAATTCAATGGAACATGCTTGCCCAAGGCTATCTGAGTCACATTGTTAGGCTTTAACATGAGATACTACAGGGTTCTGCAACTCTCACCTACAGGTACTTTCCTCAGAGAGTACTTCCAGCTCTCTCTGAGGAGTAGAATGTGACAACTGTAGAAGCCCTAGTGCAGATTTTCTAAGATGTCTAAGCACCAAGGTTGACTTGATAACATTTGCTTACTACTACTACACTATGCTGAAACTTTATCTCACTTTATTTTTGACAGTGTCACTGTTCATACAGTAGTAATGTATGTTTCCAATTTCAGTTTTACACAATTTCAGCAGAGATGGCAATAAAGGAAGCACTAGTAATCAAAATTGATTTCCCTAAAGAGACAGTTATACTAGGTCTGCTAGATTCGTTTCCTACCTAGTCACAGCTTCTGGATGTAGAGCAAAGCCATTTCAAAATTCAAACTGTGGGAGGATGGATTGTGTGCAGAGCTACGTATGCACTGACAACCCAAACTAGTTAGCAATGGCAATTACCTTGAAACAAGAAAAAAAAGAGGTATCAAAACAAAAATACAACAAACCACATTTTACACATCTATACAATTCTACAGATACACAGTTATTCTACGCAAATAACTACTGGATTAAAATACAGTTAAAACAATCGTATAGACTGAATGACATAGTTCTCAGAGGACATACTTCTTTTAAAACACTGATAATCACTTAAATCCCATGTTAGCTTAAAAAAAGTTCACACAACATCAATAAGACCGGCTCAAAATACTCATAACCTCCCAACTACAGTGCACTCTAACTCTATGGTTATGGGCTCGTCTCTGTGGCACTGCTACCAAGTTTTATATTGACAGCAGTGCAAGAAATTATCTTTTAAAGTGTAAGGATATTTCCAGTAAAGCCAAAGATTAGTTAGATAGGAATTTTTATTTGCTACTTTTCTGTAAGAGTCTAAATAGAAGTTTGGTTTAGGCATCTTCATGAAACTCAGGGCTGCAAAACATTGCATGATAAAAATAAAACAATTTGCATAATGAATCCACTTACAATATCAGCAAGTTTTCTGCTACTTTATTATCTAAAATGTGAGAGAACTCATGCTAGATGCTAATTAATCTCTTGCAAGCAGCAAGAACAAAAGGACAAGTCTCAGTACAAGTCAGAGCATAGCTTTGGGAAGACCAAAGAATAGAACATTTCCACAGATCAAAGACCCTCTCCCATGATCAAGCACTGCTCTGAGACTAAGTACAGACATCTGAGGAAAACTGTATCACTTCAAAGCAAGTTTTCCAAAATAAATTGCTCCTCATCAATCAAAATCATGCTTACAATGATTTCTGAAACAGTGGGCTACTGCAAGAGTGAGTCACAAGTAGCCAAACAAACACAGAAATCCTTGCTACATTAGCTAACTATGGAATACTTTTAGCAGCAGACAAAACAACAGTAAAAAAAACACCAAAAACACAGGATCAAATGGCACAAATAAGACCCAGAAGGTTATCACAATGATAGAAGTATATTCAACAGGCTAATCCTATATTTGTAACTGGCCAAACAGCATTCCCAACTCCTTATCATGTGATTAGCTCAATGCCTATTAAAAACAACACAAAACTCAAAATATTACGCATATAATTTTGTTTCCAGTCTGATTAGATTGAAAAGACAACAAGTGAGGGCAGAAGAACTGAATTGATCATCAATCCACTACATATGCCCACAGTTTCCACTGGTATGTACTGTGAGTGCAAAACCAGCACATGAATCAATACAATAAATCTAATACTGCATTAGCTATCTGTATTATCCTCACATGTTCTTAGGAATAAAAAAGGCCAAATATCACATGACACTGACACTACTGTTAGAGGAGAAGCCTCCAAACCAGAGATGTCTTTTGAAGACGCTATGAAAACAGCACTATGCTAATAAATGCAGTTCTGGATTATTTTGTTTCTTTGCCACAAGCAAAACAGGAGACTTGGTAGCTATTCACTTTATTCAATTCAGTTTATTCTGAAGATGAAACGGGTCACATTACATAAAGGCAATTAAGAGGAAGGAATTATCACTCTATATGCCATGGGGGAAAAAAAAAGCAATATCAAACTTTTCAGGATAGAAGCAGAACATGGTCCAAAACTGAGTCAGACAGAACTCATTTCAGAAAGAAAGGTGAGAAAGTTTCATTGCAGCATGATCCTTTTCATGGTATCTGGTCATTACTGATTTTGTTTCAGGTCAGACACAGTCTCAACTTTACCAGCTTTTTCACTATGAACATCAATGTATAAATACTCATTATGTGAACGTTTGCCTTCAGAAGTGGTATGATTATGTGCCTGAAAAAGATCTTGATTTTTATACTAAAAAGATGCCTGTTCACTGTCTCCCCTTTAAACTCTGACCCTATCATTTTGAATTCAATAAACTATGTTGTCTACTGGTAGCCTTGTGGAAGACATTGAATTTGAGGTGTCAGCTGCTGCAAGGGAACCTGCCGGAGTGCCCCATGAGGACCTGTGTTGCCTGCTGGTGAGTGTTATGAAAGACAATCCTCCTGCCTGTCAGGGGAAAACATATTGTGTACACTCATTGTATATATCCTCTGCAACAGAAAAAAAGTTTTAGTTTTACTCTAGTCTAGATCCCAAAAGACAAATTGAGAGTGTTTTCCTACCAGTTTTATGGGAAAAAATATGAATTAGTGAAAGGAGAAACTGGACCACAAACAGAAATCAGGACAATGAATAGATTAATTACACCCTCTACTCCCCAATTCAGTAAGGAAAGAGAAGAGTATACGAGAACCAGTTAATTACACCAGTCCGGTGGCTCACATACAAAACCCACGTCAACTGACTAGATTTGGGTCTTCTCACTGCAAGGTGCAATAGGTGGCTGGGAGGTAATAAACCTTATATCCTACTGGCAGTACACTGGAACAGTCCTAACAGTCATTGGTTGATGACAATAACGGTTACAAGTCAGAGCAATTCACAGGGACCCATCCCCATTTCTAAAAAAGAATCCGATTAAAATTAATCACAGAGGCTGGGGAGATGGCAAGCATAACTTCTACAAAAAGGGAAAAATATTCTTTTAGGGTTAATACTGTCACTGTGTGAAAAGTGGTTACAGGTCTTGCTAATTTGGAGTCTCCCTCAAAACAGGTTGTATCCAACCTGTACAGGCTGCCCAGAGGTTACATAGATGATGTAACCCTGATGATTACAGCTATTAGAGGCTGCAGTTATTCACAGTCTATTCATTCCTTCAACAGCCCCATCTGGACAGGAAAGATGCCTGACTGCTCCCAGAGAATGACAGCTGGTTAGTAATTGCTAAACAAGGCTGCCCCATGCTCAGAGACGTGATGCCCCATGTTAGCACTCTCCTCCAGCAAGCTGTATCAGAAGCTGTGGCATGCTGTGTGGATCCATCGAAGGCTTTCTTTGGAATTCCAGCTGTCAATGAACCACAACAGCTATCTATCTACACACTCATACTGGTGTCTGTCTGCAGTACACCTTCACAGTATTGCCTCAGGGCTATCCACACAGCGCTACAATTTGCTGTGGGCTGGTAGCCCAGTGTTTGGAAGATTTCAGTGCTTCCCCACACTGTAAGTCACTCAGCTATGTGGATGATATTATCTGCATCGCTAGGGGAACTGCTGGGTACACTGACCAAAAAGTGGTAACATTACTCAGACAATGCAAACCATGGTTGGGAAATTAACACCAAGAAGTAATATTAACCACAAAAGGAAAATCTCAAAGAATAACTTGGCAGACACTTTGCAGAATGATGCTCATATTACATAAACAAACCATATGTTATACGGCAGAAATGCAGAGTAAAGTAAAATCACAGATTATTGGCCTTTTAGGTTTTGGAGACAATTTATACCATATGTGGCCCAGATAATAAGACTGATATATAATAAAGTAAAAAAAGAAATGGTCAGTTCTTTCCAGAAGAAAAGATAAGAGCTGCCTTTGAATAAGCAGTTTCCCATCTTGTAGTTTTAGTCTTAAATAAGCCTTCTGAGCTCAAAGCTCTGGTATTACATACATAACTGTCATGCAGAGCTTTTGGTCTCAGAGGTTGCCCCATCAACACAAAACTACAACAGTTTTCAGCTGCTTATTCAGCCCTAGCTGAAATGGAAAGAATCACCCAGCGGGCCAGATTACTGACTGCAGGGGTCTCAGTTTTACACTTGGTACTGTCAAATTAGTCCAGCCAGTAAATGAGGAAGGTGCAACAGACTGGCACTATGAAGTAGTAGATGTGAACTTCTATGCTTATATCTCCCAGCCCGAACAAGTACCTTACAGGGAAAAAGCAGGACAAGCTGGCCTGAGCAACAAGACTGTGGCCCCACCACCTGGTCTGCCTTCATCTTGGACACAGCACACCCCA
The DNA here is from genome assembly GCF_028858725.1 of Colius striatus. Lineage (NCBI taxonomy): Eukaryota > Metazoa > Chordata > Aves > Coliiformes > Coliidae > Colius > Colius striatus. The sequence continues at coordinate 32,236,276 of NC_084790.1, forward strand.
CCATATGAGCAAGTAACCCAAGAGCAAATGCATGGTTCACTGATAGGTCAGTAAGACATGCAAGAGAAAAACTGCAATGGAAAGCAGCTGCTTTGAAACAGCTGGGCAAACCTTCCTAACCTATCAAGGGAGGAGCAGCCAACATGTCAAACTGATGGCTGCAGCTATGGTGTTGGAAGAGACATCAGCTTCAGAAATCTTTATACTGACTCTAGGGCAGTATATAAAGGCCTCGTACTGTGGGCTAGTAAATTAAAAGCAGGTGACTGGATGATACATGGTGAACCGATTTGGTAAACACTAGAGAACAAGTACTAAACACTGCTCTCTGGATAAGACATGTAGATACCTAGACTTCACATTACAGTGAGCTGGCACAGGAATACAATGCTGTTGCTGGTCAGATGGCAAAGGTACATACTTCTTCAATATCCCCCCAATAAGGAAGTGTTTTAGCTAAGTGGGCTCAAAAGAGGTCAAGGCATTTAGGGACAGTTGCTGCAAGCAAACGGAGACAAAATAGACGTATTTTGTGCTTGAGAGAGACCACTCAAAAACAACTTTTCAAGAACACCAGATCTGCAAATTAACAAAAGCAAGGAAATTGCCAAAACAGCCCTGTGGACAGACAGAGCAGTGGGAAGCCCCAGGTCACACCTGACAGATGTTACACTGGGCTATTTCCAAATGGCCAGGGTCTGCAACAAATACAGGCCACGGCAGAGATATGTAAAACCACTGGGCTTTATTGCTTACTTTCTATGCTAAGCAGAAGGCCACTATCAAAGGTCTTGACTTTTGAAGCCAATGCTCTACAAAGGCACCTTTCCACCTCAACCATCCTGTGATTCTATATTAATCTCACAGGTGGAAAGCCAGGTGAGACCAATAAAGATAGAAGAAAAAAAGACTAGTAAGCACATTTTTGCTATCAGAAAGAAACAAAACTAGAAATCACTGTTTAATTAACATTCTCATATCATGTGTAATAAAAGCCATTTTATAATAGAAATAGCTTTTATAGTAATAGCTAGGTTCTCTAACAGGTATCACAGAAAGTTCTTCCAAAAGGACTACTCTAAATTAACTTCAAATATTAATAATTTTGTGATCAAAATATATAAATACTGTTTCAACACAAATGTCAGTAAAGAAGTAGAAAGCTTCTTTTAAGTCAGGATTAAAAAAATGCATTAAAATCCACCAGAAATTCACCAGAGATTCTTAATCTCTTCCATAATGAGATCAGGATTCTTATTGTCATGCAATCCAGCTCCTTGAGTTCAGGGTACAACATGCTAGCAAAAGGAATTAAATGATTCTATGAATTTAACAAACAATATAAATCATGGAAAATTAAAGAATACAGCATAGAAGTCTGCAATAGAGTACTACTGATTTAAAACTAACACTAGCTTTCTTTTTTTTTCTTCTCTTTAAATGCAATACTGTAAACGTGCAAGGCTGAGATGATCAGTTTTCAAGTTCCTTTCCTTTATTCTTGAAAATATCCAGCTTTAGGATCCAGGAACAAGGTCGAAGGAAAAAAAAAAAAACAAACAACTTTCTTAAAGAAAGTTGACTCATAAAGCACTCCAGAATCAAAAATGGTCCCAAAGCAACATGGATTGTTGTTGTGGATAAAACACTGGATTACAATCAACTTAAGTACCTGTACAGATGTAAATGTGTAGTTTCACACGCAGTTGACTCAATAGGGAACAAGTACAGGGAGGACTTACAGATGACAGATGGGTACCTGCTTCTAAAAGAAAAGGTTATACCTTTCTGGAAAGACAGGGATGAAGAAGGTAAGTATCACCGCTTATCACTGATGCTGGACAATGAATGCACATTAATGAACGTCACAGAACAAGGCATCCAACTATGCTCAATTATTATTGATGTAATCTTTTAAATAGTTCTTAACAAAAGACACAGAAGTAACACATCTGCTGCAACACTGGTTAGGTATATGACCCATTCCAATCTGTCTTTCCTGTCTCCTCCTCTCTTCTACCTCATTTCATGATAGTGTAATCTTCAATCTTCCAGTCTTTCACTTCAGTTTTTTTGGTCAATAGCTTATATAAGCTTTTCTCTTATTCCAGTTTTCCAGTTCCTCACCTGATCCTGTCAGCCCATCCCCAGACTTCACAGGATTTCTTCCTCTTCTGGTTGTACATCCCTGTTGGGTCATGATCCTAAGAGTATGATATTTCTCTGCACATTGGTTAGCTTCAACAGACTTGCTTTCATTTCAACTCTAACTCTTCTCTCAGTTCACCTGCTTCTCCTCAAGTTTTCTTCTAAACTCAGCTTCTTGGTCCTCTATTCTCTTCACAGTAAAGCAAGACTTCAATTCTGACATGAAAGACTTAATCACCAACGTTTTATTTGTCAGCATTAGAAGCTACAGATCTCAGAAACTTAGCATGGGAAGTATCAGACAGCCTTTTTAAATATGCAAGATTGACTATGACCTCAGAGTTTAGAAAAGTACCTTAGAGCTACTTCTATTTAACAAGTACATACCCATACATGAATTCACTTTAGTTTCACTGAAGATACTTCTAATAAACCAAATCAAAAGAGAAGAGAAAATTGATAAGATTCTGAAGTGAAGAGTAATTGGAGACAAAGGGAAAAGAAAAATGGAATGGTAGAAGAAATATGAGTTTACTTACATTATCTTGACAGATTATACCCCTTTTCTGTGATGAGATAGAAGATCCCTCTGTCAGACAAAAGAAAATGCACTAGAGCTCGTCTGGGGCAGGACATGGGGTGGAATTTGGTATGTTTTCATCCATACCACAACATGGAAAATTATTAAAAGTAAAGAAACGGGATTAGAAAATGTAAATTTAAAAAAAAATTCAAACTCAATATGAATAGTTAAACAAGGACAATTGTAACTAGTATTGAAACAAGAGTGAAGTGACATTTTCATAAACTAAGAGCATTTCAAAAATACAGCCTTGGTGTTTGCATAAAGGCAAAAATATAGTAGAGAACCTATAGAATCTGCTGAAGTGGGCTTAAAGAGGTCCTACTCATTCACAGGAAGATCAAAGTGTCAAAAAATATTATTTTGAGAATCAAAACAATAAAACTATTTTTTCTTAATTGCTGCTTTTACATCAAACACTTTGGAACTGTCTGCTCTTCGTTACCAATTTATCAGTCGGAAAGAACACATATACCAGGTGATTCTAGCATCACAGCTACTATGATGTACTCAAAACATGAAAAAGCTATTTAAAGAGGTAGTCAGTAATTTCAGCTTCTCTCATTACAGATCTGTTTACTGCAAAATCAGGTACAGTCCCAGTCACTATGCTCAAGAAACATGTGTTCCAACTGTAGGCAGTAGGAGAAAGGACTACTGGAATCATAGAGTATCTGAACTTGGGAGGTACCCACGAGGATCATCAAGCCAAATTTTTTGCTCGTTACACGACTACCTACAACTAAACCACCAGAAAAAGACACTCCTTGAACTCTGACAGGCTTGATGCCATGACCACTGTCCTGTGGAGCCTGGTCCAGTGACAAATCACTGTATTGGTGAAGAGCCTCTTCCTAATGTCCAATCTGAACTTCCCTGAATGCACCTTCACTCTATCTCCTCACATCCTGTTGATGATCACCAGAGAAGAGAACAGCACTTCCTCTGCATCTTCCTTGGGCACAGCATAGGCTGCAACAAAGTCACTACCCAAACTTCTCCAAGCTGAACCCAAGAAGCTCTTAATTTTCCCAGTATGCAGTGAGACAGAGTGGACTGTCCAGCCTAGCAACATAAAGTAAATGTTACTGTTCTCTATAAATAATCCAAGGTATATACCAATCACAGCAAAAGAACCAGGAATTAAGCTACTGAATGGTACTAAACAAGAACAAACAGGTATGTGAAAGCCGTGAATAATTTAAGCTGGAAGTTAGACAGATATTTTTGAAAGAAGCCAGAAAAGGTATGCTGTGGATCATAATTGTTATTTCATATGGATTGAAAGACATTCTTTACAGGCCTGCGACAGAAAACAAGTGTACAGCTAACAAAAGAACTCTTCTGTATACTTGGGTGGGATAAAAGCAAATCAAATAATTTACAGTATTAAGACTGGTCCTCTAGGGTTAATATAGTCCTACACCTACAAAAAAAAACCACCTTAAGTTCAATGTCAACATTTCTTCCTAATACCTTTTTGTTTTGAAGTATGAAAGACTAATAATCTTTTTTTTTGTGCTTAAGTAGTAAAGACCTGAAGCACCCACTAACACAGAATACTTTGAAAACAAGTAGGCCACTTGTAACACCCAATAGGGATGTCAGAAGTAAAGTTGGGTTTTATTTTTAAAAAGTTACGTAAGCTTTGATTATACACTAGGGACCAAGAAAGAGAGAGATGATTTTAGAACTGTCTATGAGCAAAAGACTATAGCTATATATACACTCTTCTTTTGGTATAGATACCCTTCTTTTGTAGAGATTTTAATCTATGAAGAGTAGAAGTAAGAAGAGTAGCACACCTACTGCAAATAAAGAGATCAAGTGGAGTTACAAAATCCAAGAAAAAAATATTGATAACTCAAAGGACTTGGCAGGCACTGGTCAAGTGGTCATACCCCATCACAGAACTGCAAATACCACTCACCAACACCCTCAGCATTCTTCATCAAAAAGGAATATAAAACCAGCAACGATCATGCAACATTATTACCCATCAAGAACAATCCAAAATACATGATGGGGGCTTGACAGCATCATCCCTCGCTCCCCTTGTCACTCATCCTGGTCAGACTGATGAGCTACCCATCTGACCTTGTCTTGAAAATCATAGGACTGCAAAAGTGTAAGTATGAAAGGATGAAAGAAATCTAAAAGTCACTCAAATTGTTTTTAATGGAAATAAAAGCCATATTTCCTTCTCTCCAGTGATCCAGTATGAGCTGCTGCACTTTAAACTCTTTCACTTCATCTGGTTGCACATCCTGTTTGGCTGTTGCAGAATCACGTTATCTCAAAACAGACCATTTGCCAAGTGACATCTGTTGCATAAAATGTAGGAAGTTCATAACTGCAGCAAGAATAGCCTAGGTTATTAGGTATTGTTTTTCAGTTTCAACAAAAACATTTTTTAAATTTCATTGTATAAAGCAGTGTATTCCTCTGAGTATTTTGAGTCTCAGTAGCAGAATACATTAATACATTAGCTCTTTCAGCTAATGACTGTGAAGTACCTTCCTTAGATATAAGTTAAGCATCTTCCTTCTATCAGCTAATCTTCCTTCTATCGGCTAAACCAGAAAAGCTTTCTTTCCCTTATTTTGGTATTTCTTCACATACACTCTGCACATACCCTTCTACAGGCTACTTCTACACTTCATTCACATTCTCACATCAAGACGAAACAGAAAGTCTCTATGAAACTTGTGTTTCTCAAAAATAATAAACCTCAAAATTTTAGACATATACCTGAAGAACAGAATTTTTAAAAAGCCAGCACTAACATGAACTTATATCTACACTAGCTTTTTCAGTACTTGTTATTTGCACATATGGTCATAAGTTGTACCTTATTCAATTTCTTCTTATGCTTCCAGATGTTTACCATAAACAAAACATACAAAGTGTTCCACAGGTTCATTTCCACATACCTTTAATAGCAAACTTTAAACATTGTGAAATATTTATTACAGATTATGAAATAACCCATAAAAATGAAGATATATGAAATACAAATATTTTTCAAGTAAAACCTTAGATCTTTCTGTTGGAGTATGTAGAATCACTACCTCAAAAATTCTTGTACTTTGTTTGATTCAGCATCCCTGGGAAGTGTATAAGTAACAGCCTATCCTTACCTTGGTGAATGGGAAAAAATGGAATGTGAATACAGGCAAGATTGAGAGGACATTAGAAAATTTTCCTACCCTTGTGAGGAGAAAAGGGGGGGGGAGGAAATCATTACACGGAACTCTATTTTGACTCTACAAACTGTCATTCTACAGAAGACTGGTAAACCATTCTCGTCACAGCAGCCAGCACATGTCATTCCAAAGAAACAAAAAGACCAATAACAGTATAACTTACTCCATAAAGTGTTTGTATCCTGACTGTTATAAATTGGTTTTGGATATAAACCAGAAATAATTTTTCTAGCTTATTTGGCTTGACTTGTGATCAGTTTCAAATCTTCCTCTGTATTAACAGCTGTAATTTTGGCTAGCGCTATTATACTTGTAAAGCACCCCAGGAGTTTATTCATCTCACACATTGCCACAAATGGTTAAATGCAATTAAGCCTTCAATGGAAAACTGGCAAGTTCCGAAATATCTTTTCAGTATACTCTTCATTTGATTGTAAATGTCATTGTTCTCCAGTAGGCAACATGTATACTTCAGTTAAACTGTAAAATGAGGACTGCAACCCAACTGTAATGCCAACCTTGTGGCTCCCTTAGAGCCATGACTACATGTACAATGTAAGCAATATGGTGAGAATAAGTTTGTCTTCAATATGCATGCATTTTACACCACAGTTTCTTACAATTCATAGGAATCAAGAAAACTCTCAAATAAAACATTTTGTGGTATCAGCCACATGTAGAGAAATAACTTTTTGAAGACCAGATTCGATTGTATCTTATTTTATTTGACACTCAACAGCCTGGAGGTTATCTCACTTGACAAGGAAGCAGATAAAGCAACAAAATGGGGTTTTTGAGGCAGGGACTGAATCTCTGAGATTATTTTCAGCCTGCTTGCACACATGGTTGTGCAGACCTCTGCCTCCATTTGTCAAAGGAAGCGCTGTGCATTCTGTATGTGCTTTTTGCTACTGGTACCTTTTTACCTTTTAGATCTCTCACTTTCACTTGCACCAGTGATGAGATCGACACATCAAAGAAGCTAACCAACTACCTGAAGATTAAATTCTACCTGCTTTCCATTATTTCCTGCAAGCACTAATTGGCAAACACACATCATCAAACTTCTAGCAGAGTTATTTTTAAAAACTATTTCTTGATTTCTGATGTACAATATAAAACAGAAACATAAATGAGTCTAACACACTAATCATCTAAAAAAATAAAGTTTGGTTAAGATTTTGGAATCAAACCATAATTTTCTGAAAGGAAGATTATTATTGATGCTTTTAATGCTAGAATACTCCTAAAGAAATGAAAAGTGCACCCCAAATCCAAAAGGAAACATCAGTGACACATTAAAAATACAGATATAAAAATGCTTGTCTTCTTATAGAGACTTCCACAACCTCTTTGTCTTTAATAAGTAAAGAATTCTCATTACTGTCAGTGTTTTGTTTTTAATTTGAATCCTTTAAGAACACTCATCTGTAAGGCTACAGCAGGCACTCCAAATGCACTCCTTAGGAAAAAAAAACCACACCAACTTGTCAATGGCGCACCTCAGTGTCAGTGGTCCACAACAGAGTCTGAGCACCTATAGTGGTTTTGCCTCTCCAGAAGGGCCTGAGAAATACCCGTTCATACGCTGATTCCCAAAGCACGGTGCAAATTGGCAATCGAACTCTAGTACACGTGAGAGGCTGGCACATAAAACATACATCTCGCAAAAGCAATGCATAAGTGCCAGTACAGGAGTCTAAAAAAAGAATTAACAGAATGAGTAATGTAGTCTTGAGGGGGAAGGAAAAAAAAGAAAGCAAGCGCCACTCCCATGGACTAACGGGAACTACAGCACCACAGCTTGCAATGGCTGGAAGCGAGATCAACAAGATGTCAACACCTGACTGCTGGGCACCCAGAGGTGGGCAGATGACAGCTTCCCCACCCCAGCCCCAAAGACCGAAGGAGCTCTGGCTCTCCCGCGTTTACCCATCATGCTCATCCCAGTGGCCAGCGGCCGAGATCCCGACCAGCCGCACCGCCCCCAGGCTGCCGCTGCCCCTTTAAGCCAGACCAAATGACAAGCGGCAGGAACCGGCCCCTGGGACGTCCGCCTCGCTCCCCCCACCCGGCCCGGCCCGACCCGCCCCTTTCCCGCCGCGCCGGCGGAGCACGGGCTGGCGGCGCTGAGCGCTGCGGGAAACTTTGGCGGGAGGAGAGCGCGCCAAGCCTTGGCCTCGCACGCCGCCCCGGGGCGGCTCGTCCCTCAATCTCCTTTACATGGGACACACATCATCGGCGGGCGCGGGGGGCGGCGCCGGGAGAGACCGCGACGAACCCATCCGATCGAGTGGCGGCGGCTCTGCCGCCTCCGGCGACAGCAGGACGGGGCTCCCCTGCGCCCCCGCTCACCGCAGCCCCACAGCCTCTGCAGTCCGCGGTCCTCCGGGGAAAAGCCGAACCCGGCGCCTTTCCCGCGGCCCCCCAGCCTTCCGCCCCCACGCCGCGGCCGCTTCCTCCGCGGGGAGGCGCCGCGTCTCAGGCTGCGCGGCCCGCCTGGCGCCGCGGAACGTGTGCTTGGGCAGGGGTGGCGCAATTGCGGGTCGAGCGGCCGGAGCCCCTCCGCCCGTCGGGGGGACTGGCCCCCGTCGCGGGGCTGAGGCGAAGCCCCACCACTGCGACTTCTTCCTCGCCCCCCACCCGGGATAATGCGAAGCCCGAGAAACTCACGAGAAGCCGCTGATTCCAAATCGAGCCGCCCCAGCGCCGTTGCTACTGCTGACGGCGGCGGCCAACACCAAGGCTGCCGCGCTCTGCTGCCGCGACCCCCCTTCCTGCCGTCGCGCCGGCCCCGCCACCCTTGGGCCCGCCCACTTCCCCCTGCAGCCCCGCCCGGAGCCGGAGCCGCCCCCGGCACCGCCTCCGGCTCCGCCCCGCCTGGCGCGGGCAACGCGGCATCGCTCACGTCTGCCTGCGCATTCCTCCCGGGAAGGGCGGGGCTGGAGCGCGGGGTTAGAGTGCCTTGGAGGGGCTCGAACGTTGTGAGCGCGGCGAGCGGGAACACCTTGCCCCGTCCTCTCTCGGTTTTCCCTGCTGACCCCACCTGGCCGCCGGGGTCGGCTCGGAGGACCGGGGCAGAGTCGCGGCTCCGATGTGGGGAGCAAGCGTCCCGCCGCAGTGGCTCGCTTATCTCGGCACTGTCAGGAATGCCGGCGGCCGCTGCCACCGTGTCGTCCAGGCCGGGACCGGCGGATCCAGGTGCTGTCGCGGGCGGAGGGCTATGATGGCCTTTCGTATGGGAGCAAAGTGTGACAACGCTCCTTACAGCCGCCCCTCTAGAGCAGATCCGCGGAGAACCGGGACACGGGGCGTAGTGCACCCCTTGCCCCGGTGAACAGTAACGGAGCCCGGCGGGCACTCTCAGCTCGAACCATGACAGGCTGTGGCCTTTGGCAGAGGTGAGGAAGGTTGACCCATCTAGATCCGAGAAGGAATTTCAGTGATGAAAGATAATAGGGAGTCAGAGTAAGGTCACCTCCGAGGGGTGGTAGCAGTCGTTCACTTGTAATGAAGTAAGGCAGACACGCTGACGGCTGTGGGAGGGTTGAGCTCCAGTGTACTTGAATGAGATGATGATTTCAGTGGAATTCATAACGTACAATAGGAAGCTGAAGCTTGGGCATATCTTAAAATCAGCTGTATTTTATGGCACATACACACTGCATACAAACATTGCTCAGCATCTAGAGCTGAACAGGTTTATGCAGGAGACCTTCAGGAGATCCCTCTGCATGGGTCAATTGGAAGAATTAGGACCCAAACCTGTGCAATAATTCAGAGTCCTTATAATGGAGCATTCATTTGTTAAATGGGATTGTCTTAACGCAGCTTAAAAATATAAAAATATAGATGTGGTAAGACGTGATTCTGCCACCTTCAGGTTGAAGTAATACTTTGTTTTAGAAGGAGATGTAACAGCTTCTTTCTGAAAACAAATTTTGGTGATCAAGCCTGAGATGGATGTTTCAGTATCTCTAAAAAGGCTAGGTGTATGATTATGATGCAGGATTTTCTTTATTCATATAAAGTGCAAGATACACAGACTTAATGAATCGATTGTTTGAAAGCTAAAGCACATCAGTGGATTTTTTATTTGGTCTTAAATACCTGCTTCTTCTTCAGGTGAAAACTCACATTTGCAGGTGTATAGGAAACAATTAGTGACTAATGTGTTCCAAATATGACAAGAAATATTAAGCCCTTCAAAGAGAAATTGTGACCTACTGTCTCCAGCTGATTTGCACAGTCAGGCCAGCATTTCTTTGTAGAGCTATTTGTCATATCAAGTTCTCATGTAAGCTTCTGCCAGACTTCTCTTATATTATTGAGCTGGCTCATGAAACTGAACACTGTAATTGCAAAGGCCTGGTCTAAAGACTTAAAGCTTACTCTAAGCAAAGTAATTTGGTGGTGTTTGTGTGAAATGACACCTTTTGCCTAGGCAGGAGCATCCCAAAGGTCTGCCCCACCATTCATTCTGACTGGGATGATATTTTCATACAGAAGGGTGCAGCTTCTCAGCCTCTTTCTCTCAGGGGTCTATTTCCTCTTCTAGCAATGTTTATCATGCTGCTTTTATGCAAATTCTTTAATTGGTATTGATTAATTTATATTCTCAAATGACCTTTGCAAGGGAAAGCATGGGTAAGAGTTGGAGCTCAAAGTAGTCCTAAACATGTGAATGTTACCTGAATTAGAAGGTCCTGTTTTCTGAGAATATTAACAGCCTGACAGAGCCAATCCTTTTTGCAAGTGTGGAACTTATAAAAGGTATAATAAAAGGAGTCAAAGTATTCCATAAAGATAAAGGGATTGAAGAAGTATGTTATCAACTCTTTGAAAAGTGGTTGGGAAATAGAGCAAACTTGGGGTCTGCTAAGAGGATATTCTTTAAAGTTTCATTTCACATTTTAAAAAGTATTTTCTTCAAAATTAGAAAAAAGATATTAAAATCTCATCTTGCAACTACCTTTATATTGAAGTCATTAATTTGAGTAGAGTCTGCAAAGTCTTTTATTATGGTAAACATATGGCAATCTACCTTCAGATTTCATAGAATCACAGAATCTTAAGGATTGGAAGGGACTTTGAAAGATGGTGTAGTTCAACCCCCCTGCCAGAGCCAGTGGGTTTTAGATGTCTCCAGAGACTCCACAGCCCATCTGGGCAGCCTGTTCCAGTGCTCCATCAACCTCATTGTGAAGCAATTTTTTCTTATCTTTCCTTGGAACCTCTTATGTTCCATTGCCCCTTGTCCTATCATTGGACATCACTCAGAAGAGCCTGGCTCCATCTTCCTGACACCCATTCTTTATGTATTTGTAAACATTAATGAAATCACTCCTTCATCTCCTCTAAGCTAACATTTAATGGCTTTCTAAATTATTTTGCTGTATTTACCTCCATTTGCTTATATTGCTTTCATTATTTTGAATGTTGTTTGAATGCCTTTTGACTTTAATTTCATTTGTATTGCCCACCTATGATCTCTGTGCCAAGTGGCTTCATATTGCATCACAAAGACAATAAAAAGGAATACCATTAAAATGTGGTGTTTCACTTTTGCCTCCTCCTCTTCTGAAATTCAAGACTAGACTTATAGTGTCCTTTCTGTTAAATACGAGACTACCTAGCATAGAAAAAATAATTTTTAAACTTTATTTTGTGGCTTTTGCTGTAACCTCCTAGTATGAAATGCAGAAAAATAACCAAATCACACACTACATCCTGTAAAGTACTAAGCTTCTGATAAGGCTGAGCTCAAAAAGTATTTCTCATCTTGCTTGGTTGGGTATCACTTTTTGCTTTAATGACTTCGTGATTAAAGGCAAAATATTCAGACTGTTATTTTTCATAAAAGATTGCTTACAACATTTTTGTGGGAAATAAAACAATGTGGGGTTTTCTTTAGCTTGCAAGTCACTTATTTAAATCGGCAGATTTCCACTTGAAGTCCACTTCAGCAAGGACTTCAGGTATTTCAAACTCAGGTACATGCTAAAAAGACTAGATTTAGACCTTTGAGATGAGAGTTATGTTACATCTTTACGTCTTTGGTTTTGATTTCACAGTCATATACTCAGAATTCCACATATGCAAGGATAAACTTCATGTCTTGAGCTCTTGCACTGTGGCAAACATATCTTGAAAGATTTCATTATCCATGTCATAGAATCATTCTGGTTGGAAAAGAACTTTAATATCATCATGTCCAACCCCTAACCTAACAATGCCAAGCCCATCACTAAACCATCTCCCTCAGCACCTTGTCTATATGTCTCTTAAATATCTCCAGGGATGGTGACTCCACCAATTCCCTGGGCAGCCCTTTCCAATGCTTAACAACCCTCTGGGTGAAAAAGTTTTTCCTAATATCCAAACTGAACCTTGACTGATGCAACTTGAGGCCGTTTCCTCTTGTCCTGTTGTTAGTGAAGAGAAAAGGCCAACGACCACCTCACTGCAGCCCCCTTTCAGGTAGCTGTAGAGAGTGATCATGTCTCCTCTCAGCTTCTTCTCCAGGCTAAACATCCTCAGCTGCCCCAGCCACTCCTGTAAGACTTGTCTCCAGACAAGTCTTCATTAACCAGCTTCATTGCTTGTCTGTGGAAATGCTCCACAACCACAATGTCTGATCCATAGAGGCAATAGTCACCTGCCAAATATAGGTACATGAGAGAGTATTGTTTGAATATGTCAAGAAAGTTTTTAAGTCATGCCGTTTTCTTGCTTATACTTCCATAACACAATAATATTGTTACTGGCACACAGTTATAATAAAGATTAAGTCATAAAGCTCAGTATCATATGTCTTGATGAAGTATTTTAGGTAGATTGATTGATTCCAGCTTTCAGCTCTTTGCTATTGGGCAACATATCTTCTATTTTTACCACAGATACTTATATCCTTTTCCCTTCTTTTTTAGGCAAATCAAAGTATCACCCTTCTCTTTATTCTCTTGTGGGTATAAAAGCACAGACTGCATCAGACACTGTAGGGCTGTGTGGAGATTTTACTTTGCAAATGGAGCAGTATGCTGGCAGCGTAAAGGATGAAAGTCTCTGAAGAGTGCTTTTGAGGACAGAAATCAGCCCATGATCTCCTTCAGGCAGCAATCTTACTCATCCTTATTTCCAAGATTTTTTTCAAGCACTCACTAAGATAAATTCCAATTTTAAAAAGAGGCCTAGTGAGCTGGATATATATTATGTGGATATATAACACAGCTGTAGTTAATGCACTTTTCTATGCCTCAATATAAAACAAAGTACTACAAAACAAATACCCTTACATTGGAGGCTTAATTTCATGCAGGCAACTGGAAATGCATCATAAATACACTTACCTCAGCTAAAGCCCTTAGCAAAACTTTTCACTTCTGTGTGCCATGAATAGTTGCTGGAAACTGCAAATGAGGTATGCTTTTTGGGGCACTGGTGCTTATGTAAATGCCTTTTCTGTGAAAGATGTTCATGTCTAGCTCTGCTAGGCCAACAGTTAAAGAATAAAACAATCATAACAATATTTTGAATCACAGAATCATAGAATTGTTTAGGTTGGAGGAGGCCTTAAAGATCATCAGATCCAGCCATTAACCTGATTCTGACATGCCCCCTACCAAGCCATGTCTCTAAGCGTATCTTTATAATACCTCCAGGGATGGTGACTCCACCAGTTCACTGAGCAGTCTGTTCCAACACTCGATAATCTTTTCTATGAAGAAATTTTTCCTAACATCCAACACAAACCTCCCTAGTACAACCTGAGGCCATTTCCTCCTGTCTCATTGTCTTCTACCTGAGACATGAAACCGACAGTCACCTCACTACAACCTCATTTCAGGTAGTTGTAGAGAGTTGTAAGGTCTCCCCTCAGCCTCCATTTCTTCAGGCTGAACAACACCACCAGGGTGATTGTATATTTTATGTGTCACTGAGAATGGTTTCTAACAAGACATTAGTCTTGTTTCTATGTTTCTTGATTCTATGACATTAGTCTTGTTAGAACTGGAAGACTTATTAGTCTTGTTAGAACTTAGTTTTAGAACTGAAAATACTTATTATTGCATCTATTTAATTTGGTTTTGTGTTGATATCCTACATATACGCTGTACTTCAGATCTTAAGGCATATGAAAAATCTGACATAGTTGAACAATAAATGTATGAGAGATTACTGGTGCCCTGGTGCATTAGTAATTCAGTTAGTTGTATTTAATCTGAATGTGCCAACTCAAATAACTGTCCTCAGGAAATTGGCAACATTTCTCCTGAGGCCTTTTGTTTATCTTTAAATTACCTTGTTCTTGCCCCTTTGCTTCTGGGATTGCTACACAGGTCTCAGTAAAAGAGCAGTTTTTTCATAAGGTAAAGATTTTTTTTATGTTCTCACCACTTTTTGCTTATTTTGAAAAAAAGAAAAGGTCACATATCTAGGTAATAATGAAAGGAGACTTAAAAAAAAAAACAACCAAGGTTTAAATAGATTTGAACTAGACCTTAGTCTCCATCTTTAATTTGTCTTCTAATAATTTGGTGTATGAAAACAGTGGTTCAACATTCATTGTTTGTACTTCACTGCATTAAGTAGTGACTGATAGTGATCCCATGTTAGGAGAAGGCCAGGTTTGACACTATCTGAGGAATCTGAACAAATACAAGTCTGTGGGACTCACTGACATGCATTCCAAGGTCTTGAGGAAATTAGCACACATAGTTGCTAAGCCAATGTCCATTATATTTGAAAAGTCATGGCAGCCAGGTGAAGTCCACAGTAACTAGAGAAAAGGGAATATCACACCAATTTTTAAAAAGTGTGAAAAAGAGGACCCTGGGAACAATCAACCAATCAGCCTCACCTCAGTGCAGAGAAATAAAAGGAACAGATCTTCCATGAAGTCATGTTGAAGCATATAGAATAAGGTGACTAGAGACAGTCAACATGGCTTCACCAAGGGCAAATCATTCTGGACTAATCCAGTGGCCTTCAACAATGGAATGATTGCATCAGTGGGAAAGAGAAGATCTACTGTTTTATCTACCTAGACTTCTCTAAGGCAAATGCCTTAGAGAAGGAACCCCACAACATTCTAAATTGGAGAGACAGATCTGATGAATGGACTGTTAGATGGATAAGGAATTGGTCACATCCAAAGAGTCCATGGCTCAGTGTCCAAGTGGAAACCAGTAGTGAGTGGTATCCCTCAAGGGTCCATACTGGGACCAATATCTTCAACAACATAGACAGTGGGATTGAGTGCACCCTCAGCAAGTTTGCAGCTGACATTAAGTTGAGCGGATGCAGTTGACACACCTGAGGGACAGGATCTTATTAACATTTATAAATATCTAAAGGTGGGTGTCAGGAGGTTGGGACATACCTTTTTTCTATAGTAGCTAGTAACAGGACAAGGGGTAATGGGATGAAGCTGGAACACAAAAAGTTCCACTTAAACATAAGAAAAAACTATTTTACTGTGAGGGTGGCAGAGCAGTGGAACAGGCCACCCAGAGGGGTTGTGGAGTCTCCTTCCTTGGAGGTCTTCAAGACCCACTTGGACATGTTCCTATGCGATCTGATCTAGGTGACCCTGCTTCTGCAGGGGGGTTGGACTAGATGATCTCTAAAGGTCCCTTCCAACCCCTACCATTCTATGATTCTATGATACCATCCAGAGACCTACACAATCTTGAGAAGTGGGACCTGTGTGAACTTCTTGAAGTTCAACGAGTCCAAATGCAAGGTCCTGCATCTAGGTCAGGACAATCTGCATTATTAATGCAGGCTAGGGGATGAAGAAATTAAGAGCAGCCCTACAGAGAAAGACTTGGGGATATTGGTGGATGAAAAATAGGATATGAGCCAGCACTGTGCATTCACAGCCCAGAAAGCCAATTGTATCCATCAAAAGAAGGCCAGTAAGGCAATAAATATGATTTTTTTCCCTCCACTTTCCTCTTATGAGACTGCTTCGAGTACTGTGTTCATCTCTAGGGCCCCAGTACAAGATAGACATGGACCTGTTGTAGTGGGTCCAGAGAAGGGCCATGAGAAATGGTCAGAGGGCTGAAACACCTCTCATTTTTACCAAGGCCTGTAATGACTTGATAAGGGGTAACTGAAAGAGAACAGATTTACACCAGACAGGAGGAAGACATGTTTTGTAATGAGGGTGGTGAGACACTGAACAAGTTGCCCAGAGAAGTTATGGATACCCCATCACTGAAACTGTTCAAGGTCAAATTGGATGAGTCTTTGAACACTGTGATCTAGTGGAAGCTATCCCTGCCTATGACAGGGAGATGGCAGGGTTACATCTTTGAAGATCCCCATTCTATGATTCTATGACAATTATTTTAAGACTTGGTGAACTTATTTTCCTTATTCTTCATTAACGCAGAATTTGTCTGTCTCTTAAAGCACAAAAGAGTCACTAGGAGTCATGTCAGAGAGCAGAGGTCTCAAACTATCTCCCTTTTCAAGAATGGAGGCAGGATCCCACCAGCATTAAATGTCTGAGAATGATACACAAATTGCTCTTTCTTGAAAACAGGGTAAGCAGTTCCGATATTCACTTTAACTCTGATATCTAACAAAGGAACCCATCCATTGCTTGTGGTTTCTCAAGAAAGGTGCTTAATCCTCTAAGCAGAACCTTAGAAATGCATTTAACCCTTAAAACAGCAACAAATTTTTCCCTTTCTTGCAATGTATTTACTCATTCTCTGGTTCAGTTCTCTTATATTTGATTCATATTTGCTAGCTAGAAGTTTCCATCTGGAAGCACCTCCAACCAGATTAAGAAAACAGCAGGAAAAAATACTGATACTAGATATTTCTTTGCAGATGTCATTGTCCCACAAGTGCACAATGATCATATACAGAGAATGATAGCATGCTGCTGAATGAATGTGGAATACGTCAGGGACGTGACTCCAACAGCATGCTACCAAAACTAATTTTTTCCTGGCTCAGATGCAGAAAGCTGACCAATGTATGACGGCCTATTTGAGATTCCCTCCTGTGTGATGTGCT
Source organism: Colius striatus (assembly GCF_028858725.1). Taxonomy (NCBI): domain Eukaryota; kingdom Metazoa; phylum Chordata; class Aves; order Coliiformes; family Coliidae; genus Colius; species Colius striatus. Next base: position 32,253,250 of record NC_084790.1, read on the forward strand.
TATTTCTGTGGCCAGCCAAGCCAGGTTTCTAGAAATGGAAACCTTTCTCCTGGTCCTGCAACAGAGCCGATAACATGTAAGACTAAATTTTTAATAATTCAGTATAGGCTTGCTAGAGCCAATCAAGTTGTTTTTAGACAATTTTACTTTATAACATTGTGGCAGATGTAGCCATTCATATTGTGTACCTGGAGTTCTCTAAATGTAAACAGAAAGGTTTAACTCCATTCTGCAATCCATGTGAACCTCAGCCGAATTATTAAATGCCTGTTTCCATGGGGAAATGCTGGACTGAATATTAACCAAAATACAGTTAGTGCTTTTGATGCCTGTCATGGTCAAAGATGCAGGACAGATTTTGAACCACAAACTGATGTTTTAGTTTTGTTTCGAAGATCGGCTTTAGATTATGATTGCCTTGTCTTGTAGATTTCAGTATTTCCCCCTCTGTCTTTTCCTAGTCCTCTTGCAAGTAGGAATATATATATATATACTTTTTTTTTTTTTTTGTGATTTGCAATTAAACTTCCTCTCTTATAGTTTCCAAATCAAGAACTTATATATACTTCATTCATTGGCTGATGAAAGATCTGCTGTATTGTAGAACATTTGTGTGGCAATGAATATTTGAAACATCTATCCAGGCACAGCAGCCATATATCAATTACTTGAATTTCCTATAAATTCCTAAAAATGAATGAACAATGCAAATGTGGGAGTGTTCCAGCAGTGCTTTTGTATGTAAATAGTCTGTGCTTTCAGATCAGATATTTGTATTAATGCTCATACTAATTTCCTTAGTCTCCATGTCAAAACAGTATTTACCTACACTCAAATGAAAACACATCTTCAGTCAACCTAATGCAGCAGAGATTTAAACATGGCAGCTACTTATTTTAGATGTAAAGTTCAAGGAGGAGCCACAGCTGTGCAGGCATAGGCAGGCTGCTACTGACAGGATATAACTGCCTGAGCCATCAGAACATCTAACAGCAATTCTTGTAGCTTTGTCTTATTTTCAAAGGTCAGTGAAAAATATTTGTCAGAGTCTCATTAAATCTCTTCCATGTCATAAACTGTTTTAGGAGGACCTTCCTTTACAGCCAGCCCTGTCAGTCCTATTTGCCAATCATATAGTGTTTCTACAGAGGTACTGGAAAGTGTGCTGAGTGATGGGTCTGCCATGGTTTTGGACTGCTCTGGGTCTAGAAGCTCTGTGCAGTGATACTTACTCAGATCCCCCAGGAAGATAACAGAGGAGACAGAGTAAGGCCAATAGCCCTGACGGCTAAGTTAGGAAAACATTCAGGTTGATCAGTAGAGGAATTGTGTGCTTAAGCAGATCTTATGGAAGCAAGTGAGGGGCAGATAACAAACCCCTGTGGATGAAAACTGCTGTTATACTTTTTTTTGTTTTTTTCCTGCATCCAGGAGATGGCTGTTAAGTAGAGATTCAGTGAAAAATTTTAGTGTCAATTTCTGTCTTCCAATCAAAGTATGGTACACTTGAAGCTTCTCTGTGTTCAAGCGATCCTTGAACTGTAATAATACTTGAATAGTAATAATCCCCAGGTAGAAGGTCTCTTCAGAAATTGTCTTACCACTGAATATAGCAACAGCAACCCAACATGTGTGTTTGACAGAAGCTTGTGTCATGATCCACGAGAAAAAAGAAGAAACAAAAGACAGACCATTGCTTTGATAAGATTCCCATCTCTGTATTCTTAAATGTAAAGACAGACCTTCATCCTTGATTGCAGCATATAAAGCTTGGAGAACTCAAAAGTTCAAGACGTCTTTCTTTCCTCTTTCCATTGCATTTCCTATAGGAAAATTTAGAGAATTTCCTGTTCAGCATATAGAGGTTTCAGGTCACCCTTTTGCTATAGATGGTTTAGGACACCTAAATCTTTTTGTACCTTATATATGAATCTCAGGAGGCTAAACCTAATCCTGAGTTTTTAATTCCACTAAACAAAGTGCACCATTCAACTGCTAGGTCTCTTCCTAAAACTCTAAAATATCACATTTGTACCAATTATTTTCAGACAGCCTTCCCTTACTTGAACTTTCCTTTATACCACAGATATAATCCCAGTTTTAGCAAAGAAAATACTAGTTCTATTAGACCACAAGTTCTAATAGTGAAACTCTTGTTGATGGCAGAGTGACAAAACACTAACACAGTCTTTTTGACCTTTATACTGTTGATCATAAAATGAAGTAGCTACATTTCTATTAAACTTTATTAACAGCAGAGATGCGGTTGCCTAATTCAGACAACCTACCATTAAATTATTAATTTTCACCATAGAGGAGAGGGCAGTGGGAAATAGCAGTATAAAAGGCTATTCTACTTGAAACTGTGAATTAGTGTGGCTATTAGTATTGCATTTGTGTAAGAAATAAAACAGAAGTGTTGCAAGAGAGGTGCTGCCAATAGTATACAATGTGTATGCTTCATTGAATAAGAAAGTAAATACTAATTTTCTGATGGAGCATTCCTATTGATAAAAATGCTAATGGATTTCTCAAAAAAACTTTCTCAAACTAAACAAGTCAAAACCAGAGGAAACACTATGAAAACTAAGACATGCTTTCAAATTTCATCAAATACTCTGAAAATATACTTGAAGACTTAGAAGAAGTCCGTTATGTGTGCACACTTATTTTTTCACTGGAGTTCTGGAAGAGAGAAACTCCTGAATAACATGTGGGTTTTCTGTTTTATTATAATGGATTTTTCTTAAAGGTGAAATAAGTAGTTCTGTTCATACATCACAAAGATTTGAAGTAAGCCTAGTCTCACTCCCTGAAAACAAACAATCATCGCCCTGAACATTTTAAGAATTCAGACCTATTTCTAACCCTAAGCTTTCTGTGATACATAGTCTTAAAATACAGAGTTTGTGTAGCTGTGCAATGCAAATGAAAAGCCATGATTTTTCAGGTAAACATCTGGTCATTTTCATGTCTTTGTCTCCTAGACTGTGCTAATGCTGCCAGTGCTGTCTTCTATTTATTTTTCCAAAACAAAATTATTGATGTTTGCTTTCATGAAGTTAAAAGTTGTTTGAATTGTATCTCATTTTAATGGCATTTCAGCTCCTTGGAAGTTCCCTGGAACACTGTATGTATTGTTATGTTAAAGAGAAGTTAAATGTCTCATATTTGTGTCCCATTGCCAGATTCTTTCATGAAAGTAATTTGAAAAGTTTATTAATTAAATAATATTAATGAAGTAATTAATGTGCAGGGTAAACAGCCAAGTTTTCCTAAAGCCTAGAAGGAGCAGAGGAGCATCGCCTGTTCAAATTTCTATTAAGGAGTTATCCACAAGGCCAGGTACACTGAACCCGAGCAGTCTTGAAAGAGGAGCACGTCACTGAGACAAGGGGAATAATTTTTACATGTTTTCGATTGAATTTAGCCAACCATTGATCAGTTTTTGCGATGTCACCATGTTCTGGTTTAGCAAGGAGCAGCTTTTGGCTTAGTAACAGGGGGAGCGGGTTGCAGTGAAGACCCGGTAAAGAGTTTGCGGACCCTCCCCCGGCTCCTGGGTTCACACCCACCTCCGGCCTGGCTGGGCCAATCTGGCGCCTCTGCGATCACTATTTAGGGGACGGGAATTTGAAATGCGAGTCAGGAGGTGTAAGAGGGATACAAGATGGAGGCGACCACGCGGACCCTTCGGCCAGAGAAGGAGGAAGGAAGGAGGAGCAGTAGACCGGAGACCCTTCTGCAGGCCGTGGCGAGAATGCAAGCTGTGCCCCTGAAACTTATGGAGATCCGTGGCAGGACTGAGAGCCACCAGCAGTTCCATGTGAGTGAGCCCGGACGGGCGAGGGACTGTGTGGGGAGACGGCCATGGCCCAGGCCGTGTTGGAGAGCCTGCACGCCGCAGAGCAGCCCCACACGAGAAGCAGAGAGGAGCTGCAGCCTTTGGACTGGGTGCACGTCGGAGCAGCCCGTGCAGGGCTGCCATGTGTGTGAGCTACCCCACGGACTTGCAGGGAGGACTGGTGTGGAGTTGGCACGTCCTGAGGAGGGACGAACGGCAGAAGCTGTTGGGAGCAGACTGACTGAGACCCCCACTGCCTGCCCCTCCGAACCGTTCAGGGGGGGGCAAGGTAAAAACCCCGGGATCAGGGCTCTGAGCCCGGGAAGAGGGGAGGTGTGGCGGGAAGGTGTTCTTAAAAAGGCTGGTTGGACTCTTCATTGACGTATTCCTCTGTGTTGTTTCGTTTTGGTTATGTTTTGGGTTTTTGTGGGTATGTTTTAGTTGATGTCGCATTAAATTATTTTCTGGTTTTTTTTTTTTCTTCCCCAAACCGAGTAGCCTGGTCTGCTTTGTCCTGAACCTTAAGCGGCAATTAAGCCCTCCCTGCCCTCGAGCAATTCTCAGCCTCTTCGGTACTTGAGGCTAATCGTGGTCTTTGTTCCCTGATGGGCCTAAACCACGACATTTTTGGCGCCCAACGTGGGGCCTCGAGCTGCTGGAGATTGGGATTTGTGATAAGGATGGTGAATTGGGAGTGGTAAAGGACAAAACAGACGTCTGGGTGAGGCTACCTTGTGTCTAGGGGTGGATTTTTATTTATGTGTATTTATTGTGTTATGTGTATATCATTTATTTTCACGGGGAAGTGTTTGGTTCTGTTTGATCTTAGTTACTATATGTTGATTTGTGAAGGTGGTTCAGATTCCCTTATGTTTTCTTGAATAAGTGATTCGCAGAGGCGAGGGGTGGAATGTTCTGGTTTAGCAAGGAGCAGCTTTTGGCTTAGTAACAGGGGGAGCGGGTTGCAGTGAAGACCCGGTAAAGAGTTTGCGGACCCTCCCCCGGCTCCTGGGTTCACACCCACCTCCGGCCTGGCTGGGCCAATCTGGCGCCTCTGCGATCACTATTTAGGGGACGGGAATTTGAAATGCGAGTCAGGAGGTGTAAGAGGGATACAAGATGGAGGCGACCACGCGGACCCTTCGGCCAGAGAAGGAGGAAGGAAGGAGGAGCAGTAGACCGGAGACCCTTCTGCAGGCCGTGGCGAGAATGCAAGCTGTGCCCCTGAAACTTATGGAGATCCGTGGCAGGACTGAGAGCCACCAGCAGTTCCATGTGAGTGAGCCCGGACGGGCGAGGGACTGTGTGGGGAGACGGCCATGGCCCAGGCCGTGTTGGAGAGCCTGCACGCCGCAGAGCAGCCCCACACGAGAAGCAGAGAGGAGCTGCAGCCTTTGGACTGGGTGCACGTCGGAGCAGCCCGTGCAGGGCTGCCATGTGTGTGAGCTACCCCACGGACTTGCAGGGAGGACTGGTGTGGAGTTGGCACGTCCTGAGGAGGGACGAACGGCAGAAGCTGTTGGGAGCAGACTGACTGAGACCCCCACTGCCTGCCCCTCCGAACCGTTCAGGGGGGGGCAAGGTAAAAACCCCGGGATCAGGGCTCTGAGCCCGGGAAGAGGGGAGGTGTGGCGGGAAGGTGTTCTTAAAAAGGCTGGTTGGACTCTTCATTGACGTATTCCTCTGTGTTGTTTCGTTTTGGTTATGTTTTGGGTTTTTGTGGGTATGTTTTAGTTGATGTCGCATTAAATTATTTTCTGGTTTTTTTTTTTCTTCCCCAAACCGAGTAGCCTGGTCTGCTTTGTCCTGAACCTTAAGCGGCAATTAAGCCCTCCCTGCCCTCGAGCAATTCTCAGCCTCTTCGGTACTTGAGGCTAATCGTGGTCTTTGTTCCCTGATGGGCCTAAACCACGACACACCACAAGTATAACCCATGCAGAATAATTTGATTCCGTAATCATATTACAAAATTCTATGTGAATCTACGTGGTTATACAGCTTTACCATATTGAATTTAAATTATAATTTTTACTCTCCCTAGGAATCAGCTGGATAGATTTTTTCAAGCATTCCTCTGATATCATGAGTTGAAGAAAATCTACAGAAAATCCATCAAGTAGTTTCCAAATGCACGTTGAAACCATATTATTTCCTTTTTTTGTTTTGTTATTTGTAACTGAAGTATTGAGCACAGAGTCCAGATGCTATGTGCATCCTACAGACACATTTGTCAGTACAGTCTATTCAACACAAAGTAGTGTAAAGATAATGTTCAAAATTCATAGAATCACAGAATCAAAGAATCCTTTAGGTCTGCTCTGAATTTCACAAAAACTTACAAATGGTAAAGTAAACTGTAGTGATTTAGGATAGTCCTCACCAGGTATAAACTGGCATAAGTCCACTGATCTTAACAGAGGTATGTAACTATCTACTAGAGGATCCTTTGACCTGTCATAGACAAGAAAAAGAAAGAAGTATGAAATCTGAATATTTACAAGCAGTAGCCAGTAAAAGCCCAGACAAATAGAAATATATTTTTCAGTTCGTTATTTTAGCTTCTCTTCACTGAAAGGAAAAAACTGAAATCACTAGCTATTCTTTGAAAAATTATTCACACCCAAAATAATGCAGAAGAGTGATGTCCAAGTTACTTGCCGAAGAGCCTTGTGGTGCATCTCAAGATTCCCTTGTGATCATCTAGGTAAGAGGCTAGTCTTCAGCTTTATGGTTCCTGGTGGCAGATTTTCTTACACCAAAACAAGGAAAATGTGTGGGAAGCTGTTCACAAAGCTGAGCTTCTAGACCAAAAATTAGGGAGCAATTCCAGTTTGTTTAATGTGTGGTTTGAGGTAGAAACATATAGCAGTGGAAAGTTAGGATGGTTTATAAAGTTTAATTGTGTGCTTAAATCCCTAACAAAATGTCATAAAATGTCATAAAAACTCAAAATCACATGATAAGAAAGGAGAGATCTGTCATTTTGTCAACACAGAAAAATGAATCTTTTGGAGAAATTTTGTAACCATGTTTTTTTTTCTCAAGGTGTTTTCCTTTTAAATATAATTTTTCTGTCTATTCTTTCTGTTACTCTCATCCTACAGCTGAGATTCCCACATCTGTGGGAGATATAAGGGACAATTTCAGGCAGCTGTTAAAAAGTCCTAAGACCAAATCATTGAAATGAACATGGCTGAAAGTTTAGATTCACTGCAGCACTTTAAAAAAGAGTGTGTCTTTATTAAGGCAATATATTCAATGAGCAAGACCAAAACTCAAACTAATTAGGATTGTAAACTGTGCAACTTAAGAACTGTGAATGTTTCTGCTTTTAGGGCTCTGCCAACTTCACATAAACAATTCTATTAGCTGAGAAGTAACTCCTACTACGCAGGGCCTTACTGAATGAATATCTGTACAAAACCTTTTGTAGGTTTTTTTTGTGATTTTCAACTCACAGAAGTTTTGCTTGTGAGTGTATACCTGTTGGGGATTTAGTACATTTATTTTTGAAAACCATATGTTTATCTTCTGTAACCTATGTCAAAAACTATCCAAATATAAAAATAGCCATTGACATCATCCTTGAAAATAAGTGATCTTTTGTGAAATTACTATGATTGTATTAAAAATTTTTAATCATTCCATCAACATTTACAGTTGATATATGCCAAAAGACAATGGTAAAATGGATTGGTTTTTTTTTTCCTTTTTTTTTGACATCTCAAGGGCTAGAATTATACTGCTATATTCTCTATTGGTGTGAATTGCATTATCAGAACATGAACATTATATACATATATGTACTTTCCCCTTTTTTTGCTTATAGGAGATAGCAAATGAGGCACTAAGATGGACCTTCACACATTTTTTACTTCAGCTAGGGCTTACTGAAAATCACATACTATGTTTCTAAAAGCAGGTTATCTGAATTTGTTCACTAATAATCCAGAGGACAAGGATCCTGTGTTTATCTCTGGTACCTGATACAGTGAGTTTCTGCTGCTGATCCAAGCCACATATAGCTGCCAAGCGTGAAGAGTTCTTCAGCAAAGAGCATTGAGCTAAAATTAAAGCATCCTAATGATACAACCACCAGTATTGATTTTTCCTTAATGAAAAATCTTGGTTGGAAATATGGTTCTACTGGAAATACAGTACTGCGTCATACCTACTCATGGACAAAACACCAAATGGTGTTCTTCCTTCATAACCTGATTCAGAACAGTGGAGCACGTTTGAAGATTTATAAAATAATGTCACAAGTGTCTATCCACTGTACTTGAAATACATCACATCTCTATGAACTTGATAAACTGAATCATAACCAGTTTTTTGCACTGATCTAATCTCTGTCTATAGGTTAAGAAAATATTTTCCTTCATAACTGTCACTTCATCACATTACACATGAAAATATTTTGGAGAATATTTGGAAGCATTTGGAAAATTCAGAGGTTTTGCTGTCCCTCAAAATGACCTATATTCATACTGGTACCAGTAGAATGCTTGTAGGAATCCTGGTTCCTCTTCCACAGTTAAAACCAAGGGGGTTACCTGGCTTACACAGTGTAACAAGTTTTCTAGGGAAAGATAATAGAAGAGCAATGTTCTGTATGCACTCTCTGAGTGCTCTGAAGTTGTTTAGAGTTTAGGCATACTGCTTCAATCAACAAAATTTTGCCATAACTGTACTGGTGGTGTATTTTATAGCTTGTATATTATAATAGCACATAATTACCAGCTCAGGAAAATATAGCAGGTCAGGAGCAATGCCATCATTTGTTGGTCTATCTTGCAGATGTGGATACCAGGGGCTTACCAGTGATGTAAGGCAGAACAGAACACAAGGATCCGTTCAGAATTGACACTCACCACATAGGAATGTTCTTGATGCTTCAAAAATTTGTAGTACAACTTAAAAAACATTCTCTTAACACCAGTTTAAAGGGCAATGTATTCTCAACTTTAACGATATAATCACAAAGTTATTCCCTTGGAATATATAAACACTCTTTCAGGAATTTGGCTAATTTAACAGATTAAGCAGTAGTTCAGTAATTATACTACATTATTTACTACATGGGGCTTCTAGTTATACAAAAATGTAATTGCTTTTATTTCAGATTTGCTAAGAGAATATTGAAGCAAGAATATAACTTTAATAATCTAGAAAATTGTGTCACAAACACTTCTCAAGTAATTATATCTCTGCTATATTCCTGGTATGTTTACACATGAGAAGTGGCTGAACATCACAAAAACCTCTGTTGGGAGCTAAATTGAACTTTGTCATTAGAACTAGACTGTATAGAGTGAGACCAAAGAGCAAATTAGTTGTTTGTTTCATCAGTTAAACAGACTTTTTTTTGAAGGAGCAATGTCCATGATAGCAACCAAGCCAAAGCTTGTGGCCAAAATGAGAAACCATGCCCCTGAGAGCATTGTAAATATCACTCCACTGAGCAATCAGGCATCCTTCTTCTGTTTGGAAACTGTTGATGAGACTCATACTGGTACATTGCTTCCAGGAATCAGGCTTAACCACATGCTGTTATGAATAAAGCACAGATCGTTCAAAAGGGAAGAAAGAACGGGAAGTAAAGGACATGGAACATGAAGAACAGTAACACAGAAGAGAAGTGAAGTTTTGATAAAAGGAATGGGAATTAGATAGGAATTCTTAAGGCATAGGGATGAAATGGAGAATACAGTGACAGCTAGCAGTCATGTCATGAGTTTACTCTCAAGGTGGTGGAGCCGGTGCTGGTTTTTTTTTTCCACTTCCTGCTCATAAATGTGTAATGCTGTAGTGCAGTCTCTGTAATGTGATTAGACTGCAGTACAAAGCTGTGTCACCCCATGAGAAGGCTGTAGGAAAAGCTGTAACGCTGAGGCTCAGTGGGGACCTGTACCCTGGGGAGATGTGGCCAGGATGATGAGTCTGGCATCACTGGGAACAGGGACAAGGCCCCACTGTGACTTCTGCAGGACATTGCACACCTGGATTGCACACTGGGGATTTCCAGAATGGGAAAGCAATACTCTAGGAAAACTGTGTTCATGTTTTTATCTCCTTCTTTCCCTCTTCCCCCTCATCTCAACCTATTACAAAATAAATGACATAAAACAAGAAAGCATCCTAAATGCCATTCTTTTAAGTGCAAGGGATTTGTGCAAGCAGGTTTGTTCCTATTTCAGATCCTGGATAGAATGATCTTGGGATATGGAGGATATTGCAGGATAAAGGTAATTTCGTGAGATGGACATAGAAAATCAGGTGGATGAGATTTTCTATGGAAAGATTTCTGATGCTTTGCATCTTGCTGTATATGTCTCAGTATGTGTATGAGTAAATCATCCCTAAAGGAAAAAAAAAAATTTATTGTTGAAGTCTTCTCCTAACAGCATGCAATTATATAGGCAGTCATGTATAGTGGGAAAAATATACATTCAGACAAAAAATTACAGTCCCATGTGTAGATGGAGCATTAACTCTAAAACTTGCTAGCTGGCCAACAAAGTATGTGAAATCCTCATTCTCAAAATGGAATACTATGTTAAATGATTTCAAAAGACTACCTGCAGGCTTCATGAATCAGCATTAAAAAAATCCATTTTGGCTCAACAGTGTGTGTAGCTGTCCTCACTAATAATATACATTTACCCAGCCAACATGAAATCAACGTTTGTTTTGCATGACTCAGTTCTTTGGGGAAGACAAAGCTTGGAATGGACTTACTTGGAATGTGCGCAGCTCCATGCTAAAAAGATTGGTAACTTTACTCTTTTTTAGCCCATGGAAACTGGAGGCAGCTTTAAGCTCTTCTTTCAGTTGCAGTTTGTGATATGGTAGAGTACTAAGTGCTTAGAGCTCAAAGGATATCAGTAATCTGTCACTTTAAACAGAGGAGGCACAATAAAATGTCATGCAAAAGGAGACTGAAGACTAAGGAAATGAAGGGTCAAATAGTTTTCCTAAGATCGTGCAGCTTCTGGTATTGCCAGTAGCACCCAGACTTAATAAATCTTTTAAATCTCACAATAGTATCTTAGTCCCAAGGCCAATCCTGCTTTCTGTTGATGTCATAGCCTACTGCTTGCTTGTAGAGTATCATGGCAGACAATTCTGGCATCTTCACTTTCTAACCTTGTATTCAGTACCATCCTGTCCTAAATGATTCGGTCGTCCTTTGAAATAATAGCTGTGCATGTAGTTGACAAATTAATCTTACAGTTAACCCCTCCGTTTTAATAACAACAAAAAAGTCTTGCTTTGTTTTGTAAAAAAGAAGTCAATATAAAACTCCACATCTAGGAATAAATTAGACCATCAACTAGTAGTGTGAAAAAGATGTAAAGGTAAAACAGCTGGACTTGGTACTAGTCACAGATGCAAAATGTATGATATTTCATCCAGTGCTGCAAGGTGAACGATAAGACTATTTTTTCCTTTTTATGACCTAGAATGTTCTTAAATTGGTCATTACAGGGCCTTGTTTTGCTCAGGCTTCAGCTACTCTTTCCTTCCCTGAGATGCCGTAAGCACTGTATTCGTAATTAAAATGAATTATTTTCTGGGAGGGTAAGTAGAACTAATATAGAGATCTGTAGAAAGCCCATGCCACCACAGATGAAAAAAATATATTTTAATAAGAGGACAGGTCTACAAAAGAAAACTCTTCCCAAGGGTTCTTGCTTTATTCACAGCTTGAGTGACCTAAAAATAACATATTACTGCATAGAATCAGAGCTATATTATTCCCCATGCAGTTTTAACAACATTTCAAACTACATTAAAGAAACAATTCTAAGTTTCCTTTTCTAAATCTATTTTTCAGCTCATCTTTTTATCTTCTCTGGCTTCTATATAATCTGCTCCCGTTTTTTTTCTGTTTAAGTAAGGAAATACTGTTTTATTCCCCACATATATCTCTCAATAATAAATACCAGCATTTGCCTGTACTTCCAAATCAGAAACACATTTTTCCATGCATCCTGTAGTTCTGTTTCCAGAAATCCACAAGGTTTGTCTAAGATCCAGATAAGAGTTCAGTATTTTCCTCATCTCTGAGCAGTAACTGAAGAGAGTAGCTTGAAACATATCAAAAGCATTTCAAATTATTATTGGGATTAATTATGGCATAGACTAAGTTTTCCTGGCCACATATGTTGCTTGCTATTCTGACTCTTAGGATTGTTTTACTTACTGAAAAGAATACAGCAAAATAACACTGTGTATCCCTTTGTTAAATGTCAAAATAATTTTATAGTAAATTGATATAATGTAGATTTTTGTACTAGTCAATTCTTTCTGGATGTTTTTACTGCTACAATGCTAGTGGTAGGTAGAAAGAAGCATGTGAACTGATGTTCAATTAATTGTTTTTGACAGTGTAGCATCTTGTTTCCAATTTGCCTTGTCTAATGCTCATCGGTGTCAGGAACTGTATATCTGGCAACAGCATCTTCTGCAGCATCATTTGCATATTTAGTTGCTGTACAGTTTATGAAGTTTATGAATTTAGAAGGAAGCTGGAGAGAGAGAGAAAATGAAAATGAGACCAGAGACTGGAACAACAATTTCTTGTCAAATGCCTATATAGCATATATTAACAATAGCAAAACTCAGTCTATTACGAGACTCAATCATGAGTTGAGACCTCAACTTGTATGGCCAAGCTGCTGTTAAGCTTGACATTTCTAACACTGCCTGGAGCTGGAATTAACTTATTCCATGACACTTTGTTTGCATTGATGTGTTTTAAAAGAGAGGAAGAGCAGTTAAGAAAAAAAGGAAGAGGAGGTCTGCAGGCAGTTGTAACATATCAAAGTGATCAGGTTTTTCTTCAGGTCCTATGTGTGCAGAAATTTGCTAGAACCAACTCATTTAACTGGTGTATATGAAAATGAGGGAAATATTATGTAACTTTTCAGAGGCAGACTTTCAGTCATGTGAAATTTTTTCTACCAACTCCTCTCTAATGTTATTTTACTTGGTTACTCTATGTTATGACTCCAGAGGACAGAGCTGCAGCTTTTCCTCTTTTGGCAGAGACATTCAACAAGAACAAGCGCAGAGTCCTGCATCTGGGGAGGAACAACCTCATGCACCAGGACAGGGTGGGGATTGACCTGCTGGAGAGCAGCTCTGCAGAGAGAGACCTGGGAGTTCTGGTTGATAATAAACTAATCATGAGTCAGCAATGTGCCCTCGTGGTCAAGAAGGCCAATGGCATCCTGGGATGCATCAAGAAGAGCGTGTCCAGCAGGGCAAGAGAGGTAGTCCTTCCCCTCTGCCCTGGTGAGGCCTCATCTGGAGTCCTGTGTCCAGTTTTGGGTTCCCTAGCTCAAGAGGGACAGGGAACTTCTAGAGAGACTCTAGCTAGCACAGGGTCACCAAGATTATCAGGGGACTGGAGCATCTTACTTATGAGGAAAGGTTGTGGGAACTGGGGCTGTTTAGTCTGGAGAAGAGGAGACTGTGGGGGGATCTCATTAATATCTAAATGGTGAATGTTGCAAAGTTGGGGCATCCCTTTTTTCTGTTGTATCTAGTGACAGGACAAGTGGTAATGGAAAGAAGCTGGAATACAGAAAGTTGCATTTAAAAATAAGGACAACTATTTCACTGTGAGGGTGAGGGAGGCCGGGCACAAGCTGCCCAGGGAGTGTGTGGAGCCTTCTTCTCTAGAGGTCTTTAAAACCCACCTGGACATGTTTCTGTGTGACTTGATCTAGGCAGACCTGCTTTGGCAGGGAGGCTGTACTAGATGATCTGTAGAGGTCTTTTCCAAATCCTACGCATTCTATGATTCTATGAAACAAGAATCCATAAGCACCTTCATCATAACTCTGTTGTTTAACTTATTGCATTTACAGTGTTTCCTTTGCATGTCATTTTCTGGGTCAGAAATGTACCTCTGACCTCTTTATGAGTAGTTGTAAGAGTTTCTGCACAATACTAAAGAAAACAAGCTCATCTGTTCTAGTCTCTTTCTCCATAATCACAGTTAGTTTCTCTTAGTCTGCTGCTTCTCCTGATCAGGTTAGTAGTTTATTCCACAGGTTGTCTTTAAATAGTTTTGCTTCATTTAAAAGTGCATTAAAAACCACTGCTACCAAAAGCAACTACATCACCTTTCATAAGCTTCTCCATGTAAACCGAATCACGTTCCTTCATAATTCACTTTCAGGACACCACTCAGGCTCACGTTTCACTCAGCCTGAGTATTACATTGGATGTGGGTCTTCATTTATGGGCAGACACAAAGTATTTTTTTTATTCTTCTGTTCTCAAACAATTAAATATCCATCCCAAATGCATGCCATTTGGACTACTTTACAAAGGTAGACTTTTGATTTAAAGAAGGCTGGTGACTAGATAAAGAGTATCTGGATCCTTGAAAGCTGGTTTCTTACACTGCTCTTGCTGTTGCTGTAATTTATGTAGGATGTAGGCACAGGATCTGGAGGAGACAAGACATGTAGAAACCTCATGCAAACCTGAGAAGCATAGGAATCTTTTTTGTATACGCTAGCAAGAGTTGCTTTAGTAAAGTCATACAATGCATTATAAGGCTGTATTAAATACTGCCTACTCTGCTAAACTGTAATGCAATTAAACATGTACCATTTTGACACATAATTTACAGGGGAACATGCTTTATGATACAGAAACAAATATTGGATCTCATACTGCTTTAGAAAAAAAAATATATAACACAAATATTCCAATTATTCTTTCTCAGTGGCTAAGCAATGCCACAAACATGTATAATAACAAGCTCCTAATATGTACAAAATATGTACAAAATGGCTGATGAAGGAGGAAAGAAAGTGTGTCCTTTATAAGAACATATGCAGAATACTCAGAAAAAAATACAGAAGAAGACAGAAAAATCAGAAAAGGATACTGAATACCAACTGGAATTGAACACAAGGTAATTTTGAAGATAAATCATAGCTGTGCTAAGTGAGAAGACTTAGGGATTCAGAGCTTTTCCAACGTACAGTTTTCTATCAAAACCCCATATATCCTTTTTTTAGTCCAAAGGAAAATTATAAACAGAGAAGAGAAACATTTGATCCACTTCACTTTAAAGGTAGAGAATGAAGAAAATAAGGCTCTTCCATAAACATGTGAGTCAGTGAAAATTCGGCACCTAATACAGCTTGATAGTTTGCACTCTTAGTGTGTGTCCTCCTGTGCGTGTCATCTGTATATTAACTTTTTCAGTTCTTTATGTTATGTCATTTAAGCTGTTAGCATAGCTGTTATCTGTAGTAAAAACAGCTGGGAAAACTGTTGTCATTTAGCTAATAAAAACATTTTTTAAAAGTACTCTGATTGTTATGATTACCTCTTAGAATATATCAATTCTTATCTAGAAATAAATGTTAAGTTCTGATACTTTATGCTTTCAAATCACAGTGGTTGCAACCACTGTGATTTTCTTCGCAGGACAATCAAGATGTCTGCAGATCAAGTTTAGCAACACAAATTCCCCTTTAAAAATACAGACATCAGTCTGAATCTTTTCTCTGTATCTCCTGTACAATCAAAAGGGCATGAAGAACAAGCAGGACTAGATTTATCCAAGGTATTAATGATACTATTGTTTTGTCTGCCCTACCTCCTGGTGCAATGCGTGAGTTGATGACGTGTCAGCAGAGTAGCTGTGCAGCCTCTCCCATCTGTGTGAAACAATCCTGTAGGACAAGTACATAATATGTTGACATAGCTTTTTAAAATTCTAACCTTGAATCTGATCTTTATTTATTTTTAAATATCCTTGATTTATACATACAACTAAAGCAATAGTTTTAAAGAAAAGAGTTAGAGCATTGAAAAAAATTAAGAAAAACTGGCAGCATTCCATCTGCAACTCTCATGTACTCTCAAAATATTTCAAATTGGAGGTCTGAGTCTTACATAGAAGTAAAATCAATGTGCAGGGGAGAGCAATCAATTCTTTCTGTGGAGGAGACTGAGGGGTGACCTCATTAATGTTTACAAATATGTAAAGGGAGGGTGTCAGGAGGATGGAGCCAGGCTGTTTTCAATGATGTCCAATGATACGACAAAGGACAATAAGTATAAGCTAGAATATAATAGGTTCCAAAGAAATATAAGGAAGAATTTCTTCACTTGAGGGTGATGGAGCACTGGAATGGGCTGCCCAAATGGGTTGTGGAGTCTCCTTCTCTGGTGACATTCAAAAGCCACTTGGATGAGTTCCTGTGTGGCCTACTCTAGGTGGTCCTGCTCTGTCAGTGAGGTTGGGCTGGATGATCTTTCGAGGTCCCTTCCAGCCCCTGAGATTCTGTGATTTTGTGATTTTACATGCATCCATTTGTACATGAGGCTCTCTGCTTTATGTTGGACTGAAGTGAGAGCAAACAGTACATAGCACATGTACCTCTATATAAATGCCCTTTGCTAACTTTCGAAATCTGATCCTGGAAAGATTTATCAAAGGATTAAAAAAAACACCGGACAACTTTAAATTGACACGAGACAGTTTATAAACAGGAGATCCTGTAACAGTGGCAACATTGTTAAACACTTACTTTCATCTCTCTTTAGAGAGAAACACAAAGATCAGTTCACAAGTAATGACAGAGAATTAACTAGATCATGTACAGATAGAGAATTGCTTCTTAAAAGCTTAAATCCACTTAATGCAGATAAAGCATACTGTACTAATGGCATGAATCAGTAAATCTTAGAGGTTACAAGTGAGGAAAAATACAAAGCAGAAGCTGACTTTTTCTCTTGCTTTGGGATTTGTTTTATGTGATTGGAAAGTAGAGAAAGATCTCCTTATTTTAATTGTTTAAAAAGAAAGTAAAACACAAGAATTAACTTAAGAGTGATTTGTTTCATTTGATGGGAGTTCTGGACACTATCTTAAGGAGACCAAAGAGAGAACAGGAGGTAAGAAGGAGAAAAACTATTAAAAAAATGTGGAGAGAAGTTTGACTTAAAAACCTGCTACACACCTTTAAATGTGATAAAATAACTGCCAGGTATTTGACCATCAGCGAGCATGACAGATTGCAGACAAATAAAAGCAGATTTTACTATTCAACTTTCCTTCTTGTTTTGTGTAATTATAGTACAGCATCTGTGTGGGACCATTACCTGATGTGACAGCTGCTGGTCCTGTTTTGAGAGGTCATACAGCAACCCATCATATAAGACCAACTGTTTATGACATTATGCCAGCACTGATGGGGAGGAGAGACTAGCAGGCAAGATAATTAGCTTTTTACATTTTCTAAAACTGATTACAAATGCAAAATTAAGAATCTATGGATGAAGAGGACTAGTGCAACCACAACAGATTTGTAGCTAGTCTGACAGTCCCACTGGAGGTGTGGCACAAAGCAGAGTGCCCCTCTATTTTAAAGGCATTTGGAGACAAAGGTGAATGAGTCATGAAGGACAGCTTATTTCTCACTGAATGATCAGATTTTTCATGTATGCCTTCATAACCACTGCTATTATGTTCTCATTTTAATTTTATTGCTGCAATTGTATTCTCAATGCTTTTTTGTGATGCTTTGATGCTTTTCTGAAATTGAGGGCAAAATGACTCAACAGTGCAATGAAAATATGAGTTGGCCTGTTTCTGTCCAGCACTTGATTCACTTCTAGGCTGTTCTGTTCAGTTTCAGAGTAGCAGGGGAAAAAGCAGTGGCCTATTTAATAATTTTTCAAAACTTCCAATTTACACAGCACAGGTAGCTTTTTGTAAAACTCAGACAACAGCAGGAGAAATTATACGAGAGCTTCTAAACTGTTCTGCATAAAGCAGAAGCCAACAGGTTTTACTTAAGGTGACACAAAAATACATAAATATGAAGAACTCAGTAATAGGTATGAACATACTATAGTGAACAGAAGTGGAGCATTTCACCCACCTCTACCATCTCTTTGCTTTAAACATGCCAGAGAAATATCTAAAGACCCTATCTCTGGGTTGATAAAAACTATATATTTGACTGGATCTTTAGGTCATTCACTTACTCTAGTCACAAAAGCTAATGCCAAAAAACAGTTGTGATGGATGCAAGAGGAGGAACATTTTTTTACTTCTGTCACAGTCCTAGATCCTTTATGCATGGAGGCTCCTCCTGTACCAATAAGCTGAGACACTGGGCCAAAACTAGCAAGACTACTTTTTTTGTGTTACCTTTCAGTCCTGTTCACTTCTCTTGCACTCCTTCTGTCTCATCCTTCCACAGTCATGTCAATTCCCTGTCCCATGAGCACAGCAGGTCATGAGCAGAATGGGTTCGCACTTCCCACATATCCATATGGCTCTTGCTAGTGCATGCTAGGATCTCTTGAATGGTATCATCTGGTAGCTCATGAAATACATGCTGGAAGTCCCTCATAGACCTGCAACTCTTTCCCACTGCTTGGACTAAAGCAGCAGAACAGTCAGATTACCAAAATTGTTGCACAACTGTTCATTAATTGAATGATTCAATATGCAAAATAAGCTCCTTAAGAGGGAGATACGGTAAATAAGCAATACATTCTTCTATGTTCTGTTAAATGTCTTCCTTTCCTTGAATTGCTTTCTCTCCCTTCTATAATTTAATCATAAAGAGCTCACTGCAGGGTGACGGATTAAAATAGGCACGTAGTTTCACAGCCCTTTAAGTGAGATTTGCTCTGCAACTGGAGTTTTTAAGATGTCACACAAGTACAAAGAATTAACTTCTGTTGATCCAGCTTCCTTCACCAGATCTGCTTGTTGACAATGTGGAAATTATTTGAGGAATATACTAGTACTGAATGCAGTATCTTGCTCTCTGGTATTGCAAAAGAATGATGTCTACAGAGCAATGTCTTATTAAAGATGAATTATACCATGATATGAAGGGTAAAAATAAAAAGCAAACCCAAAGGGGTTTGGGGACACTAATAATTTATTTTGTGGTTTATGATGTCACTGCTAACATTGGGAAAATTCTTAGATAGACCTAGAGACCTCTTTTCTTTATTTTCTTTTATTTTTTTTTTTTTAGCTTTCTTGCTATCAGCAGGATCTTGACTTCTTGTATTAAGGCACAACTTAGCTTTGGAGAGCAACTTGAGGGTGGCCAGATCATATAGATTAGAGAAATGATCCATAGAGGCACAGATGAATAAAAATTCTGTTGGTAGATTTTCAGCAATGTCTGAAATCTGTTATTTTATGCTTCAAATAGAAAACACTAAAGAAAAGAGAATGTAGTTCCAAATAGTTCACTAGTTTTTAAAGCAATAAAAGTAACTAGACCAAATTCAGTTACCACTAAGAATATTAAGATTTTTAATTAATTGCCTGCCTTCTTGTAGTTATTTTGTTTATATTGGTTAAAAATTAGAAAGTGTAGTAAGGATACCTAGAGTCTATAATTAATATAGTAATATTCAGAAAAAAGAAAATCTAAATCAGATGTACTGTTACACACTTCACTCGTCTGCATTTTCCATCTGAGCAAGTAATATGACAGCTGGATAAGGCAGTTTATGGCTTAGTAGAACAAATTAAAAGGTAAAATTGCATTCTCAGGAAAAAGGTAGAAGGTTAGGCACAAAATACGTACAGGTATCAGACATATTACATTATTATTGAAGGAATGAGACAAAATTGCAAAGCTCTCTTACCCGCTAGTATCTAACTGGGTTAAGATATTTGATCTGGCTTTGCAGTCTTTATCTAAGGTAATAGAGATAAAGGCCTCTTAAGCCACGGACTTTTTGCTTATTCTAAGAGCAGGCCTAAACACCATCTGTCTGACTCCCAGCACTGTAGAAGAAGTCAACCATGTGCTAGAAGAAACAGATGTTTAAATTTCAAGAGTTGAGACAGAGCAGAAAGGAGAAAAGTACTGTGAATTTAAGTATTCTGCCAAGTACTTAAAAAGAAATAATGAAAATAATAGTATTGCAGCAGATAGACATTGTAGTCACACTCCTATTTGAATAAAACACGTATTTTAAACTAAATAATTTCAATCAACTCTCAGTAATTAAACTGCTCTGGAAACAATTTTTTTTTGCTTGCTACTTCTGGAAGCATCTAGCAGGTCAGTGCAGAAAATCTTGAGTTTTAGATACCCTGCACAGGATCTCACTTTCCAGTACACATTCCACTGATAAAAGCTTCTATAATGAAATGACAGTCATTTGATGTAAGTTAAGACCTCATGGGTGGCTTATTTCCATGTTTTTTCTTCTGCTCAGGAAAAGGGATTATAAAGTGTTAATAATTACGTCATTCAAAATTCAACTGTTATTTAAACTAGACAAATCAGTATAGAAAAAATACTGCTAAAAGCTGGGATAGAGAGAAAGGAGAAGGATAGGGATATGTAGAATAATTGTGTGTTTTTCCAGTTTTGTGCATTTTGGAACAGTCATTAGTGAAAGGCAGTGCTTGGCTTCACAGTTCCTGAAATGCTTTTATCTCGGTGACCAACACAGCAAATGGTACTGTGGTGCATTTAGCCAATATGCTTAATGAAGGATGTGATGTTTTGTGGTAATGGCACTGGACTACTTTTCCATTTCTAGCTTTACTAAAGGCTTCCTGTGAAACCCTGAGCAGGAATTTTACTCCTGCTGTAAGACTTGTCCTACATCTTCAAGGGGTATACTTTAATTTTGCAATAGCCTTCATGAAGGCCGTGTAAATCCAGTGGTCAGAAATTTATTTGAATCCAGCATACTAGGTGGATTATTTTATACAAAACAGGGAAGAAACAATCACTACTTTTCATATTTGATATCAGAAAAGTTCCAAAATCATGAAATTGATCCTTTGCATTTGCTTTTGTTGGTTGGTTGGTTGGTTACTTTTTTGTCTCGAGGGGAATTGAAGGTGCTTTCTCACATTCAACAAACCTGCCTAGTTTAGTTTCTACAATGAGCTTACTTAGTGGTAGGAAGTGTAGAAAAAAGCTGTTTTTTTTTTTCAGTTCTATGCAAGAAATATCAAAGAAAACTGCCGTTCTGTGCCTCCCATATACTGCAGTTATTTCCTGAGCTACTCTGTCACATTATAGAATGCACTCAAACTCATTGAGTCACATGAAGAAAATTTTTAAAATGCCAGATCTGTACTACAGGATTGTCCCTGGAGACAGAGGGGTGACATTTATGCTGCTGTGCTAGTGTTATCTGCCTAGGAAGACAAGCATATCTGGCATCACATTTTGACTGATAAATATGATGATAACAGGAAAAAAAAAAATCCTTCAGCATTGATAGCATGTATTTACTTCTCCAAACCTATCATGGCTGTCATGTCACATAAAGAAAGCAGAAGGAGATGAGTTGCAGAGAATAGGCTGTGTAAGAAGATTAGACAAATGAAAGTCTGGCATCTAACTATGTCCTTCAGGAGTACAAACTCTCCTTATCGATAGGATTCTCTCCCTGCCTGCTTCCTCTCCTTGAAATAAATACTATATCACCTACAGCTACTGTAAAAGCCACCTGAATGCAAGGATAAATCACAGCAGTGCCTGGCTCTGCAGCACAAATCACAGCAGATTTCCTGAGATAAATCTGCAAATAGAAGAGGCCTGCGCTTATGTTCTCCTTCCTAGCATTTACATAAACCAATAGCACAGACATGAATGTCTAATGTTTGAAACAGAAACTCACTCAGCTGACAGGGGGACTGGGAACTAATGAAGCAGGGAAAAGTGTAAATGAGTATAGCTTCAGTGGTGGTAGTTTGCTAATTTCTCTCAACAGAGCCTACAACAGAGACACCTAGTAGAAGGTCTCTGCTTGGGGGATATGCTGAGATTACCATTATCCATCACATTTTTCAGGAGTCAACAGTTTCAAAGATTGGCTTTTGATAGCTGCAGTTAGGTAAAGTATTTTTGTTAGTCAGGAGTTAGAAAATGCAAAGGATCAGCAACCTTTGCCAACAAAAAATACCTAAACAACCAACCTTGGTTCAAATCCTATGCTGTTACTAATAGAAGTGAGTAGCTTGACAGTAATGTCCTCTGTCCAGAGCATTTAATTAATTAATGAAGATTAAGGGTAATATTTTCAAAAGCTTATCTGAGGATAAATAATCAGGAAGCCAGCCAGCTGGGAACACAAACAGGGATTTCCAAAGCAGGTGAATAAATGTCTTTACACATGTACTCAATCTCATAGAAGGATGAGATGAGTATGAGAAATATTGACAGGTTAATTTGTTCTTCTAAACATGGTCAAAGATGTGGTGTTTAAGCCTTTTTGGATATATTTTTTTTAAATGTTAAATTTTAGAATGGCATGGAATCCTGGGTAAGGAAAGGTTGAGGTGGGTATAAAGCTTATCTCACCTGTTGTCTGTTCTCCATTTTTCTAGCTGCCAAAAAGAAAAAAAAAATTGCCAAAGTGTAGGAAGGTTTAGCTTTATGTATCAAATCATAGACATTGATGCAAGAATTTCAGCTGTGTTGAGACTATACACTCGTGCAATAGCAATTTAGTTGAATCTGAATGAAATGCTTTTTTAATAGAAGATAAAACCTTAGAAGGGAGCAGTCAGTGATGTAATTTAAACAAAACCCTTTTCCTTATACATAAGGGTTTACTTTCAAGAGTGATAGGAGTTTTGGTCATGGTTGTCCAGGGTAAGAATAAACAGGCCATATGGTTGTCCAAGAAAAACCTTGTGATGACAGCTAGACAGGCAGCAGAAATCATTTCCGTAGAGAATGAACACAGTCCCATCCCCCCCACCTCCCCCCACCCCAGCTCCAGATTTTAAAGTGCAGACAAAGTATTACAAATATTTTCACATTGTGAGAAATCCAATATTACACACTATGGTTAAGGAAGTATCTTTTAAAATGTATTCAGAAATTATGATACTTTGCAAGGTTCTTTGTGGTTGACAAAATAATACTGTTATACACACACCTGACAAAAGTGGCTGGATAATGTCTGCAGCGTAAGAACTGTCATGAGAAGACTGCCCCCTGACACAGTCATAGCACTAACCATGCTTCAATACTTTAGGTCAGCAAATGAAATAAATGAACATTTAAGTGTAACATCTAATGGAGATTTGCCAGTAAAAGGAAACCGCTATGCAGTGTAGCATGACTGCTAATCCTTTCTCAAGCCTAGGAGAGCAGTAAGCATAAATCCCTAAAATGCTTTGCAAGGTAACTAGAAAATCACATGTATTACCAGCTTCATCTAACCTCATTGCTTTCTCCTCTTGATGAGCAATAAAAGAAAAAAACTAAGATAACATTCAGAATATAATCACTGCTTAAAATTTAAACTAGAAATAAAACCTCCCTTATTTCATGATTTTTTTTGTTTCACAAATTAAAATGAAATTCTGCCTATTTTTAGAACCCAATGCAGATATTTTAGGCACTTATCCAGTACATCTAAAGGCAAAGTCAATGCCTAAGCATTTTGCAGGACTGCATCCTTAAAATTTATAATTTTTATTATATCTGGAAACTCATTATTTTACATACACTTGAATATGAGTGCTATACATATAATACACTTACTACATATTTTTGACATCTGTATCTTTTTTTGCACCACAGTGGCTCTACTTCATAAACTGCTTATGTTGCCTAATCTGATAAAAGTTTAAATATTACTTACATACGGACAATTTTGTCCTGACTTGCAATTCTGAAGTGGTTTTGTTTACTTTCTTAGATTTTAAATGCTAATTTCAAAGTGTTTCTGCAAGCACAGCTACTGTCTCAACAAATACAGTAACATGACTGTGCAGTCATTGAACAATAAATTTCCATAGCAATAGTGAAAGAGCAAAAAATTACCAACGTAAAAAGGAGCTGAGCAAGATTTTCAAACATCTCTTCTGGACTGGACATAATGAATTTCAGTGAAATAATCTGGTATTTTCATTGGAAACATACCTGCTGTGTAATACTAAGCAGAATACATAAATGGGTCTCTTCTACACTCCTAGCTTCCATCCTAAATACATGCCAGGACCACACCAAGCTATTATTAAATGGTATATTTGCTTAACTACTCTTCCAGCTTTGGCTGCTCTGAGTCTTGTTCTGGGTAGCATTTTCTTTTGATAGTCTAAGGCAGGCCTATGTAGAAACCCAGTATTTGAAATATCTTTGTCCCTATATCCTGCTCAAGAGAGTCAGGTCAGCCTGGGGAACTTGGTTATTTCCTTAATCTATCATATATCAGATGCTTGATGAAATGGTAACAAGGTATGACAGATAAAAGCACATGTTACTTCACACAGAACTAAAACCTAAAATGATGACTGTGAATTTATTTGAAATTCACTATTTCTATCCACAAGGTTTATGCTTCAATGCAGTCGTATCATAAGCAGAAAGACCACAACCATAGAAAATAAGAGAAGCCAGATAACTCCAAGTGGCAAAGTGCCCACTGACATAATGTTCAGTTTGCACAGCTAACTGTATCACAGACAGCAAATAAGAAACGTGTATGTTCATGGAGCTCTTGGCTGAAACTTCACGCAGAAGAGCACACTGCCTGAGCTTTCTGATGAGGATGTTATGGGAGACAGTGTCAAACTTGGCATCTCTTTTACCCAAAAAGTATGGTTACTATGCGAAAGAACTGCTAAAACATTTGTGGCAGTTGCCTCAGTGTAGTTGAAACATCCTTCCTGCCCTTTTGCAGTCAATTGTAGTACAAAAGAGGAAGTACCTTCTAATATGCTCTTTCCTCTTTTCTCTTGGTCCGAATGTTAAGTACCTGTTGAAATGAAGACATAACCACTAAATTTCGGAAGGCAAACAGAAAAAATGTTACTCAACAAGAACCACTCTGGAAAAAACACTGATGCTGTCATGAGGCCTGACACTCTGAAGCCACACAGTAGATTACACAACAAAAACCTGTGAAAAATGATTATTTTGTTCTCGTGCAGTTCTTGATTAATATCTATAATTATTCATTAGCCTACTGTTGCACTAGTGACTTCCTCAAGGGCTCTTGACTTAGAAATATAGCAGATGGCAAGAAGATGCCCACTTGCTCTGTAGAATCACTTAGAAATGTAATATGCTGCTTCTATAAGGAGCCCCTTTCGAATGGATAGAAATAATTTATAGTCATTTGTCAATCTGTTTTGAGTGCCTACTCTACATCTTTTAGTGGCTGTAAACTATTGCCACACAAATTATTTCCTTCCCTTTCCATGCTCAGATTGCAACAAGTAAGGTGATTAAAGAACAATACTTGTAGGCTAGTGTCATAGCTTCAGAGTGCGTGTTTGATTTACAAACCTAATTCTATGTGCTAAGCAGAGACATCATCATAATTGCTACAATTGTTTGCAGGGAAAGCATTTTGAAGTTCAGAATAAACTTCTCTGTAGACAATAAAAAATAGTCCTACCAGATAATAATATTTTCCCCTCTTCAAATATTTGATTTTTAAAAGTGATAATGTCTATTATTTTCTGCATAGGATAGTTAACCAGTCAAAATTAATTAAATAATTCTTTTTACAAAGGGTGTTGAGAAAAGGTAATTAGCTTAACAGAAATAAGTTTTCACTTGAATTGTTGAAAATGTAGGAAATACCAGGATTAGACTCCTTTTTGTATATTCACTGTGATATTATCCTTACTGATACGACCAGACTTCTGCACATAGAAAAATGGTGGAAAACAACAGAGGTATTGTTATTTGGAGAGATGGACACACCGCTATTTGTCACTTACATGGATCTTTTCTTTAAAGAGTGTGGAAGAATCATCAAACCACAGAGAATCTGGAGTTGGAAAGGACCCATGAGGATCACGGAGAGCAAATCCTTACTCCACATGGAACAACATAAAAGTTAAACCATGTGTTGTTCAAATGCTTCTTGAACACCAACAAGCTTGGGCCAATGACCATTTCTCTGGGGAGCTTGTTTGAGTGCTTAACCATCCTTTCAGTTAAGAACTTTTACCCAATATCCAATCTGAACTTCCCCTCATACAGTTGCACTCCTTCCCTTCTGTCCCGTCACTGGATACTAGAGAGATGAGACGAGCATCTCCCTTTCCACTCCCTTTCATGAGGAAGAGATAGCAATGAGGTCACCCCTCAGGCTCCTCTGAGGCCAAACAAATCTAGTGTACTCAAACCGTGCCTCATAAGTCACATCCTCTAGATCTTTTGTTCTGAGTATCTTTGTTGCCCTCCTTTGGACACATTTTAATATTTTTATATCCTTATGTTGTGAACTCCAAAACTGTACACAGTGGTCAAGGTGAGGCCACACTAACAGTGCATAAAATGGATAATCACTTTTGATTGGTTAGCTATACAGTGCTTAATGCACCCCAGGGTACAGTTGTCCCTTTTGTAGAAATATTTTTTTTACCACTTGTTTCTACTAATCTCAGGAATTGCTGGTTCACTTTGGGGAATAAATAAGATGCCACACCAGAAGGGGCCACAATGGCTGTGCCCAACTTCTATTCCTGCAAGCATGGTCCTTCAAATAAGTTCAGAGATTAGTCTTAAGATATTAATTTAAAAATCAGTTATAAAATGCTTCAGGCCAAAATTTTTGTAGTGTCCTGTGGCAAAGAAGTTTAAAACTGCCAGGAACCTGCTTCAGTGATTCTCTGATCAGCATCATCCTTCAGGATAAATCTAACCTTTGCAGGAACCCAAAGACTGCTGTGAATGCATGAGTGGTGTGTTGCTCCCAAGGGGATAATCTGTCACCTGAGGGCTAGTAAAATGGAGGATTTGGAAAAGTTACCCTGTTACATCCCAGCCCAGGAGACTTAGTTGAACCTGGTGTTAAATTTGCAGCTAGCTCTCAGACTATTAGATAAACAAACCCTAGAAACTTCCAGCTATTTTTCTTTCATTTGGGAGGAATTAGGAGGAAGGACTTCTGGGGACAGAATCTTACTGTCCTTAGAGTCTCCTCAGACAATTTTCCTTGTGGCTCATGAATGTACTTTCCCCTCTACCTCACCCATTAACAGTGTCTCCCACCTCCTGAAGGTTGATGCTGGATTGCAAGGCAGAGAAATGAATGTTTATATCCAGTCATTTTCCATTACTGCTGGATGTGAGGGTTGAGAAAGATGAATGAAGCAAGAAATTTCGCTTTCTTCAGAGGCTGTAGTGGTTTTGCCTCGGTCAGGTTTTGGTAGTGCGGGGAGCTACAGGGGTGGCTTCTTTAAACAAAGATCTACCAGAAGCTTCCCCTGTAGCTGATAGGGCTAGCGCCAGTCAATTCTAAGATGGACCCCGCAGCTGACTTAGGCTTGGTCAATTAGCGATTGGGGTAATGCCTCTGAATAACGGATTTGAGAAGGAGAAGAAGCTGTTGCGCAGTTGCTAAACTTCAGCAGCAACAGGGAGTGAGAATATGAGAACATCTCTGCAGACATCAAGGTCAGTGGAGAAGGAGGGGGAGGAGATGCTTAGGCCCTGAAAGAAAGACTCCCCTGTGACCTGTGGTGAGGACCATGGTGAGGCAGCTGTACCTCTGTAGTCCATGGAGGCCACCAGGATGCAGAGATCCACTCGCAGCCCGTGGAGGACCCCACGCTGGAGCAGGTGGATGCCTGAAGGAGGCTCTGACAGCACAGGAAGCTCACCCTGGAGCAAATTGCTGGCAGGACCTGGAAGCTCATGAGGAAAGAGGAGCCCACGCCAGAGCAGGTTTGCTGTCAGGAGTTGTGATCCTGTGAGGGACTCATGCAGGAGCAGTTGGTTCCTGAAGGGCTGTTCTCACAGTAGATGACCCACATTGGGGCAGGGTGTGAAAAGCTGCCCCTGTGGATGCCCCCCATGCTGGAGCAGTTTGTGAGGAACTGTAGCCCATGGTGGACCCACACTGGAGAAGTTCATGAGAGACTGTCTCCCGTGGGGAGGGACCCCACAGTGTAGCAGAGGGAAGTGTGATGAGGCCTTCTCCTGAGAAGAAGCAGCAGCAAAGTCCATCAGTAATGAACTGACTGCAACCTCCATCCCCCATGCTGCTGGGGGGGAAGGAAGGGGAATCCTGGGAAGAGGTAGGGGTGGGGGGAAGTGTTTTAAGATTCCGTTTTATTTCTCATCTCCCTGTTCTTATTGCTCCTTAACTCCCCAAGTTGAGTCTGGTTTGCCTGTGATGCTAATTGCTGAGCGATCTCTCCATCCTTAACTCACAAACCGTTCATTATATTTCTCTCTCCTGTTTAGTTTAGAAGGGGGAGTGATTTTACAACTTGGTGGACACCTGGCTAAACCACCACAGAGGTCAAGCACAATATTTGTCTGTGACATTACTAATGGTACAGGCTGACTGAGATCTACTTTAAATAGACATACAATGAAAATCCTCAGATGCTAAGTTAAAACTATGTAAGGACAATCATAATTTTACATCTAGTGATCTGAGAAAAGGTAACTTAAGGTCTTTTGGCAATAGTCTCTTTTGTTAAAAATGATCTCCACACTGGAAGAGGAATTTCTGCCTGATCAGTTTGAAAAATGATAGCTGTTATGGTTTAACTCCAGCCAGCAACTAAACACTACACAGCTGCCCACTCACTCCTCACCCCTCTGGGATGGGGGAGAGAATCATGAGTAAAAGTGAGAAAATTTAAAGGTTGAGATACAGATAGTTTAATAAAAAATGCAAAAGCCATGTGCACAAGCAAACAAAAACTAGGAATTCATTCTCTACTTCCCGTGGGCAGGCAGGTTTTTAGCCATCTCCAGGAAGGCAGGGCTACACGTTGTAGTGATGCAAGCTATATTCATTCAAAGATGTAGGGAATGTAGGTAATGCACATACAGAGCCGTACATAGGCAACATAGTACAATCAACAGAGTTGACTCAAAGCCATCCTTCCTTTGCTAGCTACTTCCTTATATGCTGCTTCTGCTCATGTGGTCAACTGATTAACTCACAGCACCTGTTTCTGTAATTGGAAGTAGCTTGCCAGCTGCATTAACTTGTCCCTACCATCTTTATTCAAGCTGGCTGGTCCAAGTCACATTTGTGCCAACAATTCCCCCCTTTTTCTTTTTGGACCAGCCAGCCTTCAGCAACACATTTCAAAATTAAAGGTACATGAAGAAAACATAAATATTTTTACCCAGAGACATGCATTTCCAAGAAAAGGTCAATAACAGCTACATTGCTGAACAATATAACACAAAAATCCATAAACTCAAAATAAACATAATCTGGTATATGTTGCTAGGACGGATGCATACTGGAGAGAAGGGATGAGTACTCTGTAACTCCACTGATATTTCTGTTTCCTGAATGTAGTTTCGGAATTTTCTTCAACTTCTTTAGCATGTTTATCTGTGAGCATTATGTGTAAGTTGGAAATATCTCTTCATCCATAGAAAACACACCATTTTGCTTTCAAGTTTCCATTAGCAATCTTGTTAAGTACTTGAGATACAGATAGCTGGAGGAATTTACAGCAGCGTATGTGGCGCCACAGTTGACAGGTTTTACATTTTAATAGGGTGATGGATTGAGGGTGGATCAATTGGTTCGTTCCTCAAGATTGTTTTTTCCATTGGTCTTATAGTCATTAAGACCTTTTGGTTGATGTGGCTTGATCTGTTTTGCTGGAATCCACTGGGGACCTTGATCTGTAATGACATAAGCATAGCCTCTTCCCCATGTTAACAGATCTGCAGGTCCTTGTCACTCTCCAGTAGCAGAAGAGTACCAAAGTTTAGGTTTATCAGTAAAACTCATTTGGGCAAAGTGTATTAATGCTGGTGGTTCATTCCGGTTTGCCACAATTCTTAGATGATTCATGGTATAAAGGTCTTTCATTAGTCTATCTTGAGGGCTCACCCGCTCTTCCCCCATTTTTTGTTTTTCTGGCAGGCCTTTTAAGGTTTGATGTGTACATTCAATAATGGCTTGAACGGTAGAATTCTCTGGGATTCCAGGAGTATGTTTAACACTCCATAAGTTCAGAAACTTACATGTTTTACTGGCTATGTATCCGGAGCCATTATCAGTTTTTATCTCTCGTGGAACACCAAGGACTGCAAAGCAACTCCTCCAATGTCTTATGATGTCTCGAGCACTGTTGCTTGTTAAGGCTGTGGCCCAAACCATGGCCGAATAGGTATTAATGGTGACATGTATACATTTAAATCGCCCAAAGTGAGCATAGACAGTGATATCCGATTGCCATATTCCTAACGGTGCCAGACCCCTGGGATTGACTCCTACTCCTAGGATGACTTGATTCTGGCATGCAGGGCATGTGGAAACAATACCCTGAGCATCCAATATGGTCAGGTCAAACTGCTTTGCCAGCATTTTTGCACCTTGGTGGAAAAAGTCATGAGATCTCCAGGCTTGAGAAAAGTTGTCAATTATTGGCCCCATAGGTATCAGTAAAGGAGCTGCCACTATCTTGTCAACAATTTCATTGCCAACTGATAGGCCATCTTTTAAGCCCGAATGGCTTCATATATGTCCAATATAACAAGCAGTTTGACGTTCATTTTTCTGATGCCAGAGCTGTACAAATAAGTTATACAGATTCTGATTAGAGATTTCTTTCAACAACGCTCTCTCTAATTGAGTGACGGCATTGACCACACAGAGGGAATCAGAGATGATGTTTAATGGGACAGGTGGCCATTTCTCAAAAGTTTTAACTACAGCCATCAGTTCCAGCAGTTGAACTGAGCTGCCTCGGGAGTGAACAGTTAGGTTTTGCCATTTCCGTTCTCCCACCAAACCACTCCTGCCTTGGCTTGGATCTTACTTGTGTCGGTAAAAACAGTCAGGACTTTAACGGGTACTGTTGATCTCAACAGCTGGTCTTCCATTTGAAATTTAACAGAAAACAATTTATGGGCCGGATAACGATTATTTATAGTCCCTGGATACGACAATAAGGCCCACTCTAATTCATCAAACTGTTGCAGTGCCCAGTTCAAGAATTCATCTGTGAGAGGAATGAAAATGATGTCTGCCTCAATCCCTGCTATTTCCAGCAGACGTTTTCCGGCCTTCCCCTACCAACTTGCAATCCAAAGATGCCCACTGCCATCGTGTAGGGTTATAATGTACTGTTATTACTGGAAAGGCGTGTGGAATGAATTCTCCTTCAATTGCCACATCAAATATGCAGCTTCTCCATTTCTTAGCTGGATCATAGTCATCCGGCTAGGGGTCTCTGACCACCTGTGGAGGTGAAACTTTAATCTCTGGTTTAGTTAATTCATTAAGCCATTTCAACAGTTGATAAGCTGCTGCATTTGGTTTTTCTATCAGTTATTTGATGTGGGTGAAAATCAATTTCATATCTTCTCTGTGCCTTATTAATTCTTCCTGTAACAATTTTATTTGTTGATCTTCCCCTTCACTAGATGTTGGGGGTGATGATGGAAGAGGAATACACTCAGGGGTTGATGAGCTCAGGGGCAATGGCAGATCCGTAGTATTGTGGGCAAAGTGTACCTTTCGTTCTCTGACAGGTACTCCTTCAGGCATGGCAGCAGGATGGGATAGGGCAGGATGGTGAAGGTTGGGTGGGAGGGGAGGAGAAATAATGCACATAATCGGGTCCTGGAATGGTGCTCTAGGGGGTTTTGGGGGGAGGAGTGGGCTCACATCCATACTCTCCTCCTCTAGAGGTGGAGCCAAGGGTATTATGACATTATCACCTCCGAAGTATCTCTTGGTATTTTGTTCTAGAGGTGGAGCCGATGGCACTATAAAATCGCCACCTCTAAAGAACCTTTTAGCATCTACTGGGAAGGCAGATGGTACAGCATTTTCTGCTTTCATGGCAGCAGCTGTAGCACACTTAGCTTCTAGCTGTTGTAGAATAGATGATACTAGCTTACACAGGCCAATAGCATTATTCAACGTGTCTCCTAGATTTTGCCAATATCCCATTTCATATACTTCCTGGGGGGCAGGCAAAGAAACCTCTTCTCCTCCCCCTCTGCCCCAACGAGGCCTCATCTGGAGTCCTGTGTCCAGTTCTGGGCTCCACAGCTCAAGAGGGACAGAAAACTTCTGGAGGGAGTCCAGTGCAGGGCCATCAAGATGATCAGGGACTGAAGCATCTTCCTTATGAGGGAAGGCTGCGGGAACTGGGGCTGTTTAGTCTGGAGAAGACTGAGGAGGGATCTCATTAATAAGTATATAAATGGTGGGTGTCAAGAGGTTGTGCCATCCCTTTTTTTGATGGTATCTAGCAACAGGCCAAGGGGCAATGGGATGATGCTGGAACACAAAAAGTGTCATTTAAACATAAGAAAAACCCTATTTTACTGTGAGGATGAGGGAGCCTTGGCACAGGCTGCCCAGGGGGGTTGTGGAGTCTCCTTCCTTTGAGGTCTTCAAGACCTGCTTGGACATGTTCCTGTGCGACCTTATCTAGGTGAAGCTGCTTCTGCAGGGAGGTTGGACTAGATGATCTCTAAAGGTCCCTTCCAACCCCTGTCATTCTATGATTCTATCAAAACACCATCACTCCAAATGACAGCCCCTTCCTCCCTTCTCCCAGATGTATACACTGAGTCTGATGTCATATAGTATGGAATATCCCTTTGGTCAGCTGTCCCAGCCATGTCACCTCTGAACTTCTTGCCCATCCTCAGTCTGCTCCCTGGTGGGATGGAGTGACAAACAGAGAAAGCCGTGACTCTGTGCTGCTCAGCAGTAACTGTTGCGTTATCAACAGTTTCCATTACAAATCCATAACCTTATACTAGCTATAGGGCAGAATACTAATTCTATCCCAGCACACCAGCCTTTCCACATTTTGGGCTGCGTTGAGCTATTCAGTGACAGAAAAAGGGGAATTTATAAGTGTCTTTCACTAATACGGGACCAAGTTCTGCATGTATAGGGCTCACTGTCTTCTAATATTTCAGGAACATAATGAATTGTATGAATTCTTGCAGACTGATATGTAAACTGCAATCATTACAACAGCCTTTTAAAGGAAATTTTACTTTTTGAAATCTAAGATAATAATCCTACAAATTATTTTAATTTTCTCATTGATCACAAGTAATTTTTTGTTTGAATTGTTGAGGAATTCTATTTCTTCTGTTTTATACATTTACTTATATATTTAGTACAGTTAATTAACTAATAAAGTCTCTAAACATGTAAACATGTTTGGGTTACTTGTGCTCAGTAGGAAAGGTCCCTCTGTACTGGAATGCTATAGATCTATTCTTATGAGTCTTCCTCTAAGTGATCCAAAACAGGAACATTAGCAGCTTTTTTTACACAGTCCAAAACTTTCATGCCCATGACTGTCTACCATTTAAAAGCTGATCACTTTTCCATTGTAATTTGTATGCTCCAAACTTTTCTAAAATCTTCTGGTGTTTTCTCTGCTGTTCTCTGTTGATAAACATGATCTTTTCCTATTGGATTTCTTCAGTCACATCCTAAAAGTAGCTCTACTATCTCAGTGAAGGTTATTCTTCCTTACTGAAGTGAGTTCATCTGCCTGCCTTTGGGAACTAATTTATACATTAGAAATCCAGGATATCCACTGAAGGAGATGGGAGTTGTTGCAAAAGCAACATTGGATTATGTTTTGGATATGTTAAAAAAATTCAGTGAAATGATTTGCTGAAAGCAAAATATTGGAACAATATTGTTTCAAACTTCAAATAGCCTCAGTAGTCCTGTGGCCTAAAGTAATATGTTCACGTATTACATGCAGAGTAAAACTAATAGTAAAACTAATAGATCTACTAATAGTGCCATGAAAAGAAAATCTGGATAAAACTGAACAATCAAAGAAGATAGGTGAGGTGTGACTTTATGCAGTAAACAGTGATCGGGGAACAAAGAGGAAACAGCAGGACTCTGCATGAAGCAAATTAATACATACTGGGGTTTCATGCTCCTGAAGAAATTAAATTGCCTACTTCCTAATCAACATAGCTCCCTGCCATGTCAATTCTTCACTTCATATTTCACCTTCCATATTTAGCATAATTTGTTCTGTGTGTAGGTCCCCTAATTTATGCTTTTACGGTATTTTAAATATTTTTTATTTCTCAATCATTCTACAAGACTGCATTTTTTTCCATTACTTTGAAGAAATCACCATATGGCTATGACCATTTCTTTTTCTTATTGCTGAAAATATAATTTACTCTCGGTCCTTGCTTTCTTCATTTCTTCTTTACTTTCTATAAAAGTAAGGTATGACATTGTGCCTCTACCACAATTATGAAACACAATACTACTTCATATGTTTTGTGGGATAAACACATTAAACATACTGTACACTGCTTGAAGAATAAATCAAGACCAGCAACTTTCAAACTAGATCTAGAACTGAAATACAATCAAGGATTTTAAGATTAAAAACACAAATAATGAGCTAAACTAAAATACATATTCTAACCGCTCCTTGGTTTTGAGTAGGTTTGGAACTGAAAGATTAGCTCCACATCTTAAATTACCAACTTGTTAATACATAAATATTGTGACTGGAGTAATGGAGTATTATTTTCCATCATCCAGCTGAGTCTTTGAGTCTGGCAGCAGGAGTGTCATCCATTCCCTTGAAATGGTAGCAGTAACTGCAGAGAAAATGTAAGTACTGCAAAGGGAGTCTGAGATAAATCAGAGCATTTTGGAAATTGCATCAATATTAGATGGCTAGCTAAAGAACAAGCTTTATACTGTACACAGTTCTGTTAGATTGCTTTGTTATTATGTATTAGAATAAACTTGTTATATATGTACTCAATTTCCCTGCATAAATGGTTATGGTAACAATTTGTTATTCATAATTCCAGAACCTCTGTTAAGCAAGGCAATATTTTGGCTGACTAGAATACAGAAAGCACATGAGGTGGTTTTTCCAGAACCTCATTTCCCAGAATCAGGCCCTGATTCAGGAAAGCACTTTAGCAAATGACTAAGTATAAACATGTGCTTTGGTTTGTGCTTTTCTGATTAGGGATCAACTTAAGTATGTGCTTAATGTGTTTGCTGAGCTGAGGCCAAAGTTCTGTCCATGAGTTTTAAGCTCTGTGCTGTTCTGGAGTTAGGAATACAATCCACATGCAGCAGAACTGGCAGATATTTGTGAGGTTTTCATTATTTCAAATGGAGGTAATTTTTTAATTTATACTTTGTGAGAAATGCTCATCAGATTTATGTCTCTGAATATGAACCCTAACATAATCTGGCCTTAAGCCCAGCTTCAATTTAAAACCTGATTCAGATCTGACTCTGAACACCTCATCAGCTGCTTTTTGATAACAGAGTATGGTGACTGGATTATCTTATAGCTTGGAGATATGGTTTATCAATAGAACGATGACATGCATTGTGGAGTATCACTGAAATATCTCATATAACAAGAGGAGTTGGTCCTTTGCATTTCCATGTCTGTAACTATTCCTGCCACTACATCTCTTTTAGTGTTTTTTATTTCTATTTTAAGGCTTAACATTGTCCTTGTGACATATATCTGAGAAGACTTTAAACTACCAGTAAAATTCTGATTCTAGTGTCTAGCTGTAGCTGAAGTTTCTAGAGACCTATTCAAATTACTGCTAATATATATAACTTGCTACAGGTTACACAATTTTTGCACTTTGTTTTCAAAAGAATCACCTCAAGCCTTTTCTCAGGTAAGCTATTAAAAATTTTTTTGCTTAGCTATGAGAATTGTCTTCACATTTTTTTCCTCTTTCTGTGGAAGAATAAATGAAAACTTTGCATTCTTGCCCCCTGATTTCTTCATTCTTCTTTTGACAACATGTGGACAGCTCCAAATTGCAGCATTCCCATTACTCAAGACATGCTGAGGATAACTTCAGCTAGTGTCTCCTATTCTGACATGTAAAAATTAAAAAGGCCAGATGATATAATTGGCATTTAACACAGTAATTACGAATTAACAGTGATTATTGAAGCCTTCTAGACTCAGCTCTGTTTCCAAAGTAAGACACTGTTGCACCTTGAGAAATTGTGTATTTTGTAGTTCAGGGTTCAAAATGTTGACTGTCCATGATCCTGCCCATTCTATGAGAAGGACTTTCAGCTTTTTAAAATGGCACTATCTCACGTTACCTCAACCGGTAGAAGTCTTGATGCATGTTAAAGATGATTGTGATGGCCCCTGTGCCAAAAGACACTTTTGCCTATATTAAGTGCCTTCTCTAGTGTGTCAACCCATATGCTCTACTCTGCAACACAGTGCAGTTATATAAACTAATTCAAATTTTAAAACTTCTTGTTCCAGTGAGATTTATAATGCTAAGTCACTCTAGTAGTGATATTTAAGATCTAAACATAAAATGCTGCCTCTCTGTGATAAAGGAGTAAATGTTGTTTTAACTCACTTTGGCATTGTTTTTCTGTCTGCTGTGCCATACATGCATGTGTGCTTATGCAGAGGAATGCAGTGGATGAACATATACTGTGAGGTATTAGATAAGTTAGGAATTTTATGCAGCTGGCTACTATTACTTGCTTATTTAATTTAGCAGTCTGGTGAGCTGTTCACATCATTTATTTCAGGTTTAGCATCCCTTCATAATTTATATAAGAATAGAAATACACATTGAATAGGTAATCAGAGTGACCACAAATGTTTTACAATGAGCCAGGCTTACAAAATGACAAGAATATATTTAGTTTCTAACTCATTTACAAAGGTTGAGATCAAGAATATGAGCATTAAATTCTGTTCTCCAGGAAAAAAAATGTTTCAACAAGTACAAAGAAATGCATGTTCCATCTCAACGATCCCAAAATGCAATTGAACATTGTCATGCTAGCAGTCTCTGCAGCTTAGACAGCTGCATCTTGACTTCCCAAAAATATTGCTTAGAAATACTTTGCATTACCTTCTGACAATAGTCTCTGCCACTAGCTTCTTTTTAACAATACGCTAGAAAAATAAGCATGCCAACTAAAGACATAGGATTGTATGCAGTGCATATAGCCTTAGGGAAAGAAGGGGAAGCAGTATTGTTCTTGAGTTAATTGCAAGCTTTCTGACTGATTAGAAACATTACTATGTGAGGCTTTTGCTCTTTATTAGTCATGGGTCAAAGTGCAATGCTGCATCTAGAAAGATATGACTACAAAAATAAGCTTTTGTTAATGAGATATTTTAGTATAAGGATCACAAAATTTGATGCTGGATTTTGATGTCATCTCCCACGTCTTAGAGAATTTCTGAGAGCCACCTATTTGAGGTATCTCTATAGCTGTCCACACTATCAACAGGATGGCATCAAGCACAATTGTAACATAGAAGAAAACAATCTTTGACTTTATACAAAAATTTAGTTGTTTTCCCAAAAATACACATAAATGTAGATTACATTTGATTTGAGAAAATATCTTGCTTTGTTTTCAGTAAAACTAAAGCTGTAGCTGTTCAAAAACAATAAAAAATATCATAATGGAATATTTTCTACCTCCATTGTAACATTTGCTTTTTCTTCCCAGTGAAAGCACTTTTTAAAATTTGCTCTTGTATCAAGGGATCCTGCAGTAACATGTTGTGTCCCTGAAGTGTCTACATTTCAGTAGAGAGTAAGCAGTCCCTGAATAGTGCACATTACTTTTAGTCACAGGAAAGATAAAAAAAGTCAGTGCTATTATTACTGGTGCACTGACGCAGGTCTATTCTGAATGATATGCCTTTGTTGCTATGAAGTAGGTTTCCAGAAATCTGTACTGAGAAAATGCTTTCTTTTCCTTTTTTTTCAGTACATGGTCACACTTGAGCTAGAATGATTCATTGAAGTTGATGTTTCATCTC
Organism: Colius striatus; assembly: GCF_028858725.1. NCBI lineage: Eukaryota > Metazoa > Chordata > Aves > Coliiformes > Coliidae > Colius > Colius striatus. The sequence goes on from NC_084790.1 coordinate 32,290,881, forward strand.
TTAGTCATCTGATGGATTCCTGTCTTTGTTAGGCAGAAGAAAATATGGAACTCTTCCAGGAAATCTGAAGAAAAAAATCTAAGTCTAACTGCAAAGAAAAGCATTTTATCAAAGCATATGTTGCTGATTCACTCAGCGGTTCTGAAGAAATGCACTAGCTTTGAAACAGGAAATAGTCCAAAATTTGGTTGTTAGTCAGATGAGACCCAAAATCTCTTCAAGTCTTTAAGGTTAATATACTTATTCAAAAAGAGAGAGAAACTATTGCCCTTAGTATTCCTATACCAGCCTTGAAAACTTGCGTCATGAACAGCTGATGGATGTTTAGTTTCTGAGATGCAACTTTTATTACTACATTACACAATCCATATCTTTATCTTAATTAAAAGTCATCCCTGCTATTCTTTGTGTGCCATCTAATGTTATTATGAGATATTTCATGCCATATGTGACAGTCTTGTTCATAATCTGAAAGGGAGAATATATCTATGTTAATTTATTGGTTTAGTAAACAATTCTTTTAAGGCATAAGAAAGTGTGAGCTTGACAGGGAAAACTGAATCTAGTGCACTCTTAAGAGAGTTATATAGCAATGTTATAGTGTAATCAAAAAATAAGAAGCATTGGCAGTCTAGATTTTTGGCACAGGAAACCCCAAATGAAATTTCAGGCACGACCTGTATGAAAAAAAGGCTTCATATTCGTCAGTTGCTATACTTTTTATGAAGGGCGAAGCAGGTCGGATATGTGTTTGCTGAGGACATTGTAACCTTAAATTTTTTTGAATGGCACAAATTTCCTTCAGTAAAATTTGAAATGATAATGAAAAAAAATGTTTTATTTAAATATAAGGAGAAAATGGATGTAAAAAATATTGAACCACATTGCTTTTCCTTGGCAAGACAGTAGCAGTGATATTTAGCAACTGTACAGGTTGCTCAGGAGTAGCAAGCTATACCAGTCATCGTTTTGTGGCCCTGTGGACACTGACAACTCTCTCTGTCTCTAGCCAGTGTCCCTGCGCCCTCACTGGCTTGTGAGCCATTTCCTGGGCTGTCAGCCCCTGCTCAGCAAGCCCACAGTAAGGACTGTCTGCAGCTCCCCACTGCCCTGCCCTACTGGTCCACATGCCCCACCACTCCAGGCCCACCCATAGCCATGTCCTGGCCCAGCCTGAGCCCATCCCCAGGGCTGGGGCTGCCCTTGTGCACCCAACTGCCTTGCCTCTGGCTGGGCAGTGGGATGGGCCCTGGCTACCAGGGGAGCCCCTGAGGCTCCTGGCCTCTCAGCCCCCAGGGAGCCATCTGTCCATGCAGTGCCCCAACAAGCTGGAACAGGTACATTATCAGTTCTAACTGGACTTTTCTATTTGCCATTTTAGTAGAAAAAAAAGACCAAGAGAGTAATCTGGTAAGATTTAGTTGGAACATCCTATGCTGTCAACTTCTTCTCTGCAGCAGGTCAGAGGTGGTGAAGATGGGTCATTGTCTTCTGCAGGCTATGACTACTGAAGACTTCTGAATAGTATGGGCAGACAGCATTTCTGACCTGAAGATGGGGTATCTACAGTTGAGCTCATCTACAGTTAACAAGGAAGGAAGATGGTCATCAAAGGAAGAGGAGCTCGTAAGCTTAAAACAGTGGGAAATGGAGCTGCTTCTCAGCGCTGCTTCTGGAGCAGATTCAAGAGCACAATCAAAGCATATGTTTCTAAGAAGGGATGCTCTGCCTCCTTGCTCATACCCTACTAGTCTTGACCTCTCCTTCAGCAGGAGCACTGAAGGATGCCAGATGTTCTCCCACTCCCGGAAATCTGCTGCCTTACTTTGCTTCTGCCCAGAGCTGCTCTGTTTTCTGGTAAAATGTTTCCATTTTCTTATCTTTTCAAAGCATTCTGAAAGGTCACCACAAACTCATAAGGCTTCTCTGTGTTGGCAACTCTCTTCAAGCTTTGTTTGCTGAAAGCCCTTAAAAGAGGTAGCTGGCTACTGTCTCATCCTTGCTTAAAAATAAGGATTAATTATTGAAAAAAACCCCACCATATTGTAGCAGTAGTAGCATGGAAAGATAACAAAGGAGACCTTTCCTCAAAGACCTTGCTCACATTATATGGGGAAGAAGTCCACAGGGCAAGCCAAGGTTTTACTGACTTGTGAGAGAAGCTATGAAAGAAGTTTTGAGCCCCAAATTCCCATTACCACTGGAAAGTGCATTATTCTAAGTTTGTCATTGCAGTGATGTGGTGTTACAATGCTGTTACTGAGCATAGCACCTGGAGTCCTTCGTGGACATTAGGAAGACACCTGGGCTAACCACGGGTATGATTCAGTTGGATGACTGAATTTAGTGGATGACTGTGATGTTTTATTCATGTTTAATTTCTTCCTTTTTCTGCTACAGGCTCCCATGTAACTAAATCACAGAATCACAGCGTGGTAGGGGTTGGAAGGGACCTCTAAATATCACCTAGTCCAACCCCCGTACTCAAGCAGGTCCACCCAGATCAGGTCACACAGTAACAGCAAAGAAGTTTTTCCTTAAGCTTTTGTTCATTACCCTTGTCCCACTACTGGACACTACAAAAAAAAAGTGTTGCCCTAACCTCCTGACATACACCTTTCAAATACTGGTACTGATGAGGTCCCTCGTCAATCTCCTCCTCCAGGTTGAATAGTTCCAGTTCCTGCAGCCTTTCCTCATATGAAAGATGTTCTAGTCCCCTGATCATCTTAGTGGCCCTGAGCTGGATCCTTTCCATAAGTTCCTCTTGAGCTGGGGAGCCCAGAACTGGACACAGGACTCCAGATGAGTCCTCACCAGGGAAAAGGGGGGTAGAAACTCCCTTTGACCTGTTGGACATGCTCTAATTGATACATCCCAGAATGCCATTTGCCTTCTTGGCCACAAGAGCGCATTGCTGGCTCATGTTCAGTTTATAATCAGCCAGGACTCCCAGGTCTCTCTCTGCAAAGCTGCTCTCCAGCAGGTCAACCCCCAGCCTGTACTGGTGCATGGGTTTGTTACTCCCCAGATGCAGGACTCTGCACTTGCACTTCTTCAACCTCATGAGTTTCCCCTCTGCTCAACCCTTAAGCTGGTCCAGATCTCACTGAATGGCAGCACGGCCTTCTGGTGAATCAGCCAGTTTTCCTAGTTTGGTGTCATCAGGGAATTTGTTGAGGGTACACTCTGTCCCCTCATCCAGGTCGTTGATGAAAATGCTGAATAAGACTGGCGCCAGATTCAGCCCCTCAGGATCCTCACTGGTCACAGGCCTTCAACTTGACCTGCCTCCATTAATCATCACCTTCTGGGCTTTGTCATTCAGACAGTTCTTGATCCACCTCACCATTTACTCATCTAACTCACACTGCCTAAGCTTTCTGATGCTATGGGAGACAGTGTCAAAAGCTTTGCTGAAGTCAAGGTAGATGACATCCACTGCTCTCCCCTCATCCAGCCAGTCTTTTATACTTGGAGAAAGCTATCAGCTTGGTCAAGCAAGAGTTCTGCCTGGTGAATCTGTGTCGAGTTCCCCTTTTCCTTCACATGTTTTGAGATAGTATCCATGATTAGCTGTTCCATCACCTTTCCAGGGATGGAGGTGATGCTGACCGGCCTCTAGTTTCCTGGGTCATCATTCTTACCTTTTTTGAAGACTGGAGTGACATTGGCATTTCTCTAGTCCTCAGGCACCTCACCAGTCCTCCACAATCTTACAAAAATGATGTCGATTGGCTTAGCAATAACATCAGCCAGCTTCCTCGGCATTTGTGGATGCTTCCCATCAGGTCCCATAGATTTATTGGTGTTAAGCTTGCCCAACAGGTGTCTAACCTCATGCTTGTCCCTCAAGGGAAAGTCTTCTGTTCTCCAGACTATCCTACTATCCTTGTTGGACTGGGCTTCCTGAGGGCTGGCCTTGGCAGTGAAAACTGAAGCAAAGAAGGCATTCAGTAGTTGTATCTTCTTGGCATCCTCTTACACCAGGGCATCCTCCTTGTTCATCAGAAGGTTCACATTCTTCCTAATCTTCCTTTTGATGCTGATGTATTTGAAGAAGCCCTTCTTGTTTTCTTTTACTTCCTTCACCAGGTTTAATTCCAAAAGGGCTTTTGCCTTCCTGGTTTCATTCCTGAACACTCTGGTGAGGTTCTTACAGTCTTCCCAATCAACTGGGCCCTTTTTCCACCTTACATATCTTTCTCTCTTCTTCTTGAGTAGTTCCAGTAGTTCTTTTTCCATCCATGTAGGCCTCTTGCCTCCTTTTCCTGATTTTGTCCTTGTGAGGACACACTGATCTTGGGCTTGGAGAAGTGGCTCATGAAGATCAACCAGATCTATTGGGCACTTCTACCATTGAAAATCTTGTCCCATGAGATTCTTGCAAGCAGGTCTTTTGTCCAAGGTCACAATCTGTCTCAGTGTCCTGCTTCTTCCAAAGAAGGTCTTGAACTCCATCATCTCATGGTCCTTGCAGCCAAGGCTGCCTCCTTCTTTTAATTACTAGTACAAAGTCCAGCAGCACACCTCTTCTTGTTGGCATCTTGACCACCTATGACAGAAAGTTCTATCAGCTTTGTGTAGGAACCTCCTGGACTGTGCAATCTTGGTTGAGTGGCTTTGCCAGCAAATATACAGTGTTTGAAGCAAATATCAGGGTGGTTGAATAATAATAATGTCTTCTTCTTTAAGTAATCCAGGAAACTTAAGATAGTAAAAGGTCAGATCAGTAGTTCAGGAAGACAGGTTTGAAGGAGCATCTGGAGCAGCTGCTGTGCAAGCAACAGGGATTCAGGTATGAGGTGGAAACGAAGCAGGGGCAATCCAGGGCATAGCCCCACAGTGCCTGGGAGAGAACATAGTAGGGAGAAGTAACATCAGCTGGAGTCAGACAGCAGGACCAACATGCACATGATGATGAGGCAAGTCCCAGGCAAAGCTGGAAAGTCAACTTGGTGAATCAGGGTTGGGTGCAAGAATGTGCATGGCCAGCCACAAGAACATAGAGATATTTGCAGCATAGCTTAAGCCTAGGCCAGGGCTTGATACAGATTCCAGGAGAAGCAGGAAAAAAACCCCATGAGACTTCTCTTGACTCCTGTTCAGGTAGCTCTGCTCCCAGTGACTGTCATGGTTTGACATGACAGCCTTTTCTGTTAAGGGAGAAGGGGCTGTAAAGATGGCTCCTGTAAGAAGTTGCTCGCAACTCTCCCCAGCTCTGAGCCAGACCCACTTCTGGGGCTGAGCCAATTAGATGCCTCCACGATCACTTTTTAAGAAGAAGCCAGAAGAGGTTTCTTCCTCCATCTTCTTCCTGTTTCTTCCTTCTGTTCCTTCTTCTTCTTCTGGCTGGTGGTGGTGCACGGAGTAGGAACAGTGAGAGAAACAACCATGCGGACTCCAAGGTCAGTGATGAAAGAGAGGAGGAGGTGTGCTGGAACAGAGACTCCCCTGCATTCTATGGAGAGAACTGGTGAAGCTGAGATTTATTTTCATTTCTTTAAAGACCCTGCATCAGTGGTAAAGACTCATTTTGATAATGACCCCATATCAGGGGCAGAGACTCATTTTGCTAAAGCTGGCCCCGGATCAGGGGCAGCGATTCACTTTATTAAAGGCCCTGAGCCAGGGACAGTGACTACGGCCGGAGGAGGCTGCATCCGGTTGGAGGGACCCAATCACTTCATTGCAGACCCTGAGCCAGGGGCAGATTCTCTTCTTCAAAACTATGGTCAGAGCAGGCCGTGTCCCAAGGGAGGGACCCAACATCCACAGCTGTAACTGTGGGAAGGAATCAATGACAAAGCAGCTCATTAAACTTATGCCCAGAAGAGGCCTTGTCCCGAGAGAGGGATCCTGTAACTACAGAAACTGCAACCGTGGCAAAGAGTCCACATCAGAGGTATTCACCAAGGGCCGTGTTCCGTGTGAGGGACCCTGTATTGGCAGAAGTTGCAGCTATTGGGAACAACCCACACCAGAGAAGTTTGTTAAGGACTTTGTCCCGGGTGAGGAACCCTGTGTTGGAGCAGTGGAACAATGCCAGGAGTCAGCCTCATCTGAGAAGACAGAAGCAGCAGGGCCCATCTGTGCGAGATTGACCACATCCCCCATTCCCTGCCCCCCTGAGCTGTTGATGGGGAAGGAAGTAGAGATATCAGGAGCAGTGAGCTGGGCCTGCGAAGAAAGGAGAGATGGGGGAGGGAGATCTTAAAGTGCTGGTTGTAATTTTCTCATCATCCTACTCCCTTTTGGCTTTTATTCCATTCTGTTTCTTGTAGAATAAACTTTCCTACTTTCCTCTCTAAGTCGAGTACTGGAGTCTGTTTTGCCCAGAACTGTAATTGGCAGCGAGCCCTCCCTGCCCTTGTCTCGATCCACAGCAACCTTGCTTATCTTTTTACTCCCATTTTGCTGAGGCCTCTGCCATCCTAATGAGAGTGGGGGTGAATGGGGGCACGGAGCAAGAGACTGTCGTGGTGCTGGTGTGCTAGCTGGGCCAAACCACGACAGTGACTCAGGAGCACATCTGAGCCACATGAGGACTGGCAATGAGTACAAATGCGAAAACTCAGAGGAAAAGAGATGGATGGGTGGAAAGAGGTTGTATGCCTGTTGGTTCTCAAAAGACTGACAAGGTGTGCTAATGTTTCTCCTGATGTGCTTCCATAATGTCTAACATAGTATGTAAGGAACACATTTATGGCCTTAACAAGCTGATCTTGAGAAGGATTACATCATTATTCAAGTAAATGTCTAGAATTCTCCAAGATGAATTTATGAAAGGTCTGAACTTACTGTCCAGTCTCACAGATGGCAGGAGGCTGGACATGTGAAAGGATTATTTGAGGAGTGCTAGAATTAAATAAAAAATTAGGCATAAATTATGGTAACATTTTCATAGCATTAATGTATGAACTAAATACACCAAGAAGTAGGTAGTTAATTAAATCCTCTTAGGTTAGAGCTATCTCCAATGTGTTTTGCAAAAATAGGCACAGTAGTGCCAGGGTGACCAGTACTAATGTGATTCTTTTAAAGGACAGCCACTTCAAGTTAGGTGTCATATTGTGCAAATGATTCTGCCTGACAGCTAAAAAGCAGCCTCTTCTGGTCCCAACAGTGTAAAATGATGATTTTTTTTTTTTCAGAGTATAAATTATGGCAGTGGTTTCATTTTGTACCTGCCTTTTCTGTATTCTTTTTCTTTGGAAATTTTAACTGGTAGATACTGAAATGCTTCTTTCTTCACTTAGTTTATACCCACGATCAGAAAATTTCTGCTCAAGTACAAAAAATTCTTCCATGTTTACAGTATGTGAACGTGATCAATATAAAACGTCTACTGGGTGTAAGCAAACCACATTTGTTCTTAAATCCAGTAATTTTTTAACTTGCTAAAGAACACACTGGGAAACATTCAGGACATAGCTGAGAAACAGCTATGCATTATCAGGCTTCCAAATGCTCTTCCTGTAATGAATATGCCAAGCAGAGCCTGTTATATGTATAGACTTAATTTTGTGTATGGAGAAATGATTTCTGTGGCTGCAGAGATTATTTAAACTAATATATATGACAGAAATAAAGAAATTGCACTCAAAAAAAACCCCCAAAAAACCAACAAAAAAAAACCCAAAAAACCCCAAAACCAAGCTTCCGTCATGGATCTTTGTTGATCAGCTACTTGTTCTTTTTACTTACTGGTATACAGGTCACTGTTTAAATCATAGAGAAATTTAAATTGAAATAATAAATTTAGTGTCTGAACAGCTACATTCTTTATAAGCTATAATCAATATGTCTGTTTAAAATAAGTAGTTTGCATATAGATTTGTTTAATATTTCACTAGTATATAATTTTAATGCAGAATAGCTTCTTGCAGAGAATTCAGCCTGTCACTGGATGTTTAAATTTTCAGTCTGTTGTCATAGCAACTGGAATTGACTCTGGTACCCACTGTGTTCAATATAAATTAATTTAAAGTCATAGCATCTTGAAACATTTTATTCTCTTAAAAAAAACAATGCTTTTGCTTAGATTTATTGCAGTAAAAATAGATATATGTGAAATAGCTTTAAAAATGCATTGATTCTTAGCTAATTATTAATTTTACATGTAGAATTTAGTAAATTGAACTTACTAAATAATTTATGTAAGGAAAATTGTTCCTCCATTTCTTATGCAACTATAATTTTCAAATAATTAATCTGATACATTTGAACTATTCTTTAGCTTTAAATTCTTGTGCTTTCAGGTAATGGTCTCAGTGCTTTCAAATTTACATGTTAGACTGATCAAGTGAAATATTATTTCCTAAAATTTCTTAGTTCTGTTGCATTGTTCATGTTTCTGTGAAAACTATTAACTTATGTCTTATGTCCAATTTTATCCTATTATACTTTATTAAAAAAAAATCTGCAAAATCTGTACATATCTAAAGGAAACAGAGCATCATGTGCGAGATCACTTCAGATTCACATGGTCCTAAAGGACTAAGAAGAGATATTAAATGAATGTGTTAAGAGAGAGAACATTGTTTTACCAGGCATAACACATTTTTTTTTCTCTTGATATTTTGAAGTAAATCACTCATAGTCTAATCTCTTATATGTCTAACTAAAAAGAGGAGCTTATGATAGCATTACATTGTATAGCATTCCTCAGTGCAGGGTACTGTCAGTGATTCTGTTTTGCATAATATTGTTGGCATTTTTAAAAAGTTCCATGGTTTAACCTTCCTGCTACACATAGGTCTTACATATTTTACTCCTTATTGTTTTTACTTTGACTTGTCTCTGGACTAAGTGCTGAAAAATTTTTTTGAAACTGCTAAGTTTCAGTTTTATTTTACACTCAAAATTTATTTAATGATTCTGTAATGCATGTGACAACGTTAGCCTTTCTGAAAATGCAGGCAATCTTAAAAACGCAACATTTTGAAAGGCATGAAGTGAGTGTTTTTCCAGTAAATCTTAAAAAAAAAAAAAATCCCAGTTCAATTTGAACAATTATCTTCTAGATACTGAGTGTTACATCATGAGACACTTTACACTACAGTAAACTACATTGTTCAAATTCTGTTTCATTTTTGTGTGGAAAACACTGATTAATATGTAGGAATTTAAAAAGTACTACGGAAATTTAGTTGTAAACATCGGTTGGTGTGTCTATGTGCCTCACAGCTGTAACCATATTGACACACACTGTAATGAGACATTTAAGAAAAGAGAAATCTGCTGTGGCTCTGCATGAGTCATTTACACCATCCACACTCCCTCACTAATAACCCAGGAGAGACAGCAAATCTGAAACTAAGGTTCCTATGGGGATTTGTTCTGCATAATTTTCTACAAAAATGTTAATGACTAAAAATTTTCTTCATTTGGATTAAATATTCCAAACACCTCTATTTCTTAATGACTATACTGTCACTCATTATGTTAAATCTTCTGTAACGAGCTTCAAAAGATAAAGGCTCAGACAGCTATTCACATTTGTCACTGGTGGAACAATTACAGACTTCATTTTGTAGACTGCTTCATTCAAACTAGAAGTGAAATAGAATGTTCTCACTTCTGAATTCTTGAGAGGATTTTCCTTTTTATGTCAGTAAGTAGAAAGTACCATGGAGTTCACAGCGAAGTTGTAGAGTCATAAGGGTGTGTTCTTACACAAGGCTGATATCAAACTAAACATGAGCCAGCAATGTGCTCTCATGGCCAAGAAGGCCGATGGCTTTCTGGGATGCATCAAGAAGAGTGTGGCCAGCAGGTCAAAGGAGGTTCTCCTCGCCCTCTACTCTGCCCTGGTAAGGCCTCATCTGGAGTACTATGTTAAGTTTTGGGCTCCCCAGCTCAAGAGGGACAGAGAATTTCTGGAGAGAGTCCAGAACAGGGTCACCAAGATGATCAGGGGACTGGAGCATTTTCCTCATAAGGAAAGGCTGCAGGATCTGGGACAGTTCAGCCTGTAAGAGGAGACTGAGGGGGGACTTCATTAATATCAGTATTTGAAAGGTATATGTCAAGAAGATAGGGGTGCACTTTTTTATTTGGTATCCAGAGACAGGACAAGGGGTAATGGATGAAAGCTGGAACACAAGAAGTTCCACTTAAACTTAAGGAAAATCTTCTTTACTGTGAGGGTGAGGGAGCCCTGGTACAGGCTGCCCAGGGAGATTGTCGAGTCTCTTTCTCTGGAGGTTTTCAAAACCCATCTTGGTTGAGTTCCTGTGTGACCTGATCTAAGTGTACTTTCTCTAGCAACTGGCTCCTTACTTTCTTTGGTGAGATGATCAGTTCTTTAATATTAGACAGACCTTGAACTAGGCATTGACAGGCTCTCTCAAATTGCCACAAAATCTGCTATTTTTTACTTGTACTGTATTACTTTATCTGTCTGATCAGCGATCTTTCAGGGGATTAGTCTGAGATTCTCTTTAAACTGTTTACTGACCTTAAATTATTTTCCTTTCTTACAAGTAGATAAATGAATGGTGCCTCTCAGAGAGGGAGCTAATGATACAGAAACATGTCCTTCATTTCAGCTCTGATTTTACTAAAGTACTATTTTTCATACCATCAAATTAATTTTTGAAAGCATGGATGATTTATCTAACTCCTGGCAAACAGTGAGTAGCTTAGTACATAGCTTAGCTTCACCAAGGAGATGGTAAAAACAAAGTACCAATAAAATCTGTTGCCTGTTTGAGAATGCATACTGTATGCCTCCAAAAGGACTCTTGCTATGATTGCTTTTCATAAATGGTGAGCAGAGTCCAAGATTTTTCCAGAAATACAAAATGATACAGCTAGGAATATATAGTAAGTTTACTTTTTGAAATTGTTGGCAAAATTCCTTTAAATAAACCATTCTAAATGTCTTCACTATTATTCTAGGTAAACCTTTCTCCAATTACACACGTAGATGAAAGCAGCTAAATCATGTAGCAAAAAATCAAAATTCCAATTATAGTGATCTAATTTCCACTTATTTGGAATACTAAGATTTGTTGAAGTATAGATCAGTGAGGGTTTTTTTGTCTGTTTCTGGGGACTTTATAGAGGTTTAAATTATATTTTCCTGCTCTTATAAAGGGAAAAAAAAAGAGAGAGAAGCATGTTAATAAATCTTGATGGCCTTGCTTTAGGTTAAGAACACTGAGGTTTTTAATATCCATAGTTCTCTCACAGTCACTGATAATATTTTGATTTTAATTACAATCTCATATTGCTTCCTTAAGAGATTTGAAACACACTGGCTTAAGTGAAAAGGTCAGCTCAAATTTCAGAGGTAAGACAGCCAATTTATTTGCAGGAAATGAAGTAGTTTGCCTGCCACCCTCTGTAATATTTCCTTAAGAAACTCTGACTGCTTTTGCAGTGATCTTGGACACTGGCTGACGATTATTTGGTCTGGTGGCAAAGTTCATAATGGACTCACCTTAATCATGAACTGTTATTTCTTTTTCCCCAAGAGTTGACAAATGCTCAGGGAAATAATAACATTTGCCACTTGCTCTGTGTTCTGACTTTTCATGGAAAGAAAATACTATTGTCTTGAATTCAGTATTTGCCCTGATAGATTGTCTGCTATGGTTACAACATTATGAATGGTGCAGTCAGGAATGCATGTAAGGAATGCATCTTAGGATAGTAGCCCAAGTTCTTTCTGATGTAATTCAGAACAAGATTTTGACCATTTCTGTGAAATGAAGAAAGCACCATACAAAATATGGAACAAACCCCTTAACTTGTAGCAGTAAAATCAATAGACATAGGTAAGGAATGGGGACTTCTTGCCTGTTTTGGAGTAACCCGCGTGTTGCAGTGATACCTGCCTGTGCTCACATTTGCCTTCCTGTGCATTATAATTCTGGGTCTCATTTTAACTTTCTCTCCACTGTGTAATTAGCATTTCTTTTAGGGGAATGCATTTAACCTTTTTCATACCAGAGTTAATATTGCTCAGCTTTCTTTGAACTCTGTAAACCTGATTTTCTCTTATATCAAGAACTTTTTAGTCACTTTGCGAACTTATTTCCATTTTAAAGGCCTTGTATACTGTCAATATGACAGAAAAAGTCATGATGTAAGAAAAAAATAAGGCCAGTGGGGTTTCTAGGCATCTTGTTTGTATGTTTCACTCAAACAAGAAGGCAAAAATGTTCTCAAGAGTTAAGTATTTTTTTCTTTCAAATATGGAATCTCTCTTATAAGACTTCTAGAAAAAGGCCAACCAAAACCTGTTTTGAGAACTATTAAAAGCACTTTCAACGTTTTCAAACTGAACAACATCCTTTAAAAAGCATCTGAATTTATTTGAAGTAAAAACTTAAAAACGCAGATTTCCATTTTACTCATGTTACATACAAATTTTGGGCATTAGGAACAGTTTATGCAGTGGAAATTAGTTCAAAAAGGAAAGACTCATTTATATTTTATAACCTTTACCCTTACAATTGTGATTGGTAAGTCTATTATGTTAAACATGTGAACATGGCACTGAAGACTGGGCAGAACTCTCACTGAATTCATAACCAGATTAGAAGCACTTTTTTCAAACAGAGCTTGTTTAACACATTTGTATTTATTGGAAATCTGTTGAGTTTAATCGGAAGCATCTAAGGTATAATAATGCTACAACATTTTCAAATAGAGATTCTTCCACAGTCTTGCAAATCTTCTTGCCAGGAAATCTTTCCTAGTGAAATAGCTTATATTTTTCTCACAGCCATGTTAAAACACTTAACTTTAAAATATTTAACAATTCTTTTAAAAGACACTTTAATGCCATGATGCTGTCACTAACATTTACAGAAAATACAAAGCCTCAGAAATTTTTGAAGAAAGTCTCAAACAGCTGGATACTCACTTGTTGTTCATATACTCTCTACCCAAACATTTGTGGGCAGGAATTTGATTAGCAGGCCAAACTACTTGAGCCTTCTTTGTTCCAGTTCTTTGTATGCCTATGAAGAGGTATTTTCACTCTATTATTTGCTTTCATGGCTATTGACAAAATTTCTCACTGAAATGAGAAGATTTAGTAATGCAATTCAGAACTAATGTCCAGATGCTTTAATAGCAGGCTTATCTATGGATAAAACTGAGATCTTTATGTCAGAAGAGACACAGCAATATGAAGAGCTGTAAATCATTTAGCAAATAGTTAAATTACATAAAGAACAAAATCTGGAAGCTTATTGGGATGTGTTTGTAACATAATTGGGTCCCTGTTTATAGTGGAGCCACTAGAGCATCAGACCTACATAAATAATAAAGCAGATTCATGTGGTGTAATTTTAAATACTTTAAGCAGATGAGGAGATCCAGTATGCAGCTATTTTGTGAAGCCGGAAATCAGAGCTGCAAATAACCTTAGTAAAAAGGCAAAAGTTTTTGTCAAAGTAAGACAGTCTTTTGAACATCCTGAGGTCCAGGGTTAAGAACCCATTACTTCTATTTGAGGAAGAAAAGCTGCTCCTTGCAACAAACAGTACAGAAGAATTTCCTTCCTTTGAGCACAGCCTCATCAGCAGTAAACAATTGTCACTACAATGTACCCATGTTCACTGTTCTATTTAGTTTTTTTAATTACCTGCTCTAACAGAAACTAAATAAAATGATATCCCAAGGATAAATGTCTACTCTTTGGAAAACTTTGCATCTCAGTGCTTATGTTCAGTAACTGCGTTTCTTGGCTTTCATCCAGCAGTAAGAGATTCCCCATCCTAGGACAAAATTGTATGCAAATTACATTATCCCTTAATGAAAATATCGCTTGAACTCTAATGATAAGTATTGTGTCTCTCCGATTTTCAAGCTAACTGCATGAATAACCCTGTAATTCAAAGCAGCAGCCCCTGCATGTCAAATCTGCTATTTGGTCCTCTCTTAACATGGTGTCATTCACTATCACAGTGCACCCGGTCCTGCTTTTACCAAAAGCAATGGAAATACTTCCACCAGATTTACAAGGAAAATAATCACATTCAACATCCAGGACCTGAATTATCTGTTTAAATACAGTGATTATGTTTTTCACTTGTTCTTCATTTTTATATTGCCTTTATATGCAGAGTATTTTGCCACAGGAATAGCAATCTATTGATCTCACATAAATAGAACAAAGCTTTGCATTCTGCCAGGTATTTGATTAAAGGAATTACAATTAACTTTACTGTTTCCATTGGGACTTCAACTGACAGTTATGTTCTTGTCATGCTCAACAATCCGGGTAACACAATATTTCTTACAGGTCTAGTGATAAGGGAGATTGTATGATATAAGTATCATTGACTTTTACCCACTGGTTAAAAGTGGTCTTTATTTGTGATATAAATTTTCCAGCTACTTCTAAATCTAATGCTAGTTATACAAGGTGCTGACATCCAAGATCAAGGGAAAATACTTTCAAGCAGCAAAAACATTTGTAGAAACTCTTAACACTGATTAACTTCAGAATACACTCATAGTCGAAGAAGTGTTTTCCATAAAAAAAAAAAAAAGTATAAAAGTCAGATTATTTTTCATGTCTTGTTTTGTCTGTTTCCAACATAGAATCCCTTGTTGCTTGCTTGAAAGAAAAAAAAAAAGTAAATTCCAGTGATAAAATGCTGGTGTTATGCCTCTCTAAAGATATAAGCAATTTTGAGAAATGCATTTGCTTACTCAATGAGAGAAGAGCACTAATAGTCCATATATTAATTTCACTGTGTTGTCATTTAGTACGTAAGTCTGTATAAATGTAGAAAATATGTGCTTTAGTTCAACTGAAAATGACAGTTATGTTAGTTGCAGGCATTAGAAGCCTCTTGAGTCTTCTGTCAATCTCCTGGCTTTTATTCTTTTCTCCTGCTTCTCATGCTCAGCCTTTTGTTCCTCAGTAGTTATCCTAAGAATCTGCCACAAATATTCTCTTTCTGCAGCGTGAGCCATTTCATCCTCTTATCCTGGATACCAGTTCTGAGGACTGCTTCTGAGATACTGTGCAGCAGATAGACCTATTATGTGAAGCCTCTCCTGAGCTTAATCTGTAACATCCAATATCAGGGGTAGTGGTGGATTTTAGAACTACAGGCTTCTCAAAAAAGAGCCAGCTTGTAGCAACCAGTACTGTTCAAAGATTTGATATTAAACAAACTCTCTTATACCAACACTCTTACTACTACCACTACTTATAATACTACCACCACCAATAGTAACAAAAATAATAAATCTTCATAGAAAATTATACTTGTAAAAATGGAAGCATCTAAAAGAGGTGTGGGGCAATTCTTGGTAATTCCTGGTTTTGTGTAAGAAGATGTAAGTCACTGAAGAGCTCTCAGATACTTGCTGTTAATTGTCCAAGTCTCCTTTCATTTCTATAGCACTACAACCATACTGACTTCAAGTGAAATATTATCATTTTTCATTAATGCAGCTGACAGGACAAAGAATCACTGTCTCACAGAGCTAAGGAGAAGCAGGGCATCCCAAAATGTATAGTCATCATAGGTTTTGCAGTTGTAAAAGATATTAAAGGAGATGGTGTAGCCTATTCCAAAAACAACTAACACAGCATATAATGTCCAGGCATCTGCTTTCAGATGCCTAACTTCTTAACAAGAATATCCCTTTCTCTCCCCAAAACCCCCATTTTTAAAAGTTTGTAAATGTATTTCTAGAGGAGCTTCCTTATTATTCCCTTTTGTAATGGGAGTAATGATTCCACGTATTACTTCTGTGTTACAGATTAGAGTTTCTCCATCTCTGTTACACAGACTGAGTAAAGACTAGGCCTGTCACAGATGGTCAGTCCCTGATAAAATTTTGCAACACTTTGGACAATACAATTTGAGTATTACATGGGGGCAGTCTTGAGGTCTGGATAAACTGTGTCATATCAATACAGTCATTTAAACCAACAGTAGTTTCCCTCACTCAGAGACTCTTTTCACTTCCCTTTTATTTATTGACATTTTCTTCTTTCTCCTTGACTTCCAACAGATTCCTTGCTATTTTTTTCTTTCATGCTACATCAAGATCTCTGCTTTCCTAACACACTTCAAAGAAATGACCTTTGTGACAGATGTTACTCTCAAAAGCCTTCCTCTATACCTATTAGTCCCAGTCCATGAGAGTTCAATTGTACCTCTAATCTAAGAAAGGCTCATTGAAAGAAATTTAAACTGATAAAGGAAAATTAAAGTGAAAATAAGCCAGAGAAACAATACTGATACACCACAAACTTTATAACTTTTAATGTTACGGTTCCTGTGCTCACATTTGGGATTGGTTTACACATACAGCTCTCCAAGTTGTTTGTTTAACTAACAATTTTCTTCATAGAATGTTGCTAAATATAGCATTTATTTTAAGAGCTTTTGCTTATTAGAAAAATATACACAACTTCCCTTTTTAATGCATTCTCCAAACCTATGGACCACAAAAGAAGCTACTGAGAGGCTCTTATCAGCAAAAACTAATTGCTGCCATCTGGTGGTAAGTAAATAAAATATAGAAAAAATCCATATTATTTTAAGTAAATATGCACCTCTCCATGCATGTCATTTCTTGTTACAGTTCAAAGTCTACCTCAGCTCTGAAGATACTTCTGCAGGTGAAAAACTATCCATTAAAACAGTAATTTAAGTGATCTTCAGAAAAAGAAAAATCTGTAATATCTACTACAATCAAATTAAAGTAGGAAATATATGGTAAACAGTTATGTTTATGAAACTAGGTTGAGATACATCTTGCTTCCTTGCCTGTGTAAGCTGAATGTCAGATTATGGAAAGGTTCTGTTTGGTGTAGGCACTGCTGTACTTTATAGAATGGAGTTTTCCTTTAAGCAAGGATGAGGAGCTGAGTGTTCTGGGAAATAGGATCTGGTAGATAGAAGAAGAGTTTAATGCCTAGGCTACAGTGATTCTGTTTAGGTTAGGATGACCAGGAATCAACAGCTTTATTGTGTGAACCTGACTACTTCAAGAAGTACTAAAGACTGATTAGGCTGTATGGGGCCTAATCAGTATGAAGTCAGCAAAAATCTGCAGTAACTGGGGAACATGCAGGGGGTAGATCTCGACCACCAACTCATATACCACTCACATAATTTACACCCCAGACCCAAAAGAAGAGGATGGAGGAAGTGAACTATGTATGTGTACTCATCTACATGCAAGGTGGGCTGCTAAACAATCACTAAATAGAACACCACCACATATGTATTAGAATATAGAATATGGTAATGTTTTGTGTATAAATACAGCATGGGAGGCACTGTTGGAGTGTGCTAGCATTGTGGAAATACTACCCAGCACTCATAATTATACACAATAAAGCAGTATCTCAACTCTGTGTGTAGATTGGCTTATTGCACACCAGGTATTGAACTTCACTTGTAGGACAACAGTATCATTGTAGCAGCACGAAGTCTGGCAAAGAGATAAACGCTAGATTTTCAGTGCAAGTACTTGCCTTTCATACTAATTGGAATTTCTGTTGCTCTTTGACATACTTTCAAATTCATATCAGAATGATGTTGAGAACTTTTTTCGTGAGAATGTTTAATGTCAGTTTGGCCATCTCAGATGTAACATGTTTTCATCACTGCAAACTGCAATGCTCCCTAACTGCCACCAGGAAGTGATTAGAAATACTTCTAGAATGCAACGAAATCTCTCTTTCATGTGTGATTGATTCACAGGAATCCCAAAGTATAGTTACAGTCCCACTGTATCATCACATAATCAAAATTCCACTGTGATACTATCATTTTAGTGATGTTCTTATACTGAGGTAACTAGTAAAATCATAAAAAGATAGTAAAAGAACATATATTTCCTTCAAAGAGTGTCTGGGAGCCTATAAGATTCATAAATGTCATAAAGACCCTTATCGTAGGCTAGACTATTTCTTTCCATAGTAAATCTATGTGAGAATATCACATTCAGGATTACTTTTAGTTGCAAGAAAAAAATCTCTCACCCAAATATGCATATGGAATACAGAAAGCCTGTCCCTTCTTGTTGACACACTTTGGTTATACATTTCCATCTAATTTTATTTGTTTCCCTTTAATAAAGTTTCAGTATTAAACCAACACCTAGTTGTTTCAAGGAACTACCTTTAAACATATGCCCTGCTATTCCAGAGTAGTAGTAGAAAGCACAAGCTCAAAGGTTTCTAATACAGCACCTCCCTAAAGAAAATCAGTAGAAAAACCACAGCAAGGGCAAGGGGGAGTGACAATTTCATATTCCCTCTCATATTCCCTCTTCATAGTCCTCCTCATTGCCAAGCTTCAGCACATTCTGAGTTTCTTTCATGAGTCTCTTAATGTCTAAGACCTCTATGAGAATCACTGCTCCCCTTGCTTTACATTCTCTACAGAAACAGACAAGTGGCATAGCATGAATGTGTGATCTGAACTTACAGGCTATCATAGTTTAGGGCCATTAGGGGACAAAAAACCACGATTAGATTCCAATACCAAAGACCTGAGAACTGCCAAAGGGCAGGGAAGGCTTCATTGCCGCTTATGGTACTGGACAAAACAGACAAAGCTACTCAGTGTTGGGAAGAAAACAGGAAATAATTTAATCCAACACCAACTAAAACATAATCATAAAACTCCAAAACATAACCAACACAAAACAACACAGAATGGTACAACGATGAAGAGTACAACTAATCCTTTAAGACCACCTTCTCCCCACCCTCCCTTCTTCCCATCCTCAGAGCCCTGATCCCAGTGTCTTTATCTCCTCCCCCAGACGAATGGCTCAGGGGGGGCAGGGAATGAAGGTTTCAGTCAGTCTATTCCTGATTACTTCTGCCATTTGTCTCTCCTCAGGGCAGGCGGACTCCACGTCGGTCCTCCCTGCTCCTCCACAGGGTACCTCACACAACCAGCAGCTCTGCCTGGGCTGCTCCAACATGCGTTCATCCCAAAGGCTGCAGCTCCTCTCTGCCTCTCAGGTGGGTCTGCTCTGCGGTCCACAGGCTCTCCAGCACGGCCTGCACCATGGCCGCCTCCTCAGTCTCTTGCCTGTCCAGGTGCACTCACCCGAAACTGCTGGTGGCTCTCAGTCCTGCAATTGCCCTCCATAGGTTGCAGGGGTACAACCTGTGTTCTCACCAGGGGTTGCAGAGGGGTCTCTGGTCTGGTGCTCCTACTTCCTTCCTGCTCTGACTGTGGGGTCCGTGTGGTCGCCTCCATTTTATACCAGTCTTACACCTCTTCCCAAGCAATTCAAATTCCTGTCCTTAAATAGTGATCGCAGAGGGGCTAGATTGGCCCAGCCGGGCCTGAGGTGGGTCTGAACCCAAGAGCTGGGGAAAAGTCCAAGAACTCTTTACCTGGTCTTCACTGCAAGCCCTTTGTTACCAAGCAAAAGGGGCTCCTTGCTAAACCATGACATAGGCAACATACAACAGCTTAATTGGAAGAGTATTTCAGACTCTGTATGTTGTAAATGCCTCTGGAATAGCTGATTATGTGCCTGAGAATACCAATAAAAAAACTTCCTAATCAGGTCCCTGCACCTGAAAACATATGGTACTACCCCATCTGACTTCCAAGAGTTTTAAAGCAGATTATGACCGAATCTGTTTTTCAGGTTGCTGAAACAGGTCTCAACACCTAGTGTTTTTTTTGTTTCTAGCACATGAAATTCCTACTCCAAATGTGCCCCTAATGTGCCCCTTCATCTCAATATCTTAATTGTACAGACAGAAACTGAATAATGAAAACTTAATGGCTGGAGTATCTGCTTAGTGCTACTCCAGACATCGTGGAGAAGGAAAGGCAGAATGCATTGGTCAGCTGTTTTTTTAAACTCAAGATCAGAAGTACAGTGATATTAAACACTGAATGTCTATGTTGAAAAGAAAAATCCCCCTTTTAAAATGGCTGAACATTGTAATGAAATATGTAGCAAATAGTTGGATTTAAAAAATAGTGATGATTATGAAAATGTCACAATTATTTGTTCTGGAACTTTCCTGGTAAAAAGCCTCAAGATTTCATTCCAAACAGCATTAATTGACATTTCAGAGAATGTAAAATACTGGACTCACAGCACCTTCAGATGTCACCTCATCTAACTCAATGCTCTAGCTCATATTAAAACATACACATGTATAAATAAGGTTTGTTAACTTGATCCTAAGGACCTCCAGTGATGGAAACACTAGAGCAATACCAGGAAAACTGTTCCAGTTCCTTACAGTCCTTATTGTTGGCCCAATTTATGCCACTGTTTAAGCCAAATCTTTACTGTAGCAAATGTACTATTCAGTTTGGATACGTAGCACTTTTAGCAAAATTCTTTACAAATTTGGGGATTTCAATTAATCTTTATTTTTCTTTTCCTGAAGCTGTTTAAGATTCCCCTGTAGATCAGCCTGCCTAAGCCTCTGAACACCTCTAAAGTTCTCGTCTTTATTGTGTCCCTGGAAGCATGGTGCCAAAATGCCCTATCAATGCCCAAACATCTTAGTACTACAGCATAGAAGGAAAAGATAGTTTTTGTGTTTTCAGAACTTCACATTCTGTCTATTGACCCTGTATTGTTTCTGGGTTGTTTCAACTACATGGCACTACTCACATGTTTAGCTTTACAAAACACTTATGAACTCACATGTTGTTCCAGGAAACTGTTGCCCAAGTTGTTGGCTCATATTATGTGCTTGCGCAGGTGCCAGTTTCAGCCTACATACAAGCCTGTAGATTTCAAGTCAGAGTATTTGTAGGTGGCTTTCGATTTGCACCTTTTTTTTTTTTAATCAGTTTTCCAACATATCAGGATTATTTTGCATTCTGGCACAGTTTTGTATGCTGGAAGCTCAAGATTCTAGCTCTGTTTGATGTAATTACAATGATCCTATTCTCTGCAAATAGAAGAGAGCAGAGTATTTCCAGAAAGTATATGCAACCTGAAATACTATATTGTCTTTGAAAATTTTTCCTCAGTTTTTCAGGTGATGAAAATGGAATCTTCAATTTAAAGGGCTATCCATTTTACAAACTCACAAATTACAAATTTACAAAACTTCCGTCTTGACAGGTGTTTCTACCCATAACTAAAGTCTTCCTGTTAGCAAAAGCAAGCAGCACTCTCTAAGATCTCTTTCACTTTCCCAAATTGAGTCTTTGCACTGCAAAGTTTCACTCCAAGAATTCTGAGAATCTCTGAATTTGTACCCTATGAACTGAAGACAGGATACTGTGCTGTTAAAGAGGTAGATTGTGCAGGAAGTTTCTGGCTTACTTGTTTGCAAGACCTCTTTCATTATTTCCGCGTATTTGCTGTGACAGGGTTCAGAGTTACAAAACTGAACACTCCTATCATACACCATGACTCAGTAGTCTGTCACTAGTTTCAGCTGTATTTTTTAGGGCTGGAGTTTTGTTAAAAATGTGATACATCCAGTCTTAGCTACAGAGATTGGTCTCGAATTCGGCTTTTCATTCAAAAACACGGACTATGTTAAACTGGTTTGCTGTTTTTTAATTAGGTTTTTGGGAGTTTTGTGGTGTTTGTTTTTGGGGTTTTTTTGTAGGGTAGATTGAATTTGTACTGCTTATTTTATCTTTTTGGTCTTGTTACCTGTCTTAGTGTTATTCTTGACTACGTGCCCCAGTCAAGAATACTGTATATTGCAGTGGTGATAGAAAGAAGGTAGGGGTTAGTGGTGCCAGAGTATTTTTTGTGCAGTTTCCTGACTCAGTTAGTCTCCTCATTCATTGTTCTCATCATGTCACTAAGTACAAAGGTTGTCTGATATATTCACATATATCTAAGGAGGATACCAGCAGCGTGTAAATAAATAAATAAATAAAATATTTCATATTCCTTCAAAGTTCAGTCTGTGGCAATTGGCTCAGTATTTGTAAGCTTTTACAGAACCACATTATCTTAAGGGTTGGAAGGGACCTCAAAAGATCATCTAGTCCAACTGGCCTGCTTAACAAAATATTCTTGTTTCTCAGCATGTACATGTATGTATGAGTAAAAGCATACATGTTCTATTCTTTTATCGTATAGATGTGCCTCAAGAGATACTAACTTCAGCCCATAGTCCATTTTGGTGTAAAACCGAATGGGAATGGAACATTATGTCTCTGATATCTGTATTAGGAATCAGTGATAACAACATAAAAATGTATGTCTGAGCTTCTCTTCATTTGCTTTTGTTATTTCAAGATTCTTCTAGGAAGAGTTGAAAGTTTCTGGGCTTTTTTAACTTTTATCCAGGTCTGAAATACTTATTCAGAAGTTGAACGAGTAGAATTTAATTTCTATATATAAAAAGTGTTGTTAGGCAAAGAAAAGCAGATGTTTGTGGAAACATACTTGCAGTATGAATCATCACACTAAGATTTTCTGCATAGTCACTTCTTTCAGTAATCAAAACAATGTATGTTTGATGACAGGTCTTTCAAAGAAAGACAAGTAAAAAGCATGCCCTTGTACAGAAATGTTTCAGATTATATTCAACTACTGAAGTATTTTCATAATATACACAATATATAATTTTTCATTGTATACAGAACCAGTTAAAGCCTGAATCTCTTTTTTATCTTGTAACACAGGATAAAAAGAGGTAAATCTGAGATGAAAATTAATTGGAAAATTGCATTATCTACCTGAAAGGCTGTTTTCTTTTGTAGCTCCAATTAATATTTTTAAATTAAAAGAGAACTGTGTATTGTCTTACAAAATACAGATGAGCCAGTTCAAGAAATAAAGACCATGAGCCTAAAGACTCATAAAGACCATGAGCCTAAAAATTACTGGTTTCACAGCTCACCCTGTCACATGGGTATATTTTTTCCTACAATTTCTCCTCTCTTTCTCAAAGAGAAAGACAATGCCAAGAGATTCAACAACCCAACCAGAGGCAAATCAGTTCTGTTCATACATAGTAATATTATGGCTGACAGAATTATATACCACATATAATAGCTTTTCTTTCACATTTCAATAAGAAAATTCAATGTAAACTTCTCTGCATTATATTTTTTCATCATCTAGAAGGAATTCACACAGATAAGAAGCAGAAAACAACTTCTGATAAAATTATTCTGTCCCGTATGTGTGGGATGCAACTTTTACCAAAGAAAAATGACAGGTCTTGTTTTAGTGAAGTCAGTGTTTAGAGGAGATTGTATAGAGGAAAAATAGCAAATATCCTTTCTGAACAAAAATAATCTTAGAAGAACATCTTAGAAGTTTTCAGATATTAACTTAAATATCCCCCTAAGTGTGATACTCCTAAAAAAAATAAGTGAAAGTTATACACATCTAAAGGTATTATATTAAACAGAACCCAAATAAAACCAAAATAAAAATGGTGGAATAATGTACTGTCTTAATTAGGGAAACAATGAATTTTGGACAATACCAAAACAATGGTATGGCTTCCTGTGAGACAAAATATATCCTTCAAAAGAAGAGAGGATCACATTTGTTCTGCTACTGTAGACAATGAGACTTTGTATGGAAGACTAAGTCACTTAATTCTCCTGGTAGTGATAGTTTGTGACCATATTTCAATAGGAAAACATCGTAGAAATTTGTTGTGGTTTAGCCCTCGCTGGGTGCCACATGCCCACCAAAAAGTTGTATTACTTCCCCTCCTAAACTGGACAGGGGAGAGAGAAATATTACAAGTTTATGAGGAGAGATAAGTACAGGGTGATCACTCAGCAGTTACCATCACAGGCAAAACAGATGCAACTTGGAAAGAAATGGTTTGACTTATTAATGAACAATGAAAATAGAGCAGTGAAAATGAGAAATAAACCAAATCTTAAAACACCTCCCCCCACTCCTACTTCTTCCCAGGACTCTTTCCTTCCTCCTCAGCAGGACCACAAGTCTTGATAGCAAACCTGCTCTGGTGTGGGCTCCTCTGTCCTCATGGACTCCCAGGTCCTGCCAGCAACTTGCTCCAGGGTGGGCTTCCCAAATTCACAGGCTCCTTCAGGTATCCACCCACTCCAGTGTGGGGTCTTCCACAGGCTGTGGAAGAATCTCTGCTTCCCCATGGACTTCCATGGCTGCAGGGCAAGGCCTGCCTCACCATGGTCTTCACCACAGTTCACAGGGGAATCTTCCTTCCAGTGCCTGGCACCTCCTCCCCTTCCTTCTCCGCTGACCTTAGTGTCTGCAGAGATGCTGTTCCTACATTCTCACTCCCTTCTGCTACTGCTGCAGTTGAACATCTGTGTGGCAACTTTGTCCCCTTCTCAAATATGTTAATCATAGAGGCGTTACCTCAATCACCAATTGGCTTGGCCTTGGTCAGCAGCAGGTCCATCTCAAAGCTGACACTAATAGCTACAGAGGAAGCTTTTAGCAGCTCTTTAAAGAAGCTACCTATAGCCCCCTACTAGCAAAACCTGGCCCAGACAAAACTACTAAATCCATGTTACAACCATGTTCCTTTTTGTCATTCTAACTTTGCAAACATAGTCCATACTCAATCAACACAGTAGATAAATAAAAAAGCACTGATCGCTTTTGTGTCTTGGTCCACACAATACCTTGAGTGAAAAGATCAAGCAGTTGGAAAGCAGGAGAGTGGATGCCACAAATTTTCTTCATAGTTCATGAAGAATGTGATTATTATCA
The DNA here is from genome assembly GCF_028858725.1 of Colius striatus. NCBI lineage: Eukaryota > Metazoa > Chordata > Aves > Coliiformes > Coliidae > Colius > Colius striatus. The sequence goes on from NC_084790.1 coordinate 32,315,520, forward strand.
AATGCTGTGATAGTGTTTTGTTAAGTATTATGAACTCATATATACTACATAGCATAAAATAAACAATAAGACACATAATTGACATAGCTATGCACTATGCTTGATCATTTTGGTACCAAAAAACACCAGTTAAACAAAAAGCTTTTGCCATTTACATTACGATTTTATGTCATGCTTCCATTTTTCCATTTTGAAGCATACAGACAGGCTCCACATTAATAGTATCAAAAGGAAAAATAAACAATTCTGAAGAGAAATAATTCCCCATTAAAGTCTGTAATGAACTGAGGAAAAAACTAAGTTTTTCCACCAAAACTATCCTCTCAAAACTTTCTCTGCTTCAGTAAGGAGGGTGTTGTTTCTACTAATGATCCAGTAAGTTTACCACTACTTATCTCATAGGTCATTGCTAGAAAATTCTGATGAGATATAGCTGATATTTAGAGATGTACTACTGAACATTATCACCCAAGAGTACAAAATGTCCAGACAAGTGTCCTGATTAGGCCTTAAATAAATTAATGTGGGCATTTAATGAGAATGACAAGATGAAGCCTTATAAAATCCTGATGGTATAATTCTCTTCTAATACTGTGCTTACAGGAAAAGGAGCATATTATCTCAGGGGAGATAAAAGAAGCATATTATCTCAGGGGAGATAAAAGAAGTGTATTATCTCAGCTGAGGTACTAAAACCTTAGGATCAGTACTAAACAGCCAATAGATAAATACACATGAACGTGATAGTAGATACTAGTTCCTCACACAGAACAAGGTACCCTGACAGGAAACTACTCAACTAGAGTAAGCACTGAGACTAGGTCTCTAGCCTGACTTTGTCACATTTTTCTTATATGAATAAAGTGGAAGAACTGAAGGAGATAGCTAGCTGGGAAAGGTGTCTACAAAAAGAAGTAGTTTTTCTGCTTATGATACCACTGTTGCTTTATACTGACTTTTACAGGGCAGAAGGTCAGTTCCCTAACTTTGTGGAAGGTGAAACAGCAATGGACTTTGCAATAATGGAATATTTGCATTGTCTAAATATAAAGCTCAAAATTTACTCCACATATTAATAGCAATCAAGTTCTGAAGTAATGAGTGATTCCTAGTGCTCTCAGTTACTGACCTGTTCCAAGAGCTGCTTTCCTACAACAGAGCATCCTCAGCAGCCTGTTCAGTAGCAAGTCAATCATTTTGTACTTTATGATAAACTTCTCCCTCTAATAATATGTCAAAGTTTGAAAAATTATTATTAAATGGAAAACTAAAACTGTTTCTTTCATTGTAAGTCATCAAGTTAGTTTCCATTACAATAATATTACAAAGCATGTATTCTGAAATGTTCATCTTAGTTCTGAAGTGAACTCCTGTTTTAACTGTGAGCAATCTGGCAATACAACTTTTTCAATTTCCTTTTTATCCAAAAAGTAACTTGTCCTATGATAAACTAAATGGCTTTTAGTTCTAATCCTGCTAGCAACAAGGAGCAGTTTATGATATCATTAAAGCTCCTTCAATAAATAATTTCTGAATAAAATACTTATATTGCTAATAGATTTGTATGAAAAAGTAACAACTGGGTGGAAGACTTTGGATTGTGAAATTTGGGAATCTTTTATAGCATCTAGTATTTAGTTTATTTTCATCTTTTTCCCCAGTCGCTACTGAAATTAGAGCTAGAAATTCTGTTTGTGAATAGAAATTCTATGACACTGAAAAAAAATGAGTTTCCATCCATGCAAATGACAACATAAAAACCCAAGGTTTTCCTTTCTACAGGGCCATCTGAAGTGAGCCAACTGGTCTGACTTAACATTCTAGTTCTTGCACAATTACTAATTCCTGAGAACAAAAAATAGAAACAGAAACCCGAATTTAATTCTAATTCAGTTCAGAGGGGGAACTTATGCTTCCACAAATCGGTAAAGATCAAAGACAGGCAAACAAAGATGAAGCAAACATGACACTTGAACTTTTACTTTCCTGTAACAATGGTCTTCAAAAAGCCTCAAGTAATCCTAAGTGACTTCTACTGAAAAGAACTATGTATTATATCTCTCTATACCTCAGTGGCCTAAGGACACTGCCAGCCCTGAATGTCCCTGCTTGGCCTCCCTGAGGTTCTCTTCACATCCCCACAGCCCAGGACCTCATATCAGCCCCCGGGTACCATCAGCTCCCCCCTCAGTGATGCCACAGCAGGTATCTCTTCCAGCTTCTTACAGTCCTGCCCTGCCCATCCATGGTCCCTGCCAAGCCAGGCCCCACTGCAGCTGTCACCATCCCCAGAGAGGCATCTGATTCCCACGGCTGGAGCTGCCCATGCTGTCCCCTGCTCCTGACCATGGTGGTGGAATAGGCTACAACTGTCAAGCCTTGCCTGGAGTTATTCTCAGCTCCTGTCCCATGGGAACCACCATCTCTTGCCAGTCCCTGGCATAGAGGTAGGTTTGGAAGATGAGGAAGGTGGAACACGCTGCAGGCGTGCCCTTACGCTGTGGATGAGTGATCCTCTGCTGCTGGCAGAGCCCTGCCAGATCTTTTCTTCCCACAGCCATTGCACTCATCCCCTGCAAACCCGTTTTCTCCCTGGACCGGTTTCCACTGAGAAATTGATTTCAAAATCCAAGCAGATGGAACAAAGGGGAAAAACAGAGGAAAAGAGTAGTAGAAGAGTAAATGTGTTTGTTAAGCTGCTATGCTTTGTTTTAATAAACAAATTTGGGGTCATGCCCAAAGTTATCATGCCCTTTTGTTTCCTGTTAATTATGGCATTCTTATGTGTTGCACAGTCGTTCTTTGTTGTTTTTTAAAAAAATCCTATTAGAAACTGCCAGTTAATCCCTTTTTGTGTACCCTTGCAAAATATACAATAGTAGCAAAGTAGCACCTGCCAATTGAAACAATGACAATAATAAATGAAAAAGCCAAATAAAACTAAATGTCAAATGAAACTATAGCAATAGTAAATGTAAAATATTTGTTATGGCTGTACAATTTATATCAAACTCCTAAGCAAAACCTAGAATTTTCATTCACATGCAGTGGCAGGAAGCCATGTGTTTTAATAAATACTTTGCCTGGGGACCAAGGAGAAAATTGTTGTCAGTTTCACTATTAACACCTGTCCTGGGAACTTCAAATTGAACAGAAACCTTCCCCAAAGATGCTATATATTTAACTTAGATTCTGTTAACAGAATGCCTAAAAGCTCTAATTTCTCTGCTTTTGAATCCCAGGAATAATTATTTCAGAAAACAAGCCAAACCCTGACTGCCACGTGGGTTTCTTTAGAACTTTATCTTTGCTAGCGATGAATTCTTCTAAAGTAAAGTCTGCCTGTTTTTAGAACTCAGAGTATTTTTAACTTAAACTCACTAGCAAATGACCAGTGGCCAGCCCAGCAACACTGTTTCATTCTAAAGTAATACATTAAATATGTAACTTATACACTTATTCTAAATTTTCTGTCTTGAATTTGAGTCATCTTATTGTCTATCTTGACATGCCATCAGCCAGTATGCCAGAGGATACAAATGAAGACAGAGACACCCTATTTACCCTACCTTTACTGCTTTTAAATCCTCAGGCAATTGTTTTAACTGGAGAACAACATAACTTATTTCTATAACTGTTCTAAGCAGTGACATTGATCTTTTCGTACTTATGTTCTCTATTTCTGGCTGCTACCCAAGCAGCTCTTGTGAAACAGCACCGGCTAAGTTGGAACAAAATTTCTTAGCCAGTTTCAAGCCAACTGAAACCTAAGGAGATTTCTGAGAACTGGCATGGAATATTGAGACAGGAGAAAATTACCTCCTTATGGCAAAAAATTGTGGCTGAACCAAGTCTGGTATAAAGGAAGGAATTAAGATAAGTGCAGCACTATTCATAATTTGGGAAATTCAAACACACTGGCATGATTAGCATGAATGGCATTTAAAAAACACTGTTGAAATTTCATAGAATGTGCAATGACTGGTTTTCAGTATCAGTGTAAAAAAAGTAATTTTTATTCAAGTAACAATAATATGTATACTTTCTATAAAGACAATTTCTCTGGTTTTTATTGCTTGAACACTGTTAAAAAAAAAAAAAAACAGTAAAAAAATGCAATCAATATTTCTGTTATTGTCAGTAAGTGTTAAAAGAACCAATTTCAAAACTTTCTCTATCCAGAGAGGACTGAGCCAGAAAACTGTCAGCACTGAGATGGAAATCGTTGAAGAATCAGGCCACTAAGAAGATGGGGCACATGATGGCACATCTGCAGATGATGGGAGGATTTTGTGCACCTGCAACAGTTGCCATCCCTGACTTCTTAGCTGCTCTCTTGGCAGCAAAAACCAAGGCAAGCCTGCATTTAGAGGGCTTTGCACTGTTTAGGTAGTCCTGGGTAGCTTGCTGACTAACTCTTCTTTTCCTGCATCTACATTGTATCAGTTAATATAGAAAGCTCTGTATGTTTATTGTTTTTTCAGAGACAAAGATCCTACTAAACTCTGGAAGAAGAAATGGGAAGTAGGAGAGGGAAGAAATAAATGGAAGCAGTATAAGGAATTTCCCTAAAGACCTACATCCTCAGTTGTACCTGGCTGATTTATCACTGCTCTAAGCTTCTCTCAGAGGGACATGTGATGACAGCTAAAGAACCAATCCATGCTTTTAAATACCTAGTAGCACAAACACAGCTTTTGAAATATTGATACAGTCAGTACAACAGATTATTTATGGTAATGGCTTATGCCTAGGCAAACAAATGGCCTAGTTTAGTATATATAAATTATTGAAAATAAACTATATTGGGGATGACTGGGACTCTCATAGCTTCTCTGTGTTTTCAGTAGCAAATCTGGAAATTATTCTCTTGTAGAACTATCACTGGGACTGGACACCACCTTTTTGCTCCAGCATGAGCTCTCTCATAGAGGCACTGTTAGTCCTAAGAATGAGGTCAGAAAGAAACAATGCTAGAAAGCCATAGTTGGAAGAAAAACATTCTTCCTTGCTGATTAATTTCTTTGTGCTTCTTGCTGATGAGTTCCTCTGTGTTCTTGCAAAATGCAGCTGAGGATTAGGTACTTGCTAGTTTCTGTTGAACAGTATGAATATAGGAATTTTGTAGGTATTCTGTTATCCTGAATAATACAATATGCAGTTTTCTCTTTGTTTGTATGACTGCAGATACATAAGTTTGCTCAGATTCATTGCTTGTTCCATTCCTTTTCTTTACTGAGGATTAAAGGTATGTTGTAATACCATTAACAGCAATTGAGGGTTTTTTAACCTAAGTTCCAATATCAGACTCCTGACTGACTAATAAGCAGACATCCAAACTCTTTGTCCTTCCATCACTGAGCTGATACAACAACATACTCAAACTTCTCTTTGGCCTTTGCCTTAAAACTGAACCTCCACAACTGCTGTTGCTGGCAGACACTAGACAATCTCCCTTGCTATCCTTTCCCGTAGTTATATGAAGTTATGGTGAAACTGTCTTTTCTAGAGATACGCACTCAAACAGGCCAGTTTCTCCTGTGGATCACATGACTCATTTCTGGGGCACAGGCAAGTTCTTAACACAGTGCTGTGAGTTTAACAGGGCAATTTCTTTGCAACAGGCTGAAATGTAGATACTGATCTAAGCTCTAGTGACTCATAGCTCACTACATCTGATGCCTGTGCTTTCAATTTATGTTGAAACCACTGCTACGACTGAGTGCATTATTCACGTTTAGTCATAAGGTGTTCTTAGGCCTTTAAAAGCTACAAATTAAATTCAAATAATAGATGAATGAAAGATATTTTATGCATTCATCTATCTCCTTTCTCCTTTTTGTAAGACTAACATGCACTTTCAATTTTATTAAAAACAAATATTTTTAAATAAACAAGATGAGAAAAAAGAGAAACATAGATTCTAAAGTATTTGTTTTTTAAAAAAGAGGTAAACATTTTCCTAAATACTCTATTAAGAAAAATTTTATTGTCTGAATCAACTAAACTGATGAATCAAGTGCCAGCTTGCAAGCAGATGAAGACCAAAGCATTAGCAGAAAATTAGGTATTTCCAGAGTGTACCAAAGTCTTTGAATTTAGTTTTTGAATACAAAACTAAACAAAATTCTAACGAAATAAACACATTATTTCAAAATCTGGATTCATTCCGTTGCACAGAATGTGGGAAGAGTAATAAAAGGTAATGTTTTGTGTTTGGGGTTTTTTTTTTTCTTTTTCTTTCTCTCATTTTAGCAGTCCAGTTTAGAGCCTTATCTTAATTTAGAGGCATTAGGAAGGCCAAGTTGAATTCCAGTTAACTTTGTAGACCTTACACTCATGCAGCTACTATTGTCTGTGATTCAGTGTGTTTAGTTCTTTTGCTTTATGAGTCACATTTTTATACCAACTTTTCTATCTCAAATAGTCAGACATACAACTTGAAAAAGGAATTTAGAAAATTCTCCACCTATTAACTATTTTAGAAAGACAGAAAATTGTTGCCTTCAGATGTGCTACTAATTTATATTTCCTAAAATGTTACAGTATTAATATTATCATTAATCTATTTTTTAACAAAAATAGGATAATGAAAAAATAATAGACTGCTTTTTCACACTTTCAAATGATTTTTAAGTGTCAGAGGTAGGGATCTATTTATTTCATTATTAAAGATAAAAACATACTGCTTCAACATTCAAATCGAATTTAATGTTTATAACAGGGAGTCCAAATTTACTGTGACAGAATTTTTTTTAAAAGTTCTCATTAAGATATGTAGATTTGAAATAAAACTGTTCTTATAAATTTTCCCTTCTCAAAGGACAAAATAAAATGAATTAAAGTGAGTTTGAAATGCTACACAGGAAAATGTCAAGTGAACTATGTCAATAACATATATAAAAAATATTTAACAGGTAAAGATGGCTAGACCTGTCTTTACAACCATCTCAACACACAAGTATGGCATACAAACATCCTGTTCCCTTAAAACTGCTTTTTTTCCTCCCTCAACCCATTCCTCATGCTCTCCATGTAGCACAAATGTGTCCTACAGATTTCACTGACCAGATTATTTCTGAAGGTGAAACCCAGAATTTTGAAATGCTCAGTTTGGTTCTGAAAGGGAGCCTGAGTCTCTGTGGAATAAAATTAGCGTACAAGTTGATGCATGGGTGAACATTGCCTTCAAATTTTATAATGTTAGTAGTAAACTCAAGGGGTCACTGATCGGGTAGAAGTTTATTTTTCATTACTACATATCACTATATTTAGTTCTTATTTATTCATGAACATTTTCAACTTTCACTGCACTACTGGGTTTAGTGCTGTGGATTTATCCTAAAGTTTATGTTAAAATCAATTAAATGTAAGATTAAAATTTACATATTGCCACATAACTTCTAAGCTAGGCAGAAATTCATGAACTGAATTTTAAAAGATTTACTAGGTAAGACAGCTTACAGTAATGCTGCCCATGAGAAATAAATCCCATATCATTTTTATTAAAAATGTCCAGCATTTGGATGATGGAACTGTTTTAAGGTAAACAATTTAATATTGTTTAATACTTAATATTTTAATACTTCTAAACTTATGTATTAATTTAGTATATATTTTACCTGGCTTAAACATACAAATCCTGAAAATTATAGAATTTTTAGGACTTCTGCTTCAACATAATGAATTTATTCCTCATTCACATCATCTGCCACTAGAGGAACAAAGGTACTGTATCAGCTGATACAATTATCAGCAGATATTGTCCCTTTACTTCCACTGAAGAGTATTTCCTAACCAGTTTCATCTACATTTATGGAAAAATATTACAGTCATTGAGAGTTGGTACATTCTTGATGGTTAATACACATTGTGGGAGTTCCTACTCACACAAGTGTCCCAACAATGCCTTTTCAGCGATGTGAACGTCAGGATAACCTTCAGCTTCAGTAGTATCCGGTTTTCATTTTGATTGCATTCTTACATCAGACTTTAAAAATAACTAGTCAATGAGACACCTACTTATGGCATACCTGAACTGTATCTGTAATGCTACCCTAAAAATCTTCCTGAAAACTTCCTTTTCTCATCCTCTAGACAATTTAAACTTCTCTTTCAGTATTTTATTTCAAACTCACAGTTATATTTATCATAGTTATTCTCTGATTTTCTCATACTTTTAAATGCTCTTCCCAGAAACTCCTGCATTAAGCTATATGCATATTTTCCCAAGGGAATATATCTCTCAGCAGGATTTGATTTAAAAATCATTGCTTGTGATGAGTTAGGTAATTGTTCAGTGAAAAAGTTTTGCTCAAACTAGCTCCAAATGTTGGGGCTTGTGTTAGCATAGCTTGTAATTGTGAAGGCTAACATCAGTAGCAAAAACAAGGGAACTGTAGCAAGGACAAGTTAAGGTGGTACCAGATCTGTCAGAAACGTCTTCATGTGTTGTCTCTGTAAATTAGTTTGAGCTGCTATACTTAAACAAGCTTAGTTTCTTTTTTTTCCCCTTCCACTCAGGTTGTGACAACCATCTTTTGGATTATTTGCCAGTCTTCAGTTACTTAGATAGCTTTCCATGCTGTTTAATTACCCCTCAAAGCTCCCTGCCAATAACTAGCACTTATTGAAAGAGAATATACTCCACGTGGAATCAGTTTGTCACTTTCTCCTTGGTAGTAATCTAGTATTCTGAAAGACTTTTTAAAGTCAGAAAGAATTTTAACAACTACTTAAACCTTCTGCATCTGCAAGAGTGTGAGCTGCATGCCTGGTATCTAAGGTTCAATTAAGATTGCTAATAGCTTATAGTTGGAGGTAAAATAATAGGACACTGAAATATACACAGTTAAAGAATTGTGTTTGCCTAGCTGTTTGTCATTTCCATCTGTGTAACAAAAGAAGAAAACCACCTAACTAAAGAAATAACAGGTGGGAGAGATGTATATCTAGTGGTATTTAATATGGTGTAGTCCCAAAAATCTGGCCAAACTCAGATAATTTTTTTTGTTGGATGAGTCATAGTCTTCATCCAGCACATGAGCCTCTCCTCCCCTCTGTGCCCTGTGGCCTGCACTTAATGGAAGCTCTGGCAGAGTGCGGACATGCATTCTCCAGGGAATGCAGAGCCAGGCTGCTTGGGCTGCTCAGGCCCTGTCCCGACGGCCCTCTATAAGGAAGGGGCTTGCAATCTTATGCCAAATTAAGCCCTTTATTCCTGCAAGGCTCGTTAACATCACCTACTTTATCACCTACTTTAACCTCAACTTAGCGTATGATGTAAAAATATGAGTGTGATTTATTTGATAGAAAGCTATCAATTTTGCTTACGTCTGTTTTCTCAGAGATTCAGCTTCCCTACCATGTCATCTTTAGTAAAACAGGCAATGACTATCAAGTTATCTTAGATACATAAAACAAAAATCTCGTTCCATTACATTACTCATTACAGAAATCAAACAAAAATTTAGAACAAAAATAAACTGTACATGAAGCAACTTTTAAAAATTGGTAGATACAATCCCTCAATCAGAAATTAAGCAACTGAAATGCATTACTGAGGTTGCTCCTCAACAGTTCCTGTTGTATGATTCTATGTATAACCTAAAATACAATTTAACTTATTGTGCTATGGACCTCTAAATTGTTAATTTTCTGTATAACTTCTCCCTAAAAATAAACCATTTAATGAAGATCAGTATTTCATTTCCAGTCAAATAAATCACTTAATCACTAGAGAAGCACTGTAAAAAAAATGTTATGCCTTAAATTCACAATTTGTCTGCTGTATTTGGTAAGAGCTAATGTACGAAGAATTTGTCTGATTATTTTTCCTTACATCTATTTTTCTATATCCTGTCAATCAAGTCTGCTTAATCAACACGATATTCAGTGGAGTGCTGAGCAGGAGAATTGCTTAATTTGAAGCTAAAAATATTTTAAACTCCAGTGCAATTGGCTTTATGTTTTCAACTTTTTAATTACATATTTTAATTTTTATATTTGCTTTTTAAAGTTAATACCAGCATTATGTTGTTTTTCTAGGGGAAGAGAAATATAAAAGGCAGTCATCAACTGGAAAGCTTGATTTTTAGAGAATTCTCTGTGCAAAGCAATTTTAAAAAGCTTAATTTGTTAGTACATTTATTAATACAGATATTCCATAGAGTTCATAAACATAAAAATCTTTATTTTGTAATATGTGAATTATTTCCAGGTTTTATATTTTACATATAAAATTATCAATAAGCACATTAGTTAAAAAAGATGCTGACCAAGAATCATTCATAGAAACGTTATTTTTGGCCAGAAGGATAATGGTGAATGAAGTCAGACATAAGCCTCCCAAATAAACATGAGCTTTATATATTTAGAAAGAGGGAAAATCCATGAAAATCTCTGGGCAAGTTTACAGGGCATTAATAACAACATGGAGCAGAATTGTGTAATTTTAGCTTTATTATAATGAATGGTCAACACTTCCTGGGAGTTTGAAATATGTCATATTAATGCACTTCTCAAAATCAAAGCAAAAAAATTCAGGATTTATATGTTTGTCTGAATATATACGCAACATCTAGTAAAAAATAACTGGCTGAGAGGAGGCCTTGTTCATGCACTGTGTGGCTATAATGTGCAAAACTGCTACAAAACCCAAATAATCTTGATCCCATTAACTCTGAAATATGGCACCATAGTTAACCCATTCCTTAAAACACAATGGATTTTCCCAAACCAAAAACATCATTTTCTGAGAAAATTCTGAGATTTCTGAAAAAAATCAGGTATGTCTTCTGTCAGATTTTAAGAGCAAAGACTTCAAGTGTTGCAATAAATCTGCCGAAATGGAACAATCATAAGATTTTTGTCACCTATTTTTGTACACCTAGCTGTATAGACTTGTACAGCTTTAATATTGATTAGACTTCTTTTTCAGTGGCATCTCTACCATACTTGCAAGTTTCTTTCTGTACCTATTACTTGCAGGGATATTTTTGAAAGCTCAAATAGAGAGATGTGATATACCCTCTTCCTAGATGCACATTCATAGCTATGGTCTTTGTTAGTAAAGAGACAAATCTAATAGTAACTCAAACTGTGACACAACAGAATTACACCATCCCATCGAAAAGAAGGCACTTCTTTTCTGCTGCTGCAGTCTTCTTCATGAGAGATCACAGAATCACAGTGCTGGAGCAGGGCAAAGAGCTCTTGTTATCTTGTCTAACCATCAGCAGCACCCACAGCCACATGTTCAAGACCATATCTAGCTGATTCCAGTGTCTCAGTTTGTGTTCATTGCCTGTGGTCCTGTCACTGGGCACCACTGAAAAGAGTCTGGGCCCATCTTCTCTGCAATCACCCTTCAGGTATGAAGACACACTGATGATATCTCACATCAGAGCCTGCTCTTTCCCAGGCTGAACAGTCCTATCTCTCTCAGTTTTTCCTCACAGGAGAAGTGCTCAATCACTTCACTTTTTTAGAGGCCCTTTGCTATAGACTCTCCGTTAGCTCCATTCCTCTCTTGTTCTGGGGAGAATTGGTCACACTACTACAGGTGTGGCCTCATCAGTGCTGAGAAGTGATCCAAAGCTGAATGAACACAGCAGAAAGAACACAGCTCCTGTCATATGAATGTTAGACATAGATTAAATGCATCGCTAAAAAAAAAGGAGTTGCCATCGTGGTATGTGTAGCATTTAGGAGAGAAACTGTGCAGATTTACCTGTTCCTGCCCTGTATGTTCAAAGAGAACATTACTAACTGCCTGCCACTAGAGGTCCTGTATCTGCTGATGAAACAAACTACGAGGTGGATCAAATTTCATTTGCCTTATTTCAAACTGAGAAGCAGGCAGGAAGAAAACCGAAGAGACTGCCCAGTTCTACAAAACACTGAAACAAGTGTTTCTGAAAATATATTCATCTACTCATTAGATTCCAAGTGTGGAAAAAAACCCCACTGAACTTACTATGTGAGAAATCAATGACCATGGTAACAGATTTGTCATATTAGCTCTGAATGTGTTTACTAGCGAAAGACAACGAAGTTTACAGAAAATGGGCAAGGTTTGGTTTTAAGTAAAAGATTACGGCGTTAAGATAGAAACAGGTGAAGCCTTCAGTTTTCACTCTGAGACATATGCATTAGTTTAAAAAATGATGGGAGTAACTATAGGAATTAATTGTAGAATAGCAGTTTAACCTCTTCGCTAACCAAGCAGAAAAACCTACATACACTTCAATGTATCCCACACCAGGATAAGTTGGTTAGACTTTCCAAGGATGAAAATGGCACAAAAATAAGAACAGAAGAGCCATTACTTATGTCTTAATAACAATCATTCTAGAAAATGTCTCTTTTGCCATATATTCATATCAGGAGAAAAGTTCATGCTTCTTCTTTGGGCCTATCCTGGTTGCAGAATTTGACACGGGGCAGATTAAAATCTACACTACTTTACTTAACAAGTAGAGAGGTTAATGTCCTGTTGAAAGAAGCACATGACTGCCCTGAGGCACGGTGTAATTTGGTGATACCTTGAGCTAGTTCTGATTTTACAGCAGAAGAGCATACAGCTGTAGGTGTGCTTTGCTCACTTTCAGAAGAATAAATGTGTTAAAAATAAATAAAAGGAGATAATTTTTGCATCAATAACTAGAAAACTACCATAAATAACCAAAATGACCATTTTACATTTTTTTCAAAACAGACACATCATCAGGATTTAAATGGAATTAAGATTTTACTAGGTAATACAAAACAATAAAGATAGTCAGAAGAAGAGGCAACTAATGTGTTAAATTCCTGGTTCTGCAAGTCAAGCAAGCAGACTAACTTCTAATTATCACTGTCTCTGAGTGCTAACATATGCCAATTCAGAAGTCTCATAAAAACAGGGAAATATATTCCGTAGGGGTAATAATTTCATCTTTGAATATAATCAAGTAGATAAAAATTCAAGACCTGAGGCTTTTCTTCACTGGAAAAAAAAAAAAAAAAAAAAAGCAGACAGAAAGGTTTTCCATAACTTCGAGTTAATTCTGACCTAGGACAGGTAAGAGAAAATGACAGAGACTGCTACCACAGCAGAGATAAAATAATTCACAGAGGACAAGAATTTTATTCAGAGTGCCAAATTATCAGAAATGAAGTTGTGGAAGAACGTGACACCTGAAACATTTAGAAAACACTGAAAAGCTACTCAGAAAGTGTGTTGCAAGGATCCCAGGTAATCTACTTGGCATCTTATTTTATAACTGCTAGATTCAAAGGGAGCATTGTACTGACAAAATACTGTGTCATGTTTCTGAGACATAATCTTCTTATACAGTGGGAGTGGGTCTGTGCACCAATTAGCCTTTAAAAACTAGGGGATGGCTTTGAGGTGCTTGCAAGAAAATGTTTTACATATGCATTTTTTTGCTTTATCGGATAGCAAAACCACAAGCACTTTCACAATTCATAGAAAGAATGGCAGTTCTCAGACTTTTTAAAATGCAATTCTGCTTCTTGAACAAATCCACAGGTCTTACCTAGCCTTCCTATGGTGATCAAAAATGTGACACACTAGGATATCATGCAACAGAAGAACTATGATTTGTGAGACTGCAGATGCTGTAGCTGATCAAATATAATACCATGAAGTTAAAAGGCAGCTACATTTTATAATCCTTCCACAAATTCAGCAATTTTTTTCTTTACAATACTTGTTTGTTTCTCTATGAGTACTTCCAGTATGAATTTTATCATATTCTTTTGAGTTAACCATCAGGTTTGTCCCAGAATATGGCAGACAGCAATGTAGAACAAATATCGCAGGTTTCCATCAACTCTAATGGAAATACATACAGAAATTGCAGACCATGTTTGCCTTTGCCATGAGCAACCTTCATGTAGTCCAACAAATTATTTACCTCATAGCCTGTTACCATTTTTTTATCTCAGCACACCAGATACTTTCCTAGAAAGCAGTTGTATTTTGCCATTTTCAGGTAGGTTATGTGTCCAGTCTTGAATGTCAGGAACTTAAACTTCTTTCATAGCTTTAAGTAATGCTTCATATGAAAGAGGTTAACAAAAGCTGGATTTACAGCCCTTCTCTGTAAATTGCTTGTTGAGGATCACTCATGCAATATAACCAGTGCAAAAATACATGATATTGTAGTGCCTCCCAACTCCCCTATCCCTGTGTTTTTCTCCTAGTGTTCTACTAGCATGATACAAACTCTTGAGAGTTCACTCCTAATTAAGTCTATGAATTATTCAGTTCCCTATTTAATTTCCAGACTGGACATCACAAAGCTATCTTCCCTGATTTTCTTTCTTTATAAAGTTGTTGGCTTCTTCTGAACACACTATTCTTCACAGCAGACTCTACTACCTTCTACTACCTTCTCTTTTTCCCTTCTATTTTTGTCACCTTCCTGTGATGATAAAATCAAACCATCAGTTGAGAGGGTGACAACTATATGAAGATAACAACAAACCCAGTTGATCTGGCAGATCAAGGGAAGTGTTTATGTCTCATTAACAACAGAATGATTTAGCAGTTTTGTTGATTATTTTTACTACTCTAGCATGTAGACACTCTCGATAAGATCAGGATATTACTTCAAATGGCATGTCCTACTGTATTTTAATTAGGGGAAAGAAAAATAGTCAATACAATGCAAGCAAACATAGGCAAACAAGGATTTTACTAATATGCTATTCTTGAAAAAGGTTAGTGTGCCACCTCGTTTAGGCACACCCACAGACCTCACAAAAGGCCCTTAACTGGGGTAATACTTTGGTAACAGTTTAAGGAAAAACCATTACAGACTATGGCTTGAAATTATAAATTTGGCAATTTCAGAGTTTGGGTGACATTAGTGACCATCTGAGTATTGCTTCATTGGGGAGCAGCTGGCTGAGCTCCTGTGGACAGTCTGGGCTCCTGTGGTTCATGAGGCAGTGGTGAGAGGGACACTGAAGTGTTTGATGTGGAGGGTGAGGAAGGCACAACTGCCAGGGAAGCCTGTGGTTCCCAAGCTCTAGCCACCATGCACTGTATCTGCAAGCTCCAGCAGTAGAAGCTGATGTCTCATTGCAATTATCTATAGAAATATATAGACATGTATTATTTTCCATAATCTACCAGTGCCTGTTTTCTCAGATTATCTCCATGCATTTTTTGTGCTACTACATGAATATGTGGCTTCTATCTGAAGAGCTGTGACATCAAGGGAAATGAGGATGCTTGGGAATTCAGGAGGATGTCCTGGCTTTCACTGTAAAACCAAAGCCACTGCTCATGTCTCCAGTTTCACTCTTATTTTACTTGCCTATAAAAGGTTTCAGACTCTTGAAAGTGTGAGGATTCTTCAGAATAAACTTTTACTGTCCAGAGATAAACACCAGTGGTGATGACTAACTTATCTCTGGACTAATTCCAGTTGTTCATATACAGGTAAGTAAAATAATTACACAAAAATACACCAAACATGGCAGTTTCTCGTATGCTTGACAAACTCTCATGGTTGATATCTGCAACTGATGTAACTTGTTCAATGACTGGAACCTCCTGCAGATGGAAACTTCCTGTAGAAAGACTATTCCTGTAGGGGAATAATATTTCCAGAGGACGTCATTTGCACATGTCCAGTTGTTGGCTTTTTTTTGGTTGGACATGTATTTCCATGCCCAAATGGATCACGTGCCAAGTCACTTACCTGAAGTGGGAAAGTACCGTATCTGGAAAAAAAAAAAAAAATCCCGTGTACTTTTTTCCCAACACTTATGGGGAACATTTTTGCTTCCGAGAAGAAATGTTCAAGAGAACTTTTTTTGGGGTGCACTGCTATATTTACTGCGCTCAGAGCGCGGCTACCCGACAATGCCGCGGTGGCGGTGAGCCGCCAACATCGCCCAGCCCAGGCCCTGCCCCCCCGCTGTTAAACGCCTCTAAGAACGTTGCGTGGCTCCCGTTGCGGAGGAATCCTTCTCCCCTACGTGAGGCTGCCCTGGCCGCCAGACACACCGAGGCAAGCAGTCGACGCGGCTGAAGCGCGGGAGCAGGCGGCGAGGACCCAGGGCGGCCTCAGCGGCGACACCGCCAACACGAGGGTCTCGCCGGACGGCGGGACGACTGGAACGCGTTCCTTGGTGGGGCGGGGGCGGAGCGGGCCGGGCTGCACCGCACCGCCCTCCTCGGAAGGAGGGGAAAGGCGCCACCACCTGTCCCCGTCGGTTCTGGCCCGCCCTCGGTAGTGTTTAGAGGAGCACTGCAGGCCGGTGTCGCTGGCAGTTGGTGCTGGGCTGTGGCACGTGGGCGCTATGAAGGGTGGTGGTATCGAGAACCCGGTGTTTGAGCCGCCCAGCCCTGACCTCGGCCGCCAGTACCAAGCGAACCCCGCCGGGGCAGACGCCAGCGTCGTTGAGGCTGAGGAGGGGCCCTGCGGGTGGGGCCGCTTCGCCCCTAAGGCTCTGCAGCTCTGCAACAATCCTGAGGGCTACCTGGCTGCCTACAGCCTCCTGGCTATCTTCCAAGGTAACCCTTCCCTACCACCTGGCCCAGAACTGCAGCCCTGCTGCCACTCTCCACATCCCCTGCGGAGCTGATCTCTGTTGGCTTTGTGTAGCTGTGGGGCAGGCCAGATGAGAGCCTGGGCTGGGGAAGGCAGGGGAGAAAGCAGGGGTGATGGGCAAGGGGAGATGCAGGATTACTCCAGCTGTCCGAGTCTGGTGCTGTTGCTGAAAAGTGACAGTAGTGGCTTCACTAAGAAAGTACCCTTGTGCTGGATAGGGAAATTGCTCATGGAGTGTTACCCGCTGTACTTGACTCTTTCCTTCTTTTTTTTTTTTCTTTTTCTTTTCTTACCTACCTTTGTGACTACTACTGAGTCCACAGTCCCGTCAGCCTGTCAGCTCAGTGCTTCATCCCCTTGTCTATATTGTGCCTTTGTTGGTTACAGGGAAATGGTGCTCCATATGTGCCTCACAGATTGAGATGTATGAGCCAGGGAGACAAAGTTGTAGTGTCCTGGCATGAACTTTGTTATCTGCTTGTCAATTAAAAAAGATATCTAGGTATTGTTATATGGGATTTTGGGTAATTAAGATGGCTTTAAAAAAATCTGGCTTTGTTCTGTAGATCTCACTGCAGCCATCTTTCTAACATTTAACTAATGACTTAATTTTGAGGAGTTTAGATTGCTCTTAAGTTGTATAGTTAAGCTTTGGCTATTCTTGTCCAGATATCTTGTTTTCTTTAGAAACATTGGTTAGAACCTTTGCAAACCAGAGGCTTAGAAAGTAGCAGTAATGGCTGAGGGGGAAGTGAAGCATTAGCATACTAAATGTACAAACTTGAGATTTGTAAAGCTATTTGTCAAAGGGAGCTACTAGATTACTATTCAGAACCCTTCAACTTTATTGTATTAGCTAGAAAAGAAAACTCTGTTTCCTGAAAAATTACAAAGCTTTCACGCTCATCCGTGTTGCTCATAAATAATGAAACAGTTGTAGAGAGGTTGAGGGCAATGTAGAAGATGGTGTTTGGTACTAGAAGTGAAGGCAGCCTATACTGAAGATATGCAAGATATGGATGGCTGTATTCCTGCCTGGATCCACACAGAGATAATTGGGATGTTTTGAGAAGAGTGAAGCAGGAGGTTGTGCTGAAGATGTATAAGGATCTGGCCACTACTTGTGTTGCTAGGAGAATCTTTAGAAGAACTCACTGTTTCTCGGTATATGTTTCTGTGAACTCTTTCTGATTTCAGCCTGTTTGAGATCTGGTCTTTTCTCAGCGTACCCGTGTTTTAGAGAAACATCTGGAGATTTTTGGCCAGTGGTGGTTGTTCCTTGAGTGTATTGAAAGGCCGTGCTACAGCTGGTGGGACCAGGAGGTGATAATTGTTGCAGCTGTCTTGCTGTTAGCTCAAATTTATTTTCTCTAACTTAGTAAACAGAGAGGGAGGGATAGAAGAACTACCTACAGGGCAGATTTCCATAGCAGCTGAGTAGTAGAAGATTTCTAGGTCATGCACGCATATCTTTACAGCTTAAGAATACAAACAGACAACTAAAAATACTCTGAATGCAACACTGAAAAGTTTTGTATTATATTACACTTGACAAGACATCTTGACTATTTCTAGCACTGTAGCAATATTTCTTAAGATTTATTTTGCTATGCTGAATAATGGATTTGATGTAATTTAAATTTTATCTCTCACTGGTAGTGGGGATAGGTTCTCAGTCACAAAAAGGTCTTGTATCCTAAGAATCACAGTCCTTTTAGGATGCTGTGAGTGTTGGCTATGCCACTAATCCAGGTATTGTTATCTAACTGTAGATATATGCCAGACCTCAGAAGTACCTATCTAATCTAGTTCAAATTTAGAGCCTTAATGTAAGGCAACTTCTGCTGCTTGTTTTGAAAGCTAACATAGACGTGGCTATTTTAGACCTGGTGGCATTCTTAATGATACATTATCTGAATTTTCTGATCCAGTAGCTTTCCTGTGGCTCAATCGTAGAAAGGAAATTGGGCACTGAAGATTCAAGCTGCAACTCTTTTTAAGAAGCAGAAATATCGAAAATCATTTCTGGACAAGAAATTCAGTACTGCATGTGAAATTTTGTGAAGATATACAGGTCTTGCAGCTTCAGAGTTTATATAAAAGCACGTGAAGAAACTGGGAATTTGAAGTTACTCAAGCTACTACTGTACTCAGACTGTGTTTATTTTACCTTCCAAACCATCACAGAGGAAGTTAAAATATATCTATAAAAATTGCTAATGCTACTGTACCTCTAGGGAAGTTTGTTGTAATGCACTGAAGAATAATGAAGGAATCCTTAACGTACTTTTGATACATAGAAGTTGTTATACCAGATATTTTACAAGTTAAAGTAATAGATGCAGTGACCTGATACATGTGTAGATTTTTGAGTATATGTGTCCAACTGGAGGTGCGTATTTATAAGGTCATTTTTAGCTGTCCTAGAAAAGAGGTTGTTGACATCATTACCACCTGAAAAGTATTTCAGCTTCTCAAAAGATTCCAGGTGAAACGTAACTCTTCATTTCTGACTGTTTCTGTTTCAAGAACATGTGAAACCTGTATTTCCAGAACAGAAAACATTTCTTTGTGTAGAACATGATTACATGACTAATACCTGCTTTCTGTATAGCACTTAGAATTGCATAAATTTATGATTGCATCTTGTAATACAATAAACGGATATGCTGCAGTTCATAACTTCTATTTCATTTGCTACTACAACTGTCTTCCTATTTTGACTACAAGAATGACTGTTTATATCTCATGTCAGTAATAATTTTATTAAACAAAACAACAGAACCACTGTTTGAGACTGGTTCAGTATACTCTCAAAACTTTGGATAGCTCTAGTGTTTGTACTCTGATCAGATTGTTACTGGAAGGACCCTTTAATTGTCTCTGTGCCTTTTTTTTTTTTTTTAATTAGGTGTCTGAAAACCACTGCTTTAAAGTCACCATGCTTATAAAAACTGTAGAGCACTTTTTTGTTAAGTAGATGAAGAAAAAATACTCTTGTTTTTCATTAGAGCAAATGAAGTTGGTTTATGATTAATCTGGATTTTGTGGGTCAGTACACACTGTATCTAAGCTTCTAACAGATATGGCAGGACAATAAGTTTTGGATGAAAATACTTAAAAAATTGTTTCTGTAGTACTGTTTAAGCATTGAGATATCCTTATAGGATATTTTTCTTAGATCAAGTTAGTATCAGCCAGGTTCTATCTTTCCTGAAGAGACTTTAGTGATTAATCACTAGATGATGGCTTTGGAAAAGTTTTGCTGCCATTCATCACATCTACATTTTTACAGATGAAATCTTAATTATCCAATAAAATTAACTGCAGGGTTTTATGGCCTTTAGGCTGCAAATTAAAGGTGGCAACTTAAACTACAGGTAAAAAACAATGTGCTGTGTAACAAGCTGATTACAGAACTAGAAGACAACTACTTCATATGAATGTTTTAAAGCCTTAGTAAATGCTTGAAGTGCTGGCAAATGGGAAAAAACTTCTTTGTTCATTCCTTCATGCTAGTATTGTTCTTTAGTCGATGTTCCTTAAGAAGAAAAGAGAGCTGCCAAATATATAAATAATGGAATATGAGGAATACCTGAATAATTCTGTTAATCCCATTTGACTGTCATGGTCAGACTGACAGGTGACATTGTTATCCTTTATTAATAGGCTGTAGTAGGATTTTAGGAAATTCAGATTGTGCCAAAGGTTGCCTCATTGTAGGAGTGTTTAGCTATAGTGGGGATCGCACTGACAAGAAAACTTCGGAGTAATAGTTTTTTTTAATATGTAGAGCAGTCTGGGCAGATCTGTTGAAATTCAGCCTCTGTAATTCCACTTCTGGATGGTGCAATGCTTGTTGAAAACTAACCTAAATCCATTGCTGCTCCCAGTCATCTATCGTCTTGTTCTTGGAATGACAATAAAGAATTTACAGTGTTTGAATTTTAGAAAGAAGGATAACTACAGAACCTGTGTTTTGAGAGATGCTCATCAGTCATCTGTAACAGAACACTGAACCTTGCTTGCAACTGTGATTCTAAGACTTTAACTTTTTTTCCCACGATAAATATTTTGTTGTGGTCCCAGTTCAGTTCATGGTAGCCAAATTAATCAGGCACTGTTAGAAAGTACATCTATTAATCTAACTTGTAATAGAATTCCGTTGTGGGACTGCTGGAAGTGAACTCCTATGAGTTTAGGTACTTGATCCACATACAAACAGAATGTGAGGCAGAATTGAAGAGCATCTACAATCTGTCTACAGGGAGCATTTTTGTAAAAAATGGATAGTGTTTATAAACATGTACCAGCAATTGTAGCTTGCTTCTCCTTTTGGATTGATCTTTTTGAGTTTGTCTTTGCTTAAGTAGGGCAGCTTATGTAAGGCCTTTTCTCTAGGTTGTCTTATGCTTCTGCTTCAGGGAACCTTAAGATTCAGCAGGCAAACTGGCAAACTTTTTTTCTGTTAAATCACCTCAGTTGCTCTGAAACCACTGAAAAGTATTCTTAAATAGCTTTACTTTTTTTTTTTTTTTTTTTTTTTTTTTTTTGGTATGATAAGAGAAGGATGTCTGTTCAAAGACTTTGTCTCCCCTTCATGATGGCAGGGAGGAAATTATGTTAGTTTGACAGTAATTATTTGAAAGCTATGTCCTGAACTTGCTTCAGTCACAACTTGTATTCTAATGAAAGTCATAACCTTGAGCAATTTCCTGTTAATTTGTACAGTATCATATGACAGTGTAATGAATTCTGTTTGAAATCTGTGTGTGCTTCAAACTGAATCTGGAGCCTTAATACATGAATAGAGTTTGAGGCGTGGTATTTTGCTGGCTTAGTACATGTGTTGAATCTTTAATGCCCACAGGAGAGAATGATGTTGAATAGGTCCTGTGCAGTTTGGCTGGTTTAAGTTGGCACTGTATGAATCCACTATATACCTGGATTTTAAAGCTAATAATAATCTTAAAAAATAGCTTTGTAAATTAATTAATTTTAGTCCTTCTATCATATAATTGTAAGTTTACCTTTGCAACTCTTATAAAATTAAATTACCTCTGACTAAGTATCTTTCTTTTTTTTTTTTTTTGTAGGTATTGTGGTAAACGGCCTGATTAACATTAGTATCTCAACAATTGAGAAGCGTTATGAGTTAAACAGTTTTCTCACTGGCTTAATCTCTGCGAGCTATGACATTGCTTTTTGTATGTTGTCACTGTTTGTATCTTTCTTTGGAGAAAGAGGACACAAACCACGATGGCTTGCCTTCTCAGCATTTATGCTAGGATTGGGCTCACTTGTATTTTCCTTACCACACTTCAGTAGTGGAAACTACCACTATGGAGCTAAACTTGAAGGTAAGCTTAACCATATACTTAAAAGATTATTAAAAAAAAAAAAATCTCTGTAGTGGTGTGGTGCATCTCGTAATTTAGTACAACATAGTTAGTCTTTGTCTAAGTTCTAAAAATAAGGTTTCATCTCTAGCACTTGAAAAAAAACCCGATTCTGTGAAATACATAAAAATTCAAGAGTTGTCTCTGCTTTGTGAACTTTCCTTTTTAGAGAATTGTGAATGTCAACATCAGTTCATCCTCATAAGCAACAATTTGACTTTCATTGATCAATGCCATTAATTCATCTTGAGTAAAAAATGATCTGGCATTTTTTTGTGAATAGGAATGCAATTTAGATCAGTAGTGCAGAGTAAATATTAATGGAAAGCTGTTAAACTTACTGTCTTCATGTTGAAAGGTGATGGCATGTTGCAGTTGTGATGGGTTTTGAACTATTAAACATGTCTTGAATAATTCATTAAAAAGTTTCACCAAACTTTTCTAAAATGCTCATTAAAACTTGTGGCTTTCTTTGAAGTAAAGATGGAAGCAACAGTACTGAAATCCTGGGAGTAGCCATCTCACAGAGACTTTGCATGTCTTTTGCCATAAACCAAGACTTTCAGTGTGCTCAATGCTGATTGGCATCTCAGCTTAGTGACACACATGTAACTCATAAACATCCAGGTATGTTTAAAGCAGAATGACTTAATCTTTTAGGGTAGTCTTAATTGTTATTGCAGTGCTTAATCAGATTTATGCTTTCAGTGACTAAGCATATTAGAGTGCTCACTGAAATAATCAGCTATTAAGCAATCTGATGGAAAATTCTCAGTCTTCCAATTTTTGATTCTCAAATTAGGGTTTTTTAAGCATTAACTATGTCATACACATCCATGAGCTAAATGCTGTAGTGGAAATTTTAAGTGGAACATGTTTGCTCCATGGTACTGTGAGACGACTGATTTCAAGCTGTGTTGACTACTGTAATGCAGGTACCTATGCTACAACTGTGGTGAGCAGATTTAAGGACTTAAGCTGACTTAGACAGAACACTATCAAAGACAATTGTCCACAGAACGCAGGGAATGTGTGCACCATGACAGGCTTGATGTAATTCAGGTGCTGTGCGATAGCATCTTTTAACAGTGAAGTAAACTATAGTACATGATTTTATAGGATGTCTGGTTTAGCTAGTTCTAATGTTGATAAAAGCTCTAAACTGTACATGCAGTTGTAGAACTTGATAGCACCACACCTCAAAAAATTATTATTTGTCTAAATGAGTAGTTTATAGAGGTGTTAATGTATTGTGAGTAAACTCCTTTATTTGATGCTCTGTATTAAAATCTAGCACCTAATTCATTTTTCTAACAGCTCGTAGTTGGTTACTTGATTATTTATGTTCATCTGTTGTATTTGCTGCAGGTGAAATTCACTGTACTTAAAACTTCAAAGTGTAGTTGACTGCAGTGTTTAAATTGGTGGCCAGGTTAATTAATAGTTCTAATCTGGAATATAAAATACATCTAGCCTCCAGCATAAGCCTTATAAACTTCCTGGAACTTACTGTTTTACCTAGAGATATTAATTTAATTTTATTCTGAGGATATACAAATCTTACTCTATAAATTTCATTGGAAATATTTATCATAGTAACACCCTTTAGAAATAGTTTAATCCGTTTTGTATTGAGAGAGCTAACCAGTGGTTTATCCATTTACAAAAATATTTAGGAACGGCAAACATGGTTTTTTTTGTAATTTCCAAAAAGGTTTCAGATTCAGATTTGTAACCTACCTGTAACCAGCTATTTATTATGATAACTTTCTTACGTTACATTGGGTCGTTAGTGTCTCGGCTGGCTCTGGTATTTGTGGTCAGGAGCTCCATCTAGTGTTGTATTTATAACGAGACAAGTCTACATTTGGTTACCTGTAGACAGTACAAAAAACTGTAAAAACTGCAGATACTATAAGCAATGCACTTTTAAACTTATGTCTCAGATCTTATTGAAACATCCTAAAATTTGTTGAAGATATCTGTTACAGAAAATATGAAATGTGGATCTTGACACATGAAAGATACCATATATGTGAAGACAGTCAAGCACTGGAACAGATTATTCAGACTCTTCAGTCGGTGTCTCTGAGAGATTTTACACAGACCCTGCTTAGTAAAATCCTGAGCAACTTGGTCTGCATTTGAGTTTTAGATTAGGAAGTTGGACACCTTCCTGACACCTCTACCTACTTGAATCCCTTCAGTAAAGATGTGAATGATGTATTCGTAAAATGGAAATATCTCTGTTAATAACAAGTGTTAGCCATGTAAATTTAAATATGTGTGCTGTGATTTGAGACGAGAGAGAATGACTTGAACATGTTTCTTCAGTTTTGTTTTCTTCTGGAAACTCAGTTGATAAGTCACTTAGCATCTGAGAGCTAGTGAATCATCTTGGAAGGACATTAATTGATCTTCCCAGAACATGCCAAGGACTACTGAAGAGTGAAGAAGACTGGTGATAGAATGTGTGATGACAGCCTCTAATTTGACTGTTTTTTCTTGCACTATCAGTATGTCTGCGGTTTTCCTGTTTATTTTCCTCTCTGAGGGAGAAGATTTGATTAATCAAATATTGGACAGCACTGCTGTTCTCTGCACAGATCTAGTTCTCTATATCACTTAGAAGTTAATCTTCATTCAGCATATTTATGGAGTTTTGAGTGAACTTCCTGTTCAAGGCTTAAAGGGGAAAGAGATTTTTAAGTTTAAAAAGGAATAGAAACAAAACTATTCCTTATATCTTATTCCTCACAACTCCCTTTAAACTGTTCCCTGCCTCCCAGAAAACAAAACCTCCATACACCTACTGGCTGTAGTTTATGATGTCAGTAAAACTAGTCATGACCTATCTTAAAATTGCTTAAACATCTCACAGTTGATTACACCCTCCTGGCTACTATGTTGCATTAGAAATTTGGAAATATTTTGATCTCTGTGTAGCTTGAATTCAGGTAGATGTTAGATTAAAATATGCAAGAAGGTTCGTAATAACTAACTCCATTGGATGAGGTTGCCTTTAATACAGTTCTGCTCTTTAAAAGACAAGTCTAATCCACTGAATTTTAGAAGGGAAAAAAGGTGTAATGCAAAAAGGTAGTTAAAAATGGCTATCTGGCCTTCTTGAGCCTCTTCCAGAGCTTGCCTTATCTGAGATGAGACTTTCTTGATCATGTAAAAGCCAGTGCCTTCCTTCTCTACCGTTCTTACGACAGCAGCAAACAGGCTTGTGAGTCTAATCCAGGTTAGATTTAACATGTGTCACCAATCTGCTTAAGCCTTGGACTAATACAAGAAGAGGGATGACATGAATGGTGCCTTTGACTTATAATGGTTTAAAATAATTGTGTATTTTTCTGGTAAATCATCTTTGCTTTTAAACTGTTTGTTGGAAACACGAAATATCGTCCATGACTCTACTCAGTAACGTATGTGTACTTGTTGGCTTCGATAATAATAAAAAAATCTAATAGCTGATACAAATAAAATTATTATAGTTACAATACAGTGCATATTGATAGTTCTCTTAATTTTATAGTTAGACATGATTATGTGATTCTGAAAACAAACTAGTGTGATAAGCTTTTCTTATATTAAGATTGAGAAATTTCCCAGGACCCATAAACAGAAGAGCTAGAAAACTGAAGGAGATAGAGGCTATAATAAGTTAGTTACACAATGGCACAGATTTTTAGATTAACGTAAATAGACATCAGGGTGGGGATGGGGATTCATGAAAAACCACAGTCTATCAAGACTTTGACTGCTGTTACCATAGGTAATCTTATTTCATGAAGCTATTTCTAAATCTGAAATTAGACTACACTTTTGTTGTTTAACATTGTTCATGGCATTTTCTTGCTCTGCATTACTAGTTTTCTGGTGTGTATACTTTAAAAAGATGTTTGTGTACTACGATGAAATAACTAACTAAATGCTGGGTTAAACTTGCCCAATAGATATTAGAGGCTAACTTGAAACTGCAGGTATATGCCATGTATGTGCTCTATATGAATATGTGTATGTTAACAAGGTATTGTTGGACATAGTTTTAGATACTGTGTGTGAGAAATGCACAAAGTTAACCTGCTTCTAGACTTAATTTCCTGCAGAGAAGAGGAATATTGCTAAAGAAAGCAAACTGGCAGTAAATGGAAAGTATACTTTAAAAGTTAATTTTCAGAGTAGTGATTCATAATAAAATGATTACCCATGTGACTTCAGTAGAGCATTAAAGTGAGAATTGTTCCTAAGTGGAAAGGAAGGAACATTTCAATGACTCTTTCCTTAAAGTGAGGTTTTCCTGTTACTCTGTATTAGCCAGCTTCTGTCCAACAGCACTGGATCACCTGTTGTGTGAAATGTGATGCCACCACCACTATGGTGCTGATCCTTCTGGAGAAAGGGCGTGATGTCCATGGGTACATTTATAAAATCTGTGTAGGCAATTATCTTTAAATATCTGCTGTGTGGCAAGTACTTCTTTTTGTTTTATGTCTTATGAGCCCAAAGTATGAATAAGCTGGCCCTTTGCTTAAGTAAGATGTGTTCTCAAATATGAAAGGACCTGAGAAGAACAATATAATAATTTTGTAGCAAGGTATTGAGAAATGATTAGTCTGGTTGTCTGATCTGAAGGGTGTTTTCATGTATTTGTTTGTTTCTACCAAACTGAAGAATTTATCCTTTTCCCTAGGATTGTAGTTTTTTTGTGGAAAAACCTGGAAATAACCATGATCATCTTTTTCATCTTGTCACTTGGGACTGTCTGCTACTACAAGTGCAATGATAACAATAGGAAGAGACAAGAGAAAACATACTGCTTGTCTTTATTTCATAGTGCTGAATATTACAGGAGTAGAGGCAGCTGTAGACTGTTCTACTCCTGCTACACTGTATGCATGCATGTGTGGACAAGTATGGAGTCTACATCAACTTCTCCTGGAGATATGGCAGTGTATTCTCAATGAGAGACTTATTTTTTTTCTTTTTTAGGGAAATGCCTGTCAAAATAGTGTATGTATTATGTGTCTTTATTACTGACTGCACGTTATTCTTCTGTAGTCAAGGGTTCCTCAGATTGTTCAGGCTGCTCTGTCACTTAAGAGTGGAAGTTGTTGTTATTGCTCATCAGAATCAATATAAGATACAAGAACAAAATGAAATAGGAGTGTTCAGTAACCTTTTGAATGATCATTTGATAGTTTGTGGATTTTTGCATATACGTGGTCAGTAATGCTTTCAGCAAGCCAAAATGTTTTAATAAGGCTTACACCCATCTTTCTCTCCTGATAAGAAAACAAAAATCAAGCCATGATATTTCTTTTGGCAGATACAATGTTGCTTTAGAAGGTTAGGTCATTGTTATATAGTATATATTAGTAGGCCCAAAAATTAAAATGGGACCCTGACATAAACAGCACTTCGTATGTATTTTTGGCTTTCAGTACAGGTTTTTCCTCACTTGGACTGTGTCTGAGTAACAGAAATTTTAAAAGTCTTACTCTCTCTGTTTTTCAGACACATGTCAAATTACAGGAACAAGCTCTGCTAACTTCACTTGCAGTGCCAGAACAAAGTCTTCACTTTCCAACTATCTGTATGTCTTTATCCTGGGACAGCTACTGCTGGGAGTTGGAGGAACTCCACTATATACTTTGGGGACAGCTTTTATTGATGATAGTGTCCCCAAACATAAGTCTTCCCTTTATATAGGTAATTTTTAAAGCTTTTTATACATTATCTGGATAAATCATAGACTGTGAAGTCTTCCAAATGATTATATGAATTTCTCTAATTAAATCAATACTGTTAATACTTAACCTGCATAAAGTACATGTATATCAGTTAACTGTGCAAGTTAGATGTTAGTCTGCTCTAAGTATCATCTTTTCAATAGTTATTTTGCAGAATATAAGGATACTTTGTATACCTCTCTTGTGGTTTTTATGTCAGTAAATTAAAGAGATAAGTGATTGTTGTAGCCTACCTGGTAGCAACAGAATAAATTGGAGCAAAAATTAGCTTTTTAGTGTTCAAAACTACTGTGTATCAGATCAGTAGCTAAACTTCACTTTATCTGGACGAAATACTGAAAGTATTGAAAGTATTTAATTGAAAAGAGATTGCCTAGAAACATGGAGAATGTGTTTGTCTTACTGTGGGGTTGTTTGAAAACTAATGAATACTGATTCTTAGCAATGTTTTTTAACCTTTCCAGCATTCTCTGGGTTATATGTGTCTTTACTGCCAAGTTACTTTCAATCTAAGTGTATTTTCTATGGCTACGAATATATTTGCTGTTTCCGCCATTTGAGGTTTAAGCTTATACAAGTAGATTAGCTATATTAGTAACTCTCCAGAGAAAGTCAAAGGGTCTTGGATTCCTGGATTATTTTCTAGACTAAGTCAATATTTTTAGGGGACAAAACTGAGGTAGTTTCTTTCATAGAATCACAGAATTGTAGGGGTTGGAAGGGACTTTTTGAGATACCTAGTCCAACCCTCCTGCAGAAGCAGGTCCGCCTATATCAGGTCACACAGTAACCTGTCCAGGCGGGTGTTAAAGACCTCCAAGGAAGGAGACTCCACAACCTCCCTGAGCAATCTGGTTCATTGCTCCCTCACCCACACAGTAAAATAGTTTTGATTATTATTTAAATGGAACTTCTAGTATTCCAGCTTCATCGCATTACCCCTTGTTCTCTTGCTAAATACCATAGAAAAGGGATGCCCCAACCTCCTGACATCCACCCTTTAGATATTTATAAATGTTAATAAGATCACCACTCAGTCACCTCTTCTCCAGACTAAACAGCCCCAGTTCCTGTAGCCTTTCCTCATATGAAAGATGTACCAGTCCTCTGATCATCTTGGTAGCCCTGTGCTGGACTCTCTCCAGCAGTTCTCTGTTCCTCTTGAGCTGGGAAGCCCAGAATTGGACACAGTATTCCAGATGAAGCCTCACCAGGGCAGAACAGGGGAAGAAGAACCTCCATTGACCTACTGGCTACACTCTTCTTTATGCATCCCAGGATGCCATTGGCCTTCTTGG
Source organism: Colius striatus (assembly GCF_028858725.1). Taxonomy (NCBI): domain Eukaryota; kingdom Metazoa; phylum Chordata; class Aves; order Coliiformes; family Coliidae; genus Colius; species Colius striatus. Next base: position 32,344,550 of record NC_084790.1, read on the forward strand.
CCATGAGGGCACATTGCTGATTCATGCTCATTTTACTATCAATCAGAACTCCCAGGTCTCTCTCTGCAGAGCTGCTTTCCAGCAGGTCAACCCCCCAGCCTGTCCTGGTGCATGGGGTTGTTCCTCCCCAGTTGCAGGACTCTGCACTTGTTCTTGTTGAACCTCATGAGGTTCCTCTCTGCCCATCTCTCAAGCTGTTCGAGATCCCACTGAATGGCAGCACAGCCTTCTGGGGAATCATTCACTCCTCCCAGTCTGGTGTCCATCAGCAAACTTGCTGAGGGTACACTCTGTTCCCTCATCCAGGTCGTTGATGAAGATGTTGAACAAGACTGGCCCCAGAACCCATCCCTGTGGAACTCCACTGGCCACAGGCCTCCAACTCAATTCTGTGCCACTGATCACCACCCTCTGGGCTCTGTCATTCAGCCAGCTCTCGATTCACCTTACCATCCACTGATCCAAGCTACACTGCCTGAGCTTTCTGATGAGGATGTTGTGGGAGACGGTGTCAAGAGCCTTGCTGAAGTCAAGGTAGATGACATCTGCTTCTCTCCCCTCATCTAGCCAGCCGGTTATGCACTCATAGAAGCCTATCATGTTGGTCAAACAGAATTTCCCCTTGATGAATCCATGTTGACGCCCCCTGATAATGATCTTTTAATTTATATGTTTAGTGACTACATTCAGGACGAGTTCTTCCATCACCTTTCCAGGGATGGAGGTGAGGCTGACCAGCATGTAGTTTCCTGGGTCGTCTTTCTTGCCCTATAAAACATACTGATATAATAAATTAATGCTTGTGCAACATTCAGACCACTGCTGAGGTCAGAACAACAATGTATTCTGCCTAATATAACAAAACTATAATACAAGTGAATATACAGGTATGTACATTAAGCCTTAATGCTTTTTCTTGGTTTTGTGCTATGTGTTAAGGATTTAATATATATTGTGTTGCTTTGCCCAGTGCAAGAAGGCTTATGCAAAACAGCAAAAACACCTCCCTTAAAACTCTCTGCTAGTATCTGTAAATATCTGTTCGAATCTTAGTCTATAAGCTTGCAACTAATAAGCTGGCAGTTTCTTTCTCTTTTGAAATTGGGGGCATTTTCATGAAGACTGTTTCTTGTCTTACTGAGACATCTACATCCAAAGAGAAGTTAAGCACTTCCTAATACTAATGAATAATCTGTAGAAGGAAATAAGCACCTTCTAAGCTAGGTTTGAAGTTCTTTAAGATGAATGTGGGCTTAACTCAGAAGGCTCCTATGATCATATTGTTATCTATAAAATGCAGGAAAAAATGGAATTCACAAGCTCAGTATTTATTTTGAACTACTGATGTATGAGTATCCTCTTGTTCATCCTTTCTCCTTCTTGCACCCCTCTCAGTGTCTTCTTCCCTCCTTGTTCCTTCTTGCTGTCTAAAGAGAGTGAAATAATACTAAATAGTCAGTATCCGTTCACTTTGGAAACAAGTGATAAATCTAGATTCTTCAGCCTGGAGAGAAGCATAGAATATCAGCAGTAGGGTTGTATATCTTGCCAAAAATTGAGGCAGATCTAGTTGCTATTAGTCACAGCCTTTGATGTACAGAGATCGTGCTCCTGTCAGCAGTGCTGAAGTGCTGCAGAAATCTGGCTGGTAGGTTAGGGAGGCTACTGTGACATTGGGAAAATCTTATCCAAAGGCTAAAAAAAATTGATAGATCTGAGTGCTTTTTAGCAGGATATAGTTATGCCAGCAGAGTTTTGTGTGGCTTTTTTTAGAACTGTCAGTAGCTGTTAATAGTCCTAGCTTTGTTTTTTAAGGCTTATATCAATAAATTGAAGTGGGTGTCAGGAGATTGGGACATCCCTTTTTTCTATACTAGCTAGCAACAGGACAAGGGGTAGTGGGGTGAAACTGGAACACAAAAAGTTCCACTTAAATATAAGAGAAAACTGTTTTACTATGAGGGTGACAGAGCAGTGGCACAGGCTGCCCAGAGGGGTTGTGGAGTCTCCTTCCGTGGAGATCTTTAAGACCCACCTGGACATGTTCCTATGTGACCTCATCTAGGTGAAACTGCTTCTGCAGGGGGGTTGGACTAGATGATCTCTAAAGGTACTTTCCTACCATTCTATGATTCTGTGATATGATTGAAGTGGTATAAGCTCAAAGGACAGATGTTACTCTAGACAAAAGTTTTAATGGAACTCTGGCTTCAGGTTTTGGCAGGTCCCAAACTCAAGATTCAAAATAAAATTTAATAGGTAGGTTCCTAAAGATTGTGGGCAAGTACTATTAACAAGTGGTGCTTGTAACAAGCTCACTTAACATTTTTTTGTAAGCTAGCTTGGTGATTGTAGGCACAAGATGTGCAAAAAGCAATCTGATAATGCATAAAGGTGCTGTCAGTGAAGTGTCTTTAGCTGAATGTCTGAATTGCAGCTTTTAATAAGAACTTCAAATTTTCATCTTGAGGGACAGATACACATTTTGTTTTCAATGGCTTTAGTCTAATGACTGTGAAAGAACAGGTTTAAAGAGATTGAAATACAGAAACTGTTTGTTCTGATATCCATTTAGATTTTTTTTAAAAAGAAAGCTTTAAAAAATGTATTGTGAACTTGAGGTATTTTCTCTTCTAGGAATTGGCTATGCCATGTCCCTGTTGGGTCCTGCTATTGGCTATGTCTTAGGAGGGCAGCTGCTTAATGTTTATATTGATATAAAGATCCCAGAAAGGCAAGATACAACTTCGTCTTTTGCCTTCTCTTTTCTTTTCTGGATAATTCTTGTTAACATCTTCAGCTTTCCTCCATGTGAGGAACAAAAAGTTTTTGGTATGAAAATACTGGGTTCTCAATAGCTTCTTTAACTTGATAGTAAGTTGCATTCACAAGTTATTTCCCACAGTGAGTAGCCACTCCACTTTCCATTGTGTGTGAAACTGTCTTTTTAATGCAAACATTATTTCTAGTTTTTTGAGATATTGTCTGTTTTAAAGATGATTAACCAAAAATACTGTCTTTTGATTAGTTGCTTATTTAGTTAGATTGCCACTGTTGCATCTCTTGTGCAAAAAAGTTTCTATGAGGTAGGATATGAGATCTACCAGTTCAGTGAATAGTCCACTATTCAAAAAAAATCATGTTACAAAATTGCACTACTATCCAGCAACTTAATTTACATTTTCATTTCCTATGTTTGGGCAATCAGTGCAATGGCATTCAGAATTTCAATATTGCCTATTGCATAACTCATTGATTATGAAGATTCTAAAAGCAGCCTTTTCAGTATCTTAATGGTGCTACAGAGTATTGACATCAGGGCCAAATGGTAACCTTTAAATTAGAATGAATTTGACTAATGAGTTGAAAGGTGTACTTCATAGAATGCAATATTGTTATAACAGAGCTGATGAATGTGCTTTGAACAAGCAAATAACAAATTTAATACATGTAGGAAACAAGAAGATGTCAATACTCAAAGGTTTTCTATTAAACCACTATTAAAAATAACAATTCCAGACCACTGACATATGAAATTAATGATTTGAATTGATGAATGGTAAATGTGCTTTTTCAAAATTGTTTTTCCAGTACACAGATGGATCAAGATGACCCACGTTGGCTTGGAGCATGGTGGATAGCATTTCTGGCATGTTTTCTTGCGATTTGGCTTCTTATAATACCTTTTTCATGCTTTCCAAAACGTCTACCAGGTAACAGTTTAACCAAAGGGGCCTCTTGAGAGGGGAAATTTGTTTATACCTGTGGGTTGTAGATTACTGGATTGATTTATTCCTCTTCAATTATATTTCCCAGCTAATTGGCTAAAACGTGATAAGTACCTCAAATCCAGTATACACACTTTAAAACAAGGCAAATGGGCTAGAGTCAGGGTCTTGTGTATGTAATGATATATGGTAGGACTGGAAACAGGTAGAACATGGAAACTGATGGTCAAAGTTATGAATATGCTTGGGCTAAGCACCCTGGACTGTATTTAAAGCTGCTATATCACCCACCAGGAATCATAAGGAGATTCCATTGGCTTTACTCATTTATTGTCGTTTAATCTGTTATTATTTTGAATGGAATAATAAAGCATGACTCAAAGTATCCCAGGTCAGTCTTATAAAAAGAATAATTTTAATATAATTTCTGTTCAGGTAGCTATTATCTAGGCATGCCTTGGAAGAGCATTTTGTTATACTTACTATATTTAGCTGGAAAGAGAAATTATGGAGGAGAAGAAACAATGATTAGGGCACGGGGGGCAAATGTGAGGACAATTAAAAAGAAAATTTAAAAGTGGCTTCAGGATAACCTGGAATTGTTACATTATCCCTGATAGTATCTTCTTACAGCCAAGGTCTTCCAATGGAAGTGTGATGCTTTCAGCCAAACTATTCTTTACACAGCAATACGTTATTGATCTTTCTACGAATGTGTACCAATAAATTATTCAAGAAGACTTGTAATAATAGTATAATAATAATGTCTGAGCTAGTTTTCCCAAGCAAAGGAAACACTTACTTTGCTTAAAGTGTAAAAGCACGGGTGTTTAATGTTTACGTTGTCAATAAATATACCTATTTGTAGGAACTGCAAAAATACAGGCTGAAAAAATATCCGAAACTCATAATGATGGAAGTGAGGTTCTTGTTGCAACCAAGAATATTGGAAAAAGTTTTAAAGACTTTCCCATGGCTCTCCTGGTAAGGAAATCTTGAATTTACTGAAACTGATATGCCTTTTCAGGTAATATTTAAGTGTTTTGAAAGATACTTGCTGCTTTTGTGATGTGGAAGTCTCCAGTGCTACTTGATAATTCAACGCATATTCATTTTATTGATGCTTAAGATTGTTAAAGGGAAAAAAGCGTGTTAGTGAAGTTCCATGTGAGTATCTACTTTAAAATATTGTGACTTCTATCTACATAGTACTACAATCAAGTAATTTCTTGAGTGTTAAGTTACTTTTCTCCCCTAGATACTGCTGAAGAATCCAGTGCTTTTAAGTCTAATAATGGCCAGTGCTTCAGAAGCTTTAGTTGCCACTGGCTTTGCCACATTTCTACCAAAGTTTATAGAAAATCAGTTTGGAAAGACATCGAGTATTTCAGCAACTCTTGGAGGTACTATGGTTTTCATTTTTAAGTCTTAAATTTATTGTACCAATCACCTAATTTACAGAGCTGTGATTTATATAGGTGGAAGCTTATATAGGTGTCTCGTGTTTGATAAATTTGTGAGTATTCTTACATGAAATCCAGTTTTCACAGTATAACTGATATTTTCATATTGGTTTTGCCTGCCCTATAAAAACTCTGGTGATTAATTCAAGGGTGCAAATCTACTTGGGGTCTGTACATTCAGAAGACTATCATTTGAAGTAGAATGAGACTTCTGCATGCTGCTGGAACTAACTTATTCTTTTCTTATTCTTGGTGAAAAACTTTTCATTTTCTTCATTTAAAGTCAGCTACTAAAGGAAGCAAGAAGAAAGACTACTGGAAAAATGTGTTTACTTCAAGAAGGGGGTTGACTTGGTTTTTCTGGTCTTCAATTCAGTCATAATGATAATGAGAGAGCTTCTGATAAAATCACATTAGGATACTTTTTAAAACTACTGTGTACCTGCTTCTGTACTTGGTTTACTGTCAGTTATTCCTATTACGTGATATGTAGAAGTAATAGAACAGAGGAAGGCTATGAAAAGCTGGGTATTGTAGAGATAAATAGAAAAATCTGGTGTAAGAACTGCAGTAGATACGGTTAGAGTATTAACTCTGAGACAATTGCATTTGAGAAACGGCAACCCATCAAGGCAGATAGGCCAACAGATGATTGGGATATGACAAACTTAATATTTCTGGAACGTGTCCTGCTAAATTACTTCAGCTGTATAGTGCTACAGTAAAAGCATATGCTAATTGAAGTGCTCTTTTCTCCAGCAAAAATGTTTGTGAGAGACTTTCTGAATTACTTAACCCCCTGAATAATAATAGATAGTGCTGTCACTACTCAGACATTAGTACTTCAAAAGACAGTGTATGCAAGTTTTACGTAGAAATACGTTCAAATACATGCTCAATTATTAAACAGTAGTCCAAAGAAAGTGTAAAGCTGAATGTTCCATTTTGACTATAGACCTTGTCTAGATTTGAGTTGAAAATATCCATAATCAAATGTACTGCTTTAAAGAAATGCCTGTACTTAACGTGGAAAGCCAGCTGTACCTGAACTAATTGAGCTACTTGAGCTAGCTAGTCTAAGCATTGCAAATGACCACATTATCTATTTAAGCTACCTTTGACTATGGGGATTTGGCCTGTAGTTCTGCCACTGTGCCTGAATTATCCTCAAAATTATCAGTCTAGCATAAGTTACGCTGTCTGTGTTGTATTGTAGATTAGACATATAAAATGCTCTGATACATATTTGGAGTTCTAGTAGTGCAAAGAGGTGACATCATTATGGACTATAACAGTAAAACTGACCCACTGATCTAGACTTTAAAAATCTTTCTATAAATTATTATAAATTTAAATAAATTACACTGTCAACTTGAACTTCTGGAAAGGCTAAAGATGGTGTGAGGGTAGAATAAGTTACTTACGCCAACCAGTTCTGGTAGTATGGCTTGAAAATGGCATCACATGGACTGCATCTTAAGATACAGGTAACTTGTGATTATTTTATTTTTATCTTTTCTCAACATATTGCACTGCAAAATGCTTCGTATGCTGCTTTTTTATATAATTGCTGATGTCTTGTTTTCCTCTAGGACTTGTATTAATTCCAGCAGCAGCACTAGGCCAAATCATAAGTGGCATCTTGGTTTCCAAGTGCAAAATGGATTGCAAAAGCATAATCAAGTTCATTATAGGCACTTGTTCTGTGGCCCTACTATTAAACACAGTGTTTTTATTTGCTAAGTGTGGGAATGAACCTTTCGCAGGTGTCTCTGAAACATATAATGGGTAAATATATTTTAATACATTCTTGAATTTGATATTAATGTTTAAAATGTTACATAACAGAATATAAAACCTTTAAAAATGTCATATTTTGCTTAGATTTATGAAATGGAAATGTTGTGGAACTTTAGTTCATGGAATCTTTATGTAACACATGACTAAGAAAAGGTAATGATTGGTGCAAAATGTTCTGAGAAGACTGGTCTTGCTTGACAAAAACTCACAGCTTCTGTGACCCTTCTAAGTGCAGTAGCCATAGTATTGAATACAGCTAATTTTGTATCTCTCTAGAAGTAGCATATCTTTTGTATCGTAATAGCCAACTCTTGACAACCTGGGCAGTTTGTTCCTGGAAGGAATCTACACCAATTTAATTATAGCACACTGAGGTACACTGCATCTATTCTTGGTGAGGAGGAGAAGACTGTGGGGAGACTTTATGGCAGCCTCTGGTAGTACCTAAAGGAGGCCTACAGGAAAGCCAGAGAAGGACTTTTTGCAAGGGTATGTAGAGACAGGACAAGAAAGAATGGCTTTAAACTGAAAGAGGGTAGACTTAGATACATATTAGGAAGAAGCTCTTTACTATGAGGCTGGTTAGGCAGTTCGCCAAAGGGGCTGTGAGTACCTCATAGAATCATAGAATGGTAGGGGTTGGAAGGGACCTTTAGAGATCATCTAGTCCAACCCCCCTGCAGAAGCAGGGTCACCTAGATCAGGTCGCATAGGAACATGTCCAGGCGGGTCTTGAAGACCTCCAAGGAAGGAGACTCCACAACCCCTCTGGGCAACCTGTGCCACTGCTCCCTCACTCTCACGGTGATACAGTTTTTTCTTATGTTTAAGTGGAACTTTTTGTGTTCCAGCCTCATCCCATTACCCCTTGTCCTGTTACTATCTACTATAGAAAAAAAGGGATGTCCCAACCTCCTGACATCCAGCCTTTAAATATTTATAAATGTTAATAAGATCACCCCTCAGTCACCTCCAGACTAAACAGCCCCAGTCTCTGCAGCCTTTCCTCGTATGAAAGATGTTCCATACCCCTGATCATCATGGTGGCCCTGCGCTGGGCTCTCTCCAGCACTTCTCTGTCCCTCTTGAGCTGAGGAGCCCAGAACTGGACACAGTACCCCAGATGAGGCCTCACCAGGGCAGAGTAGAGGGGGAGAAGAAACTCCATTGACCTACTGGCCACACTCTTCTTGATGCAACCCAGAATGCCATTGGCCTTCTTGGCCACGAGGGTACATTGCTGGCTTATGGTTAGTTTATTATCAATCAGGACTCCCAGGTCTCTCTCTGCAGAGCTGCTTTCCAGCAAGTCAACCCCCAGCCTGTACTGGTGAATGGGGTTGTTCCTTCCCAGACACAGGACTCTGCACTTTTCCTTGTTGAACCTCATGTGGTTCCTCTCTGCCCAACTCTCAAGCCAGTCGAGATCCTAGTGAATGGCAGCACAGCCTTCCGGGGAATCAGCCAGTCCTCCCAGTCTGGTGTCATCAGTGAACTTGCTGAGGGTACACTCTGTCCCCTCATCCAAGTCGTAGATGAAGATGTTGAACAAGACTGCCCTCAGAACCAATCCCTGTGGAACTCTGGACTCTGTCATTCAGTCAGCTCTCGATCCACCTCACTGTCCACTCATCCAAGCCACACTGCCTGAGCTTTATGATGAGGATGTTGTGGGAGACAGTGCCAAAAGCCTTGCTGAAGTCAAGGTAGATGACATCCGCTGCTCTCCCCTCATCTAGCCAGCCAGTTATACACTCATAGAAGGATATCAGGTTAGTCAAACAGGATTTCCCCTTGGTGAATCCATGTTGACTCCCCCTGATAACCATCTTAGCCTTCATGTTCAGTGTTAACATTCAGGCTGACTTGTTCCATCACTTTTGTAGGGATGGAGGTGGGGCTGACCGGCCTGTAGTTTCCTGGGTTGTCCTTCCTGCCCTCTTTGAAGACTGGTGTGACATTGGCCTTTCTCCAGTCCTCAGGCACCTCACCTGTCCTCCATGATTGTTCAAAAATGATGGAGAGATGCTTAACAATCACATCAGCCAGTTCTCTCAGCACTCTAGGATGCATCCCATCAGGACCCATTGACTTATGAGCATTAAGCTTGGCCAACAAGTCTTTAACCTCTTCCTCTTCCACCCAGGGCAAGTCCTCTGCTGTCCTGGCCATCCTGTTGTCCTTGCCAGACTGGGCTTCCTGAGGGTCAGCCTTGGCCGTAAAGACTTAAGCAAAGAAGGCATTCAGTACTTCAGCCTTCTCTGTATCCTCAGACACCAGGGCACCCTCAGTGTTTAGCAGTGGGCCCACATTCCCCCTCACCATCCTTCTGCTGCTGATGTACTTGAAAAATGCCTTATTGCTGTCCTTAACTTCCCTGACTAAATTTAATTCTAGAAGGGCTCTAGCCTTCCTAGTTGCACCCCTGCATGCCTTGGCACTGTTCCCATACTCTTCCCAAGAAGCCAGCCTCTGTTTCCACCTCTCATAGATGGCTGCTTTCTGCCTGAGTTGTCCCAGCAGATCCTTGCTCATCCATGGAGGGCTCCTACCTCCTTTTCCTCCTTTCTTGTGCACTGGGACACACTGATCCTGGGCTTGGAGGAAGTGGTGCCTGAAGATTGACCATCTTGCATTGGCACTTCTACCTTCTAGAATCATATCCCATGAGATCCGTCCCTGTAAGTGTTCAAGACCAGAATGGATGTGGGTTCGAGCAACTTGATCTAGTGCAAAATGTCTCTGCTTATGGTAGAGGATTAGAACCAGAGGGTCTTTAAGATTCTGGGGTGATTGCATGGAGGTGCACATCATCTTAAGCTGATTTCAAATATTTCACCAGAAAAATGTACACATTATTGTAGCATCAGGTTCTAGCTCATCTAGCCTTCATTTACAAAGGAGGCTTGCTTTTTTTTTCCTAGTAAAATGACTGGTAGAGGCAGATATTTAACGTAAAGACAGTGTATCTCAGTGACCCAAGTTGAAGAATCAAATGGGTAGAGTAACTGGTTAGAAGAGACATAAATAAAATTTTTTGGGCTAACATAAAAGACTTCTCTAAACAATACATAATTTCCTTTCTCTTAACAGGGAAGTTCTCATTACTAATGAGAATGCAATCTCATTTTCAGATTGTTGTAGTAATTGTAATAAAAGCTCCAGGATTAATATTCTTTTTGTTGATGTGAACAAAGCTTACCCTTTAAACCAGTATAACATTGTGGGGGACTGAGGGGGGAAGTCAGAAAAGTGAAAGTAAATACAAAGCAAGATTAAATATCTGCAAGGATAAGACTGGTTTAGAGACTGGATGTCTAGATCACCTTTTAAAACTTCAATACTTAATATATGTAATCAATTCACCACCATAGGCGCTATATTCTACAAAATGCCTAATCATGCTTTATTAAGGAATTAGCTGTAATTCTTATAGTTTTAAATAGTACACATTCTGTAGCATGAGCAGTACTTAAAAGCAGGAGGAAGGTAGCTAGCTGTGCCAGAACTATGCTTTCAAGTGGCTGGTTGTTCTGTCATGAATTGACAGAGCCAGAGGCAACTCCAGCTATTTGAGGGTCTGCCAAAGAGCCAGATGCTGCCTTGTAATGTAACTCTAGCAGGCTGTTAGCTAGGGACTGCTAACTACCATTTGGAAAAATCCTAAACATGAACAACACGCTCTGCAGCTGGGTGACAAATTTAACAAAACTTTTCTGTTTTCCTCAGATTCCTCACTTCAGAAAAGAGTTAGGTACCACTATCCTGTACAAAGCAGAATCTGTAACTTATGGTCTATATGGTCTAATGCTTAAAAATGTCTTTAAACCTGAGCAGGATGGGGAAGAGGATCTTTGTACTTTACTGACACATTAGCATGAAGTGCACTGTGAAAATGCAGAAGATGGGTAGGATGGGGAAATAGGTTCTGTAGCCTCTAATGCACATGCAAGTTGTCAATACTTATAGGAAAAATAATAAATATCTAATCAACAGGTAGGCTTAAATAGTTTCTGTGCTTGAAATTTGTCATTCTTTTTGACTGACTTAAACTGAGTATATTAACACATAGAAGAAGGCAGGAAAATCATGTTTTGCTCGTGGAAACAATTAAGTAACCACAAATTGCAGAACAGGAAGGCTACTAACTTTCCTAGATACTTAAAGGCAATCATTGACAGAAAGAAAACTGACAAGTATTACAAGAGTTTCCAAAAAATGCAGACTGATGTGAAAAACTAACCAGATATTATTCAAGTCTCTCATTTAGGTAAATATGAAAACAGTAAAGTAGATAATCTTAAGGTTGCATATTCATAGTGCTTGGAGACTGTAGTGATTGAAGGCCTTTGAGTTCTTTAACAGAGTAGGAATTTAATGCCATAATAACCCTTTATTTGTATTTCCTTTTCCAGAGAGCATACAAAATAAATAAGCCAAATTTCATACACAGATGACTGAAGGAAAAAAAGAAAAAAAAAATCCAAATTACCGTTTGTTCCATCTTTACAACTTGCTGTATCAATTGACAAATTCAAAGGCCAGGGTTGACATTAGAAACTTAAAAACATGCTCTATTTCAGTGTCTGAAAAAATTCTAGTTGTAAGATTACTGTGGGCGTTTCAGAACTGTGAAAACTATGATGCAGAGTTTGCTTGTGGAAAGTTTGTGGTTACATATTGAGCAAAAAAATCTGAATGTAGCAACTGAATACTGAAAAGATTATATAGAAAATAATGTGTGAAGCTACCCATATTTCTATACTAGGTATTACAATAATGAGCAGCTGACAAAAGGTACAGCTGAATTGATTCTTCTTGCAAGTAGAACAGTTTTATTGTATGTGATAGTTTTGTGTAACTTCAGCAGTTAATGTAGTTTAACTATTGCTGAAGAATTCTTAATTACAGCAATTTGGAGTTAACAAACTCTGAAATAAATCTCTCCACTTAGCATCCATTGTAAAATATGGCACAGTTTTGTCAAATTCACTGTTACATCTTGGAATATGGTTTATTCAACATGTGATCTGTGTGAGTATAGTTAGTGATACTAATATAGTGCGAGTTCTGAACCTGCTTTCTAAGAAGGAATAAGCAACTGAAAATTGTAGCAGTGGCTTTAACAAATCTATAAGCTTGTGGAAAAATAGCCAAGTAACTCCTGCTTGTACTGTTGAACAAATGCTTTTGAAAGAATAAATTGAGAGTGCTCTGAGAATTTACTTAAAAATAAATGCAGATTCATTTTTGTGGAGATTTTGAAGGAAGCGTTCATGGCAAGCATTCTCTTTTTATTGAAAAACAGCCTGGAGGTGAGGGAATTGGGGAAGTCTTTAAGTTTGATGCCAGAAACACATGAGTACAGGATCACTTTCAAATTAATACGTTGATGAACAAGATATATTGTTGTAGTAACTGTGTTTGTTACTAAATTAGACAATAAGCTGCCTTCAAATTACTGGTTTTGCCGAATTACTCAATATTTCCTTGAAAACTTGAAGGAACAGAAATGCAGTGACTATTTCTTAGTTCTGTTCATTACCACAAGACTAGGACTCCTTTGTTTTGTTTTGCTGTGAAAGAATACCCAACCCCTAGAACTCTTAAAGACTAGTGGCCTAATCTTCTAGGCATCTTTAGAAAAGTGAAGTTACTTATCATAAGAACCTATGTACTCTAAACTGTATTTCTTGTGGGTTTTTTGTTTTTGGGGTTTTTTTCTGACCATGCATAATTAAAGGCTAAGTCTCTCTATATTGATCAGGGAATGGAGGCATTTTCTGCATATGTAAACAGGACAAAAGTTGCCACTGAATTGATCAAATACTTCTAGGCTTGGCATGACTCAGGCTGACAAGGCACTTCATGAACAAACCGGTGAATTTTCTTAAGGTGCACTATAGTGCTTTAAACCAGAGAAAACTAACTTAATTTCATTCTTCATATGTAGAAGAATCAATGTACCTTAGTAGGGTTCGACTGTACTACAACCAAATGAAGTACATAGGCAGTTATGATGTCCCTAATATTCCATGTGAAGTTTGAATTCTGTGTAAGTAATCAGCTTAATTCCTAGGTAAATTATTTGTCCACCTAGGATTTGTAACTATCTTAAATTTTCTTGAAGAAAAGGCAGGTGTCTTTTAGGTAATGAATCTGGAAATTTTAGTTTACAGTAGAATATTTAAACTACTGCCAGTGTTACTTCCCTTGTTTTATCTGACTGAACTTTAAGCCTGCAAAGCTTCTTTACTTAGTAATGCATTACTACTATAAAAGCAAAGGGTGTTTTTATTCTCTCCAGTCGTATCCTAAGGTGTCCCCTCATGCCAAACTAATTTCTCATACTAATAATATAGTGAGATTACTTCAAATACCACCTATTATTATCTATACTGGACGTAAATGCCTAAATTTAGAGTAGTTACAGTAAGTGAGAGTTAAATTAGACTTTTCTCCATCAGCTACTCCCTAAACAGACAGGGAAAAATCTTTAAGGTTCTTTTGCATCTTGTAAGACTTTGTATAACATAGCACCCTGCACTTAGCTGGAACAATCTAGATGTCTGCATAGCAGTGCTAAAAACAGTAAAAATGCAGTGGATTTGCAACTGCATTTGAATCTGAAACAGGTGAAAAAATTTATTGATTTTATTCCAGGGTAAACAACATCAAGTAGTGTTTTTAATCTGGTTGCATTTTTTCTTAAAACTGTAAATTGAACAAATTCAAATGCAGAAGTATGTGGGAGACAGAAAATGGTACAAAAATGGAGTTGAAACAATTTCTTCATCTGTTTTGTAAATGGAAATTGGAGGAATATTCTGTAGGAGGGAATAGTAGCACAAAAATAACTAGATATAGAATAAATGAGAATTTCATGTAGAGTTTTAGCTACTATGAACATGGCTTATATTTAAACAATTAAGTGCATAATTTACCTGAATTAATGTTTTGAGGGTTTTTTTATCTATAATAAATACTGTATGATTTATTTGTGTATCTGCTGTTTATAACTTTATTAAAAGCCTATTGACTGTTACCTTTCAGAACAGGCATGTTGTATAACTTAACAGCACCATGCAATGCTAACTGCAGATGTTTGCGCTCCATATACTACCCAGTTTGTGGCAGAGATGAAGTCCAGTACTTTTCTCCCTGTTTCGCGGGGTGCACATCACATGTTTTTAACGACAGATTGAAGGTACTTTATTATATAAATATAGCTGACATGGTCCATTTTGGTTTCTTGCAAAATGCGTTCCATATCTAAAACATTCATCTCTTAGTATGACAGGAAATTGTAGTATTTCGGAATCCCTGTTGGTTACTACAAGAAAAAATGGGGTGAATTGGAAACACATGTCTAAGTCGTCTCTGACCAATTGCTTTTTAGATTTACCACGTGTGGAGGGTGTAATGTTTAATATAAGATTTATTTACTTGAAGATATTACACAAAATGGCAATTACAATAAAGAGTTCAGTCACAAAATCAATGTGATTCCCATTATTAGTTTCTATATGATGCTCACTGTACCGATGGCTGGGCCTTCCCTGTTGTTGGGAAGGTGTATGTGAAGTCAGCTTGAACCCATTGCTTCTTTTGAAATTCTTCTTGTTGTTTGGCACTTTATTCTTTTATCTTAGACTGAGCTACACTCCCTCCATAGTGGTCTTGGCTAACTTGGAGAGACTTCTGTACGCTCCTGATGAACTTAGAGAGAAAAACTGATACCACCAGTTGATCCACTTGACTGACATAGCTGTTTTTCTGCACAGCCTTCTTTGCAACAGCTGTAGCCACTCAGAGCCTGCACTGTACTGTGAGCTTCATGCACACATCACTGTCTTGTCTTTTCTGAGCCTTCTATCGTTGTCAGGGTTCACTGGGCAGTCACAGTATGTTTCTTACTTCGGCAGTGTTGTAAGTGTTGCTTCTACTGAACTTTCTAGTGCTGAAAATACATTAAACCCAAAAATACCTTGAATAAAATTGACAATAAGAAAAGTATAAATCAGCAACTGTCTTGACATAAATTGTAGTTCTTTTCTAGGTCTTTAAGCATAACGTGCTATTTATTGTATGCATAACAACCTGCTTCTGTGAGTTTCTGAACCTTGGATGTCAGTTGTCCCTGATGTATGAATGGTTAGCCATGAAAATGACTTCCAGAACTGAGAGGCTTTCTGTGCTTGTCTTTATTAGTACAACAAACTCTTGGGCAGGGATGCAGGAAAAGCTTAGGAAGATCTTAAAGGTAGGAAAGCTGAATGAAAGGGATGATTCTGGGGGCCATTTAATATCAGAAAAGGACAATGGTAAATAAGATGAGATATTATCTGGAAGAAATGCAGATTGACTGTTGCTTATTGTGGAAACTGCACACTTCATTTTCTTTGAAAATGAACTTGGGTAGATTTTAAATCAAGAGCGTAAAACTATTGTTCATCTGCTTAAAAGGCTAGTTCAACATTACTTCTGTTTTTTCTTTCTTAAATTTTGAGTAGAGCCTCTCCCCCTCTCCCCCTCAAGTACACTGTAGTGTAAAAAGCAGCCTGTTTGTAGACTGTCATGCTAGGTGATCTTGGACTTCACAGTATGTCTGAAGAATGTGAACTGTTGTGGAGTCCAGTTTGCTTTGCTACTGTTGTAACTGGATATGTTATCTAAGCTTGAAGAATAAGGCTTGAGTAAATAGTTAACCCAGTTCATGACTTTTGAGGACCATTAAGATACCTTTTTCTGTAAGTGAGCTGAAGCTTTTGTCTTTTGTTCCAAAGTTATATTTTGCAAATGAAACCATTCTTGTATGGGGAAAGAGAAAAGGGACATTTCCTCCCTTCCTCCAACCCTTGACACCCTCCATGGTGTCTCTGTTTTCCAGGAGATTGTTTATTTGAAAATTATATGGGGGTTTTTTTACATCTATTGATATTAAAAAGAAATCTTCTTTTGAACACTTTAGCTTGCCCTTTCTTAATTGTAAGTGGTGTTCACTGCTTTGTAGTAAGAATTGAATGCAAAATTTAACACTTCAAGGCATATTCTATTGGTGTTTTTGTATATAATAAGTACTGCATATGGTTGTGCCTCTAACTCTACAATCTTTAGTTTTAAGGGCGTTTTGTGCTTGTACCTATTCCTCTACATAAAATGTGTATCATCACTGCTTTTTTTGGATTACAAAAATAACTTTTACTTGAGAGAGCTCTATCAGTCAAGTTCTGCTCAACCAGTTTTAAAAATGAAGGTTACCTTGTCATATAATCATCAAGAAATGGACTGTTTCCTATACTTTAAAGTCAAGGTTTATTCTTGTGTTCAGTGTAATGCAGACCCAACAAACGTCTGCTATATTAGTGTCCCTAAGTGTTGTTCTTAGAGTTAATTTTGTTTTACAAATTATTTGTAGGTGTACCACAACTGTTCCTGTATTGGGAAACCAAAAAGAGAAAATAGCTCAGAAGACTTTGTCTATGAAGCTATCTTTGGGAAATGTCCAACACAATGCAAATTTCTACCCATATTCCTGACCTTCTTCTTTTTTGCTGTTTTTTTTACATTTATGGCTGTTACTCCAACAACTGTGGCCATTCTCAGGTATGTTTTCTGGGCTGAGGATTAGATAGCGTTCTTGTGAAAACTCAGCATTTAAATACTCCAACTTGCTTTGGATTGTGGACTTAAACCAATGTGCAAGGAATTTGCTGTTGTAGTACTTTGTGTAGTAAGCAAGCAGAGGACAGATATACTGCAATTCACTGTCTGTAATTATGTTTAGTTAGTAGATACTGTCTGAAACTATTAGAAAAAAAAGTCTTAGCTGGCTGTGGCAAAATCTCTTGTGTGGGAGCACATCTAACTGTTTTAGTCAAAGCAAAGATAAATGAATGTGCCATCTGCTTGGATGAAGAAAATATTCAACTAGCCTATGTATCAGTAGTGCCAGCCTTTCAGACTGTAGTAAAATAGCAATCGGTCTTCTGTTCTTGACCTTTGATCCTGTCCTGGTTCAGAGTTCTGACTGCAAAATTGTCAAGAACTGTAGACTACTTTTCATCTGATATTGGTTTTGTATGCATGTTGGTCATTAATAGAAAATGTGACAGCATGTGTGTGGCTGTTGGTCTTTGAAATCAGTGAAACACCTATGCCAGGTATCCTTTTTTAGTACGTGATTCTCATTCTGAAAATAGATTGCTTTCACTGTATGTTGAAATCTGGATTGTATCTCTAGTACTTCTGAAGAGAAAATGTTCACAGTGTATTAGCATATAGGTATGATACATATGTTGCTTTGGGAGGGTGTGGTTAGATGCTCTTGTTCCAGCTTTCTAGGGAGGGAGTGGGAAGGGAGAATGATACACTACAACCCTGCTTTGTAGTGGCCTTCTGTTCAAAGTTGGAATTAGCAGCTCATCGTATTAGCATGGTGGCACAGTAATGTGAAGTGTTACATTATATTCAAAACTGAGCTGACATAATTTTGTTTAGATAACTTTAAGCAATAACACTTGAAATTTTGAATCCTTGTATACATCATTTGAAAAGATCAGTTTTTATGGAGGAGAGGAATGTAGAAAAGTTTAAATTTGAAAAAAAATTAAGTAGCTAAATGTGGAGTACGTTACTACAGTATATTTTGATACCTCTTCCATGGACCTGTTTTGTGCGACTCATTCACCTTTCTCTACTTGTATTTAGGAGTGGGGTAAATAACTGTCAGTGATGTTTGTCAGTGACTGATGAGAACTGCTTATTTTGGATGATTTTTCTATGGCTAGTCCACATATGTACTCCAAAACAAGGGAATAACTCCTGAACATTTAAATACTGTCTTTTTTTAGCACTGACTGTACTTCAAAGATACAACTTACTAAAACAAAAAAAAAAACCACACAGCAAAATTGCATAAATTAAGTTAAGCTATATTTAATTTTTATGGTAGTATCTTTAAGATGCCATCTGGATTAAATGTTTGTTGCTGGTGAAATATGCAAAAGAAATCGGTAGGAGGTAAGGAAGTACATTTTGCTACTTATTAAGTCATTATGTTGAATTAGATAGTATAGGCCAGAAGCGATTAATTGTAAGGTCAGGTGACTATATGTATAGGTTATAGGAAATACAATATCCTGTGTTGTGCTGAAGCTTAGTTTCAATTCCCATACTTACGGAATAGTAGCATAGGTTGTATCCTAACACTGTCTTTGATTGTCTGTGGAAAAAAACCCAAGCAACCCATTCAAAAGCATATCGGAGTACTGCTAGTAAGCTAGCTTTTTATTTATACTGGTTTGTTAAACTAGTTCAATCTAAAATTTATTGATGAGCTATTGGAGTTGCTTCTGTCCTTTGTCAAAACACTTCTTGAAGTTTGGTTACTTGTTCTGCACACTGGATTTCTAAAAGCCTCTGCAATTATCAGGTTAAAAAGAGTATATTAAGACAAAGCACAGTCGCCAAGGGACAGAGCAGAGAAGCAGAAAGTTAAAACTTGTTTACCAAGTCTTAAACTGCAAATTTTGTTTACAGGTGTGTGCCAGATAAACAGCGGTCATTTGCTCTTGGAGTACAGTCAGTGTTTCTACGACTACTGGGTATGACACTCTTGTTAGACTACTTGCATCTGAATAATCGACCAATTTGGTATTCTTCTAGACTTAAAAATAATGCATTAAGATGCATTCAGAGGAGCTTGAATGTAGGTATTCTCTGAATCACTCAATTCAGTTTTCTCAGGCATATTTTAAACTCTTGTTTTAGTCTTTAGTACTTCTTAAATGGCATACTATTACTGAAGACTGGGATAAGACTCAGTTACTGATTAGACTTATTGATTAGTCAATATATTACTACATTCATTCCCTGCCATGTGAAATCATGTGTGGCAGTGTGAGTTCTATTTTCTGTATCTCTTGAAACTCCTTTTCATATAAGTCACTCTGCAAAGTAAAGCATAACATAAGTAAATAACCTCACAGGTAGAGATTAGCTGGGAGGTTGTATTAAGTGATGTATGACGGCTTCTCTGTTTCATTTAACTCAAGATGTCTGAGTTAATACTAACTGATGGCTTCACGGGATAGGAGAACTTTTTGCGCTGCCTGTGCAGTCTGTGACTGAAGAAGGCAGCAACTAACAGCATTGCTACCAACAAAATACTTATGCTGTATGCTTGGAGTCACACAGGGGAGACAGAGGAGCTCTAGTGAGGACATAGCTGCTTGTTAGCTCACGAACAGTTTAGACCTTGAATCTATCAAAGAGACATGCAGTGATATAGCTGGAATGTTTATTATAAAATTGACTGTACCTTGGTGCAAAACACTTGTGCCTTTGTAAAGTACTGTAGTAACAAAAATCACATACATCTAAAATTCTGTGCAGGAATATTTTTAAACCCTGCACATTTCACATGACATTTTGCATAGAAGCATGGCTACGTCTGAAAGGTGGAAAATTTAGAATTGAACATATTAGCATAATAAGATTTTAATTCTCTGCATTTGGAACAAGAGGAGTGTATATAATCTGAGGAAAGAAACTTTTCCTTCATTTAAGATCCTACTTCCTTGATTAACTCTTTTTCCACCTAATTTTAATTACATTTTTCTTTTCCAATGAAAACTGGGGAAGTTACGAGACGCTCAGGTCTTTGAACAAGCTTCTTGCTTGATAAAGTGAGAGCTGTATAAAGAATTAACTGATATTCTATACATCGTATTCTGTTAATTGAGAGGAATGGAAGAGGCACACTTGCTATGTAATATGAGCCTTATGAATTCAGTTAAAATGTTGTATTTAATGTGCAGCTCTAACACCTTGTCTCGCCACCAGCTTGGTGTTTCACTCTGTACATTAAGATCAGATAGGACTATTCTAATTCAAATGTTCTAACATGTTGCTGTGTTGTTTTAGGTACTATTCCTGGGCCAATTTTGTTTGGTGTTGCTATAGACAACAGTTGTACTCTGTGGGATGTCAGTGAGTGTAATACTAAAGGAGCCTGTTGGTCTTACGACAATGAAAGAATGGCTTATCTGCTGATGGGCATAAGTAAGTGACTGCTAAGTTACTAAGTAGATACATGTACAAGGTAATAGGTATACTGGCCTTGACTGCTAGATGGGCATTGTTTTAAAATAGAACCTTAAACTGTTAACTTTTTTGGCAGAAGTAGGGTTTTTTTTTTAAAAAAAAAAGCTTTTTTTTTTTCCCATAAATAGTAAAGCAAAATGTGATGGAAAGAGCAAGACAGTATTACATGGCTCTTAAAGATGACCTTGAAAACTATTTTCAGTAAATATAATACAAGATATTTTACTCTTTGGTCTTTATTGTCACATTTCATTTACTGAATTTGAAGGGATTTGCATACATTTCAAGATTATATGACTTGGTCTGTTGGCAGATTTAAGAAGCTTTTTTCCTCTTGTCAGATTTCAATTCTTTTCTCTAAATTAATATCAAGATGTTAAATATCTCAGAGCACTATCTAAAAAGTTTCCCAACTCATTTAACAATATTTTCAAATGTGTGAGGTCTGAGAGAGGGAAGGCAGGCTATACCTTCATCTGTGAGAATGGCTCTTGTCATGTCTTCTAGCAACTGTGATACAGTTTATAAACTGAACTGCTAACATCTAATTTTGAAACTGAAGAAACAGGAATCACAGCTTCAGATTTCAGTATCTCACACATATTTTTGATAGAATACAGTCCCTCCTCTTTCCTCTCTCTTC
This sequence comes from Colius striatus, assembly GCF_028858725.1. Classification (NCBI taxonomy): domain Eukaryota; kingdom Metazoa; phylum Chordata; class Aves; order Coliiformes; family Coliidae; genus Colius; species Colius striatus. The sequence goes on from NC_084790.1 coordinate 32,365,291, forward strand.
TTCCGCTCCCCACCCCCTCCACCAATTTCACAGGCCTTTCGGTGTACCAGTAATGAGTAAATGCGACAACCTTTTCAGATAACTGAGGAGAGAACACTTAACAGGTCTGTACAAGGGCTGTTTTGGTTTGTGGCAAGGAGAATATTGATGCAATGAAGAACAGTACTGGGACAGGGTAAGGAAAACTTGCACTTCAGGCTAGAATAGGGCAAAGAAATACAGAAGTGAAGTACTGGAAGTAGTGCCTCCATGCAAGAACTGGCAGGCAGTTAAGGAGTCTGGAGTCAGTTGGGAGACTATCTTTACCTGCCCTTTTCACTTCATGTGAAATACATTGAAATTCACAGCATCTGTTCAGAAGTCTGACTGTATACCTCATCATATGATATTTATAAATTACATTAAATATCTTGTGTGCTATTAAAAGATGACTGCAACAGTGGCTTTTGTATTCTCTGCATTCAGGTGCTGCTTGCAAAATCATCACGATCGTCTTTGTGGTCATGGCAATGTGTTTGTATAAGCCTCCACCAGCAAGTGCAGTCTTGTCACAAAAGGATTCAGAAATGGTAGCTGGTATACACACATAAAGGATGAGCAAACTGAGGACTTTCAGAAGAAGCCAGTAAGAGTAAGCACTGTTAAATCATTTGTACCAAAGTTCTTGCGCGCTGTTACCTAAATATAAAAGATGATAATTCTTGAACAACTTGAATTATTTGTGAATGTGCATGATTCATTTTCTAACTTGCTAAACATACTTTTTAGTGTTCCATTGTGTATATCCCAAAAAGTGACACTTAAATCTGCCATCTCATTTTAAGTGTCTTAATTTTTAATTTAAGTGAAATAAAAAGTGAGCAAAATGAGCTGCACTGGGCTGAGTCCTATTTTCCCCTGCTTATAGAGTAGTACCTAAGTGAGACTGAAGTGGGAGAAAACAAGTAACTTGATATATTAAAGGGAACTGTGGATGTTTAAAGTTGACTTTTTTTAGTGTGCACATAATCTGGGCTAGTGCCTTAGTTGGGGATTTTCACTGTAAATACACTTGGAAATGTGTAAATATATTCGTATATTTTAAAAATATTTTTACATGTTAATGGCATTTGGTCACTAAGTATTTGTAGAAAAATCTAGATAGATAGTAGATGACAGCTGAGTTTGTAACAGCAAAAGATTTACGTACCTGAGTTTGTCTGGAATATATGCAGAAAGTTGCTGTCTGGCTGCTATAAATGTTGTTACCTTTTTTTCTATGAAATTTGAGAAGTAAACCTATTTTCTTACTACTTCTGTGTATGCTATGTTACTTCTGAGTGATTGAGTTCTAGGCTTCTCAACTCCAAGAACCACAACACTGAAAACTCACACACCATATGAAGTCTAGCACGAAAAGAAGGAAAATACAATATTAGCTATTCTTTTCAAGTTAGTTTTGATACCATATGGTGTGTGTTTGCGTAGCACAATGGATGTGCTATACAAATTAGCCACTCTTAATGGATTTCAAGCTACATTACTAGCTACTAAAATATCATTCAGTATTGACTGGAAGTTTTTAATGAGCAAGATACATTCTGCACTGGTTTTATGTTGGTAGTGTAAGCTTCCTTTCAGTTGCACTAGCTATGCATGTCACAGACTTGTGATGCCCTTTTCATCTGAGTCCATGGACCGTACTCATTTGCTCTACCTAGATTTTTATGCAAGTGCCACCTCACAGGATTGTGGCATATGAGTCATATTTCATCTAATTCTTTAAATGCAGCTGTTAATCGCTACTTCATTTAATTATACAACTCAAGAAGAAGATCCTCTAACTAATGAAGAAGAACTGTTCAGAAAATTAAGCAAGTTAAACTATGCCTCTGTACAAGACTTCTTGACTTTTGAGGCAAAGGATAAAAGGCACAGATACAATTGAACTTATGCTTGTTCTGTTTAGTTAAATGTTTCCTGTTAACATTATTCCCTGATAAAAGGTGCCATAACAAGATGAGTAACTTCCCTTGAAAGAACTAAATAGTGATCTGCCATAAAGTTCAATTTCTAGTTTTTTGTGTAGCATATAGGAAATCGCTTAATCATAGTAGAGACATGCACTGTGGTAGCTAAACTGAACTTGCTTCTCTTGTTCAGTTTTAGTCTGTGAGATTATAGTTTACTTTTTCCACTGCTTAACATGATTGTGTCATTTACAATACTTGTGGGCAGAGCAACAGAAGCTTTGTCTTCTGAGGAAGTTATTATCACTCTTAGTTGCATTGAAATGATTTTTTCACTGAAGAGGAAGGAAGTATTGCCATAATATGAAATTGCAGTCAATGCTAAAGGCTATTGCAATTTGTAATCTAGCCTTTAGATATATTGTTGAAGATTGCTGTTACTAGTTTAGAAGGAGCAGCTCAAAGATTAGAAGAGAGACCAAATATTTAGAACTGGATAACTTTAGTATTCCGTTCATGTCATAGCAATGTTAAAATAGATGTAGCAATACAAAACAGAACATAGTAGATGTGTCAAAGATTTTACTAAGTAAAGGTAAACATCACAGACAAGCTGAACAAGTGCACATAAGGTATTGGGACAATAGGTTGAATTAAAAGCTGTCCAAATGTCTGGACTCAAAAAGCATGAAATCCAGTTCAAGTCAAGTCAATGGTGCTGTACCCACAGATAAATGCTGGGTCTAATCCAGTTCAAAATCTCCATTAATGGCCTGAATGATGGGACAGATTGTGCTGTGGAGGAGTGGCTGATAGACCAGATGGTTATGCTGCCCTTCAGAGAGACCTTGACAAGATGGGCAAATGGGAGCCTTATAGAGTTGCAAGGAAAAGTGTAATGACCTGCACCCAGGGAGAAATAATCCCATGCCTCAGTAACATGCAGTAGACTACTTCTGCTCTGAAGTCTTCTTTAGAGAAGACCCTTGGGTTTGTGCTGGACAAGCTGCCCATGAGGCAGCACTATACCCTTTCTGCATAAAAGGCTGTTGGCATAATGGGCTGCATCTGTGAAGGCACTGTCAGCAGGGTCAGAGAGGTGATCCTTGTCCTCTACTCAGTGTTGGAGAGAACACACCTGAAACTGTGTGCAGGCCTGGGCTCTCCAGAATGAGAGCATTACAGACAGGTGGTATGGATTAGGGCTACAAAGATGATTAAGGGAATAGAGTATCTTTCATACTGAGAGATCTGGGCCAGCTCTCTTCATCCAGGAGAAGAGAAGGCTTGGGGAGATCTGAGCCTTGAAGAGATGGAAGCCAGACTGTTCTTATTAGTGCCAAACTGTTTGGACAAGAGCCAGTGGGCACAAACGGAAACATGAATCTCTGAACACATTTTTTTATTAACTTGGAAGATGAGAAAACTCTGGAAAAAAAATCCTGAGAAATTCTGGGATACCCATTCTTGAAGATGGTTCAAACCTGACTGGACGTGATCCTGAATAATCTATTCTGGCTGACCTTCCTTGAATAGAGGTATTGGACTGGGTGTCAATCAGTCCCTTGCAGTATAAGTGGTTATGTGTTTCTCTGAAATGCTCCTCAGCGTGGCGTTTGTCTCATTCACCATATTATGTTTAACTTCTGTATGGATTCTTGTGAGGGAAGACCTGTCTGTTCTTGCAGTGTCCTTTGGTTCCTTTTTTTTGTTTGTTTGGGGTTTTTGTTTGTTTGTATTTTATTTTTTAATATTAGCTTATTTCTCCCATTAAACAGCATTTTGCAGCTAATACTGTATGTGTGTCTCACTAAATAGTATTAGTTCTTTTCATGTTAGCAGCGATTAAGCATTCCAAACAGTGTTTGACAGTCTTCTGTGATTTGTACATGCTCTGTGAATGACTGTTTAAAATTCTTGGACTGCTAAATGTTTGGACTCATATCTTTGACATTGTATCAACTACCATAGATTTGGGGTTTAAGAAGGACCTCAAGTATTGTCCAAAATAAAAATTATTTAAAACTTTTTAAAAATTGTATTTTCTAACTGGCATGATTATGTTTAGAAACAAATTCCGATGCAACTAAAGTTGTCCAGATAAATATTTTAGCTCATCTGTAAGCTACTAAAACTAAGTGTATTGGTCTGCATCACTAGTGCAAATAGTCTCCAAAACTTTACTGGAACCTCTGGTCAGTAAATCCGTAGGATTCCAGGAGTCCTACAAAGAAGTAGCAGTAATTAGCTGTTAACAATTGAGACTAAACTTGTGATTCAAACTCTCCTTGTTGTGTGTTCTTTCATCTCAAAATCAAGACTGCATTTCTCTCTTCTGCAGGGGAAGGATTATGATGAAGTAATCTCAAGTTCTGGCAACTCAAAGCTGGAGTCCTGTTAAAATAAGCCCATTCTTTGAGCACTACTCCAATATCTTAATGCCAACATTCACTACAGATATAGAAGAACGTGTCCCTGGCTTCATGAATACTGAGAAAGGGGAAAGTCAGAACTGGATTTTTTTGTGTGGCTACCATACATCTAATTATTTAAATGTGTAAAGTATTATGTTGTTGTAGTTTAGACTCGTCCAGGGATAAAAGACCACAATTAGACTCAAGTACCAGAGACTTGAGAATTGTCAAAGGGTGGGGAGGGCTTAATTGCCGTTTATGGTTCCAGACAAAACAGACAAGGCTACTCAGCTTGGGGAAGGAAACAAAATAATTTAATCCACAACTAACTAAAACATAACCATAAACCCCCAAAACATATCAAACGGAAAACAACACAGAGTGGTGAAATGATGAAGAGCACAACCAGCCCTTTAAGACCACCTTCTCCCCACTCGTCCTCTCTTCCCGGCCTCAGAGCCCTTATCCCAGTGTCTTTATCTCCTCCCCGGCTGAATGGCTCAGGGGGGCAGGGATTGGGAGTTTCAGTCAGTTTATTCCTGATGACTTCTGCCATTTGTCTCTCCTCAGGGCAGGCGGACTCCACGCCGGTCCTCCCTGCTCCTCCACAGGTCCTCCCTGCTCCTCACACACCCGTCAGCTCTGCATGGGCTGCTTCAATGTGCATTCATCCCAAAGGCTGCAGCTCCTCTCTGCCTCTCGGGTGTGTCTGCTCTGCGGCCCAGATGCTCTCCAGCATGTTCTGGTTCATGGCCTTCACCTCTTACAGTATCTCACCTGTCCAGGTGCACTCACCCAGAGCTGATGGTGGCTCTCAGTCCTGCAATTGCCCTCCATGGGTTGCAGGGGTACAGCCTTAGTTCTCAACACAGGTTGCAGAGGGGTCTCTGTTCCGGCACTTCTCCTTCCTTCCTCCTTCTCTGACTGTGGGGTCCACATGGTCACCTCCATCTTGTACCACTCCTACACCTCCTACCAAGCACTTCAAATTCCTGTCCTTAAATAGTGCTGCCAGAGGTGCTACGTTGGCCCAGCTGGGCCGGAGGTGGGTCTGAACCCAAGAGCGAGGGGAAAGTCCGAGAACTCTTTACCAGGTCTTCACTACAGCCCCCTCCCTGTTACCAAGCAAAAGTGGCTCCTCACTAAACCAGACATGCAGTCCATTTGCACATGGTTAGAGCTATCTGAACAAAATGACCTGAAATGGGTTGGTTGTAAACAGAATAAATCCAAGTATGTCTACAGACATATTATGGATAGAAGCATGGGAACCTTAGGAGTGCAGCATCTTGGTAGCTGTTTTTACATATCTGTAGTTCAGTTACTGACCATTACTGAGCTGAGGACAGTGGGCCATGTGCAGCTTTCTGGTCTAAAACATGTTAAAGGTAGGTCAGGTATAAGCAAGTGTAAGAAAATGGCATCATGTACGAAAGCAGCATAATTCATGTCTGAAAGTCTTCAAAAGGGTTTGGAGTTGAGTAGTATTTGGGAATGAATGAATGCATGAGAAATACTTCTGTAATCTTTTGTTACAGTAGCAGAACATACACTAATGATTTAACATATTACTGGAATGGGGGCTTTTGTTGTTTTGGGTTTTTTTAATTGTTGATTTGGGTTTTTGGGTTTTTTTTTTTTTTTGGCCAACAGATGGCCCTGTTTCTGCTAACAAAATTCAGACTGTTTTTGTTATTGGAACATCGTGGATCTTTAGAGTGCATACCAGAGAATATGCAGCTTTCAAAAAAAAAAAAAATCTGCTAATGGAAGTGTGACTGGTGTCTTTTGTCTGCTTGATTTCTGGTTTTGCAGTGACAATAACTTTCTTCTTGTGGAAAATATGCCTGTTTATGGTTTCTTTTTGCATGCGGCACTTTACACAGCTATACTTTTGTATGGGTTCTTGTGTTTGTGCCCTTATGTGAAACAGGCTGTGTTTGTGCCCTTATGGCCAAGAAGGCCAATGGCATCCTGGGGTGTATTAGAAGGGGAGTGGTTAGCAGGTCAAGAGAGGTTCTCCTGTCCCTTTACTTTGCTCTTGTGAGACTGAATCTGGAATATTGTGTCCAGTTCTGGGCCCCTCAGTTCAAAAGGGACAGGGAGCTACTGGAAAGAGTTCAGTGCAGGGTCATAAAGATTGTTAACGGAGAAGAGCATCTCCCTTATGATGAAAGGCTGATGGAGCTGGGGCTCTTCAGCTTGGAGGAGACTGAACGATGAATATGTAAAAATATTCATTACAAATATGTAAAGGGTGGGTGTCAGGAGGATGGAGCGAAGCTGTTCTCAATGATGTCCAATGATAGGACAAGGGGCAGTGTGTACAAACTGGAACATAAGACGTTCCAAAGAAATACAAGGAAGAATTTCTTCACTGTGAGAGTGACAGAGCACTGGAACAGGCTTCCCAGATGGGTTGTTGAGCCTCCTTCTCTGGGGACACTGAAAACCCATCTGGACAAGTTCCTGTGTGACCTACTCTAGGAGGTCCTGCTCTGGCAGGCGGGTTGGACTAGATGATCTTTTGAGGTCCCTTCCAATCCTTAAGATTCTGTAAATCTGTGATTCTGTGATTTTGTTTCTTTTTCTCTCAAATCCCCAGGTAACATAGGTCAGTTAGGTTAGGCAAGCTTTGGACAGAGACAATCAATTTTGTATGTCAGTAATAACTGATACAAGAAAGCTGGAACACATTATTTGTGTCCTACTCCCATCGCAAACATATCCAGAAGAGTGAGTCTGCTGTATAGAGGAATCTTGTGGATTTGAAGTGCCCGCTTATGTGTTTGCATTTCAAAATCTGTGAGTGCTGATAACTGGCTATAAAACACCTACTCCTCTCCAGTCTACAGAATGACTAAGTAAATGCACAAAATGGAAGTCCCAGGAGTATGTATAAGGTTTTTTCACGTTATTAAAGTATTCATGTTGAATATGTGATTTTTTTATCACTTCATGAGCAGAAGTGACACATAAACCAGCAAAATAAAAAAAGATCATTAATCCTTACAAATTAGTCAGGAACTTCTAATAAATGATAATGTCTCAGCTACCTTGAGACCTATTTTGTCCCAAGTATTTTGTTCTGAGATTTCTTTAAAGGACCAAAGTGAGGAAATATTTAACTTGTTTGAAAATGAACCCAAAATCATAAAAGTAGGGTTAGCTGGTCTGAAGACAGTGAAGATTTTATGTATTTAATAGGAATCAGCATGTTTAGACAAATTGCAAGACAATTGTTTAATATTTCGTGCACCATAAATGAAGCTTGAGCAAGTTGATGTCTGAAAATTGACCCGTAAACCTAGTAAGAAGTGATTGAGCTATGACAGAAATGCAAGCTGGAGAGAGAAAAGTAGTACTTTTCAGAACTTGGTTTCCTACCTAGTCATCAGTTTAAAATGTCTCCTTTGTCATGTTTTACTTGGCTAGGTATAGAGATTGGTTTTATAGATTAGGAAAAGCCTGATGATTGCTGCAAATCCACATCTCCATCTTGATGTGTTGCTTTTCTCACACATCTGTTGCCTTTTCTTCAAATGGCACACTGTCAGGCTACAGGTAGTGGAGACTCCAAACCACTGAAGCAATTACCTGCAATGAATGAACTGAAGCAGTTCCAGCAAGATATTGGCAAATAAACTTACTGCAACAGCTATAATGAAATGAGACAAAAGGATTGAGGGCTGAAAATGTGAATTCATAGAGGAGATGAAGAGGGTTACATTACTATCGTATTTCATTCTAGTCAAAACAAACTATCTTCATTTTAAATGCTTTGTAAATCAGTTACTGTGCTTCTGGGAACACAAGGGCATACAGTGGTTGATTTTCATAGGGGTATTACCTCTTCGAAACAAACTTTGGAAACAAATCTTTACAAGGTGTGGTAGGACAGCTAGAAGAAAAAAAAGATCCATCATATGTACTTTAAAGAAGTTTGTCTTTCTGATGCTGTAAAAATAATTTACCCTCTTCTTGTTTGTCTGTGTCTTTTTTATACATATGCTATTCTAATTTTTGTGGGTTTTGATTACTAGATAATATGCCAATGTTTCCTTTCCAGCTATCTGGGTTTGATTTTAAAGAAAAATCCCTTGAGTGTGACTGCTTTTCTTTGGGTGCCCCATCATCTGAAACAACACTGCAGTGAAGAATCTCTTTAACTTGATCTCCTTCATTCATAAATGTGAATTATTCATGTCAATTCCCTTTTTGCCGAATATTTCATCCATGTCCTCCCTGAGAATTTTTTGGCTGTCAATCTGTACCAAGTTTGACAGACACAGAAGACACAAATATGCAAAACTTCCAGAAAAGTTCATCAGACTCTATCAGAATGGATATCTGGATGCCATCCACCAGAGAAAGTTAAAAGTCAGCCATCTGCTGTTTTTTTGAAGCTAGAAGTCAGTAAGGTGATTGCATGTAGATCTGGAGGAGTAACTGCTGCTGGTACATATAGAGTGAGACAGCACTGGGAAGGCTGGGAGGTCTACTGAGGCTATAAGATGAGTCCAGAGAAAAACAGACTTAGTTGATCCAAGCTTATGGCTCAACTTCTTTCTAGTTGTAAAATGCTTTGCTTTCCTTTCACTTAGACATACGTTTTGATTACTTCTCTTGTCTTACTCTGATTGTTTCCCTAGAAAAAGAGAATTTTAGGAACCCTGTAAAAAGCAATTTTATTCTTTCAAAATAGTTCCTTGAGGGGTGGATAACAAAATGAAGTTTTGTGGCTTAAACATGCAGTAACCAGAGTAATTGAGGAAATGATATTTAAAAAATCTTCAAAATAACACAAATTTCAGATTCATTTACTTTTAATACAGATAACATTTTTATGATTACTTAACACTTACTATTGGAGAACTCGCTCTCACAAACCCTCTCCACTGGAATAGGTGAAAAAGTCTTGCCTAGTGTTTTGGTCTATGTGCAAATGTTTAACTTCAATCATGCGGCAGTTCTCTCAGAGCATCCATAGATTCAAAGCTGAACAGATGCATACATGCTTGTAAGGAAACACATACAATCAACTCTGAGCTGCTGAGGTTTGGTCATGAAATGTTTTTCTCATCATATTCACCCCTTCAGACCAACATGTGATCTCATTTAAAGCATGAAACCTGTAAGAAAAACAAAGCTATTAAAAACAAATGCAAAAGCAATTAGATGTTATTAATTCAATTTCTGTCTTTCTTAGTTTATGAGGCTTACTGTGTTTGCCAATAAGACTTCGCCTTTTGGGGCACTTCTATTCCGTTGAGTACCTGAGTTATTATGGGAAGTCCATTGCAGGGCCTTTTTGAGTTAGAACTTTTTGTATATAACAAAAAGCACTGTTTGGTTTTTTGCTTCCTTTGTTATTAGGCTGAATTATATTGGACATTTTTTGAATACTGAAGCTTCATAAGAAGATAGTTAAATAGATATTTTTTTTATCTTTTTCTTTATTTTTCTTTAAAATGAGGCTATGTATTTGAAAAGAACTAACAAGTTCTTTGCTATGTTTAATAACGAGAGTTAGACATTAAGGCATTGAAGAGGCTGAAATATCCCAATTAGTCTAAGAAGCTATTCACATTTTTTGTGTGTTGTTATTTGGTCTCCCATGCAAACTTTGAAGTGATTTACTCAGTTGCAAGTGATCTATCTTCAAACCAACTGGAGAGATTGTCTAATGCAATGAAAGTTTGCCTGTATTATGTATCAGTCTGCTATTTTTTTTTCATTTCAAGACATACAAACTGAAAGAAAGAGTTGAGGTTATGTATAAAAACAACTCATGTTTTCTGGAATTTCCTGTATTTCAACAAACAGCTTCAATAAGCATTTTACTGGATAAAAAAAGAGCTATCTAAACAAGTGCAACAGTCAAGTACCAGAGGAATAAGGAGATAAGATGGGCAAAAATTTGGCAAATCAGTAGTACATGTGAAGTAATTTTATTTTCTTTTTTTTCCCTTTGAACTCATACAGTGTGCATGATGTACTAAAGATCTTCTTGATTTAAAGTAATTTAAAAGCTTTTGTAAATCAATTCAGGATCATGCTGTTTTAAATGAATTGCTGTAATAGATGCATTTGGGATGATACAGATGTGTGGAATACACAATGTTTTTAAATAACGTTTCTACTTACTAACCTGATTGAGCTGCATTCCTTTGTGTTCACTGCTGTGCACAGTTGTGTGGTGTTTTCTTTTCTGATTTGGGTTTTTTTGTTGGGTTTTTTTTTTGGCAGCAGTGCTTGTGGCAGGTGAGATGGCTTTTGCTGGAGGCTGCTTGTGGTAGTTGAAACAAAGGTGTTTTTTTTTTCTCTTCCTCCTTTTAAATAAAATTGCAAACATAAAACTGCTTGGAAGAATGTGAGGAGTTCTAACGAAAATTTCTGTAAAATTCAAAAACTATAATGAGCAGCTGCTCATTTTACTATGTGAAATATTTATGGACATATCACTGCTGGGCCAGAAAGTGTATCATATAATGAGGTGGGTTTATGTGGATGTTGAAAACCTTTAGCTACAGAGGAACAGTTTGTTAGTGATAAACTGAAATCAGTGTGGACTGGATAGAATTTGTTCCAGTAGAACATCTGTCCTGAAAGCTAGAAGTAAGGCTTATTTGTGTTAGCTACTATTGTCATTTCAGAGAATCATAGGATTGTTATGGTTGGAAAAGACCTTTAAGATCATTGAGTCCAGCCACTAACCTCACAGTGCCAGGCCCATCACTAAACTAAACCATATCCTCAGAACCCTATTTGTGCATCTTTTAAATTATTTCTAGGGATGATGACTCCACCACCTCCCTGGGCAGTGCATTCCAATGCTCAACAACCCTCTCTGTGAAGAAGTTCTTACCAATGTCCAATCTAAACCTTCCCTGGTGCAACTTGAGCCCATTTCCTCATGTGCTGTCATTCATTACTGGAGAGATTGACCAGCACCTCACTTCAACTCTCCTTTAGGAAGTTGTAGAGAGTGATCATGTCTCCTCTCTGCCTCCTCTTCTCTAGGCTGAATGTTCCCATCTCCCTCAGATGCTCCTTATCACACTTATTCTCCAGACTCTTCACAAGCTTTGTTACCTATCTCTGTACTGTAAACCTCAATGTCCTCATAGTGAGGAGCCCAAAATTAAACACAATACTCAAGGTGCAGCCTCACCAGTGCTGAGTACACAGGGACAATCACCTCCTTGGTCCTACTGGTAACACTATTTCTGATACAGGCCATGATGCCATTGGCTGTTTGGCCACCTGTGTACATTCCTGGCTCAGATTCAGCTGTCTGTCAATTAACACCTCCAGGTCCATTTCTGTGGGATAACTTTCCAGCCACTCTGTCCTAAGCCTATAGCATTGCCTCGGGGTGTTGTGGCCCAAATGCAGAACCCAACACTTGGTCTTGTTGAACCTCATCCAATTTGCCTTGGCCCATTGATCCAACTTGTCCAGCCAGCAACCAAACATCATGTAGCCACATGCTCACTTCTCCCTTCACCCAATGGAATGGAAAGGAAAATCAAAGAAAATAAGTAAAATTTGGTTGAGAACACTTTACTAATGAAAATGTTAGAATGTTAAGGATTGGAATGGACCTCAAAAGATCATCTAGTCCAACCCCTCTGACAGAGCAGGACCACCTAGAGTAGGTCACACAAGAGAGTATTCAGGCAGGTTTTGAATGTCTCTAGAGAAAGAGACTCCACAATCCATCTGGGCAGCCTGATCCAGTGCTCTGTCACCCTCACAGTGAAGAAGCTTTTTCTTGTGTTTCTTTGGAACCTCATAACTTAATGCTATTATCTTACATCTGAAAAGCTAAACATCTAAAAGCTAAACATCAGCTAAATAATAAAATAAATCTTATTACATTTACACTTAGTTTCCTATTGTGATATAAAACTTACAGGCCTTGGAAAAAAATAGTGTCCTTCAGTGATATACAGGTAAAAGCTCCTATAAAGTGAATTAACTTATTTTCTCTTTCTTAGTATAATTCCAAACAATCTATTGAAAATAATAACAATAATAATATCTGTAATGAAAAAGGATATAAAAAAAGAGAAATTAATCTCAAGAAAAGCCAAGTAATGCCTAAAGCCATTGCTCACCATCTGCTGATCAATGCCCAAGCAGCAATCTGCCCCTCCCAGCCAACTCTGCCCAGTTTGTATACCAAGCATGACGTTGTGCAGTATGGAATATTCCTTTGACTAAGTCAGATCAGCTGTCCTAGCTATGTTCCCTCTAAGCTTCTTGTGCACCCTCAGCAGGCTGAGAAGTAGAATAGGCCTTGAGGCTGTGCCAGCCCTGCTCAGGAAAAAAAACACCATTCCTGTATTACCAACATCCTTTTCAGCATAAATCCAAAACAGCCCTGTACCAGCTACTAGGAAGAGTAGTCGGTGACTGTGAAAATAAAAGTTGTTCTAGAACAGAATATGAACCAATCAAGAGGTATGCTCCCAGGATAATGTAATTGAGCAAACAATTAAAAAGATCTATACGCATTTCAGTTATCTGTTTTTATATTCAACTAGCTTTCTGCTAGTGGTGTTTCTTACTCAGCTAGAACATATTATTATATTTGTTAATGAAAATTACTGTGCCATAAAGTCAATTTTGGGAGATGGACTTCTTTTAGAAAGGAGAGATGGAATTGCTATAAAAACTTATGCAACAGGTAGAGTGGACATGCTATGTAGTATCTTGAATATTTGCATATTAATGCACTTTTTGGAATTTACTCAATATTTGGGGGACAGTTATGTTTTGTTCATTGTTTTATGATGGCATTTAGTAGTGAAATAAATGTAATTGAATGTGATATCCTGTATATACATAATTTGCAATATTAAAGTTGGTGTGCTCAGTGATTAAATGTGACTACTTTTTTTTAAGAATTAATGAACTAAATTAAACTGACAGCAGTGACGTGGTTATTTCTTCCATTTGTTAGTGTATGTGGTTTGTTTATATATAGACAGCCGTGGGAGATACAGTGGTTTTAAAATCATCAACAGAACCAGTTGACCTGTGCTCAATCGGGCTTGATGCTGCCACTACATACTGTGTGGAAAAAGTGTAAAGTCTTTCTATACACACCATGAATGGGCTATAGTGTCTCATTTATAAGAATGTATTCTTGGAATACATTCTTACTTCAAATGCTATAGATTTGCCTGTGAATGCCGTAGTATTTTGATGGATTTCTTAATTATATTTATATATATATATATATATAATATATATACAAATACATTATATATTTTATTGTCCCTTGCTTTCATATTGAGATCAATGAAGAAGATGATGATTTCTAGTTTTATCTTGTAACTTTTTCACACTACTCATGGCAGATAAAATACTTTCATTTCCATTTTAAAATGTAATTACCAATATCTCATACATTTTGTATGGAATTAGAAATGAGGAGCATGTATTACTTTTAGATATAAAGAAGCAAAACTACTAGAAAGATGTGATTATTAGGTTTGTTAGTATTTACCTGAAAAATAACATTCTTTCTTTTATCACACTGCATAACATCATTTTGTAGGTGGTAAGAGGACATAATTAGGACATATTACAAATTTTAACAGGAGCATTGGCAGAAGGTGGCTTTGTCCAGATTCATATGAAAGTTTTGATAAAGTAGGAAAGTTCTGTTTGCTCAGCAATCTGAAAAATGAGGCCACTTAATAAGTCTATATGTCCAAATGCAGTAAAATTTACAGGTATCCAGGCGTCATTTTAAATCTGGAAGATAGAAGCTCCTCGGTGGACTAAATCATCCATCATTTCAGCTTTTACAATAGTTCAGGTAACTGTAGGTGAATAGAAGTCTTGAATGTAGACATCCTCAAGGGATCCTAAACTTCAACTTGTATTAAAAAGCAAAGCCTCCTGTGATTCCTCTGTCTGGTATTTTAAGTGTGTATTTGTTGTTATCACTGGGAGCCACATCTAGTTGTTCTTGCATAAGTAATTTCTTTTCAGAAAAGATATTGGAAGAGTAACTGAGATAGATAAAATGAGGCATTGAGGTCCCCTGCTTCCCTTCTCCCTGCCTCCCCTGCCCTTGAAATTACCATATTAACTACACTATAGTGACTACATGATCTAACAGTGCAAGTATAAGCAGCTGATGCTGTCTTAGAATTATTATCCAAATGGGAGGTTTTTTTCTTCAAGCAGTAAATTTATTTGCTGTTATCAGCATATTGGTAGCAGAAAATTAAAATGAAAGTAAAATTGTAACTGTCAGCATCTGATGCAGAGCAATACACCAGCAACTATTAAAACCTATTGTTCTCTGCAGAGGGAAAGAGATGATGATGATTTTTTCTAAGACATCCAATTCAACCCTGTTGCAGAGCCTGGTTTTTAAAGAATTATGTACCTATACAAAACATCTTTTCTACAGCATTAGCCTCAGATTCCTGAGTTTGAACTTTCCTGCTAATTCTCATGTAGTGTCTAGCTCTACAGAGCTTCTTAAAATATTAGGGTGGTTTTTTTCACTGACTAAAAAGGAGTCAAATATGAAACATGCCAAGTCAATTGCAGCACATTAGAAAGAGTTTCTAACTTTTTTCCTTGGCAAATTAAAAAGTTATTGATTGTAATGGTGCACAGTTCAGCAATGACACAGTGCCAAAAACCTTGATGCTTTCTGCAGTGCCTTTGTCCACACACCCAGCACAGAGGTGAGCCTCTGTTGAGCACAGTGTGTATGAGGCATCCAAATGGCTCTCAGGAACCTGTGGAGGACATCACATGCTAATGTTTCAAGCTTGGTAGGGATTCAAAAGATTTGGTTTGCTATATTCACAGTGGAAACTAAGAGACTGAGCTTAAAGGGGCCATAAGTATAGAAATTTGATGAGCAAAAGTGCTATGCTATGCTATATCATTTTACATCATATTCAAGTTAATTTTAGAGAAAATAGAAAATCTTTTACAGTGCCATATAGTTCATTTCAGGCAGTAGAATAAACTTTCCTTACTTTCCTTTCTAAGTCGAATACTGGAGTCTGTTTTGCCCAGAACCGTAATTGGCAGGGAGCCCTCGCTGCCCTTGTCTCAATCCACAACATCCTTGGTTATCGTTTCTCCTCTCATTTTGCTGGGGCCTCTGCCATCCTAAGGAGGGTGGGGGTTAATAGGTGGCACCAAGCAAGACAATGTCTTGGTCTTCATTGCTGGCTGGGCAAAATCGTGACATCATGTCACAATACAAAGTTAGAGAATAAATATCTGGTTTTTGATCAGGGATTCTTTTGTTTAATTTTCAGTGCAATTCACTCAGTTGTCTCACACTCCACTTGAGGAAATACCATCCAGGCTCCCAGCACCACTGAGGGCAGCCATGAGTCTGTTTTTGTCAGTGATGGATCTGTTTAAATTTTTGAGCTTTCGTGTTAGTTGTGCATATGATATCTACAAGAAGGCAAATCAATGGAAACATTCACTTCATCTTTAGTTTAGGAAAAACAATAATGGCTTTAATTGTTAGTGTACTTTTGAAAAACCTTTGCCCATTTCAGAAAGACATTCAGCACTCAGGGACGGTCCAAGAGGAGCGCAATGTTTGCTTGAGGCTGGTACCACTAAGAGTTAGGATCTTCAGGAATAAAGTTGTGTTTGGGATAGAAGTCCAATTTTTATGTTCTTCCAATTCCCAAGTGTTTGCTGTCTACTTAGTGAAATGCACAAATTCTAGAGGCACCTCAGTTTCTGTCTGCAAATTTCTTCAAATACTTGAGCCTTTGGCTAAATTTAATTACTCATATTTGAACTAATTATATTTCTGTACTGACTACAACTGGAATACACATCTTCCATGTTCCAGCTAATTGTTCTAATAAAGGCTTTAATCAATACATCATTATGGTGTGTTACAAGCATCTGGAAATGTTAGCATTACTGTATATGGAAAGTTAGAAGTAGTTAGGCTAAGGTCTGTATCGAGGCCTAGTGAGCAGTGTGGGATGTTGATGTAACCTAGCAGTCTAGGGAACTAGTGGGGCATGCTGAGCTTGTGCATTCTTGCTTAAACAAAGCAAAGAGATTAGTGAAGAATACTGAACGCTGAATCTTGTTTTTCTCAAAGAAATCGTTATCTCGAATGTTTACCTGTTTGTTATCTATGGAAATTTCTTGTTGTGGATTCAGATAAGCATAGTCTCAAGTAACTACATGAAAGAGCACAACATAATCCTAATGTCTAAGAAAACTGGTAAACATCACGGGGACCTGATGAAGTAATCATTTGTGGAAAGTATATAAACTCTGTGAAATTTTCTGTTAGTGGGGGCTCTGACTTTGGACACTAGTCCTCAGGTCCCTAGGGCCCTCAATAAAGCACCGCATAAAACGACCTTGGTTGTTTTGTGTTTTCCTTCGGGAACGGGCAGCAGTTTTCTGGCGACCGCGGCAGGACTCCGAGGGTGCCTGGGGCGGTTCGCGTGCTGATTTACTCCACGCCGGCACCGAGAGTTTCTCGGGGAGTCATCGGTTCGTGCCCGACCCCCGCACCTGGCGGACGACTGCTATAAGGTAAGCCCATAGGTGCTTTATTTTCTGGTATGGGTGCCTGCTCATAAGACGAGGCGGCGATCCTCGCTGAGTTGGGCTAAGACGTCTTGGTGGATGCCTAGGCGCCGGCTGTAAGACGCGGCGAAAGCTGCGCAGGTCCGGCACTTGCCCCTCGCGGCGTCGAGAAGTGGCAAGTTGGTTTGGTACTGGTTATTGGTTTTGTGGTTTTTGTTTGTATCGTTACAGTGTTTGTGTTTGCTGTTATTTTGTCTGCTGTTATTTTGTTTCGTGAATACTTGAAATGATGCCGCTTAAAACTTTTAAGCCGTTAGTTCAGTCTAATAGTAAAATCCCAGGAAACACCCCATTAGGATGTTTGCTGGGAAGATGGAGGAGTGCTGGATTTTATCAGGATTTGAATAAGGGTAAAACGATAAACTATTGTAATCATTGGTGGCCTTTATATGAGTCAGAAGGGGGACCTGCGTGGCCCCTAAACGGTACTGTCGATCCGGGTATTATATCGTCTTTGATGCAGTATTTACGGGACAATGAGAAATGGGGATGAGATCCCGTATTTGGATTTGTTTTATTATTTAGGGCGAAAACTGGATTGGTAGAAGGAATGTGGTATTTTAGTTTTGGAAACAAAGGAATTAGGGTGTAGTGAATGTAAGAAGAGATCTATGTGTGTTAAGTGTTTAGCTGCCTCCTCTGGTCCAGAGGAAGATTTATCGTTATTAGTTGCTCACAGTGGACAGGGTCCCTCTGCTCCACCCTATGTTCCACCTCAGATGGAACAGGATAGTGAGGACGATGATAATGAGGAGGAAGAAGAGGATGAAGATGAGGACACCAGGAACTTGGATAAAATGTTAGAAGTTGCGTGGAAGGTTTATAATAGTAGGGGAAAAAGAATCAGCTAAGCGGCAACAAGCAGGTATACTGGCTGTAATTCAACAATCAGGAGGACAAAGGGGCCGAGGTCCTGGTAGGGGAGGCTCTGCCCAAGGAAGAGGTGGTTATGGTCAGGGAAGAGGGGGATTTCGAATGGGAAACCTTAACCAAGGAAAGCTAGGTTCTAATCAGTGTGCTTTTTGTCGATAGATAGGACATTGGAAAAATGAATGTCCTGTGAAAAATGGAATGGGAGGTGGCGCCGGGACAATGGGTAGTTATCCTATGCCTCAGGCAGATGTCGCCTAAGCCCTGGTTTTGGGGAATTACCAAAATCAGAGCTGACTAGAGCAAGGGTTAAAGGTAAGGTTAGAAATAAATGGTAAAGAACAGGAATTCACAGTTGATACAGGAGCTACTTATTCAGTTCTCAACAAAAGACTGGGAATAATAAGTGATACCACCGTACAGGTGGTAGGGGCTATGGGTCAGCTGGAAGAAAGACCATTTTTGCAGCCTCTAAATTTGAAATTTGGGGGAAAGGAATTGGATCATCAATTTTTTTATATGCCCAATTGTCCCAAGCCCCTGTTTGGAAGGGATTTATTGTCTTTGTTAAATGTGAAAATAATATTTGAAAATGGGAGAGTAAAATTGGAGATTCCAAATGAAGAAATTGGGAAAAATTTTTGTAATAAAGGAAATAGAACCTACTCCCATTCCAGAAGAAATAGATCAGGCAGTTGTACCCTGGGTATGGGAAACAGGGACCCCAGGAAAGTCAAAAGCTGCCCAGCCTGTTGTTGTAGAACAGGAGAAAAAAAAAAAAAGAAAGAAAAAAAAAAAAAAAGAAAAAAAAAAAGGAGCCCAGCCGGTTAGGGTTAGACAATATCCAATTAAGTTGGAGGCTAGGAAAGGAGTGGCTCCACTGATAACCCAATTTGTGATTCAGGGAATTTTACAGGAATGTGAATCTGAGTATAACACTCCTATTTTTCCTGTAAGTAAGCCTAATGGTAAATATAGGCTAGTGCAAGATTTAAGGGCCATAAATGAAATTGTAAAGGACATTCACCCAGTGGTTGCTAACCCTTATACTCTGTTAACATCTGTGTCGGAAAGGTTTAAATGGTTTACAGTAATTGATTTAAAAGATGCCTTCTTCTGCATCCCGCTGGCATTACCAAGTAGGAAGTATTTTGCATTTGAATGGGAAGATCCAAATTCGGGAAGGAAGAAACAACTGACATGGACATGGCTTCCGCAGGGTTTCAAAAACAGCCCCACTATTTTCGGAAATCAATTAGCCAAAGAGTTGGAGGAATGGAAGACTGAACAGGTAAGAGAATCTCCATTCTCTTATGTGATTTTGCAGTATGTGGATGATATTCTGTTGGCAACTGAGGAAAAGGAAGTTTGCCTGAAGCTTACAATTGCCTTACTGAATATGCTGGGACAAGCAGGATATCGAGTATCTAAGGAAAAGGCCCAGCTCCTCAAAGAGAGTGTTCTTTATTTGGGATGTGAATTAATGCAAGGTCAGAGACGATTGGGCACAAACAGAATTAAGGCAATATGTGCCATACCCCTTCCAAGGAATCATCAGGAACTGAGATCATTTTTAGGAATGATTGGTTGGTGTAGACTATGGATTCTAAATTTTGGATTGTTAGCCAAACCCTTGTATGAGGCTTTGAAGGAGCCCCAATTGGAATGGAGTCCACAAAGGAAAAGAGCCTTTCAGGAGCTAAAACAAGCTCTGAAAGAAGCACCTGCCTTAGGCTTGCCGGACTTAAATAAGGATTTTCAGCTTTATGTAAATGAAAGGCAGAATCTGGCTCTGGGAGTGTTGACCCAGAAAATAGGGTCATGGAAACGCCCAGTGGGATATTTTTCAAAACAACTGGACAATGTTAGTGCTGGTTGGCCGTCATGCTTGAGGGCAGTTACGGCCACAGTGATCCTCATACAGGAAGCCCGAAAACTGACTTTGGGAAGGAAAATGGAGGTCTTTGTGCCCCATATGGTCTTGGCTGTCCTGGAACAAAAGGGGGGTCACTGGTTATCATCCAGCAGAATGTTACAATATCAAGCTATATTAAGAGAACAAGATGATGTGGAACTTAAGATAACTAACCATATCAACCCAGCAGAATTTCTTCACAGCAAACAGGAAGAAGGGGAGCTGGTTCATGATTGTGTAGAAACAATTGAACAGGTGTATGCGAGCCGAGCAGACCTAAAGGACACACCGTTAGAAGATTCAGATTGGGATCTCTTTACCGATGGATCTAGCTTTGTGGAAAATGGAACCAGATCGGAAGTTCTCGCCCTGTTGGATGCGGTACATAAACCAGAAAAGGTAGCAGTAATGCACATCAGGGGACATCGTAAAGAAGAAGGAAAGATATATCGAGAGAATGAACTAGCAGACATCACTGCTAAAGAAGCTGCTCGACAGGTTTGGACTCAGATGGCTTTAATACCAACCAAGGTGAGCCCTGTTTCTTGTTATATGATTCGGGGACCGAGCTATTCTGCTGATGATGAGAAATTGGCGACATATCTAAAGGCCCAGAAGAATGCAGTTGGATGGTATGTAACGACAATGGGACAAGTGGTGGTGCCCAAAAATGTTATGAAGTCCATATTAGAGACTGAACACAATAAATGCCATTGGGGAGCAGAGGTGTTGGTAAAATTTTTGAAAAAGGAAATAATTTCCAACCAAATGTTAACGCTGGCGAAAAGGGTGAATGCCATGTGCCCAGTTTGTTTTATTAAAAAAAAAAAAAAAAAAAAAAATCCTATTGTAAGGAAACAGGTGCAGTTGAGAAAATTACAAATAGGACCAGAGCCTGGAGATTATTGGCAAGTCGACTTTTCAGAACTTCCAAGGGCTCAGGGACTTAAATACCTGTTGGTGTATGTGTGCACCTTTTCGGGGTGGCCAGAAGCCTTCCCTTGTAGAACAAACCAAGCAAAGGAAGTGGTGAAAACATTGTTGAAAGAAATAATACCTAGATTTGGAGTACCACTGGGATTATCATCAGATAGAGGCCCACATTTTGTGGCAGGGATAGTTCAGGAGGTGGCTAGGACGTTAGACATTACCTGGAATTTATACACTCCATGGAGACCCCAGTCTAGTGGTCAAGTAGAAAGGATGAATCAAACATTGAAAAATCAGATCAAAAAGATATGACAGGAGGCCAAACTTCAGTGGCCCCAAGCTTTGCCATTAGTGTTTACTTAGGATTAGGATAAAACCTAGGGAAAGGATAGGAGTAAGTCCGTACGAAATACTGTACGGCAAACCTTATCATGCCACCGTGTTAAAAGGAGACCCGCATGTATTGGGAGACCAGGTGATTTTAACTATGTTATGTTGCTCAATAGAGTTCTCAACGCCTTACGGGGTGCCCTTCAATGGAATTGGCTGCTCCTGCTGGAAAATCCAGTGCATGATATTCAACCGGGAGATCAGGCCTATGTGAAGAATTGGTTCACAGACTCACTGAGAGAGAAATGGGACGGTCCCCATCAAGTGATCTTGACAACTTTCACAGCCATAAAGGTAGTGGGAATCGACGCTTGGATCCACTACACTCGAGTCAAGAAGGTTCCAACCGAATGGGAAACCCAAGTGGTATCCCCCACTCGAATGATATTTCGAGCCAAACAGCATTCTTAACTGTTGTACTGTTGATATTATTGAAAATGGTATCGGTCAATGGATTTGTATTTGTCACTGTTATAGAACCTGTGGTTACTGTCATGGAAGGGATGGATGTCAATTTAACCTGTGACATTGCTGATGACCAAGGAGCTGGAGCCGAGGAAATAATTGCGATTTGGAAACAAGGACAAACCAGATTGACTGCAAGTATTGTTACTGTTTGGAATAAGGATACCCAAAAAAGGAAGTGTTACCTTGCAATTGACTAATTTAACGTTAGGAGAAGCAGGAGTATACATGTGTTTGGTGTTAATTCGGGAAAATTTTGATTATAAGCGAATAGATTGGAGAGTGGTACCTTGGTCCCCGATTCAGTGGGGAGTAGAAGTAATACCAAAATAGCTTCAATGGATATGTGGGATGGCCCACCCTTGAGGATAAAACTGCACTTTTACTTCACAAAGAGAATGTGAAGCCCCGGTTCAAGTTAAATGGTGGAAAATGGGACCTCAAGGATTGTGGGACAGGATCGAGCAAGGAATCAGTTGGTGGAATGTGGGGAACAGAGGGATAGGATGGCTGAATTATACTCAACCTCTGTTGGGTAAGGTGGATGGACAATATCTATGTGTAGTTGTATGTGGACCCTACTCTAATTATGGAAAAAGAAATGTGCAGGGCCGACCTCATTTGAATCAAGGAATTAGGGCCACACAAGGGGTGTATCAGGCCAATGAAGGGAAAATAGTTATTTTAACATGTAAAGTGAATCCCAGAATGAGTTTTTCAGATTTTGGGTGGTGGTTTGGAGATAGCAGTATATAGCCTGGAAGGAAATATCGGATAGAGAAAAGGTTAGGCGGCACCATAGTATTAATAATAAATGACGTATAGTCAGATGATGAAGGGATGTATTGGTGTTGGATAGCCAAAGATGCGTGGTGGGCCCACTCTAGGATGTTAGTATCATTAATTAGAGGCAAATATAGCCGAAGGAGAATACGGGATCTAGGAAATGGGACAATAAACTTCCATCGAGATGAAGGACAGGAAAACTTAGTGGTCGGGTTGATTAGAGATTTTGGAATGATTCAGAATGTATCTAAGATTACAGCATGTTTGCCACTACCTTAGGCTGCAGGTGAACCTATACCCTGGGGAATTATTCCAATAACAACCATGCCAGAAACCTCTGTTAATTTTACTTGGAACTGCAAGCAAGTATCAATAAAGTATGAAGAGTGGATAAATGGGTGTTTAATAAAGGGGGATTTAACGGAAAAAGAGTGTAGATCATTGCCGGGGTATTATAGATGGGTTAGAACAGGTCCTTATGGGAAAGGTCGCTGTACAGTAGATAGTACTCTTCCAATAATTGGATATTGGTGTAGTAGCACAAAAATAAAAGTTGAAAAGATTAGGAATGAAGAGATCTGCCAGAATGTTACACAACAACAAACTTTGGAAGATGAATGGGACACAGTATGGGGACCTGGTTTGTTGGAATCATATAGTTACCTAGGTCCAGTACAATGGTGTATACAATGGACAGGGGAGAAAGATCAGACTCACGATGGTGTGATGGCTACATACACTTCTGTAAGACCATCCAGAGATCAGAAAGAAATATGGAACTGTAAGAAAGTTTTTACTTGTGACTCCCCAGAGAGTCAGATAGGTTTAGTCCCTGTTAGAGTTCTGCTGAAATGGGGGTGTGAATGTCGGGGATACAATCATACGATTAAAGACTAAATAAAGGGAGATGTACATGAGAAAGGGATGTATGGAAAAAGGGTCATTAGTTGCAAATCCACTACAATCAGAAGTCCAGGAAACTTAGTTTGGGTTATGGGTCATGGGCAATGGACCACCCATTTACCAATTGATGGTCCAGTAACTCAAATAACCTTGGGAGTTCCCACATTATGCCCATTTTGGAGACAATCTAAATTAGAAACAAGGATAGCTCGGAAGAAAAGGGAAATAGGTGATGATATCAAAGTAGAAGATGAGTGGCATGAACCAAGTGATGGAGTAAAATTTGGCTGGGCTTTAGAGTCTTTGTTTGCACAGGTTGCATCTTACCGTAATAGGGAAATGTTGTATAAGCTACTGGGCCAGACTAAAAGATTAGCAGCAGCCACCAAGAAAGGGTTTAAGGATATGAATTTGCAGCTACAGGCAACTAGCAGAATGACTTTGCAGAATAGAATGGCCTTAGATATGTTGCTGCTGCGGGAACATGGGGTCTGTGGTTACCTGAGCAAAAGAATTGATCACTGCTGTATCCATATTCCAAACATGACAATCGAAGTAGAAAAAGATATTTTACAATTGGAAAAGGTTGAAACCGAAGCCAAAGAAATTGAAAAAGAAGCTCAACATAATTGGATAGGTGCAATATTTGATTCATTGGGGCTCCAGGTCTCTGGGTGGATTTCCTCAGTCATCCAATATGTAATTATGTTTGTTATACTATTGATGATAATTTATATAGTTTACAAGTGTATTTTAGGAACCATTACCAGAGAAAAGCTCAACACCTGCAGATTAATGAATGCGATGACCAGAAATGGAACTGGAAATGGGTCTCCTCCTCCATCATATAAGGAAACCACTACTTGAGACACAGACAATAAAGACAGATGATGTTGAGCATCCTTGCAAGATAGAAGAATGCTTAAAAAGGGGGGACTTGTTAGCATTACTGTATATGGAAAGTTAGAAGTAGTTAGGCTAAGGTCTGTATCGAGGCCTAGTGAGCAGTGTGGGATGTTGATGTAACCTAGCAGTCTAGGGAACTAGTGGGGCATGCTGAGCTTGTGCATTCTTGCTTAAACAAAGCAAAGAGATTAGTGAAGAATACTGAACGCTGAATCTTGTTTTTCTCAAAGAAATCGTTATCTCGAATGTTTACCTGTTTGTTATCTATGGAAATTTCTTGTTGTGGATTCAGATAAGCATAGTCTCAAGTAACTACATGAAAGAGCACAACATAATCCTAATGTCTAAGAAAACTGGTAAACATCACGGGGACCTGATGAAGTAATCATTTGTGGAAAGTATATAAACTCTGTGAAATTTTCTGTTAGTGGGGGCTCTGACTTTGGACACTAGTCCTCAGGTCCCTAGGGCCCTCAATAAAGCACCGCATAAAACGACCTTGGTTGTTTTGTGTTTTCCTTCGGGAACGGGCAGCAGAAAGACAAGTGACCTCTCCATAAATATTTGTTAAAGTTGTGGTTAAATTTGGTATTTTTTACCCCTAATCTCCTAGGGAAGATTTCTTTACTAAAAAGATTTTCTTTACTAAATGATCTCAACCTAACAAGAAGATTTTTTTCCCTATACATGTCATTTGATAGCTCCTGTTTGGATAATTTGGAGCCAAGTATGTCAGGCAGGAAGTTTATTTTGATGAGCTGCAAATGTTGAAAGCTTAATGATGATGATTCTTTGTGTATGTTGTTTATCGAGTTTTTAAACTTTAATTGAAGAAATGGAAAAGCTAAATTCCTTTTATTTTAATATTTGTGTGTGAAGAAGGTGACTTAGTATCCAAAGAGCTAAATGAATGATTCTCAGTCACAGTTGTATTCTTGTTCTTTTGCCAGTTAATGACAAGCTGTGAGGAGTTAATGGTCCTCAGCTACATCTTGGACCATTAACAACTGAGAAGATTATTTCTTAGTAAGTCCCCACTGCTAAGAACTTTACTATTACAAGCTATATGTATTTTAGTGTCTTGTGAAATGCTTGTGGTTTTTTTCCCTGAACTTGTTTGGCATATGTGATGTCATTGTGCAAACAACTTTTTGTTTAATAGCACTTAAACTGCCAACAAAGAAAGCAACAAAATTAAAGTTCCTCCCAGCTTAAAAATTAAAGGAGCCCATAATAAAGGTATTTTTTTTTTGTCTTTGGAATCTAAATCGTTTTTCTTTCAACCCACATGAGCAAAGAAGAAACATTTTATAAAACCTAGTCTATGTCTGTTCTTGATTGTGTACTTGGAGATAACAGGAAGACAAGAATGGTGACTACATGTAACATTTATAATTTGTATAGTGTTGGATTTTTTGCATGTTCCATTGTTCATGATTTTACAAATTCATGATTATTCCAGAGTAGGAAGAGTTCTCTAAGTTGCTTTTTCCTTTTGCCAGCAGTTTGTTTAAATCTTTAGCTATCATTGGTGATTGGTCCAAATTAAAGATTTGTTCAAAGTAACTTAAAATATCGTATTTATAATGAGTTTATATATAGTGAAGTTATAATGAAGAATACATACATATGGAATTCATTTTAACTACATTGAGCTAGTCACTTTCAGTTGTAGACACTATGTACCTCTTGTTCCCTAAGAATTGTTTGAAGTTTAATTTGGAAGTGCCCATTGGGTGTCACTGTCGTCCTTAATAAAGATCTGCTCCTATCACTATTAGAGGAGTAAATCTGAGGATTAATTTGGGAAAAACAAGTTCTTACATAGATTTCAAGGGTTTTTTTTTTTCATTTTTGCAGCATGGAAAATAGTCAGACAGAAATACCGAGAGCATTGACTGATGTTAGTAATGGAAAACAGCACAGTAACTGAGATACAGTTTCCATGGATGTTCCACAAGGTCTCATGTGTATAGTTAAATGAAATTGCTCTGGAAGATACTAACAAAGTTATGATAAATAGTCCCATCAAGGATCAAATTTCCACTGAAGTTATATGAAATGCAGATTTAATTGTTGAGGGAATAAAAGCATATGCTGTCATGCCGCAGTTCTTAAAGACAGAGTTTGGGGTAAAAATCAAGAAATTGAAAATTGTGAAACTGTAAAGCAGTGTCGTGGTTTAGGCCCATCAGGGAACAAAGACCACGATAAGCCTCGAGTACCGAAGAGGCTGAGAATTGCTCAAGGGCAGGGAGAGCTTAATTGCCGCTTAAGGTTCAGGACAAAACAGACCAGGCCACTCGGCTTGGGGAAGAAAACAGAAAATAATTTAATACAACATCAACTAAAACATACCCCCAAAACATAACCAAAATAAAACAACAGAGTAATACAACAATGAAGAGTCCAACCAGCCTTCTTAAGAACACCTCCTTGCCACACCTCCCCTCTTCCCGGGCTCAGAGCCCTGATCCCGGTGTTTTTACCTCGTCCCCTATTGAACGGTTCGGGGGGCGGGGGGAGGGGGACAGGGAGTGGGGGTTTCAGTCAGTCTATTCTCGATAGCTCCTGCTGTTTGTCCCTCCTCAGGATAGGCAGGCTGCGCACCCATCCTCCCTGCGAATCCGTGGGGTAACTCACAAACACGGCAGCCCTGCACGGGCTGCTCCGATGTGCATTTATCCCAAAGGCTGCAGCTCCTCTCTGCCTCTCGTGTGGGGCTGCTCTGCGGCGCGCAGGCTCTCCAGCACGGCCGTCTCACCACACAGTCCCTCGCCCGTCCGGGCTCACTCACATGGGGCTGCTGGTAACTCTCAGTCCTGCTGTGGGTCTCCATAAGTTGCAGGGGCACAGCTTGCATTCTCGCCACGACCTGCAGAGGGATCTCTGGTCTATTGCTTCTCCTTCCTTCCTCCTTCTCTGACTGAAGGGTCCGCGTGGTCACCTCCATCTTGTATCACTCTTACCCAGCACTTCAAATTCCTGTCCCCTAAATAGTGATGGCAGAGGCGCCAGATTGGCCCAGCCGAGCCGCAGGTGGGTGTGAACCCAGGAGCCGGGGGAGAGTCCACAAACTCTTTACCGGGTCTTCACTGCAACTCGCTCCCCCTGTTACTAAGCCAAAAGCTGCTCCTTGCTAAACCAGAACAAGCAGCATTAAGATTAAACTTACAGCTTCACATATTCACTACTTAACTTCATCAACAGGCACAACAGGTGTCCTGTGGACCTTGAAAGGCTGATATATTTCATACTGCTGTCAGTAAAATGTGGTTTCTTCTTGGGTTAAAAACAAGGCTCTGACACCATAACATATGCACCTGTGACTGAAAATATTACTGTTAGATGTTTCTGTTTTGGAAATCTCTGTACCTGCTCAGAGGCACACTGACTTTCAGAAGACCCACATCAAGTCCAGAAGTCTGTTTGTAGGGAAATGCTATGTGTAAAAAAAAATTCTGTAGATCAGGAAAAAACTAGGAAGGCTAGAGCCCTTCTAGAATTAAATTTGGCCAGGGAAGTTAAGAACAGTAATGTGACATTTTTCAAGTACATTGGCAGCTCTCAGGAAGCCCAGTCCAGCAAGGATAGCAGGATGGCCAGGACAGCAGAGGACTTGCCCTGGGTGGAAGAGGAAGAGGTTAAAGACTTGTTGGCCAAGCTTAAGGCTCGTTAGTCAGTGGATCCTGATGGGTTACATCTTAGAGTGCTGAGGGAGCTGGCTGATGTGATTGTTAAGCCTGTCTCCATTATTTTTGAACAATCATGGAGGACAGGCAAAGTGCCTGAGGACTGGAGAAAGGCCAATATCACTCCAATCTTCAAAAAGGGTTGGAAGGATGACCCAGGAAACTACAGGCTGCTCAGCCTCACTTCCATCCCTGTAAATATGAAGGAAAAGATGGTTGTCAAGGAGGAGTTAACATGGATTCACCAAGGGGAAATCCTGTTTGACAAACCTGATAGCCTTCCATGAGTGCATAACAGGCTGGCTAGATGAGGGGAGAGCAGCAGATGTCATTTACCTTGACTTCAGCAAGGCTTTAGATACTGTCTCCCATAACATCCTCATCAGAAAGCTCAGGGGGTGAAGTGGACTGAGAGCTGGCTGAATGACAGAGCCCAGAGGGTGGTGACCAATGGCATGGAATCAAGTTGGAGGCCTGTGGCCTGTGGAGTTCCACAGGGATCAGTTCTGAGGCCAGTCTTGTTCAACATCTTCATCAATGACTTGGATGAGGGGTTCTAGGACCCACTAATACTGTAAGTGGGACTTCTTCTGACTAACACACACTCATTATATGAAAAAAAGTTGCCCTTTTAACTTACGCGTGATGGAAGTACACACATTAGATCAGGCTTTATTTTCCTGGTGGTGTTAATTTACATAACTATACAAGACCCAGATATCACTTACCTCTCATTTGTGTTGTGTTTTGTGCTATTTATTAGCATTGTGCTGACTTAACTGCTTAGGTAAATTTCTTTAATTGTGAGAAAAGGAGCTGTATGCTAGACAACTAATATAGAGTAGATCAATAAAGTACTTCTTGATCTGTTCTTAATTGCAAAGCTTTGATTACTAAATGTTTACAATGAGTCCTAACTGTCCTTTCATGTTTTATTTTCAAAGTCAATTCAAGACCTCAATTCTAAGGGTTTAAAAGTTTAAAAATAACTGTTTATTTCTTCATTTGAAAATTACTTCTGTTTTTAACCTTTATTATTTTAAATTCAAATTGATAACAATTTAAAACTAAAGTATCTCGACTAAACTTTTAAAATTAAATTCCAGTTTCTTTTGATTCTTATTAAGCCTTTAGAACTTTAATTTAAATAATGTCTTCCTCTTAAAAAGAATTTTGGATTTTATTAAAGATTAGAAAAGTGCTTAGAAGAATGATGAATCTGTTTTCTTATCAGATCTACTAAAATATCTCTGATGACAAAATGCAGGGAGGAATAGGTAATTGTCATAACTTTCTGCCATCTCAGTTTCTATACCTCCTATACACATCTTCCTATCCTAACAACAGCAATGTGGAAGAGAGATCTGTGATCTTAAAAATTGAGCCCTTGAAAATTATGACACTGTTATAGTTCAGATCTTTCATACTAATATTAAATAGTCATGGGAGTATTTACTTTTACCCTATAGCTTTAACCTATACTTTGTATTGAATGTGTTTATCTAATATACTCATTTTTCCTTCCACAGATGTATATAGCACTGTTTTGTAACAAGTAGTACTGCATCAACATACTTCAGTGCAGATAGTCACTCTAGATAGAATGACTATACAATTACAGGACTTTTGGCAAGGAGATGGGGAAATGCTTATGTATAATATGTTTGTTAGTAGTTGTAACACACTGCTGAGTTGAGCTTTCTCTGTGTAGGCTGTATTTTGTGCATTAGTTCTCCTATGACTGTACCATGGCTTCAGGTGTTGCTAGCAGTGGCCAGTTTCCAGACCTTTACAATTTGTTCCTCACACTAACAATGTGCCTTTTCTGGAAAAATGCCTTCTTTGGGAATGGAAAATCACTTTGCTGCTCCTGCTGTCAATTTTAACTTCTGAAGGCTGTGTCTGATTCGAGGACACAGCAGAGGTCTTTCTTAAGGACCATGTTTTCTTTCTAAAACTGCATGTTGAATAATGATTCTCTTATACTTAACACCTGTGATTCTAGATATGTGGAAAAGAAGCTATTTCCAATTATACTAAAATATGGGAAAATAACTCTGTTTCCACATTTGGCAGTTACTACTGACTTTTAAGCACAGCAAAAACAACATATGCTCAGTTTCATTCTCATTAAAATCAGCATATGTCACAGAAATTATTGAAGAATGAATAAGGAAATAGCAAAGTCAGACCCTAGAACTTTATTGGAGAGATTAACTCAGCACATAAAAAAAGAAGAAAGGTAAACAGGCTTTTCCCAGAAATGTAATTGCTGTTGACCTGGTGTCAGAGGAGTTGCAGTAAGTGCAGAAATCAAAGATCTAGAATGCATATCAGATCATATCACTCAAATATAAATTTTCAAAGTTAATTTTTTATTGTCTAACAATACACTTTCTTTTTTTTTTCCTTGAGCATCTGCATTTTTCATTCTAAAGCAGTTTTTACAGTCTAAAAATTCATTCAGACACATTTGATCTTACAGAGTTGAAAATTCACATCTAATAACAAATGTAAAGTAGCTTTAAAGACTGCAACACACAGTGTAACAAGCTTGTACACTTGTGTGATGAGGTGTGTAAATGAAGAGATGTTAAAGAATGTTGAGACAAAGGTAGGCAAAATTTTTGTAGGTGAAGTAAAATATTTTCTTTTAGGAATCTACCAAGTATAATTACTTTTCAGTGTATGGTAGTCATGGTACAAGAAGAGTAGGGAAATATATTGCTTGGACTCAAAATGATGCAGTAGTATTAGGTAAGTTTTGGAAGGATTATATATTTATATTTGTATTTATTTATTTATCTTCAAATGTAAAAATGTTTCAAATTTAGGAGAAAATAATGGTACAAACCCACACAAACTAGAAGTAAAGAAAAAGCTTCTTATGTTTTTAAACACTGAGGTATTTTCAAGTGTCAACCAATGCGTTAGCATAAAGTAATTTCAGTGGGACAGCCTACAGGGATCCCTTTCATCTTCCTTTCTGATCTGCTGAGGTAAATCTCTCTCCCCTAACTGGTGTAGAAGTATACTCTCTTTCTTCCAATAATGGAGTTTTTGAATAAGAAAGATAAAATCTGTAAGCTGAAGACAAAATTGTGTTATGAAGTTTGAATGGGAAATAGTACATAGTCTTCACACTAAATTATCTTAGCGTAATAGAAATTATGTAATTTTGTGATATACACAGAATTTTGTATAGGTATATGGATCTTCATTCCACTACTGTGATCTGCTTCATGTGTTGAAGTTCGGTCATGGCTGATGTGATCTTCTTGTTATAGTTTACAGAAGTCTCTAGACGTGTTTTGGTAATAATTGCCATATAGCAGTCTTGTTGATGATGACCATTCCTGCTAAAGTTTTTCTAGTAGCTTGAACATTCTGATTTTACACATCCAAAACTTTATTTTAGGGAGAGATGGTTCAACATCATTTGTGTGATGAGTTATAGACAGACATATGAGTTATATGCAGTAATATAAAAAATACTCACCTATCTCCAACTGACTTGAATCTTTCCACCACGCTCCCTAATGAGGAAACGTTGCAGTTAGAAAAGACTCAGAGGGAGCTTTTCAGAGCACATGTTATTTTACATATAATGTCTTACAGTCAATATTGATTTTCTTATCACCCCTTGACATCACCATTTATGTCAGATACACATGGCCATTATGTTGTTGTATTATACGTATTTTAGGAGTAGTAAATGACTAGAACTCATTAGATGCAGTGACAAATAATGCATTCAGTTCTGTGGCCTCCAACATAAGAAAGACACAGAACTACTAGGTTCAGGGACATGAAGATGAAGACTGAAGTACTTCTTCTATGAGGACAGGTATTCAGCGCAGAGAACATTTGGCTGCCTTCCAGTACCTAAAAGAGGCTTGAAAACTGGAGTCAGACTTTTTACAAGAGATAATGGCTTTAAACTAAAAGATGGGAGATATAGATTAGATACTAGGGAGAAGTTCTCCACTGTGAAGCACCGGAAAAGGCTGCTGAGAGATATGGTTGGACACCTCATCTCTGGAAGTGCTCAAGACCAGACTGGATGGGTCTTTGAGCAATTTGGTCTACTGGAAAGTGTCCCTGTCAATGGGAGGAGGGCTGGACTTAACTGGTCTTTAAGGTCCCTTCCAACTCAAACCATTCTATGTTCTATAAATGGCAAACTATTTCCACAGTAAGGAAGCTGGTATACTTGAATTGTGATTTCTATCTGGACTTCTTAAAACAGAAATATTTCCTGTCTGCTTTGTTTAGCATTTCAACTAAATTGAGGGATGATGGAGGGAGAT
Source organism: Colius striatus (assembly GCF_028858725.1). Lineage (NCBI taxonomy): Eukaryota > Metazoa > Chordata > Aves > Coliiformes > Coliidae > Colius > Colius striatus. Next base: position 32,397,448 of record NC_084790.1, read on the forward strand.
ATTAAAGTGTGGTTGTATTTTTATCATCATCCTGCTCTTTTTGCTTTTTGTTCTGTCCTGTTTCTTGTACGTAGCAGAATAAACTTTTGAACTTTCTTCTCTTAGTTGAGTGCTGCAGTCTCTTTTGCCCAGAACTGTTACTAGCAGTTAGCCCTTCTTGAGCTTTTCTCAGTCCACAAGTTCCTTGGTTATCTTTTGCCTCTCATCTCGATGAGGACTCCACCATCTTAACAAGGGTGGAGGTAGATGAGGGGCAGTGAGCAAGACACTGTCACAGTGTTTCATTGATGGCTAGGCAAAGCCACGACATCCTGTTTTAAAAATCAGCTTCGCTTTTATTATAACTTCTCCAAGCTTTTAAAGCTAGTGTTTAAATATGTCTTTGGTCTGCTTGATTACCTCATACTGACTCTGTTTTCTTCTCCTGTTCTTGCTTTTACGGTCTCAGTGCAGAAATGTGGCATTCTTGGTTTACACCCAGTCTTTTGAAGAAGGATCTCCATTATTGTTATGGTCCAGGCCCAGCTGGAAATAAAGAACTACGCCGTCTCTTTCTCACTCCCCTCCATATACTCCCACCATACGATGACAGATGCCCCAGTGAGATGAGAGGGAAAAAGATAACCAAGGAACTTCTGGAGAGAGTTCAGCACAGGGCCACCAAGATGACTGATAAATAGGAGCATCTTTCTCATGAACTAAGGTTGTGGGAACTGGGAAGGCTCAGCTTGGACAAGAGGAGATGGAGGGGAGACATCATTAATACAACTATTTGAAAGGAGTATATCAAGTGGATGACACAACACTTTTTTTCTGTGGTATCCGGTGACAGGACCAGGAGTAATGGACGAAAACTGTAATGCAGAAATTCTACTTAAGAAAAAACGTCTTTACTGTGAGGGTGTGGGAGCCTTGGCATAGGCTGCCCTGGGACGTTGTGGAGTCACCTTCTCTAGAGACTTTCAAAACCTGCCTGGACACGTTCCTGTGTGGCTTGATTTAGTTGGATATGATTTAGCATCTGTTCTAGATGATCTCCAGAGGTCCTGTCAACCTCTACAATTCTGTGATTCTGTTAAAAGTAGCCAATCAATAAGAAATACTCAGGTTTGATATGCCTGTTAAGTCTTAAATTTTTGCTATTTATAAGTCACAGTCTTTAACTACTAACTGTTTTTGATGTTTACTTTATTTGGAGCACAAAAATGACAACATAAGAATGTTAATGAAAAGCTAAATACTAATTTAACCTCACTGTCTAAATGTGTGATGCCATGTTTTTGCTTTAATTGGCTCATCTGCCAGCATGATTCAGAAAGGCTTGTTTTCTCTTACAAGTCTTATAGGTCTCAACTTTAAGGTTAGAAATTGAGTCAGAGAGATTAAGATCAGCAGTATCTGCTAAATTTGTATACTTAAATTTGAGACAGGCAGGAGCTGACAAGATCATAAAATCTTTCCCACATTTGAATCATAGTTTATATTCTCTTATATTCACGTAGCTTATATTCACCATCTCAGAGTTCAAAAATTCAGGTTACAACATTTTAGGTCATACATTAAGGAAAAACCCACAGTTACTAACAACTTCAGCAGAATGTCCTGTATGTGATTTGCTTGAACTGATCATTTTCTTCCTGTTTAGAGCTTTTCTCGTTCACTGCACGTCTTTGAATTTCTCTAAAAAGGAAGCAGTATTCCTTAATACATGTGTTGAATCATTTCCAAAGTAAGTTTGTCTTGTGGACTAAATTAATTGGAATTCTCTACCTTATACATTATAATACAGCTGATAATGCAATTAGCCTAGCAGTGTTCAGCTATATGCAACAGCAAACTGGTAAGCCAGATAACCATATTGATTTAATGATCCTTTGCAGATGAGTGTTTTTATTGCTGATCTTGTGAGAATCAAATGAGCAAACCTCTGTTGAGTCAGTAATATTTTATGAAGATGTGAAAGTCTAACTGCAGATTTCATCTTTTATGTTTGGCCTGACAATGATAACTGCAATTATGATTCTAGTGTGGACAGAATCTAGACATGGAATTTTCTGTTATTTTCATTGAGTTGAATAAGTAAACTTTAAGATAATTAGAGTATCTCTCATTATCCTGTAGTAACATTCAGAGATGTACGGCAAATGTAATCAAAGAAGAATTATTTTTCTGTATAGAGAAAAAAAAATGATATTATCATCAACACAAAGTAGAAGATGAGTGTGGTACACCCTATTGCTTCAGATTCTGTGAAGGATCTCTTCGAGAACACAAGAATATATTTATTTTACCCCACACCTTCTAGATACTCGGTAAATATTTACTCTGTTAATACTAGCAAAAAGTACACTCAGTTTTCTATTTTGGCTTTAGATTCTTGGTAAGTTTTCTTTCAAGATGTGTGGGAATGTTTTGTACTCTTTCTGAGTCACCTTTTTAGCCTGTAAAAGGGACAGGACGTCATAGAGCTTTGCTGATTTATGAGAGTGCAAGAAGTCATATTCAAGATGCCAATTATGCTCATTGGCTGTTCCCAACAGTTAAATTTTACTTTTCAGAAGAAGGATCCAGGAAAAGTGACTATCTCTGCAGGAACCTTAGGCTAACTGGCTTTCAGTTGCTGCCTGAAAAGGTGAGGCTAATGCTGATTACAGAAAAACTGAGAGGTGTTTCAGAAACCTTGACTCCTCTGTTAGCAGCAGTAACTGAACAACAACAGGCTTAAAGACAAAATCAGAAGTCATAGTAGTCTACTTCTCTAGTCAAAATTTGGTAAAATGCTGGTTTCAACATAGAAAAGGATCATCAGCTATTATAGTTTCAACTTCTATAATTCACTGAATATGGAGCTGGCAGTTAAATTTGTTCAATTGCCTGCCTGCTTTCACGAAGCTTAAAGCTCTTTGTTGCCGTGATCATATACATGCTTATGAACGGTATTGGAACTTTCTCTACACTTGACATTATCTGTTAATGGCAGTCCTCTGGATCTTAGCTGCGGAAATGCTCTCTGCTGCAGGAAACATGAAATATAGTAATTCCTGAGGGAATATTAAATGAAGCCTTTAATAATGGAACTTGACTTAGTTCAGTTATTATTGAATATTGCAACAACCATGATGAAACCTGTAATTTTTCTTATTATCTGGGCAGCTAGTTTAGGAAAAAAAAAGATTTAGTGCTTATAGAGTATTTGAACTGGACAGTATTGAGTCTAAAACAGCAAAACTGTCTGCTATGCCAGTGCCAGTCAAAGGGGACTCCATTGATATGGTAACAACTAAAATGCATTTAGCCTTTCCATTTTGTATTGCTACATCCTTTCCCCTTTTTCTCTAGTGTATCCCTTTGTGTATGTTTGTCACTTAAATACTTGAACACGTTATTAACTCTTTATGAATATGTTATTGTGAAGGTCCTCACATAAGGCTCTTTCCTAGAAATATACCTTGTGCTTCAAATTTCCAGCATCATCTGTGTGACCACACAGGATACTGCACTCACTAACATTAATTTGATTTTAGGGTGTAGGGAGTAGGAATGAAGTCACTAAGTTTCTGAAGAACAGATGGATGGAAAATGATGAGAAAGAATAACTGAGAGAAGTGGTAACCCATTTGTCTTCTGTAAGGTGATCCTTGGTTCCTTCAATGTTATGGGAAGTGCAAGACTGCATTTTGTCTTTTTGGACTACAGTTTTATAACTAATTGGTCTGTCCCGCTATGTTCTAAAGTCAGCCATGAGGAAAAGTAAAAAGTAAATTTGTACCTATGTTTGTAAAGTGAGGGAATTTATTAGGACCAATATCTTCTATTAGTAATATATTTAAGATATTGTCAGGAGCCTGTATGTGTTGTGTTTGTACGGAAATCAGAGCTATTGATAAACATCTTCACATGATCAATTGCCTGAAGAACAATACATCTGTAACATTGGGTGGTGGGCACTCTAGATTGGAACTGCAAAGACTTTCTATGACAGCTTATCTTATTTTTGGTTTTTGGGGCAGAAAAATCCTAATGTAAAAATATTTTTATCTATTTAATAAATATCATTAAAAACACTATGTGAAGATACATAAACATCTTGCTTTTAACAGGTATACATATTCTGATCATTGCTTTGTCTATTTGTTTAATGTTTGACATTCTTTAATACTACCTAAATCTCACCAAAAGTTAGCGTTAATAATCTCACATTATTACAGTGCTTAATACTTTTATGCAGAATGATATCACAGGGTTTCAGCTTTTTGACTGGGATACACTGAATATTTGATTCTATGTTTGTTTTGGGGTTTTTTTTGGCTGAGGGGCCAAAGGAGAATTTTTAAGAAAAGAATGAGTGTGTAATTTTTTTGAGGAAAACATGTAAAATACAAGAATATGTCCCAATGCTATTGAGACCTGAAGGTGGATTTCCTCCTCTCCTCTCTTTTCTCCTCTGGGGTTTCATGCTGCTTTTCCCATACCTATGGTGCTTGTTGGACTGTCTGATGTAATATTCGTGTTTATGAGGTCAATATTTTTACACTGGGTTAGCAAGCTGAGTGACTTCAGCTACTGTTCTTTATAAGCATCAGAGAAAACAAGATAGAGGGAAGGCGAAGGTAGCAAGAAGTCTCCTACCATCAACTGCAAGCAAAGAGGTAAGCACCCAGTTATTTCATGGTGTTGTACCCAAAATACCACTGACCTAAGGCTGTGATTCACATTTGTGGTACTGATATTATGTTATTGTCTATGGTTCAGAAGCTGGGATGTAAACAAGACCACAGTCTTTAAACTGGCAATGTTTAGTCTCCAGCAGTGTTCAGTCTCCAGCAGTCTTCACCAGATGTTCTAAATATGCTGATCTGCCATAATACTGCAGGACACTCACAACTGGACCAAACTGAGTAGTCAGGTCCCTACGGGTTTCTTTTCCTGTAAATACCTCCTACTATTTATAAACAGAATTTATGTAGTTCTCCAGGTGATTTTTTCTTGAGTAACACCTGATTCTTAATTATGGCATAAGTCATCTATCATTATGTCAACCATCTCAAGCACTTTAAAAGGACTTTATAGAGGTTTAAGCTATATTTTAACAAGCAGGTGAAAATTTGCTGTTGATGTGTGTTTGAAATAAATCAAACTAAGTTCTACTAGTAAGAGTGGCTAAGAGCTTTATTAGCTAACTTCTTCCTGGTATTCAGTACTAGGAAATTCCACCCACTCTCCCAATTAACTGTTAGCTAAATTTAATTAGCTGCAGAACCACCAAAAGCACAATTAGTTTTGTTTGTTTGTTTGTTGTTTAGTGCTATGCTAACAGATTTTCTGTAATTGCAAATTCTTAGCAATGCTACAATAAGAAGTATATATCCTTTCTCTATGCAGTTATCTCATTCTCCTAACTTTATGTCAGATTTCACGTCTCTGGGTTTAACAGCCATAAGCTACCTTAAATAACCTAAGTATAGGTAAATAACCCAAGAGGTAGGTAAGATTACACATAAAATAGTTTATTTTCTTTTATTATTTAGTTCAAATGCTTTTAAAACAACCAACTACTTCAAGGTCAGTTGCAAAAAATAGTTCTTTTAGGTAGTAGTGTAAAATGACCACAAATTTTATCTTAGAGAAAAGAATACACTGAAAGGAAAAGTTTTGCTTATGATTCAAAATTCACATGCCTTTTGACTATCTGTCTTAAAATTTATATGCATCATCTTTTTTTTTTATTCAGTAAATCTTATATATCTGAAAACGGGAGAAAATCTTTATGATATACACAGACAACATTCCTTGACTGAAATTTTCTTTTTTACCAAGCTTTATATCCTCCAGCTAAGAAACTATAGACTATCGTTGACTATCTAGGAGACTAAATTTATGGAAGAAGAGAGGGCAGTGGATGCCATTTATCTCAACTTTAGCAAGACTTTTGGCGCTTTTTTGCAATATCCCTATAGAATGTTGTGGTCTGTGTAAGTGGATGACTGGATAAGTAAAAAATAAATGATTTGGAACAAGAGCTGCTGGGTTAAGCTAAGTACACACATGTGTGCACTTTGGAATGGGTTTTAGACAGACATGGCAAGACCTGGAAAAAAATGGAAGTAAAGATGTCCTAGATCAGACATAATTTTTTTGCAAGCTACTAGCCTGTGCAGCAATTTCCTTCCTGCTGCAATAAGAAGCAAGCACTTGTACTTTTTCTGGGATGATACTACTGAACGTCTGAAATTGCAGCTGCTTTATTCTGGTGACATCTAATGAACCTCCACTGTGCACTTTGACGACTGTGTTGTATGTCTGTGGAATAGTTTTTGTAGCCAAATTCCCCACATAATTTCTCAATAAAGACAACTTGGTGATTTTTGTAGGGTAGAACAGATGACTGTAGAAAAATATTGGAAAGAAAACATAGAATCATAGAATCATTTCAGCTGGAAAATTTGAGTCCAGCCTTTGTCCTAGCGCTATCAAACACTACACCATTCCCCTAAATGCAATATCCAACCGTCCCTTAACTCACCCAGGGATGGTGACCAGTACATCCCTGTGCAATCTGTTCCAAAATGTCTGACAGCCCTTTCAGAGAAAGGGTAGCTTCTTCTTATACCCTTAATTATGACAGTGATAAGTTGGGAGTCTATAGCATGACCTGTTACTTCAAAGAATTACAGAAGTTCATAGATTCACCATCCGTTCGCTAGGTCTGCCCTGACATGCCCATCCATGGGATCCACATCCTGGCCCATCCTCAGGGAGGTTTCTAATACATGAGGCTGGGGCTGCCCCAGGTGCTCGCCGGTTGCTATGCTCCCCAAACCCAAAGATATCTATCTATGCACATGTAGTGACATGTAGGCATGTAGTTTTATTTTTTAGGTAGCAGACCACCAGCTCTCTAAGATTGTTGCAAAAAGTACTGTTGAGAAGTATACTGAGTAATTTTAAAGACTTATAATTTACAGAAATTATGGTTTCTCAATATCTGGTATACCATCTGTTACAAGCATCTGTGCATCACCCTTACTGTTTTTTCAACTAAGTGTATAATCAAAATATGGACTGTATGGAGTTGGTTGATGATATGGGGCAGATTCCCTGCAAGAGAAATGACAAACCAAAAGCACAACATGCACTAGTCTGGGAGGAAAAATCTAATGTTGTCTTTGAACAGGAGTGATTAATATTAAGGTTCTTGTTTTTATTCTTCTGTATCTGATTACCAGAAGAAGGTTTGCCTAATGTTGATGTTGATGAACTTTTCAATAAATCTGTAAAAGTGACCCATTTGCACATGGAAGCTGTAATTGCATGTAAGGAGCAGCCAGTATAATGTGTAATTACCTGTGTTACTCATGTAAATGTACTACTGAAACTAACTGAAATTTGATTCTATTGAGGAAGCAGAATAAACAGCTGAATTCCTAGTAATTGTGGTGTTCTAAAGATGTCTACATTTGAATGAGACTGCTTTTATGCAACTACCTTTAAGTATAGCCTGCCTTTATTATTTTGCCTCGGTCCCCTAAGACTGCATTAAAAAAGGTAATGGTTTCTCCGCTCTGTTGAGCTGAGTGTTCAGCTTGTTTGCAGAGCTGCAGAGGAAGGGATAAATTTTAATTATTAATAGAAATGTGTTTTTCCCGTGGCTTTTCCTAACACTGTTTATGTGGTGCAATTAGTGGTGGCAATAAAGGATTTTTTTGAATTTTTTTTTTAAAGCAACAAAGTGTATTATATCACAATTTCTATTTTTCTTTTTTTTTTTTTATGTATAATGACATAATGTTAACTTTAATAGCACTCTTAGCTCCTTGGATATGTTGCTGTCATTAATCGAGACATTACCCAATTATTCTCTGTGCTAGGAAGAACATCAGGTGATAATAAAGTTACTAGAAACCAAATAAACTATGTTTTCCTACTGATCTGTTTGTGTGTGGAGAATATTCTGTTCCATTATTTTCTTAGCCATTTTGCTCCCCGTGCCTCCAATGTAACCCCTGGGAATCACAGAATGACTCAGACACCTGCTGTAGATATGAGAGTGAAATGAAACAAAGGAAAGTTCTCCATTCTATGTTGTATCTGCAGAATAGAAGAAAGGTAAAATAAGGAGATGATTGTTGTCTACTTAGAATGCAATTTCTGAGTAGGAGAATTACTAGTAACAATCCATGCCTTGTAAGCAGTGGCTTCACCTTATTCACCTAATTAGCTGCAACTGAACTACCCTTTTAACCTTTCAGAAGGTATCTTTAAATATCACTTTTGGAACTTATGCTGTCCATAATAGTTTTACTGACACAGTGGTAACATAAAAAGCTTGTTAAATTCAACACAAATGCATAATTATCACCCCACTCTAATTGCTGGGAGGATTCTGTTAACTTTTTTCATTATTATTTTTGTAGGTGGAGGGCTCTGTCTACTTCATGAGGCCATAGAAAGAGTATATTGAATTGCAATGATAACCTTTGGCATGTTATGGTGACAACTTTACTTCAGCTTCCAAGAATACAGACTTTCTAAAAAGTAATCTTTCTCATTTTAAAAGCAATTACCAATGACTCATGCCTGAATATAACTTTATACATGCATGGAAATAAAAACAGAGGAACACAACCTCACCTCCCAACAGTATTTTATTATTTTTGGATTATCAGTGAAATATAGATCAACAGTTAGCTATTTGTCAAAATCATGGTAGATGTGAAAAAAATCAGTTTTTGTTTTGCTTATGATGGTTTAATTGCTACTACTCTGTTGGGGAAAGCGGTGTTCTTTTATGGTGTTCTTTTATTGCACATCTGCATTGCCTTGGTAAACATGAAGATTAATAAAGCAAAGCTAGGAATTCCATTTATATAGAGAATTGAGACTTGTATGAATTATCATCACATTTTTGTTAAAATGCCTGAATTTGCTGATGTTCACAAACAGCTGACACTTCTTGATAAGATAGAACCTTTATGAGATTGAAAATCAGCAATTCCACTTGAAGAATTAAAATGTTTCGTAGAGTCTTGCAAAGCTACATGAGTCTAATTTACTTCCATCCTGACATCAAGTAGTGTAGCAATGGGATTAATACCATGGTGAAGTTTTTCTCAGTATGAGTAAGGATTAAAGAGACGGATCCTCAATTAATATAATGTGAAGGCAAGGGCACTTACAAAACAGTAAGATCTCAGTTTTGCCAAGTGTCAGTAAGGTATTTAAGCATGATACGTTTATTTAAGCATGATACATAATTCTGATATTTAAATTTGACTTAACTACAGAGATATAGGACTCTGTTCTGTAAGAAATCACACAAATTGTTTTGATGGGTCTAAGTTTAGGCTGGTTGACCTCTATGCATATGCTGTAATGCAGTGAAAATATATTGCTTCATACGGTTACAATAGCTTTGAGCTGCACAGATAAGCAATCATTCTGTGACAGATAAACATTACCAGGAAATATATTTTCTTTTAGTCTGTTTATCTTATTCTGTAACAGTAATTACTGTGAGTATTTTCCAAGGAAACAACAGTGCACATTATTTTTAGAAGGAATATGAAGAGTAGGAAATAGGGGAGGAAATACTACGTTATATATCACCAAAATGCAGCTTTGCATGAGCACTCATTAGAGATGGAAACCAAATATGACTTGATAAAGACTAAAAAAAAGTAGTAGTAAAGAAGCTGAAGTTTTGAGAACCTAATCTACTTGGAAGAAGATGAATAATTTTGGTTTGATTTGGTTTAGTTTTGCTTTTTTTTAAAGTATTAACTGGAGCATTTAGAAAGCACAGGCATCAGAATATGGAAATACTTCAGATAAATCTTGAAAAAATGAAGATTGTGGCAATTAAACTAGTGTGGAAGTAAACAAAACCTCCAAATAAAATATCAAATAAAGCAGGCATGGAGATGCTGGAAAGAAATTCTAATGGGAAAAGAAGCCTACAGGGAACCTAACAGATTTTAAAGGCTCTGAGTTAATTACATTGAACTGTGTGTTCCTCTTTAATAAGGTGACCAGAATGCCATACATTATTAGTTAGTCTTGTCAATCTCTTATGTGGTAATAAATACACTTGAATGAAATTATTCTAATACCTCAATGCACTCTAGTGTTTCTGTTGTTTATTACCCTGTATGATAGCTCAGCACTTATCAAGAGCTTCCAGATCTTTCTCATCCTCTGTATTTGTACTGAAAGTCAGTTTAGTCTGACATGCCTAGTGATGTTGCTGCCATTTGTCATATTCTAATTATTATTTTTGCTATTAGTAGTTATACTTTGGTAATAGCTATATTTTTGCTAAATTGACAAAGCTTTGATGGTTTGGATATTTTAAACACACCACCTATCCTTGTAACTGATAAAAAAAGCTTATAATGAAAGAGCTTACATCTCTAAAACAACCACAGTTGTATAGAATATATATTAAAATGGTTTGTTTGTTTAACAGTGACCTATTTCCTGTGAAAAGCCAAAAGTAGTCATTATTTAGACAGAACTGCATAGTTGGAGGATTTCATTAATAGGAAACTTTGCATAAATTTGATTTATTGCATGAGTGCTAGTATCACTGGTGTTTATATCATTAATATTTTTAAGAAAGTAGTACTTGCACACACACAGACAATGTATAACAGCAATTCTTAATATTCCAGTACAGAAATGAGAAATTAGTAGGTATCTGTATAAAAGTCAGCCCTATTTCTCTTAGGACAGCTTTTATTATATGAACGTAGCACCTGAGATTTTTTCAGAAATTAAATTTTAAATGTTTTAATGTTTCTTTGCCCATATTTGCTGGACCAAATGAGATGTAACAAGACAGAAACTAAATGTGGCCTATACAAAGTTGTATCTTGCAGAATAATATAGGGATGCAGTAATCTGCTTCCAGTAATTATCTCTGCTTTTCAAGTGTCACAATTTAAGCCCAGCCAGAGAAAAGACCATGCAGCCACTTGCTGACTCCTTTCACACCCCACCACCCTTGCTGGGATGGACACCAAAGACCTCATGGAAATCTCCAAGGACAGGGAGAGCTTGCTCACCGGTTGCAGTCCCAGGCAAAACAGATGAGACTGCTCAACTTGGAGAAGAAAACAAAATTCATTTAATCCACCATCAAAAAAAAGCAGAACAAACAGAAAAGAAAACAGAGTAAGATGATGAGAAAATACATCCAGTACTTTAAGACCATCTTTAAGACCCCACCCCTCTCATCTTCCTGGGCTCAGCTCCCTGCTCTATATCTCTACCTCCTCCCCTTCAGTGGTGCAGAGAACAGTGAAGGTGGTTTGCGGTCAGTCCCTTACAGTAGGTCTCTAAGATAGTCTTAGAGGAAATTGACAGCAGAAGTGAATTTTACATTGTAATGATATTTATTTATGTACAGTTCTCAGGCTTGTATGTTTGGGGAATATTGTTCACAAATGATGGCATAAAATCTTTTTGTTAATATTGATTAAAATACTAACTTTATATACAGTTGTCTTCAATTATTCAGCAAATATTCATCTGTAAATAAAAATAGATTTAGAAGGATAAAAATGTAATGAAACTTTCAGAACTGAATCCCCATATCTTCAGGGACTCAGTGAGAGATGAGACATTATCTTTCTGGGCAGTGACACTTTTTGAGTGGGAGACTAATACCAATTAAATTCAAATGTTTAGATCGGGTTTTAAAGGCAGCATTAATATTTCAACTCTAAAACCCAACATCTTTAGCAATTTTTAAAATTTGTTGTGTCAAATATTGTCTCTGGTTCTCCTTCAGGCAAATTCTTCCTGTAATGAGTAAACAACAGTGATGGCATTTTTTGGTGATATACTCTGGGGCAAAGGAATAAGGAAGTATTGGATTTCATTGTAGCCTTATTACGAAGTTTATAAATCCTCGGCCTACTCCATAAACAGAATAAACCCACTGTGGCATTTGAAGGAAAGAGTATTCAAGCACAGTAATTACACTGTCAGTATGCAACTGTTCTATAAAATCACACTTTCTTTTCCCTTAATCAGAACTATCTGTTCATGTTGCAAAACTTTGTTCTCCCCTGTTTGATAGTCATTTAAGTAACATGAAAGCTACTACTTCTGTTGTGTTTATTCTGTTTTTGAAAGGTGATTCATCATGCTGTAGCCTTCTAATAAACACTGTTTATTAAAATTTTCTTATCTCTGGATTCTAGAAAATAATTTTTAATTTAGTTCACATTTTTATGCTTTTATGTATGACGCTGAATTGCAGCTTTAAGGTTTCAAGTTCTGTGGTTACAAAGGTTCATTTACACTTATGATTCTCATAATCAACTGTTAGAGGTTGCTGAAATTGCTACAGTGCTTTAAAAGGACTAACTGGTCTCAAAACTAAAGACTGTACTGTGAGGATGTGTAAAACTTGTCTGGATATTTTAAGAAATTTGCTCTCTTTTTACAAAATTAACATTTAAAGTATACAAAAACAGATGGAAAGTCAATATGGTTTTGTGAATGGGAAATCACACTCGACCAACTTGAGTCGTCTTCTGCGATAAGAAGACCAGCTTGGTGCATGTGAGAAGAACAAAGGATTGCATTGATTTTATCAAGGCCTTTGACACTAACATGTCCTCACAAGGAAACTGATAGAATATGGACTAGATAAATGGACAGTACAGTTGATCCGAAAGTGTCTGATATGATGTGCTCAAAGGACTATGATCAGCAACACAACTGGAGGCTACCTCAGCACCTCATATATGTGTCTTTTAATTATCTCTAGGGATGATGACTCCACCACCTCACTGGGCAGCCTATTTCAATGCTTAATAACCCTCACAGTTTCTCCTAATATCTAATCTAAACATCCGCTGGCACAACTTGAACCTATTGGGGGGATATTATTAATATTTACAAATATCTAAATGATGGGTGCCAGGAGATTGGGACATCCCTTTTTTCTATTGTAGCTAGTGACAGGACAAGGGGTAATGGAATGAAGCTGGAACACAAAAAGTTTTATTTAAATATGTGAGGATGATGGAGCAGTTGAACAGGCTGTACAGAGGGATTGTGGACTGTTCTTCCTCGCAGGTCTTCAAGACCTACCTGAACACATTCCTATGTGACCTGATCTAGGTTCTGCAGGGGGGTTGCACTAGATTATCTCTAAAGGTCCCTTCCAACCCTACCATTCTATGATGTTCTAGCATTCATTACTGGAGAAAAGAGTAATCTGACTACAGCTCCTCTTCAGGTAGTTGTAGGGAGTGACCACATCTCTCAGCCGTCTCTTCTACAGGCTAAATATCCCCAGCTCCTTCAGCCACTCATAAGACTTGTTCTCCTGACTTTTCAGGAGTTTCGTTATTCTTCTCTAGACAGGCTCCAACACCTCAATGTCCTTCTTGTAGTGATGGACTCAGAACTGAGCACAGTATTCAAGGTGGAGCCTCACCAGCACTAAGTACAAGGGGACAATCACTGTCCTAGTCCTGCTGGTCACTTTATTTCTGATAGTATACATTTCCAGGATGCCATTGGCCTCTTTAGCCACCTGGGTGCACTGCTGGCTCATGTTCAGCCACTGTCAAGTAACACTCCCAGGTCCTTTTCCACAAGACAACTCTCAAGTCATTCTGTCCGAAGCCTGTAGTGTTGCATGGGATTGTTGCGACCCAAGTGCAGGACTCAGCTCTTTTTGTCTTTTACAGTCGTGGCCAGCTTAACTTCTAGTTGAGCCTTAGTCTATCTAATTTTCTCCCTACATCACCTCACCACAGCCCTGTAGTTCTCCTGGGTGGCGTAACCCTTCTTCCAGAGAGCATGGATTTTCTTTTCCTTCCTGAGATCCAGCACAAGCTCCCTGTTCAGCCAGGGTAGTCTTCTGCCCTGTTGGCTCATGTTCTTGCACATGAGGACAGCTGGTACCTGTATCTTTAAGATTTCCTTCCTGAAGAATATCCAGACTTCCTGGACTCCTTTGCCCTTCAAGACTGCCTCTCAAGGGACAGTGGCAACCAACTTCCTAAACAATTCAAAGTCTGGCCTCTGAAATCTAAGGTGGCAATTCTGCTTATCATCCTTGCTTCTCTGATAATTGAGAACTTGATCATTTCATGATCACTGTTCCCTAGGCAACCTTTAACTATCACATCTCCCACTAGACCTTCTTTGTTTGCAAACACCACATAGAGCAAGGCACCTTCCCTCGTTGGCTCTCTCACCAGCTTCCACATACTTCAGGAACCTCTTGGACCATCTCCTCTCTGCTGTATGTATTCCCAGCAGATATCTGATAGGCTGAAGTCCCCTGTGAGAAGGAGGGCTAGCGATCCTGAGACTTTTCCCAGATGCCTAAAGAGCATCTCATCTACCTCCTCATCTTGATTGGGCAGTCTATAGCAGACTACTACCATGATATCTCCCTTGTTCTCCTTCCTCCTGATTCTTACCCATAGACACTTGACCCTATCCTACCCATCGTTGACCTCAAAAGAGTTGAGACACTCCCTAACATAAAGAGCTACCACTCCACCTCTCCTTCTGAAGAGTCTGTAGCCATCCAGTGCAGTACTCCAGTCGTGTGACTCATCCTATCACGTTTCTGTAACAGCAACTTTCTTTGGCGTACAGTCGCTTCCAGCTCTTCCCGTTTACTATCAATGCTGTGTACATTGGTGTAGATGCACTCCACATGGGTTACCAATTTGGCTGCCTTTTGAGAGGAAGAAGTCCTAACTTCCTCATGACCATTTTCAGATGCATATTTCTTCCTCTAGCACAATAACTCTTGATTCCCTGCTGTCACAACAATCTCCAGCCTCCACCAAGAAGGCTGTAGGTACAAATATGACTTGGACCAGCCAGCTTGAAGAAAGATGGTAGGGACAAGTTAATGCAGCTAGCAAGCTACTTCCAGTTATCAGAAATGGATGCTACAAGTTAATCGAGTCCTGAGTGATCACATGGGTGGAGCAGTATATAAGGAAGTAGTTAGCAAAAGGATGGCTTTGAGTCAACTCTGTTGGTTGTACTATGTTGCCCATACGCATCTCTGCATATCCTTGCTGAGAAAGGATTCAACTATGAAAGAGAGATTTTGTTAAGGCTTGTAAGATGGGGACAGGATGTAGGTTTCATTGCCTCCCCACAGGAAGTATATGAAATGGGATACTGAGAAAATCTAGGAGACACTTTGAATTATGCTATTGGTCTATATAAACTGGTATCATCCATTCTACAACAGCTAGAAGCTAAGCGGGCTATGGCTGCTGCCGTGAATGCAGAAAATGCTATGCCATCTGCCTTCCCAGTAGATGCTAAGAGGTTCTTTGGAGGTAACACTGTCATAATACCCTCAGCTCCGCCTCTAGAGGACGAAAGTATGGATGTGACCCCACCCTCCCCCCTAGAATCCCCTAGGTCACCTTCCCAGACCTCCTATGACAATGACCCGTTTTTCCTTCTTGGAGGAAGTTGTTTTGATGTTGGGCACTGGTGGCCTAAACTGCTCCAGCTGGGGTGAGCTCTCATTCTGGTGACTGATTTCAGTTGCAGGGCCACATACCTGTACTGTAAAGACAGAGACACTTGGGAGGGTGATAAAGTCATATGAGGCACTGCAGTACCAGGCAACAATCTGCTGCCATTGCCCTCCAACCCTTTAGTCCCTGGATTCTTGTCCCTGGTTTCTTATGAACAGGTAAATATTTGAGATAAAACCCTGAACGTTTTGTATGTGCACTGAAGAAGTTTAGGTCCAGTATAGCAACGACCAAATATATTTAAAGAATTAGCACATTTTCCAGCAACCTTCCATCTGCTTAGTATTGGCTACTTTGTCTCGCTTATATCCAGCTGTTAGTTTATCACCACTGCCAATTGAGTGGGTTTGAGGCCAGTTGAGACAAAAGCAGCCAACATGCAATGTCACTATATACTCAAGTGCTTTCACTCTTAAGGCTAACAAAAGCAACAGTGAACTCTCTTGTTCTCTTTCCCTTCTACCACCCTTTGAAGCCTGTGGAGTGTTTTCTCCTGCCAGGCACTTACAGAAAACTTTCAGAGCACCAGCAGGTTTGAAGCTGATGGTGGCAGGGCTTACAAATCCTGTAGTACTATAGCTCTAACTGCTCCTGTTAAAGTTTCATTTCTGGAGAGAGAATTTACAGAGGAGAATAGTTACCTGTATTTCATAATCTGCTAAGGCCAGTCCTTAAAAATTGTGGACCCTGGAAGACAGGAAGTCTGAAGAAAAGAAGATCTTCCTTTGATTGAGGAGGACTGGATTAGAAGTATATTAGACAAACTATACACTCAAAAATCCATGGGTCTTCATGGCATGCATGCACAACTACCTGCATGAGGCCTGGAGAATGGCCAAAGTCACTCCAGTCTTTAAAAAGGGATGGAAAACTCAAGCAAGCAGGTCAGCCTCATCTCCGTCCCTGAAAAAGTGATGGAACAACTCATCCTGAATGTCAACACTAAACATACCAAGGATAAGGTGGTTATTGGGGGAGTCAACATGGATTCACCACGGGGAAATCCTGTTTGACCAACCCGATAGTCTTTTATGAGTGCACTGGCTGGCTAGATGAGGGGAGAGCAGCAGATGTCATCTACCTTGACTTTAGCAAGGCTTTTGACAATGTCTCCCATAACATCCTGATCATAAAGCTCAGGCAGTGTGGCTTGGATGAGTGGACAGTGAGGTGGATCGAGAGCTGGCTGAATGACAGAGCCCAGAGGGTGGTGATCAATGACACAGAAAGGAGTTGGAGGTCTGTGGCCAGTGGAGTTTCATAGGGGTTGGTTCTGGGGCCAGTCTTGCTCGACATCTTAATCAATGACCTGGATGAGTGTACCGTCAGCAAGTTTGCTGCTGACACAAAACTTGGAGGACTGGCTGATTCACCAGCAAGCTGTGCTGCTTTTAAGCAAGATCCTGACTTACTTGAGAGCTGGAGAGAGAGGAATCTTATGAGATTTAACAAGGACAAGTGCAGAGCCCTGCACCTGGAGAGGATCAACTCCATGCACCAGTACAGGCTTGGGACTGACCTGCTGGAGAGCAGCTCTGCACAGAGAGACCTGGGAGTCCTTATAGAAAGCAAACTTAACATGAGACATCAGTGTTCACTTATAGCCAAGAAGGCCAATGGCATTCTGGGATGTGTCCAGCAGGTCAAGGGAGGTTCTGCCCCACTGCTCTGCCTTGGTGAAGCTTTGTCTGGAATACTGTATCCAGTTTTGCATTTTCCATCTCACGAGGGACGGGGAACTTCTGGAGAGAGTCTAATGCAAAGCTATCAATATGATCAGGGGACTGGAGCTTTTTTTTTTTTTTGAGGAAAGGTAGCAGGATCTGGGGCTGATTAGCCTGCAGAGAATTAAACTGAGAACTGAGAAAGGAACTTATCAATGCTTATAAATACTTAAAGGACATGCGTCAAGAGGATGAGATTAGTCTTTTTTTGTGAGTGCCCAGTGACAGGACAAGAGGTAACAGACACAGGGAATTCCACTTGAACATGAGAAGAAACTGCTTTCTTATGAGGGTGATATAGCCCTGGCATGGGGTGTCCAGGGAGAAGATGGAGGTTTCCAAATCCTCCTGGACACATTGCTATAGAAACTGAGCAAGGTGAACCTACTTGAGCAGAGAGTTGGACTAGATGATCACTATATGTTCCTTCCCATCCCTACCATTCTTTGACACTATGTTTAGAAGACTCTTTTGAACTACTTACTGAGGCAAAAAAACATTTGCGATAGCCACTCTTCTTTATCCTAGAAGATTCCTGCAGAACCAATTCTGAGAGAGTCCTCTCTACCTCTGCAAAGCATAAAAGAATTAAAGTCTTTCAGATCCTAAAGGACATCATAAAGAAATTTAAGTCATTACTTCTTTTCAGAGAATAAAACTAGCTTAGGTGCTGACAGGTGTCTTGACGTGTCTGACTGATACAAGGAAATAGTAAAGCAGGTAGACCTGCTTGGGAAGATATAGCAGAGATCAAAGACTGTCTATACTTGTATATTAAATAGTGATAGGGAAAGCTCTCAAGATACACAATCTAACATTGTTTACTATTAAACTGTTAGAAAAATCCCTATCATTATTTATTCTTTTGTTTACTGTGGACCTGTGCTGGTAAGGACTTTTCCTTGTCTTTCTGTGTTTGCTTACACTGGAAATTTGAAGACTATAGTGTTAGGCAATGGACCTAGCCAGATTGGATGAAAGATTATCTTAATTTATTAATAAGCTAGATAATTTGAGGGATGTTGCAGATGAGGTCAGACCAGTAAGAAGGATGTTGAAATAGAATGTGGATAGAAAAAAATATTTTTAATTACAATATTATAAGTTGACAATGGAATTGGTTGCCATCAGAAAAACTTGTTTTCTTTTCCTATAGAAGAACTAGTTCCTTGCAGCATTTTGGTTTGAGAGCCTGGCAATCTTTCTAACACATTTGGGGAAAGTGGGGCAAAGTGAATGAATGGTCACAGTTGCCAAGGACACTGTAATAGCTATAGAGCAGTTGTCTAAACTGCGGTTTGGTTCTATTACTACCTATTACTGTTAAAGACAATAATTTTCACTTCTGATCTTGAAATTTAATTCAGAAATATGAGGTTATGTTATTCTCTATGTGTCTGGGTTAATCTGTGATATAAAACCAACAAGTCATCTTTTTATAATTACTTAGTATAATTTATTCATAAATATTACCTTGCCCCGCACTTACACCTTTCTCCATCCAATCTGCAGTGTATTTAACATTACTGTTTGGGTCTTTTTTCTATTGCTGCTGTTTCTGTAAAGCTGATATTCTCAGGGATGTTTTTCATATCATGATAAGTGAAAGACAAGTAAACTGTCTTTGGAGGATCTGGGCATAATATATTTTTGTGGAAGTCTGTGACACAGCAAGGAAAGAAACATTCCAAGAACTTAACCAAGACCCTAACATACATGTTTACATTTAGCTAGGTTAAACCAATAGTACTAAATAATTCAACAATTTATATTTATGAAAATATGGGAGGAAAGCTGTTTTTTATATATATATTTGAGTCTGTCATTATATATTTCTAGTTTAAGCCATGAATTTAGCTGCTTAAATCCTTCTAATTTCAATACATATTCAGAATTAAACTTGGAATTCAGCTGTTTTCTAAGTAGCTGTTGCATTAAAATGTTAAAGAAATTTGACAAAAAATAAACCCACTTGCATCCCAGCAGATATCACATATTCCTCAGATCTCAAAGGGGATGAGGGCAGTTGGACTTAGATTCTGAGTGATACCCAATTCAGTACTGTAAGTCTGGTAACATTCAGTATATTGAACTATTACAGATGCACTAAGATCACAATGAACCTTCAATAACTCGCATTCATGAACCAGCACAGCCACATGTAAGGAGTCTGGTTGCATTCAATGAGAACTCTCTTGGCTAAATTAATTGTGGGGTTTACTGAAGCAACAGAAGTGCAGATTCTCTTGGTTTACCAGTGATAAACACAGTGTCTGCAAAAGCACTTACAAATATTAAGAGTAGGAATAATAGGGCCAAAGGTAAGCATGTTAAAATATGAAACAACATTATAGAGACTTCTAAGTTTCCCAGGGAGCTCCTGTGAGAGGAAGAGAGGTTCAGCCATTGGCTGTTCCCAGAAGACAATAATGGGGTCATCTCGACTCATCTGAGACGGTGTCTTTCACTACATTCCTCCTCTGTTAAGCCATATTTATACCTTTTTTTTTTCTTTTAGATGGAGCTTGAGTGACTCTAGTTATATATACCTTGATCATAATGAGTGTAAAATTTCAGTGAGAGGTGATCACACCTAAGTGGACAATTTGTAGATATTTTGGTATTATGGTGAGATTATAATGAGCTAAGCTCAACCAAAGGACATTATTTCAATTGCATTTTCCTATGTAACAAAGCACGTGTGTCCTTGGATGTTTTACTCCTCAAGGATGGTAACTCCTGATTAGAAGTTCCTTTGTTAATCATCTTTATTATCTCAAGGAGCAGACTGACCTGACAGTTGCCTGATATTTACATATTTCCAAACAGCTAATTGCTGAGAGGAGCCTTTAAGATTCAAGGACTTTGCTCAGGGTAACAGCTATGTTGCTCATTAGTTCTATGTCACTATCCCTGCAGTGATATCACAGAACCTATCCATGGTGTCTTCATTGCTGCATCATCTATGCTGTTTCTCTTCTAGTCAGCATACCAAGCTCTGCTGGTGTTGCCAACATCCAAGGTTGCAGGTCATGTTGTCGTGGATATCAGTCTCATTCCACCTTGAAAATTCCCTTAATGCTGTACCTTCTCCTAAAACGCAGATATAACTTTAGTTTCAATGTCTCAATATGTCCCAAAAAGTCTCAATGCATCACTGCTAGTAATTCCACGGTGGTAGTCTCTTCAGTTAGTAGTAGTGTTTCACCAAGTTAATATACACTTGGTCGCTGGTTAATAGGCATAGAACTGGAAAAAAAATAATGAAAAAACATGACTAAACACACCTCACTGTCCTTAAAAACAAAATTATGCATAAGTTTTTTAATACATACAGAAAATCCTATCCTTGTGAACTGAAAAGTTGCTTCTATCCATCATCATGAAAAATGGAAAGAAAAAAAGAATTAAGTCTCATTAGAGTTCTATTCTCAACAAATGCCTTCAAGATTTGGAATTTGGTAATAAATTTCTGTAATTGAAAATCTATTGTAAACTATGGCACATAAGAAATATATAGAAAGACAATGTTAGGAAATTATGGGTAGTAGCTTTTCCACTTAGAATATTGATTCAGATTTTAAAAACCTAGAGTAACCAGTGAATGAATTAAGTTTAAAACACAAAATATTGACACACTCCACAGCTCTTGATTAATACAATCAACATTTGATAATTAATACACTTATCTACGATATGAAGACTTGGGGTAAAAATCTCATTTTTAAAGCAACAAACAAAAATGGAATGCTCTGATCTTGGGATTTGGTTTTCATGTGTTTGGCTAGTTCTCCATTAATCTATAGGATTTTTATGAGAAATCTTAGGTATGTTCACTACTAGATAAACTAAGCTAGAATTTTGTGAGCAACTAGGGACATTTGTATGAAAGCTTGTAACCATCTCTGGCTGACAGATAAGGAAAGAGCCATATGAAAATTCTAACGGATCTTTAAATACCAGATTTTTGTCTCTATACCTATAAAGCAGCAGAGTTACTGAGGAAAGCCACAGATTTACAGCCTTGGAGAACCACTGAATTAACTTCTTTTAATCCATTATTATCTGCCAGTTTCCATACAATTCTGGAAAACAAACAAACAGGGAAATGTATATAATTAAGATAAAACTAAGACTTCTTATTTTGACTGCAAAATATAAAGAGCATGAAAAGATGGATTGGAGCCAAAATAAATTAATCTGAGTAGCTCTATGAAGAATATATATTAGATTACTTCTATTTAAATAATACTGGAAGAGATTTAAAAAGGAAGACATTCTTGGATGTTGCTTTAAAAGCAGCCTGAAAATATGAACTTGAGTTAACCTTTTCATAAAAGAAAAGAGGTCAAACAGATAAAGGAATGTGATACTTGTCTCTGTTGTACTTTAGTATGTGTTTATCTCACAATAAATTAACTTGGTTGAAGACATGAATTTGGTGAAATACAACGTGAATCTTTAATAGCAACTACATAAAGTCTGTCTTTTTAAAATTAATTTCGGACTTTAAAAAACAATTCCAAGTACACTCTGTCTGCTTTTTGGATCTGCAGTTTTATAAAGTTTGATAATCAAAGAAGTTAATACAGGACTCTAGGTTTATTTGGTTATCTAAAATGTATTACAGTTTTCCATATGAAGAACTTTCAAAGTACCATTCTACAACCAAAGGTCATTCACTTCTATGGTCTTTATGACCAGACTGACCAGACTGACCAGTTGGCATGCTCTTCTTTGTACCTGAGTACTGAAATCTTAGAATCATAGAATGGTAGAGGTTGAAAGAGACCTCTAGACATCATCCAGTCCAAGCTCCATTGCTCAAGCAGGTCCACCTAAATCAGGTCACTCCAGGTGGGTTTTGAAAACCTCCAGAGAAGGAGATTTCTCACCCTCCCTGGGCAACCTGTGCAAGAGCTACCTCACCCTTATAATAAAGAAGTTTCTCCTTGTGTTTGAATGGAACTTCTTGTGTTCCAGCTTGTGTCCATTACCCTTACTCCTGTCACTGGAGACAACAGAAAAAATGCTGCTCCATCCTCCTGACATTCACCCTTTAAGTACCTGTAAGTGTTGATGAGGTTCCACTTAATTCTTCTATTTTCCAGGCAGAATGGCCCCAGGAGTTGTAGCCTTTTCTCATGACAAAGATGCTTCAGTCCCCTGACATCACCCTGATACCGTTTTTGAGTCTGATGCGCTCCATAGACTTGTAAAAACACTATTCTAATAAATGTTTAATATCTAAGAAAGCTACGTCTTGGCTATATAAAATGTTTAATGTGAGTTACCAAATCTAGAATCAGATGCAAGCTGCTTACAGTGAAACTTAGAGGTAGAATGAACATATCAAAGTATAAAATTATTATCTCAGACATACTGATTTTCTTCTGTAATGTTTTTGAACACATCCTCTTTGGACTCTAGTATAATCATTTCTGTGTGATGACAGATTTTTTTCAGTCACAGCAAGACTGTCAGTGGCATTCTTGCAAAAACCAGGAGTATCTGTTTGAACTTCTCAAGGTATGGAGCGAAATAATTCAAATCTCACTGTCTGAGTGAGAGTTTAAAACAGGAAGTTTATCAAGAGATTACTGTAGCAACACTGCAGACTGTAGTGACACTGCAGAAAATTACGATTCTTCCTCTATTCCTTTAAAGAATGTCTGGGGATACACTTATAGTTTATGGATCACAAACAGCTCCCGATTAATGGGCTTTCTGGGATAGCTCTTGCTTGATTTCCTTTGCCAAAAACTGACCTACTATGAATAAGTTCATTACTGGTTGAGCTGGAGGAAGGGAATTTTTTGAAGGAAAGCTCATTAGAGCACCCAGAATACAGGCCATAAGAGTCTCCATGAAAAAAGGGCAAAGCCTGCCTAGAAATGCATAAAGGACCAAGCCCACAGTTCACATTATTTCACAGTTGTTTACATAAACTTTGTTCTTGTAACTACAACTCCTTTAGGTGCTTCTCAGAAAAGTTTACACCACGAAAGGTTGCCCAGAACAAAAATGTTTCTGACTGCTAGAATTAAAGATCTCATCAAGCTGAGGACAAATACCAAAAGCTCTAACAACTAGGACACTCATTCCATTCTTGTACTAGTATTGTTTCTCCTTGGTTTTCTTTCTTTGTTTATTTCCTCTTTTTCTTTTTCTCTTCTCACCTGTCCTATTTTGGAAGCCGTAGGCCTGACCACAGCTTCAAAAGGCAGTTTTCTTCATATGAGGCAACTTGTAGCTGCTTAAGTTTAAGATAATCACACAAAATCTTAATACCAATTTTGTACACCTAAACTCAAACAAAAAGAAGGAAACATTTGTCAAAACCTGCAGAGAGCCTTCTAATAACATTAAAAAAAAAAAAAAGTACCTCACCTCTTTTTAACCAACTACAAGGAGTCACAAGGTATCTGTTTCCATTTGGATCCAGTACTTTGCTTTGGGGAAAAAAAAAAAAAAAAAAGAGACATTATATAGTGTGTGTGTGTGTGTACAACTTTATATATACAGGTTAGCACATATATATATACATAGCTTTCCATTTCCAGAGTTGGTCCTGAAATAAGAAAAAATCCTGTATGATGCTGAGTTGAAAGTGCTGAAAATAGGGAGGACATGGAAAATGACAACACTAGAATATCTTGCATAAATACTTAGAACCATAGCAGATATGACTTTCAACAGGGACAAGAGATTTTCCTATACTTGAAAGAATTTGTTTTGGAGTACTAGTGTTACAGATGTTATTTTATAACTATTTTAAATATTAGAAATAGTATTTTCTCTGGAGTAGTTTCTTCCCCAGTAAGAATAATCCTTTCTTGGATGTTACAGACTTGCTTCTTACAAGACACTTTTCAGCAGTGTCTACAGTAGGACTGATTTTTAAAAAAAAAAAATTGATTTTATCTGGAGTGCATCCTTACATTGGCATCTGTGGTGGTTTAGCCAGGTGTTCGTCAAGTCATAATATCCCCCTCCTAAACTGGACATGGGAGAGAGAAAAATATAATGAGAGGTTTGTGAGTTGAGATAAGGATAGAGAGATCGCTCAGCAATTGGTGTCATGGGCAAAACAGACTCAACTTGGGGAGAAAAAGGTTTAATTTATTAAAGGAACAATAAGAACAGGGAGATGAGAAGTAAAACTCAATCTTAAAACATCTTCTCCCACCTCTCCCCAGGACTGTCCTTCCCTCTACCCAAGTGGTGCAGAGGATGGGGGATGGGGGTTGCTGTCAGTTCATTACAGATGGACTTGCCTCTGCTACACTGTGGAGTCCCTCCCCAGGGGAGACAGTCACTCACAAACTTCTCCACCCAGGGTCCTTCCCATGCGCTGCAGCTCCTCATGAACTGCTCCAGCCTGGGGCCTCCCACAGGGGCACCTCTTCACACCCTGCTCCAATGTGGGTCATCACCAGGAGAACAGTCCTTCAGGAACAGACTGCTCCAGCCTGAGTCACTCACAGGATCAAAAGTCCTGACAGCAAACTCGTTCTTTGACTTGGGCTCCTCTCTCCTCACAGACTCCCAGGTCCTGCCAGGAACTTGCTCCAGTGTAGGCTTCTCACAGAGTCACAGCCTCCTTCAAGCACCCACCTGCTCTAGTGTGGAGTCCACCATGGGCTGCGAGTGGATCTTTGCTCCCCAGTGGCCTCCATGGACTGCAAGGGGACAGCTGCCTCACCATGGTCACAAAGGAGTCTTTCTTTCAGGGCCTAAGCACCCTCTTCCCCCTCCTTCTCCACAGACCTTGGTGTTTAGCAACTGCGCAGCAACTTCCTCTCCTTCTCAAATACGTTAATCACAGAGGCATTACCTCCATCACTAATTGGCCCGGCCTGGGTCTGCTGCAAGGTCCATCTTAGAATTGACTATCCCTAGCCCTATCAGCTACAGGGGAAGTTTCTGGCAGATCTTTGTTTAAAGAAGCCACCTCAATCAAAATGACTACAGCATTATTTGTTTATTTTTGATGTATCACACATAAATAAACTGTTGTGGAGGTAGTGAGACGAAGTTAGAGTGGTTATTGCTGGAAGAGAATACTAAGACCTATACAAAGTATATACAAATGTATAATTTGCAGAGTAAGATTGGATGCTCTTTATCCTTTATTTAAGTGGATAGTCACCACATAGAGAGGAATTCTGATGTGAACGTAGTAAATGAGAATTTATTATTTACATTACTTGTTAAGTTCAACATAAAGCTCTAGGAAAGTTTTATTCATGTCAGATTATTTTATTTCCCTCTTTTCCACTTAAATTTCTTGGGTTTAGTTGTCTTACTGACTTTGTTTATAAAGCCTGGGCTGACTATGAGATGATTCCAATTATTTTTGCAAGATATTGAGTCGTTTTGGAAACAGTCCTTAATGCTCCACTTAGGCCGTTCTGACTTAATTTAGCCAGGTTTGATAAATGAGGGAACAAGTTTAGGTCCATTTTAAAATTAAAAAAGTGTATTCCAGTGCTCTGACTGTTGATTACATTAGCTCAGACTGAAAGACTCTTTTAAGCTTGCTTGTTATCTGTGTGTAGTGTATTATCTGTTGACTCCATGAAGCTTTGTGCTTATCAGCCTTTGAAGACTGAACATATTGCTAATATTTCATTGTTCTTCTAGGGAAAGAAAAGGATGACAATTTTCATTTAGGATAATAATTTTCATTTTTGGTCTCCACAGAACTCGTTCTACAGTTCATATGAGTCACAGAACTGGCCAACCATATAACCTAGGGTGTTCTATGTCCCATAGAAGTTTGCAGACAGGCATGTGTGCATTCCTGAATATTCTGGGCTGCATGGTCTAATCTAGTGTTTCTCCACTCTAGGATTATGCCATATCAGAGAGGGGATTCCTAAATGAAGGAGAGGTGTAAATGTCAGAGTAAAGAAATGAATATCTCTTCTATATTTGAGCAATCTAGAGCTGCATTACAAGTTGTCACCCTGGAACTGCTTTTTATTATGAAAATAACAAAAAGTTTAAGGTGTTGGTCTAAAATTAAACAGACAATGACACCTAATCAATGCCACCATGTAATAGATTAATTAAATTAAATTTATTTAATCAATGAAATACATAGTAACAAATCTCCAGTATCCAAAGTGGAAGAGTTACTCAAAAGTAGGAAAGAAATTCAAATATGAAACTACAAAATTATTAACCATAGTGTGTAATCATGTTGTTTCATGAAGCCTCAGTACCAGAACAGAAACAAAATTTTATTCACTAATCTTAAAAAGGGCTTTAGGAGGATCATGGAGCAATATGTACTTGATTTTGGTTTCCATGCTAGGTGAATGTTTTGAAATGACATCAGAAAAAAAGAGGAGACAGAAAATGTGCTGCTCTTATATTAAAGAAAATTTTAACTCATCCATCACTAAAGATGATACCAGACTCCTATATTTCCAGGGATTCCTATGGAGACCTCTCCTTATTTGATGTTGTACTTCATACAATTTGGACTTTGAGTTGAATGATGAGTAATGGGATCATTGCAACCAAAGAGTTAAAAGTATTGAAAAATGCCAGTGTCTGCTTATCTGTTGTGCAGATATCTGCCAGAGGGAAGCTGCAAAATCCTTACTCAAAGGAAAATTCCATTCTGAAAAATATATATAATAGCCACCCTTTTATTTTGGGTCATTTCAGAGCTGATGAACTGTTGAGCTCTCTGATAATCTTGGTATGTGCTGAAACCCCATTCTTTTTAACACATAATATTTTCCTCTTGGCAATTAGATGCCCATTGGTGTCTTCTAGTTTCCCAAATCTCATTTGAGAAGTCTCATTGGAGACTGCATATCTTTAGTTTTGCCTTTAGTTTTGGTCAGCTTTTTGTTGACAAAACAATGCAACAAAAACATATAAATTGAAAACACCTGCCATTTTGTTACATTATTTACTTTTGCACAGCCCATTTAGTGTGCATTTGTTGCTAAACTTGTGAACTGACTTAGTTGTGTTGATTTGTCTGTTAATATATTGATTGTCTGTTAACATACTGCCATTGAAATATGCTAAGGTTACCATTATTAAACTTGTTGTTTCAGGGTGACGACCAAACTGCTTGAATTCTGATAGTACTAACACATAAAGTTATGACAACAGTGAAATGCAAAATTTTATTTACGATTGAAGGTTGCATTCTCTCACTTCTGATGATAGCGATATTAACTTAATCATGAGAGAAAGCGTGGGCATGTATAATGTGAAACTAATAGAAAAAGAGCTGCAATCATTCTAAATTACATAAAGCACATATATTCTTTCCAGTTATTTGATGTTTTTCTTGTATCAGCTTGTTTTTCTGTCAGTTAACAGCAGACACAAATATTAAGAATAAAACTGTCAAGTTGCAGTTATCACCTGCATCTTTGTTAAACCACTCACATACCTCTGCCCCTGCTTTAACTATGAAAGCTGTGTAGTTTAAGTTTCATAAATGTACAGCCATGGGTACATAAATTTTTCTCTTTTGATTGCAATAGTATTCCAGCTGGCCCTACAGAAAACCAGAAATTGTTTCTTGACACTTGTTTCTGGATGATAGTTTTCCCTGTTAATGGAGCATGCAAAGTCAGTGCATGCTTTCTCCTAAAATTACTTCTGGGGCTTTTTTTGTCCTGGAACAATCTGGTAACATCCATCCATCCATCCATCCATCCATCCATCCATCCATCCACCCATCCATCCATCCATCCATCCATCCATCCATCTGTCCTTGTGAAAGTTGGGCTCTTCTGAGGCAAGTTCTGTCATAAATGCATTGCTGTTCATCTCTGGTATCCTGGCTGTGGTGATTTGCATTGCATTTTCCCATTATATTTGCCATACTTGTGCTCTCCAGTCTTGGCATTGATGCCTTATATTTTTATAAATAAAATCATTGCTTTGAGCTTGAAAGGATTTTTTAAGTTGATAAATGATCTTGTAATTATAGCTGTTCAGTTCATACCATCAACGACTTCATGACTTAGATACCATTAAGCTCCTAGACCATGAATAATTTTTCTGCTTTGGAAATTCTAATTAATACTGTTTCCTTTGATAATAAACCATCTTACCTTTGTAATTTCATTATGATTTTAATACTTTTACTTCATTTTTCTTCTCCTATTTCTCTACATTCGTTTACTCCAAGAAGTCTGACATTATAGTCCTTCATGTTTTCTCTCTGCCTGCTTGCTTTCTGTTCCTGCAGACATTGATTTTGTGTTCCAGAGATCTGTCTGTAGACTTTATTTCTTCTTTTGTAACTAAATGATTTCTCAAAGGCTGGTTCCATTTTTTTGAAGGTCCATCAGTTCAGTAAATTAAACAACAGTGAGTTTTTTTCCTCTGTAGTTTAATTTTTCTTAAGTCAGACTTTTGACTTTTCACTGGTTCTTCTACCTGGGGAATCAATGAAATTATATCTTTATCCTGCCACTGCGAATTTGTCATTTGTGTGCATTTCCTTACCACTATTTTATGAAACTGTATTTTGATTATTTGGAAGTTTCATTTGTGTAATTTCTAGACAGTCTTTATCTATAAATAACAGACTACAATATTCATAGAATCATACAATATTCTAGCTTCAGACAATTTAACATTTTCCATAACAAAAAAATTTTGATCCTTGAACAGTTTTTTAGCTACTTGCATGTTTTTATTGAAAATGTTTGCTAATGGAAAAAATGTTAGCTGTCTGGCAAAGAAATCAGAACCATCATTTCTGGACTAACATCAAAGAAAATTCTGTTTGAATATTACCCTGTCATTGATAATACCTGTGAATTGTATTTATGTACATATATATATATATACACACACATATATGTTTTAAAAACTGGATGACATCTCTCATGGAATAACAGAAACAGACTTTCACACTGACTAGTAAAGACAGAATATGGTACTATGTAGAAGGCATTGTCTAAGTCAGTTAATTTTTATTATGTGGAACAATAATGCACTGATCCCATCAGACACTACAGTAATATTTTAAACTGAAAAGGTTAACTGAAATTTTTATTTTCACTCTGCATAAGAGAAAAAAAATGGAGAAATTGCATAGAAGATAAGTTTCTCCAAAATTATTTTTATTATCTCAATCACCTAGGAGCCTCTGAGCTACAGACATGAATATCCTTAATGTTCAAAATGCATGCCATGCTCCTCCAGTAGTAACTTTGAGTCAAACTGTAAGGAGATATCCTTACTGCAGAGACATTATCTTTATGGCATATTGTTATATGAAAGTAAAGCAATTTAATTTTTGTCATGACTATATTCTCTGAAATTGCTACTCTTGAACAGACGTGTTACTGCACTTAGTCTCTTTTTACTTTGCAGTCATGTAAGGAAATGCAGTTTTTAAATGAGAATTGTATAACATAATTAAAAGGGATTACTATGAATTTTAAAATATCAGTTTACAGACAGTTAGCTTGGTAAGTAATGATGACAAATCTTAGTTTTACTACTTTGTTCATTAGTGGCAACACGCCCAAGCAGACTCAGAGCTTCCTGTAGCTGGAGAAAAAATTCAAAGTCTGGTTAAGTACCTGTTCTATTACAAAGAGAGCTAGCTACATGCAGCACAATAGCAAAGGACTTTTGTTTGTTCTAATTGGGTTTAATACAATCCAGTGTGATAAATGTGTTTCCATTTTCTGTCTGTGTGCAGTTGGATAGGACAAATATCATTGGAGGCAAAGGAGTGAGATTCCCATCTGAAACAGGCAAATGAGATACAAAATTAAGATTATTTTGGATAAATTAAATATATTCTGGGCTTAGTGTTTTCAGATTTTACTCCATCTCATATTCAATGTCAGCCACTTAGAGAAAAAACTTCGCAATGGTAAGAATTTCTTATTTTCAGTTTTTAGACAGATGAAGCTGACAAATGGAGAGACCTTTCTCATTTTCCTGTTTTGCTGCTTCAAAGAGTTTGAGCATCATCTGCTGTTATTGCTTAGGCCCAGCCAGGTACAAGGACCACAAAGCCACTTTTTCACTCTTTCCCCACTCCCAGCTCCCTGTGTTGGGGTGGGAAAAAGAAAAGGTAACAGAATCTCAAGGAAATTCCCAAGGACAGGGAAGTCTTACTCACCAGTTATGGTGCAAAGCAAAACAGACACGACTGCTTGATTTGGGGAAGAAAACAAAATTAATTGAATCTGCCACCAACTAGAAACAGAACAAGCAGGAAGCAAAACAGAGTATGAAGATGAGAAAAATACAGCCAACCTCTTCCCAGGCTCAGATTCCTGAACCTGATATCTCTACCTCCTCCCCTTCACCGGTGAAGGGGACAGAGAATGGGAGTTGTGTTCAGTCTATCACATGTGGTCTCTGCTGCTCCTTCCTACTCTTCAGATGAGGACTCCTCTCATTCTCTATCTGCTCCAACACCAGGTCCCTCTCATGGGATACAGTCTCTAACAAACCTCTCTGACATGAGCTGTTCCTGAGGGCTGCAGCTCCTCACAGACTCCTCCCTGTGGGTCTCTTCCACAGCAGCAGAATTCCAGGTGCATTCTGCTCCAATGCCAACTCCCCCCAGAGTCATGGGCCCTCTGGGCACATCCACCCCCTCCGCCATGGGATCTTCAACAAGTTGCTAGCAGAGCTCCGCTTTACCATTACCTTCCATTGGTTGCAGGGGAACAGCTACTGTCTCACTATGGGACTCACAAGGGTGTCTGCTCTAGCACACCTCCTCCTCTCCTCCCTCATTGACTTTGAGGTCCACATGATTGCCTCTTTCTCATCCCACTCTGTTCACCTCTTCCTCACACTGCTGATTTCCCCATCCTAAATTGTGATTGTAGATGTGTCCAATAGGCCTGGCCCGGGGTCTGAGTGTTTTATGGAGGTGGATCTGAGCTTGGAGAAACCCTTGCAAGGACCACAACTGCAGTACTCTCCACCTGTTAACAAAAAAAAATGCATTTCCACACAAACGCAACACATCTGCAGATACACATATTTTTTTCATATATTAGCATAAAGTTGCAATTTATTGTCATGGTAATTCCTCATTATCAGTCTAAAAATGGAAAAAATATATATAAAAGACATTGAAAACAGGAAGGTATGATATTAAAGAATTCAGCAGTTCAATAAGTACAAGGTTTTTTTGTTTTTGTTTTTTCTGGTAAATTATGCAGGTTCAGAAAGTTGTTGTGAACAAATCTCTGAATTAGCTCTACTTAGAAAAAAATAATTGGTCCAGTAATCAATTCTAATACACTAAAAATAAAACACAATATAAAACTAAGGCAAAATTTATTAGATTTTTAAAATTGTGTGTGGCAGATACACAAAAGGACTTGTTATTTTTGGCAGAACAGTTCAAACATTTAAAAGCCCAAACTTGTTTAAACCCTACCTACATATGAAGTAACAGGCACTTGTACACTTAAAAAGATCACTCAGATGTATGTTTTCCAAGTTATTACACAGAGATTTGGTATACAGCCAGGGCTGTATTGCATTTATCTCTTAGATGGTGAGCTATTTCTCTTGATTTTTAGGCTCTTACACAGCAAATATTCTCAGAGTATGCTTTCTTGGAAAGTGTTCAAATGAAATGCAGTATTTCATCTGAAAGGCATTCTGTTACAGTACTATTAAAATATCCAGTCTACTTATGGGGTTTTATGCCTTTTGAAACTATAGTTAGAAGATAGTATTAATATAGACATAATATTTGGATTGCATTTTCTCATTAGCATAATTTTTGCTGAAATCAAGATGAAACAAGGTAACTTTAAAGTATCATTCACCCTTCAATCTTTAATCCAAGTCCCAAAGTCAAAAGAAGAGCACAGCACGTTGACCAAGGCTGATTACTAGGTGCTTAGGATAACACTAAGATATGAGATATTAATTGGTTGTGCCTGTTGGAGATTATGCAGTACGAGTGGGCACATACTGAGACTGTTCCTGTCTCTGTGCTGATCTGCTTTTGTGTAGCTTAACTTCCTGACGGATTAATTTCACAGCTTGTTAAAACTTTCTAGGTAAGTAGTATATGTTGTTTACATATCTGCATCATTACAGTGAATCTTATCCTCTTTTAAATCCTTCCAAAGTGCAGCCTCTGAAAATAATTTGTTGACTGCAGTCTCCAGTTTATTCCAGTATATGCACTAGATTTTTCTTCTTCAAACACAGGACTTGACTAAAGGTTTTAAGACTCAAAAACCTCTTCTATATTTGGCACTTCTTATTCTATACTTATTTCTATAGATACTAAATCACATATGCACCATTTAGTAATTTTAGATTATAGATAGAACTATGCAATTTTGAAAGCATCTCCATCTGTTCTTAAATTAACAAAAAAAATCAGAATTAGTCTGAAGAAAACATAAAATTATAGAAATGATACCTGGTAAGAACTGAACCTGAAGAACTCTAAGAACAGTTCTAAACAAGGTACTTTAGTCTGAAATCTTTTTGTAATTTAAAAAGTGTTATCTAAAATATAAACAAATTATTATAAATTTTATTTCTGAAGTAATACAGGGGGAAATGCAGTCCACTACACACTGCAATGCAATGCTTGGGTCTATCTCCCTTTATGCACTTGCTATTTTGTAAGTATAGTCAAAGGTCCTGAGAACATTCCCTGCTGAAGATGAAACATGCCTGTTTTTCCCAGCTGCTTGCAGTGTGGTAGAGTCCTCTCTGAAGAAGTATCTCATTCACCACTTTGAATTTCAAGAGAAAACAGCAGCTGTTGTACTGTTCACAGGTCAACTATATCTTGCAATAAGGGACACTCGAGGTATTGAAACATGAATCACTGCATATAACAAGCTTACATGGATCAGTCAGTATATAAAATCTAACTGTAGTGTCTGATAAATGTATACTCATAATGTCCCAAAATATGCTATCAAATGCCTAGAGATAAGTATGTGTGCCCACAAAGCCAGTCATCAAGAAATTATTTCCAGAAGTGTTTAACAGCCATTGCAAGTATGAAGGGGACTGGTGGTAATTTTTTCTGCATTACTGATTTATTTAAATGAATCTAATTGCTTTCAGGCCGAAAAGCCTTGAGATGCTTCACTGAGAATCTCAAAACACAAAGAAGAAAATTTAGTCCTATGCAATTTGATTAATAGTACTAATTTTTTTACATTTTGTTGTAAAGAATGAAATATGAGTTAAAACAATGAGAAGTTTTTAAGTACTACTGATATTTAGATCTGCTATCATGTAGACATTAATATATTTCAATATTTTCATCAATGGCTCTAGCAAAGACAACAGATATTCCCATTGTTTGCTTAATGTTAATGTGCACAGAACACTAATACTTTGCTTATTACTATTATACTCTTAGTACTGTTATAGCCAAAATTTAAATATTTTCTTTGCTTCTGTTTGTTGTCATCCATTCATACTCTTCCTTCTTTCTACATGTCTTCCTCTCTGAAATATAATCTACTTGCTAGATGAAGACAATCCCATATTACATTTTTAGCATTACTGACACTGCAAATAGCAACATTTCAAGTATGTCATCTTTATAATTCAACAACTTTTCTACAGGCAGTGGAATTAAGGATAACACAGTGAACTGCACTTCTGTACAGTTATTCCACTGTGTAGGACTCAAGGTTTGGGTGCTTAATTTCTCTTGATGATCAGAGATACAAAAAGTCAGTCAGATACTGTATTTAAATTTACGTCCCCTTTCATTTTTGTGACTAGCATGCAATGATGACTCACTATTGGCAGTCACCTTGCAGAATCACCATGGGATTAATAACGTGGAAGCATTTGCAATAAGCTTACCTAAATCTCTCAGCCATTTTTATGTGTGTGCATGCTAGGTGGAAAATGTCTTTTTCTCTAAAAGAAATGCTACAGCAATTCCTTGGAAAGCACTGGAATACATCCCAATGAAGCCTCATTCAATGTTTTAAGTTCTTTTGTGTAGTGATGGATTTCTCTCCTACAAAGATGCTCAGATGAAGTTGCAGGAGCACTTGCTGTTGTGGCTATTACATTACAGACCTCTCTGATCCAGGCAAACTTTCATACAGTAGCAAAACATAAACTTTACTAGCTTTTCAAGGAGAGTGCTTATGCACATAGAGGCCAACAGAAAAGAAACGTGTCAGTTGTCATGATCTTCTAATTAGCTTTGTGACATGGGGTGTTGCAATTGTCTCATAGACATTGGTTTTAAGTATGCAAATTTTCTGCTAATTCAAAGTGTCTATCGGCTAGTATGCCTTTAGGGAAGGCTAAAACCTCGTTGCTTAAATCAAAATGACTATCACATTTCTAGAGGTTGCATGTGTGAAATTTGATAATCACGAACTGCACTGCTTCCCATATTTTTTTTCAGTGAAGTTCAAGACAGTCTGCCCCTAGGAAAAAATCATCATGTATTTTTTATAATTGAGATGAACAGAAAAAAATGAGGAAACAGAAATAAGGATTAGAGAACATTGGGAAACTAACAGAAGAGAAAGAGAGAAGAGGCAGTAGATACAGAAGGATGGGGATGAAGGGATTATGGGTTTGGGAACTGGTGGAAAGGGAAACAACTGTATCTGGTGCAATAAAAGAAATGGGAGAAGAAGTTGAAAACCCAGAGGAAGTACAAGACAGTATCTGAATGGAAGTAGATGACTACTCAGGCCTGAAGAAGTTAGATGTCAAGGTAGATGACATCTGCTGATCTCTCCTCATCTAGCCAGCCAGTTATGCACTCATAGTAGGCTATGAGGTTAGTCAAACAGGATTTCCCCGTGGTGAATCCAAGTTGACTCCCCCTAATGTTGTTTTCCCAATCCCGAAAAACTTATCTACACAGGAATGCAGATAAGCCAGGCACTTCTTTATTATGCAGCGCTGGGAAAACACAGGGGATAGCTCCTCCTTGTTAGTTACCATTTTCAGGGTTTTTCTACAGCTCAAACAAAAGAATCACATTTGCCAACACAAGCATGCATAAAACGTCCATCTATCAATTTAGCCCTTCACCTTGATTGGTTCCCAACAAACAAAAACTTTCTAAAATCACAGTGATTGGTCAAAAAAAAAAAAATCAGTCCCTTTGTTTTAGTAACAACTAAGGTAACAGCAAAGGTAACCTAACAAATACATTCACCAGGGTCTTGTAGCTAAGGTAACAGGTCTCCATCAGGTGTGGTATGTAACTCTTATTTGAATCCTTATGTGATTCAAACAAATACTTACTTAATCAATAGGTGTTTGAGTTATTTGCAAGTGCTTAGCTAATTGATTGAACTGTTACTAGGTGATTAACAAGTGCTTGACTACTCATTATGATGATAAGTTGTTAACTAAAATAATCGTGTATCTGCAACACTAATAACCATCTTTTCCTTCACATGTTTAGTGATGAAATTCAGGATGAGTTGTTCTACCACCTTTCCAAGGATGAAGGTGAGGCTGACTAGCCTGTAGTTTCTCAGGTCATCCTTCCATTCCTTTTTGAAAACTGGAGTGACACTGTGACCTTCCTCCAGGCCTCAAGCACCTTGCCTGTGCTCTATGATTTTTCAAAAATAATGGAGAGAGGCTTAGCAATCACATCAGCCAGCTCCCTTAGCACTCTGATGCATCCCATCAGGACTCACTGACTTATGAGCCTTAAGCTTGGTCAACAAGTCTTTAACCTCTTACTCTTCATCTTCCACCCAGGGCAAGTCCTCTCTTGCCCTGGCCATCCTACTCTGTTTGACGGACTGGGTTTCCCGAAGGCTGGCCTTGGCCTTAAAGACTGAAGCAAAGAAGGCCTTTAGTAGTTTGGACTTCTCTACATCCTATGTCACCAGGGCACTCTCTGTGTTTAGTAGCAGGCCCATATTCCCCCTCATCTTCCTTCTGCCGCCGATGTAATTGAAAAATGCCTTATTACTGTCCTTAACATCCCTGGCTAAATTTAATTCTAGAAGGGCTCTAGTCTTCCTATTTGCACCTCTGCATGCTCTGGCAATGTTTCTATACTCTTCCCAAGAAGTCAGCACCTGTTTCCACCTCTCATAGATGGCTGCTTTCTGCCTGACTTGTCCCAGCAGATCCTTACTCATCCATGTAGGCCTCCTACCTTCTTCTCCTCCTTTCTTACATGTTGGAACACATTGACCCTGGGCTTAGAGGAAGTGGTGCTTGATGACTGACCATCTCTTTTGGGCACTTCTGTCTTCTAGAAACTTATCCCATGAGATCCGTCCAAGAGGCCAAAGTTGGCTCGCCTGAAATCCAGGGTCATGGTCCTGCTTTGTGTCCTGCCTCTTCCATACAGGATGGTCACTGCAGCCGAGGTTGCCTCCAACCTTCACATCCCCAACCAGACCCTCCTTATTTGTCAGTACCAGGTCCAGCAGCACACCCCTCCTCACTGGTTCCTCAATCACCTGCAACAGGAAGATGTTGTCAACAATCTGTAGGAACCTCCTGGACTGTGTGCGCTTGTGATCATGAGGCAGCTCTCAGCTGCTCATAGAAGGCCTCCATCCACTTCCTCCTCTTGGTCAGGTGGCCTGTAGCAAACTTCTACAACAATATCACCTGCCTTGCCCTGCCCATTAATTTTTACCCATAAGCACTCAACCTGCCCCTCATCCCCATTCAAGCACAGTTCAGTACACATTAATTGCTCCCTCACATAGAGAGCAACTCCACCTCCTCATCTTGTCAGCCTGTCCTTCCTAAACAACACATAGTCGTCCATGGCTGTGCTTCAGTCACAGGAGCTGTCCCACTATGTCTTTGTTATGGTTGTTTCCGCCTTTTTTCTTGATTTGTCCTTCCTGTGAGAACAAGTGTGTTGCCTCCCTTGCTCAAATGTACCTTTATTCAAGCCCTATGTTGACTGTTCAGATGCACTGTTTTTTTGAGTCTGAATGAAGAATGTACCTTTCTAGAATGCAAAGTATGGTTTACCTTGGATACTGCTATTTACTTAGAAGTTTCTTTTTGGTCAAATGAAAGAAAGTCAAGAAAATTTCCATCCTTGCAGTCTAACAATCTGTAAATTACAAACACAATTAAAACATAACCAGAGAAGTGACTGCAACTTCAGAAAGCACTCCTCTTTCTGATTACAGTGAACCTTCAACTCTTGTCTTTACAACAAGACATTTTTCCTTCAGATTTTGAACCTAGGCCTAATGGGTTAAGTATTCCCAAACAAGGCTGTTGACAGTTAATTACTCCAGAAAATCTTCATACTATCCAGCCCTCCTGACACAACTTTCCTTGAGTCATAGAAATTACTAAGAGTTTAAATAGACTATGAATATCTCCTCATGATATTAAATGTGCTGCCCATATTGCAGAAAAT
Organism: Colius striatus; assembly: GCF_028858725.1. Taxonomy (NCBI): domain Eukaryota; kingdom Metazoa; phylum Chordata; class Aves; order Coliiformes; family Coliidae; genus Colius; species Colius striatus. The sequence continues at coordinate 32,435,079 of NC_084790.1, forward strand.
TGTGAAGAACGATCATGACTATACGTTAACATTAGATTAGACCTGGATTTTTTGTCCTTGCTCATGTCTTTTGTCCAAAGTGGCTCCTCCAAGTGGGCTAGGGTTTAGCTTTGGGGTGAAATGTCAGGGTTGGGGTTGGGGTTAGAACTAGGGGTTAGGATCCTTAGGATTAGAATTTAGGGTTAGGGTTAGATGTTAGGGGCTAGGTGTTATGGGTTGGGGTTAATGATTATTATTATCATCTCTATTCTTGCATACTCATTTAACGTGGCATACAAAGCCTAAAACAATTAGAACAAGCTCTATGTTTCTCTTTTGTTCTTCTGTGCTTTAGGCAAAATTCTAGAGCTGAATAACCTAAAATCACAGCAAGGTGAATGTGGGTTTCTAAAATGCAGCACCAAGGTACTTACTTATTCAGAAGCAATATTAGTTGAGTCTGCCTGAATTTTTAAGTGCTCCTTTTTGCTAAGAAGCAGTAGGCAAGCACAAGACAGGAAATAACATGATGAATTGTAATTAAGATATGTTGGTAGTGCACCTGCTACCAGATTACTTTTCAGTAGTTACTGTAGAGATGAGATTTAAGCAAGTATCTGAAAGACATAATAATACTTACTTTGCATCTATTAGTCTAGAGCTTGCATGTTTATTTTGTTTCCCCCATGTGAATAATTATGGTTATAAAAGCGAGAAAGATACATTAAATGACTTTTTTTCTTTATTTGAAATACTATGCTTTAATTTCCTTCATTTATAGTACTTTGTAACTCATTACTGCATGCAGAATAATATATTTCCTAACCACACTGCAATGAAAAGATAACATGAGAGATTACTGCATGAATTTTCCATGTCTGAGAAATGGAAAGATATTTTCTGAGAAGCTGTAGAGTAGATTTGTGAGGTTCTACTATATTTTAATAGCTGTGAATGGCCTCCCACCAAGAACCATCATTTTACTAACAGGTCCCACCAGGATACTCACCTAGGCTATATAGATTTGGAAGTGGGTAAAGAAGTTTTTTTGTCTGAGTTCAAACCATAGCAGGAGCCATTCACTATTTGGGAACTAATTCCTGTTTTATTATTGATATTATTAGTTTTGCTTAACATAATGGTTGTTAAACTGTATATAGATAGCTTCTGAATAATAGGCTAACTGCTATTGCTTTGTGTTAAAGTCATACAAAAGAGTTTCCCATATGCCTTCAGTTGTTTCTTACTTGTCTCTTTGACAGGAACAGTTTGAGGGATTCGCTGAAATTAAGACCGTGTCTTGATGTGAATTCTTTTTTTCCCTAATGAGAAAACTGTAATTCCACAACACTGTTATAGTGTCTTATTTTTGTTTGTTTGCTTTTTAAGTTTCAACAAAGGGGGATTTTCTCCATGTCCAAAACTGTATTTCTAGTCAGAGGGAGAGACCAGACCTACCACTAATTTAGCTTGTTCTACACTCATCTGGCATACAAAAGATTTGGACTCCAATCCCTGACAGAGGTTTTTAGCTGTCTTCAGCAGCAGCTTATACATTTTGTATAGGCAGATAAATAAGCAAGGCCTTTTATTGACAGCTAATTACCTCAATATTATCTCATATTTATGTCAGACAAAAGCATGCATGCAAACTGTTACTGTACAGCAACCAACAAGCACTGCAAGTTCAGATCATACCCTCTACTGTAGTAAATTGTGAAGCTGTACTTTCAGCCTTCATTTCTATGATCAAGCTCCTTTTTTAATGACAGTTTTACAGCCTGAATGAAAGAGGTTTACAGCATCATCTCATGCTTAAGACAGGACAAAACTCCAACCTACCATATTCCAAGTAGGATCTTTAAGCAGTAGGCTCTTCAGGGCAAGTCACTCTCTAAAATACAATAATATAATTTATATTATTTTCTGTTTTATTTCTTTGCACACTAGGATTTGGTAATTGAGTTGCAGATGATCAGGGTCCAAGGTATTTAAATTACTATGGGAAAGCTCATCTCAATAATTACAATCCACACAGAAGACACTGGCACCAACCAGGACAAGAAAAACCCAGAAGGATATGTAATTTCCTATATGTCACCTAGGCCTACAGGCAGACATGTGTACACCTACAGTTGACTTTCTGACTCCGCTGAAGTAGATTAAAATTTTGATGGACTTCAATAGAATCAGCATACTACCTCAGCTCTACCTTCCAGTCCTATACTAAAAATAAGAAGCTACTAAATGTAACAAAAATATATCAAAAAAGATATTCACTAATTTACTTGCCTTTTTACTTATCTTTTTAAAAATGTTATTTCTAAGGCTGAAATTTTTTTAAAAATTAAAAATATACAAATGTATCTCATAGAAATTGCATTAACTATCTAATCTTACTCTTTGTAGTCTGCTCAGAGACAACATAGAGGGAAATAATTTTTTCCATGTTTTGATGACTCAGAAAAAGCACAAAAAAAATCTCAACCACTCAATTATAGAAGTACTTCAGAATCTTTTTCATCTGAGGAAATATAAGCACTATAGACATTTTTTCTTTTAACTTTTGAAGGTATGATTTGCATTAAATTAAAGGCAGAGAACTTTTTATTTTTGCTTAGAATACTCAATATTTCAATACTACTTAAAGGAAATTACACTACAAAAAAAAAAAAATGTTTTTGATGGAAACAAGTGGCACAATAACCATTTTTATAGTTCAGAGAAATGCTATGGAAAGTAAATTTGATTTACCAAGCTTATCACAGACTGTGACTGAAGTAATATAAGATATGAAGAAATGTAAGCATATATATACACATACATGTGAAGGGCTATAAGTCTCAAGATGTAAATATTCTGTAATTACAGAGGAAGGACAAACATGAGTCTGAAGTGCTTGAACAGGAAATTGCCATCTATGTGAGCAGAATTTTCAGAACTTATTTTTGTATGTCTGTTTTGTCTTGCTCTGGAGTGGGAAAATCGGTCTTGGTTCTAGGCCAGAGAGAAGTATATAATTACTATATATTTATGCCCATGAACATTGGGCCAAAAAACAAAAGGTCATTGAAAATAAATTTGCTCAAGTTTGGCAAAGTACTGTAGTCCGGTTGTGTGCTCTCAGTGGAGAATTCCCACACTGCAAAGCACAGATGTGCCATGTCTTGGTCTGTGTTTCTTCCCCACGTCCTTACCTCAAAATAAAAAAAAAATGCCAAGCAGAAGGAAGAAGAGCTGGAAGAGAGCTGTAGTGTACTATGTCAATCCTGTCCTGGTAGTGAAATTGCTTTGGAGCCAGGTTCTATCAGCCCAAGCTCTGGTAGAGACCACAGAGATATCCTATGTTCTCAGGACAAGGAATGGCTTAGGAAGCCCTTTGTCAATAATAGTACAATGTCTATGAAGAATGCTTCCCAAAACTCTATAGCTTGCAGATTTTACAGTATAGTATGGAAGCATCTCTCAGTATGAGTGTATTGACAGCTTTCATAAGCACCTGCGATGCATTAGCCTGTGTTGACCACACTGTTGTAAATGAGTTCAGAATCTTTGTTTGCACAACATAATGCTGGATGTGTCTTACATCTAGGACTCCTCTTAGCATATCTGAAAGCATTTCAGATTATCAAGATTCAATCTGCACACTTTACAAAACAGCATTCTTCAGGCAACAATTTTAGAATTCAAATTGACGATTTGCAAGAAAATTGTGCTTATTTGCAGGGAACTTTGTAATTTTACAGGCTGGAGAAGCAAGCAAGTTGGTGATGAATGAGCTCAAGCTTGCTGGAAAAAAAAAAAAAAAAATCATTCTTTGCTAGGTTAACTTCTTTTCCAGCTGTGATATTCTATTGTATTCCCCTGTGACATTCTTTCTACAGGGCAACAGAAAAAAAGCAATTTGAGGAAACAGACTCTGTTCAGATGAAACATTGTTTTGTGTTCACAAGTCTCTTTCTCTACCGATGGATCCTACATCACAAAAACGCTCTTTCTTTGTCCTCAATATATACATCTTTTCCAGCAGGCTACTGATTCTTTGAGTTTGTGTACAGTGTTTTATTCCTTTGTCCTGACTCCCCAAATCTAGTCAATTACCCAGTGCATTGCTTATTTGTTTTGCTTTGTGTGCTGTATAGCATAGAAAGTTTTTCTAATGAATTGAATTGTGTGTCATTTGCTCCATTTCAGCTTTAGATTTTGCCTTACTGATGGCTTCCTAAATGCTGGAAAATATCTTCAAACTCCTGGAAAATTAATATAATCCTCTGCAATTGAAGTGTAAGTAGCATTTTCATAAGGTGAAGCTTTTAGAATTGTGCTGAATAACATTGCTTAACATTATTCCTGAACCACTAGAAAGTTGAAATTAGGAGTGAAAACACTACATTTCAGCTTGCTCTGCAGTGGTCCTTCTCTTCACTCATATTGTACATGGGGTATAGATGCTGACCAGTCCATGCAAACACCTGTGTATTTCTTGCACCTTTTTTTTGAACCTTTTTTTTTCAACATGCCAAATAGTGCCCTGGCTTGTTGGCTGTCACATCCTGTATATCTTCATCTCCTTGATATTCACATTTCCAGATAAGAATTTTATTACTTAAGTAAATTTGAACTTGCAATCATTGTATCAAAGTACTGTTCATTCTTACCTCAAGTTTCCTCCTGGTCTAGGAATTTTTAGTAGGTTTCGTCTATCCATCTGTTTGAATGGGTTTCTCCATATTCTAACTACTATCATCTCTCTCAGGGAGGACTCATTTCAATCAAGACTGCAAGATTTACTCTGTTGTTGTTTCAGTATTTTTTTTTACTTCTCTGTTAAAAACTATTACTTTGGTATGTTCCCTGTTCATATTAAGTAAAGTAGATCTTTGATTTCTGTCTCGCGTCTTGAGTGAACATTAACTGAAGGCACCACATTAGTCAGTCCCTTGTTTTTAGCTCTGCTGAACACTTACCTGTGTCATTCTTCCAGACACTGCATTTCTATGTGTCCTGTGGGAATGCCCTCTTGTGAGCAGACAGTCCAAGGCTGCTCTACCCTTTGTAACACTATGAACAAGATCTGACAGCCTCTCTGTAACTTGTGTGTTCATGCTGTCTTTCCTTAGAGTTTTTGCATCTGAGAAGAGAAATAATTCAAAGAACAGAGTTTTTCCTTGCTTGAGTTGTACCTACTTTTATGTAGTTAAGTCCTGTCAGTTGTTTAAATGAGGTTGAAAAGAGAGGGGAGGTCTCATAGCAGCAGCCAAAGTGACTATCTAGGCTTTTCCTGACTTCTTCTAAAAACAAAATATAACATAGAAAAGAAAATTCAGTTCCCTATATTTTTTAAACTTTCTTAAATTCCCTGTGATGTCCTTCAGTACTCAAATAAGGCAAACTTTTGGATGCCTTTCACACCAAATTTCTGGACAATACAACTAAGGAGATTTGTAGGAATAGGTATTTAATCAATTAGTTTTCAATAACAGAGGTAGCACCTTATGCTGTGAGCCATTTGACAAAGCCCAGAAATTTTCCTCTTGCCATGACTTGCATATATCACATTTCCATTACTTGGTTTGAGAAAGAAAATAAACACTTAGCAAAAGAGAAGAAAAGCCTCCACAGCCCCTCCTACTTCTGCTTCTGTTTTCTTCGTAAAGCAAATCATAGTGTAATTGGATATGTGAAGTGCTGCAAATTTGAAGATTCAGGAACCTATGATGTATTACACCAGGAGCAGGAAAAAATGCTAGACTAAATTATTCAAAATTTAAAGAATTTTTGGTAAATATTTGATTTGAAGGGAAATTGCAAGATGCCTTGTGAAAGTACAAAACAATCTTTCCACAAGCCTGCTAAGTCATATGCATTTTAATATCCTAGTCAGAAGTTAGTGGCCACATACCATGTGAAATAAGAGGCAGCATACAAAGTTACTGTGGAGAGACCTGCTCTACAAATGCCAACAACTGTCCTCAGGGCCAGTGAAAACTCTGCTTCACAAATGCTCTTGTTAGCAAGAAAAGGAAGAAAGAAATGCCAACTAATTAAACACAGAACTCACAGAAACAAAATAAAACAAACAAACAAAACCCCACAGAAGGTTAAACCACTGACTGAAATAAGCTGTCTATGCAATAAATAGAACATTTCTCAAAGCAAAATACTGGGACATGCAGGGCAGAAACAATACATCACATAATCATTAGTATGACATTATCAACATAACAGACCATACAAAAGATTTAGTCAAAATATTAAACAAATTCAAGAATGAAGCCATTAGCCATGTCTGTTCCTGAAACAGAAGCATATACAAACACATGATCTTTGAACAATATTGAGTATCCTATTAAAAGTTATGTAGCAATAAGAAAGCACGTTGAGCAAACTTACATCAAAATTATATATTACGAAAGACAGTTAGAACAAACTTTAAAAAGTTACCTCATTCATCCTTTCAAGTTGAGTTAAGAATTCAGATATTTTTGTTTTGTCCTAAAGACATCCAATGAGAAAACAACTACAGCTTCCTCAGGCAACTTCTTGTAATGTTTCTCTATCCTTTGTCATATCACAGACAGTATTAATTCAGAATATATTTCTGGACACCCACACAAAACATGAAATACTCTTAATGCAAAAAAGACTTTATATGATCATATATTTAAGAAAATGTAAATGTTTCAAGTTCCTAGTTCAAGTTTCAGCATGAAGTGCAGTCTTTCAAGAAGTCTTTGCTGTAGGAACTAATTAGCACTCTGAAATTTGAAATGCTTAAATGTACAACGATTTGTATTATTCACATATTTTCTCCTCCAGTAGTCTTTATGAAAGAAATTCTACTGTCATCACTATATACCATGAAATAGGATTTACTGAACAAGTTTCTGGGTTCACAGAGCTAAAACATTCCTTTAATTCATATAAAAGAAAACATACTATTTGATATAAACCCTATTAATTATTTAAATATCATTAGATTGAATGAAAAAGAGAAAATAATTTCAAGGCATAATTTAGATGGCTTGTTAGAGTTTTTAAGTGCTTTTGACAGTGCATTAAAAAGGTAATTAAATTAATTAGTGACATACTAGATATGAATGTTTGAATGTTTGAATTATCTACACAGCAAATTAATTTTGTGTTAATTTTGTCATTGCAAATGAAATGTACCACCTGGCTCAATTACATTATGTACATGCTATATACCTATATAGTGTGTATAAAAGTATGTATACTACATATATACACATACTGCTATATATATATATACACTGCTATATGTATATACTATATATATAGCATTTATACTATATACATCTGCTTGTTACTTGAATACATGAGAGAGCTTGATAGTAACACTGTATTAAGAAAGAATCCTGGTCCAAAGAGCAATGAGAGGGATCTTCTTCACTGTCATCACCACTTAAATAGAGATCAGGACTGATTTGAGAGAGCAGTGAACAACTGGGCAACTTGCCCTGGATCAGCTTTTAAGGAACTCCTGTGACACTGGGACCCTGCTACACAGACAACCTCAGAGCTTAGAACAGCATATGCAGAAGCTGAAATGGTGAATGATTGCAGGATTCAATTGATGGGAGATGATAGTTGGTAGTCTTGCCAACAACAGAAGTCCTCAAGAACAGGTGAAATTATATGGGTCAGGTATATGAGCAGTATTGCAAATCCTGCCTTGAGACAAGGGATGTGTTGGGTTACTTCGCAGGATCCTATAGTCGTCTGCTGACCCAACAGTGTGTCTCCGTGGTAGCAGAATGACAGGAACGTAAACAGCTTGAATTTTCAGGAAAACAGACACAGATTATTGAGTGCTCTTAGAAAAATGTTTTGCTCAATATTTTACACAAGTGTAAACTGATAGTTTTACATTTTAGTAACTGAATAAAAGTTTTAGAGTCTTGGTGGTTTAAACCTTGTAATTACAGTTAGATAGGTTTCTCAAGGGCACTGGGAGAATTATAGAGAACATGCTGCTAACATGCTACCATGCTGCTACCACTTCATTTTAAAACATATAGAGAGTAAAAAAAAACAAAACAAAACAAAATCAACAAAAAAATCCAACCAAAATAAAAGTGTCTGCTTGTCTGGATGAGGCTGCTGTAGTTATCTGTGTATAGAGTCAGTTTGGAGTAATTTTTTTCCGTCTCTCTGGGTGGTGGAGGCCAGTTTCAGTCAGAATGGTTGCAAGTAGACTGAGCACAGAGAGAAAAGTGTACTGCTGCACTCGTGACACCCACTATCATCAGTCTCCAATTCTCTTGGATGCAAGCAGGGATTCCTAGTGTGGGGTGTGCATCAGTTCCACATGAAGCAGCAGGAAAGTCAGGTATTAAGCTTCAGAGAGAAGGAAGTGCAGCAGAAACTAGAGAAGAGGTTGAAGACACAGTACTTTCTGAACGCGCATGTGGCCTGGCATGAAACCAAGAGCTACTGTGGCTAAATGACACTGCAAATTGCCTTTCACAGTTGTGGGTGGAACCAAGTAAAACCACTCCTGAAGGTGGCTGAATCTGGGATCCTGTGTATGAATTTTCCTATCTGTTGTTGAAAACCCCACCTCTCGGCGTGGATGCGCAGGGACCCCGTCGTTTCCCTTCTCTGCTCCACGTGCTCCCGCTGGCGTTGGGATCGGGGTAGCGCCGAGGTGGCGATTCTGAGGCTAGGAAAAACCTCCGGTGGTCTTTTCAAGCTCCAGCTGTCCATCAGCGAACAGAAAGGGGCGGGGGGGAGGAACTAAACCAACAACAAAAAAACCCCTTTTCCTTCTGAGAAAAGGAAGCGTGTTGTTTTTTCGTGGCACTGCGGTCGCGGTCCTCAGGGCACAACGGTAGCTATCCCCCAAAACGCCGCAGCTAACGGCCCTCACAGCCCCGGCGCAACTTCATCCTCCGCCTCGGATCCGCTGCCCCCACCCCGCCAGGTGCCCGCCCCGCGCAGCGTCCATTGGCAGCGCTCCGCCCGCTCTCCGCCCCCCCCCCTCCCCCATCCCGAGGAGGGACGGGAGGGAGGTGCCACCGTTGCCTGTGGCTGCCTTCACCGAGATCGAGACGGGGACGCAGTGGAGCCGGAACTGGAGTGGCGGTGGAGCAGCTGCGGGAGGAGGGCGAGCGGGCTGAAGGGCGGGCTCAGCAAGGGCGGGAGGCAGCCACAACCACACAGGCTCATTCCCTCGGCCGAGGAGAGCTAACTGCTGCTTGCGAGCTCGACCCCTGATCAGAGAAGGGCAGAGTGAAAGAAAGACAAACTAAACGCCAGACTGATCCCAGCCTTTGCGACCGCCTGATTTTCTTTTTTTCTTCTTTTTTTTTTTAAAAAAAAACCCCAAAACCAAAAAACTGTGGTTTTGACAATTTGATCCGTGGAGTTGTTTTCCACACACCCCTGACAAACAAAGGAAAAGGGGGAGGGGGACCGCGTTTCGCAGAAGACATGCGTTCAGTCAGGAAGAGGTGGACTGTATGCACGATAAGTCTCCTCCTCATCTTTTATAAGACGAAGGAAATCGCGCGGACCGAGGAGCGCCAGGAGGCATCTTCCGCTGGGTAATTGTGGGCACCGCACCGGGAGGGCTCTGCGGGGGCGGCGGGGCGATGTCGCTGCCTGAGGTTTTCTCCGCGGCTCCACACGGGTCTGCAGCTCCCCCGGCGCCCCGCAAGCCGTGACCCTCCCCTGCGGTGCCACCGCATCCTAGCGCTCTCGCTGGAAGGGGTGGGGGCGTGTGCGGGGAGCGCTGCTGCGGGACAGGTTGCCAGCGGGTTTGGCTGGCGGAGCCGGGCGGCTGTGGGCTGGGGGCTCGGCCCCAGTAGTAGGGCGCGGCCGGCGTGTCCGCTTGGCCGCGGCTGGTTCCGGCGGGCCGGGGTGGCGAGGGTGCTTGTGCCTCGTTTCTCGCTTTGGAGCCCTTCAGTCACCGGCGTTCACGGGTGCGCGGCCATGGGCAGCTCCCTCTGGCACGTGCCAGCGTCCGTGAAGTTTGCCTGGAAGCTGAGCTTAACTTTTGTGCTGCTTGGGGATGCGTGCTCTGAGAGTGTGCGGGACGTTGCCCTTAGCTCCCGGGGCCCCTCCACTGGAAAATCCCATCACTCATTGTGGCTCTCTTAGGTATTTTCCCCATAGCGCGTGTCTTCAGTTCAAAATAAACTGCAAAAAGTCCCTTGACATTTTCCTGTTTGCAGTTCAGCTTTGTCTCTGTTGCACATCGTGTTGGTGTTCGTGCATGCCTGTGTTTCTCGTTTTTCTCCCAACTTGCGGCTGTCCTGTGGAGATGCTGAGTTTTCAGCCATGACTGTTTCTCCTTGGGGGGCTATCGTTTTGTGTTTTCACAGTAGCAATACATACATTCTGTGGTCACTTTATGAAATCGGCAAAAGCAGAGAAGGGATTCACACTTCCTGTTTGCTTGTGCAAAATTACTAGGGAGGTTCACAACAGGTTTGTGTCCTTTGATGTAAACCCTTGCTTTAATTTGAGGACGGGGCATAAGGCGTTGTAAGTGTCCGTGCGGACCTGCAGGAAGCTGGGTCAGTTACAACCTACTTATTCCCCCCTCAACCCTGTGGCCTGCAGAGTTAAAGGCAGAAAGTGCATTTCTCTTTGGTGACCCTTGCACAGGCAGGCTGGTGTGGGAGCAGGGCACAAACAGCTGAGTGCAGCTTGGGCACAGTGGTCCCAACATGTCTCAGGAGCAGGGGATTGCCTTGCCTGGTAAATTATGATGTGATGCTTGCTTCTCTTGGTATTGGAGGTTTTCACAAGTTGCTGTTAACTCTCCCTCTCATTCAGCCTGGTTGTAAGCCCAGTTTCTGCCACTGTGCTGTGATATTTGTGTACTTCGAAGATGTACAGAAGTTTAAAATTTTGGGGTTGTAGATGTGCAAAAATATATATGAAAGTCAATATGTGAGGGAGAATCTGCATTCAAGATAGCCATGATTCTCAATAGGTACTCCTTCCTGTCAGGCTAGAGGTAGCTGCTAAAAAGATTCAGAAATTTGTCACTAGGTAGAATACGTCTATATTTACAAGAAAGTCCCTCTCCAGCTTATGATACATTGTTTGTCAGAATTTAAAAGATACTAAGATGAACAAGAATCTTGAATGAAATAAAGTATATTTAGACATAAATATGTATGTCCTTTACAACATTTAAATATATAACTGTAATGTACTTCCACCAGGTTATTTAGTGATACCTCTACTTCTTTGCTGTCAGTGAGACTTCCTATGTAGTATGGTCCTACTCACTTTGGCTATATTCAACTATACTGGAATATGCTTTCCTTTCCCAACTGGTTGTCCCATCCATTACTGTATGAAGGGAGACAGGGGAAAAAAAGCACCTAAGGGTGCTACTAGTATCTGCTGCTGCTATTGATGTCATATTTGCCTTTCTTCTGAAGGAAGGTTCATTCTGCTTGGTTGTTTTTTTGACTGGCCGACGTGGACAAGCAAAGTCGTTTTTTCCATGGCATGTTTGACTTCCAGAAGTACTAGTAATGCAGAACTGTGAATGCCCATTTTATGGTTATTAGTGATGCTGGAGGTAAATCCCAGGTATTCTAAAATGGACTATTTGCAATTCCAAAGTACATGATCAGCTGTGTTCTCATAGCAAAATTTGCTAGGACAGTAATTGCAAAGCACCCCCTTCTTTAACTACACAGTAATAGCCCTTTAAAGGTTAAGCATGCATATTATATAGAATGCAGTATTTCATAAACAGCATTATCTCCTACTGATATGGAACATACTTGAAGACTCTTACTTGTATTTATTGAACTGTCTTCAGGATAAAAGGTAGCCATATTTTGTTGGCGTGATTAAGTCATTAAGGCAAGGTAATTCAGAGTGAAGGCTGACACTGTCAGCCACTAGTTGCTGTTACACTATGGCAGCTGTTTCATTTACATCAGAGAGGTGATTCTAGAATATAGAAAGTAGCCCAAATTTATTTCATTGTTGTTTACACAATGAAAACTTTTCCAGGTTAAATTTGGCTTTTGATATGTTTATTTAATGTTACTGTAAGTGAAAATGAAACAAAACAATTAAAAAAAAAAAAAAAGAGAGGAATGTGTTAAGTGAGCAACATTGTCCTCATAGTAGAACTTTTAATACCAAGTGCCCAGGGCCTTCTTTTAGCTCATAGAAACATAATGACACTTTTTACTGCACAATATGTACAGCCCACTGCAAATGAAAATTGTGACTATTGAAGACAACCACATTTCAAATACTAGGGTGCTTTAAGTGTCAGCAACATACTTTGTTGCCAAATTTTATCAACTGTGTCAGTGTGGAAGTGTCTACTGAGTAACATTTAACCCAACATAAACTGAAGACAGCTCTGATGTACTTTTAAACTGAGTTCTTCACCTGTATCTTGGTAATTTTCTATACATCTAGAAAATATGTGCACAAAGTTATATATATTTACAGCCATTATGGGGCATAAAAAAGGGAATTAAACAGCAAGACATTTCAATCACATTGATTTACGGACTCCTGCGGCATACCTCCCATGCCCTCAAGTCAGTGTGATCCGCATAAGTTGCATACAGCGGTTATACCGCCATAGTTGTTGCTTCAGTTATGTTGCAGCTTCTGCCCTGCAGCTTGCCCGGTAGGTGTCAGGCGTAGCCGCGAGTCGACTGGGGGCCGAAGCGGGAGAGCCGCGCTAGCCACGCTGCCGCGGTGCCTTCCATCAACTGTGTCACACAGCTCCCCTAGCTACAGGAGCTTTTGCAAGCCTAGCACTGCTTGAAAATGACTACATGTTACCAGGACAGATAAATTGCGTTAATTCATGTCCCACTGAGGTTAGTTTGAGTCCAGTCTGCTACATAATTTACCAAATTTTACTTCATATACACAGCGCTACATGTAAATCATGTATTACTGTATACATAGTTTATATATGCAACAGTAATGTTGCTGTAGCTCTTACTAAGGGCAGGGTGCAATAGCTTTGAGAATTTACAGCCATGGGAAAGCAAGAGTCTCTAGGATTCTCTAGGATTGCATTCTCACATTTTTGCATTTTCTTGGTAGAATGGCTGGTGGTCAGAAGTTCTACTTGCAGGCTGAAAAGAGTTATTGTTGTTGGTGGTATTCCAGAGCACAGTTGTTGGGTAGATAAAGAGATTTCTTTATATTACTGCTATAAATACTTCTGAGATACAAGACATTCTACATGATAGAATGTTACATCCAGCAATTTTGATATATTTGTGATTAACGGCTGCATTTGACCTCAGCTGAACATTTCTCTGTCACTTAAATGGCGACAGTATGGAAGGTGATAGAAACATGGAGATAAGACCAGAATTTAGACCTAGTATCTTAAATTGTGCATTTTTTTGGTTTCTCTGTCATGTTTGTGTGACCATATTGAGTAGTATTGTTGCAACTGACAACATGATACATCACCAGATGTTTTAGTGGTTGTCACCCACAGCTTACTATATTTTTAAATGTTACCTTACAAAAAATGATGATTATGGTAAGAGGATAAGAGATCAAAGATTGTTTCAAAATGTGCTTACAAAAGTTTGAGAAAGTCTTTAGGAAATGTTGTGTTTTGCATGCTGTTAAACTCCAGAATTCTCTGCAGTTTTTTAGTGTTGATGGGAGGCAAAGGGAGTCTGTTGTTGTAGAACATTAGCAATTGCTCGGCACAAGCTTGAAAGTTAACAATTCTTTGCTAATACTGTAAACTTGAACGTACAAGTGAAGAATGTGCCTCAGTAACATACTGAAGTTTGGTCCAGGTTCACAATTTGGTGTTTCAATTTTTATTGTATTTCATTACAAATATAAATACATTTAAGCTCTCAAGTTTCATGTTCAAGTATCAGGTATAGATATCTCAAATATTTCTCACTGGTAGTTTATTTGCTTTGGCAAACAGAAAGATTATTGTTTCTTTTGGTTATGGGTGAAAGGAATTATCAGGAGTGCTTGTGACAGAAATTACTTAAAACTAGAGTTAACCTTGATGTAACTATGTCTTTTCTACATTTCATTGCAGAGATGGTGAACTGAGTTTGAGTAGATCAATGATCAATAGCTCTGATAAGATAATTCGAAAAGGTGGCTCCTCAATGTTCCAGCATGGTATGGAAGGGTGGAAAATCAATTCTTCTTTGGTACTGGAAATAAGGTGAGTGTCTTAAATAAAAAAGCAGTTAATTTATTTTAATTTTATTTTTTCTTCTGGTCTGGAAAACAATCATTGATTTATGGTTGCAGGTGAACCCCACCCCCACACACACCCACCCCCACACACACCCACCCTGACACACCCTGACACACCCTGACACACCCCGACACACACAGACACAGACACACACACACACACACACACACACACCCCCCCAATACATATTTAGACTTAGTCTCCAATCTTTCATGAGAGTAAATAAAATGTTTTAGTCTCTCTGTATCAATCAGACTAGTGCAGTCAGTGTCTGCATTATGCATGTTCACATTTGAGATGGTTGTCTAGAGCTCTGTTGCAGTCAGTGGTGAGAAACCAAGACTCTGAGGACTTAATTTTCTCTTATTCTAAATGTCTGAAATAGAACAGTTTGCATTAGTGAGAACATACCAGTTTTTCTCCCCTAAATAATACAAAGGAAGCTTAGGCACACAACTTAGATGTAGGAATCAGGACCTAGGACATCAGGTCCTGCAAATCCAACCCTGTCGGTCACTGGTCCAAGTCATGAGGTCAGATGATGACCATACCTGTATCTTGCACAATTTTCTTTGCTGAAATCAAAGAGGCCAAAAAGAGCCTTAGGCTCATGCTGAGAGGGGAAATGGTAGCAGAGTTAAAGTGAGAGGTAGTTCTAATGTGTCTGGTAGTTACAATGAGTTTAGTCACCTTGGGGCCCTAGTGAAAAGAAAGCAGAAGCCTCTTAGCATGTAATGTGTTGTATTGTTACCATATCTTTGCTATCTTAATCAGGAAGTGGCCAGTGCAAGAAGTATGGAGCATAGACTGACAGTTTGGAGGGCCAGGAGTGTCACATTCTGTGGAAATCATAGAAAATAACTATTTTTAGCAGTAATTGCATAGCAGAGTAGACTTGATTTCTGAATATTAAAACTTTAAATAGGAATTTGGTCTAATTGAAACATGAGTTCTATGTAATTTCACTTTTAATTAATGGACAGCTTACAAAACTCTTGAACAGACAATATTTTCATGTACAAAAGCAAGGCTTCTCTGAATGAGGAACTAAATTTTTTAATGACTGCTATTTTATGTTCCTATTTCTAAAAGGTGCAAAAGGTACAGGTAGCTCAGATAAGTATGAAGCTGTTGTAAAGCTGAAGTTCTGAAAGTCTTGGATGTAGTGCAGGCTCTCTGTGAAAGGCAAGGAAGAGTGTTGGGGATAGAAGGAGTGGCAGGATTTGGGTAGGCAGTAAATTAATATTCTGAAGCCTATAGCTGTGTCTCAGCTGCTGGCAAGTGTTCTGTGGAGTCCCTACTCCCTAAAAGCCTAAATAGTATACAAAATTTATGTGCATATAACTGACAATTCAAGCTGAAGAAATATTGAGTAACTTTAGAAGAATGCTGTTGAAATTTCAAATGTTAGGTTATCCTTCTGACAATTGAGATATAATACCACACTCTTTTACTTGTGAAGTAAACCAATTTGGAAGACATTGAATGGCTATAAGTGGAGGCAGACAAGTCTTTTCAGTCACTTTGTTGAAAAATTAAGTGTCATATTTCAGAACTATTTAAAACCAATACACCTTGCCGCTAAAGCCAAACAACAAACAACTGAAAATATTACAATAACTTCTTGATTAAAAAAGAGAAGGAAACATGGAATATGCTTATTTTTCACCTATTTCAAAAGCAAAATACATCATGTAGAGAAAGAGGTAAAACAGTAGAGAATGCTTTAGATTTTGTTAAGCCTAATACTATGTATGTCTCATTTCAATCTACTAAAATAATGATTTCAAAATTACGTTTTCTTACTTTTAACTGCTATGGGAAAGTTCTCTCTTTTTTTTATAGATTGCTAATGTGCTCTTAAGAAGCATCATGACGTGGCTATGTGCTGTCTTTCAAAAACTGTACAGTGAAGGATGTGTTTTTTGTCTCAGTAGTACAGTGAAGAAAAATGTGTCTTGTACACTGGTTTCAACAGTAAAGGTTCCCCTTTATCAGTGTGAAGATTTTCTGTACAGTAGGAAGCATAAAGCTGGGGTTATATATCTCTATATATCTATATTTATATAGTTATATTACTAGTCTTGTTTTGAGATGAAATAGCTACCATCCTGGACACTGGTGCATAGAGCAGGTGTTTTCACTGAATCAGTAAAAAATTTTAGATTAATGTAACTTAGGGTCAAAATTTGACAGAAACTATGTGAAAGGAATCAATGCTACAAGCCAGTTATATTCTTTACAGAAAGATTCTTTGCTACCGTGTGTAGCATATTCACTTATGGTACCAGCAGTGAGGGAGGGAAGCTGAACATTTTTTTTCCCTGTGGAAGCCACATGTAGCCCGTTGTGATGTTTTCTACTCTGATGGTGACTAAACAATGTCCATTCTTCTTTCACTTTTACAGGTAGTTTGCTATGCAACTCACAGCAGTAAGACACAGCTGTAAATAGTTTTGTGCTTACAGACCTATCAAGACTGATTTCAAATGTGTCTAGCAATCTCCTAGAGTGTTCTCATGGTTAAACTAACTAATCAGCCCCCTGAAGTACATTACATGCGTAAACTGTAAAGATGGTTCCTACTCTATTATTGCAACTCTTAATGTGAACAGTGAGGGTCTTGTGGTGTGAGATTGACCATAGCAAATAAGGATAAGAGAGAAAAAAAATAGGTAGCACCTGTTGAATAATGCATTAAAAAAATCATCAGTTTTTAGTAGTGGATTAGTAGTGCAGCATGAGGACATTTCATAAACTTATAAACAGCTGCAAATGGCAGCTACTTATGTGTTTTATGTCAGGATGATACCCACATTAGTGATTTCAAAACAGAAAATATTTGATAGTTTTGCTTTTTGCAAGGACTGTTGACCAATGGTGTGTCTGGAGTTAGTTACCTGGTAGCTTGAATATTATGCTTTACTATTAGCTTTGTTGACCATGAACATCATCTCTGGTCATCTTATTTTTGCTTAGATTAGTGACCGGTGAGCCTCAAAGGTCTTATGAATTGTTGGCAAGGCCAGGCTCAGATAACAGTCAATGACTGAGAAAGCTCCTCTATCAGGGTGCCATGGGAGAATGAAAAACTTCCACTGGGTTTCTGGTGTCACAGGGACTTTGGAGCCAAAAGAGACAGTCCAGGCAGTGTAACAGTTCTTTTGGGAATGTAGCGAGATATTAAGCAGGCATTAAAGGAGAGAGCTGGACTTTCTGTGGTTGAGGTGGAAATCATGGATATTAATTACTGAGACTGGCAAATTTGCTGCCTTGACAATAATGATTTGTCTAGTGGGAGAGTAATCTTTTCCAATTGACGTTACCTTCTAATTGCTGACGATTTCTTTGAAGAATAATTGGGAACTCCTATGCCTAAGGGAAGACGGCTGCTTGGTTAGCTTGGTTATTTCAGTCATGAAACAGAATCTACTGTCTGCAAGGTTTTGTGAATTCAATCCTTTCTACTCTCGGTAGCAATGTGAAGGCTTTCCAGTAATGGAAATTAGGAAATTTCAGTTGTATTGAGATCTATTCTTTCAGAAAGGAGAGATGTGGCTGAGATGGTACAAACTTACTTGAGGAGGCCTTCCATAAAGGACTGATGGCAGGACGTATGTGACCTATTTGAAATGAACTACATTCTGACATCTCTGAGTGTGACTTTCTTCTTCCACTTTTTTTTAATTAAATATGGGCACTTATATTGTAAAGAGAAGATTAAGGTTTTCAATTGCAGGAAGGTAAAGTGAAAAAAAGAAAAAAAAAAGAAAAAATAGCAACCCAGTATATATCAAGGATGTATGTATCTCTTTGCAACCTAATAGAGAATTTGATGACTGGAAATTTCCTGTCAGAAAAGTGTAAGAACTTGTAAGATGTTAACAGCATTATTAAAAAAAAAAAAAAAAAAGAGGTGCGACTTCCTACTTAGAAAGGTTCAGGTTATTATCATTGTTTATCTTTCAAGTTAAAGTGAAACAGTGGTAAGCCCCTGAAGTACAAGCAGTAAATACCGAACTCGCAATTGAGCAGTAAAATTATTCTAAAGCTTTTTTGATTTTGGGACAGTTGCAGCGTTTCCTTTGTTTCCTTTTTGTCTCTAAGATATGCAAACCAGGGCCCTGTAATCTGATTTAGTCATAATAAACCTTACGGGAGTTTAGCTTCCTTAGACCCTTGCTTCAGCTGAAAAGTCAGTGTTCACTATCAGTTAGGGTGATTAGCTCCTTTGACTATTTTCTTTTGACTCTATCTTGCCTAACTTCATGAAAAGCTGACATACAGCTGAACTTCAAATGGCAAGCAATAGTTGAGTCAGCTGTATATAAAAGCCTTCTTTTCCTTTTACATACCCAGTGAAGACTTGTACCAAATTCAGCTACTTGTGCTTCAGCTACTGAAATGATCTTTCTGGTTAAGCGAGAGTGGGGTGCCTGAAGGGCATGAGAAAGGCTAGAATGGGGACAGAGCCAGATAGCAATTTCACCTAATACAACACTTCTGTTTGTGTGGTCCTCCATGGGCTGGACAATGCCAGGAACCTTTCTAGGTAGGTTTTGATTTTTTAACAAATTCAAATTGGAAGTTGGAGTGAATGACCTTTAAAGTTCCTTTCTAACCCAAACTGTTCTATGATTTTAAATGCTTCTTTCTTTGAAGAGGTTTCCTTAGAACTCTCTTCAATCATACTAAAACGTAACCCAACACAGATAAAAACAGTCCCCACTGCCTCCCCAGGAGGCCAACAGGAGTTGTTGTAAGGGCAGGCTGTGATGTGTAACCACTCAGTTCATTCTTGTTTTGGTTTGGCTTTTAGTAAAATTATCTGGCAAATAGTATGCTTTACCTAGGTTGTAGACATTGGTGATTTCAAAGGCTGAAAGCTGCCTTCTGCCTTTTGACTAAGGAGTGAGAAGTAGCATCTGGGCTTGCTAGGGTTAGAAGATCAAGTTGTTTAAAGACTTGTGTGTAGCAGTCAGAAAAAGTCTGTGCGAGAGAAATAAGAGGGGTCAAAGATCTGCAACACGTGTCCTGTCCAATTAAAAAATAAAAGGTTTTAAAAACTTAGATGGCTTCTTAGACCTCAGGTAAGTGAAGGCTATTGCCTAGAGTAAGGAATAGTGTATACTTCACAGGCAAGGTATAAGGAATGAGAACAGGCCTCAGTTGTTCTGGCAAGGATTGGAGCTAGCACAAGGAATATTGTCCTGCTGGTAATGCTAGGGAAGCATGGTCATAGATAGTGTGGGGAGTTTGCTGAGTCACAGGAAGTTGTTAGGAGCATATTAGATAAACATGGACTTGGGGTCATGTAGAAAAAAGCACATCTTCAGTGGGGTCAGAGTGTGGACTAGGTAGTCAGTGGGTCCATCTCTGTTTCAGCAGTGTGGTGGCTGGCTAGCTAGCCTAGCTTCCTGAGTACTAAGTATGCACTTCAGGGGCTTCCTGTCACAGCTAGGGTCCAGATAAGCCCAGATGCCTGAGCAACCAGGGCTCCTGGCACTGCCTTGCTCAAAAGGAATGATTTCCCAAGGAAAAATGTTGAAAGTCATATTTCAGTGTTCATAGCAATGTCTAAAAATATACATTTATTTGTAATTGTAATAGGCAAATGTTTAAGTGATTTTTTTTTTTCCTTAATCCATGCCACTTTGAGGCAGATGAGAATTTGCCATTTTATAATAGTAATGTAGCATAAAGACTGCAGTACAAAATAAAACCAGAAAAATTCACGTAAGTATGAAAAATGTCATGGTGTTGCCCCAGAGCAGTACATACTTAAATCACGTGGAAACCTGTTCAGATACAGTGCTGTCTGTTATGCGTACTTTTTTGTCAAGTAACTCGGAACTGTAGTTAGGGTTTAAATATTATGAACATCTGTTTCTGGTTATCAAAGAAAAACTCTAGGTCAACCACAGGCGACACACTATTTCTGAGCCATGTAAACACGTTGCAAACGGCTTTGGAGAAGAGCAAGCCCCTTCTGCCTTGCCTACCCACTAAAGGCTCAGGCCACACCTCAGATACGATTTTATTCATCAAAACAAAACTTGAAGACCACCTCAAATAAAAGAATTTCTTTACACATTTTAGCATAAGGTTGCAGAACACCATTGCTTTGAGGTTTACTAAAAATCATGATGTTTTTTGTCTCCCTCTAACTGAGCTTGCTTTTGGATATTATGTGCATCTGGAGGTGAATTAACACTTATTTGAAATTATTTTGTTATTTGTGATTAAAATCACCTTGCTGAGCTATTTTCAGTGCTTTGTGTGGGACAGAACAGAGGTTTAAATAACTTATTGTTACTAACCTGCATCAAAGCTGACTGAGACACTTACATATGTGCTCTCAGTTCTGGTCATATTCCTTAGTAAATTTTTTTTTTTAGCACTTACTTGAAAATGAGAAGTACTACTATCCCCATGATACAGATGAGTCAGTAGCAAAGAAGGACTTAACACAATAGCTCGAACTCTGCATTCTTAATAATGTTGCAGTATTAAAAGATGCTTGGATACAGTCAGATCAATCAATCAAAATAATAATTTAAGCATTGTTACACATCTCTTACACAAGGATTCTTAAGTATAATGTGATTTTTAATTGAATATGCTACTGACAACTTCAGATAAAAAAGTGTTTTAAGATATGAGACAATATTAAGACTGTGAATTTTGCCCATCTCAAAATTTTATTGAAAAATAAATTCCATATATATTTGTTAAATTTTATCTCTGTTAAGTCAATGTTTGATTATCTGAATCTAATTCAGATCTGCTTGAAACTCTTTGAAGGAATTCTGTGTGCATATGCAAGCACATATATAACTGAGCTTGTCTGTAAGTAACCAAATTAATAATGGAAGCCAAGGCGCCCTTTTTTGACAGTTTTTGCATAATGTCATTGCCTTTCTCTTTAGTTTTAAAATAATACACAAAATACTCCATTCATGCACAAATGTTGCTATGTGTTTGCTAACAGAAACAGTATTAGGCCCATCCATTCTGATTATCAGAAATGGGTACTTTATATTACTAAAGTGAATCCACTGGTGATCACAGGTAACTTTTTAGTCATAGCCCTAGGTTTCTGTACATTTAACATGATTTCTTTTGCTTTTTGAGACTCATTTGTGGTTAGACCTTATGTCAGAGTACATATGAAATGGCTGTCTAGATAGTTTGTCTGATGCTATTGATAATTTTTGGTGCAAACGTCTTGTTGTTTACAGACACAACTCTGGTTGCTCTCTACTTAGGTAATGAAGAATGCCAGTAAATTTTAATACTACTAGATTGACCGATTCTTTCTTTCTTACTCTTTTTCATTTTGTAGCCAGATATGTATATATTTAGATTTAGGTTTATACATATATGTTGCTGACTACCCACAAAATGAAGCACATCAAACCCAGAGAGATTATAAGTCCATCCACCTTAAAGGATGAAGTTTAGTTTTTCTCTTACTTTTGCAGAAATAAGCTTCCAGGCCTTACCAACAGCATTGTACACAATGGATTTTAATTTTGGCTATCATGGTTTGTTATTCTGAGTCACAGAACAAGCTGTCTTTGCTCTGATTCTCTTTGTTCTGGTATGCTGTCCTTTTTGGTTGGGTTGGTGGATTTTTTGGTTCCAATTTAAGAAATAAGAGGAAACACTTGAAAATAAATATTTTTAACAGTTTCACTTCCCTATGGCTTTTAAGATCCGTTCCAGGGTATTTGGTATCACTGGATGCAACGTTCAGCTCAGCAAGCACTCCATAAGTGTGTTGTGCTGAAGTATGTGTTAAAATTCAGGTGTGATCTTTATGCCACTTCACAGACATACATGCTTTCCAGAAGAGGAACGAACATGGTCTTGTAAGGCTTTGCTCATTTGCAATCTTGAGCTAACAGTGGGTCCTGCAGCCCTGGCCTTGAGTCCTCTCCAGCTTTTACACCAAGGGTGAAAGAAAACTGCTAGGGTGTACTGAAAACTGCTAGACACTGCCAGTGCAGGTATGACTAACTACATAGCTGCAGTCATTGAAAGTATCTTTTCTGAACTTGTATATGGAAAGTGCATCAGTTTTTACACTTCTACTCCTGTAAGCAGGTACAACTACCATGGCTTAACTTCTTCAACTGACATTTACGCACACATTTTTCTGCTTGCTGTAGATTGGGAGTATACAACTGTTTCATTGGCATTATTCATTTGACCCATGGTAGCTTGTTAAACCCTCTTATCTTGGTCATGTCTGTCTGAACCTGGCTAATAGTTTAAACAGTTAACTACAGAGTAGCAAGATAAAAAATTTGACTAACCAAAGATTGAAAGCAATTTTTTCATAAGTGTGTCTCAGTTCAGCTAACAGCTTGACTATACCCTGAGCAGTATGCTTTTAGGCTGATCTTGTTCAAATTAGTGTTAAAGATTCTTGAGTCTTCTTATTTCAAGTTAATTCAGATAACTTTAGCTGAACCTAATTAGGAGAAAGTTTTCTATAAACTGAATATGGTCCTACTCTGGCAGGAGGACTAGATGATCTTTCTTGGACCTTTCCAGCTTTTGAGATTCTGTGAATATATTATGATGAAGTAAGAATCTGTAAGAAAATGTGGCCATTATTTTACCAAGCTCGTTTGTGAGCGATAAGGTTGTAGTGAAACCTTATCCTTGTATTCCTTATGACCTTGTATTTCATAAGTCCTAAATACCTCACATGTTTAATTAATTGTTTTGTAAAATACTCAAGTATTATATACCTTCTGATTTCCAAAGTCGTCTTCTCTTGATCTCTCAGTGCCTTTCTCTGTAGGAATTCATTAAGCTCTATCACTGTAGTATTTACATGTCATATTGTAACCAAGCTTTGAAGTCTGTCCTAACAGCTTTGTTCCAACTCCATCCTAGACCACAGGAAATGACCTCAGTCTGTCTGTCTACCCTCTGCTTTATGTTGTATAATCTGTACAGTCTGTATTACTGTTAGATGAACTCCATGCAAGCAGTGAATGTGGGGTTTTATCTGTACTTTTTTCTGTCAACCCAGAAAGAACATTCTTCGATTCTTGGATGCTGAAAGAGATGTGTCAGTGGTTAAAAGCAACTTCAAGCCAGGAGATGTAATCCATTATGTACTGGACAGACGTCGCACTCTAAACATTTCTCAGGATTTGCACAGCCTTCTTCCTGAAGTTTCCCCAATGAAGAATCGCCGATTTAAAACCTGTGCAGTTGTTGGGAATTCTGGCATCCTTCTGGACAGTGGATGTGGAAAAGAGATTGATAGGCATGACTTCGTAATACGGTGAGTTTTCAACTGCTGCTGAAGATATAGCTTGTTATGTTTTTAGTAGAAAAGCTGGGACAAGTGATGTGAGACACATTTCAGGCATTATCTCAAATTAATCTGAATCGATATCTTTCACCACGTGAGTCCCCAAATTTAAGTACATGTCTATTGTCCATAACAAGACCATTTTACAGTGAAAATAAAACAAGAGCCAGAGCAGAGAAGTTTGTGCTACTTATTTTTGTTGTTTGATGTTTTTATTCCAGACAAAATAAATATTCATGTGGAGGCCTTGGTAGAATAAATGCAAAATGTGTTCTCTTTCAGAATTAATCTTTCTGAGCTGTTGGCAAATAAAGAAAGCCTGTTGTAAATCACTACACTACTTATGTGCAGCATGGGGTAAAATTGGAGTGTGATGTATTGATGTTGAACCAGAGAGCTACCATTATGATATTGGAAGTCACACATCTAAGTTCCTTCATATGACTCTAAAAATGTATCCCCGCAATGTGGACAAAAATGTTGATATCTTTCACTTTTTATTCATTCTTCAAACATACCAATAGGAAATAAAGAGGAATAGCTTCTGCATTTCACAGTCCATTATATAGACTTAGAGAATCCTGGACGAGAGATGAGTCCTTCTAGTTTTGAAGCAGGAGTTTCAATTGGTTTGGTCCGAGAAGAATGAAAGGGCAGAAAACAGAAGGGCAGTGGTGAAAAACAATATAGAAGCAGTTGTTACTGCAAGTTAGTTGCTTTATTTTTCCCTCACCTTGAAGGAAGATCATAGCACAAAAAAAACCCAAAGGATATGGAAGAGAAAAATACAGTTTTTCATTACATAAATCCAAACAGTATTTATACATGAAAGTTGTATTTTATTTGAAAGATGTACTAGCAAATGGCAACTGAAACAATAACACACCACTTTCATTTTCTTTTTTTTTCTTCTAGTCTTTAAAAGGAATAAAAAAGGAATTGCAAAAGGAATAAAAAAATACAGACAACAGTTTCAAGCCACATTTAGAGTATGCTATGATTTTGTACTCTTTCAGATATTAAATATGATACATTTAACAGGATTACAGAAAAAATTAGTGCCTTGGTTTCAGCTGGCACAGAGTTAATTTTCTTTGTAGTAGCTGCTACAGGCCTGTTTTGGGTTTATGCTGAAAAGAATGTTCATGAGAAGAATGTTTTGGTTACTGCTGTGCAGTATGTGCACAGCCTTACGGCCTTTTCTGCTTCTCCACCTGCCCTGACAGCACTAGGCTGGAAGTGCACAAGAAGATGGGAGGGAGTGTGGCCAGGCCAGCTGACTACTACTATGGGCTACTCCGTACCATATAGGATATCACGCCCAATATAGAAACTGGGGGAGTTCATGAGGAGGGGCAAATCGCTGCTTGGACATCGGTCAGCAGGTGATGAGCAATGACATTGAGCATCATGTGGGGTTTTTTTTCCTTTTTTATTTATCTCCTTTGTTATGTTTCTTTTCATCATTATTGTGATTATTATAATTGTTATATTTTATTTAATTTTGGTTAGTAAAAGTGTTCTTATATCAACTCTCAAGTTTTACTTTTTTTCCCTGATTCTCCTCCCTGTCCCACTGCAGGACAAGGAATGAACAAGTGGCTGCATGTTGCTTAGTTGCTGGCTGAGGCTAAACCATGACATTTAGATACTGGATTTTCTAGATTAACGTTTTCTTTCACAAGGCAAGGTACATACTTTTACTTAAATCAGGTGGTACATACTTTTACTTAAATCATGTGGTTAGTTTCTTTAAAGTACTTTTCCCCATGTTTTGGCTAGCCATGAAATGAGGTGATGATAGGAGATTTTAACTAATTCAAGGATGATAGGAGTTTTTAACTAATTCAAGTCATGTGGAGCACAGATAATATTCTGGAGGATTTGATATGAATATGTATATGAATAAAAAAAAGAATGATCAAGCTTAATAGGAACATCAGGAAGTTACTGTTGCTAAATAGCTGTTTACACTGGAGAAACGTCTGTTCTACAGTGACTAGTAAAGTGAAGGCTGATAATGTTGTGGATAATACTCTTTATCAGATTCTGGAAGCAGAATACTTGACCTTATAGCCTATAGAGAGATTTAATCAGTGATTTTTTTTAATTATTATTTTACAAATCAAAATTAGAACATTTTAGAAGTTATCTCACAAGGTAAACTATATAATATTTATTTATGGATGGTTGCATATGTACATAACATCTTTTTAAAGTTAATTAATTAACTTTAATAGTAATTAATTAATTTGTATTTTAAGTTAAAGGAAAAGGCAAAGCATTCTCCAGAGTTAGTTTCCTACATACCTACTCTTCTTTTCTTTTTTTTTTTAAAAAAAAAAAAAAGTATGTAACATGCTTTGTATTCACATGATGTAATGATACTGGCATACCCATCTCTATCGCTGTTAGGATTCTGGTATTAATATGAACCATGACAGTCTATTACTCTCTTTATTTTCAGCTGATTTCTCTAGCAGTAAAATACAGATTCTGCTTGTCACTTGATGGTCTTGCAGTTACTCTGTGTACTGTATGCAGCTAGGTATAGGCTGATGAACAGCATTTTTGTAGAATTTTCTGATGCTGGGTGCATTATGCCTATAAGCTGTGACAAGCATGCCATACTGGTTTGGTTAAATACGTTATCCAGTCGATTTTGATCACTCATTATGTTCTTTTTAAGCTCTGAAACAGAAATGTTTTTGAGAGCATTGTTTCTTAGAGCGGCAGTTAGTTCAAACACCAATGGTACCAATAGTTTAATGATAAAACTGGTAGTAAAGGTCTGTGAAAGTGAAAAGTACCCAACAGATATCCAGTAGTATTTGCATTGCAGTACAATAAACTCAATATCCTGAATTTTAATGATTCTATATAGGTGATATAAAAATGTTAGTAATAACTGATAAAGATACATATACATATATATGTACATATATATGTAATTTAAGTTTGATAGTATCTGTCAATGTCTTTGAAAGACATTAAAATCTAAAAACTGTCCATCTTCCTTTGAGACATTACAGCATATTCAGTGCATTTTCTGAAACAATGCCTCTCAAAGAACATTGATCCAGAAGAGATACTGGTAATTAGAATATTTTTATTATGAAAAATGTTTAAAAATAGACACATAAACTAGAGTAAAATAATAAGCATGCCTGCAAATCAGCTTATAATTCTGACAGCAAATTTTACAAGTAGAACAATACAATTATTCTTCTTTAACATTTATAGAAGTGCATAAATAAGGGTCATTTTTGCAAGCAAAGTAATATCTTGTCAGCGTGAGTAGATTTACATGTTTTAAAGTGGCTTAGTTTTAATTGCTTGATCACATAAGGCCTTATTTTGTTCTCATGGCTTCAGAAATCAAGAGTCTAGGGACATATCTTATGCTAGGATAAAATGGATGAGTTTCATAAGTTTAGTGAAGTCTTGGCTATTCTGACAGTGGGAATGTGACCCATCTAGTTAAAATGGAAAGCAAGGAGATCCTTTGCTGCCAGTGCTGACTACAAACTATTTTTTGTTTTCTTTATTTCCCTTTTACTTGTTACATTTTTACACCATCTTCAGTGAATATTGATCCTCGCACCTCTAGTTTTTTGCAGAGATGACCTAAAGCATGATGCATTTTGATACTATACCCAGGAAGGGTTTGAAACAGTCAAAAGATCTCTGATTCCATAAATAAATCAGAATGAAAAGATGAGCTAATCAACCAGATTACACTTAAAATGTACAAATGTCATGATACTATTGAAAAAACTTTTGTTTGCTTGGTAGTCTTTCAGCTATTTTCTAGCTGCTAGGTCAGATATATGGTGCTCACTCCCTATGAGATTTAAAAGCAATATGTCTTGTTGCCCAGTTGTCTACAATTTCTGATGCTGAATTTCTCACGCCAAGGCTATGTTAGCTGTTAAATCTTACAGAACAGATGAACTTCTTATATTAAGTGGTACATTTTAAAAGGCAGTAGTTACATAGGTCTTCCTGAAAAGACAAATGTATTTTGGGTAAATGTAAATAAAAAAATAACAATAGTAATCATTGCCAAGTAATAACTTTCAGATTCCGAGAATTACTTCTGGCAGCCAATAAGTACCAAAAAGAATTAATTTTTGCTTTGGGTTCACAATTTGAATAATGCTAAAGATTAGAAGAAAGTTTAGAGGTGTTTTTTACTGATGGAATTTAACATTTGTGCTGTACACTGAGCAAAAGCAGAGGCCAACTAGACATTTGGGGTCATTTGGTTAAGCAAACAAACAAAAAAACACAAACTAGTAAATAGTCTTGTGGGGTTTTTTTCTGTGGATGACACTACTCCCTTTTATTTGAGTTGGACTATATGGAGAAAAGACCTGTTGAATGAAGTTGTTTGACTAGCTTAGGGCTGTTATGACAAGGAGCAGCTGTGAAAAGATCTTAATCACTTCTTTCTTTGGTTTGAAGTCCCTAGTTTATATATTATGACTCAACTCTTCTTTCTCCTGTTGAAATGTTTTCCTGTTAAATTTGTCAGCATCTAGGAATGGAGCTGGATATTTTTGCCATCGCTGGTGCAAAGTTTTGGCTGAGCAAATGCAGCTCTTGATATCAGAATTTCATTTGTCCTTCATTTTTTAACTTGGCAATTCTTGTGGTTAAGTTCACATGGAAAAAACTTGTAGTCCTTTAATAGAGCTGTTGTTTTAGCCTGTGGAAAGAGGAGGATAATCTGTTTGACTTCCTTCCTGATGTCTTGCCATTGTGGGCAAGCAGCTGTGATACAATCAGAAGACAGTGTATTGGTTCAGGAAGAAGAAAAGTAAAGACCTAACTGCATCATAGGGATGTAGTGCTGATTTCAGGAGAAAAAATTGATTTTTTTTCTGCTAATGCAGTTGCGTTAGAAGAGAGTGATAGTAGCTTCTTCTGTGTTGTTCCTTCAGCTGATAGGAAAAAACAATCTTGATTTTGATGGAATGAAAAGATTTAGGATATGAGTCAGCCTACAACTTGGAACCCTTTTTTGTAACCTATATCACATTTTTTTGTCCAATTATCTATTTAATACACCTTGCTTGGAGCATATAAATTGTGTCAATAGAGCTGGATGCTCAGAGCCAGCAGATCTGTTGAAAGCAAAGTTGCTGATTTAACAGACTTATTTTAAAACATGAATCTTCCCTTATAAATAACATTTGAGACTAACTTATTAGACCTTTTTCATCTCACAAATGTGGTGGCTCTGTTTTTACCCTCTGTCTCTTCCTACAGATTGTTAGACTATATTGAAACATTAAATGAAGGCAGAAGAAAACCAGAAAGCTGTAGTCTTCAGATGTTCTTGCGTAGTGGTCTGGGTACCTGAGGAAGGGCGAGCACCTTTTCAAGTATTTTCAGTCAAGGTAGACAAGGGTGACCTCCACCTCAGAAGAGCCTTGGAAAAGGCCACGCTTCTTGTGGCCACATTTTCTGTTTTTATCTTCACCTCATGCCTTCTTCAGCTGCTGGAAGTGTCCTTTCATGACTGTTATTCCAAGTAGCCCAGCTGATGCAGAGATGTCTACTTATGAAGCTGAATCTCTTGTTCACTCAGTACTCCTGGTACTACCTACATTGATGGACCATAGCACTGGGCACCCTCCATAAGCATTTATAATTCCACCTTTGGTGCCAGTTTCCTTTTTTTTTTAAAGGAATTTAATTCTTAAGTATGTCATATATGGTAGGATTGAAAGACATAATTTTTAGAAGGCTAAGAAGTGACTTACATAAACCAATATACAAATGATCAAAAACTCCAAAGTAGCTTCTTAGGTAGATGGGTGTCCTATGTGTACTCAAATGTGTAGGGCATATAGGGCTTTCTATAATTATCCTGACATAAAGGATAAAATCCTTTTAAAGTTGCTTACTTTTATTCTTAATAATGCAGAACTTTTAATATGCTAGTTTTCTGGGCAGTTTCAAATGGAGGAAAGCTTCAGTAGTCCATTTGTTCACTGATCAAGTGTTTTGATTAAGAGATATGACAATGTTCAGAACAGTTTTAATCTAAGCATTGCCTTTTGTGCTCTTCTCCATTTTTGAATATTCGAACTACTGCTTTTTTCTACATTTCAAGCTTACAACCCCAAAGTGCTTCTCCAAAACAATAAAAAAATATTATTTTTCCTTCATTAATTGCAAGGATAATATTTTGTTTTAACCTTTCTGTCCTCGCAGTCTAAAAATTTCTGTATCAGTAACACGTAGCATTTATTATAATTGCCCTATAGAAATTGCCCTTCATAGATAGCAAGGTATGAGGGTATTCCCACATAAAAAAGCAGAGATACCAGAAACTACAGAGTTCTTGTTTTGTTCCTAAGTTACTTGTATTCGGTAAACTACTAAGTTCCATTTCTCAGGCTTTCTTACATTAAAATATCATTCCAGGTGTTTCACCACTGTAGTTTTCATTTCCATATATAACACACTTCCAATGATAAAAATGTGTTTTCTTAGTGGTATTGGAAAGAACAGTGAAACTCTGAAATCGTAGCGTTATACAAATCATAGGGTAATTTCATTTGGAAAAGACCTTTAAGATCATCAAGTCCAACCACTAACTGCCAAGCCCATCACTAAACTATATCACTCAGCACCATGACATCGCGATGTTGAAACAAGGGTTCATAGTAAAGAGATAAATCATATGTTTTACCCGTTTCTAAAATACCAGTTAGACCTTTTCTGTCACTTTGTTAAGCTGTGTCAATTGAGGATAACTTGCAGTTCAGTCACTAGTGTTAAGGAAGATGCTAGGAAGAAAGAATTCAGTGATCATCAGCGTGGATTCTAGTTTGGGCAACAATAAGTAATGAAGTTTATTAGCAGGTGATGTTATAAAAATGCATCGTCTAACTAAAGTGAAATATAATGTCAATAATTGTATATTTTACATGGCATGTCTTAGAAAACTGTAATCCCTGTATGTGAATAGAATGCATAACTATACTGAGCCTCTACACAGATGCAGTTCTCACGAGACATTCTCTATTGTGCCATGCAGAGGACAAGGACTGGAATGAAATGGGCTGTGTCAGGGGATTCCTTGCTAATTCAGATCTCTGTAGTTAATCTGAAGCAATTTTAGTTTTACCAGGAGCTAAACAAATATATAGAACATATGAGAATCCATACATTATACCAATCATTAATGTTGGCAGAGAGAGATAGATTTGTGCATGATTGGTTTCTTTCACATCTACCTTCTTTCCTTGTGTGTGAAAGTTATTATTTTGCTGCTGCACAACTTTTTATTTTACTATCTGGGTGAAATTATGTGCTAGAGTAATGTGCTTCCTGCAAGTAGGCTGGGTAGAGAGTACTCTTTAACTGTTAGGCTGTGTGCTACCTGTAGCTTAACTTTTTTTCCTTCCATGTGCTTTCATATCCAAGTATTTCTTAAAATGCCAGAATTCAAGATTACACAGGGGGAAAAAGAAGGAGCTATAGCTTCTGATTAAGCAAAATTGTATTAAAAAAACAGCCATTAATTGTTAGTTTAAAGGATACACTTAGAATTTTCATGGGGAAAAAAACCCTAAAAACCAAAGGAACTCATGAAAAGCAGTGTTTTTCAAAATTATTTTTGCTGAGGCAAATTACATTTCATCATTTTGTCTGGAAACAGTCAATAGCTTGGACTGAGGAGAAAGCGGTTTACAAATAATTTATACAATATGTTGTATATTCTCAGTTCCCACACTTACAGCTGGTCAACTCAATCTTCAATACTGTGTTTGACTGTTAATTGCAACCTGTTTTCATATTTTTGGTGTAAGTAACATTGTAGCAAGTTTGTCCTGCTCAGCTTTGACCTGCAACCCAGTTATTTTCAGCTCTACTAGTATGAAGGCAATATTGATGTTCTTTTAGACTGAATGGAAGATGGTGGTATGTTGCAGAAAATTTTGTTTTGGAGTAAAATTTTAAGTAATTGTATAGTTGCGAAGTATTAATGATATGTCATGTGAGAAAGAGGAAATGTAACTTAAAAACTTAAAAAAAGAAAAAAAAAGAAAGATTTCATTTGTTGCCTAAGCACATAATGGTAAAGCTTGTGGTGAGGAATCCCCCTCATCCCTTTTCTGGATATATTTGTTATTTTGTGCCTTTACAACATACGAGCTAGAATTAAAGGAAGGGAAGGGTACTGCTTTGCCTATCTCAGAGCTATTCAGTTATGCAGGCTTCTTAATTTCATTTAAAATAAAAGAGGTATATGTTCTCAATAAAAAAGAGGTATGTCTCTCAATATGAAGTTTTCTTGAAAGAGTCCTGAGAATTGACAGATCATTGACATTCACTAACAAAAATTCCAACAAATACGTGAAACTGTGTCATAGCATAAAATTGCATTAGAGCTTAAGATAAAAGCCTCTGAACCAAGTAACAAAAGCTACTTACATATACTTGGCTCCATACACAAATACAAAATAGCTAGTTTTATTACTCTTGAATTATGTAAGAAAAATAGGGAACAACTTTGTAGCAGAATCTATTGTGATATAACATGGGGTAATGGATTTAAATTAAAAGAGGAAACTTGTAGACTAGATAAAAGGAAGTTTTTTACAATGGGAGTGGTGAAACCGTGGAACAGTGTTGGGGACCTCACTAATAAAAGTTAAAAGGGTATGTCAAGAGCATAGGGCAACACTTTTTTCTGTAGTGTCCAGAATATTTCTCTAGTTTTCTGTGGTGGACTAGGGGTAATGGACAAAATTTGGAACACAAAAAGTTCTACTTAAGCTTAAGGAAAAACTTACTGTGAGGGTGAGGGATCCCTGGCACAGGCTGCCCAGGGAGGTTGTAGAGTCTCCTTCTCTGGAGGTTTTCAAAACCTTCCTGTACCTGTTCTTGAGTGACCTGATCCAGGTGGACCTGATCCAGGGGGTTTGGACTAGACAATCTTTAGACAATCTTTAGACGATCTTTCCAATACCTGCGATTTTGTGATTCTATGATTCTAACAGGTTGTACTGAGAAGTGGTACACACCCCAACTGTGGAAACATTCAAGATCAAGACAGGCACTCTCAGCAGCCTGATCTAGTTAAGATGTCTCTACTTATTGCAAGAATTGTTCTAGATGACCTTTAAAAGTCCCTTCCAAGCCAAACTATTCTGTGATTCTATGATACGTTTATATGACGTTTTCTTGAACTGGAATAATAAAGTTTAATAATAATATTTTAAATTTAATAATAAATTAAAGTTTTATTGAATCTAGAAATATAGCTCACTAGAACTTTAGGGTACATGTTACAGTTCTTCACTAGCACATAAGCTCCTGAAATCATATATTCTCCACTTATTCCCTGATGAAGAATTTGAATTGCAAATTTTAATTGATGGGGTTTAGCAGGTGTATCGTATTTTCCAACTTTGTGGATAAATATAAATACTCAATATTCACACTTCTAGTTTAGTGATCATTATAATCATTCTTTGAAGGAAAAAACCTGTAAGAAAATGAGAAGTGACATTATGAGGGTAATATTTTTATAAGTTGGTCATCTACAACTAATTTAGTAATGTTTATTTCCTTAAAAGAGCTAGAAATTTGTGTAGAGCTTGTCTTACGTGCATTTGCTACTAAAGTAACAGTCTTAGCAGGGCACTGCTAAGAGCATCTTGTTGTTTCTTTGAAAACAGGGCAGGTGCTGATGTACTTCTCACAGTATTTCAAACTTTGACACTGCTGCTAATCTATGTTTATATAAGTGAATTTTTTAAATTCAAAGGTTAAGATGTGTTCAGCATATGTAAAGTAAAATGCCTTACTCGCCTGTAATGTTATAACGAGATGTTGTTTGAGACACTAAAGCTTGAAAAATATGGATGATGATAGTATAAATAATGGTTCATATACAATCCCATTTTTACAGAGTGCATTTGGATTGCTCAGAAAGTGTCTGAAGTTATACTTGAAAAATCTGAATACGCAGTATGTGAAAAATTTATTCTACTTACAATGTATAGCTTTCTAAAGTACAGTGTTTTATGTTAAGTATACTACTGAAGCAGCAGTGACATGCCATGTGAGTAAACGTTGTATTTGTATTCCTATAATAATTTTTTTCAAGTTTTCGGTGAAAGGATATTTCTGTACTGGTTTCGAACTACATACACTATTAACACTGATGCTGTTGGCAGATCAGAAAGGAGCTATCAAAAGACATGGAATCATATTAGAACCATAAGTCCTATGTTACATGTTCACAATTAGCATATGGTGTACACAGCTTTTTAAACAAGACAGTGGTGGTGGTACATAGGTGCTTTTCCAAGTTGGACACAGAGAGCAGAATTTGTAATGTCAAACTCTGTCTTATATTTGTAAGTAATGGATGTTCTGTGCACATATGTGCACCTACTGAGAAAAGCTTGCTGTGCATCAATGTCGTGCAGCCTGCCCTTAAAAGAGGTGTTTTCAAGAGCAGCAGTAATTCAGCAAATTTGATTGGTTCATTTTAAGGCTTTGGGTTGTTTTTTTCCTTTTCATATTTTATGCAACACAAAACTTAAGATAATTGCAGGTTTTGCATTCATGCATTAAGTTTTTTAGAAACAATTTTCAAAGCAAATAGGAAATCAAGGGGAGTTTTTCTTGTGCCCTAACTACTATTTTCTAGAAGATAATACTCTTAACAGCCTAATACATGCAGGTGATTTGAGGAATAGATGTACAAAGATACTGAAGAACATAAATCCATTTCCTAAGAGCCATTACATGTGCCCACATATCACTAGAAATTTGGACATTACAATCTTTGTAACATTTCTTTCTGAAGAAGACAGGATCACTTATTTAGCTGATAGTTACAGAATGAAAATTATGTTGTGAGGAATTAGTATTATCATTGAGGACTAGGTTATCAGTTGGTGTTAATCAAAATTGTTCTGCGGACTTCAGTTATTTTTATATGATGTTTGAGGTTTATCCATTACAAGATGCTAGGGGATAAGCTTAAGTTAAAAATGTGCTGTATCAGAAAATAGTTACAGAACTAAGAGAATACAGTTTACATTACAAATATAATGATATAAAAATGTTTTGAAGGATGTAGTTTGGATATTGCTTCTTAGCAGTCTTCACCTCAATAGAGCATTTTTTAAAAATTATAAAAATGTTGTTGTGTCGGGATTCTTATTTGGGTCATACCAGCTGCAGGCTAATTCACTGAGGAGGTTGTGTAGGTGATCTGTTTCAATTGGATCATACTGGTCACTGAAATTACAACTGATTTCTGAATTGTATTTTTCACCTGCATTCAATACTGCCATGGAGAATGCTGCTTCTGTGATTATATAACATATATGTGTATTTATATAACTGAGGTAAAAAACTACCAAATAAATATCTTTTTCTTGAGCCTAAAATAACCCACAAAACTACTGCAAAATTATCAAGGTCTGAAAATGAGGCCTCAAGGAAAAATGAAGATTCATACTTTTTTCCCAACAACTTCATTTCTCAATTAAATGAAAATACTAAATTTGAAAATATGCAATCTGCCGGAATGATGATAGCAAAAATTGAAATACAAAAACTCATTTAACAGGAGTTAAAGTTCATTTGTATATCATATGGATTTTTTTTTTTTAAAGCAGCCATTCACATGTGTAAATTATAACTTAATTGGCTGGCATGGTTTCCTTTAAGAGCATGAACTGTTGGTATCATGACAGATGAACACTTATGAAAGCTAATGGGTGTTAGAAAGTATACTCTTATTCATTAAGTGCAACTCCAGCTATCAATGCATTTTAAAGCATGACGTGTTTTTCAGATGTTCAAGGTGGCATATTTTTTCTTGCAGCATTATGTACGTTTCATGTTTTTTAAAAAATCTAACGAGTGTCGAAATTGAGTAAAAAGCTGCATGTTATCACACCTATTATCATTGGTATTCTTTTTTCATGTTAGTCGAAACGTATATGCATGTTCATTTTGGACTTTCCCTTCAAGCACACCTCTTTCTGAGTTAATGTGTCATATATATTTTCATTTTTTCCATTAATAATTTCTTCTTCTTCTTCAGGTGCAATCTAGCTCCTGTGGTGGAGTTTGCTGCTGATGTGGGAACTAAATCTGATTTTATTACCATGAACCCATCAGTTGTACAAAGAGCATTTGGAGGCTTTCGGAATGAGAGTGACAGAGAAAAATTTGTTCATAGACTGTCCATGCTGAATGACAGTATCCTTTGGATCCCTGCTTTCATGGTCAAAGGTGGAGAGAAGCATGTGGAGTGGGTTAATGCATTAATCCTTAAGAATAAATTGGAAGTGCGAACTGCCTATCCGTCACTGAGACTTATTCATGCTGTCAGAGGGTAAGTGTCTGGAAAAGACCAGTCTGTCCTTGCTACAATGAAGGTCATAACTAGAATTCTTAGCAAGCAGAAAAAAGCTAAAGTAAAATGTCAAAGGGAATATTGTATTTCCATTATTGATGTAATTGATTGCATTCATGATAAAGTAATTCATGATAATAAATGTTGTCCACTCATTTAGCCCGCTCTAGTGCAAACAACAAAGTGCACTAGCACAATAACTTTTTTGCTTTCACTTTTGTTCATAAAATTTTTTTGTGATTTTTTAGTGACAAATTAATGAAAAAATAGTCTGAATTCAAAGGAGATCTGTGAGTCATTAAATCAGATGAAAATGAACGTGTTACATTTTGGGCAAGATTGAAAGTGTAATTGGTAAGGTAACAACTGTGTA
The DNA here is from genome assembly GCF_028858725.1 of Colius striatus. NCBI lineage: Eukaryota > Metazoa > Chordata > Aves > Coliiformes > Coliidae > Colius > Colius striatus. The sequence continues at coordinate 32,471,398 of NC_084790.1, forward strand.
AATAATGACGTCTGTTAGATCTGAAAATCATGATCTCCTTCCTAAAATATCTAGGATTTTGATGCATTTTTTCTCCTTTTGAATTCAGCCAGATGCTTGGGCAATTCAAAAAGATTGATCCAAATCACTGAAAACTTTAATAGAACCAGTTGAAAAAAAAAAAAAGTGCATCCATACTTTGTGCAGACTTTTTTTCACCCCGTAATTCAACAAAGCTGTCTGATGGAGACTCCGATGTCTTTCTTTTTACAAGTAAGAGTATGTAAAGCTATGAGTGAAAAATGTTCAGAAGGTCATGGTAGTGCAGTATCTGTGCAATGAGTTATGACAGTGTGATAATATTCATCTTGAGTTCATTGAACTATGATGTCTGTTTTGGGGGTTTTGGGACATGCCTTAAAGTATTGGTATTGGCTTGTACACTAGTTACTGATTATGTATCTGCCTGAAAAATTGTTAATTATACAGCAGCAGACATAAGAGCAGAGGAGTGTTTATACTGTTAGCTCAATCGAGTAGAACAGTAATTATATAATCTTAGAAATATGTTATTCTTCAGGATATTAGGTCCTTTTCTCCTCCTGTTATAACTGAAATAGATTAATTGTTGCATTCTTCATGTGGTACACTTCTGTCACTGGAAAAAAATAATCTATTCCCTTTTGAATTTGAAAATTCTTTCATTTTTTACTATGTCAATCAGTTTCCATAGCTGTTTGGACAGTTGTTTTGTTATACAGTTACAGTTTAGCTATTTATGGGCCTTGATTACATTGAATATTCAAAATGCCTGTAACACTCCGATAAGTCTCGTGAGTGTTGAATAAATAAGATTACTTCCATCTTACAAACTGCTGCTAAATCTAGGCAAAATTATCGAGTATGAATGGTAAATTCAGAATAGGCAGTCTTTTCAGCTGGCCATCTTAAAGGTCCCAAAAGGTGGCTTTGTCTTAAAAAAAGAACTAGCATCTACATTGTCTTCCTGAAAGAAAGGCAAGAAAAAAAAGACAGTGACAATCTCTGCCATCAGAATTGGTGCTGAAAATTTAGACTATATTGTAATTCAGATTATACCTAGCACTATCATCTGATATGTCTGCACAAATCAGTCAGGTTATTGAATCCGCACTCTAAACCTTAGCTCTTCTGCTTCAAGCTTGTTCAGTCACCTCAATTTACATTTGTTTTTGTGCTTGTGGGAAGCATTAAAGAATCATCATGTGTTCTTTACGGTTCTTTTTTTGTTATTTGGGTAAGAACATAAGAAGTAGTCATATTTATGTTTGGTTTAACTCTTGACCTTATGCAATTAGGTTCATGAGGTGAATATGTCTTTGTGAGAGAAGTTTGGAGGTGACAGAGTTAGCAATAGTACATTTGAATAAATACTCTTTAGATTTCTTAGATAGCAGTCTTTAAACACCAGCCTATAACCATGAGTTCTGTGTTACAGCAACGTTAAATCTAGGGAAAGAGTATCGTTTCTATGCAAGCTGAATTCAATCTCTCTAAGTTTTGTTAGGTTTATGTGTCAAACGCAATACCACACGTAAGAGAAATCAATAAGCAAAAATTGTTCTTAAAATGTGCCTGAGATAAAATTTAATATTACTTACAAATAAGTAACTTTATTTTTAAGTAATAGTTAAAGCTGCATAACCTGATTATCATTTTGACCAGTAAGGTTTGGGAAATTTTAAGCAAGCTACAAGTTCTATCTTCAGTTTGAAACTAATGGACAGCTGAGTTTCCTGCCGTTTAAAACAGTGTGTCATCTTACATACTCAAAGGAAAATCTTCCTAATGCTGAGTGCTCTCTATACTCTCATGTTTATTTCAGATTCAGTGTAAACTAATGATTTATGAACCTCTAAGAAGACACTACTTGGAAGGAACTCCTATAAAACTCATTGTTTAAGAATCTAAACTATTTTTTATGTATTTGTTTTAATATATTTGATTTTTTTTTTTTTTGTTAAAAAAAAAAAACCAACTTGTTGGTTTTGGGGAATTTTTTTGTTAAAAAAACTTGCAAGTTTGAGTCTTTGTGACCAAGTTCACAGTGATGACCTAGTGGAGGCCTGTGGTCCAGCAAAACAGAAAAGGTTAAATAAATAGAATTTTAAGATTGCTGTTAGTTGAATAAGAAGCAAAATCAGGAAAGCTACTCACAAAATCTGCATGTTAAAGCATGTAGTAGAATCTGTGCAGACCGTCAAATCTCCTTCATATTGTGCCTAGCCGTATGTAAGAGGGTGAGAATGCAAGACTTAGCCTACATTGTTGAGCCCCTTAAGCTGTAAGAGGGTCATGAAGTTTGATTTATTGATGAAGGCAGCGTAAATTTAAATTGATTTTTTTTTTTTTTTTTTTTTTTAATTTAATGGAGTGGAAGTTTAGTATGTTGTGGACTAAATCATTTAGTAATTAGTCATCAACAAAGTTAGGTTCATAATCTCAACCTGACATAGTAAATACTAATAGAAACATTTATCACTGAAGGATGCAGGTTGATAACCATAAGGCTTGGAAAGTGTTGTTTCTGTTCCTTTTCTGTGCCAAATCCTTCAGGCAGGTTTTTCCTCCATCAGCCTTTAAAGCATAAGGTGTAGACAGTTTCCAAAGACAGAATAATAGCTTTCTTAGACATCTGATCTGATTGTATATTTCTGTGTACTGTTTTATATAATAACAGGGCTGTTTTGCTGAATTCATGTACAGCACTAAAATTCTCCCCTATTTCTTCTTCTCTTTTAATGACAGAAACTTTCTGAGCAACACATGGTATTTGAGAGGGGTTTTTTATCAGGTAGTAGAATAATGACTACATTATGAGGTAATTTTGAAAAAAAAAATATTTTTCCAGTCCATTTGTGAACTTTTTGGACCATAAAAAAGGTAATGTGGTGTTGGAAAATAAATTACTTTGTTTCATATTTCATGCATTATTAAACTTCTGTGAGTGACGCCCACTCCTCTAAAATCTCAGAAGGATCTGAAGCTTTAAAAACAGTTTATGTAAATACTAATTCCAACATGATAACTACTTTTTCCATCAGTAGCATACATTAAGTGGCCATTGCATTCAGATGTTTTTTGTACTTCAGTAGATTTAGATCAAGTCATTTCATGTGATAATTAATTTTCTCTATTTTACTTTTGTACTTCTTGATAAACAAGTTTGTATTTAAGTTAAAATATTGGATGGTGATTGAGAAACAGTTGCATGATTTTTCACAGTCTTTCTAAAAGCTGTTTTATGCAACTTTTAATGTAATTGTGTTTGTACTATTGACAAAGTAATTGAGGTAATCAATATGTTACAGTTCAAGATGGAATGAGAATCTATAAATGAAGAGTTAAACTGATTAAAAATATTTATTTGCTCTCTAATGCCACTGCCAAGCAGGTTAATTAGAAAGTAATTATAATGAGCAAACCACACAACTTTCATTTAATTGAATTCAACAACAAATTTCAGAAACCTTTATTTCTTAATAGGCTTGAGAGTTAATGCTGAACTCTTTCATTAGAATTATTTTTAATATTTCCCAAGTGAGAGGATACTCTTTGAGATGTGAACAGTGTCTGTACAGAGTCTCTTCTCAGCAGCGAAGCTCTAATGGAATATGCATTAAACAGAAGGGAAATGGGAACTGAGCCTGCTGGGATTAGACCCTAGATCTTCTTGTTTACTTCTAATGGTAGCAAACAACCAAATCTTAAAGTAGGATAAGCAGCAAATGCTTTCTGTTGTGAATCCTGCCTAGCAGTTCCCTGGAGGAAGTAGAGGTTCCTAAGATCAGGCATGTTGTTAGTCACATGAAGGACTTGCATAGCTCTTCTGCTTATGCTGGCAAATATCTGTCAAGGAATAATCCTTTTACAATGAAGCAGTTTTCTGAGAAATTTTTTTCTCTTGTCTCCAACTCTGTAAAAACCAAAGTTCTTACACACATCTTCATATGTAAGAATGTTTTCTTGGCACTTTTTTCCCCATTGGAGCCATCCCATGAACTATTAGTGACTCGGCAACAATATTGCTGAAATCGCTTTGCATAAGATTCCTTCCTGTCTTTTGGGTATGGAACAATCACATGGACACCCCGTGGGATTTGCCAGTGTTCAGTTTATTTCCTCCTTGATACTGCCTGTGAAAGAATGGTATTAGATCCCATATTAATGGCAGAATTCCAGCTGAAATATCTGTGCTTTTCCTGTGTAAAGAGCATGCTGTGCCTATTTATGGCCACTTTTCAGTGCAATGTCTTTTTTCCCTTTATAAGTGAAAGCAAACAACTGTTTCAATATCATGACCTTTTACACAGCTTCACCATGGCTCCAGAGTCCTTTGCTGTGGGAATTACAGAAAAAAATCTTTGAGAGAGTCAGACATAAAGAAATTAAATAGTTCTCCAGCAGTTCTGTGTTAGTAAAGAAACAGTTGATGGGAGCAATCTGTATTGTAAACACTTCAGTTTCTTTTCTTACTGCTAACAGACATTACTTTTTCTTTACTGTTAAAGTATGTTTCTTAAGAAAAGACATATTGGAGTACATAATAATAAATAGTCACTGCAGGAAACAGCTTGGAAAAAAAGCTATTAAGATGAAAATACAATACTATACTTGATTTTAAATTACCATGTCTTTTGCATCGTGTCATACAAATATTCAAAATATTAGGAAAAATATTTTCACCTGTCCCTAATTTTCAGTGGAGTACAATCCTAGTTTTCATATATGTGGATACTAAAATAAGAGTTACAGCACTCTTATGTCCTTGCATAACCAATCAGTAGTGCTGGCTTTGTTTTCTAAGTTATGCAAGTAAATGGAATACCAGTTAGGTTGCATTTTCAGAACTTATCTATTGTGTCATTCTTTGGATCCAGGGATTCTGTCCAAATAGAAGAGCAGGAGGTGATGCTGCTGTTCCTGGAGACATTCTTGAGTAGATCTCTGAGCCTAGTAGCTAATTAGCAGTGCTGCACAGCCTATAGATATCATGAGAGTGCCTCCTCATCTGGTTCAAAACTTCTCAGGATGAGTCTTTATTTCTCTTGCACAAAATCTCCTATTTTATTGTGTTTAGGGAGAATTTGGCAAGGTCTGTCAAAAGATACTTCACTTTTTCAGAGAAAGGAGAGTTTTTTAAATGGGGCACACACGGTTGAATAGAGAGGACACAAGGGAGAGATAAATATGCACAGAACTCTCTGCTTTTTATATTTTTTCATTGCCTGGTCCATTCTGCAAAGTAGGCCATGAAAAGCCTTGTCATTGTAGGAGACATCATTATTCTTATTTTTATTTATCTTTTGGTAATAAAAAAATATGTGAGTTTTTTGTTTTGGGTTTGTTGGAATTTTTTCTCTCTTTTGCTGTGGCAACAGCTTTTTTCCCGATTTTCAGCAATATATATACTTAATACTTGTAACACTTACTTTTCTAAGGTTAAATTTCAAATTTCAACTAGAGCAGAGCAACAAAATTATTCATAAGAAAAATAATAATGAAATTGCCCAGTTTCAAGTTTTACTGCTTAGTTTGTCTACCATGAACAACAGCACTGTAGCTAGTGCTACTGACTCCCAGCAGCTCATCAAGAAATAAATAATTTATTCCTGCAGTGTATTTGCAGATTTGTATTTATTAAGAAAACTGTTTTTCTACTGTTGTATTATTTTTCAATTTTACTTTAAAAAAATCTTTCCTTGCATAAAATCTAATAATTTCTGTGTTTCTAAAAAGTGTGTGCACAATTAATTAATTATCATTTCACCATATTGTACTCTTGTAACAAAAATTTTAGCTGTGCAGCTGAAAAGGAAACCAGAAACAGTTTTTACAGTCTTTGAGGACCAAAGTACATAGAGAACTGGGGTCCTGTTCAGCAAATAGTTTTAATAATGTCTCATCTTTTTTTTGATGTGTGGTGAACTATGTTATTTCTCTGTAATATGTGTGTATATGAAGTTCTGTCAAGTTTCTTTCCTTTTTTATAGTTATACTTCTAAGGTAAAACTTCACAATCTTTTGTTTTTATTGTAATGCCTACCTAGAGTTTCCAAAGATGTGCTCACTTAGCCTTGACCTCACTGAACTCTTGTGTTGAGAATCAGTTGTATTGGATCATCCAGCCAGTCAAATGCTTAGTTAATTACTGAAGTAACATGAAAATAAGCAAACAAAGCTATAGGTGTTAATGGCATGGCATTTCCCTTTGGTCAGTTCAGGTCAGCTGTCCTACCTGTGTTCCTCTCAAGATTTTTGCACATTGCCACTAAAAATGCCTTTGCTTCTAAATTTTTCTGTAAAAGTGGAGAGTTGTTATGCCATCTTGTCATATGACAAATTATACTACTTCTAAATATATTTGTTAATCCTTTTTTACAAACTGATCCCTTCATCTTGAAAAAAAATAAAAGATAATAAAAGAAAATGTTGAAAACTAAGGGGTTTTTTTTTTGTTTTCATCTTTGTTACATACTTTCCGGGGGACAGGGAGGGAGCAAAACCAAAAGCCCAAACCAAAAGAGAGAAAGTAGAAATGGTATGGATGCATGTGCCAGTGATTGTTACTTTTGTAATTCTTCTGTATTACACTTCTACATGCAGCATTAGTGTTAGCAGAGCTAGATAAGAACAGAGTGTAGTGTTTTTTTCTGCACAGATGACCATGACAGATAAAAGATGATGCCACCAGGTGCTGTCAGCTAACTTACAGTCCAGTTCAGGTCATTGTGAATATGAATGAACAATCTAGTCTTTCATTGAGATAATACATTGGTGCAATCCTTACAGTGGTGTCAGTATAAGAGGGAGTGGTTTGGCTTAGTATTTTAAGTGGCCTTGCTTTTTAGTGCATGAGTTTCTTCAAGAATGTTTTAATTGGTTTAAGTTGCTGGATTCTTCTTCATATGTGGAGAAAGCCATAAGTTCTTTAAGTCACAAGCACAGAGCAGCATTTGGGCATTTTATGTCTGAAGTCATCAAATGGCAAGGCTAATGGCACAGCTTGTAGGGAAGTAGTCTGCCTTTCTTTTACACAAGGAGTAAAGGATTTGGAGTATTTCTCTGTTGTGAGGAGAAAAGTTCATTCCTTATTCTGAGGCATGATGAATCTGGCTGGGGTGGAGTGAACTATCTCCATGTCAGACCTGTACTAAAATATAGGTGTTGTTTTTGGGATTTGTGGGCAAAAGGGTTGGTAACATGACAGTGTTTTGTCTGTTGTCTCAAGCTGCTGCCACCAGTGAGTAGGCTGGTAGTGGGCAAAAGGCTGGGATGGAATGCAGGTAGGACAGCTGGCCTGAAGTAACCAAAGGGAAATGCCATATAGTGTCATGCTCCACAAGCAATAAAACTGTGGCAGCAGAAGAAGGTGGGAGGGGGACAAGGGAATGCTGTCTTCCCAGGTGGCCATTGCTGAGAGACAAGATAGTCCTTGATCTGGTTATGTATAGTGGAGAGTGGTTGCCTCCCCCACCACCATAGCCTCTTTCCTTCACCTAGTAAGCTGTCTTTATCTTGATCAATGAATTTTTTTGCTTCTGCTCTTTCTGTTCGCTTCCATATCTCACTGAAGAGGGAATTGAGAGAGACCATATTTGAGACCATAAGTCTTACAAGTGAATTAATGGATGACAGGAAAAATTAAGAAAATAACCACTACTTCTAAAATGGGGGGGAAAAAAAATATTTCTACCTTTTAAAAAAAAGTGATTTGGTGCTGAAATAATAGTTGATGCACTTCATGAGCACTGTGGAGACAGCTCATTGCATTTGCTGTTCTACATTTAGTAGGAATAAGTGTCATCATTTACATTTTTTTGAAGCAAGTATTTAGTGAAGTAGTAAAAAAAAAATACTTAGGAAAGTTACAGCTAGAACTTGTTTTTCCATTTAAACTTAGTTGTACTTTATTGGCTAGCAATGGGATACAGGGGAATTTCTAACCAGAACAAGTAATAATTTTCTCTGAACTTGCAAGCAAAGACCTGTAAAAGGATCTGATAGAAGACCCTACTTGAGAACAAGTGCAACTACAGCTTTGAGAACATTTTGGAGGCCTATGAAGGGGTTTTATATTTACTTTTTCCATTTCAGTATAAATGTGGGCACACTGGACAGAAGTGTGCAGTGAGGAAGTAGTGGTTGTCATCAGTCATACCGAAACCAACAGATGGCACAGCTTATGCTTATATCAAAGTCTTTAACTTTGGATGTAATGCAGCTTATAGAAGGCATAAGAGGGCAATGTCCTCTTGTTGCAGACTGCTTCTTCAATGTAAAATGTATCCCTGGGTTTTGCAAACTGAAAGATTCATGTTTGGCATGAGCTTTCCAGATGAGATCTTTCTTACCTTTGGTCTGTAAAGGACAGAGCATAGAAGGAGATGCATCAGAGAGAAGGTAGATTACAGAACATAGCTCTAAATGACAAGAAACTTTCAGGAAATAATCTCAGTGGGTTTTGTCTTCCTTTACAGAGATACCAGTCATTTTCAAGTCACTAAAACAAAACAATAAGGGCTGATAAAGACAGATTCAAGGAGGTAACCTCTCAATACAACAATGTGTTCTCTTCTCAGAACTGTGAGTTGCATAGGACTGCACCAGCTGGGAAGCTGCATTGTTGCATAGCTGCAAGCGTAGCTGTGAGCCATGCTGTGGAGAATGTGTGCTGAGAAGATGGTATGGCATGACTGGCTGTAGGGGATAGCTGTAAGCTGGCCTGGGACACAAAATGCAGGGCTTGACTCATAGACCACTAATAGCAGTTGGAATTTCTGCTGCCTGCAATGTGTTCGTTGTTCATTTTCAAAGAGGAATTGATTTGATTTAGTTTGTGGGTTTCTTTTGAGTTGCCAGGGACACTTCCCAGTGGCAGTAGTTCCACAGAGATGACACTGGCTGGCGGCAAAGTCATTTAGAAGGTGAATGAATTCTGGGAAGGGAGAGGGATGGATTTGAGAGGGTATGAGTAGTTTGGCTCCTACATTGAAAATCTCAGCTCTCTAAAGTTGTTAGTAGCGAACGTCTGTCATTTTCCTACTGAATCCATTTCAAGAACAGTAGGCTTCTCACCAACAAGGGCAATGCAGAAAGACTCCTGTAGAGCACAAAATTTGCCTGGGACATAGTTTTAACTCAAGATCTTGCCAAGCCTTTGTGGCTATATTGGTGTGATGATCATCCTCTGAAACAGAGGTGGAAGAGAAGCGGAAATCTGTCTTTTTAAGTTTTGGTTTTAAGTTCTACAAACTTGTTTGTAATTTGCAAAGCAAGTTCCAGACACAAAATATCTGGGAAATGTGCCAATATGCAAACACACTTCATTTCTATAACATTGAAGACTTAAGTTCAGTAGCTTTAACTGAAGACTTCTGAAGACTGAAGATTTCACTTCAAATAACCGTTAATTACATGGCTGATGGTAACTTAGTAAAGTCACTGGCAATATACAGTAACTTTTAGCATCATAGTAACAGACAATTCAGTTTTCACTTCAAAGCTTTAATCAAGAAAGTGACAAGTATTTCCTTTTCATTTAGAATATTTTTTTTAAATGCATTTATATAGCCTCCCTTTTCCTCCCTTTTCCTCCCTTTTCCTCCCTTTTCCTCCCTTTTCCTCCCTTTTCCTCCCTTTTCCTCCCTTTTCCTCCCTTTTCCTCCCTTTTCCTCCCTTTTCCTCCCTTTTCCTCCCTTTTCCTCCCTTTTCCTCCCTTTTCCTCCCTTTTCCTCCCTTCCTCCATTTCCTCCCTTTTTTGTTTCTTATTGTAACCTTACACATAGTGAATGGGCGAACTGATCTATTTTCAAGATTAGCCTAATTCCTTTTTTTCCTGTGTTTGATTTATAACAGCAATAATAATAGTAAACACCTTTTATATACCTCTACTGATTCCTTTTAAAGTGCATGAAAGCTATAGTAAGAAAATAAAATAAGTTATACAATGGACATAACTTTTTTTTTTTTTGGCAAATACTAGCCAGTCATGACAAAGTCTTGTCATATTTCTCTATACTCCTTTCTGAAATATGCAGTGGAAAAGAGAAATTGATGCAAAAGGCTGTCATATGAGCAAATTCTGGAAGAAAGCAAGCTAGAGACAGGAAGTCTTTCTGGAGGGAAAAACATCCATTAATCTCCTTACTTCAAAATCACAGGAATTTCTGTTGGGAAGTTACTGCTTGTAAAATCAGTAGTCGAATCTACAGGCTTTTACATAGGTATAACAGTGACTGAAAACCTTTTTCTTGTTCCATTGCATGTCCTTGTGAAACCAGTTAGTGGGCTTGCCAGAACTCCAATCACATCTCATAGCTGCTAACTGGTATTTTGGTTGGTATTGTTTGCGGTGGAGCTAGAGCTTAATAGGATGTGAAAAATGAGCAACAGTGGTTCTTTAAAGGCACTGGTCCTTTGGCATGGCAGCCTGTGGACTTCTGTGTAGTGTTTAAGTATGTTTTTCATATTTAATTAACTTTGTAAGACAGTCTGTCAGGTTTGGGTTCTGCATTAAGTTGTGATGCAGCAAATTGTTCAATCATGTTCTTCAATACATGGATGCACATGACTTCTGTGAATGCTTTTCAACTGTTTAAAGGTTTTGTGTAAACTTGATCCTAAGTTGTAACTTCTGCCTCCTTCTTTTACTGAAGTGGTTTACTTTTATTTGTATGCCGCCTGACTCTTCTGGTTGGTTAATTCTGTGACAGCTGTGGTATTTATTATGGTAAAATCAATAGCTTTTATATCTGATTAATCTGCTCTGGTTCATTGCATTGATCAAATTTAAGGTCATTTAATGACCTTAATTATATCATCATCTCTAAAAGGAAGACTTCAGATTATATTGATTAAATCAAAAAAGGTCACATTTTCTTCTATACAACTAAAGTTAGTCAAATAATAATCAAAGCAAGGAACTTCTTGTTTGACTGTCTGTCCAGAGCTGATGTTAGCCAGTATTCAATTCAGCCTTCAAGGGGAGTTGGGCACAAGCTGCAAGCACTTTTAACCTGTTTATCAGTCGAATAAGCAGAGAACATCCTAAATATACTGTCAAGTTCACAGACTACAGTTTTCAACACCTGTTTCAGTGTCAGTGCCATTAATGAAATGTTCCACGGGACAGAGCATAGTCCTTATCCTGGAGTCATATTTATAAATTTCCCCCAATTGCAGCGTTACAGTACATTCCACATCAGGGAGCAGAATGTCCCATAATTGTGTCTTTTTGCTTTTTAGGGTAGATTTAACAGTTTGTATAAGGTGTTAACAAATTGTCTCTCAAGAGTAAATACCTGTGGAACAGGTATTCTGGGGAATAAGTAAATTATTCCAGGCTTCTCTGAAATGAAAAGGACAACTTAACAATTTGAGCACGTCCTCCTGTTTTACTAGCCTTTACCTAATTGTTGTCTTTGTTAAACAAAATGTTTTTCCCTGTTCTCAATTTGACATGGTTTTCATGACATGGTTTTTGCTGATGTGGCTGAAGAGTCTTATCCAATCTGTCACATTCTTGTATTGTTACAAACCAAGTTCGTTTTCCACTGTTATTTCATAGAATCATAGAATGGTAGGGTTGGAAGGGACCTCCAGCGATCATCTAGTCCAACCCCCCTGCAGAAGGAGGTTAACCTAGATCAGGTCACATAGGAACATGTCCAGGTGGGTCTTGAAGACCTCCAAGGAAGGAGACTCCACAACCCCTCTGGGCAGCCTGTTCCTCTGCTGTCACCCTCACAGTAATGTTCAACGTCTGTTGGCAACAGATACTCACTTTTTCAAAGAAAGCACCAGATTCTGACACAAGCAACACCTTTCATAGCCTAAGAGGTTATTACTTTCCCTAACCTATGACAGAAGGCTGAGTTCCAAAGTCCAGCATCTCATTGACAAGGAGGTTCTCATCTATATAGAAAAATTCAGGATATGGCTGACTGCATATCCTAGACATCTGTCTTCCTTCTCTCCACAAGCAAGATGTTTCCTTGCACTGCTGAAACTTAAGGGTTGGGGTTTTTTTTCTATTTCACTCTCTTTTCAATATAGATACAATTAATGAACAGTTCAGGATTTTTCCCATGGCCAACACTCACAAAAAGTTGCAGCCACATCTGGGTTTATTTGCCCATGTTTGACATGGAAGATAGCTTTGCATTTTGTCACGCTCTTACCAGTACCCAAAAAAAGTCAGCACTCCAGGGCATAGTTTGACAAAACATGTTAATTTCAACATGAACATGTGGCTATGCTGTATTGTATGTTATTTCAGTTACTTGAGTATGTAACTAAAATTCAAAACTGCATAACTTCTCTCATAGCTGAAATATAATTTGTGCAATTGCCATCATGTCATAGATATTTAGTAGTCGTGCAATAGGAAAATTACTGGTTTGCATTTATTAGAGGACTCATCATTACTCTTCAGGACACAGTATTGTCAGAATTCCAGTCTGTTATCAAGCTATTATCAAGATTCCCTGCTAAAGAACTGCTTCACTAGCCCATCTGAGACTTTGAATACCTACTCTGGGTGGTGTAAATAAAGACTTTTTCAGGAAGGGAGTATGGGTGGTAGAAAGCAGGTTTCTTATTTATCATTCTGCCCAGTCTCTGCCAGTTAAAGTTATTCCTGTGGGCCAGGTGAAATTAGTTGTAGTCTTGGGTTCTGATTTCTCAGTTTTAGCTCCAGCAACAGAAGAGGTCTCAGTGTGGACTTGCACCTCTACCCTTCAGCTGGAGGCTGACCTCCAGCATCAACCATCCTAATGCCACAGACTAATCTTCTGCCTAGGAAGCTAGCCTGCTGTCACAGTTGGTCAGTATCAAATCTAAAGTCTGTGAAATGTGTCAGCAGCAGGGAGCAGTGGTGCTTGTCTCTTGTGCTACCCCTGAATGGGAAGTGAAGAAGAGACATAGTGGTTATCGTAGAGCTTTTTTTTCACTGGAGGAAAGAGTTCTGCTTCAAAAACAGATACAGCACAATCATGAGTCAAAATGCAAGCTTTGGATAGACATTCTCCCTACAAACTTAAAAATCTCAGTGAAGTGAAATACCTAGCTTCTATGACTGCCCTCTCATTTTGCTGTTAGGACATGCTGTTTTTTCGTTACATTACACATCTTCTTTTGTTTGTCACTTTTCCATAGTTTCATTTTGCTTTGCATTATTTCTCCCACGTCTCCATATGTTTCTGTGTGTGAGAGACTGTAGTAGGTAGTCTTACTTTACTTAATAGGAAATTTTACTAATAGAAAATTAGTTACAAATGTGAAGGTTGTTTCTTCTCTTAAACCAATACAGTATTCTTCTGCTATCTCCAATCTGATTATAACTTTTCCTGTCTTTCATCCCTTTGCTTCATCACTTGTATTTAATCCAAACTAATGCCAATATTTTTTTAGAGAACCAGATAAGTAATATTCACAATAAATATGAGAGAATGAAAAGCAATTGACTTCCTCATTCACCAGAAGGTAGTGAGAGCTTGACTGGCTTGAGAGCTGGGCAGAAAGGAACCTCATGAAGTTCAACAAGAACAAGTGCAGAGTCCTGCACCTTGGAAGGAACAATCCCATGCACCAGTACAGGCTAGAGATTGATCTGATGGAGAGCAGCTCTGTGGAGAGAGACCTGTGAGTTCTGGTTGATAATAAGCTGAACATGAGCCAGCAATGTGCTCTTGTGTCCAAGAAGGCCAATGACATTCTGGGATGCATCAAGAAGAGTGTGTGTCCAGTAGGTTGAGGGAGGTTTTACTCCCCTCTAGTCTGCCCTGGTGAGGCCTCATCTGGAGTACTGTGTCCAGTTCTGGGCTGCTTAGCTCAAGAGAGATAGGGAACTTCTGGAGAGAGTCCAACGCAGGGCCATGAAGATGGTCGGGAGACTTTCCTTATGAGGAAAGGCTGCAGAATCTGCGATTGTTCAGCCTGCAGAAGAGTAGACTGAGGCAAGACCTGATTGATACTTATAAGGTGTATGTCAAGAGGATGGGGCAACATTTTCTTCTGTAGTGTCCAGTGATAGGACTAAAAGGAAAATCTTTACTATTAGGGTGAGGGAGCCCTGGCACAGACTGCCCAGGGAAGTTGTAGAGTCTCCTTCTCTGGAGTCTTTCAAAACCCATCTGGATGCATTCCTGAGTGACCTGATCTAGGTAAACCTGCAGGACTATATTACTGTCTGCCAAAGAAATAAAGCAGATGTAAAACACCTCACCTCACTTTCCACCAGACCTCAGGAACCAGATGATTTGCCAGAAGGGAAAACCTTTTCTCCAGAAGTTTATCTTAGTAGATTTCTTACTCTGTAAACTGTACTCTTAGATCTATTTTACTGCACTTTTCCTCTGTACCTCTGTGCACTTCTAGTGCACCTGTGATCTCTAAATAAATTATTTATAACCATTGTTAATTATTTATATAACTATTTATAACCATTTACAATTATTTATATTTTAAAGTGTATATATATGTCACTCTTAAGAATGGTTTCATGTGTGAGTTGAAGGAGCTACGTGTCTCAACAGAGGCATTTACTGTGTTAGAGTAAGTGTCAGATGATGACTTCCATGACTCTGAAGCAAGGATAAGGGTTTAAGTCACTATATAACAGAGGACTAACCACATTTACTGCCAAAGGTTCAGCACTCTTTTTTGGTGTAAATGGATTCCCAGGGACTTACATGACATATATTTAAGGATATTCTTTGCAATTTTAAGTAGTTACATTAGTAAGTAGCCTCTACTCTGCCTTTCTCTCCTGCAGTCTGATATGTCACAAGTAATATTTCTAACTGCCCAAGCAGCGCATCAGTGTTTCCAAGGTGTTTTGAGAACTGGAGGAATACACAAGTCTGGGCAAACTCAGCATGCTTGCAACAGTAGGGAATACTGATTGGTGGTGGACAGTTACAGGGACCATGACTTATTACAGAAGGAACGAGTGCAGGTAGAGTTCTAAATGTGCAACCAGACACAGAGAATAGCTTAAAAGTCTGTGGCTTAAAAGTCACAATGAAAAGAGAAGTTGACTGAAGTGACTTCCCAGAGGCTTGTACACTTTGAGAAATGTGGAGATGAAAAGGAGCTGTGAAAATCCCCATTCAGTTTTTCTGTTGGGAATGCTGAGCAGTTAAGCACAGCCTGAAGACTAGGCTGTCTCATAAAGTCAGGAAAAGGTTTGCTCAGCAAACTTATTTTAACAGTTGTAATGAATGTGACTTGCTTTGTGAGAAAAACATGAAAATGAAGTATGAGAAGATGTGTCTTCCCTTAGTGCTGAAAAAATATTGTGTAGCTAATGGTACATGATAGTGAATTAAGTGACCTGGAAGACTGATAATAAGCAGGAAAAAAAGTTCTTCTACCAGAAATTAATAACAAAAGTGACCTTGGCTTCTGGAAGCTATTAAGGGAATGTTAAATGGACCAAAGCTTACTACCTAACAAATTCATAACAGATTCTCAGATGCACAAATGCATATGTTATGTGGGTCTGTCCTGGTTTGAGCCAGGATAGAGTTAATTCCCATGAGGAACCAGGAAAGGGTACAGCCTGAACAGCTGACCCAGACTGGCCAGCAGGTATTCGATATCATCCTAACGTCATGCCTAACTATAGGAATAATGACATTCAACAGCTATCATTATACAATTTAATTCATGGGTTATTCTCATCCAGAATCAAATTCCCTTGAGGCACACATTGGGTCTTCCCATGCTTGCACATCACCCACCAAGTACACCCAGGTCCCTGAGCAAAAATAATCCCACAGATGGGTTTGCCTTTACCTGAGGCAGGACACACCCAGACTGCCTTCCCTAACGTGTCTTTTATATGTACCACAGGGACCTTGTCCCCTTCTACAATATGTAAGGTTCTGATTGGGCAGGGCCAGCTCAATTGACAGATCCTCTGGAGTTGACTAACCAGGTGGCTTTTTCCAAGTGTGTATCCCAGTGCTTGAAAATTCCACCTCCCATTGCTTTCAGTGTGGTTTTCAATAACCCATTGTATCTCTCAACTTTTCCTGAGGCTGGTGCATGATAGGGAATATGATAAACCCAATGCCATGCTCTTTGGCCCAGGCATCTATGAGGTTGTTTCTGAAGTGTGTCCCATTGTCTGACTCAATTCTTTCTGGGGTGCCATGTCACCAGAGGACTTTCCTTTCAAGGCCCTGAATAGTGTTCCGGGCAGTGGCATGAGACACAGGATATGTTTCCAACCAGCTGGTGGTCACCTCCACCATTGTGAGCACATGGCCTTTGCCTTGGCGAGTCTGTGGCAGTGTGATGTAATCAATCTGCCAGGCCTCTCTGTATTTATATTTCTGCCATCGTCCTCCATACCATATGGGCTTCAAATATTTTACTTGTTTAATTGTAGCACAGGTCTCACACTCATGGATAACCTGTGCAATAGTGTCCAAGGTTAAATCCACCCCTCGATCACGAGCCCATTTATAGGTAGCATCTCTGCCTTGATGACCTGAGGTATCATGAGCCCATTCAGCTAAAAATAACTCCCCCTTATGTTGCCAATCCAGAGTCAATCCAGATCTATCTGAGAAATCTTAGCAGCCTTGTCAACTTGCTGGTTATGCAGATGTTCTTCCGTGGCCCGCTTTTTGGGTATGTGAGCATCCTCATGGTGCACCTTCACAACTAATTTCTCCATTCAAGCAGCAATGTCCTGCCATGGTGGAGCAGCCCAGATGGGTTTTCCCCACCATTGCCAGTTGTTCTGTCTCCATTGCTGTAGCCATCCCCATAGAGTGCCACCATCCACGAATCAGTGTAGAGGTAGATCCTTGGCCATTTTTCCCGTTCAGCAATGTCTAAAGCCAACTGGATGACTTTTACCTCTGCAAACTGGATTCACCCTCTCCTTCTACAGCTTCTGAAATTTTGCGTAGGGGACTCCATACAGGTGCCTTTCATCTCTCATGCCTTCCGACAAGGCAGCAGGACCCATCGGTAAACAGAGCACTGATGAGAAGGGTCCTCTGAAGGGTCCTCTGAAAGGCCAGGCATGCTGGATAATTGTTCAATCTCTTCTGCCTCCACTGCAGCCACACCAAAGGTATCCTTTTGAGTCCTTAAAATACCCTCTCTTAAGATAATCTATGCCTAAGATGCATGGAGCTTTGGGGCCTGTCACAATGGGATGCTTGTGCCAATTTGTGCCAGTCAGACTCACTTCAGCTTCTAATACAGATAGCTGTTGAGATCCCCCTGTCACTCCAGAAATACAAATGGATTCTGTCCCTTTAAAATTTGATGGCATCAGAGTACATTGTGCATCGGTGTCCACTAAAGCCTTGTATTCTTGTGGATCTGATGTGCCAGGCCAACGAATCCACACAGTCCAATAAACCCGATCATCCCTTTCCTCCACCTGGCTGGAGGCAGGGCCCCCCTAATACTGGTCATTGTAGTCATCATTTACTGTTTCCCACGAAACACCAGAGGTCCCCTTGAGTGAATCAAAATTGAAATCAACCCTCCTATCTTGTCTAGGGGGTTGCTCACTGGAAACTAGAGCGACATTCCTCCAAGGAGAGTTACTTCTTTTAACCCTTCCTTTACGCAACTCCTGTGCCTGTGCTCTTGGAGTAGATGGGGTAGTTGGCCTATCCCACTTGCTCATATTCTCTCCTTGGTCCTGTGGATGGGACCGTGAAACATCCTGGGGTGTATACTCCTTATGTTCCTGCTCTTGAGCACGGGGACGCTTAACAGCTGGAGTACTGGCAGGTGGAGAGTGAGACACGAATTGGTCAATCTTCCATGACATTTTCTCTACAGCTGAAACAACAGCCTGTAGGGGACAAGACACATTTTCTTCATATTGCTGAAGTTGAGCAGCTAGTTGTTCCACCGTTTGCTTCTCATCTTCTTTCCAGGAGACAACTGCCAACGAACTGGCATAGTTTTGTGGTGCACTTCGTAGGAACTTTCGCCACATAACTCGTGCGGATTGAACTTCATCTGGGTCTGTGGGCATAGTCATTATAAATAATCTCCAGCACAGCTAACTCCCTCAAATATTGAATGCCTTTCTCCATGGTGGTCCACTTGCTTGGGGGGCTTGTAATATCTTCCTTGAAGGGGTATCTTTCCTTCACGCCCAAAAGATGTCATCTCCAGAGGCTGAGGGTTTGTGACGGTCTTCCCATAGCCTTATCAATGCCCCCATCCTGGGACAAGGAGCCCAATTGCCTGGTTTCCTTGCCCTTTAAGTCCAAACTGTGGGCTCCATTTTCCCAGCATCAGAGCATCCAGGTGATAATGTGCTCACCTGGGCGATGGTTGTAATCCGTCTGCAACAGCAACATCCACTTCTGGAGTCAGAACAGCAACTGGTTCTGGCACAGCTGAGTTGACTGCAACATCCACTGCTGGAGTCAGAACAGCAACTGGTTCTGGCACAGATGAATTAGGAATGGGTTCCTGTGTTCTCCAAATCTTTACAGGTAAAAAGCTCCTTGGACACCTGTCCATATTCTGTATGCCTCTCCTCACAGCTCTCAAAAAAATTTTTACAGTCTAAGCCAAGGTGAAAACAAGGGAAAATAATACAAACATGGTAATTAGAACATTCCAAGTATTATTGTTAGAATCCATTAGAAGCACCTTGAAGAAATGAGGGTAAGTGACATAGTGGGAGGAATTAAACATGTCAGTTTTTCCCATAAATTGAGTGCCATTATTAAGTTCTAGGAGAAAATGTGGAAGAGATAAAAAAGCCATGTACACATTCCAACCCAACTTAATGACCCATAACAAAATCATATCATAAACCAATCCCATCCAGTGCAGTAGCATGAGAATTTTCATACATTTTCCACAGACGAGAAACACCATCACAGGACATACATGATGCAGATAAGAGGACATGTAATACCACCATACAAGCATATCAACCAACATTGCAATCAGCAATCAGTGTCAGGAGTGTACACAAGGAGTTTGTTTAAACCCACTCTGTTCTATTTCAACCTCGCGGGCCCCACGTTGGGCACCAATTAATGTCGTGGTTTTGCCCAGCTGGAGCAAAGGGGAAAAAACCGCAACTCTTCCCCCTCCCCCTCCCGACGGAATATGGAGGGGATCGGAGAGGGAGAGAAAAAGTAAAAGAGCCCGCGTAAGTTGAAAAAAGAACAATTTACTGGGGAAAATTGAGGAGGAACAACTATAACAAAGACAAGGGGATATTACAAAGAAAACTGGTGAGTGTCGCAGTTGCTCACCACCCAGGACCCGACGTGAGCGACCGCTCCGGACCAGCGACCAGGAGCCCGCGCCCCTGGAAAAGAGCTTCCAGCTATCCTGTACCTATACACTGGGCATGACGTTAGGATGGTATCGAATACCTGCTGGCCAGCCTGGGTCAGCTGTTCAGGCTGTACCCTTTCCTGGTTCCTCAAGGGAATTAACTCTATCCTGGCTCAAACCAGGAGAGGGTCTTAAAAATAATATGTCAACATTAGAGGATACTCATGCATTCTAGCCTACCCAGTAAGGCTATGAGAAGATGGTCATTTTGAAGTGAATAGAGGAAGCGAGGACATGATGATTCTCCTGCCAGTAATTAGGTTTGAGTAAATCAAGCACAGTCAGTTAGTAACGGTGTTATGTTATAAATAGTCTCATTCTGCAAGCTTCACTAGTGATCTTTATTTCCAACCTGATTCTCCAGTTAAGATAATCTTTGTTACAATAGACTAAAAATATAATTGTTCCATTCCTTTGATTTTGATCTTCATCGTCCTGAAAAATATGTTGCTTTTTCCTAGAGAATATTCTGCATCAAAATTCCTATTTCACCATCTCACATACAAGCACAGACATGCACACTATACTCATCTTTTTCTCAGTTATTTTCTTACTTTGTTTTTCATAATTACATCCAAAGCATGACAATGCTAAGTCAGGTCTAGATATTGTGCTAACATCAGATTTGGAGTCATTCTTTCCAGATGAGTGCTAAACTCAGCCTATGCTATCAAGGGCTAGCAGCTTTCTCATGAACTTTATTCTTCACAGGTATGTAGTCCCCAGTGAGAATTGGGCATTACTGTCGGTAAAAAAGTGCGGTTGCATTTTCAAGTTCAGGAGGCCAGTTTTAGCAAGAACCTCAAAGACTTGGTCAAACATGCTAATTGCAGTCTTCAAGAAATATCTTGAATACTAAATCAGTTACCTTTTAAATTGCTATTTGTCATTGGGTATGATCAGGTTTATACATTAGTGTTGCATCAGAAGGCATTTTTTAAGTAAATATCCTATTCATTCTCTTTTACTGTTCTTTATGTCATGAAAGGAATTTAAAGCACATGATTTCTAGATTAAAATAGACTAGTGAATTCCTGTTGCTCACCAAATATGCCCCAGGTCAGTCAGTGGTTAAAAAAACACCCCAAACCTGTAATGGGTATAATATAGACATCCTATACTCATCCTGCACCATCTGTCTTACCCTGCAAAGCAACCCCTATTGGTCCCCACTGGTTGCTTATTGGTACTCATCAGTGTCTTCAGGGGGAGCAAAAATCCAGGTAACTTTCTCTAGTAACATTTTAAGCACTTATTTGCCCAGTCTACTCTGCTTTTGAGTGATGATACAACTGTGGAGCATTGTAAGGAAGGTATAATTCTAAAAAAACAGTTTTCTACCTTGCATTGTAATATTGATTATACTGTAGCAGCAAACATAATAAATGATACAAGATGGAACATTTCCCCCACCCTCAAAAAAAGAAAGCAAGCCGAACTTTATGCTTCCATAGTTATGATCAACTTTAAGAATCCTATTAATTAGTCCTAAAGGCTTTCTCCTTCATATATAGACCTTACTGTCCCATCCTTCCAAATATATCAGGCATATCACTTATGGCTATGGATTATTCCTGTTGTTACACCAGAGTCTTTTTATGTATGATAAGTCTTCATAGTGTGCCTTATTCCTTTTAATGAAATGGGTTTTGTGTATGCTACTTCAATTTTGAAATTGAACCTTGAAAACTGTACAGTAATCTTGCACAAATACTCAGCAGTGTTTCAATGCTGACTGCCACACTCGGTGTTATTGTTCACACTTCAACTCTTTTCTACTCTAGATTAATTGTGCAGCCTCCTGCTGAAGGCATATCTCAGTTAGAAATGTTTGAATAATGCATTTTTTACTAATACATTCACATAAATCAAGAGGGTCAATTGAAGGGTTGCTCATATTAATCCCGTTGAAGACATGAAAGCACAAAGGCTTTATTCTTTCTGAGTTTATTTAGCTAATACCTTCTAGAGAAAGCAGACTCTGGGTCTGAGGGTATAAAAGCGGCTGTTCAAGTAGATTTGTCTCTAGCCTGTGATCTTAGTGATGCTGGGTGCAAACCCAGAGGTGTAGGGAAAAGTTAGAGGAAATGTCAAGCATTTACCCTCTAGTATGTGATCCCACGGCCAGCATCTCAGCAAACCCTTCAGAAGGAACTTAATCTACACCATTGTGTTTGTGAACTTTTAGCAATTTGTGTCTAATATTTAGTCAGTTGACCATTGTAATCGAAAACATCTTATTGCGTTGAATTCCACTGTTGAGTGGTGTGTTGTATAAAAAAAATATTTGCATCTCTTTATTTTAGACCTACCACTGAATAATTCTACCAGGTCAATGGTTTTTATGTGTCAGTGCTTGTGTTAAAGTAGTAATAAAATCACCATTTGCCTTCTGTACACACTTTTGGAGTTATATGTCATATCATAGAATCATAGAATCATAGAATGGTAGGGGTTGGAAGGGACCTTTAGAGATCATCTAGTCCAACCCCCCTGCAGAAGCAGGTTCACCTAGATCAAGTCACATAGGAACAATGTCCAGGTGGATCTTGAAGACCTCCAAGGAAGGAGACTCCACAACCCCTCTGGGCAGCCTGTGCCACTGCTGCATTACACTCGCAGTGAAATAGTTTTTTCTTATGTTTAAGTGGAACTTTTTGTGTTCCAGCTTCATCCCATTACCCCTTGTCCTCTTACTATCTACTAAAAGAGATATTTATTTACATATTTATAAATGTTAATAAGATCACCCCTCAATCTCCTCTTCTCCAGACTAAACAGCCCCAGTTCCTGCAGCCTTCCCTCATATGAAAGATATTCTATACCCTTGATCATCTTGGTGGCCGTGCACTGGACTCTCTCCAGCACTTCCCTGTCCCTCTTGAGCTGAAGAGCCCAGAACTGGACACAGTACTCCAGATGAGGCCTCACCAGGGCAGAGTAGAGAGGGAGAAGAACCTCCCTTGACCTGCTGGCCACATTCTTGATGCATCCCAGGATGCCATTGGCCTTCTTGGCCAGGAGGGCACATTGCTGGCACATATTTAGTTTATTATCAATCAGGACTCCCAGGTCTCTCTCAGAGCTGTTCTCCAGCAGTTCAACCCCCAGCCTCTCCTGGTGCGTGGGGTTGTTCCTTCCCAGGTGCAGGACTCTGCACTTGTCCTTGTTGAACCTCATGAGGTTCCACTCTGCCCAACTCTCAAGCCGGTCGAGATCCTGCTAAATGGCAACAAAGCCTTCTGGGGAATCAGCCAGTCCTCCCATTTTGTTGTCATTAGCGAACTTGCTGAGGGTACACTGTGTCCCCTCATCCAGGTTGTTGATGAAGATGTTGAACAAGACTGGACCCAGAATCAATCCCTGTGGAACTCAGCTAGCCACAGGCCTCCAACTCGACTCTGTGCCATTGATCACCACCCTCTGTGCTCTGTCATTCAGCCAGCTCTCGATCCACCTCACTGTATACTCATCCAAGCCACATTGCCTGAGCTTTCTGATCAGGATGTTATGGGAGATAGTGTCAAAAGCCTTGCTGAAGTCAAGGTAGGTGACATCCACTGCTCTCCCCTCATCTAGCCAGCCAGTTATGCCCTCATAAAAGGATATCAGGTTGGTCAAACAGGATTTACCCTTGGTGAAGCCATGTTGACTCCCCCTGATAACCATCTTAGCCTTCATATGTTCAGTGTTAACATTCAGGCTGACTTGTTCCATCACTTTTGCAGGGATGGAGGTGGGGCTGACCGGCCTGTAGTTTCCTGGGTTGTTCTTCCTGCCCTTTTTGAAGACTGGTGTGACATTGGCCTTTCTCCAGTCCTCAGGCACCTCACATGTCCTCCATGATTGTTCAAAAATGATGGAGAGATGCTTAACAATCACATCAGCCAGTTCTCTCAGCACTCTAGGATGCATCCCATCAGGACCCATTGACTTATGAGCCTTAAGCTTGGCCAACAAGTCTTTAACCTCTTCCTCTTCCACCCAGGGCAAGTCCTCTGCTGTCCTGGCCATCCTGTTATCCTTGCTGGACTGGGCTTCCTGAGGGTCAGCCCTGGCCGTAAAGACTTAAGCAAAGAAGGCATTCAGTACTTCAGCCTTCTCTGCATCCTCAGACACCAGGGCACCCTCAGGGTTTAGCAGTGGGCCCACATTACCCCTCACCGTCCTTCTGCTGCTGAGTTGTCCCAGCAGACCCTTGCTCATCCATGGAGGCCTCCTACCTCCTTTTCCTCCTTTCTTGTGCATTGGGACACACTGATCCTGGGTTTGGAGGAAGTGGTGCTTGAAGATTGACCAGCTCTCACTGGCACTTCTGTCTTTTAGAATCATATCCCATGAGATCCATCCAAGTAGATCTTTGAAGAGGCCAAATTCGTCTCGCCTGAAATCCAGGGTCACAGTCCTGCTTTGTGTCCTGCCTCTTCCACACAGGATCTTGAACTCTACCATCTCATGGTCACTGCAGCTGAGGTTGCCTTCAACCTTCACATCCCCAACCAGACCCTCCTTATTTGTCAGTACCAGGTCCAACAGCACACCCCTCTTTGTTGGTTCCTCGATCATCTGCAACAGGAAGTTGTCATCAGCAATCTGTAGTAACCCCCTGGGCTGCGTGCACTTGGCTGTGTGGCTTTGCCAGCAGATATCAGGGTGGTTTAAGTCCCCCATCAGGACCAGGGACTGTGATTGTGAAGCAGCTCCCAGCTGTTTGTAGAAGGCCTCATCCACATCCTCCTCCTGATCAGGTGGCCTGTAGCAGACTCCTACAACAATATCACCTGCCTTGCCCTGCCCATTAATTTTTACCCATAGGCACTCTACTCTTTCCTCATCCCCACCCAGGCACAGTTCAGTACGCATTAATTGCTCTCTCACATAGAGAGCAACTCCACCTCCACGCCTCGTCAGTCTGTCTTTCCTGAACAATACATAGGCCTCCATGGCTGTGCTCCAGTCATGGCAGCTGTCCCACCACGTCTCTGTGACCACAATGAGGTCGTAGACCCGCATCTGCACCCACATCTCCAGTTCCTCCTGCTTATTCTCCAGGCTGCTTGCATTGGTGTAGAGGCAGTGCAGGGGTTTACTCAAACACACAGGTTTCCCTGGATGGGTGCAGGAGGTTCCTCCC
Source organism: Colius striatus (assembly GCF_028858725.1). Taxonomy (NCBI): domain Eukaryota; kingdom Metazoa; phylum Chordata; class Aves; order Coliiformes; family Coliidae; genus Colius; species Colius striatus. Next base: position 32,495,900 of record NC_084790.1, read on the forward strand.
TGGTTTGCTCTTTCTCAGGTTGGTCAGTTTTCTGCATCTCAGCACAGTGTGCAGATGAAGGGCACTTATCATTGCGTTCCCTGTCCAGCCCTGTTTCCCAGCTAGAGGGGACAGTTTGTTCTGTTTTGCTTCTCCCCCCTGCTTATCCCTGCTTAGCTCTCTCTGTTTCAAGCCTCTCTGTTTCAATCTCTCCTTGTACAGAAGTTACTTTATTCTTTTCATAGTCTATGTTGCTTTTCTCTGTGTATTTTCCTCTTGTACAGTATTTTTTGAGAGAGTGTAGTCTAGACAATATATATCCTTTAGCTTCTCCCACTGACACAGGCACTCTTGAGGAACACTGAAATATTTTGTCATCTTTCGCACAATCTTTTTTTCCTGCTTTCTTATTAATTCTAATATTTTCTCTTTTCAAATACTGTATAGGATTTCTCAGAAAGCTCTTTTGAAAAATATTCTCTCCACATAATGACTGCAGAGGGAACAGAATTTCAATGATAGGCAAGTGTGTATGAGTGGGTTTACTTGGAGATTAGCTTGCCACTCAATACCAAGCTCAAAACAGAGCTTGGTATATAATTTTTTGGAGCTTTTCAGGATTAGAGCATGTATGTTTCCTCAGATTCAGTCCCGTCCAGACAAAGGACTGAGAAATCCACTGAAATAAACACAACTAGATTCAGTTCTCGTTTAGACTTAGAAATTCTATTGAATTTTTAGGTATGACAAATAAAGATGTTAAGTATAATAAATTATCTGATATATGTGTGTGTATCCCATCATATCAAGTTTTCATGTCTGAGACTACACATATCATTTTAAGTACAGCCTTGAGAGAGCATGTCTCATATTTAATATAGTCAGAAGTCATCTTTTCCACAGTAGCTGAGTAAACAATTGTCATTTGAGTTCCCAACTTGCCATTTAATATAATGATGATTGGCTTTAATTGTTGCATATATTAGTCATTGTAATAGAGTCTTGTCAGAAGAGGTTTTCTTAAATTTTGTTTTTAAAATAGATAGCTACTTTCATATGTGTTTATCTGAATTTTATTTTTGTTGATATTTGCAAGATGTCATTATCTAGTAGCAATGTGCTATTCAATTAATATTTCTTCTGCAATCATGCTGATAGTAATACACACCATTTTTTATAAATATAAATGTAGATGAAATAAATATATTAAGAAATAATAATAAATCATAAATGTAATAAATGTAAATGCAGATGTAGATGACAGTCTGGTGGGTTTGAGTGCAGATTAAAACATAGGTGAAATTTTGATCCAGCAGAATCAAGTTTAGCATTTTTAAAAGGCAAAAATATTGAGGTTTCTTAAACACTAAGACAAATTTAAGTGTGAAAGCAATCTTGTAAGAGTGATTATGGATGTAAAATATTGATCTATCTCATATTCATCACAGCAAGCTTTTACATCTGTAAATGCTTATCTTACAGTTTTCAGTTGTAGAAGTTTTTCCATTTCTACTACTTTCATTTTTCCAGATCATTAAAAATCTTATCAATTTACGAGTGACACAAGGCTTAAGACCAGATTTGTAAGTTGTACCATATTGTAACTATTTAAGAGCCCAGTGGTGGAGAATTGGTTGCAATTATTAAAGTCTTGTACCAGTGATTGGTGGCAATCATTTTGCCAGAAGTTTATCTGTGATCGAAGAAAGAATGGTTTTTATTATATTCTGATCACACTCAGTTTTTCATTTGGTTTCCCTTTATTTCAAATTTCTTTCATTCAAGTTTGAGTTAAATAGTTTGAGGTCAGCTGAGGTTAAGATTCATGTTTGTGAGGACTGAAAGACACATGAAAATGTTAAAAAACCAAACCAAAACAAAAAAACCCAAAGTTCAAGTAGACTGAGTGTTTGTTGATGTCAACAGAAACAACTTCTTAAACTCTTGCTTTCCAATGTTAATCCCAGTGATTCTGTGTAGTTACAGCAAGTGCAGGACTGGAAGTTTGTGGCAGTTTTCCAGTTTCTGCTTCTTTACTCTGAGTGGAAAGCCTTCTTGCAACTTTCCACTGCAAGCGTGACAGGAATTGGCATGCAAGTACCAGTATGTTACAGTAAAGATATCTGTACTGTGTCCTGTTGAGTTCTACATAGTCTATGATTAGTCCTAACCTCCACATACATCACAATGTTATACGACCTTAAAAAATCTTGCTAACCTTCACAGGCAGTTCTATGCATAACTTATATTTACTGTTAGTTAAATTACATCATATTTTTCTTCTCAGATCTGTCAGGCTTATTTTAAATTTTCAGTCGTATCCTCTACTTTCCATCTGTGGTACGTGCAGCTTTCTATTGATAGAGAGCTACTGATGGTAACTGATAATAGTTTTCAAACCAGTTTTTCTCCTAGGTAGTCAGAAACTATAATATTTTACTACATAGTCATGGTTGTTAGATTGCTTATAATGGTGTGAAAACAAACATCCACAAGAAAATGTCAAAATCTTTTTATTTTTAACATTAGCAATTAGAATTTATTGAGAAGATAACATGATTTTACCTGACAAAGATAAGCCCCTTTTAGGACAACTTACTTCATGAGGAGACAGTTCTACATTTTACTAAGTTTAGCCAGTAAATTAACTGAGCGTTCTATAAACATCCTACACTTTGTATAAGAGAGCACTGGATATCACAGAATGGTAGGGATTGGAAGGGACCTCTAGAGATCATCTAGTCTAACTCCCCTGCTAAAGCAGGTTCACCTAGATCATGTCACACAGGAAAGTGTCCAGGTGGGTTTTGAAAACCTCTGGAGAAGGAGACTCCACAACCTCTCTGGGCAGCCTGTGCCAGGGCTCCCTCACCCTCATGGGAAAGACGTTTCTTCTCATGTTCAAGTGGAACTTTCTGTTTTTCAGCTTGTGTCCATTACCCCTTGTTCTGACAAACCTGAACACACCACTACAGAAAAAAGATTCACCCCGTCCTCTTGACACTAGCCCTTAAGTATTTGTAAGCATTCACAGAATCACAGAATAATAGAATCTTACAGGTTGGAAGGGATCTCAAAAGATCATCTAGTCCAAACCCCCTGCCAGAACAGGATCACCTGGAGAGTAGGCAGCCTTCTTCAGCAAACAATCTTCTGTTATCCAGGTTAAACAGCTCCAAGCCTCACAGTATTTTCTTGTAAGAGAGATGTTCCAGTCCTCTGATCATCTTGGTAGCCCTCTGCTGTGTCTCCAAAAGTTCTCTGACTCTCTCAAACTGAGGAACCCAGAAGTGGACACAGTACTCCAGATGTGGCCTCACCAGGGCAGAGTAGAGGGGAAGAATAACTTCCCTCAACCTCCTGGACACATTCTTCTTGATGCATCCAAGGATGCCATTGGCCTTCTTTGCCATGAGGGCACATTGCTGGCTCATGTTTAATTTACTGTCCAGCAGAAATCTCAGATCTCTCTCCATAGAGCTGCTCTCCAGCAAGTCAATCCTCAGCCTGTAGTAGTGCATGGGCTTGTTCCTCCCGAAGGGCAGAACTCTGCACTTGTGCTTGTTGAACCTCATGAGATTCCTCTGCACTCAACTCTCAAGCCAGTTAAGATCCCACTGAATGGCAGCACAGCCTTCTGGTGAATCAGCCAGTCCTCTCAGTTTGGTATCAGCAGAGAACTTGTGGAGGGTACACTCTGTCCCCACATCCACGTCACTGATGAAGATGTTGAACAAGACTGGCCCCAGAACTGACCCTGTGGAACCCCAATGGCCACAGGCCTCCAACTTATTGATAGCAAGGCTTTTGACGCTGTCTCCCACAATATGCTTGCATCCAGATTGGGATATTGGGGTCTCGAGGACTGGACAACTAGATGGGTCAAAGTCTATCTCAACGATTGATCTGTACACATAGGCCAACAGGAGCCTGACATAATTCAACAAGGACAAATGTGGAATCCTGCATCTGTGAAGGGGTAACTTGTGGCAGTATAGGCTGGGGTCTGACTGAGTGGCTAGGATCAGCTCTCCTGGAGGTAATCTGAGCAGTTTGGCAGGCAGCAAAGCACAAATTGTCAGGGCTTCTTGGCAGCATGAACCAAAAATATCTGGGCCTTTATTGACAAGAGTGTAGCCAGTCAGGTGAGGTCAAGTGAGGAAAGTCTCCTCAGGAGTTGTTGGACAACATCTGGAGCATTGTGTCCTGTTTGAGGGCCCTTAATACAGGAAACGTATTGGCAGTGGAACTGGAGGCTACAGAGGTGATTGGGCTGGAGCGCAGGCCTTTGTCAGCAGTGGATGAACAACTCTACTTGAGGAAGAGGTTGGACTAGAGATCTGCTTTACAATTGTTCAAACCTGAATTATCCCATGATTCTGGTAAAGGTAATTACTGAGATGTTTAGGTTGTTCTACCCATGTCTCAATTAAAAATGAAATTATTTTATGTAACAAATATTTTTCCTTTACCCTAGTTTTTATTATTATTTTAGTAGAGAGATTTGGCAAAAAATACGTTTTTACATACAGAATATTAAAAGATACAAGACTTTTATTTATGATGTGGAACTACAAGATCTGGGTTTCTGTAACATAACAGTAGTAAAAAGGAAGGAAAAAAACAATTTCTTTATGCCTAAGGCATGAGGAAGTATTAAAACAATGCTGGCACAAATCCATTACTGACAATACTTCTCTCTAGTCTTAGCAGAAATACTGAAATATGTCTTTGATTATTTTTATTTTATATGTAACATAAAGCAAAAAATGCAGGAGATGACTGTTCAAATTTTATAATCATGTGCAATCTCTTTGAAATGTGTATGCCCAATAAAAAGAAGGAATTGTAGGAAAGAGACCCATATTGGACTGGATGAAAGAGGACATCTAAGGTGTACAGCCAATGACTTACTACAAAATATGTCTGAGGCAGGTAAAAAAGATTTGGAAACAAATATTATTGAATTTGTGATGAGAAGCTGATGTGAAAATAGAATGATATGAGAAGAAAGTATTAGGAGCATCTAGCAACAGGACAACAGGTAATAGGATGAAGCTGGAACAGAAAAGGTTCCACTTAAATATAAGAAAAGCTATTTTACTATGAGGGTGACGGAGCACTGGAACAGGCTGCCCAGAGGGGTTGTGGAATCTTCTTCTTTGGAAGTTTTTAAGACCCACCTGGACATTGTTCCTATGTGACCTGATCTAGGTTGGCCTGCTTCTGCAGGGAGGTTGGACTAGATGATCTCTAAAGGTCCCTTCCAACCTTACCATTCTATGATTCTATGATAAGGACATAGTTAGAAGAATTAGTACTTGTTTGAGCATGCCTTCTTTTTATGAAAGAGTTTTAGCAATGTTCTGCTATCAGCAAGATCCTTTAATCTTATCATAGAATCATAGAATGTTAGGGTTAGAAGGGACCTTTAGAGATCATCTAGTCCAACTCCCCTGCAGAAGCATGTTCACCTAGATCAGATCACACAGGAACATGTCCAGGCAGGTCTTGAACACCTCCAAGGAAGGAGACTCCACAACCCCTCTGAGCAGCCTGTTCTACTGCTCCGTCACCTTCACATGACCCTCCAGTCATGGAAGCTGTCCCACCACTTCTCTGTGACTGCAATGAGGTCAGAGCCCCGCATCTGCACCCACATCTCCAGTTCCTCCTGCTTATTCCCCCACCTGTGTGCATTGGTGTAGAGGCAGTGCAGACACTTACTCAAACACAGAGGTTTCCCTGGATGCATGCAGCAGGTTCCTCCCTGGTTTGACTCTTCCTCAGGGTGGTCAGTTTTCTGCATCTCAGCACAGTGTGCAGATGAAGGGCACTTATCATTGAATTCCCTGTCCTGCCCTGTTTCCCAGCTAGAGGTGACAGCTTGTTCTATTTTGCTTCTTCCCACACCTCCCATCCCTTAGTTTAAAGACCTCTTTATTTGCTAGCCTACTCCCAAATATTCCAGTGCCTTTACGGGAGAGATGAATCCCATCCTGTCCTATCAAGCTGTAGTCTCCAAGGAAGGATCCATTGTCAAAGAACCCAAGGCCTTCCTGCCGCTACCAGCCTCTCAGCCAGGAGTTCACTTGGCTGATTTTTCCACTGCAGACTCCTCCTTTATCTCTAGTGAACAGGACAGAGGACAAAATAACTTGAGCCCCTCCACCTTTTACCTACTCCCCCAAAGTTTTAAAATCTATCTGGATCCTGGAGATGTCATGCCTCATGACATCATTCATACCTACATGGAACACAAATAAGGGGTCGTAGCCTGCATCCCTGATGAGCCGTGGCACTCTCTCGGCCACATCCCTGATCTTGGCTCCAGGCAGGCAGCACACCTCTCTTGACTCCCTACTTGCTTCACAGATGGGTCTCTCGGTGCCCCTTAGCAGTGAGTCACCCACAACAAGCACTCATCGCCTCTTTCTACGGTGTCCATTACCTATTGCAGGTGGAGCAGCTGATGGGTTGTTTGGTGGGTTGTTTGATGGGTTTTCCCCTTTTGGAACTTGCTTGTTGAAGTCCTTTGTCGCCAGTGCCTCATACTTGTTTGTAGTGGGCACTCTAGAAGGAGGGCTTTGAAGACAAGCCTTTGTCCTTCTTTTTTTTTGTAACCAGGGCCTAAGGCTTGTTAGAATCATTGGAGGCTTGCACCTGACTGCGGAAGCCTCTGTCTTTCTCCACCTCTGCCCCTCTAATACTACAGAGCCTACTCACAGTTTCCTGCAGTTCTTTCACCAGGCGCTGCAGTTCCTGAACTTGAAGACAACTATGACACATGGTTACCTCAGAAGCGTAGGTCCCTGAGCATCTTAAACACTCCCTGCTCTCCACCTGGACTGAAGTGTCCCTACTAACTGGCTCTGTGTGGGTAGACACATCGACCTTCACCTGGATTTTGACCACCTGAGCCTTGGCTTTAGCCTTCAGGCGAGTGCTCACCATCTTGCTACGCTGAAGCTGGGGCACTTCTCTAACTTCTGTTTCTCTGGGTGGGCTGTGGGGTTGTTCCCTGCTTGTCCTCCCTGCTTGAACTGCCACGTGAACTGCTGCGCCACACCTGGGTGCTGCGTCACTCCCAGTTTGCCAGCCCTGTTTGCCCGCCCTGTTCATCATGCTCCTGGTTGCTCGTGGTCCCTGGGGCAAGATTAAATCCCTCCCCCCCACCCCCCCCCCGCAGTTGCTGCGGCTCCGCCTCCTGGCAAGACGGTCCTCCTCGTGAGAGCTGCCTAGTCCTGGTGGCTCTCCGCGCTTTTCCTCCACTCCACGTGCTACAGCAGCCCCTGGATTACCTCAGTCGGCCACACAGATGTGAATAAACGAGCTTTTCCTCCACTGTGTTCCACTGCTGTATTGTTACTTTATAAAAACCAAATACACAAACTTGTTTAAATTAACTAAGTACTCATCTGGCCTTCCCTTTATTTGAGATAGTTCAACATACTCTATTCTTGCAGGGTTTTTCTTTTTGTTTGTTTAGTAATGCTGTGTTTTCCCCTTACCACTGGAGATTTATTTTTAACTTCTGAGTATTAAGCTGAAAGTAATGCCATATTGCTAGAGTTTTCACTAAGTTACTGTCAACCATGTAGTTAAAAGTAGTTTCAAGTTAGATCTGTTTGAATTCAGGTTACTTAACTTCAAGTCATCAATGTTAAAGAAATCGGAGTTACTGAGTTCACATGCTGCCCGACTTCTACTTACAAGCTTAAAAGGGATAAATAGGAGATTCCATTCTCTGTCATGACAATATGCGTCTATTCCTTTGTTCCCTCTCCAGCCTGAAAATCAGGAATTTATCACGGGTGAAGATCTAGAGATTAGTTTTGAGAAACAAGGGATTCTCTTTTAGATCTGTGGTAAATTGCTTCCCTCACATTGTTATCTCAGTTACACAGAAAATTAGTACATCCCAGGTAAATAGGTAGGAAGAATATCTTTAGGCATCAAACTAAAGTTGTAACAAGACTCCATAAACTGAAAGCAAGAGAAAAAAATTCTCACTGATTAAAGCATTTACAACATTAATTGATTTCTAAAAATCAGCCTGAAGTTTTATATTAGAGTAGCTACTTTAGTGACTAAGAAGATGACACATCTATTTCAGGACCAAAATCACTAGGACTACTAACACCACATAACCAGTTCTATAAATTCAAGCAGAGACTGGGAGCCATAGATTTGAAGATATCAAATAATCTGCTGGAAGCTTCAGCCTGGCACACTGAATGCCTCTGTTCTATTCATTGCATTATTCAAAAGTAAGGTTTTTTCATCTGATGTGAACATGATCCCAAGCTGCAAAATGTTGATAGTAAATACAGCAAGTACCACATTTGGAGTACAGGATTTGGATATCTTTTTTCTGTGTTAAGACGAACTAAACAGTTAAACTTCCCTTTTATATGATATTTGAATGACAAACAGAAGAAAGTATATGCTTTTATGTTTGTAAGAGGTTCTTTATTACTTCTTATTTCCTCAGTACATACTTATTTCTGTACAGAAGGTCTCAAGTAAGAAGATGTACTGTCTTTCTTTAATACTTGGGTCCATATGGTTATTATTATTTCATTCTCTGCTGTGACTATCCTATTCCTGGAACAGTGAAAAGATTATAGCAGTTGTGCCCTGTAGTACCAGATGCATCAAGTTTAATTGCTGTTTGGCTAGAGACACATGTACAGATGTCTGACTACATGTGACTAGAGTGAGTACTGACTTTTGAAGAGACAAATACCAGTTTCTGCAAAAATTAGTTATCTTTCACTTTTAACTCTTTTGCTGTATTAAGTGCCAGAAGTGGTCAGATATGTTTCTTCAACAATTTTTCTATAAGCAAACATTTTTACAAAAATTTTCTGGAATTGGAGTCTCCCCTTTAGCTTATCTTATTTTAAAATGTTGCCATTTCTTAGAATAGGAAGCAAACTACTTAGCATCTTGTTTCTGAAAGCTTGGATTTATGAAAATAATGAAAAGATTATACGCAATAAATTTGTAATTTGTACATGAAACCATTCCCCATTGCATTTGCTTCTTAAATATGCTTTTTACCTTCTTAAATATGGTTTTTACCATCCTGTTTTTTACAGTCAAAAAAGTCCGAGTCATTCTATTTGTTGGCTTTGCAGAAGCAATCATTCAGCCTAGAACTGCTTTCTGCTTTCAGAGTCCTTTAGCTTTCAAAAAAGAAACCAAGTTCAGTGCAAAATAATATTACCTTTCACGTGCATATGTGTCTGTGATTGAAAGACATCTGCCTTTAGACCCTATGTTTTTTGCAAAGAGTTAATCCAAAAAGGCCAGTTTCAATGGGATGGTTATTTTTAATGTAGTACAACATCTGACACTTGAAGCTTTGATTAAAGACATTTTTCCACTGTCCTGTCACATAGTGGTGGGTGGGATGTTTCTTCTGCTACACTATTAAATGCATTTAAAGCAATCTGGTTGTATGCTCAGAGTTCCAGCCTTATTTTAACTGTGTTTAACATGAGGCTAACTCTGGTCTGATAAAGCTTGTCATCCTTGTCCACAAGTTTAGGCTATGATAGAAACAATTCAGAGCCTATAACTAATAAAGAATATAGCTATATAAAGCAATTATTCATATTTGTGTAGTAACACTGTGTAATGACTTGCTGACTTCCCTTACTTACAGCCACTTGATCTCATGGTTTCACCAGTACAACTGTGTGTGTGACTGTTGTTTATCTGAACCAACAGAACGGCCAGGTTTAAGTTTCTAAGTGCCCCTTTTTGTTGGTATTAAATAGTAAAAAACTTTTACCATAGACTGGTACTATTTTAATGAAGTTTATTTTAAGGATCAGGGATATAAACCAATGTCGGTGACAGATTTTGAAGATATCAACGTGAGCTCTGTGCTTGAATTCAGTTCAATTGCCATGTTTCTTCTGCACCTATCCACCATTTTTCTCTTTCAAAACTCTCTGCAGCTTCTTAACTCGCAAAGAGACATGTTACTGGTTTGGGAAAACTCTCCCATAGCATGAGTTGAACTGTGAACTGTTGAGTACAAAACAAAGTCTTTTAAAAATTACTAAAGTTACAAGCAAAAAAAATTAAAGCTTCACTTCTGTTTACTTCTGAAAGTTGTATTCTTAACATGTTAGATTTATTATTTCCATTCACTTTCTAGTCAAACAAACAACCTGTGAATTTATCACTAGACCAGTTAATTATTCTGTGTAGGACTGACTTGATGAGGTGAATTGAACATTGCAAGAGTTCAAAGGTTATAGCAGAAGACTGTTCCCTGGCCTGGCTGAGGAGGTTAGCTGCAGTCTTCTAGCATTTGCTGGCGTCATGGCTTCTTGTTAGGGTTAAAGCCTGAACTAATAACCTTAGTTGGTGAGCTTTTCTTCAACACATAACACTTTATGTGTTAAATAAGATCTCTCCTAGGTGGAGAGCCATTCTATGATTCTATGAATAAAGATGTACCAGAATAGTGTCATCATTTATGATCTCAGTTTAGAGAGAAGGAAACTTTTGGGTTTTTATAGTGTAAAATGAATGCATAATAGGTAAAAAAAGTTTTCAGTTTTTTTTCACATGAAGTTGCATTAGAGTTTCTTAATGTACTTGTTCTTTCTTTGCAGCTATTGGCTGACAAACAAGGTCCACATTAAACGACCCAGCACTGGTCTCCTCATGTATACGCTTGCCACCAGATTTTGTGATGAAATTCACCTGTATGGATTTTGGCCATTCCCAAAGGATTTGCATGGAAAACCGGTCAAGTATCATTATTATGATGATCTGAAGTACCGGTACTTTTCTAATGCCAGTCCTCATAGGATGCCATTAGAATTCAAAACGTTGTATGTATTACATAACAGAGGAGCACTTAAATTAACAACAGCGAAATGCATAAAGCACATGTAAAGTACAATAAGAAGTACAGAATACATGCTTCATCATAAAGATGTTGTGGAATGACAATGGGATCCCAGTGAGGATATGTTTCGATACACCTTAAGCCATCAGAAAAAGGAATTTTTTCATAAGTGCATAACCAGCTCTTTTACCTGTAAAGTGCTATATAACTAAGCTATCTTGACTGCAAGGGTTCAAAGTAAGTGCCACTTTCATTAAGAACAAATCTTGAATGTATACTCAGTAGTGTTTACAGGATCCAGTGACATATTCATCATGAATTAAAGATGAAAAATAAGCTTGCTTGCCACTGTCATCGAACAGCCCACGGAAGAAATCGACAGTGGATCAAATATTTTGCTGAGCAAATAGAACAGTCTTTGGCAGAAAAGACCACGATGGAATCAAGTAAAGAGAAAGTCCATAAGATCAAGCAAATCAGTAAATGCCTTCAGTCAGTGGACTGTTTCTGATCTTGTGTTATAACCTCAGCTTTTGTTGCTGTTTTTCTTATTGCTGTTGGTTGAGTTTTGTTACTTTTAAATGTTGGAGCTCTTAAAGGATTTTGAGGATGTTATGAGTAACTAAAAGTATCTATCTTATGAAAATGTATTAGGAAAGGAATTCATAAGGGCGGGAGAGTAGAGGTAAACATCAAATATTTTGTAAGTTGTTATTGTGTTGTATCCTCTGTCACACAACCTTTAATGTCCTAATTTTTTGTCTAGCTACCACTGTCAATACCCCCTACATGGAACTGCTCAGAGGACATTTTGATCCATTTCTAAAGAGAAGCTTTTCTCTAATGTTCAGATTTGAAGACATACAAGAAGGTGCCCTTTTTTTTTCAGTACCAAAGATTACTGTTATACAAATTTTTTTCTTTCCCTGAAGAAATGATGTAGACTTAGTATGATGTTTCTTTGCTGCTGAAAGGAACAGTTTATTTCATGTTACTGAAATTTTTTAATTAAGCACTTCAAAGCAAAGCCTCTTTACTGACTTTACATATAGAATTTTATTTTGCAGAAAAATTTAAAAAAATATTTCATACAATGCAATATACATATACACATACACAATGTTTTTTCCTGATCGAAAAGAAAACACAAGATCTAAAGGAACTCAGGTGGCACTGGAATACAACTAAATGGAAAATAACTGTAGATCAAACAATTCTTATAAAATGTAAATTTCTAGTGATATTGTTATCTTTCTCTAATATACCTCTTTTGTATCATCTTGATATTCTGATGTGTAAATGATGGAAAAAACATAGAACTGCATGATTTCACAGTGATTTTTCTGGGTATCCTTGTTTATCCATGAAACCAAGAATTCTTTCACTCTTGTCTTTCAAAAAAAGAGAATAAGAAATTAAAGGAAGGTAGGAGAGGGTGGAGTGTCAGTACAGCATATTATAACATACAAAACCCTTCTGCATATGATCTATTTTATCACTAATGGAGCAGGTAAATGAAGAAACACTATGAAACACTGTAGTTCCAACAGGTTAAGATAAGGAGGAGGCATGCAGATACAATATATGGGTATTTTCTTGTTATATTTTCAGGTCTATATTAGATATTCATCTCCAAATACGATATTCAATGTGTCTATTGAATTTTAAACGGGCTTGGGCAATTTCATATGTAGCACAACACTCACAGAGTAGCTAAAGGTGCCATTTATTGCCCATTTTTCCCCATGTTCATATGTATGTCATCTTGCATGACTAGAGATCTGTGATTATGCAAATTTCATAGCTAAATTGCTGTCTTGCAGACAGTTTTGCCAAAGCTTCATGGGAAATAATAGGTTACTCTGGTGTTATCTGAGACATAAGAGTATCTTTCCATATTCACCAGTCTCTCCTACTCAGAACAATTTTACTTTGGCTATATGCTAAGGTGATCACCACTGAAACCAAGACATCACAGGAAACTAAACGGCAATACAGGCTGGAATGTGCTTAATTTGTTGTTGATAAGCCAGGGAGTGTTACTAGGACACCGTGTAAACTTGCAGTTATTTCCTTGAAGAAAAGTGGGAATATTCCTTGTCTTTCTGTTAGGGTTTTTCTGTTTTTGATCTTCTAAAACATATTTCATAAACATTGACAGAATTTCTGTTGAAATAGAGAATTCTTTAGATGTCAGCAGATGAAGGAAAATCAGCTTCTGCAATTCTTCACTTCTTGCAATTCTCTGCAAGTGAACTGAACTTTCTTGTACAACAATGGAGATAAAATTTTTACCGTTACTAAGTCTGATATGACTGGGTGACACAGGGCAAGGTTTGGTGCAAGATGTGACAGTAACACCTACTTCCAAGACAACAAGGTTTGTCCATACGTTCTCAAAACTTGGCCTTAATCTCATCTCCTGCAGGCTTTCCACGTACTGCATGCTTCTGGCACCATGAGCCATGGTCTTATTCTTCCCATAGTACCCTCCCCTCAAACTAGCACCCAAGTGTGTCTCTCTACTAAAAGCACAGGACTCCCCAGTAACCTGTGTCCTGTCTCACTTGCCTCAGCTTTATCCTGAGCTGAAGTATACTCTAGTGAGTGGTAGGTTTCAAATCATCCTTTGGGGCAAGTACAAGCTGTAGTCTTGGACTGTGCAGCTTTTCACAGGCACTAAAGGAGTAATTTTACTCTGTTACTTTTGTGTTAATGTGTAGCCTAAAGCTTCTGGGGGTCTCTGGTGTGCAGTTTGTTATGCTGCAACTTATCTGTTTTGAGGTGGTTTGTGATCACCAGTTACCGGTTACTCTAGGGTGGACTGGTGGGACATGCTCATTTCTTTTCCTGTTAAGTTACACTGGCTTGGTTGTTAACCTTCTCACTGCTGGGAAGCTGTAGCAATGGACTCAATGCAGACACACTTTCTTACGTTTTTCCTATACCTCCTGCCTATGTATTGCCCTAGGGCTCTTTCAGGTCCTGAATGAAAAAAAAAGTTGTTTCCACTGTGTGATTCTTTTTTTCCCAAGGGTGACCTGGGGTATAGCACCAAAAGATTAAATGCTGCATGTAGACTTTAGAGTGGGATAAATTTCACCTTGTGGCACTTCACTGAGCAGCAGTCGACAGCCCAAGCCTCCATAGCTGCCTTGGATGATTTCTGCTGTTTGCATACATTCATACCTCCTGTGTTGCCTTCAGCACAGATCAGATAAACAATCTGAGTTACAATTATGACTTTTATTATCAATCACTATCAAGAACTAATCTGAAGTAGATAGGATAAATAGAAGAAAGATCCTTAATATTGTAATGATATATCTATCCAGTGAGGAACAACTGAGAAATGCCCATCAGTTGAGTGTTCCTCAAATTTATCCTCACATAAGTCATATCAGTTGCCAACTAATGGTTCCTAACTGTATGTTAAAAATAAGAACTAAGCTAAATCAAAACAGCAGGCAGTGTATATTTTTCTGAATCTTATGGCAGCTTTACATTGAACAACTTGATTTCATTCAGATAAATGTATTGTAAATTGTTTATTAACACACATAATGTTTCTGTGGCAGAGAGTCATATTTCATGAAAATAATAGTTAAGTATATTTGATTGTTAGATTTTCGGCTTTGGGCCAGTTCTCTCTCCTGTGGCTCTCAGCCAGTCTCCAGATAAAAGATCTACTGAACCTTTTAAACCCTCACTGTTTTACATAATGTGTGTGATAAAGACTGCAGCATTCTTTTGTTAAACAGTAAAAGCAACATGGCTTGAGGTCAGCATTTTTTCTCTAACTGACTACAATTTGAAGAAAAAAGCAGATGTGGATTCAGTACCTTTTTTAAGTGTTTGATCTACCAAAGTGCTGAGCACTCTTTACAGTGACTTTCCTGGGAGAGATATGTCCAGGGTTTAGATGGGGATCTACTTTAGCATATTTCAGGATATTACTCTGAAATTGCACATTATTTATTTTTAAGAGCACTGTTACTTTGCGTAGGGAATAGCACAATTGTCCTAAATGTAGATAAAATAAAGGGAGAGCATTCACAGAAAGCTTCATTCCTGCACAGTACTATTGCTACTGAGCATATGTAGTACAATTTCTGTGGTTTAAAGTATTGATATGTGTTCTGTCAGGGTTGTCATGTTTGACACTGTTAATGTACAGCTATGGGGATTGTTTTTTAATTGTATAACTGTAAAATAAAGAGGTTTTTTCTTGTTTTTTTCTGCTATATTGTGTTCTATATGTCTTTGTAACACAGACTATTTTTCAATTATATTTGTAAGAATATGTGGAAGGAGAGTGTCTGCTCCTTTAAGGTGTCTGGTCAAGAACTTTCTCAAAACAAAAGCAGATACTAGGAAGAGGAGGAAGCCATAAACAAAAGCTGAGAGAGACAAAAACCTTACTGACAAATTATAAGGGAGTCAGAGGTAAGAACTAACCTGTAGTGATATCTGGAGTGTGGGAATTGTTTATTCCAGTAGATTATCTGATGAAGGATCTTGTTAAATGGGATGCTAAGGAAAAGGGAGAAACAAAGTACGTGGAGACACACACCTGACAGACAAATCATAGCGGTGACAAAGACAAGAAGCCAACCTCACCAGTCACATAAACTGAACAGCTATCAAGAAACTGCAGGCACATGGGACTTTGCAGCTGATGAGGATGAAGACCTGAGGGTCTGGGATGTTGGAGGGGAGTCAGTGGGACTGTGCAAACTCTGCAGAGGAGGAAGCAAAGAGGAGACAGAAAAGGGTCCAGTCACATGTTAACTATGGCTGGTCAGTCTGCTTGTCTGGCTGAGCTCTGTGCCTGATTGACACAGTCTGTCCTGACTCCCCATTAAATCATTTCTGAACTAACTCTGTCCAATCTCACTCTGTCCTGTGCATGTGAGTGCTTGCAAGGACTCCATGTCAACTGCTGGGTGGTCATTACAAGAGAGGTGGTTGCCCGCTGCTGTAGTCAGAGCAGGAATCTGGGCAACCCTGGACTGTGGCATCAGCTGCTGGTGTGAGTCAGGGGGAGGTCAACCTGAAAGGAGGTTGTAGTGAGGTGTCAGTCTCTTCTGCCAAATAACAAATGATAGACAAGAGGAAATGGCCTCAAGTTGTGCCAGGGAAGGTTTAGATTGGATATTAGGAAAAAAATCTTCATTGGAAGGGTTGTCAAATAACAGGCTACCTGGGGAAGTGGTTGAGTCACCATCCCTGGAGGTATTTAAAAAGACCTATAGATGTGGCATTTAGGGGAATGGTTTAGTGGTGGGCTTGTCAGTGTTAGGTTTACAGTTGGAGTTCATGATCATAAAGGTCCTTTGCAACATAAATGCTTCTATAATTCTGATTCAATGCCAGCAGCAAGTGGGGTCTTTCTTCTCCTATTATGGGAAGACGATTGGCCATGTTCCCAAAACCAGGTATTCAATGATACTGGCATGAGTGAGCGCCAGTTACTGGAGCAGGACCGCTTGTCTGGTGTATCTGATGACAGCTGCTGCCACCTACTGTGGAATGAGTGTCTATACCCTTCTCAAACCCGGTGTGCAGGGGTAGTCACCAGCAAACCAAGCTGGACCAACTGGCAAGTGGGGTCTTAAGTGGGCAGAGGGTCTGTGCTGGTGTCCCTAGGGGTAGTCACCAATGTGGGGTTCTGGGACGTGACTGTGTGAGTTGCTGCATGGCTGCAGTGAGCACCAAAATGGACCAGCCAGCAAGTCAGCAACCTAAGGGGTAGACAGGGGGCCTGAGGTCTCATCAGGTCAGGGCAGGCAGAGGGGCTGCCCCAGTAGTCATGGAATCTGCAAACATGCATGAGCATGTGCAGCTGGAGAGCATCCCGTATGTGCTGCACCAGTGACTTTCTGTTCCTGCCAGGGCAGGAGAAGAGTCCAGGCTGTTTGCCCATGGGGTTGTGTGAGTCCTCTATGGGTGTGCTGCCAGGGGTTGCACTGCTGCTGTGGCAGCACCTGTGACTGCCTATGTCTGTGTCTGTACACCCATGTGTCTGTGTGTGCAAGTTCGTGTGTGCATGTTGGAGTGTCTGTGTGTGTGTGACTGTGTGTCAATGTGTCTCTGTCATTGTGCCTATGTGCGTGTCTTTCTGCCTGTGTCTGTGTGTCAGTGTGTCTGTGCATGCATACCCATGTGTCCGTGTGTGTCTGTATGCAGCTGTGTCCATGTATGTGAGTGTGTCTGTGTGTGTGGGTGCCAGTGTGTCTGTGTGTGCTATAAGGACTTGTGGTCCACTTCAGGTTGACCCTGCAAATGAGAAACATCACCCTTGTTCCTCAGCCTGGGCAGAATGCCAAGTCCCCAGGCACGGGGCTGGGCTCTGTCAGCCAGGCTGGAGAGGTCAAGGACAGAAGCAGTTGGAGCGGGTGACTGTTCCTAGTTCCCCATTAATACATGCCTTCTGTTATGTTTGAAGTGGTTCACACGAGAGCAAAACTTATCCAATGAAAGGCAGACTTAATCTTTTTATACACTTTAAATTTTTTTAATGAAAAAATAGCTTATAGAAGTCATATACAATACTGCGAAAACCACACACTATGCTTTAAAGTCTACTAAATACATCAGTACTACATTTCAATCAATAACAGGTTTCTAAGCCTTTACTAGCTGTGCTGCAAAAACAAATACACAGCTCCACCCTGGCTCTAGAATCTAGGAAATAAACCCTACCTTTTCCGTAATGTATTTTGTATTTTGATTCTATAATTGCAGATTCAACCTTCACACACTGTTGGAGTTTGTGTGTATTTGAAAATGCTACGATAGTCAATGTTTTGCTGACCTGTCTTCTTTCTCATAGCACAGGTGCAAGAGGCCATATTTTGCTGAATCCGGGTTAAAGCTCTGTAACATTAAATAGACTTTTAAACAATTATCTGTTTTTATAAGTAGGATGCTGTCTTTTGATTACTTACTACAGCAAAAACATAAGCATATAATTGATAATCAGTAACTGTGTCTGTGAAGAATTCTTGCACTGTAATGAAGACCTGCTTACACTGGCAATATGCAGCTGTGCTTTCTCCTAAGCCTTTAACACTGGCCTTCTAAGCCTCATTTTTCTGGTTCAGTTTATGCCCTCTTCTCTTCTGTTTGTCTTTTATGTCTCAAAATAAATATATATATAAATCAAGGAGACATTTTCACCATTTTCTTATTAGAAAACTTTAAAAATATTTAATGTTACTGAAGTGCTGCTTCTAAGCCTAAAACTGATTAGCAACATTAAAGACTGGTTCTGAAAGGAGTACTGCCAAAGAAAGTATAATCTCCACTTCCACTTTAGTTTTTCCTTTATAGCACTGAGTGATAACAGAGCTGGCCAACTGCATAGTGGAAAGGCTGTGGTCTCAAAGAAATCTTCCCTGGAGACTAAAAATATATTCCACAGCAAGTGCAATGAGAAACATTAAATGACAAATTTTGAGTAAGAAGGATCTGTTCTAAAGGAAATATCACTGCTAGTCAACACTTTTTGATTGTTTTAAAGCAAAGAAGAAACATCTCTCCAACAACGTCGTCTATTGATTACAGATAAGTCTCCTAGGCTCCTTATAGTCATTCCGTGTTCTCTAGACTATTGTATGCATGCTCTGGATAGTCTCATTTTTTCCACCTATTTTACATTGTCATCATTTGCGTGGAAATAGTGGAGTTGATTCTATTTAGTCCAGAATATGTTTAAAACCTAGTATTATTTAGCCTTTTGAAAGTGAGGAAAAACAGGGTCTATAGACATGTGAGATATTACCTGTACATCAGATCTTCAGGGAAAAAGTATAGTCTTTATGCTGATGCCATTAAAGCCAGTTTCCAGAGTTAGAAGGGAAGTTTTGTCCCCTTTCTCCTCTATGGACTAGCACCTCTTGTGATGCACAAAGGAGCAAC
The DNA here is from genome assembly GCF_028858725.1 of Colius striatus. Taxonomy (NCBI): domain Eukaryota; kingdom Metazoa; phylum Chordata; class Aves; order Coliiformes; family Coliidae; genus Colius; species Colius striatus. Next base: position 32,514,678 of record NC_084790.1, read on the forward strand.
CTCTGTTGAAGAGCCAGGGAGCACTTAATAACTCTTCTCCATTCTGAGAGGCAGAGTGAAGACTGCATTTCTATCCCCGAGTGGAAAACTCAGGGTTTTACCCAAAATACAACAATAGAAACAAAGCTCAGGTTGTAATATAAATAAAGCTCAGGTGAAAGTTACAAAGCATAACATTTTCAATTAGGAACAGCAATCTGCTTGTGCTAGGACTCTAGATGCCAGAACTACACATAAGGACATTTCCAAATATAAAGTAAAAAAATTTCAGTGTCCTAGGTCTGTATTTTCTTCAGAGAAAAAAAATAAATATCAAAATAGTTTATTTCACATAAGCAACAGCGTATTTTATTGCGTTTCTGTGGATGAATTAATATCTTTGTGTTTCATAAAACAATCCCTCCTGTTCTTCCAGAATAGATTAAATTGGACTGTTGCCTTTCTCCTCAGGACTAAACCTTTTTGTAGGTTATTACTATTAATGGACTTTTTCTTCCATTTTCTGTGGTTGAACAGCTCCAAGTGTTAAGATATGCCAACGTGTGGATAACATACTGAGAACAGTTATGAGTCTACTGAAGTAAAGTTCAACTTCTTCCTTTGAACATAGGCCCCCTTCTAATTGACACTCAAAAGCATTCCTGGAACAAAAAAAAAGCCAAACTTCTTGATGAGCCAGCTGTGCTGTCCAGACAGCATTTCTATGGCTTCTTTTCCTTCCTTATTACCTCATTAATATTATTCTCAGTAGCTTCTGATACTTTCAGAGACTGACAGCTGCTGTTAAATCCATCTAATCTGCCTGCTTTTGCTATCAGGTTTCTAAGGCTGACCTTCAAAACTCAGCAAGTAATCTGGAGCATTCAAATCCTTGACTCCATCCATTGCTTTGTTGCACTAACAAAAAACATCTTCAGGTCTGCTAAGTTCAAGAACAGTGTCTGAGCACCTGGTTCTCACATTGTTTTCCAATGTAATCCTCTGACTGTAGAAAAACAGTCAATGTGAAAGTATAGCAGTATGAAGATGGCAAGTACAAAAAACAATTACAAAGTAAGAGCAGATGCTTTCATATGTCCCTCTCCTGCAACCCCAACTGCATGGCATTCACCCTTTCCTCCCTAGCATTGTTTGTTTATTCTCCAAGCTCTCCGTTCTTACTCCTGCTGAAACATTGGCAAGTACATGCTGACTCCTAAATCTGTGTGTGGAGAGAGACTATTTGAAGCCTAAGACAGTGTTATGTAGCACTGTACCTACCTGGAAGAAGAACAGCTATTGTAGTATGGTTCTCCAGATGAATTGCTTCTTTTAGAACAAGAATGAATGGAGTAGCCTCAGCTCTGCATCATGGTAACGCATTCTGCTCTGCTTCTACAGTGTGTAGAAGAATTATGTGAAACACAGCATTCAGCACTAAAATAGCTCTAATTCTGTTAATCAAACAAGTCATGCTATGAGCAGTACCGTGTGTAAAGCCTACTATATTCTGAAGTAACTTCAGCTTCTTCCATGCTAGCTGCATCACTGCTTTTCCACCTTCCATCTTTCCATTTCCAGTGATATTCAGAATTCCTCTCACTGAACTGTTTCTTCTTCCAATAATCTCATTATCCCTCCAGTATCCACTATTGCAACGTGTTTTGCCAAGGCAAGAGAAGCTCACAAACCAGGCAAGTAAAGGTGTCTATGGTGTCAGTTTGCAGCCATGAAAAGGTTCATGCTAAAAAGTGTGTATCCCATTTGGGGAGTGGGCTGTTGCTGCTGAGTGCAGTGTGCTACTTGTCTTTCCTGCAGCAGCGAAAGTGGTGCTCACTTTCCCTTTTCTTCTAAGTTACTTATTTCCAAAAGTTTTAGAAATTTAAAGTGTCTAAGACAACTACTTTTCTAGCAAATGTGGCTGAGTTTTGTCAAGCAATTACTACAGAATCACAGAATTGCACAAATCCTGTTGCTCAAACTGGTTCAGCTAGAGCAGGTTGCGCTGGACTATGTTCAATTTTGAAAACCTCTAATGATTGAGACTCCACAGCCTCTTTGGGCAGCCTGGCCTTGTATTTGGCCACTCTTACAGTAAAAAACAAACACCCAAACCAAAAACATAGTCTAATATTCATATGGAGTTTCTAGCTTTTAATTTTTGCTCATTGCTTCTTGTCCTGTCTTCTGAGAAGAGTCTATCTCCCTCTTCAAACCAAGCCCTCAGCTATTTATACACATTCATGAAACCACTCTTGAGCCTTCTCCAGGCTCAATAGTCCCAGCTTTTCCAGCATTTTGTCATATGAAAGATGCTTTGGTTCCTTAATCTTCTTTTTGGGCCTCTATGTAGCTATAGACAGAAGACTACCTCAAGAGAATGAAGGTATTTATTTGCTCAATAAAAGTAAAGCTTAGTTCCCAGTTTCTAATACTACTGGCAGTATTTGAAACTCACTATGTGCAAAAGTAGATGAGTAGAAATCCAGTCCATATTCTCTCCCTTTCACTTCTAGCTTCTTATCTGGACTATAGGATGAAGTTTGGAAAGATCATGAGGAAAGTAATTCACTTTTCAAGAAATCCATGAGAGATACCATGCATCTAGGTAATTTTTTTCCCTAGATTCTTGTGGTTCACTAGACCATATTATGCTTGCATAGCCTTAGCCTTGGGCAGATCTTCAAGTGGCTATGATGAGGTGAGTGACTGTACATAGTTGGTTACTTTCATATTTTGGAAAGGGTATCAACTAATGGAAAAATGTATAAAATATACATAGCTTTGCTTTGATTTTTATTTGTAGAGCTAAATAACCAAAACATCTGGAAGCTAGCTTGTAAGGAAACATTTACTCTGAAAAAAAAAAGATTATTTGGATTTTCTCCAATTTGTTATTGAAACCAGTTATAAAAAAAGAGAACTTAGTGTTTTGAAAGCTACTAGTTCTCTAAATGTAGGAAAGATTTTTTTTCATCTCTGTATCCTATTTATTTGTGGGCTTTTTTGAATATCACATAGCACTGAAATATGTTCTTGTAATTATTTGGCATATAAATAGTTTTTATAAAGTATATTTCTGAGCAATTCTTTTACTTTTTAAAAACTTTTCTACAACAAAGTGTTCATAAAATTTTGTTTCAGTTCTGTTGCTGACATAATGAAAGTCTAGAGAAAGAAATAAAAGAAGTGGCTGAGTTAGTTAAGATAAATACCCTCTTTTTATATAGTACGTATTTAAATGATGTCTTAGTCACTAAGCAAAGGATCTAGTTTGCTATAACAATACTACTAGTTCATTCAAATTAATAATGGCATGTTTGAAAATGCTGTTCTGACTTCACTGTGGACATGTTGGTTTGGCTTTTTTTTTTGCCAAGAAAACACTGTAGTGTTTTAAGGAAGGTGTTTTCCTCCTCCGAGTATTCTTGTTTGCTTTGATAATTGTTACAGAACATATAAGTTCTATATCCTATATATTTCCACCAACATCAAGAGAAAAATTAGCAGAATTCCTGTAAACACTCGTGTGCAGCCAATCTTCTGTCACTCAATCCTCACCAGGTCACCTGTTCAGGTAATCAGCTCCACATTACTAGGCAGGAGAGCATATCAACATGAAAATCCTATAACCTATGGGCAGTAAGTCAGTAACTGTAGGCAATGCAACATTATTTACCATATCATAGAATCATAGAATGGTAGGATTGGAAAGGACCTCCAGAGATCATCTAGTCCAACCCCCTGCAGAAGCAGGTTCACCTAGATCAGGTCACATAGGAACATGTCCAGGTGGGTCTTGAAGACCTCCAAGGAAAGAGACTCCACAACCCCTCTGGGCAGTCTGTGCCACTGCTCTGTCACCCTCACGGTGAAATAGTTTTTTCTTATGTTTAAGTGGAACTCTTTGTGTTCCAGCTTCATCCCATTACCCCTTGTCCTGTTGCTAGAAACAACAGAAAAAAGAGATATCCCAACCTCCTGACACCCACCATTTAGATACTTGCAAATATTAATAAGATCTCCCCTCAGTCTCCTCTTCTCTAGACTAAACAGCCCCAGTTCCCGCAGCCTTTCCTCATATGAAAGATGTTCCAGTCCCCTGATCAGTCCCCTGGTGTTCCTGCGCTGGACTCTCTCCAGAAGTTCTCTGTCCCTCTTGAGCTGAGGAGCCCAGAACTGGACACAAGACTCCAGATGAGGCCTCACCAGGGCAGAGTAGAGAGGGAGAAGAACCTCCCTTGACCTGCTGGCCACACTCTTCTTGATGCATCCCAGGATGCCATTGGTCTTCTTCGCCACATGGGCACATTGCTGGCTCATATTTAGTTTATTATCAATCAGGGCTCCCAGGTCTCTCTCTGCAGAGCTGCTCTTGAGTAGTTCAGCCCCCAGCCTGTACTAGTGCGTATAGACATAGTTTCCTACTCGTAGGTCAAAGTCCTGGAAAGGAAGTTAGAGCATGCTGCCAGTGCAAATGAATACTAGAAGATCTAAGGAAAATTACTCAATTGTATAAATTTTCAATTTATAACAGCCTTTGGACTTCACAGGAGATGACAATACACTTTCTCAGAGCACATTGTGGCAGGACTGTGGCTCTGAAAAAATGTCAGGTTTCCAGTAGCACTGTTCTACTTAAATGTTAAAGAGAAGCATATAAGTTCTAATTGAAATGGATACTACTTGAGCTGCCTTGACAAAATAATGACTAGAGATAATGCTGAAGCTTTTTCACATTACAGCAGTACCAAAAGGTGGAAATTAGATCATTTTTCTTGAGAACAGTTTGGATGCATGTAGCAGTCTGAAAGGAAATAAATGTGATGAAAAATCAGTCTTACTTCTCTTGGTACTTTTTTAACAGATAACTCATGTTATGAAATATGGAGACTAGTAGGTTCAGTGACAAAAAATCTTTTGCCTGATGGCAAAAGCATTTTTAGGTTATGAGCATTGAAAAAGAAAAAAAGAAAAGAAGAAAATAATAACTGATTCAATGGGCTAGAGATTTGAATGTGCTTCAAAATAAAACAGCACTTCCAAGCAATGATCATTAAAGCATATTTCAGTCCACAGTAACCTACTTAGGTGTCAACATGTTAAAATTTATCAGCCAGGCCACTTACCAATGCTGTACAAAACTCACTGAATTACAATGTAGTCACTGTTAGACCATTTTTGCATTCTGCTTCTCTGTCTTTTACTCCCAATGAAAAAAACTTGCCAGTTTCAGTACTCAGACAAATCATGAAGGTGAGGAGAAAGTAAACTTATGTTACTGCTCATAGCTAGATAAAATTTTGATTTATCAGCTCCAAGAAAATCTGCTTTTAACATTAAGTCAAATGTTTCTTAATAGTGTTAAAAAAAAAAAAAAGTATTATGGACACAGGAAATTTAATGAAAGAATTAAATCTTGCCAGTGGTTGAGGCTCTTCTTCTTTTTTTCTTTTTTTTTTCTTTTTTTTTTTTTTTGTCTTTGTTTGCCTGCACAGTTCCTATTTCATCATTCTTACATTTCTAGTCTCCTGGGGACATTTTTATTGTTGCCCGAATTTCCTGAATTTTCATCCAGCTGAGAAATGTGATGTCACAATATCAGGTCAATCTACAGGTTAGTTTAAAAATCTTATTTATGGGCAAAGAGGAAACACTCTTTACATACAAATCCAAGGACTTTTTGTTAGTATCATTGAAATTTCTACAATGTAGTTCAAGATTTGTTATTAATTTATATCTATTACAGAAATAAATATTTAATAATACATAGGAAAAAAAGTAGTAGTAACAGTACCATTTTAATTGTCATACATACACACAGTTTCTGGGCTTTTTTTTTACCTTTGAAGAGGTATTCTGTAATTTTTCAGGTAATGTAATAAATTTCGTAATGGTAATTTGCTAACTGCAGCTAATAGCTGAGACAACTTGTACAGCTTCTGCTTCTGCAGGTTGCCAGGGCTCCTCTTTCAGGGATACAGTCACCTACACCTTCTCTGATTTCTCTCTCTGGCTGAAGCATTATCAGGTATATACACGGGGAACTGGATTGCAGATCAGGTCAGACACTTGACTAAGCAGTGTCCTATTAGGCAATACAAGTTGCTCTGAAGCTCAAAAAAAACTAGATATTTTAAAACATTAGTCCCAAACTTTCAGTGTTTTTTGCACAAAAATGCACTCAAGTAATATCCCATGCTCGTCAGTAATTCTAGCACACACCAATATCAGAGAAAAACAGCAGAGTTGTTCATCACTTGCTGAGAATAATTGTCCACATTGTAAAACCTGTTTATCTTCCTTCAGATGTCAACTTGAAGTCACTTTTACATTAATCCCTTGAGTTACATATTTTCTTTTCTTTCAAGTGTTACCACTTCACATATATATTTGCCTAGAACTGTGAACAGACACATACATTTTCCCCAGAAAAATATGTCAATCATAGCAAGACTTCCATGAGATCTGAAAGAATCTCATAGACATTAGCAAAATCTATTCCACTTCACTTGTATAAAGGGAAAGTTCATGCATGCTAAACTAAAACTAAGAAAACTTTTTATGTTTAGGCAGAAATGTGGAAGTTGTGTATTCCAGATATTCAAAGTAAAATGTTCTCAAACTGACTAGTCACAGAAGTTCAAGATGAAGCAGTTTCAAAGGCTGTGCTTTTCAGAATTTGATAAGGCATTTCTGGATCAAAAATAACATATTTTTCAAAATCCCTTGTGCTGAATATCCTAGAGTAGGCAGGCAACCATAATTTCTAATTGTTTAGGAAATCATCACCATTACAAAAAAAAAAAATTAAAAATTAGAATGAATAATGACAGTTTGGGGTTTTTTTCCAGATAGCTTTGCTGAGCTTTTACATCTTGAAGGTCCTGTGAGAAACATGGGATAGTGTAGAGTCACTCCTGTAATGTGCTGAGAATGTGCTGACAAAAGACCTGAAATGTTTTCAGCACCAAGAGACTTAAATTTATGAGCTGGAAAAGTTTCACAAAGAGAATGAACTGCAATAATATATAGGTAGTAAATATGAGAGAAACTCAAGCAATTACTTCATTGGGGATTTCAGCCCAGTTACGGAGTGCACTGAATGTAAGTTAGCTTTGAGCCTAAACTTATTTTATTGCATTAGCTGAAACTCATTGCCACACTAATAGTTTCTGTCTCTTTGCAGAATTCATTAACTTAATTTCAAGACAAGCTAAGAGAACTAAACACAGACAAGCTAAGAGAACTAAACATATTCTGATTTTCTGCAGGCTCCATCTTTTTGGCTCAAAACATAGGCAAAGCAATGTTTCATATGATCATGTCTTCATGTCTTTGTCATGTTTCACACATGACAAATTACAAAGATTTTAGTTTTAGGGATTGGAGATGACTAAAAGGATCTCAGAAAAATCTGTATATTCATTTACTTCTATCCATGTCTGTAAGCAGATGGAATTAACATCTGATGAGTAGGATCCCATTACTGACAGGGAATTATTTTACCCTATGAAAATGCAGGAAAAAAGGTAGAGACATACGAGTGTATTTTGTACCTCTTGTGTGCAAAAAATAAATAAGCTTCTATATAAAGGCATTTGATATTTGGAACCAGATACGCAAGGAATGGTGGCTGGTGGCATTACTCTTAACAATGACAACAGAAAGAAGCAAAAATATTGTCACAGTGTAGGATCTGGAATGCAGCATCAAAGCCTTTAGTTTTTCAGCAGTCAGATTCCACTTAGTGGAAGGGAGACCTTTTACAGTGAGAACGTGACAAGATTGCAGGCAAAATCTTGAGCACCTATATACTCTGCGATTTCTGTGCAGAAATGCGTAAAAATGACATGCTTCATCCTGAGAGCATGACATAAAGCATGAAAATTAACTGCCTATCACATGAACAAGAATGACTAAGATGCAACTGAGGGACAAGCCACTTAGTTACTCAAGTAATAACTGAGTAAATACTTGTAGTAACTCAAGTTACTACGCTGAATTAAATGTTAATTAAATAATTTTCATTAACGTGATTTATATACTCTTTTCCTCATGCACCCTAGTCCTTTACTCCTCTTCTGTTCCAATGTTTTAATACCTTTTGCCCCAAGTCCTACTCCCTGCATCCAAAATGGCCAAACAGTTTTATTCAAGTTATTATTAATTTTCCCAGTGTGTGCTCAGCTGCAGAACAAAATATTTCCCGAGCTGTCTAATCAGGATGTATTCTGTGTGCTAAACAGTGTGGGTCTGTACCCAGTAGAACAGTAAGATAGTATTGGTTGGTTTTTGGCTGGAGAGTGTTTTGATTTTTAGCATATACACAAATTCAAGACCTGTATTCTTGCCCACTTTCTGGCCAGAGTGTAAGTCAGTTGCTGATAGAGAAGTGTTCATGGTAGCAATGCTTAGAGTAAAACAACTTCAGGCAGCTGAATGTAATGCACTTCCTCCTACTGTAGTTGTTAATTCCTGGTATAGTGCAGCTACACATTTACACATATTTTAGATAAAACCTATGTACTTTTTCATGGGTTTTTTTTTAGATTTTAGGCCAGAACTGACTTTTAGCATGACTTATATTAAAAAACAAATTTACTAATATATATAAATATACAAATATATATGAGAGACCCTGTATCTACAGAAGCTGGAACCATGGAGAAGAATCCACACCGTAGAAGTTTGTTAAGGACTGTGTCCCATGGAAGGGACCTCGTATCAGAGGAGAAGAATGCCAGGAGTCATCCTCATCTGAGAAGAGAGAAGTGGCAGAGACCATCTGTGAGAGACTGACCACATCACCCATCCCCTGCCCTCCCTGAGTCATTGAGGGGGGAGGAAGTAGAGATATCAGGAGCAGTGAGCTGAGTCCGGGAAGAAAAGAGGGGTGGGGGACGGAGATCTTAAAGTGCTGGTTGTAATTTTATCAATCATCCTACTCCTTTTTTGCTTTTGTTCTATTCTATTTCTTGTAGGTAGTAGAATAAACTTTCCTACTTTCCTCTCTTCTCTCACTGACCTTGGAGTCCACATGGTTGCTTCTCTCACTCTTCCAACTCCTTGTACCACCACCGGCTGGAAAAGAAGAAAGGATAGAAGAAGAAAGAAACAGGAAGAATCCTCCTCTTCTGGCCTCTTCTTAAAAAGTGATCATGGTGCCGTCTAATTGACTCAGTCCCAGAAGTGGGTTTGGGTCAGAGCTGGGGAGAGTTTTGAGCAACTTCTTACAGGAGTCATCTTTACAGCCCCATCCCCCTTACCAGAAACAGCTGTCTTGTCAAACCATGACAAATGGAAAGGCAGCTCCTTAATGAACTAATAATTCAAATAAATCTTGGACTGTAAAATATCAGCTTCTCTGGCATGCTTCTCATTTCTCTGAGCATTTGAAGAGCAAAGTAACAAATCAGTACTTCACTGTATACCAAAAAGTGGGGGCTGGGGTGTGTTTTTGTGTATCTTATTAAAAATAGTATTATAAAACCTTACTTTATAAATAAGGGAAAATGTCAGAGGGGCAGGCAAGGCAGCAGCAGAGGGATGAAGATGTACACATTTTATGGTTTTTCAAGAAATAATGCAAACCCACAAGCAAATGGCAAAAATAAACGTCTTTATGTGTGTACATATTTTTAAATTTTAGCATTGACAAAATTATAACTTCTCTTTTTATTCTGAAGATTTAAAAAAACTCCTAAAAACTACTTAATATAAAATGACATTATGTGTTTGTAGTTCCACAAGCTTTGTCCTTGAATAGCAGATAGCATTTGTATGATCATTTTTCTAACTCATTGTCTTATGTCACTAAGTGAATGTGATCATATTTGGCCTGCACACACTTTTTTCCCCAAAAATATTAATATATTTCATATCACTTTTCCATAAATGTATTTCATCAGTTTTTCTATAAAATATGCATGGAATTTTTATGCAAATTTTCAGAAGGCAATAACTTTCAAATATATATAATTTAATAAGATGGCTGCAGCTCTGACATCTTTAGTTTACTTGATAAAATACACAAGCTGCAAAGCTGGATTTGTCCATTTCTGTGTTCCCTGATCCATAGAGCGGCCCCTCAGGAATATTAGTCTTTGAGCTTGGCTGAGCTAAGCTAAAGTAGCCTTGAGAGACCTGTCAGTCTCTGAACTGTTACAAGGAGATCTCATGTGAACCAATATGGAAAATACAACACCTGGTTAGTTTTTTATTTCTGATATCAGCCAAACATAATAGAGAACTATAACTGAAGTGTTTTTAGAAGTAGATCCACACAGAGATCTAGACAACTGATAGGAAAATTCCTGATTCCTCGAGGTGCAGCATGAATTACTTTGGATATGAATGCGCTCAGAGGGTCAGGACTTGGCACTGGTATAGGGCTAACATCTTCTGAAAAGTGGCTGGCTGAGGACTAGAGAACTAAATATTAAAGCCATTAAACACCCTCAGGCTAACATGATGCATGGCAGATGAGTTTGTAGTAGGTTTGTATACCACAGGAATTGATTTAGTTTTAAAAATAACTGTATTTTCTAGTTAGAATCATAGGAATGAGTCATGACTTGGTGCTTCATATTACTTGACTGAAAAAACTTAATTCTTAGCAAATCTTCAAAAATTTACATTCCCCCTGACTGGAAATTTGGCTTAAAAAATATGTAGGAAAAATGAAAAATTTAACCCATATGGAGTTTATTTTGTGCTTTAAGTTGTTCTGGTCAAGATGATGCAAGATCTGAGTGATAGGATGTTTGTCAAAGCCCCTGTTGTACCACCACACACTTTTCCTTTCCCTTGCCACTAACAGACGGAAGAGGAAGTTAAAGCAACACTGAGATGATAGCTACAGCCAGCAAACTGAACTTTACTGCCTGAGCATCCTCTTGCATCCTGGCCACTTCAAAAGGTCTTGTAATTGATCGACATGGAAAGTAGTGGCATATTTGCATTTGAGAAGAGTTCTTCCCAGAATAGCCTGTGCATCAGCTTACAAAGAGGAGGGAATATGATCATGAGTAGTGGTAGACAAACTGTCTCATGTTCGTTTGTTATTTTACCATGCTCTAATGTAGGAATGGATCAAAGCAGAATATGATTCCTTTATCTATTGTGCATGAGGGTTTGTATGTCTTTTTGGCTGCAGCCTAAGTAAATATTGTAAGATGAGATCAGAGAAATCCTTTAGAAAAGAGTATACAAATCACATTAATAAAATTATTGAAATAGCATTTCCTTTAGAGTCACTTGCTCACAGCTAGTGACAGCTCACCAGGAAGCCCTCAATAACCCTTCACATCTCTACTGCTCAATTGCAAATTGTCCAGTTGTTTTGGCAGAGACTTTTAATTCCATGTTGATCACATTTTTCAGGCCTCCATTCATATTATTCCACATTGTGAGCTGCAAGGCTCCATCAAGAATTAATTGGTTCTGCTTGGAGTCAGTAGTTAGCATCCCAGACAAATGGCTTTGATTAGCAAAATCAAAGTCTTTTAAAGACAACAGCCATAGCCCAGCTGAAGTGCTGCAGCTGATGTCACCCTATTTAAACATTGTCTTCGTTTTAATCAGTGACTAGAAAATATTATTTTATTTAGTGCACACAGTGCATCTAATGAACTGCCTCTAGTAGACTGAATCTTCAGGAGGTGTCAAATGAGGGGGAGCTTGTTCCTTGCTTCCATATTCCAGTTCAAATTATAATAAAAGTGCATATTCTCATCCCAGCTTAATACTGAATGAGCTTTGGATACATTTGTTTTACAGAAATACTTATTTTGTGCTTAGTACTGCCTAAAGGAGCAGAACCCAAATATCCATTCAACATTTCACAGCTGAAGGTGTGGCAGGGAGATTAAGCTCCATGGCTATTTCACTCACTGACTTTCTTATTGATAGAAATGTGGGTTTGGAAGTAGTCTGATATCATGGCTCTGCAGTACTCTAGTGCAAATCTATTAGCCTCTGCTAGGGCAGATGAGTTCTCTTGACAGGATCTTGCAGATGGAGTAAGAGTTATGATTCAGCTGGTTGGCACTGATGGCAGAAAGAGGAAAATTCTGATTTTGAGTGAAAGTGAAATCCAATTTAGCAAAATAAGAAAATTTATTGCAGGAAAACAAAGTTTCTTTTTATTCAGAAGTTATGTTTACTTTTCACTAGATGTCCAAAATAATTCTCAGTCCTACTAAGATAAAGCAAAAATGAGTGGTCTCTTGCCCTTCTCTGTTTCTCACACATACTTTATTCATCCACATTCTTTCTTTTTTGTCACACTCTCTCCCTCTTTCTTCCTCCTTTTTATCTCCATACTATCTCTCTCACTCTATTTTTCATTCTCTTTCTCTCTCAACATACCCTCTGCCTCTGACCCTGTCTCACTCATGTTCTGCATCTCTCCACATCCCCAGACTCACTTCCTTCTGCCCCTCTGTCCCTGTCTTGGAAATAGATATTCTCTGAATGCTTTTCTCCCCTTGTTCCAAATTGTTCATCCTAGGAAACAGTGTCTCTCCCTTCCTTCCACTACCCAAACAATAAGAATCTTTATTTTAAAAAATTCCTTCCCATCCCTTAGAACCTGAAAAATTTGCGAGTTTTGTTAGGGAAATTAAGCATAGTAAATATACAGATTTAGCCATGGTAAAACAAGCAAAACAAAAATTGTGGGATATTGGAAAGGAATGCTTTCCAATTTTAAAACTATGGCACTATCGTCTCTGATTTTCTACTCCACTGTTTATTATTTGACTTGCCTACAAGTTTGCAGTATGGCGCTTTGCAGCTGAATGTCTCAGCTGAGACTGGGCTTTATGAATAGTAGCTAATTTGGATGTTCATTACTTAATATCTATTACAAGCTGTTTATTTAACTGATGACCTACTTAAAGAGCCTGTAACTGACTCTTGTTTAGTTAGATGTGTAGGTGATACAATGAAAGGACACTCTATGATTATGTATTTTTTAAATTTCCTCATTATATATGTAAAAATCTCGTGCTTCTTTCCCTTACAAGTACCTTTTTCTTTCTTCTTTCTCTGTTACTCTATTTCAATTTTTATCTTTTATTTTTCTGTAAATAAATCTTCCTGGCAATGAAATGATAGAGGATAGTAACATAGAAGTCTTAAGTCTTGAACAGTCTTTTCTGGCACATAATGATGTATTAAACGTCAAGTTGTGTCTGAAACACAAAGATACTATTATTCTTCTTTTCTTGTTTATGACTAGCTTAATTTTGCAGCTAAGTATATTGCTTTCTCAACTGAGTATTCACATGAGGTTCCTCTGTGAGGATGCCAACGAATCTTGATGTCTGCTCCTGGTAATCTCATTTCAGCTGAGTTTTATGGATTTGCTTTGATATCATTAAATTTCTGTTGAGGGGCTGTAATGAACATTGGAACCTAAGGAATAAGCTGAAATAGAAACAAAAATGTTTGGGAAGAAGTGCATCTCACTGCTAGGCAGTCCAAAGCAAAAAAGTGGCCATCAGTCAGGTGACCAACAGGACACTGATAGCAGAAGTGGAAAAGAGCCCTTAAAATCCATCTTGAGAAACATTCTTCTTTTAACAGAAATTATGTCATCCGATTCACTCATCACTGTAAAGAATAAAGCAAGCAGCAACAGGCCTAATTGCATCCGAGTGGACACCTCATAACTAGCATATATAATCTAGAATGGTGTGTAATTGCAATGCTGTTGGGCACTTTACAATATGTAACAAGGAAAGCACCATCTAAGAGAGTGTTTTAAATGATCCCTATCTAATCATAGACCCCTACCATGGCTTATCTAGAGATTGCTAAATGTGCAGCTTCAGATACTTTAGAAATCTTTGCCTGTGGGAAATGTGTGTTTCTTGACTGAGAATGAACATAGTTAACTATAATATCAGAAGATATGAAGTTTCTAAGAGGCTGAGGGAAAATAAAAAAAAAAACCAGCAGGGGATGTATCACACAAGAATAGAATGAAACTCTTCCCTTCAGATTTACTGTGAATTTTGTGTCTGCATAAGCTCAAACAGATGGAGGGGAAAACAACCTTTCTTCAGATCAACAGCAGCATTGCAAACTGCATTTGTGAGAAAGGAAATACATTCATCCTCATAGGGTTAAAACTCTCTGAAGTCTCCAAGGCCTCTTAATGCATCTGTAGTAAAATAGAGAGAGGTTATCATCACCTAGGCCTCACTTTGTATCAAAAAAGAATGAAACTTTAGAAATGTCTAACAAATTACATATTGTTCACAATCTGTTGCATTTTATTCATACATGAATAGGAAGCAAATATGTTCAAAAATCAGCAGTACAAACAAAAACTTAAAAGTAGTAGCATTTACTTTTCACTCCAAGGACTCTTCTGATTTTAGTGACAACATTTGCTATCAGTACTTTGTTAGCTCAGATTTTCATTGTACATGCATGTACATGAAAAAACCTAATTAAACTGCACATTGTGTTTCCTGCAAGCTTTTTTGTTACCTACATAGAGATGTCAATTTATTATTTGGTTTTCGTGCTACATGTCTCAATTAATACAAATTTTTCCTGTAAGTTCATTTCTGATTAATTCATTTCTACTTGTTTCTGATATGCAGACTGAGATGAAAAAGTAAGACTTTTATGATATTGGCCATCAGACAGCACATACCTCATTAGCTGTGCATTGTCTACATGACTGTTAATCATCACTGAGGCAATTATCCTAATTTTAGCAAGCGTGTAGCTTGTTAAATGAGTGGTAACTTCTCGCATTTTTACCCAACACGGAGCAAATTGTGTCTGAAATGTAAAGATACTACTATTCTTCTATACTTGTTTATGACTAGTTTGATTTTGCAACCAAGTATATTATTTTATCATCTGAGTATTCAGCCTGGGTAACTTCCCAGAGCTCTGTGAGTTTTACTGAGAAAAATTATTTACTTCAGCTGAGATTAATGGCTCCATGTGTGCTGTCCCAGTTACACACTTCAACTCATTTCATTTCTGTCCTGTTTGACTCTCCAATATAAAAGAAAGATGTAATGAAATTGAGAAGTCAACAGTTTCAGATCATGCTTTCCACACTGATATAGGAGAAACTGAACACTTGCTCCTTCTTTCACTTCTTCAACCAGTGCTTTTCTGAACAATGTGGAAACTCCAGAGTGAGGGTTTCATGCTATGAAAGACTTTGCACTTGGAAATTTCATCTGACATTGAAAACACATCTTCAAGTGAGATCAGGTTTGGTTTTCTTTTTTACTTCATCTTACAAAAGTTCTTATTTAAATTTGTGCAGCTTGAGAAAAATTTCAAAATGTGCTGTGGCAGCAGTAGAACTGCACAGCTCATACCAATATGTGTAAAGATGCCCATAGGTCCCGGCAATTTGGCTTCTTAGTAGAAGTCATCTTTAGTCTAACTATAGAATTTGTTTTAAAAATGTGGTCAGTTGAGAATTCCTCAGCTTAATGTATAAAGCTATGGTTGCTGATGTTTTTCTCATAGAACTTGATGTCACTTCCTAAATTAATAAGGTACAAGTACAAAGGACAGATGGCCTTACTTTGAAAAGAAGTTGATATGTTATTTTAAAGAGTAAATCTTGCAGGGTAATAGCTTCATCAGATCAGTAGCTGTAGGTGCAGCGAAGAAAACTTTGTCTCTCCTCATGAAATAAAAATTTGTTTTTTTGTAGTGACTAAAGAATAATAATGCCTTTCATCTCATGTATATCACTATAGCTGGTACTATTAGGAGGAAAATATGTCATGTCAGATCTGACAGACTATTACACTTGAAGTTGCTACAGCTCTATGTTTTCATTTTACAGATAAAGAAGACTGAGCTGACTGTGTTTTTCAAATGCATGGCACAGCTAGGCAAATGTACTGACCAGATAACTATTTACACACAAGTAACCTGTTTTGTCACTTTATTCCTCTATTTTCTCACTCTCATTCTTCCCAAATCACTTAAATTCTTTCTTTTCCTTGTCTGTGGTCCCAAAAGTAGTCTTGTCTGAAGATCTGCTTCCTCTGCATGCCATAATGTATCCCATTTGTCTTAGGCACAGATCATTCATTCTGAAAGGTCCTCTGAGATCGACTCATCTTGAAGGATTCCATATCTGGAAATTATGTCTGGGACTGTCCTAGGACATCTCTGTGAGAGGCCAAAGTAGAGATTCCCTTCTGAGCTGTTTGACCTTGGGTTCTCACTTGTGTCTCTGGGCTCTTAGGTGATGATGGACATCACATAGGCTGATGAGTCCTGTGATGAGTCTGGAGTAAGCAAGGCATAGTATCCTCAGCTTCCACACCTGCTGTTGTGTTTCCCTCTGACTGTTCAGATGAGCTTTTATCACAAAACCTAATAACAATTAAAAGTGCATCTGGAAGAGGCCACACCATCTCTCCTTGCACAGCGCTTGAAAATATCTGTTTCACCTCCTGGTAGAGCTCTGCTCCCAGAGCAGAACACTTAGTAATTCTGCCAGGTACCTTATAAGGGGGCTCACAGGTCTATGTGACTCCAGTATTCTTAGTCTTACAGTCTCACTCCACAGGAAGATAACCACAGCACTAACGATGCTGCAGATTTCAAAGTAACTCTATTCAGAGAAAAACATACAACTTGTGTATACTATAGGCTCACTTGAGCTCCGTTCCCACCTCACCATTCTAATCTTCCCACAACAGGGGCTACTGACCAGCTGTGTCTTGACAATACCATAAAATTGGGAAGATTTCATGGCACTGTATTACAGTAAATGATAACAGTATGCCAGGTTTAAAGCAACTTTGCTGTGAGCCTGAAGTCTGCAGGTTCCTGACTTGTCACTAGCGCTGCTTCTTCTTTCCTCTGCTAGATGACCCAGCAGGTAGAATCTCAAACACCAAGAAAGAGAGAGGTGGAGAAGTTCATATATCAATATATACCTGTATCTATTTATCTACAGTTACATACATTTATATGGGAAGTGAATTTTTCATCTCAGAGAACCAAGAATCCTGAAGGACTGAGATAGTCTTCTGATTTCAAGAGAAAAAGTTTCTTACACAATGAAACTCAGGAAGACATCATAAGACATTTCTCCCAAACAATCCCAGGTCCTGTTATGATTGTTTCATAATTTGTTCTGACTTCTGTACTCTATGTATTATTATTTATATGATAATGCCAACAAAGTGGCAGTGACCAGAAGATTGAAAACAGAAAAAAAGCATCAATTTGGAACAATGGTAGTTTTGACATTAGCAAAATGCTCCAGCTTGTTATTTGAGTAATTGTTTTTATTGAAAAGCAGTCATTATTGTGGCTGTCTGTTTTCATCTCTCAATACACAAAAGAAAGGCCTTGCAGACAGCTCTATTCACGGTAAGAAAGATCCAGTTAAATGAAAATGTTAGCACACATGTTCCTCATCTTTGATGATCTGTCACATTTTGAGTTTAAGAAATCAAAAAGATAACATTTTATTAATTCGTGGTAGTTATGGCGGTTATTTCAGTTATATGAATATTCATTTTGCAGAGAACTGGAGCTTAAAATCTTTAATCTAAGAGAAAGATAGTAAAAAAGATTTAATTACTCCAAATAATGACAGTTCTTTTAAGTGCCTTTTGAAGCAAATCTCCCTTTGCTGTTTCTCTGCTGGCTTTAGGTTTTAAAGGTTCTGTCTGCAGTGATACCAGACAGCGATAATCAAGGAAGACTTCAGCCACATTTATTCTATTTGCATCTAGTAAAAAATGTAATAAAGACTAAAAGTACTCTTTGGATTAACTGTTCTATATTTTATCCTCATCATGTGACACGTTGCCACTGTAGTGAAGGACCTAAAATTTGTGGATATAAAATCTATCTTGGAATGGACTCCAGTGTATTTATTTTAATGGATTTTACATTTCTGGAACATGATTTTGTTTTTGAGGAAGACAATGTAATAGTTCTGAACATCAAACTTGGGGACAGGGGTTTTGTTGTGATATTCTTTGAATTAGAAAAATGAAAATAATACACAGTGTAATGATGATGATGAAGGCAGTAGGACTTGGTGGAGTGCACTTCACAACTACAAACCAGTCCAGCCCTGATCTTACTCTCTTCAGCACTGTCAGAGTTTTTTGTTATTCAGATGACAGCATAGTGCATAATGTTACCCATAAAACTACTGATTATACAAAATAAAATGTAGTATTTGGGGAATTAAAATAGTATGGAATTACCTTTATTATTTATGGCTACTGTGCCTTTATTGTTATGATGTAGGTGGATGCTACTAAGTTCATAGGCTTCACTTAGGAAATGGATGAAGATGGAAGCAAAACATGCCAAAGAAAACAGAAGCAGGCATGTGCATTTCTACCACTGTTGTACAGGTATCCTAAAGAAAGCCTAATGTGTGTTTTAAGTCCTGCTTTCACTATGATTGTTTCTGGGTTTTATGCAAAAGTTTCTTAATGTAGAACAAAAGAGCTGTGGAAGGAGGGATAGGCACCACACGAAATCCTTCACCATAGGATTCACAGTGATGTTTGCTTTTGCAATTATTTTCATTCGCCCATAATACAGTCTATAATTAAGTCCAAATATGATTTGTGGATTGTAATTTTCATGTGGATCACAGGAAATTTGCCTTCTATCAAGCCAATTATTTTCTGGGAGAGCCTCTTCTGTATTAACAGGAAAGTCTTTCTCATATATATGTGTTTTACATCAAAGTACCAATGTTCCTTTGCTAGGCAGTGAAACTAAAACATGTGAAATGATAGATAATGCATTAAATGGAATGGGATGGGATCTTCATTGTATATCAGGGTGTGAAGAACACATTGCCTGTGAAGCTCAGTTTTCCTCCACCACTGCAGTATGAACCTGTCATTTTAAAATATTTTGTACGTAATTGATCTCTTCTGGTTTCTTAAGGTTATCAAGAAGAGTTTCATCAATTTATTGTGAAAATAGAAAGCAGAAGAAGGGATTATTAATGACTATTATATTATCTGGCACCTGGAAATGGTTAACATATAACAAGATGTAACACTTGAGGATGCAGTTGCAGTACCTGGTACAATGCCAGGACAGAGCTCATCATAAGTTGCTTAGAGATATTAGTCTGAAGAGCTAGCCTGGGAGAATCTGACCACTTTTCCAGTTGTTTTGTCCACACGGGAAATGCCACCATTACTGCAGTGAAAGGTACTCTTTCCATTAACCCCCTACTTGCTGATTCCTTGGGAGAAACATCAGTATAGAATAATTATGAAATATTTACTCCTTAGCTATTTTTAAGGCAAAAATTTTATACAACTTGCATTATTATTAGACAGAAATCTTAGATAAGCATAGTTACAAATGAAAATACCTGTACTTGACACAGGTAACACTACCCAATAAGAATAATAAACAGCTTGTGAACATACAAGAACCTGGGCTGAGAGACTCTTAAAATGGTTTTGTAATTCCCACTCTTTGTGGGAGCTTTGTGAAGCTCTTGAATCAAATGTCAAGAGAGAATTAGATGCTGTGATGCTTTCTACTGTCACACCTTCAAGTTATATTTCTTTCTTAGAGATAACATTCACAATGTTATCTCTAAGACCAAAAGAAATACTTGCTGTAAAGAAGCTGCCTAGCGCACAGGCATTTTCAAGCATATCCTTAAAGAAGGCTGACATGGGAATGGTCATCAGGTAGACTGATTTGGGCAACAGTGCCTAATATTGTGAGTTTCCAGGCACTAGTAAATATATGGTTGCTCTCTTTGCCCAAGATTCTGCAAACTACAAAGCATTGGTCCTGGTGTCAATGAAACAGTGATAAAAGACAACTAAGAAACAGTTGCTGTCAGATGCTGTAGAGCAGACTAGCCACCAGGTCTTGCAGTTTTTATTGTGAAAGCCACAGTTTTCCCAGCAAAGGAGAGTCAGGAGTAGGCAGGAATCTCAGCACTGTATTATGTCATTCCCACTTTGCCAAACCTCCTGAAAATTCTCTTGATCCTCCTACTAAAAGCCCTCCTCCTTCTAAGGTATACCCTGGTAACCTCTGTGTTGAAGAATTCTGGTGGGAATGGATCTACTCTGGATACAGTAGGTCAATTTCCTGAGCTATGTTGAAAAACATCCTCATTTTTATTGTATTTTATAGGATCCCGCAGGATTTTGTATTTCCTGTTCATACCAGTCATTTCACAGATGGTTATATTTCTATGAATAGCTTCTCTTTCTTGTTCATTTATCCAGACTTTTGACTACTATGATCATTGTTTTACTCTGACTCATTAATTTTAGCAGTTGGGCAGAAATTCTTCTATTTTTTCCTTTAATACTAGAATTTTCTAATTTAGTGCTCTTTATTCAATACAGCTAAATTTTCACTTCAGCTATGCTCTGCTCATTCACCTTCATAACTTTATTTCATAGGAATATAAAGACAAGAATATGGTATTTGTTTAATGTGTTTTTTATTTTGTTTTATTAACCCATGTTAGGATATAGCAATGGGCTAACCAAGGAAAGAATGACCCAAAACTATTCAGAGGGGGTTGGTGTGAGTGGCCATGATCATTTGTTTAATGTTAGACCCATACATATGTGCCTATTTTGAGGAAAAAGGATAGTACATGAGTAAAAGATTATTAAGACTAGACAACTAAATAGCATGATATCCAGGTATCATTCACAGAAGAGTGATAACACTTGCAGGAGTATTGGGAAAGTCTTACTCTCAACTGTCTTCTCCATTAAAATGCAGGGGAAATCCCCGCTTTTTCCATAGATTTGTATAGAGCAAAGAAAAGCATTTTCAGGGCTGCAAAAGCAAATTGGGGCAGAAAGAAAGGAAAAGTATGGGGTTTTTTTCTTATTCTCAAAGGCTGTGGAAGAGGAAAAACAAAGGAAGTCACATTGAGTTTGTTTTAAATGGTTGTGAGACAAATTAATGATGATGGAAGACAATTTTGGTTTGCTTTTTCATTTGGTATGATATAAAATGTGTATGTCTGAAGGTAAGAACGGCTATATAGGATCCCTTTGGGCCAATTTTGGCCTAATGTCCTCCAGCCATGTCCTCAAGATGACAATGGTGAAAAGTGTATGCCTAAAGATAGTGTAAAAACTGGGAAAGTTTTAGTTTGGCTTTGCAACAACCTTACCAAAGAGACTGTTGTGATTTGCATATTAATAATCATTCCCACTTTTAATTGATCCATCATGTTTGTCACTAGGTCATCAGTCAGCCAAAAACTCTGTGTGATCCTGGCAAGAATGCTTGTTTTTATGAGCCAAAAATTCACCCATGCCTGTGAGTGATACACGCAATGCTGTTAAATCTGCTCTAAAGCAATAGCTGTAGCAGCTCCTCACAGACAGACATTTCCAGCTGTATATTCAGATGGTGTGTATCTGGCTCAGTTTTACAAAGAGATCAATGACTTAACTCTTAAAAAAACATGAAAAACAGGACTAGACAAAATGGCAAAGACTTAGGGTATCTTTTTGATGGTAAATTCATTGTTATCTATGTGAGGTAGACAAATAGTGTGTTTAGGGTGTGTGACAGAGGTGTAAATGGGAAAGGTTTATACGACAGCTATGCAGTTACGGTATATTCTTGGATACATTAAACATGAAGATTTTACTGTTTTGGTAAGACCTTGTTTTGTACAACACAGACACATAATATCTGCATCAAAAGATCTCAGTTGTTTGGATGTGTGATTTAAAAAATGGGAAGAGAATGGGAAGAGCGGGTGCACATCTCATACCTTCAGAGCACACCATGATGAGATGTAATGAGACAGAGACAGGCTGCTGGCATGTGCTTAAAAATCAGAAGAAAAGCTGGTGGTTTTGTGGCCTGTCTTTCTTTACAGAACACTGTACTTCAAGATGCATTTCCAGAAGGAGATCTAATCCTGTCTGCTCCAGGGTTATTTTAGTTTGGAACTAGGTTTCTGTGTCTCACTTGTTCTGAGTTTAATCATTCTACTTTCAAAAAATACACTTCTCTTCTGGGCTACTAGGAACAACCAAAACTAAATCTTCCACCCACATTGTGTTATTGCACTGAGTAACTGTTACTTGTTTCTGTGTATGGCAGTGGTTCACTGAATGTTGTTCATGTTGCCATTATATCTCAAGAATCTGTATTTGCTGGAGTAGATATAATGAATTAAAGTTTTTGTATTATTGAATGTCCTAGTTCTCTTTTCATGTGTAAGTATGTGAGAATTTACATGTGTTGAGTTGATTCTTTCAGCTCCTGCATAGCAGTTAGGTGCTCCTATTCCATATTAAAAGATGCCAAAGAAGTTTTGCCTAGGTATAAAATGCTTTAGGGAGTTTTAAGGAGCTTGATTTTCAGTAACAGGTTCCAGAGGCCTTGTGCTTGACAGTAAAGAATTGCTTAGCAAGTAAGGAATTAGATTGATATTTTGCAAGTGTTGTAACTGGAGCAGACGACATAAGAACTCAACTTTGAATATCCAGACTTCAATAACAAAAAGAGCCGGTTTTGAGTATCCCAAGAACATATGAAGGCCTTGATATTTTATATAAAAATCCAAACAGCATACTCTTGAGAATGTAATTCACTTTGACTGTAGGAGAATATGCTTCTCTTCAGCACTTCTCAGAGTTTGTCTCAAAGAAGTTATAAACATTCAAGTTCTAATGCTGTAACACTCTACAGAAATAATACTGTATAACTTTCCTGTAATTTTACCAGTTTTGTGGTTTATGTTCTATTTAGTCTTCTGCATAGCAATCATTAAGCAATAGCTCCGTAACATATCTCAAATGAAGTATTTTTCAATAACCAAATCCATCATTTTCTGTAACAGGTAAGCATTGATTAGTAACTCTAGATGTGTCAATCCTGGAGGATTGCCCAGTGCAGCACTACTCTATTGCCCACTACAGCTCTGTTCTATTTCGATCCAATACTAAAAGCAAAGCAGCCCTATCATCACAGGTAAAGTAATCTCCTTTTCCCTTCAATGCATCAGAGATGCAATGCCTTGGCATTGTTGTTTTCAGGTTCTGATCAGTATCTGTGTATATTTATGAATGAATATCTATGCTACCTTGTGCCTTCTAGGCATGTTTGGCAGTATTTGACTACCTAAACATGTACTCATTTTCATTACAGACAGTATAAGACATTTTGCCTGGTCTGCAGACCTGGCTTGCCATTAAAAACATGCAAGGGCTGTGCTACGTCTGCCAGGCCACAGAGATGTTTCTCACTCCCCATGAACTCTTCAATGGCATGAGAAATCCATCTTCAGTCAGTTGAATCCTGCTCTCCTGCTTGAAAAATGGTTCAGGGATCTTGTGCAGGTATGTGCTGTTGAGCCCAGGCATGGTCTTCCCTTGTGACCAGAATGAAAATATTGCTGGGGTGAAGACAATGTCAAAGTCCTCATCTACACTGATAATAAAGCCACACTTTTATTGGATGTATCTTTTGACAGAAATGGAAACAGAACAGCAGACTAGGCCTGGGGTTTTCTGCCTGTCCTGGTTTAGGCTCATCAAGGAACAAAAGACCACAATTAGCCTCAAGTACCAAAGACCTGAGGATTACCAAATGTCAGGAAGAGCTTAATTGCTGCTTAAGGTCCAGGACAAAACAGACCAGGCTACTCGGTTTGGGGAAGAAAACAAGTTAATGTAACACCAACTAAAACACAACCATAAAACCCCAGAACATAACAAACATAACGCAACACAGAGTGGTACAACAATGAACAGTCCAACCAGCTCTTTAAGAACACCTTCTCCCCACTCCTCCCCTCTTCCCAGGCTCAGAGCCCTGATCCCAGTGTTTTTATCTCCTCCCCCACTGAACGGCTCAGGGGGACAGGGAGTGGGGTTTCAGTCAGTCTATTCCCGATAGCTTCTGTAGTTTGTCTCTCCTCAGGACAGGTGGGCTCTGCACCCATCCTCCCTGCAAGTCCATGGGGTACCTCACACACACAGCAGCCCTGCATGGGCTGCTCTGATGTGCATTTATCCCAAAAGCTGCAGCTCCTCTCTGCCTCTCATGTGGGTCTGCTCTGCAGCACGCAGGCTCTCCAGCACAGCCTGTGCCATGGCTGCCTCCTCACACAGTCTCTGGCCAGTCTGGGTGCACTCACACGGAGCTGCTGGTGGCTCTCAGTCCTGCCATGGACCGTATGGGTTGCAGGGATACAGCCTGCGTTCTCACCATGGCTTGCAGAGGTCTCTGGTCTGGTGCTCCTCCTTCCTTCCTCCTTCTCTGGCTGAAGGGTCTGCGTGGTCACCTCCATCTTGTGTCACTCTTACACCTCCTACCAGTGCTTCAAATTCCCGTCCCCAAATAGTGATCGCAGAGGCGCCAGATTGGCCCAGCCAGGCCGGAGGTGGATGTGAACCCAGGAGTCGGGGGAGAGCCCAAAAATCTCTTTACCAGGTCTTCACTGCAACTCCTCCCCTTGTTACCAAGCAAAAGCTGCTCCTTGCTAAACCATGACACTGCCAAAAAAACCAGATGTCATGCAGTCCTGACTGGGAATCGCTAATAATAGATGGATTCTACAAATGAGTGCAAATTATGAACTTCATTTTCCTGTAGATATGGCCAAGAAAGGAAAAAGGCTTGCACAATCCATTTTTCTATGGCATGGTGTGATATGTGGTTAATGGCAATACAGTCTTTGAGGGGTGTTTCAGTCTCTCTGCACTTCTGAATTATTGTAGTGATGATATTGTTGCAGATAAAAAAGAAAAGATGTGTAATTTTGTCATAGAAAGAGATATGGAAATTTCTTTAGCTTGCAGAAAAACAGGTGAAATAGATGTCTTCTCAGAAAGAATAATTTCTCAAAAAGCCTGTGTGACACTGAGAGGTGCATATAGAAAGGTTCGGTTTACTTAACACGTTTTAAGCTACATGCATTCAATATAGCTGAGGGCTTCAAAATTTGAGAATGAGCCATCTTGTACTTATTTATCCTGTTTTCCACAACACTTAAGCACTTGCATGAGATCCTCTCACTTTTCTCATCTTGAATTAAATCACTGTAAGAGATAACTATTTAGTGTGGGGATTCACCATAAAAAATTCCCTCCGCAGGGAAGCACCTAAGTCATATCTTAAAATGCACACTGATGGCTCTCTTCTCTTTTATAAAGCCAGTAAAGATGTAAGAGGAAAACCCAACTTTTTGCATACTAGGTCAGTGCTTATGGGTGACTAGGAAAAATTTCTTCACTGTGAGGGTGATGGAGCACAGAATGGGCTGCCCAGATGAGTTGTGGAGTCTTCTCTGGAGACATTCAAAACCCACCTGGACAAGTTCCTGTGTGACCTACTCTAGAGGTCCTGCTCTGGCAGGCCACTTGGAGACAAAGATCTTTTGAGATCCTTTCCAACCTGTAAGATTCTGTGATTCTGCAACTATATGGTAAATATCAACCGTACTAGCTGGACATATTCTTCTGAAAAATTGCAAAACTCCCATTTCCACTGAAAATGGTGATTTTTTTTCTTGTGAAAAACATTTACATTTAAAAAAATTATGATATTGCAAACATGCAAATAGTTATCAGATTTGATACTTCTGATATTATTTAGACACAACTGGCTTGCCACATTCTTAATCTTTCACACACATATGCACAGCTTTCTGCTCTTTTGTCTTCAGAGCACCAACTATTGCTGACAGCTCTCCCAAGTACCCATGATAGGTTTACTCATTTTTCTTCTACAGGGCCACTGTGCAATTTCTACTTTTTTTCCCTTTCAAATAGCACAGTACTATCAACAGAGGATAACAGATTATCTCAACTAGGAGAGGAGCACTACTGGATCTTATACTCACAAACAAGCAGGGTCTGGTTGAAGCAGTGAAGGTTGAGGGCAGCCTTGGCTGCAGCAACCACAAGAAGGTGGAGTTCAGGATCTTGTGAGGTAGGAACAGAATACCAAGCAGGATCACAACCCTGGACTTCAGCAGAGACAACTTTGGCCTTTTCAAGCAATTACCAGGGGACATCTCATGGGACAGGGTATTAGAGGATAAAGGGGCCCAAATTGGTCTCTGTTCAAAGATCGTTTTTTCCACACTCAAATCAGAGCATCCCAGAGGGTAGGAAATCAAGGAAGGGAGCCAGTAGACCTGAATGGTTAAACAGGGAACTGTTGGGTAAACTAATGTGGAAGAAAAGAGTCTATAGATCGTGAAAGGAGGGGATAGCTGAGATGAATATAAGGCTGTTATCAGAGGATGCAGGGAGGCAACTAGGAAAGCTAAAGCTTTGTTGAAGTTGTGCCTTGCAAGGGAGGTCAAGAACAACAAGAACGGCTTCTTCAAGTACATTGCAAGTAAAACTAATACTAGAGGTAATGTAGGTCCACTGTTGAATGAGGCAGGAGCCCTAGTGACAGAGGATACAGAGAAGGCAGAGTTACTGAATGCTTTCTTTGCCTCTGTCTATACTGCTGGAGATTGTCCTCAGGAGCCCCAGACTCCAAGAGGAAGTCAGATTAAAGGAGGAGTTTTGTTTAGTTGATGAGTACTGGGTTAAGGATCAGTTGAGCAATCTAGATGTACATAAACCCATGGGCCCCAATGGGGTGCATCTGAGGGTGCTGAGGGAGCTGGTGAAAGTCGTTGATAAACCACTCTCCATCATCTTCAGTAAGTCACGGAGAACAGGAGAGGTGCCTGAGGACTGGAGGAAAGCAAATGATACTCCAGGTTTCAAAAAGGGCAAGAAGGAGGAGGCGGGTAACTACAGATCTGTCAGTCTCACCTCCATCCCTGGAAAGCTGCTGGAAAGACTTATCTTGGGTGCTGTCTCCAGGCATTTAAAGAACAAGAGGATCATTAGGAGCAGTTAACAGGGTTTTACCAAAGGGAAGTCATGTTTGACCAACCTGATAGCTTTTTATGAAGATATAACAAGGTGGATAGATGATGGTAGTGCAGAGGATGTGGCTTATCTCAATTTCAGTAAAACTTTTGACACTGTGTCCCATAGCATCCTGGCAGCAAAACTGAGAAAATGTGTGCTGGATTGACTTGCGGAATCAAACTCTATAACTCAAAGAGTTATAAAGAAGGTATGTTTATTCGGCGCCGGGCGCATGGGGGATCGCTCCACCACAAACGTGCGCACCCGACTTGGCAACTTGCTTGGCTTATATTTGTTACAAAGTTACAAAATCATATAATGAGATTATCCGCCTAGACAAAGACACAACCTGTCCCGATTTTCACATGTAAATTAGGTCTTTTCTTCCTTTTATTTGCGTGATGTCTCCCGGTGATGGCCGGTGATGGTCTTTGGGGCCTTGGGAGATAAAGGCTGATAAGTCCTGAGGCTTTCTCACCCTTGATCTTCAGATATCCCTTGGCCGCTCGCAGAACCGGTTTCTGCCCTCAAGGAAGTTGGAGGACCCCGGAGGTATTGTGTGAGGAGATAAGCGTGACCTTTTACAGCTTGTGTGAATTTTGTCCTGTCTGAGAAATAAGCTTTATACTATTGCGATAAGTTAGTATAAGGTTTATTAGCACATGTTAGTATAAAGCTCTACATCAGGATGATCAGGTAGTGAGGTGGACTGTGAACTGGTTGAAGGGAAGAAGGTAGAGAGTGGTGATCAATGGGGCAGGGTCTAGTTGGAGGCTTGTGTTTAGCAGAGTCCCTCAGGGATCAGTGCTGGGATCAGTACTATTTAATATATTAATTAATGACCTTGATGAGCGAACAGAGGGCACTGCCAGCAGGTTTGCTGATGATACTAAACTGGGAGGAGTGGCTCACACACCAGAAGGCTGTGCTGCTGTTCAACGAGACCTGGACAGGCTGGAGAATTGGGCAGTGTCCTGATTTAGGCCCATCAGGGAACAAAAGACCATGATTAGCCTCAAGTACTGAAGAGGCTGAGAATTGCCAAAAGGCAGGGAGTGCTTAATTGCCACTAAAGGTTCAGGACAAAACAGACCAGGCTACTTGGCTTGGGGAAGAAAACAAAAAATAATTCAATGCAACATCAACTAATACATAACCTTAAAACCCCAAAACATCACCAAAATAAAACAACTCAGAGCAATAGAACAACGAAGAGTCCGACCAGTCCTTCAAGAACACCTTCTTGCCACACCTCCCCTCTTCCCAGACTCAGAGCCCTGATCCTGGTTTTTACCGCCTCCCCTCCCGGCTCGGGAAGGGGGGGGGGGGGGGGGGGGGGGAGGTGTTAGGGTGTGTGCAGGAAGTAGGGGTTTCCGTCAGTCTATTCCCGATAGCTTTTGCAGTTTGTACCTCCCCAGGACAGATGGGCTCCGCACCCGTCCTCCCTGCAAGTCCGTGGGGTACCTCACACACACGGCAGCCCTGCACAGGCGGCTCCGATGTGCATTTATCCCAAAGGCTGCAGCTCCCTTCTGCAGCGCGCAGGCTCTCCAGCACGGCCTGGGCCATGGCCGTCTCCTCACACAGTCCCTCGCCCGTTCCCACTCACTCACATGGAGCTGCTGGTGGCTCTCAGTCCTGCCATGGATCTCCATAGGTTGCAGGGGCACAGCTTGCATTCTCGCCACGGCTTGCAGAGGGGTCTCTGGTCTGGTGCTCCTCCTTCCTTCCTCCTTCCCTGGCTGAAGGGTCCGCGTGGTCACCTCCATCTTGTATCACTCTTACACCTCCTGCCACCACTTCAAATTCCCGTCCCTAAAATAGTGATCACAGAGGCGCCAGATTGGCCCAACCAGGCCGGAGGTGGGTCTGAACCCAGGAGCCGGGGGAGAGTCCACAAACTCTTTACCGGGTCTTCACTGCAACCCACTCCCCCTGTTGCCAAGCAAAAGCTGCTCCTTGCTAAACCAGGACAGGCAGGGAGAAATCTAATGAAGTTCAACAAGGGCCAGTGTAGAGTCTTGCATCTGTGAAAGAAGAATCCCATTTACCAGTATAGGTTGGGGAATGAACTCTTAGAGAGTAGTGTAGGGGAAAGGGAGCTGGGGGTCTTGGTGGACAGCAGGATGACCATGAGCCAGAAATGTGCCCTCATGGCCAAGAAGGCCAATGGCATCCTGGGGTGCATTAGAAGGGCTGTGGTTAGCAGGTCGAGAGGACTTCTCCTCCCCCTCTACTCTGCCCTCATGAGACTGCATCTGGAATATTGTGTCCAGTTCTGGGCTCCTCAGTTCAAGAAGGACAGGGAGCTGCTGGAAAGAGTTCAGCGCAGGGCCACAAAGATGATTAGAGGAGTGAAGTATCTTCTTTATGATGAAAGGCTGAGGGAGCTGGGGCTGTTTAGCTTGGAGGAGACTGAGGGGTGACCACATTAATGTTTACAAATATGTAAAGGGTGTCAGGAGGATGGAGCCAGGCTGTTTTCAATGATGTCCAATGATAGGACAAGGGGCAACTTGTATAAACTGGATTTCCAAAGAAATACAAGAAAGAATTTCTTCATTGTGAGGGTGACGAGGCACTGGAACAGGCTGCCCAGGTGGACTATTGAACCTCTTTCTCTGGAGACATTCAAAACCCACCTGGACGAGTTCCTCTGTGATCTACTCTAGGTGGTCCTGCTCTGGCAGGGGGGTTGGACTAGATGATCTTTCAAGGTCCCTTCCAACACTTAAGATTCTGTGATTCTATTATCTCAACTCATTTGGTTCCATGGTCTAATGATCCCTAAATATTCACCCCGATTCCAGATATACATGGGATTTATAATTTAATTTCTAAAGGTTAGTAAAGACAAAGATTACTTATTTTTCAGGATAATTTAATAAATAATTATGGGACAATCAATCTGTTCAAAGCAAAAGGAGTTATTAGGCCCAAAAAGTCTTTACTGATTAATATGGCACAGTGTTATCTCACATACTAACAAGCAGGTGTAATGTAATTTAAATAACATGAACTCTGATATAAAATGAAGCATTTACTGAGGCAGAATGGGCAAAAAAATATCCTACAATTTTGATAATATATGGAAACATTTCACAGCAAGTCTTTCAGGCAAGTTCTATATCAAATGCTTCACAAGCTGCTTTAACGAAAATCTTCTGAAGGGCAAAAAGGATCCGTTTTCATGTGAGGTTTGAAAAGTATGTAAAAGAATTTCACCAACATATGCTAACAAGCATATGCATTAGGGATTAAACAGGGGTATGAGGTCAGCTGGTCATAAAGTTCTAGCAGTTCCTGGCATTTTCTGTATTGCAAACCATTCTGTGAAAGTTAATGCACAAAGGTGTGTTCCCTGAAAGAATAGTATTCATCATTGAACAATGCAGGTTAAGAATGAGATGACTCAGGCCTTGAACAGCAGTTGCACCAAGGGACAAGTCTGGAGCTGCAAACAAAATTGCATCAGTTCTTTGCCAAGATACCAGATGTTCCTGCTAAAAGATAAATACGAAAAAATTTTATCCAAAATTGGTACCTAACCTTCATATAATCATAGAATCACAGAATCACAGAATGGCAGGGGTTGGAAGAGACCTCTAAAGGAGATTACACTCAGGAACACATACAGGTGGGTTTTGAAAACCTCCAGAGAAGAGTCATCTACAGATTCCCTGGGCAGCTTGTGCTATGGCTCCCTCACCCTTAAAGTAGTTTTTTCTTAGATTTAAGTGGAACTTTTTGTGTTCCAGCTTTTGTTCATTACCCTTAGTCCTATCACTGGACACTACAGAAAAAAGTTGCACCATCCTCTTGACATACCCCTGTAGTGGTTTTGCCTGGGTCAGGTATTGGTAGTGGGGGGAGCTACCAAACTTACTCCTTTAATCAAAGATCTGCCAGAAGCTTCCCCTGTAGCTGATAGGGCTAGCGCCAGTCAATTCTAAGATGGACCCCACAGCTGACCCAGGCCTGGCCCATTAGTAATGGAGGTAATGCCTCTGTGATTAACATATTTGAGAAGGAAAGGAAGTTGCTGCGCAGTTGCTAAACTGCAGCAGCAACAGGGAGGGAGAATGTGAAAACATCTCTGCAGACACCAAGGTCAGTGGAGAAGGAGGGGAAGGAGGTGCTTAGGCCCAGAAAGAAAGACTCCCCTGAGACACATGGTGAGAATCATGGTGAGGTACCTGTCCCCCTGCAGTCCATGGAGGCCACCAGGGAGCAGAGCTCCACTTGCAGCTCATGGAGGACCCCATGCCAGAGTGAGTGGGTGCCCAAAGGAGGCTGTGATTCTGCGGGAAGCTCACCCTGCAGCAAGTTGCTGGCAGGACCTGGGAGCCCGTGAGAGGAGAGGAGCCCATATCAGAGCTGGTTTGCTGGCAGGACTTGTGATCCTGTGAGGAACCCAGGCTGGAGCAGCTTGTTCCTGAAGGACTGTTCTACCGGTGGGTGACCCATGTTGGAGCAGGGTGCGAGCAGCTGCCCCTGTAGGAGGCCCCATGCTGGAGCAGTTCATGGGGAACTGTAGCCCATGGGAAGGACCCATGCTGGAGAAGTTCATGAGGGACTGTCTACCGTGGGGAGGGACCTCACACTGTAGTAGTGGGAAGTGTGAGGAGGCCTCCTCCTGAGAAGAAGCAGCGGCAAAGTCCTTCTGTAATGAACTGACGGCAACCCCCATCCCCCATCCCCTGCACCACTGAGGAGGAAAGAAGGGGAGTCCCAGGAAGAGGAAGGGGTTAGGAGAAGTGTAATAAGATTGAGTTTTATTTCTCATCTCCATGTTCTTATTGTTCCTTTAAAAAATCAGACCTTTTTCTCCCCACATTGAGTCTGTTTTGCCCGTAACACTAATTGCTGGGCTATTTCTCTGTCCTTATTTCCACTCACAAACCTCTCGTTGTATTTTTCTCTCTGGTGTCCAGTTTTGGAGGGGGAGTGCTTTTATGACTTGGTGGACACCTGGGTAAACCACTACAACACCTTTGAAATACATGTAAGTATTAATGAGATCCCACCTCACGTTGTTCTTCTTCACCAGGCTGAACAGTCCCAAGTCCCCCAGCTTATTAGAAAGATGCTCCAGATGTCCCCTGATAATCTTGGTGTTCCTGCACTAGATTCTCTCCCTTTCCCTTTTCTGCTGGAGAGCCCAAAACTGGACACAGTACTCCAGACGAGGCCTCACCAGGGCAGAGTAGAGGGGGAAGAGAACCTCCCTTGACCTGCTGGATACGCCCTTCTTGATGCATCCCAGGATGCCACTGGCCAATATCTGCATTCCACAGAGGAGAAAATTGAAACAACTTGGTAAAGAAGTGTCTTCACCGCTGAGCTCTTACAGATTCATTTTTAGTTAATATTAACTGCTGGGATAAAGAGAAGAAACACTTCATCCTATGCAATTCCAAGGCTTGTGAGATTCAATTATGATGAATTTTGCTCAATACTACAAATGTTTTCCTTCCTTTCCTTACCTAATATTTTTAATAGAAAAAATTAAAGAAAAATAAATAAACCTCCCAAAATGAAGAGTAAATTCCCAGCAGAAAACACAATTTCTGTCTGTCCAACTAATATGGAATTAGATGTTGTCTTCAGAGTTTTGCCAGTGTTTGCACACATGTCTCAGAACTCCTATAAGATAAGCACTTGGCTTTGTTTTTCCATATCTGAATGGTAAGAAACCTGATTTTTTTCTGGCAATATCCACAGAAAAGTTTTTGCTAGTACAATCTTTTCAGATTAGTGGTGGTTTATTTGCTGTGAAACAATAAGGCTGCAAGACCTGGTAACAGTGATGCCAGTTCACGAAAGACATACAGTTGACCACAAACTTAATAAAGTACAAGCACATCCTTAAGTTCCAATTCATATCCACTGATTTCATTGTGAATGTTTACACTATGTTCTGCTCCATGTGAGCAGAGCAGGGTTTCTCAGCTCCTATTCTATCTTGAACATTTGAATGGAAATAAATGAGGTTAACAAAGTACTTGCCATGCCTCAATCAGAGCTAAAAGCAGAGAATGAGAGTCAAGACTCCTACTGTGTTGGTGGCCTGCCACCTGGATTCATTTGCAGGTGCAAGCTAGAGGTCAGGGGTCACTGAAATGAACACAGGAAAAGGAACAAGTATAGACTTGATACAGTGCAACACTGTGAGAGATCACCATACTGGCACTGTCAGCATAGACAGTCCAGTTGTCCTGGGGTCCCAGACTTTTATCTTTAAGACAGCACAAGCTGGCACACTTGGCTATCCTTGAAGCCCAGGAAGCTGCTTGTACCAGGCAAGAAGGAGTAAAACGCATGGTGGACACTAATGTACACATCACAAATCAGCATACAGAACCTGGAGAGGTGCTTAGAAACAGTCTTTCTGTGACTGCGTCTCCCCATTCTTTCATTCTGGATAAGCATTAATGGCAGCAAAGAAATCAGGGGAAAAAAAGCCTAAACAGTGGATGCATTTGCTTTTGTGATTATTCTTTTTTAACAGAGCATGTAACCGTGTACATTCTCAGCCTACATCTCTACTGTTTGCAACAGACATTAGTCCCCTTATCAGCATTTGTAAACAAAAGGCATATGTTTCCATTTTTCAGGCAGAAAATGCACTTGGCTTTTTCATGTGCTTCAAGTTGTAGATTATGCAATGGTTGGCAGAAGAGTATTCATAAAGACCTTTTAAGTATAATTTAAAGTCAAGATAACTAATATCAAGTATTTAGAGATTAAATTCATGCCCTAGATGAAATGTCCTTAGCGAAGTATGTGACATGTTTTATGTCCTTACTTGTTGGTTTTTATCCTGGCCATCAGCCAGTGAATCATCGAGCTATTATCAAAGTCAGTGTCCAGGTAAGTATGATACAGAAACAAAGCTATTTCACAACACTTCAGCATATACAATACAGCCAGGTGAAAAGAAAATAAAAGAAAAATCTGTTCTGGGTGCTGTGTAACGCATTATAATCAAAACATGTATCCTTAATTAGCATGCAAAAGAATTGGAGAAGCAAAATACTACTTGAATGTCTTGGTCTCTGTCTCTATGAAATAGAAGCAAAACTATAACATCCACTCTTCCCACCCCAATTTCAAACTGGTACTGGCTATAATGCCCATTTCAGACATTTCCAGGAAAGATGACATTTTCAGGAAAAAAAAGTCTGGCTTGTTTTGAAACAATAAGAGCTTGACATTTTGTGTAAAATACCAATATCAATTTACACAGAGTTTTAAAGTGCAAACTGCATCTGAACATCTTCTTTTGACTTTAGTCCACATGTAGACAAACAAGAAAGCAGTGTGTGGTTCAAAAGTCTCTGATATTTAAGTACATAAAAAGATTTTAAAATATTTAATTCTTCCCTGCTACTTAGAGCAGTGGAAATACATTACTTGATTTTTTTATTCCACTGATAGAACATCCAGCATAGGGGAGCTTGGGAGAATTACAGTGAAAGGTTTCAGTGAACATATATGTAAATCTTGTCTTCTCGAAATCCTTCTGCAACTGTTTTGGCTGCTTTTAAATACATGAGTAGAGCCAAGGAAACAGATGAAACTTCAAACTAAAGAAATTGTGCCAGGTAATTATCTCAGTGTCATCACTTATATACTTAGTAGCAAAGCCTTTGCAAGAATGTTTGCACTGAGCTTTCTTTGAAATTGCCTTCAGTCACTTTCTTGGCAAATCTTGGTGTTATTGCTGTCTACAAAAGCTTATCAGACAAGTATCTCATGTAATAATTTATGGTGGCCTTCGAAACTTTCATTATTGACAATGCACTGCTCTCCCACTGAGTCTGTTTCATCATTATGTTGAACTTCACAAAACATTATAAATCACTGCATTACCAACCTGTCATAGACCATTTGTATAGATTTTTCTTTAATTTTCTAAACCAAGATATTTAAACACACTTACTTCAGATTTAATGAATTATTAGAAATTACCATTCCTAGGTCCCTCAGTCATTTCCTTTGTTAAATTATGTGTTGGGCAAAAACAAAGAAAATCCAACCAAAGTGATTCCTAAATGAAAAATGAAATTACAAACGAACAATGAAGTACATAGTCCATGCTGGACTGTAGTCCAAAGTGTTTAGTAAAATTCAAACCAATCTAAATATTGTTGCCTCTCTGACAATTGTGGTCTTTATGTTTACACAAAATAGTATGTATCTCCAGAGATTGTATTAGAGATTTTCAGCAGCACAAATTAGAAGATATAAGGCAAGTGGCAAAAACAAACAAAATTTCTCAATGGTAGGGCCAAACCAGTATTGATTTCATTTAAAGCCTTGACCTGAACTTGTTCCAGAGCTCTGAGTGTTGCATACAACATCTTTGCAGGACCAACTTGCACAGTATGGTGGGAGATTTTTCAGTTCTCTCCCATATCCATGAATAGTATCCAATATTAGCAATAAAACTTTTAGCCCTCACCAAGATATTTATAGCTCAACCTCTCTTTTATTTTTTTCTCTGAGTGCTTTAGTATTTCTATCTAAACTAGGTCTTACAGGTGTATCTTAAGTAGCTGTCATTGTATGTGTATTGTGGTTACCTGAACATTCTGAATATATGATTTCATAAATTACAGGGAAAACATTTTGAAATTATAATTTGAAAAAAAAATCAATGATAACATTTACCTAAAGAAATTACTTGTCTTGACATTGATACTCACAATAGGACACATACAGAGAAAGGTACTCAGTAATACCTAGTCCAGGATTTACACTGTTGGGGAACGAGTCTTTAGAGAAAGGCACATGATGAAACTTGACAGATTTCCATTCCACATTTCTCTTCAGTTCACTCAGCAAAGCTATTGTAAATCTTTCAGCAGACAGTTGAGGAACTATTAACAGCATCTTCTTATGTTCCTAAAGAGCCATGGATGATTTAGCCACCTGGAAGGACACAATACTTTTAGTACCCAGAAGGTTGTAGTTTAGTGGTGGTGATGGAAGAGAGAAGCAAGAGAGAATAAAGCATCCTCAAAATCTTCAGCAAGAATTATCAGGTGGGTAACAATCAAAGAAGATATTTTATCAAGGAGTCTGTTCTATGAGAGAGCCATTCACTTGTTTTACTGTATGACTAGGGCACTTCAATGCTGAAATATATTAGACTTAGTTAACTTGGAGAGTCTGATGTGTTTCTGTGAAACCACTGTCCTGGGTTTGCCTGGGAAAGGGTTAATTCTCACAAGATGCCACAAGAGCCCTCTACAGGCTATTCCATAGCATACTGACATCACACAGCATTTCATGATCAGCTGCTGGGGCAGCAGCATGGGAACTGCAGCTGTTCTGTCAAGACAGAGCATTGGGCTCTGGGCAGTGAGCAGTGAGCAGTGACACTGGGCATTGGTTGCTTTGTGTGTTCCTTTACTGCTGTTGTGGCTGTTTGTTTTCTCCTTGTGCTGTTCCATTAAATTGCCTTTATCTCAACCCACAATGTTTTACCTTTTTCCTTCTATTTCCTCTTCCCATCCTGCCAAGGTGGGGAGCATTGGGAATGTGGCTACACGGTCTCGGTGTTGCCAGCTGGGTTTAAACCATAGCCACCCATGCCATCAAAAATACATGGTTACAGGAAACATTTCACCTTCTCAGCTTTTGTAGTTTTATTCTTGTATTTAATAAGATAACAGTGATTTGTGATACATTGTTAAATGCAGCTTTTAAAAATTACAGACTTAGCTGGTATAGTCAAGTGTCATTGAAAAGCTTTAACAGAACAGTTCATAAATAGTAGGGTTGGAAGGGATCTTTAGAGATCATCTAGTCCAAGGCCCTAGACCAGGTAGCATAGGAACAAGTCCAGGCAGGTCTTGAAAAACTCCAAGGAAGGAGACTCCACAACCCCTCTGGGCAGCCTATTCCAATGCTCCATCACTCTCACAGTAAAATAGGTTTTTCTTATATTTAAGTGGAATTTTTTGTGTTCCAGCTCAATCTCATTACCCCTTGTCCTCTTGCAAGAAACAATAGAAAAAAGGGATGTCCCAACCTCCTAACAAACACCATTTAGATATCTGTAAATAGTAATGAGATTCCCCCATCAGTTTCCTCTTCTCCAGACTAAACAGCTGCAGTTCCCACAGCCTTTCATATAAGAGATGTTCCAGTCCCCTGATCATCTTGGTGGCCCTGTGCTGGACTCTCTCCAGAAGTTCTCTGTCCCTCTTGAGCTGAACAACCCAGAACTGGACACAGGACTCCAGATGAGGCCTCACCAGGACAGAGTAGAGAGGGAGCAGAACCTCCCTGCTTAACCTGCTGGCCACACTCTTCTTTATGCATCCCAGGATGCCATTGGCCTTCTTGGCCACAAGGGCACATTGCTGGATCGTGTTCAGTTTAATATCAATCAGGACTCCCAGTTTAATATCAATCAGGTCTCTCTCTGCAGAGATGCTCTTCAGCAGGTCAATCCCCAGCCTGGACTGGTGCATGGGATTGTTCCTTCCCAGGTGCAGGACTCTGCACTTGTCCTTGTTGAACCTCAGGAGGTTCCTCTCTGCCCAACTCTCAAGCTGGTCGAGATCTTGCTGAATGGCAGCACAGACTTCTGGGGAATCAGCCAGCCATCCCAGTTTGGCGTCATCAGCAAACTTGCTAAGGGTACACTCATCTCTGACATCATCCAGGTCATTGATGAAGATGTTGAACAAGATCAGCCACAGAATCCATCCCTGTGGAACTCCACTGGCCACAGGCCTCCAACTCAATTCTGTGCCATTGATCACCACCCTCTGGGCTCTGTCATTCAGCCAGCTCTTGGTCCACCTCACTGTCCACTCATCCAAGCCACAGTGCTTGAGCTTTCTGATGAGGATGTTATGGGAGACAGTGTCAAAAGCCTTTCTAAAGTCAAGGTAGATGATATTCACTGCTCTCCCCTCATCTAGCCAGCTGGTTATACACTCATAGAAAGCTATCAGGTTGGTCAAACAGGATTTCCCCTTGATGAATCCATGTTTAGTGATAACATTCAGAGTGAGTTATTCCATCACCTTTCCAGGGATGTAGGCGAGGCTGACTAGCCTGTAGTTTCCTAGATCATCCTTCCTGCACTTTTTGAAGACTGGAGTGACATTGGCCTTTCTCTGGTCCTCAGGCACCTCACGTGTCCTCCATGATTGTTCAAAAATAATGGAGAGAGGCTTAGCAATCACATCAGCCAGCTCCCTCAGCATCCTATCAGGACCCATTAACTTATGGGCCTTAAGCTTTGTAAACAAGTCTTTATCCTCTTCCACCATGGGCAAGTCCTCTGTTATCCAGGCCGTCCTTCTCTCCTGGATGGACTGGGCTTCCTGAGGGCTGGCCTTGGCCGTAAAGACTGAAGCAAGGAAGGCATTCAGTCCTTTGGCCTTCTCTGCATCCTCAGACACCAGGGCACCCTCAGCGTTTAGCAGTGGGCCCACATTACTCCTCAACATCCTTCTGCTGCTGATGTGCTTGAAAAATGCCTTATTACTGTCCTTAACTTCCCTGGCTAAATTTAATTCTAGAAGGGCTCTTGCCTTCCTAGTTGCACCCCTGTATGCCCTGGCAA
Organism: Colius striatus; assembly: GCF_028858725.1. Taxonomy (NCBI): domain Eukaryota; kingdom Metazoa; phylum Chordata; class Aves; order Coliiformes; family Coliidae; genus Colius; species Colius striatus. Next base: position 32,553,150 of record NC_084790.1, read on the forward strand.
TGTTGCTATACTCTTCCCAAGAAGTCAGCCCCTGTTTCCACCTCTCATAGATGGCTACTTTCTGCCTGAGTTGTCCCAGCAGATACTTGCTCATCCATGGAGGCCTCCTACCTCCTTTTCCTCCTTTCTTGGGGCACACTGATCCTGGGCTTGGAGGAAGTGGTGCTTGAAGATTAACCATCTCTCTTGGACACTCTACCTCCTAGAATCTTATCCCCTGAGATCTGTCCAAGCAGGTCTTTGGAAAGGCCAAAGTCGGCTTGCCTGAAATCCAGGGTCACAGTCCTGCTTTGTGTCCTGCCTCTTCCACACAGGATCTTGAACTCTACCATCTCTGCAGCCGAAGTTGCCTCCAACCTTCACATCCCCAAGCAGGCCCTCCTTATTTGTCAGTACCAGGTCCAGCAGCACACCCCTCCTTGTTGGTTCCTCGATCATCTGCAACAGGAAGTTGTCATCAACAATCTGTAGGAACCTCCTGGACTGCGTGCACTTGGCTGTGTGGCTTTGCCAGCAGATATCGGGGTGGTTGAAGTCCCCCATGAGGACCAGGGACTGTGATCATGAGGCAGCTCTCAGCTGTTTGTAGAAGGCCTCATCCACTTCCTCTTCTTGATAAGGTGTCTGTAGCAAACTCCTACAACAATATTGCCTGCCATGCCCTGCCTATTAATTTTTACACATAAGCACTCAACCTGCCCCTCATCCCCAATCAAGCACAGTTCAGTACACATTAATTGTTCCCTTACAGAGAGAGCAACTCCACCTCCTTCCCTTGTCAGGCTGTCCATCCCAAACAATACATAATTATCCAAGACCATATGAAACTGACAAGATACAAGTTCATTATAAATGCAGTATATCTTCCAGATGACATTCTAAATTATAATAGTCATACAATTTAATTAATTATTATGTTATACAATACTTCAGCAGGAATTATCAAAATTATAATCAGACATTTAAAATATAGCTGATACTAAAGATTAATGTAATTACACCAGTCTATTGGTACCATAAAATGATTAGTGGCAGCAGAAAGTGGTCACTTTGACCTTCATGTGGAAAATAATGATGGACAGGTACCTATTATTGAGTAACCTCTGTTCTTCTGCATCAGTTAGAAATACATTCTGCTCATAATAACATCTATTAAATTGTTATGCAGTCAAAATTCTAAGCAGACATCCAGCTAACAAAAACAGACAGAAAAGTGCTTGAACAATGTATTGTATTTCATTATAGATTGTCCTTTTTGTCCTATTAGACTCCCAGTGCTGCAGATCAAGTGAATGTACATAAAGCAGTAAGTAATCAGGGAAATATGACTCTCTGGAAGGCATGCATTTACTGGACTAGCTTATTTGTTTGGAAAGTTTTGCAAGCATCAAAATATGAAAATACATGGGCTTTTAATAACTGGGAGCATTATTGAGTTACTGACTCACAGCAGGGGACTTAAGCCAGCTTAAAAAATATATAAACCCAATTTTTATTTCATAGACTTTTTCTATATGCAGTTAGTAGATAAATCCCTTATGTGGTTCATTTCAGTTACCTTTTAATTTTGAGATTCTCTGTTCTCAGAAGAAATTGCACCTGGTTCCGCATACAGGCCCTACCTGTACATATATTTAGGTTGGCAGGCACCTTTAAAGGTCTTGTCCAATACCTCCCTGTCACAATCAGGGACATCTTTCACTAGATCAGGTTGCTTCATCTACACCTGTATTTAAACACTTCCAATGACGGTGCATCCACAACTTCTCTAGGAAATCTTTTCCAGTGTCTCATCTGTAAAAAATTTCTGCCTTACATCCAATTTCAATCTAATCTCAGTTTAAAACCATTGCCCCTTGTCCTATCACTACAGGCTTTGGTAAAAAAGCCTCTCTCCATCTTTCTCATAAGCCCCCTTTAAGTACTGAAAGCTGCAATAAGATTTCCCGAGAGCCTTCTCTTCTCCAGCACTAACAATTACAATTCTCTCAGCAATTCTTCGTAGAGAGGTGTTTCAACCCTCAGAGCATTTTTGTGGCCCTTCTCTGGATCCATTACAAGAGGTCCAAGTCTTTCTTGCACCGGCGATCCCAGGTCTGGATGTGGTACTCTTAGTGTGGTCTCACAAGAGCCAAGCAGAGGGAGAGAATCACTTCAGTTGACCTGCTGCCCATGCTTCTTCTTATGCAATTGTTTTTCTGTGCTGCAAGTGAACATTGCTGACTGATGTAGAGTTTTCACCAATAACCCCAAGTCCTGCACTGCAGGGTGACTCTCAATCCCTTCATCCCTCAGCTTGTATTGATATTGGGAGTTGTCCCAATCCATGTGCAGGACATTGTATTTGGACTTGTTGAACTTCATGAGATTCACATGGGCCCAACTTCTCAAGGCTGTTCAGGTCCCTCTGGATAGTATTCTGTTCCTCAGGTATGTCAACTGCACCACTCAGCTTCATGTCATCTACAAACTTTCTGAGGGCGCATTCAATCTCACTATGTCATATATTGTTCCCAATATAAACCCTCAAGGGATACCACTTGTTACTGGTTTCTGCTTGGACATTGAATGAATGGCTGTAACTTTTTGGACACATGCAGCCAACCAGTTTCTTATCTATCTAACACTCCATCTATTAAACATGTATTTTTCCAATTTAGAGGTAAGAATGTTGGGGGAAGCATATCAAAGGCCTTACAAAATTTTTGGTAGATGACTTCCACACATTTTCCCTTGCCCACTAATGCAGTCACTTAGTTGTAGAAAGCCAACAGATCATTCAAGCAACAGAATCGTCTCAGAAATCCACAACAGCCAATAGCAGGGAATAAGACAGTGATGTGGCCAAACAAAAACCCTGGGAAGGAAGATCTGACTTCAGTCCTGTCTGTCTCCTGATAGCACCACTTTTATCTCATCGGGTATTCAGCACTTAAATGTCCAGAACTAAAGGCCGGATGTTTATGCCTGGCTTTTCTCTGAAAACACTTCTGGCAGCAACAGGCACATTTTCTAAACCAGCAGTTAACAGCTGTGCCATTTGACTTTCAGCATTTCTTCTTCTGAATAGGGAAATTTGAACGCATATTTTCCTCTCTGTCCCCTAGTCTCACTCTCCCTTTGCTTTCTGCATTTGAATATGACACAAGCTTTTACTATATGATGGGTATGACAAATTCCATGGTGACATGCATTGAAGTCTGGAGTCATGTCAAGTTCCTGTTTTGCATGGGGCACTGAGCAGTCCAAGGAAGAGAGCTTCTGGACCTTTCTTTAGGCATTTTTTGAATGAGGAAAGAGATACTTGAGCCTCACAAGGATTTAGTCATTGAGCATCAAATGGGAAAGAAAACATACCACTCTCAGTCCTGAGATTGAGGAAGATTCTAGGGACCCTGTATCTGCAGAAGCAGCAACTGTTGGGAAGAATAAGAGATATTCATTAAGGACTGCGTCCTGTAGGAGGGACCCTGTATCGGCAGAAACCGTAGCTGCTGGGAACAACCCAGACCAGAGAAGTTTGTTAAGGACTGTGTCCCATGGGAGGGAACTGATATCGGAGCAGGGGAAGAATGCAAGGAGTCATTCTCATCTGAGAAGCAGCAGAGCCCATCTGTGAGAGACTGACCACATCCCCCATTCCCTATCCCCCAGAGCCATTGAAGAGAGAGGAGGTAGAAATATCGGGAGCAGTGAGTTGAGTGTGGGAAGAAAGGAGGGATTGGGGAGGGAGATCTTAAAATGCTGGTTGTAATTTTATCATCATCCTACAACCTTTTTGCTTTTTGTTCTGTTCTGTTTCTTGCAGGTAGTAGAATTAATTTTCCTTACTTTCCTCTCTAAGTCGAGTACTGGAGTCTGTTTTGCCCAGAACTGTTACTGGCAGCGAGCCCTCCTTGTCCTTGTCTCAATCCACAACAACCTTGGTTATCTTTTTACTCCCATTTCTCTGGGGCCTTTACCATCCTAACAAGGGTGGGGGTGAATGGGGGGCACTGAGCAAGAGACTGTGGTGGTGCTTCATTGCTGGCTGGGCCAAACCATGACATTTATTTTTTTTTTAAAAGTTTAATTAAGTAATTAATTCTTTACTTATGGAAAAAATGTTTCATATATGAAATAGGTTTTTTGTTTCAATTCAAACACCAAAACTGAAGCTATTTATTCAAGATAAATAAAGAAAACCAAAACCAAACTGAAACAATATTTTAACAAAGGCACTATCAGTATACATGGAGAATGATCTAAGACTTTTTCATACTTTCACAATGAAAAATAGATGCTTTTACAATAAAATCTGAATTCCAGATTTCTTGCTGTTTCCAGCGAACATTCTCCTTCCCTTTCCCTAGGAAGTCTGTCTTTTCTGGGCAGTCTAGCCATAAGAGAAGATTGCCAAAGCTGCTTCTATGGCTGTTCTGTTCCCATATTTATCCCATATCAATGGCTGGGGTTTTTTTGTTTTGTTTTTTTTTTTGTGAATTTGTTACATCCATGTTTTTCAGGCACAAAATTCTGTAGTAAAATGTAGGGCAATCGATTTTAATTTTCTGCCATGTAGACAACTATTTCCTTTGAAGTCTGATCCCTTAAATTAGGGGGCTTATGATAAGTGGTGAGAAATTGTTCTCTGCAAATTTCCATCACATTTATAACTTTATAGATCTTGATTGAAAGCTATGTTTCTGAAAAAAAAAAAATCTCAAGAATGACTACTGTATTCTAACAACAAATAATATTGCATACTGTCTATCTTTTAAAGATTAAAAAAAACCTAGATTGTCTTGAGTTCAACAGAGATAGGGACTATTTTTACAAGCTAGGAAGAGGCACAGCCAGGACAGTCGACTCAAACTAGCCTATGGGATATTGCAACTTGAATCATGACTGAGTGTTGGATTATGGGTGGTGACTAATTGCATTGTGCATCACTCATTTTGTATATTCTTTTATTAGTATTATTGTTATTATTGTTTCCTGCCACCTTGTATTGTCCGTTTATACTCTTTCTATATCAACGCACAAGATTTTACTTTTTACTCCTCCCTATCCCACTGGAACGGGGGAGGACTCAGCAAGTGGCCATACAGCCACTTTGTTGCTGGCTGGGCTCAAACATGACAAAGATTCCAAACAAATTTTGTTTGGAAACAATCAAAGGAGATCTTAGAACTAACAGCTCTGCTAGTCTCTCAGGACTTCCAGTCTTCTGGCTGTATGGTAAAGAGTTGGGAATCTTTAAGTTCCCACTTGAGACAACTGTGTATCATTGGTTTTTGCCATCCTATGCCATCTATCTGGTGATGCAATCATAGCTTGATATCCTTCACAAATTCCAGGGAAATGATTAAATTCTAAAATTAGTTCATCTAAGTTCCTACAGAAGCATCTGTGTATCTGAGTACACCTGCACATTTTGCATAAAAAAGTGGATAACAGACTGTTGAAAGCCACTTTCCCTTGCTGGGGAGTAAAGTATTGACATATTGGAGCCATGGAGGTTGAAGAAAAATCTTGAGCTCTGATTTGTTCCAATATCATGCAGCTTAGTTAAAGAGCATCACATCTTGCAAAAAATGTCAATATAAAAGAAAACGAGCAAAATTGGACTGATTACCATACAGCAAAAATGGTGTCAAAGGAAGTCAAGTTGAACCACCTGGGAAAATCTCTTCTCTGATTCTAGTTAAGTGTATTCTTAAGAATCAGGTGCTTCTATAAAGCTATGAAATCCAACGTTGCAGACTCATAAAGAGATGATCAAATTTATACCTAAAAATGTAATAAAAAATGGTACTAAAGTTAAGTTACCATTGAGCTGTAAGTATCATGAACAGAGTCCAACAACTGCAAAAGTGTCTTAAAAAAGAAAAACTCCAAAACTCTGACATATCCTTTCTCAATTAAACACCTTTAAGATTGCTAGATTCTTATTCATATGAAACTTCAATTTCTCTGTGCAATCTTGCTCTTAGCAGGAGAAAATTGAGTAATTCAAGTTGTGCTCTAATTCTCTAAGGAAACAACCTTTTTCTGTCATCCTATTACTTAAATGTATTGACTAGATCAATAACAATTTATAGAGTTTACACCATGCATGAGAAAAGAGTATATGCCCTTTGCTAACTTATTACATCCTTTAAAACAAGATTTTTTTGCTTTGAAAACTAAGAAAGTATTGTGTTAATTGTTCATAAAACAAAATGCCAATGCTACCAAAATAAATAAGCAGTTAATGCAAAAATAATCGTAAAACCCATCTAATTATGCTACTATTACATTCCCTGTGCTGACTTTCATTTGGCTTTTTGGTGAAGTTCTTATTTCTCATTTCCAATTAGAAGTACACTACTATGCAAATAGATGGGAAACTCAACTTGTGTTGTGATTTGCATTTATCAAAGCAATTTTGCTTTTGAATTTGGCATTTAGTAAAGAACTCATGTTTATGCAAAAGAATTTGGACCAGCCCCACCCATCCTTCTTCAGTGACTGCCAATTTTTCTGCTATGTTTTGGAACTAGAACTGTCAGGAATTGATAGATTTTAGCAACTTCCTTTGACTGTTTCTAAAACAACAAAACAAAACAAGCCTATTTCCTCATATTGCTAAAAAAAATCTAAATACAACACAATACACATTTTTCATAGCACTTGTGAAGATCAGATTTCAACCAGACTTCTGATTTAAAGAAGTATCTGCCTATCTGTATTAAATTAGCTTCCTTTCTTTTGGTCAGTTATACAGTGGATGTGCTCTAAATTATATTATACTTTTCTATTTAAATGTAATTAATGTAATTTAATTTGTTATTTAAACTCCAATTTAGGAGACATCTATTTAATCCATGCAAACTGACTTTTGGGGTGGGCTTCTGTCCTACAAAGCCAGGCAACTGCAATGTAGGCTTTGTTTGACTGAGCCAGACACTTAAAAAAATAGTTTTATTTTCCCATTAAAGTTAGGAGTGATATAAATTGATTCTGTCTGGTTTCAGTTTTCAAAGAGCTAAGCACTGAGTATGAATCTAAGAAATTAATATTTAACCATTTATATCTCCAGTCCATAAGTTTATTGGTTATAAAACAAAAACTCTAGCTCTCAAGATAAATTTCCTGAATCTTATATTTGAAAGTAATGGTTTATTTGTACTTTTTTGTAATGAAACTGAGATTTTGTCAACAATAAAAATCACAGCATATTAGACAACATAGAAGTTATATAGGATAGACATGTATTCACAGTAAGTGTAATAGAAATCATTGATTGGTAAATGTCCATGACTAATTAGACTTATGCAGTAGACTTATGGAGTTTTTTAGTAATTACATTAATAAAATAAGGCAGACAAACACAATGAACACAATAAACACATTAATGACAGCATAGTCTACATTATCAGAAGCAGAACGAATGTACCAAATAGCTGTAAACCAAGCTTGGAAGTAAGGAAGTAAAAGTGGTTTTGTATCTACACACTGCTGTGAGAGCTCTGTCATATTTTCAAATCTGCAGCCATGGTGCCTTATGCTGTGCATCTCTGGAACATGAGCTAAACTGAGCTATAGGAGGAATAGACCATGGCATCACAGCACAGATAACTTAGACTGGAAGAGGCATCAGAACATCTCTAGTTCAGGCTCTGACTACAATAGGGTCAGCTCTGAGGGCTGTGTTGGACCAGAGGAGTAATGACAAATACTTTTTTCGAGCAGAGTCTGTTCTTCTCAAACTGGTGCTTTGTGAGGTCTCTGGCTCATGACAGCAAGCTTTTAATAGTTAATATTTGGAGGAAATATCCAAGAATATCTGCTGTTGGCTCCTACACTCTACCCAGTACTTCACTGAGATAGTCTTAAGACTTTAAATGGTACTTTAGTCTATGCTGTAAATTAAGCAGTGCCAGTTAGTATTCAAGCACTAAAACTCAAAAAGCTATTCGGTCAAAATGTTAAAATGATTACAGGCAATTTTAGGGAACCAAAATTTCTTATCCTAGAAAGTTCTGAGATGCAGTTTAAGAGTTAGAAAGAACTCAAAACCAATTCTGAAACAGTTTGCTATACTGTTTAGGTGGTAAAATATGTTTAGATGTAAGGATGCAGGCTGTGCAGTGCTAGAATGCCAGAAAGCAGCCCAAGATACATTCACAGAGGGTGAAATCATAGAAGACAGTTAAAGCATTTTAATAAACAGTTTACAAGAACTGCAGTAGAGATACATTACTTCTGTTAATATTGTTAGAATGTTTTGAATGGTCAAATCATTAAGCCTTGCTTAAATGGTCCCAGACAAACTAATTGAATTTAATATCACCAGAAGTAGTATATGTAGTACACAAATAAAGACTATACAAGCAGAGTGAGAAATTTCTTTAGAAACCAGTGAGCTCTCAGAGGTAACACACTCTCAGTGTAATACATAAACAGAGAAAAGTACTTTTGCCTGTGTGAACACAATCCTCTTAGGATTTCCATTTTTGACATCTACATTTCCAGATGAAGTAGAAATACTAAATAAAAAAAAAAAAAAATAAAAAAAAAAGATATCTGCAAAAGTAATATAAGAATCAGGGAACAAAAAAAAAGGTAAATCTACTCAATTTCTCTGAAAAAAAGGTTTGGAAGTAACTTACTAAGTATGTCACACGTGGAAAAAAAAACCCATTGATTCTGCAGAGGTTTTCAGTCTTTCAGAGAAAGACATAGTAAGATGAAGTGGTTAGAAAGTGAAATTGGGCAAAATGAGCCATGAAATCAGCTGCCATTTCCTAGAAGTGTCAGCTGACACAGGAATAAATGCACCAGGATAGTGACAGAGCCTCCATCACTTACTGCTTCAAAAAAAGTGACATATGTACAAAAAAAATGTTAGAACCTTAGGAAAAAAACCAATACTGTTAAGGAAAAGGGAAGAATATCTAGTCCAGCCATAAAATAAACATTGGATGCTGCTTGTGGTCTGTAGTCGGTGAGTGTGTGCAAACTGGCAATTTCAGCTACTAAGTTTATTTTCTCCTTCACTTAATATTTTTGGGCAGACCCTACTGTCTCTACTTTCAGTAATAAAATGTATGTTTACCTACTACCTGTATTTTCATAAATTGGTGCCTGTGGTTACTGTGCCATCCTAAAACTAAACCCCACCATTCCTGTGATTAACAACAGGCACTAAAGTCGGGATTTGAAGGCAGTCATTTTGAGACTTGATTCCTTTGAGTGCAGTGATCTTCATTTTCTAACGTACCATCACAGCTGAATAATTTCAAAGATAAACCCCTGCTTTGTGTATGATGTTCCTTTTCTTACCTTGATTTCTCAGGGATAAAAAAAAAAAAACAAAACCAAAAAAACTCAACGACAAAAAAAACTATTCAGGGAGCTACTTTTGAGGCCTTCAGAGTTTATAAGTGCTTGTCAGTTTTTTGGTGACATCTTTCAAAAGCACGGGAGGAGGCACTTTCATTGTCTAAAAATTCAAGCATGTGTGGCAGAACATCAATTTGATTGAAGAGGGAATTCCTTTTGGCACTCAGAAGGAAAAAGAAATTTTATAGTCTCCGGAAGACAGGTCAAGCTTCACAGCAAGATTAAGAAGCCTTCATTTACATTGAAATTGGCCAATGTTGACAACAAGAAGGGTTTTTTAAAGTACTTTAATAGCAAAAGGTGATCTAAAGAAAACATTAGACCAATATTTGTTGAAAATGTCACGTGGAAATTAGGGATGAAGTAAAAGCCAGGCATTTGTTACTTTTCTTTTTTTCGGTCTCAGTCTTTACAATTTTAATAGACCTTGAGGTCTGAGGGTGCTGGTGACCTCCATCGGAGTCACCAGTGTACTCTGGGAGCCTGGAGGGCAAACCTAATACAGCTAGTATAGTATGGCCAAAAGTGATTATTCTGTGTTCTTACCTTGAGTGCTGTATACAGTTCTGGGCCCCACAATTTAAAAACAGTGAAGTATTTGAATGCATGCAGAGGAGAACAACCTAGTGGCAGGGCTGGAAGGTGTGTCCTGTGAGGACAGGCTAAGTACTATGGGTTTCTATAGTTTGGAGGAGGCTGAGGAGTGACCTCATTGCTCTCTACAGCTTCCTGAGGGTTGGGAATGGAGAGGGAGGTGCTGAGCTCTCCTCCCTGGGATCCAGTGGCAAGACACCTGGGAATGTTTCAAAGCTGCATTAGGAGAGGCTTAGATTGGACATTGGGAAGCTTGTTTTTACCAATAGGGCGGTCAAATACTGGCACAGCCTTCCTAGAGAAGTGGATTGTCATGTTTTTGCCCAGCCAGGAAAAGGGAAAAAACCCCACAACTCCTTCCCCTCCCAGTGGAATGGGGAGGGGATCAGAGAAAAGAACTGATGTGGTCTGAAATAAGAACAGTTTAATAGAACAAAACAAGTTAAGGAGGAGCAGCTGTAACAATTGTCATGGTTTAGCAAGGAGCAGCTTTTGCTTTGTAACATGGGGAGGGGGTTGCAGTGAAGACCCAGTAAAAGGTTCTCCCACTCTTCCCCAGCTCTTGGGTTCAGACCCACCTCCAGCCCAGCTGGGCCAATCTGGCGCCTCTGCGATTACTATTTAGGGGACAAGAATTGGAAGTGCTGGCAGGAGGTGTAAGAATGATACAAGACGCAGGCAACCACACTGACCCCACAGTCAGAGAAGGAAGAAGGAAGGAGGGACACCAGACCCTCTGCAACCCATGGTGAGAACGCAGGCTGTACCCCTACAATCCATGGAGGGCTATGCAGGACTGAGCCACCAGCAGCTTCAGGTGAGTGCACCCGGACGGGCGAGAGACTGTGTGAGGAGGCAGCCATGGCGCAAGCCGTGCTGGAGAGCCTGTGCGCTGAAGAGCAGCCCCACAAGAGAGGCAGAGAGGAGATGCAGCCTTTGGGATAAATGGACATTGGAACTGCCCGTGCAGAACTGTCATGTGTGTGAGGTACCCCATGGAGGTTCAGGGAGGACTGGCGCAGAGCCCGCTTGCCCTGAGGAGAGACAAAATGCAGAGACCATCAGGAATAGACTGACTGAAACCCCCATTCCCTGCCTCCCTGAGCTTTTTGGCAGGGGAGGATATAAAGACACTGGGATCAGGGCTCTGAGCCTGGGAAGAGGGGAGAGTTGGGGGGAAGATGGTCTTAAAAAGCTGCTTGTGCTCTTCATCATTGCACCACTCTGTGTTGTTTTGTGTTTGTTATGTTTTGGGGTTTTATGGTTATGCTTTAGTTGGTGTTGGATTAAATTATTTTCTGGTTTTTTTCCCCAAGCCCAGTGGCCTGGTCTGTTTTGTCCTGGACCTTAAGCAGCAATTAAGCTCTCCCTGCCCTTTGGCAATTCTCAGGTACTTGAGGCTAATCATGGTCTTTTGTTGCCTGATGGACCTAAACAATGACAATAATAAATGAGAGAATATACCAAAGAGACTGGTGTGTGACAGAGTTGCTCATCACCAGGGACCAGGACCCCACCTGATTGACTGCTCCTGACCAACAGCTAAAAACAGCAAACCTGGAAGAGAGCTCCTTCCAGCTAGCTCCCCACCTATATACTGGGCATGATGTCTGTATGGTATCGAATACCAACACTGGCTAGCCTAGGTCAGCTGCCCATGCTGTGCCCCTTTCTAGTTCCTCATAAGAGTTAACTCTCTCCTAGCCCAATCCAGGATGTTCCACCTCTTATTCTATACCATCTATGTCATGCCTGGGTTTAGACTTTACAACTATTTAGCACCACACTTCCTCTCCCCAAAAATACGGACACACAGAGGTCTATCATTCCCTCAGTTTACGGACCATCCCTCTAATGTGCCTGCTGAGTTCATTTAGTCAATAACTTCAGGTCTTCATTCATCATAAATCTTTCACAGCAGGAGAGACAGGGTGTGTGCGTGAGGTGAGTCATTGCATGCAGTAGCAGGAGTTTTCATCTAGTCTATTCAGTTTGTCTCGTATTCACAATTTGTGAGTTGAAGGTGTTGATCTTGAAAAAGTCACTGGGTGGTAGTCCACTTTTCACCATCCTATGTTTTGCTCATTCAAGTCCATCTTCCAGTGATCTGGATGGTTCTTCCTGCAATGTTAGTGACAGCATAGAGTAACTATAGTAGTGATGCCATACAACAGCAGGGTTATTCAACAACAATCATCATACAATTTAATTCACAGGTTATTCCCACCCAAAATAAAATTCTATTGAGGTACACATTGAGTCTCCCCATCCTTGGCAATCACCCACCAAGTGAACCCAGGTGCCTGAGCAAAAACAATCCCATGAATGGGTTTGCCTTTACCCAAAGTAGGACTCACCTAGACTGCATGTAACTTTTATGTGCACTACAGGGACTGTATCCCCTCCTACAGTATGCAGGGCCTACTCAGTTGACAGATCCTCTGGAGTTGATGGCCTTTTCTAAACATGTATCCCAGTGTTTGAAAGTCCCACTCTCCATTGCTCTCAGTGTGGTCTTCATTAATCCATTGTATCATTTAATTTTTCCAGAGGCTGGTGCATGTTAGGGGGTGTGATAGACTCACTCAATGCCATGCTCTTTGGCCCAGACATCTATGAGGTTGTTTTAGAAGTGTGTCCCATTGTCTGATTTAATCCTTTCTGGAGTGCCATGTCACCAGAGGATTTTCTCTTCAAGGCCCTGGATGGTGCTGCAGGCGGTGGCATGAGGCACCAGATACATTTCCAGCCAGCCAGTGGTCACCTCCACCACTGTGAGCACATGGCATTTGCCTTGGTGAGTCTGTGACAGAGTAATGTAATTAATCTGCCAGGCCTCTCTGTATTTATATTTCTGCCAACACCCTTCATACCATATGGGCTTCCACCATTTGGCTTGTTTGATCATAGCACGTCTCACACTCATGGACAACCTGTGCAATGGTGTCCAAGGTGAAGTCCACCCCTCGATCATGTGCCCATCTATAGGTGGCATCTCTTCCTTGATGATGGGAGGTGTTATGGGCCAACTGATCTAAAAATAACTCCCCCTTGTGTTGCCAATCCAAATCTACCTGAGCTACTCCAGTCTTTGCAGTCTTGTCCACCTCCTAGTTATAATGATGTTCTTCCACAGCCCAGTTCTTGGGTATGTGGGCATCTACATGTCACATTTCCAGAACCAGCTTCTCCAGCCAAGCAGCGATGTCTTACCATATCGGGACAGCCCAGAGGGGTTTGCCTCATCATTTCCAGTCATTCTGTCTCCATTGCTGTAGCCATTCCCAGAGTATTTGCTGCCATCCACGAGTCAGTGTAGAGGTTAGTCCTTGGCCATTTTTCTTGTTCAGCAATGTCTGAAGCCAACTGGATGGCTTTTACCTCTGCAAACTGACTTGATTCTCTCTCTCCTCCTGTATCTTCTGAAATTTTGTGTAGGGGACTCCACACAGCTGCCTTCCACCTCCAATGCTTTCCCACAATGTGACAGGATCCATCAGTGAACCCAGCATACCGCTTCTCATTTTCATAGACTCATAGGATGGTAGGGGTTGGAAGGGAACTTTAGAGATCATCTAGTCCAACACCCCTGCAGAAGCAGGCCCACTTAGATCAGGTTGCACAGGAATGCATCCAGGGAGGTCTTGAAGACCTCCAAGGAAGGAGACTCCACACTCTCCCTGGGCAGCCTTTGCCAATGCTTCCTCAACCTCACAGTGAAATATTTTTTTCTTATGCTTAAATGGAACTTTTTGTGTTCCAGCTTCATTCCATTACCCCTTGTCTAGTCACTAGATACAATAGAAAAAAGAGATGAACTAATCTCCTGACATCCAGCATTTATATATCTGCAAATATTAAATGTTTCCCCCTATCACCTCTTCTCTAGTCTAAAGAGCCCCAGTTCCCACAGCCTTTCCTCGTATGAAAGATATTCCAGACCCCTGATCACCTTGGTAGCCCTGTGCCGGACTCTCCAGAAGTTCTCTCTCTCCCTTGAGTTAGGAAGCCCAGACCAGGGCAGAGAAAAAGGGGGAGGAGAATCTCCCTTAATCTGCTGGCCACACTCTCCTTGATGCATCCCAGGATGCCATTGGCCGTCTTGGACATGAGGGCACATTGCTAGCTCACGGTTAGTTTATTACCAATCAGAACTCCCAGGTCTCTCTCTGCAGAGCTGTTCTCCAGCAGGTCAGTCCCCAGCCTGGACTGGTGCATGGGGTTGTTCCTTCCCAGATGCAGGACTCTGCACTTGTCCTTGTTGAACCTCAGGAGGTTCCTCTCTGCCCAACTCTCAAGCTGGTCGAGATCTTGCTGAATGGCAGCACAGACTTCTGGGGAATCAGCCAGCCATCCCAGTTTGGCGTCATCAGCAAACTTGCTAAGGGTACACTCATCTCTGACATCATCCAGGTCATTGATGAAGATGTTGAACAAGATCAGCCACAGAATCCATCCCTGTGGAACTCCACTGGCCACAGGCCTCCAACTCAATTCTGTGCCATTGATCACCACCCTCTGGGCTCTGTCATTCAGCCAGCTCTTGATCCACCTCACTGTCCACTCATCCAAGCCACAGTGCTTGAGCTTTCTGATGAGGATGTTACGGGAGACAGTGTCAAAAGCCTTGCTGAAGTCAAGGTAGATGGCATCCGCTGCTCTCCCCTCATCTAGCCAGCCAGTTATGCCCTCGTAGAAGGCTATCAGTTTAGTCAAACAGGATTTCCCCTTGGTGAATCCATGTTGACTCCTCCTGATAACCATCTTTTCCATGATATGTTTAGTGATGACAGGATGAGTTGTTCATCACCTTTCCAGGGAAGGAGATGAGGTTGACTGGCCTGTAGTTTCCCAGTTTTCCAAGTTTTCTGTAAGTTCATCATACAATGAGATCTCTTCAGCAGGTGTCACCTTCTTCACACTTTGGCCAGTTTGTGATCAATTCCAGAGTTCCAGGGTGGCTAGAATGCAAGCTTGCTGTGTGATCTGTGCAATCCACTTACTCCATGTAGCGTGAGTTGCACGTTGTGTGGTGGAGGCTTTATTTTGTCCTTTAAGCATTCAGCCCAGCACTGGCATGGGTGTTAGATGTTGTGTTTCTGTGCCAATCACTGCTGAGGCAGCTCAAACTCCTTCATATGCCGGCAGTATCTCCTCAGTTGAAGTGTATTGGACCTCAGATCCTCTGTATCCCCGACTTCAGAACCCAATGGGTCAGCCTCGAGTCTCCCCAAGTCCTCTCTGCCAAAGACTCCAAGTAGGGCCATTCTCCTCAGCTGCGGTGTAGAGCACATTTTTAACATCTGGTCCTGTCCAGACTGGCCCAAGTGCCATTGCATGAACAATCTCCTGTTTAATTTGTTCAAAACTTTGTTGCTGTTCAAGACCCCATTCAATATAATTTTTCTTCCATTTCACATGGTAGAGAGGGCTCATGATCATACTGTAATATGGAATATGCATTCTCCAAAAACCCACAACACCTAAGAAAGCTTGTGCTTCCTTGTTGTTAGTTGATAGAGACATGACTGCGATTTTGTTGATCACCTTTACTGGGATATGGCAACGTCCATCCCACCATTTTAATCTTAAAAACTGGATCTCCTGTGCAGGTCCTCTGACGTTACTTAATTTAATGGCAAAGGCAGCCTTCAGGATTTGAATTATTTTCTTCCCTTTCTTGAGAACTTCCTCTGCTGAGTTGCCCACACAACAATGTCATCAATGTATTGCAGATGTTCTGGGGCCTTGTCCTTCTCCATTGTAGCCTGGATCAGTCCATGGCAGGTGGTGGAGCTGTGTTTTCACCGCTGGGACAACCCCTCTCCAAGTGAAAGCAAACTGGAACCTGCACTCTGCTGCCAAAGGGACTGAGAAGACTCCAGTTCATATTGGAGTTCCAGCATATCCGGCACAGCCACGCTCAGTGGTGGCATGATTCAGGCCACAATAGTCTACTATCAGTCTCCACTCTCCAGTAGACTTTCACACTGGCCATATAGGGCTGTTAAGGTGAGTGAGTTTTGCTGATCACCCCTTGGCTCTCCAATTGACGAATCAACTTATGGATTGGAATCACTGAATCTGTCTTGGTGCGGTATTGCTGCTGGTGCATTGTCATGGTTGCAATTGGTACCTGTTGCTCTTCAACCATCAGCAACCCCACAACAGAAGGGTCCTCTGAGAGGCTGGGCGTGCTGGACCGTTGTTAAGTTTCCTCTTTCTCCATTACAGCCTGGTACCCTTTCAGGTCCTTAAAATATCCTCTCTTGAGGCAGTCTACGCCCAGGATGCATGGAGCTTCTAGGCCTGTCACAATGGGGTGTTTGTGCCACTCATTCCCAATTAAACTCACTTCTGCTTCTAACAGGGTTAGCTGTTGAGATCCTTCTGTCACTCCAGAAATACAAATGGGTTCTGCCCCTTTACAGCTTAACGGCATCAGAGTGCATTGTGCTCCGGTGTCCACAAGAGCCTTGTACTCTTGTGGATTTGATGTGCCAGTTCATTGAATCCACACAGTCCAGTAAATCCATCTGTCCTTGGCTGGGGGCAGGTCCCCCCTAATACTGGCCACAGCAAGTCATTGCTTACTTTTCGTGGGAAAAAAAACCCACAAGTCCCCTCTAGGGGACCAGAATTGAAATAAACTCTTCTATCTTGCCTAGGGGGCTGCTCACTGGAAACTGGAGTGGCATTTTTCCACGAGAATTGGTTCTTTTAGCTGTTTCTCCCTGCAACTCCTGTACCTTTGCTCTTGGAGCAGGAGTAGGTGGCCTGTCCCACTTAGTCATGTTGTCTCCTGGTCTTGTGAGTAGAACCTTGGAGCATCCTGAGGTATATAGTCTTTATATTTCCTCTCTTGAACAAAGGAGTACCTATTCCTAACAGGTGAGGTATGGGTTTGGGCAGGTGGTCGAATTTCTGAGACATTTTCTCTACAGCTGAGATACAAGCCTGTATGGAGGAAGATAGACTTCATATTGCAGAAGTTGAGCAGCCATTTCCTCCATTTTTTGTCACTCACATTCTCTCCAGGAGATGACTGACAATGAATTGGCATAGGATGATGGTGCACTTTGTAGGAACTTTTGCCACAGAGATTGTGTACACTGGACCTCATCTGTGTCTGTTGGTGACCGCTCATTATAAATCATTTCCAGCACAGCTAACTCCCTCAGGTACCGAATACCTTTCTCCATGGTAGTCCACTTGCCTGAGTGGCATGTAATATCTTCCTTGAAGGAGTATCTTTCCTTCATGTCAAACTGAAGTTGTCTCCAGAAGCTGAGGACTTTTGTCTGTTTTCCTGATTGTCTTATCAATGCTGCCATCCTGGATGGAAGCCAGCTAGTTGCCTGGCTTCCCTGCTCTCTAAGTCCAAACTGTTGGCCCAGTTCTCCCTGCATCGGAGCAGCTAGGTGATAATGTGCTCACCCAGGTGGCAATTGCAATCCTTTCACCCATCTCACAGCTCCCTCCCAGACAGAGACCAGGTTATTATCTCTGGCTCTGACTCTTCCTCCCACTCCTGTGATGGCCCTGGCTTATCTTCATCCCTTGTAGGGCAAACTGATTTTTTTGTGTATTTCTTTTTCTGTCCTCAGAAATACTTCAGAAATAAATGATCCTTCTGCTATACTAGATTGCCTACTAAGAGCACAGTCTTTTACCACATTCATAAACTTACTTTGAATAAAATTATTTCCTTTTAAGATGAACAATCATTGAGCACTTGTTAGGTACAGGCCTAACACAAAGTCTGATAATGTGGCCTGCTCTGCCAGGGGGGCTGGACAAGATCATCTTTCCAGGTCCCTTCCAACCCTTCCGATTCTGTGATTCTTTCAGGCCACAGTAGAGAACTGTGAATTACTAAAATATATAAAATCTGGTTCTGCTTAAGAATCTTTTTTACTGAATAGTAATTACACTGGAAATATGGATCTAAAAAAAATCGAAAAATTAGAAAAACTTATAATTTGAAAGAATTTTGGAACTAGAAAACTGTTGACATTTTAATGATGCACAAATTTAAAATACTGGGACCTGAGATAATTTCACAGTAATAAAACTTTCTTCGAATGTATGCATACTTGCTGTGCTCACAAAAGTCAACATCACTGATGTGTAAATGTTTTCTCAATTTCAGCAGGAGAAGCTTCATACATGACAGCTTGGGCAGTTTTATGGGACTGTGCACTTCCAGTCTGGCCAAAGGAAAAAAGCAATTCCGTATTCAGGTGAACTGATACATTCTGGTTTTCAATTTATTACTCATGTACACGTTGTATTCAGTTTAATAGACTTAGTTTGTAGTTCTTCCTCTTCTCTAGGGTCTCTGCTCTTTTTTCTTTTTTTAATATGTAGGAAGATAAGTTTTTCTGTCATATCTAGATGAAATATTATAGCATCTTTCATTATTAAGAGAGGCTAGCAGAAAGGCTTTTGAAGCTTGTTTCGTTAGAAAGCCAGGCCAAAAGCAGGAATTACAATAACACTTCCTTTGCAATACAGTATGATTAAATCAAGAGCCAAAGAAAAAGAGAGATGTTAGTTCTGCACAGTTTGTGTTTCATTCTACTGGAGATTTTTTTTTTGGCATCAAGAAACTGCACGACAGACATTATTCAGCTTTAAAGTATCTGTTATTAAACTGAAAGATGACCAAGAAAGGAGCAATTTCCACACAATGAATAACAGGAATAGGAGTCTATCAAGCATAAACCCAATCTTTAAAGTCCATCCAGTGGCACAAAATGTTTGCAATGTGTATGTGAATTTATTCCTTTTAATGTATTGTACTATTTCCAAAATATATTTTAGAATACCACATTTTTTGTAAAGTAGATCCAAATGCATAAAACTCTCCATCATGAGACATTGGTACTTTAGATCTTTCTTAAATTTCTTATTCTGAATGTTACCCAATAGAAGCTGACAATCAGAAACCAAAATCCAATTTCAAGTGTTTGATTTTTGAAATCTATAACAATGAAATAAATAAAATATTCTTCAAAGGAGGTAAGGAGAGTTATTATTTGTAAAGCTAAAATCTATGGAAGGTCTTGTCCCTTTCTTTCCTCAAGTGTTTGTGATTCTCATCTAGACAATCTTTTTTGTATTAAATGTTCTGACAAGAACAGAAAGTAAAGCCACAATTTGGCATATTGTAGATTATTTTCAATTTTTATTAATCATCAATCAAGCAGACAAAGCTTTTACTGAATTTTGAACACAGAAACAAAATGTCTCTTGGATAATACTACAGAAGTAGTGTCAGAAAGACACTGATATAAGAGAGCAGTTTGTGGCCTACTGCATATGAAATAAAGTGCCAGTTTATTTCCTAGAACAGAAACAGAAAACATTGCAAATGTAGTGGAAATTACAGATCACTGAAATACATACGTTGCTCATGTAGTCTTAATCCCTTTTGGATATTCACACAGAAAGCTACTGAATTAATGTCATAGTGTGTGTATGTGTGTGTGTAAATAATAAAACTAAGAAGGAAAAGAAGGGGAACAGTTATGTCTAGAAGTGTTAATTACCTGAAATACCACAATTTTGTACATGTCATCTCACTTACTTGCATATATGAGGTTTATTTTCACTTTAAATTGCAGGTTTTGTGAATGTGGACTTTTGATAAATACCACAGTACTGATTAACCCAAACTGCTCACAAAACTGCCCTTTTCTAAGACATGCAATCTAAGAAAGGACTTGTCCCATTGTTAAACACACCTACAGACAGAAGTACATGATGGGATAGCTAGATTTTTTGATTATATGGTAATATTTGTCATACATCTCCAGTCTTGAACATGTGCTCAGATACAGAAGCATCTTCAGCCTTACTTATGTAACTAACTACACTGGTTAAGAGCAAAGGCTCAATGTTTGTTCTCTAAGACATAGCAGAACATAAAACATGCACACCGAAGTACTGAAGTAGGACACACAGCTCCATTAGATGTGTCTAATAAGCAGAACATGCTACTTAAGGAGATATTCAGAATCTATTACTGTTTTCTGCTGGAAAGAAATACAAAAAGAAGTCCTAAGGGGTCTAAAGGTGTCGGACCTTAACAAAAGATTGGCAAGGAGGATTGTAAATATGCTCAAGTGACCTGCAGCTGAGGTGATGAAAAACAGAGATATCAACAATGCTAACTATTGTTTAGCCCTGTGTGCTAAAGTAGAACATCCTGTTTAGATGACACAGGCTGAGAGGCACCTATCAGACATTCTTGAGATACCTGCCTTGCTGTGGAGAAGATCAAAACACAGTGAAAATTTGTGGTGGTTTAGCCAGGTGTCCACCAAGTCATAAAATCACTCCCCCTCTGAAACTGGATAGCAGAGAGAGAAAAATATAATGAGAGGTTTGTGAGTCAAGACAAGGACAGAGAGATCGCTCAGCAATTAGTGTCATGGGAAAAACAGACTCAACATGGTGAGAAAAAGGTTTGATTTTTTAAAGGAACAATAAAAACAGGAAGATGAGAAATAACAATCTTAAAACACCTCCCCTCACCCCTCCCTCTTCCCAGGATTCTCCTTCCCTCCCCACCAGGAGTGCAGGGGATGGGGTATAGGTGTTGCGGTCCGTTCATTACAGATGGACTTTGCTGCTGCTTCTTCTTAGTGGGAGGCCTCCTCACATTTACCACTGCTACAGTGTGGAGTCCCTCCGAACAAGAGACAGTCCCTCACGAACTGCTCCAGCATGGGGCCTCCCATGGGGGCAGCTCCTCACACTCTGCCCCAATGTGGGTCATCCACCAGAATAGTCTTCAGGTACCGACTGCTGCAGCTGAGACTCTCACAGGATCACAAGTCCTGCCAGCAAATCTGCTCTGGTGTGGGCTCCTCTTTCCCCATGGGCTCCCAAGTCCTGCCAAGAACTTGCTCCAGGGTGAGCTTCCCACAGAGTCACAGCCTCCTTCAGGCATCTACCTACTCTGGCATTAGGTCCTCTATGGGCTACGAGTGGATCTCTGGTCCCTGGTGATACTCCATGGACTGCACAGGGACAGCTACCTCATCATGGTCCTCACCATGTGTCCCAGAGGACTCTTCTTTCAGGGCCTTAAGCACCCTCCTGCCCCTCCTTCTCCATTGACCTTGATGTCTGCAGAAATGTTTTTACATTCTCACTCCTTGTAGCTGCTGTAGTTTAGCAACTGTGCAGCAACTTTTTCTCCTTCTCAAATACATTCATCACGGAGGCATTCCCTCCATCACTAATTGGCCAGGCCTGGGTCAGGTGCGGGGTTCAGTTTAGAATTGACTGGTCCTAACCCTATCAGCTACAGAGGAAGCTTCTCGCAGATTTTTGGTTTAAGAAGCCACCCCCTGTAGCTCCCCCTGCTACCAAAAAACCTGGCCTAGGCAAAACCACTACAAAATTATACCTAAAAATCAATCCCTGATTTACAGGTGAAAGCAGCAGGTTTGAAGTCTTTGCTTTTCTGCTCTGCTGCTTGCAGGCCAGAGCTCCACAATGCTGTGTCCCCGCTTGTGTGTCTCTGCCCAGGTGCTGTTTTTGATCTTGCCCGGATTGTGAGGCAATGAGAATAAATTAGCTCTTGGCAGGTCCTATCTGTGTTGGCTATACACATGGAACATTAAAAACAACTGCTTATGCAGCACTTTGTTCTCCAGGGGTCCAGTTTAAGGCAGGCCAAACAGAGGAAAATAAAGAGCAGATATAAAAAGTGCTGAAAACTTGAGGAAGCATGAAAATCCATTGTATGGATGGCTATTTTATAATCTAAAAACATGTTTTACAAAATCAACAAGGAAAAAGAAAGAACTGGAAAATAATAAAAATTTAAAGACATTATTTTGTTTATCATGAAAAACTCAGTAAAAGAGTACTGGCTGGTGAAACAAAGGTAATTCAGAAAAAATATGTGATTTATCTTTGCCAAACTGGTTTAAGCAATTGACAAAAATCTATCAATTTGTCTTACATTGTAAGCTTACTGCAGGCATTGCCAATAAGTCTCTGTCACTGCTTTTGACATGACAAGTATCTGCCTGTGGAAATGTCAGACCTCGTGATCAAAGTGTAAATGCACCGTACTGCATGAAGAGTTCACAATCTGCATCTCACCTACACAGCCAGCAATGCTCATTTCTGAGAACAAGACTGGAAGATGAAGCTGTACAGGTGTCTGAGTCCATGAATCAGAATGAAAAACTGAAGAAAAATTTCCAAAGGGCAAATATTACTGTCCCAGACTTTGATTCAATCCGATGTTTCAGATTTATAAAGAGCACTGACAATAAGTTAAACCCTGATGAGGCAAAAGTGTGTCATGAATAACACGAGTATTTTGTGTTTGTCTCCATTCCAAAGCACTTGATCATATTTTACAGATTTTGGATCTGAGCCTACACGCTGTGCTGCAGATTCAATTTATTTTTTACTGGTGTTTTACACAAGCACAAAAATCTGTCTGCAAACTGACAGGTAGAACTGACCTTCTGAAATTGGGCTGCTACACAGATGTGTACTTATTTTCTCATGCAAAAGAAAATTAAACTTTTGTGGGAAATTTTCTTCTGAGGTTAACTCTGCTAGCTGGAAACATTCTCATTCAAAGAAGTTCACTGTGGTCCTAGCTGGTTGTCTCTGTCACCTCATCTTGTCCTGGAGAGCAGACAGGAAAACCCACCTACTCGCTCATCCATCCTCTCCCATTTAACTATAAAAGAAATGCAACTGCTTTATATGAACTGATACTTTCTCTGATAACTCCGTGTCAGAGGAAAATAAGAAACAAGTGAGCAGAAATATTATCACATCTCTTTGCAAACTCAATATTTGCCTTTCCCTTCTGAAAAAAACAGTCTGCTAAAGGTCTGAGGAGGTCCACAGGAATCTGATCTATTCCAAAATTAGTTTACAGCATGGGTTTTTTTCCTCTTGGTTGAGAAGATGGCATCTAGAACAGCTAATTTAACAAAACTTTTCAGTAACATATGCTACTGAAATTTTAATCATCTGAAGCCTGGAGGAAAGTTAATATTTAGAATTTAGATAGTCACTCTTTCAAATTGATGAATGTTTAAAGGTTTGTGTTTGTTTGGTGGGAGGGGTTTTTGTTTGTTTTATGTTTTTTGTTTGTTTTGTTGGGGTTTTTTTGGTTTTTGGTTTGTTTTTCCTATAATTAGTATGCTCGGCTCATCCTGGACTGGAAGCAAGCCTTTATTAGGGCACATTCCCAGATACTACACAGGTTAAGTCTACAGTCATTTCTACAGTCTCCAAGGTTTTGTAATAGGGACAGAAAGTAGTCCACTGACAACTGAAATTTCTTCTGGCCTAATTGCTAACAGCTTGTGTCCTGGCATCTTCTTGTGTCCTGGCTAACAACTAAAATAAATAAGTTAAGATTCAATGTCACTCATCATTTACCATTTCTGAAATGACAGTAGAAAAAGCAGAATTGCCAGGGCACTACTAGTTGATTAGCAGAACTAATCTGTCATTAACATTGTTAAGTGCTTAATTTGCTCTTAAGACCTGAATCACAATTGAAGCCAGTGTTTGACCAAACTTTCTCAGCAATGTCACTCAGGTTGAATTTTTGTACAGCAAACATTTTTTGGTAGCAGTACTGACTCTCAAGTGACTTTCAAAGAGCAAGAAGGCTGATAAGCCTCAGTGGAAAATCTGGGGGTGACACAGGTGAATAGGAGGAAATAAAAAGGAATTCCCATTTTTTTCCCAGGCTCTTAGTTGCACCCTGATTTGCCTCTCATTGAATCTGCCACAGCACAGCTATTTTCAAGACTTCCTCAAGAGATTTTTCATGTGGTTTCTAACAGGTTTAACATTTGGAACACCTTTCTTATGAGGAAAGGCTGTGGGACCTGGGGCTGTTTGGCCTAGAAAGACTAAAGAGGGAGACCTTATTAACACTTACAAGTACTTATAGGGTATATGTCAAGATGATGGGGCAACATTTTCTACTGATGTCTCCAGTGATAGAACATGGGATAATGGACATAATTTCATTACTGTGACAGAGCACTGGCACAGTCTGCTCATGGGGACTGTAGAATCTCCTTAAGGTTTTCAAAACCCACCTGGACGCATTCCTGTGTGACTTGGCCTAGGTGAACCTGCTTAAGCAGAGGAGTTGA
Organism: Colius striatus; assembly: GCF_028858725.1. Lineage (NCBI taxonomy): Eukaryota > Metazoa > Chordata > Aves > Coliiformes > Coliidae > Colius > Colius striatus. Next base: position 32,577,278 of record NC_084790.1, read on the forward strand.
ACAGGATGATCTCTAGAAATCCCTTCCAACTCCTACCTCTATGAATATTTGTGTGACAGAGATAATATGGCAGCAGAATTTCTTGAGTAATGATGTTCTCAAGTAATACACAAGCACTCCAACAGAGGTAAGTATTTTCAACAATAATGCTATTTTCTTTGTCCAACAAAGGTGAAGAGTTGTACTAATACAGAAAAGGTCTGCACTCTTTGAAGGAAGGAGAGAGAAACAGAATGGATGAAAAGCTATAAGTTAATCAGGATGTTCAAAAAGTGCTAGGAAATGCTATTAAATGTGGAAGTGCAAATGAGTGATGTGTTGACCACAAAATCAATTATAGGGCCAGTGATAGATGACAAAAAGGTAATTGTTAAGAGCATGCCCTTTCTGTATGCAAACATACATAAACACACAGAGGAAGAAATGCCAGACCTCACATTTCCCATTACAGGGGGCATGTCAAGCATCCGTACCCTCCTCTAACTTTCAATTACATACCCAATTATCACAGCTAAGGTGGCTGTGTGGCCAGCACTGAGGCAAAGAGAGAAGGAAGATGAGATTTTGCCTACATTTTACTCTGCTCTGATGGTGTATTTCTGTAACAATTTAGTCATCTCATCTCCCATCACAGACAGATGCAGCAGAAAGTAAAAAACCTCAATAAAATTCCAGATATCTTTGCTGCCAAGCACATATTTTGTTTGTTTACTCAGCTCTGTTTTAATATTTCATGTTTAATGATCCATTTTTCATCCAGGAGTCTGTCTAGCCCTTCAAGGATACATATATAGAGAGGCCTACAGCTACATTTTTTGAATGAAAGCAACTATTATTGGTTTTAATAGAAAGTTCTTTAGTCAGAGACAGACAGATAAGCTTGTTAAACCTCTGTCACACTTCTCTCTTAAAAATTTGACCATCACCAATATAACAATATCTGAATTTTTCTGAAAATTCATGAGCTATTTTAAGTGCCTAAATGAGAATGAAGATTTTCCTAAAGTCCTGTCCCAGCTCTGCTAAGTACAATAGCATCTTGCTTGAAGTCTAAAAATCAGGTTTATGGGAACTACAGGATCAAACTTCTGTAAGTAAAACCTCAAATTTGCCTTCAGTAATTGAATTTCCTGAAAACCTCTTCAAGGCTCATACTTCATGAAGAAAAGAAACTTGTGAGGCTAGGAAATAAAGGAAGGCTGACCACGTTACACAAGAGTGTTTTTTCTTCTCAAAAACTCACAATAAGAGAATAATGGTTGTTCTTTCTAATTAGGACAAAACTGAAGTAGACAGACATTTTGCAGATGCAAATATGCTCTGAATTTATTTTGCACAATTCACTGACTACTTCATTACATTAAAGCAATATTTCAATATTTGACTCAGTATTTCAAATTAAATTTCAAATAAGACCAAGACATAAAATGAAAGGATAAATGTCTACTTGAGACTGGAAATTTTGCTTCACACCAGGAACTGAAAAAAAGCCTGACTTCTTGTGCTTGGAAAGAAAATACAACTTATAAAGCATTTTTAAACATAGAAAATATTTTAGCTGAAATATTTTTCCATATGACATTTTACCTTTAAGGGACTATATTTTTTTGCTAGCAACAATTCCAAATTAATACTTTTTGTTTGTAGTGATGAGTATTGATTTCTAACAGTTGAATCCTGCATAGTCATTACCATATTGAAACATTTTGACAAGTGTCTCCAACGATCCCAATGATCTCTGATAATAATTTTCTATCAAATTACATTAAACATGTGTTTTTTTCTTCACATAAAACTTTGAAACGTGTAAAGTACCTATCTGAAACACAACCATGCTTTTCTGACCCATACTAACTCCTGAACTCTGCCTTAAAATTGTCTGGTGAGTATAAACTGAGTAGAACTGTCTTAGCAGCCACCAAGAGAATGATACATTTGTTTAAATGCCAGTATCTAGAAGTATTTCTAGAGAATATTAAATTTAAAGTTGTTTTGAGTCCTTCTGGATTTAAAAGCTACAGAACATGACTGACAAGAACCAGTCTGTTCTTAAATTTGCTAAATTAAATGTTCCGAAAATACATTGGTCTATTCATTTCCTTCTCTGTGTAAACATTGCAATTTCTAAAAAAAAATACATAAGATTTTGTGCAGACTTTCAACTATCTTCAAGCACAGATTTCCTAGCCCATCTCTCTTGACATGATCATAGTATAACTACAATAAATATGGGAAGATTCAGTGATGTTGGCATGACAAATTCACACCTGAGACAGTTTGTATATTTATAAATCTGTAATGAGAACATACAGACAGCTTGTGATCTTGCTGATGTCAGTCAGCAATTCCAGATAAAAAACTAGATAAAAGCTATCTTTAATATTCTAATGAATATTCAAATAATTTATCTGCTTTAAAAAAAAAAAAAAAACTGTTAACCTGCATAAAAGTGTATTAAGCCAATACACTACTGCAAGTATTATGCAAAACTCTGTAAACTCTGACAATTGAGGATACGTTTATGGAACAGAAGTATATGAGGTCTATTCATAGCCAGCATTGTTTTGTTCTTAAAACAATCTCATTTTAGACAGCTGTCAACTGCCTGAGATATGAGAGACTTATCTTTGGGAAGAAACTTCTTTTTTGGAGGACTATTTACGTCACAAAATTGATGCTCTCCTCCTGTGAGATGCAGCTGACCTAAACACTGGGGTTTATTTTTTAACTTAAAATCATAGAATCACAGGATGGTTTGGGTATGAAGGGCCTTTGAAAGATCATCTTGTCCAACCATCCTGCCATTGGGCTGAGATATCTTTCATTACAGTAGGTTGCTCAAAGTCCCATCAAACCTGACTGCGAACAATTCCAGTGATGGAGCATTCACAGCTTTTCTGGGTAACCTGTTCCAGTGCCTCAACACCCTCATCATAAAAGAATTCTTTCTTATATCTAATCTAAATCTACCCTTTTTTAGTTTAAAACCTTGTCTCAGCTTGTACCAACTGAGAGAGCAAAGCTATGTTCGCACAGGAGCTAGACTAATTGCTGAAGAGTTGAGGGACAAAACGTATCACAGTAGATTCATATACTGCCATGACAAAACAAGAATTAGGAAGGTGAAGTAGATGAACAGGGAGAGAAGACTGGGAAAGCATTTTTTACTAAGAATATGGCATTGCCCAAGCTCAATCAAACTCTGTCACAGCCCTCACTCTTTTGCCTTTTGTTTTGCTATGATCATGATCCATTTACCTGACCTGACCTGATAGGAGCTACTGTCTGGGAGAGGTAGCATATCATCCCCTCATACTCTTTTGTGCAGAACCTGTGCCTGTGCTGAGATATACTGTGTGATATCATTAAATCATCATGTGGTTTAATGACTGCAGGATGGAAAACTGCCCTATTTTGTCTTTTTGCAGGAATGGGCAGCAACCAAGAAAGAATTTTATGGAATGAGGTGTTGCACTAAGTTGAAGAGAACAGCAGCTACATTTAAGATCTATTTCAAATTCATTTAAGAATCTATCCCTGAAAAGAAACACAAATATGTAAGGTAAGAAATGGTTTTCAAAGAACATGGTGTGATTTGAAGAAGGGAAATCATTTATGCAGCAGCATGGTGAAAGAGTAGGAAATACTAAATACTATGGAATTAAATGTGAATAACCTCTGAGTCTTTCAAGTTCCTTTTTATGAAATCTTTCAAAATCTATTTTAAGAAAATTATATCCTTGCATACTTTCTAGAAGACTGTCCTTTTCTTTCTCGCAAAGAATAAAATTACCATCATCTGGTTTTCAGCATGTAGGTCCTGTCTGAAATCTTGGTGTCAGCAGAAATGCAGCTAGAAAAATCTGCTACCTAAAGTAAGGGATTTTATGGGAAGTAACGAGATGAAAAAATGACTGTTCTATGCCTGTTCTCATAACTCACAGTGCACACCGCCTACAGGAATCCTCATCTGCTTTGTTTTCCTCTGGACACTGAACACATTGCATTTCATATGACAAAATTTAACTAGAAGTGCTGATCTTTTCTTTAGTCTTCTCTTTGATATTTCTATTTTTCTACTTCCACTTTTATTGCCATATGGTTCCCCTTTTCCACTAATTCTTCCATTCTTACACGCTCCATTCTCCTTCCTCTCCTGAATCCTACTTCCAAGAGTGCTGAAGCATCTGAGAATTCCACCCAAGTTGATATTTCCTGTTGTCATGACAGCCTTTTCTGGTAAGGGGGAAGGGGCTGCACAGATGGCTCCTGTAAGAAGCAGAGACTCATTTTACTAAGAACCCCGAGCCAGGGACAGTAACTATGGCTGGAGGAGGTCGTGTCCCATTGGAGGGACTCAATCACTTCTTTACAGACCCCGAGCCAGGAACAGTGATTCTCTTCATTAAAACTGTGGCCAGCAGAGGCTGTGTCCCATGGGAGGGACCCAATATTACAGGAGCTGTAACCGTGGAGAAGGACCCACACCAAAGAAGCTCATTAAAATTATGCCCAGAAGAGGCCATGTTCTGAGGGAGGGAGCCTGTATCTGCAGAAACTGCAACCATGGCAAAGAATCCACAGCAGAGATAATCACTGAGGACTGTGTCCCAGGAGAGGGATCCCATATTGGAGCAGGGGAAGAATGCCAGGAGTCCTCCTCATCCGAGAAGACAGAAGCGGCAGAGCCCATCTGTCAGAGAATGACCACATTCCCCATTCCCTGCCCCCCTGAGCTACTGAGGGGGGAGGAGGTAGAGATATCGGGAGCAGTGAGCTGGGTCCGGGGAGAAAGGAGGGATGGGGGAGGGAGGTCTTAAAGTGCTGGTTGTAATTTTCTCATCATCCTACTCCCTTTTTGCTTTTTATTCCGTTCTGTTTTGTGTAGAATAAACTTTCCTACTTTCCTCTCTAAGTTGAGTACTGGAGTCTGTTTTGACCGGAACCGTAATTGGCAGCAAGCCCTTCCTGCCCTTGTCTCAGTCCACAACAACCTTGCTTATCTTTTTACTCCCTCTGCCATCCTAACGAGGGTGGGGGTGAATGTGGGGCACCGAGTGAGAGACTGTCGTCGTGCTGCTGTGCTAGCTAGGGCAAACCATGACCCCTGTCTCCTGTCCTCAATTTTTAACCAGGTTTTACCCTGTAAAATTATGAAAAAGTAGGAAACTAAAGTGCTAGCTGCACTGCTTCTTGTACCAGTCTAAAAAAAAAAAAAAAGGTAATAATCTTCTAGAAAAAAATTCAAAAGCTTACACCTAGATTCAGACAGTCACTTACTCAAGAAACAAATCAATCATATTTCCTGTGGAAAGAGAGACTTAAATTAAGATTGTTCAAAAGGAGGCATGAATCATATGATCACAGTGTGGTCCATTTGAGATAGAGGAAAAAAGAGGGTTCTCTTTACCAATAATAATCATTATAGTTCACAAATGAATTAACAGAAATTTAACATTTTGCCTTTATATGGCTTCTCATGTGCAACACTGATTATTAGATGGTAGTTTTACCTGTAAAATACATAGGTTTCAGAGGATTTACTCATGTATATCCCACCTGGGTGTTAGCTTAGGATCATGGAAAGGAGTGAAGAGAGGCCAAAAAGATAACGGTGATGAAGAATGAAAAGGAGATGAAGGTCAGCTAAATGTTGAAAAGTGAGGTGATAGAGAGAAGCAGTAGGCTTCAGTAAGTTCTGAGGATGAAACAGTAATAATACTCAAAATACTGGTCTGAAAATGCAACATGCAATAACTGACGTTGCTATGTTCATTATCTTTTTGTTTCCTTGTCCCTTCATTTTTGTTCACTTGATCATTCTCCTTTATGACAAAAGGCTGAGGGAACTAGGGCTGTTTAGTCTAGAGAAGAGGATACTGAGCGGGCATCTCAATATTTACAAAAATCTAAATGGTGGATGTCAGGAGGTTGGGGCATCCCTTTTTTTCTGTTGTATCCAGTGACAGGACAAGGGGTAACGGGATGAAGCTTAAACACAAAAGTTCCATTTAAACATAAGAATTATTTTACTGTGAGGGTGACGGAGCACTGGAACAGGCTGCCCAGGGAGGCTGCAGTCTCCTTCCTTGGAGGTCTTCAAGGTGTTCCTGTGTGACCTGACCTAGGTGGACCTCCTTCTGCAGGGGGATTGGACTAGATGATCTCTAAAGGTCCCTTCCAACCTCTACCACTCTATGACTATATGACTCCCAGCATACAGAAGAGAAGTCTGAGGGGTGAGCTCTTTCCAGTACACATCTTATTCAAGGGGTTCGGTAGAGTGGGAGGTACTGCTCTCCTCTCTGGTTATCGGCAACAGGATATGATGAAATGCAATGGAGCTTTGTAAGAGAAGGTTCAGATTGGACATTAAGAAGAGGTTCTTCACTGAGAGCATGGTCAGTTACTGGAACAGAGATTCCAGGGTAATCATTACAGTACTAAGACTATCAGAATTCAAGGAGCATCTGAACAATGCTCTTAGGGTAGTTTAGTTGTTGGTAGTCCTGTCAGGAGTAAGGAGTTGGACTTGATCCTCATGGATCCCTTCTAACCTGAGATAATCTATAATTTTATAATTCATCGGATTCTAATTCTTACCTTTTTCTAATAGTTTAGTTGCATTTCCCTTTACAACTTTCTAAGATGGAAACAAATCAAAGTTTGGTCATTTACAAATTACAGACTAACAAAGAAGTAGATACCACCTGAATATCATAATGGTTTGTTTAGAAATTACAGTCTGATATGAAACATAATCAAGTGCTAACTTCCTGCATTACAACGATAGTATATACTAACACACTATGCAAGAATGCTAGTGTACACTAGCTGTATACAGCACCAGCTATATTCAAGTTATGATTTAATTTAGTAATTATTATTGTGCTCAGTGAATTCCTACCATTAGCTAAGGTTGCACAGACACCAGTACACACCATTCAGTACACTTTTACAAAAGCAATGGTATTTCCCTTACAAAAGCAGTTCACACAAGAAGAAAATAATAGGAAATTAAGTATACAAACAAATCATCAGGAGTGGCAGAAGAAATGGAAGGCATTCATCCTGACTGAATAAAGGTACTGGGCACTTGGGGTCCAATTGTAAAACAAGGATGTTGGTGAAGAAATAGACAGTTCTCAAAGTTTTGCCTTATCGGAGTAGATAGAAAATTAAGCAAGTTCTCAATAGCAAACTTAAACTAAAGTTTAGGAAAGCGAATCTAAACCTCATGGCACATATTTAAGAGATAAGGGTGGAAATTTTACAGGAGCACGCTGTTAGAATCTAAATACAATGGCATGGTCAGTTAGATTTGGACTCTACTAAGAAGAAAAAGGCTTTCAAAATACTTACCTGGCAGGGGAGATACCATGATCTGGCAGGTGGTTTTCCCAGGGCAAGGTTCATCCCCTGCCCTCCGGGTGTGCTGACCCCTGCAATTTCCCCAAATGCAGGAAACTCGACTGCATAATTTGTGGTAGTGGGGGACCTGAACAACAGCAAAGCTTTCAACAGATAAGAAATTGCTCAGGCAGTAGCCCTTGGGCCAGTTCGAACAGGATCAGATGTGAAAAAAGTGCTTTTCACTGCAGCAGGAAAGAATGGCATGTTGTAGGCATCCAGAAGATCTCGGGTTGTAACGCGAGAGGTGGAGGGTACAGAAGAGGTGAGCACAGGGTGGAGTGAAAAGAGGTGCTTGTGTTAGCAGATAAAAGCACATGGTGTAAACAATTAGTTGGAATAAAGCACCATCCATCCTGTGTATGTAGTGATATTATCCCCTCAGCAGGGGTGGGCTGAGTGATCCGTGCAGGCGGCCTGGTGATGTTGCGTGCAGGCGGCCTGGTGATGTTGCCGGTAGTGACAACAATGGCCCTACCTGGAGCCTCTGGCAAAAAGGACCTGGTAAGACTTGAGGCCAATCCCTTGGGTTCTGGAGTCAGGGATACAAAGGATCTGAGGCCTGATACACTACAACTGAGAAGGAGATATTGACAGTATATGAAGGAGTCCGAGCTGCCTCAGAAGTGATTGGGACAGAAGTACAACTCCTCTTAGCAGCCTGACTGCCCAGTGCTGGGCTGGATATTCAAAGGGAGTGTCTCCTCCACACATCACGCGACTGATGCCACATGGAGTAATTGGGTTGCCTTGATCACACAACAAGTTCATACAGGAAACCACAGTCGCCCAAGCATCCTGGAAGTGATCACCAACTGTCCGGAGGGCGAAGACTTTGGAATATTGCCTGAAAAAGCGACACATGCTGAAGAGGCCCCACCATACTGTCAGAAAATTACAATAAATATGTTTTGTTCACTGATGGGTCCTGCTGTATTGTGGAAAAATACCGAAGGTGGAAAGCAGCTGTGTGGAGTCCCCTACAACAAGTTGCTGAAGCTGCAGAAGGAGAAGGTGAATGAAGTCAGTTTGCAGAGGTGAAAGCCATCCAACTGGCTTTAGACATTGCTGAACGAGAAAAATGGTCAATACTATACCTCTGTACTGACTCCTGGATGTTAGCAAATGCTTTGTGGGAGTGGCTACAACAATGGAAACAGAATGACTGGCAACGCCAGGGCAAACCCATCTGAGCTGCTTCATTGTGGCAAGACATCACTGCCCACCTGGAGAAGCTGGTTGTGAAGGTGCAGTATGTACATGCCCACATACCCAAGGACCGGGACAATGAATAACATCAGCACAACCAGGAGGTGGATCAAGCCGCCAAAATTGAAGTGGCTGAGGTACATTTTAGACTAGCCGCATAAAGGTGAACTCTTCATAGCTCGGTGGGCCCACGATGCCTCAGGACATCAAGGAAGACATGCTACCTATAGATGGGCTAGAGATCAAGAGGTGGACTTGACCTTGGATGCTGTGGCACAGGTCATTCATGAATGTGAGATATGTGCTGCTATCAAACAGGCCAAATGGGTGAAGCTTCTGTGGTATGAAGGACGATGGCTCAAGTATAAATATGGAGAGGCCTGGCAGATTGATTACATTATACTGCCACTGACTTGCCAAGGCAAGCGCTACGTTCTCATCATGGTGGAGGAAAACACTAGATGGCTAGAAATATCCTGTACCTCATCAATCCTGGGCATTGAAAGGCAAGTCCTATGGTGACACTGCACCTCAGAAAGAATCGAGTCAGACAATGGGACGCATTTCAAAAACAACCTTTTAGATATCTGGGCCAAAGAGCATGGCATCAAGTGGGTCTACCACATCCCCTACCATGCACCAGCTTCTGGGAAAACTGAATGGTACAATGGACTATAAAAGACCACTTTGAGAGTGACGGGAAGTGGGACCTTCAAACATTGGGACACTTACCTAGCAAAGGCTACCATCTGTCAATAGAGCTGGCCTTGCTGAATCAGAGCTCCTACACACTGTAGAAGGGGATAAAGTCCCTGCAGTGAGTATGAAAAAATCTGTTAGGAAAGACAGTTTGGGTCAATCCTGCCTCGGGCAAAGGCAATCCCATCCAGGGGAATCGTTTTTGCCCAAGTACCTGGATATAATTGTGACTGTAAAACCTTTTCAAGAAGTGTAGGATATCAGGTGCTAAAATACTGCATGTAAATTTCTTTCATTATGTGATTACAACAATAAGGCTACAGAAGACTTATTCTCATCATGATCCCAGTTTAAATTTGGTTCTAACATTCCTAATCTGACCTGTGATGTCAGCAAGACTAATTTCCTTTCTTTGCACCCCTTTTGAATAGAAATGGGAGGTTTTTTCCTCTACTTTAATGTGAATTAATGACTTGCAACATTACTTCTGTTAATTCAGCTTACTGTCCCAGTGGAAACAAAAGGAATCAGTATAACATATTCCAGTCTTTAAAGTACTGATGATATTAATAAAAATAAAGCATAATCACAAATAAAACATGAATAAAGTTTTTTAAAGCAGATGGTGAAAAATGTTTCGTTCAAAGCAATGTGTCTGAGACTGTTGAAATTTACATGTTTCTTTTTAGTTGTTTCACAAGCACATTGTTGAATGTCCCATTTTCAGATGCAATTTTGATGAATAACTAGGTTTAATATTTACAAATATCTAAAATGTGGATGTCAGGAGGTTGGGGCGTCCCTTTTTTCTGCTGTATTGAGTGACAGGACAAGGGGTAATGGGATGAAGCTGAAACACAAACAGTTCCATTTAAACATAAGAAAAAAACTATTTCACTGTGAGGGTGAGGGAGCAGTGGAACAGGCTGCCCAGGGAAGGTGTGAAGTCTCCTTCCTTGGAGGTCTTCAAGACCCATCTGAACGTGTTCCTATGCTACCTAATCAAGGATGCTTCTGCACGGGAGTTGGATCTTTAGAGGTCTCCTCCAATGCCTACCATTCTATGATTCTATGACTAAAGATCCACAGTTGTAATATAACGAAAAGTTTAACAATCTCAAAAAGAATGGTTAAACAAGAGCCAGATCTCTGTAGCACTTACTAGTTACTTGTTGCTCTTTTACGGAAATTTTTTACCCATAGGTTGGAGAAAGGGCATCACAAAATACTACAGTTTTGTTCTAACAAATCCCTTATCACTGACTCTGTTATTGACAGTTATCTACTAATTTCTGCAAATTCACAGACCTAAATCCACATCTTCATAGTTTTTATTCACCTTCCATTTTCTACTTCAAAGTTGTAAGCTGAGCTACAGTAATTTCCATTATGAAATTACCATAAAAATGAAAAATAAATAATATGGAAAATAAATGCATTTCATACTAGTACTAATCACTTCAGGGAAGATTCTGCATATAACTGAAGATTTATAGTATATTTTTTAAGGCATAGAGTAGTTCTGCTACATTTTTAATAGTAATTCTAAAATTGCTATATTAAAATACAGTCTTGATATTTCACTCAATAAAAATAGCACTATCTCTTAGAGAAAGGCAACTTCAGCTACTCTCAACTGAGAACAGTAAGATAATTTTGGAAGTAAAATGTATCTTATAAAAATGAAATGAATTTTTTTTTTCCTCTACATCCTTCATACCTGAAATAACATTTTAAATACTTGTTCACGGTATTCACCCAGCTACATCATTCTGTAGCTGATTCTCTGGAACAAATGTGGAAAAATCCTTCTCAAAATCTATTAGTGACTGCACTCTACTTCATTTCCTCCATGACAGCTTGAAAAAGGTCCATTCTGTCACTGGAATGTGTGTTTCCTGTTACTTTCAGCACAGTTTCACACGATCACTGTTTTTGGGCACTGATATGTTGTTGCAATCTGACAGAGTCCATTTGTTAACAAACTTGAAATCAGAATTTACACTCTCCTTAAGAACAGACTCCAAACAAAAAGAAAAAGGAGATATTTGAGGACCCTACAGTTGCACCTGGGGCTTATGGGAGAGTTTGGTGCTTCTCATTCCCTCCAGGAACTGGTGAATCCCTTGACACAGGAGCCCCAGTGTCACGCTTAGTACTGACACCTTGTGGCAAGGAAAACTACTACAGATAATCTCTGACCTTTCTAAACTATTACACATCAGCATAACAGGAAATCAAGGAATTTTTAACATTTTTTTAATAAATATTTTTTTTAAAATATGTTTATTCCCACAGAGAGTTAAATTGTATTTAATTAAATAAAAAGAAGGAGTCAGGCAAGGAAATCTTGGATACCATACAACAAACATAAATTGATCAACATCAAAGAAGCCCAAGTATTAGCAAAGCCAAGTATTAGCAAACATGCATTGTAATTTCCCTCACAAACTCTGGTTGATCTGCAAGGTGGAGCTCTGTATACACAAATTCCTTTTTAGAGATTCAAATTCCTTTCAAGAATTGGCTATTCACTACTTACTGCTGTTACTGTTGCCTAAAATAGATAGCACTGAAACTGAGGTTGGTTATGCCTTGTGCACATGAAAAATCCAAACTCTCTTCAGGACCTCTCACTGCAGGAACTCAAATGCCACCTCTTGGTTTGCTGCAAGTACTCTTCACTTGCACTTGCTCTGACCCAGCCTCCATTAAGTGTCATATCTGTTGTATTTAGTGACAGGACAAGGGGTAATGGATAGAAGCTGAAAGACAGAAAGCTCCATTTAAACATAAGGAAAAAACTATTTCACTGTGAGGGTGAGGGAGCCCTGGCACAGGCTGCCCAGGGAGGGTGTGGAGTGTCTTTCTGTGGAGGTTTTCAAAACCCCTGGATGTGTTCCTGTGTGATCTGATCTAAGTGGACCTGCTTTAGCAGAGAGGTTGGACTACATGATCGCTAAAGGACCCTTCCAATCCCTACCATTCTGTGATTCTGTGATTCAACTCAGTATGACCAACCAGTATTACACTCAGATATGCAAATGAGGATCTAATACACTAATATCTACTTCACTTTGCCCCAAACATTGATAGTTATGTCTAGGATTAACATGTCAGAGCCATCTCTCCCTGGTCCAGCATCTGGCCCCCTAACTTTTCTTTAGTCCATCCCAAGGACTAAACAGACTGCAAGTAGGTTCTGCAGGATCCTCTGGAATCCACCATCCCCATACTTCTTGTTAGACATTTAAGCATTACAGGCAAAGCAATTTCTTTGTCAGAATAAATATGACCCTTTCTTACTTTCATATTTATTTATCTATTTTATTTATCCACATATAACTAGAATGGTTAGACAGTTAATGGGACAGGAAGACTAAACCCAACCATCTAATTTGTGTTACAGAGTAAGATGGGATAAGATATCTTAGTAAGATGGGATAATAAGACATCTTATTTAAAAACAGCCATAAATAAACCATTAATATAGTTATTACATCTTTTTATTACTCCTTCAGCAGAGAAATAAAAGGAAGTCTTCTGCTCTCATTTTAATTTGGTGACAGATCAAAAGTGATTAGATTAGCTAATAGTTTATGATCTGCCTTACCTAATGCAAAGTTTGTCAGTTGGTAGTGGATGCTACTTCTTGTAGCCATAAAATGAAGACACTGGTACTGTTTCTCTATTATCCTTTGTCAGCTTTGACGTGCTTAAGTTTCTAAGTTCTTAATTTGTTATTTATGTTAAACCAATTACATTGGCACACAGTAGAATCCTTGATTCTACCTTGCTTCTACTTGAGGCATCTTGTTAGAAACATTTTTTAGGTAAAGAATAAAATCAAGTACAAGTGGTTGGGATAGCAGGTATCTACAAAACAGAGCATGTAGCTATACTGCAGTAAGTCAAATTGCTGACATGCATCTGTGACAAACTGAAGTATATCCTCAGACAGAATTTAAAATTTACTCATGTCAGGTATATGTTTCCTTCAACTTTTTGGTCTGCCAAGCATTAAATTCCTGCCCAGACATTCTTGAGCAACAATTATTGATTTGTAGATAACTCATACAGTTCACAGATCCAGCAGTGTAACAGGTTATTCAAAGAAAATCATTCAGAATTAGTTTCTCATAAAGTAAAACGGAAAACATATTCCAAAGACTGGTCTTTCTTCTCAATACATCATCTATATTCCCTACCCTCAAACAAATCCCCTCTCCTTTAGAAGAATCTTTAATAAAATACTCCCTTCCAAAACAAGCATAAATTTAACAGTTCCCAAGTTTATCCTGTTTTATCCCCTACCAATTACTAGCCTAGTTCTCCAAAGACAAATAACTCTTCTTTAATTATAGCAGAAGAAAGCTGCCCTCTTGTGCATATGCACTGCAGTACAGTACCTAATTACATAACCAGAAAATATTTTTCCTTAAGGGTCCTTCTTCATTCAGCATAACAAATGGAGTGTACTTGAGGAATGAACTAGGGTTACATGGTGATTAAAGATCTATGTGCTTTACTACAAGGTCAAAAGGAAAAGGAAATGGTAAAAAAATTAACAATACAGAGATAGATTCTACTCCAGGCTCTGCTACTGACTTTACAGGTGATACTAAACAAGTCTTTTATCGCAAAATTTGCCCAGTTTTTCATTCACTATGTATTTCTCATTTTCTGATTTATCAAATTAGGATTCCAGCTCTGATCTGTAAAGTTCTTACAATACAATGATGAATAAAACAACACATACTTAGAACATGTGAAATGCTTTGACATCCTACAAGATCATTTCTAGTTATTTTAGCTGAAGCAAACTTAATAAAATCCATACTGTTTTAGTCTCTCACATTCTTAGTTCCTTATCTTTAAAACAGGAATAAGGACTTTTAGATTTTCCATTAAAATCAATTTCCTTTTATTTATTTGAAGGTCTAAGCCATTACTTGCATCAGTGTCTTGGAAGAAAGCTGAGAGGAAAGTAGTCATTGTTTATGCAGCAAAACATTTTAATTCAGTCATGCTTAAGTCATGCAAATGTATTTACTGAGTTTCTTGGTCTCATGGTAAGGAAGGAAAGTCCTGAGGAAAAAATGGTTATATATTCAGTAGTAATGATAATATCATTATTTTTATACATGATAATTAAGGCTGTACAGAAAGTTTGTACACTTTCTAACATTTAAGTACTTGTTCTTTTATTGTAACTTCAGCTAGCTTTAACTGTTTTGTATGAAATGTGGACATATACATACACAAACAGTGAGAGAAGCTAACAAGAGTCAGAGGAATTCTATTTGAAATGTTCCCTATATAAATAATGACAAGAAGTTTGCAGGTAAGAGATTTACTATATTATTGAATAGGTTTTAAGACTTAAAAAAAAAAACCAAAACAGTTGTATAAAACTGAACAGCAATTACTGTAAGCAAATACAAAACAGCAAAATGAAAATCAAGCGTCTGATTATGAGGGCCAAAAATGCATGTAAAGATTTATGTCCATCTTAGAACCAGACTCATATCAAACCAGGACCATCAAACAAAGGTATTCATTTTTTAAGGTATCAAGGAATGTGCCTAGTGAAATTTTTTACCTTCATACAGAACAAAGTATGTTTAATATAGCATGTGGTTGAATTGTCTATATTGCTACTGCCACTCAATATGTAATTGTCTTTTTAAAGTTGAATCAATACTCATCTTTTTGGTACACTGAAGCCTCTAACCTGATGAGTATCTGTTGTTGAACACATGCAAGTCCTTTGTATCAAAGTGGTTTGCAAATTGTACCAAAATGGTTTACAAGCGTGTTGTGTGTTGCAAGTGAACATTTACATATCCACACTTTAGCGTCAGCCAAAACAACAGTCTGTCAAATTTTACTTAGTACTACTAACAAAGATGTGATTTACTGACATGAACAGGGTATTGTGTCTGCCTGTATACTTCCCTGGGCAATGGCTTTCTAGTGGCCTGGTACAGTTACCTGATTTTTCCAGACAAATTGGAATTCCATTACTATAATTTGAAATGCTTGAAAATCTTAGCTCAACAGAGACATTAGGTATAGGTTAAATCCAGTTGATCTCTGTGGGAATTACGCATATGATTAAGTGTTCTGATAAGTTTGTTTGTTTTAAACAAAAGTCACTATTAATGCTTAGTAAGAATACAGCACATCAGAACTCTGAGTAATGCAGTTACTCTGGAGTTAAATATGTACACTGCTTATAAACAAACTATCTCTTCTCTCAACATAGTGTTGAGAACGTAGAAGAATCCATTGCAATTAGAGCTCCTTAAGATGCGTCTGTTTGCCCATGATGGTAATTGCTGAATCATCTCCCTGTCCTTATCTCGACTTGTGACTCTCTTGCTATATTTCTCTCTGCCCTGGCCAGTTTAGGAGGGGGAGTGATAGAACCACACTTGGTCATCTGGCACCCAGACAGGGCTAAACTATTACATCTATTATCATCTAGAAAATGGCCTTCTTGGCTAAGTATGAGCTAAGAATGGGCTCTCCACTGTTAGAAGAGAGTTGTTAACTTCTCTCTGAAGCAGAGATGGCTTCTGCTATATACAAGACTGTAGTCCAGTCTCATACTTTAAATGAAAAATATCTTCCAAATCAAATATTGAAATTGAATCATGAAAATACCAAAGTATTATCACCTTGCCATTTAACTAGAAACAAATTTTAAGAAGCTGTAGTTCTAATTTTACTAAATAAAGCACATTCACAACAACATTCTATTGCTTTTGCTCACTAGAGAATGGGACCTATGGCACCCAAAACTGAAGTATTTGCTGCAAGAATCAAATTGACAATTCTAAATGTTTCAATAGGATTTTCATCTAAAATGTCTCGTTCAAGACAAGTCTCACACTTTTGCGTAAGAACTGTTGACAACAATTTACTACAGTGATTGTTACAACTCCTTGCACTCAAAAGCATGGGTGACCAGTGATAACTGTAGCATTATCCAGCTAGATGGCCTGAATCTTCGATCTTAAAATTTCTTTTTTATGGAAGAATTATTTACTTAAAGTTCTAAATTATGAACCAGAGGAAAAAAACCCCTAAACTAAACCTTTGTGACTTACATTTTTTTTAACCATAATTTTGCCCTTTTATCATTTTAGAAAGAAAAGAAAACTGAATCCAACATGGGAATTCTAATTTTCATTAAAAATCTGAAATGTTAGGAAAAATTCTCTGATTTCAGTTACAGTACTTGTCATAAAAATGTACAGAATCATAGTTACAGTGTTTTGAGGAAAATATTTAAATTTCATAGGTACTGAAGACAGATGTATCTGCACCAAGGACAACATAGTTCTTATTCAAGCAGCAAAATAAAGAATAACATATTTTACAAGTTTTTCACATATCCTACTTGAGCTTTTTCTTGAAACTTACGACAACACATGTGAATTTAAAGTTTTTTCTCAACGGTAACTAGAGTTGCCAACGTAATCAATGAAAATCTTAATCACTCTCTCCTATTTATATCCTGAAGACTACAAACACCTCAGATACCTCAATATTGCTTACTGGAGCTCAACTATTTCTGTATTATATTAGTAGAGACCACATAACATTGGAGAAAAGCACTACAGCTGCTCATGTAAATAAGCTGTGCTCTCACAGCATCTTCAGGAAAATGAATGTCATCATGTCCTGGCTTGGTATGAACAAAGCTCTAGAACCTCAGCCCTGCTTGTAGATATAGAATATATGTATAGTTATTTGTATTCAATTTAGAACCCTATTTTCTGCACATTTACTTTGTAGTATTGAAGGGTTCCAATGCTGCTACAAAATCTAATGCTTTAAACAGAAGTATTTAGAGCATTAAAATTGAAAATATGATAGCTTATCTTTTATATGGGTAGAGGCAGAGCATGGTTTTGGGTAGTAGAGTTCATTTTTTCCCTAATAGCTGATACAGACCTGTGTCTTGGGTTTATTCTGAAAAGAACATTGATAACACAGGGACGTCTCAGTTATTGCTGAGCAGCACTTGCACAGCTTCAAGGGTGTGAGTGAGTAGCTGTGTGGTGTTTGGTTGCTGAGGGGGGTTAAACCATGATGTAAGAAAAAAACGTTTTTATTTCAGAAGTTTGTAAAATTCAGAAAATGAACTGAATGCAAATTGCAAAAGTTACACAGGTGCCTCCAATCACTAAGTTAATACCTAACACTTCAGACCAACCTCTTCCATCTCATAAGGGGGAAAACCATGCCAAAGGGGAAATGTTATTTTGACAGCTGTGACTATCAGATGAAAGCTCAAACATGCATACTGCACTCAGCCAAGATACATAAATGATTAAGGCTAAGTGTTGCTTCAGCAGGAAATGGCACTTGTAATGACTGTTGTCTGAGAACTGAATCTACACAGCATAAAACAGCATTTCACAAATACATGATCCAAACAAACAGTTTGATTTGGATAACAAATAGGCAATTTTATGAAACAGGCAAATGGTTCCTTTCCAGAATGAAATGTATTACATTACCTATACCATAAGAGTAGCAGGAAAGAAACAGAGGGTGCTTTGTTTAAACAAGACTGAGGGGGAATATAATGATCTTAAAATACATGGAGATCTGCAATAGTATGAAGCACTTTATACCATTCATCATAGCTTAAGTCTAACAGTCTTAAAATCACTAAAAATGAGACTTAGATTACACATCAGGAAAAACAAAATTATAAACCAATCTGCTAGAAAGGACAGTTAGGCTTTGAACTAGATTTCTCAACTTACTTGAATAATTTTAATACCTGAAGGCCTAAGACTAGCTTTCAGAAATTTTGCAACAATGTTTATGTATTTGCTCCAGCTGTGATTAGTTGCTTAATATGTATCTTCAGAAAACTATGTTCTCTGTGTTTAGAAAGATCAGAGGCCTTTAGATTCTACCAGAGCACAGAATAAGAACACCTGTGTTTGGTCTGAATAGAAATCCACCTAGTCACACATCTTTTCTTGGACAGTGCCCAGGGCAGGTTCAAGAGAACAAGATCAGTGCAAACATACTGCACTTCCCCTGGAGAATCTCCAAGTTTCAAAATATTGTATGGCATTATAGGCTTTTGAATGAAGTAATTTCCTGCAGATGTCTGTGCTAGTCTAAAATCCATAAAACTAGGAGCTTAATTAAGATTCTTCAACAGAGGTTTAAGATAGAACTCACAAAAAAATGACTCAGTAGTTGTAATCAGTAGTTTTAACAGCAAAAAGAAATTGCAACACAGAGTTTTACAATATGCTATCAACAGTCCTAAAGTTATAGTATTGAAGTATCACTCCAAATGCTAGGAACACTGTCAACAGTTGTTTGTTCAAAGTTTACATAAAACATACTAATTCTGTTAAAAAGAAGGTCTTAACACAAAAGGTAGTTGTTTGGCTTTTTATTTGTAAACAAAAAAGCATCTCCTGAACTAAAATAAAGTTCTAACAATTCTGAGGAGTCCACAGAGGCTACGTTCACTTACAATTTCATATCAGCTAAAAATGTGTTAACATTCCAGGTTACTGTAGAAAAAATATATACCACACTCATGGCGTACAAGATTTGTAGCAAGCAAAAAATGCCCTGTTTTAAAAGCAATCTGCCTTCCACATAGGTTTTCAATTTCGTGCACTCTCTCTTTGTAGGCTTTACATTTAGAATCTTCTATATACAAAAAGGTACAACAAGTTGGTACAGTGTTTATTGCAAAAAGTTACAGATGTCATAATATACACAGATTAAATAAGTCCCCCCAACTTGCATACCCTTTTGCTTCTCATTCCTCCCATGACGCAGTCTCCATCTCTGGTTCTAAGATTAAGTTTTTTCATTGAAAGGCACGTACTTCTCTACAACAGAAGAAACAGTTGCATTAATCTGAAATGCCCTGTTTCAAGGGGAACTTTAGCCTACACATTTCAAGATCGAATATCACAAAAAACATAGATATATAGCATTTTATTATTAAATTTCCCTACAAAAATCTCATAGTTACGATATTACTGTGAAGCAAAATGCCATAAAACTCCATTCATTTTAACCTCTCGAGGCTCATGAGTTCCTCTTCAAACTTCATTAACTCTTAAGAGCATTCCATAACTGCAATGTTACAAAACTATTAAGTACTTCTCCTTGTGCCTTGCAGTGTAGTGATTAGTTTGTGTATAAAGTGATTTAAAGAGGATTGTAAATTATTAGTGTGATATACCTTTGAGAAACAAAGACCTGGTATTAGGATACTGTATTTCTCTGAACATGTAAGTAAAGTTGCATAATGAAAAAACAAAGGTTCAAATTTCAAGCTTTGACAATTAATAGTATGGCATTGAAGAAAATGGATAAAATAACCCATTCAGATAAACTGCCCCAAACTGAAGAGATATAGAGGCTGGCTACATGGTTGATAGGTGACAGTGGGAGTACGCTGAGATTGTATCTATGTTCCAAGAGAATCTGTGTTACAGCAGAGGGCACTGTGGACTTTTTTCACATAGCTTTGAAAGAAAATATCAACACTTGAACTAACACTGCTGTCCTAATTTTAGGAAAGAAGACAGATTCCCTGTCTAGCCTTTGAAAGGCTCAAATACACTTGGCAGATAACCCAAAACAATTCTATAGAGATTTCTAATATATGCATACAGTGCTGTGGCATCGCAGAGTGGATGCTACTTCAGTCTATTAAAAGGTCATAAAGAAGGAAAAGAACTATTTTCTATATAAGACAATGCTTCTATAACTTGTTCTCCATTACAAATGCATACGAAGCCATCAGAACATTCAGATTACAATTTCTTATAATCACATTTAGTTTTTTAGTGACTTCTGAGTTATGAGGATAAGAAACTTCTGAACTGAATAAGCTGATAATTGACTGTAGTTAATCAAAACTGTAACTGTCATTTACTTTACAAAGGACTAAACTAAAGGCCCCTCTTCCTTGTTCCCCAATTAGTTGCTCCAAGTCTGACTGGATATATATGCGGCTTAAAAAGCAACCAACCACAGCTCTGAATTACTCAAATGTCAGGACAAAGTGTAATGACATCTCTTGGGAATATCTGAGTATCATCATCAGTTTATTTTCAGCAACTCTGACAACTCACGTATTTAGTACTCCCTTTGGTCATTCTTGGTTAAGTAGTAACATAAAGACTGATTACTAAGCTTCAGTGTTGATGCAAAAGGCTTAATAGACACAAAGGGAAACAAATTAACTGAAAAAAAAGCACATTCCCAATTACAGATTTTTAAGTCCTGTACATCAGTTTTCAAACTTCCCTCCCAGCAATGCCATTGCTTTGCAAGTTTGGACCGTATTTTATCCAGCTGTTCTTTTAAAATTTTGAGAGCTCTCCCACCATGGAAAACAAAGCAACATCTCAATATTTATAAATGACGTATATTCACATGATTTTACTTTTCCCTCTTTGCCTTAGAGTTTTAAGAATGTGCCTCTTCAGACTGAAAGACAGTCAACAAGCAGGTATACACTCCAGCATCTCCCTAGTGTGTTTGTGTACCAAAAAGAGAAAAGTAAAACAAAAATACAGACATCAGTATAAATCACACTTCCTTTACTTACTGTTCTCACTTTCATTTTCATCCTTATGCATCCTGTCAGGGACAAGAATGAAACAACTGAAGTATCTAAACCAAATACGACCACTATCTGCTTTACATGCTTGGGTATGACTATGATTGCAAAATGCTTTTGCCTTAAAGTACTGTGAATATTAAATACTCCTACAATGAAATACTTGAACAAAAATTATTTATCCCTGAAAGTGTTTAGAAACTTAGAAGGGAAAAAAAATTAATCAGAAATTTAGCCTCTGAAAAACTTAAAAATTTTAGTTAACTTTCCCTCTAACATTTTCATTGCTTCTATTTTAAGGTACACAAGAAGTTTAAAGACACAACCACATTGACACTTTGGGTTAGTTTTGTCATTTCAGACTTCAAAAATATTATCTTGTTTATCTTAATACACAGTAATATTCAAGCTAGAAATTTTATTTACCTGTAGAATGAGAGTTAAACAGCAACCTACTAACATAAAAGACACAGGCTGCTATGTTAATATCTGGAAAGCTCAATAAAATCCCCCCAAAATGTCTAAAATAGGTAAATTTTAGTTATTATATGCAGTCAAAAATCACCATACTTATCTACATGCACAAGACAAGTATAGTTTAATACTGCTTCTTAAAGTGGTACTTCCAGATGGTAGAGTTCAAGATCCTGTGTGGAAGAGGCAGGACACAAAGCAGGACTGTGACCCTGGATTTCAGGCAAGCTGACTTTGGCCTCTTCTAAGACCTACTTGGATGGATCACAGGGACTATGATTCTAGCCGGTAGAAGTGAGAGTTGGTCAATGTTCAAGCACCACTGTTGGGGCCTGGGCTATAATGAATGTTATGGAGTCAGTCAGAAACGAAGAAAGTCTGCAGTTTGTCTTTGAATTGCCTTCTACAGCAAAAAAGGACAGAAAAGAATGCCTATGTGATAGCAAGCTTGAGCAAGGGGAAAACAGCAGATTGTAACAGAAACAAGGTCAAAGCAAGAAGATAGGACAGGACATTAAACAGGACATTGTTAGAAGTCTGAATAAAGCATTCAATTTAGCATTATATGACTGTACTAGACTAATAAATTGTAACATATGTAACTAACAATACTATAAAGTTAACTAAATGTAAGGTAAGCATAACCATAGTGTGAGAGAAAACTAACTGAAGGTCGAACAGATGGGGTGATATTTTAGACACAATAAGGCTGATGTTTTAGGCACAATAAGGATGGGGTTTTTACACAATGAGGTTGGTGTTTAAGTTGTTACAAAAATGAAACTTTGAGGCCTTATGCATAGCACGTGATGCTTAGGATTAACTTTCTGACATGAACTGTAGCACGTACACAGCATTTGGAAAATGTATGTAAGTGATGATTATGTGACAATAAATTGGAGCTGATGCACATCATACTGGTGTCTGGTCACTCCCGTGACCAGAAGAACAACCCCTGCACAAAGTAAAAGGAACCCTGCACATCACTTCCTCTAAATCCAGGATTAGTGAGTCCCAACATGTAAGAAAGAAGGAAAAAGAGGTAGCGGGCCTCCATGGATGAGCAAGGATCTGCTGGGACAACTCAGGCAGAAAGCAGTGATCTATGAGAGGTGGAAACAGGGGCTGGCTTGGCATACAGGGGTGCAACTAGGAAGGCTAGATAGAGCCCTTCTAGAATTAAATTCAGCCAGGGAAGTTAAGGACAGCAATAAGGCATTTTTCAAGTACATCAGCAGCAGAAGGATGGCGAGGGGTAATGTGGGCCCACTGCTAAACGTAGAGGGTGCCCTGGTGACTTGAGGATGCAGAGAAAGCTGAAGTACTGAATGACTTTTTTGCTTCAGTCTTTATGGCCAAGGCCAGCCCTTGGGAAGCCCAGTCCAGCAAGGATAACAGGATGGCCAGGACAGCAGAGGACTTGCCCTAGGTGGAGGAGGTTAAAGACTTTTTGGCCAAACTTAAGGCTCATAATAAGTCAATGGGTCCTGATAGGATGCATCCTAGAGTGCCGAGGGAGCTGGCTGATGTGATTGCTAAGCCTCTCTCCATCATTTTTGAACAATCATGGAGGACAGGAGAGGTGCCTGAAGACTGCAGAAAGGCCAATGTCACTCCAGTCTTCAAAAAGAGCAGGAAGGACGACCCAGGAAACTACAGACTGGTCAGCCTCACCTCCATCCCTGGAAAGGTGATGGAACAACTCATCCTGAATGTTGTAACTAAACATATGAAGGAAAAGGTGGTTATGAGGGGGAGTCAACATGGATTCACCACGGGGAAATCCTGTTTGACTAAACTGATAGCCTTCTATGAGTGCATAACCAGCTGGCTAGATGAGGGAAAAGCAGTGGATGTCATCTACCTTGACTTCAAGGAAGGCTTTTGGCACTATCTCCCATAACATCCTCATCAGAAAGTTCAGGCAGTGTGGCTTGGATGAGTGGACAGTGAGGTGGATCGAAAGCTGGCTGAATGACAGAGCCCAGAGGGTGGTGAACAACGGCACAGAATTGAGTTGGAGGCCTGTGGCCAGTGGAGTTCCACAGGGATTGGTTCTGAGGCCAGTTTGTTCAACATCTTCATCAACGACCTGGATGAGGGGACACAGTGTACCCTCAGCAAGTTGGCTGATGACACCAAACTGGGAGGACTGGCTGATTCCCCAGAAGGCTGTGCTGCCATTCAGCGAGATCTCGACCAGCTTGCAGAGAGAAACCTCATGAGGTTCAGCAAGGACAAGTGCAGAGTCCTGCATCTGGGAAGGAACAACCCCATGCACCAGTCCAGGCTGGGGGTCAAACTGCTGGAGAGTAGCTCTGCAGAGAGAGATCTGGGAGTCTTGATTGATAATAAACTGAACATGAGCCAGCAATGTGCTCTCGTGGCCAAGAAGGCCAATGGCATCCTGGGATGAATCAAGAAGAGTGTGGCCAGCAGGTCAAGGGAGGTTCTTCTCCCTCTCTACTCTGCCCTGGTGAGGCCTCATCTGGAGTCCTCTGTCCAGTTCTGGGCTCCTCAGCTCAAGAGGGACAGAGAACTTCTGGAGAGAGTCCAGCACAGGGCCACCAAGATGATCAGGGGACTGGAGCATGTTTCATACGAGGAAAGGCGGTAGGAACTGGGACTGTTTAGTCTAGAAAAGAGAAGACTGAGGGGGATCTTATTAATATTTACAAATATCTAAGTGGTGGGTGTCAGGAGGTTGGGACATCCCTTTTTTCTATAGTAGCTAGCAACAGAACTATGTGTAATGGGATGAAGCTGGAACACAGAAAGTTCCACTTAAACATAAGAAAAAACTATTTTACTGTGAGGGTGATGGAGCAGTGGCACAGGCTGCCCAGAGGGGTTGTGGAGTCTCCTTCCATGGAAGTTTTCAAGACCCACCTGGACATGTTCCTATGTAACTTGATCTAGGTTGACCTTCTTCTGCAGGGGGGTTGGACTAGATGATCTCTAAAGGTCCCTTCCAACCCCTACCACTCTATGATTCTAAACACACCTCCTCTGCAAAAGAAGACTCAGTACATACACCTGTTTAACATATTAATACTACTGTCTCTTTATTTAAGATAGTACTCTTAAGACATAATCATGTCCTTGAAGTGTAACATCAAATAAAGGCACGCTTTATCTCTAAATAAGCATACAAGAGTGTGAAGTAACCCTCATAAGATGAATACAATAATACTGTTCTTTATTGTGTAATACCATTTCTTACCACTGCCTAGTCATATTATCATATTAATTCCTACTAAAAAACTCACTTGATAACTCTGTAAATAAATGTATATGAGGACTATCGTGTCAACTGTTCATCAAACACTTTTGAAGTCTAATAAGTATGCTGAGCTACAAGAGATGCTAAAAGATCTAAGAAAGACATTGAAGGACTTTCTGGATATAATAGTTGTTTCTGGTAACAACTACCTATTACCTGATGGGTATAATTTATACCAGAACAAGACTAGTTATATGGAGTAATTGTAAGTGCCACATGACTCTAATGACAGGAACAGTAAATTAAGTTATTCCAACTAATTTCTTCTAATGTATGGGGGAGAAAAAATGGAAAGAGTGACTTATGATAAAAATTTCGTCTGCAAGATTCTCCTTAAGGAGACAATATAAAAAATTACTGAATATTTCACTTCAAGTGCCAGAACTCCATTCAAAATTGTTTCCTGGTAAACAGTGGAACATTTGACTTATTACTCCAGTATTTTATTTCATTTGAAACATCATGTATTGCATTTGTTGAATTGTTTTGCTTGAGACTTTAATTCAGTTTCACATTAAACAATGTTGAATCAATTGATAGCTATGACTGGCAGAATTAAGCATTTTACCTCTTCTGATGCTTGACAGTAGTCCTCACTATGACAATTCTACCAATTTTTTACTGTCTTTGCATGTGCAGTGTGATGGCATTATTTAGTATGGGAAACTTTTTTTTGAAGTCTGAATTGCAAAAGTTTAAGTTTGAACTGAACTTCATGTAAGGACAAAAAGGAAATACAACAAATTTTTCCTGTATCTACATAGTTTCAAAGAGTAACTTAAGAATATGAACCTTCCCATGCAGCAGCACCAAAATTAAAACATAGTGCAGGACCATTATCAACTTGAGCAAGGAAATAGTTCTCATAGGAGGGAATACACAGGAAAAATTGAAGACCATCCAAAATAAAGGGGAAAAAAAACCCAGAAACGTAAAATTTAGTTTTTTACTTTAACATAACCTGCAATAATGACACCGTATTTGTAATAAAAATATCTTACCTTCCTCTCCATTTCTCTGGAACTCATATGTTGAAGACAAATGGTTTTTATCTTCTTGCCCACTAAATTCTTGCCCATTTAAAATTCAAGTGATCTTGACATCCCTTCTCCCAACTACACACATATGAAACACAGCAGTGAGCTTTCTCAGTGAAACTGCTTATCATCCGTACTCCTCCACTTCTATTGCAAGAAGTACATTCAACTTCTACATACAAACCTTCGAGGATGATTGGCATCAAATAGAGTTGTATCATCATCATCATCATCATCATCTTGCTCTAATGGGGTCAGCTCCACGTTTTCTACGTTTGTATCCAAAACTCCGTATCTTCGGGTTTTCCTGTTTGGCCTTCTGAGTCTGAAATGTATTTTAAAATATTTAAATTCCATACACTCTTCCTTACTTCCCATGCCAACAGTGCAAGAAAAATGTATCTTAAAATACAGCTATATTGATACTTACCATGAATTTTAAACAACTTGGATAATGTAAAGTGTACATACTTAAAAGTTCTATGGAATTCAGAGGCCAAGTAACTCTAAGTGTCAAGAGTTTAACCAAAATTATTAAGGTCAATAAGAAAATAATCTGTAGTTCTGCAATATATTACTATAGTCAATAAAAAAGCCTATACAGGCACTTGGTAGCTAAATGCAAATGTCAAGTAAAAAGACATGCAAAAGCATGTTTCTAGCAGGTCCTATAATAAGAAAAACAAATTGTCTTGTTAGATATTCTTTCTATGTTTTACGGACCTCTATAAAACAGCAGATAAAACCAGGGAGACGCTCAAAACCATAAGAGAAATGTAATCCCGGTCATGGGTGACAATGAAACTTTTTATTATCATTTGTGAAGTCTTTTAGAGCTATAAAGTTAAAGACAATGTTTATAGTTACTCTTTGGAATAAGAGAGAATTTGTAGAGTTAGTGTCTTGTAACGCCCACAAAACTCAGAAGAAAGAGTTAGGGATTCACATTTAGGATTAAATGCACATCACAGATAACTAACCATTTGTATCTACTTTTCTCACTTTCTGGGGGTTCCCTGCATGTCCATGAGTCCCATGTAAATCACACTCAATGAACCATTCCCTTTGGCTTTGCAGAACCACTCCTATACATATTGGAACATGCTTTGCTGAAGTCTTTGAGGATCAGATCACTAGCTACTCAGATAACACTAGGCATCTCTACAAAATGATGATGGAGTCACTTTAAGCTACTGTATACTAGCAAACACCAGCTACATGAGAACTACTGGACTTACAAAAGAATATGCTTTCTATGCATATAGTGCTAAGGTAACAGCAGTCCTTTCTTCTGGAAACTCCAAAATTTACACACAAAGTTCCTAGGAAAGATGTTTACAACATTTAAGAACTTCAATACAAGGTATTTCAGAACTACTAATAAAAAGAATTATTTATGTGTAACATATTATGCTACTATAGTATGTACTATCATACTATGCAGATAGATACTATTATTATACATAATCACCTCTCTGGCCCACACTGAGGCACCACTTTGTAAGATATATCAAATACAATATTGAGACTCCCAGCTTCAAATTTTGTCCTGAACTCTGGTATGCTTCAATTTTTTTTTTTAAATATGCTTCTTGGAAAAGCATTCACCTTTTCACACCAGGGCAACTTTGAAAGAATATAGAGCAGCATCCAGTCTTGTTTTAGACTATACTCCAGTAAATTAGAACTCCTTTTGGAATTGAGAAGCAAATATAATTTGGTAAGATGGGAAGGGTATAAAACACATATCTTTCTTCAAATACTACAAAAAGAAGTATGATCATTTCCTCCACCCTAAACTATGATTTGAAACAGGAGCAACTTAGGGGTATATTTATTGTTTAAAGCTAAGGCTAACAACAATGATGAAAATTTCACCTTTCGGTTCAAGACAAAGTTCATTCTATTTTCTTCCTTCATTTCATGTGGCCTTTAGTTCTCTACACAAAAAGAAGTTGTATACTTCAAAGTGCCAAGCAAAAGAAAATTCTAAAACTTCAAGATGAAAGCATGATGAAAAATATGGTTATTTCATATAAACTTTTGGTTTGTTTTTACTAAGGTAGAAGCTAAGCAGTTGGCACTAGGGCAAGCATGTTGATATTCTTACAGACTATAAAATATTTTGAACACAAACAAAACAAGAAATGTAGAAGCATTCGTGTTATTTGTATAGTCAATATTTCTGTCAATCACATTACATACTTTATTTTTTTACTTAAAAGAGTAAAAAAGGACAGTGAGTCGCTATTGTGAGTCTAGAAAAATCTAAGGCATAGCAAAAGTCTAGACTACAGATAATGCAAAAAAATCTTAATTACAAGGTTGGTACCAAATCCTAGATTCAAACGAATGCTGTTGAAAAAGGGACAAAATAATTACTTGTGATAGGAAAACTTTCTCTATTGGTCAAAAGACTGCCACTAAAGAATACTGGAGATCCTTATGTAACATGTGACACTAGAGTAGTGTTATGGAATGTTAAGAAACACAAACCTTAAATCTTTTACCCTATAACTGTTCAGAGAAAACCTAGGACAAGATTCTAATTTCATTTGAATCAGTAGCACACTCTATGCTTCTCATGAACTTCACAGGGATTATTTTTGTCTTTGTATTTACTACAGATACCTTGGGGTTTAATAAGATAGCATTATAATGATAATTTAAAAGTACATAAAAAGTTAATATTTCTACGTGCTCAGTTCCAATCCTTCCTAAAAAAAAATCCCCAAAGACTAATAGCAGTAGAGGAATCTACAAGTAAATATGAACAGATACTATCTGACTAACACCAGAGACAGTAAATACAATAGATTGTAAATCTAGAGAGGAGTTAGGTAAGAAAAACTAAGAAATGCTGGTGTGAAAACCAACCCAAACTGGCATAAATTACGTTAAGAAAATAAGAATAAAAGCAAAACAGAAGATCAAGTTTAAAGAACATGCAGTGTCTAAAGGAACATAAAACTGCAAGGGACTTAGAAGGATAGTAAGAGCTAAAAACCCCACAGAGTAAGCTAAAATATAGTCACCATCTTCCATGTTGACATAATACCAAAACTGCTGACAGAAATCTCAAAATCTCAGTTATATCAGATAGTTAAATGTTAACTTAGATCTCAAAGATCTCTTGTATAAAAAGGTATTCTCAGTTATAAATCTATAAGATTTTTGGATGCTCATCTGGTGTATTAAATACAAATCTCTTCTGAACACACCTGCACTAATCAGGGGAAGAATAAAAAGCAAAAAGCAACAGGGCAAGGTACCTTTACCTGAAAGAATTTTCATTTTTGCACAAAATCTAGACAACTCATATATTTAATTTTGTCTGTCAATATGACAACAGTGTATCCTGAGAAGCTATGGTATTTCAGTCTCAAGCACTACTTCAGTTAGAAGAGGAAAAATTTTTTTCAACCAACAAGGCAGTTGAAACAATTCTTTCCTGAATCTGATAACAACTAGAAGGGTCACAGCAATATTTGTCCTTAACTCCTTCTCAAAAATTAATTTAGCAAAATTGTTTAATTTTTTTTCCAAGGACATATCCATGGATAATGGCCCTTTATAAACTGATGTAACTTAAGCAGCCCCCAAATAACATTCACCTTCTTTTAGGAAAATCCTGAACAAAAGAAATCTAAATGTAGCCCTGAAACAACTTACTTTGTCCTTAGACCGTACAAAACAGAAAAAAAAATAGAAAACATATTTCTGAGGTTTTTTTCTTGAATGAAAGGGCTTTTCAATACTAACAATGACACGGAGAATCATAGAGTCACAGAATCATTACAGCTGGAAAAGATCTTTATGATCATCAGCACCAAACACTAACTTCACACTGACAAGTCCAACAGCAAACCACATTCCTCAGCACCTCATCTATTGCATCTTTTAAATATCTCTAGGCATGGTGACTCCACCACCTCCCTGGGCAGCCCATTCCAATGCTTAACAGCTCTCTTAGTAAAAATAGTCTTCCTAATGTGTGGTTGGACTAGATGATTTTCTAAAGGTCCCTTTCAACCCTACCATTCTGATTCTATGATAATGTCTTCCTAAATCTCAACTTGAGCCCATTTCCTCGTGTCCTATCATTCACTACTGGAGAGAAGAGACCAACCCCCACCACACTACAACCCCCTTTTCAGGTAGTTGTGGGGAGTGATCATGTCTCCTCTCTCCAAGCTAAACAACCCCAGCTCACTCAACTGGTCCTCACAAGACTTGCTCTCCAGACCCTTCACCAGCTTTGTTGCCCATCTCTGGACACTCGTAGACCTCAAGGTCCTTCTTGTAGTGAGTGGACCAGAACTGGACACAGCATTCAAGGTGTGGCTTCACCTGGGCAGATTACAGGGGAACAATAACCTCCTTGGCCCTGCTGGTCACAGTATTTCTGATACAAGCCAGGATGCCATTAGCCTTCTTGGCCACTTAGGTACACTGCTGGCTCATATTCAGCCAGCTTCCAGTTAACAACCCCAGGTCCTTTTCTGCAAGACAGCTTTCCAAGCTCATCTGTCCCAACCCTGCAGCATTGCCTTGGGTTATTGTGGCCTAAGTGCAGGACCCAGCACTTGGCCTTGTTAAACCTCATACAATTGGCCTTGGCCCATCAATCCAACCTGTCCAGATCCCTCTGAGAAGCCTTCCTGTCCTCAAGCACATCTACGCATCTGCCCAGCTTCGTGTCATCAGCAAACTTACTAAGGGTACACTGGATTCCCTCATACAAATCACTAATAAAAATGTTAAACATAACAGACCCCAATACCGAGCCCTGGGGACACCCTTGGTGATCAGCCACCAGCTGGATTTAACTCCAGGTTAGCCAGTCCTGTTCTTAAATGCTCTCCAGAAAGTTCAAGACTTCCTCATTCTGCTGTCATATGATTCCACTCTATGCAAATTCAAAAAATATAAATTAAAAGTCTGGAATAAATATATATTGCAAAACAAATGAGATTTTATTCTAGACGCATAATCAGTGATGCCTTTTCTTAAAACAAGGACAAATACAGCAACATTGGTCTAACAGAATTATTTATATTTTAATAAAAGATTGACCAGGACTGACCAGATAGACTATCTATCATGCTTACATACGTCATATATGGCATATTCATTGCCAGCTACAAGCTTAACACAGAAACCTCTCTAAATGCTAAAAAGAAATTTTAGCACAAAACAGCATTTTCCTGTAGTCATTTCCATCTATATGAGAGAAAATAAGCTCTATTATACTATCATAATTTAACAGAATCACAAAATGGTAGGGGTTGGAAGGAATCTCTAGAGATCATCTAGTCCAACTCCCCCACTAAAGAATATTCACCTTGACCAAGTTATGCAGGAATATATCCAAATAGGTCTCGAAAACCTTCAGAGAAAACCTAACTCTGTATCTTAAACACCTATTCGAAAGTTGTCTGGCTTTGGAACTAATTGTTGCAGATACAAGATTATTTTAGTCAATAATCTAACACCATACTAACTTGTTAAGCACTTGCTAATAATTTAATTAATTAGCTAAGCACTTGCAAATAGTTTAAACACCTAATGATTAAGTAAGTACTCTTTTAAATTGTAAAAACCACCACAGTTGCAAAAAAGTGGTCTTTCTTCGTTTTCTTCAGTGTTTGCCAGATGGCCCTTCATGGTCTGGTTCCTGTCACAGTGACAGGACTTTTACCAGTGATGTGTGGCAAACTATGAAACAAGTGGTTAATACAATAACCATTGTTAGTTTAGTTTTTCTATAACTATTGATTTATACTTCATATAATCACAAGATACCTGGCACAGGTGTTTAAAAAAAAACTTGCCTGTTGCCAAGGCAGGTGGACGGGACAAGTGGACTGATATCTTTCTGTTAGTGTTTAGCCAATCACTATGATACTGAGAAATTTTATAGTAGTTAGGAAACAATCAAAATAAAGGGCAAATTAAAAGATGGACATTGCATGCATTTTGTGGACAAACGTAGTTCTTTGTTTAAAATGTCTAAAAACCTTGAAAATTTTAACTAACACCAGAGCACAATTGGAGGAGATATCCTCTGTGTTCCCCAGCACTGCATAACAAAGTGCCTGCTTCTCTGCATACCTGTGTAGATAAGTTCATTCGGATTGCGGATCTGTCAACATAATGAGCAAGAAAATTAAGAATTTCACATTTGAGAAGGCAGATATTGGCCCATAAGTAACTCTGAGGTGATGAAAGAATTGCAGTTTCCTTGGCACATGCTTTTCAGAATCCTCTACAGGGTGATCAGGAGAGTTGCAGCGTTTACTAACAGTAAAAAACTTCTAGGAGAAAGACTTAAAGTCCTAAAGACTTAAAGACTTAAAAAGACAGAGTGATTAGCAATCCTACTTCAAATCTCCTTCACCAGGAGGAGGGGTGCAAGCAGATCAACCTTTATATTCAAGGGGTTTGAAAAACAAGTCCCTATACAAAGTTGGGATTGTACTATTTTTTTTTTCCCTAACAGAAATTGTATCATCAGCATTACCATTTGAGAAGGTCGATGGAAAACCATTGCCAAACAAAATCTCCTACATGGAGAGAAGTTAAATGCTAGGCACACTATTAAAGTTGCAACTGCTTGTACAAGATTTTATTGAAAATATATTTTCAGAGGACAATCTTCCAAGAAAAGTCATGTGCTTCAGAAAAAAAAGTCATACCTTTATCAGAATGGATAAAACTGATAAAGGAAGAAACCACTACTTTCCTGAATCAGGCAAAACTTTGGCTAAAGGCACTTCAGGACATAGATTTTCCAGGTAAATACCAGAACTCAACAAATATTATTTTTTATTTTAAAATTACAGATCTTTCCACAGAATAAGTTGAAGGGTGTGTATATATTAAGTTAGAATAGAATGGTTTAGTTGGAAGGAACTTACAGCAACCACCTAGTCCAACTGCCTGACCAATCCCGGGCTGACAGAGCATGTTATGCAGTGCATTGTCCAAATACCTTTTAAACACTGACAAACCTGGGGTATTGACCACCCCTCTAGGAAGCCTGTGCCAATGTCTGATCATCCTGTTAGTGAAAAAAACCTTCTCAATGTCCAGTCTAAACATCCCCCGATGCAACTTTGAACCACTCCCATATGTCCTGTTACTGTATTCCAGGAAGAAGAGCTCAGCACCTCCCTCCCCATCTCCTTTCCTCAGGAAGCTGTAGTGAGCAATGAGGTCACTCCTCAGTCTCCTCTTCTCCAAACTAGACAAACCCACAGTCCTCAGCCCCTCCTCACAGGACACACCTTCCAGCCTTGCCACCATCAAGGCAGCTATCTTCTACATGAATTCAAATATTCAAATATTTTTAA
Source organism: Colius striatus (assembly GCF_028858725.1). Taxonomy (NCBI): domain Eukaryota; kingdom Metazoa; phylum Chordata; class Aves; order Coliiformes; family Coliidae; genus Colius; species Colius striatus. Next base: position 32,610,380 of record NC_084790.1, read on the forward strand.
CACTGTTTTTAAACTATGAGGCTCAGAACCCACACAGTACTCAAGGTGATGCCGCATCAATGCTGAAAATAGTGAAGTAATCACCTCTTTTGACTGGTTGCTATGCTGTGTTTGCTCTCTTGGCTGACAGGGCACACTACAGACTCATATTGAGCCTGCTGTTATCCAGCAGGCCCAGTCTGCTTTCTGTAGGGCTGCTCTTCAGCCACTTCTCTTCCACTCATACTTAAGCCTGGTGTTACTCTGTCCTTGGTGTGAATACAGCATTCATACATTTTAACTTTCATCCCCTTAATTGTTTCCCAATAATCCAGCCTATCTAGATCTCTCTATAAGGCATGTCAACAGCACTTCGCAGTTTAGTATCACCATCAAACTTGCTAATGGTGCTCTGAACTCCTGCCTCCTTGATAGAAATCATTGATAAAAGTACAGAACAGGCCCTAAAACTGAATCCCAAGGAACAAAGCAGTGTCTGGCTGTTAGGTAGACGTGGTCCCATTCATTACAATCCTTTGATCCTGCTGTATAGCCAGTTTACCAGCCAGTGCACAGTGAACCTGCCCATTTCACCATTGGACAGATTCTTCAAAAAGGGTGCTGTAAGAGACAGTAGCAAAAGCCTTACTACAATTCAGAAGATTTACATCCATTATCATCCTTTCATCCACTAGAGTGACCTAGTTGAAAGCTTATAAGGCAGCAAATCTTTTATGTCTGATAACAATACATATGATTTTATTCTGAGAAAATTTTTTTCAAAAAGAAACCAGGAGGTTTGTATCTAAACTTTGAATTTCTTATTGCCAACAACACTTCAGCCACAAGTTCAAAATCAAAAGCATATGCTTCATCTATTCTGAATTCCAGAAGCAAGATGAAAAGAAAGATGCAGAAATACAAAATAAAACCATGAGTTTTAACTTTCCTGTTTACAGTAGCACCAAGAAGACAGCATTGGAGTTTCAAATGCAGAACGGTAACCTTCTTATTGACAAAAGCAGAATATCAAATAATTGCCACTTATGCAGAAAATAATGGCAGTAGATGAGAATTTCCTTCTCCAGCTCCAGCGATAAGTGACTTTTAGTTATTTTTCTAGCCTTTCGATAATACTATCCAGAACTCCAAGTCCAACAGGCTCCCGGTAGGAGAAACAGGAACACTCACTGGTAAGTGTCCTTGCTTTTGCACTTGCTTAAAACACTATAACATTTCTTTTAACACAGGATATCAGGATACGCATTCTAAGGAAGGTAAGACTGAAGGATGGTCAAGAGTGATCTGTATGAGTGACAAGCAACACAGATATGTAGTTTACTTGGACTGTATGTCTTGCTAGGTTCTCCATACAGACCATTGTCTTTCAACCACCTTTCTGGAAAAAATGATGAAGGTACTGGACACACTAATCACCAGTATATTTTAAAACAACAAACAGTACATAAAGAACTTGCTGCATAATCAATGTGCTTTATGCATTTGAGCCTCACCCAGAAGGGTTCATAGTTTAAGCATGAGAGACAGCAAGTAAAACTGAAGAAACAAGAAACACAGTCACAAACACTGTTTAATTACCAGTAAAATTACCAGTAATTACCAGTAAAAGCAGGTGGAGGTATACAACCAACAGTTTCAGTAAAAAAAATAAAGACAGATGACTCGTAGTGCAAGGAAGTCGTTTTCAGGGCCTTCTCTAGGAAGCATGAAGTAGAGATGTTTACTGAAAAAGGAAGCACGAAAGAAAGACGCTCACTGACAATGCCGAGAAGACGAATAAATCAGGTAGTTCAGCGAGACAGTAGTTTGCAAGTAAGACAAAAATAACCCCCAGAATGCATAAAATTTAATTCAAGTGGACTGACATGTCAGTCCTTGAAAGTTCATTTGAAGAGAATGAGAGCGCACCAGTACAGGCCCGCCTCCGGCGCCGAGCACTGTCACCGCGCGCGGCGTCCGCCCGCGCCCCTCTCCACCCACAAGCGGCGGGGAGGACGCACCGCCAGTTCGCTGTCGGCCCCCGCCGCAGACAGAGCAGACGGCTCCTACTCACTGGCTCCGGGCCGGGCGCCGAGTGGCTGCGACAGCCAAACCAAGCGGCCGAGCCCGGCGCGGCGCTAGCACGTGTGGGGGCCGGCCTCACCCCCTCGGCCGCCCGCTGCCTCCCAACAGGGGGCCCGGAGAGGCCCACCCCCGCAGCGGCTTCCCTCGGCAGCGCTTGGCCGGCACGGCGCCCACTCTCACCCTACGGTCCGGATCACGAAGTAGACGATGAGGGCAGCGCTGGCCAGCACCAATACGGATAGGGCGCGCTGGGTCATAGGTTGGCCTTGCTTGGGCAGCGCTGACACCTCGGCCAGCCGGTTGCTGCTGCTTCGCGTGGCGGCCCCGCCGGCCACCTCCGCGGGGCGCGGGGAGGTGGTGGCGGCGCTCCGTACGGGAAGGGCCGCCGCCGCAGGCTTTCCGCAAAGGGCAACCAGCAGTAGCCCCGCCAAGAGCCAGAGCAGCGGCGGCAGCCACATACCGCTCTCTTCTGCCCGGTGCGGGCCCGGCCCGGCCCAAACGCGGCCAGAGCCTGCCGCCGGAAGCGGAAGCGCGCGGCAGTGCCATGGCAGCGCGCCAGGCAGCTCGCCCTGGCCCCGGGTGCTGTGATGCCCCGAGGCGCGGCGGAAGGTGGAGCGCGAGTGACTGTGGAGAAGCGGGTTCCTCACGGGTGCCGGGATCGCGCCAGTGATGTAGAGCTTTATACTAACATGTACTAATAAACCTTATACTAACATTGCAATAGTATAAAGCTTATTTTTCAGACAGGACAAAATTCACATACAAGCTGGAAAAGGTCCTGCTCATCTCCTTACACAATACTCCCGGGGTTCTGCAACTTCCTAGACGGCAGAAACCGGTTCTGCGAGGGGCCAAATGATATCTGAAGATCAGGGGTGAGAAAGCCTCAGGACTTATCAGCCCTCATCTCCCAAGGCCCCAAAGACCATCACCAGCCATCACCGGGAGACATCACGCAAATGAAAGGAAGAAAAGACCTAATTTACATGTGAAAATCGGGGACAGGTTGTGTCTTTGTCTAGGCGGATAATCTCATCATATGATTTTGTAACTTTGTAACAAATATAAGTCAAGCAAGATGCCGAGTCGGGTGCGCACGTTTGTGGTGGAGCGATCCCCCGTGCGCCCGGCGCCGAATAAACATACCTTCTTTATAACTCGTTGAGTTATAGAGTTTGATTCCGCAAGTCACCAGGACTGCTCCGCAGTGCCGATTCAGTCCCGCCGCCCTCGCTGAAGCGCCCGCCGTTACCATTTGAGCCGCTGCACCTGCGGCCGAGCTCCGCGGGCATCTGCAGGATGAGGTGTGCACGGGTGGGCGGACGAGATGCGCGTTTTCGTTAAATTTCGGTAGATTTTTTTTGTGTTTCCACTTTTGTCCCTTACCCCTGTCACTGAACACTACAGAAAAATGTGCCACCGCATCCTCTTGGCATACACCTTTCAAATAGTTGTGTTAATGAGATACAGGCTCTTCTCCGGGCTCAGCAGTCCCAGTTGCCACAGCCTGTCCTCGTATGAAAGATGCTCCAGGCTCCTGATCATCTTGGTGGCCCTGTGCTGGACTGTCTCTAAAGAACCTGTCCCTCTTGAGCTGAGGAGCCCAGAACTGGACACAGTACTCCAGATGAGGCCTCACCAGGGCAGAGTAGAGACGGAAGGAATGTGACCTGCTGGCCACACTTTTTGATGCATCCCAGGATTCCTTCTTGGCTGTGAGGGCACATTGGTGGCTCATGTTTAGTTTGCTGTCCACCAGAACTCTCCGATCACTCTGCTGTCCAGCAGGTACTCTCCAGTTGCTCCCCAGCCTGTACTGGTGCATAGGGGTATTCCTCCCCAGGTGCAGGACTCTACACTCGCCTTTGTTGAACCTCGTGAGATTCTTTTCTGCCCAACTCTCAAGCCAGCCCAGATCTTGCTGAATGGCAGCACAGGCTTCTAGTGAATCAGCCAGTCCTACCAGCTTGGTGTTACCAGTGTCCTTGCTGAGGGTACACTCTGTCCCCTCATCCAGGTTATTGATGAAGACGTTAAATAAAATTTGCCCCAGATCCAATCCCTGTGGAACACCAGTGGCCACAGGCCTCCAACTCGATTCTGTGCCATTGATCACCATTCTCTGGGCTCTGTCATTGAGTCAGTTCTTGATCCACCTCACTGTATACTCATCTAAGCCACACATCCTGAGCTTTCCTATGAGGATTGTTGTGATGTAGATCTTTATACTAACATGTGCTAATAAACCTTATACTAACTTATCGCAATAGTATAAAGCTTATTTTTCAGACAGGACAAAATTCACACAAGCTGTGAAAGGTCACGCTTATCTCCTCACACAATACCTCTGGGGTCCTCCAACTTCCTTGAGGGCAGAAACCAGTTCTGCGAGGGGCCAAGCGATGTCTGAAGATCAGGGGTGAGAAAGCCTCAGGACTTATCAGCCTTCATCTCCCAAGGCCCCAAAGACCATCACAGGCCATCACAGGGAGACATCACACAAATGAAAGGAAGAAAAGACCTAATTTACATGTGAAAATCGGGGACAGGTTGTGTCTTTGTCTAGGCGGATAATCTCATCATATGATTTTGTAACTTTGTAACAAATATAAGTCAAGCAAGTTGCAAGAAACGTGCAAGAAAAACGTGCAAGAAACATGCGTCGGGCGCACGTTTGTGGTGGAGCGATCCCCCGTGCGCCCGGCGCCGAATAAACATACCTTCTTTGTAACTCTTTGAGTTATAGAGTTTGATTCCACAAGTCATTTTGGCACCCCAGATGGGACGCGCTCTGCTCGGCTGCAGGAGTGACTGAGGAATGGACGTCCTAGCCGTGGCCCAAGTCTTTTTCTTCGGAGGAACTCTGCTCTCAGCCGCTCACTGCGGGAGCAGACAACGACCATCTATCCTGCGGACAAGGTATGTGACAGAGGGAAAGGGACCACGGTCGGGGCGATCCATAAGTCGCGCAGAGACGTCTGGCGCACGACAGAGTCCCCATGTACACGTAAGTTGGGAAGAATCTCGGCATTGGGGGGGTTTACCTGGTTTTCGTAACTCAGAGGCCCCAGTCGGCATTGGGGAGGGGTTACTTGGTTTTCGTAACTCAGAGACCCCAACTGGCATTGGGGGGGGGTTACTTGGTATTCGTAACTCAGAGGCCCCAGTCGGCATTGGGGGGGGGTTACTTGGTATTTGTAACTCAGAGGCCCCAGCCGACATTGGGGGGGGGTTACTTGGTATTTGTAACTCAGAGGCCCCAGTCGAGATTCATATGGTTACAGGGCGAATTCGCATGACATCTTGGTTTTAATTTGCAGCTGCGGAAGGGATAACAACTGGTATAATAATAATAATAGTATTGTGGCATTGGAAGTACCCGGGCTTATTTGTATTTAAGATAAACGGATATTGTAAAGTTGTGATGTGTGTGTGTATTGGGTGTTAAATGAATGAGACGCAGTCTGACTGCGAAGCGAGTGTGGAGTCCTTATCCACGGTTCCGTATCTCCACGAGGAGACCAGCCGGAGACGGACGAAGCGTGTCAAGTAATTGTAGTGTTTGTTAACTTGTCTACATATGTTTTATGTGAACTAAGGGAGCCAAGAAATATTTTAATAGTACTGTTTTACACTATCAAGGTAGAAGATAAGGAACGTGAACGACTTTGCGGTGGTTTCAGCTCCCCGGTGTTAATGCATTAACAAAAACTTTATAGTGCCCTGGGGGGGGGGTGGTGGTGACTACGATAAGCATTGGTGCTGGTGTCCAGAGTGTGAAGAACACAACATAGCCGAGATTACAACCGTGTTTTGTGGTTGGGCGTTGGGATTACCTATTTTGAGAAACATTTCGGAGAAAGAGTTACAAAGAGTAATTTGAGAATATAGAAAAATAATGGGAAACTCTCAGAGTGTGAGAGCCGAGAAAAGTCCATTAGGATTCATATTGGCACATTGGAAAGATCTTGTGGGGACTAGGGGTACAGAAAGTAAAAAAACACTTACAAAATACTGCAACCAATGGTGGCCACTCTATAAACTAGACGATGGGGAGAAGTGGCCTCAAAATGGAACTCTGGATTATAATACCCTCCTGCAGTTAATGTTGTTTATAAGGAGGGAAAGAAAATGGGATGAGGCTTCTTATGTGGACATGTTTTTCGCTCTGAGAAATCACCCAGAATGGCAGCAGGATTGTGGGTTAGCTCCTCCCCAAGATCCCCTGATACTGGCCCTAGAACGAGAAAACAAGGGAAAACTGAAAAGGTGCTGTTCATCCTGCAGTGTCGGACAACACTGCACCAATAGAGATAAGGTGTATCAGGCAAATGATTTAGAAAGCCTGGAAGGCTATATACCTCCCTCCATGCCCCCTCCTGATGAAAGAAGGGCAGAAGTAATAAAACAGAAGGTAAGGATGGAATATATGGGTCCTCAGGGGACAGGGAATATGGGCATGCCTACTGGCAGTCAGGGCCCTCTCCCCACAATGAATATAAATATGAATGACAGAGGAACTTTACCTGGCCCTGGGATGGGTCCTGACCCTTCTGTAAATATGGGAGCACCACTAGAAGTAAGGATGGAATATATGGGTCCTCAGGGGACACGGAATATGGGCATGCCTACTGGTAGTCAGGGCCCTCTCCCCACAATGAATATAAATATGAATGACACAGGAACTTTACCTGGCCCTGGGATGGGTCCTGGCCCTTCTGTAGGACCTGATAGGGCTATAAATATGGAAACACCACCGATACCAGACAAAGGAACAGTGAAAAATGAGCCACAGGGCCCTGGTTTCAGCCCCATTACATCAAGGACTCGGAGTAAAGTGGGTCCAATAATTCAAGCTCCGCTGAGGCAGGCGATGAGCCCAATGGGGCCTGCAAAAATAAAGGTTCCCTTTACCACTAATGACTTAGATTCTTGGAAGGAAACAGTAAGAGATTACCGAGAGGACCCTATAGGCATTGCTAAAAGGTTTGATATGATTCTTAAAACTTTAGATCCAGACTGGAGAGACATAGATGCTATGTTGGATGCACTGACCGAAACAGAAAGGCTGTTGGTACTGAAAACTGCAAAAACACAAGTACAGGCACAAATTACAGGAGGGACACTGGTGGGACGGACAGTTGATCAGTGTATACCTTTGACAGACCCAGGGTGGGATCCAAATGATCGTGACGATTATCAGCAGTTACAACAATATCAACAGTGGATAAAGTATGGGTTGGAAAATCCGATTCCTAAAACTATAAATTGGTCAATGCTATATGCCGTAAGACAAGGCCCTTCTGAAACCCCTTCAGAATTTTTAGACAGAATAAGACTTGCTATGCGTAAATACACTCCTCTGGACCCGTCGGCCGAAGTAGGCCAGCAACAGCTAATATCCTTGTTCATAGGGCAGTCGTGTGACGATATCCGAAGAAAACTGCAAAAATTAAGAGGGGCAGATGTGCGGGATATAGAAAGGTTAATCGAAGAAGCATGGAAGGTCTTTGGGAATAGGGAAAGTGACAAGGACAGGAGAATGGAACAAAGAATAATAGCAACTGTGGCAGCTCTGGAACAGAGACCACAAAGAAGAGAGCCACTGGGACTGGATAGGGATCAGTGTGCGTACTGTAAAAAAAGGGACACTGGAAAAAGAATGCCCTAAGGGGTTCAAGGGGAGCTATGACGGACGAAGAGGGAGACCTGCCCACTTAAAGGAGGATGATTGACGGGGACCTGGGGAGTCTACCCTAGCAAATCCACTGGTTACACTAAAGCTGGGGAAAAATGAAACACAAGTAGAATTTCTAATAGATACAGGGGCGACATTTTCGGTCTTAAATGTTTCGGTCTTAAACTGTTACCGCAAAGTAATGATTATGTTATGGTGATGGGAGCCACTGTTCAATGTGAAAAGTCACACTTTTGAGTCCTTAAAGTACAAATTGGGAAAGCAAGTAAAATTCAAAGGTTTTTGTATATGCCCAATGCCCCAAAAGCTCTTTTGAGAAGAGATTTGCTGGAGCAGTTACAAGCCACGATTAAATTTAAAAATGGTCACATTAGTTTGGAGGTGAATGGTCAAAATTATACACAAATTATGAGCCTGTTACTAACTAATATCGATACAGAAGGAAACATTAACGAAGACATCATGAACCAAGTACATCCAGGAGTATGGGCCACAGATGTACCCAGAAGGGCAAAGAATGCCCTACCAGTGGAGGTAAAACTTAAAGGACAACTGCCGGTAAGGACTAAACAGGAGGACGGAGGACAGGGAGGGGATTAAACCAATAATAGAACAACTGAGGACCTCTACCCCGAGGTAGCAAACTTTTACACCCTGTTAACTATGCTAACACCTGACTTAACTTGGTTTACTGTTTTAGATTTAAAGGATGCCTTCTTTTGCCTCCCTCTCCATGAAGCCAGCGAGAAAGTATTTGCATTTGAATGGGAAAGTCCTAAAAGTGTACGTAAAACTCAGCTTAAACTCAGCTTACTTGGACGGTGCTGCCTCAAGGATTCAAAAATAGCCCCACCATATTTGGCAACCAGCTAGCCAAAGATCTCGAACCATGGGAAGCCCCATCTGAAGAAGGAAAACTCCTGCAGTATGTGAACAAAAATAAAGGATGCCTGTCTCACCTGGATGCCCTTTATGTGATGATGAATCTACAATGGAATGAAGAAGCTGCATGGACCTTTGATCAGATAAAGAAGGCTCTGATGTCTGCCCCAGCCTTAGGACTTCCAGATCTTCATTTCTTAGCAGAAACTCAGGAGAACCAGTGCAGCATGATTGCTTAGAGACCACTGAAGCAGTATATTCAAGTCACCTGGACCTGAAGGAGACCCCTCTGGACAATGTGGAAAGCTGGTTTACAGATGGAAGCACCTATGACAAAATTTTAAAACTACTTGATGCCATACAACTCCCTGAGAAAGTGGCTATTATGCATATGAGGGCGCACCAAAAAGTAAGCTCGGAGTTGGAAAGAGGAAATGAGCTGGCGGACAGAGAGGCAAAACAGGCTGCAAAAGGAGAGGTAAGGTTTGAGGGAGCCTTGATTCCAGATGGACAAATCTCCCTGGAAGGTAAGCCTAACTATACTAAAAAGGATAAGAAATTGATCACAGATCTAGAGGGCACATATAATGAGGAAGGATTGTGGGCTTGTTAGCATTACTGTATATGGAAAGTTAGAAATAGTTAGGCTAAGGTCTGTATCGAGGCCTAGTGAGCAGTGTGGGATGTTGATGTAACCTAACAGTCTAGGGAACTAGTGGGGCATGCTGAGCTTGTGCATTCTTGCTTAAACAAAGCAAAGAGATTAGTGAAGAATACTGAACGCTGAATCTTGTTTTTCTCAAAGAAATCGTTATCTCGAATGTTTACCTGTTTGTTATCTATGGAAATTTCTTGTTGTGGATTCAGATAAGCATAGTCTCAAGTAACTACATGAAAGAGCACAACATAATCCTAATGTCTAAGAAAACTGGTAAACATCACGGGGACCTGATGAAGTAATCATTTGTGGAAAGTATATAAACTCTGTGAAATTTTTTGTTAGTGGGGGCTCTGACTTTGGACACTAGTCCTCAGGTCCCTAGGGCCCTCAATAAAGCACTGCATAAAACGACCTCGGTTGTTTTGTGTTTTCCTTCGGGAACGGGCAGCAGGCTGTTACCCCACAAGGAAAATTAGTATGGTCTTTAGTGAGCGAAGAACAAAAAGGAACACTGGGGGGGCAGAGGCTCTGCACAGGCATCTAATCAGGCAAATTATAGCCAGAAATTTATATAGTACTGTAAAACAAGTAACTTGCCAATGCGATCTTTGCCTCCAAACTAATCCAAAGAACGCTCCTAAACCAGAGATGGGTCAAATTGGCAGAGAAAAGGGACCTGTTAGTGCTAACTGACACCTTTTCAGGTTGGCCAAAGGCATTTCCCACAAGAACAGCAAAAGCGTGAGAAGTGACAAGAGTTATGAAGTAAATTAACTTCATGGTTACCTAACTTGGCTGGGTTGAAAGAACTTTTGTGGTAATAAGTCTGATAATTGTTATCATTGTGCTATTTGGCATCTGTATCAGATGTTTCTTTTGTTGTCAGCACCGGAGATGCATGCTCTTAAGTGGAAAGAACACCAGCTAAGACAAGCCTGATTCAAATAAGTACTTTAGTAAAATCCTTAATAAGGAATCACTGTATCAATAGTAAAAGAATTTACTAATTTTATAGAAAAACGGGGGATTGATGTAGAGCTTTATACTAACATGTGCTAATAAACCTTATACTAACTTATCGCAATAGTATAAAGCTTATTTTTCAGACAGGACAAAATTCACACAAGCTGTAAAAGGTCACGCTTATCTCCTCACACAATACCTCCGGGGTCCTCCAACTTCCTTGAGGGCAGAAACCGGTTCTGCGAGGGGCCAAGCGATATCTTAAGATCAGGGGTGAGAAAGCCTCAGAACTTATCAGCCTTCATCTCCCAAGGCCCCGAAGACCATCACCGGCCATCACCGGGAGACAACACGCAAATGAAAGGAAGAAAAGACCTAATTTACATGCGAAATCGGGGACAGGTTGTGTAACTGTAAGAAGTTTGTCCTGGAGCAAGTTCCTGGTGGGACCTAGGAGTTCATGGGAGAGGTGCCCACACCAGAGCAGGTTTGCTGTCAGGACTTGTGATCCCGGGAGGGACCCAAGCTGGAGCAGTCTGTCCCTGAAGGACTGTTCTCCCGGTGGATGACCCACACTGGGGCAGAGTGTGAGGAGCTGGCCCCATGGGAGGACACATGCCAGAGTAGTTGGTGAGGAGCTGTAGCCCATGGGAAGGACCCACACTGGAGAAGTTTGTGAGGGACTGTCTCTCATTCAGAGGGACCCCACACTGTAGCAGTGGTAAATGTGAGGAGGCCTGCCCCTGAGAAGAAGCGGCGGGAAAGTCCATCTGTAATGAACAGACCACAACACCTATCCCCGATCCCCTGCGCCACTAGGGGGGAAGGGAAGGGTGTCCTGGGAAGAGGAGGGATGGGGGGAGGTGTTTTTAAAATGGTTTCATTTCTCATCTCCCTGCTTTTATTGTTTCTTTAATAAATCAAACCTTTTTCTCCCTAAGTTGAGTCTATTCTGTCTGTGACGCTAATTGCTGAGTGATCTCTCTGTCCTTATCTCAGCTCACAAGCCATTTGTTATATTTCTCTCTCTCTCCTGTCCAGTTTAGAAGGAGTGATTTTATGATTGGATGGACATTGGACTAAACCACCACAGACCTTTAGAGACCATCTAGTCCAACCCCCCTGCTGAAGCAGGTCCACCTAGATCAGGTTTCACAGGAATGCGTCCAGGTGGGTCTTGAAGGCCTCCAAGGAAGGAGACTAAACAACCTCCCTGGGAAACCTGTGACAGAGTTCCCTCACTCTCACAGGAAAATAGTTTTTACTTATGTTTTAATGGAACTTTTTACATTCCAACTTCATCCCATTACTCCTTGTCCTGTCACTAGATACAACAGAAAAAAAATTTATGTCCCAACTTCCTGACACCCACCATTTAGATATTTGTAAATATTAATGAGATCGCCCCCACAGACTCCTCCAGACTAGAAAGCCCTGAGATGGACTCTCTCCAGCACTTCCCTGTCCCTCTTGAGCTGGGGAGTCCAGAACTGGACACAGTACTCCAGATGAGGCCTCTCCAGGGCAGACTCTTCTTCATGCATCCCAAGATGCCATTGGCCTTCTTGGCCACGAGGGCACATTGCTGGCTCATGTTCAGTTTACTATCAACCAGCACTCCAAGGTCTCTCTCTGCACAGCTTCTCTCCAGCTGGTCAATCCTCAGCCTGTACTGGTGCGTGGAATTGCTCCTTCCCAGACACAGGACTCTGCACTTGCCCTTGTTGAACCTCATGACAAGTTGATCTCTTCATCAAGATCATTGATAAAGATAATAAACAGAACTGACCCCAGTGCTGAGGCCTGGACAACACCACTGGTGACAAGCTGCCAAATGGATTTAACTCCATTCTCCACCCCTCTTTGGGCTCAGTCATTGAACTAGATTCCTCTCACTCCAATTTGCACTTCTCTTTTTTTTTTTTTTTTTTGTTAAGAAGATATTCTTTAAATAAAAACTAATCATGAGACTATTTGGATTATCTCAAGATCTTTCTACATTAAATGTTGTCTGAAGATTTTCTTTAAAAAAAAATTTTAAATTATGGAAGTTTCCTTAAAATTTCACTACTAGACTTCCAAGAAATTACACCAGGTTATTTATTAAAGGTTCTAAAGACAACATTTCCATGTGATTGTCTTGTTTGTAACACTTTCCTATGCAATCTATCAAATGCTAAACCTTTAAAGATGTTTTCAAGCTAATTTCCAGGGAAAAGATTCCTTTCTTAATTTCCATTGTTATTTTTCTTTCCATGTTCATATCAAACAGACTTGATCTTGCCTCAAGTCCAATATCTATGAGCTCTCTGTCTCCAAGCCCATATAACAATTCTAAATATTCTATTTCAAAATTTCTTTTTTACTCAAACTTTTTATCCTACTCCAGAACAAAAACAAATGTTGGATATTTTTGAGCATCTTGAGACAAGAAATTGTCATCACTAGTATGCAAATAGTAAGAGCTCAGACTTCTCAAAAAAACGCATTTAAGTAAATATGAAATCTTTTCCTCCCACTTACAAAGACACTCTAACTTCCCTTCTTCACAGACCCCTCAATTCAAAATATATTGCAAGCTCCCAGTGGAAATAAATTGAAAATGCAAGCAGTTTAGAGGATCAGTACATTACTGTGTTTGCATGCCTCAGTTTCCAAAATATTGAAGGAGTGGACAATATTAGAATCTTTGCTGCTTTTCCCTGAAGAGCAGCTGCTCTGTAAGTGGAGAATAATAACAAAATGAAAGTTGTCTTGAATAAAAGAATGAAGTACAAAGTTAATTTCTTTCAAAATATGAGCTCAAATTCTAGCTGGTATGTGATATCTTTTTGCTAGGAGAATTTTGTGGAAGAGGAGTGTCATCATCGGCCCCTCTGTAGTAAGTCAGGAAAGTCTAATTGTTTCAAGTTGCCGGAGTAGCAACAATCTTGTTCAACTGTCAGAGTCCTGCCAGTAGCATAGAAAGCTACCCCAGAAGTCATTAGACAGCCTTCCTTCATGCCAGCCGTCTTCCCTTTGTCCCAGTGAAATATTTGATTTCCCTTTTAATTTCTCAGCTTATTATAAAGACCAGTCTGATTACAGGTCTAAAGAAGCTCTAAAGAGTTTTCTGATAGTCTTTACTTTGAGAAACCAGGATGTTTCTATTTCACATTTAAACAATTTCCCCATGAACCAAAAGAGTGGTTCAAAGGAGAAACTGAAGAGAAAAAAAATATGGAAAAAATCTAAAACGTGTTTTCTAAAATATTTTTGACGGGGGTTTAACAGTCACAGGGGAAAATCAAATTTTTAAATACCAGGGATGGGCACTAATTTCTTACATTCCTAAATGTCATCTTTTATTCCAGGTTTATATTGTGAATAAAGTATTTGTGGTACTGCAAATTCAAATTTTACATCACCTCTGTAAAATTTAACTTGCCTGGCTAAGTGTAAGAATATAAATTTGAAGAGAAAAGTGTTCCAATCCTCTACTTGAATGAATTATAGTTCTTAACTGAAAATCATTTCAAAGCTTGTCCAATGCCAAGAAGTTATGAAAAGTTAAGTAGCAGAAGGATCTTTGATAAATCATTCTGAAACTACAGTAAAGCCTTATGAATGTCTGTGATACATTTCCCATATTAGCTAGGAGATGACATTTGGATTAAGGAAAAAAGAATAGATGAGATTGAAGATACAGAGATTTGAAAAGTAACCAAACCAGAAAATATCTGCAAGGTTAAAGGGGAGAAGAAAAAATCCTGCTATGGAATTCAGCATGAACTCACATGAAAACAAAATTTTGAAGAATAAAATAGCATAATGAGTGGAAAAAAGTGAAATGTAAAAGTCTTTAAATGTGATGATTTAATCAGAATAAATTAGGATATGAATAGAAATGTAAGTAAAAGATTAGTAAATATTTTCCAAAATAATAACGATGCAAACTTAGAACAATTAAGGGATTAAAGAAAACAGATACATAAGCAAAGGTATTTAAATCAAAATCAACGTAAGTAATCAAAGAGAATAGTATATTTCTATTTTTCATTATTAAAATATAAAGTCTTGAATTTCAAAACATTCAAACAAAAAAAGAAAACTCTTTTCTTCAAGCTGAAAAAAATCTCTCAAGGATATTCAAAAATAAAATACCTGGATGTGACAGAATACTGAATTTCATTCATTTTAAAGTATAAATGACTATGAAATAAGTTTAATCTTAACAGAAAAAACCTCAGTTGTGCCAAATCTGATTACAAAATCAACATTATACTCAGAAATTACTTTTTGCTGTTTTTAAAATGCAAAAATAAGGAGAATATCCTCAAAGATGCTGTCTAGAACTTGGCAGTAAAATGATGCAGAATTTCCTGTCAGTTCGTAAATGTTTTTCTTGAGACAATCCTAATATTTTTTTTTTTTATCTAGTACTTACAGCTCTTGTCCAAGAACAGAAGTCAAAACATTGAAATATTAAAGAAACTCAGAGAGGCTGTACTCATACTATTTGCAACTTAGAAGAAGACAAATATACAGTTTTAAAGGAGAACTCAGGTGTTCCAATTCCTGCACAGTACCATTGAGGATTTGATACTTGTTCAAAAAGAAGTTGTGAAACTGCCTTGTTTCCCAATAAGTAAAAAGTTTACCTTTTGCACGTAGTATGCTCCCTAATTGTCCAGAGTTATACATGATCCAAAATGGAAGTGACCTGGTCTATAGACTTGGTCTACGTTTGTTTCATCTCATGAGTCGAACACAGCACGCTGGAAAGAACAGCTTGCATTGTACAGATTCCTGTCACAAGAATCTTCCCAACATATCTCAGTTATGCTTGAGTAGTTCTTCTATTTGTGTACATCTTCAACAGGCATTCTCATTATTGTCTTCAGACACCAGTAGAAACCTTGGTCATAGCTTGCAGCTAGAGCTCTGGAAGGCTGCATGTTGCCCTGAGAGCTCTGTTTGTGTATGTGTATCAGTCCCAGTGGTTGCTAATACTACAAGTGATGCAAAGGACAAAAGTTTCTGTTCAGAGGTCTAACTTAAGTTTACTGAAGGAGCTTTATGATTGATGATGTAGTCCTGGAGACTGGAGTTTGGCTGGTGAAGCCACAGCCACTTAGCATCCTGATGTCCTCCAGCAGCTAGTCATCTTTGTTACATCCTCCAAACGCAGAGGCCAAGGTTGTCAGGGACCAGAAACCCTGGAGCTGGAGTAACAGATAAGGTCCCAAGTTATGAGTAAAAGTTTGACAATGATAGATGTTACATAATCAAAAAAATAAATACTTCTCCAGAAAAACTCAAGACATAAGTATATGTAACTAGAAGAATGGCATTGTGTTTAACCTTTCCATTTCTTTTCCTTCTCAGATACTTTATTTTTTTTTAAAGCACTTATGTATGTCTTGATTGTATAAGGATTAATCTTGAAAAAATATAGTCTTTTTTGATGGTATTTATTTAATTCATCTTTTGATGTTCCAGTATTGTAAGCTAGAAATCCTCTCACAATACTCATAGAAAAGTGGAAATACTGCAAATATTAGCAGCTGGGTTCTAGATTCTTTCAAATTTCATTGACTTAAATGTAACACCCCAGTAAAAAATTGCATCAAAAGCACTCAGTTGCTTTAAGTTGTCTTTAAATGTCTCCTTTGAGGCCTTAAAAACAACTGTTCACAGAATCACAGAATCTTTAGGATTGGAAGGGATCTTGAAAAATCATCTAGTCTAACTCCCCTGCCAGAGCAGGACCACCTAGAGTAGGTCACACTCATCCAGGTGGGTTTTGAATGTCTCCAGAGAAGGAGACTCTTCTTTGTATTTCTTTGGAACCTCTTATGTTCCAGCTTACATCCATTGCCCCTTGTCCTATCATTAGACATCACTGAGAACAGCCTGGCTCCATCCTCCCGACACCCACTCTTTACGTATTTGTAAACGTTAGTGAGATCACCCGTCAGCCTACTACGAGCTAAAGAGCCTCAGCTCCCTCATCCTTCTATCATAAGGGAGATGGTTGACTCCATCATCTTTGTGGTCCTGTGCTGAACTCTTTCCAACAGCTCCCTGTCCTTCTTGAACTGAGGAGCCCAGAACTGGACACAATATTCCAGATGCAGTCTCATAAGGCAGAGTAGAGGGGGAGGAAAATCTCTCTTGACCTACTGCCCACAACCCTTCTAATACACCCCAGGATGCCATTGGCCACCTTGGCCACGAGGGCACATGGCTCGCTCATGGTCATCCTGCTGTCCATCAAGACCCCTTTCCCCTGTACTACTCTCTTAACTATTCATTCCACAACATGTACTGGTACGTGGGGTTATTCTTTCCCAGATAAAAGACTCTCCACTTGTCCTTGTTGCATTTCATTAGATATCTTGCCACCCAACTCCCAGCCTGTCCAGATCTCATTGAATGGCAACACAGCCCTTTAGTGTGTCAGCCACTCCCCCAGTTTAGTATTGTCTGCAAACATACTGACAGTGCCCTCTGTTCCCTCATCAAGATTATTAATGAATATATTGAACAGTACCAGTTCCAGTACCAACCCCTGAGTGACTCCACTAGATACATGCCTCCAACCAGACCCTGCCCGAGACTCTCTGCCTTCTTTCCTTTAACCAGTTAACAATCCACCTCAGTATCTAATCATCCACCCCACACTTTCTCAGTTTTACTGCAAGGTTCACTAGAATTTATTACAGATCTATAGATAAAGTTATGTAACTATAAAGCTAACTGGCAATTTGAAGAGATGTTCCCAGGTCAGGCTAGCTTTCCAAATCCTACTTCTCCCTCATACCTGGATACTGCCAAAATACATCAAATTCACTGTGGATATGTAAGCAGCTTTCATTACTGATATCAGAGGTCATTAAAATAAATAAATATAAACTTCTAGTCTTTCATCACACTAAGAAGTGATGAAGTTTGAGGCTTTAGCTAGATAAACTTTAGAACACAAGAAAATACAAAGAATTACGCATCTCATTTATTTATGTAGTAGATATGTTTATGTATAACATAGTATACTTTTGATACATACAACTGGGAACAATTCTTCAAGAATTCACTTCATGTAATCAATGAGAATATAGTAGTTGTTGTTTGAAGCAACTTGGGAAAGCAAGAGGGTAAAGTGAGAAAATAACTGGTGTCTCTGACTTTGGAAGTCTAAGAGTAGACATGGCTACATTTCTTTGAAAGTCGATTTGGAAATGTACTGAAGCAAAAAAATCCACTATTTTGTGGTGATGTAGGCCTGTACATCTCTAAATTGAAAGTGCACAAATTAAGGCACAGACAATATTATGCCACTTTGAAGACAAATACAGGAGTGTTAAAACAGTGAACAACTGTTCTTTGTAGCACTGTGGTAGCATAGTCAATATTACACAAGTGTATGAACAATATGACCACCCAAGCAGCAAGCAACAGGATTGCAAGATAAAGAACAAGGGATTATAAACAGCTTGGACATTCCATCAGACACAAAAGGAGGCTGAGCAAGGAAAATTGCACTAGGAGCAGCAGAGATATCATAGAATCATATAATCGTAGGGTTGTAAGGGACCTTTAGAGATCATATAGTACAATCCCCAGGTCAACCTAGATCAGGAACACGTCCAGGCAGGTCTTGGAGACCTCCAAGGAAGGAGACTCCACAACCCCTCTGGGCAGCTTGTTCCACTGCTCCGTCACCCTCCAATAACTCAGCTTAAGCCCATTGACCTAC
The DNA here is from genome assembly GCF_028858725.1 of Colius striatus. Lineage (NCBI taxonomy): Eukaryota > Metazoa > Chordata > Aves > Coliiformes > Coliidae > Colius > Colius striatus. Next base: position 32,628,386 of record NC_084790.1, read on the forward strand.
CCCTGTAGTAGCCTAGTCAAACTTGCAAAGGAGGAAGAATTTGAGAATGTTTTCAAACTTGTTTAAATAAAGTCTGGTTGCCATTTGAAAATTACAAACCTGGGCAATAGTTTAATACTAGATTTTTATTCAAAACAATGCCAAAGCCCCCACTATCCTGATCCAAATCTCAGCATGCTACCCCAGCTGCCTGCACAATGTACACTACTTTGAGTAATCAGTTTCTGTAGTCTACAGAACATCCGCCCACATGAAGATGTGGCTGATAGAAGCCACGTCTTAGAAAAGTTTCAGAGACACGGGTATCAGGTCAAACATTCAGCCATGTGTGTTCCATCATGCCTTCCTCCTGCCTCTGAGATGGCAAACTGACTGAAAAAAACCTCTCTGTTATCATTAGCATCTTTCCTTCTCTGACCTAAGCTTCACTGCTCAGCTACCCCAAGGTCCCTTGCATGAGCAAGAGACAGAAGAACAAACTGCAGCACAAGCCCAGTGCAACCTGAAGCTGCAGCCTCTGTGGTATGTCATTATCAAATCAGGAAGACAATAGGAAGCTGATTTTGTAACTCTTGAGACTTTCTGTATGGGTGCAAATATTTCAGTCATCTTGATATCACTTTTGAAACAAAAAGAGAGCATAGAACAGTCACAATGACCAAAGAAATCTGAAGACAAAAGAAAATAGTCCACTTATACTTTCTCATTTCTTGTACCGAAAAGCTGTGCAGAGTGATGAACTTGTTCATGCAGACTACAGATGATCAAGGATCATAGCTTTCTGTGCTAACTACATAGCATCAGCTTCGTGGCTTTACATAGTCACATCTGGTTCCTAAAGTCTAACAGGCTTCTGTACATAGTGAATACATAATAATGTGTGAAATCTATTTTTTAGTATGAAATATATTAACAAATAAAGTTAGTCATGCCTTGTTGTAACGTTTGAAAGCAGTCTACTCTATCAGACTTACAAGCATTCAAATTGAGTGGTATGCAGATAGATAACATAGGTGTGCCTGGACATATACACACAGAGTTGCAGCAGACACATTGTTTCAATAAGGCTGTTGGAACATGGAGTCAGCAAACACCACCCTGTCCCACCCCGAACTGTGACAGAACCAACCTGAATCCCTACAGAGACTTGAGTTCTCTATCACTTTTTTATTTAGAGATTAGAAAGAAAAAACAAGCTCTTCTGATGATAGTTCTGAGACAAATTTCATTAGCAACATTTTTGTTCTGGGACCATTCACTACATTATTACAGAATAATGTATTGCTCCTCATCTCTTGTTAAAGTTTAGCTCAGCAAATCCTTAAAATTTTAATTCATTCTAATAATAAATATTACAAATGTAGTATCATTGGTGAATGGAAACCCTTAAAATATTCAATTAAAATTGAAAAAAATAGGATATATCGAATAGTGAATTCTATATTCTCTTGCTTACATTGTATCCCACTAAAACTATCCTACTGGGAATTCTACAGACAAGACTTTCTGAATATATACAGCATCTAACTAGCACTATAGAGCTGCAATGGAATAAGTTAGATGGCAATATATTTTTCATCTTATTTTTGTTGGAATTTTGTCATATTATCCCTCTAAGCTGAATGCCATATTATACATACAATCTGGATTAGAGAAGAATAAACTGCCAGAGACAATGAGATTGAAGATACTCAGTACCTCAAGTTAGTCAACATTATTAATCACTAAAAGTATAAGTTTTTATAGGATTTGAGAATTTAATATAAGAAAGTTCTATTTCAACATAAGAAAAAACTATTTCGCTACGTGAGGGAATACTGTCACAGGCTGCCCAGGGAAGCTGTGGAGTCTCCTTCCTTGGATGTCTTCACGATCCACCTGGACACGTTCCTGTGTGACCCGATCTAGGTGGACCAACTTTGGCAGCGGGGTTGGACTAGATGATCTCTAAAGGTCCCTTCCAACCCCTACTATTCTATGATTCTATGATTCTGCACCTGCAGACAAAATTCAAATTCTCAGCTTCTTTTTCAACATCTGTCTTTGGAAATACAACTGTAGGAAAGTATACTGCATCCTTGGTTCCAACTGTTGAATCAAATATGGAACAAGGGACATTTTACTTGTTAAAGAAAAAATATTTTCCTTTCAGAGAAAAAACCACAACTTTTAGCCTCTCTTATTATCAAAATAAAATTTTACAAAGAATAGATATCATAGCTAATTTTCCAATGTACCAGAAGTAAATTATACCATAACTACACCAGAAATAAGAAAGCAATAACTCCTGCAAAATGGTGGTTTCATTTCCCCCCAGCTTAGACATAGCTGTTCAAAGCTATGTCTTCTATAGTAACATGAAAAGAAAGAAAAAAGTCTTGCATGTTTAATATAGGACAAAATTTTTGATGGATTTCTCTTCATAATGGTAGCAGAAGGTAGGGTTTTTTACTGTATTGCCTGGCAACTTGCTTTGTGTTAACTTCCTTATAAAGTTATGGTCTCTTCACTGTTTAGTAGACTTACTTATAGTATGAAACAAAACGTTGCGATCTGTTGTCTTCAGCAAAGTGCTAAACCTGGTTTCAAGCTATAGGTACGTAGAATCACAAAAAATAATTTAACTGAGTCTGTTTTACAAGACAGCCTTATTTAGTTTATCAGTAGTATTCAGATAGCCTACCATATATGTCTCAGTAGGCTGAAAGATCTCATAGAAAATGGTCTTGTTTGTTATGACAATGACAGCTATCTGTTAAACTTTAGAGCTGACATTACAACAGAACACCTGAAAGAGTCCTCTTACAGTTTATGTTGCCATGTTAATTCCTCTTCTTGGGGAGAAGCTGCAGATGTAAAATTCTGAAGGGCTGTATCTGTAACCTGGGTCAGCAAACTGAGATAAAACAATTTATCACAGCAAACACTAACTACAGAACCACTATGGCTCCTTTTCAGTCACTCTAAACTATTCGCAGTGAGCCTGATGCATTAGTAAAGAATATTAACTCTAGGCAGTAAGATTTACACTACGATCACTTTGTAGAAAAGCTCCAGCAATCAGATATGGTTCAACCATTCATTTGCTGCTTGTGAACTGAAACAGTAATATAACCCTTTTTCTCACTCCATCACTAACTGCCCTTTCAAAAATCAAAATAGCTAAATATTTTATAACTTTTGTGCTTTGAAAGTCTATTAGAACATATTTTTGTTACCTTTTCCTTGTATCTAAACTAATCTCTTCAGAAAACTAAATAGCTGAATTGTAATACTATCCTGTGAGAGGTGTGAAAGATTTAATATGCATCACTGTGTATATACTGTGCATATACCTTGTGCAGTTCATCTCACCACTATTGTATGACTACTGATGAGATCCCAGTGAACTGGTGCACTCTCTCTGAAGACCTTTCCCAATTTATAAGACTTTTTTTTTTTTGGTGGCTAGATTTCTGACTTATGGTGTGCAGTATTTTGCAGACCTTACCTTCCAGGTTTACCTTCAAACATAAGGTAAATTCAAGTTATATATGTATCATTACTTTTCCTTCTACCTTCTTTTCTGGTTTGCCAGAAAGCAGTACAATTTTACTGTTGTTGATTTCTGGAAATGAGATAATCCTGGTATAGAACCTGATACTGAAACAGGAGAAAAAAATACTGACTGTAAAAAACAAAAAGGTGATTTTAGTTTGAAATCAGGGGGAATTTTGTCCTTGATACCAACACTGCATACGTGTGGAGAGAAAAGCTCTTCTTCTATATGGTGGTTTGTGGGATTTTGTTGATTTTTGTTTGGTTGGGTTTTTTTCCCTTTTAAATTGTTTGTTTGGCTTCTTTTGGGGGGGAGGGGTGACAAAATGGGCAGCTGTGAGCTCTGTGAGCTAAATAATAGTGTAAAAAAATGTTACTTCACTTGTACAATAGTGTCTCTCATTTGAACCACAGCGGAGAATTTTCAGTTCTCAGCTGGAAGAAAGCACACATCACTTTGAGTTTGACAAATATTTTCCTTGTTTTATTATTTTGTGCTGATGTATACATTTGGGAAAAGACTCAGAAAGAAATTCTTGATCATGACACTTTTATTAAATATACAGTTTACCACTCGGGCTGCTAGCAGTCTTCCCAATATTTGCTGTAAGAAGCCCTGAGGCTGAGGGAGCATTTGACAGAATTTCTTCTGACAGTCAAGGAATAGCAATATCCTTTTTTGTGCAAAAATCATGTCAATTAACACAGATACTTAAATTTAAAAATGCATATTAAAAAGTCATTCCTAATCTGAAGTGGCATACCATAATCTGTTTATTTTGAAGCTCCTAACATAAATCATATCCTTCAAGATATTACTTTCTCTCTTTAAGCTGTAGTGCTCCTATGTGCTGATTTCATCATCTAGAATACATAGTAGAGCTGGATCTTCAGCTTTTTCTATGAGGTAGGACACACAACAACAGCTAGCAAGTACAGAATAACCAGCAGATCCTCTGAGCACCCCTTTCCCACCCATATACACTCTTTTTCCTTACTCTTCTTCCAGTATCTTTTAATGGAAGATCATGAGCTATGTTCTGCAGAAAATAAAAGTATTCAGAATTCTTAACAGTATTTCATACATTTTCTTTTTTGTAAGCAGGAATTGTACTGGTTCTGCTGAAGCCTGAAGCATCTGATTTATTGCCCTATGGTACTCTCAATTACAAAATATTTGCTTATCATTAAGTAAAATATCCAAGTTAAATAATATGTACATAATTATGATTTTACTGTTCTCCAAAGCAGTACTTAAAATACTCTAGAAAAATGAGTACAAAAGGACAGAAGGAAAATATTACAGCTGTAAAGCTTTAAATTATATAAATCAATCCTGTAATTCCCCATATTTCTGATATTGGACCAGAGAATTCTGGCAGGAGCTGAGAATAGCTGCTTCTATGAAGGAAAAGAGCAGTGGCCACCACTGATCCTGAAAGAAAAATAAAGTTTATATTGCCCATGGCCAAATTTTGACAACACTCAAGACTTAATCAACACTGATATTGTCTTTCTAGCTTCCTTTCTTAAGCATCAGAAGATCTTAGCTTTACTCAGCTAGATAAAAGATAATAAATTCCATAAGCCACTATAGTTCAGGAATATTTTTCACAGTTCAGAATTAAAAGTGAGGTTGTTAATTATAGCTCTTGTAAAGTAGCTACAGCTTACCATAAAACTTTTGAGAAATTGCATTGTGTACAGAGTTCAGAGAATTACATCTGCTCTGCAATTCAGTAATATAGCTTCAGAAAGACTACACCAGCTTTAAGTGCGATACTGAGTTCTCACATCAACCTGTTCACGTCAACACAGAGCATTGCAATACATAGTAAACATGACAGCTGCTCTTACCCTATGTATGTGCCCAATGACTTCTCAAAGTAAAATATTCTTTGATTTCTGATTGAAAAAAAAAAGCGCTTTTAAAGTACTTTATGCAAAAGAAGATAAAGGTCAATATCCATTTTCAAACATAGATATTTTTATTTAAAAATGGAAATGTGAACATAGATTTGTGAAATAAAATAGAATTGAGGTAATAATTCCTGTACCAATTTAAATATGAAATAAAAGAAGTTATGCACATAATATTGGTTATTATGTTTTACTCAACTTCACTTTCACTGTGTTGGAAAAACATTGTCATTCTTAAGAGAAGTAGAAAAACTCAGAACATTCCAGACTGATAAATACTTAAAAGAAATAATTAGTCTTGTGAAATTACTGTTTGCTAGATTTCTTTTTGTAATGAAAATGTAGACAGATACATGTGCATATTTCAGTAAAAAATCTCTGTACTTATAAATGCTTGAATATAAAAAACTTTTCATATAAATATTTAAGAATAAGTAATCAAAAGTCTAATGTTTTTCAAAACACTGTACCTGTAAAAAAGGTATTATTATTTACGATGTTTCTTGTAAGAGCTAGAAAACAGAATCAATATTTTTGCTCTGGCATATTTTTTCTTCGCATAAGACAAGAAGGGCACATCTTTTATTATGTAAGTTGAGAATACTTTTTAAATTAATAACATTTCTCTTTTTTACAAGTATAACTCTTAATAAGCAGTTTGTGAACAATTCATAGTCAGCATTGTTACTGCCTTAACAATTACTTAGTTATAATTCTATTGTGTAGTACAATAAGTATTTAATATCCAAGGCAGAAAGAAAACTGCATACCTGATGACAGCAAGTACTAAGTAGAAGTCTGTCTCAGTTCTTGACAGTAAAGATTTGCAGTTGAGACAACTAAATAAATATTTAAAATCTGATTTTGTTGGAAAAAAATAATAGAAAGAACCCAGTATCCAACAATTCTTGAACTAGTCCTAACAACGGAGGAATTCTTACCTATTCCAATGCATGTCAAAAGGAATTAAATATGAAAATTTTGCATAAACCTTAACACAAACTCAGAATACATAAAGTTAATTTTGACTGCGTAAAAGGTCGTGAAGGTCATAAGCAGAACAGTTATTGCTATGCAGATTAAAGAAAAAATTCTGCATTATTGTGTGAATAGTATTTCTCTTCAAATACAAATTATAAGGAGATTAAATAATGTTAAAAGTTTTAAGTTCCTCTGTATTCATAATGAGTTTAAAATTCATGAATTACAAACATTATATGAGACCAGAAAGCTGTATCTAATGAATGATTTACACTCCTACAAAGGAAATGTATCACAACCACAAGGGTGAATCTAAAGAAAAAAAGGATCAGTTGCTCACATATGGGGACTACTTCTATATTAATCTAGGAGTCAGAGTCATGCAGTTCCTGGGCAAATTAACAGTAAATTCAGCAGAACTCTCAACACCTTGCTTCAAACATTTCCCCGGCTACATAGCTATGTTGACATTTACATCTGAACAAAAGCTGGAAGCAAATACTAGGAAAGAATGCTAAATTCACAAAGGGGAATAAAATAAACGTAGGGAAGTCTCAAAGTCCCTTCACTAGTTAGATATTTTAAATTAAATAGTGATTAAAAGCAAAGATGAAAATATAAATATATAGAGATTGCATGGCTACAATATTGCAAAGAGAGTGCATCAATATCCATCTTGAATTTCAAAATAAAGAATTTAGAAATGAAATTAGTGAGAGCTCTGATCTTGTGAATGTGAAAAACTGCACTTCAGTAATTTCAAAACAAACATACAAGACATTAAAACACAGTTTTAGATTAGAAGCTTACCTTGATTATGATGTATTATTGCATTATTATTGTATTAGTTATTCACTTCTGGACACCACTGTCTGATCCCAACATCTTTGCCTCAGTGAAAAAGTCAGAAAATATGTACATCCTTCCATAGACCAAAGACAGAACCACTTGTGTCTCAGAACCACACATTAGATCCCAAATTAAATCAGTGCCACAAACTTCAGTTAGAATAGACCAAAATTTTCCAGAACTGTGAAACACACTCATCTGAAATATGAGAGGAACAGGAGGAGAAATGCTGGAGTGGTGGGCACAATAGTACACTATATGGCCACTTAATTGTGATCCAATGTATGATGCTACTTCAATACATGCAATCCTCAGATCTCAAACTGCACATCCCAGGGGCACTGCCACCACCTCAGGCTATTTATCCAAAGAATTCTCTGCCCATCAACAAACCTTTACTTGTAGCTGAATTTTTCTTTTCAGTTATTTAATTCACATTTACTTCTCTACCTACCTCAGCTCAGGAGCATGCTCTTTATCGATCTGTTGAAGTCATGTATTACAATTTAGACCCAGCTGTATCTTAAAACTGATTGATTTATTTCTTTAGTTTAACTTTATCAAAGGTATTTTTCTGTTGTGATTGTTAAATAAATTACTTGGTTCTAGAAAAAAGCCATCATGAGATGCATCCTCCAGGTACATTATTATCCTGCTAATCAACATTTGCAGTATTATTTCAGTCCACCTTCTGCTTATATCATCATTTGTAATTTATCTCTGCTACTTTTTTGCTGTGCTTTGGGGTATTTTATTGACAATACAAGCTTTTGGACTATATTAATCTCAAGTGTATTGTTGATAATTAAGATACATAAAAATTATTTTAATGTCTCTTTTTTTTCATGCATCTGTTTCAAAATCTGTTCATTTCTATCTGTAACAGTAATTATACTCTGTAAAATATAGTATGCAACACCTTCAGGTGAGGATCTAAAAGTTGTTGTCCTTTTTGAATAATCCAGTCCTTAGGTAGGAAGACAAGTTAAAGCATAATGTTGAAGTTCTTTAGACACAAAACAAAATCTGTAGTCTATCCTACTGAAATTACAAATTACCTTGGAAGAACAATATTGATGTGCTATATTCTCATCAAGAGTAAATGCATAACCTGATAGACATAGAATCTATGATTAAAGTTAACATCTATTTTCCATACATCTATTTTTCACTACTAAGGGAACCTATTCTCTGAAAAGGGTCAGTAATGACATTCTCAAAAATGTGAGAGGCTTGCACATAGGCTTCTATGGTTTTTCTACCATGTCAAAACAAAAAAACCAAAAAAACCACCCAAAAACCAAAAAACCCAAACCAACAAAAAACCAAATCCAAGGAAGAAGCAGTTGCTGACTTTCTCCTCATCATTTTCAATGCTTTTTTACTTAGCTGGTTTCCAGCAAACTCGACTTCACAATTTGACTATCTCTAAATTTTCCTGAGTGTAATTTTTGAATACAGCGGAGTGACTACTTCTTTCCAAGTTGAAAAGCCCCTGAAAGCTTCTGATACCCAGAAGTCATAGTGTGCACTTGTGTGCTGACTTTTTGTTTAAGGTCACAGGCATAATATCTTCAAACTTAATGGGATTACTCATGTGCACAAAATCTCCAAAATGGAGATTCATAGCTCAAGACTAAACAAAAAAAATCTCAGTGAGATTAAGTCAATGTGTCTAGCTACCTAGTATTACTGTGTATAGAGCACTCTTGTGGTCCCATTAAAAACTACAGAGGTTGAACCCTATATGTGGCCGAAGGTGAAGCCCTGCAAAACCAAAAGAAAAGATGCAATTGAGTGATGTATTCAGAATATCTATTTCTATGCCTAGGAAAAATGTATGATTGTGAACATAGTATACAAATTGTGGAAGCACAGAACCTAAGCCACATTTCCGGAAAAGTACATATATGCTCACATTTTCAAGAATTCAAAGATGTACTAAATAGATGTGTTACATCCATTCTTGTTTACTCAGGTGGAAGACATGACAAATCAGACAACAGAACTTAAAACTAACTGTTGCTGTTGAAATTCTTAGTGAATAATTGTTGCAAATATACAGATACATATACAGAGATATATATAAGGGGTAATGGGATGAAGCTGGAACATTTAAACATGAGAAAAAAACTATATCACTGTGAGGGTGAAGGAGCACTGAAACAGCCAAAAAAGTCAAAAGATAAGTTTATCTTTCTATAATTATAATGCAGATTCTACTCTTGATTATTTTCAAATACAATGGTAACACTTGTTTTTTACAGAAAACCAGCAGAATACCTTTTAATATAAGAGAATAGTTATTACTACAATGTTATACAGCAGCTAACAATTTCTACTGAACTGAGTAATCTGTAATCTTTCATGAGACTTGCCACAATACACAAACCACAGTTCTCAGTAACCTAGAAAAACCTGTAGCAGAGGCTAACTTCAATTCTGCTTACATAATTATAATAAATTATCATGATAATATGTATATGACAATCAGTTCTTTCCCAGTATATGTTTTAATTTTTAAATGATCATGGTATTTTTTTTAAAGCATCTTTAAACTTCCAGAAAAGAAAAGCTATCAAGAAAAAAAGTTTGTAATGCAAGGATATCAGCAATGTCCACTAATTCTCCCATCAATGCTGTAGGATAAAGAGTGTACTCTCTTCCAGCAACAGACAATATTGTATTTTGCAGTTAATTGAGATGTTTATGTTGAACAAACACATTAGATAATACTGACTCACACCCAGACGTCTGCTTAGCAGTTATTCTTAACAACAAACAACGCTTAACAGTTATTCTTAGCAAGAATCATCACATTAGTAAAAAGGTTTTGTTGATTGGCTTACCCTGTGCCAGGTAAAGCATTTTATAGAATCAGGTGAAATATTTTGGCCTGTAATGGTTACTTCGCCCAAAACCACATGTTCAGTGACAACAGATTTCATTATTGTATTACATTTCTGCCAGACTATCCACATAAAAAAAGATTCTTAGGTTGTTTAGATGGAATAAAGATTTAATAAATCCCACATATAAATATCCACATGAAGAACTATTTCCAGTTTTCAAAGCTCAAACACATGGCCACAGATAGTTACTATAACTGGTAATATATCTATATAGGTTGTCCTTATTTTTAAAAGATACACAAATTTGATGTGTACCATGTTATACTGAACCTCTTCCCGCCACATATAATTGGAATGGCAAGTCTACATACACCCTGACAAATCTGCCATTGGACAAAACAGCAGTAACTGAGATGCATTTTAGAGTCCTTTGGAGGACAAATACAGTATCTCCAAGTGAACATGAGTTTTAAATGATGAATGAGTTTTAAAGCTCGTGATCAATGTTAAAGTAAGGTGATTTTTACAGTGACAAATACACTTCAAGACAGTGCACGCTCTCTTCACAAACATTTCATCCTTTGTGCTTAACTCATAAGATCTGTGTTTTAACGATGCTTAAATTTACAGTGAGGTCCTGGAAAATTTTCTACTTTTTGGTATAAAATTTGTACCAGTAAGAAACAACCAATAGTTTGATCACGTCTAGCATGTAGATGAACCTCTCTGCCAGTAATGTGAATGGAAAGAACTTGTATTATAATTTTGTGTCTTTTTCTCTGTAGAATCATAGAATCATAGAATGGTAGGGGTTGGAAGGAACCTTTAGAGATCATCTAGTCCAACCCCCCTGCAGAAGCAGGTTCACCTAGATCAGGTTGCATAGGAACATGTCCAGGCGGATCTTGAAGACCTCAAAGGAAGGAGACTACACAACCCCTCTGGGCGGCCTGTGCCACTGCTCTGTCACCCTCATAGTGAAATAGTTGTTTCTTATATTTAAGTGGAACTTTTTGTGTTCTAGCTTCATCCCATTACCCCTTGTCCTGTTGCTAGCTACTACAGAAAAAAGGGATGTCCCAACCTACTGACACCCACCCTTTAGATATTTATAAATGTTAACAAGATCACCCCTCAATCTCCTCTTCTCCAGACTAAACAGCCCCAGTTCCCACAGCCTTTCCTCCTGTATTCTTCCTATATGGAAGAATTTGTCCTATACTACTAGTAATTCTTAATATAAGTGTTTTTTATGATAGTCACTTTCAATCCCTTCCTTCTCCAAGTGGATATTCTTCTCTACAGATAGTAAAGAGCACTATTTTTTTCCATTTTCCCTGGAAATAGTGAATTGATTTACTATAACATTTAGACTGTGAGCCATGAGCTATTAGAGGCCTGTGCATTCTACTCTTGAAATACATGTTAGTGGAGGGAGAAGCACAGAATCCTTTAGAGATACTAGAAGGCCAAATTCATAGCTAAGGTGAATAGATAGGAAAAGCTGGGGTGGGGGAAAGAGATGAATGAAGTCAATAACCACTGTAGGTGACTACAGTGATCATGCAGAATCAGTGATTTCCCTTATGAATGCTAACAACAATTTAACATAAACTTTCAAACAAAAATTACTAAAATTACTCCTGCACCAAGAAATCCAGGAAAGACTTTTTTCATAATTTTTTATCATCAATAGGACATGAGCTTATGCGGGTCACTGTCCACTTGAACTGTTGGCATATCAGACAAGATTTTATAAGACTCCAGCCAAAAGATGCCATTGTAAGATTCTAATGGGAGACAAATGAAAGTTATGTGGTACTATTAAACTGAATATTGTAATCAACTGTATGGTGTTAAAGAGGTGTCATGGTTTTGTGTGGAGCTGTTTCTGGTAATAGGGAAGGGGCTGTAACATGGCTCCTGTAAGTTACTCAAAACTCTTCCCAGCTCTGAGCCAGACCCACTTCTGAGGCTGAACTAATTGGGTGCCTCCACAATCACTTTTTAAGAAGAAGGTGGGAGAGAAGGTTTCTTCCTGTTCCGTCTTGTTCTGGTCTTCTTTTTTTTCTGGTTGGTGGTTGTGCAAGGATGTCGTGGTTTAGGCCCATCAGGGAACAAAAGACCACGATTAGCCTCAAGTACCGAAGAGGCTGAGAATTGCTCGAGGGCAGGGAGGGCTTAATTGCCGCTTAAGGTTCAGGACAAAGCAGACCAGGCCACTCGGTTTGGGGAAGAAAAAAAAACAGAAAATAATTTAATGCAACATCAACTAAAACATACCCACAAAAACCCAAAACATAACCAAAACGAAACAACACAGAGGAATACGTCAATGAAGAGTCCAACCAGCCTTTTTAAGAACACCTTCCCGCCACACCTCCCCTCTTCCCGGGCTCAGAGCCCTGATCCCGGGGTTTTTACCTTGCCCCCCCCTGAACGGTTCGGGGGGGCAGGCAGTGGAGGTCTCAGTCAGTCTGCTCCCAATAGCTTCTGCCGTCTGTCCCTCCTCAGGACGTGCCAACTCCACACCAGTCCTCCCTGCAAGTCCGTGGGGTAGCTCACACACGTGGCAGCCCTGCACGGGCTGCTCCGACGTGCACCCAGTCCAAAGGCTGCAGCTCCTCTCTGCTTCTCGTGTGGGGCTGCTCTGCGGCGTGCAGGCTCTCCAACACGGCCTGGGCCATGGCCGTCTCCCCACACAGTCCCTCGCCCGTCCGGGCTCACTCACATGGAGCTGCTGGTGGCTCTCAGTCCTGCCACGGATCTCCACAGGTTTCAGGGACACAGCTTGCATTCTCGCCACGGCCTGCAGAAGGGTCTCCGCTCCACTGCTCCTCCTTCCTTCCTCCTCTGGCTGAAGGGTCCGCGTGGTCGCCTCCATCTTGTATCCCTCTTACACCTCCTGACTCGCATTTCAAATTCCCGTCCCCTAAATAGTGATCGCAGAGGCGCCAGATTGGCCCAGCCAGGCCGGAGGTGGGTGTGAACCCAGGAGCCGGGGGAGGGTCCGCAAACTCTTTACCGGGTCTTCACTGCAACCCGCTCCCCCTGTTACTAAGCCAAAAGCTGCTCCTTGCTAAACCAGAACAAAGGAGTTGGAAGAAAGAGAGAAGCAACCACGTTGACCTCAAGGTCAGCAAGAAGAGAGAGGAGGAGGTGTGCTGGAGCAGAGACTCCTGCACCTGTACACTACTCCTGTACCAGCGGTAGTGAGTATGCCCATAGGATGCCATGTCCCGTGTGAAGGACCCTGTATCAGCAGAAGCCGTAGCTGTTGGGAAGAACCCACACCAAGAAGTTTGTTAAGGACTGTGTCCCATGGGAGGGACTCCATACTAGAGCAGGGGAAGAAAGCCAGGAGTCGTCCTCCTCTGAAAAGCGAGAAGTGGCAGACAACATCTGTGAGAGATTGGCCACATTCCCCATTTGCCACCGTCCCATACTGTTGAGGGTGGAGGAGGTAGAGATATTGGGAGCAGATATGAAGTGAGCTGAGCCTGGGGTGAAAGGAGGGAGATCTTAAAGTGCTGGTTGTATTTTTCTCATCATCCTGTCCTGTTTCTACTTTTTGTTCAGTTCTGTTTCTTGTAGGTAGCAGAATAAGCTCTCCTTACTTTCCTCTCTAAGTCAAGTAGTGGAGTCTGTTTTGCTCAGAACCATAACTGAAGATAGCCACCTTCTACTTCCATTTCAAGGAACTGAACAGACATAGTACTTTCTCTTTAAACTGATGTGATGTACATGCCTGTTAACCTGTCTGAGACTTTGATTCCATCCCTCACAGCCTCTGTGTGTTTTCTGAACTTATCAAAGAAAAGCAGATTAACTTGCCTTACTTCAGTTGGATTCTCTCAGCACTAGTTTTCCTTTCTTCAAGCATATGACAGAATCAATGAGGTGAATGGAAAGTATCACTTCACTAGCCTGAAGCTCGGTGGTTTCTCCAGGAAAGTAGAAAGCATGGAGTTGACTCTCTGCCTAATACAGAATATAATTTTAAAACTCTTTCACATGAGAGATCACAATTAAGCTGTTTTAGAAAGGTGACAAGCATCACCTTGTTCTGAAAAGACCATGTCTGAGAGTATCCAGTTAAGTCTGTAGCACCCTAATCTCAGTGTGGAACTCTACATGATAAGAAAAAGACATATAGACTATATATTTAAAAGTATGTAATAAGATGTTTATTTATTTAATGACTCTGCAAAATAATCTATACTGATATTGAAACCTGTAATTCTAACTGTATTTCAGTTTATATTATCAAGTATAACCAATATGCAAAGTTCACATGCAAGAAAGAGAATTTTTTAATTGCTTTATTTTTATGCATTGAAAGTTTAAAAGCAGTTGTATTAATTCTTAGGGTGATTAATGTGCATACTAACAATTTCTTCAAAATATGCCTATGACGTTCACTACAGAACAAGAAAAAACTTCAATTTAAGTCAAGCCTCCCATCAAGCCTTCCATCAACCATGGAATAGGAGAGGGTAGAGTTAACATACAATTTGCTCAGAGTTGAATGAAGTATTCTTAAACAAAGCTGGGTTTCCCATCAAATTACTCAGAAGAAAAAAAAAAACCACTACATAATATCTTATAGGAATGTATCAATGCCTCCATAAAAATGTTAGTTGTTGAAACATACATTAAAAAATAGTACCTTTGATACAAATACATATCATTCCTCAGTTGCAAACAGTTTGCAATTGTCTTAACATAGTGCTGTATTCTGTTGTGTAGAATTGTCCTAAAGGTTTAGTAGTTAAGTGAACACTGGGACTAGCATTTGTCTAGGATAAAGGTTGATGAAAAGATTACTTTGACAGTAATCTTGTTTTGTGTCATTATTGAGAGGACAAGGTCTTAATGCAAGGTAATTTGGAATTATACAGTGATTTGGGTTGCAAGGGGTCCAAGGGTTGCAAGGGGGTTGCAATCTGACCCCTCATAGCAGGACAGCTTCAAAGTTAAAGACTCATTTGAAACTTGAGTAGGACACTTTTCCAGTTCAGTTCTGAATACCTTCCTCCAGCCACTACCTGCTCTAGTTCTAGACAAAGCCGTAAGAACATCATCATGGTTTATAACTACAATAATTACAAACAAATTTTATGTCTATTTCTCAAATGCAATCAAAAGCACTTAGAATCACAGAATCATAGAATCACAGTATGGTAGGGGTTGGAAGGGACCTTTAGAGATCATCTGGTCCAAACCCCCTGCAGAAGCAGGTCGACCTACATCAGGTCACAGAGGAACATGTCCAGGTGGGTCCTGACAACCTCCAAGGAAGGAGACTCCACACCCTCCCTGGGTAGCCTGTTCCAGTGCTCCATCATCCTCATTGTGAAACAGTTCTATCTGATGTTTAAATGGAATTTTTTTGTTCCAGCTTCATCCCATTACCCCTTGTCCTGTTGCTAGCTACTATAGAAAAAAGAGATGTCCCAATTTCCTGACATCCAACATTTATATACTTATAAATATTAATGAAATCCCCCCTCAGTCTTTTCTAGACTAAATAACCCCAGTTCCTGTAGCCTTTCCTCATAAGGAAGATGCTCCAGTCCCCTGATTATCTTGGTGGCCCTGCACTTGCTGCAACAGTATTGTTTCTTTACTTAAGCTGAGTTATTTCAATGTGTATCACTTCACTAATTGAAACAAGTTGTTGCTGAAGATGGGACACATATGTTTATCCATTCAAATATTAGTGAATTTATCTACTATTTACCATCATACATACCAACAGAAATATTTTCAGACCTCCTGATTTATTTTTAGCAAAATTGCATATTCTATCACAATTCTGACATATATATGAACAGATGGTGAGATAGATATACATATGTGCACACATATACAAAGAAGCAATGAAAAGCATAAACCATATGACTTTTAACAGACAATTTATTCAAGTCAATCCATATTGATAAAAAATTTCACTCAGTAAGTTTGGGGCATCCCTTTTTTCTATAGTAGATAGTAACAGGTCAAGGGGTAATGGGATGAAGCTGGAACACAAAAAGTTCCACTTAAACATAAGAAAAAACTATTTCACTGCGAGTGTAATGCAGCAGTGGCACAGGCTGCCCAGAGGGGTTGTGGAGTCTCCTTCCTTGGAGGTCTTCAAGATCCACCTGGACATTGTTCCTATGTGACTTGATCTAGGTGAACCTGCTTCTGCAGGGGGGTTGGACTAGATGATCTCTAAAGGTCCCTTCCAACCCCTACCATTCTATGATTCTATGATTCTATAAGTTCTGGCAGGAACTGTCAGTGTAGTCCCATTCCAGCCACATCTGAGAAATCTTCAAGAGCAACAACAAATGATTGACTGTAAAATCAGGAATAATTAGTAATACTGAAGCTTGTTTTATGCAGAATGGAAAACCAGATGTGTAGGCTAGAAAAATTGCACAGAATGTGGTTGCAATACTTAAGTAACATAACCTTTCTAAATATTGAAATATAATTCTTACATACTAATTCCTCATAATTCTTTCTGATTGAATGTAGTTTCAGTTTGAGAAGAGATTCCAAATTTATCTTGAGAAAATTTGCAACATTAAAGTATAACTATACATAATGAAGATGCTGAACAATTAAGAATGTTAATCTACATTATCAAGTAGATTTAACAATATGTAGGCATTTTTCTGGAACCACAATTTCTTGGGCAGCTGTGGCACGTTCAGTAAACCTGTTTCATTTTCAACAAAGAAAAATCTTAAAGTGTGCCATTTCAGACATAAATCCCCTTTTTAACCAGTGGTGTCTAGAAATCCTTGAATGAAAAATATCCGTAAATCTGAAAATCCTGATATACCATAATAAAGTCTGTTTCTGCTCAAAAGAAATTTGGAGTTACAAAGAAATGTCTCTAGCTCCTGGCAGGTTTTTTTAAGGCTACTTTCACACCATGAGTCTCAAGAGAGTATAATATGTCCAGATGCGAACACATGCCCAGCTCACACTTCAGTCCATGTCAAAGCAAAACCCCAATAAATACAACGTTTTCCCATGTTCTTCCTCCTCCTTCTCTGCCTCAGTTTTATGGATAATGAAGCTTAAATGTGACACAGAAGGAAGACAGCCGTTGTCTGGGGTCCCTCCTCTGGACAATAGAAGGATCAGAATTTAGGGTCTTGCCACACGGTTCATACATTCAGTGTCGTAGAGGCTTGGACCCGAACAGATTCAGAATCTGGTGTCTCACATTAGCAGGATCTAACTTATGTGAGGAGCAAATGGACAAGAACCTGACACAGAAG
The DNA here is from genome assembly GCF_028858725.1 of Colius striatus. Taxonomy (NCBI): domain Eukaryota; kingdom Metazoa; phylum Chordata; class Aves; order Coliiformes; family Coliidae; genus Colius; species Colius striatus. The sequence goes on from NC_084790.1 coordinate 32,645,808, forward strand.
ACATTAGCACTGCTATTCAGTGTCTAAAGACAGTTAGGTCCTAGCTGACTTTGTTTGCTATCATAGCAAACTCTCCTTACTGGGGTGAACTGATTTTCTTGAGTCGAGTGACAACTGTGACAAAAAAAAGAGATTATGATGTAGATGTGCTACTTACTGGATGTCTTTTAAAAGGCAAAATTATACTTTGCTGCATTAAGATGAATTGCACTCTAAGTATGTCAGACAATGGTAATAAAAGGAATGTCAGATTCACAGAATCTTAAAGGTTAGAAGGGATCTCAAAAGATCAGAGCAGGACTACCTAGAGTAGGTCACACAGGAACACATCCAGGTGGGTTTTGGATGTCTCCATAGAAAGAGACTCAACAACCCATCTGGGCAGCTCATTCCAGTGCTTTGTCACCCTCACAGTGAAAATGAGATCCCCCTCAGTCTCCTCCGAGCTAAAGAGTCTCAGCTCCCTCAGCCTTTCATTATAAGGGAGATGTTCCACTGCCTTCATCATCTTTGTGGCCTGTGCTGAACTCTCTCCAGCAGCAACCTGTCCTTCTTGAACTGAGGGACGCAGAACTGGACACAATACTCCACATGTTATACTAGAAGAGGTATGTGATTACATTGGAATGAATATACTTAAAATACTCAGCATTTTTGCAGATGAATTTTACACTTTTTCTGGATGAAAAACTAGATATCCATATGGAGGTGTTCTGGTTCAGCAAGGAGCAGCTTTTTGGCTTAGCGGGTTGCAGTGAAGACCCGGTAATGAGTTTGTGGACTCTCCCCCCGGCTCCTGGGTTCACACCCACCTCCGGCCCGGCTGGGCCAATCTGGCGCCTCTGCAATCACTATTTAGGTGACGGGAATTCGGAATGCGAGGTAGGAGGTGTAAGAGTGACACAAGATGGAGGCGACCACGCGGACCCTTCAGCCAGAGGAGGAGGAAGGAAGGAGAAGCAATAGACCAGAGACCCCTCTGCAAGCCGTGGCAAGAATGCAAGCTGTGCCCCTGCAACCTATGGAGATCCATGGCAGGACCGAGAGTTACCAGCAGCTCCATGAGAGTGAGCCCGGACGGGCGAGGGACTGTGTGGGGAGACGGCCATGGCCCAGGCCGTGTTGGAGAGCCTGCGCGCCGCAGAGCAGCCCCACACGAGAGGCAGAGAGGAGCTGCAGCCTTTGGAGTAAGTGCGCGTCGGAGCAGCCCGTGCAGCGCTGCAGTGCGTGTGAGGTACCCCACGGACTTGCAGGGAGGATGGGTGCAGAATCCACCTGTCCTGAGGAGGGACAAACGGCAGAAGCTATCGGGAACAGACTAACTGAAACCCCCACTGCCTGCCCCCCGAACCGTTCGGGGGGGGGGGGGGGGGGGGGGCAAGGTAAAAACTCCGGGATCAGGGCTCTGAGCCCGGGAAGAGGGGAGGTGTGGCAAGAAGGTGCTCTTAAAAAGGCTGGTTGGACTCTTCATTGATGTATTACTCTGTGTTGTTTCATTTTGGTTATGTTTTGAGTTTTTGGGAGTATGTGTTAGTTGATGTTGCATTAAATTGGTGGTTTTTTTTTTTTTTTTTTTCTGTTTACTTCCTCAAGCCGAGTGGCCTGGTCTGTTTTGTCCTGATCCTTAAGCGGCAATTAAGCTCTCCCTGCCCTTGAGCAATTCTCAGCCTCTTAGGTACTCGAGGCTAGTCGTGGTCTTTGTTCCTTGATGGGCCTAAACCACGACAGGAGGTGATATTAAACTGGCCTGTGAATAAACTATAATAGAAATACTACTCGCAGGTAAAAGAACATTGCCTGAGAAAATTAGAAATGCAAGTAAGGAAATTATTCAATTACTAACAATTTTTAAAAAACAAAAAAATAAAAAGCCAAAAATGGCAGAACCAGTGAGCAGAACAGAAAATTAAGTAAAACTGGCTGCTATTCATCAAATCGGGATGATTGTGCAGTAGAAAACTGCATAGTGGAACATTATTGCATTCAGTGGAAATAATTGCACTCCAATAGCAAAAACAAGTTCTGTAAAGCAATGAGATTTTCAGTGACAACTTTGTGATCAAATATTTTGAAGCCTAGGGGGAAAAGTTTCATAACAGAGTTTCATGAAGCTCAGACACAAACTTGGTCTTCTAGCAGACTGTTTCTTCTCAGCAGCAATCACCTCTCTGTACCATTGATGACACATGGAAAGAAAACCCAACAACAACAACAAATGACCAAAGAAACAAAAAAAACTAAGTAAAAGCATGAAAGAATATCCATGAGTTTTAATTCTGTTAGTTAATTGTACACAATCTCTAAGGCTGGGCATGTAAGAACACCAGACACTAGTCAACATGGCCTCCGTGGAAGACTCCTTCGGGGAAGGCTTACAGTAAAAATAGAAGTTCTCAAAATTACTCTATAAAACATATATATTGCCAGACTGATGAACAAAAGCAAATAATTTTAAAAACAAAGTAGTCAAAATGTCCCTTATGAGAAAAAGGCTTTTTCACACAAATAAGTTTTGTTAATATATATTGCAGAAGAACACAGAATTACAGGTAGCATTTGTAGCAAAAAATACTACACAATAAGCTACTGTGACCACAACAATGCTACTTGCAATACTATTGCACGTGCCCAAACACAGCATAGTTTTTCTTCACGACAGTCAGCTTTCAGACATTGAGGACAGACTCTCTGAACTAACATCAACCAGATTTCTCATCCTCGAAACTGGAATTGCATATTACAGTACTCCACATGTTCTCTGGGGTACACAGTACTTCTCAGGACCACACCCTAAGCCAGAAGAATGATTTACTGTTAAATTTGGATGGCATTTTTCCATGGCAGTCTCCAAAGTACTACTGTGATAAACCGCATCTCCAAAGCGGACACAGTAGAAATGGAAAATGCTGTTGTGGAGTGATGAGACAGGTTCTCTGTAACTATAAAGTACAGTTTTCCCTCAGCCTCAGTTTGTATAAGGACACACTAAAAAAGGATTATTGAGATGTTGCTTGTTAACCTTCAGAGTTTGTTGTCATAAAGAGTTCTCTATCTGTTTCTTTACATTTCATTTACTGGAGGCAAGGTTGTTGAACAGTGTAACTCTCCATTGGTACAGATTCAATGGGGAAAAACTTATCTTCACCTAGACAGTACTAGAAGGCTTCTGCTGCATGTTCTGCAAAAACGGGAAAACAAGATGACATTTCATGATAACTGTAAACTATCAAGTCTTTCTATGCTATAGATCAGGTAAGGTCTTCACTGGGTTTACATGCCCAAAAGTTGGAAGCAGAGGTGGCCTTTGTGAGGAGAAGCTGGGGCTGCCCTTGGTTCCAGCTGGCTCAAATAAACCCACCAAAAGGTTGAACCCCTCAGCCAACTTGGTGACATCACTCATGGTGCTTTTTTAAAGGTAAGAAACACTGTGCAGCAGAGTGTGGAAGGAGTAAGAAATGTGAGAGAAGCATCCCTTTGAGCACCATGAGAGAGAGAGAGGAGGAGGGAGGAGGTGCTGCAGAGATTCCTCTGTAGCCCTGAGTATGTGATAAGAGAAATTGCTAGATTTAATGAATGGCTATTGTGAAGCTGGGAAAAATGCTATTAGAAATGGATGGCTTTCTAAGATGGTTATGTGGAGTTATGTGAGAACTGTGCAAAATTCACAGATACCTGTTATTGAGTATTTGGTATCTCTTTGGTTAGAGCATTGCAAGGCAAACACTGCCAATCATACCTCACAGCATATTTCTGACAGTTGTTGCTCTTAAGTACTGTCTGCTTTGCTATACATATTCTGACTTGTAACAACAGTGATTGAAAAGCAAAGCATATGGTATGTATAAAATGGAATACAAGAGTCATTACTTTTATCAACAAACAGAAAAAATAAACAGCAGAAAAAAAATCAATTGAGATTAACATTTTGTAAAATGGAAAATAAAGATTCCTAAAATGTACCAACCCTAATTCACTGTAGCACTTAATGTACAATACTTTGGCATTTTTCCTTTGCTTTGAAATTTTTTTCTGTTTTTTTCTGTGTCAAGATTTTGACCTCTTCAAAGACCTGCTTGGACAGATCTCAGAAGGTAGAAGTGCCCAAGAGAGCTGGTCAATCTTCAAGCACCACTTCCTCCAAGCCCAGGATCAGTGTGTCACAACATGTAGGAAAGGAGGAAAAGGAGGCCTCCATGGAGGAGCAAGGATCTGCTGGGAACACTCAGGCAGAAAGAAGCCATTTATGAGAGGTGGAAACAGGGCCTCACCTCTTGGAAAGAGTATAGGAACTTTGCCAGAGATGGCAGAGGTGCAAATAGGAAGGCTAGAGCCCTTCTAGAATTAAATCTAGCCAGAAAAGTTAAGGAAAACAAGAATGGAGTTTTAATATGCATTGGCAGTAAAAGGAAGATTAGGAGGAAGGTAGGCCTGCTGCTGAACACAGAGGTTGCACTGTTGACGGAGGATGCAGAGAAGGCTGAACTACTGAATGCCTTCTTTACAGCCAAGGCCAGCTCTTGGGAAGCCCAGTCCAGCAAGGATAGTAGAATGGTCTGGACAACAGAGGACTTGCACTGGGTGGATAAGGAAGAGGTTAAAGATTTGTTGGCCAGGCTTAATGCTCATAAGTCAATGGGTCTCCATGGGATGTATCAGAGAGTGCTGAGGGACCTGGCTGATGTGATTGCTAAGCCTCTATCATTTTTGAACAATCATGGAGGACAGGTGGGGTGCCAGTGGATTGGAGAAAGGCCAATGTCACTTGTCCTCAAAAAGGTCCAGAAGGATGACCCAGGAAACTACAGGTCGATCAGCCTCGCCTACATCCCTGCAAAGGTGATGGAACAACATACTGAATGTACTCATTAAACATATGAAGGAAAAGGTGGTTATCAGGGGGAGTCAATATGGATTCACCAAGGGGAAATCCTGTTTGATCAACCTGATAGACTTCTATAATGACATAACTTGCTATTGCACTCAGACACCAGTAGAAACTTTGGACATACACTTTTTCCACAACTGAGAAGCTTAAGAAATATACATGGCAACAGAGAATACAGTGGGACATACACAAGAACACAAAAAAGGAGATGGTGAATGGGTGGTGAATTTGGAATTCTCCTGAGACAAATTCACATATAATAGTCCAGAAGGCAACTATTACTGAAAAATGGAATAATCATGCAAATGACTTATTTTTAAAATATCCAATTGCAGCAAAATATGCCATTGCAGCAGAAAAATAAAAACTGTACATGGGAAGTTTAGTACAATTCTATCAATAATTTAATAATAACAACAGTAACTGTAAAAAAATCCCTTACAAATCACTACGTGGCACAGTATAATTATTAAAGTTTTAAGTATGACAAGGTCAAGATTATTACTTTTAGTCATTTCCATTGTGAGTAGGTTCATGGAATTCAGTTTGAATAAATGGTTCACCGTGAATGTGAGCAGTGGCATTAGACCCTAAGTAAGCAATAGTTATTCTACTGAGAAGAAAGAGAATTTTTCCTTGAATGTATGTCCTGGTTTGAGCTAGGATAGAGTTAATTCCCGTGAGGAACCAGGAAAGGGTACAGCCTGAACAGCTGACCCAGGCTGGCCAGCAGGTATTCGATACCATCCTAATGTCATGCCCAGTATGCAGGTACAGGATAGCCGGAAGAAGCTCCCTACCGGGATCGCAGTTTCTCGGTCGCTGGTCCGTAGCAGTTGCTTAGGGTCGGGTCCTGGGTGGTGAGCCACTGCGTCATTCACCAGTTTTCTTTGTAATATCCCCTCGTCTTTGTTACAGTTGTTCCTCTTCAATTTTCCCTAGTAAATTGTTCTTATTTCAACTTATGCCAGCTCTTTTACTTTTTTTTTCCTGATCCCCTCTGCATTCCGCTGGGAGGGGGGGCAGTCGTGGGGTTTTTCCCTTTGCTCCGGCTGGGAAAAACCACGACATTTATTGGCGCTCAAGGTGGGGCCTAAGTCTGTGGGGCTTGGAGCATTGGAGATTAAATTTGAGATAAGGATATTAATTGTAAGCAGTAACAGCCAAAACATGAACTGTGCTGCTGACTAATGAGGTTTTCAGTGGTTCTACCTCTGGTGAAGGGATGAGGGGTGGATTCTTTAACACTTCTTTAAAAAGCAATTCGTGAAGGCGAGGAGTGGAATGTCATGGTTTGACATGACAGCCGTTTCTGGTAAGAGGGAAGGGGCTGTAAAGATGGCCCCTGTAAGAAGTTGCTCAAAACTGTCCCCAGCTCTGAGCCAGACTCACTGCTGGGGCTGAGCCAATTAGACACCTCCAGAAGAAGTCGGAAAAGGAGGTTTTTTCCTCCATCTTCTTCCTGTTTCTTCTTTCTTCTGACCCTTCTTCTTCTTCTTCTTCTGGCTGGTGGTGGTGCAAGGAGTAGGAATAGTCAGAAAAACAACCATGCGGACTCCAAGGTCAGTGATGAAAGAGAGGAGGAGGTGTGCTGGAGCAGAGACTCCCCTGCATTCTACAGAGAGAACTGGTGAAGCTGAGATTTATTTTCATTTCTTTGAAGACTCCGCATCAGTGGTAGAGACTCATTTTGCTAAAGCTGGGCCCGGACCAGAGGCAGCGATTCACTTCATTAAAGGCCCCAAACCAGGGACAGTAACTATGGCCAGAGGAGGTCATGTCCCATGGGAGGGACCCAATAACTTCGCCAAAGACCCTGAGCCAGGGGCAGTGATTTTCTTCTTTAAAAACTATGGCTGGAAGAGGCCGTGTCCCGAAGGAGGGATCTTTTATCACTATGGCCGGAGCAGGCCATGTCCCAAGGAAGGGAACCAATATCCACAGTTATAACTGTGAGGAGGAACCCACAACAAAGCAGCTCATTAAACTTATGCCCAGAAAAGGCCTTGTCCTGAGAGAGGGACCTTGTAACTGCAGAAATTGCAACTGTGGAGAAGAATCCACACCAGAGATATACACCAAGGACTGCATCCCGTGTGAGGGACCCTGTATTGGCAGAAGCCGCAGCTGCTGGGAACAACCCACACCAGAGAAGTTCGTTAAGGACTGTGCCCCGGGGAAGGAACCCCATATTGGAGCAGGGGAAGAATGCCAGGAGTCATCCTCATCTGGGCAGACAGAAGCAGCAGGGCCCATCTGTGAGAGACTGACCACATCCCCCATTCCCTGCCCCTCTGAGTCGTTGAGGGGGGAGGAAATAGAGATATCGGGAGCAGTGAGCTGGGCCTCGGAAGAAAGGAGGGATGGGGGAGGGAGATCTTAAAGTGCTGGTTGTAATTTTCTCATCATCCTACTCCCTTTTTGCTTTTATTCTGTTCTGTTTCTTGTAGAATAAACTTTCCTACTTTCCTCTGTAAGTTGAGTACTGGAGTCTGTTTTGCCAGGAACTATAATTGGCAGCGAGCCCTCCCTGCCCTTGTTTTAATCCAAAACAACATTGCTTATCTTTTTACTTTCATTTCGCTGACGCCTCCCCCAAGCTAACCCTCTAGGGTGGGGGTGAATGGGGACATCAAGCAAGAGGCTATCGTGGTGCTGCTGTGCTAGCTGGGCCAAACCATGACAATGTAAAATAAGTTCTTTTATGTTTTCTCAAAGACAAATATTGACTGTTGCTTTGTCAGCAATTGCACATGTAATCAGCCTGGAAGGGTTTGGAAAGCGAAGTGATAAAGTTATTTCTCGGAATGATGATAAAACACGTTCATTCGATAGTAACTGGAGAATATCTAATAGCCTCTATCAGAACAAGTTTTTTTTTTACACTAGAAAGTCCATATAACATGCATGCAACAGTATTAAAAGATCTGGATGAAAGATTCTCTAGGATATTAACATTTATTTTGAATAAATATTCTACCAGACTGAATGCTTCAGAATACTGAAAGTAGGAAGATAATATTTAAAAGTTATAACTGATATAACACAGCTAATTAAGACACCAAATAACATAATCACAGCAGCTTTGTAGGTTTTGATTATTAAAAAGCAAGCCCACGTGATAAACCAAAACTTTAATTATTATGAACCTGAACTTATTTGTTAATTGATATTTGTGGAAAACAGATTATTTTTATTAACATTGTATGCACATATATATAATAATTTTAATAATAATAACCACTTTAATATGCTAACACTTTCTTCTGAAATTCACTTTCATGCCATTTTATATCAGAACAGGAAAGAATGTCCACTTAGCATGGTTCTCACTACATGAATAACAAATTGATTGCTAATACTAGAAGTGCAACTGTATTGCAGGAACCAACAATTCATTCATGTTCTTAATTCTACCACTAAGTTGGAGTGAATATAATTACTCATATATTAATTGAGTTCAAAGATAGGTAATATGTATCACAGAACATCAGTTACTGATCCAGAACCATCTGGATTGCTTTCCAGTATAAATTATAGAGAGTCGTTTTACAAGAAGGTACTCTAAAGTGAGAAGTAGTAGGTATATAAAATATTAGGGGTAAAAGATGTTTATTGGATAAATTTAATTTCTCAGAGTAAGAGTCCAATATAAAAATTAGTCAGAGACTAATATAAAAATAGAGTTCTGGCTTTTTCAAAAATTTATGGTAGAAGGGTCATTTAAATTTAAGAAGGAAGCTGGTAAATAACAGCAAGATTCAAAAAAGTATGAGAAAGCTGATTACATGATTTTCATAGAATCATAGAATGGTAGGGGTTGGAAGGGACTTTTAGAGATCATCTAGTCCAAAACACCTGCAGAAGCAGGTCTACCTAGATCAAGCCACATAGGAACATGTCCAGGCAGGTCCTGAAGACCTCCAAGAAAGGAGACTCCACAACCTCCCTGGGCATCAATACTTCCACAATGGACCACAAAGTGACAAGGGCAGATGAGGCAGCTCAAATAGTACCCTCTCCTAGATGGTCTTAGGCCAGAGCCATACTTCAATCACAGGTCCACCACAAGCCCAGATGAACACAGGGGCACAAAAGTAGGCAGAGGGTAACCAGATTTAGGACATAGAAAAAGACTTACCCTGTCTTCTCTTGAAGCCCATAATGTGGTTTTCTCAAGAGAGGCTCAGTCCTGGCATACAGATGTGAAATATATCATAAAAGGAGAAACTCTGTAGCAGCTTTGAGGCTGATGGTGAATTGGGCGGCTGGCCTAGGTCTATGGGAGACATTATGGGATGCAACAGAAGGGCATTCTGGGACTGCACAAGACTCATAATGGAATGTTTAGAGGATGCATCTAGGTAATTTGGGGAGGAACATGGTGAATAAACAGTGTCATTTGTGTCTTAACTGTGTCTTAACTGTAGGCTGGTTGGTACTCCTACCTGGCTTTGCAGTGTGCCTGCTTAGCAGAGTCTGACCCATCTTCTCATTATCTCCATTTCTATCTCCTGCAGATAGGGACTGTGTGCATGTATGCCTATGGAATTTGTATGTCAGCAACTGCCATCAGACCATGAGTCAGATGGCTCATCTGTCTGTGGTGTCAGCAACTGGAGAAATCAGTGAGTGAACTTAAACATCATCAGCTAGGGCATGACTCTGAGTCATAGGTGCCCATCTATCTGCCCTGCCAAGTGCTAGAGTGAAGGTCTGAGTGATAGCTGAGACCACAGGCTAGAAAGCCTGTGTGCAGGGGTGCCAGCAAGTAGAGAGACGAGTGAGTGAAACCAACTGCCAGTCATTGGGATGAGAGCACAGGTCAGAGTGTCTGTGATGCCAGCAAATACACTAAGTGTGAATGTGCAGTGAATGAGAGAGCACTATCAAAGATTAAAGTGGGCTAGCTGGTGAGCAGGTGGAGTGAGTGATTGATGAGCCAGATATGTGTTCATGTTTCTAATAGTGAGAGATTTAGTTATTAAGGACACCAGAGGCATCCCAGTCAGCTGTTGGAGAGACGGTAGGGTTTGAGGTTCTCATGGTTCTGGTGCAGCCAGGAAAACAGCAGCATGCAGCCTCTTGCTCACCCCGCCTTCCCATCCACTCCCACCTTCTTTGGGATGTCGAAATCCCCATCAAGATGGGAAGAAAAAAGATAACCAAGGACCTTGTGGATTGAGACAAGGACAGAAAGCGCTCACTGCCATTTACTGTTCCAGGCAAAACAGATTTGACTAGTCAACGAACCTCTCTAGTATGAGTCCTTCTCAAGGACTGCAGCTTCTGCTCATAAACTACTGCAGCATGGAACTCCTCTGTAGCCAGCAGCATTTTGGGCAACTTCTGCTGCAACGTGACCCTCCTACACATTCATACCCTCTCCAGACACAGTCACCACCCCCCTGGTGTGGGGTCTTCCATTAAACTACCAGCAAACCAGAGCTTCACCACTCCTCTCCACAGATCACAGGGGGACCATCTGCCATCTCACCACGGCATGCATGAGAACCCGGCACAACTCTTCATCTCATTTCTTGCTGACCTAGGGGTCCACATGGTTGCTCCTCTCCTCCTCCAACTTCTTCCACCACTACCTGCGCAACAACTTCTCCAATACATTATTCACAGAGGCGTTACCTCCATTACTAATTGGCCAGGCCTGGATCTGGTGCAAGGTCCAGCTTAGAATTGACTGGCCCTAACCCTGAGAGCTACATGGGAAGCTTCTGGTAACTCTTCGTTTAAAGAAGTCACTCCTGTAGCTCCCCCGTCACCAAAAAACTGCCCAGGCAAAACCACTACAACCACACAGAGTAGAAAAAAAAGAAAGAAAAAAGTAGAAAAAAAATCACAAATTCTTCAGGCAATATTCCACAAAGGGAAAAGTACTACATTTCACTTTTTTGTCACCATCAGCCAAACTCTATATTTAACACACAACTCTCAGCAAGGCATTTAAAGGAGAGAGACTAAACAACTATGAAAAGTCTGTAAATGACAGCACTGTAATGATGCACGAGCAAATGTCACCACTTGGAATACACATGCACCTTATGTGGAGGAATTTCTAATTGATAGAGGACACGACTTGGTAACAGTGAACAACCCATGCTTTGAGACCTGCTAACAATGAACAATCCATGCTTTGAAGTTTAGAGTGCAGTTCATCTTTGAATCGTCCTTGGCAAAAGAGAAGAAAAGAAAGTCTACGAGACAGTAAGCTTGAGCAAGGAGAAAGTTGACACAAGATGTGTAAACCATAGATTGTTTGCCAACTATTGTGTAAAATACTGCGAAATCAAGCTAGCCTTGTATTGCTTATAAAAGACTGATGCTAATTACTGAAGTTTGAGTTATGATCTAACCATACTGGTGTCTGTCATTTCTCCGGTGGTGCTCTCTCCGACAAGCTTACATGATTACCCCAAACTAACTCTCTAAAGATGAATTGTGTTCATCACATGTTGCATTCATAATTGTAAAGGAGCATAAAGAGTTCAAGGACTAATTCCTGCCAAGTTTTAGCATGCTTTGTCATCCAGCTCCTTTACATTTTCAGCCTTAAATTAGTAATGAAACTTCGTAATCCTTGAAGACAAAGCAAAGTGAAACAAACCAAAAACCCAACATATTAAAAGTAAAGTATCTCACAGGTAAAGATGAAGGAATTAAATTTACTTACCAGACAAGGGAAATTACTTTTCTAATCATACAGAAAAAAAAAAAACACAAAGAAAGAAAAGACAAAGGAGAAGCCTTACTCCTCCTACTTGTTGAAAGATTTAAGTTATGTAAACTTTAATTAATTAACAGAGTATAACCTGCTGTAAAAAGCTTTCAAAATTGTAGCAATGCTGGTTCAGTCGGTGAGTGGCAAGGCTCTGTTCTTGCAACTCAGTGCCGACCAGAGGGAGCAAGGGGGTCCTGGAGCAGGGAGCAGTGGAGCAGTGAAGCAGAGGAGCAGTGAAGAGATCTATAAGGAGCCAGTAGCTCTTGCAGGCGATGGTCCTGCTGGGAGGCGGAAGTGAGGCAACCACCAGGGATTTAAACTTTCCCCAGAGGCGAGTGACCAGGAGCATAGTGCCGCAGTTAGCGTGGCAGTTCAGCTGCTACCTGTACAGATAACCACAAGGAGTGCCAGTGAATGCTCCAGTGAGTGCAAGCGACCGCAGCAAGGTGGGCAGGAAGGATGGGCAGGGATCCACAACTCAGGCGGTTCTCTGGTCTCAAGCTGACAACATGATGAGCACCGACCTATGAGCTAAAGCCAGGGCTCTGAATGAGAATGTCTTGCAGAAGACTGATGCATCCACCCAGATGGAGGTGGGTAACAAGGATGCTTCAGTACAGGTGAGCTGCAGGAGCTGTTTAGGTTTGTGACAGATGTCATCAAATTTGGGAGCTGTAGCATCAGGTAAAAGACCTGCAGGAAACTATTAGTAGGCTCAAAGGATTAGAGGAGCAGAGCTAGAGATTGACGGTTCTAAAAATAAGCGCCAGCCTCCACTGTAAACGAAATGCCTTGGACCCTGGTGACACAAAAAAAACCAGAGCTCTGCTTTGAAACCCTTCTTCCAATGTGCCAATCAAATAAAACTTTGAGACACTAACAATGGAGGATGTGGACAAGCAAGGTCCAAGTGGGGAAACCTCAATGACAATCCACCACCAACTGCTCCACTGGCAACAGGCAACAGGTACCTTAAAAAGAAGCAATGGGTGCTTGTTGTGGGTGACTCACTGTTGAAAGACACTGAGATACTCAACTTTGATCAGACAAAGAGTCACGTGAGGCGTGCTGCCTGCTGGGAGCCAAGATCCAGTCACGGCTGAGAGTGCCATGGCTCATCAGGGATTCGGGCTACTAATCCCTAGTCCTCCTTCCTGAATTATAAAACCTTGGGGAAGCAAGTGGATAGGAGGATCCAAGTTATTTTTCACCCATCCTGCCTAGCAGAGAAGAGTGCTCACTCAATAATAGAAAAATCATGCAATTTCACTCCTGCCTTGGAGGTTAGTTCTGGTGAAACAGTTTTGGTTTTTATGACAATGGGACCTTCTCCAATGACTGTAATTTTATAGCACAGGATGGTTACATCTGTCTCAAAATGGCACTGGAATCTTTGGGAATAGGCTGGCCAAATTGTTTAAGAGGGCTTTCAACTTAAATGTTGAACCTCAAGTTCCTGGATTGCAATTTTTTTTCCCACAGCTCTTACACAAACCATTGGCGTATATTACACTGGATGTACAGATGCACATCCGGTCTCCATACCCTTCTACTAATCACTTCCAAAATCTCATCATCATCAGTTCCACCCATTGTCCTGCCTTAGTCCACCCAGGTTACACCTTCATCACATCTCTTTTCAGTGGCTGTCAGAATGAAAGTTTAAGTTCTCCTCACAGTGTACCTTTCACCTTAGTGTCGTTGGTGTTTGTCCAAATGGCAGCACAAGGCAAAATCAGTCTTCATCTGCCTGCAGCAGTTGGAATTTATTGGCCTCAGCTTGAGTAGTTGGAATTTGTTGGTTTCACTCTAATTGGTCCAAGATTAGTGCTGTGAGATTGCTAGATAACAACAGATTGCTAGATAACGACAGGAGTCAGTAGTTGTCTCTGCAAAAAAATTAACAGTTTGAATACCTAAGAGTTACAAATGTTTGCTTAAATTTTTTAACTAAGATATATGATGTCCTATAATGCTTCATATCACAATAAGACAATATTACGAAAGCAAGAGCAGTGGAGAAGAAACATCGGAACTTTTCGTCCATTAACATCTGAACACTTACGCCACCGAAATGTAAGGAACGTCGGACGAAACGAGCAGACTGTAGGGGGCGCTGTGGACTTGCGGTGGCGACTATTGTGACTTCCTGTCTGTCTCTCTTTCTTTCTAACCTGTTGTCCTTACGTTGTTGTTTGTTTTGGGAAAATAAAGTAGTAGAGCACATAACTCCCTTTTGAGTCTTAATTCTGTTCCCAAGAATACATGATGCCTGATCATGATAATCTGAACTCACTCATGAGTTAAATCCAGCCACCCCCAGCTACCCAGACTTATCTGAGTTCAGTTGAAAAGCAGGGGGGTTTAACCTCTGCTAAATTAATTGCAGTGCAACAGGGTATTGTGACACCCACTTGGACACTTTCCAGTGCGACCTGATCTAGGTGATCCTGAGTGAGAAGGGGGGTTGGACTAGATGATCCTTATAGGTCCTTTCCCACCCCTGCCATTCTGTGATTGTGTGATTCTGAAAAAGTCCATGACATTGGTGTTTGCATTCCAGGAGTTTAAAAGAAGAAGCCACGTAGTCTCATCTTAAGAGAGTCGTATACAGGTATATGCCTGTATGTACATGGTTAAGTTATTTTGAAACGTTTAGTTTGGTTTAATATATCCTTGAAGTTTTCTTTTAGTGAAATAGCATCTCAGTTTCAGTAGTTTCATTACTGTTCATTTCATTCAATAGAACAACAGCTGAATTAACTCAACGTTCAGAGTGAACAATTCACAGCAGGACCGAAACTGTGAGAAGTTTCATCTGTTTTAGCTAGCCATATAGCCTAATAAATCTGAAAAATAAAATGTACCTTTGTCTTGTCTGGTTTTCTTTCCAAATCTAGAATCCTCCAGAGACAAACGATTTTTGGAAGATGAGTCTTTAATGCTTTCTTTTCTTGTCAGAATAATACTGAAGAATAATGATGGGTTTTGGCCATAAACTGAGAAAAAATACTGCTAAAAACAAATGCAAGATATATACTTGGCTCTGTTTGTGAGATGCAACTGAACAACAGAATATTTGGATTTCTTAGCCTTCGTTTAAGATCATGTGTGCTTTGTTCAGCTTGGTCTCTATTTTTCATTAGAAAAAAGATATATAGCTTAGGGGAAAAGAAAATATAAAGACTGGTTTGCTGAACAATATCAAATGTTGTTGTCATTTCAAGATGACACAGGAGATTACAATCCTCTGACATACTCTCCAGAATAAAGATTACACAAAAGAAACCCATAAAGGCAAAGCAGGTGAAATTTTAGAGGTTTGACAAGTTCAGTACTATTGTGTTAAACACTGATTGGCAACAAATTCTGTGACTGAAATTCTGTCTCTGTTCTCCTTAATTAAGAGTATTTTGGAGCATTTTCCATCTGGCATGATGAATTATGTATTTATGCAAGTCATTTTTTATCAATCTAAAAATTTCATTTTGGTTCATACCCAGTTCTGAATATATTCTTTAGCAAGTCAAGATCTACCTCTTCCTAAGCAGTAATCATTTTGATCCCTAGCAGTATTCATGATTTTGCATCTTCACACACACAAACCACAATATTTACACCAATATGACTCTGAGGAAAACATAGGAAAACTCTAGTAGGTTCTGCTCTGGCAGGGGGTTGGACGTGATCTTTCAGGTTCCTTTCCAACCCTTAAGATTCTGTGATATTCTGGTTCTCTGATATTGGGAGTGACCACAATATTTCACATAGAATCACACACATAGCAGGTGGAAGGGACCTCTAAAGATCATCTAGTCCAATCCTCCTGCTAAAGCAGTTCCACCTAGATCAGGTCACACAGGAACACGACCAGGTGGGTTTTGAAAACCTCTAGAGAAGAAGGCTCCACAATGTCCCTGGGCAGCCTGTGCCAGGGCTCCCTCACCCTCACAAGAAAATAGTTTTTCCTTATGTTTGTGTTAAATTATTTAGTCCCAAACAGGATTCCAATTAAAGTTTACAATTTATTAAGCGAATAAAGGCAAGCAAACAGCGCTGGATGTGCCAGGAGTCTCTGCTCAACCAAGACACACACTGTACAGCTCCTACTTTTGGTTTTTATTTCCTAGGTTAATACATATTCATCTAGGCTAATACATATTCATAGCTATGTCCTATGCATACATCCAATAGAACTAGCTGGGCTGAGTCATCCTAACAGACAGGTTGCCTCTGCCCAGCATCACATGACCAGCAACAAAGCCGGCTTAAGCTAACCACCACTAACCACCGGAGAAAAAGAAAAAAAAAATCGGCGCCTTGCAAAAAGATGGGAACTATATATACATCTTAAGCCTGCGGTTATACAAGGCACATTGACACAAATCAGATTAACACATTTCACATGTTTAAATGGAACTTTTTGTGTTCCAGCTTCTTTCCATTAACCATTGTCTTGTCACTAGATACAACAGAAAAAGTTTGTCAGGAAGCCACTTGCATTGCTACAAATAAAAGTGAAACCTCAAAAGAGAATGTCAGTAAGCCCTTTTGGAATAATGTATGGAAAGCCCTATGAGACTCCTGAACACAAACCGAATATATATGTAACAGGGAAAAAACATGTGTGTAACTATTTGCTTTCTCTTAGAAAAATTCTAGATAAGCTCCAAAGTGCAGTAGTGTGAAATTAACCTCTGACTTTGAAAAATCCAGCACACAATATACTGCCTGGAGATTATATCTATATAAAGACTTGGAATGGGGGACCTCTGCAAGGAAGGTGGAAAGGACCATACCAGGTGTTGCTGACCACCTTCACTGTAATCAAGATTGCCAAATCAGATGCCTGGATCCGCTACACTTGAGTGAAAAAGGCAACAGCAAGCCCACAAAAGTGAAGAGTTGTTGGAGATCCTTAGAAATTGAAGTTAACACATGACAACCATGGTTTCGTTATGGTGAGAAGGGAAATACAAGAGTATTGGAATATTATCAATGTTTTCAAAAGGGAGAAATTATGCAGATACAAGATTATTTTAGTCAATAACCTAACACCACACTAACTAGCTAAGCATTTGTTAAACACTTGCTAATAACTTAATTAACTAGCTAAGCACTTGCAAATAGTTTAATCACCAAACGATTAAGTACTCCTTTAAATTGCAAAAACCGTGGTCTTCATTTTCTTCATAGTGTTTTCCAGGTGGCCCTTCCTGGTCTGTTCTTCTGTCATAGCAACACGACCTTTAGCAGTGATGTGCAACAAGTACTGTATTGGGGTGCTGGGGGAGGTATGAAATTGTTTGCATGTAATGTTCTTTACTAAGATCTGAATGGGCTGAAAAAAAACAGTCTATTTTCTCTTGATTTTTGCAGAAAATTGGAAGTGAAATTTTATTTTCATGCCTTGACCTGACCAAAAAACCCACAATTTTTAAAAAATATTTTAATTATTAAAAAGAATAAACTTATTTTGTTCAAACAACACAAATACTAACTTCTTATATCCCTGTCATTTTGATTAATTAGTAGAAAATTTGGAAAGCTCATTATCATCACTAAGCAAAGCTGTGCCATCTAGGAGAAATAGTTTCAACCACAATGTAGTGGTTTTGCCTGGGCGAGGTTTTTCTGTAGCAGGGGGGCTACAGGGGTGGCTTCTTTAAACAAAAAGAGTTGCCAGAAGCTTCCCCTGTAGCTGAAAAGGTTAGGGCCAGTCAATTCTAAGCTGGACCCTGCACCTGACCCAACCCTGGCCAATTAGTGATGGAGGTAAAGCCTCTGTGAATAACATATTTGAGAAGGAGAAGCAGCTGTTGTGCAGTTGCTAAACTGCAGCAGCAACAGGGAGGGAGAATGTGAAAACATCTCTGCAGACACCAAGGTCAGTGGAGAAGGAGGGGGAGGAGAGTGCTTAGGCACTGAAAAGGCTCCCCTGTGATATGTGGTGAGGACCATGGTGAAGAAGGTTATCCCCCTGCAGTCCGTGGAGGACCGCCGGGAAGCAGAGATCCACTTGCAGCCCATGGAGGATCCCACACCGGAGTGGATGCCTGAAGGAGGCTGTGACTCTGTAAGAAGTTCATCCTGGAGCAAGTTCCGGGCAGGACATGGGAGTCTGTGGGGGAGGTGCCGATGCTGGAAGCAGGTTTGCTGGCAGGACTTGTGATCCTGCTGGATGACCCACGCTGGGGCACTGTGTGAGGAGCTGCCCCCTTTGAGGTCCCATGGGAAGGACCCACGTTGGAGAAGTTAGTGAAGGACTGTCTCCTGTGGAGAGGGACCCCACAGTGTAGCAGTGGGAAGTATGAGGAGGCCTCCCCCTGGAAGAAGCAGTGGCAAAGTCCATCTGTAATGAACTGACCAAAACCCCTATCCCCTGTGCCACTAGGGTGGGAAGGAAAGGGAGTCCCCGGAAGAGGGAGGGGTAAGGGGAGGTGTTTCTAAGATGATTTTATTTCTCATCTCCCTGCTCTTATTGTTCCTTTAGTAAATCAAACCTTTTTCTCCCTGAGTCTGTTTTGCCCATGATGCTAACTGCTGAGCTATCTCTCTGCTCTTATCCCAACTCACATGCCATTTGTTATATTTCTCTCTCTCTCCTGTCCAGTTTAGGAGAGGGAGTGATTTTATGACTGGATGGACATTAGGCTAAACCACCACTTACAGAACTTGAGATCTGACAAACCTTTTTTCAGATGAACATTTGAAAACAGTAGTCATTATTTTTTACACTCATTGTTACTGTTCTCTCTAAAAAGAGGTTCTTTTAGACAGGTTCTTTTGCTATATCTTTTGCTTATCCTCATTTAGTTTTCCTTTCCTTTTATATGGTATATAGGACATACTGTAGTGGTTTGTCAAGAGAACGTAACTTTGAAGATACTTACTCTCTTTATCTGTATTGTTCTTTTTACAATTTCATTGTAGCACTGCACCCTAATCCACACTGACAGAAAAAAAAGGCAGTGACTATTAAGAGGTACCAGAGAGAACTTACAGTTAATGGGTGCACAAGGAAGAGCACCTTACAGATTTCTCTTCTGAACTTCTCAAAAGTTATGCAAATATACCTATGTTTCACAAAGCAGGTAAAGTGATGTGATAGTGTGTGTGTGGGGGAGAAACAGCAAGGACATGACAATATCCTTAGCAGCTAAATTTAACAAAAAATAGATACTCAAAAGGAAGTGCTCATGCCTGAACATTCCCTTAGACTTCTCCAAGGTTAAAATCCACCATCCACTTTAGGAAGATCTATTTGCTGTTGACAGTATATAGAATTCTGCCTTTGGCACATAGCATTATTTCTCCATGAAGAGTTCACACGCCACTGGCAAGGTAATTACAATTTACCCATGCATGTTTATTTGAGAAATTTAAACATTAATAATCCCTCATTTGTATAAAATTGTGGCTTTATGTGGAATACTTTGTTTATATTAAAAGCTTTGTTTCTTAGCAATAGAAATATGAAGTATCACTGCCATTTTAGAGACCTTGTAGTATAGAGAGGAACGTATGATACAACAACAAAAATAACAGGATCAATATAAAACAAAACGAACAAAAAACATGCTGGAACATGAATTTTTCTTTATGAACAAGACAAATTTAGATCAGTTTTGCATAGCATGAACAATCTACTTTGACATGCAGATGAAATATCAATAGATACTAAATCTATTACAGATCAATAAATGAAGGCTAATAGGTCTACTGATAATTTAATTACATTAAAATTTTACAAGGATAAATTTATTGCCTTTATGTACATGGCAGAAATATATTTCAATGCATTTGTAAAACCACTAAGGTGATATCAGAAATGAGTATGATTACTTTTCTTCCAGATGCTTCAGGCAAGGCTATTTTTACATTATTGGAGAAAATAGCAAATGAAAAAGCAAATGTACATAACAACAGCAGCCCTTTCTCACAAAGGATTAGAGGAAGTCAAAGGCCAGTGAAAAGCTACAGAAATAAAATGGTTGTGGTTGTGCCCAGCCAGCAATGAAGCATCATAACAGTCTCTCGCTCACTGCTCCCCTTTCACCCCTATCCTCATTAGGATGGCAGAGGCCCCATCAAAATTGGAGGAAAAAGATAACCAAGGTTGTTGTGGATTGAGACAATGGCAGGGAGGGCTCACTGCCAATTATGGTTCCAGGCAAAACAGACCACAGTACTCAGATAGGAAAGCAGGAATGTTTATTCTACTACCTACAAGAAACAGAATAGAACCAAAAGTAAAAAGAGTAGGATGATTGAGAAAATTACAAAAAGCACCTTAAGATCTCCCTCCACTGTCCCTCCTTTCTTCCTAGATTCAGGTCACTGCTCCTGATATCTCTACCTCCTCCCTTCTCAATGGCTCAGGGAGGCAGGGAATGGGGGATGTGGTCATTTTGTCACAGATGGTATGTGCTGCTTCTCTCTTCTCAGAGGAGGATGACTCCTGGCATTCTTCCCCTGCTCCCATACGGGGTCCTTCCCCTGGTACACAGTCCTTAACATACTTTTCTGGTGTGGGTTCCTCCCAGCAGCTATAGCTTCTGCCGATACAGTGTCCCCCATACAGGACACAGTCCTTAATAATTATCTCTGGTTTGAGTTCTTCCCCACAGTTGCAGTTTCTGCAGATATAGGGTCCCTCCTATGGGGTACAGCCTCTTCTGGCCTTAATTTTAATGAGCTTCTTTGGCATGGGTTCTTCTCTACAGTTACAGCTTCCATGAATAATATGGGGTCCCCCACACAAGACATGGCCTCCTCTGGCCATAATCATTGCCCCTGGTGCAGGGTCTTTAGCAAAATGAGTCATTGCCCGTGATGTGGGGGTCTTTAAAAAAGTGCAAACAAGTCTCTGTTTCACTAGTCTTCTCCGCAGCATGCAGGGGAATCTCTGCTCCAGCACATCTCCTCCTCTCTTCCCTTACTGACCTTGGGGTCTGTATGGTTGTTTTTCTCTCTCTCCCAACTGCTTGTACCACCACCAGATGGAAAAGATGGAGGGACAGAAGAAAAAGGAACAGGAAGAACCCTCCTCTTCCAGCTTCTTCTTAAAAAGTGATGATGGAGGCACCTAACTGGCTCAGCCCCAGAAGTGGGTCTGGCTCTGAGCTGGGGAGAGTTCTGAGAAACTTCTTATGGGAGATATCTTTATAGCCCCTTCCCAGAAACAGCTTCATGTCAAACCATGACAAAATGACAACAAGCGATCTAGACAGGTTTTTTTAAATCTAATGCAGTTGATTCTGATGTATGCTGTAAAACAAACTGTCCTGTCACTGGTCACTACAGAAAAAAGTGTCGCCCCAACCTCTTGACATCCCCGCTTTAGGTACTTAAAAGCACCGATACCACCTTCTCTCAGTCTTCTCTACTCCAGCCTAAACAGCCCCAAGTCTCACAGCCTGTCCTTCTAAGAGAGACGTTCCAGTCCCCTGATCATCCTATGCTGGACTCTCTCCAGAAGTTCTCTGTCCCTCTTGAGCTGAGGAGCCCAGAACTGGACACACTACTCCAGACGAGGCCTCACCAGGGCAAAGCAGAGCTTGACCTGCTGGCCACACTCTTCTTGATGCATCCCAGGATGCCATTGGCCTTCTTGGCCATAAGGGCACATTGCCAACCAGGGCTCCCAGGTCTCTCTCCACAGAGCTGCTCTCAAACAGGTCAAACCCTAGGCTGTACTGGTGCATGGAGTAGCTCCTCCCGAGATGTAGGACTCTGCACTTGTCCTTGTTGAAAATCATGAGGTTCCTCTCTGCCCAGCTCTCAAGCCAGTCAAGATCCCGTTGAATGGTAGCACAGCTTTCTGGGGAATCAGCCAGTCCTCCCAGTTTGGTGTCACAAGTGAATTTGCTGTGGGTTACTCTTGTCCCCTCATCCAGGTTTTTGATGAAGATGTTGAATAAGGCTGGCCCCAGAACCGACCCCTGTGGAATTCCATTGGCCACAGGCCTTCAACGTGACTTGGCTGCATTGATCACCACCCTCTGGGCTCTGTCATTCAGCCAGCTCGCAATCCACCTCATCATCTCTTTATCTAATACACACTGTCTCAGCTTCCTTTGATGAACTTATTAACATGCAGCAAAAACTGAATCGCAGTTGTGTTTGGCAGGATTTTTGTGTGTGTGTGACGTCAATTTCTTTTTAAGGAGTTATACCAAAGCTAATATGATTGCAATTCATACTGAAGCATGCAACACAGCTAGAAAGTCTGGAATAGGATGAGATATTGGCATTCTGAAACTAGAGACTCCTAGAAAATTTTGTTACTATTTATTGTTAAATCTAAAATAACAGTAGTATTCTGTAGCTTTTCATTTTGTAAGAGTGTGAAATTTCAACTTCCATTTTAATTTATAAACAATTAAAATACTAAAATATTTTAATTTTCTGACACAAGTTGTAAGAGAATTGAGTGTGGTTTTGTAGGTTTACGTATGTCTGCTGTTTCAAGAATGTGGATGAAAACTTCAGGGAACAAAATAGTACATATATGTGTTGCAGAGAAGCAAAGGGAAGATTAAATGCTAGTAGGTAAGTGAATAAAAAGTAATGGTTGAGGATATTCTTCCTTATCGAATGCAGTTCTTGTGTCTTCAAATGCTTACTTCAATGTTTTCTGACAGAACTCTAACTTCTTTCACCACAGGAAGAGACTGGGAAGAGGCATTACAGACATTGTAAGACCTAGAGTCTGAGCAAAGGATAGATCTTTTCTGTGGCAATAGTGAAGAACAAGAGCACAAGGCAAATTTCACTTTCACTTGCACTTTTTCATTCTTTCAAGGTTACTCAGACCCTTCAAGCCCTAACAGTAAAGTATCAAGCACAGCAAGCGGGAATTCCCCTGCACCTCAGTGTGTCAGTCTGTGGATAAAGTGGAATTAGTGACAATAGCAGAATAGGTATACCTCGAGTCCACGTCTATCCAGAATTTGGTTTATCTTTTTTTCTCAATTCTACTACCTTATTCTCTTCTCCATTCTTTTTATTATTTTGGAAATTCACAAGTTAAAAATAAATTAAAAATAATAAACTGTTAATCAAATGCTTAAAACAAGCCTTTCATTGCACTTGTACAGAAATATTTAAAGAAAAAAATACTCTAAGGGACAGTTTAGAATGTGATGTCTTTATAAAGATCATCTAGGACTGAAACTTATGTCAGCAAAATCCTGCACTGATCGCCTTGTGTAGGAGATGGAGCTGTTTCAGTACATTAGCCGAACGTCCAGGAATGATTTTGCCGATCATGTTTAAATGGGTGAGCCAATACATCGCTTGTCACTAGAGGGAGCCAAAAGCTTTCTGTAGCTTTAAGTACCAACATTTCAGAAGTTTTCCATCCAATTGTCTATTAGCAACTAGTGAGGTAAGGTTAAACGTGCTCTTTTTTTAAAATTTTTTAAAATTTTTTTATTTTTTTAAGTTATTGTAGGATAAAATGGAGGAAATTAAAAAGGTAATAGCTTAGTCCTACTGGTACCAGTTTACAAGAATACAGGCACCTGAATTTAAAGTTTTGGTTAATAGAAATAAGCTATGCTCTTTCATCTTAGTAAGGAAGTTAAATTGTCATCATCCTCTCATGTATTAACTCAGGCTCAGAACAGGGTTGTCTCAGTGTCACTGTTTTGATAACACTTGTTATTGATTATGCATAGTTGAGACTCAGTTTCTCTGAGTAGATAGGGCAAGATATGGGTATTGTTTATATGGAAGAATAATGGTATGAACACTATAACAAACTAACAGAATAAGTCGTTCTTGACTCATTGTATTCCTTCTCACAGAAAGATTTAGTGCAGAACCTCAGAGCAGATGAGGGATTTTAAAACAGTATCAGCCATGCTGCAATATTAGTGCAGCTTGGCGGAAATGTGCATTTGATAGTAAGGCAAAGGCAGTATTCACCAAGCAAGCCCACAGGAAACTACAGCACCAAATCTGGGTTAACAATGTACATAAAATTCCAAGTGAGAACATAGTACTCATTGTGAGTTTGAAAAACAGAATGCTCCAGTATGTCTTTAGGCTAAATAATTGATCTTCTCCACCATTTTGACAGTGTAAAAAAGGTCAGATTTTTTTTTTATGTATGTATCTATGATGTTTCCAGGGGTAGTGTAATAATATAATTGCATTTCTATTTGGCGAAGGATTTCATATAGAGAATGAAAGAACTGGACTTCAAGACTTGGAAGTTTAGTGTGTTTTGAGAAGTATTTCTACTTAATACTAAGGCATTTCAGAGAGTTTAATTTTCTACCTAAATTGATAAGTGGATCTTCTGTTTTCTATTTGATTTTATCTGTTGGCTTTAAATTATCTAGCACTAAGAGCAGCTCAGATCAACCACAATGTATAGAGCATCCAGTGTGCTGTTTCTTTAGATAATTTACCATAGGAAAGGGACATAAGTGACTTTAAAATATCCTTCCACTTTAAAATATCTTTCAAATGCTTTTACTAAAGTGGGGGGGAGATAGGGTGTTAAGTTCAATTTGAATTGTTTTTTTAGCTAAATGAGTTTTTCTTTTGATTCACATTCCTCGTCTAGGAAGGTAAAAAAAGTGTAGGGAAAAGAATTACTCTTTACTAGGGGAAAGTAACACTGATAGAAAAGCTATACTGTGGCAGATGGACAGCATAACTATAAATGAGGTAATTTAAACAAAGTTAGACAGAGCTTGTCAAAAAACTGAAGTGAACTTTGGTATCTAAATTGCACTGTATTTGTCCTTTGAATTTACAATCACATGTTTGAAAAGTTCTGAAAAGATTTTAAGCTGATTTCAGGAAATTTCAATATGTAAAAATGCACATTTCCTACAGATAATAGGAGTTAAAGGCAGGTAATGTTTGCTTAAAGTACTTTTTAAAGTTGCCCAATTCTAATCATAGAACAAACAAAAGCAAAATACAAAACACTGGTTTTAGCATCTAAATCCCCTTAAATTTTCAGACCAGGACTGTGAATCCATAATTAGTATCTGCCTATTAAGCAACTCCTAGTGTCAGCTTCAGCTCCTCTACCCTGACAATTTCTGACAGATATTCTAGCCCTTCCACTATATTAGTGAAGAGCACTTTCTGCCTCCATTGTTTATATCATTTTCTTGTCTATAATATCTTTCCAAGGCACAACAGCAAAAAATTTGTCTCCTCTACCTTTGCACTGCATAAGTCGCAATATAAACGCAATGCAGCTGGGTATCATTTCAAAGAAAGCTATCTCACTGAACCGTACAGAAGCAGTAACCTACTTTGCATAATAGAACTGTGCTTGAAACCACTTTAGAGATCTAATAAATCTCTGTGCATCCAGAAAATACAAAGTTGCAATCAAGTAGTAAAGATGTTAAGACTGTCTATTAAGTTTATCATAATAACAGTTATGCAATATAGTCTGAAAACACCACTAGGGAGCAAACATACTGTCTCTGGCTGGGATAGAGGTAAAATTCTGTTTAGCAGACTGTATGGTGTTGTACCCTGCATTTGTGACCACAACAGCATTGATAACACACCAGTGTTTTGACTATGTCTGAATAATGGCTGTACATAGTCTAGGTCCTCTCTATTTCTCACTCTTTACTCCCAAGGAGTAGTCCAGGGGTGAGCCTGGGACAAGATGTGGACAGGACAGCTGACCCAAATTGACCAGACAGAAACTCCCACATGCTCAGCAGTAAAAACTAGTTGCACAGTCTTTCCAAAGCAGTTAATGTTCAAAGATAAGCTGTGCATTTATGTGCTGTTTGGAGATGGTGAGCAACTGTCTCATAGAACCACAGAATCATAGAATGTTAGGGGTTGGAAAGGACCTTTAGGGATCATCTAGTCCAACCGCTCTGCAGAAGCGGGTTCACCTAGATCAAGTCACACAGGAACACATCCAGGTGGGTTTTAAGACCTCCAAAGAAGGAGATTCCACAACCTCCCTGGGCAGCCTGTGCCAGGCCTCCATCTCCCCTACAGTAAAATAGTTTTTTCTTATGTTTAAATTGAACTTTTTTTGTTCCAGCTTCAACCCCTTACCCCTTGGCAGGTCACTAGGTACAACAGAAAAAAGGGATGCCTCAACCTCTTGACAGTCACCATTTATATACTTGTAAATATTAATGACATTCCCCTGCAGACTCCTCTTCTCTAGACTAAACTGCCCGAGTTTCTGCAGCCTTTTCTCATAAGGAAGATGCTCCAGTCATCTTCGTGGTCCTGCTCTTGAAAAATGCAGACTCCCACACCTTGGAAGGAACATCATGCAGCAGTACAGGGTGGTGTTGACCTGCCACAGAGCAGCTCTGTGAAGAGAGATCTGGGTTCTGGTGGACAGCAAATTAAACATCAGCCAGCGATGTACCTTTTTAGCCAAGAAAGCCAATGGCATTCTGAGGTGCATCAAGAAAAGACTATCTAGCAGGTCAAAGGAGGCCCTCCTCCCCCTCTACTCTGCCCTGGTGAGGCCTCATCTGGAGTCTTGTGTCCAGTTCTGGGCTTCCCAGCTCAAGAGGGACAGGGAACTTCTGGAGAGAGGAGAGCACAGGGCCACTAAGATGATTAGTCATGGCTCTTAGTCATGGATGGGCAGTTGCACCCAGCTTCCTCTGATGGAAAGATATGCAGGGCAGAGACTGTGTTCAAGGTCAGATACATACACACTGCTTTCTGCTACTACACAGCTTTTTACGTTTTATATTTTTACATACAAGGATATAAGAACACAACTTCCTGCAATACAGTAGTGTTCTTATTTCAAGTCATTGGATTTTTCCAAGTTTTACTATACAACTAGAAATTTACTAGCACTTCTTGAGGAAATGGAGGAGCATCTCAGCAAATTACTTTGTTAGAGCCATCAAAAAGAAGAGACAATTGCTAAATCTCTGTTGCATAACCCACATCTTGTTGTACACATCATTCATGTCTCTCCATGGGACAAAAATCTGGCCTGAACTGTTTCTTCAGAGCTGTGCTTGGAAGGACTCTTCAATCCTGGAACAAGTACAATAGGTTTCTTTCAAGTCTGTGGTGGTTTTGCCCAGCCGGAGCAAAGGGGAAGAAAACCGCGACTCCTCCCCCTCCCGACGGAATGCGGAGGGGATCCGACAGGGAGGAAAAAAAAAGTAAAAGAGCCCGCGTAAGTTGAAATAAGAACAATTTACTGGGGAAAATTGAAGAGTAACAACTATAACAAAAACAAGAGGCTATTACAAAGAAAACTGGTGAGTGATGCAGTTGCTCACCACCCGGGACCCGACGTGAGCGACCGCTCCGGACCGGCAACCGACAGTCCGCGCCCCCCGGAAGGGCTTATTCCGGCCAGCCCCCACCTATACCCTGGGCATGACGGTTAGGATGGTATCGAATACCTGCTGGCCAGCCTGGGTCAGCTGTTCAGGCTGTGCCCTTTCCTGGTTCCTCACGGGAATTAACTCTATCCTGGCTCAAACCAGGACACAGGTCTCAGGAGTGATGCTTATCTAGTTACTGTCAGCCACTACAAAAGAAATCTTACTCTTAGAATTTTGAAGTACAAGCTTTCAAGTAGCCTGAAGTGGAAGTATAATATGATATGAAGTGGAAGTATAATATGAACCAATTTGGAGATACTGGAGTTCTAGTTAGTGTGAAAGTGATCCAATTATTGGATCTACAAAGCAACATTTTGCTAGATGAGGTGGACTGCAAATGTGGCCATTACCGTTACTGTTGAGTACAGCAATATAGTACAGGCTTTTTCAATAGACCTCTACATGTTTTGTATGTTGCATGGTTAAATAGAGCAGGATGATTTCTCTTTCTGACAGAGCTTCTGTTTATCCTCCTTTCAGTAACTGGAAGGAAAAAAAATCACATATGATTACTTTGATTTCTTTGATCTATCTTTCCCGACAGCGGTAGGTTTAATAACAAAGGTTAGCTTTGACCTAAACTTTTGCATGCTCAAATTATAGTCAGCTGTCCACCCTTCTCAGAGTTAGTCTAAACTGAACATTCAAACACTGAAAACACTCACTTTTTTATAAATTTATTCACATATAAAAGTACTGAAGTACTAAAAGACTTCTCAGTATAACTGCTAGCATGATCAACCCATTATACTGGTAAAACTGAGAGAGAAAAAAACAGTCTTATACAATTTGAACCAAGACTAAGGTAACTCATTTTTTCAGTTGCTCTAATGAGAAAATTGCATTACTCCAGTATGCAAGAGGCACAACGTTCAAGGTTTTGGCTGAATAGTTACATTAGTGTAACACATCTTAATTTGTTAAAATTGATGGGAAAAAATAGCCTCCTTGTAGCTGAGGGGAAGCTCCAGATATCTGCATTTGTAAATGTCTATAGTGTAAACTATGCCTGGTTGAGATATGAGAAGGGGAGGCTTGGGGTTGTAATAGCTGTGTAAACAAAAGCTCCAGATGTAAATATAGTGTTTTATATACTGGCATATAGCTACTTTATGCTTCTTCACAATTCATGTTACAATGAGTTATAAAATCTAAGGCTACAGAGACATATTACAAAGAATGGGTATAAGGTCACATAATAATTCTTACCAAATGAAAAGCTAGTTCCCAGTAATACACAGTCACACAGGAGGGCACAGAACTCTGCCTTACTGTGGAAATTCATTAAACAAAGGTACATATTTCCTGACAGCTGCCTAGTACCATGCCTTTTGCTATGGCACTCTACCTGTCTTGTGCTCTACCAACCAGATTAGTTGGATTTGAGAGGACTGATAAAGAAGGAGACCACTAGAAGTTCATCATACACCAACATGCAAACAGGAAAAGCAAGAAAGAAGACAGATGTACAAGGCCTCTGTGATATTACTGTTGCAAACCCTGCAAAAGGCAAGATATCCTACAGATAGCATAACAGCACTCTAAAACAGACATAATGGCTTGAGTTTACAAGTAGGAGCTGATTTTTTTTATTGTTTTAGAGAAATGTTTTAAGTAACTTTAAACTTAAATTTTTTGGAGTCTTTTGAATGTGGACAGTAGAGACACTCTTCAAAAGTAGCTGGTTTCTTTCCTATGCCTTACTAGCATTCTTCTAGTAGAGCTTCCTAACAAAAAAACCCCAACATTGTCACTATTTACTTTTTCACTCCCCATCTTCTGCAATAACTTTTGAAATCAGCTAGCAAGTTCAACCAAGCCTATCAAAAGTTCTGGGGTTCTGAAAACATAGTCTGTGGTTATAAACAGAGGTCTTAAATGACTAACCCTGATATCCAGTATCAGCTGGAATACAACAAAGCCAAATCAGCCTCCTCCTGCCTTTCCTTTCCTTCTCGCCACTCAACAGCACAATGGAGTTAGCAGATGTGAAAAGAAACTTGATGTGTTGAAGAGTGGGAAAGGTCAGAGTACATAACAGAGGTTGACATAGTGGTACATAGGATTCAAGTTTACAGACATAAAGATGTTAGTTAGCTCTTCCCTGAACACTTTTTTTTTTTTTTTTTTGCTTTTAGAGACTTGGAGACTATCAGATAGAGCGTGAACCTGCAACAAAGATAAGTAGTCTCTCTCTGTAAACAAGAAAAAGGAGTCTATTACCTGGTGTGCTTATGGATGGGTCTGCTCATTACATCATGTTTTCTTTTTTAAAAATATACAGCTCATTTACATTCAAAGTCTGGATGACTTTAAAACCACAGTGCTCTTTTGAAACGATAATGATTTTGAAAGTGATAGGCAAGAATCAAAACAAGCCATATTCTAACTTCGACACTGCTACTGAACCCATATACTTTTCTAAGTAATTTCAAGCACTCAATAAACATTGCAAGAAAGTATAATCTGTCCTAAAGGAAAAATGGTAAAAAGTAGAAATGTAGTTTGAAGAAGCTGCTGTTGCTCAGCAATGGATTGTTACCTATATTGGAACTGCTCTGGTGTACAGGAAAAGTAAACACAATCACAGTGTTAACCATTTGTACACCTACAGATGAGGTATTACTAGGCTGCCTACAGGGATGATTATCACATGCAAGACAAGTATCCTCAGTAAGGCTTGGAGATTACAATGCTGTGAAAATAATTTTAGTTAGCTGACTGTTTCTTCCAACCGTTTTTCATCTTTTCTTCATTCCTTTGATCTTGGCCAGTACTTGGATATGTCTTGTGTTTTATTTTGTAAGTTTCCATTTATGAGCTAATTTTCAATTAAATTAGAACTAGAAAGCAAATTCAGAACATTCAACAAACCAGTGAATTATGGATGTGCGCACTTCAAAGAGATCATTTGAAAACAAACATCAGAGCCTCAAAATGAGAGTTAAATATACTACACATATATTGCCTCCTTTATAAAGGCTTCGCTTATGTTACTTACTTATGTAGATTCAGGCTTTACTGCATTCATTTTACTGCATATTTTATTGTATTTATTGTAATCCAGCAAATAGTGCACCAAAAATCCTGCTGGTCAAAGTATAGACTATTTCAAACATACATCTGTACACGGAGTTGTTCATTTCACCTGGGCATTTTACAGTATTTGTTTTGGCTTTTAAAAGTTTTCCTTAAGTTACCATGTAGACTAATGGAATATACATGTTTCATAGATAGCTATAAACCAGAACTTAGTAGACAATATTGTTAGAACTTTCTGTCATTGGCAACAAAAAAGCCTTTACTAAATTCCCAAATTAATAAGAACTCTTTTTCCTCGTAGAACTAAAACTTTCTCTTTCATTTTTCTTTTAGCAATTCTACAAAATAAGTGAATTTTTGTTACCTGTGGTTTCTTCCAAATCTTAATCTCTCTTTAGCATTGAGCAGCTGGTTGGTTGATGAGGACCAAGTGAGGAGGGAAGGTAAAAAGAAGAATTTTTTGTTGTGGTTAAAAAAAGAGCTGCTGCATGTAAATTCTACTGAGGAGAAACAAAACTTTTACAAAAGGAAAGTCTTTCTTTGTCCAGAGGAGCTTCTATATGTTAAAAATAGAACAGTGATAAATAAGATACCATGGTAACCATGAACAACTAACACTATTAACATGACATATTAAGGTAAATAACCTGAAAACATAGAAATCGAAGTAGATTGTGGTAATTGCATAATGGTGAACCTAACTTGGATTGTGTATTGATTATATTCTGTCTACAAGCACAAACACAACTCAAGAACAGAGCAGAGAGAGGTGGGAGTAAATGTGTCCCCTTAGGCATAATAAATATTCTCACCCACAACCTTGAAGCTTACAGAGATCCTAGAAACTTGGAATATTGCTTCAGAAGAAACACAGCTTTTTCCCATGGGTGTTAGCTTTTCTGTAATAATAGAACGCTTTGTCCAGCTGTCCATAAAATGTTGTGAATCACCTGTTTTTGTCTCGATACAGACTAAAACCTATGTGTACCAGAAGTCAGAATTACTTACGGTGTTAAATGTTGCTAATACAGGAATGTTTTATTATGCCATCTGGGGAAGAAGGAATTTGTTAAAGATGCCAGGTTTTGATGTGAAAGAAACATCCTTTTATGACAGGGACACAGAGAAAAATCTCCAGATACAATTGTGGCATTTTCTAACCACTCTAAAATGCTGCTACTATCTCACTGCACAAGTATCACCGCATGTGCACCTTTGTGGTGACCTATTTCATAAAGTCAAAGTGAACAGAAAACAATCCTATTTGAGTGGGAATATTTTTTGGCTGGTATGGCAGACAAGACAATGGAATAACAGTAGCTCTAACTCCAGTTTATTTAAATCATTGTGAAACCATATATTCAAATAGGATTTCTGAGTTATGTGAGAAATTTTAACAAAAGTTTTTAGGTTAGAGAAACTAAAGAAGCCAAGGTTTTATCCAGTTTTGGCTGGGATACAGTTAATTTTCTTCCTAGGAGCTGGTACAGTGCAGTGCTTTGGATTTACTGTGAGAACAATATCAATAACACCTTGATGTTTTACTTACTGCTATGTAGTGCTTTACAATTTTTTCACTTTCTCAGACTCTTGACAGCAAGCAGGTACACAAAAAGCTGGGAAGGAGTATGGCCAAGACAGCTGGCCTGAACTAGCCAAAGGGCTATTCCATACCATAGAACATCATGCCTAGTATATAAACTGGGAGAAGTAAGTACAGAGGGATGGGATCATTGCTTGGGCATCTGTCAGCAGGTGGTGAGCAGTTCCACTGTGCATCAATTTTTTTTTTTTTGGGGGGGGGAGATTTATTGGATTATTTCTCACTCTTTTCATTAAACTCATTTTAATTACTATGATTATTATAGTATTTTTTTTTCAGTTCTTCTCCACAGTGGGAGGGGGAAGAATGAGCAGGCAGTTGAATGGGTGCTTGGTTGCTGGCTGGGGTTAAACCACAATAGAAGGTTATTAATTAAAACATAACTAAAAAAGTAGGCTTCTTACAAGTTTTGTAACTAGGAGTTCAATTCCTGCTAAACCAGAAATTTACTCTGGTTGAGTCTTAAATCTGCCTTGTATTGCAGTGATTTCAAGTGAGATTATCAAACATGAGGCACCTTCCTTTCTCAAACACAAATGACAGACCATGTGCAAATACATTGTGAGGAACAGCACTTTGGGACGTATTTAGAAGACATAGGGAATGGAGGTTATCACTTGTGCTGCAAAGCCTAGGTTAGTATTTTTAAATGCTGTGTTCAGGAAACAACCCATACTAGTGAGTACGCAGACTAGTATGTCTGCTATAGACAGGAAACAGTAAGAGATTTCATCCCTCTATCTAAATCATGTAATTGCAAAAAAAGTGATTAAAAAAATTGAAAAAAAAGAGAATTGATCCTCATTGGAAAGGAGGTAGGTTTAATCTTATTGATTTATATATGAAAACTATTGGTGTTTAAGCTCTGAGGGAAGAAAAATAAAAATCTGGTTTAGCAGATTAGTTAGCAGACTACCCAATAGCAACAGATTACAGTAAAGTTTATACATAAATGTCTTTCTGGCAAAAAGTTGTTCATAGCAGGTGTATGCATCACTTAATTAACCTAAAACAGCATTGCCTGTGTGCCAGGACCTTCTAACCACCACAAGGAAACTCTACAGGGACATGTAACACGCGTGTAACTGTGAAGGGGATAGAGTGGTGCTATGTATCTGCAAATGGAACCATATGTGACAATCTAACAATCTTGATAGTACTGTGTGTAAAATTCTCTGACTATGATTATCAATTTATGCTAGTAATCATTCTGTCATATGTTGTCAGTTACTTTTACTAGCTAAACAAAACTATTACAAAAAACATACCTCCTACATCATATCTCCTACAGTCAATCTTGCAGAATATGACCTTCTTAATGAAGAAGAGGTTCTAAACACTGAGAGGAACATCAGTAAATTGTGGTCATATTTCAAATGTTTGAAGATTTGGGGCCTTAACCTGCAAAGGAAACTGGCAGTGAGATCAATATTTAAATGTAGAAACTATCACAATAGTAACTCTAACCATGCAAAAGACAAAGTAGTAGTTGCCATGTGAAATGGAAACCCTAGACTTTCTCTTCCAATTCTTTTCCTGAAAGAATAAGTGTGTTTTGCTAATTCCTGTACTAATAGGTAAATCAACTTATGGGATTTATGGGCATACTATTTTACTTTCATTTGTTAATAGGAGCTGTTGACACTAGCACAAATTAAAAGTCAACATGTATCAAAATGAAATTATGCATATGACTCAAAGCAGCAGCCTGGAAAGATATTTTCCAACAGAGCAAAACTATTTCCTGTACATGATTTCTTACAGAGGGGTAGGAAGGACAAAGAAAGAAAACAGTACGATGAAAGTCACTTTATTGTGGTGAATACTTAGGAACTTGGAAGAGAGGAAGTTAGGTAGAAAAAAATTGACAAAATTGACTAATATCTGCCCTCTTTATTGATGTTCAGCTTTCTGAATGGTTAATAAGAATTGAGTGCATTCTGTAGCGAAGCAACTGAAATTGCTGGAATTTATTTTGCTCTTTCTGTTCCCATACTTTTCCTGTGCATTTGTTCTATATCTCCAATTAGACAAAGTGTATCAATTTGTAAGAGAGACTAGGTAAACAAAAAGGGATCCTAAATTCATGCCTTTACTTTTATTTGTATTTAGGTGTGGTTGCATTATTAAAGGTTTTGCTGAATCTGTAGATCATGTTGATATTAAAGGTTGATATAAATATATGTGTATATTTGTACACATATATTGACCTCTGGGAGTTTACCAAACCAAATGAAAACTGTTTTGTTATTTATGTGTGTAACTCAAATTATTCATCTATGTAAGCCATGTCATTTTTACACCAAACAGAATTCTTACCAGAATTCTTATCAACTTGGTCTTTCCTCCTGCTTTCTGCAAAGTAACTGCTTTAGTTCACAATTTCTGCACAAGGCCTATCCCTTCTGGATGAACAAGGCAGTGGCTTCCTACTGTGTTCTGTAAACAAATCCCTAACGGTAATAAATATGCTTACATTAGGGTTTGAACTATCTTTAATAAATTTGTATTTAATTACTTAATGTTTTTGTTGTTAATGACTTAATTTAAAAGTTACTTTCATTTTGACATTTGTGAATTTAAACCTCAGTCCATCGATTTTGAAGTGCTCGTCTGTTAAAATCTCCCTTAAGCTGATTTAGGCAAACTTAAGTGCTTCAATAAGGAACATAGCATCACGTTGCGTTCTTGCAAACTTTGAAGCTGCTTTCCGGTCTGAGAAATTTCTGGAGCATCTTTTTAACATAGGGAAAAATTATTCTCTGACATCAACTCCTGTCATTTTAGGGCACTTTCCTGTATGGTCCTTGAGAGCTAGCTAATTTATATCATCTAACCTCTGCTGCTTTTCAGCAGTGAGTTGCTGTGTGTAGCCGCCAATTCCAATTGGTGGGCTAAAAGTGCAGATCCAAGAAACCCCAGGAACACAGCTGAAGGGTGGCAGCTAGATTGGTTGTGCATCCCCCACTGAGTGCTGAGGCAACCAGCTTTGTTCATTCTGGATGAGCAACCATCAGGTAAGATATATGCCAAAGTGATCTCCAACTGACAGTGGCTAAAGTGTTGGCTCCTGGCAACACTATTCTTCAAGCTTGAATTGATTCGACAGCTACTGTAACCACCTTCCTCTAGTTTACCCAGAAAGTGGCTGGGTTCTTTCAATCTTCCCTTCGTTCATGAGCAAACTGTGTTTTCCTGCTGATCTTGACCTCTTTGACTCTTGTAGGACACTAAACAAAACATCCAAAGGCCTGCTGCCAGATGTCAGTCAGTTAGTAATGACCTCACAACTCTCCTTTTCAGTAACAGACTGTAACTGCACATGTGTCTCAGAAGTGGAGAAGACATGAACTGGAGAAGTGAAGTAAGCTACTTCCTGTTTCCAACAGTTTGGCTGTGGTGTTCTCTTACAGCATACACCTTCATTCAATTGCCACTACTTTCCTTTGTCACTCAGGGACCATTTGGACACACAACTTACGTTACTTTTTTCTTGAGTGTTTTATTTTGAGGGTTTAGTTTTCCCCAATACCTAACGTGAAGCACCTGCAACGTATGCCTCGCACGAATCCCTTTGAAAAGAGCGGGCATTAGCTTTAGCAAGGGAAGGAGGAAGACCAGCCCCCGGCCAGGGTATAGTGCTCACGGGGACAAGCGTCCTCCCAGCAGCGAGGCTACAAAACCAGCGTTTTTAGGCTCCCGTATCACTTGAAACTCCGTGGACTTACTAAGAAATGTGGTGTTTGTCGCCAGGCTGCGATCGTACACCGAAAACCGCAAGAAAAAAAAAAAAACCAACAAACAAAACCCCAAACTGTTCAGAACGCTGCCTGGGCCACGCTCGAGGGCGCGCCGCTCAAGTCACGGCACCCCTCCAGGCCGCACCGGCCCGCGCCCTGCATATCCTCGAGGTGATGGAAACTGCGCTCGCACCGACCCCGCTCACCTTCGGTGCGGCGAGCAGATGGCTGCCCCGACCCCGCCAGAACCCGGGCTGCCTCGACCCCGCCAGGACCCGGCCAACCCGTCGAGCCTCCGGCGCCGCCTTCTGCGCGGCTCAGTAACACAACTCATCCGGCCCAGCCCTAGCTCCTCCTCCGCCTGCCGGTCGCTCCCAGGGCGCAGGGCTGACATCACGCCCGGGGTTTCCATCCGACCGAGGGAGGGGGAGGCTGAGCGGAATGGCTGCGTGATGGCGGCGGTTGGGAGGACTTAAGAAGCGGTGGCGGAGAAAAGCGGCGCAGCTTTTCTGCTCAGGTTGTCCGCGTGCCCCTCCCTGCTCATTTTGGGGCCCCATTGTTCAGGCTGGTGAACGAGAGCACCGTGCAGGGCTGTAAGACGCCGGCAGTCAACGGGCGGAGTGCGGCCCAGGCCCCACCGCAGCTGCGGCACGAACCTCCCCGTGAGGCGTAGTGCAGTCTTGGGCCGCGGCGGCCCTGGGAAGGCCGGGCCGGGCGCGGCGCACGCAGGTAGGCAGGCCTGCCATGGCCTCTCTGCTTCGCGCCATTCGGGAGTTGTGCTGCTTCAGAAGATTGAAGTGGGGGCGGGCAGCGCTAAGGAGATTCGGCGCGGGGTCAACTGCCGGCTGAGTGGGGAGCAGGATGCCCGGTGCTGGGCTGGTTTCTTGGGCCCGCTTGCTGTTTTGTGCAGATGAAGGGAAGGAGCTGGTATGGCCGAGGCAGGCAGCTGGGGTCGAGCCGCTCTCGGTGAGTCCTGCGGGAGTGACCAGTATCGAGCCGCCGGGGAGGCAGGAGAGCGGCCTTGGTTCCGCTTTTGCTAGGGGGGGCGCCGGGGGAAGCGAGCACGGATGGCAGCGGCCTCCTTGGAGACGCTGCCAAGGGAGCCTTGGCCGGGAGCGGCGCCTGTGCAGGCCACGCAGCTAGCAGAGGGCCGGCGGCGGGAGGCAGCCCTGGCCTAGGGTCCCATGAGAGTGCCCTGGGGCGGGCAGAGGGAGAGCGACTGCGGCGCGGGCGAGCAGGGCTCGGAGAAGGATAGCCGCAAAGCAGGAAGCGGGTGGTAGGGAGAAAGTTTTGCCGCCGCTCAAGGCGTTTCCCGGGCTCCAGAGAGTGCCAGGCCCGGGGCTGGGAGGCGTTTGTCGGCGCAGAAAGGCGGCCATGGGGAGCCCACTGCCGGGCGGCCTGGAACGTGGTTTCACGGGCGGGCCGCAGAGAGCCGTCTAGATTGCTGCCATTGCCGCCGCAGGTTCCCAGACCTTGCATCGCAGCCCCTCCGTGGTTGCAAGGCATCTTCCTGTCACTTTTCCCTCCTTTAACCTCTTTTGTTTGCTGGATTAAGTGGCCTGGGTGTCGGAGACGGTGCCTGAGGATGGCAGAGCATTTCCGATCTCCCTTCCGCTCCAGCCCGCCATGAGCGCTGGATTGGTCTGTTGCATGTTGGAGGAGAGGACCTCGAAGTAAGCAGACAGAGGGCGACCCCGTAATCTCTTTCCTACCACTGAATCTGTGAGAGGCCCTGCTCTTTATCAGATTATCAGTGAGTTTATACTGAGGTCCATTTACCATGAGTGTAAACTTTTTCCAGTTGCCTTGGCTAGATCTGATTTAAGATGCTCTTTCATGTGAAATAACGATCATTCCATCTGTGGGATCTTGATGGTTTGGTTTAGTGAAAACATTTGTTTTAAACGGGACAATGTTTATCTTCCTGCCTCTACCCACAAACAATGTAAGCATTATGAGTATTCTTGGAAGTGCTTCCACTATCTTTTGTACATGAAATACATTTCACTAAGTAGATCTCACCAGAACAGTGGTATCTGTGGTTTTTACTTCTGTGTTCATGCGGGCAGTTTTTCTTTAAAAGTTAGTTTTTCTTTAAAAGTCAGTACTGTGGTAAAAGTTAAAACACAAGTTACAGTGCAGACATACACTAAACTGTTCTCACCTTTCAGTGACAAAGATAATGTAATTTCCTATTCTGCAGCTAATAGTTTAGCAGAAGTTGCCACCTTTAATGCACCATCAATGAAAAGTTGCATAAAGAAGCATGATGGCCTGTATACTGGGAGCCAGCTGCGGTTGAAAAAGCTAGACAGGTCTTTCGTGAGTTTTGTGTGTTTTATTTAGTTCTTTCAATTTTTTTTAAGTGCAAGTAATAAAAAGACCTTCCTCTCTTGAGAAGATTTTTTTTCTGGCTTTCACAAACATCAGAAAATACTTTCTTTTTTTTTTTCAGGCAGAAAACGGTGATAAAATGATCAACCACAAACAGGTAACATAAAAAACTATTTTTGGTTTAAAACATGACATCAAACATGATGCCCTTTCAGTGTTAGTGAAAGACCAAATTATTTTTGGTATCTTTAGTCACAAACATACAACAACCTGTGTCAACATTATCCTTCACTATTTTAGGTATTTCAGAAGACGTCTTGAGTACCCACAGAGAACACTAAAGCAAACACATCACCTGGTAAACCTACAGAGTACCAAGAATTGGATTCTTGATATCTACCTTGTAACCTGAGTGGACTTTTATTTATCTTTTAAATATCTTAATATTTACAATGAATGGGCACAGTGATGAAGAAAGGATAAGAAACAGTAGTGGAGAGTCAAGGTAAGTACTTTCTCATTTCAGTTATTCTTGACTATGTAGTCTTATATATTTTGTTTACTAAAACTGTTTTCTAATTGAACTTGGTGCCAAAGCTTCCTAGTTAGCAAGCAGGCCATAGTTTTGGATGTGCTTTATTACAAGTACTTAATCTGCTTGTTATAGTCACATAGCTTCAGCTAAGAGTTGATGATGTATACACCCACATAATGAAGCTTAAATATTATTAAAACATGTCAGCATCCAACAGAATAGTGTTACTGTTCTAAAGAAAAAAACCTTGAGGTGTTCAAAGCTGAAGTATTGGATTAGGATGTTAAAATAAAGCTGTTGTCTATGAAGTGCAAATCATGCATGCATAATATGTGTTGTAGTACCCTGAGGACTGGTGGAAGTGGAGCAGTTGGCTACTCGTTTTAGGGATTTTTATACAGATTCCCCCTTTAGAGCTGTCAGAGCAGTACAACTGAAAGTGTTAACTTTGTGTTTGTTTTCTGAAGTGAAAGTATGGTTTTCCCACTGTGGTATGTTTTTTAATCAGTCTTCTAATACTGAATGGTAGTTTTCTAGCATGTGCAGCATGTTCACATGTTTGGAAGAACCTAATCCATGCAATATAACAGACAGTTTGTAAGACTGGAATTAAGTTCTGTTTCCAGAACAGTGCTAAGTTCAAAATGTCCCTTCTGGCATTATGATGAATGCTGAGGTAAAGAAGTCAAGGTAAACTTGAAAATAAAAAGTAGTTTTAAACTTTTCTTCTAAGAAGTGGTTGTGACTGTACTATTAGTCTACCTATCTTTCTGCCCTGTTTTCTGATCACAGACAGTTAGCTGATTCTGTCACTCAGAGGGTCATAAAGAAAGCTACATTATGTAGACTTTGTGGAAACTTCCATTTGTGTAGAGAAATACCTAAATTATTGCCTGAAGTGAAGACACACAAGAACATAATTTCCAGCTGATCAGTTAGCATTTACTGGCCATTAAGCTTGTACAGTTTATGATAAAGTGGAGGGAAGGAGAAAAGTGGTTAGGTGACTTTAGGGGTAAGTCACAAAGATATCTGTGAACAGTAAAAATAAAGAAACTTTGTGTATTAAGTCAAGCTTCCTGTTATGCAAGGGAATGTCCTAGAAAAGACAGTAAACTAACCATCTTGTGAATAATTTGTAAGCTCTATTGGAAGCAGAAATGTTCTAAAATTTGTATATACTAAAGTTCCTAATGTTCCAGGGAGCAAACGAATTTGGAGTTCCTTCTAGTAAGGGGCAAAACATTCCTGGTTACTTTAAAAAAAGCCTTGTCAGTTGAGAAAAGAAAAATGAACAAATAAAGTGGTGCAAGCAAGGCTAGTCTTCTGAACTGTAAGACCTCAAACAAAATTACCAGAGACAAGTCTGATGATTTTTGTGGGGCAATTTTCTTACTGCTGGAAACAAATTACCTTGTTAAAGATACATGGGAAAATGTCTTTGTAGAGAATTGTCTCTGCTCATAAATACCAATATAGCAAAGTTATTTAAAAGCCATAACCATTCATAAGATTAAACAAGCTAAACATCATCAAGTTCCTAGTATTTTCAGGAGGATGCTTAGTACTCAGATACTTGCCTGTGAAGCAGAATTTTTTTTTCTTAAATGTCCTGCTGAGCACAGTTTTATAAAGTTTTAAAGTGTTCAAAGCTTTTTTTCCTAGACCTCTATGAGTCACTAAACTCATAGCCTGATTAACAAGCAGGTCTTGTAAAGCTTATTTCAGGTTTCCCATGTCTTATCAGGAAATTGTGGATTTTGTAAATGAAAGGTGAAAGCTTTCCATTTTAAATGATGGAAGTGTCTAGCCTATTTCCATTATTAAAATAATTATTGCAGAGGGCAGTTGTGCCAAGCAGCAGCTGCAGACAGCTAACTAACTTGAGGAGTGTTACTGTATTTAGCCTACAAATCTGAAAACATGAATTCTGTGAAATTGAAGTAGAGAACAGTAATGAAATATGTTTACTAAGCTTCTGGTGGTCCTATTCCATTCAGGATGCTAGGGAGGGAAGTGGAACAAGTGAAGAAAGCAATTGAAAATTATTGTTTGGAATAAATTGCAAGGAACATCAAACTCTCAATAACTGGAAGAAAAGAAGAGATGAAGACAAATATAGTGATAATCTAAACAGCACCATTGGTGACAGCTGGAGGCAAGCATTGAAAATCTGCATCACTTTACAAATTTGGCAGTTTACAAGTACAGTAAAGCCATTCACTTCACCTTTTTCTATTGTAAAATTGTGTAGCTATTGTTCTGGAGTAAAAGTCTTGATAACAAATATAGCATGGTGTAGTTGTGTTGCCATTGTTACTTTAGAAAGTTAAGAGAAACAGTGCTTTACGTCTGGATTTAAAAATTTACACAGGTCTCATGGATGCTGCATTCTATTATGGAAATGCTATGAGTTGCAAAAGTTGAGGAAAGCCTGTAGTCTCAATGGTATGAGTGCTGGAGAAGGGATTGATCATAAACCCTTGATTTTACTTAATGGTCAGTATTGTGGTAGGAACTTGGAGCTGCCTTTTACTCTCTGTGACTGACCGTAAAGGTGAGTTATTTCTGAAGTGTGTGAAAGGAATGGCCAATTTGACATGCTCCTGCATTCCTTTGTAGCATTGCATCTGTTCATTTGCCTTTCTGAGCAGAAAGCTTTCTGTTCCTGTAGATGTTGAGCCTGAAGTTCTGTTTTGTTGAAGGTGGAAAAGTGAATCTCTTGTATTTGCACAGTTGGATAACTGGCTACACTGTTTGGACATTCCTTACTTTTTTCAGCACCCTCTGAAGCTATAAATCAGTACTAGAACCAAATGTAATGGAAATTGTAGACTAGCATAAACACTATTATGTAATCTCATAGAATCATAGAATGGTAGGGTTGGAAGTGACCTTTAAAGATCTAGTCCAACCTCCCTCCCAAAGCAGGTCCACCTAGATCAGGTCACACAGCAACACATCCAGGTGGGTTTGGAGACCTCCAGAGACGGAGACTTCACACCCTCCCTGGGCAGCCTGTGCCACAGCTACCTCACCCTCACAATAAAATATATTTAAATAGAACTTTTCCTTATGCTTAAATGGAGCTTCTTGTGTTCCAGCTTCATCCCATTACCTCTTGTCCTGTCCCTAGATAAAACAGAGAAAGTGATGCCCCAACCTCCTGACATCCAGCATTTAGATATATGTAAATACTACTGAGGTCCTCTACTCAGTCTCCTCTCCTCTAGACTAAACAGCCCCTGTAGCCTTTCCTCATAAGGAAGATGCTCCAGTCCCCTGATTATCTTGGTGGCCCTGTGCTGGACTCTCTCCAGAAGTTCTCTGTCCCTCTTGAGCTGGGGAGTGCAATTACATATATATAGTGGAATCTACTCTCCAGCTTTTTGTTTACTTGAAGTCACTACTCTGAAATCTTTTTAAGTAGCTTAAGGTAAAGTATCACTGATGATGTTTGTCTGGGCGGCAACTGAGCGTAGGCACAAAAACTTCATAGCAATACTCTGAGAACATGACTCAAGTCAAGCAAACATCTTGTTGTACTATTCTTAAAAGCATTCTGTTACAAATTGGGATATGAATAAATGCATACTAGTTAGATAGTAATAAAAAAGCTTAATCAGCAAGGAAGGGCAGTTATACCTGAGCTGCAAGACAAGCTCCAGGTAGAACAGGGACTAGAAGTGAAACATTGGTGATATCCCATCTCTTTGTTTGTCATATGTTTCCTGCAGAACAAGGTATAGGGGACTTCAGCAAACCTTCCTTCTCTGTAGGTAAAAAGGTGTGTGCTCAGTGCAGCTTAGCTCGAAGGTAGCTGGATAGAATGTATTGTACACCCATTTTTGCAGTAAGCAAAAAGCAGCTGCTTACAGCAAAGACTGTCATTCTTTACACTGACATTAATAGAAGATAGTAATTTCAGTGGGTTTAATTCTGTTGTGGACTAGATAGTCTGTGGACTACAAAATATAGTTAAGTAAGGACTAAAGAGTTTTTCAGCAGGCTCCAATTTACTATATAAATGCATGACTTCTGAAGGAGTTAAAAAAGATGAACTGGAAACCATGACTTTGGGTTCCTGTTTTCAAGAAATCAAAGGAGGAGTTAAAACAGTGATTTCCCAAGTGTATTTGCAGGATTACTCTCATGTGCTGGCTTCTTTTTCATGGAAGTTTAGTAGATAATATTAATAAAAGTGTGTGTATATTATCAAGACAGCATATACATAAAACTATACATATGTACATACATATTTACATGTTAGCCCACAGGAATTCTCAAAACAGCAAAAGTACCTGAATAGTAAAGGAAACTGTTGGTAGAACTTAGACTGAATGGCTAGTGGATGAAGCAAGCTCTTCACTTCTCTTAGCAATAATCTTGCTCTTTCATTAGTTATTTTGTCAGGAATGAAGGCTTAAGAGGTTTTAACATAGTAAAGCATGTTAATGTGTTTCAATCCAAGTTAAAAGCAACTTTTCAACTCTTTAAAGGAATTCTGATAGATATGTGTCAAAAGCCAAGTGTTTTTTGTCTGGCAGCTATCCCAGTTAAAAGAAGAAACTATGAATTCATGATACAGCTTTCATTTTCTCTGTTGTCTGTAGTTTGGCTTTAGGACTCCCCCTTAGGTTATCCAGGACCTAGTCTCTGTCTAACATAACTGTCTGGTGGATACTCATTCCCACACTCTAGATCAAATTCCACCATTCTGGGCATTTAAAAATTTTAGGTGAGGTGGGCTTTTCACATACCTTGAGACATAGTCAAGTTTTGTGTTACAGGCAGTGTATAAACCAGACCTATGCTGACGTAGACCCTCAAGTGGAGGGTTTTTTTAAATTAAATTCTGTTTTATACTTTTTTGCTGGTGATTTACAGGGAGTTTATGGTAAAGATGAAACTGTTGTCCCTGGAACCTGTTGCATGTCAAGGGATGGTCATGCTGAATGGCAAGAATAGTAGACCCCTGGGGAACCACTGATGCCTCCTACCTGTGAAGGATTCTTGGAACTGTTTTGCACTCTTAAATGTGTGACTTGTGGCTCTCAAATAAAGATTTTCAGAGTGGTTCATAGTATCATAAAAGTTGGTAGATGATCGGTGAAATTTTGAAACCTTTGCTTTGGAGAAAGATTATAGTAGTGGCAGCAGATGATGGTTTACAGGACTGGAAACGTAACACATCCAAGTTGTTAATCAATATTGAGTTCATGCTTTGTAATAGCTGAGGACAAGAAGTACTTCTTGGTAGCCTGAACTTTGTACTTTGTTCCCCTTGCTTTTTATTGATGGTGATAAATAGCATAGACCTTCCTTATGCATCTAAATCAAATTAAATAGCTAAGATTTTTTAAAAATAAAAAACGCTTATATAGCATTTGCTTAAAGAAACTTGTGAACTTGCAGTTTTAAGAGTTTAACATTTAGTGTTTGTTCTGCACATTTTGAATAAGCTTTTTGTATTCAAATGCTTACCTTTCTTCAACTTCTGGTTTATTTTAAAAACAAACCCAACTCAAAAACCCAAACAGTCTATTTCACCTCGGATGCTTTTGGGGATTTTTTGTAATGTGTCAAATCAGTACTCTCTTTCCTGCTGTTCTTAAATTGGAAGATTCTTTAGGTAGCTTAACCTAATGAATGCACTTGAAAATCAGTGGTGATAAATTATATGCTCTTAGATCCATTATTGTCCTAGACCTTACAAAGGAGTCTAAATACTGAATTAGTGCTTTTACAATGTGACATGTAGCTTTCCATTGTGGGATTTCTCTTCTAAATTCATTCTGTAAATTGACAAGCTTTCCTTCCTCATCCTGTAATCATGTGAGGTGCACCTTATTTTAAGGGCTAAGCTAGCAAAATTAAATTAAAACTGTTGAAAAGAGCTAATGACTCTGTTACAGGATACTTGCTTTTATTGTTTCAGTGATCTGGGTCTTTAAACCTGCCATCTCTCTAAAGCATTCTCCAGCTTCATTGCACAGGTGTTTATTTGGAGGGATGGTAGTTGGTAGGGGGGGAAAGGTAAAAAACAAACATGAAAAATTATGACCTTTGATAATTTCATTAAACTGTGTTGCTTTTCCTGCAAAGTAGTTTGTAAATAAATATTGCATTCAGGCA
Source organism: Colius striatus (assembly GCF_028858725.1). Lineage (NCBI taxonomy): Eukaryota > Metazoa > Chordata > Aves > Coliiformes > Coliidae > Colius > Colius striatus. Next base: position 32,690,195 of record NC_084790.1, read on the forward strand.
TCAATTCGTCTTGAATATGTAGGGGATATCTGGAGACAGTGTATATAAAAAAACCCCAGCCAAATAACTTCAGTGTGTCAAACTTCTGTACCAAATCAGGTTTGACACATACTGCTGTACAAGTGCAACTACGTGACTCAAGGGCTAGAGGTTAGGAAGCTTTCTTATCTAAGTGTCCTGAAAAGGCTCTTCAAAGCCTTCATGTCTGAGTTTGTCAACATGCGACAAACTACTTTTTCATGTAGAAGTCCTGTCCTGAGAACAGGCAACTCATTTTTAATGTATACTATTGCATATGCTTGCTACTCCAAGTTAGTATTAATGACAACTAACTCAGTAATCATTGCTGTGTTTTGTTTACATGGTAGAGAAATAGTTGTGCTCCAGCCATAGTGAAGAGATCCTAGTTACTTCTTCATACATTTTTGTATTTCCATAGTCTTATGATGCTCTTCTGTTTTGTACAGTCGTTTGTATTGCTGTCTGTTTAGGGTTGGTTTTTTTAAGTTGAATAAAGTAAATGTAGCATATAGTTTCTTATTCGGGACCACTTCTAATTTTACTTACTTCTTCTAAAACATAAGTAATATATATAATTTGCTTGAAGCTGGAGGAGGGAGGAAATCTTGTGACACATTCTTAGAAGAGAGACTTATAAAAGCAGTTCCATTTTGAGTAATGGAGTTAAGTGCCTAAAAGAGCACAAATTATTTTCAGCAGTTAATGTTAGCAAATGTTGCATTTCTGTATACACAAGACCTCTATTCTGTAGTTTAACTTGCTTTGCCCTGTTGTTTCCATCTACACTTTCTATTCTAGTCCTGATAGTGTTTATAATTTCTTTTGGTATTTGATTTGGAAGCCCATTTATCATTGAAGAAGGTAGGAAAAAGTGCAAGTTAGACTATAAAATAAAGATGACTAGAAGAGATCATCAATACAAGACCTCCCATTAAAGGGAGACATAATGTGACATGGTGGAATAGGGCAAGTGTGAGAACCACAGGTGAATAATTAGTTGAGAATGAAGTCTTGTATGTCATTTCTCTCATTATGGTTAAGGTATGCATGACGTTGTTACTGGAAGAGTTGAGTGGAGAACTTAGCTTCTACCTGTAGATTGTTCTGCAGAGAGATTTTCTTGCATTCAGAAAAGGTGAGGGAAAGACAGGAAAGTTATAATTTATCCTAGCTGATAGGGCTAGGACTAGTCAATTCTAAGATGGACCCTGCACCTGACACAGCCCTGGCCAGTTAGCAACAGGTAACACCTCTGTGAGTAAGGTATTTGAGAAGGAGAAGAAGTTGTTGCCCAGTTGCTAAACTACAGCAGCAACAGGGAGTGAGAATGTGAGAACATCTCTACGGACACCAAGGTGTCTAGGTTTAGGCCCATCAAGGGACAAAAGACCACAATTAGACTCAAGTACCGAAGACTTGAGAATTCCTAAAGGACAGGGAGGCCTTAATTGCCACTTTTGATTGAGAACAAAACAGACAAGGCTACTCAGCCTGGGGAAGAAAACAAAATAATTAAATCCACCACCAACTAAAACATAAACATGAACCCCCAAAACATAACCAACACAAAACAACACAGAGTGGTACAATGATGAAGAGCACAACCAGCCCTTTAAAACCACCTTCTCCCCACCTCTCCCCTCTTCCCAGGCTCAGAGCCCCGATCCCCGTGTCTTTTTCTCCTCTCCCACTGAATGGCTCTTGGATCCCACAGGAATGGGGTTTTCAGCCAGTCTATTCCTAATAGCTTCTGCTGTTTATCTTTCCTCAGGGCAGGCTGGCTCCTCACTAGTCCTCCTTGCTCCTCTGCAGGGTACCTCACACACCCAGCAGCCCTGCACAGGCCACTCCGATGAGTGTTCATCCCAAGGGCTGCAGCTCCTCTCTGCCCCTTGTGTGGGTCTACTCTGTGGCTCTCAGGCTCTCCAACATGGGCTGCACCATGGCTGCCTCCTCACACAGTCTCTTGCCCATCCAGGCATACTCACCCGGAGCGGCTGGTGGCTCTGTGGGGAGAGAGGAGCCCATGCCAGAGCAGGTTTGCTGTCAGGACTTGTGATCCTGTGAGGGACTCACACAGGAGCAGTCTATTCCTGGAGGACTGTTTTCCCAGTGGATGACCTACATCGGGGCAGAGTGTAAGGAGCTACCCCTGTGGGAGGCCCCATGTTGGAGCAGTTTGTGAGGAACTGTAGCCCATGGGAAGGACCCATGCTGGAGAAGTTTGTGAAGAACGGTCTCCTATGGGGAGGGACCCCACAGTGTAGCAGTGGGAAGTGTGATGAGCACTCCCCCTGTGAAGAAACAGCGGCAAAGCCCATCTGTAATGAACTGACTGCAACCCCCATCCCCTATTCTACTGGCAGGGGGAAGGGAGGAGAGTCTTGGGAAGAGGGAGGGGTGGGGGGAGGTGTTTCAAGACTCAATTTGGTTTCTCATCTCCCTGCTCTTATTGTTCCTTTAGTAAAACAAACTCTCCCTGAGTCTGTTTTGTCGATGACAGTAATTGCTGAGCTATCTAGTTATATTTCTTTTTCTCTCCTGTCCAGTTTAGGAGAGGGAGTTATTTTATGATTTGGTGCACACCTGCCTAAACCACCACACAGGCAAAAGGCTAGTGAAGTTGTACCCAGACCATCTCGTTACTTTACTTCAAGTGTCTACAGCATGGTGGGTATGGTGTCCACTATTGTGTTTTGCTGAACCCTTTCCAGTAGAAGCATCTTAAGCACAGGCAATGACCCTGGCTTCTGCAGGAAGAGAAAGTGGCAAGGAGTAACACACTTTGCCTCTCCTTCTCTGTAAAGAGAACTCTGGAAACCAGGATACAAGTTTTGCTGTTCTTGTGTGTGATCGTTTAAGCCCAGCTGACAGTGCAGCTTGCTCAGCTCCCCAGCTGACCTCCACTTCCCTTGGTGGCATGGTGGAGGCCCCAGTGAGATGAGGAGCTTACCAGGTACGATCCTTGGTAAAACAGAGTCATCTACTTGGGGAAGAAAACAAGATCAGTTTAATCCACCAGCAGCTAGAAACAGGAGAGATGAAGGAAACATCTCTCCTCATCCTGGGCTCAGCTCTCTGCTCCTGGTATTTCTACCTCTTCAGTGGCACAGGGGGCAGGGAGTGGGGGTTGGTGTTCGTTCCTCACAAATGCCCTCTGCCACTCCTTCCTCCTTAGAGGAGGACTCCTCACATTCTTCCTCTGCTCCAACACAGAGTCACTGCAACAGGATATAGTCCTTAACAAACCTCTCTGGCCTGAGCCTTTCCCTTTGCAGCTCCTCACAGACTCCTCCCCACAGGTCTCCTCCACAGCAGCACAACTCCTGGCACATTCTGCTGTAACACTGCCTCCCCACAGAATCATAGTGCCTCCAGGCACAGCCAGCTCCTCTGCCATAGGGTCCTCAATGAGCTGCCAGCAGAGCTCAGGTCCATTTTTACCCTCCATGGGTTGCAGGGGGGCGTTGGCCATCTCACCACGGGACACAGAGGAATCTCTGTTCCAGCACACCTTCTTCCTTACTGCCCTTGGTGTCTGCATGGTTGTTTCCTTCTCATCCCCCTTCTTCCACTACCTCCAACCCCTCTTCTTCCAGCTGCTTCTCCTTATAAAGTGATCACAGAAACACTTAATTGGCTGAGCCCCAGGGGTGGTTCCAACTTAAGAGGCAGTTAGGGGAAGTTTCCAGCAACCTCTAACAACTGCAGCCCATCCCCTATTACCAGAAAGGGCTCCACACAAACCCAGCACCCTGAGAATATTAATGTACCATGATTAGACTGTACATGACAGGTAATTGCAACAGTATTCCAGTCCTTGGTTGTGAAAGTAGTTAATGTTGCTTGCATTATAGAGACATACTAGAGACATATAGAGACATACTAGAATTTTGATAATTAGTAGTGCCAATGCAGATGACTTATTTTGTGATGGTCAGTGGTGCTACTTTTCAAGAAAAGTTAGTCAGGTTGTGGACCCTAATTAGACTGCCTCAGATAATGCTTTAAAGCTCTTTAGCTAGGCAAGGAATTACTTTTAGACTGCCTCAGAAAAATGCAAGGAATATTAAAGAATCCCATAGCCAAATGTGGGAGAGAAAGTGAAGGGTGTTATGACTCACAGCTATTATCTCCCTGAGTTCACATTTTAACATTTTTATTCGAGCACTTATGTTCTGTTTCTTTAATACAAATAAACTCTCCTGCTATCAGATGGAAGGAGGAGTGTCTTTCATGCAGTAACTGTGAAACTTCATATCCTGTGTCTTTTCCTATGAACTTAAAAACTCAAAATTCACATTTTAAAAACAGACTCTCCAAAGTTTTTAGTGATGGTAATAGACATTGCAGTGAAATATAAGTTCTGCATGCTGTTGCCCTTTTTCTTAGTCATATCAGCAATACCATATTCCATGGGAAAGAGAAGGCTTCGCACCAGCAGTTTAACACTTGGAAAAGTTACTTGCTGTATGTTATAGTGCAGTGTGAAAAGTGTGTATACTAAAATTCAAAGCTATCAAAAAAACCCATTTTTCCTTTGAAATCTATTTAGCTTATTTTTCTGCTTTCTTTATTGATTTGCACTGCTTTATACTTCGGTTACAGGATTTTCTGAAGAAATCCTGCTTCTGGAGACATTCAAAACCCACCTGAACAAGTTCATGTGTGACCTACTCTAGGTGGTCCTGCTGTGGCAGTGGGGTAGACTAGATGATCTTTTGAGGTCTCTTCCAATCCATGAGATTCTGTGATTCATCATAGACCCTTTGGAATGTTTATAAAAACAAAGGCAGTTTAAAAAGCTGAATCTCTTCCTTCTGTGGATGCTACTGACACCATATGGAGGACTGGAGAGGGCAGCCAGTAACAATGTTGGAAAAAGTTAATCTTGTAGCACCCTCACCAACAGGTGAATGTATTGGTGAGGACTGGGAGTGTTTGCAAAGTGCGTTAGCTCATACTGTTGTTTGAAATGTTGTTCAAATTGTATGAAAATTGCTGAACCTCAGTGCTAAGGTAGGAGCAGTTAAACGGAAGCTTTTAAGTTCCTTGTTCCTGAGTTCCACCTTTACTATGAGATGCTGAATGTAATGCATGTGCTTGTAGAAGTGTCTGTAGCTTTTCTTACATAATTCCATTTTTATTCATAGGGTTAGCATCTAGCGTACTAGGATTTAATATGAATTGCTGCTCATGTGGAAGAGGGCCATAGGTAATCCTGTGAAAGAGATTACAGATTTATGTTTGGTTTTGATATCTAAAGCTTTCATAATATTTTTGGGTTAGGGAGAAGGGAAGGCTTTTTCTCCACTACATTTTGTTATCCCTTAGTGCAGTGGTCTTCAAAATTTTCATTTGCACACTCCTAGCAATAAAAAATATTTGAGCATACACTTCCAATGTATGTATAGTTCACTTATAGTGCTGTACTAATACTTTCCTTATAAAATGTGTACAAGAAACAGACATTTTACAGGGATAAGGTGGGATAATATTTGAAAATATTGTAGTTTGTTAATGGCAAAAAAACCCTTTTTGCACTTACTAAAAAATTGTTATAAATATTCTTCTTTAGTAAAATCTTGGTTTAACACTTTTATGATACAGTGGTTTGAAGGTGCTACTGCAAGTTCAGTTTATTTTGGCACTCAGTGCCTGGTATATCTGAAAAACATACCTCACAAAGACGTGTGGATCTTAATGGAAGAACTACATAATTGACCGTGCTTAGTAAATAATGAGAATATTTTTTTTCAATCTCATCAACTAATTTGCAAAGTATTTTCTTAAAATTTGGCTGGGAAATTTCTGTCTGCCCTATTGTTGTCAGTTCTTGCAAATTAATCAGCAGGAATTGCAGTTTTATATTTTTAACAAATGTGTTCAAGACCCACTGAAACTGTTTGAAAGATTTTTAAACATATTAGAAAATGGCAATCTCTGAACTTTTTAAGTGTATAGGTATAATAGCTTTCATAGGTGACAGGAGTTGGCTTTGTCAATAAAATCACATAATGACGGAAACTATTCCAAACGTCTGTTTTCAGGATGTTCTCTCCATGCTATGAGTTTCTATTGAAAAGTAGTTGCTTTATCATTATTAAACTGCCATTTTCACCTGAAAGGGATACACTAGGTACGTTTATTTTTTAAAAAATATCTGCTAGGTAGCACACTACTGGTGACCACTTGTTTTCACAGAAAAGGCCAGTAAAGTAGGAACACTTGTCTTCAAAAACAAACCAACCCCCTATACCCACCAAAAACGAATCTTCAAGGTTAGCAATGCTTTTAAACAGTGAACCCAACTTGGTACAGAAAGATTTCTGTGGTCACTTCCTGCCATATTTTGGTATTTAGCAGTCTTGTTTTTATAAAATTAACCACCTTTCACACTTATGCTTCTGGCTCCAGATTATTTGCAGCAATACCTTGCCTATGGTTGATACAGTAGATGGTTTTCATGTGTGGTGCAATTTCCATCATCCTCACTAGAACCTGGCATTCCAATCATATCAGCCACTCCATCAGTGGTTACACTTGCACAATTTTTCCATAAAACTTTTCTTGTAAATTAAAGAAATCATTAACCGTTGAAAACATATCTTCTCTGGTACATCTTTTCTTCAGTACCTCACAAAAACTTAGTTCTTCATGCAATTCATCATTCAAACAGGATGAGGCAAATACCATAAGCTTAGACACGTTAGAAGTATCTGTACTTTCATCTAACCATAGAGCAAACCTCATACAGTGCATAATCTTTTCTAACACTTTTTTCTTCAGTTCACCAATATTTTCCCTGCATCCTTCAGCAGTATTTGCTGACAAGGAAGTACACTTCAGTTTGTCGCTATTGTTTTCCATGCATTATTTTAGCCAATTTTGCAGTAATGAAAAGTAAATTCTCCAATAACGTGACGTTTTTGTCCCTTGCTTTAAGATGAAGAAACCTCAGAAGAAGCTGAAACATTGCTTTTTTTTTCTTGGTGTTTTTGGTGGGGTTTTTTGTTGTTTTGCTTTAAAAAAAAAAAAAAAAAAAAAGATTGAAAAAAATCTAAAAAGAAGTTCTAATATTTTTCTCACATATCCCCCCTGGATTGTCTTGCTCACCTCCTGGGTGATGTGCTCCCTTTTTTGGAGAGGATCGCCTTCAGGTGCCAGTAGTTTTTGTCTTGACAATGAAGCTTGGTATGACTGGGAGAGAGGAAAGCTGTTTCTCTTTCTTGAACACCATAGGACAGAAAGCCTTTATTCTTCAAGTACAATTTTTTTTTTTCTCACTGAGGAGGCAGGCGAGGCAGGGTGACTCAGAGTCCTGCTCATGTGATAATGAGAAAGTTTCATTTTTAGAGTTTGTGTAGATCAGCACTACCATCAGACAGAAATAAAAACCCAAGCATAGATAAGTCCCAATGATTTTACATCTGCAGAGAAAAAGTACTACAAAAGGTTAGTCTCTGGATGTTGAATTGATACAGCTTAACAAACTGCTATTATCTGTGTTGCATAGAGGTTGAAACAAAACTACTGCTACAGTAATTTTTCAGTTGGACTTAATTTTCAATACACTAATGTTTTCATGAAGGACACTGTTTACACAGACATGGCAAGAAAATGCCACAGAAACATTTGACTTTTCTATTTGCTGTGGAGGAAAAGGTAATTCTTTATTCTGTTCATGTAACGCTTCCTTTGTCCCAAGTGAGTCTTTCTTTGCGTATTTTACTGCCTTTCTTTATTTTTAGAAAAAAGTTGAATAGGTCTATGTTTTTAATTTACTGCTACTGCTTTCTTACAGGTATTACTTAAAGAACAAATAACACGCTCTTTTTTAAGTTGATCATTAGACTGACAAGTTGATCAACTGCTCTGATGCTGGTCAAAAGCTTTCAGATGAGAGATTAATAAAACCAAGAAAAAGAGGAGTTAGTAGTGAAGTCCATTCGTTCTTTCTGTCTGTCTTGTAGATAGTTACTTCTACAGATAATTAAAGAGTTAGCCTTAGGCTGAAAGTTTCCATTATTTGAATTGGATAGTTACTTCTACAGATAATTAAAGAGTTAGCCTTAGGCTGAAAGTTTCCATTATTTGAATTGGCCGGTTGGGCTAGTCCTGTTGGGCAATAGAAGTTCTTTTTACTCAGGTATTGATACAAAAAGGTTTTCAACTGCTGGCATTTCCAGAGTCTTTGGTTAGGAAGTCAGGTTTTCTTTTTTATTGATTTGGTTTGGTTTGGGTTTTTTCCCAGTTTAAGAAAATTTCTGTGAGAGCAGAGGCAGTGACTTTGATAAGAGGGAATGGCCAAACTAAGTTCCTTGTTCTTTAGCTTTGTCATGGTGACATCTGTGTTAGTGTAAAATCACTTGGAATTAGCTAGTAGTGAGTTTTTCTTTTAAAAAGAAATAAATCAGTATCATAGTTTGAAATGATGATATATTAGTGTTAACATGTTGTGAAAGGAGATTAGTATTGCAAGTCTAGACCTAACTGTTTGTTTTCTTTTAAGCACAGGAAAAGCAGGGATATTGTCTACACCCAAAAATGTTTTGTGTTTTGATTTTGGCATAAACATGTTCTCTTTCAGATCTTTGATGCTGAGACTGAAGTGATAAAAAGAAAAATAATAGTTTTTATCTCTTAACTTGAAAATATTTTTAATGCTGAGCATAGAGCACTTAACTGGTACCTTTTACTGCATGGTATGTGTTTTGCCTCAAATTCCCCATCACTGTTAATGTTGATTCAGATCCTTTAAATTTCTCAGAGGAAAGCTCTGTAATGTCTGGACTGGTGCAGCATTGGGGAATTTATAGGTATTACATGGCAATGCTGCTCAGTACTGTCTTGGTAGTTTGCTATGTTTTTGCAGAACTTAGGTACTACTCAATTTTCCACCTTTTTGGCAAACAAGAGCTTTGGATGTCTGGGTCATAATATTGTTTTTGTAGACTCCAAGACAACATCCTGCTGAAGTTCAGATGTGAACATCCTATGAAAATGCACAATGAAATAAACATATGCTGGGAGTCCTCAGAGAATATCAGTTACTTGTCTGGTAGCCCGTGAACAGTCACTTTTTATCTGGTGCACATGAGGAAATACACAGGCAAAAACTCTAGTGTAGTTTCACACATCTGTGTTAATTCGGATCCTTAAAAGTAACTTCTGCCCATTGTGGACCGGTATTGTGTGCTTGAACTCCTATAGTGATTTTTAGTATTTCATTTCAAACTCTTTTTAAGCATGTATGAGTACTGCCGTAGCGTGTTAAGATCTCAAATGTTTTACAAATCCTCACTGTTTCCCTAGTTTTAAAATTACTTGCTGCTAGTCAGTGTGTCTTTTCCCTTTTCCTTATGCTGATTTAACACTGTGGCATAAAAATCCTTAATAAGGCATTTGATGCTGTGGCCTTTAAATGTTGTTTTTGTGTTTTCCTCTGTTCTATATACCAGTTATCTGTTAGTCTGTGGTAGTGGTGCTGCATCATTTTTGTACATAGTATCACTAAGGCAGGCCTAAATCAGTTGTGATAATAATATATTCTTTTATCTTGTTTCTTGTAATTTCCTTTTTACTTCTGCCTGCAGTTTTGTTTTGTAGTCTTGCATCTGTTAGTACTGTGGTTGAATATTGAGTTCAAGATTTTTACTCTTCAGATGTTACTATTAGCTGATATGCAGTTGGATTGTATTAGTCTGCTCTTGTCCAAATCAGGCCAACGTATTGCAGGAAGCAGTATTTATGAAATAGCTCTTACCTCACTGGTGCTGCTCATAAGCCTAGTGGGATTTCATTCCCAGCCTCCTAACTTTGCTGAGAGCTACTTGGCAAGGTGAGAAAAGTAGGAGTCTGTGTTTTGTCTGAGTATTGAATAATCTGCATCTGTATACAGGTTGGTATTTATTACTTGATGGAGACATTAAGTGATAGCTGTCTATCTCTTCATGAAGGAAGAGATTTGGAATTAGTTTGTTTTTTGCATCCAATTGCAGAGCAACTAGCAGTATCTACTACACTTTTTCTTTGCCCACCTCCCCCCGCCCCGTATCAATTCTTTTGATTTTCAACTCTTACAACAGTTGAAGAGCATTAAACTGCTTAAAATTTCCCATCAACTGTGAGTCTAACTTTCATTAATGGATACAATTTTTGCTAATCTAAGTAAACTGGATTTTTTTTAATTTTCCTTTGGTCTCTCTACCTCTCCTGTATTGGTTTACATGTTTGTCATAATGTTGACAAGTTGTTTCACCAACATGGCTTATTCCAGTGTATATTTGTCCATGCTACCTCAGGAAAGAGGTACTTTGCTTTGATTGCCTCTGGTTGTACATGCAGTTTAACTTACGGTTAGCACTATATTAATGTACATGAAATATTGTACTGCCTTATGGAAAGCTAACTTAATTACCATCCTTATGGCTTAATGTTTTGCATCTTCTTTAGATTTTGTAATCCATGTTACAATGGTCCTTTTTCAGCAAGCCTTGTCCTACATGGAAGTATTGAATTCCATTTGCCTCCTCTGAGATTACATAGGTTCTAAATATTTTTGGTGGCTTTTTGTCACTAGGATTTATCTGGCTAGTATTTACTTGTGTCTCAAGGTTTCTCCATGATAAATTTTCTTCAGTATTTATTTGTTTGTAGTTAGTGCTGACCTCCACAGTCTCCCAGACATATACTTCCAACATTTTGAGATGTAGTGTTTTGTTATAATGATCAGATTCACCGAACGTTTATATTTAAACTGTTTACCAGAAATTAATGGCACTCCATGATTATATTCTGAAGAGATTTTACTTGTATATAATAGTTACCTTATCTTTAAACTCTAGTTATAGTCTGTAATGGATGTTCAGCTTTATTTGAGAAGCAAGGTTAGTGTTACAACATCATGCCTAGAAGTAAATCTTTGACAGAAGTGGTAAGGTGGGGAGCAGGCTTGTTACAATTTGTCCCAGTTTTCTTCATGGCAGGTGCAAGGAAACCTGGCGGCAATGTATTTCTCCATGTATCCCCATCTCCAGAACAAGGAAGTTTTGTGATCGTCTGGTTGTTTCTGTTAAAGTGAACTGTTACGGCTGATTGAGGTTCTGCATTGATATGAATAGTTTAATTTGGTTTTTACTGGTATGGTTTTGTTGGTGTTAGCAAAAGCAGAGTTACGTTCTGAGGCAGAGCATCTGCCGTCTCTCCTCTATGCTCCACTTCCATCAGACTGTCAACCAGATTAATTGTGCTGCCAGATATCAGGTAGATTTTGATATCAGCTTCTGGTTTTAGAATTTTCAATTCTGGCTTCATGCTTACCATGTTTAAGTGTTTCAGTCAATGTGTATATAATTTGAAACTATTTTGCTCTGTGGTGGAGTGATTCCAATGTTTTTTCTCGTTACTTTTGAAATATGGTAGTATTAACCTAATAAGAAACCTTACTAAAGTTTTAACTTGGCTACTTTGTGAAGTTCTTGTAGAACACCAAATATTTCAAAGTTTTTGAATGGTTATAAAATACATATTTAATTATTGTGTGTTAAATCTGTTATAAAACAAATACACAGGTGGAATAATTCAGTGGCTCAAGTATATACTAAGGACAGTGCTGTGGCACAAGTTAATACCATGACCAATTCAGAATTGTCTGTAATTGTCTGGGGAATTTTGCCACTGTTATTTTAACAGGAAAACATAATCTGCATAGATTTTTTTTTTTTTTGAGAGAGAGAGATGTGCTTCTAAATGTTTTTTTTTTTTTAAGGAATACTACTGAGCTATAGAGATTGAAAACAATCTTTTATATTTTGATTTGACAGGCCTTTATGGAGTAGACTTAACTGGGGCATGTATATGTATCTATATGTAGATATGGGGTTTGATATGAGGTTGAGCTAAATCAGGATTTTGGAGGGTTTTTGGTGGAAAGTTCATGTGAGCAAGAAACATCTCTGCCACTTTTATTTCTCTTGTTTGACTTCTCCATATTGATTTAAATCATAGAGTCATAGAATGGTAGGGATTGGAAGGGACCTTCAGAGATCATCTAGTCCAGCCCCCACCACGTTCTTACATTGTTCACAAAGAATTCACAAAAGCTTCACAAAGAATTATCAGATTACACTCTGCATTCTCATTTCTTATTTATTTTTAACTTCATCGCAACTTCTTTAATCAACTACATTCATTTGTGTGCTACCCATTTGTCTGGTCTAACTTAACGATTTATAGGTGAAGATGGGATGTCTTTTTTCCTTATAATCCTGTGATCTGACAATTGTGTGATATCCTAATAACTTCTCATTGCAGCCCATCCGATGATGATTCTGGGTCAGCATCTGGTTCTGGTTCAAGCTCTGGAAGCAGTAGTGACAGAAGCAGCAGCCAGTCAGGCAGCAGTGACACTGACTCTGGTTCTGAGTCAGGCACTCAGTCAGAATCAGAGTCTGGCACATGTAAAGAGAAGAAACAAATTCAAGCTAAGCCACCAAAAGTTGATGGATCTGAGGTAAACGTAACAGATAAATTAACTCTGTGTGGGCAGGAAAAAAAAATCAAATCTTTCTGTGCAAGTTTCAAGAGCAGTTTTAATTTTTCTTTAAAAAAATGAAAAAAGAGGTAATGCATTTTTAATTAGATTTTAACTTGGTCATGTTAATGAATGCATGTGCTTAGCTGTCTTAAAACATTGGGCTAAGTTTCTCACGTACTTTAGTTGGAAGCTTTTAAAATTCTCGCATTTTTAAGTATTTTGAGGTAAATGGTTACCTAATTTTATCATGCAGAAACACTTGGTGATTTACTGGAACTTAATGCAAGACAAAGGCACACTTAATGTCATTTCTGAAGTTATATTTTTACATTGTCTCTCTAAGGCTTAGTTTCTATAATTATCTAAAAATTTCAAGCTTACATATAGCTGACTTTCTTTATCCATAAGTCATCTGAATTGAGGAAAAAGTGGGCTGTAGAATTCTCTTCAGTGGGCTAAAATTACTTTCATTCTCCATAATCCTGTCTTAGTGACCACAAGAATTGAAGACTGTTGAGGACTGTCTTATTTTGTTCATGTACTTCAGTATTAGTGTATGAAACAAAAACATTATCAGCTAAGTGGTTTGAACGGATTTATGTGGGTCAGTGTAAAAATTTGCTGAACAATACCTACAGAACTATTAACATACGAGCATGTTAAATGTGCAGTAGAAATTTTCCTGGTAATTGTCATATAAGATTCTGTTATGCAGAAGTCTTGCTACTCTAAAAAGATATCTAATATTATTAGTGCATGCAGTATTTTCTAGTGATTTTTATTTTTTCAGTTGCTAAAATAAAGCTGCTCTGGGAGAGTAGATATATGGTAAATTGGAGAATTTCAGTAGATGTAACTGACATCTACTAACATCTCCATTCTTTTACAGTTTTGGAAGTCTAGTCCGAGTATACTTGCCGTGCAAAGATCAGCAGTGCTCAAGAAGCAGCAGCTACAACAAAAGGCAGCCTCATCAGACAGTGGTTCAGAAGAGGTGAATAATATAATCTGTAGATTTTTTAAAATGTAAACATCCCATCTCAATGTCTCATATGTTAGAACAAAATTATGTAGAGCCAAATCATATTCTGTTTTTAGCCTACAAAAGTAATATTTGTATCACCAACATTTTTATAAAGGAAGGTAAACATCTCTCTAGTTACTTGTTTTCAATTGAGCTCTATAAAAATTATAGAAGCCTCAATTTCATGGTCTTTTTAGGTTGATACTCTGTCATGCATGGACAAAGTTTTCAAAGTACTAACTTGCATTGTATTTTTGGTTTCTCGACTTTTGTAAAGACAATTAAATAATAAAAGATATCTTTATTTTTGAACTTGTTTCTATATAAAGTTAGCTTGACTAGAAAACTAAATTTTTGCAAATTTTCTAACAGTTACGATAAAAGAATTTTTACATTTTAAAATTAACACCTGTATTCTAGGTATTTTAAAACCTAAATCATAACCTGTAAAAAATAATAAAATCATAGAATATTAGGGGTTGGAAGGGACCTCAAAAAATCATTTAGTCCAACTCCACTGCAGAAGTAGGTCCACCTGGGTCAGGTCATACAGGAATGTGTCCAGGAAGGTCTTGAGAACCTCCGAGGATGGAAACCTGGGCAGCGTGTGCCAGCACTCGCTCATCCTCACAGTGGTGTAGTTTTTCTTAATGTTTAAATGGAACTTTTTGTGTTCCAGCTTCATCCATTACCCTTTGTCCTGTCACTAGATAGAAGAAAGGAATGTCCCAACCTCCTGACATCCACTATTTATATACTTGTAAAATATTAATGAGGTCCTCCCTCAGTCTTCTCATCTCTAGATTAAACAGCCCCAGTTCCTGCAACCATTCCTCATAAGGAAGATGCTCCAGTCCCCTCATGTTGACTTTGTGCAGTTGGAACTTCTTTTTAAGGACACTAGTGACTATAAAATGGGATTTATTTATAAAGCAGACTTTTTCTATGTCATTACAAAAACTATACAATGTAGTCACACTCATTTGGTTGGTCTGGTGTTCTCTGGTTTATCAGCTTATCATTACAAGTTGAACACAGAACTGAATCACCTGTTGTTAAAGCATTCATTTACAGCTATTGTTAAGTACTCTCTTTCTGAAGTATGTTTTTCAGGATCAAACTTAATCATGAAGATATTTGGTTTAGGAAAATCTCATTTTAAGAGAATTCTTGTTTTTTGTTAGAGAAAGAAGAAACATGTTTAGATGTGAGAGAATGTGAAAGGTGAGAAAGTTCCTGAGGGTAGGAGATTTTATTAGGATTTTGGTAGAATCATCATCTTAATTAGCATGAAGCATCTTTAACTGTGACTGGTTTTATGGAAGAACAATGGTTATTTTTTAAGATGGGGGTTTTTTGTGATATTCTCAAGAGCTGTGCTGGCACAATGTATTCATAGATGGATAAATACAAAAACAGTAGCAATCTTGTATCTCATTCTGCATTAATAGCTACACTGTGAGGGATGAAGAAGGTAAAACATGAATAATATTCCTCTATTTTGAAGCTAGGAACTGGTTTATCTTTTTAATGTTACAAGTCATTAATTCTTTTTGTGATAATGACTTGTTGTTCGGGGTTTTTTTTTTTCAGGACTCATCAAGTAGTGAAGATTCTGCAGATGATTCATCCAGTGAAACAAAGAGGAAAAAGCATAAAGAGTAAGATATTCTGAGAAGCAATAGCACATAATTTTTTGTGATAGTGCCATTGACTCCTAATTAATTCTTCATTTCTCCACACCTGAAATGCTTAAGTTACTTTTTAAATTCATCTTGATCTTGCATTTGTGATTTTGATAAATATTTTGGAATATTTAAAATGAACTTCCAAAGTAAGATGTTCTAAGAGAAAGAATTTGCAGTATTGTTCAAAAACATTCATCAGTGCTTTTACTTTTAATATACTTAATTGCAGTTTATTTTTGAGCTGAAGACTCTCTGTAAAAATTTTTTATAGAAATGGGAAATTATCTAAGTAGATTCTCTCACAACAAATTTGTTTTCTCTTGAACATGTTTAAAAGTTATTATCGTTTGGACAGTAACTAACTTTATTCATTAGCAAAGCATTTTAACTGAAAATAAATTCCTTTTAAATAATAGTCAAAAAGTTTGTGATTATATGTCATGATTGAGATAGTGAGCGGCAGTGACCTGTGTTCTTTATGAGTGGTGTGTGGTAAGTCAGCTGTTCTATCTTTCATCTTCTGCTTACTCATGAGTCACCTGAGTGTTCAGGGTTGCCAGTATAATATCTTTTAAAAAGTGATAGTTAGAAAAAAAAAGAGTACTAGCTATGCAGAATAGTTCTTGCCCAGCAAAGACCTGTTATTCAGTCTTTTTTTCGTTAAGAATTTGATTGCATCTAGTAGCACACTCTGTTACAGGAAATATATTTAAGTTTAGGGACCTGTAACCAAATCACTTCATATACCCAGTGCTTTGAATTTTTAAATATATCTGCAGTTGTCACCTGACATGCAGATCAGAGATTTTCAATATGTAACTTGATATATGATCAGGCTTTTGAGGATGGTGCTTTAAATCTGTTATTTTTTATATTTCCAAATAGATACAAGTTATGCATTTATCTTACTACTTTTTTAATTTACCATTTGCAGAAGAAGTATTTCAATAAGATACTCTTGGCCATCTGCTGTCTGTGCAATAGGCATGTATACATATTTGTTTTAGATGACTGGAACAATTGGAATATAATTTCCTCCAGGACCCAACGTCTCAGAAAACATGGAAGAGAGAATAGGGGAATCAAAACACTGATTCCTACCCTTCCTGGTTGGAAAATTAAGGAACAGATTTCTTGGCAATATTTGAGCTTTAATGAACATTACTGTTGTTCTAACATATTGGTCAGTTAGATCTAAACCTTATTAAAGATCTAGCAATGTTTCAGTAGATAGGTACTAGGGGTTTTTTCCATTCTTTTTCAATAAGTTATTAAGATTAAATTTTCCTGTATAAAGTCAGAGTTGTGGCAAAATGCTCTTAATTTGAAAGTTATATCCTCCCTGTTGCAAAGTAAAGTTCTCATTTAAGCAGGAATAAGGAGATCTTGCTGCTCAGTCATAAGTGTCTTACTCATAGTGTGTTGTCTGATTGTGAAGCACAGATTTGGGAGCTCTGTAAGAGCTTTTAAGAGCCAGTACCACTCACAAGTTGCTGCAATTCAAGTTTTTCGGAGCGTTTCTGTGTTCTATTTTTTTTTCATTCCTGTGCCCAAGTTGCTGTGTGTGCCACAGCAACCACAGACATTAGACAGCATGGAACTCTTCAGTATATAACATGACAGAGTTTGATGATATGAGTATGTGTAAGTTCTGATAAATATATATATTTGCAGTTAGACTTGTTAAGTACTTTGATTTCTTTATGTTATTTTAACTAATTCATCCATGCTGAATTTCATATAGATAGCCATATTTTTGTTTTATTTTGAATTTTAAGTCTACCTTTTGATAACAGAAAACTTGGTTCAGTTCTGCTTGAAGTTGTTGGACACTTCTACTTACCTGTTTTTCATTGATCACAATTTTCTGTCTTATCAGCTGAAATAACTTTTAAAATATTTTTATTCCTGTGAAGAATGTTGAAATACCTGATTTTAAAAAACAAAAACAACAACCTAATGTAAGTTACTCTTTTGTCTTTCAATATGTACAGTGAAGACTGGCAAATGTCAGGATCAGGCTCAGGATCAGGAACCGATTCTGATTCTGAAACAGAAGAAGGTAGGGAGAAAAGCAGTTATGAAGAGAGTGAATCTGACTATGAGCCAAAAAATAAGGTCAAAAGTCGGAAACCTCCAAGCAGGTATGAAGTCATGCATTTGGTTACTCTGATACTATTTCTAATTAGCAGTAGAGTATTCACTGCTACTATACATGCAAACGAAAACACTAATACTTATTTGAAAAAAAAAATAGCGGAGTATTTGTAAAGCTACGTAGTATGTTACTATACTATAATGTGTTCTATACTATAATGTGTTCTAGTGAATACGTTTTCTTGTCTGCTGTAACTAAAAGTAGTGTAACTGAGCATTCATGAAATACATGTATTGAGAAAGCAATAGAGATTTATAGTTGTCACTACTGAGACATTGTTGTTGTGTCATACCTTATTGTCTTGAAGAATTAAGCCAAAAAGTGGGAAAAAGAGTGCAGGACTGAAAAAAAGGCAACTTGATTCATCAGAGTATGAGGAGGAGGAAGATGGTGATGATGATGATGATTATGATAAGAGAGGATCTCGTCGCCAGGCAACAGTCAACATTAGTTACAAGGAAGCTGAAGAAACTAAGACAGATTCTGATGATTTGCTAGAAGTTTGTGGGGAAGATGTCCCACAAGCTGAAGAAGATGAATTTGAAACTATAGAGAAGTTCATGGACAGTAGAGTTGGACGAAAAGGAGGTATTTATTTTGTTTTCTGTCAGTGTTCTTAAGATCCTGGAGTACATTGTGGTGCAACTTCAGCAGACGTTCTTAGCTCTAGGTCCCCTGTGAGGGTTACAAACAGCAATAATTTTAAAGTTACCAAACAATCATATTGTTTTGTCTTTCATATTCATAAGGATGTTCATTTTTTTAAAGTTCATTCTAAGTGTTGCAAAGTAAAATGTAGAATTGCTTAAGTAGAAAATAAAAATTAAGTGGAAGATTAGCTCCACATCACATAAATGCATACCATATTGTTATCCCAGTTCAGTTATATTTGGTCAGTAGAAATTATATACAGTGGAGTGGCAAAAGTGGACTAGACAGGAGAGCTGACTGGTAACATGAACCCTAAAAGATGGTGTTGGCAAGACTGAATCACTGAGGTTCTGATTTCAGTTGCTCTATAGATTGTACATGATGCGATATGTAGAATTTTGTAGTACAAAATACATCTAAAATTTCAGTGCTGCAATAGTCTGTGAACTCTTAAAAGTATTTTGTGATTAGTGGTAGGCATGTCATATTTCCATCAATAATAGGATGCAGTGTCTAGTAGTTCTGTTTATGTGTTTGAATCTACAAATTAGGATTATAATTATTAAAAAAAAAAAAATCCAATCAACCAAAAACCCTAAACCCTTGGCCTGTTGCACTTCAGAGCCACCTTTTTTTTTTTTATTTCATTAATTATACCCAGACAACAAACAGTATTAGTGGAGCATGCCGTGTTGACCACTTGAAAAACTAAGATTGCAAATGAAATTCTCTTGAGGAAAGATAAGATACTGCAGGTTAGGTGCAGAAGCTTTTTTTTTTTTATTCTTTTGACTGCTTGTGTATATGTTAACAGATCTTATATCGTAATTGTCCAAATTAATGACATGAGAGCTGTAGATACTAGCCAAGTATATGCTCATCTGAAAGTATCACTACTTGCTTTTTACTGGTTAACTTATGGCAGCGTACACTTACTTAAGGCTTATGATGTGATTTCTTTCTCAGCCACAGGTGCTGCAACTACCATATATACAGTTGAGGCAGATGGTGACCCAAACTCTGGGTTTGAAAAGTCAAAGGAGCCAGGCGAAATACAGTATCTTATTAAATGGAAAGGTTGGTCACACATCCATAACACCTGGGAAACTGAGGAAACTCTGAAGCAACAAAATGTAAAAGGAATGAAGAAACTGGACAACTATAAGAAAAAAGATCAGGAAACAAAACGATGGTGAATATTTTTATATAGATTTCCATGATACTTATTTTGTAACAATGTAGATGTTCTTTTGAGTTACTGAGAGGTGTTACCTCTATTTGAGGGCATAATTAAAGTGTCAATGCAACAGGAAGACAAAAACTTTAAAAGCTGAAGCTTCCTTACATGTGCCTGTAAGATAATCTTCTGAACCCGATTTTTAATATATATGTGTTATAAACTGAGTTTTAACAAGACGAGTAGTATTTAAAAATAAATAATGAATTGTAAATTTTAATGATTTTTGTCATTTTACTTGGATCAGAGTTCTTCAGGAACCACTGCAGAGATTATTAGTGTTTTCTTGGTACATTAGCCATTTCAGATTACTTTCAAGAATTCAGTTTTTTTACTCAAACCTGAAGTTCAAGCCTGAGAACAAAACTCTGAAGAAATCATACATTTTTAAGTCACTTTTTTGGTTTATTAGTATATCTAATCAGTGAATACCAGTGGAGTTTTTAGCAACTTAATGATAAGGTGTTTATAGAGTTAGCGACCCCAAACACAGTTCCATGCAAATACTCAGTAAAGTTGACTACTTAGTATTGAGAATAGGTTATTCTGAATTAGCTGCATGACTAGTACCACCTGTAGCTGTAGTAGTTGTTTTTCTTGATAAGCATTCTCAGACATTAATGATGAGGTAACTAGGTGAGATGCAACAATTTTATAGTAGGAGTTTCCAAGTTGTCCCTTCAAAGAAGCTAAGTGACATGCCTGCGATGCTTACATTTCAGATTTAGAGCTGCTGAACTTCCTTTAGTTTTATAACTGTACAATATATTAGGTGTTGTAAAGTAATTCTTCTTAACAGGTTGAAAAATGCTTCTCCAGAAGATGTGGAATATTACAACTGCCAGCAGGAACTTACAGATGATCTACATAAACAATATCAGATAGTGGAAAGAATAATTGGTATGTTACAAACTTATGGACAGAAAACAGTGTTGAGAATTTTGTATGTTCACTGTTTATATGTTCCATTTGTAAAGAAATTTAAAGTATGAGTATCACTGACTTCTAGTCCAAACCAAAATGCAGTAAAGAGGACAATTGTCAGACTGTCTCTACTATGAAGCTAGCTTATATTGTCTTATTACCCAAAATGAGTGTTTTCGTTAGATAACAGAAGTATTAAGTGCTTATCAGACATCTCTGGTGCATTTCTGCAGCTCATTCAAATCAGAAATCAGCAGCTGGCTATCCAGACTACTATTGTAAATGGCAGGGTCTGCCTTATTCAGAATGTAGCTGGGAAGATGGTGCTCTCATTGCTAAAAAGTTTCAGACACGCATTGATGAGTACTTTAGCCGAAATCAATCCAAGACCACTCCATTTAAGGATTGCAAGGTGAGTGACCTAAACCGTGTTGATAAGACATTAGTGTTTTGGCTGTTGCTTAATAGTATTTGCACAGTGTTAAGGCCTTCTCTGTTTCTTGCTGTGCCCTTCCCACCATGAGAAAGCTGGGGGTAGGCAAAGGGGTTGGAAAGAATACAGCTGACCAAGTAGTTATTCTATGCCATGTAATGTCATACTGAGCAAGAAAACAAGTGTGGACTGAGCAGGGCATTTGAAGGTAGCTGTTGCTTGGAGACTTGGTATGTGTCTCTCTCTGCTATGTCTGGGTTTGGGTTTTTTTGATTGTGGGTTCTTTTCCTTCACCCAGTCAGTTATTTTGACCCACCAGTTTTTCGTGGTTTTGTCTCTCCAGTTCTTT
The DNA here is from genome assembly GCF_028858725.1 of Colius striatus. Taxonomy (NCBI): domain Eukaryota; kingdom Metazoa; phylum Chordata; class Aves; order Coliiformes; family Coliidae; genus Colius; species Colius striatus. Next base: position 32,711,218 of record NC_084790.1, read on the forward strand.
CCCCTGTCCCACTGGTGTGGGGAATGAGTAAGCAGCTGCTTGGTGTCTTAGCTGATGGTCAGGTTCAAGCTACCACAGAAGTTGTGATAGCAAAAATGTGAAAATCTTACATGGATCCAGAGATAACATACATGTTATGAAAATTTTTTTGAAGGTAGTTTAGAATACTAATAATGAGATATAGTAATATATAAGGGAGATATCACTACTAAGAGTAGCTCTTTATAGATACCAATCTCCTGTGGTTTTACTGACATTCAGTAGACAGTTTGGTTTTATAGTGTTTTAAAAGTAAACTTTGAGTGAGTTTATGTTAATTGATTAATTAAACCAGTTTCAGCTTGCAAATTGCTTTGTGTTTATATATGGCCTAGTTTTTATCAATGGATAATAAGCTAGTCTTGGTGGCACAGGAGATCTCTACTGTTACTTTTTTCAATAGTCATTGATAACTTCAGTGAGTAGTAGAACTGATGATCAATTTTTTTTTGACAGGTTTTAAAGCAGAGGCCAAGGTTTGTTGCACTCAAGAAGCAACCATCTTACATTGGAGGACATGAAAGTTTAGAGTTAAGAGATTATCAGTTAAATGGATTGAATTGGCTTGCTCACTCATGGTGCAAGTAAGTAGAGTCTGAAATCAGATTTTCTGTTCATACATTGTAAGCACTTACAAAAGATTTTTCTGTACTTTTTTTTTAAAGGAGGAGGGTTCCATACAGTATGCTCAAATTAGAGAGCTGAAGGCAGTGGTTTTGCTCTAAGTAGCAAAGCTTTTCATTCTGTGGCTGTTACTAGAAACAGCAAAGCTCTTTTGTTTCTTTGCTTTTGATTCCCCATGGGATTAAATTGTACTTTTTAAAAAACACAACAAACCTAAGACTATAAAACAAAAAAACTCAAACTTTTCTGAAATGTCAACATTAGTATTACACTTTTAAAATTAGACTCATGAGGAATATTTGCAAGCTTTTTGTTAGTTTTTTTCATTTCATTAAAGTATTGGAGTGGATGTTGGAAATTGGTTTTATGTAAACAAACTTCTTCAAGATACATAGTTAAAAAATCTTGAAAACTTGTATGACTGGTTTCTATGCTCAAAAGATAAGTATTTCTTTTTGTCCAATCCCTCACCTTCTCTACACTCTCCGTTTTGGTTTTTTTTTAGAGGGAATAGCTGTATTCTTGCAGATGAAATGGGTCTGGGTAAAACAATCCAGACAATTTCTTTTCTCAACTACTTGTTTCATGAACATCAGTTGTATGGGCCTTTCTTGCTGGTCGTGCCGCTTTCTACCTTGACATCTTGGCAAAGAGAGATTCAAACTTGGGCTCCTCAAATGAATGCTGTAGTTTACTTAGGAGATATAACTAGCAGAAATATGGTGAGTGTTTCCCTTTGTCATTTAGATAAACAAGACTCACTTTGTGTTCCTGTCCTCATCTAATCTCCAATATTTTGGAAAACACTTATCGAAACATTGTGTGTTTAAGATGCAGATTGAAAGCTTAGTTTTTTATTTGATATGTGACCGATTTCCTTCCTGCCTCATAGTGAATAGGGTTAAAGATTGAGTCTTGCATTTGAAAGCAAATTATTTTCTGCCATATGATTATTTAGGTGGATATAGTAAAAACAAATATGTGAGCAAGCCAGTTCTAATCTTAATTTGTTTCCTGAAAGGTTATAGGTTGGTTTTTTTCATGTGTTTTCTGGATGCTAGTAATCTTATCCATTAAAGTAAAAAATGTTTTATAGAAATTCTTTGCTGTTTACTCAGAAGGTTAAACAAAATATTTTTTAGGTCCTTAGGTTGGAAGTTCAGACTTTTATATGTTAATACGTTCTGCTTTTATTTTGTGGCATGTTATTTACAGTATGTCATTAAACATTTTCATTGCTATAGTACTTAAATTCATCCCAATCAACAAGACCCTTTTTCTCTTGATTCTTTTTGTAGATAAGAACTCACGAGTGGATGCATCCACAAACCAAACGATTAAAATTCAACATACTTCTAACGACATATGAAATTTTGCTGAAGGATAAGGTAGTTACGCTTCTTCAGGGAGATAAAAATAATTTCTCCAGTCTAGAACTCTGTTTAGACTTGGATGTATTTGGTTTGTTGGTCGTTAAATTTATGGAGAATATGATAGCTTTTGCTTTTGGAAGTATGGCAGCACATGGTTGGAGTTTTGTTGTGTGTATGTGTATGTTTGGTTTGGTTTTTATATAAGCACTTTAGAATTACTGTATGTGTGGTGAGACTTTCAGCCTTTTTCAGTGGGTAACGCTTCTTTTTCTGCAGTTTGCTTGAGGTTCTTATTACTGTAATAATTCTTTTCCGTCTTCAAAAGCTTTATTTCTTTGCAGATCACCATCAAGGAAGTGATAAAGAACCCAACCACTACTACAAAAACTTGATACAGAACTCTGAAATTCCATTTAGATTTCCTTTATTACTGTGCATACAGTAGATTGTTTATATGTATTAATACTGTCTCCATATTGGTAGCATGCAGAGTTATTGTTAGTCCTTCTAACAGTACATAGAAATTTTTATAGATAGTCAAAAAGCTTGATTTGTTTGTATTTGCGGGGAAGAAGAGATCAATAGTAACTTTTTTCCTTTCATGTAAAAATTATGGACGAGACTTTCTGCTTCTTTTTTTTTTTCCCCTTTTAATTTATGCTTTCTTGGGATGCTTACATAGCCTTTCATTTAAATCTGGCAAATGTAAAAGCCATACTAAAATCATACAGCTGTCCATATTTAATAAGATAAACCAGGAAGTGATTATGTTTATGCCTTGGTTATGAAATGTGGAAAATTATGCAATGCGTTTATTTGTATGTTTCCCCTCTCTCTGTTTCTTTTAAGTCATTCCTTGGTGGTCTGAGTTGGGCATTCATAGGAGTTGATGAAGCTCATCGTTTAAAAAATGATGATTCTCTTCTGTACAAGACTTTAATAGACTTTAAATCTAATCATCGTCTTCTTATTACTGGAACCCCTCTGCAAAACTCACTCAAAGAGCTTTGGTCTTTGTTGCACTTCATCATGCCAGAAAAGTAAGGAAGAGTTTTATATGATTCTCTTTTAACATTTTTTTTAATCAAGTGTGTAATCATGAAGTAGTGTAGTGATTTAAGAATCTATAGAGAGAAACATACTGAAAGATAATGTTAGTATTCTGTGTAAAGTATATGTCTGTATTTTTTCATGTTGCTGGTAGCAGTTGTCACATTTTTCCATTTTAGCAGTCCACAAAAATGAAGGATTGATGTGTGAATCAGAACCTGGAAAAATGGCTTAATTTTTGCTTAAGTATGAATTTACTCTGGAGAAGTAAAATGAAGTCTCTTCTATGTTAATACTATTAATCAAAACAAGTTTGCACCAAGCTACCCATTATCTTGTAGTTCAGTCAGCTGTTTTTCCGAAATGGTTTGCATATTGTAAGCTTACTGCATTGACCTTATTTTTTACTGACTTCTGTTTCTACCCAAGATAAATTAGAGCTCGTGTGTGAGAGCACATGTTCCTGTCAAACATCTGGTAAATTCCAAGCACCATAGCTCCATTTAGTTTGAGCTGTGGATTGTACTAACTTCTTCAGAACCTGAAAGTAAAGCCACTATGGTCTGGTACCCATTATTCTTTTGGTCATAATGTCTCTCCTGGTCCATTAGCACAGAGAACAGTTATGTTTCAGCTGAACTGTCCAAGCTGCAAAATATATATTAAATAGTCCCTTGTTCTGTCACAAGTCCAACCATGCAGCTGGTTCTTTTATGCTTCTCTGGATAAATGTAATAATGGAATTTCTGGAAGCATCTAGGTAAGTATCCTTGTGAAAAGATGAAAATGCTGGGAGATGTTGAAATTCAATAGTTTTAATTCTGTAAATGTTTTTGGGAAAATTCCATTCTTCTGTTTACAAAGTAGTTTGAGTTTCTTGTGAGATGAAAATACAGAAGTTGTGTAAATTAAACAGAAGGGGTATGCTTTTGTATATTTACACACACTTTGTGTTTGTATTACTGTTCTTTAATTTTTCTTCATATCATTTACAATATGTCACTGTTTCACACTTATTCTCTATTATGTTGAAGATTTTCTTCTTGGGAGGATTTTGAAGAGGAGCATGGCAAAGGAAGAGAGTATGGATATGCAAGTCTTCACAAAGAACTTGAACCATTTCTGCTGAGAAGAGTTAAAAAGGATGTAGAAAAGTCTTTACCTGCTAAAGTTGAGCAAATTCTGAGAATGGAAATGAGTGCATTGCAGAAGCAATATTACAAGTAAGTCACAACTCTTTGTTGTAGTGATGTGTCCATGTGCAATTTACTGTAGTATAATAGTTTTTATAATGGAATTTGAACTTCAAGACCTAGGGTTTTAAAACAGCAAAATTTTGTGAACTAAGGGATTAAGAGTTATACTGGTCTAATGTTTATTCATGTAGATTCTTTTGTTTGCATGTTTGTACATTATTTTGGGAGTTGCTTTTATCTTTAGATTGTGTATGTTTTGAGAGCTTACATCTGCCTGTCTTCCACATACAGTTAGAAACTACTTATATTGTGTATCTTGTATCATAGGTGGATTTTAACCAGGAATTATAAAGCTCTCAGTAAAGGTTCAAAAGGCAGTACTTCAGGCTTTTTGAACATCATGATGGAACTCAAGAAGTGTTGTAACCATTGCTACCTCATTAAACCACCAGATGATAATGAATTCTATAATAAACAGGAGGCCTTACAGGTAATGCCACTTCTAAATGAGTAATAATGTTTTTAAAGTTCTGTTTTACATTTATAATGTTCACAGTTTTGTAGTGCTCTGATAATTCATTAATTCTTATGGAAGTGTGTTGAGACACACTTCCATACAGGTTATGTGGAAAAAGTGCATCCTAGATTTTACATATAAGTGAATTGATCTTTTTTTCTTAATTGAAACTGAAAAATAAACTGTCAATTATTAGACCCCAATTTTAATAATCCCCAATTTTAATTACAGTCAAAGTAAAACCAAAATAGTTTGAAACAGCCTGTATATTTTCATGCAAAATAAACTTGAGACCTATTTTAAAACTACGAAAAAAGTGGGTAAATAAAATGAATGTGAAAGGAAGCGATATACCAGTAATCTATGATAGCAGAATGCTTTTAAGGTTTTTTAATAATCAAACACTGTTCTCTTTATGCTTGCAAACAGCCAAAGTTAAAGGGAAAGTAACAAGCATCCAAGGCCCAGTTTGATTATTTTAACAGATTGAAATAATTAACATCTTTACTGGTACTGTTGTTACTTTTTTGTTTTGGTTAAGGAGAACTGATATTTGTACAAAAACTCTTGGGAAGCACAGTGGCAGCTAAGAAGACTGCTTATGCAGTTTATACAAATGCACGGTTCCTTTTTCTTTGTGCAGGGGTTCTTTGTTGCGCGAAACGGGAGTGACCAGACACCAATATGATGTGCATCAGCTCCAATTTATTGTCACATAATCATCACTTATATACCTTTTCCAAATGCTGTGTACATGCTACAATTCATGGCAAAAAGTTAATACTAAGCATCATGCGCTATGCATAAGGCCTCAAAGTTTCATTTTTGTAACAACTTAAACACCAACCTCATTGTGTAAAAACCCCATCCTTATTGTGCTTAAAACATCAGCCTTACTGTGTCTAAAATATCACCCCATCTGTTTGGCCTTCAGTTAGTTTTCTCTCACACTATGGTTATGCTTAGCTTTCATTTAGTTAACTTTATATTATTGTTAGTTACATATGTTACAATTTATTAGTCAAGTACAATCAATCGTATAATACTAAACTGAATGCTCTATTCAGTCTTCTAACAATGTCCTGTTTAATGTCCTGTCCTATCTTCTTGCTTTGACCTTGTTTCTGTTACAATCTGCTGTTTTCCCCTTGCTCAAGCTTGCTATCACATAGGCATTCTTTTCTGTCCTTTTTTGCTGTAGAAGGCAATTCACAGACAAACTGCAGACTTTCTTCGTTTCTGACTGACTCCATAACATTCATTATAGCCCAGGCCCCAAAGTTACTAGTTTGTGCAGTGACAAATATCTTCTGCCTTTCTGGCATAAAGCAAAAAGCACCTAACACAAAACTCTGTATTCCCTAAAATTTTGTCCCAAGTATCTTCATTTAAAGAGGCTTAATATTTTCAACACTAAATTTCACATTTGCTTGGCTTTCTGTTTTAATTATTCTAAATGGAGCTGGGAAGGCCTAAGAGTCTTTAAGTGGGTTACAGTGTTAGACACCACAAACAAGTTTACTCTCACTTTACCCCCTGCCTGAAAAACTCGATTGATAGACTTTGTTTAAAATACCTAGAGAATTAAGCAGCACTACTTATTTTCTTTTCAAAAGTTGGGAAGTGAAGAGAAAGTAGTGCTGAGATAGAGGATTTAGAAAAACTATTTTTTTGTTACCTTTTTTTTTTTACCTAGTAACAAAGAACTTGGGCCTACATCATAAAAGTGCTGAATTTTTTAAGCTCATATGTTTATTTCAAGTTATTAACATATGACTTTACAGAATGAAACTCAACAAAGCATTTCTTTTAAAAATACATGCGTTAGTAATGGTGTTGATTTCAATAAGAATCAACTAAGCTCAAATCCGAGTAAACTTTCATCTTCAGTTAATGCAGCATACTACTAAATTTATATAGCAGTGATCTTTTATGGTCACGTGAATTTGGTGTTTTGTGGGGTTTTTTTTTTGTTCTAGAAGTCTATATTGTTTTCTAAATGCAAATTTTAAATTATAAAATTCTTAAGGAATGTCAGAATTTTACTTTTTTTTTTCTTCCCACAATGGAAAGAAAATCAAATCTCCAATGAATGTCTATTCAACTGCAGTTTATATTAGTGTTGAGATTAACTTATTTCATAATATATTTTGCTTGGATTTGTAGCATTTAATACGTAGCAGTGGGAAACTAATCCTTCTTGACAAGTTGCTGATTCGTCTTCGAGAACGTGGCAACAGAGTTCTGATTTTCTCACAGATGGTGAGGATGCTGGACATCCTAGCAGAATATCTGAAATATCGTCAGTTTCCTTTTCAGGTAAGAATCTTGGTGGTAGTAGCCAACAACCTTTGATCTTGAATATATGAAAAAAATCTTTTCTTTATTCTGAGGGTGACAGACCATGGAATGAGTTGTCCAGAGATTTATGAAATCTCCATCCTCTGTGACATTCAAAAGCCCCTTTACCCAACCTGCTTTAGCCGTCCCTACTGGAGTTCGGGGAGTTACATGAGATAACTTCTAGGGGTCCCTTCCAACTGAACTGTTTTGTGATTATGTGATCTTTACCACTTTACAAGTGATATAAGGAAATGTGTTGTTTTCTAGCAAAACTGGCTGTATGCTGAGTAGTATTTTGAAATTAAACAAAAATTCATGTGAAATGTTGCATTACTTTTTTTTCCTTCACATTACAATTTTGGCAGTTGGGAATTCGAGTTGCTCTAATTTTTAATATAGTATCAAAATTATTTTTTAACTATAGTATTCAATCTCTTTAGAGACTTGATGGATCAATAAAAGGGGAATTGAGGAAACAAGCACTGGATCATTTTAATGCAGAAGGATCAGAGGTATGGTATTTTTTTTCCTAAAGAATCTGTTTTATTTTTTCCAAAGAAATATAAAAGAAACATTGCACAAAAAATGAAAGCTGAGGGAAGTGAGGAATGTGTCAATAATTCATTGTTATTGCCTGGAATATAGGGTTTAAATGCACTATTTTTTTTTTTCGCTAAGAAGAGGTCAAGTAGAAAACAAATAACTAATGAAAATGTTCCTTAGCAGTTGTGTAGCAATACTTTTTTTCTAAAGCTCTTTATCAAAGTAATTACAGTGTAAGTGCTACATAGACTTAACCTTAGCTTTGTTGGTGTGTACAATATAGCTGAACAATGTTTACAAGAGCATAGAAGTTGCACAAGCAGTTAGCATCAAAAACATCCTTTGACATTGGCCAAAACAAACTTGTGTATATCTTTGCATCAACAAAGATACTGTCATCTTTAGTTATTTCAAATCTGGCTTTTGTTATCTTCATTTGTTGGCATCTGTCTATTTGTCCTGGAAGAAATACTGAAAAACTGATTTTTAGACATTCTTCGTGAGCAGTCAGTGAACACATAGATGTCTTACAGATTCTTTAATTTCTGATTTGGAAGATTTGTAGCTTATTTAGCATTCCTGATATGCAAACCATTCCATACCTTTGATCAATGTAAATTTTTGTGTCCTACACTGGCAGATTTGAGGGAGCAGAGGCTGTTTTGGCTGTTGGTTGGGCTGAGCAAGTGAAGGATAGCAGTTTCACTGTGCATTTCTTGAGATGAAGAGGAATTTAAACATCATGCATTTAAAAAATGGAAGCAAATCTTTGTGCAACAGTAAAATTATGTTCTCAGTTATATTTCGTATTTCTTTCCTAAAAATTCCAAACATTCTTTATGGCTTTTAGCCATTACTGAGCAAAATTTCCAGGACAATTCTCAGGACTCATTCTTGAGTCTAATGGTTTGCTGTTTCCTGTAGCTGTACAGAAAGCAGGGATTTTCTTGGGTTTTTAAAATGAATTTTACTGTCTTTCATGTCTCAAGATCCTTCTGCACTCCTTCATAGTTGCCTCTAATAATTTTTTATTATCTACAGACTTTTTCACTTTGTTGCTTATCCCATTTTTGTGTGGTTCATGTACATGTTGAACATTCTTGAACTTGGCTGAAGACTTTTGCTTCCTGACTCTTAACTCGATTACCTGTAGGCTCAAGGATCTTCCCTGCTCTGGCATAGCTGTTTAGTGTTTCGAGGCTTCGGGTAGTAAGTGCAGGAGGGGGACTTTCTAACAGTAGGGATTTTGTACCTTTAAGTCAGTCTTGTTTGGTTGGTAGGTTTTGGTCAATTACAATTCTCTAGAATGCTCCTTCTTTTAAACTCTTCAGAAGTCAGTAACTGTTTATAAAATAAATTAATATTAATGTTTGCTTTCTACTTAAGGTTTAATTATAGAACAGTTATGGAAGTGGAAGTGTGTGATGTTGTAGTCTGTGCCACAGACTGTATGAACAAGTGTCATATTGGTTCCTTTAAGAATATTACAATTATTGTATGTAAACTGTTTCTTATTTTATTATTTCAGGACTTCTGCTTTTTACTGTCTACCAGAGCTGGAGGATTAGGTATCAACTTAGCATCTGCAGACACTGTAGTTATATTTGATTCTGACTGGAATCCACAGAATGATCTGCAGGCACAGGCTAGAGCGCATAGAATTGGTCAGAAGAAACAGGTATGCACATTCAACTTTAAGCTCCAAACCTGCAAGATTGTTCTGTACAGTAACTCTGTACTTCCTGTTTGCACTATTTTTGAGAATAATGAATACTTGTTGTGTATGTCTGAAAGTGTTAGTGATGCTTATTTAACTTCCTTGTTTTTTTAGTCTCCCTATATGGAGAGATAATATGCCAGATGTATTATATGGATAGGAGAGGGAAAAGAGTTAGACTTATCTATTCTGTGCATTCATTGGCATGACGTCATTCTAGAAAATAGTTACATCAGGCACGTCTGCCTTGCTTAGATGCTTCTTAATTATCTTCAGGTTTCATTCTGACAGAAGACATACAATAGTAATTGGAAATATGACAATAATACCTGTGCTAAATCACTGAAGTTTATAAAAGATAGGTCTAAGAGTTTATAAAGTGCTTATGAAAAGACTGTGGTAACATGATTGAACTAGTATTACATATTTGAAACCAGGTGATAAATTCAGAAGATACTTAGTGAAGACTGAAATTTCTCCTTGTTGATGCTTACTGTTTTTAAAAAATATATGTAGGTTAATATTTATCGGCTGGTCACAAAAGGATCAGTAGAAGAAGATATCCTTGAAAGAGCCAAGAAAAAGATGGTGTTAGATCATTTAGTAATTCAGAGAATGGACACTACAGGGAAAACTGTACTGCATACAGGCTCTACTCCTTCAAGGTATGTTTGTATTTATTTCCATAGTAGTTTATCCTTAAGTATATTTGACAAGCAAGTAAAAATGTAAGTTATTTGAATTATTTAATGAAAGGTAAGACAAGGCTAAATGTTTGCATATTAAATATGTTTTAAAAGATGTATAATTCTTATTTAGCGGTAAAAAGAAAGCTTAATAGACTCATAAAGAACTTGTACAGATTGATTGCTAAGATAAAATGTTTTTCCTGAAACTTCCTTTATTTCAGCTCAACACCTTTTAATAAGGAGGAATTATCAGCAATTTTGAAATTTGGTGCTGAGGAACTTTTTAAAGAACCTGAAGGGGAAGAGCAGGAGCCCCAGGTAAGTAGTGTTTCTGGATTATATAGATGAAACAACCAAAAATATGTACAAGATACTTCATTGTAAAGAGAAACGTATTCTTTTTTAGGAAATGGATATAGATGAAATCTTGAAGAGGGCTGAAACTCGGGAAAATGAGCCAGGTCCATTAACTGTAGGAGATGAATTGCTTTCACAGTTCAAGGTATTGCTATGTTCCTTCCCTCCTGCAAGAATTACACTTTCCTTTATAAACAGTGATGTTTGTTCTTTTGTATACCCATCCATCTCTTCATTCCTCTGAAATAGATGCCTCAGTAAGGCAACTTCAGGTCTCTTCTAATAAATACAATGTTTGTTCACCTATACAGGAGACCTACTTGTTTATACTGATGTATAAACATTTAAAAATACATGATGTATTTTGCTAAGAAAATAAGATGTATTTATGAATGCATTCATAATTATAATTGTAGGTAGTTTTGTGGTTTATTGATTGCTTTTGTTGTTAAGCAGCCGTGGTATCATGGAACACAAAATATAAAGTTAGCATTTGTTAGTCAAGGACTTCTAAAAATAACTTTTAGCCCTGAAGTAAAGTTGAATGCCAGATGTTTTAACTGTGATCCTTTGAACATACTGTAATTCGTGTGACAAAAAGGTATGACGTGTGTGTTCAGACTGTTAAGCAGTTCTCCTGCTGATTGTTCATTTGCAACATATTTTGATTTCTATCATGTATTAATATGTGGTTCAGCTATATTACTATTGTAGTTTTCTGGCATTTTTCATGCATTGGAATGTTATTAGCCTTATTATGAAGGATGTCAAACAACAACAGTCATACAGACATCAGAGATGTGTTTCATTATGCATGTCTACTGGTCATCTTTTGAAAGAAGAAAAAGATTCTCATTGTTTCTCATCTGATTTACTGGAAGGCTGTGCTGCCATCCAGTGAGATCTGGACCGACTTGAGAGCTGGGCAGAGAAGAACCTCATGAGGTTCAACAAGGGCAAGTGCAGAGTCCTGCACCTGGGGAGGTGCAGCCTTATAGAGCAGTAGAGAGTGGGGATTGACGTGCTGGAGAGCAGCTCTGCAGAGGGGAACCTGAAAGTTCTGGTTGGTAACAAACTCAGCATGAACCAGCAATATGCCCTTGTGGCCAAGGCAGCCAGTGGTGTCCTGGGTGCATCAAGATGAGTGTATCCAGAAGTTCAAAGGAAGTTCTCCCTCTGTATTCTGCTCTGGTGAGGCCCTATCTGTATCTAGACTCTTCAGTTCAAGACTTTTAGAGAACTTCTAGAGAGACTTCAGGGGATAGTTGCAAAGATGATCAGAGAACTGGAACAACTCTCTTGTATGAGGAAAGGCTGTGAGACCTGGTGCTATTTAGCCTTGAGAAGATGGAGGGGCAAGCTTATCAGTGCTTTTAAATACCTAAAGGGCAGGTGTTGAGAGGGTGAGGCAAGTCTTTTTTTCTGTAGCACCCAGTGTCGGGACAAGGAGTAATTGACACAAGTGGAACACAAAAAGTTCCACTTAAACATAAGGAAAAACCTCTTTACTGTGAGGATGAGGGAGCCTTGGCACAGACTGCCCAGGGAGGATGTGGAGTCTCCTTCTGAGGAGGTTTTCAAAACCTACCTGGACGTGTTTCTGTGTGACATGATCTAGGTGAACCTGCTTTAGCAGGTCATTGGACTAGATGATCTTTAAAGGTCCTTTAAAATCTCTACCATTCTGTGATTCTATGTTGTATGGAGTCTGTGTGTGTTTCATAAATGAATAAAAATAGTTTCAGTACAATCTTTCATGAAGCATTTTATATGCATAAATTTTATATAGTAGAAAACAATAGCATATATAAAATACGTAAATGCATAAAATATGTCATTTAAAACTTTTTTTTCCTAAACTGTTAATTGGTCAGTCTTTTTCAAATACAATCATGTGTTGGTTTGATGAAAACATCTATATTCTGATACACAAGGTGGCCAACTTTTCCAATATGGATGAAGATGATATTGAATTGGAACCAGAAAGAAATTCAAGAAATTGGGAAGAAATCATTCCAGAAGTTCAGCGGCGAAGAATAGAAGAGGAAGAAAGACAAAAAGAACTTGAAGAAATATATATGCTCCCAAGGATGAGAAACTGTGCAAAACAGGTGTCTCTTAATTCTAACTGATTTGTACTTTTATGTTGCCATTGGTCTACTTTGTATATCTGGGGTTCTTCATGGGTTTTGGTTTGGATTTTTTATTTATTTTAGTTTTTCTGAAGACATATCTTTTACAGTCTAAGTTAGACTTACGTTTGTCAGTCATATAGCTTTGAACTACTTATTCTGAAATTCCAGATCAGCTTTAATGGAAGTGAAGGGAGGCGCAGTAGGAGCAGAAGATACTCTGGATCTGATAGTGACTCCATCTCAGAAAGAAAAAAACCAAAAAAACGTGGTAGACCACGAACAATTCCTCGAGAAAATATTAAAGGATTTAGTGATGCAGAGATCAGGAGGTAAGATACTTACAAGTATTTGAAAGGTGTATGTCAAGAGGATGGGGCAACACTTTTCTGTAGTGTCCAGTGGTAAGACTAGGGGTAATGGACATAAGCTGCAACACAAGAAGTTCCACTTAAAGAACTTCTTTACTGTGAGGATGAGGGAGCCTTGGCACAGGCTGCCAAGGGAAGGTGTCGAGTCTCTTTCTCTGAAAGTTTTCAAAACCCAGCTGGATGCATTCCTTTGTGACCTGATATAGGTGAACCTCCTTTAGCAGGGGGGTTGGACTAGATGACCTCTTCCAACCTCTACCATTCTGTGATATGGGAGGACATGGATATTTAAAGGGATGAGACAGTTTTTTTAGTAGTATTGTTTTTACAACATTTGGCAGTACCAAAACCAGTCTTTTTTTTCCCTTGGTTTTCTTAGAAACTTCTTTATTGTAGGCATTTAACATTCTACCTTGTGTACTCGTGGTGCAGACATAGTGAACTGTCGTAGCAAGAATTTGAACCCATTTTAATGGGGATAAAATTAGATTTTTTTTTTCTTGATTGTTTAAAACTTGTTAATTCTTGCAACCCATGAAGACAGTAATTTCAAAAACCAGTTGTTACAGTGGTTGAGCTTTTCTTATAACATACAAGCAAAGTCATACACTTCACATAATTTTATGTAAAACTTCAGTGCTGAAAGAATATGTAAATCTTTCTGGTGACAACTGCAAAAATTTGACTGGATTTTGTTTTCTTTTTAAACTTCTTAACACTATAATTGAATTAATGTTATGCTTTTTAAAATGAAAAAATGTAAAATGTTGATTGAGTCTTCTACAGCAGATCTCTACAAATACAGTAGTGCTAACATATTTTTTTGGTAGAGAAGAAATTCTTTTGCTTTACATTTTTGGAGTTTTTAAATGCTACTTTGCTTCTGAAATTAAATTATGCATGTTTCTCTAAAATTATGTACATTTTTCAAAATATTTCTAGTTAGAGCAATAACTTCTAAGATTTATTTTGCCTTTCCATTTTCATCTAACAACACGGCAAATTTGTACTTTTTTCAGGGCTTCACTTCTTGCTTTAATTATTTGAGGCCTTGATTATTAAAGAAATAAATATTCTTTTAAAAATTTCTTTTTATTTCTTTTTATTTCATTCTTTTCTATCCCCAGGTCCCCAGTTTCTTTCCATCACTTATGTAGTCCTAGAGAGAGTATCTTTCATGTTACGTTTTCCAAAATCTTCAAATCGCCTATTGCAAATTGCTCCTATTACTGTATAGGGCATAACAATGCATGAAACTTCAGTGTATTGTAAATCCACATCCAGCTGCTGAATCTTATCTCTTGTAAATTTAATAAAGCAATTTCTGAAATAAATTGTACCTTCTACTGTTTTACTTACGTCAGCTCTTAAACCAATAAAACTGACTTTGGGTTTTTTGATTATGCTGAGATGTCCTACTCACTACTTTTTTTTTTCCCATTGTCCATATAGCGTTAGAATAATAATTATATTAGTATCATTTTAAAGCAATGTAGTTAGTTAAGTATACATATAAATGGCAAAATTATCTTTGTTACTAGGTTTATCAAGAGTTACAAGAAATTTGGTGGCCCTCTTGAAAGGTAAACTTGTTTTATTATTATTTATGTACCAGATTGGAACTTTTGCTTTCATAAAAATTTGAACAGTGTGTCAGGAAACCTTAGACTGAAGATGAAAAACAATGTCTACTCTTTAATCTTGAATATAATATGACTTTCACTTAATATCTCCCCTTTCTGCACGTATGATATGTGTGCAAACAGCTGCACAACAGGCCTTTACATTTGCAGGACTACTTACTCTTTTTATACTTCACCTGCAGTGTTGTTTAATCTTCATTGCTCATAATCCTTCAGTTGCCTTATTTGATAGCCTGTTTGAAATACTATAATTTTATTCACTGTTACTGTCAAAGTTAAGTTTTGCATTTTACTTTTTGTCAGTTCTTATTTTTAAGCTTGCTTTCTTCTATAATTTAAGAAAAACTATCCTTATTTTCCTTTAAAATAGTGATAGTCAGTATGAACATATTATATATATAATGACTCCTCTTTCTTTTTTTAAGAAATGTACAGTAATTTAACTCAAAACTCTAGGACTAAGGTCCTTTAGACTCTTTTTTAATTGTCCTCTGATACCTGTATGTTTCTCTTGGGTTTTGGCTTGGAGGAGGGTTTTTTGTCAAAATTGTGTACCAGCATAGCAAGTGTGGATGTCTTGTAACTTACTTGGTCATTTCTCTGATTTCGAAGTCTGAAAGAGTTCACAATTTACAATTTTGAAGGATTCAGAGTCATAAAATATGTGTTTATTTTATTACAGATTAGATGCTGTAGCGAGAGATGCTGAGCTAGTTGATAAATCAGAGACAGATCTTAGACGTCTGGGAGAACTTGTACATAATGGATGCATTAAAGCTTTAAAGGACAATTCGTCTGGACAAGAAAGAGCAGGTACAATGTGTTCAGCACGCTTGGGGGCAATAAAAAATGTCAAAAAGTCAGAATTATTCTTGCACTCTTGTCATAACGGGAAAGAGTTTTGTTGGGATTACTTCTTTTTTTTCCTTTCTCTGTATGAATGCATTCCGTTTTTGCTTTGGAGTGAAATTCAAAGGCAAACTGTTACACTGGATATTGTTTTCTGGAAGACCTTTCAGTTCTGGGGTTTAATTCAAGCATTTGGTTGAGAAAAGGTTATTTGGTATAATTGAAAGTTTGCTGCTATACTGTCAATCATACTTGTTTTCTTTACATTTTCCTGTATGACATCCATAAAGGTAAATATAAATATTTTAATAGCTTTGTCATTTGTTTTAAGGAGGTAGACTTGGGAAAGTTAAAGGCCCAACATTCCGAATCTCAGGAGTGCAGGTGAATGCAAAGCTAGTTATCTCTCATGAAGAAGAGTTGGCACCATTGCACAAATCCATTCCTTCAGATCCAGAAGAAAGAAAAAGGTAGTGAATTTTAGAGTTTTTTTAAAAGGAAGTAATAATGTAGGAAGTTTTTCCAGTTTTATTAGCTTTTTTCAGATAACTTGGGTTCAAAGCACACTCTTAACAGCATTGTCCCTGTATTCCCTGTAAGGACTAGTGGAATCAACATACTCCGCATCTGTTCAACATTCTTTCTTCCTATGCCTTAAAAGCCAGTATTGACTTTGTCTTCTCAGTTGTACTCACCAGGGACTGTTTTGAATTACCATTAATAATCAGGACTAGAATTCAGGCATGCTGAAAAGGTACTGTATGTGCATATTTGCTTGAGGGGAAAGCAGTATCTTGTTAAAGCACAGCAACAAGTTACTATCCTCTGAACTTTTTCCCTTGTGACACTTTGTGTCACAATCTCTAAACTATCCCTTAGTAGTTACGCTTGGATAATGATTTATGCTTTTATTCATGGCTCGACAACTTTGTGATGCAGTTTATGACAACAGATAACTGTTCTTCATATTTTAGTCTTAATTGGCTTTAAAACACATTTCAGTGCTGATAACAGTGAATATTTTATAGAAACGTTAAGAAAATACACAATAAATATTTGGATTAATTTCCTAAATATACCAGTATGTTGTCAGAGAAAATAAACCCAGTTACATCATCTTCTCTGTTGCTAAACTTCAGAAGTAAAATCCCTTCTTTGTCTTTCTCATTTATTTCTGCTAGGTATGTCATCCCATGCCACACCAAGGCTGCTCATTTTGATATAGACTGGGGCAAAGAAGATGATTCCAATCTGTTAATAGGCATCTATGAATATGGTTATGGCAGCTGGGAAATGATAAAAATGGATCCTGATCTCAGTTTAACACAAAAGGTATGTCGTCTACATATTTTATTAGGGACTTCACAATTACTGAAAGAGTTTATTTTATGATAATTGAAATTGCAGAGACATTGTACATGAGTTGGTATCAGGTCTTGTGTATTTTATATACCTTCTTGCTGTCAATTATATTGTCATATTTTCATGTACTTTCACCTCTGTTACTTGAGTTTCTCTTGTGAGTGTTTTCCTTCTCTCTTTTAGATGCTTTGTCCATTTTGTGTTCTTGACTTTCTGTAAGGGAGGTTTTTCTAGATATTTGATTTGGTTTGCTCATGTCTACTTAATCCTCAGATTCTTCACTTGAAACTGTCTCTCTCTCACAACATAAGAATAGCTGTACTAGAATTAGTGCAAGTGGCTCTTTAGCAATAGTGAGCATCAGGGTATTGAGGGAGAGACTGGGGTGAAGTAAACTTTGACAGTGCTAGTAGCCTGTAGCTTTGCGGTTTGAGGAGCCAGGTCTGTATCCCATAATAATGATTCTTACCTACTTCTATTGTCCATTAATTTGCCTGGGTTTTTTAAACTACCCATTTATATTTTTTGGCAGTACTCTGTAGTGAGTTGTGATTTAGAAGATCAATGAGGCACAGCCAAGAATAATCCCAAGAGTGGATGATTGGTACAGGAGCTTATAATTTCTTACAAAAACCATCAGAGTGGAAACAGAAATCTGAGGATTGTTCCTTGAATTTGTTTTAAACTATGAGGCAATGAGACTGCATTGTCTGCATGGTTGGAGATGAATTTCAGAAATTCTCCATTGCTTCAAGCATGTTGGTATATTTGCAAGATACAGTTGAAGTGGATTGTTTTACACCTTCTTTTACACACCTTTTTCTCTTCTATATGTTGAAGGCTTGCATATTCCAAACGTGATAGTATGTACTCATAGCTGTGGTACTACTGTTCTCCTCAGATTTTGCCTGATGATCCAGATAAGAAACCCCAGGCAAAGCAGTTACAGACCCGTGCAGACTACCTCATTAAATTACTGAATAAAGACCTTGCAAGAAAGGAAGCACAAAGACTTGCTGGTGCAGTAAGTAAAATTTGGCATTCATTACTGAGATAAAGTCACTACTGAGATAAAATAAGTTTATGGGCATGGTATCTGACGCTTTGTCTTCATAAGTTCTGTTCTTTATCTTTGTGTAGTATTACTCTGTATTGATAATTATATCACATGAGGCTAACTCAAGAAATTAATTTCAAGTTTCATATTGTATTATTCTCTTATTATTCGTATGTGTTCTCTAGTGTTGCTCTACACTTTATCTCCAAACCTGAGAAATGTCAGCAATTAGTGGCAATAAATAAAATAGGCTAAACTCTCGATTTGGTGTAAAAACAAATCTTATTTTGCAACTTAGAGCAAAGATGCTTGTCAGTTGGCATATTAAAGAGACTAATTTGCATTCAGGGCAATTCAAAGAGAAGGAAAACAAGAATTAAAAAGAATAAGGTGATAAAGGCTGCAAAAATAAAAGAAGAAATAAAAAGTGATTCATCACCACAGCCCTCGGAAAAATCTGATGAAGATGATAATGAAGATAACAAGGTAAATATTTTTATATGGTAAAGATGGCTATTCGGTTCTTCCTGTTTAGTATCTATTTTTGTTTTCTCTTCTGCTTGACTTAATAGTGGAACACTTGAATGTCATCCTCTTCCTGTCACCACTACAATTGATATTGCATCAGTACAAGCACATGGAAGACTCTATCTACATCAGTTTATTATAGGGCAGTTACTGAGGAATTATAAGTAGTTTTTCAAATTATGTTACAAAAAATATTATGATCTAATTACAAGTGGCATTTCTTAGTTTCAGCATTATTTAAAGTCTTCAGCATTGTATCTGCTAGAAATTGAAACCTCATGTATCACAACTAAAAAAATGCTGGTTATGGCTAAAGTGTTGTAACTGCTGATAGAGATTCTTGTGGTAAGGTTTTTATTCAGTCTCAGGAAAGAAAACCATCAAGCTCAATTAAAGCAGGCAGCATTGAATAAATGATATTTCAGTACTTGTATTTGAAAGCTCCTGAATACATCATGGCTTTCATTATCAAAAACTGTTTAACAAACTATTTAACCTTGTCTTTTATCTAACATGTTCATGTAGGCTTCTATCATATTAGGTCTTCTTATGTGTGACACAAGAGAGATGACTAGAGGTAAAAGTTTAGGTAAAGTTTAAAGTCATGTCACAGCTAATTTTATTAATTCGAAAACAGTCAAAACAACTCAGTGCAAATCCATCCCTGGAAAGGCAAAGGAACAGCTCATCCTCAATGTCATTTTTCAACACATGAAGGAAAACAAAGGTATCAATAGAAGTCAACACAGATTCCTGCTTGAACAACCTGACAATCTTCCATGATGGCATAACTGGCTGCCTAGATGAGGGGAGAGCAGTGAATGACACCTGCCATGACTTCAGCAAGGCCTTTGACACTGTCTCCCATAACATTCTTATCAGGAAACTCAGGAAGTGTGGATTAGAGGAGTGAACAGTGAGATGGATCAAAGACTGTCTGAATGATAGAGCACCGAGGGTGGTTGATTAGTGGTGCTAGTCAAGTTGGAACTCTGTGGACTTCCACAGGGGTTGGTTCTGGGGCCAGTCTTATTCGGCATATTCATCAACAACTTGATCTGTGGAGGTCTGTGGAGAGGGACCTGGAAGTTTTGCTTGATAACAAACTAAATGTGTCCAGCAAGTCGAAGGATGTTATCTTCCTTCCTCCTTCCCCTCTACTCGGTGCTAGAAATTAGGGTACTGGAACATCTCTCTTAAAAGGAAGTGAAAAGCTGTGGCACCTGGGGCTGTCCAGCCTGGAGAACAGAAGACTGAGGGGACCTTAACAGTAGTTATAAATATCCTAAAGGGTGGGTATTGGGACGATGGGGGGAGTCTTTTTTCTGTAGTGATGAGTGACAGGACAAGAGGTAACAGGCACAAACTGGAACATGGGAAATTCCACTGGAACAGAAGGAGAAGCTTCTTTGCCATGAGAATGAGGCAGCCCTGGCACAGGCTACCCAGGGAGGTTATGGAGTCTCCCTCTCTGAAGGCCTTCAGAACCCGCCTGAACATGTTCCTGTGTGACCTGATAGAGGTGAACCTGCTTTAGCAGGGCTTTGGACTACATGATCCCTAGATCATTCTACGATTCTGAAATCTATATTAAAATATTTTCTACTTGGTTTAAAGTGAACTAAATCAAAGTGTCTTAATGTTACCATTTTAAACTATTAGAAACTCTTTAACTATCAACTCATTTGAAAGGAAATAATATGTATGAGAATCACAGTTAAAACTGAGTCAGCCTTAGAAAAACTATGATACATCTATAAAGAATATCCATTTTTTACGATTGTGTTTCTGAATCTATTTAAATTATGTTGTGAAGAAAAAAAATTGAATGTAAACTGGTTTGCTTATAAATACAATAATTCATCTGTACTGTAAACCTAAGAACTGTAAGTATTCTCACAGTTCCTAGTAAATTAACTTGGGCAGCTGAATCCTAAAGTAAGAAAGTAAATATTCTAACTGTTTGAAAAATGAGTGTTAAGACGTCATCTCAAAACAGAAGACACTGCCAGTCGGTTTATGGAGTTGTTATATTTTGGGAAGGTGCCTAGAATACTTTCCCTTTCTGTATATTTGATAACAGTTACTCATCACTTTAATACTTTTGGACACAGACTCAGAATTGCACTTTTGAAAACTGGACTATAGACAAGAATTAGCTTTAACCACATATGCAGTTGGTTTTAGTTAGTTAATTGTAATACTATGTGCATTATTTAAAATTTACTTATCTGTTTTGTTATTAGAACATTCAGGGAACAACTAGAGTAATTTGATTTTTGCTGGGAATTTTCCATGATACGTAAAAGTCTTGGTTGAGCTGATTACCTCATATAAGTAATTTGTTTGGCTTCAGGTATTTTTCATTATTTTTTCTGCAGTGAATTCTATCTATTCTTTTCTACAACATGCTCAAATTTGAATATAAAAATTATTCTTGCACCTGTAAATAATACTTGTAATATTATAGTATTTTTTTGTGTCTGAAAGGATTTGAGTTCCCATCCCAAACCTTCTAATGAATACTATAAAGACCAGTGGAATGGTATTTCATTCACCTTCAAATAATTAAATAGGCCCCTATGAGACAATCTGTAACTAGGACTTTTTTAAAGCCTTATTAACAGAAAACATCTAGAAAAGAGAAACTTGGAAGTCTGTTAACTTCTTTGATTATTTAACATGGGATTGGTAAAAAGTTACTGGGACATGGCTAATTAGAACAAGAGGGCTTCTAACATCCCCATCACTTGTGTGTCCCGACAAGTCAGCTAAGTTGTGCAAGACTTACTTCCTTACAGTTCTTAGCCCTTCAGAACCTAACTACCTTTTAGAAGGACAGAATTCTAAGTTAACACTAAGTTAAAGACATAATTTCTCATCCCCACTGCCAAATCAGTACATAGTGTCACATCAAAGAAGTAAGTAGGAAGTGCTTGTCTTTCTTTACAGCTGCATTTGGTTCTGTTTGATAGGTGTGAAATCCATGTCCAAAAAGAAAAAAAAATGCATAGATGAAATGTATGGTTTAATCTGGTAGTTACAAAACTTGTATAGATAGGAACTCAGTTTGATGTGACATATATGCTTGCATATTTCAGGATGAGATTGTTTCAGTGAAACAGCCACATAAAAAAACTAAAGCAGAAAAAGAAACTGAAGAAAAGCCTGAGCCAGATACTGGTATAAAGAAGGAAACTGAAGAAAAAAGAGAGACAAAAGAAAAGGAAAATAAGAGGGATTTGAAAAGGGAGAAAAAAGAAAAAGAGGATAAGAAAGAATTAAAAGAAAAAGATATTAAAGAAAAGAGAGAAAACAAAGTAAAAGAATCCACACAAAAAGAAAAAGAAGTAAAGGAAGAGAAGGTAACTAGGTTTACTTATCTTACATAGCACTAGAAGAGACCACTAGGTTTACATGGAATTATTTTGAGATGAAAACTTACTTTGGATCTGATCAGTTATCATTTCACTGATGTCTTTTGTATCATATGAAGTTTTATTTTTACTACTTGAAACTGAGGACAGGCAAAATTGGAAATTACATCTTCATTGTTATGTATCTTCAAGTACAATAATTCTTTTATTCCTTTTCCGTTCTTCTTTGCCATCCCAAGAGAAAGTAAAATGTACTGTGTTTAATGTCACCATAATTTTTATTATTGCTGAAGAGAATGCATTATTTACAGGGGTTGTCATAGATTACAGGATCATTACAGAGCCAAAACAAATTTTACTTAAATATTTTGATACTTTGTTCTTAGGTAAATGAAAGCAAATCTGAAAATAAAGAAAAAAGTAAAAAAATGCCATTGTTGGATACTCCAGTTCATATTACTGCAACTAGTGAACCAGTTCCTATATTGGAAGAATCTGAAGAACTGGATCAGAAGACTTTTAGTGTGGTAAGTCCCTTTTTGTTAAGTTAGTGTTTATACTTGATAGTCTAAATGAGGACAATTTCTTGTGTTCTTGATTCTGTCACTGGGCACAGTAGCACACGATCTTTTGCTAGTAAAGTCTCAGATAAATTAATGTTATTGAGGCTGCACTGAAGTAATTTGTGTCTTCATTACAGAAGTTTCATTTTGTTGTTTGCTGTAATTATGCAGGAATGTAGGAAACTTGTCCACTGATATGAGTAGATTTAGGACAGAGACTCTAAAGATAAATCCTCAAGAACAGCTTGTGTATCCTTCCTCTTAATGAGCAGAGGTCAGTGAACTTCAGTGTGATTGCTGGAGTCTCTGGCTTTGCCTTGCCATAAATACATTTTGTCTATGCAAGATGACAAAAGAGATATAAGTTTCAGCACTTCCCTCCTGAAATATTGCAGACTTAAATTAGTCAACATGCAAAGGAACAAATGGTAAAGCCCATAGAAATAC
The DNA here is from genome assembly GCF_028858725.1 of Colius striatus. Classification (NCBI taxonomy): domain Eukaryota; kingdom Metazoa; phylum Chordata; class Aves; order Coliiformes; family Coliidae; genus Colius; species Colius striatus. The sequence goes on from NC_084790.1 coordinate 32,733,995, forward strand.
TGTACTGGAGTAATGTCTCTGACACCGAAGAGTTTGGTTTAATCACTTCTTCTGACTAGGGACAGAGTCAATATTAGAGAAAAAGGACCAAGGAAGTAATTGTCCCCCTGTACTCAGCCTTGGTGAGGCTGCACCTCAAGTACTGTGTTCAGTTATGGGCCACTCACTAGAAAGCCATTGAGGTGCTGGAGCGTGTCCAGAGATAAGCAGTGAAGCTGGTGAAGAGTCTGGAGAAGTTTCTGTGAGGAGTGGCTGAGGGAGCTGGAGATGTTTAGCTTGGAGAAGGAGAGGCTGAGACATGATCATTCTCTACAACTTCCTGAAAGGAGGTTTTAGTGAGATGAGGGTCAATCTGTCCAGTAACGAATGACAAGATATGAGGAAATGGGCCCAAGTTGTGCCAGTGGAGGTTTATATTGGACATTAGGAAGTTTTTCACTGAGAGAGTTACTAATCATTGGAACAGGGTGCCTAGGGAGGTGGTGAAGTTACCATCCCTTGTGAGGTTCAAAATATACATAGGTGATGTGCTGGGGGATATGGTTTAGTTTAGTGACGGTCTTGGCAGTGTTTGGCTAGTGGTTGGACTCAGTGATTCTCAAAGTCTTTTCCAGCCATAATGATTCTATGAAAAGGTATGTACATACAATTTATGTAGTTTAAAATGTCAGCTGATAACTTTGGAAAATATATCAGTGAGATACTTGGAGCAGCTAGTTTCCTGCACATGTTTTTTCATTCAGATTTCAAGTTTGTTTCTGCCAGACAGGTTTATTGAGTCTGTTGTGAGTGCTGACTATGACACACAAGTAAGAATCTCTTGAGTACAGCAGTGCCTAGTCTATGTATAGTTTTATTCTAACCATTCCAAGCACTGACTTAACGGTTTCCAGGATGAGCCTTGAGTGATTCAGGTGGATATATTTGTTTGGCTAAGTGACTGAAAATCGTGTGATTTCCATGTACCATTATATTTTTCTGATCAATTCTAAATTTAAGCAGAGTACTCTGTAAGCTGTCTTTTAAAAGACAGCTACTTGCCTAATGCAATATGTAATGTAGGTAATTACTTAGTGACATGAGCTGGCAGTGGAACAGCTTCCTTATTTCTCTGAGTTGACCCTAGATTCTTACACTCTAATAATGATACCCCATTTCATTCCATTCCAAATATTTGTTTGGTTTTCAAAAAAAAAATTTTTTAAAAAAATCTTTTTTAGGAGACATGTACATACTTCCTGTTTTTTCTTAGGGGAGTAATTCTATGTTGGGTCTCTGTATAGAAAAAAAACCTTTTTAAGAACTGTGAGCAAGTCTTTTATTTAATTTGGCTTCTAACAGTATTGTCTTTGCCTATATGTGTGTGTCTCATATATCACAGTAAAGGGTCATTATAATTCATTTTTTTCTTTGAATTAATACATTCCTTTTTTCCATTGTACAGTGCAAAGAAAGAATGAGGCCTGTCAAAGCAGCATTGAAACAGCTGGATCGGCCAGAGAAGGGCCTTTCTGAAAGAGAGCAGCTAGAACATACTAGACAGTGTCTAATCAAAATTGGAGATCACATCACTGAATGCCTAAAGGAGTACACAAATCCTGAACAAATTAAACAGTGGAGAAAGTAGGTTGTTCCCTGTGTACTTTCTTGAAAAAGGAAAATCTATATTTGCTTCTACTGTGATTGCTTGTATTAAGCAGAATACCTTTTTAAATTATTCTTCTCATTTCATATTCTTTCTTTCTTGTATCTTTCTGCTGTTCTAAATACAAGTCTGTAAAAATCTTATTATAGATCTCACTTTTAATGGATTGAAACTGCATAGCAATGCCTCTTAGGTGGAATCATATCCCTTCTAGCAACCAAAAGCCAACACAAGATAACTGGTTACATAGACTGTGCTTAGTGGAAAAGCATTCTTACCTGTAAAGATCTGGTTTTTTTCAACTTCCGTGGTTGTTGTGAGTTGCTTTTAGGCAATTCTAAATTTGTGTTGAACCTTGTATGATTTGAAGTTGCAGATTTTTTAATTATTTTTAAAATATACTCTAAAATTAAATATTATGCATTAATTACAACTTCATGAAAGTATCATAATGTACACATATATTTTAAAATGAAAGAAGAATTTGCATATTTATGATGTAACAATTTTTAAAAACTAAGAACAAATGTTTGTTTGTAAACTTCTATCAAGTTCTTAATGCAATTTGACTTGTATCAGAATGTGCTCTTTAATCTTTTACAGTTGAAAAAACATCCTACACTTCCATATACAGAATCTGTTAAGTTTTTAATTTTCTTGAAGGCTTTTATTAGTTCAGAATGTTTCTGCTGCTTTTACTTGCTTTACTTAAAAATACCAAGATGACCTGAGATACAAATCCCAGTTCCACATTTTACTATATTGCTATATTTCTTTAAGTGTAAACTCATAATAGAGCTACTATTCATAATGTCTGTGGAATGTTGAAAAAGGGTCTGGTCACTTGAGAGGAGTACAGGAACACTGTCAGAGTATGCAGAGATGTAACAAGGAAGGCTAACGCTCTCTTGGAATTAAATCTGGCAAGGGATGTAAAGGAAAACAAGAAAGGCCTCTTAAGTAACAGCAAAAGGAAGATCAGGGAGAGTGTAAGCCCACTGCTGAACAAAGGGGGTGCCCTGGTGACAGAGGATGCAGAGAGGGCACAACTACTGAATGCTGCCTTTGCTTCAGTCTTGACTGCTCAGGTTGAACCTCAGAAAGCCCAGTCCTTGGAAGACAAAGTCCAGACAACAGAAGACCTTTGCTTGGTTGAGAAGGATTGGGATATGGATCTACTTAAGCAAGCTGGACACCCACAGATCCATAAGTCCTGATGGGATCCACCCACGAGTACTGAGAGAATTGGCTGATGTCATTGCTAAGTCACTCTCTGTCATTTAAATGATTGTGGAGCACAGGTGAGGTGCCTGGGGACTGGAGGAAGGCCAATGTCACTCCAGTCTTCAGAAAGGCCAAGAAGGGGGACTTGGGGAACTACAGGCCAGTCAGCCTCACCTTCATCCCTGGAAAGGTAATGGAACGGCTCATCCTTGATGTCATTTTTCAACACACGAAGGAAAAAATGGTTGTCAAGGGGATTCAACATGGCTTCACCAAGGGGAAATCCTGTTTAACCAGCCTGATAGCCTTCTGTGAGTGCATAACTGGCTGGCTAGATGAGGGGAGAGCAGTGGATGTTGTCTACCTTGACAAGGCATTTGACACTGTCTGTCATAACATCCTCATCAGAAAGCTCAGACGGTGTGGCTTGGATGAGTGGACAGTGAGGTGGATCAAGAACTGGCTGAATGACAGAGCCCAGAGGGTGGTGATCAATAGCACAGAATCAAGTTGGAGGCCTGTGGCCAGTGGAGTTACACAGGGACCTGTTCTGGGTCCAGTCTTGTGCAACACCTTCATCAGGGACCTGGATGAGGGAACAGAGCACATTCGCCGATGACACCAAACTGGGAGGACTGGCTGATTCCCCAGAAGGCTGTGCTGCCATTCAGCGGGATCTCGACCGGCTTGAGAGCTGGGCAGAGAGGAACCTCATGATGTTCAACAAGGACAAGTGCAGAGTCTTGCATCTGGGAAGGAGCAACCCCATGCACCAGTACAGGCTGGGCATTGACCTGTTGGAGAGCAGCTCTGTAGAGAGAGACCTGGGAGTCCTGATTGATAGTAAGCTAACCATGAGCCAGCAGTGTGCCCTTGTGGCCAAGAAGGCCAATGGCATTCTGGGGTATATTAAGAAGAGTGTGGGCAGCAGTCAAGGGAAGTTCTGCTCCTCCTCTGCCCTGGTGAAGCCTCATCTGGAGTGCTATGTCCTGCTCTGAGCTCTCCGGTTCAAGAGATGGGGAACTGCTGGAGAGAGTCCAGGGCAGGGCCACTAAGATGATCAGGGGACTGAAGCATCTTCCCTGTATGGAAAGGCTTCGAGATGTGTGGTATTTTAGCCTGGAGAAGATAGAGGGAATCTTATCAATGCTTATACATACTAAAAGGCAGGTGTCAGGAGGATGTGGTGAGTCTTTTTTCTGTAGTGGTCAGAACAAGGAGTAATAGGCACAAACTGGAAGACAGGAAGTTCCATTGGAACATGAGGAGAAGCATCTTTGCCCTGAGGGTGAGGGATCCCTGGCACAGGCTGCCCAGGGAGGGTGTGGAGTCTTTTCTCTGGATGCTTTCAAAACCCACCTGCACACCTTCCTGTGTGACCTGATCGAGGTGAACCTGCTTTATCAGGGGGTTAGACTGGATGATTTCTAGGGGTCCTATCCAACCCTTACCATTATGTGATTCTGTAATCTACAATATTAGATTAGATGAGGAGCTTCCTGAGCCTTCACAGAACACTAGTATTCTGCAGTCTCTTAAACATTGCAGCTGTAAATTGCCTAAAAGAATTCCAGACATCTGATCTGATACTTGTGATCATAGAAGCAAATATTTTTTTCAGCATTTTGGTGTCTTGACAGCAAAAGGCTTGATTTGTTCTTGAGTACAGATAAGGCATAAACTTACCGCCATACTGCTTCCATACTCTTTCATAGTTCTCATTTGGCTTCCAAAGCTTTCACTAGGCTTTGGAATTCTGACAAAAAGGTTATCTCACTGATATTTTTATGAAAAAATATCATGCTTGTAGGTCAAATGTCTTAACGAGATTTCAAAATCAGCAGAATTTATACTTATATCGGTTAAATTTTTAGCTACTACATCACAAATTCTTAAAATTTAAAGGAACTTTCATATTGTGCTGGATTTGTCTGGGATAGAGTTAATTTTCTTCCTGGTAGTTGGCACAGGATTGCTTTGGGTTTATACTGAAAAGAATGTTCATAACAAGAATGTTTTGGCTATTGTGGAGCCTTAAGGCCTTTTCTGCTTCTTCCCCTGCCCTGCCAGCAGTAGGCCCTGGGTGCAGAGAAGGTGGAAAGGGGGCATGGCAAAGACAGCTGACCCCAGTCAACCAAAGTGATATTCCATACCATAGTTATTTTTTCCTTAGGTCTTATTTTTTCCCCTTTTTTATATTTCATTATTATTGTTATATGTTATTATCTTTTATTTCATTTTAGTTACTCAATTGTTCTTACCTTAACCCACAAGCTTAACTTTTTTTTTTCCCCTGATTTTTCTGCTATCTCACTGGGTGCCAGGGAAGTGCATGAGAGATCAGCTGCATGATACTCAGTTGCGATCTGGGGTCAAACCACAACACATACATAAACTGGTAGCTACATTTACAAGATTCATAATACAAGAAGAGCAAATCTATAGAAGAATTATAACTTCTCTTTTCTCCCTCCTCAGAAATTTGTGGATTTTTGTCTCTAAGTTTACAGAATTTGATGCCAGAAAGCTGCACAAACTTTATAAGCATGCAATCAAAAAACGCCAAGAGTCTCAGGTAATATTTCAGACACTTTCTAAATACACAAATATATTTTTTAAGCATTATGACTCAGATATAAAGGCATATAAAGAACACAGAAATAAACTTATTATAGTATGTATGTTTGTAGTAAGGTTCTATTCTGTTAGGATATTTTTCTAATTAATTCAAATGAAATTTGGAATTTAGTAATGAGGGTTTTGTACTTGTCTCTTTTAGCAACACAATGAACAGAATATTAGCAGCAATGTGAATACACATGTAATTAGAAATCCAGGTAAGAAACCTTAAGTCTATTCTTGCGTTAGATATCTTAGTTTTCATTATTATTTCATCTCATATGTCTTCCAAGTCAGTCTCCCACACTGCTAGGTATTGTAGAGATAGGCTGATTAAAAAACAACTAGTTTGCTGATGGAATACAGCTGCACACAGACTGAAGTTGATACTTACTGATTTTACTATCAAGTTATTTGACCATCCTTTACAAGTTTTTGGAAACATTTTTTAGTGTTTCCATTTGAGGAAATAGAGAGGTCTACACAAAACCTGTAAATTACTTGGAAATTCTATACTTACAGCTGTTGTAGTGTTGCTGTCTAAGAAAGCACCCTGTTCCTTGAAGCATGATTTATAACTGGCTACATGGGCAGTCTTTGGTTGTTGACAAATTTTGACAAATGTTGACAGATTTTTCAACCTCACTTGCCATCTTGTGATAATTGCTTTTATCTTGTGTTATGTAACACTTCAAGTATATTTTCATGGACTTAATACAATGTATTTTAGGAATATCAATTACATTTTCATTAAGAAAGTGTACCTTTAAAACTCTTATTCATACTAATACCATCCACTTTCAGAGAGGATGTTACTACCATCATGTGTAAAATTGCTCTACTAAAGGCACCTCTACTCACTGCTCATCTGTATCACTCTTAGCGTCATAGACTGAATGGAGAAGTTGAAAAGTTCAGTTTCCAGGTCCTACACACATACATTCAAATTTGCTTATTTCTGAGGGTTTTTTTTCAGTTCACTTGCAGTACTGCATGTGTCATTCAACTATCTAAGATCTTGCTTTTTTTTCAAGTTATGTCACTTTCATACTGCTTTACATCTGACAAGTAGAAATACTGTTTGAATTAGGTGGAGAAAAGAATTTGACACTTCACTTTAACCTCTGCTTTGTTAAACAGATGTGGAAAGACTTAAGGAGAATACAAACCATGATGACAGTAGCAGGGACAGTTACTCTTCTGATAGACATTTGTCACAATACTATGATCATCATAAAGACAGGCATCAAGGAGACGCTTACAAGAAAAGTGACTCTAGGAAAAGACCCTATTCGGTCTTCAGCAATGGAAAAGATCATAGAGATTGGGATCACTACAAACAAGACAGGTGAGTTTCTTCAGCAATTTAAAAATACATTAAGAATCCCCACCTTGTTTTTGTAGTACACTTTTAGCAAGCACCAAAACACCTTTTTGGAGTTATGCAAAATCGCAACAATGGTATCTCTCTAATGCAATTCTTTTCATTTGATGTAATTGTGACTCTTAATGTATGTTCAGTGACACTAATAAAAATAATTTCTATTCTTTAGATACTACAGCGATAGCAAACACAGAAAATTAGATGACTACAGGAGCAGAGACCACAGGTCAAACCTGGAAGGAAGTTTAAAAGATAGCCGGTCTCATTCAGATCACCGTTCCCATTCAGAGCACAGGATACACTCAGATCACCGTTCCACTTCAGAGTACAGCCATCACAAATCTTCTAGAGATTATAGGTACCACTCAGACTGGCAAATGGACCACAGAGCTTCAGGTAGTGGCCCAAGATCGCCACTAGATCAGAGGTCTCCTTATGGCTCAAGATCTCCACTAGGACACAGATCTCCATTTGAGCACTCATCAGATCATAAAAGTACCCCTGAGCATACATGGAGTAGCCGGAAAACATAACAAAAACTGACATTTCCTGGACCTTCTCTTAGCCATATACAGTAAACTAACACAGTAATTGCCTTACACGACTTGAAAGATACAGACTGGATAATCTATCAGTAGCAGTATTGTTACTTCTTTCCAGGATGCAAGGTCTATTATCCTAATAGAAGAAAAATATTTTTGTATTTAAAGTTTATGCTGCACTGTGCTGCAAATGCTGTGGCACTCTTTTTTTAAGAAATGGAACATGTTTACTTTTACAGGGACCTCAACACTGCCCCTTTCAGACTGGATCTTACTATAAAACGCTTCATGTCAAAGTGGTTTTAGGCTGAACACATTTTAAATTATGTTTGTAAATGAACTTTTAAACACTGACCTATGCTTATATTTCAGGAAGGATTGAGTTTATTTTCTTTTGTTTCTTAGTAAAGAACTCTCAAGGACTTTGTTCACTTTCCAAAGCTACTTGTTTACATTGTACACTGCGACCACCTTGCCACTTTTCATCACAAGCTTGAATATTTAAATTCTGTACCTATAACTGTAAAATAGCCAGGATTTCTCCTGTTTGTGATCAGTTATAATGCCTTTTTACAAAACAGAACAAAATAATAATAAAAAAGAAACAACACAAACAAATGACTGTAAATTATTATAAATTAATTAAATGAGCTTTTTTTCCCCTCTCAGGCTTTTTTTGACTGTTCCTTTCCCCACCAACTCAGGCCTTCTTGTCACAAGTATGAAATAAGACCAGTGTACCTATATGTTTTAATAAAATGTCTTGATGGAATCACTGCTTAGAATGTAAAAATTGTGGAAAGGGAACATTTTATTCCATTTAGTGCTCCTTTTTTATTGGATACTTCAAATACATATTTTTGGGGTTCTTTTTTTGCATTTGTTGTTATTTGTTTTGGGGTCTTTTTCATACTATATCAGTGTTGTCATTGTTCATAATGGAGTGGTAAGATACTCAGCTAAACTGTGCTCTGGAAAGCTTTTCAAGTGCATTGGTTTTAAAGAAGTAGTGGTAATCTCTGAACACTTCATACTCCAGATCATCCAAAATTTATTGTAAATCCATTTGTATTCCCTCTTCAACATGGGCAATAATGTTAAACGTGCTATGCAGCCAATTACTATTTTAGAAGTTTTGAATGGCTTTATTGACAGAATTGTTTAAATGCACACTGATTGTACATAGGTGTAACTTCTAACTGACAAATTAAATTTAAACTAAAAGGATACGTGGGCTCTTGTAGTTTTCCTGCTGTGTTTTTCTCTACAGCCTTGCTTTCTCAGGTTTACCCAAAAAACATTAAACTCTTGGGTACTAGATTTTAATACACAATGTAATAATTAGGGAAGATACATAGCCTGGCATCATGTGGTTGGAGCTATATCCGATGCTCCATTTTTTTCTCTGTTTTTCTAATGTTGAGCATTTTTTTCTAATGAAATAGGTTTATATGAAAGCATTAATAGAGAACCAAAATCTGTCAACAGAGTTATCTTTTAGGATTTCACTATAAGCAGTTACTGCACATTAAGTTTTAAGCTTATTTAAAATAGCCTGGGTTAATTAATGCTGTTTCATTTCTTAAGTCTTCATCTTCCCAGGATCTGGAGGGGCTTGATTGAGCTTGATTGCTGCAACAGTGTTTAGGTAGTGGCACATTGTGTCTGATGAGATGGTGCATGTGTGCCATGCATCTTCTGCATCTCGTGGTAAAAATCTATAAGTTGGAGCATCTCCAGCCACTGACAGATTCTTACTGCCTGGGTCGAACACAGCATTATGTCATTGTGGCTGAGCCTGTCTAACATGACACGGTTAGTCTGCATCTCTTTTTGTTAGCGCTATCTCAAGTCTTTCTGAAATAGGCAAGACCAAATACTTACTTGGTGGCTTTGATGATTAGGATCTTTGGCAATTAGCCTCCTTAGGTTGTGTTAACTTCAATCACATTTGCAGATTTACAAATCACATTTGCAGCAGTTCCAATTTTTCCCCTTTGGTTTCAATTCAGAAAAAGTGGAGATAGCTTCCATTATACGGTGTATATTACAATTATTTAGAGGAGGCTCATATCCTCTGCAAATAAGATACTTATAATTGATTTTTCATGCCTGCAGATTTGATCTTTCTTTTAATCATTTGTCATGAAAAGTCTGTCAGATACTAATGCTGCCTGTCCGTAAGTGGTTTTGGTAAAGTAAAAAATCTGGTTGACTGCAAGAGAACACCCCTCATATGGCCATTGATAAAGATTCAGGTATTTTATCTACCATGCCTGGAGGTCTTAAGATTTCCATCGTGATGCTGTTACATGTTTCTAGTCTACCTAAAAAGATTAGATAGATGAAATAGATTGTTGGTCAGTCTGAAAAAGTATCTTAAAAACTGTATTGCTGTTATTGGCTTAAAGGACAGAGAAATGCATGATCTGATTGCCATTAGCTTATGCTGGCATCATCATTTGGCTGCTCACGGTCATTTTGATCTTCAGTGCACATGTCCTGGTCTCTGAGCAGCACTTACACAGCTTCTGGTTTCTGAAAGCCTTTCACTGCTATCAAGAACAGGATTTGTGAAGAATTCAAGCAACAACCTGGAAAGAATGGCAATTCCTGCAGAAATGTGACACTTCTAAAAAAGGAGTGTGCCATGACTGCTCTTTGAGACAGACAGCACTGCAACATCAAACACTGACTGACTAGATCTGTCTTCCTTCTTCTCAGAGCTCAATTGGCCTAATTTGTTTGTGTATGGTGTTCTGTATTCAACAAATGGATGTTGTGACCTTCACAGCCCTTACTGTTTAGCTGCAAGGTTCCCAGTGAAAGTGTAAAATCCCAGAGAAGTACTCCTGTAGTGATGTATTTTAAGGAGCTGTTTCAATCTCCAGTGTAACACTTAGTGTCGTGTTCACCGACAACAGCTGTTTTTGGTAGGAAATTATCTCACCATTGCTTAGGAAGATGAGCAAGACTGAAGACACTAAAGATGATGATCCTGATAGAGCTTTTCTTCCCGATGAGACATTTTTATTGCAAGTTTCTTCATTGAATTTTATTTGAGCAACAAATTAAATCCTGGCTTCATTTTGTGTACTATGGCCCTAATAAGGAATGACTGTAGACAATCTTTATATGGGAGTAGTAAAGACTATTAAAAATAGGTAACACCTGGCATGAGTCATCCTCATGTACTGCTTCAAGGTTTCTTTTACTGAACTATGTTGAAACAGGTACATAGTGCCTTTACTTGTATCTCTTCATTCTTCCAACCAAGCTAGTATGGTTAACTGAAATTTAGTCTTTGTTCTTAAAATTTTACGCTGAAAATTTTATTTGTGAAATGCTCCAGAAGCAGTAGCTAAGAAATAGAAGGGGAGGTTTGTGGAATTTTTTTTTTCTTATCCTTTTCATTTTCTCTACAGTCCAAATTATTAAGATAGAAACAGAGAACAAATGAGTAATGTAGAACACATTCTGGTCCACTCATTCTCACAGATCTTACCTTGTATGCAGTCAGTAAAAGATCATCCTTTGGATATGGCCCATACTAAACCAATATTTCTTGCATATATTTTCCAACCTTGTAGCCCACACAATGTATTGGTAACTTTTTTTTATTTACAAAATTTTTTTTAATAAGTGAAAAAATAGTTTGGGATAAATAATTACATTTAATTGTGATTATTAGTTTGTGTCAAGAATTAATAATTCCTCTTATCATATTGAAAATATTTCTAGAGCCAATGCACAAAATAATTCTTCCAAAATTATTTGTAGCATTTTCATAACCTCGTGGAAGCTGCTTACTTTGTTTCACACTTCAAAATTCAGCATTAAGCTTTTAATTTATATCAATATGATGATTCTATGATGATGAATATAATTACCACTTAAAATGTGTCAGCAGAATAATTTTTTACAAAAGCTTAGCAATTTGTTCATGAGAGATATTGTAGAAAAAAATGGAATGATGCTGATGTACAGAAAAGTGGCAAGTCTTGGTCAAATGTGTAATTCAGTTTATTTCAAAACCTCATTATTTACATAAAGTGATAAATACAGAAAAATTGCATGTATTTATTGTGGATTATGAGGACTGTATTTCAAATTTGTTTTCTACTGTAGAATATTACTTATTTTCATGAATCTTAATCATTCACAGGAAATAAACTAACAGTCCTTTGAGATATGCTAAGCGCTATCTTCATTTATGAACCTTCAAAGCGATTAATTCATTGATGTTTAGTCAGCATCGGAGACTTAATTATAGCCTCAAGTCCAAGCTTGATTCATTACAATAATACTTTTCTTCTAGCTGTAAGGAAAAATGTAGCTGTTTAATAGTCTATAATAATATATATGAGTTATATGTGAGGTAGCTGCTTTCTAAACCTTGGTTAAATGCTTAATCTTTCTGTTACAAGTGACCCACAGTCGTTTGCCATGGCAAGTAATACGGCCTCATATGGATGTTCCCGCGCACCTGAATGTCTTTTCCACTATGGAACTAAGCATGTCTCTTGCAAATATCATGTGTCAGGCAGTGATGGTCTATTTCACCTAACTCTCCTGAAGTGTTTCCTTGGCAGCATATATTACTGGTGGATTACTTGCGGAATCAAACTCTGTAACTCAAAGAGTTATAAAGAAGGTATGTTTATTCGGCGCCGGGCGCACGGGGGATCGCTCCACCACAAACGTGCGCTCCTGACTCGGCAACTTGCTTGATTTATATTTGTTATAAAGTTACAAAATCATATGATGAGATTATCCGCCTAGACAAAGACACAACCTGTCCCCGATTTCGCATGTAAATTAGGTCTTTTCTTCCTTTCATTTGCTTGATGTCTCCCGGTGATGGCTGGTGATGGTCTTTGGGGCCTTGGGAGATGAAGGCTGATAAGTTCTGAGGCTTTCTCACCCCAGATCTTCACATATCGCTTGGCCCCTCGCAGAACCAGTTTCTGCCCTCAAGGAAGTTGGAGGACCCCGGAGGTATTGTGTGAGGAGATAAGCGTGACCTTTTACAGCTTGTGTGAATTTTGTCCTGTCTGAAAAATAAGCTTTATACTACTGTGATAAGTTAGTATAAGGTTTATTAGCACATGTTATTATAAAGCTCTACATCAATCCCCCCTTTTTCTATAAAATTAGTAAATTCTTTTACTATTGATACAGTGATTCCTTATTAAGGATTTTACTAAAGTACTTATTTGAATCAAGCTTGTCTTAGCTGATGTTCTTTCCACTTAAGAGCATGCATCTCTGGTGCTCTGGCAACAAAAGAAACATCTGATACAGATGACAAATAGCACAATGATAACAATTATCAGAATTGTTACCACAAAAGTTGTATCAACCCAGCAAAGTTAGGTAACCGTGAAGTTAATTTACTCCATGACTCTTGTCACTTCTCACGCTTTTGCTGTTCTTGTGGGAAATGCCTTTGGCCAACCTGAAAAGGTGTCAGTTAGCACTAACAGGTCCCTTTTCTCTGCCAATTTGACCCATCTCTGGTTTAGGAGTGTTCTTTGGATTAGTTTGGAGGCAAAGATCACATTGGCAAGTTACTTGTTTTACAGTACTATATAAATTCCTGGCTATAATTTGCCTGATTAGATGCCTGTGCAGAGCCTCTGCCCCCCCAGTGTTCCTTTTTGTTCTTTGCTCACTAAAGACCATAGTAAGTAAATGGGAATGACTAATTTTCCTTGTGGGGTAACAGCCCACAATCCTTCCTCATTATATGTGGCCTCTAGATCTGTGATCAATTTCTTATCCTTTTTAGTATAATTAGGCTTACCTTCCAGGGAGATTTGTCCATCTGGAATCAAGGCTCCCTCAAACCTTACCTCTCCTTTTGCAGCCTGTTTTGCCTCTCTGTCTGCCAGCTCATTTCCTCTTTCCAACTCCGAGCTTGCTTTTTGGTGCACCCTCATGCATAATAGCCACTTTCTCAGGGAGTTGTATGGCATCAAGTAGTTTTAAAATTTCGTCATAGGTGCTTCCATCTGTAAACCAGCTTTCCACGTTGTCCAGAGGGGTCTCCTTCAGGTCTCCTTCAGGACCTGAAGCGCTTAGATTTTGTATGATCTTACTCTCTTCCAGATTATATATTTTCCAGAGCATCGGTTCATGAGGGTTTCCATTTACTTGGATTATTACTAAGAACAACACTAACGGTATACCAAGAGAAAGGGTATTTATCAATTTTGCTAATTTAAGTATGTTTTTACCAGTCCTGGGGAAGTTTGACCATTGCTGCTTTTGCGTCCCACTGTTCTGGTTCTTTTCTCCACAGTTTGTTCCTCCTCTGCCTCGCCCATCGACTCGGTTGCTTCGAGCCACGGGGTGTACCATCTTCTCGGCAGCAAGGGAACTCTTCAGGAGAACAGCTGTTTCGGGCTTTCTGCCTGTTTACATAGGCTTCCCGCTTCGCAGCTTTAACTAATGGGACAAAGCAAGACACAGTTAGCACTTCCCTTCTGCACTTTATAGCCAGGATTTCAGCTACAAAGGGGACTGATTCGTTGAAATGGTAACAAGAGTTTATTCCTTTTGGCAAAGATTTCCCACCACTCATGGGATTTTTTGAGTAATTTCTTGTTTAGACTCTAATTGTTTTAATTTCCACTCAGTGAGAGTTCTTTGGATTCATCAACAATGTGTGCAAACTCCTATTGGAGGGTATTCACATTCACAGTGGGTCCACCATTTATCCTGGCATACCTTACTCCTAAAACAAGTAAATGGATAACGATTACAGTTCAAAGATTATAATTCAAATCATTAAGCCCAATTCATATACTCTGAGTGCATATATTATTTATATCAGTATATCCTCTATATTCAATATTTTATAGTTGCATAAGTTTAGTAATTTACTTCAGCACACTTTTTACGCTTCCATATATAATAGATAAACAAAGAAATAATTGATAAACAAAGAAATAATTATTGCAAATGTAAACAACAATAAACACTTTATACCGAAAGGTAACAACAAAATAATCAAATAAAGTCTTTGTCATTACGTTATCTTTTCAGGGTTATCTTGGTGTCACCTGGAGTACTGATTACTTTCCAGTGGGGTCTCGTTACCGGGCCTTTAATGTGACTGGCATGAGTCCATCCACGCTCAGCAGTCCGGACAGCTGTTTCTGTTGTAAGCAAAACAAGATAAGGTCCCTCCCAATTGGACTTTAGGGTTTCTTCCTTCCACACTTTAATCACCCAGGTTTAACATTGTGAATTTTTAAGTCCAACGGGGGGGTCATTGCACAATCAGTCCATGTTCCCAGAGCTTGTTACGATGTGCTGCTAATTGCGAAACATATTCATTAATTACAGGATCTCGAATTAAAACATTTGTTTGTGGACTTTCAATTCTATATGACATTCCATACACCATTTCAAATGCTGATATTCCCACATCTGCTCGGGGCCTGGTTCTGAGAATTAATAGTGCCATGGGTAGGCAGTTAATCCATGATAATTTGGTTTCTATCATTAATTTAGTCAAAGTAGTTTTGATTTCTCCATTCATCCTTTCAACCTTTTCCGAACTTTGTGGATGCCGTGGTGTATGGTATTCCCACTTAATACCCAAATTTTCTGTTAGATCTCTAACAATTTTTGACACAAAGTGTGTTCCTCTGTCCGAGTCGATTACATCAGGTACTTCATATCGAGGTATAATGTGTTCAAGTAATATCTTAGTAACTTGGTTAGCAGTTGCCTTGGAGGTAGAAAAAGCCTCAACATAATGTGTTAAATGATCCACCATTACTAATAAATATTTGTAACGCCCTACCCTAGGTAGTTCAGTAAAATCCACTTGTATGTGTGAGAAGGGTCTGTATGCTGGGGAACGTCCTCCAAGAGGTTTTTGTCTCATGTTGTTTCGATTAACCCTTTGACAGATCTTGCAGGCTGCTGTAACCGTTTTTGCTATGTTATATACACCTATACATGCAAATTGTCGATTGAAATGATCAACTAACGCCTGTGTTCCCCAGTGTGTTTTACTATGTATTTTTTGAAAATATTTCAACTGCTATGCCCTTTGGCAAAACTTCTCTCCCATCTGGCAATATGTACTTGCCGCTGTTCAGTTGTTTGAAAACGATTGTGTAACAGTTCATTATCTTCTCCTGGGTACAAAAATTCAGCAGGATTAACTACCCCAATAGTTTTTTTAAAGATAGTTTAGGGGATTCTATAAGTATCCCCTCATACTTTAATAATCGACTATCTGTAAGCCATTTCTCTGCTTTTTTTTGTTGTAACACTCCCCTGATGTTATGAGGCGCATATAAGACAACTTCTCCATTAAAGGTAATGCGATTTGTTTCTTCAAGTAATAAGGCAGCTGCAACAATGATTTGTAAGCAGCTCGGCCAACCCCTGCTCACAGGGTCTAACAGCTTTGATAGGTATGCCACCAGTTTCTTTTGTCCAGCCCATTCCTGAGTTAATACTCCGAATGCCGTTCCTTCATGTATGTTAACAAATAAATGGAATGGCCGCTTTAAATCTGGTAGGCTTAAAACCGGTGCTTGACTTAGCTCTCTTTTGAGGCTGGCAAACTGCTCTTGATCCTGAGGGATCCATTTGGGTATTCTGTCTTTAGACAGTTGTTCATATAAGAATTTAACTTTAAAGCTATAATTCTCTATCCATTGCCTACAATATCCAAATAGTCCTAACACCTGTCGAATTTGTCTCTTAGTAACAGGCACAGGTAATTCCAGAATTCCTTTAATGCGCTCTGGATCCAATATCTTTTTTCCGTTAAACAAATAATGTCCCAAATATTTAACTTTTTCCTCCACAAATTGTAACTTTTCTCGTGATACCCGTAGTCCCTTTTGTGCAAGAAAGTTTAGGAGTCGAATGCTTTCTTTCCTTACATCTTCCTTATTATTCCCTGCTATGAGCAGATCATCTACATATTGTAACAGCACGTTTCCCGTTTGTGCCTGGTATTCCTTTAAGAGCTCTTCCAGGGCCTGTCCAAACAGATTAGGAGACCCAGTGAACCCTTGGGGGAGCACGGTCCATCTCAATTGCTGTCTACGGCCTGTTTCTATGTCTTCCCATTCAAAGGCAAAATAATCATGGCATTCTTCTGCCAGTGGACAGGCCCAAAAGGCATCCTTTAAATCAACCACACTATACCAGGAGTTATGGGGTCCTAGCTTGCTTAGCAGTGTGTATGGATTTGCTACTACAGGGAACCGGGTGATAGTTCTTTTGTTTATTTCCCTTAAATCATGTATGAGCCGATATTTCCCATTAGGTTTCTTTACAGGCAGAATGGGGGTGTTAAAGGGTGACATACAAGGCTCTAAAATTCCTTGTGTTAATAATCGATCAATTTCTGGTTTTAATCCTCTCCGTCCTTCTAGGGATATGGGATATTGCTTTACCCTCACAGGTATGTGGGGTTCAGAAATTTGGACTTTAATCGGTGGGATTTCCAGTCTACTAATTGTGTCCGGAGAGTACCAGACATTGGGGTTAATTTGTTTTTGATCATCCACGGTCAAAGGATAAGCAGACACTGTTAGCTCTTGATTTTTACTTTAATTTCTAATTGCAATTCAACAATTAAATCTCGTCCTAGCAGATTAAATTCTGCTTCAGGGACGAGCAAGAGCTCACCCATTCCAAATTTATTTTCAGTTTCGAATACCACATTTTTGATTTTACTTACTTTAAAGGGTTCTCCTTTTGCCACAATCACTTGTACTTTTTTTCAGGGGATACTTTACATCCCTCAGGTATTTGCCTAATAGTCGATTTCTCAGCCCCAGTGTCTACTAAAAAGGTGAACTCTTGTTTATGGAGACCTAATTTTATTTTTATCAAGGGCTCATGATGACTCCGGTCCCCTAAAATATAGAGCCCCTGACTCTCCTATTCTGTCTTTAACATTTCCTCATCCCTGATCCTTTCTCTGCAATCCTTCTTTATATGTCCCTTTTTTCCACAGTAAAAACAACACCTCTGTTCCTTCTTTACTACTACATTCCCTTGTTTCGTTCCAGCAGCAGTTTGTCTTTTACGATCCTCTCTGACCGCTGCTACCATCATTTTCACTTGCCGCTTGCTGCTCTCCTCCTCTCGCCTTACATAGACTTTCTGGGCTTCCCTCAATAATTCATCCAACCCTCTCACTTGCCAGTCTTCTAACTTTTCAATCTTCTTTCTGATATCCCCCCATGATTTTGCTACAAACTGAGTTTTGAGGAGTGCTTGCCCTACAGGGTCGTCTGGATTTACCCCAGAATACAGCTGAAGGGCTTTCCTCAGTTGTTCCAGCCACTCAGTAGGGCTCTGATCTTTCTTTTTCCTTTGTTTGGTTTTTATTTTATTCAACGGGTAAAGTCTAGTTCCCGGTCTTTTTAGCCATACTTCCGCATATTGACTTTCTTCCGGGTTAAGAGGTTTTTTATTATTAACCCAGAGATTTAATTGTTGTCTTATCCAATCTTCTTCTGGCCCGCAGACTAGCCAAAAGATATTTTCAGATTCTATCATTTTTTGAAATCTTCTTCCCTCCCCATATCTTAGTACAGTCTTCTATCATTTTTTTGCTTATCTTTCCCTAGTGTTTCAGGGAAATATCTCCAATCGTCTAAGATATATGCCAGAGGGGTATCCTCAGGTACAGTAGGTACCCTTCCCATGGGAGTCGAAGGCTTGCTGCCCTTCGCCCCCATCTTCTGGATTATCCACAAACACACACTCACTCACTCCCCTTGTTCCTGGCCCAGTCCCTCGCGGGATATGGGAAACGCAGTACTTAAGGGTCCACACTCGCTTGATTCAGTGTATCGAACCTCTCAGTCACTATAATCCAGGAAACCCAATCCCACCCGAACGGAAAAACCCGTGAACCAATTCACAATATACTTACGCGTCCTGCGTCTTCGTCCAGACTCCCGTGCACAGAATTTTTATGGGATTTTACCGGTTTCCCCTTTGCTCATTATTCTAGAATTTAGGTTCGTCGGTAAGGTTGAGGTAGGCTGTCAGTCGCGGGGCCGCGGATTGCCGCGGGGCGCCTCCCCGGAGGACTGAAGCTCACCGTTCCTTATCCGAGTCACGGCACCAAGAAATTGTCATAAATTGAGACCACAACGGATCATAATCCAATTATAATTTTATTAATTGTAGCAAGTAGAATATGAGCAAAGACAGCGCTGGACGACAGGGGAGTCTGCGCTCCGCCAACTGCCGTGCTGATCAGTTCAAACAGTCCCTTTTTTATACATTTTAGTCCATGGCCGTGAAGCACTGTAGGTACTCTGCACATTCTTCAGTTGCTGTGAAGGGGGTCGGTTTCTGCCTTCCGGTGGTTGTTGAGTAAGGAGTCTTCCTCCTTTGTTCCTCAGAACATCCTGTAGTTATCTTTGAGCAGTATCTCTTCTGCTTGCATAGGTGGTATTGGTATGTAAAGGCAATTACGGTTATCTTATCTCACACAAGTGATGTCCGGCAGCTGTTCACATAAGCAATTTTCCTGTCTTTTGTTGTCTAACCTTTACATTGAGCTTAACATAAATCTCAATAAACAATACCTTAGTTCATAGTTTCTTACAAGGTCCAGGTGACTTGAATATACTGCTTCGATGGTCTCTAAGCAATCATGCTGCACTGGTTCTCCTGAGTTTCTGCTAAGAAATGAAGCTGGACTGATAATGTTAGTGACCACAATTTCCACATCATCCTGTTCCACTATAATGGCTTGATATTTTAGGAACCTTTGGGGAGAGAGAGCAAGTGTCCCCCTTTTCTCTTCTGAAACTGACGATACTATGTGAGACACCAGCACTGTCGTCTTCCAGCCCAGAGTAAATTTCCGGGCTTCTTGAATGTTTATTACAATGGCTGCAACTGCCCCCAAACATTCAGGCCAACCTTTTGCTGTTGCATGCAGCTGTTTGGAAAAATAAGCAACTGCCCGACGATATGGGCCCAAATCCTGGGCTTTTGTGTGAGAAGAAAAAAATGGTTTACTCACATCTGGGAGTCCTAAGGCTGGGGCAGACATCGGAGCCTTCTTTATCTGATCAAAGGTCCATGCAGCTTCTTTATTTCATTGTAGATTCACCATCACATAAAGGGCGTCCAGGTTAGACAGGCATCCTTTGTTTTGGTCGAGATCAATATATCATCCACATACTGCAGGAGTTTTCCTTCTTCAGATGGGGCTTCCCATGGTTCGAGACCTTTGGCTAGCTGGTTGCCAAATATGGTGGGGCTATTTTTGAATCCTTGAGGCAGCACCGTCCAAGTAAGCTGATAAGCTGAGTTTTACTAAGCTGAGTTTTACGTACACTTTTAGGACTTTCCCATTCAAATGCAAATACTTTCTGGCTGGCTTCATGGAGAGGGAGGCAAAAGAAGGCATCCTTTAAATCTAAAACAGTAAACCAAGTTAAGTCAGGTGTTAGCACAGTTAACAGGGTGTAAAAATTTGCTACCACGGGGTAGAGGTCCTCAGTTATTCTATTGACTGTCCGCAAACCTTGGACTATCTGGTAAGACCCATGCAGCTTGCAGACTGGTAATATGGGAGTGTTAAAGCTGGACTCACACTCTCTTAAAAGTCCTAACTGTAAGAATTTTTCTATTATTGGTTTAATCCCCTCCCTGTCCTCCCTCCTCAAGGGATACTGTTTAGTCCTTACTGACTGTTGTCCTTTAAGTTTTACCTCCACTGGTAGGGCATTCTTTGCCCTTCCGGGTACATCTGTGGCCCATACTCCTGGATATACTTGGTTCATGATGTTTTCGTTAATGTTTCCTTCTGTATCGATATTAGTTAGTAACAAGCTCATAATTTGTATATAATTTTGATCATTCACCTCCAAGCTAATGTGACCGTTTTCAAATTTAATCGTGGCTTGCAACTGCTCCAGCAAATCTCCAAAGAGCTTTTGGGGCATTGGGCATATACAAAAACCTGTGAATTTTACTTGCTTTCCCAATTTGTACTTTAAGGACTCAAAAGTATGACTTTTCACATTGACCAGTGGCTCTCATCACCATAACATAATCATTACTTTGTGGTAACAGTTCTTGATTTAAGACCGAAAATGTCGCCCCTGTATCTATTAGAAATTCTACTTGTTTTTCATTTTTCCCCAGCTTTAGTGTAACCAGTGGATTTGCTAGGGTAGACTCCCCAGGTCCCCGTCAATCGTCCTCCTTTAAGTGGGCTATTGCAGGTGGGCTATCGCAGGTCTCCCTCTTCGTCCATCGTAGCTCCCCTTGAACCCCTTAGGGCATTGTTTTTTCCAGTGTCCCTTTTTTTACAGTACGCACACTGATACCTATCCAGTCTCAGTGGCTCTCTTCTTTGTGGTCTCTGTTCCAGAGCTGCCACAGTTGCTATTATTCTTTGTTCCATTCTCCTGTCCTTGTCACTTTCCCTATTCCCAAAGACCTTCCATGCTTCTTCGATTAACCTTTCCATATCCCGCACGTCTGCCCCTCTTAATTTTTGCAGTTTTCTTTAGATATCATCACATGACTGCCCTATGAACAAGGATATTAGCTGTTGCTGGCCTACTTCGGCCGACAGTTCCAGGAGTATATTTACGCATAGCAAGTCTTATTCTATCTAGAAATTCTGAAGGGGTTTCAGAAGGGCCTTGTCTTGTGGCATATGACATTGACCAATTTTCCAACCCATACTTTATCCACTGTTGATATTGTTGTAACTGCTGATAATTGTCACGATCATTTGGATCCCACCCTGGGTCTGTCAAAGGTATACACTGATCAACTGTCCATCCCACTAATGTCCCTTCCGTAATTTGGGCCTGTACTTGTGTTTTCAATACCAACAGCCTTTCTGTTTTGCTTAGTGCATCCAACATAGCATCTATGTCTCCCCAGTCTGGATCTAAAGTTTTAAGAATCATATCAAACCTTTTAGCAATGCCTATAGGGTCCTCTCGGTAATCTCTTACTGTTTCCTTCCAGGAATCTAAGTCATTAGTGGTAAAGGGAACCTTTATTTTTGAGGGCCCCATTGGGCTCATTGCCTGTCTCAGCGGGGCTTGAATTATTGGACCCACTTTACTCCGAGTCCTTGACGTAATGGGGCTGAAACCAGGGCCCTGTGGCTCATTTTTCACTGTTCCTTTGTCTGGTATCGGTGGTGTTTCCATATTTATAGCCCTATCAGGACCTACAGAAGGGCCAGGACCCATCCCAGGGCCAGATAACGTTCCTCTGTCATTCATATTTATACTCATTGTTGGGAGAGGTCCCTGACTGCCAGTAGGCATGCCCATATTCACTGTCCCCTGAGGACCCATATATTCCATTCTCATTTTCTCTTTTATTACTTCTGCCCCCCTTTCATTAGGAGGGGGCATGGAGGGAGGTATATAGCCTTCTAGGCTTTCTAAATCATTTGCCTGATACACCTTATCTCTACTGGTGCAGCGCTGTCCGACACTGCAGGATGAACAGCACCTTTTTAGTTTTCCCTTGTTTTCTCGTTCTAGGGCCAGTATCAGGGGATCTTGGGGAGGAGTTAGCTCACAAGCCTGCTGCCATTCTGGGTGATTTCTCAGAGCGAAAAATATGTCCACATAAGAAGCCTCATCCCATTTTCTTTCCCTCCCCATCGTCTAATTTATAGAGTGGCCACCATTGGTTGCAGTATTTTATAAGTGTTTTTTACTTTCTGTACCCCTAGTCCCCACAAGATCTTTCCAATGTGCCAATATGCATCCTAATGGACTTTTCTCGGCTCTCACACTCGGAGAGTTTCCCATTATTTTCCTATATTCTCAAATTACTCTTTGTAACTCTTTCTCCGAAATGTTTCTCAAAATAGGTAATCCCAACGCCCAACCACAAAACACGGTTGTAATCTCAGCTATATGTTCTTCACACTCTGGACACCAGCACCAATGCTTATCGTAGTCACCACCCCTTCCAACACTATTACAGTTATATATTCTAGCAAAAGTACGCTTCAGTTTTACCCACCCAGCATGTTCCAAAAGGGGCATTTCAAACAGGGAATTTCTAATGGGGGCAGTGGATGGAGTTCTTGCTTCTCCGCTGTATAATTTACACACAAAAGTTAAGTATATTCCCTGATATTTATAGACTCCGGATCCTCCCGTTTGGGGCAGGATCCTCTCCCCACCCCCCGAGGGCACTATAAAGTTTTCATTAATGCATTAACACCAAGGAGCTGAAACCACCGGCAAACTCGTTCACGTTCCTTATCTTCTACCTTGATAGTGTAAAACAGTACTTTTAAAATATTTCTTGGCTCCCTTAGTTCACATAAAACATATGTAGACAAGTTAACAAACACTACAATTACTTGACACGCTTCGTCCGTCTCCGGCCGGTCTCCTCGCGGAGATACGGAACCGCGGATAAGGACTCCACACTCGCTTCGCAGTCAGACTGCGTCTCATTCATTTAACACTCAATACACACACACATCACAACTTTACAATATCCGTTTATCTTAAATACAAATAAGCCCGGGTACTTCCAACGCCACAATACTATTATTATTATTACACCAGTTGTTATCCCTTCCGCAGCTGCAAACTAAAACCAAGATGTCATGCGAATTCGCCCTGTAACCATATGAATCTCGACTGGGGCCTCTGAGTTACGAAAACTAAGTAACCCCCCCCCAATGTCGGCTGGGGCCTCTGAGTTACGAATACCAAGTAACCCCCCCCCAATGTTGGCTGGGGCCTCTGAGTTACAAATACCAAGTAACTCCCCTCCAATGTCGGCTGGGGCCTCTGAGTTACGAAAAACCAGGTAACCCCCCCCCAATGCCGAGATTCTTCCCAACTTACGCGTACATGGGGACTCTGTCGTGCGCCAGACGTCTCTGCGCGACTTACCGATCGCCCCGACCGCGGTCCCTTTCCCTCTGTCACATACCTTGTCCGCAGGATAGATGGTCGTTGTCTGCTCCCGCAGTGAGCGGCTGGGAGCGGAGTTCCTCCGAAGAAAAAGACTCGGGCCGCGGCTAGGATGATCAGTCACTCAGTCACTCCTGCAGCCGAGCAGAGCGCGTCCCATCTGGGGTGCCAAAATGACTTGCGGAATCAAACTCTATAACTCAAAGAGTTATAAAGAAGGTATGTTTATTCGGCGCCGGGCGCACGGGGGATCGCTCCACCACAAACGTGCGCACCCGACTCGGCAACTTGCTTGACTTATATTTGTTATAAAGTTACAAAATCATATGATGAGATTATCCGCCTAGACAAAGACACAACCTGTCCCGATTTCGCATGTAAATTAGGTCTTTTCTTCCTTTCATTTGCGTGTTGTCTCCTGGTGATGGCCGGTGATGGTCTTTGGGGCCTTGGGAGATGAAGGCTGATAAGTTCTGAGGCTTTCTCACCCCAGATCTTCACATATCGCTTGGCCCCTCGCAGAACCAGTTTCTGCCCTCAAGGAAGTTGGAGGACCCCGGAGGTATTGTGTGAGGAGATAAGCGTGACCTTTTACAGCTTGTGTGAATTTTGTCCTGTCTGAAAAATAAGCTTTATACTACTGTGATAAGTTAGTATAAGGTTTATTAGCACATGTTAGTATAAAACTCTACATCACTGGTTACGATTCATTATAAAGATACTGATCAATTTCTCTCATGACATGGACACAATGGACCCTGCAGCACTTTGAGAAGAGGCCATCAGGACACAGATGACCAAAACAATTCATACATGGCACAGGTCAATCTTGGGTGGTATTTGAAAGGGGTCTGGTAAAGTCTGCAGGGAGTGAGCCACAGGCCAGACAGCATGGGCACATTCTTACTGAGCTGTGTTCCAGCTCTATTCTGGAATTGATTTGCAAACTTCTAATACAACATAGTACCTTTTTGTGTGAAGGATATAAATGAAAGGCAGTGGAAATGTACACATCTGACTGAAGTCACACAAAATACTTTTCTGCTTAAAGTTTCCTGCCAAGAATACTAATCCTAAACCTGAGTGAACTGGTGTAACTAATTGTGGGAGCTGGGCATTACTGCAGTTGATTCCATCCAGTTAAATGTACCATGTTTGCACAAATGGAGAGCACTGCAGGATGGATGACAGTTTTACAGCTGTATATGGGGTGTCCGGCTACACTTCTTCACGAGGAAGAGGAGTCAGGTGAGTGTATGTTTTATGGATGCCAGTCAAGTGATCACTGAGGAGATGGTATCTGTGAGAAATATTGATGTTGCTTTTGCAGAATTAGAAAGAAATTAGGAGAAGGAATTTTGACTGCTGTCTGCCTCTGTGTAATGTAGATCAGTGGACTGACCATGACTGTTATCTGTTTGTTTGTAATGTTAACTAGAGTTTTAAGTCTCAGGTCTATGGGGAATGGGTGATAATATACAAAAACCAGACATCCCCTGGGGGGATCGTAGGTGCCCCTACAACTTGAGAAGTTGTAAATCTTGGAGTACCTAATCAATGAGGAAACGAGGGAGGGACTGGGATAGGGAATAAAAAGCCAAATGTTGTACCTGTCAGGTGTGCCTACTAGCTAGGACACCCGCTCTTGCAAGAACGCTTAATAAAAGTGCTTCACTGCAGAGTCTGACCTGAGTCTTTCACGAGAAAGCTTGTTTTGTTTCTTGCAGTGCCGTGGGGTACTGCTAGTCTAGTCCCTTTGACCCCTACTAGACACCTATTAGCCCATCCTGGTATTCAATGCCTGTAATTTTCCCAGCCCAAATTTCCACTCCATAGCTTCACACTCAGTGTTCCTCAAGTGTGTGGTTTTGTCAACATACTGCAAAGGCAAGATAGGAAAGCCTTTCTCTCAACCTTCCTCCCCCTTTCACCATTGCTCTGCTTCTGCATCCATCTTCCTAATCCTATTGTAGCTTTCTACCAATACCCTTAACCGTACCCTCCGATGAGTTCCAGGGCCTCCAACTCAGCACCCTCATGCACGTACCTTATTTTTTTTCGAGTGTACTGTTTATATTGCTAGCCAATACCTAGCTTTACTTTTGGCTGGCTGTTGCAGTTAGTGACTCTTGTGTACTTCAAAGCTTGAATTCTCATTTTGGTGAGGATTTTGGAAGCCTAGGCAGATTGCTTTTCCCAAGATCAAGAGAAGGACAATAGAAAAGGAAGAAATCCCAGGAAAAAGTTGTTCGTGTAACATATCTAGGATTCTGTGAGACTTAAGTTCATACAGTTAAGATGGAGGTTTACTGTAATAATTGCTACTCTAGAAATCATGTGGAGGAATGAAGGTGAGAAAGAGAAGGTGGGATAAATTCCAAGTCTGTTCATAAGCTGTTAACAAGAAGCTTGCAAAACTGCTAGTGTTGATGGATCCACAATCACGAAAAGACTTATCTACACAGGAATGCAGATAAGCAGCCACTTCTCTATTATGCAGCGCTGGGAATAGCTCCTCCATATGTGCTTCGTTGTTAGTTACCATTTTCAGGGTTTTTATACAGCTCAAACAAAAGAATCACATTTGCCAACACAAGCATGCGTAAAATGTCCATCTATCAATTTAGCCCTTCACCTTGATTAGTTCCCAACAAACACAAACTTTCCAAAATCACAGTGACTGGTCAAAAAAAGATATCAGTCCCTTTGTTTTAGTAACAACTAAGGTAACAGCCAAGGTAACCTAACAAATACATTTACCAGGGTCTTGTAGCTAAGGTAACAGGTCCCCATCAGGTGTGGTATGTAACTCTTGCAGTTTGATCCTTATGTGATTCAAATCAATACTTACTTAATCAATAGGTGTTTGAGTTATTTGCAAGATTGAACTATTACTAGGTGATTAACAAGTGCTTAACAAGTGCTTCACTACTTATTGTGATGATAAGTTGATAACTAAAATAATTGTGTATCTGCAACACTTGAACTCAAAAAAACCAGAGTGCCCTAGAACATGGAGGTTTTAACACAATGTTGCCTAATGTTGCAATATCCTTGTTTTTGAGAGTTCTGCAGATCATCAGAGTAGATCAATTGTCCTAAGAGCAGCTACTGGCAAGTAAATTTTATGAATATTATTGAAAATTAGGTGAACAAGATGTAATTATTGAAGACTTAAAGAAATCTGATGCAAGACTCTGAGAGGTTTTAAAATAGAAACTTTTGGTCCTGTTAGAAGGCTTAAATTTAGATATAGACTGATTAATACAGTAAGGCTGAACACCAAAGAACATACTCTGTTATTATTATTTATTTGCTAACAGTATATATTTTATTTGCCACAGGTTTTTCAGCAAGCTCAGTTTTAAGTCTATCTTCTCTGAAAAGAAACAGAAATCATGTCAGAAAATCACATACCACTGATTGTACATACAAAATGAAACTGAGAGCTTTTATTACTGCAGTACTGTAAGACTCAGCCTCAGCTGAGTTTTAATTGCAATGGAGTTAGTATTTAGTGAAGTAATTAGAGCATTTGGAAAATAACTTTCTCATTCATCACCTAAAATTATCTACTTATTTTGGTTTGCAGTAATCCTAGCATCGATAAGAGGATACTTGTAGTGTATAAACCAATTAAAAGTTTCTTTATCTCTCCTTTTCATCACAGAAGAGCAAAGAGAACTTCAAAGCTCTGATTTTTTGAGCATATCAAATTGTCATTTTAAGCTTAATTTAATCTTAAATTAGAAGTTTCTGAAATACTGAAGAATATACTCTGTGAAACTATCTATGCCTACCAGTATCATACTTAAGTGCTATGTCTTGTGAATCTTGAAACTGTGAATTGTAGTTGATAACTGAGCAACATGCGCAACATGCACTGAGCATCTGTAACAAAACAGGCAGAAATCTACAGCCTTTCACTTCTTTTGGCTGGATCCAGCTGCTCCATCTCTTTTTGGTACTGTTTGCAAAGGAGTTGTTCGTGGGAGAGATGGCTTCTTTTTTTAAAAAAATAACTATTATTTGATAATATTCTTCCCATAATTGAATCTGCCATCAGAGGTAGATGGAATTTCTCCAACAGAATAGGGAGAAGATCAGTTTTAAAAGGCCTGAAATAGAAAATTGTACCTCGCTGAAGTGTGTCTATTAAATCTAGAAGGTTAAAGTCTAATCCTTTCTTTTGCCTAGCATGAAAGTGATTTTCCTGGCTGGAAAATTTCCCTTACCTTATCAAGATGTTGTGGTTTGGCCCAGCTAGCACAGCAGCACCACGACAGTCTCTTGCTCAGTGCCCCCATTCACCCCCACCCTCGTTAGGATGGCAGAGGCCCCAGCAAAATGGGAGTAAAAAGATAAGCAAGGTTGCTGTGGATTATGACAAGGGCAGGGAGGGCTCACTGCCAATTACAGTTCTGGGCAAAATAGACTCCAGTACTCGACTTAGAGAGGAAAGTAAGAAAGTTTCTACAAGAAACAGAATAGAATAAAAGCAAAAAGGGAGTAGGATGATGAGAAAATTACAACCAGCACTTTAAGATCTCCCTCCCCCATCCCTCCTTTCTTCCCAGGCCCAGCTCACTGCTCCTGATACCTCTACCTCCTCCCCCCTCAACAGCTCAGGGGAGCAGGGAATGGGGGATGTGGTCAGTCTCTTGCAGATGGGTTCTGCCGCTTCTGTCTTCTCAGATGAGGATGACTCCTGGCATTCTTCCCCTGCTCCAACACGGGGTTCCTCCCCTGGGACACAGTCCTTAACGAACTTCTCTGGTGTGGGTTGTTCCCAACAGCTGCAGCTTCTGCCGATAGAGAGTCCCTCACATGGGACGCAGTCCTTGGTGAATATCCCTGGCGTGGGTTCTTTGCCACGGTTGCAGCTTCTGCAGTTATAGGGTTCCTCTCTAGGGTCAAGGCCTCTTCTGGGCATAAGTTTAATGAGCTGCTTTGTCATGGGTTCCTCCCCACAGTTACAGCTGTGGATATTGGGTCCCTTCCTCGGGACACGGCCTGCTCCGGCCATAGTTTTAAAGAAGAAACTCACTGCCCTTGTCTCAGGGTCTGTAGTGAAGTGGTTGGGTCCCCCCACAGGCCTTTAATGAAGTGAATCGCTGCCCCTAGTCTGGGGCCAGCTTTAGCAAAATGAGTCTCTGCCCCTGACACGGGCTTATTATCAAAATGAGTCTCGACCACTGATGTCTTTAAAGAAATGAAAATAAATCTCAGCTTCACCAGCTCTCTCCATAGAATGCAGGGGAGTCTCTGCTCCAGCACACCTCCTCCTCTCTTTCATCACTGACCTTGGAGTCCGCATGGTTGTTTCTCTCACTGTTCCTACTCCTTGCACCACCACCAGCCAGAAGAATAAGGGGCAGAAGAAGGAAAGAAGATGGAGGAAGAATCCTCCCCTTCTGGCTTCTTCTTAAAAAGTGATCGTGGAGGCGTCTAATTGGCTCAGCCCCAGAAGTGGGTCTGGCTCAGAGCTGGGGAGAGTTGTGAGCAACTTCTTACAGGAGCCATCTTTACAGCCCCTTCCCCCTTACCAGAAAAGGCTGTCATGTCAACCATGACACAAGATCTTAAGAGTTCATAAAGTCATGTCAGATTCCAGATAAATACATCTGAATAGTTGGGATCCATGTATTCCTTAACCATAATGCTGGAGGCAAACGTATACAGGTCCTCCATATTCCAGCACATTCTGGTAAATTTTTTTAAGCATAAATGCACTTTATTAGAGCCTGCAAATGTGTATCTCTCTTGAAATGATTACCTTTTCAAAGTTCACATGCATAGCCTCAGACAATCACAGATGAAGGCAATTTTAAATTCAAGAGAAATGCCATAATCATGACTGCAAGTAGGGAAAAATCCAACCAAGTTGCACTATCATAGAGACACGATGGGCAAATGTGTGAAGTTTAATGTGTATGTATGTTTTCAAGTTACGGTACTGAAAACAAGAAAGTGTGATTTATCTGATAGCATCAACTTATTTCTAATTCATTCATTTTGCTTTTAAATTTGATTTTTCCATCTGTACTTAAGATCACTCTGGTAATTTGGTAGAAAACTGTTCTTAATAGGGAGAACACTCAAAACAGACCTTATTATTAGAACCACAACCTATGATTCCATAATTACAGAAAATATAGTCATTATTAATTTGAAATGTGCTTACATTGTGAGTCATTTTTCCATTCATAACCTAAAGGCTTAATATATACACTAGTAGTATAATAACATACAAAATAAAGAGATGGTCTGACAGCCTACCATTTCTTTACAAAATAAATATTTCCAATAAATACATTGCAAACATTCAAAACTGTAGCAAGATTTGTAAATTATAGTTCTAGTTTTTCTTCCCCATAAATATGACTGACTTAACATTTGTGTAATTGAAAAACAAATCACTTTAAATTTAGGAGATTCCAGAACTAAGCTTGCTTGCAGAATCCTAATTCAGACTCCTCTATGCAATTCTTGTAATACAGTTTTAATGACAGAGCCCCAAACTACTTTTTCTAGTGAAGCCCACTTCATCCACTGCAGAGAGTGTGTCATGGTTTAACTCTGCCCAGCCAAAATCAGGACAGAGTGCACGAAGTAAATACAATACTTCATCATTACTTCAGGTATGATCATGGAACAAAAAGCTAATAATTTCTTCTTGGGTACAGTGATGCACTCACAGTTTAGTACTGCAAACACTTCAGAATGTATGTTTTATGAGATGAACTAGTATTATTCCAGCATAACAAGGAGGACACAAGACATGTATCTGTTAGTACTAATGTCTTTTAAACACAATAATGTATTTTATTTTATTCTCACCTTTTGCTTCCAAATACTGTAATTTATTCAGTGTTTCTTTATCCCTTAATATTTTCTTTCAGGCATCAGGATTGACTCAGATCTCCTGGCTTAGCAATTTTTTCTCCTAGCTTGCTCCTGAGCACCTCAGGAATGATATCCAGTTGAAGAAGGAAGACAAGGAAGACAAGCATTGCTAGTGCCCAGTGTTCCTGTTAAGGCATGCTGGAAGCTAATTTGTTTGTCTGAAAAACAACATGTGAAAATTCTGATTACTAAACCAGGTCTTTTCACTTGGCTCTTGACTTAAAATATTCAGCAGATGTGCAAAACAAAAGAAAGCTGAAAGCAGACATAGTGAGGGAGACCTGATCTGAGTTATGCATCACTTCACAAATGTCGAAAATGAAGTAGAGTACACATGTGGACATGTAGGTAGGTCTTATGGTAGGAACGCATATGTCACTGAGTTATGTATGAGTATGTAATTCTCTTCCTCTCTTTTTCACATGTTGAAACTTGAGTGCTAAGTTAAATAAAAATTTTTATGTTCTGCTTCAGAGTTCTAGTGCACCAGTGTTGTTCTGACAAAACTGCTTCAGGAATTCTTTGAAAGCAAATGCCCATCAGGGTCATGACTAAGACTCCATTTCTTCCTCTCAGGGAGGAAATTAACTGATGCAACCTTCCCTTAGTTCTCTCGTCTCATCTGTTGTAGAGATGTAAAGCTTTAAGACAGTGATCTTAAAACTAAACACATTAAGTATCTGGGATTATTTTCCTTCTTGGTGTCCCACATATAACTACCCTCATATTCCCAGGTGTGAAAATTACACAGAATGACAGAATAAGCAGCCTTTGGGCTATGTAGCTGGCATCATCTGTGGAAAGCATTTTTGCACAGTAGTTAGTCATCTCACCATATGCTGTGGATGACTACTCCAGTCTATCTGTCATCTGCTTTAGGCATGTGGCAACAAAGTAAATCTGGAAGGCATCAGATCTTTTTATGTTGCCAGACAATAAACCTAGCTGCAAGACAGATAGCAGCTTTGGAAGACTGGACCTAAAATAAACTGTGTGCAGACACAGTGAAAAAAAAAATCTGAATTTCATCCAGCTGTGAAAGAAGATGCTCCACAGTCCTTCATGGAAATGCTAGCACACTGCTACAGGTGAGTGTGCATGTGTGCTCTGTGGCAGTCAACATCACCTGGCTTTCATGGCCTGTCCCTTCATTCATGCATCTTGGGAACATGGTAGAAAAGGAATTTAGACAAAGTCACGTGGTTACAGCTGTTTAAGTCTCCTCCAACAACTCCTCTCCTTGCCACTTCTAGCAGACTGATTCTCCTGTATTATAGCTCTGATTCTTCAGATGTAACATCTTTAAGAATCATAATTACTTGGAAGGAGACACCTAGTATCAGTTTAGGGACAAAAGACGACAACCAGCTTTAAGTACCACAAACCTTTAGCTCCCTAAGGACAAGGAGGGTTCAATTGCCACTTATGGTCCTGGGCAAAACAGATGAGGCTGCTCAGCTTGGGGAAGAAAACAGAACTTAATTTAATCTGTCTTCAACTAAAACATAAAAACCAGACATATCCAAAGGGAAAAAACAATACAGTGTAGGGTGAATTATGAAAATGCAGCCCTTTAAGATCCCCTTTCCTCCTGCCCCCTCCTCACTTCCCAGGCTCTGAGCCTGGTGTAATTATCTCATCCCTCCATAAGCTGCATTGGGCGCAGGGGATGGGGGATGCAACCAGCCCTTTCTCGATGTCTCTCAATGCTTGTTCCTGAGTACTGTCCCTTGCCAGCCCTGCCCTGCTCCAGCTCAGGGTCTCCCACACACTAGGCAACTCCCGTTCATTTTATCTAGGCTGGAGTCCAAACTGCTTGCTCCCTCTAACCCAGGATCTCCAAGTTTCAACCCCTCTGTCATGGGGTCTCTGCCTCACACTGCAAGCTACAGGGGTGTCTCTGGTCCAGCATTGCTCCTCCTCTCCCTCTTTCCTGATTATGAGGTCCACGTGGTCACCTCCATCTCGCCTGACCATTCCACCTCCACCTATGCACTTCAAACTTCCCTTCTTAAAGAGTGATGGCAGAGGCACGATTGGCCCAGCTGGGCCAGAGGTGCAGCAAACCCAGAGCTGGAGGAAAGTCCAAGAACTCTTAACAGGGACAGCACTGCAGCCACCTGCCCATATTAC
The DNA here is from genome assembly GCF_028858725.1 of Colius striatus. Classification (NCBI taxonomy): domain Eukaryota; kingdom Metazoa; phylum Chordata; class Aves; order Coliiformes; family Coliidae; genus Colius; species Colius striatus. Next base: position 32,766,383 of record NC_084790.1, read on the forward strand.
CAAGCAAAAGCAAAGCAGCTCCTCACAAACCCATGACACACAGTTACAGCACCCACAAGTCAGTAATTATAATTATTTATTTAATAAATCACTTGACTGCCTACATTTCAAGGCTTCAGATTCTGCGTATGTCTACCAGAAATTTTTGTTCCAAAAAACCTCATGAGAGGTAGTGTTCACAACAGAAACAGAGGAGTCCTGCTGAGAACGTGCAGCCTTTTATCCTAACTTATAGGCAACCTGAGACCTCCCTCTTTTCACCATTGGCTGGGGCACTCAAAGGGTACAGATTTCCTGATCCACTCATGACATGTTTGCTCTAGTAGGTAGGACTCCTCACATCATACATTAAGTCTCATTATCTCCAACTGCCCAGGGTGGAGAACTTAGTATGTATAAACCTTTAAGAATGCATATTAAACTCAATCCAACTTCAAAAACACACAGAGGTCAGAAGTATCTACTTTGTTGTTTTGTCTCACCTGACTTTGTTTTTCTAAACAGTCTGCCATATTGTATTGTTCTGCAAATTTCTGCCACTTCCCAGCATTGTATGGTTCTGCAAAACCCAAATCACACAGCTAAGCGACTTCTCTGCAAAGCTCTGCTGAGGCCTGCTAAGCTACATTGTCCACCTCTTTATTTGTAAAGATAATCTCTACAGGTCCCTTCCAACCCCTACCATTCTGTGAGTCTGTGATTCTGTGAAAGGTCTTGATTTTTTGGGACATTTTTTTCAGAGCCTCTTGTCCCCAAACAGCTGTTGTCATTTCTGGCTTATTACTTTCAGTAACTCAGAACTTTTATAACATTGGTTTAAGAGATCCAAGTTCTCCACTGTTCTTAGACACTTTGGTGCCAGCTGACGGATGTTATCATTGCAGAGGTACAGAAGCTTCCAGAAAATGTGAAATGCTTGGCAACCTCACTTTAAGTCTACAATACAATTTTAAATTGAGTAAAGAGTGAATCTTTGAAGTGCACTTCCTGATCCCTTCACTTTCTGCACTTTGATTTGCACCATAGAGCAGTCTCCCACAGCACAGGGCAGGTTAACTTCAGATGAAGCAGAAGAGGAAGACACCATCCAGTCACCAGCCCACAGGAGCTGAGTGAAAACTGAGTCTTCAATTTATTTTTTTTCTCTGCTAACCCACCTGCACTGCACAACTTGCTTATGTAGGCACAGCATTCCTCTTCCCTAACGAAAGCAGTGAGAGTGCAGAAAAGCTGGAAAACTTTTGCACACATGCCACCCCAGAGAGCTGCTTCCCAGCAAATATAGTGATGTCAAGCCTGTCCTCTTTTTTGTGCCAATTCCAGCCCTTTCATGGTTACTCCAGGTTGTTCCCGCATGGGTGTACAAATTAGCAAGGATCCATCACAGTAACAGCTGATTTAGGATTGTTATCTTTTAGCTTATCCATTAGGAATGAGATTGTAAGGGCCTCTCCATTAGCGCCAAATGATGTATTATATTAAAAATAATTACTTTTTTCCTGTCACTTCAAAATGATTAGAACAATTAGTAAAAATGATTAGAACAATTTACAGTACTTACTGAATGCAGATGATTAAGTGGAACATGCCTGAAAATACAGGTTCTAGTGGATTATCCTCATTGTCTCTTCATGATTATGTCTTGCCTTCATATGTGATTCAAAGTCAGAGCTTCCAACCTCCCTTGCTTTCTAACATTCCTCACTGAGAGTGGGAAGTTGGGTGCAACTAGGTAAGGATTCCAAAATAAAGATTCAAGAACAACAGGGCTGTTATTAAGCAGGTATTCTTTAATGCAGTGCTGGATGCAGGGGAGATCCTTCCACCAATCGTGAGTGCCACAAGACAGAAGTACACTCATTTTACACATTAAAGCATGAATACTGAACACCTTTCGTGGGGTTATTTACCATAAACATATTTGTTCCAGGAAACAATTACCCAATTCTACAATTCATTTATTTCCTCTGGTGGTTGTTTATTACTTGTCCTCTAGATTTGCTGAAGTGATTTGCTATCACTTGTTTGGTGACATTGCTAACTCAGTTAACTTACAGCTTGAACATCTGCTGGCCTTATCTTGGGCATTCTCTTTCTAGAAAATGCTTTGTTTGACAGTCTTAAGGCCTTGAGAAACATTAACAGTCTTAAGAAACTTTAAGAAACCAGCACCAATGTGGTCAAGGGAGACCTGGACATATTGAGAATGAGTATGTGGCTCTGGAGGTGAGGGCCCAGGGCACCAGTGAAAGGAGGAGGTTGAGGAGCAGCAGACAGATCCTGCACAGTGGTCAACATGCACTCCTGCAGCTGTTATCAATTATAGGGTTTCAGCTTTTATGATTATTGGGCCATTTTGAGCATGGTCCCACTTGAAAGTGACAAAACACCCTCTACAACTACTCGAAATTAAGTTGTAGTGTCAGTCTCTTCTGCCAAGTAACGAGACAGGACAAGAAGATATGGCCTCAGGTTGTGCCAGGAGACTTTTAGAGTATTCACTACTAAGCAGGTTTTTAGACACTGCCATAGGCTGCCCAGGGAGGTAGTGGAGTCACTGTCCCTGAAGCTATTTAAAAGATACAGAGAGGAGCTGATGAACACAGTTTAGTGGTGGATGTGGCAGTGCTCTGTTAGTGGTTGGACTGGATGGTCTTAAGGTCTTTTCCAATTGAAACAATTCTATTATTCTGGGTTTTTTAGTTGCCGTCACTAGACTAACTCATGCCCTTAAATATGACCCACTTTTAGACTGTAGCATTGCAGGTGATATTTTATACCCAGAGAGATATCACACAGAATATTGAATTTAAGGATTTGTACTATAATTTTCAGCACTACCAGGCAAGTGATCATTTCTGAATATTGAAAAAGCCGGTAAGATTTTCTCTTTTGAAGTGACCAATTTTATTTCCTTCTCCTTCTTACTATGCTTTAGTTCACATCTCTGACTGAATAAATGGATCACTCCTGGTGAAACTAGATGGGAAAAACCATTCCAGATGACTATGACATGCATTCCAGCTGCTGACAACTGTTTGCTCTGTTAGACCCTGTGTACAACTAAGCTGACAAAAATCTTCTGAAATGAGCAAAACCAGAGATTTCACTATGCATTTCTGCTCCTATTAGGCAATGTAGGAGCAATCTCCTAATACTTTTTTGAACAAAGTTCTAGTTGACTCATTTTTCAGAATTGTGAAGTTAGAAGACTATTGTTAGAGGACTATTTACCAGTTTAAACCCAGAAGTAAAAACTGTTTCCATTTGTAAAGTCCCTCTATTTCAGTTGGTGAAATAGCCACATCAGGATTACTAGGTGTTCAGAATAGGTCAACAATAAAATAAAATGCATCTAGAGAAAAAGTAATGCACAGTCTTCACAGGTACGTGAAGCTCTGCTGACAAAAAAGAAACTCAGTATTTCTGTCAATAAACATGCTATGTCTACTTGTAGAAAACTTTCAAGGACTTGAACACAGTTACCAAAAAGACCTGGTACTTTTCAACCTGACAGCCTTTTATGAAGATATAACCAGCTGGATGGACGGTGGTAGTGCAGTAGATGTGGTTTATCTTGATTTCAGTAAAACATTTGACATTGTTGACCACAGCATCCTCACAGTAAAACTGGGAAAATGTGCACTAGATGGTCAGGGATTGAGGTGGATCGTAAACTGGTTGAAGGGAAAAAGGCAGAGAGTGGTGATCAATGGGGCAGTCTAGTTGGAGGCCTGTACCTAGTGGAGTCCCTCAAGGGTCAGTACTGGGACCAGTACTGTTCAATATATTCATTAATGACCTTAATGAGGGGACAGAGGACACTGTCAGAGAGTTTGCTGATGATACTGAACTGAGTGGAGTAGCTGACACATCAGAAGGCTGTGCTGCCATTCAATGAGACCTGGACAGGCTGGAGAATTGGGCAGGGAGAAATCTAATGAAGTTCAACAAGGTAGCCCTTGCTACCTTGCATCTGGGAAAGAATAACCCCATGTACCAGTACATGTTGGGGAATGAACTCTTAGAGAGTAGTGAAGGGGAAAGGGACCTGGGGGTCCTGGTGGACAGCAGAGAATGACAATGAGCCAGTAATGTGCCCTCATGGCCAAGAAGGTCAATGCCATCCTGGGGTGTATTAGAAGGTCTGTGGTGAGTAGGTCAAGAGAGGTTCTCTTCCCCCTCTACTCTGCCCTCATGAGGTCATATCTGGAACATTGTGTCCAGTTCTGGGCCCCTCAGTTCATGAAGGACAGGGAGCTGCTGGAGAGAGTTCAATGCAGGGCCACAAAGATGATGGAGCAGAGCATCTCCCTTATGAAAAGCTGATGGAGCTGGGACTCTTTACCTTGGAGGCGACTGAGGGATGAACTCATTACAAATATGTAAAGGGCAGGTTTCAGGAGGATGGAGCCAGGCTGTTCTCAGTGATGTCCAATGGGGCAATGGGTATAAGCTGGAACATAAGAGGTTCCAAAGAAATACAAGGAAGAATTTCTTCACTGTGAGGGTGACAGGACACTGGAACAAGCTGCCCAGATGAGTTGTTGAGTGTCCTTCTGTGGGGACATTCAAAAGCCACCTGGATGAGCTCCTGTGTGATCCATTCTAGGTGGTCCTGCTTTGGTAGGGGGTTTGGACTAGGTGATCTTTCAAGGTCCCTTCATACTCTTAAGATTCTGTGAAGCTTTAACTAGTTGTGAGGAGAGGGGAGACTGATCAGCATAGACACAGGTGCATCTGAAATAATTTTTCACCAATTATTCACATTATAGAAGAATATATATATCTGATTTCCCAGTGGGACTAGTTACATATATGTCTTTAGCAAATATAAAGGCCATCTCATCTGCAAGAAGAGGTAAGACTTGTAGCTATTTTATACACAGATAAAAAAACTGCTAAAATGGTAGTGTTCCAAACAATGACAAAGACTACTTGACTGCTTTTGAAAGCCACAGTTTAAAGCCATAGGATTTTTAACTGCTCAAGTATTGTAAAATTATGAAATGAGGATTATCTTATCTTTTTTAAAATGTTTTCTGGTATCACCTGTCTCTCACAGCTTAGCATCAACTTAACTTATTTTACATTCATTTGTAAAATTGTGTTTTAAGCAAGACAGAGAGAGATAATTGGCAGTACCTGAAGAAGCAAGGACTAGATTAAGGCAACTCAAACCACTGGCACTGCATCAATGTCAGGACATAGGGATTAGAGGTGGCACCACAGTGATGTCTGTTACTTTTTATCTGACCTTAGCCACCAGGAGTGTCTGCTGCTGTTGAGCCATCTCTATGGAGAGACAGGGTTAGAGAGAGGTACTCCTTTAACATTAATGCAACCCCACCTATAGAAAGTGATGTGTGGCAATCCCAACAGTCTTTGAAGGCAAGGCTCATATCCTTCCACAGAGACCAGTATGAAAAGCTGAGAATTTGATCTGAGAAAGGACAGCTGCAGATCAGGTCTTTGAGGTTCTTATATAAGGAGGGCTGAGTAAAAGGATAGGTACTAAGCTATATGTCTTGAGGTTGTTACAATCAAATGCAATTATCTGAGTGGCGAGTTAGCTCTTAAAATCACTTCAGTCATATACTGGACTTATTGTTCAGGCATTGAAGTGCTAAGAAGCCCAGCATGCAGACATTTGGGTTATACTCAATACCTAATCAGACTTTTTGACAGTGAGGTACCTTGGAGCAAGTAACACTCTCCAGATCTATGGCATGCGGTTGTAGCTGTCAGGAAATACGGGAGTAAAATTCTCACAGGACTTGACATCTCCAGTTCAGAGGTACTGCTCTCCTTCCCCAAAGTTCCCAGATAAGAAGGCATCTTGCACTTTCATTTTTCACTGCCAGATAGAAGTTGATAAACTAGTAGGACAACGATTATTATAGTCAACAAGGCAGGAAGCCTTTGTTTAAACATCTTCTTATGATTTAGTGTGGTGATTCCAACAAACACAGATCTCTTACTGTCTGGTCAAATGTATTAATATTCAGCTAAAGGGTATTTAGAGTTTTAACAATCTCACCTCTTTAAACTGTTCTGCTTTCTGTAAAACACTTTTATGGTAATGGCAGCAAGGGACACACCAAAGGACAGCCTAAAAGATAAAATACACTAATTAGAAAACACAGCCCTTGCTCATACGCAGATTGATGTCAAATACTTTGTGTTGTTTGTTGCAAAATGTATAGACTTTGGGAATTAAAGGTGAAAATCAAAGTTAGAAGACTTACCCACTATTACCCCACTCAATTTCTTCTTTCCTCTTTGTCTCCTGACTTGCTACTTTTTTTCTTTCGTTTTTCCTTCAGATAGAACGCTTTTGGAGGGGAGAAGGAGCCAGTATAAAAAGCACAGGGTGGCTTTTTTACCTTCTTCAGGTATACTATCAAGAGAAATAAAAACCTGAAAGTTTCTGCATACAGACCAGGCCAAGAAGATGAGGTGTGAGGCTTTCAGGAGCTAAGGTGTATCCATTGATCAAACCTGGGAGACAGACATGGTGCTGTGTAGGAAATGCTGGGCCAGATGGCTTATCTCTAGCAAAGGTAAGTAGTCCCTGAATAGGAATTTGGTCTGCAATTTAAAATGTGCCCATCTGGCCTCAGTTGATGTCAGCTTTTTAAAAACTTGTCTGCCCAGGTTTCCTCACTACTGAAAAGATACCAGTAGGCACCTCCAGGAGACTACGAACCCTACCTACAATATTGCCATTTACTCCACTGACTATAGAGAAGCCCCGCATGTTTAGTTTACTGAATTTAGACATCTCTCAAGAATAAAGTATGCCTCCAAACTCTTTCAAGGAATTTAAGACTTTGTTTGGATAAAGCTATGACTTTGTAAGAACACAAAATGGCATTTATTTGATAATAGCTTCTGGCTGATAGTCACTTGCAAAAGATGTGAAAGATTGAGACAGAGGAAAAATTTTAATTTACCTTTACCAAACTCCAGTAGAACACCTACCACAAATACACTACAAAATCCCCTTAACATCATATGACAAACATGAGTTAGCATGTCAGGTGTGTACCAAAAAAGTCCTGCAAAAAAAACAGGCAGATGAACAACATATGAATCTGGCTAAGCTGCAGGTACAAGACTCAAGCCTGCATTTGTTTTCTCTGCTCAGCAGAAAAAAATTACAGTTCCTTGAGGGACTTAACTTGATTAAGAAGAGAGAAGTGAGAGATCCTAAAGAAACATCTAGGTTCAAGTTGGGAATTCTTTACTCAATTTTGGATTTAAATACACCAACTAGACATAAAAAATCTTTTGTAGACCCAGCCCTCAGCACATGCTAGAACTAATGACACATACACATTTCAGGTATACAATGTATTACTCATCTACTGGTGTACAAAAAAAAGTGGAAATTGCTCTTCAAAATTTCACAATAACAAGTAGAAGTTAATAGCACCCCACATATGACATATCAAGTCCTTTTTATATCTAGTTACCAGTTCTGATACATACTCCTGCATGTATCTCAAGTCTGTAGTTAATTTAACTGTTCAAAGCTGGTTTACTATGAGAAGTTTTTCATTTCAATTAAGTGTGATTTACAAACATCATCAAAATAAAAGAATTCTGAATCAAATCAGATGTAATTATTTTACATTAGCATTGCAATAAATTGACCTGCATACTTGTACTTGATCTGAAGCTAATTAATGTGAATTAAAAAAGCCAATGAACAACACTGACCCATAGAATCCCTGTTGGTTTAGAACGTAGATGAAGAGAGCAGCACAACAAAGAGAATGCTTATCTTATAACCAACAGCAAAGAATATCTTGTGAAAAAAAGTCACTACTAACCATGTTTAGACATTGTATAGATCGTAGTCTTTAATAGCTGGAAAAAGTGAAATGAGAAAGGAATAGAGTTTATATGATTCAAGACACAGAGAGCAACTGAAATAAACCAATGCCTGAAAATTTCAGTCTAAAACAGCACAGCTGTATTTCAATGAAGAAAATGAATGCAAGATTTGAAACTGTACTATGACTATCAAAACAGACTAAAGCCATAAGCCACATGTGCTTTTTTTTGAAACACACCCAGTAATGAAACCCTCATTAGGCAGTGCAAAGCTTGAAGCATTGCTTGCTTATATAAGTAAACAACCACTTGGAAATAACCCCTAAAAAAACTGTGTGGTAAGCTAAGGCAAGAAAATGTAAATAAGTGATCTATCTTCAGGCAGTACAGCAGCAGTTTGAAAGGAAATACTCCACTGGAGGGCACTAACTTGACCATAAGAACAAAAGCCAGTTGTTCTCAGACCCTGCATTCTCTTGGGTTGTGTGCCACTTAACAGCTGCTACATGCAGATTATTTTTCCACAGATTTTCTATTAAGGGAGAAAAAATAAATTTTTGATTTCACATTCAGCTGAGTATACTACTTCCTTTGATAATACCACTGTCATACAAAATTAAGGATTTAGAATCCAGTTCTCTGCTCAGTTCTGTGACATGCTTCCTAGAGAACTGAGAACTATTCTTAGCTGCTGTTAAGAGCTTGGTTAGAAATGCTCAAGGAAATACTTACCCTTTTGAATCAGTCACTAGCATCCAAGACATCAGCTAAGATTTTTAAGACAAAGGCCAACAACAGATAGCGTCAGTAACAGCTTACTAGATGTTGCCTTAAAATACTGATATTGCTCAATTTCCTCTGCAGAGCTTGTGATGTTAAATCAACACCTTCGAAAGTAAGCTCTCAGAGAGACAATGGCCATCTTGTGTATATAGTAAACCAGTACATATTTAAAGCTCCTTTTGCTTTCTACAGTTGTTGTCACAAAGCAGCGCAATGATGTATCTACCATGTACGACTCTTACACACAAACCTAAAATTCCATCCATAACTCAAAACAACATTCAAAGTTCTGTTTATTAGCTCTATCTTTCTTGGTACGTATCCAACAATTGTTGGCACTTCAATTTACCTTCATACTGTAAGACATTAGTCTGTCTACACCTTAAATATTACAGCTCCTATGTACAGAAAGCAAATCATCCTGTTATGCAAAGTTCCGTTATCTTAAGGGCTCTTCTATATAATTTAATTTTTCCATGCTTCAATTTTCTCTTCACTTTTACATCAAGTAATTTTCTTTTAGAGGGTTCTTCTGGTCTTACACTCCTGTAACTTTAAAAGAGGATTTTTTTATAATGCCTCTCAAGACAGATGCAGCAATATGAGATCACTGTGTTAAAGCTCTTCTAAGTGTCTCTGCAAACACTGCAAAGACACTCTACATGTGAGATCCTGAGGGGACGGTTTCTGATGTTGTTTTTGGGGTGTATTAAGAAGAGCGTGGCCAGTAGGTCAAGAGAAGTTCTCCTCCCCTTCTACTCTGCGCTGATCTGGATTACTGTGTCCAGTTCTGGGCTTTCCAGCTCAAGAGAGACAGAGACCTTCTAGAGAGTCCAGTAGAGGGCCACCAAGATAACCAGGGGATTGGAGCATCTTTGTTATAATGAAAGGCTGCAGGACCTGGGGCTGGTTAGCCTGAAGACAAGACTGAGAGGAGACCTCATTAACACAGTACCCAAAGAAGATGGCAGAAGAATGGGGCAACACTTGCTGGAACACAAGAGTTCCACTTAAACTTAAGGAAAAACTGCTTTACTGTGAGGGTGAGAGAGTCCTGGCACAGGCTGCCTAAGGACGGTGTGGAATCTCCTCTGGAGACTTTCAAAACCCACCTGGACACGTTCCTGTGACCTGATCAAGGTGAACCTGCTTTAGCAGGGGACTGGAATTAGGTGATCTCTAGAGGTCCCTTCCGACCCCTACCATTATGTGATTCTGTCTCTTCAGTAAACCAGCCTGGTTTGCAGCTGCTGGTCATAAATTTCACTACACTGCTTATTTAGCTAAGGGGAAACGAGCATCTGCAAGGAAAGTACTGTACTCTGTACTCTATTATCCAACAAGTAATGGCTATAAGACAAATTGTGGTTTCATTTACAGATTGCCTGCTCAGTGTGTGGCAGACATTCATAATTCCTCAGCAGGGGTCTGTGACACCACATTACAAAATAATTTCAAGGATTTACACACCGTACAGCCACATTTTTACATAAACATATACTTACTGGTATATCCATGAACTCCATCTACAAGACTTTTGCAAAGACTGACACATTGTGATGTTTCCAAGTATTATAAAAAAAAAAAAAAAAAAAAAAAAAGTAGCTTTCTACAATACAGCCATCTGGGAGGCCTGTGGGGGGGAAAAAAAAAAAAAAAAAAAAAAAAAGAGTTCCCTCTAAGCTTAAGTTCTCTCCAGAGACCACTGACTGGCTTCAAAATATCCATGTCTGGCATTAACTAAAGCTCTCTTGAAAAGAGCAGACTTCAAGAATGAACATGTGAGAATAAAATTTTCTCCAGAAATCTTACAGCAGGAAAAAGAAAACTGAATTCACAGGGGGAATTACTACATTTCTGAAAATATTACTTACGTGAGAGGCTCATCACACAATGCTACTATACATATATCCAACATATACATACAGGACCCACGTAAATTAGTGTATGGTGCATACCCAATAACAACGTGCACCACTGCAAGCAATACTAGGTTTATACATGACCTTTCAGCCATGAGAATTTTTAATTCAGAGCACTGACAAAGTTCAGCGTCACAAACTAAAGAGAAGCCTTAGTTGGAGTTGTACAGTAGTCACATTAGCAGACTTATCATAGATCCTCCAGTCTAACTCACCTGAAACAGCATCATCAGACAGCATAGACAGAACAAGTTGCCAATAGTCTAGACTAACATAAAATTTTACTTTCAGCCTTAACTCAGTTCTGACTATTTTCATGTCAAGGTTTCACAGAACACCTTTATGCAGTTACCCAACCACACAGGGAATTAACTATGTTTTGAGAAGGCTACTGCTTACCAGTCAAAAGTCCCTAACATAGCCAAAAGTCTCCTTATGGAGACTTATGGACCTTTCATTCCATGAGTAAGCTCCATCTCTATCCACCAAGCAAACTAGCTTAAGTTTGCTTAACAAAGGCAAGTGTTATTTAAGTCTTATACAGATAGGATTTCTAACATACCAGTCCATTCTCAGACGAGTAGTTCTAGGAATTAAATCAGCTGGAGGTCAATTTATTGTAACATGTATTAAAGCTTCCACTTCTTGCAGCAGATTAAGGTACTAACTAAAACCAACCTTCAGGCCACCAAATCATTCTTCTAGCTCCTCACAGCAAAGTACCTGGAGTCTGCAGTCTCCTCCTTCTGAATGCATATACAGAATTAGCACCTAAGCAAGGGCCACAACTTAGGGTTGTTATTTCTCCAGTCCACCTTGGAGAATAACTTAACCCTTGAGGTTTGAAGTAGCTGCAATACTTACACACAACTAGACCACTAATAAATTTTTAAATTAACTTCTACACTAGCTCTATAAAGCTACATAAGTCTCACTTCAATGCATTCCTTTTTCTTCTTTTGAAATTCATGCCATGAATTTAGGAAATGTCAGAATTACAAAAAACATTCTGTAATTCGTGTTATCTAAGATAGTCACCTCAGCTATTGTGAATCACTTCACTCCCTCCCTCCGAAAAAAGGATGGTCATCTCTTTACAGGACAGAATACAACCCCATTATTAATTATTTTAACTAGTGAACCCAGCAAATCACCAGTCTCATTACAGGACATGAGACATACTGTCTCTAAGAATAAGACAAATTGTAGAAAAACACATAAATTAACCCAATTTTTAAAAATCTGTTAAACCATGTATTTAGAGGGACCACTGAGAATTATATGTGCATGTTTATGTGTATAATACATAGTTACTCAGACACCTACATAAATATTTAATATATAAAAAAAATAAAGTGCTTTCTATCAGGTCCCAATGCAGGGACATGATAAAACATTTCATCAATTGTAAATCAAATACATATGAAGAATACTACATCAAACATAGATGAAAACTGTTAACACAATATGTACAATCTGGTGGGAGTCCTAAGACAGAACAACCCTTCATATACATGGTATATACATATATTCATCTTTACTCAATATATTATGACAATATATATTTTAAAACTTTCTTGTAGCCAAAAATCCCTACAAAAACACAACAAGGATCAAGCACATGAGCTCAAGATTGACAAAGAACTTGCTACCTGTGCCCCCACTGCCACTTCCACTGCTGGGAAAGATATGCCAGTGCTCTCTTCTGGGGTGCAGTGCCTCCACATCCTGTAAGGCACTATGAGCAGCAGCTGTGAAGTTAGCATCACCAGTGGTGAGTAGGTCAAATACACATGAGTGAAAATAGATGTCCTTCACCAGCATCTTCTCGTGGCATTTGGTGGTGGCAGCTTCCAGTGTGTACACTGACCAGGGATGAGCAGTACCACCCTGAGAGAGCAACTGCCCCATCACAGGCAATGGTAAGTGGCCACTATTATCAATACGTTCACTTGAAGGGCAACCATTCACACACAGCTGCAGATCTTGGCTCTCCTCGAAGGCCATCACCAACTCCTGAGGCATCTGAATGGCTAATGTTAAGTAGTGTCCAAGCTGGCGTATATACACCGTGGTCCCAATATACCTGGCATGCATTTCAATGTATTTGCCACCGACTTTCTCCACAATTTGCAAGCTCTCGGTGTTCTCATTACTTCCACTTATTGTACCATCAACAAAAGCTGCAGGCAAGTCACCAGTCACTGCTTGATATACTTTCTGATCTATACAGCCTTGATACGATTTAAAGATAATAGTTATCTGGCAGGAGGCGGGGGGGGGGGGGGGGGGGAAGAAGAAAAAGAAGCAAAGTTAGTGGAAGAAATATCAGTCCCTTTTTGTTTTACAGTTGAACATATCTGTGACTGCTCACTACCTCAGAGCTTGGTAACTGTCTCCAACTCATGCCCAAAGGAAAAGAGACACACACTTAAAGCAAGGTTTTACTAGATAGCAACTGTTAAATTTGTTCCTAGGTTGTCCTGGAAGCAAGACTATTAGCATGTGGCAACAGACACAAGGTCAGGAAAGGCAAAGGCTTTACACGTAATCAAGTCTCAGAACTCTCTCCTGGCTAAGAGTTTCTTAACACTTTGGAATGCATCCTGCAGTCACAGAGAAGTTTAAGTGCCAAGTAATAGCCACAATGTTACCTACTATGGCAAAATCAGAATGAGACTGTGTGAAATCACAGAAAGGTACAAGAGAACACAGCTTCCACCACTCATGATATTCTCGTTACTCCTTTTACAGTGTACTGCGGTACCGGACATTTGTTGGATGTGTTGCCAGGATTAGCTGTGTGAGATTACTTTAAAAGCACTGATGTATTTAGTGATTTATCAGGTATTAATACAACAGGCAGTGAGAAAAGAGATGGAAAACCAACAAAAACGATGACTCAAACAACTGCTTAGGACTCCTGAATCTGTTAGTCTTAGAAGCTGGGAGATTTGACACTTTTCGGCCACTGTTGCTAGAAAACATGCCCATGGAGAAACAAAATGAGACTGAAAGATGCTCAAAGACATGCTTTTGAAGAATGACTTCCAACAGAGAAACCGGGAGTATAAATCAATTACTCATTCTTCTAAGATTATACAGAAAGAGTAGGTTGTCCAGTTTTACTTCAAGGCAATAATTAGGCTATTTGACAGACCAAGTTTGGAGTGTCTAGTCACTTTTCCTGAAATAAAAACTGTAACAGAATCATATATAAATATTAGAAACAGATACACTACTTCCTTTACACTTTCAGAGGGGATTGACTTCTTGAAAAAGTCTAAGGGAATCTTGCACCATGAATAAGTATTTTAATCATTATTTTAATCATTGGTTGACTTTTCTAGAATTTAAGCAGTCTGCTAAAAGAATCAGAGTACTCCAAAATCTATGAGAAGGTATTTTCAATTTAACACTACATTTTTCTCTTTAAAATTTGCTCTATAGCAACCTCATATTTTAATTTCAATTAACCAGCATATGCACAACAGCTTTTGTCTTCTACTCCTCTGCTTTGAAGTAAGAGATACAGGTTAAATAAACAGCTGATAACAGACAGTCCGAATAAAACCTCTACCCTAATACACCTCAACCTTCCACACCACAGTTATGTAAGGAAAAAGCCTTCCCTTCTCACTCCCCCCATTGCAACAATTTCAGCTTTAGAGTATGCAGACATACCTTAAACACTATTACATCACTTTTCAATGGTTTGACCAATTGGTTGGTGTTTTGTCAGTCTTTCTAAGATACAGAGATAATAACTTACAATTTAGATTTCATGGGTTCCCACTGGTGCTGTCTGACTGGAATTTTCTAATGTTTTTTCATTATGTTAATCAGTTATACATCTAGTTTGAGACCATCTGTAGTTAACCAACTTAGTAAACTGATGTCTGTGGACCACAGCTAAGATGGAATGTCTATGCCCAAAATTCAGAAGATGCACAAGTGCCCTTGCTGCTATAAAGATTACTTCACAACTCTATGCTTAGTGAAGATTGGCAACCCTGAGAATAGAAACCTGAGATCTTTGAAGTGATTAGTGTTTCTGCATATAATACAGAGCCTCACACAGTAAATCAGATCTCATATTTTATATAACACAGTTTTGATGAAACAGACTTCTATCTCAACCTGCTCAGACAAAGCAGCATTCTCACTTTCTCAAGCACATTCAAGTCAATCACATTCAAGTAATGATGTACATTTCAACAGAAGGAAAGCTCTAAATCTGCTCAGCATTTGAACAAGCCCAGAGTCAAAAAGCATTAATGGTTGTAATGTGATGCAGAACAGGCTACTTGACAAAGCAGTTAATCAAGGCACTTGGAGACAGAGGAACAGAACAGAAGCCTTCACACTAAGACAACATTAGCAATAACATCACATACTGAATGAGGATAAGGAAGGAGAATTGCAAGAAAAAGATAAAATCCCTTGGCTGCGGATAAGTACAGTTTGATAGCACAACACACGGAGAGAAGAAAAGGCACAGTAACACTAATAAAGGAACATACTAAGCAAGTGATGCACAACACACTTGCTCACCACACAGAAGGCAATGCTCAGCCCATTACGTTCCCAAGACAAGATCCCTCCTCTATGCTCCCAGACAGCCCGTCCCAGATATACATGTGCTGGATGTCGTACAGTATTGAATATCCTCTTGGATAGTTCAGTCAGCTGTCCTGGCTGTGCCCCCTCCCAGCTTCTTGTGAAACTTAACTCTGACCCCAGTAAAGCTGCCCATGTGTCACTATTTACAGACTAGAAACTAACCGCCCTTTCTTTAGGGCAGTAAAATCCAAATGCCAACATCTTCACGTGAAGAAAGATCTTTGAAAGTTTGGTGTCTGAACCTTGCTCTCTGGACACGTACAGAGCTCTTAAGCTACTGCACTGAGTAACTTTAAAAGATGAAAATAAGGTCGTTCCAGAGACTTGTCTGAAGATACACAAGCGTCAACCACATTAAGAGTACTTAAAACAAACTAAAAACCCACACATTCAATCTGCACTTTGGATTTTGGAGATATTCAAGAGACTGATAGATGAGGTGTTGAGGGATATAGTTCAGTTTAGTGATGGACTTTGCAGTGTGAGGTTAGTGGCTGGATGCAATCTTAAAGGCCTTCTCCAACCGTAGTGATTCTAAGAGTTGCATGTGCAAAAGACACTTTGCTGCTTTTATGAATATTGAGGGTTGGGAAGGCATGGTGCAGGTAAACTGTCCAGGGAAGACAAGGGAAAGCTTCATGATGCTGGCGACAATGTCTCAGAAGCCAGAACTGCTGTTATTACAAATCCAGGCACAATAAGCCCTCTTCATCCTACTGTACTTCATCCTGCTTCTGTGGTACACAAGCACTACAAGACATTTTAACCTGACACATTCCTGTTTCATGTCAGAGGAGAAAACATGAAGGGAAGGCATGTGTTTTCCGTTCACAACAGAGAAATTAAAGAGGAAATCCACCTGAAAACAAGACAGCTTAGAATTACATCATTTCCAAAAGGAGTGCCAAATTCACTCCAGAAAGTGTTTCTTGAATGCGGTTAAGCAAGAAGGCCACAGTTCAATCCTCTCAGAAATCAAACTACTATTAATTTCAAAACTATCCAGAACTTGACTATAGTTAAGAATCTTTAATAAACAGGAACTGGAGCTCCTTTTCTCACGTGGACAACTCAAGTAGAAAGGTTGTGCCTCTCCCCATGGTATGACTACGAAGCTTAGGTGGTTAAGAAGCAGAAAGTAAAACCTGTTTAAGTGCATAACATTAACATCTAACTCCCACCACCATGTCTGAGAAAAGGCTGCCACTTACAATCACTAATTTATACTTGGTCCTACTGCACCCAAGAGACTTCCAGAGGCTTTAGACAAATTCAAACAGATGTTGCTGAGTGAGTATGTATGTGTATCTTTTTTCTTCTCCGCTCCAAGGCAAACATTAAAGGCACTGTCTCTAACAGTTGGATCATCACGAAATAGCTGGGAAAGCGAGTTTAATCTCTCCCTTCTTTTTCTTTCTGACAGACTTTCTGTAAGAGTTTTGGGTAGGTCACTGCCATCTTTATGTCTGATTTCTCCAGCTTTGAAGAGCTCCCCTGTCATGGAAGCTGTTCTGAGATTTTGTGAAGGTAAACGGCTATTACAAAGGACTGTACAGGCAGCAGGTATAAAAGCTATTATAGAAGCTATTAAAAAGATGGTATTGTGGGGTTTTTATTTATTGAGTGCTTTTTTTGGAAGGGTACAAAGTCTTTACTGGCTTTCATGGCATGATAAGTGTTCTGGTTATTACTAGAGTAGTTGTCTCTAAATAGCAAATAAGTCAGAGATGCTTGGGCTTGCCTACAGAAAACTTTCACTCTTTGTAGTAATTGGAAATGGAGTTTTTCCTATCCAGATTTTTGTAGTGGATATGTTAGGTGTAAGTATCCCTTTTCCCTTTTATAGCAGCCTGTTCCATAAATAAATAAAGGAGAGAAAATTTATCTTGCTAAGCTACTGTTATATTCAAACAACCTTCATTTCCTACAAACAGGTGTGCTGATAAGCTTGATTACCTGCAAAAGAAAGAAAAAAACTGAAAGACTGTACAACATTTAACAGACACTAGCATTAGAGACATTTCCAATATCCTAAACCACATGTCTTATTTCATGCAATTGCTTCTGCACACTTAGCTGTACTTGTGCAACAGTAGGGATGTTAAAACACTAGTATAAATGCGAAAAATCCATTGCTATTTTTTTCCAGAATAAGTCAATGAAAAAGACAAAATCACTTAGAATAAAGACAGAAGACACACCCTTTAAAACATGTATATACATTTACCTCCTGAAGTTCTCTTGCTTGTCTTTTTGAGAAGACACATACCAGACTACATGCTACTGTATTAAATAATTTTCATAATGTAGCTAAAGGGCAAGATAGATCACCTGTCTACTACCATCACACCCTAACCACCCACACAATTAGTATATGAGGAGACTTAACTTTTTCCTCCAGTACTAAAGGACATTCTGCAATACTTCAGCAAAAGTGAGGATAAAAGCTTACTGCAGATTACGAATGTAGTTATTTAAGTGTCTTTAAAAAAAGTAACTGGAAGATGTTTCAAGGGATGCAAGTCTCTCTTGCAAAGCTTAGTCAAGTTAGCCTCGTACTCTAATTTTATACACCTTTTAGAACTCATTCATGATTCAGATTGTTCTGAACAGGTAAAACCAAAGAAAAGGCAATTTTGAATTTGAGTGATGTCCAATCTCTGGCTTGTGGCAAATGCAAAACTTCACCTCAGTGATATTAGCACAGAAACTAGTCACTACCTCAGGATCAAACATGAAAGCAATAGCAAAATTTTCACTTGCTAATATTACTGCACAGGCATCCCTGTGGAAGATGTGAAGGCTTCTAACCTACTGTGCTGCTAACCTACCAAACCCCTGCTCCTGATCCCAATAATAAAAAAATACTTCCAATCTAAAGGAAACACTGAAAATTCTCCGCTACTGATGTTCATAAAAATGTGTACACATAGCTTGACATACCCTTACAATACAAAAGCTACACTACCACAGTTTAAAAAACCCATTTCACTCCAAAAGGGAATGAGATTTGACAGTACCAGCTTCAAATTTATGTTTAATTAATTTCTTTTATTAATAGAAAGATGACCTGGTAAATTCCAAGCATTTTTCACTTGTCTCTGGAAGTATATTTAAGGATATCTTAGCCAGGCTTATGATTCACACCTCCTCCTTTTCTTCCTATTTTTCTTTCCTCCTCCTTTTCTCCTACACCCTTGCTATCTGCCTTCATCAGAAAGAGACACGTACTTATTCTTAAGGTAAGGAAACATTATAAGATATCAGTATTAGCATATGTATTCATTCTCTAGCCCCTTCAAGTGGCTGAGAGTAGACCAATCTTAAGTCTTGCTTGTCTGAATACCGACTTAAAACTATCAGCAGAATTTTGGTTGCTGCTTCTTTAGGAAATCCAGGGTATTAAGACAACCATTTGGCATCAGTGCAATTTTTTTTTTTTTTTTTGCTATGTCCTCTCAGTTCTCTGCAGTTCTTTTCTCTAAACCATCAGTTTCTTGGTAAGTCATTTGTTGTACTACTTGGTCTACATTTATTGCTTTCTAGTGTTATGGCTATAGAATTTAGAGAGTTAACGAAAAGCAGAGACTTGTACTCTTTCCTTGCTCCTTGACTAGAATTTTGACAGTGCAGAAACAGCCACAAACGCTGCCATCCTGTTAGTATCCTTAAGGGCTTACATGGTGAAGTATATGTTTGTTTTCTGGCAAGGAAGAGTAGAAGGAAAAAAAAAACCTGTTTTGTTTGATTATCAGAAAAGGGTAAGTTTTACTTTCTTGAACTACTGCCTAGAAGATTCTCAAGCTGCTACACTTCTTAACTGTTAAAGGGCTAAGTGACTTGAGTGTTTTGGCCTTTTACTTCTCATGTATGCACAGTGCTTAAGAACATTCCATACCTTATTTGTTGCAGTTGCACTTGATCCTGGGACCACAGGCACATTGGTCACTTGCACTGACAAGTAGTTATTGTCTATGAGGGGCCAAGCACCTTCCACTTTGCATGTCTGGAAGTGATCCTTGAAAGTCCTCAGGTGAGGATCACCAAACAAGCCACAAAATAGGTAAGTAGGAGGATTCTTCTCCCCTCCTTGATGTTCTGTGGTTTCTGTGTGCCCATTGTAATTGCAAGGATCATGGGTTACTTCAGGGTTGGTGGAGGATGTGGGTCCATCTTTGGAACAGTTCCTCTGAGTCATGAGGTCACCAATTCCAAGCACTGCTGAATGATAGACAAGGTTTCCACGGCATACTTTGGCATTGCGGTAGGTACAGGCAGAGTATGCTCGCAAGGCCTTGCAGAACTCCAAATCAAAGCCCCCAGTGGCCAAGTTTAGATGTGAAGTTAAAGTTACAAAGTCAGTGGTGCACTTCTGGATTCCACAAGGTGTTTGCAGATGGCAGTCACCTAAGACCAAAACAGATTCCGAAGAGAAATTAAAAAAACCTCTTAGATTGCAATACACCATTCCACATCCAGGGGTACTGTAGCAAACCACCTGTAGAAAACTTACAGTGCTCCCTCACTAGGGAAACATTACATAATAGAGAAAAGGGGGTTGGAAGGCAGAAAGATAGAAACACAGGCCAACTCAGAGGCTGACATGACCCATGCATGCCTTAATCCATTACTTGATATTGTCTAGATGAAAATTAAGAGCACTAACTCCTGTGAAGTATGCACTCAACATTTCTTTCCAGATATCAAGGTGATGATGCAGTTTTGTGTTTTAGTTAATTAGTCAATAAGCAAGTCTCCATTTAAGTCTTTCGGTAATTTACACGAGTTACTTTTAAACAGAATCCTGCCCCTCAGAAGCATGTGACAGATGTTTACACAAAAACAGATTGAATGAAGCAGAAATCAAACTTTCTCTTCAAGAAAGTATGGTGGGGAGAAGGAGGGTAAGGAAATGGGCAGGCCGTAAGTTCAGTTTGCTTTATTTTCCTGCCACTGCCATACTAAAGCTTCACTGCTTACTTTCTGGGACTACTGAGTGAGAAATACCACAGCAGTCTGAAGTACCTCTCTTACAGTCTAACAAGACAAAGGATAAGGAAACTCTCATCCTGTGAAATCCTGAAGTATTTATTAGTATATACAAAAGGTACTAAGTTCCATTTACATGAACAAACCAGTTAGACCTTATCTGGTCATCTGATTTCTGCAAAGAAGGCATAGTTAACACCCCAGCAAGCAAACTGAAGTTTTACAGCCCACTCCACCAACTCACACTGTCATGATCTGAATCCCTTTCAGATTCTCATGGCAGTTAACAGAGAATCACAGAATGGCAGGGGTTGGAAGGGACCTCTAGACATCATCTAGTCCAACCCCCCTCCTAAAGCAAGTCCACCTAGATCAGGTCACACAGGAACATTGGTCTTCTGCAGTAACTTCTACACAAGAACTCACAAAGAGCAGAAACAAAATTAACAAGACTGCATGTGGCACTAAAGGAACCAGAGCCAGGGTTTAAAAACAGAAGGACTTAGTCAAAGGACAGATCAGTTTTTTTCCCATTCAAAGTAGTGAAAACAAACATAACAGAAAACGGACCTTCAGAAAGAACATGTGCAAGACTTGATGCAATAGCTGTCCGAGCACCTGAAACTGTCTACTGAAAACATACTGTACTTATCAGTCCTTTTATGACCTATGAAGTTCAATGGTGCATACATTAATTTCTAATTTCAAATTGTCTTAGAGCCCATACTCAACACCACAAAAACGCTTACAAAGACACATGAAGTGTGTAAAAAGGGAAATTACAATACAGCCAACAGATACTCTTTTCTGTGCTCTCAAACCCCTCTTCTAACATTTCCAATTTGTTTTGTGCACCCTCAAAGTAAAATAGGCATAAAACCGATCTGATTTTTTTCAGTCTAGTTAAAGAGTTTCTAAACTCCCCAAAAAATTTCAAAATACTGAAAAATGGACTAAATAGTAATGTAGCACTTCTCATTTTTAAACACAGTTGTTTTCTGCAATTCACACAGTGATGAGAAGGTATTGGCAATTTCTTTGCTTACCCCTTAGCTGACCATCCTATAAGTCAGCACTCACTGATTTACTCTGAATATCCAAACCATGACTTTGTAAGGGCAACAGGTTTTGGCAGTGATGATATGCTAACATGAATCTCCTGTCAAAATCCCAAGACAATAGGACAGAGTAGAAGGAGGAAGTCTCTAATCGCCAACCAAATTTCTCATTCGATCGTTGTTCAAGTGACATGAAGTCTTGAAAATGAACAGAAAAAGATACTAATAAAATTATGTGTTTTCAGGTGCACACACACACACAGAAGACCTATGCTGCAACACTGGTTCAGAGCTTGACTTTCAATGCATCAAAACTCTTCTATTTCCCTTCAGTTATTTGTGATAATATTTTAATCGTACATAGGTAAGTATAGCTGAGCAAGTTAGTCAAGTTACTAATCTAATAAATCTGTCACTCCACACTCCTTGTAACTTTAGGAAATTTGCTTGCTGATTTAAGTGGCCTCTTGATACAAAGAAGAGTAAATAAAGAGTGATCTCACTAAAATTAGATGACCTTTCCCAACAATTTATTTTGCTAAAACTACAAATATACGAAAGCTCAAGCTGTAGAGAACATTTTCACAGAACTTTTAACTCCTCAGACCACTTCTGCCTTAAAAATACAGAGCGCTGCAGGGCACGGGGTACCTTGCCCTCCGCCAAGTAAATGCTGTCCTGAAGGAAAACCAAACAGCCACTCCCGTGTCCAGACCGGCTGCCGCACAGCCCGGCACTGCCCGTCTTAACCGTGCCACTTCCAGAGCCGCATCGCCCTTCCCACCCGCGGGCTCCCACCCGCGGGCTCCCGCCCGATCTCGCGCAAAGCGCTACCGCATGCCGCCCACGCAGCGGGAGAGCCGTGCGCGCCCGAACAGACACCGCTGGCGGTGTAACCTTGCACCGGCCCGTGCCCGCGGGGCCGGGGCGTGTAACACTCTCCCTCCATCAGGCCTGCCTCCATGTCTCGGCCTCCCGCGCAGCTGCCGCCCTCGGGCCTCGGCTTGCCCAAGTACCTGAGCCCAGCAGCTGCCCCAGGGCGGCGAGGAGGCCGAGGGTGGCAAGCGACGGCCAGTGTGGTCCGCGGCGGCGGCACGGCTCAGCCCCGCCGACGCGGGAAGGCGCGGTTCTCCCCATGCCCGTCCATGCAGGTCGCCGGGCCGGCGGCAGGTCGGGGCCGCGGCATGAGACGGCGGGCGGGCGGGCAACCTTCTCTTCGCTGCTTCCTCCTCCTGTTCTTTTTCCTTCAGTGGCGCGGCGAGGAGTGGCAGCCACCAAGCCGCAGCGCGGCAGGTGCAGGGAGGCGCAGCATGGTGGCTGCAGGACACGGGCACAAAGACAAAAAGCCGGTAAGCTGCCGAAGCGTGCCCCCGCCCCCGAGCACTCCGCAGGCCGCGCGCTGCCGCCACCGGCCTCGCCCACGTCGCCGCCTCCCATTGGCTGCTCGGCCTGTCCCACAAACCCCGCGAAGCGCTGGCTCAGGGCCACGCCCCCTGGGACGTGAAATAACACCAGTGAAATAACCAGTGGAAAACCAATAGAGAAAAGAGCGAATCACAGATGTGCAACCAAACCTTTAAGACCTCTTTCCCCCCACCTTCCTGAGCTCAGAGCTCTGAACCTGGTGACATTACTTCCTTCCCCCTACAAGCGGCACCAGGGGCAGGGAATGGGGGATGCAGTCAGTCCTTTCCTGATGTCTCTTGCCTCTTACTGCACTCCTGGGAGGTGCCCCTTTCCAGTCTTCCCTTGCTCCAGCTCAAGGTCTCCCACATACCAGGCAGCCCTGCCTGGGCCACTCTGATGGGGTGCTGCAACTCCAGTTCATGTCTGGGTTGGGATCTAAACCACTTGCCTCATCTAACCCAGACTCTCTAATTTTCATCCCCTCTGTCACAGGGTCTCCACACCGCGGGCTGCAAGGGTCTCTCTGGTCTGGAATTCTTCTGGAAAGAAGGTATTCTGTCCTTCTTTCCAGACTGTAGGGTCCGTGTGGTCCCCTCCACCTTGCCCTTCCCTTCTGCCTCCTCTCACACATTTCAAATTCCCATCCTTAAACAGTGATGGCAGAGGCACCAGATTGGCCTGGCCAGGTTGAAGGTGGGTCCAAACTCCAGAGCTAGGGGAAAGTCTGACAACTCTTAACAGGGGGAACACTGCAGCTCCCTACCCATTACAAAGCAAAAGCATCTCTTCACAAACCCATGGCATGCAGTTTCCTCTTGATACTAAAGCAATTACCTTATACTTTCAATACATAATCTGCTTGATTAGAAAAAAAATGAAAGAGGTATTACACAGCTAAAACAAGTTACCTGATCAAGGCGGACCTGCTTTAGCAGGGCAGTTGGACTAGATAATCTTCCAACTCCTGCCATTCTGTGATTTTGTGAAAATCTATCCATTCAAGTGCACAGGTATGAATCTTCCTAAAAGGCCCAAACTGGACAGTAACTAAATCACCTCGGTAAAAAGTCTATTACCACCAAAGATACTTGTCTTCACCCTACAGTTCACCAGGATACAGTATGATGAATTGACACAATAAGGTCTGAAAAACATACCTTCAAATTGGCCTATGTATAAACATGTAGAGCTGGTATAAAGCTGGCAGTGCTCTGTTGACTGTGTACATCAGTACTGGTGAATTGGATATGCGAATGGGCTGGGAAATAGGACACTTATGCTAAGAAATTAATCATGATTGGGCAGACAATTTTATGTTCCCAAAAAATTGAGGGTAATGTACTTTAATTACATTTTGTCACTTTACCTAATTTATTGATGCTTCACGTTCAAAGATAGACTATGTAAGAATCGAGTAGTCTTTTTTCTACCTGCAGGATCCTGCTTGAAGTTTACCAAAAGAAATCATTACAGTTTAACTGTAGTCTCTGTCTGTCATGTGAGTGGAGAAAAAAAAATTTTAACAGCTTGTCGTGGTTTTGCCCAGCCAGTAATGAAGCACCACGACAGTCTCTTGCCCACTGCCCCCCATTCACCCCCACCCTCTTTAGGATGATGGAGGCCCCAGCAAAATGGGAGGAAAAAAAGATAACCAAGGAAGTTGTAGATTGAGACAAGGGCAGGGAGGGCTCACTGCCAATTACAGTTCCAGGCAAAACAGACTCCATGACTCTACTTACAAAGTAGGAACTACTACTACCTACAAGAAACAGAAATGAACCAAAAGCAAAACCATGGCAAGATGACCGAAAAATTACAACCAGCACATTAAGATCTCCCTCCCCCATCCCTCCTTTCTTCCCAGGCTTAGCTCCCTGCTCCCAATATCTCTACCTCCTCCACCCCCTCAACGGCTCCAGGGGTTAGAGAATAGGGGATGTGGTCGGTCTCTCACAGATGGGCTCTGCTGCTTCTCTTCTCAGAGGAGGACTCCTTGCACTCTTCCCCTGCTCCGATACGGGGTCCCTCCCCCAGGACACAGTCTCTAAGGAACTTCTCTGGTGTGGGTTCTTCCCAGCAGCTATGGCTTCTGCTGATACAGGGTACCTCACACGAGATGCAGTCCTCAATGATTATCTCTGGCATGGGTTCTTTCCAACAGTTGCAGCTTCTGCAGATACAGGGTCCTTCCCATGGGACACAGCCTTTTCTGGCCATAATTTTAATGGACTTCTTTGGCATGGGTTCTTCTCTGCAATTATAGCTTCTGTAAATATGAGGTTGCTCACACGGGACACGGCCTCCTTCAGCCATAGTCATTGACCCTGGCACAGCATCTTTAATGAAGTGAGTCACTGCCCCTGATGTGGGGGTCTTTAACAAAATGCAAACATATCTCTGCTTCACCAGTCCTGCCTGCAGGATGCAGAGGAGTCTCTGCTCCACCACACCTCCTCCTCTCTTCCCTCACTGACCTTGGAGTCCGCATGGTTGCTTCTCTCTCTCTCTTCCCACTCCTTGCACCACCACCAGCTGGAAAAAGAAGGGGCTGAAGAAGGAAGAATCCTCCTCTTCCAGCTTCTTCTTAAAAAGTGATCATGGAGGTATCTAATTGGCTCAGTGCCAGAAGTGTGTCTGGCTCTCAGATGGGGAGAGTTGCAAGCAACTTCTGACAGAAGCCATCTTTACAGCCCCTTCCACCTTACCATAAACGGCTGTCATGTCAAACCATGACACAGCTTTACTTATACATGCCATGGTGCAATTATTTACAAAAATATTGCAGAATGAGGTAGTATTTTCAAATATGTTAACTTAAAAGGTTTTTTTTAAAAAAAGCTAGTAATCAGTATTTGCTATTTCACAGCCTGAGTGAAACAATTTTTTTTTCTCGATTTATGGAGTTCTAACTTTTCTGACATGGCACAAAAATGCACACATTTTTAAATTCAACTGTAAAAAGAAGACAGTGAACTATTTCAAAATTATTAATTCTAACTGGACTTAAGTGAATGCTACGGAGGTCTTAGGTCCATCTTGGTCCTTACCTTACTGGCTGTTCTTGACCCGTAAAACTTCAGAGTAAGCGATTTTCTTTTAACAATCTTTTAAGTAGAAATAAAATCTCTTTAAAAAAATTTTTTTTTCTTAATGTATGTAGCTGAGCAGTACTATGCTTTACTGTTATAACTTGTTAATAGTTTTGTTTGCTTAGTCTCTTTAAAATTCTTCACTGCCTGAAAGACTGAATATAAAAAGACAAGCTTCAGATCTCTGCTAGAAATAGGTGAATTAATCCCAGCTTACATGAATATGTGTAAAAATTTGTTTTGGAAATGAGATATTTTACCGCATCTTAGCAGATATTAAGTAGGTTACAACAATTTTGGACGTGACACTACTGTGTGAGAACCAAAGTGTAGAGCAGACAGCTTTGATAATTCCCAGTGAAAATTGCTTTGTGTTTGTGAGATTATTTTTTAAAACAGAAACTAAGGTAAAAGTTGTCAATGAAAATGCACTCATACAAGTTCAAGGAGATTTTATTTTTTCAGGTGTTGTCACTATCACTTTTGAGTTGACATTGCTGTAGTTCAGATTTGTGTGATACTTTAAAAGCACGTGGTACTACAGAGGTGTAGTTCCTCCTTATTTTTAACCAAAATAATACATTAAAAATGAAAGAATATTGTTCTTTTCTGCCAGGAATACTGCAGTTAGTATATTACATACTCTAGGATAGCTTACATAGTATTTGATGACTAAACTAATTTAAAAACATCAAAACCCCCAAGG
This sequence comes from Colius striatus, assembly GCF_028858725.1. Taxonomy (NCBI): domain Eukaryota; kingdom Metazoa; phylum Chordata; class Aves; order Coliiformes; family Coliidae; genus Colius; species Colius striatus. Next base: position 32,792,802 of record NC_084790.1, read on the forward strand.
GTTTTGGGGGTTTTTCTAAGTTCAGTTTTATGGATGTGAATTTTGAAGTACCAAGACTGAACTCATATGACCAGGGACTGGAAATTATAGTCTTCATCTATAATATCGATACTGGTATAGTTTCTTCCACCCAGTCATCTCAAAATTATGTACATAAGCCCTTCTACAACAGCGAGTTCAATACTAGCCAGTTTTCCATCTGACACTGCTGTGATGTCTTGCACAGTAGCTTTCCATACTGGATGTAGAAGACTGAAAGGAGATGCAGTGGATAGATGGGACTGGGAAAAAAACATGTGCTACCCTGTAATATACTTCACATTGCCAGTATACCTGTGAATCTTTGCTTTTGTGAATTAAGTTGTTCCTTTGGCCTGTCATGGCATTTCTTTCCTCTGTGTTCCGATCCTTTCTCTAAATCCATTCAAAAAAAGATATAATTGACAAAAAAAGTAGAAAGATGAGCATATAGAAATAATGATTGTGAGGGATCTCATAGATTCAAGAAAGGATGTATTCTTTAATTGCACTTTTTAGTATTCTAAATGGACAATAAATTTATCCACTCTTTTCTACCCTAAATTCCTCAGAATTCCCCGAATTCTTAAAATAACCTGGAAAATGTTACATCCTTGTATTTATCCCCTTAGAAACCAAAACCACAGTTCTGATAGAATGTTCTTCCCTGTCTGGGAAGGACACATTTACATTATTAAGTTAGCTTCTGTATAGTAATACTGTGGATTACAGATACAAAGCTTGGAAACAAGATTTAAAAGTCCAGTTAGTACAATCAGTTCATAATTTGGGACTAACATTGACTATTTTGGTATTAGTAGTTTTGATAGCAAAATCTGGGCATTTTGGCGATTGCATTGCTTTACTACTGACACTCTCTTAAGACCTACATTACAGAAATGTATACATATTCACAGAGTCATGATGTCAGATTAAACTTCCAGAAAACTGAATTCCAATGAATCTTTCGTCATGTTGCAGGTGACCTTTATCTCCAATAAAAACAAAAACAATCATCAGCAAGCAACTGTGCTGCCTACCCTTGGGGGTTTTGATGTTTTTAAATTAGTTTAGTCATCAAATACTATGTAAGCTATCCTAGAGCATGTAATATACTAACTGCAGTATTCCTGGCAGAAAAGAAATAGTGTTGTTATAGCTGTAGTTGAAGGAAGAGATTCCTGTAGAGTATCTGTCCAGTTCTGAAAATTTTTAAGATAAAAGATGGATTTGCTTATATGTAAGTATGTATTTGTTTAACAAAAATTATTATTGCCAGTTCACTTGAAAGCAAATAAATTTATAGCTTTTACTTTGACCTAAGAGTAGCTTACTCTTTCTGTAAAAAGTTGCTTAAAAACTGTTTTAAGAAGTTGCCCTGGTTTCATCTGGGCTAGAGTTAATTTTCTTCCTAGCAGCTGGTACCAGTCTGTGGGGTTTATATGGAAAAGAATGTTGATAACACAGCATGTTTTGGTTATTGCTGAGCAGTGTTTGTACAGCCTCAAGGCCTTTTCTGCTTCTCCCCCTGCCCTCACAGAAAGAGGCTGAGGGTGCACAAGAAGCTGAGAAAAGGTATGTCCGTAAAAGCTGACTCCAACTAGCCCAAGCATTCCATACCAGCATATCAGCAGTCTCCATGTTGTGCTCCAACAGTACAGAAGGAGAAAAGATAGATCTATGTGGTGGAGGTAATCATGAGTCAGCATTAAGAATAAGGAAGCTTTGAGCATGCATAGTGAAGATAATGAAAGCATCAAGGATAAAGCCAGGGTCAGAGAGAGACACAAAAAAGGTAGGACAAAGCAGACATAGGACTGGGGGAGACAATAATGGGAATAGTTTGAAACATAGGTAGCTAGATTTTCTACAAAGACTAAATGCAAGTCCCAACAAGGCCTGGAACTCCATTGCGTTTCTGAGACACTTAGCTTTTTCATAAATAAGAATTATGAAAACAACTCAGTTGCATTAACTGAAAAACAAATTAAAATTAGTTTGGATGGACTCTCAGCATGGAGGATTTCAATGACATGGAGGCAGTGTTGACTTCCACAAGAAGCTTCAGTGTCTAGTTCAGGCATTAAGAACAATATTGGCATTTCAAATTTGCATTTAGTAGCGACAGATCCAGTGGCACCTTCTATGCCCCTACTCCACCCTACCTTGTGATTCTACACATCTACCTCATTATTAAGAGCATATACACACATAATTAGTTTTAAAATGATATTTCAACTAGGGTAAAGTAAGTCATGTAACGCCAAAAACTGAAATAAAACTGGTCTGCCTAAGCAAATTTGATTCAGCCTCTATGCATATTTTTATTACAACAGGCTTATTACCCAACATCTTATTACTACTTCTTACTTTGGGTAAGGTGAGATCAGAAGATGAAAACTTCAGGGCCTGCACAATAAATCAAGGTGTAATATTCCAATCTCATTGATAGAGAAGCTGCAAGGTGTGCAGGGAAATTGAAGAAACCACAGAAGAAAAGAGGATGATCTTGTGAAATAGCATCCAAATTCCTTGACACAAAATCAGAAACTCCTCAAGTATAGTTAAAACAATGGGCAAAGGAAATAAACTGCTTATACAATTTATGTGACTTCAAGACCACAAGCAACCAAGGCCTTGACCCTGTACAGAGTTCTCAGTGCAACTGACTTCAAAAAGGCTTCTGAGATATGTCAGATTGGGACTGCCCTCCAAACCATTAAATTCTTAACCTTTGCTTTCCTAGGATTGAGTTTGCTTGAGGACTCCAATTAGCAATAGCAGCTACAGTGTGGGCCTCTCAGCTCAATGGCATCAAGTAGTGAATATACAAAGTTCACATACTGCTTTTCTGCTAGATGCAAACAAAAGTTTGGGAACATCTTACTAAAGAATCATTGAAGATCTGTACAAAACAAAACAAACCTTCCATAGGTTATGAAGGAAAAGAATATTACTCCAGTTGATCAAAGCAATTATTAGGAAAAGTAATTAACCTGAGCTGTTTTATGAACTTTTTAATATTTACATTTCAGCTCATATTTTAATAGATAGCCTCCTTCCATTTTTAACATTGTATACACTGTAGAAAATTATAACAGTAGGCTATTTTAAAAAATTGTTAGCGAAACACTAAAATACACTAAAACACTTAAGATAAAGATTCAGAATCCAAGGGAGCATCATCTTTGGAAAATAAATGCCGAAGGATTATGATTCCATAGCTTTACTTAGAATCTTTTTTTCTTAAAATCTGGAGAAAAATTAATGATAATAAAAAAAGCTCTGAGCTTTAAATCTAATCACACTTATTGAAGGGCAAGAAAAAAATTCATCTCACTTCCCCCTCTCCATTTTTGGAAATAAAGGAAATAATATTCAAGGTAAAAATCATTATATTTTTTATGAAAGCCTGCATGCCTTTAAAATGTCCAAAATATGTAGCTGTGTTTGCAGGCTGCAGTAAGAAAAATATCTGTAGAATTAAGCAACAGTACATGAACAATTTTTCAGCATACTATTTATTTACCATAAACACAAAGAACCCATAAATCAGTAGTTATAAAATGAACATAGAAGACATACATAAAGGACAAGTAATCCAAGTGTATAGGATAGCAGCCAGAAGTCTAGATTTTAAACTGTAAATTTCCTGTGTTAGCTAGACAGCCATTTTATTCCCCATGTGTCTAACTTCTGCTTTAAAACTCTGACATCTTTTAGGATAACTAGATGAAAGTGTATATAGTTTCAATGTCGGAAATGAACATGCTAAACTTGTACTTTTACAAATAAAACCATACCATACAGACAATTTCTTAATTGCTCTTATATAATTGACAATTATCCACAACAAACTCACTGCCCGCCTGCAAAGGGATTTTTGTTAATTTTGACCACTGCTGGTTACTTTTCCAGTACTCTTAGGAAATAGCTAGTTCTTTAGAAAAAAAAATTGAAATATCAATATTGAGAAATAAACTCTATGATTCTAGCTACACAAATTGTTGGATTTTAAAAGAAATATACAAGCCATGAAGTCTTCAAATGATTCCCACTATAGTTGCAAAAACAATTTTTCTTTTACTTTTTTATAGCTTAACATTATCATAAGATTTGCAGAAATCAAACTCCACCAGAGCCTGCAATTTTCTCTTGTCCAGGGGAGAGCTCTGCTCCCTTCTTTCCCTTAGTTTTATTCCAAATCTGTACAAAACCACACCAGCTTGAAATTTTCTCCTCCTCTTGATCAAACAAGAAAAGTAGTATTGAGGCTTTTTTCGATCTTTGCCCTCTAATTCATACATCTGAGGTCTTAACAAGGGAGTCTGACAGACTGAATCCACCTGCACCTATGTCTATTACAGGACAATTCAAGTCAAGAAAATTCTCTTTCGTTTTTAGAAAGCTAAAAAGCAATTGCAATGACAAAGAACTACCATCCTCCTAAAGAAGTATACAAACCACCAGATGATTTCAGCACTTTGCTTACAGAGCTGTTAGAAACCTCCCTCCATCTAGAATCATAGAATTGTAGAATCGTAGGGTTGGAGGGGACCTTTAGAGATCATCTAGTCCAACCCCCATGCAGAAGCAGGTTCACCTAGATCAGGTTGCATAGGAACATGTCCAGGCGGATCTTGAAGACCTCCAAGGAAGGAGACTCCACACCCCTCTGGGCAGCCTGTGTCACTACTCCCTCACCCTCACAGAGAAATACTTTTTTCTTAAGTGGAACTTTTTGTGTTCCAGCTTCATCCCATTACCCCTTGTCCTGTTGCTAGCTGCATGGAATGCACTCTGTTGGAATAAAGCAACTGGTTTAGTGCTAAACAGATGTTAAGCAGCAGTGAACTGTCTCCTTGAGAAGTACCTGACACCTGGAGCTGATCAGCATGACTATTCTGTGTTAAAATATAATACTTTTGAACATACAGATACAGTGGAGGTGTGGATATGGAATTGGGATTTGTGGCAGTTATGAGAGATGAGGATACTGTAGTAGAATGTTAAAATCATGGGGCTCCAGTTTCAATAAAAACGGTGATCAGGAGTTTGACAGAAGACACATACTCATGGGGTATTAGACTTTAGTATGCACCACTGTTGTACAGAATTTCAACATGGCACATGCTATTATTCCACATAGTCTATCTTCTTTGCTACTCATAAAGCACTGTTTCACATGCCAGTGCATTGCAAGACATAAATTGTTTCAGACCTTTATATATGGTTGCTGCCTAAACTACTGGCAACTTATTCCATGAAAAACAGACAAAAGACCTCGTATTTACTATTCATTATGAAAAATTTAATAAGTAGGTAGCACCTTTCTGGCTTGCTTTGTCAGAAAGGCTTAAACAAAAAAACAAAATAAAAGGCGGGGGGGGGGAGGGGAGTGTGGAGCACATTTTATACCTAATATAGAAGTCCTAAAAAAAAAAAAAATTATAAAGGATTTAGTCGTTTAAGCCAACAGAAACACACCCTTTTCGTCAAAGACCTTAAGAAAGAATCTGAAAAAATACAGCAGACAAGAGTCAACAGAAATATTTTCAGCCCAAGTAGCTAAATTACAAAGCAACTGAGAAAGAGGTGCCTAAGTTTTCATTACTGCAACAGGTTAAAATTAATTAGCCTGTGACCACCGCAGTCTGATACACAATGCAGAATAGTTACTAAGCAGCAAAATAATCCTCTTTCCTAGTTACCAAACGTGAGTTCAGGCTACGGTGTCTTCCTCAAAGAGGTTGGAGGAAGAACCCTCTCCACTTCTCCAGTGAATAATGGGGTGGGTGGGTTGACCCATCCGTATTTCTACTTCTTTCAGACCTACTAGCATACATGACTTAAAAAAGAGAATTCCCAGAAGGACCCACACACCACCTACCCCCAGCCCCATCCCCAACTGCCTAGCAGGCGTACCGCATGCGGCAACGTGGGGCGGCCGCGCGGGGCGCAGGGTAGTGATGGGTTCTCGCGATAGCGGCTGTTTTCAGGGTGTGTCTCCGAGAGCGCTTCTTCTAAGGAGCTGATCTTGGCAGAGGCACTTGTAACTCTCGTAACTCCTTCGGTAGCGAGGTCAGGCCAGGCGTTTGTCGTCAATCTTCAGGAGATAAGGACTCGGTACCGAATGAAGCACATAAAGATCTGTCCGAGAACACGAATGCGTGCGCAGCAGCGTGGACCCGAGTAGGCGGAACGCTCGAGCGAGAGGAGCTTACTGCGGCGGTGCCAGCAGCTCCGATCATGCGTGGAGCGACGGCACCGGCGCGGTGCGCACGAGTCTAGAGGCCTGGTTTTGAGGCGATCCTGACGCGGCGGGGCCTGTGCGCCGCTGTGGCGCACGCTAGCTGCAGCCGTCATGGGGAAACTGAACGTGGTGATGCTTCGGTACCTTTCCAGGGAGCACTTCAGGGTCCTGACAGCGGTGAGCCTGGGAGGGGCCTGGCTGGAGGGGTAGGCTAGTGCGGGAGGAGAGGAGGCCTGCCTGGTCCAGCTCTGCGCATGGAGTTCCGCATGGCGGATTCGCTCCTCGAGGTCGCGCCGGTTCCGTGCACGGGGAGGATGCGGGATTGGTTGCGTCCGGGACGGCAACGGATGAAAGGCAGCAGCAAAATGGGACCTGCTTCTGTTCCACTGCCTTCTCTAGGGTCCGGTGTTGATGTTTTCTGGGAAGGCCCAGGTTGTGCCGTTTTCTCCTTCGGCTGGCTGCCTTGGGGGGATCGTTATCGGCACTGAAGCCACTGTAAGGTGCCATCACCAGTTTCTCGCCGAGTGCTTTTGTCACTCAGTCTAAGGAGGAGTGAGCAAAGGTTTACCAGTGTGCAGCATGCTGCTTTGCCTGGTTGCGTGGCAAGCGCAGGCCGCACCAATTGGCCTGTGAGTACTGACAGCAGCAGTACTCACAGAAAGGCAGAATGGCAAACTGAGCTATGGCTATGTCAGTATGAGGAAGGAGTCTCATTTCGTAAATGTGGAATATCTCATTCATCCACTCCTGAGACTGGAATTAAGTCAGTCATTCATATTAAGTGCTGTATTGTGGAGGTTTTAAGACTGAATTATACAAAGGATGTCAAGAGGCAATGATGTATGTTAAAAGGCTTGGTTAAGCCACAAAAGAAAAAAAAATCCATTAAAAGTTATTTTAGTTTCAAGTGGGGTCTGATGGTGTTTTATCTTTGAACATAAAGGTTAACCAGTCTATTTTTATTTACTCTTTTAGGTGGAAATGGGCATGAAGAACTATGAAATAGTCCCAGCTAGCTTAATTGCTTCCATTGCCAGCCTTAAACATGGTGGCTGTAATAAGGTTTTGAGAGAGTTGGTGAAGCATAAGCTTCTAGCTTATGAACGAACTAAAAGTGAGTTTGAGTTTTGTGTTAAGCTCCTTCTCTCATTTTGTCTTAAACGTTTCACAGTGTTACTTGCAGAAATAGTGCAGCTTGGCATGTGTGAGCATACAGCACAGCTGCAAGCCTTACCTTCTCTTGAACCTAACCTGGGTACATGGATTTTATTGTACCTGTCTGCACACCTTGTTCCTAAAAAGGTGACAGGCAGGAGGAGATGAACAGTTTAGTTTCTGTCACCAAAGAAATGAAAAATGATCAAATCATCAGTTAAGGCAATATTCAAAATGCATATAAGAATCAACCAAAATGAGTTCCAGTCTTTGTACACAAACTGGAGCAGACTGCAAAAGCTTTGTACATTTCACCTTCTCAGAAACAGTTACTGAAATAGTTTTTATTCTGTCTCACATGGAGAGTAGTAGTTGTGCAGGCCTTTCCCCATTTTCTTCAGCTTTTTAGTTGCCCCTGGCTTTGCAAACATACTGTAGGAGTCTTTTGTTTCAGTTCTTCAGAGCATTAAGAGTCACTGTAAATCATTACAATTCCAGATCCCTGCTCTGTCTCCTATCTTTTTATCTTCCAAAATGCTTTGATTTTTTCCCCCAGGCTATTTGAAGTACTGTCATTGCCTCTAATAGAGAGGAGATAACAGCATGTATGTGTTGCCTAGCTGTCAGTTTTCATTTAATTGGCAGGATTTTAAACATCTTTACTAGTCTGTCAAATTGGGCTGATATTAGCCATCCAGTGAAATCGGCTGTTTTATACTGAAAGCTAAACATGACTGAATTGAGACTTACTTAAAATAATATGTACATGTGAGTAATTAAATCTTTTGTGTTTTATTCTTACCTAGCTGTCCAGGGTTATCGGTTAACTACAGCAGGATATGATTTCCTTGCTTTGAAAACTCTGTCTTCCCGACACGTAATAAATTCTGTTGGAAACCAGATGGGTGTTGGCAAAGAATCAGGTAAATTTTTTTTTTTTTTTTTTTTAAAGAAACACAACTGGATTAATTTTATTCCTCTTACATTCATGTAGATTGTGACTTGACAAAGTACATAACGTATATTTGAAGAATAAGAAGGGGATTACTGGGGACAAATAGTAGAAATTAAGATATTTATTAACTCTTCCCTTGGGTTGGCTGTCCACTCAAAAGAAGACTCTTCCAGAATGTGATTGAGAATCACACTACCATCTGCCCTAGGTTTCTCTGAAGAATACCTTGTATTTGTTCTTTTCAGTGCAGATAGCCTGAGGATCTTAACCTGAATATAGGAACCTTAAGATCTACTTTGAAAGATGTTTCAGATCACATCAGTGTTTCTTCTAGTGGAATATCATGATCTCAATAATTTCTTCTTGTTCAAATCATTAATATAAAATATGTAAGTTTAGCTATCTTCACTAAGTAAGTAAAACTTACTTCCAGAAATAGTGATTATGAGGAGTAAAGTAACAAACTTACTACTGCACTTTTACATCAGGAACTAGTTTGTTAGATACCGTTTATTTCTTAGATCTGTGTCATTATTTGTCTTCTAGATATTTATATTGTGGCAAATGAAGAGGAAAAACAGTTTGCTTTGAAATTACATAGGCTTGGAAGAACTTCCTTTCGCAGTCTGAAAAATAAACGTGACTATCACAAGCACAGACGTAAAATGTCATGGCTATATTTATCGCGGCTGGCAGCAATGAAAGAATTTGCCTATATGAAGGTAGGTGGCTAATCACACAATGTCAGCAATGGTTTAATAGACTGGAAGATACTTCAGGCTCCTTTTTTTTGGTCAGTTGATAATTGCAGTACTTGCAGAATTTAAACTTTCTTTTTTCCTAACGGACTTAAAGTGTACATTTCAGGGGATTTCAGTGCTGCGTTTTTTTGTATCCTTTCCAATGACAAAATGAAGTTTTGCCATAGAAGTCATGTGTCAGAAGCAAGTGTCATGAGACAATTTCAAATTAACATTGTAGCATTATAGTTTTTATATCACCAATTCTGCTGGTTTCTGTTTAAAGTGTATTGCATAAGCTTGCAAAAACATTTTAAAAAGTAGGGAAAGTTACAGTTACTCATCAGAATTTTTTTGTTGTTGTTGTTCAATTGTCTTTTTTATTTAGTGAATTTACTTGGTTTTTAATTTGCTATATTTTCGGTTGCTGTACTATTGAGAGAACTCTTTCAGTCCAGACTGGTGGTGTGGTCTGAAAAAGCACAATCTATTCTATACTGTGAGAAAAGATTTTGTTTCCAAACATTCACTGCTATTCTAATAGTTGCAGATTTTTTGCCAACTTCAAAAATGCAGATGTTACATAGTGACTGAAAGTTGATAGTGAAAATCTATTTCTAAAAAAACTAATTTTTCCCTTCTCCTTTTGTGCAATTCAACAGCACATTCAAACCTTGATCGGCTCTACCAGTGGTCTCCACAGAGAGAAAGAACCATTACTATAATTTAAGACATCGATGTTGGTCCAGTAGGTCTAACCAGTAAAGCATTATGTGGGGCCAGTTTCCCTGCAAAGAGAGTTAAGGGAGGATTAGTTGTGTGCTGAAAAGTGAAAATAGTGTAATATTTAAGTAACAAAAGCTGTATTCATGTTGCTTTAACTTGGAACTCTCTTAGAAAGTTAAATTAAGAGTTTCTCAAAAACTCACCGTCAACAAGAGAGTGAGTAGTGAATCCATAAAGAAATTGAATAGATCATTCGTATGGTATAGTGGTGGTAATAAATATTTAAGAAATACATTTTGTCTTGCAGCAACTGAGTATAGGTTAACTAGTCAGGCAGAACTGTATTGACAGCAACTTAGTGTGGAATTTTTTCTCTAGTGCCTGACACCTAGTTTTCGGTTATCTGTGATATATTATTTGGGCTAACAGATGAGATATGCAGCTGTCGTTTTTCTGTGCTGTTGTGTTTTTCTTTCAGATGCACAGTAATTAAACTAGACAATATAGAAGCATGCTTAGTGACTAAACTTAGGAATTTTGTTTTTCTTTGCAGTGAAAATTCAAAAGTCTGCTATGCTGTCTTCCTTCTTAAACATGTGGTTTCAGGGTTCCTGTTAGCATTTGAATGTGCTGCTTTCACACTAATATTTACTACTTATCTTAGATAGAAGTTTATCAGTATGTGTAAAGTTTTCTTAACTACTTATTTTTTTATCTGTTGTCTCTTTCTAGGCTTTGCATGATAGAAGCTTTCCTGTTCCAAAACCTGTAGACTACAACAGGCATGCAGTTGTTATGGATCTTATTGATGGCTACCCCTTGTAAGTACTGTGTTACAGGAACTCTAACAATGTTAGGCTCAATAAAGAGGGTTTTTCCCTCTCATGTGAGTGGTTTCTGACTTCATCATGCAAAATAATGCTGTAGCTCACACTCACTAGCATTCTACTTACAGTGTTGCTTTTCTTATCTCTGTGTTCAGAGAAATTAGGTTCTTTTCTCAGCCCAAAGAAACTGGTGAAATAGACCAATTTTTTAAGTAAGAGCAATGTGACAGAAGTTAGTACTGCAACTGTTTTCTACACAGAGATTGCATATTCTGTATGTTTTTGTATCTATACAGTATATAATGTAATAGCTTTCATGTTGTGAGTTCCAGTTCATGATACTTGCTGTGGTAATTCAGGTAAGATTTTAACTCACTGTGTTAGAACTGCCTCCAATTTACATAGAAAACCATGTATAGTCTAGTTTAGCTTCTTTAAGGAAGATTACTTTGCTTCAAGGTCAAGAAACATAAAATCATTGAGGTGTGTACACAAAGGGATTTTTTTGTTTGCAGTGCAGAATGCAAAAGGCTTATATATTCAGTATAATGTAGGATAGCCTAAATGTCTATCTGGGGATTTAAATTATCTAGCTCCACCACAAAACAATCCATCTCTTGTATAGTAATCAAGATCTAAAGTGAGCAGTTTAATCAAAAGAGAATTAATCCCAAAGTTTAACAGTTGAAGAGTAATATGGAAGAGACTTCATTATGTTCTGCCTCCCCACCTTCATTGTTAAATAATTACATATCCAGCATTTACATGCAGCATTTAAAGTTCCTGTTAGACATCTGCAGTGGAAGTTTACCCTGCTCTCCCTTTTGACCTGATTCAAAATTGAAGGAAATAAATAGTGGATAAGAATTAGCTCAAATATACCAAGATTAAAGAATCTCAAAATAGGTGAGAGTGGAATGGGCCTCTGGCAGTCAGCTGATCTAAATATACTGCTCAGGTTGGGCCACCTGTTGTCCATTGTCTAGGTTGAAGAACTGGTGTAGAGTTGGCAACACAGTAAACAACTGTTAAGCTCTCTTTGACAAGTACAGGGTTATCCAAAGCCAACAGATTTGACTTAGTTTTTCCTAGTCTGCATACTTTTATTTCACATCTCACAGAGTCACAGAATGGTTGAGGTTGGAAGGGACATTTAGAGGTCATCTGGTCCAACCTCCCTGCTTGAGTAGGGCCACCCAGAGTTCGCTGTCCAGGTCACTTTTGGGTATCTCTAAGGAGGGAGACTCCACAGCTTCTTTGAGCAACCTGTGCCAGTGCTTAGTCCTCTTATAGTGGAAAAAGTGTTTCCTATGGGCAGATCTTCCTGTGTTTCTTATGGGCAGATCCTCCTGTATTTCAGTTTGTGCCCATTGCCTCCTGTCCTGTCAGTGGGCTTCACTGGAAAAAGCCTGTCTCAGTCCTCTTTACACTGTACCTTCACGTATGTATACATATTGATGAAACTGCTTCAAGCTTTCTCCAGGCTGAACAGTCCCAGCTGTCTCAGTCTTTCCTGATAGGAGAGATGCTCTAGTCTCTTCACTAAGTTTGTGGTCTTTTGTTAGACTTTCTCCATGTGTCCATATTTGTTCTATAATTGGGCACAGCGCTTCAGGTGTGGCCTTACTGATGTTGAATGAAGGGGATGCATTATCAAGAGTGACATCTGGCAGCTTCCTTAGCACTCGGCGGTAGATCCCATCAGAGTCCATGAATTTATGTATGTCTAGTTTGCTGAAGTGTTACCTGAACAAATGCTTTTCCACTAAGGGTATATCTTCCTTTCTCCAGCCCTTCTGCATGTCACTTGCAACCGAGATTCCTGTCTGGGAAGGTACCCGTTAACATGACTTCCAAATTCAAAGAGCAAATGAGTGATTTTATGATACAGACCTGTTGCTATGAGAAATATCATCAGTGTAATTTGGTACAAATATGAAAGTGTTAAAAGACTTGTTGGGCAAGCTTAACCCGCATAAGACAATGGGACTTGATGGGATGCATCTGAGAGTGCTGAGGGAGCTGGCTGATGTAGTTACTAAGCTACTCTCCATCATTTTTGAACAACCATGGAGGACAGACAAGATGCCTGAGGACTAGAGGAAGGCCAATGTCATTCCAGTCTTCAGAAAGGGCAGGAAGGATGACCCAGGATACTACAGGCCTGTCAGCCTCACCTCCATCCCTGGAAAGGTGATAGACTCAATGTCATCACTAAACATCTGAAGGAAAAGATGGTTATCAGGGGGAGTCAACATGCATTCACCAAGGGGAAATCCTGTTTGACCAACCTGATAGCCTTCTATGAGTGCATAACCAGCTGGCTAGATGAGTGGAGAGCAGTGGATGTCATCTCCCTTGACTTCAGCAAGGCTTTTGACACTGTCTCCCATAACATCCTCATCAGAAAGCTCAGGCAGTGTTGATTGGATGAGTGGATGGTGACGTGGATCGAGAGCTGGCTGAATGACAGAACCATAGGTGGTGATCAGTGGCACGGAGTCAAGTTGGAGGCCTGTGGCCAGTGGAGTTCCACAGGGATGGGTTCTGGGGCCAGTCTTGTTCAACATCTTCATCAGTGATCTGGATGAGGGGACAGAGTGCACCCTCAGCAAGTTGGCTGATGACACCAAACTGAGAGGACTGGCTGATTCCCCAGAAGGCTGTGCTGCCATTCAGTGGCATCTTGACTGGCTTGAGAGCTGGGCAGAGAGGAACCTCATGAGGTTCAGCAGGGACAAGTGCAGAGTCCTGCATCTGGGAAGGAACAATCCCTTGCACCAGTCCAGGCTGCAGATTGACCTCCTGAAGAGCATCTCTGCAGAGAGAGACCTGGGAGTCCTGGTTGACAATAAACTAACCATGAGCCAGCAATGTGTGCTCGTGGCCAAGAAGGCGAATAGTATTCAGGGATGTATCACAAAGAGTATGTCCAGCAGGCCCAGGGAGGTTCTTCTCCCCCTCTGCTGTGCCCTGGTGAGGCCTCATCTGGAGTCCTGTGTCCAGTTTTGGGTTCCCCAGCTCAAGAGGGAGAGAGAACCTCTGGAGAGAGTCCAGTGCAGGGCCACCAAGTTGATTGGGGATTGTAGCATCTTCCTTAAAAGGAAAGGAACTGCAGGAACCATGGCTGTTTAGTCTGGAGGAGACTGAGGAGGGATCTCAATGTTTACAAAGATCTAAAAGGTGGATGTCAGGAGGTTGAGCCATCCCTTTTTTCTACTGTATCTAGCAACAGGACAAGGGGTAATGGGTTGAAGCTGGAACACAAAAAAGTTCCCTTTAGACATAAGAAAAAGCTATTTTACTGTGAGAGTGACGGAGCAGTGGCACAGGCTGTGAAGGGAGGGTGTAGAGTCTCCTTCCTTAGAGGTCTTCAAGACCCACCTGGACATATTCTTGTGTGACACAATCTAGGTCTTCTGCAGGGGCGTTGGACTAGATGATCTCTAAAAGTCTCTTCCAACCCCTACCATTCTATGATTCTGTGAACCAGAGCTGCTAGACTTCCATTGTCCATTTTTTGTACTTTATAAATGATCCATTTTCATGATATTGTAGTACTGCGTTCACACAGAAACATTTCACATAGTAACTAAATACTGACTGCTTGACAGTTTATGGTACAGTAAGATAATTGCCCTTTTACTTGGTTTGTCTCCAGGACCAGGTGATTTGTATTTTGCCACTTAAGATGCTTTACTTTCTCAATTGTATTTTCAGGAATGCTTTAACCCTTTTTTCTTTCTCTTTTTTCTTTCTCCAACTTAGTCTTGAAAATATATTTTTGTAAAAGAATGTGATTTGAATTTGAATACAGGAGAACCTAGTTCTTCCTGAGATCATAGGATTACCTAAAATGGGAGAGATGTAAAAATATATGGATCCATTGTTTAAGTAACACATTATAAGAGTGATGTCTAATGGCAGACAGCATAAACTGGAATGAGATTTAGCCAGGATATAAGGAGACATTTCTCTCATTGAGGACAGTGAGGCACTGGCACAGAGTGCTTGGGGAAGATGTACAGTCTCTCTCCATCCCTGGAATTTTTAAGCCCCAACTAGACGAACCCCTGAGCAATCTGGACTGATCTCAGAGTTAACTCAGCTTTGAGAATATTGGACTAGAGACCCAAGGGCCCTTTTAACTTGAATTACCCTGGCATTCTGTCATAAATTTCATATACTCGTGCCTATATTTTAAAATTGTTTCAAGGTTCAGAATATTTTGTTTTCTTTAACTTTTCAGGTGCCAGGTGCACCACATGGAAGATCCTGCCGCTGTCTACAGTGACTTAATGGATCTGATCGTGAAACTTGCCAATCATGGTTTGATTCATGGTGATTTCAATGAATTTAATCTCATATTGGATAATGATGACCATGTCACTATGATTGATTTCCCTCAGATGATATCAACGTCACATACAAATGCTGAATGGTAGGTTCAGATTTAAAGATGTTTTCAAAGTAAATCTGACAAGTGCTGATGGCAACAAATAATTGGCTATAACTTGTTTCCATAGGCCTAATTCTCATTCATTTTATACCCTTGTTATTGTGTAGCACAAATAAAGTTCCAGACATAGTTTAATTTATGAAGGAGTAAAAATGTCTCTTGAGAATTAGTTAATTTAATTCTTATATTAATAATTAAATCAATGTAATTGCCTCTCAGAGATAATTATGTTGTTGTTAAGAAGTACTTAGACATCATGCAGTGTGTCTTCCTAGCCTTTTGTCTTGGGATCATTAATAGAACTAATTTTCAAATAATGTAAGTAAAAAGATGAGAAATGTACTAGACTTCATTATCTTGACTTCGTATTTTTTGCAGGTATTTTGACAGAGATGTTAACTGCATTAAGGAGTTCTTTAAGAAACGCTTCAACTACGAAAGTGAACTCTTCCCAACATTTAAAGACATCAGGTAGATAGTGCCAGATGTACTTGAGTTTCCTATTTGTGGTATTTGTGTTGTTTTTTGAGAAAGGTGGGTCCCTATGAGAAATACTTGCAGGAGAAATTAAGAAATGGGCCCAGCTATACAATTTTAAATTATATTCCCATTGGGTTTTTTTCAACCAAAGTTACTGTAGGTGGCTTCCAAAAATGAAAGTATGATTTTAAAATCTGCTGCTGCCTTTTGTCTTCAATTTTTCAGCTAAGGAAGATCAATCTGAAAGCTTGATGCAAGTGGTAAATACCTAGGAAATGTAAGCAGTGATACAGAATCAGTTTCTCAAAGCCTGTTTGATAGTTCTAGGATATTGAGGATTAATTTGGGTTTCAATTTTAAATTTATTTTTGAAATGCTAGTAAATATGTTAACTGCCTCTTCAAACAAGTTCTTCCTAATGTCTGAAGCTGTTGCAATTAAAAGTGTTTTTTCATTTTAAGCACTTTTCCAGAGGGTTATCACACTTGAATCAACCTCTGTATGTTAGTGTACTCTTTCTTCTGTTTGCTCAAACATTATTTGAATTTAAAGCCAAACTGTATTCTTACTAAAACAAAACAAAAAGAATGCTGATTGTGGAGATGAAATCAATCTTCTGTAGAAGTTTCCTTCTGTCAGGTTGCATTCTGTTAATTACCTAAAGCTCAGCACTGCCATGCAGTGTTCTGTGTGTTTCAACAGAGTATTCTCATTGTTAATAGTATGGGTAATTGTAATCTAGATTGACTGGTGTGTTTAATCCAAAATGTGGCATACTGGTAGCTTGATGATTTAGCATATTAAAAGAAAACATACTTATTTCACAGGAAGGAGTGTTCTCTTGATAAAGAGATTGCTGCCAGTGGCTATACAAAAGAAATGCAGGAAGATGATGAACTGCTTTACCCAGCAGGTTCTGATGTGGATGATAATACAACAGAGGTATCAGAATTTGTAGAAGATGCTGAGAGTAAACTCAACGTACTCAGCAAAGATGAAGAAAATAATGCAGGCTTTGTACATGAAGTGGATGATTTCTCTGAAAGCAGAACCTCTAACAACTTTATGTACAGCAATGAAGAATTTGATACAACTGAAAGTAGTGAAAATACACAGAGGCTGAATATGTCAAAGTTAAGTTCAGCCTTAGAAAAATTGGAAGGGCAAGTTAGGCTTTGCAAGTCCAGTGAAGATGCAGAGAGTTCTGCAGTTGTCTTTTTTAAAGGCAAAACCACAACTGAAGATGATGCTGAAGCTGGAAATCAGACAGGTCAAGGAGAATTTTGTAACGATATGGAAAATGAAAACAAATGCCCTGATCTGGTTAACTTTTCAACTTTAAATGAGGAATTAAGACATCACAGGTAAAGATTCATATTTATTATCTAGCAGTGTAGTTCCTTACCCCAGTAAATACAAATCTTTTAAGTTGCTCAAGAAGGACTGCTCTTCAGCTGCCCTTGTTACACTGTAGTGAATATCCTACCTGTTGGCCTCATGATAGGCAACCTGTTGTTGACATGTAATGCTTAATATGTGTAATGTGGTCAATTGTCCAGCTATGTAATAGGGTCTAATGAGAGAACAAGTCATGGATAAGCTATTTTCCATGGTGGGATTTTTTTTCCCTTTTTCTTTATTTCAGTTAATATTGGTAGTGAAGGAGTTCTTGGCATAAATATACTTCCAAACAACTTTCATGAAAGTTCGTAAGTTAAGCACTCTGCCCCAAGGCCAAGTTACTCAGCTGCTTAGTCAGCTAAAGTCAGCAAGGACAAGCTACTTGGAATGTATTATTCACAAATATTGTACTGTGTGTTGTTCTAGCTTTAAATTCCTTTCCTGATGTACTTAGAAATTCCTGTTTACCCTTCAGGTACACTGTATACAGGAAGTTCTAACTCCAAAGTTGGTGAGACCACCATGTACTTGAATACGTATACCATGCTTACACTCCCCCTCACGTGCTTTTGCCTTTTAATGAAATGAATTGTCAAAACATTTTGCAGAATTTTAAACATTTTTTTTTTAGTGTTCTCAAACTCTTTTCATGTACTTGGTATATGTGTATATATATATGTGGCTATTGTACAACAAATTCTTCCTTTCATAAAATGTCGGTTTTGAACACCTAGTGTTACTACTTAAAATATAAATGCTCATAGTACTTGCATTCCTGTCGGGAGTTTTCAGATTATGTCTCAAAAATTTAAGACTTGAAACTTGATGCTCATAAAGGCAAAGGATATTTATTTTGTTACTGAAATAAAATATTTGTTTATGCATTTTAGAAAGGAAGAGAATGTCATTCCTGAGTGCAGAACAAGGACTGAAAGTATCACATCAGTCAGAAGTGCTGGGAGCTGTTCCACCATTCCACCTGTAAATATTGTTGTTACTATGTTACTACTTAATTTACTCTCAGACCATACTAAATTGCACATAGCTGTTTTTACTAACTGTTCAGTTAGTACTTATTTGTACTAACTAGTTCTCTAGCACTAATTGCTCTTTAAAATATTGTTACCATGTAACTCTCATTTCCATTTCTGTGCCCACAGAAGAACGGGACTGATACTTCTGTGATAATTTATAGGGGATGATTTCCAGCACTTCTCTTCATGTATAATTTTGCTCTTTTACCAGAGCACTATGTCAGCAACTGTTCTCATGTAGCCAATAGCAGGCTAATACATGTTAAAGTATGTTAATGTATTAACATATCATTAGTTCATCCATTTATCTTCCTAACTACAATTAATATTTTTTAGAAGAGTATGCTTGAGTAAAGATGTAATTTGTCTTTTTTCACCTGTCTTAGAGATTCTGCATTGTGTGTATCAGAAAAATTTCAGCAGAATTCGTCTTTTTCTTCAACCCCAGGCTATAAACTAGTCAGTGTGGCTACCTCTGTTACATTTTTAAAAGTGCATTTTAAAGGAAAGAAAGTCCAATATTTTTTGTCAATTATAAAGGATTCTTGCACAAATCATGAAAAAACTTCTTTCAACTGACAGCTGATCCATGAGGTATTTTTTTAATTAGATTGGACTACATACTTGCCATTGTAACTATGGATATATGTTCAGTCTTGTTTTCATTTGCACGGCTTAATTTTTATTGTGGATAGCTATTATCGTAATAACAGAGAGCAGAACTCAGAATGAAAACATAGTAACAGAATAATTTTCATAAAGCTACTACAGTTTTATGGAAATATTGGTCACTATTGCTCTTTCAGTTTTTTCCTGCAGAGACACAATGCAGTTCGAACTTTCTGAATCTTAACAGGGGAGTGCTTCAAACAGGGCAAAACTGGAGGAGGAACTATAAATCACTCCTGACCATCTGTCTTTTTTAGCCACTTATGATAAAGAGTTGTTTTCCATTAGAATCATACTCTTATCTATGTAATGCAAAAAAGCCAAGGTGCTAAAAAAATGCAGAAACCAAAGAGTTGCTGCAGAACGTGAAATGTTCTGTTGGTTTTGAGGTTTTCTTGTTGTTTTTTGGGTTTTTTTTTTAACTTACAAGACCTTTGTCTATGTCTGCAAGCACAATCAGCTTTTACATTCACACCAAGAGGTGCTGGTCCCTTACAATCCCCATAAAAATGACACAAACATGATTTAAAATGCTGTTTATTAGAGCTAAAACCATCAGAAGAGAAGAACATAGATAATCCTATGCGCCTTTAGATGCTGGGAGCCCTTAGAACTCCAGCACACATGCAACATGCAATGCAGACCTTGTCCATATGAGAGAATCCTTTTTCAGTCAGTCTATTTTATTACTTTCTTACAAGGAAACAAGTGTTCGTGATTTTTACAGTAAAGTTGAAATGATGTTCATATGAGAACTTCTTCCTGCACAGGGCCACACAGGAGGCCTAATGGCCAGTACTGAGAGAGAGCTGGCTCAGTTAATCCTACTGCCAACAGATAAGCAACACAGCAGAGGCCTGAAGACAACCCTGTATGTGCAGTGTAGTGCAACACAGTGCAGACTTGGGCTTATGTTGATTGTTGTGTAGATCACTAACTTCTTGATATACAGAGATCTCCCATTTAGGATCATACATGGTTATTAGGTATTGAAAATGCACTGTTGTGCTGTGTCTTAGTGCTATTAAATGATCTTCAGCAAGTTCTGTTACTGAATTTTTTGTTTGTTTGTAGGAAATGGTGAAACACAAAATAAAACGTCAGCTGACCAAACATCAGAAGTGTGCTCTGAGGCTGCGGCTGCAAAAGGGAGAGGCAAATATTTATACCAAACAACGTCGAGAAAATATGCACAACATTAAGTCAAGCTTGGATGCAGCTAGTTTCTGGGGATGATTTATTAAAGCCCCTGTAGAACATGAGAAAACCTGTTATGTACACAGTTAAAGAATTATGGCAGTAACCAATTGTCTTTTTGTATATTGGCACAGTCTCTTCTTACAACCAAATGTTGTTCTGTAAGTTAATAAACCTTGTTCTTGTTCTTGTGATTTTTGTTTTGTGTTTATGGTTAAAACTGTTGAATGTCATTTAAATTATGTCATTAGTACCTGCTAAGAACACATAACTACAGTAATTTCCAACTGTGTCTTCCCATAAATCAATTGTGCTATGTTTGTTTAGATTAACAATGTTCCGTTGTGCAGAGGATTACCATTAAGAGTGAAGGGAAAAAAAGATTTTAAACCAATTTTTGCAGTGACATGAAATTTAAATATTGTCCTCATGTTATAAACAGATACTTGTTTGATTTCATTAAAAATCACATATTTTAACCTCTGAGCAGTTAGTACTGTAAGATTTCATTTGTGCCTCTACAACCATGAGTAGTCCATGTGATGAATATACATTCTTTGAAGCCAGCAATTTTCATTTATTTTTTCCTTTAATCCCAGATATCACTTAAAATCTTTCCCAGACAAATATGTAATAATAATAGTGTTGTACAGGCCTGGCAAGGATTTTTAATGTGGCTGCACAGTTGTCAATAGATTTAATTCTATCTAGTAACTTTATATAAAGTGATGAGGTTTCCCAAACTTCCCTTTCCAAGAGTATTACTATGACTTTTACTATGCTATGTCCTTGGGATCTGAAGACACAGAAGTAGATTGGTTTGGGTTTTTTTAAGCAAGTTATGTCTAGTAATAAATTGTGTTTATATTTAAAAATGGAATAAACAAGTGTTTGTGAACACTGAAGTAAGAGGAGTTTAAAATCTGCTAAATTATTTTTTAACCTATCCACTCTATCTATGCTTGAGATGTGAGGTGTAGCCCTTCTAGGGAAGGATGACTTGGTAGAGTTTAAATTACCAGTCTGTAGTCTGGAAAATCCTAAATCTTATACTTGCTTATTTTTAATTAATGAGGATACTATCTGTTTTTTGCCCTGTGTGGCTGTTACACCTGATCGTTTATTTATGTCTTAGCCTGCTGAAGAGCTACAGTCTCTATCCTGTCTTGCACCATGCTCTTGTGTTGAGACTAAAGTTTTTGTCTTCTCTCTGGAACAATATAAAAGCTAGCCTCAGCCAGCATCTGTGTATGGTCTTAAAACCATGGCAGGTCAGTGAAGAGATGTTAGTCAGTAGGTCCTTGTAGTATCAGGGCTGCATGAAAGTCTGTTTTTTGCAAATAAGGAAGTCTGATTATATCTTCAGGTGATTGCAGTCAAGGTATGTGTGCCTGGTTCCTGATACAGCTAGAACTGGTGTTAGCATGGGTAGGAAAGCAAGCAAAGTGGATTTAATTGCATTTCCATTTTAAATGCTGAGGACCTAAGTTTCTGGTCTCTGATCTATTACAAGACTGGTTCAAGTGACAGCTTAATGAGATTTGGGTTACTGTTCTGTGGCTAAGATGTGCATGTATTTTTTGGCTTCTAATTTAGAATTTCTCACAGGGAATGACTTCTTCTGGTGTGCAACCTTCAGTTTATATTGATAATTCATTCAAAAAAATATGCAACAGCTGTCTGACTTGGCACAATGACAAAAAGAAAATGGAAAATTTTGCTGTTTATTTTCAAAATGTTAATTCAAAACAGCCATTAACTTTTCTAAATGTATTATAAGGGATGGCTATAAGTTAACAATTTTCATTTACTCTGCCACATGAGACTGTTCTGAGATGAGTTAGGCAAGAGGAACTAATCCTCAAAGTTACAGCTTAATATATATTAAGCCTGTTTTTCCAAAGTAGCAGAATTCTTGAAATTTATGAAGTCTTCAGAGGTCTGGACAATGGATGAAATCTATTTGCAGATTTCACAGCTTATTCGGGGATAGGAATCTGGTGATTACCTCTGGTTCTGTCTCTTTGTTCTAGTCTTATCATGGCCCTGGTTCATCCCTTACTAAGTGAACTGGGGTTTTTTTCCTGCATTTCTTGTTCAGTGTAGGTGCAACTGGTACTAGCACGGGCTGGTTGTCTGGTTGAGCTGCAGTGCCTGTTGCAGGGACTGGAATAGTTGCAGTGCTGAGGTTGCAGTAGTTGTAGTGTTTGTCATGGGGGATGAAATAGCTGCAGTGCCTGTTGCTGTGTTTTCCATACTTCCTGAGGGTATCTTGGGATAGATCTTTGAGTGACACTCTTAAAAATAAATTTTGCAACCCTAATTAAGACCTGAAACAGGAGTAAGCAGTGAAAGCATGCTAGCTCGAACATACCACGGGTATTAAAATTTTTCAGAAGCTGTTGTAATTAGCTTGACGAAGAAAGTGGGGGTTAAAGAGCAGGAGAAATTATGCCCCTCTGCACTCCCTATAGATTGGGTACAATTACTAATTAATTTTGAGAGGAAGTGCCCATACAAACACCAGCCTAACCCCGTGACATCAGTCAACATATCCAATACAACAAAATGATGTTACTCATCCCTCTCCTAGAGGTGATGAATAGCACTGCAGGGAATACATAGTGCATAAAACAATATACTTAACACCACCATGTGAACAAATAAACCAACACTGGGGCCAGTGACTAATTGAAGGAATACATATGAAGATTTTGTTAAAGCACAGTCTGGTCAGAGCTAGCATTACCTCAACTCTTTGAGACTTATATTGGGCACCAAAAGTGACTGTTACCATTTAAGCCCAGCCATGAACAGAACTGCACAACTACTCACCCACTTCTCTGCCTCCTGAAAGCAGATGGGGAGGAGAATCAGAAGAAAAAGCTAAAATTTAATGGGCTGAGATGAGGACAATTTAATAGAATGACACAGGAGGAGAAGAAACAGCTGTAACAGTAATACTAAAAAAGGAATATACACTGAAGTAAGTACTTACCACCCGGAACTCAACCCTCAGTCCTGACTGAAAATCGTGGTTCCTATTGTGCACCTCTTGGCCAAACCCCCCTTGCTCTACACTCAGCATGACAGTCGGTGTAGTACTAAATATCCCACCTCAGCCAGCCTGGGTCAGCTGTCTCAGATGTGCCCTCTCCCAGGTTCTTGTGAAAATTGACCCTATCCCAGTCAAACTCCAGACAAGAGTGAATGAAGAACTGGTCTTGTTTGGTCTTTAAGAGGCTGCCAAGAGAGGGTAAGGGCTGCCAAGACAATGTGAGGGCAAGGAAAAGCATTCTTATCTTTCTGTGTGTGAATACTGGATAAACGTCTATTTAATATGAGGGAACACTTGATGGCAGTTCTTGGAACTGGACTCTTGCTAGAATGAAAAATCAAGGAAAAAAGAGGCGAAGTAAATGCAAAGGCCCAGTAAATGCAGGGGTCCAGTGTTGATGTGGCTTCAAAGAGGCTACAAAGGCAAGGTGAAGGCAAGGAAGATCATTCTGTTCTTACACCTTCTGTGTGGAAAACTGGGATGTTTTTCATTTGGGATTTTGACTCTGGCTAGATTAGATTAACTCATGAGGGATTGCTATGAGGTGAAGCAAATGCAGAGTACCAGTGAGGCTTTGGTGATGAGGCTTTGAAGAACAGCCAAGGGAAGAGAGAGGTTAACAAGCTACTAGTCTTTGAACATTCATTGTGAGAGCACTTGCTGCGCTTACGTGGTATTGGAGCTGGGCTCTCACTAGAACACAAAACTGAGTGTATCACTAGGAAGCTGAAGAAAGTACAGAGGCCCTGTGTTGATCTGAAGAGGCTGCCAACAGGATTCTGTTCTTACACCTTTTGTTCAGGAATAGTCAGTAAAAGTATCCCATCTTGGACATGTTCTCTTGGTAGGAAGAGAGCCTTAGAGTTTCACTGGGTGGTAAAGAACAAGTAATGCCCCAGGTTTGGTGGGTTTTTTGCACTTGAACAGGCTGCCAAGAGAAGATGAGGATAAACAAAGAGCATTCTCTTCTTACTTTCTGTTTGGGAAACCTGGATGGACATTCTTTTAGATCTGGGCTCTGGGGAGACCTCTAGACTCATTAGACCTATATATTCATTACAGAAGGAATGTGTTTGCTAGCCTTAAGCTTCTCTTAGGATGACTTAGAATGCCCAAGAAATCCGGGGTTATTAGCTTTCCTTGTACCCCAAGAGTCCTAATGCTCTCACTCTCAGCTGAGTCCAGTTCCCAAAGCGAAGATGTCTAACAATTGTTTCCAGCATTGCAGCTCATCTGGTGCCAGGCATGCTCTGGCCCAGACGTTCACAGGGAGATTGCACCAGGGGAACAACCATGGAACTAGATGGAGGGCAGAGCTCCTTTCTTTCCTCATCTTTGCCTTCAGCCCCTCTCTACAGCCCTGCTCTTCTCCTATATTTGGTGTTCCCTCCATTACTCTGTACAGAGAAGAAAAAGAATCCATACAGTTCATCCAGGATTTTCACAAGAGCTCAGAAAAGGTAACCATGGTCCTTGCCATGGCAGCTGTGCTCCTGTCTCCTGACAGGACCCCCAGCTCCTGCTGCTGGGGCTGCCATGGGGCTGCTGGTGGGGCAGAGCTACTTTCCTCAGGTCTGCACCACACTGCAGCTCCAGTGCTCCAGTCCTGCTGGCCATGTGTCTAGATACTCATACTTCCTGTCTGTCTGTCTGTGCCCTGGCTGCCAGGAGGAGACCCAGAGTATGTCATTCCTAGAGACCACCTGCACCCTGAGCAAAACTGACAGGCTCCAGGGCTTGTCATAGATCTTGAATATGTAATACCACAGATTTGAGCTGGTAAAGAACACCAAGGTGAGGGGACACCCATCTGAGTCTGAGAAGGACCATAGGTAGTGAGGACAGTGGGAGGGCAGGGATAACTGTGCATAGAGCCTGAGCTGCCCCGAGGGGCCCCAGGTGCCACTGAGAAGTCTTGCCAGCAGGTAGCCCAGCACAGGGGGCACACAGGGGGGCAAGTGTTGCCGTGGGGGCAGAGGGTCTCCACCAGCCCCACTGCCTGGTTCTGGGTCTGCTGGCATTGAGTGCTGACGGCTACCAGGTCTCACGGCAGCTGTGCTCTGCAGGCGCTGCTGGAAGAGGAGTCCAGGGATCAGCTAGAGGCAGAAATGCGGCAGCAAGCCATGCTTGCCATCACCACCTTGAGGTAGCTGCCCAGTGCTGGGTTTGTCTGTCACTTCTGTGTAGCCCATAGTCCTGGGCCTGGCCAAGGGCATCCTGCATCCAGGCAGGGCCCATAGGTGCCACCTGAACACCTCTTATCTGCCGTGCTTGCAGTTTGTTGGAAGGCACAGGAGAAGGCAGAGGAACCCTGCAGGTCCCTGCCATGTCACAGCTCTTACCTGCAGCAGGAGGCTCATGTCAGGACCACCCTTTAGCCCAGGCTGTGCTGAGGAGGGAAGAGGTGCCTTCTGGCAGAGCCCCCTGCACATCCTCCATTCCTCTAGGAATTCCTGCTCCAGATGTCTGTGCCCACATGACTGAAGCATAGATCCTAGCACAACTGTCCAGCAGACCCTTCTCTCTCTTTGCAGCAAAGTGGCTATGGTACTGGAGGGCAAAAAGAAAATCTTAGAGGCCTGCTTCAGGAGTGTCTTCTTTCTTTCTCCAAAACTGGACATACCAGGCCTGAACAATAAGCTCTACTTTGATGCAAATGCTAGCTACAGGAGGCCCAAGTCCCTCCAGCCCAGAAAGGATGGGGTCTCAGCTTGGCTTTCACAGTCTTTATCCCTTTTTTATGGGCTTGGCCACATCCAGTGCTGCAGGCTGCTCTGCCCACAGCAGCTCATCTGTCCCCAGAACACTCCTGGATGCTATGAGAGAGCGTGGCCATCCTTCCTTGGTAACAGGTGTTCAGATCCATCTCTAGGGTGGACACAGACCACAGAAAGACTGCCACAACCCTCTGTCCTCCTTACGAACCCTGGATGCCATGGACATGATGCTGCAGACATTGATGCATCTCAGCTCTCCTGCTTCCTGCTTCATGGAGCTGGAGACAATCTTACAGGTCTGGTCTTGGGGTTTGCAAGAGGTCTTCCTCACCCTGGAGGGAAGGGAGGATCCACTTGTGAATAGACAGTCCTCATCTCAGTGACAGGCCCTGAGCACATTGCACAGAAGGTGCCCATCTCCCTCGGGGAAGTCAGAGGTGGCCCACCACCCTCTGCTGGGAGTCTGCTCTTCCCTGGCTGTAGGCACAATGATATCCTCTCTGCAGCCTCCTCCCATGTCACAGCAAAGCCTTACCCACAGCACTTGTGGCCTAGCTCCATCCTCAGAACTCCTTAGGCACCACAGCAGTGGAAGCAGCTGGTGCTGGCTCTTCTCTTGTGCTTTCCTCCTCAGCTCTGAGGAGTCTTCCATGAGAATCAGGATGTGGGATATGAGAAATTCCTCACAGCTTTCAAGAAGACTCCATCCATATCCTCTTAGTGGAGCAGTCTACGGCTTGCTACCACCACAGCACTGCCTCTCCTCTGCTTCTGACCCACATGCACTCTTGATTGTCCCATAGATCTGATCTGTCCCTTCAGAGACAAGGCATTGCCTCCTCTTTCCTCTCTTATCTGAATAGCACCAGAGAACTCCAGCCATGAGGGTCATTTCCCACCTCTCAGTTATTCCCACAACATTGTAGTTGTGTGACTGCACGCAGGGTCCTAGTCACTTTGAGTTTCCCAGGCCCTGAGCATTTGCACACCTACACCTGAGGCAGGTGCCTCTCATCCTTCCCGATCCTTCCTGATGTCCCTATTCCCTCTGTATGTAACTCTTTGCTTTAGGCCTCCTGCCCTTGCTGTGGGTTAGAACCTCCCTCAGCCATTGGCCTTCTTGGCCACCTGGGCACACTGCTAGCTCATGTTCAGCTGGCTATTAATACCCACAGGCTCTTTTCTGACAGACAGGTTTCCAGACACTCACCCCCAAGCCTGTAGTGTTGCATGGGGTTGTTGTGGCCCAGGTACAGGACCTGGCACTTGGCCTTGTTGAACCTCATGTGGTTGGCCCCAGCCCATTGATCCAGCCTGTCCAGGTCCCTCTGAAGAAACTTCCTGCCCTAAAACAGAGGAGACACCAACTCAGCTTGGTGTCATCAGCAGGCTGACTGAGGGTGTACTCTATTGTCATGGTTTGACATGACAGCCTTTTCTGTTAAGGGAGAAGGGGCTGTAAAGATGGCTCCTGTAAGAAGTTGCAACTCTCCCCAGCTAAGAGCCAGACCTACTTCTGGGGCTGAGCCAGTTAGACACCTCCACGATCACTTTTTAAGAAGAAGCTGGAAGGGGAGGTTTCTTCCTCCATCTTCTTTCCTTCTTCTGCCCCTTCTTTTTCTTCTGGCTGGTGGTGGTGCAAGGAGCAGGAACAGTGAGAGAAACAACCATGCGGGCTCCAAGGTCAGTGAGGAAAGAGAGGAGGAGGTGTGCTGGAGCAGAGACTCCCCTGTATTCTGTGGAGAGAGCTGGTGAAGCTGAGATTTATTTTCATTTCTTTAAAGACCCCGTATCAGCGGTAGAGACTCATTTTGATAATGAGCCCACATCAGGGGCAGAAACTCATTTTGCTAAAGCTAGCCCCAAACCAGGGGCAACAATTCACTTCACTGTAGAGACAGGGGAAGTGATTTTCTTCTGTAAAACTATGGCCAGAGCAGGCCGTGTCCCGAGGAAGGGACCCAATATCCACAGCTGTAACTGTGGGGAGGAACCCACAACAAAGCGGCTCATTAAACTTATGCCCAGAAGAGGCCTTGTCCCGAGAGAGGGATCCTGTAACTACAGAAACTGCAACCGCGGTGAAGAACCCACGCCAGAGATATTCACTAAGGACTGTGTCCCGTGTGAGGGACCCTGTATCGGCTGAAGCCACAGCTGCTGGGAACAACCCACACCAGAGAAGTTCATTAAGGACTGTGTTCCGGGGATTGACCCTGTGTTGGAGCAGGGGAAGAATGCCAGGAGTCGTCCTCATCTGAGAAGACAGAAGCAGCAGAGCCCATCTGTGAGAGACTGACCACATCCCCCATTCCCTGCCCCCCTGAGCTGCTGAGGGGGGAGGAGGTAGAGATATCGGGAGCAGTGAGCTGGGTCCGGGGAGAAAGGAAGGATGGGGGAGGGAGATCTTAAAGTGTTGGTTGTCATTTTCTCATCATCCTAGTCCCTTTTTGCTTTTATTCCATTCTGTTTCTTGTAGAATAAACTTTCTTACTTTCCTCTCTAAGTCGAGTACTGGAGTCTGTTTTGCCCAGAACTGTAATTGCCAGCGAGCCCTCCCTGCCCTTGTCATAATCCACAACAACCTTGCTTATCTTTTTACTCCCATTTTGCTGAGGCCTCTGCCATCCTAACGAGGGTGGGGGTGAATGGGGGCACTGAGCAAGAGACTGTCGTGGTGCTGCTGTGCTAGCTGGGCCAAACCACGACATCTGTCTGCTCGTCTAAATAATTGATAAAGATATTAAACAGAACAGGTCCCAACACTGATGCAGAATCAGTGGGTTTGGCACAGCCTCACTGTCCCACACTCAAAAAAAATGGACTCAAAAGGGCTGCACTCCAATGACTCAGCAGCAGTGCTGGCTGCCTCGTGCTGGTTCAGGAGGGGATACCTTGAGGTCTCTGCAGATAGGTTTCAACTCTGTTCTCTTTCCTGCTGTGGCAGTCTTCCAACTTTTGCAGAAAGACATCAAACTCTCAGTGTTGTCCCTGGCAACTCAGATCATGCTGACCCTGAGATCTTCAAGATGACAGCCAACATCGAGACTGACCCTGTGGACACCCTGCTGCTGGCCTTGGCCAGGCAGAAGTGAAGAAAATGGCTCTTTTTGATTAAAGATGGAACCACACAAGATGCCTGTGGCCATGGTGTCCACACAGGAACCATCCTGAGTGTGATGAGCAGACTGGGCTGTTCCAGTTCTCTAGAACTGTGTGCAGGACAGCTCTATGCCTTAGCACACTCTGGCTCCATTATTATTTCCACTCTCCATTAGGCCTTCCCTCCAAAGATATCATGTTTGACAGGCAGAGCGAGTTGGAGTTCTGGAGAAGAAAAGGCTCTGGTGAGAACTTTTAGCACCTTTCCTGTACCTCCTGTGTTCCTCTCGCAGAAATGGGTAAGACTGAAAGCTTTTGGCAGCTCACATCTTCCCTTGGCAGCCCCTTCACTGCCCCACTAATGCTGGGGCTCTGTGGTTGCCCTACTGTCTAACTCTCACCTACTTCCTTAGCCTCATCCAGAGCCTAGGCCTCTGAACACCAGTAGCTAGGACTGAAAGGTGTTGGTAGCCCTCACTTGCTCTTGGCAGCTCCTTCACTGTCAAGCAAACACTGGGCTCCTGTGTTTGCTCTTGCACATTATCAGCACCATGATCACATCTCTAGCCAGAGGACAGGTCCATCACAAACTCCATCAGCAACAGCTCCCTAGAAAATGTGGCCAGGTCTGAAACCTTTGGCAGACCCCACCTTCCTTTGGCAGCTCCTTCACAGCACCACAAACACTGGGGCTCTGGTCTTGTCCTGCACTTATGGCAAAGCTGTACTATTGCACTAACCTAAATCAGAATCTGGGTATAACAAGATATCTCATGGTCTAAAGCAAAAGTAGGTGAAAGTACCCAGGAATGAAAGCTTTTGGCAGCTCTTATCTTACCTTGGCATCTTTTTCACAGCCCCCTCCTAACACCATGGCTTTGCGTTTTGTTTTCCACCTAACTCTAATCCTTTTCTTGACCCTCACTCTACCCTAAGCCCATCTCCAAAACAGAGCCATGCCAGCAGTGGCTCCCAGGAAAAAACGGACAAGACTGAAAGCTTTTTGGCAGCCCCTTTGCAAATCCACAAAAAATGGGGCTCTGTTCTGTATCCTGTACCTATATTGAAGCCCTCACCTAAATCCCAACCTAGCAAACCCAGGCCCCACAGGGGCACTGGCAGCTATGGCTCCCAAGAAAAAGTGCTCAGGACTGAAAGCTTTTGTAAGCCCTCACCTTCCCTCAGCAGCCCTTTCATGACACCCTTTCATGACGCTGTTACACCAAACTCTTCTCCTCACCCTATGATCCAAAGA
The DNA here is from genome assembly GCF_028858725.1 of Colius striatus. Lineage (NCBI taxonomy): Eukaryota > Metazoa > Chordata > Aves > Coliiformes > Coliidae > Colius > Colius striatus. Next base: position 32,822,848 of record NC_084790.1, read on the forward strand.
ATCCAAAATGGAGCCTTCTCAGCAGTTGGCTGTCTGTCTTGTACCAGGTCTTGGACATTCCAGTCTAAATCAGTTCCCAATCTACTAAAAAAGGGAGCAGTACATTTAAGCACTTCTCATGGAAAAAGGCCTCCAGCACAATTTCTAAGTGTCAGAGACTTCATGACAGAAAAACAATTTAAAGCTGACATACCAAAAGTACAAGTATGCAACAAATAATGAAATGAAAAATTACTCAATAATTCCACTACGACCCCCCCAACTTTCCAAATTTTCTTGGTATAGTTTGCTGGCTAAAACTCAGCTTCGTGCTGTTTACTTTGTCATTAAAGTATTTGAATACAATACTAAATTTCTGAAATTCCACACCAGGAGGAAGATGGGATCTTCTTCCACAACTTCCATCTTAAATTTTATTTTTATACTACAATCAAGGGTGAGGGAAAACTCATGTGAGGGGACAGAAAGGATAGAAAAGTGAAAATTTACTACTGACTTCTCGCTGAATATGAAGAAGTGACTGGAAACAGAAAAAGATGATGTATATATACACATGTAAATATGCAAAGATAGAGCTAATATTTCTGTAGAGATTCCAATTTACAATAAAGGACGAAATTCACATACACATGTGAAGTCATACACATGGCTGTACAAAAATTCCAACACAATTATAATTCTAATTTCCTCAATTATAAAGAAGTATGATTTATTTCCAATGCTCATACTGTCAGTTCCCTCTTCAGCACATGTAAAAACTATTAATTTCTTGGCCTTTTGACCAAACAAGTCTTTGTACATGCTTATAGTGTAATATCCTTTCTGATAATTTCAAGGTTAAAAACGACATCTGCAGTGTGAGCTGGAAAACAAGGAGTTTCTTTTCCAGGAAAAGATGTGAAAAGATGACCAAAGTATGGTATGGCTTGAGCAATGACAGCTTAACGCTTTTCCTAAACAAATACACAGCTAATGCTGCAGTTTCATAAATTAAAGAATTCAATTTGAATTATCCTGTGACAAATTTTTCAGTCCATTAATTTAATTCAAACTCTTTTCTTACTCAGACTTTACTGTAACTGAAATTAGCTTCACTTAAATAATACAGCTTTTAATTGTTAGTGCTTTCATCATAGTTTCTAACTGAACACATAATTGGACAATGACAAGACAATAGGTCTGAATCTGCTTGTATGAATCCACAAAAGGTGGATTGGTAGTGAAATAAATAGAACAGATCTCCCGGTAGAAAGATATGTTTACTCTGGCATGTTCTATGTATGCTATATCTCAAAAATGGCGCTTTTTAAATGGTTTTGAAAGAGATGCAGATTGCATAGTAGGCATTTCACCTTTCTAACATAGCACATTAGGATTTTAGAACCTCTTCCTTAAAAGACTTTGAAGATTTGTGTCACAAGGATTTTCACAACAGCAAATCATTGAAATCTAAACAAGAAGCTATTATAAAACTAAAATGTTATTACGAGTGTGTGATGTTAAAAAATTGTACTGTGACATGCAAATTATCAAGGAAAAACCAGAACCTTATACAAATCAAGTACCTGACACGTCTACTAATTGTAGACCCTCTGCAGCAAGTGGTGAAATTAAAAGCCAGTAGTCAAAAGGGCACAGTTCAGTAGTCAAACAGATGAGCCAAACTGAAAAAATTTCAATTTTATGCAGTTGCTCAGAGATCAAAACAGCAAAATCAGTTAAAACTTAATGACTGGGATTCTCAAAAATGTCTAATAAATTCAGAGTACAAGTTTCAAGGTCACATCGGTGTTTCTGGAAATCCCACCTCTAATAAAACACTTGGTTTTGCTACCTGTTTTTTCATTTCCTATCCATCTTATACATCAAAGTGTCTGTAATTCTTAAAATATATTGTGAATATAAAAAATCCAAACTTAAATCAATTCTGAATTATTTACTTCACCTCAAACTTAGGCGTACTTCAAAGATCCACTACTACTTATATATCTGAAGCATGACTTTGTTTTACAACTGCTTCTATAGCTACAAATTTGGAAACCACCTACAGCTTAGCATTAAAAAAAATAAACTGTTCAACAAGCAGTGTGCAAAGAATTTACAGTTTATGGTAACACCTTCCCTTTTTTCTGACCCTACCTGCAAATATTAACCCCCTGCTAAGAAACTATAACACAATTCTGAATGAAAGGACATATACTTCAAATATAAAATTATATTTAATCACTTGTGCAGATGTTTGGTCTACAGATTAAAACAGTTTTAGAATAAATACTTATATCTTGCTAATAAAAGCTCCAAGGAAAATAAAAATTTATCTGAGACATGCCCTGAGCTATCCAGCCTTCTTAATAGTGCAACGTTGCAGTGATGCATGGTTTCACCCTGCCTTTTGCAAAAGAAACACAGCAACTGTCTAGAGAGCTCCTAAATAGCTGACACACCACAGCATTATGCACATTACAGCAGTTCTTGTAGCTTTACAAAGTTCCTCTCCATCCACTGGATATTAAGCTGAATTGTGTCAATTGCCTCTTTTACACAACGCAGTTGCGAACTCTCCTCTGATTTTGATTCAAAAAATGACTTCACCTGCATATCAAAGAAAGAAAAGTAACACTTTAATTAAAATCAACATGGGCCACATAAATAGGTTCAGAAACAAAGGACACACATCAGAAATCTGTTCCTGAGAATCGTTTGAATCTATTCAGTAAGCAAACCTTTCAATGGAGTTACCAAAATACAAGTTTTTCATGGGAACTGCAGCATTTGGTTTCAACAAATTATGCCACCAACACACATTAATTCTTCTATTACATTCAACCCAGAGCAATCATAGAGCCCCAGAAGTTCTGGAAAAAGAGCCTTGCTCTACAAGAACTGAGAGTTGCAAACAACCTTCTTCAGTGCTCTGGAATGACCCTCATATCAACTCATCATTGTCATTGTCAATGGAAACACTTAAAATACTTATAGATCAAACCAATAAACTGTTGTAGGCGCCCGGAAGATCTTGAGCTGTGATGGGAGAGGCAGAGAGTACTGAAGAGGCAGGCATAGCACGGAGTGAAAGGAGGTGCATGTGCTAGCAGATATAAGCACACAGCGCAAGCAATAAAGCTGGAACAAAGCATCATCCATACAGAGTATGCAGTGGTCTTGTCCCCTCAGAGGTCGGTGAGCTGAGTGATCTGTTCAGGTGGCCTGACAACGTTGCCGGTAATGGCAACAATAAACAATTACCTCTACAAAATTATCTGAATGAAAACATTAGTCTAAACCATAAACTATTCTCAACACTCAACTATTCTCAACTTCAGGACCCTCTTAGGGAAGACTTCTAGTAGTTATTAAATAGCTCTTAATTGATTCTCAATTTGGATTGTTGGGATTGTCAACAGTAAAAACATTATAAAGCTGTATTAAGGGCACTCATATTGCAGAGACGCAGAAAACATAGTTCATTTACAAAATCTTGACCAAAATTCTACCTGGACCAAATAATTACTTTGGGAGACAGCACGTTCCAGTGAAGAGGAAAACATTATGAACAGATAACTACGTTTAACTCTGTATGTAACTCTGCCACAGAGTCAGTAGGTAATCTGCAACATGTTTATATATGTATTTGCCATGTATGAAATAAGGAAAGTAACAGATGTATATCCCTGCAAAAGGGCCTCAAGGACAGAAATAACTTGTGTTTTCCTCACACATCATTTATTAAAAATAGCACTGGCACTAGAAAAAAACCTAGAAAATACCCCTTTCTGGTAGATTAAGCCACCAACCTCAAGTAGATGCGACTTAGTTGAAAACTGAGAAGTTGACCAACTAACAATATTTTGGATAGTGTATGAGCCTAGGTGAAATCTGAAATACAAAGAAATAAGTTATTTTTAACTACTGGATACTTTAAGATGTGGGTTCAGTATATGCACACATTCTTATTTCTATTTTTTTTTGGTTTAGTAGTTGAACGTCATTAAACACACATTCATTTACATATCTTATTTTCCAAGAGAGATACGAAGCCTTAGAAGTACAAGTCTCCAGTTCCCTAATCTCTCTAAAACTTCACAGCAGAAGACATGGACAATTTTCAAATGTCTATCACAGTGAGCAGTAAAGAACTATGGACACCACATGCTCAATATCATGACCTGTGTTGGTGGTACTGTAGTGTTGTGCTCCCTCCTGGCCCTGGAACCTGACCTTTTACTTCCTGTAACCTTGCTCAAGCAATAACCACCAGTGGCTCTTTTAACAGATGGGTCTGGTCATGATGACTGCATTCCACCTAAAGTGGATTCACGAGAGACAGATAACAGCACAACAGGCAAAGGCTATTATAAACAATATGCTCACTTCAGCACAGTGATGGTCAATGTTTGACTCAAGCCAAATCTGAAAGAAAATATCTGTAGTTGTTAATTTTTACTCCATAAATAGTCGACAGATCGCAATCCACTGAGCTCTCATGCATAGCAGTGGGCTGGACATCATTATCTTCCCTTGAGCAGGGACATCTCTCAAGGTTACTCTTCAAGGCTGAGAGAATCCTTATCATATCAGATACTCAGTAAGTGCACTGAAACTTTGAAGTCCTGGCTAAGTGATACAAACAATTGATTGTCTACTTATAGTAATCATTCAGATATAAACATTTCTACTTCTCTCTTAGGATTGAAGTGCTTCACTCCACTCACAATAGGGCTGTATTCCAAAACTCTACAGTAATTGAATTTTCAACTAGATTTCATGTCAAGCTAATTTTGAGATATTGGTTATTAAAAGCTTGCTAGAACAGAAACTTTAATCCACAAGAAGCTTTTTCAGCAATATGAAACTCTTTAAAATAAAAATCAGGATTTAGAAATACACTTTTCCATATACTGTTATCTTTGCAGACTCGCAGACCAGCTTTCCTGCTGGCTACTCTTCAATGCCAGTAAGGAGAACACACTTCTAAAGCAAGTGGGTGTTTTTGGTTATCTGGCTTTGGGAGTACTGTAAGAAGGCATTAAAAACAAATGCTGAATGAATTCCCTGGATCTGCTTTTGAATGCATCTGATTCACATAAACATTATCCATCTACAGCAATCATCTTGCAGACATCATCCCTGTAATAGGAATTCAAAGATTTTTTATAATTGCCGTGAGTCCCCATCAACTATTGGTGACACTTCAAAGTTTACATTCCAGGTTATTTCTGTAAAATCAGATTTTAAAGCAGGCTTTACAGTTTTAATAAAAAACTTCTTTTAATAAAAAACTGTGAACCTAGTGTAGAGTTCAGCTATATAGAAAGCCTTACTTTCGTGTAAGCTTTTCCCAGTTCTCTTTGACAAAGTCCCAGGCCAGCAAATATCCAGGCAAACTCTGGCTAACAGTTGCTATGATATGTGAAAGCTCCTGTGTCCTTATAACCTCTCCTGCAAGGCTGTTGTGCATTAGCCTAAAAGACAAAGCATATGAAAAGAGATGTGAAAAAAATGTCTATACATATCTGCACATGATTCACATGATACTCCCAAATTAGAAAAAAATATATAATACATCAAACAACAAGCAACTTCTGGTACCTGGAACACACTAATTCTCCATTTAATAGCCAGTGTACTTTTTAAGCTTTTGTTTGCAAGCGTCAGAGTGACCTTAGCTCTAAACCAAGTACTTCCACTTTCAATTGCACTTTAATAAAGAAAACAGAAGATACTGCAAAGTTAAGAGAGGAAGAAGAGGTGGAAGGAAAGGGAAGGGAGGGGAAAGGGAAGAAAACACTCAAAACAAAGCAAAATACCAGTTAGTTATTATCTTGGTTATAAAGATATAGTTGTCTTTAAAGATGGCATAAAACGATCTGCAATTTTGTTACCTTTACCACAAAACTTGTAATACTGTGTTACCAGCAGTGAAAAGCTTTTAACTGAAATTGATTTTCCCTTATGTGTATCCAGAATTTGGCTTTTGAGCTACTTTGTTCTGTAAATTACTTTTAAGAAAAAAGTATCAGGACCTTCACGTTTACAGAAGCCCAGATAAAAACTTGCAGATAATTTTCTTTAGCAATCATAATTTTTTTAAACAATACAAAAAAAGCAACACATTTTTTCAAAGAAGATTTTAACACTTTTAATTTACAGAGCATACAACTTTTTGGCTCCTTCATACCAAGTCAGCTTTCTGACATCTTCTGTGCTGGCCAAGGCTTCAATCATTTTGCTTTTCTCTGCTTCAGCAAATGAAGAGGTGTACATCATTAGAAGGAACTCCCAGCCATCACTAGATTTGGCTCCAGCTGTAAATACGGCTTTCATAACATCACTAGGCAGACTACAAGGAAAAACAAAGCCAACAACAAAACAAAAACCCCAGACAAACAAAAGGGGGACATAAAAATGCTGATCTGAGAAAAGAAAGAAGAAAAGTCACAAAATTAAAAGATTAGCTTGAAAAAGATGCCTCTCTTAAGCAATTTAATTCTGTAGCAATTGTATGATTGTCGGCCTGAATTCATGCCAGTCTAATTCTTCAAGTCACTGGGAAAAAGCAAATTGTATCAGTCAAATGTAAACACAGTAAACTGCATAAAAATCTGACTAATCTTCTATGGCTCAAAACACATATGAATCCAGAGCAGAACAAATTCTTCAAAATGAAGAGAGATGCTTTGACATTGCCACTAAATAACCCTCCTTGTGCACACAGCTTAGGAAATGCAGACAGAGCCACTGGTGGCTGGTTCTACAGTGGCACTTAATGAGACTGCAAAGCCTTAAATTCTAGAACAGTTGTCCCTGTGATCTTAAACAGCAATTACTTCTACATGAGGAACAGTAAAACACAGAATGAAGTGGTTTATCAATATTCAGTTATTGTTGGTGACGTGGGCCTTTTTAAAATTGTATTTATTTTTTTCCCCAAAAAACAATGGTGGCAAGGTAACAGGAAAACAGGTAGATGAAAGAGGGGGAAGTCCAGTTTTTGTGGTACCTCATTGTTCCATTAGACTTCATCCAGTTCTCAAACATCTCAGTGGCAGTTGTTCTACAGTTTCTGATATCATGGGTGCAGGCAAAAGCTAGTAGTGTTGACCGGAGCTCTCGTTCAGACAGGCTCCCATCATCTGTCCAACGCTGCTGATCAATTTTATCTCCAAGTAGTTGCTCTATTCTGTGCTAAAGCAGGGAAAACTATTAGCAATAGTTTATTTTTCCCAAGACAATTTCTTATATACAAAGTTAGTTTAAAAAAACAAACAAACAAAAAAGTTATGTTTTAGAACTGGGGAAGTTAAACATAGTAGTTTTTCCTCTACCTATTCCAGTTTACATATACCATTTCTTATCTATATGAATTAATATCAATTATAGCTCTGAAAGATAGACCAGGTCTACATATTAAATTGCACATGGAAACTGAAGACTACTCTTTGAGCTACAGTTACATACAGTTTGTATGTGAATAGCTCACTGTCTCAACTAACTACAGTTCCTCTATGTTTAACTGCTTCTAACTCCATCAAGTGACAGTTAACACCTTAGTTTCACACAAACAACTCAACCAATCTATAGGCGGAATGCCCTTTAGATTTGTAGTTTTGTAGCTTGCCAAAATCACAGCTAGGTACTTGACCAGCTACTACATCTCATCTGAAACACTTGAACTTAAATGTAACCTCATACACACAGCATCACAAACCATAACTTGGGCTGTTTATCATAGCAGACCTGTAAAACCTTTGAATAAATGCCAGGAAAATTATTACGGTAGTGGTCTTTTTGTTTCTTATAAGTTTCTATAAGAACTCACTAATTACTGTTAATTAAAGAAAAATATCCGCTATTTTATATAATAATTTAATAATTTTCCTTCCACACTAAATCTCTTTGCTGATGTTCCACAGTATAAAGCAGCAGGGATCATATTAAACCTGTAGATTATGAAGGAGACTTCATAATAACAAAGTTAAGAGAGAAACGAAAGACATTTCTTCAGCAAGAACTGAGACTATAATGATTACATTGCTACATCTATAACACTGTATCATGTTAATTAATCTATTACACAACTGGAATGGGACAATGACAACTATCTACAGGGTCCTATTTTAACAAGAAACAGTTTTGTTTTTTCCCACTGCCTCTATACAAAGTAAATAGATATAAATGTTAATCTATCCTAATAATTTTGGAAATAATCTTTGTACCAGAAAAAGTGTCATGCACTTTGTTTAATTACTTATCTGTACTACAATGATCCATATAGCTACTATAGCAAACTCCTAGACACCACTGTGTTCCCACTGCACTATAAGCCCTATAAAACATTGCAGGTAGAGAGGTGTGGGTTTGGGGAAGTCGATCTGAAAAAGTTATAATTTCGGTAAAAGATTGCTACTACTCAGCACATGCAGACAAAACTGGCAACCATCTAGAATCCTGACCCAACTTTGTGAGATTACAGAATATGTTTAACAGTCAATACTTAAAAAGATAATTACCTTTATCGATAACTACAATGTCATGTTAATTACTTCAAATTATAACTTAGAGAAAACTAAGACATACCATGACTCTTGCTGCCAGCTGTTGTTCACTTTTTTTCTCTAAAAGGTTGTATATAAGACTCAACTGATACAAAGCTTGAGTGAGTGGTGCAGTGCTGCTCTCTTTGTTTAGGTAATTAATCAGCTCAAAGGCTTTCTCCAGAGACTCTTTTCCTAGACTACAGGTCAATTAATACAAACATTAAAATAGTTTCCAAACAAGAGAACTTCCTGAAACAAGATCAGAAGTTACGCTGTCTGTTATATTAACGGAGGAACAGGTGAATAAATGGAGTAAAATAAGAAACACTTTAGATGTAGAGGTTTTTGTACATTAGTACAATAGCAACAAAACAATGGCCACTAAAATACCCTCAATTAACAAAAATGAAAATAGGTAAGGAAGTGTGACAATGATGTATGAAAGTATAAATGACAGTAAGCAGAAGCAGCTGTCAAAGGTGCCATTCAGAAGGATCAGCCTGATCTGCCCTGACAGCAGTGGCAAATGCAAAAGAGGGATCTAGTTAACTTCACTGGAGTGCCTACTGAAAGAGCACAGGAAAACAGGCACTAAAGAAAACACTGTATTCCAGAAATGGAAGCCATCATGTCACTCTTTGTGATGCAAATAAATGGGTCTTGCTATAAAGAACAGGGAAATACAGAATTATCAGTGAAATAAAATAAAAATTAGTGAATGCTAAAAAATTTCAACAGTAAAGATTGAATTAGAACTTCTCTGAAACAGTATTCTCTAGAATCTAAGTGATCTTCAACTTGACAAACACCTTTAAGCTCTTATTATCTATGTTTTCCAATACAAAAGTCTTACCCTGCAAGGCTGAATATATTGTTGATCAAATTAGCTCTGTCTTTAGGACTCAACATGGTATGATTTTTTTTCAACAGATAAATAAGTGTTTTCCAGTCTTCAGCATAGTGCACTATGTAATAGCCGTTCATATCCACATTGAATTTTATCCATTCCACCTCTTCTGGAAGTTCAATGACAGCTAATGGATAGACAATCAGTAACAGAAACAAACACTAGCAACTGTTCCTTCAAATCTAAATCTGTGAAGTAGACTGATTCCAGATAGTCAATAAATTCTTTTCCACACACTGGTTCCCTCTACTATGATGAAGGAATAGCCAATATAGAGGTTGCACAAGAAGGCTCCAAAATTCCAGGCTGTCCTTCTTCCTCCTTCCTACCTCTGCTTGAATGAACAGAATCACAATCTGCCCTGAATTGTACCTATGCAATTAATTACTTAGTGCAGTAATCTTAATTTCTCTGTCCAATCGTCCTTTCAAATAACTTCTCTGCCCACTTTTACATCTATGTAAACAGCAGTTACATACAACTTATAAAGCTATAAAGGGAGACAGCATTAAACAGATGAAAGGCCACACTCTAGTTTCAAAGTCAACCATCTAGCTGACAAGAAGAGAAGTATCAGCAAAAAGTTCATTTCAGTTGATTCTATAACTACCACCAAAACCTGTCAATTATCTTTAGCTTAGGGGAGACTGAGGAGTGACCTCATTAATGCTTACAAATAAGTAAAGGGCAGGTGTCAGGAGGATGGAGCCAGGCTCTTCTCAGTGATGCCCACTGATAGGACAAGGGGCAATGGGTACAAGCTAAAACGTAAGAGGTTCCAAAGAAACATAAGGAAAAACTTCACTGTGAGGGTGATGGAACACTGGAACAGGCTGCCCAGGTGGGTTGTTGAGTCTCCTCTGGAGACATTTAAAACCCACCTGGATGAATTCCCATGTGACCTGCTCTACATGTCCCTGCTCTGGCAGGGCGGTTGGACTAGATGATCTGTAAAGGTCCCTTCCAACCCTTATGATTCTGTGATTCTATAATTCAGTGGAAAGTGACTTCCTCACATTTCAGTACAGTGGCAGAGCAATTGTCTCATTACTCTCTAAAGAAGAGATAGTTTCAGAGATTTTAGGCATATACTGGATGACAAGTATATATAGGCTTTTACAAATTCCAAATTTGTGCTTATGCCCCAATTCCTGACATTTAATTGTACATATAATGCTACAGAGAACCAACTATCTGATGATGACACACGATTAGTACTTGCCTCCAGATCTCTCTAATTATTTTGGACTATGAACTCCTTCATCATTGCATCTTACACAAGAGTATGCTCCAAAACATCAATAATCCGTAACACTTAAGTAACTTGCTACCAAAGTTATGAGTTACATACCTGACTTCTGGTCCAGCAAATATGCATTAGAACAACGGTTAAAGCTGCAGCTACTAGTTATGTAGGTGAGGGGAATATGCCATAGGTAACTGCAAAGGAAAGCAATATTATATGTATTATACACATATTAGTTGTCTTGAAAGGTTTTTTTTTTTTTTTTAAATTTAAGCATAGAATCATGCAATCATTTTGGTTGGAAAAGACCACTAAGATTAGAGTCAAACCACCAACCAAATCTGCCAAAACCAACCACTAAACCATGTCCCTAAGCACCTCATGAATGTCTTTTAAACATCTCCAGGGATAGTGATTATGACCTCCCTGGACTGCCTCTTTCAGTGTTTAATAATGCTCTTGGGGAAGAAATTCTTCCTAATATCCAACATAAACCTCCCCTGCTGCAACTTGAGGCCATTTTGTCTTATTACTTGGGAGATGAGACAAATCCCCAACTTGCTACAATCTTCCTTCAGGTAGTTACAAAAGAGTAATCATGTCTCCCCTCAGCCTCCTCTTCTGAGACTAAACAACCCCAGCTCCTTCAGCTGCTGTTCCTAAGATTTGTTCTCCAGACCCTTAGAAGAGAATCATAGAATTGTTTCAGCTGGAAGAAACCTTTAAGATCATTGAGCCCAGCCTTTGTCCTAGCCCTATCAACCACTAGGCCATTTCTCTTCAGTGGAACATCTAATCGTCACTTAAACACTTCCAGGAATGGTGACTCCATTACCTCCCTGGGCAGCCCATTCCATTGCCTGACAATCTTTTCATTAAAGAAATTCCTCCTTATATCCAGCCTGAACCTTCCCTGGCGCAACTTGAGGTAATTTCCTAAAGTTCTATTGCTCTCTAGGGAGAATAGACTGACCCCTGTGTTGCTACAACTTTTCAGGTAGTTGTAGAGAGTGATAAGGTCTCCCCTGAGCCTTCTTTTCTCTAGGCTAAACAGCCCCAGATCCCTCAGTCATTCCTTATATGAGATGTACTCCAAAGCCTTTACTAGCTTGGCAGCCTGCCACTGGATCCTCTCCAGCACTTCAATGTCCTTCTTAAAGAGAGAAGCCCAAAACTGGACATAGTATTTGAGGTGCAGCCTCACCAAAGCAGAGTACAAGGGAATGATCACTACTGCTGACAACATTGCTCCTGATCCAGGCCAGGATGCCATTGGCCTTCTCGGCCACCTGGGCACACTGCTGGCTCATGTTCAGCTGGCTGTCAATCAACACTCCCAGGTCCCTCTCTGCCTGGCTGCTTTCCATCCACTCCTCCCCAAGTCTGTAGCACTGCTGGGGATTGTGGCCCCAGTGCAGGACCCAGCACTTGGCCTCATTGAAACTCATGGAACTAGCCTTGGCCCAGTGATCCAGTTTATCTAGATCTCTCTGTAGAGCTTCCCTACCCTCAAGTAGATCAACATTTCCACCCAGCTTGGTGTCATCTGCAAACTTACTAACGGTGCACTCTATCCCCTCATCCAGATCATTAATAAAAACATTAAACAGGAGTGGCCCCAGTACTGAGCCCTGGGAGACACCACTCATGACCAGTCGCCAACTGGATTTAACTCCATTGACCATGACTTGTTGGACCTGACCATCTAATCAGGTTTTCACCCAGGAAAGTGTAAACCCATCCAAGCCAAGAACAGTCAATTTCTCCAAGAGACTGCTGTGGAAACAGTGTCAAATGCCTTACTAAAGTCAAGGCAGACAACATCCACAGCCTTTCCTTCATCCAATAAGCAGGTCACCCTGTCATAGCAGGAGATCAGGTTTGTTAAACAGGACCTGCCCTTTATAAACCCATGCTGACTGGGCCTGATCGCCTGGTTGTCCTGTATGTGCTGTGCAATAGAACTTAGGATGATCTGCTCCATCAGCTTCCTGGGGACTGAACTGACAGGCCTCCAGCTCATCTTATGACACATGGGGATGGACTATTCCTGGTCCCTTAAAAAGTGTCCAGCCTGACTGGTCTCTTATGCCATTCAAAACTGATTGGGAACTGATTTTTCTTCAAAAAGGGATTCTATCAAGTAACCTCCTAAATAGGTCAAAGTCTGCCCTGCCTCCTAACACCTCACCACCTTTGTTGTCCATCTCTGGACATGATCCAGCACTCATTATCTTTCTTGTAGTAAGACACCAAGAACTGAAAATAGTATTTGAGGTGCAGTCTCACCAGTGCCACATAGATGGGGACAATCAATTCCCTGGTCCTGCTAGTCACACTATTTCTGATACAAGTCAGGATGCCATTGGCCCTCTTGGCCACCTGGGCACACTGCTGGCTCATGTTCAGATGGCTGTTGACCAACACCTCCAGGTCTGTTTCTGCAGGACATCTTTCCAGACACCCTGCCCCAAGCCTGTAGAGTTGCCTGGGGTTGTTGTAGTCCAAGTGCAGCACCCAGACCTTGGCCCTGTTAAAGCTCATACAATTGTCCTTGGCCTACTGATCCAGCCTCCAGGTCCTTCTGAACGGCCTTCCTGTCCTCAAGCAGATCTACATACCTGCCCAAATTCTTGTCATCAGCAAACTTACTCAAGGTGCACTCAATCTCCTCACCCAGATCATTGATAAAGATGCTGAACAAAACAGGCCGCCACACTGAGCCCTGGTGAACACCACTGGTGACTGGCCACCAACTGGATTTAGCCTCATTGACCACCACTCTATGGGCCCCATCATCCAGCAAATTTTCTACTCATCTTTGCATATGTCCAGCCAAGCCATGGGCAGCCAGTTTCTCCACGAGGATGCTGTGGGAAATGGTATCAAAGGCTTTACTGAAGTCTAGGTAAACAACATCCACAGTCTTTCTCTCATCCACTAAGTGAGTCACCTTGGAGATCAGATTAGTCAAGCAGGACTCGCACTTCACAATGCCAAGTTGACTGGGCCTGAATCCTTGGTTGTCCTGTATGTGCCTCATGATGGCACTCAGGATGATTTGCTCTATAACATTCCTTGCACTGAGGTCAGGCTGAAAGGCCTGTAGGTTCCCAAAACCTCCTTCCATTTCTTTTTGTAGATGGGTGTCACGTTTGCCAACCTCTGGTCCATTGGCACCTCCCCAGTTAGCCAGGACTGCTGGCTTGGCGAGCACTTCTGCCAGCTCCTTCAGAGGCCTTGGGTGGATCTCGTCCAGCCTCATACACTTGTGTGCATCTAAGGTCACACATCGTTTCCCCTTGGATTATGGGGACTTTGTTTTGCTCACTGCCCCTGTCTTCCAGGTCAGGGGGCCAGGTACCAAGAGAACAATTAGTTTTAGCATTGAAGACTGAGCCTAAGAAGACATTAAGTACCTCAGCTTTTTCCTTATCCTTGGTCTCTATGCTTCCCTCTTCATCCACTAAATGATGAAAACTACCTTTAGCCCTCCCTTTTCTGCTAATATAGAAACTTCTACTATCGTATTTTAAAACAAGGATCAGTTTAAATTCTAATTGTGCCTTGTGCCCCATAATTTTCTCAGTGTATAGCCTCAGAGCCCCCTTGTAGTCCTCCTGAGCTGCCTGACTCTACTTCCAAAGGTCATAAACTCTTTTTTCTTCTGAAGTCCATCAGAACTCATCTTGCACATGGGGACAGCTTGAGCCTGTGCCTTTAAGATTTTCTTCTTTAAGAATGTGCAACCCTCCTGGACTCCTTTGTCCTTCAGGACTGACTTCCAAGGGACTCTGGCAACCAACTTCCCAAACAATTCAAAATCTGCCTTCCATAAGTCTAGTGTAGCAGTTCTGCTGACCTTCCTCCTTGCTTCTTTGTGCACCAGGAACTCACAATCTCTATGCCCAAGATGGCCTGCAACAATCTCTATCTCCATTTTAATATATCAGTAGTATTACAATAACTGCATGTTGTGTAAAATGACAAATCATAAATCTCACTTGTATAAGCAGAATATGCTAAAAGAATATATGTACAGGAGAGAAAACTTTTTTTTCTTTATTTTCATGTTGTTGAGGTGAGTTCATAGAATGAGACCCATGGTTTTGGTTGGAAAAGACCTTTTAAGATCATCTAGTTCAATCCCTCTGCAATAAGCAGGGACATCTTCAACTAGATCAGGTTGCTCAGAGTCCTACTCAACTTGATTTTTAATGTTTATAAGGACGGGGTCATTCACAACCTGTCTGGGCAACCTGCTCCAGTGTATTATCACCCTCATCATAAAAAATTTGCTACTTACATCTAGCCTGAATCTACTCTCTTTCAGTTTAAAACCATTAGCCCTTGTCTTATCACTAAACCTTGCTAAAAATTCTCTTCCCATCTTTCCTTCAAGTATTGAAAGGCTGCAGTAAGGTCCTCTGAAATCTTCTCCAGGCTAAAACAACCCCAACTTTCTCAACCTTTCCTCAAAGGAGAGGTGTTTCATCCCTCTGATAATTTTTGTGGCTCTCCTCTGGATCTGCTCCAACAAGTCCATGTCTGTATTGGACTGAGGACTGGAGACCTGGATGTAGTACTTCACATTGGGTCTCACCAGAATGGAGTAGAGTAGACAGACAGAATCACATCCCTCAATCTGCTGACCACACTTACTTTTATGTAGCCCAAGACACAACTGGCTTTCTGGCCTGCCAGTGCTCACTGCTGGCTCGCATGCAATTTTTCATTTACTGATACACCCTGTTCTTGATCCTCTCACCCCTCAGCCTCAACTCATGCAAGACCATGCACCTGGCCTTGTTGAACATCGTAAGTTTCACAAGGGCCCACTTCTCAAGCTTGTCTAGGTCTCTCTGGCATCTCATCCCTCTGATATGTCAACCACAAAGCTTGGTATCCTCTGCAAATCTGCTGAAGGCACACTTGATCCCACTGTGTTTATGTTGACTTAATTACAAGACTTGAACTCCAAATCATGGTAATAGAAACCATAATTGCTTGCATACTACAAAGACTGTCTGAAGTGAAGTACAAATTGGAAGGGTGGCTCATAATGATAAGAACTTGACTATTTAGAGAAAACATAACTCTGAGTGAGATTAAACAAGTTGTACACATGCATTCCAATTCTAACAAAGATCTCTTCTGTGTATGACTCAAGCAGAGCACTCTTCTTCAAAAGATTTTCATGCACTCCTCCAACTGACATCAACTAGAGACAGAATAATAATTAAGCCTAACAACTCTTCCCTTTTTCCCTTATCTTTCACTTACACATCATTTTCCTTCCTCCACATAACAAAAATAAACCAAAGCCCTAAACTTCCAGCATTCTAAGAGACAAATCCCTTTCACATATCTGATTCTGCAAAACGATGCTAAGGACTCAGATCCTCTTAAGACTTCAAACAACTGAAGAAAACCACAAAAACCTCAAGAGGACTCAAACTTGGATATATTGGTTTGTTACAGAATACAGTAACATCCATAATATAAGACATATTTGCACTAAATTAATTTTTACAATTTGCAACTGCCACATCTTTGCTGCTTCAGGAATTGCTTAGGTACTTCCTTTTCATTTTTGCAACAACGCATATTGCCTCTCATATATACAGGCATGCGCTGTTATGCATTAGTGCCATCTTAAAATTTTTAATCCAAGAAAGCTTTGGATCTAGCTTCTCTACTTTCTTCTAACAAAGCCAAATATGTACACTGAACTTTGGCAGAAAGGAGTAGAGGCTCTCAAGTAAGATATATGCATCTGTAACTTCTGAAACCCGCTCTCCTTCAGCTGAAATTAAAAGAAAACTTTACCTGTGAGATCTGGTATTAAAAAATTAAGAATTCATTCTATTATTTTAAACAATACATTACTTCAAGCTTAGAAGCTTCAGGAAAGGATGTAAATAAGAAATTCAGCTTACAAAGGATGTCACAGATTTTTATCAGTTGCTTGGGTGGAAACAGACATGGATCTTCAGGTAGATATTAGATATGTGAACTTGGGTGTCAAATTCTCCATTACTACCTTTCTTCAAAGAAAATACTATAATCTCTGTATACAAATGAGACAGATTACAAGAAAGATACTGCAGGTAGATTTTAATGGATAAAAAGTATTAAGAAGGTAATAACCTTGCATCTGATGTCCAGTTTTCTGTTTCCACATGATACAAAAATTTCTCTTGTTGTACAGAAATAATCTTTCCCTTTCGGACAACAGTGACTAAAGGAAACCCTTTCTGCAGAATCCAAGTTTTCATCAACTTTTTTACATCTAGTGTTCCGTTGGTAATCTGTAAAGAACATAACAGGAAAGTAGAAAATGGTGAATATCTTGAAATCTTTCTCCTTAACTTACCAAGTAAGTAGTAGATGCTTCTGCATCTATAAACAATCACTTGGACACTGAGCTCTGAAATTTCATGAGCAACAACTTAGGGGAGCAAGTGGGTTTTGTTTTCTTAAATTGAGAGTATCCTGGACAGGCAGTGGAAAGACAAATTGGAAACACCAAATAGACTGAACTGGTATGCCATGAAAGTGGAGAAGAGAATGTTACAGAAAAGAAGGCTATGGTAAGCTCCCATGCTCCCTCCTACCCTTTCTATTTCCTTATAGGTATTCTGATGTTGTGAGGCTGTTTCAGGTTAAAGATCTTGATTTAATTCTGAAACGAATATTAGAAAAATAATTAAAGTGACAGGGTTTGTGTAACAAAAATAGCATACTCTTTACGATTTTTCTTTTTTTTAAATCCCCTCTACCCCTCACCATCATTTGCACAGCTTAACTCCCAAACTCTCCTAATCTTTCAGGTACTGTTTGTACTACAATATTTCCACTGAGGGACAAGCACTTTTTAATATCTACATATAACTGCTTCGTTATCAGCAGAGATGAACATCCAATGTAAAAAAGACACCACATCCTCTAACTCAATGAAAAGATATTTTAGGTTGAGCTATCAGGAACATAAGGAAATCAATATATCCTTATTCAAGTCACATTTATCTTCCACTAACCTGTATCATGTCTATCTCAAGCTTACCTCATCAGCATCTTACTGCCCACTGTTCTCTGTTCAAGCCAACAACAACATGTACAGTTTATACTCATGGCAAAATACTGTATTATTTATGTAGTAAAGATCACAAACTTTCAGTAGAGGTTTTGATTCCAGGTAAGCAATTCTCTACCAAAAGTTTAAAATTTATGGAATTTGAAGTGTACATAGTTTTTAACTTTTTACATACTCCCCAAAAGCAGTCTTGGCTAAATCCTCTTTCTCCATCTCATTACCACAAGCTAGCATTGTTACTACAATGTTACATTATGCAATGGCTTAATAAATTGCCCAAGGTGTGCTCTCCTTTCTCTTGCCACTATCTTTTCCTTTCCTTCCTGTTATACTTTCAAACTACCAAGAAATCCATATTATTAATGTCAGCCAGATGAAAAAAGCAAAGCAAACCAACAAAAAAACACCCCAAGCCAAACCCAAGATGAAAGGAATGTTAAGAGATCAGGGAACTAGTTAGGTCTAACACTTGCACCTTTTTAACTTGTCTGTTTCACATCTCAGTCTTTCTGTGCTGATAACTGGGAGCCAACTAAAGATTGGCAGAAATATTTGTGACTAATTTGTACAGAGTCTTGAGTAGACTGGAAATTTGCTCCACTGAAATAATTCTATTCCAAAATAGAAGTCCTGGTAATCACCTGAAATTAAACCAATTCATTAGAAATTATAGAATCATAGTTTCATCACAGCAAAAATTTTATTGGTGTCAATTGATTTTGACGTATCTATCTTTGAGCAGTAGCTCCTAACTCCTAACCAAAGAATGCATGAAAGTGACTTCATTCTTCAAGGCCAGGTGTACAAAAATTTTGCTTCCCATGTTATAAATTTTTCTTTTATTTTCATGCAGTTTTCTCATCTTCACTCCAACTATGATTGTCAATTTCCATAGAGAATATTCAGACTTAAGAAATGACTGTGCAATTTGCTGTGTGGAGAGAAAAAAGTTATGATCAAAGAAAGGGCCATTTTCAAACAGTCAGGCTAGGCACAATTAATGGGGGAAATAACAAACTGTGAGGACTGGCTGATTTACCAGAAGGCTGTGCTACCTTTCAGCAGAATCTTGACTGGCTTAAGAGCTGTAGAGAGGGGAATCTCATGAGGTTCAACAAACATAAGCGCAGAATCCTGCACCTGGGAAGGAACAGTCCCATGCAGCAGTACAGGCTGGGGATTGACTTGCTGGAAAGCAGCTCTGCGGAAAGAGACCTGGGAGTCCTGGTTGATAATGAACTAACCATGAGCCAGCAATGTGCCCTCATGGCCAAGAAGGCCAATGGCATCTTGGGATGCATCAAGAAGAGTGTGTTCAGCAGGTTGAGGGAGGTTCTGCTCACCCTCTACTCTGCCCTGTTGAGGCCCCATCTGGAGTCCTGTGTCCAGTTCTGAGCTCCCCAGCTCAAAAGGGACAGGGAACTTCTTGAGAGAGACTTCTTACGAGGAAAGACTGTGGGAACTGGGGCTATTCAGCCTGGAGAAGAGGAGACTGTGGGTGGATCTCATTAATATTTACAAATATCTAAATGTTGGATGTCAGGAGGTTGGTACATTCCTTTATTGTGTTGTATCTGGTGACAGGACAAGGGGTAATGGGATGAAGCTGGAACACAAAAAGTTCCATTTAAACATAAGGAAAAACTATTTTACTGTGAAGATGAGATAGCACTGGCACAGGCTGCCCTGGGAGGTTGTAGTGTCTTCTTCTCTGGAGGTCTTCAAAATCCACCTGGACATGTTCCTGTGCGACCTGATCTAGGTCGACCTGCTTTGGCAAGGGGATTGGACTAGATGGTCTCTAAAGGTCCTTTCCAACCCCTACCATTCCATGAAAATTATAGAGACATGGTGGGATAGGTCATATGACTGGAGTACTGTCATGGAGGGCTACGTACTTTTAAGAAAACACAAGTCAGCAAGACAAGGTGGTGGAGTTGCTCTTGATGTGAGAGAGCAACTGGAAGGTAGTGACCTCTGCCTAGTTGGGGATGAAAGTTTATAGGTGACAGTTAAGGATCAAGCTAACGTGAGTGACATTGTTGTGGGAATTTACTACACACTACCTGATCAGGAAGTCAGTGAGGCTTTCTACAGATAGCTGAAAGGAGCCTCACAATCCCAGGCCCTGGTTCTCACAGTGGCCCTCAACCACTCAAGATATCTGCTAGCTAAGCATACACAGCCCAGCATGTTCACATAGTACACTGATCACAACTTCCTACCACAGGTGGATGAGAAGCCAAGAGTAAGGGTGTATTGTTGGACTTGTGCTAACAAATACAAAAGGTCTAGCTGGGGATGTGAAGGTTGAGGCCTGCAGTGACCATGTGATGGTGGAGTTCAGGATCCTGCATGGAAGAAGCAGTGTATTAAGCTGTGTTGTGACCCTGGACTTCAGAAGAGCTAACTTTTGCCTCTTCAAAAATCTGCTTGGAGGAATCTCATGGGCTAGGACTCTAGATCGGTTGACAACAAAGCTGGCTAATTTTCAAGCTATGTTTACTCCAAGTCCAAGATTGGTGCATCCCCATAAGTAAAAAGCAAGCAAGCAACCAACCAAAAATCACGAAAACAAGGTAAGAAACTTTCATGAATTAACAAGGAGATTCTGAAACAATTCAAATGGAAGAAATAAGACTATGGAATGTGGAAAAAAGGCCTGATCAGTTGGGAAGGGTATAGGAATGTTGTCAGAGTATGGAGGGATCAAAAAAGGAAGGCTAAAGCCCTCTTGGAATTAAATCTGGCAAGGGAAGTAAAAGAAAACAGGAAAGACTTCTTCAAGGATATTATAGGAATATAACAGGAAGCAATAGGAAGGCTAGGGAGACTGTGAGCCCATTGCTGAACGTGGTGGGTGCCCTGCTGACAGAGGATACAGAGAAAGGGGAGCTACTGAACTCTGTGTTTGATTCAGTCTTTACTCCTAAGGCCAAACCTCAAGAAGCCCAGACCCTTGGAGGATAGAGAAAAATCTGGAGAAAGGAGGACTCTCCCTTGGTTGAGGAGGATTGGGTTACGGATCTATTAGGCAAGCTGGACACCCACAAATCCATGGGTCCTGATGGAATGCACCCAAGAGTGCTGAGGGAACTGGCTGATGTTATTGCTAAGCCACTCTCCATCATTCTTCATCAATCGTGGAGCACAGGTGAGGTGCCTGAGGAGTGGAGGAAGGCTAATGTTACTCCAGTCTTCAAAAAAGCACAAAGAATAACCCTGGAAATTACAGGCCAGTCAGCCTGACCTCCATTCTTGGAAAGGCAATAAAACAGATCATCCTGGATGTCATCTCTAAGCACATGAAGGAAAAGAAGGTTATCAGTAAGCAACATGGATTCACCAAGGGGAAATCCTGCTTGACTAACCTGATATATACCTCATATATATATATATATACATATATACACACATATAAGGTATATAGAAGGTATAATTGTCTGTCAAGATGAGGGGAGAGCAGTGGATGTCATCCACCTTGACTTCAGCAAGGCCTTTGACACTGTCTCCCATAACATCCTCATATGTAATGTGAAATCCTGCATCTAGCAACAGTTAAGCCCTCACATTAAGTGAATATGAGGCATCTGTGTGGTCTCCCTAGCCACTCTAGATGGATATCCTGTGGTATGTTCTCCACATGCGCATAACTGAAAATGGTTGGTGAGGAGGTTCTTTTTTGCAGATGCTAAGGAAAGGAAAGTCTATTCTGCACTATAAAAATCACTACACAAAACTAGAAGAGTTCTCATTCACAATCAAGTGAGAGTCTGATATCACTAGTAATCCATCACCAGGTGGAAAACTGTGACTGTGTATGACTAACACATAAATTTATAGACACTTGTGATAGCTGAGAATAACTAACAGTGTCTCTAGTTTTGCAGAAACTTAAATATCATTAGATGCTGTGAACCAAAGCAGTATTCTGCCTAAAACTCAGCATTTTTGATGGAACCTCATTTATCTTTCAGAGACTTTAATAAGCAATATGCAGCACACACACAATCACAGGTAAAACTCTTCTTTTGACTGCCCTGACAATTCCTGGGGATACTCAGCAGCTCTTTCTTGTTGGGATCGCTCCCCCCTTGCACTCGCACCCTCTTGCATGCATACTCTCTCATTCTTGTACACTCCTCCCTGTCCCCTCCCTTATGCTCTCTCTCCTGCACTCTCACTTATGCAGTCTCTTCTCTCTCCTTCACATGGGCCCCTCAGTCTTGGGCTCTGCAGCTCCTCCACAGTACGACTCTCTCCTGCCCACGTCTTTGCTTTCTTGTGCCCTCATTCTTTCTCTGTACAACAACTTTGATCAGATACAGTCTTATGCCTGACTTACCATTTGAGAGCTGCTGAACTAAACCGTCCCTTATGAACTCTTTTCCTACAATCCCAGAATTATTCTTGAAACAGAAGCTGTCACTGAAAGTTACACTAGCAGAGAGTATGTAAAGATCTCTACAGAGGCTGGTTTCAACTATTACTTGAAAGTAAAGTTTTGACCCACATTAAGATGACTATTATTATTCCAGTGCTAACACACTAAAAACAGAATTCTAGAGAGGATATGTACACATAACATACACATAAACAAGGAAACAAATTTTAAAAATCACAACACACTTTGAAAAGTGAAAAGAATCCCAAACAATGGATACCTCATTCATGCTGTCCCACAAATCATCACTCTGGGCAGATCCATAGTTGTGATTATGCAAGTATACCACAATGCCAGCTTGGAAAACATCCTTAGTAAGATAGTGCCTCAGCATCAAAAGAAGTGAAGCTCCCTTTAGGGAGGGGAAAAAAAAGAAAACAAGCAGTAAAGTTATACAACTTACTGAAGCATATGGATATTATAGCTCTTTCAGAGTACAAGTATAACTCAGAAGCTGGCAGATTTTTTTTCCCAAACAATATCATTTGAATAATTATCCTAACACTTATTTGCCTTGAAAAAAACATTAAAAATGTATCATAAACACCAAATACAGTTACAAAACCATAATAACTAAATGCATTTTATTAATAAATAGTATTATAAAAGTAATTAACATAATTATTTATAAAATAATGTATTTTTTCTCATCTGCTTTGGAAAACAATATTTTTTTAATATTTCAAAGACTCAAAATACAGTTACAAAACAACCTAACAGAGCTTAACATTTTCTTCCACTTAATAACACTGTGGAATAATCACCAGAGGTGATTTATTAATACTTAATGAGACATTGAAACTAAAGTGTCATCCGCATTTTAAGAGAGGGCACACCACTAAAGGAACTTTCAAGATGGAATGCAGCGGATTACACGGAATTTGTTCTGTTCCATACTTCCCCAAGCAACATAACCTGCAACCTTGGACACTGGCAACACCAGGGGAGCTTGGTATATATGCTGACTAGAAGAGAAACAGCATGGACGATGCAGCAGGGTGAAGACAACATGGACAGGTTCCGTGATATCGCTGCAGGGATTGAAGCCTGATGGTACCATAGAACTAATGAGCAGCGTAGCTGCTATCCTGAGCAAAGTCCTTGACTCAGCAATGAATTGTTTGGAAACATGTAAATATCAGGCAAGTGTCAGGTCAGTCTGTCCCTTGAGATGACAAAGATGATTAACTAATGACCTTCTAATCAGGAGTAACTGTGCTTGAAGAGCAAAATATAGGAAAATGACTGTGTAATTGAAATCATGTTCTTTAGCTGAGCTTAGCTTATTATAATATCATCATAATATCAAAACATCCTGAAAATATCCACTTCTGAGGTGTGACCACCCCTCACTGAAACTTTACACCCATTATGATCAAGTATGTATGACTAGAGTCACTCAAGCTCTACCTAGAAGTAAAAAATAGTACAAATATTGCTTAATAGAGGAGGGACATCAGGGGAAGACACCATCATAGATGAGCTGAGAGGGCCTCATTACTGCCTTCTGGTATCAGTTGATGGTTGAATCTGTCTTTCCACCACAGGAAAGCCAGCTGGGTGAGATTCAAACACTCAGCTATACCGAGTGCTTTCCCTGGAAACCTAGAAACTTCTATAATGCCATTTCATATTTTAACGTGCTACAGTCTCCAGCCGTGTTATTCATATCCTTCGCATTTGCAAGTGCTTTTGCAGACAGTGTGTTTATCATTGGTAATTCAAGAGAATCTGCACTTCTGTTGCTTCAGTAAACCCCGCTACTCATTAATCTAGCTGTGAGAGTTGTCACTGAACACAACCAAACTTCTTACATGTGGCTGTGCTCATTCATGAATGCGACTGGACTGAAGGTGCATCATGCTAGTAGTGTATTTGTAATAGTTTGATATATCAAATGTTACTGGATTTATAGCACCAAATCACTCAGAATCTAAGCCCTGTGGGTTTATTTTCTAACAAAGTCCTTTAACCTTTAACAACCATTTAAAAAATATTGCCTTTTTACTGCTAAGTCTGTTGGTTGCCATATTTCATTAGCAATAATCTGTGGTATGGTACACTTCTAAGACAGTGCTTAAGAGTTATATGAACTGTGGTTCTATTAAAAAAGACCCTAAAAGAAAAAGATGAGAGACATCTAGTAGGCTGGAATTGACTGTAGAAGGACAAGTGCATTTTGACAGTGTTTAAATATATCTTTCTTTTTTTAAAAAAGTAGCAATTGAGTAGTCTTAGCATCAAAGTGGCCAAGTAGGTGTAGACAGAAAGATGTTGGGTTTTGCTTTCTTTTAAAAATGTCCAATTGTCTTCCACAGAAATGCTTGTATGTCATAGCCACTAAAAAGTAAATTGCCTGAGGTCTTTCCTACTGGATAACTGAATGCAGATGAGAAGCCACAAACCACAAAAAGTTTAAAGACGCACTTCATATTTTTAGTACTATTTCTGAGAAAGGATCTAGAAAAGGAAGACTTTAATGGGAGCATGTATGGTTCTTAGACATTATAAATTCAAGATTTCGAATTTAAGTAACATCTTTGCTGAAACTGAAGAGCCTGGTTAATGTAATTATTCATGAAACCAGAATTTTCCTTCAATAAGTTTCCTCTGGTAAGGAATATCCCTTATTAAAGTTTTTAATAATATAGTCATAGTTTCTTCTCTTGCATGTATCTGTACTTAAGCTATAGCTCTATACTTTTCTTACTGTCATATCCTCTCAAACACTTTGTTGTTGCCAAGTGGATTGTTGTGCTGCCCTTGAGTATTAGGTTTACCAAGAGCCTGCAAAACAACCAGGTCAAAGATAACTTTGTATAATCATTCCCACTGCAGACAGTTAAATGTAGAGGCCACCTACTAATCTGTATCAGCTGGTAGTATAGAAAAACAAAGCAAGTTGTACAATTCAAGCTGATTATGGAGCATGTCGCAACTGTCCTCCCAAAAAAGTTGCCACAAGCATTAGCTAAGATATAGGGCCAAGAGAAGTGCAAAACATGAATGAATGAATGCATGAATGAAAGAGCTATGCAATGAAGCATAGAAAGTAGACATGAAAAAAATGTTTCTGACAATGTAAGGGTAAAACTTATTTTGGTTAGCTCCTAAACTCAAAAGGTATAGGTTGCAATGTTTTATTCAGACTGTACAGATATTTACTAGTAGTAATTAATTAATTCTCCAAATATAACACTTTACTAGTTGACAGAAACTCCAGCCCCATTACTTATTAGACTATTTCCATTAAAATTATATAGAGGAGATTTGATCAGATAAAGTATGATAGAATCATTATCTCTGAAGTTAGTTTGCTACAGACATGATTGTGCATGATGCATAGCTTCGAGAAACTTACCAAAAAGGGTATTATTTGAGATAGCAACTCTGAAGCAAGAAACAACAGCCATGCCTTTTGATATACAGCTTAGAGAAACCAAATCCATCTCACAACCAAGGGAAGCTGAAAATGACACATCTCTGTTCTTGTACTTCAGAAAACAGAGACCAAAATAAACAGAAACCCATCACTGTTTTAAGTCCATTTGGCACCTCAGACTACTCAAGGATGACAGATATCATGTGTTGGACAGTTGAGATTTGCAAAAGGAAATCAAAAGGAGCCAAACTGAGTCAGTTGTGAGAACTGTATCCCACTGAGCAGAGGAAGATGTAGTAATTAACTTCTAATTAGCACTAGCTGTCCCTATGGTTTCTTATTACACAGGAAGTACAAGCATACACAACTAGTGGGGAGGGGGAATGGCAGCTAATTCAAAGGATATGAAAGGATTTCCTCCAATAATACCAAAATCATGGGACATGGTATATAAAAACCCAAGACAATATGAGTAAAAATTGGGCAATAACAGATATTTTGCCCCCCATGCATTTTCAAGTGAGGTACTGTGAACCTATAAAACATAAATCTCACACACAACTCTCACTAGACATAAGAAATAATCAAGTCATAGACAACCAGTGAAACAATTTTACATTCCAGATTCAAGCCTCCAGCTCAAGAAGTCTCTAAAATACTGTTTTTTAAAAGCAGAGGGAGTATAAAAAGGAGCGATTGCTTCAGTCAGAACTTTGTTATTACCCTTTTCTTCAGTACTTGTTACAGTCTGCTATCAGAAAAAGAATCTATGTCTAATTGGATCTTTGGTTTCACACTTACATTTTCTGGATGTGGTGAAGCATGTACCAAGTGGAAAGATGTTAAGGACACAAATATACGTACATAATCTTTCCTTAATTAAAAGATATGTAGATGCTCAAAAACACTATTGAGAGATCTGCATTGTTTGTGCTAGGTGTAAATTGCCTCAAACAATTGTCAATACATGTCTCTTTACTCATGATTCCATATTCATGTTTTCAATAGTTAAAATATCACTTTCCAAGTACTTCCTAATATTTATTAAGTTACCTTGATATAAGAAAGTGCATCAAACATTTCTTCAATTTGCTCTGAAGACTGAACAGCAGAAGAGACTGGATGTGAAGAATTCAAGGAATCCTTCATCATAGCCTTGAAAATGAAATTAACAAAATCTTCATCCTAGAAGAAAAACATTTACAAGCATCTGAGAAGCTAGAACACACATGGTAAGCAGAACAACTAAGGTTGTGTCTTCCATTGGTCTAACATGCCATGGTCTAACTCTCCTTCCTGTCAATTGAGGCAGCAATAGAATTGCCAGGGTAGCATTCTAAAATCTAGTTTTTCCCCAACATATTTTAACAGTGGATTCTCACTGTTGGGTTTCCATTATTATGCAGACTCTTAAGTTCTTGTCTCATGCAAATGAATCACTAGTGCTAGAGAAAATAAACGTATGTACCTACCACTAAATATGTGCCGAATTTCAGATTTGGCTCACCAATGTTTTCAGTTAATTGATAGGAATCAGAGAATACAAAACCACTTAGTATGCTTTAATACTGAAGCATGAACTTTAGAGAAATTACTAGAGTGATGTTTTTGTGAATGTAAACACCATCTTTTCTAGTGATTCCAGTACCAAAGTCTCTTCCTTCTTTTTTCTAGAATGAAGATATTTTCATTGTTACCAGAAACAAGACAACCCCAAACACCAAAAAGAAGCTGTTTTAGTATTGCCCAAGTCATTTCCTTGAAACTTGAGTAAACAATTTTCTATAGTTTTCTGTATATAGCAGAAAGTTAAAAAAAAAAATGGAAAAGGTAAGACTTGTATGATACAAAAAAAGTTTAAAATTTTAAAGCTACTCTTCTTGATTGCAGAGGTTCTGAGTGATTTTTTTTTTAAAAATTTTACCAAAACACATCTTGGCACCACCAACTGGTGAAATTATACATTGGTGAAGGCATCTTGTCAGGCACCACGAAGTATGCAAATGTTAGATATGCCTCTACCAAAAGATTAGACTAGTTTTGTGTGCTTACTCACCACATACACAACAGACAAGCTGAATTGCTCTACAGACATACTTACAGTGTCCATCAACAACCAAGTCAGGCCAAATGAAAACACCTAGCTCCGAGATCCTGTTGAATCAAGCTAGCAACCCAAGTTTCTTAACACAGTAACAATGGTGATTTAAGGACTCAAAATTCACACTGAGTCAGAATACTAAGAACACAATTCAGCAAGAATGAAACAGTCAGTACACGTCAGGTTTTTAATCCTATGACTAATACAAATCACATAAGAAGTCTTGAACTTGGTTCCAGAGCTCAGGTATCTCCTCTCTTAGGAGACATCATTACCCAGGATGAAAAATTAGTTTCTGCAGTGCCTCCTCTATTTAATTCCACTAATCTTTTGTTTCTCTGCCTGCATGCAGTGGCAGTGATGTTTTACAGCAATAGCTGGTAGTCTCTCCCTTTGAGAGAAAGGATAAAGTTTGAATCCTTCACATTTCCCAGAATCTGTGTAGTGGTTTTGCCTGAGCCAAGATATGGTAGTGAGGGTGCTACAGGGGTAGCTTATTTAAACAAAGATCTGCCAGAAGCTTCCCCTCTAACTGACAGGGCTAATGACAGTCATTTCTAAGATGGATCCTGTAGCTGACTAAGTCCTGGTCAATTACTGACTGAGGTAATGTCTCTGTGAATACGTATTTGAGAAGGGGAAGAAACTGTTGTGCAGCTGCTAAACTTCAGCAACAACAAGGACTGAGAATGTGAGAACATCTCTGCAGACACCAAGGTCAATGGAGAAGGAGAGGGAGGAGGGTGCTTAGGCCCTGAAAGAAAGATTCCCCTGTGACCTGTGGTTGAAGACCATGGTGAGGCAGCCATCTCCCTGCAGTCCATGGAGGACTACAGAGGAGCAAAGATCCACTCATAGCCCGTGAAGGACCCGATACCAGAGCAGGTGGATGCCTGAAGGAGGCTATGACTCTGTGGGAAGCTCACCCTGCAGCAAGTTCCTGGCAGGACCTGGGAGCTGTGGGGAGAGAGGATCACAAACCAGAGCAGGTTTGCCGTCAGGACTTTTGGTCCTGTGAGGGAGCCAGGATGGAGCACTCATTACCTGTTCTCCTGGTGGATTACTCATGTTGGAGCAGAGTGTGAGGAGCTGCCTGCAAGGGAGGCCCCATGCTGAAGCAGTTCATGAGGAACTGTAGCCCATGGAAAAGACCCACACTGGAAAAATTTATGAGGGACTGTCTCCCGTGGAGAGGGACCCCACAGTGTAGCAATGGGAAGTGTGAGGCCTCCCTCTGAGAAGAAGCAGCAGCAAAGTCCATCTGTAATGAACTGACTGCAAACCCATTCCCCACGCTGCTGTGGTGGGAAGGAAGGAGAGTCCTGGAAAGAAGGAGGGCTGGGGAGAGGTGTTTCAAGATTCTGTTTTATTTCTCATCTCCCTGTTCTGATGGTTTGTTAATAAATGAAACCATTTCTCCCCAAGTTGAGTCCGTCTTGCCCGTGATGCTAATTGCTGAGTGATCTCCCTGTCCTTATCTTGACTCAAAAACTCTCTCCCCTGTCCAGTTTAGGAGAGGGAGTGATACTATGATTTGGTGGGCAGTTGGAACCCAGTCAGGGCTAAACCACTACAGTCTGAAAAGTTAAATCACTTAGTACTGGATCGAGTTTTTAAATGATCACTAGGGTACTATATAAAAAAGATTCTATCCTTCAAACACATGTGTAAACAGAAGTGCCTGTGGGAACAGCACATAATACTATTGGTGTAAGTCAATACCACCAGAATCCATATCCACTGGGACCATGATACTTTTATATCAGGTCCCCTGATTTGCAAATCTCAAACTCATTCAGACACAACTAAGTACCATAGCGACGGAAAGACAGGAGTTACTCCAGGCATATTTAAGTAACTTAAAGCTCTAGTACTTCCTATATCTACTAGAAAAGTAGAAGCAGACAAACTTGGTCAACAAATTTCTAATTTTATGTACTGACACCCTTATTTTATGTACTGACATTTTAAACACCTGCTATTTTGCACAGAATGCTTTAATTGATAAAACACAAAGACTTCATGCAGACTACTATTAAAATAAAAAAATACTAATAAAAACTCCAAAGAACCAGTGTATCCTCATCAAAGCATCCCCAAACCCACCTCCAATATCATGACAGTGCCAAAATAGAGGAGGTGTAATATAATTTTTGTGATGCCCAAAGTGAATTTCAATACAGGTCTAGAACTATAGTCCTTTACGGGCATCATTAAAAATCGGATCTTAGCTAAGGTGGAGTAAGCATAGTTACAGAAATTACTTACTGAATGTAATTCTGGAAATATCGCCTCCATGGCTAAGTACTCCATCAAAGTAGCAAATCCCTCATTTAGCCAGAGATCATTCCACCATTCCATAGTTACTAGATTGCCAAACCACTATGAAAGATCAAAACCGTGATTATTTTTCAGAAATACGATCAAATGAGTACAGTAGCCATTCACCCTCAGCTTTATCTTTTGGCAAAATCAAGTTCAGTCAAAAAAAGTTTATATTTTTGCATGAATAATTCCCAAGTACATCATGACAGAGTTGCACTCTGCCTGTTGAACTGGAGAAAAATATACCTGTGGGTATTCTCAACTCATAAGATGCACAAACCAGTCACAGTGAAGGCAAGGGTGAATTTATGGACAGAATTGCAATTTAAGAAGTAAAAAAAAAAAAGAACCTCTAACATTTAAACAATAACTTCCTCAATGTAGTACCTGATGGGCAAGCTCATGTGCTATCACTGCAGTTATTAACTTTTTATCCCTTGTTGAAGAAGTATTATTGTCAAACAAAAGTGCTGTTTCTCGGAAGGTGATCAAGCCCCAGTTTTCCATTGCACCAGACTGAAAATCAGGAATTGCTATCAGATCTGGAAAAGATTTGAAAGAAGCTTTTGAAAATTGCTAGTTAAAACAATTCTATATTTCATTGCTAAACTACAGAATCCCTAAACCTCTCATTATTTAAATCCTGTTGTGTGGACACGTGGTCACATCTCAAGCATAGAAGTCCCAAAGATTTATAACTGTTTCTCTTACACAAACAACTTAAAGCACTACACAGACAATGCCTATATATCTCGCATGCACAAGGAAAGGGGGCTAAGATAATGTCTTTCCAGTCAAACTAATAAATGCTGAGAAATCAAGCTCCAGATTTTGCATGGGTGAAAATAGTGCACATCATTAAGACTGCATTATTTCTTTGATGTTAACACACAAGTACAAGCAAACCTGTGTCAAAATCTTAGAAAAACTTTCCAGCTTGAGAATTGCTTAATACTCTTAATACAAACACTTAAATCATTTTAAAATTAATTTTGACGGAACCTTACTTCATAGATGCTTTACATAGTCTTTTTTTTTTTCTTTTAAGTACATCTTTTTAGAATGAAAGTTTCCCTGCATTTCTCAGAATTTATTATGTCTTCTGTATAAAAAAGTTCAAAAGAACTTACCTAATTTTCCAAGAGGGTACTTTATTAAAAAGTAGTTTTGATAGAATTCCAGAAGCTTCACTGCTGTGTTTAGGGCATACCCAACTTGGTTTAGATGCTGTGCTGTGGCATAGACAGATACCTAGTTCAAACAGAAAAGATTTTGAAATGTAAGGCTACAAAACCTTTAGTAGTAGGAGAGGAGCTGGCGGTAGCTCTTGAAACACATCGGACATGGTTACGGGAGTAAACACAGGAGCTAAAAACAAGAGTTATAAAGCTGTCAATAAAGAGTTAATTTTTTTGCTAGAGCTTATTCACTAATCAAAATACACACATACTATCCAGCTGACCAAGGTATATTCAAGAACAATTCAAGGGTGAAAGTTTAAGGAAGCTGTTCAAGAAAGAACAGAAATTGATCCACTTCCCTTGTTTACTGCTGTATGAGTTAAATGATTCTTTTTCCATACCTCAGTTAATCTAGAAGTTTAGCCTACCAGTATGATAAGGCTAGTTGTTATTTGCAAGAAATTATCTCAAGAAATAATGGTTGTCACAAAGTTCATCCATTGCCCTATCTAAGGTAGGGTCACATAGAATCATAGAATGGTAGGGTTGAAAAATTCAGATGTTACAGTTTTATTCATGTTGAGGTAGTTATATCAAGAAAATCAGTTTGATAAGGTTACAAGTTTATCCAGGTTTAGGATTCTCTTTCATAAACAGAGACAAAATATGTTGAGACTAATTTTCCTGCTCTATCTAAAAAAAAAAAAAAAGGTCCCTCTTACTATGCCACAAATCGATAACCAAATGATATTTCAAAAGATGGACAGAGTGAAGGAAGTATGGATCTAATCTAGAATTCCTGGAAGTACAAAAGTATTATTAGTTGCAAATTCTAAGTTCAAAAAAATGCCATAAAAGCCCCCCAAGACCTTCTAGAGTTGAGAAAAAATCTCATTGCATTATGAATACAAAACAGTTTTACTACAACTCTAATCCATCTTGTAATATTCATGACATTAAACTTACTCTGTGTGAACTTCCCTAACCTGGCCACAGCTCACTTGGTAGTCCAAATGAAGGAGAAGTACAGTTAAGAGCCAGCTTTCTTAGTTAGAATACACCACTCAGTCTTTTCCTCTTCTCCTATACATTTTGGCCACAAAATATTTCTGAAGTACTGATAATCCATGCAAGTCTGGTCTCAGTATTATTAACCATATATACAGTTATTTTAGACTCTCTGAAAACACAAAACATTTAGTATACAGATCAGCTTTCTGCCTGGTAAAGAATTGGTTACATGGTTTTATGAGAATACTGTTCAAAGACCTGAACAGCCTGAAGTACAACAGACAATAGACAACAGACCTGAAGTAAAATAAAGTACTTCAAAGTACTTTCTAAGTTAGACCACACAGTCTGTCCTGTTCAGCTGTAAGTGGAAGTACTTATCAAAGTCTGAATCAAAGCCTATTGACCAGTTATCTTTACTTATGTATACTGTATTAAAGAGAGGGCTGCTTCTCCTTCTGCAATGCTATTAACACTTCCTTCTGTCTCTTCCTAGCTAGGTGCTGTCACTACATTCCACTACAAACAGGCAGTTCCTGCTATAGAGTCATGAAAACCACTGTTTACATGAAATTCCTGCACCTCCTAAAATAAGTAGCAACTCCTAATATTACCGTGCTTTTTCCTTAGTTACTTTAATTGCACACATTGTAGGAACTTCTCACTAACCCTGCAATGTAAGCCCATGAAGGACAAAGATCAAACAAGACCCACTGTTTGCCTTTCAGAACCTCTGAAAAAACCAGAAACCCCCACAATGATGTCATTGTCACAATGACATCATTGTGTTCAAGACCTGAAGTTATTCTAAATCTACTGCAGAGCATGTGGGTTTTTTTAGGTTAATTATCTTTGCAGGTAAAGAACACATTTGCAGCACTTTTTGAAACAGTATGTAGGCTTCCCTGGGAACTGTAATGTTTCTGTATATCATTTGAACAACTATTGGTTTGCATGAGGGTTTGCATCCCTCATAGATGAAGCACTAGAACTAAAAATTTTAAACTTTCAGCTCTGAAAGCTCTTAGGAATTTTAGGTCCTGTAAATTTCCACTGTTAACAAGACCTGATGCTGAGTCTCTTGCAATAAAAGCCTTCTCAATCTGATGTAAGCCCTGAAGTCAGTTCAGCCAATGGCTTGGGTTTTGGCCAAGTAAGTATAATAAAACCAATTAAACAAATCATTTCAAAAGAGAGTTTGTGTGTTGGCTTGAAGATTGTTTTGCTGTGGTTTGGCTGGCTGGTTGGCTTGGAAGGGGTGAAGGAGAACTTAAAGGGGAACAAACATACCAGACTCCCATTAGTTTCCCTACTGATGTTCTTCAAGTCTGCAACAACAAAGGCTACTAGGTAGGTGCTCATCTTCAAACTCACAAAAAACTCATCTTGAACAATTCCATTTGTCACAGCAGTAGTGGCTTTCTGCAGGTGAAAGGAAAACATTGTTACTAATGCAGACAAAAGAACACTATTACATCACAGAATCACTGGTAAAGAATTACTTCATACTAGTAAAAGTTTATAAGCAAACTTGCAGAACATATTTTAGTTACATTTCACTGGGATAGATACTCACAATCTATGCATGGTATAAAAAAAAACTTAGGGAGACGAAAAAGATTTAAAACTATACAGTCCAAAAGCTTTCATTATGTAGTATTACTGAAATGCATTGCTGGAGAAATCATCAATCTAATTTACTTCAGCACCAAAACCCCAGTATAATTCAAAGTCAACATCAAGATTAGTATTAATTCAAGATAGCTTTAAGTTAGATCAAAGATATAACTCAGCACAGCCTACCAAAAATACTTGCATAGCATGAGGTAAACATTTGTTTCTTCCTAAAAGCCTCTTCAAAAATAGGTAATCAGACACACCCATTATTTTAAAACAACAGAAAAAAGCCAACCCTCATACCTCCTGCTTACAAATTAAGAGGTTTCAATACAAAAAGTGAAGAGAACCTAAGGTTTCAGTTAGTTCAAAGCAAAACCATGCCCAGTGTCAACACACACTGCCAAAAGTAAACTTCCACTTAATAATCTTCTGAAGTAAGATACCATACATCTTAAATTACTTTCAGTGTAGAAGCTCAAACCAATGACTTAACATTTTACTGCCACTAAAAAGCTGTCAGTCTTAAAGAGGAACAGATTTCTAAGCCTGAAGATATAATCAATACAATCACCTACTCTGACCACTGTATAAGAAGAGTGCCATCATTGAACTATGTTAGTAAATTCATACATTTCTGCCTTTACTATAGCTTGATCTTAACAAAGAGGTAACATGTTATTTAAGAAAATTTACTGTGGCTGCAGATCAAAAATCAATTATCTTCCTTTAAAAAAACCACCTGATAAAACAAAAGCCCAAAACACTCACACTTTATTTCTACTCTTAGTATGTCAGCCACTACACATTGCCATATTAGTGATGTGCATGGTAGTTGAGAAGGCCTGCTTCTGTGATCTCTTGCTCATGTAGGTATTTAAAGAAAACTCTAAAGTTTCACATTTAAACTCCTCAAGGATAAACTAAAAAGTCTCTCCATTCAGTACAGTGGGTTACGAAGGCCTTCAGTAATCACAGAAAAACTGTTCCACTTTTTTTCCTACAGAGGTTTAAGTGTTTTATTTTCAGAAGCAAGCCTATCCTAGCAATGATCTCACCAAATATTATACTTCTTTACAACATGATCCTATTATTAATTTTTCACATTTTATCTGTGTAGAAGAATCAAACTGTACATACTGCATTAGGAATCTACACAGAATATCTAATCCAGGCTACATCTAAAACGTTAGAATTCAGCATGTGCTAAATTACTTGTGAGGTCTGAAACAAAAGCCATGAAATAAGTCATAAAAACATATCAAGTAAATATAAAAATGGGTACCATTACAAGAGAACTGAAGAGATACAAGAAATGCTATTGAGGTAGCATACTATTACGTAGAGGCTCCTGTGTCTAATGTTTTTTATTTCTTCAGACACAAAAATAAGGATTTTATCATAATTCTTGTGTGCAATCTATTTAGACAAAACCCAAAAGAACCACTTCTGAACCTATTAGCAGACTTTGTTTAAATCTCATACAACATCAAAAGAGGAATTTCACAGTATCAAACTACCAAGGCACAAATTAGGAGGACAAAACAAAAGAATGATAGAATCATAGAATGATGAGGGTTGGAAGGGACCTTCAGAGATACCTTGTCCAATCTCCCTGCAGGTCCACCTAGATCAGGTCACACACAAACGTGCCCAAGTGGGTTTTGAAAATCTCCAGAAAAGGAGATTCCACAACTTCCCTGGGCAGCCTGTGCCAGTGCTCCCTCATCCTGACAATAAAGACATTTTCCTTGTGTTTAAATGGAACTTTTTGTGTTCCAGCTTATGCGCATTACTGCCTGTCCTGTCACTTGAGACAACAGACAAAAGTGTCACCCTATCCTCTTGACAAGTATCTTTTAAATATTTGTAAGTGATAATGAGATCTATCCTTAGCCTTCTCTAGGCTGAAAAGCCCTAGGTCCCACAGCCTTTCGTTACAAGAAAGATGCTCCAGTCCCCTGGACTGGAACCTCCACTGGACTCTTTCTAGAGAATTTCCTTGTCTCTCTTGATCTGGGGAGCCCAGAACTGGACACAGTACTCCAGATGAGGCTTCACCAGGGCACAGTAGATGTGGAGTGGACATCACTCTTCTCAATACACCCCAGGATGCTATTGGCCTTCTTGGCCATGAGGGCACATTGGTGGCTCATGTTTAATTTGCTGTCCACCAGAACTCCCAGGTCCCTCTCCGCAGCACTGCTCTCCAAAAAATAATATTGTTTGCAATATAAACATAAATGAGTAATTACTTTGGAGATATTGTCCATTAGCAAAACTATCAATTCTCTTGTGCTGTATGTTCTTATATCTTCTTGATAAATTCTAACTAAGCCTGGCCTGCTCCTTCAGCACAAGAACTCACATTTGATCAGACAACTTCATTTATTTTAATGTCATTCCACATCTGGAAGTTTTCTCAAATATTTATCAATCATAGAGATGATGTGCTAGCCAAGTTTTTAAACTGACGGAAACAACAAAAGAAAATGTGGATTAAATTACTAATATGCTCCTAAACACATTCTCACTGTAACAAGCTCAGTAAAACTTACAAGTTCAGTAGAAGTTACAAGGAGAAAAAGAGTGGCTAAAGAGATTTCAGTGAAAAATGTCTGACACCAAGAACAAATGCAACCAAAGAAGATGGGTTAAAAAGCAAAGAACCAGATGATGAAAAAGATGGACAAGATGGGGAGGGAGAATTCTCACTTTGAAAGAGGCACTGGACCATCTGCCTACGGCACCTAGGTAGCTGAGCAGATGAAATGTAGTATGCCAGGCAGAAAAGGAAGAAGCAGATCTGAAGGTTAATTCAAGTGGTATGACAAACATTAGCTTGAATCAAAACACCAAAAAGAGACACAAGAGAGGAATTTAAAAGAGAATTCATGATGTAGGAGTGGCACAAGTCATTAGAAGAGCTCTATGTACAAAAGGTAGGTAGGAAAAAGATTTTTTTCCTACATAGTACATGAACAGATAAACAGTATGCACTGTGACCAACAGTGAAAATTTCTAACACCAGTGTTTACGATACAAATGTGTAATACCAACACACTTTTCACCGCAAGTAGAATAGCTACAAGGCCACATCTCTCAAATGTTCCTTCTTCAAATGGCTTCCTATGTCATGGAAAAAAGAGCAATCCAATGAATGTTACTCTGCAGCAAGAAAAGCTAGAAACTGAAATGTAAGTGGGTCCTGAGTAAGGAGGAAGAAAGAGATGCATAAATAACCTTACAGTAAAGGCATCTCATCAGTATGCTTTCTCCACCTATGTGATTCCTCATCATGCACACAAATCAAGCACAAATTAGTATCCACAGATAGCATCAAAAGATCTGCTGGATGCTTTTTAACAGCACTTAAAGGTGAGCATAAACGGGTGGGACAAGGAGCAGTTCCTACCTAAGCACAGAACCCTACAGGCACATACTTTGCAGGACTGCCAATGCAAGGCAGAAGTTATGGGAAGATGCAAGACTAAGGCAAGTAACAATCTGCTTTTTGTAGATTTAATTCACAGGTCCTCAGGTACATGACTCAACTATTTCCAGTATAAATAGAAGACAACTCTCTGGTAGAAAATAAGAACTCACTATGCAAGAAATAGAGTTGACCTGTCAGGCATGTTGGCTGGATCAGTGTTGTAGTTTTGCCCAGCCAGCAATGCAGTATCACAAAAGCCTCTTGCTTGGTGCCCTCCATTCACCCACACCCTCGTTAGGATGGCAGAGGCCCCAGCAAAATGGGGGGAAAAAACCAGAAAAACAACGATGCTGTGGATTGAGACAAGGGCAGGGAGGGCTCACTGCCAATTATGGTTCCAGGCAAAACAGACTCCACTACTCAGACAGGAAAGTAGGAAAGTTTATTCTACTACCTACAAGAAACAGAACAGAATCAAAAGCAAAAAGAGAGTAGGATGAGAAAATGACAACCAACACTAACATCTCCCTCCCCCATTCGTCCTTTCTTCCCAGACTCAGCACACCGCTCCTGATATCTCTGCCTCCTCCCCCTCAACAGCCTGGGAGGCCAGGGAACTGGGAATGTGGTCAGTCTCTCAAAGATGGGCTCTGCCACTTCTCTCTCAGAGGAGGGCAACTCCTTGCACTCTTCCCCTGCTCCGATACAGGGTCTCTCCCATGGTACACAGTCCTTAATGAACTCCTCTGGTGTGGGTTCTTCCCAGCAGCTGTGGTTTCTGCCGATACAAGATCCCTCACAGGGGACACAATCCTTAATGAACATCTCTGGTGTGGGTTCTTCCCAAAGTTGCAGCTTCAGCAAATACAGGCTCCCTCCCACAGGACATGACCTCCTCTGGCCATAATTTTAATGAGCTTCTTTGGTGGAGGTTTTTCCCTACAGATACAGCTTCTGTGAATATGGGGTCCCGCACACAGGACATAGCCTCCTCTGGGCATAGCCACTACCCCGGCACAGCATCTTTAATGAAGTGAGTCACTGCCTCTTATGTGGGCTCTTTACTAAAATGAGTCACTGCCCTTGATGCAGGGTCTTTAACAAAATGCAAACAAATCACTGCTTCACCAGTACTCTCCATAGAATGCAGGGGTGTCTCTGCTCCACCACACCTCCTTCTCTCTTCCCTCAATGACCTTGGACCCACTCCTTGTACCACCACCAGCTGAAAAATGAAGAAGGGGCTGAAGAAGGAAGAAACAGAAAGAATCCTCCTCTTCCGTCTTCTTAAAAAGCGATGGTGGAGGCACCTAACTGGCTCAGCCCCTGAAGTGGGTCTGGCTCAGAGCTGGGGAGAGTTTCAAGCAACTTCTTACAGAAATCATCTTTACAGCTCCTCCCCCCTTACCAGAAACAGCTTCATGTCAAACCATGACATTCCACATTGTAAAAACAGAACTTGAGCTCTAAGTGGCTTCTTTGCAGATTCTCTCAAGAAGAGTCAAAAGACTGCATGTATCTACTGACAGTCACTGTTCACCACATCAAATGACTCACTTGCAGAGAGGAAGGCACAATCTGAAATCTCAGCACTGCCTGATACCATAAACACATGCAGCAGTTTCCTTGATGACTTCTTCCTGTCCATGCAAAGTTGCATAAACACCTTGCAGAAAAGACAAAACTTGAGTAAAATCATAGGAGAAAGAAAGGAAGGTGATGAAGAGGCTAGATTATCTAACTCAACAAAGCATTTACTGAAGAAGGCAGCTTGGAGGTCCTGCACAACCACGTATGGTAGGAAAAAACCTGAAGAAGGAACAACCCCATGCACCAGTACAGGCTGGGGGTCAAACTGCTGAAGAGTAGCTCTGCAGAGAGCGACCTGGGAGTCCTGACTGAGAATAAACTAAATATGAGCCAGCAATGTGCCCTTGTGACCAAGAAGGCCAGTGGCCTCCTGGGATGCATCAAGAAGAGTGTGTCCAGCAGGTTGAGGGAGGTTCTTCTCCCTCTCTACTCTGCCCTGGTGAGGCCTCATCTGGAGTCCTGTGTCCAGTTCTGGGCTCCTCAGCTTAAGAGGGACAGAGAACTTCTAGAGAGAGTCCAGTGCAGGGGCATCAAGATGATCAGGGGACTGGAACATCTTTCATACAAGGAAAGGCTGTGGGAACTGGGGCTGTTTAGTCTGGAGGAGACTGGGGGGTGATCTTATTAACATTTATAAATATCTTAAGGTTGAGTGTCAGGAGGTTGGGACATCCCTCTTTTCTATAGTAGATAGTAAGAGGACAAGGGGTAATGGAATGAAGCTGGAACACAAAAAGTTCCACTTAAACATAAGAAAAAATTATTTCACCATGAGGGTGAGTGAGCAGTGAAACAGGCTGCCCAGAGGGGTTGTGGAGTCTCCTTTCTTGGAGGTCTTCAAGACCTGCCTGCACATGTTCCTATACGACCTGATCTAGGTGAACCTCCTTCTGCAGGGGGTTGGACTAGATGATCTCTAAAGGTCCCTTCCAACCCCTACCATACTATGATTCTATGAATATATGCCTGCTTGCTACTGTGAGGGCTCTTGCTTATTCCTCTGGGGAAGTCTGTTACCACATTGGGCATTAGCAGATATACTAAAGGACAGCAGGCAGGTAATTGCTACCAAGATAGTAGTACCTAGGTATCCCAGGAAACATTTTCCTCATTCTTGAATTGTCCTCAATCACTTTCCTTCAATAGTCAACCACAAATGACAGTGAAGAAGAGTTGATGGTTATTTTGCATTTGCTTTATCCACCAGTATGTCATCAAGTTGGCAACCAAAGTGCTAGATGCCAGAGGTATAACAGATATTTGCGTCTCAACTAATAGGCATTGAAGATATCAAGATCAGAGACTGTTACTAGTTAAACAAAATTCTGATACAAGCATTCCCATATTCTGCATATGTGCACTACTAGCAAACACAGAATTCAAAAATGAATCCTATACCGTGCAGTGCATCAAACTGTTATTTACTAAGTTACTTAGTTCAAGTCTTTGAGGAAGAGACAGTTGTTTTATTATAAAGCCATACAGTTTATATTTTATCTGCTCAAGTCAATCTCCTCAACATCAATGCATCAAATAAACAATGCAAAGCACATACAGATTACCTAGACAGCAGCTCTACTAGAATTGCTCTACAAAAGCAGGTACCTTTGGCATATTTGACAGAATGGAAAGTTTCTCATCTCTTATGATCTTGATTAAAAAAGTAGCTTTAAATGCAGGTTCATCAAAGCAGGGAAAAGCAGACCTTGCTGCCAGAGGTTCAAACTGGGTTGCTGCAAACCACCTAAAGGAAGAATGGAAAAGAGCAAACTAAAAATTATTAAAAGAATTAATGTTAGTTATTTACAAGAAAACAGTAATTTCCCATCCCCTAAACCTTGTTGTGGGAGCAGTCTTAGTGGTACGTGACTGGGTTGGTCAGTGAGAAAAAATGTTTCATTTAACAAAAGGGTTTTTTTAAAATAAAAAATCTATTTATTTGAGAACTAATCTGAGCAGTTGTTTCTTGCTTTCTTAAAAAAAGAATACACCTCAAATAACAGAATTACAGAATAATCACTGAAATATAAGCCAGTCAGTTTTCAGTAAGAGGTAACAAAAAGGAGATCAAAACCTTAAATTAGTAAGCATGCCCACTAAATGAAAGTTTTGAAGCTTCCAGTACATGGGACTATGAGGAAGTTTTTTCATCAAATTGTCATGCCTTCTCCTGCAGATGCTCACATGGTTCATCTAACTGTATGCCTACTTCATTTGCAGGCTAGGAGATGGATCCTGTGTAGCTCACTCTCGTGAGCTTTTCTCTAATTCAACAGCTAGTCATATCACAAGAGAACTTCTCAGAAATCTACATTCCTTCTCCAGCTTTTTGAGACTAATCAGCTGCAAAACTATGGCTTTTCCTTGACAGCATCTCTGACTTGCATTCTGCTCCTGTTGGACAGCCTTAGGAGCTCAATGAGAAGTCTGTGAATGTAAGTCTTGTAGTTACTGGACCTAAACAGTGGAAAGAACAGTAGTTTATACTGCTTTTTTCTTTTAATTAAAAAAAAAAATACTGCCAAGCTACCCACAAGTTTTGGAGGCTTTTCTTCTGCCTCACAACTCCAACATTTTGGGACCTACACATTTTGATGAGGTACACTGCTGACAATTTGTAAGATTAATCTCTATGCATGCTTTCCACATCTTAGTCTCTGTTTCCCCTCACTGACAATCTTAAAGTCTGTGCAATAAGTTTCTTTTTTTTTTTTCCTTCACCCCAAGATTTTACAGAAGAAAAATAAACAATAAAGGATTATTCTGCCTAAAAATAAGTTACTCTGCTATTTGATAATTTCAATGGTTTTGTACCAATATAAAAATTCTTCAAAAGTAAATTAAACTAGAAGACATTTTCTTGCAAAAGTAAGACAGCTCAAATTTTATATAGAAAATGCAATAACAACATAGGTTATCAAAGTAGTCTGAACTTGTAAAACGCCAAGCATACAAATCCCCTGGAAACAGAAGAGGTAGGCAAAGCATTGGAAATAATTATATCAGTACATGAGTTATCTGAAAATTATTTACTGAAAAGCATACAAGTTAAATGCGTTACACCTTGTTCCTGAACAGGTAGCAGGCAGCACTGGACTGAAGGGGGACAAAACCTCCAAAATTTACTCACAGATCTTCTTTTTTCCCCCTCTGTGAACAATTGCATATTCTCTGTCCATTACAGTAAATATAAGGAGAAAACAAAACTTCAGCTACATTAAAACTATTTTCTTGACAACTCATCCTGGACTGGCCAACACCAGTTTTTCCATCTTTTTTACTGCACCGCTGCTTCTAGAAAATCTGCATGGATAATTACATGCCAACAAAGGTATAAACACTCTTAAGTATATGACCAGTGTAAGGCCCACTTTAAGTGTGTGGTGGTTAAGTGGTGATTTCATTACCCTTCTTGGTAAAAACCACTGATTTACCCTTTTCAAAAACGTAAGTGTGATGTTTCCCTTTTCTCCAGTCACTGGGGACTTTGCCTGAACACTGTGACTTTTTAAAATATTATTAAAAGTGGCCTGATGACTATATCTGTCAGTTCCCACAGGGCTACGGGATGCATTTCATTGGGTCTCATGGACTTGTGTATATTAAGAGTCCTCAAATGGTCTCAAATCTGATCTTCTCCTTCAATGACAGGACTTTGTTTCCACCAACCCAGCTTTGAGACTCATGAATTCAAGAGACGTGGGAAAGAGAACTTATAGCTACCTACAACCACTATACTACATTACATTTAACTGATGGGAGAGGATATCCTGACTTAATGAACTCATCCATGAAAGACATTTTTCAAGCAGAACAATCAGGACATAAGAGATTGATTTTGCTCAATAGGAATTAGTCATATGAAATATGCAATAGGAAAACTAATCCCTGCTATTTCTAGTATCAAAGTACAATCTAAAAGTGATAGGAGAGCGCAGCTGCATTTACAGGCATACCTTTGCTTAGAATTTTCATCCTTGTATGAAATTTTGTAAAAGCCATAATAGGTATCTGATAAATTAGATGAATATTCAATGCTGATAGTATAATTCTGTCCCACAAGGAGTGCCTCAGGAGCTATGATAGCAATCTGGTCATGCAATGGATATTCCAGGAATTCAACTGGTTTTCCTTGATGCCCTCCTGCTGAAGTAAGGGTTGCCTTGGTAACATTAAGTCCTGAGCTGTGAAGTATGATCTTCCGAGTTACACGGACAATGTTAACCACTATCTTTACAGAGCCTGCAAATTTCAGAGTAGTTAGGTTTGGCTGTAAGACAAGTTCATAATGCACTGGTAAAGCATCATGAGGAAGTCTAACTTTTGCCCATGGAAATAATTTTCCATTAGTTGCCAAAGGGTATATTACTTCCATTGTATGATTTCTTTTATGGCAGCCTTCTTTGGTAAAGGTACATTTGGGAAGAAGATAAATAACCATTATTAATGAAACTGCAATCACAAGAACAACTGTGCAAACCACCATGGTCCTCGTAGAGGGCATTGAACATGATCCATTTGGATTTCGTCTATAGACAGACATATTATTCTGCAGGCCTGAGCTTCTGTTCATGAAGGACATCCCAAGCAATTTTGCTGATGACTCATAATCCTCCTCATCGTCATCCATTTCACGCTGTCCAAGGCCACGCACCAAGAGCCGTGAGCTCCTTGGTTCATACTCTACTTCATCAGGCTCCAGGGGATGCAAACAAGGCTCTTTTGCCAAGTCAACCACATCTGGTTCTTCTTCAAACATACTGTTTTCAATCATATTCCTGGGTAACTGAATTCTATCTGAAAAAGAAAAGACC
Organism: Colius striatus; assembly: GCF_028858725.1. Classification (NCBI taxonomy): domain Eukaryota; kingdom Metazoa; phylum Chordata; class Aves; order Coliiformes; family Coliidae; genus Colius; species Colius striatus. The sequence goes on from NC_084790.1 coordinate 32,866,535, forward strand.
ATGTTACATATTAAAAAAAAAAAGCACAATTGTAATACCTCAAACATAGTTCATGGAATTACAGAATGGGAAACACTGATTAAGAGCTCTTCAATTCTCTCTCTCAGGTTTGCTTCCAGAAAATATTTCTGTGTTTTTCTGCCTACTGTAATTTTTCATTCAGTATCTTCAACAGGATGCTTCCATTGTGCATACTCAAACACGTCTCACACTGTAACTGGATCGGCTATAACACTGCATAGTACCCCTAGTTTACTGATGTCAGCATCTTGGCTACATTTCCTTTACTCCAGTAAACTCTATTTGTATTCAATTAAGTTAGTTAAGATGGAATACTCTTTATGTTGCAGGGTAAAGCATAAGCAGCCAATACAGTTCTAGAGATGTTTCTGAATATGCTAGTTACTGAATTCGTCAAAAGGAGAGAAAATATGCTAAAGTGCTGCCTGCTACACAAATAAAATAATCTATATTATGCTTTTAAATTTCATTTTTCACGCACACCTCAAAAAAGCTTAAAAATATTTCTCACGTAAAAAATGGCAGTATAAAAAAAATTATAGCTCTAGCTGACACCTTCATTTACTATCTAGCTCAGACAATCCTTGAAACAATCTATACATGTAAAAAGTCAAATCAGTGCCCATCAGATTACTTGTCGCCATAAAATTTCTCCTTAATAGGTAACATCACTGAACATGAAAGAATAATTGAAATCCATAATAATCTTTAAAAGCATCATGTACTCCCATATTCTACACGTAGTTATATTTTAACCAAAATTCTGGTCAAGACTATAACTTTTTATGTAAAAAGTTACCTTTCAACTAACCTGCTCAGTGGAAAAGTAGTTTGACTTCTATTGATTTCTGACAAGAATGTACATTTTGCCAAACTACATACAGCCTAGAATATCAGTGTTCCTATAATACATTACTAATTTTATCTACATTGCTAGATTCCCATCCCATAATTGAAGGCAATATTGTATGGAGAGAAATTACATTACTAATTTCAGAATCACATAGAGCTATTTGATAGAACTTAAAATTTTGAAACAGACCAATGCAACATACTCAGATGGTAAAGACTTAGTAGTAGCCTTTCTTTTTTGCCTTTAAAAAAAAAGTCAGGTTTCTGTAAGGTTCAAATTCTCAAAAGTGAAGAGAAAACATCTTAAACCAGATATACCAAACTCCTCAACATTAAAATGTATCAAGACTTCCTATTATAAGGCCACAAACTCAGAAAACTATAGTGTCAGCTGTCAGGCTGAAAAGGATGGAGAAAGAATTCTTACACTAGGTCATACATACTGTACTACACTTTTCTCTCTGTGTGACATCTGTGTTTTAAATGTCTAATGGTACCTGCTGGCCTCTTATTTCAGAGCTTCACTGGCAGACTATTCAGATTCTTTAAAAACAAGCAATAGGTTCATAAATCAGCACTTTGCATCTCTAACAAAAACTACTGCACTACTTCAAAAAAGATCAACATTCACTATTTCTCTACAAGGGCCTTAAAATAAGACAAAATAAAAAAAAATCCTACTCCACAAGTCAGTACGAGGAAGGTACACTGGTAAATGTGAACCAGCAACACAGAGATGGATGAACACAGTTTGCTGAAATCTACTTGCTTACCCTTTGTCCCAAGGTAAACATGCTGCTCTAAGTAGAAAAAAGATCATTAGGTCACAGTATACCTGAGGTGGAAAGTGACTTCAAGAGGTCATCTACTCCAACATCCAGGCAAAAACAGCTTCTAAAAGTTACAGTTTGTCTCAATACAGTGCTCAGGTTCTAGCCTTCTGTGGTGGTTGTTCAATAGTCCAAAAGAAAGAGGACAGAGAGCTAAGTTACATGTGAAAACACATAGACAAACTAGTGGAGAAAAAAACTTGGAAAGACAAAGTACTTTGCAACAGAAACTTTAATAATTCCTCTACTAAGAATTCACTAAACTATTTCTAGCACATTCTTGATTACTCCCTCAGCTGTTTGCTTTTAAAATCTGCTGTCTAGCTTCAATCAAATTTGAAAACAGACTCAAGACTTGAACACCCAACACAATCACACCCTGAAAGAACCAGCTGCTGGTGGAAGACACCCAAATCAATATCTGCTATGTAGAAAAGGCAAGTATTAAGACTCACAGCTTAACCATTCCAAAATGCAGCCGTCAATCAGTACACAGCTCCAACCCCAGCCATGGCACGTGCTGCTGCATGGCCAGTAAAAGAGGCAGAAGATAGGGAAGGCACTGCAGAGGGAAGGAGGAGAAAAATAGCATAAATCTGATAGGAAGCTTCATCAGCTCTGCTGCTTATAGAACCATTTGCTTGTTGAAGAACTAATTCTCTAATAAGTTTATTTTGAAGCCAACTACCTTAACAGTTAGAAAGTTGCATGTAGGAACCAATAATATTTTCAGTAAAAAATAATTACAAACACAAAAAATCTCTAATTGAAACCAAGAAAAGCTAAATCATTATTTTTCTTCAAGGCAATTCATAGTTTTAATGCCAAAGATAAATTAATTTCTAGGAAAACAACGGTTAAATAAATTCCTATGGAAGTATTTGCAAAAATTGGAAGCAATCAATGTCTTGGTTGTTCTGTAATGCTGAGAATCTGTAAGATCAGTACTTTACCGAAGATTAAGGGCACCACACTAGACTACTATTCTCTACTGGAAGGTACATAGACAAAGAATCATCAAAACGTCACTGGAGTTATTTTTGCTGATACACCGATCCACAGAAGCATAGAAGACTATGTTTTGCAGAGGAAATAGGTCTAATGTTTAAAGATTTTCTACTCAGATAAACAGGACTGTTAGCTTTCTTCTGGTTCACTGGAATTTTTAACAAGGTAGTGTGGGTCATCAATCATATGAACTCATCTCTCACTGAACTTTCAGTTTTAACTCATGAGATGCTGTAAGATGAAGTATTCTTAAACTGAAACAAGCCACAAGGAATAAGCAACCATCACCTTTCAGTCATCTTTCACACCAAACAGGCCACGAGGCAAACATTGTCCTTGTAAAATATACTAAAATCACATTAATTCAGATATTCAAGCAGATTAATTCAGATTCCAAATACAACACAGTAAAAAAATAATATAACTGCAAGACTAGGGAACTTTAACCTGTAAGGAAGCTGCGTGGCTCCAGTGAACTACCACTGCCATGTCAGACACCGCAGGTACACTTAAAGGCAATTGTGGTCACACTAGTTCGCAATGAAGGAAGTACTGACCTGAGCTGCTGAAATGCACTGTAAAAATTACCTGTTATCAGGCAATTTAAATGTAAATCTGTACTAAACTCAAGCTTAATGTGAGAGTAAACAAGGAAGTAAGAAAAAGTCATGGAGCTGAGTCTTGTTTCTCCGTAGTACTAACAATGCTAAAAGCATATCCACGTAAAAGTGTTTTAACATAATTCTTCTACCAACTTGTAACCTAAAACTTAAGGTTTCAAAATTTTCCTCAGTATGTGATCTATTATCACATCTAACAGAAAACAATCTCTATTCTCAGAGTTTAGAAACAATGCTCAGAAGGGACGGAAGGTTAAAAACCAAATGTGATACACTAACCCAGAAAGCCAATCCTAAAACTTCAAAGCTGAAGGAAGATAGATATTTTCTCAAAATTGATATTTTCTCAAAATTGATGGTTTTAAAAAAGTTTCTTTAGAGTTGCTTTCTGAAAAAAAAAAAACCAAACTGCTGCAACTTATATCTTCATTACAACATTCAGGAGACCACTACAAGATCAGTCTGTGGTTTTCTTTAAAAAGGACAGGATACTTCAACATGAAATTCAAATGCAGTTTACAACCAGATAAGCCATCAGTGCAATAAGCTTACTGTATGTACTGCATCCTTTGCTAATATGAACAGTACAGTCACATGTAGGTGTCAAAATGACTCAAGAGCAAAAAGGCGACAAATTAATCAGACCAAGCTAAACAGGAGGTCCCTTATCTTATTCCTACAAGACATACATCTTTCATTCCTAAACTCTTTCTGAATTAGTATTTTAATTTACAAAGCAATGTTACTACAATGTTCAAGTTCAGTTTAAAAGATCATCATGCAAGAGCAATCAGGGGTTCCAGTTAAACTGTCTAATACCTCCTAGTATTAATTTTGTCTGAAGAGCTTCATTCCCATTAATGAAGACAATATAAGCTTTCCCCTGAAGTGTTAAAAGCCTAAGGCAACACTATATTATGCATCTCAGGTGCAACAATGGAGTATCTTGGTATGGAGTTGCATACTATTCTATATGCATATAGAATAATTCTGTCCAATGATTTCAGGAATGTGTTTAATTATTTAGGGACATAACTTTCATATCCAACTTTGATGTATTAGCCTTTACTTAGCAGGAGCAACAGCTGACCAAACAGCAAATTCCACAAGAAAATCATACGGATTTTGTTTGTACTAAAGACTGGTTACATTTGCTAAGACCATTCAACAGTGTGATAAACAACTGTGAAGTTTTATGTTCATGTACATGTCTAAATGCCACCGTTTCTAGAAGTGGTGAAATGCAAGATTTTGCCACAGATTGTAAGCTCAGAATATGCGATTCCTGATACACAAATCTGTATGCAACAACAATGGTAAAGTGATTTTGAGAAAAAGATGCCAGCAGGAATAAATACTATGCAATAGAGTCTGTGGTTGAAAAAGAAAAGGCTCTGTTATTCCTTAACCACTGGAAAATTACTTTTACACTCTTATTAAACCACATAAGGCTATTTGTTCACAAGCTTCCAATAAATGTTTTGAAGCACTTGCAAGCACTTACAAATACACTGTGCATGGCAGGTAAGCACATTTCAAGCAGACAGATATATTGCCATAAAAATAGCAAGACTAGTACTATAGCACATGGAACCTGATTTTCTCTACTTTATTTAGAGTATGAGACTAGTAACAAAGGAAAGGAATATGACAGTGAAGGCTAAAGCACATCACTGATACATAGACATGAACACAAAGACTGTGCAAATGCTACTGTTCCTTTAAGTTATTTAATACTCATCGTTAACTAACATAACGTCACACGAAAAAGTCAATGAGGAACGTTACACGTGAAATAAGGATACATGTGAAAACACTACACTGCCTTATATAAACAGCAGTATATTCACTATAACCATGTTCCCAACAAAAGAAATTGAAAAAGTTGAAACTCAGCTATTAGAAGAATGTTTGCATTAAAACTTACATTTCCTATTTTCCTTAATGAAATAACATTTTCTCACCGTATCTGAAAATTTTTTTAAAAAATGGAAGCACTCCACAATTCAAAAAGAACCTATTATAGCCTACAGAAAGGTATAGTTTGTTTTTTTTCTGCTACACTTGCAGTGTCTTTAAGAGATAAAATGATCTGTGTAGTTGCCTGTACATACATGGCACTAGACATTTTGTAATAGGTGTACTTGCTATAGCATCTGTTCTTCTAACAAAAGGATGAATATTTTACAGTACAATATTCATTTGTATTTATGAGATTAAAACAAAAACATACCCACTTCTCGTTTACATAGTTAAATTTCTTATACATATTTAATGTCATCAGTCCTCCCAAGCTAGATACAAAAACAATATGAAATGTGAGAGCCAATAAAAAACAGAGGAACTTGTGTTGTACTGTTTGAATGCAAGGAGGAAGACAAGCTATAGGGAAACACCATAAATTATATTCAGTGAGAGTTTAGAAATTAGATTGGTTTAGTAAAATACAGGTTGTTTAAAACAAACATACAAACAAATATTAGTTTTTATTTGAAATTTAAAATAAGTCTACATTTTATATATACAAACCACTAAATCTGTCATTGGATAAAAATTATTCTTAATGCATGGCAAAGAAAAAGGCTAGACTTGACTGTAGAAACAAAAATGGAATTTTTCACATTATATGTAAACTGTGTATACGGACATTTGAGAGGGTTTGGAAAAGAATATTAAAGGGTTACCCTGTTTCTCCTGAACTATCTGTCTCCTAATCTGTATCTTCAGCCTCAAATAAAAAGAGAGTTGGGAAAGAGAAATATTCTCACAACACCTCAAATTTCTCTGAATTGTCCTGACTACAGTTTCAGAAGTGTTACTATGGAAAAGTAACATAGTATACCATTTTCACATGCTTCTCACATGGTTCTGGCAGTGAGCAGGCTGGCATACACAAGAGGCTGGGAGGGACACGAGTGAGACAGCTGAACCCAACAGACCGTATCACATAGCATATGGCATCATGCTCAGTAATAAAAGCTAGAAAAAGGAGGTAGAAGAGAGAAAGTTCATGGCTAGATGTCTGTTTTGCCAAGTAACCATGATGCAGGATGGAGACCAAATTTCCTTTTGATGGCTGAACACCTGCCCATCGATGAGAAGTAATGAATTAATTCCTCATTTAATTTTGCTTGTGCGCATGCAGCTTTTGCTTTCCCTATTAAACTGTCTTTATCTCAACCCACAAGTTCACTCACTTTTATGCCTGTGGTTCTTTCCCCCACTTCACTGGATGGAAGTATGCAAGCGATTGTGTGCAGCTTAGCTGCCTAACTGGGTTAACCTACGAGAAGAAAATAAGCAGAATTTTCATCTGCTGGTATAGCCAGTGTATAGGGCAATATAGATCTACCTATAGGAAACCACATCTTTGAATTTAGGAATGAAAGCTTTCATGTTTGCAGTTATTTTAAATGTGTTCTGTTTCTTTTCAGAATCTTTACGTAAGAAAAACATTTCTGAAAAAAAACCCAAAGGTTGCTACAAGAAAGATGTCACTACTTTCCTGCTTCAATTATTCAATTTAGAAGACAGAAAAGAATAATCCAACAGAATAAAGCACACCAAAAGAATATTAGGAAAGAGGAAGTGTTGCTATGAAAATCTGTGCATCATACATGTGCTTTGCCTGCTTTTTAGAACAGAGGCAACAGGTAGGCTAACATCATGTCCTTAACAATGATGCTGCAAGATTACACATGTATATTTTTACTAGATCAAAACCACACACACTTTTATATGCTGCATTAAATATTTTTTAAAAGAAACAGAACACTAAAGTCATTTGTGTTTCCTGTTGATAAAGAGCCAAAACCAGCATTTCCTAGTCCTCTTAATACCAGTGAAGTACAATAAAACAGAGAATGACAGACACTGACTCAGACAAAACAAATCCTCCAAAACCTTACATAAACCACACACTGAATTAAAGTGGGAATTTTTCTCTTTTGGCTAAGACATCACCATCCTTCACTGACACAGGTAATGGCACTTCCATTTGGTAAGGTAGTAAAAACCAAAATACACTCTGTTGCATTTTGTAGTGTTATTACTTACTTGCAAACATATATGATGACTCTCTGTACAACTTTACCATAAGCTCTTACCAAAAGGCAAGCACTACATGAAATCTGTCCATGATTTGAGTACATCCTAGTGACACATGCCACTTTGCAATGGTTTGATTTCAGGAAACAAAGAAGGCTGTAAGGCTAAGTGTAATGTAACTGATAAGAGCTTTACAAGAATATGTCTAGTTAAGCACATACCATCTCTGCCACAATGAAATCACAATGGATGGGTAACAAGTGCAAAAACCAGACAGTAGTTTGGAAAAAACCCTTCTTTTCACAAATTTTGTCCAACTCTAACTTGAGAATGAATAGTTTTTCCTGTACTGCAAAGGAGGACAAACGCTGCTCTGCGATTCAAAATAACCAAGAGAATATAACTTCCAAGCCACACAATTCACCCTCTACTCTTACTTTCACTCCTTCAGCTTGTACAGGAAGGTCTACTATTGCTGTTAGTTTGTGGTGCTTTTTTTATAAATGAATGTCAGATCAAATATTGTAACAGTCAGCTTCTGCATACAGCCTGGAGCAAAATTCTGTCTCTTGGGCTGTATTATGGAAAATAAAATGATACAAGGTTATGTATTTTAAGACATTCTTTTAAGTTGCCATAAGAAACAGAAGCTAAGAATGCCACTGTGTTATTAGTCTTGGGTGACTGTTAAAGATCAAGAAGAGACTTTTTTAGGAAAACTTTAAGGAAAGCGCTATTGCATTTTCTTTGGCAGGACCTCTGGCTGAAGAACCCCATGGATCTTCTACAAGTCCCAACAGCATTAAGCCAGTAATCCCTTCTCAGCTGCTGGCTGAATAAAGTACAGGATGAGAAATACGTCTCTGAACTTTACCTTTAGAATACAGGTGTTTAGTTTCCTGTCACCAATCTGATCAAGTGTATGTTTTGCAACTGAAAATATAGATATTTAACCACAGTGGTCTAATATAAAGCCAGTTGAACACTTCCTTAAAAAAGTGATAATATTATACAAATCCATTTGTAGGTCACAAGCAATTATTGCATGTTCACTGTTTCATAACTGGTATTTCAGCTCCTAGAAGCAATAATGTCTAAAGATTTTTGGGTATGACTCTCAATGCAGTAAGTTTTATGTGGTCTTAAAAGAGCAGCAATACATTTCCTTAAAATTTTGTCAGTCTCACTATACAACTAGAAATAGGACTTTGGTAGAGAAAGAAATGACAGTGTGCCCACATGGTAGCTCCAGAAATATTGAGATCTAAATTTCTCAAGAAATATTGAGATCTAAATACCCAGATATTGTATATGAGCTTTGAAATCAGAATCATTACAACATTACTGTGGGAGTGGGGACAGCTCTGACATCAGATACTTTTCAGAAGGTATCCCTTTCACTCATTCACAGTATGGAAAGCACAGGTGAAGAGCTGCAGACTGCAGAGAGTGCCAGACCAATGTATATAGCAGACAAAAATGCCCCACAGCATTTGTTGAAATTTTCTGCAGAAACGCGAGCAGAGTTACTCTAAAGACAACCCTGAAGGAGTTCCAATCAACAAGCTGTGCATACAGGCAGTTATTGTGATCTTCAGTGTATTCTGGGTGGTTTTGCCCAGACATGTACCCATCCTTTGTTGCGTGACTGTTACTAGAATGCATATTCATTTTAGAACACATATGCTGTTACCAGAAAAAAAAAAAAAAAAAAAAAGAACAGCAAAATGAGAGGAAAAGATAAAATACAATTAAAGATGACAACCCTTGGTTCCTCTCTAGACAAAGCATATTTCAACTACCAATTTTTATTTAGAAGAATTTCTGCAGAAAATAGCCCTGTCAATGATGCAATCTCTGATAATAACAGTTCCATTCTGCTTCACAGGAGGGTTTTCTGCATTCATTCATTTTAAGTGTACAATTATAATTGTTACAGATGAAAAGTTACTACAATATGGCCTTCTCTTTCTGCAAAAAGCAATGAAGTTTGACAAAGACAAGGCTTAGAATGTACATATTTTTCTTCTAGATACTCCATGTGAATAGCTTTCATTGTTTTATATATACATGGTAGGGTGTGTGTGGGCAAATAATAACAAATAACTTTTAAGTATAAAGAATAGTGACTTTTCTGTATTTTAACATGTGGTGCTATTCCAAGCACCATCTCTCAGCACAGCACTAGTTTGAAGTTTTGCCAAAACAATCAATAGAGTTGCAAACAAGTCGGTTGCTATGATGGAGCTTGCTAGTCTAATCAGTGTAAATAATGATGCACAAACACAGCATTCCTATCACTGTAATGCAGATCATCATCAGAGTAGCATCACAGTATAATCAAGGAACACAGATATGAAGGAAGCTTTAATCTGTTTCCTTACGTTTTGGTTTTCATTTTGTCAAAGTTTTAAGAGGTTGCATGCTTTTAAACATTGTTAGTTCTTGTTTTCTTCTCATTTGTGCTTTTAATTGCTACAGTGTACATTTTCTAATGGCTCCATTACTTAATTTACAGTTGTTTGTAGAATAGTACTTTACATACAAGTATTCACATTTATGAGTACTCAGATGTGTCAATAGCCACTGAGGCATCATTAATTCCATCAATGATAAAAAGCATAAATTTGAGTAACAAAACTGACAGCTTATACATGCTGTCCAATTTCTGAAAACCTGATCCGTCTCTTTTTCTTATCATGGATTACTGCTCAGAAGAAATGAGGCTTCCAAAGTATTCTGAGACTTTTTGGACTTCTACAAATACAGAGCTATCTGTTTCCAGAAAAATGGATTTACATGGGTGAAAATCAGCTATAAGTGATTCTATTGATATGTTAAAATTCAATATTACTGCAGAAGAAATTGATATACAAAAGAAAGGTCTAAATAAAAAGCAGTGTTAGGCCTTGAAGCAGTAGGTAAACTAGGCACATTCTTAGTTCTGAACAAAACTGGTTCTCCATAAAAGTAAATAGTACTGTGATGGAAGTATTGTTATGTAAGCACTTCAGTGTTTGCAGAACAGATTCCTTCAATGTCAAAGACTGATCACAACCTAGTAAAAGCTCTCTGCACTTCGACACACTTACTCAAACATCGTGAAACAGACTCCCGCAAACAGCTTAGTGGAAGCTTTGCTGGGAAAAAAACATCCCAAAATTAGCAGCTACCTTATCTACACATGAACAAACAATACACATCAGAAGTGTCCCATATCTCAGTGGAATCAGGATTCCTCACTCTCACTCTTCACTAGCAATAGTCAAGACCACTGCTGCAGTATATTACTACACAGATCTTTTGTGAGACAACACTCATAATGGAACAAAGCATCAGCTAGGCCCCAGGGAGGCAAACTGATCAGAAACCAACACTTAAGTTTTTCTTGTTTCAAATGTGCATCTACTTTCTTCATTATCTGATCATCACATTGAGTTTCACTTTGCAACAGGTGCTGGAATGGTCTGTTCCAGACTTGCTCCTAATACATTGAGATTCCAGCTTGTACTGTAAAGTGCCAGCAAAAGAAAGCATGTAAGTCTTATTCTGTGTATATACATAAAAGGAATCCAGAGAGTGATAATCACTCTCTCAGCTACACAGACTGCACCCGAATCACTGAATTTATTTCTGAGCATCCATTGCTAAACAGGGAGATCACAGAAATGTAGTAAAAGCAAATACCGATCCAGCTCATTGAGAAATCAGGTTTGTGTTTATTATAGCCGACACAGGAACACAAAATACAGATGCTACATGGCTTTGTGGAAAAATTCTATCCAGCAACATGCATTTTAGAAACAGACGTAATCAGCATTTTTTTCTGACTAAAGCAAAATGCTGGGATATGCAAAACAAGGAAAAAACCCCAACACTGGGCATAGGGTGCTTTTTGATTTTTTTAATCTGCCACCTTATCAAAATAGTCTGTTGTTTAGGATTGAAAAACAGTTTAAAACAAACAGGAAGCCTTCTGCTTCATGACACAACAGTATACAATGTTGATAGTCAAATGTATGCTTTTTGCCACCAACAGACTTAACACTGTGCACACAGAACATGCTCATACTATCTCAAATATATTTCTATGCTACACAAAACTAACACAAAAAACCCTGCAATAACCTTGGAATTTATATGAACTAGTTGAAACAATTAGACTTTGCAAATGACATGTTTCATTTTGTAAAAGACTTCACTTAACATGGTTCATTTCCACCCTTCTACAAAAAAAAATCCCAAAAAACACTTCTTCACACAAGGCCTTTGTATGTTTTTCATCAGTTTAGTTATGTAATTAATTACAAAGTTTCCATGTGCTGTATAAAAAAAAAAAATAACTCAAGAATGTCAGTGGAAGTGAAGGTTATTTTGAATTTTGGTAGATCATCAAAAGTTTCCCTTCTGAAGTTACACGTTTATGTACGTCACTCATCTTAATTGAGAAATAGTAACAGCTCATTTCTACTTTTTCATCTCAAATGGAAAAGTTCCACGGTTAATACATTAAAAAGGAAATGATCTTCCAGACACATATCCAATCTAAAAATAAAAGCAAAACGCTCATAAAATATTTTGTCATATTGTCCAAAAGAGACAAAATATGTCCCAAATTACATAGCATATACTCTTCAGTATTTCACTTTTTGGAGGTTTTGGAGGTTTTTTTGTGAAACTGTTAAAGTAACAAATTACTAGTCAGAACTAATAAAATCTACTAATTAATTTGTGGTTCCCAGCTCAGAGGACTTGACATCATACTTAGAAAAAATATTAACTTAGAAAAAAATTAAAAGACAAGCATGCAACAACACATTTCTGGAAAGACCTCAAATTAACAATAGTCATGTAAAATATATGAATTTGTCTAAAAAAAAAGAAATCTTAGCAGTAACAATTTCTAAAACATTTCTTAATTGATAACATTTATAATATTTCAGGCAAAGTTCAGATTAGACATTAGCAAAACACTCTTCACTGAGAGGGTGCTCCGTCACTGTAATAGGCTCCTCAGTGGAGTGCGCATGGCACCAAGCCAGTCAAGAGTTCAAGAACGTGAACAATGCTCTTAGACATACAGTTTGGTTTTAGGCAGTCCTGCGAGAAGCACTGAGTTGGACTCAATGATCCTATGGGATCTTTCCAACTTGACATATTCTATGATTCTATGATTAACTCAGCTATTTCATGTCTTAAAAATCAATTTGCAATTAACTATTCTGACCTCACACATTATCTCCCAACTAAACTCCCTGCAGGAGGGAAGCCACAGAATAGATCCTTCCAAAGATGACTGGACCTAAGTTTCCAATACATGGGTGCGGATGGAATTAAAAGAAGAAATCTTAAAACATTTTTGTTTAGGTTATCTGAATATTTCCACTAAAGAAACAATTCATTAATGAAGAATTCAGCACACACCCTAGGAAAGGATAAGGGTTTCTTCAATTTTTCAAATGTATTATCACTCTGTTTTTTCTTTTGTTTGAAAAAAAAAATCAACAAATATTAAATTAGAAAAACAGTGAACTTCCATACCCACTTTAGTGCATTTGCTGCCTTAAAGACTATTGTAAGATACTTATTCATTCTGATACAGTTCCCTAAAGTAAACCGCAACATTTACTTAGTTTGACAAAGGAGCATCAGAGTTCTGAATTCAACTGAAATGCTTTTGGTAAAGATGCAGCTTGTTCCATGTCTTTCAGGAAGGTAAAAGCCCCAAAGAACTCAAAAAATTACAAATATATTGTAAACTTCCTCTGACAGCCACTTTTGCTTCTGAATTTGTACAGCACATAAAACAGGAAATACATAAATGGACTCATAAATAATTCTTTACTATTGTATAAGACGAAACAAGAAGCCTTTCAGTTACCATGAAGCATAGTTTAATGAAACATTTGATGCCCATAAAAGCTTCCAAACCCCCAGCCATGAAAACAAAAACTCTATTCCAAAAGTTGATAGTATAAGCATTCTCTTCCCATTTTAGCAGCTACTACTGAGCATAAAACATGCTTCAAGATCATAAAAATAATGGGCAACATCTTCCTTTAACTTTCTGCACATTTTCCTTAGCTTCCCTTTTGGCAGAGCCTTCTCTCCAGAGAATATTTATTGACCAGCTTCAGCACTCAATTTTCTCCCTGTCTCACTATCATCTCCAGTCTTTTCACTTCAGGGAACAAAATTCAGAACTTTTGTGCAAGAACATCACTTCTCAGTAGTAGCACAAAGTCCTTTGAGCTGTTTAGGCCCACATTGCCATTTCCTCCAGTTGCACAAAGAGTAGAATTTTTAAAACGTTTTGTTGCACAACACAGCAACAATATTATCCCAAACGGATTTTTAAAGTTATAGCAATGTGTTGTCTGTCTCTCTTAAAAGGAGATGACTTTTAAAAAAACTCATCCCGAAACTTCATTACTATTAAAGATGATGTCTTTTTACCATGCATACAAGAATACAGATTACAAACCTGTGACTACAGTTGTAAGACCTACTAAGGCCAGGATTAAGTATAAAATCAAAACATCAAACCAAAAACAAAACCATAATGATTTTAACATCACAAAAACCCCTCCACACAAGAGTAACATTAAAAAAAAAAAAGGTTATCTTGTTAGTTAAACCAACAAAATATGCTCTGAGATCATAATCTTCTAAATGGCAGCAAGGAATTTTTAGTATATTTGGGAAAAGGGAAACACAAGACAATGGTAATATTGTTAAATGTGGTTAATGAAGTGAAAATTTATCTTTTACTGTATGGAGGGGTTTTTTTAGAAGTTTTATACTCTGATTATACTCACTGAAGAGTTAAAATATAATGCAAACTCTACTTTGTGCTTTACCCTGGCTACCCATCAAGCTTGTCATTTAACAGACCAAATCCTACCTGTAATAGAGTGCTGTATTTTCAGCAGGAAGGCTGTTATTTTACCCTTCGTCTTGGCCTAATTCCCTATTTGGCTATTATCTTGAGTCTAACCAAAAATACTTTTGTTTCAGTTTGACAGGAGAGCTTCATTTCCTTCCCTGTCCTGAAGGAGTAGAATGTGTTACTAATACAGATGCAATAGTATCATGGCTTCATTTCAGTCACAAGCACGGGCTGCATGCACACTGCTGTATGACAACAGCAACAAACTCTCCTACATGCTTAATCTCAAAGCTGCAACCACATCATTACTTCAAGCACTTTGGTTAATAGGCAGACAGTTCTGAAAGTTTTCAGTCATACAGGAACACTCTGAAACACTGTTTTAAACACCCTAGGTTCTTCTGTATTTTATTTTTCCCTTCCCTCAATGGTAGGAGACAGTTCCTCTTTTCCATCAGGTCGTTTTAGCACTGCACACACACTGCACTCTTGCCTCGGAGCAATACTTGGGAAGAACACACCTTCGCTTAGGAGTTGCCTCAGCTTCGCAGTGTCCATTAGGTGCCACTGTGAGGCTATGGCCGGGCAATGAAAAGCGCAATGGTATCCAAAAACTGGAAAAGCCTTCTCTCACTTTTCTAGTTAAAGACGTTATGTGCCTAATTAACCCAAATAAAACCAGATCTGGGGTGATTTACAAGCCGCGTACTATGACGACAGCACGGCTAGTAAGTCTCCTCTGCTCCTTGATACAAGCACGGCCCCTGAGAGCCCGACATACACTCGGACCCTGTCTCTGCTCGGAGGCCGGACGGGCCTCCCACGGGGAGGCTGCGCTTCGCTGTCCCAGGCCCCGCGGCCGGCTCAGGGCGCGCCCGCTGGCAGCGCCCCGTTATCGCGGTACTCACCACCGGGAAATGGCTCCATTTTCCTTCCGCAGTCTACTCTGAGACCGCGAGAGCGAAGCCCTGCCGACGGGGAAGCAGACGACGCGGATGCGCAGCCACAACTCTTTATTCTTCCTGCCGCCGCATGCTCCCAAGGGCCGGCGCTGCCTCGGGCTCCGCCGGGACTCCGAGGCCCCTCGAGCCGCAGTAACTGCTAATCCACCCTATACCACCCCTCCAGCGGCCGCGAGCACAGCAGGCCCAGTCCTCAGCTCCCCGCTTAGCACCCGCAGCCTCGACCCTGCTTCCCTCTCACCCCCGCCGGCTGGGCCACGCTACGACGCCTACTCCGCACGCAGACCCGCCTTCCCGCCCGCCTCACGCCCGGGAAGGCCGGGACAGGCGCGCGATTCCCCGCCCGCGGCTTTTTTGGGCTACTTCGGCCATGTCAGCCGAACGCCGGCCGGCCGGACGCAGTGGCTGCGTGCGCTGTCCCGCCGGCTGCCTCGTGTTTCCGGGGAGCCCGGGCTGGGCCAGCATTGCCTGCACCCAGGTGCCGGTCTCTGTTCCTTACCTTTTCATATTATATTTAGTATTTTATTTTTAGTCTTATTACTGCTTTACGTGTCTCTTCCTCGACTCCTACATTTCTGCTATGACATGACTGACAAAATACCTTTTATTATTTTAAATACTGATGATTGTGGGAAAAGAAGAAAATGGGAGTTGATTAATCCTGCAAAACTCAAAATCCAAAGGCCCTATATTTATTTTGCCAAAAAAGGAAGAAATCTGAGTTTAACCGTTGTTTGGGGGAGTGAGGAGGGAGACAAGAGCTGCACGTGCACAAGAGCTCAGATCTTATTCCCAGTTCTATACCTGTTTGTACTGTAACTAACCTTAGAATTGTAGGTTTTTTCACACCTTCGTTGCATTGACAACCCTATAACATAAACTAGTTCATGGTTATGTTTCACATTAAGTCCCTGGAGTTTAATGCTAGCCCTAATATTGGGGACACAGCTGTATGAGTTGATGACCATCTATTTACCATCATGTTCTTAGAGACTCCTTAACATATGGCAACACCCCATTCTCAGAAGAAAAAAATTATATTCTTAAATCAGTTAGACATTTATTTTAATAGCATGAAATATCCTGTGAGCTTGCTTTTCTAGGTACTGACCCTGCCTGGCCTAAACTTAAATATATTAAAGAAACATTCATAACTGATTCTGCAGTGCTGGGATCATACACAGTGTCATGCAGAAACACAGAGAGGCCTGAATAACTTTTCTTGAGCTCCTTCTCATTTGCTTTCACCATTCATCGAGTTTTCTCTTGTTACTTATTCTCTACGTCTTGCCTCTTCCCTGGGATTCCTCCATTTCTTACTCTTCTCTTGACATTCCAGTCCCAGGAGCAACTTCTAAGTTATGTAATGCTCCAGGCTACAGCAAGCAACAGAGCTTTTCCCCTTGACTAGAAAAATCTGACACTTTTTCAGAGGTTGGTTCAGCAGAGCTAAATGAGTGCCTGTTGATACACTGAGTTCCAGTAGATACTCCCATGTGAAGTCATTTATTAGAGGGTAAAGAGTAACATTTGAAGAAGAGTTAGGTGGAATATTCAATAAATGGAAAAAGTTGTGCAGCTTTCCCTCATTGTCTCCATTGACTTGGGCTACAACTGAAATAAGTTACAGCCAAACATGAATAATCCAATGATGTATTTATTCTGGTAATGTTCAGCATATCATTCATACAGGGTACTGTCATTTTAAAGATACATCAGATAGCCTCTCAAAATCCAGAGGGCTTTCTGTTTTCTCCCACAAGTGGCCAGAAAAATCTCTCTCCTGCATTGTGCTTTTTCCACAAAGGAGTCTGAGATTAAGTCTCTTAAAAATTGGCTTGAAAAATGTGAAGGACCTCAAAACAATACATTCTGTGAACTCAAACTGCTTTTAGGCTTCTCTAAAATAAGTTTTCAAGATTTTACCCTGCTTTCCTCTGTGAAGCTATTTCCAAAATGACCACTGATACCATGTGAATAAAAAATATCTAAAAGATATTCTGATTCTTTGTGGGCTCATGGAAGACATGTAAGAACTGCTGTGACATGGGAGCAAGGATCATTTCAAATTTTCTCAAACTGCAGCAACGGTATGCAACAAGGCAAGTCAAGAAAGGTGAGGAGGATGAAACCAAGCACATCTCTCATAGCATTGTCACTGAGCAACAGTGTCCAACACAAGTGTGTTGTGCTGTGGTCTCTAGGCTAATGAGATTTAAATCATGAACAGCATATATACAGCAGCTACCTCCTAAAATCAAAACAAAAAGGATAAAATTACTACATTTTACTTTTAGTCCTCAAGAGGCAAATGGCCTAATTCAATGACTGGCTAAATCTCTGTGAATCATCATTGATTGGCTTAGGCTAATTAGATAATGTAAGAATATTTAATTTTTATCAGATAATGTAGGAATGTTCTAATTTTTGGCAACCAAGACAAATTTTTTCACGTCTTGGAAGTTATGTATATATAGAACAGTGAGATGTTTCTGGCGTCACCAGTTTTCAGCTAAAACCAGGCAATCATATCACTGATTCACTTGCATTTCTATGAAGAAAAAAAATGTGTAGGAAAGTATGGATTAAATTAATTTATTTTCTGTCTCTTTTTCTTCTAGTTTCTGTTTTTTTATAAATAATAATTTTTATACCAACAACCTGAGGTGGAATTTATTTAATTTGTGTGTATTGCAAAACAAGTAATTTATTCTTTACCTCTGATATTTTTGGAATGTTTTTGCATTTCACAATGACTTATACAATAATGGAACTAGGAAATTGCTGTGTTTCCCATGAAAGGAAAATTCTATTTTTCCACCACTTTTCTATTAGTAGAAAGGGAACAACTATAGTATTTTGATTGCAGCAACCCATATGCTGTTGTAGTTTTCTAACTATGTAAGTATCACTCCTTCCTTCTTGACACCATATGTTAGTATGGGAAAGCAGCAGATGAATATATCAGAATACAATGAGCAGTATTTTCTTTGGTTTTTGCATTCAATGAAAACACAATGGTTCAGACTCCACTACCATTAGTGGAAAATTAATTCCAATTATAGACATAAATACTATTCCATGCTTTGAGTGAAACAAAACCCCTGTAACCATCTGGACAAAGGATCAGGAATTAAAAGGATGTTAACCTCTGGTAATTTCAGTAATGACATTTTGTTGAGCCAATGTAAAAAACAAGTGGCATTTCATAAGAACGTGTGAAGGGATGATAAACAAATTGGTGAATATGCTAAAGGGTATTTGAAGTTGCAGTCTTGACAGATAAATATATCTATTCTTTCCTGTTACTTTTGGTGGCAAGCTGGATTCAGTCACTGGAGACTCAGACTCACAGAATGGTAGGGGTTGGAAGGGACCTTTAGTGTAACACCTCTGCTAAAGCTGGTCCACCTAGATCAGGACACACAGGAACAGGTCCAGGAGGGTTTTGAAGACCTCCAGAGAAGGAGACTCCACAACCTCCCTGAGCCACCTGTGCAAGGGCTCCTTCTCATAGTAAAATAGTTTCTCCTTATGTTTAAATGGAACTTTTAGTGTTCCAGCTTCTTTACATTACCCTTTGTCCTGTCACTAGGTACAACAGAAAAAAAGTGATGCCTCAACCTCCTGACATCCACCATTTAGATATTTGTAAATATTAATGAGATCCCCTCTCAGTCTCTTCTTCTAGACCCAACAGTCCCAGTTCCTGCAGCCTTTCCTCATAAGGAAGATGCTCCAGCCCCCTGATCATCTTGGTGACCCTGTGCTGGACTCTGTTCAGAAATTCTCTGTTCTTCTTGAGCTGGGAAGCCCAGAACTGGACACAGGACTCCAGATGAGGCCTCACCAGGGCAGAGTAGAGAGGGGAGAACCTCCCTCGGCCTGCTGGTCACACTCTTCTTAATGCACCCCAGGATGCCATTGGCCTTCTTGGCACATTGCTGGCTCATGTTTAGTTTATTGTAAGTCAGGACTCCCAGGTCTCTGTCTGCAGAGCTGCTCTCCAATACCCAGCCTGTACTGGTGTATGGGGTTATTCCTTCCCAGATGCAGGACTCTGTACTTCTTCTCATTGAACCTTATGAGCTTTCTCTCTGCCCAACTCTCCAGCTGGTCAAGATGAGCAGCACAGCCTTCTGGGGAATCAGCCAGTCCTCCCAGTTTGGTGTCATCAGCAAACTTGCTGTCCCCTCATCCAGGTCACTGATGAAGATGTTGAACAAGACTAGCCCTAGAACTGATCCCTGTGGAACTCCACACATATGATGCTTTTTCCAGGAACAGTAGTAGGAAAGTCTGTGCCAGGAACTGCTGTGGAAGTCTAGAACCAATCCTTCTCTACAATTCTCTCAAAATCTCCTTTGTGACAGACAACAAGCAGCTTCATACTGTTTCTGTGTTTTTGGTCATGTGGTCAGCCAGCTTTCCAGTGCCCTGCTGGCAAAATTCTTGTTGAGTAAAAGAAAGGTCCAGTGTGGACACCCACCATGCCTTTCCTTTAGCTATGCTGTTCCACACTGTTGCTGGAGTACAGCAGATCTACCACTCTCTCCATTTGTTCTTTTTCCCCACCTGCTACATCTTGGCCTGCTACAGTTTCTCTGATCAGTGATAAATTCTGTTTTGAATGAGTGAATGGAATGCAGCCAGAAGACTTTTAGACTTTTTTTTTTCTTTTTTTTTTTTTTTTTTGGTTGGGGAAAAGGAATAACTCAATTTGAAATTCATTGTAGGCTTAGGAATGATGCTTTATCAATATATTTACAGTTGTACTTTCTTTAGAGACAGCATCAAGACGCTTCAATATGTGCACTTGAAATCTGCTAGTCAAGTCTGCCAGGCTGGGTAAAGGTATATACTGTAAAAGATCTGTCTACAAACTAACTGAATTAAAATCTCGACAGGTAGCCAAAGCATAAATTAGAACCAGACCCTCAGCTGATATGAATTACCACAGTTCTCCAGTTCCATTCACATGACATCTTCATCTGCTTCACTAGCAGCAAACTTGTCATAGTCTTTTCTCAGTAACTATCACTGATAGAAAAGAGAGAGACCTGTCTTGCTTAACAGGAAAACAAATTCTGCCAAACAGCAATGAAAAATGACATCCAAAAGAATCCAAGATTCTTGCAGCATCTTACTCCTGGAAGAGATCATAATGGACAAGAACCAAACAACACGAAACATTCTCATTTCCTAGTGACTGCCTCAGCTGGGGCTTTTCTTCATTATGGAGCAGATAGCCACCTGCATTGTGGAGGGCTCCACAATGGAGCAGGTAGATGTACCCAAAGGAGGTTGTGACCCTATGAGAAGCATGCACTGGGATAGGCTCCTGGCCAGACCCGGGACAGTGTAGAGAGGAGCAGATCTTCTGGCAGGACTTATAAATCCTTGAGGGATCCACAATGCAGCAGTCTGTTCCTGATGGACTGTACTCCACAGACAGGACGCACACTGGAGCAGTTTGTGAAGAGCTGCAACCCCTTGGGAAGGACTCGTGTTGGAGAAGTATACGGAGGACGGTCTTCTTTGGGTAGTCCCCATGCTGGAGCAGGGAAAGTGTATGAGGAGTCCTCCTTCTGAAGAGGAAGGAGCAGTAGAGATAACATGTGTTAAACTGACCACAACTCTAATTCCCTGTTCCCCTGTACTGCTAGGGGAAGAGAAGGTAGAGAAAATTGGGAGTGAAGTTAAGCCTAGAAAGAAGGGAGTGGGGGGAGGAAGGTGTTTGAAGAATCTGTTTTATTTCTCATTATCCTCCTCTGTTTTGATTGGTAATAAATTAAATCAATTTAAGTAAAGTCTGTTTTGTCTGTGATGCTAATTGATGAAGGATCTCTCCCTATCCTTATCTCAACCCACAAGCCTTTCCTTGCATTTTCTGTTCCCTGTCCAGTTGAGGACATGAGTGAGAGTGACTTTGGTGGGCACTTCACATCCAGCCAGGGTCAACTCACCACACTGGGAACTGAAAAGTCAAGAATCATTTATGTGTGTTTGACGAATAATTAACAGAGGTGAATTATTGGGACTTACTGAAACTAAAGTTATATCCACATCGCAAGAGAAGGGAAATTTCAGGGTGGAATGCAGCTGATGCACATGTAATCTGTTTTCTTTTATAATATTTCCTCAGGCAACATAACCTGCAACCTTGGATGGTGGCAACACCAGGGAAGCTTGGTATGCTGACTAGAAGAGAAACAGCACATATGGTGCAGTGGAGTTGCAGACACCATGGACAGGTTCTGTGATAACACCACAGGGATGGGAACCTGATGGTGCCACAGAATTGACAGGCTGCATAGTTGCTACCCTGAACCAAGTCCCTGAAACTTATAGGCTGCTCTCAGTTGGTAATTATCAGTTTGAAAATAGGTCAGTATCAGGCAAGGCCCAGGTCAGTCAGCTCCTTAGTTAATCATCTGTGTCATTTTGAGGAACCTCTAATCAGGATTTACCATTTTTGATGAGCAAAACATTATGGGACATAAAAACTTTGCTAGGCAGTGTTGTGCCAAGCCAGCAGTGAAGCACCATGACAGGCTCTCTCCATCCACCCCCACACTCAGTAGGATGATGGAGGCCCCAGAAAAATGGAAAGGAAAAAAGATAACCAAGAATGTTGTGGATTTTGACAAGGGTAGAGAGGGCTCAGTGCCAATTACGGTTCTGGGCAAAACAGACTCCACTACTCAGAGAGGAAAGTAAGGAAAGTTTATTCTACTACCTACAAGAAACAAAACAGAACAAAAAGTAAAAACAGAGTAGGATGATTGAGAAAATTACAACCAGCACTTTAAGATCTCCCTCCCCCATGTCTCCTTTCTTCCCAGACTCACCTCACTACTCCCGATATCTCTACCTCCTCCCCCATCAATGGCTCAGGGGGGCAGGGAATGGGGGATGTGGTCAGTCTCTCACAGATGGGCTCTGCCACCTCTCTCTTCTCAGAGGAGGACAACTCCTGGCATTCTTCCCCTGCTCCAATACAGGGCCCCTCCCACGGGACACAGTCCTTAACAAACTTCTCTGGCATGGGTTCTTCCCAGCAGCTACAGCTTCTGCCTATACACGGTCCCTCACATGGGACATAGCCTCTTCTGGGCATAGTTTTAATGAACTTATTTGGCATGGGTTCTTCCTAACAGCTACAACCTCTGTGAATAGGGGGTCCCTCACAAGGGACATGGCCTCCTTGGCCAGATTCACTGCTCCTGTCACAGGGTCTTTAATGAAGTGTGTCACTGCACCGATGCGGGGTCTTGAATGAAATGCAAACAAATCTCTGCTTCTCTGATCTCTGGTCTCCTGTATCAGTGCCCCGTCACTATGCAGAGGATCCCATTACTTTCAGGAGACTGTCTGCGTGTTGCACTGGAACTCAGGGCAGAGAAGAAATAAGAAATTCTGAGATCGCTGTACATTGCAGTATGAAGAAGGGAAAAGTGACAGAGCTCCCATTTATCCAGCAGAACTCAGCCTGAATCAAGGTCCCTGCAAGATTTTGCAACCGATGGAAGTATCCTGTGCTGCTGCAGCCACGTCATTGTAAGAATCCATTATTTTCTGAAGGGTAGCTATGATTGAAGGACATGATTGCAATGACTTCAGACTGCCTGTGCCCAAATCAAATCTATGATGCAATCCCTATTGGCCACCTGAGCCAGAGACTTCATAAAGATGCATGCAGATGACAAATGATTAAAAAAAACAGTACTCTATTTCCAGCTGGCTTAATGAAGCCATTTTTACAAATTCCATAGAGAATCTACAAGTGACAAAACCCTTTAATTTGTGACTTTGAATAGTCTATATGATATAAGAAAACTAAAGATGATTCAATGTGAACCACACTGGTTCTTGGAGGGAAACAGATCATCACAAAAGTAACAATTAAGAAGTTTCTCTTTTCCTGCACCATGGAAGTATGGGACAAATTAGTTGACTTGTAGCTAAAACATGTCACAGCATGAGCACTTTTCCTTACTCAGGAATAAACTTGATGCTGGAAAGCAGAAAAACCCCATCTTCCTGGTAATCCTCCATTATTTATACATATAAACAAAACCACACAGAATTTGTATAGACTGTGGGTAACAAACTGATTGGTAATCATTACTTGAATACGATACAGTATGCACAAACAGGAGGAGTCTGAACACATTATGGATACTATACATCCTTTCTGAACTATTCAACATTAGTCACCAAGAAAGAAGCATAACAAGAAACAGAACCTTTCTCCATTTTGTGATGGCACTGGGAGACATCTTTGTGATTTTTTTTTGCCTAGCCCAAAGCCATAATAATCAGAAAGATTTCCTCCCTTTCCAGCTTTGGTCTGGATATTTTAATGTGAAGAGCTGATCAATACTTAAAGCACTGGACTTGTTTTCTTGTAGGATTGCTACTTTTTCATCTAAATTTGAAATGCAGTGCATGCAGTGCAATCCTTATTATATATGGAAACCAGCAACATTTGAGGAAATCAGGTTGCATTTTCCTGGGATTACCCAGTATCCCACTATCTCCTGTCCTCCCACATTGCTGAAATTTGATGCTAGTTAAACTAAGAGAATCTCTGAAATACAGGAGAAGCTGACCTGCATTGGCATAATTTTGCTCACCTGTCACCCAAGCTGCTTGCCAATACAGCAGAGAAAATTTAGTTCCCCATTAAGACACGGGAAACAGTATTGGTTTGAATTTAGGGAACTACCAGGGCCTTCCTGCCTCTTCTTATGCCTCCGTACTGGAATCAAATTCTTGGTGGAGAGATATGCAAACAGGAATTAGGGAGCTGCTAGACTTCTGGGTAATGAGATCCGTTGAGTTTTAAAGGAATTTAAACTCATCTTGCTTCAGATCAAAAACTTACCCTTAGGTAAGGTCCTAGAACTCGCCATTCCTAGAAACAGTAACTTATGTGAGCCTTGCAACACACTGAAAGATATTGGTACTAGCCAGTCAAGTAAAGGGATACTTCTTAGACTCAGGTTGAGAAGTTGTTCTGAAATACTATAGTCAGACAGGATGAACAGGCTGAGCAGAGATGGGAGAACACCACTAAGGATATAAAACAGAGATGTTTTCAGTAGCACAGGCTAGTAAATGGAGCATGCTATCCTCCTTTCCACACAAGCTGATGGCAATGCTGGAGGAAGTCCTGTCACAAAGGAATTACAATTGAATCCTGTGTGCAGAAGTGGAGAAGCTCTGTTCTCAGGAGGTCACAAAAACATACACACCTTGAGCAAGCTGCATAATAATAACAAAACTCAAGGAATTCCTTTGCATTCAAAAGAGAGAATGTGACTTACTATAGAGAATATGCAGCCAAGAACAAGGTTAAAATGGTGCATAAAAACTTTACATAAAAACCCTATCCATCTTTAACTTATTAAGATAATCATATCATGAAGATAACTGACTCCACTCTGCCCAAAGAATTCATGACTGGGGATGGACGTATAACATATATTACAGGTATGGCTCTGATATTGAATTTCATCAATGTTAACAAGGCACTATACAGGTGACTTGCAATGAGAAATGGGTAAAGTGTTCCTCTTCTCTCCCCTTCCCTATTCTGAACATAGAAAGAGAAGAGTCCCATCTCCCAAATGATGAAAAGCAACTCTGCAAAATGCAATAGTTCCTGATATCTTCACACTTCTCTCTGAATACTGCATAACATTGCCTTTCCATCTTCAAAAGAGGCTTAAATTGCAATCCTAATTTTAGCCCACTCTTGGGAGAATGGGCACAGAAAGCATGTTAGGACCACTGCTATTTATGTTAACAACATGCCCATGGCTCCTAATGAAACTGGAATGTTCTTGTGTAGAGCTTTGACCTGGATGACCAAGCAGGTCCACAGGCTGCTCACCTATCTCCATTGAAGGGCTTAATAAAGCAACACAGACCTGGGGTTTTACATGAAAGTTTAGATTTGGAAAACCTTGTCATGAATTGGAATGTTGGAAGGGATGAAAAAGATGATCCCAAAAGAATCCCATCTTTTTATTGCTTTTCTCAATGGGACTGAATTCTATTTGGTGAAAGTCTCCCAAAGATGTGATTGCAAAGCTTTCTCCACCCTTTATTTGAAGCTGAATCCCACCTGTTCAGCATAGACAGAAAAACACAGCAACAAAACCTTCATGTCCCAGCTCAGCTTGTACAACTGAAGCACCACAGGGAACACTACGATCTGAGTAGTTCTTTTCTCTGCTTAACTTCTTTAGAATCACTATGGTTGGAAAAGACCTTTAAGATCATCGAGTCTAGCTACTACCTTAACACTGCCAAAACCATCACTAAACTCAACTGTATCCCTCAGCAACTTATGTCTTTTGCCTATCTCCAGCAATGGTGACTCCATCACATCCCTGGGAAGCCTGTTCCAATGCTTAATAACCCTCTTGGTAAAAAAGTTCATCTAATGTCCAATCAAAACCTCTCCTGGCATAAGTTAAGCCCATTTCCTCACGTCCTATTGTTCATTACTGGAGAGATCAATCCCCACCTCACAACAACTCCCTTTCAGGTACTTGTAGTGAGTGATCATATATCTTATCAGCTTGCTCTCCTCTAGGAGGCTTTCTTGTGGCAGAGGCCATAGAGAGGTCTGGAAACACCAGTCTAAGGATATTCTTAACCCCACTGAAACACCCACTCAATGCCTCTTGCCTTCTCCAAGGCCAGATCACATCAGGATGGAGACTGAAGAGTCAGGCAAGACTATCGCAGATGGGCTGAAAGAACTTGTAAAAACCTGCTCTAGCAGATGTTTACCTTAGGGCAGATGGAGAAAGACAAAAAAAAAAGCAATACTAACTGGCCACAACTACAGTGGCTCAGAAGATAACAAACCTTTCTGGTAATATGCAAGCTGAGCTGCATGATTCACAAACGTATCACTTCTGCATTTGATTTACCATAGCCCTTACCTAAGAACACATCAGAGAAAGCCATCTACCAACAAACTACATAATATGTTGTTTAGCTCTAGCTAAATATGTTG
Source organism: Colius striatus (assembly GCF_028858725.1). Taxonomy (NCBI): domain Eukaryota; kingdom Metazoa; phylum Chordata; class Aves; order Coliiformes; family Coliidae; genus Colius; species Colius striatus. The sequence goes on from NC_084790.1 coordinate 32,892,802, forward strand.
TTGGCTCAGCCCAATAACAGAGCTTGGTGCCCTTTGATGGAGACCAGCTGGGCCCAGTCTAAAACCCTTTATCCTTCTGAGACTGGAAAAGTCAGAGTTTAAACTATGCATACAGTGGTTGAGATCACATCGCCCTGGCTTTCAAGTATCCCGGCCCCTCCAGGCAGCAAGCCAGAGAATAGTCAGAGGGCCTTGAACCTCAGGCCAGCTAGGAAACACACTGACGCATCCTGCCTCCTCTCAGCAGCAGCTTCGCTCCGCCGTCCTTTTACGGACACAGAGCAGATTCCACCCACTGCAGGGCCTCGGCAGGGCCTGACACATCCTCACCGCGAAGCCTAAGAAAAGGCCGTACCGACACTTCCCCACTCCCCAAAGACGTTTGCTCCTGCTGGTGATGCGAGTCCCGTGCCTCACAGCGCTGAAGAGGAACCCACTGAAGCCCCCGAGCAGGGTACCACAGCAAGACAGCACTCTGGGCGGGACAGAGAACTCCGCACCGTAGAGCCACTGCCTGCCGGCACTTCGCCCAGCCCGCCCGACTCTCTCCGCCCCCAGCTGCGGCGGTGGGCGGGCTCGGCGGCGAGGCCTGAATGCGGACGCGTTCCACGCCTCCGCGGGGTGCGTTGAGGTCAGGTTGCGCTGCGCTGGAAGCGCGGGGAGAATGTGGTCGCGAGAGCCCCGGAGCGGCACAGAGCTACAGTGAGTGTCTGGCCGGGAAGGGTTCTATGAGGCGTAGAAGTCCTGGGCCTAAGCAGGGTGCTTCCATTGGTTAGCAGCGGAAGAGCAGCGTGTGCGCGGAGGCGACGTCTGGCGCGGCCCGCCACCCAGCTGCTCCATGCGGGCGGAGGCGAGCTGGGCTGGCGCGCGAGGTGCCTTGGGCAGCGTGCGCTGCTGACCCCGCGGCCCCGAGAGACGATGGCGAAATGGCTGAATAAGTACTTCAGCCTTGGCAATAACAACAGCAAGAGTGCCCCGCAGCCTCCGCGGCCCGACTACGGGAAGAAACGCAACGGTGCCGTCAGCGTGCTTTGCCCTGACGTGCCACCGCACTTTAACCTTCACCACTACACCTCGCCTGACTTTCCACACCGGCGCCTACACGACGACACCAGTGACCTGCTCCGTGCCTACCGTGCCCAGAAGGACCGCGACTTCGAGGACCCTTACAGTGGGCCCGGCTCATCCTTGCGCCGGTTGTGCGCCGTGTGCCGCCCGGACTACTCTGTGCCCGAGGACCTGGGTGAGACAGCCTCCAAGGCCTTCTCATCGTGCTGTGCCCCGCCACTCACCGACTGTGCAGCCGGCTCCCCGCACCTCTTCCGCAGCCACAGCGAGCGCCGCCCAGTGACACCGCCTGATGTGAAGTACATTTCCCCAAAGCACCGGCTTATCAAGGTTGAGACCGGCGGTGGCGACGATGATGCAGGCAAGAAGCTCAACAAAGGCTCCAAGCAGCTGGTGAGCTCTGACCTCTCTGTCATGAAAGATAAAGTAAGTGTTGTGGTCCTGTTCCCTATAGACTATGCAGTAGGCCTGGAGCTATGTCAGCCCATGGAAGGATTTTTGGTGAGGGGACTAGCCTTCTCTGAACGCATCTGGAGCAGTTGCTGCTCTCCACTGTGCTTCAGTGGATGGCCTGGCCATTTTTAAATCTCAAGTCAGGCAAGGCATGTGCAAGGCTGGCACATGAAGCAGTGGTGCTCTTTTCTCTGGGCTTTCAAACTCACCTCCTTTCTGATTGGGCAGGTGTAGCTAGCCCTGCTGTGGGGTATAGTGACACAAAGTTTGTGACCTCAGCCCCACTGTATGTGGTATGAAGCAGTCATATATATATCTAAAAAAAATGTTAAAAAACCTGATCTCATCCTGAGTCAGGCTGCCTGTTTGTGAAGAAACAATTTAGCATATGTTCAGTAACTTCTTTGCCTTCTAGTTCAGTGTCAGAGGTGAAGTAGTTCGATGTCCTGTGTTATAACAGCATCACAACTTGTGTGGTAACTGTGTTTCCAGTTGGCAGGTACCTCAAGCAAACTTTATAGCAAGTGAGTCAGTTGGAAACGTTCTGCTATCTCTTTACTCATTGTTCTCTATGAAATACTGTACACACAGCACCATAAAGTGCTAGATTGAGAAAAGTTGGGAAGCTTTGAAGAGGGAAATAGCATTAATTATTTTAAAAACGTAGAACATACCACTTCACTTTTGTTGGACTTTCAAGTTCATATATTGGAAATCAATATTTCTCCATTTCATAAATGGACATTTATAACTTCAGTGTAATAGTCACATCACAGGAATTCTAAGTATGTGCTGAATGTTATCAGTTTAAATGATTCATGTTTACATGTTCAGAAATGTAACATGATTCAACTTAGTAACACATTTCCGTGACAACTTGATAAATATCATATCCAGATGGAATTCCAAATAAATCAGCTTGTGATGGTGATAGTACTTAAAATTTATTACTTTATCATTCACTTTTGGTGTCGTTCCTGACTGAAAGCAAATTCTTTTGGGAAAGTGATTAACTTGAATCTAATTAGGTTGTAGCTGTAGTGTATTCAGCCTGCCTTCAATCGCCTATATTTATACTATGTATCTGCCCTTGGTCAAATGATTCCAGCAACTTAATACTTCAGAAAAATTAACTGTTTTGGGAAAAATGCTTCAAAATGCAGCTACTACTCTTTTTTTTTTAATAGGTCATAATTTTTAAAAATTATCTTTCCATTTTAGACCCTACTGAAGGAATTTCTGAACAGAAACTATGTCTATCTGCCACGTTCTGTGGTCATAAATCTGTGTGCTGCTCCCAAGCCCTTGTTGCATGTTTTAAAACTTGTTTTCAATGAGCAGGCTACAATTTTTTTAAAAAGATACAGAATAATCATGTCACATGAGATAAAAGCAATGACAGGCATGGTTGTATTTTGCAAGATTCCAGGTATAGGTTGTAAAAGTAACAACAGAGATGTAATGTATCTGCATTTCAGGAAGCTTTGATGTGTAGAAGTACCAATTAAAGTTGAAGCAGGCAAACCTGAATATCTGTGCATCTTTAGCAGAGATGTGACTAACCTCTGTAACAGATGCCCAGGGGAGAGTCACCATTGCCATGTCTTTGAATTCAAATTGGTAGGTGGATTTTATTTTATTTAGGTGATAAGGTCTGGGAGGTTTAGAGGCTTTAACGATGATGCTTACCTTCAAACAAAAGAGAACAGACTATATTAGAATTCATGGCAGAATTAGCTCAATTCCTCCTGTATGGAGGATAAGAAGTCACTGACTTCCATCTTCAGTGATGGCACGGGAAATATTTACTGTCCTGTCGCAAATAAATAAGTGTAGGCAAGCCAAAACAGCATGTGATTATATCCTGGAAGAACCTGGTGGGTACTGTATTTGTGCAATAGTAAATATGGGACTTAGCTTAACATCATCTCAATAGACAGACCACTTCTGGGGATCTAAAAGAATGAGTTGAAGTCTTCTCGACTCTCCTCCATATGGTATCATGTGGTATGTGTACGTGCATGACAGCAGTAATAGACAGGGGAAGTATCTGTGTGAAAGGATATTTTGTGTATTTTCTCACTTATTACACTGAAACGTTTCTCTGCCTGGCTTTAAAGCTGAAGAATCTGGAACTCTCTTCAAAGAGCAACTGTATCATGCTCCATTGTAGAACGGTCATAACATTTAATAGCTGCAAGATAATTATTTCATAATGAGCAGCATTTTGCACTCCCTCTGTGCAGTGAAGACATTACTGCACAGCAGTTACAGATTGAATTCAGAAGATGCTGCAAATTGCAAGATCCATTTCCCCAGGAAATGCATATCTGATGTAGCATGTCTGATGCTGTAGAAAATATCTCAATTCTGGGCAGGTAGAGTGGATCCGGTGCCAAAGAATGTAAATTATGGTTTAGACACAGCCAGCAACAGCCAACCATGCAGACTCTTACTCACTCTCTCTCCCCTAGACAGAATGAGGAGGAGAGGAGAATTAGAAGTTCAAATCTTACAAATCAAACAACAATACAGAAATATACAATGCATGTGATGCCCAGTATAATTGTTCACAACTGGGAACCCAAAGCTCATTCTGGGCAGAAATGCCACAGTTCCCTTTTCCTGCTCTCCAGCAGCTCTGCACTGCCCCCCCCCAGTATAGTGAGCAGACACCAGCATAGTATGGAATATCCTAGCCATGCCCCCTCAAGACCTTTTATTGAAGTTAACTTTATCCCAGCACAAAACCCAGGACAATCTTGTGTTACACCAGCAATCACACAGGAAACTACTCAAGGCAGCATGATTGCTGACTTGATTTGCACAGGTCTGGAAACAGTGGCCAAATTTGAGTTCTACACTTCATACACTTTATAAGAAAAAAGCCCAACAAATAACACTCACTTTATTTCCGTTGGATCCACCTCTAAAGAATGTGGTGTAGAGAACTGTCTGCTAGCTAGCAAGAGAGCTAAAGCTGTTTGTCTCAAAAGCTTTCCCCCCGTTGTTTAAGAAACAAGTACATTTTTGACATTGCAATAGACTATGGAAATGCTGATTGACCTTTTAAGGTCTTGCATAAAAGTGCTTAAGCTCAGTGGAACTTTGTTAATATCTGTATATTTAGTAATATCTGTACATTATAGTAAATATTGAGAAGACTTTATGTATATGGAAAATCTAAATTTGAGCACGTTAGATGTATTTAACAGAATCTTGCAGCTGGTATTTTGAGATGCAATGAGAAAACACTTGAAAGATGTCTTAACAGTGTTGGGGTTGTTTATATGAAAGGATGTAGTTTCTAGAGATCCTACATTACAAATATAACTCCTTGTCTTATTCCCACATTTTATCCATTGCAGCAGGGTGTCAGGCTGCCACGCTTTACAACCGCTTCTGCTCTGAACCAATTTTCCTCTCTGTATGTGGTTCCCATTGTCATATGGCTCTGCCTTTGAATCAAAGGTCTAAAGAAAAATATACCACTGGCTAGTGGTCTTGGGAACCTGCGTGAGTGGCTTGAGCAAGGCCACATATAAAGGCAGAAAGCTGCATTGTCCCATGTATCTCATGTTGCTATAGTGTAACTATAAATGCATTTTTGCAAATATGTCAGTTTCATGATAAAGGACTATCTCAGTCTTATGAATGCAATTTTCTTATAAATTCAGTTATTACCTGAGCATTCAGAGTCTATGTGGCTTCGGGACTGTTCAAAATGATGTGGTAGGCTGTTCAGTTCCAGTGTGAAGTGTGCCTGGTATATATTCATATATATTCAAGTATGCTTGGTATCTGCAATGTATTGCACAGCTTGGAGCAGTCTCTGCTCTGGTAACTATCTCAATTTTCAGATTCTTGAACACTTGAGAGATCCAAGCAGGGAAAGGAAGGGATGTGAAACAGTTGGACACATGGAGATTGGGGCAGGGAGTGCTAGCCTTCTGTAAGAGTGCCTCGTGTGTATACTGTTGCAGTCAGAAGAGCCAAACCATTGAAAGAAAGTACCTCAGTTACTGAATTCAAGTGAGAAGACTGACGTGCCCCTTCTCAAGTAAGATGCGTTTATTAAACTGTTTACTGGGAGACTGAACACATAGCCTACCAACAGGACAAGGGATAATGGGATGAAGCTGGAACACAAAAAGTTTTATTTCAGTATAAGAAAAAACTATTTCACTGTGAGGGTGAGGGAGCAGTGGCACAGGCTGCCCATGGAGGTTGTAGAGTCTCCATCCTTGGAGGTCTTCAAGACCCACCTGGACGTGTTGCTATGCGACCTGATCTATGTTGACCTGCTTGTGCAGCGGGGTTGGACTAGATGATCTCTAAAGGTCACTTCCAACCCTACTATTCTATGATTCTATGATTCTAAGCAAAGAAGGCATTAAATAAAAGAAGACCCTTTCCTCATCCTTGCTCACTAGGTTTCCCTGTTCATCCATTAAAGTGAGAAGATTCCCCTCAGGCCTCCTTTTGATGCTAATATATTTGTAGAAACTTTTCTTACTGTCTTTTACAGTAGTGGCCAGCTTAAATTGGAGTTGAGCCTTGGCCCTTCTAATATTCTCCCTTGTGTAACCTCACCACAGTCTTGTAGTTCTTTTCAGTTGCCTGCACTTTTTTCCAGAGATCACAGATTCTGTTTTTCCTTCGGAGATCCAGCAGTCAGCCAACGTGGTGTTCTGGCCTGCTGGCTCACCTTCTTGCACATGGGGACGGCTTGTTCCTGCACCATTAAGATTTTCTTATTGAAGAATGTGCAGCCTTCCTGGACTCCTTTACCTTTCAGGACTGTCTCCCAAGGGACACTGACTACCAGCTTCCTAAACAAGTCAAAGTCTGCCCTCTGGAAATCTAAGCTAGCAATCTGCTAGCAATTCTTCCTCCTTGCTTCTCTGAGGACTGAGAACTTGATAACTTCATGATTACTATGCCCTAGGCAACCTCCAACCATCATGTTCCCCACTAGACCTTCTTTGTTTGCGAACACCAGGTCTATCAAGGTGCCTTCCCTCATTAACTCTCTCACCAGCTGCATGAAGAAGGCATCTTCCACACACTTCAGAAACCTCCTGGACCGTCTCCTCTCTGCTGTATTGTATTCCCAGCAGACATCTTCTAGGTTGAAGTCCCCCATGAGAATGAGGGCCAGCAATCTGGAGAGTTTTCTCAGCTGTATAAAGAACTTCTCATCTGCTTCCTCATCCTGGCTGGCTGGTCTATAACAGACTCCTACGGTGATATCCCTCCTCTGCCTCTCTCTTCTGAAGAGTCTGTAGCCAACCAGTGCAGCACTCCAGTTGTGTGACTCATCCCACCATTTCCAGAACAGCGACTGTGTTACACATCCCTTGGTGTATAGTGGCTTCCAGCTTTTCCTGTTTGTTACCCATGCTGGGTGCATTGCTTTAGATGCACTTTAGGTGGGTTACTGGTCCAGTTACCTTTTGGGGAGGGCAGAAGTCCTAACTTCCTCATGATCATTTTCTGATGCATCTGTGTCCTGTAGCACTATAACTCTTGTTTCCCTGCTGCCACAAAGAGCTCCAACTCCAGCCTCCACTGAGGTGCCAGACCCAGGGATGTCAGAAATTGATGCTTGCATCCTGCCCCCAGGCTTACCTCTGGCAAGTCTGGTATTGCTCCTTTCCCCCTTCAAATATAGTTTAAAGCCCTTCCCAATGAGCCTCACTAACTGTTGTCCCAATTGTTTTTTCCCTCTTCATGACAGATGTATTATGTCCCGTTAAACTATCCCTGGTGCCCTGTAAAGTGCCCTTTACTCAAAACCCCTAAAATTATGTTGGTGGCACCACAATTGAAGAGTACAGGAATGTTGCCAGAGTATGTAGGGATGAAACCAGGAAGGCCAAAGCCATTTTGGAATTAAACGTGGCAAGGAAAGTACAGGAAAACAAGATGGGCTTCTTCAAGTACATCTGTAGCAAAAGGAAGATTAGGGTGTATGTGAGCCCACTGCTGAATGAGGAGAGTGCCCTGGTGACGGAGGATGGAGGGAACGCAGAATTACTGAATACCTTTTTTGTTTCAGTCTTTACATCCAAGACCGGCCCTCAAGAAGCCCAGAACCTGGAAGATACTGACATAGTCTGGAGAAAGGAAGACTTTCCTTTGGTGGATGAAGATGAAGTTAGAGACCTGTTAAGCAAGCTGGATGCCCACAGATCCATGTGATCTGGTAGGCTGCACTCATGAGTGCTGAGGGAGTTGGCTGATGTTATTGCTAAGCTGCTCTCCTTCATTTGCAAAGATCGTGGAGCACAGGTGGCGTGCCTGAGGACTGGAGAAAGGCCAGTGTCACTCCAGTCTTCAGAAAGGGCAAGAAGAATGACCTGGGAAACTACAATCCAGTCAGCCTCACCTCCATCCCTGGAAAGGTGATGGAACAACCTCATCCTCAATGTCATTTCTAAACACACAAAGGAAAAGACAGTTATCAGGAGGAGTCCACACTGATTCACCAAGCAGAAGTCCTGCTTGCCCAACCTCATAACCTTCTGTGATAGTATAACTGGCTGGCTAGATGAGAAGACAGAAGTGGATGTGATCTAGCTTGACTTCAGCAAGGCTTTTGACACCATCTTGTATAACACCCTCATGAAAAACTCAAGCAATGTGGCTTGGATGAGTGGACAGTGAGGTTGATCGAGAACTGGCTGAATGACAGAACCCACAGGGTAGTGATTAATGGCACAGAATCAAATTGGAGGCCTGTGGCAAATGGGGTTTCACGTAGACTGGTTTTGGGTACAGTCTTGTTCAACATCTTCATCAATGACCTGGCTGAGGGAACAGAGTGTACCCTCAGCAAGTTCACTGATGACACCAAACTGGGAGGACTGGCTGATTCCCCAGAAGGCTGTGCTGCCATTCAGCAGGATCTTGACTGGCTTGAGAGTTGGGCAGAGAAGAACTTCATGAAGTTCAGCAAGGACAAGTGAGGAGTCCTGCATCTGGGAAGGAATAACCCCATGCACTAGTACACCTACTGGATACTATTTCTGCAGAGAGAGACCTGGGAGTCCTGATTGATAATAAACTAACCATGAGCCAGCAATGTGCCATTGTGACCAAGAAGGCCAATGGCATTCAGGGATGCGTCAAGAGGAGTGTGTCCAGCGGGTTGAGGGAGGTTCTTCTCCCACTCTACTGTGTCCTGGTGAGGCCTCATCTGGAGTCCTGTGTCCAGTTCTAGGCTCCTCAGCTCAAGAGGAACAGATTACTTCTGGGGAGACTCCGGCACAGGGCCACCAAGATGATCAGGGGACTGGAACATCTTTCTTATGAGGAAAGGCTGCAAGACCAGGAGCTGTTTATCCTAGGAAAGAGAAGACTAAGGGGGCACCTCAGTAACACAAGTATTGAAAAGGTATATGTCAAGAGGATGAGTCAGCACTTTTTTTCTGTTGTCTCAAGTGATAGGACAACAGAAGAAGTTCCACTTAAACACAAGGAAAACATTTTTACTGTGAGGATGAGGGAGCCCTGGCACAGACTGTTCAGGGAAGTTGTGGAGTGTCATTCTCTGGAGGCTTTCAAAACCTGCCTGGACACACTCCTGTGTGATCTGATCTAGGTGGACCTGCTTTAGCAGGTGAATTGGGCCAGATGATCTTTAGAGGACCCTTTCACTGTCTACAATTCTATAATTATATGAGGTAAGATAGGTAAAATAGTTAAGATCAGAAACCTGCAACCTAGAAAAACTAAAAAGTACTCGAAGCTTCAGGATTATAATAGGAAGGTTGAGCTCTGCCTTGAATGCTTATTGCAGGCTTTTAGTTATGAGATGCAGCTCCCAACTGTTATATGTTATACTACCTTCTGCAAATCACTCTGTGATCGGTTTGACCTGTAAATGATTGTGATGCTAGTCTGGATTTGCTGAATTTCAAAGGTGCTGCTGACAGGTTTCTAGCTAGCACTGAAGGATGATGGAAACTCTTGGAGGGAACACAGATGCTGTTGAGTTGGGCTTGTCACCAAACCTCTTAGGGTGCTTGGTGGTATATGTGTCTGCTGAATACTAATTTTAACTGTGTATCTGGCGTGGGGGAAGAAATACTGATTTGTGGCATACAGGGAGACGTGAAATCCAGGAGGAGTTTCAGCTGGGAGTCCTGAGCTGTGTTCTAGGGATCCTGGCTCATGAGAGTGTGAAGTTTCTCTTAGGATTGTTTTTCCCCAGTCAATTGTGGATTGAGTGCTGGGCTATGAAGTCTGCCTGCTTCATGAAACAGGCTTGAGTAAACCTGAACACCAGACTGGAGAGTGGGAAGTTTTAGGGTAACTTTCCACCTAGGATAATGCAACACAATGAGTCCTGAGCTCTGTGAGACAACAGACTAATCACACAGAATTTTTCCACCATTGTTGTGGTGTTAGTAAAATTGTCAAGTAGTCTGTGATTGGTCAGTCTTTGTCACTAAGACAAGAGAAGCCTTGTGGTAATAGGCAGCTCCTGCTTGATTTGATATGCCCATGTTGTACTGGTCTTCCAGCTGTAGTATGGTATGTAGAGTGTCACTCTGGCAGCTGGAAAGCCTTCACCAAGAGGCTCCTACTGTTCTGAAGTTAGAGCATTTAGTGTGCTGGTGGAGTCTAAATGCTCCTGTTGCTGAAGGGAAAGTGGACGAGGACACAATTTACAATCGCAGCTAAAGATGAGATTGTAACATGCTGACTTCAGAAGTGTCTAGCTGCGTGCAAACCTCTAGACAGAAAAGCAGGATGCTGGCTTTGTTTCTCTTTGCAGAGTGATAAACTGGAGCTACACAGCTGGGCCTCTCTGAGACAGGAGAAGGATACATCTCTTCCCCTCCTCAGGTTTTTGGTTCAGCAAGAGGAGCCAATGTGGCCCTACTGCTGCTCAGCAGGCTAGTGCCTTGTCTTTGAGAGGTTAGGTGGGCTGTAGGGATACGCTTAAAAGGATGTCACTGCATGCAGTAAGTAGCCTTCCAGATCCTAGCAGTGTCACCCCCTTTACAAGCTTGCCTTATGTGTTTGGCAGTTGTTTTACCTCTTTTTACTTCTGAATAAGTTCAGAAGTTCTGATAATTGCTATGATAATCTATACTGAAAAAAAAGCCATCTGTAGAGAGTGGTAATCCACTGCTTTTACAAGTTTTTGCTGATTCAGTAGGGATGACTTTGACTTGGTTCCAGCAGCTGATGACTTTATGGAGGCAGAAGAGAAAGCTGCATACTGTAGATGCAATCCATGCTCTTGCAATATCTGCAGATTGCGCTGTCACATATGAAGACTCTGGAGCATTCCTTGCAAAAGTTAAATTTACATCTGTGAGCAAACATCAGTTTACCAAAAGTATTGAATGAACAAATAACAATAATATGATTACACTTACTTTTGATGTTGTGGTTTTATGTTCAGTCAGCAATTCTAATGAAAGTCTTCAGAGTGATAAAGCAAATACATATAGGAGACAGAGAGATACATTGCTTAATCTCAAAATGTAGTAACAATATGCATATGGATAAATGTTGGATAACACTAAATTGGGCAGTGAAAATTTAAAAAAAACTACCAAAAATGAATTGCAGTGTTGAAGTTTGCATGGATGACAGAAGAAGGCAGGTGGAAAGAGCCAAAATGCCATCAGGAGATTCATTGTGTTGCCAGTTCTGACTTTAAATCTATAAATCTCTATATATATAAATATATATATATATGTGTGTGTGAAAATATTACTTATTGCTACTTATTTTCTGTCTGATCACAAACTGTTGTTCTAGTCTACCAGTTTTAAGTAATTTTTTTAACTTAAATTGTAAAGGTCTGAAATATACATTGTATGCATATACATATACAAAAATAGGATAAATATATAAATGGTATAGTTATTATGATAACATGTTATTTAAAATACATAAACATACAAATTGCTGAGAAAGAGGTAGTGGACCTCTCATCTTTGGAGACTTAAAAAAGCTACATGGATAACCTTAACAAAGTGGTCTAGCTTTGGTATTATGTCTGCTTTGAGCAGAAAAGTGGTGTAGTTGTCTTCAGATATCTCATGGAACCTAAACTGTAGTGTAACTCCGATGTTCAGAAACTGCCCTGGAGCTTAAATGTTACTGACAAATGTGAGTGATTCAAGGTACAGATCTGTCAAACTGGAGTGCTTTTCGCCATTCTGTAGATGGAATCTGTGAAGTGCATGTAGAGTTTGTCTGATAATAGTCTCTGAAGCTTACAAGCATACCTTCTACAAAAGCATGAAAGAATGAATAAGGTTTTGTTCAAGTGCATGTGTGGGCTTGGCTGAGTAAGTAAATGGGAGAGAATGATACTGTGAGGACAATAAAGCTGGTCTGAATACTAGTGCTGCTCAGCAAGAAAGAATTGATGGTACTTGATTCTATAGATTGTCCTCTGGATTTTCACATGGGTCTATGGAAGAGCTGTGTTTGTTAAGTGTGTGAACACAGAAGTATTGAGACATTAAGCATAGCTAGAACATCATCACATAATTCTATTTCAACAGTTCAACCATCGTAAATCTAGCTTTCATACTATTGCATGATGATGTTACCAAAGATAGTAACCAAGAAAAGTCCAAAACAAATGCTAGTTTAGGAAGCCAACATTGGTATATTGCAGTGCTGGCTGGATGAGGAATCTCTCCTTCTAACATGCATACAGAGTGACAAAAGCACACTCATTCTGTATATGAAGAAATGGAATCTTTGTAAAAATCTGATGCATATGATGTGAAATTTATTTACTGAGGCCAAGGGGAAAAGTACCCAACAAGTTCTTGAGTTCAGTGCTTCATGGTAGAAAACATAGGTCCAGCATTTATTCATTTGAAAAACAAATCTAGACTTTGCAGTTCTTCTGTATGCCAGCTGAGCTGTGACCAGCCTTCCTCATCTGAAACCTTTCTGATGTATAGCTGTCCGCTCATTAAATGAAAGTATTATTTTTAAGAAAGGTTCTGTTTAGAGCTTGTCTGGGATGTGAGATTGCTTAGGGACAAGGAGAAGAATTTGGTATTTATGAAAAATTACTCATGTAAAAAAATCAAAACAAAACCCCCACTTTATATAGACTAACTTTTACTGTAACTAGTAACTGGTTCTTTGTGACTAGAAATTCTCAGAGAGGATAAGGAATCTTTATTACACTGTTGTCTTCTGTATCTCTGCTGACAGCTAGATGATCTTGCCTGTGAAGCTGGTGAACTTAATTGGCAGGCACAAAATCAGAGAGAGGAATATATATTTATTTGAAAAAAACATTAATAATATAAAATATTTAATAATAAATCTAAAACAAATACTCCCCAAGAGTCTCCCATAATATGTGTTCCAAAGGTTTGGCTGGCAGAAGAGGTCTTTTGGTTTTTTGCTTCATGTTATTTATCACGATTCGTCCAGAATCCTTAATCACCATAGCCACAAAATCAGTGAAATAACAAATAGTGATGAAGTTACTATTTCAAGGATAGATATTCTGTTTTTCCTGTCAGTTCAAAGAGAGCTTATACCAAAAGACTCAGTTTACGTCAGTTTGGTAAGTTCCATTGATTTATTTTTTTATTTGTTCCCTTTAAAATGTGCTTTTTTAGTCTGACAAAAATTATGCATTTAGGTGTGCTTTTTGTTTTCTTCATGTGCCTGAATATGCAAATCATTCTTTTGCATGTGCAAATATTCTTTTAAACTTGTATTTAGTATATGTAGGTCTTAAATCATATTTTTGAAGTTAGTAGAAGAGCAAAGACTATGCATCAACATTGAAGCTTGCATCTTTATTAATATGCACTTTTGATCAGTGCATCTCTGTTTATGTTTTGGAGTTTCTTTTGCTTGAAGTTAATTATACCTGAAGTTACTGTTACTAGATCTACATGATAGAAAATAATGCCATATGTGTATGAATGGCTTAGGATAGGCTTTGTACAGAACAGCAATCAGTTGTGGTAGGAGCTCACAGTCCACTCTGATAATCTTGTATTCTTTTAAGAGATAAGAAATGTGTCTTTAACAATAGCTCTGGCAAATTCAACCCAGATATTGAATTTGTAATCTGATCATCTGCTTGAGGCCTTCTGAGGGTTCCCTGATACCTGTGATTCATTTTGATGGGTAGGACTCACATGAAAGGTAGCTGGATTTGGCAGAGAGGAGAGGAAAATTAACTTTTTTCTAGTCCAAAGGTTAGACCCTGTATGTGAATGTCCTCTGTAGTTACAAAACCTCAGCCTCTTGCCACTCCTCTGATTGTGTCTAAGGCAGATGTGGCAGGTACAGCATTAGATCATGAGTAGCCTGACTACACTAACTTGGTAGTTAGAACTTATAGGAGGGATGTATTAGGAGGTGACGGATGGCATAATTCTGTTTTCTTCTCTTTCCTGTCCTGCATTTTGCAGTCATTAACATGAAAGTTCAGTTGGAGGCCAATTGAACAAGTTTAGCCATTTCCCCTGGAAGTGTACTTAACACAAGATTGGAGCAGGGAGGGGAGCACTGCATGGAGGTCCTAAGAGGGAATCTTCTATGGTGGCCTTGACCTCTGGATCACAGAAAACAAATGTCTGACAGATACCAGCTTGCTGGGCAGTGGCTGAATGATTGTTGAGAGAAAAAAAACCACAACACTGTCGGCAACACTGATGAGCTCTTCTGAACTTAAGGCACTTTAATCTCACAGAAAGGCTTGTTCCTACATGGCCATTGGGCAGAAATGCCAGCGTGGTGAACTCACGTTGGGTCTTCTCCATATGGCATGGAGGTGATTAAGATAGTGATCTACAGAGCCCCTCTACACATGAAAGGTAGGTACTTGGCCTACTCATAGGATTCTGAAGAGAAATTCCATGTAAGATTGGCAAATTTCTGCTTTGTGAGGATGGTGTGATGGGGTACGAGGACAACATATTCATGCCCTCTGGCATAAAGCAAATGTTTTGTTTATTATGTATACAATGGCTAGGAAACTCTTACAGTCTCCTAGTCATACAGTCTTACAGTTAGAAAAGACCTTTAAGATCAAATCCATCCAGTAACATAACACTGCCAGGCCCATCAATAAAGTAAAACATATCCCTCAGCACCTCATCTACACATCTTTTAAATGTCTCCAGTGACTCTACCAGCTCCCTGGGCAGCCTACTTCAATGTCTAACAACCCTCTCAGTGAAAAACTTCTTCCTAATCTCCATTCTAAACAAACCTCCCTGGCACAACTTGAGGCCACCTCCTCTTGTCCTATAATTTTTTACCTTGGAGAAGAGACCAACACCCACTTCACTACAGCCTCCTTTCAGGTAGTTGTAGAGACTGATCATTTCTCCCCACAGCCTCCTCCAGACTAAACAAGCCCAGGTCCCTCAGTCACTTCTTGTAAGACTTGCTTTCTAGACCCTTCACAAAGCTTTTTTGCCCATCTCTGCACATGTTCCAGCATGTCTTTTTTGTAGTGACAGGACCAAAACTGTACATGATATTTGAGATGTGGCCTCAGCAGTGCCAAATACAGAGGCATAATCACTCCCTTGGTCCAGCTGGCCACACTATTTCTGATACAGGCCAGGGTACCATTGGCCTTCATGGCCACCTGGGCCTACTAGTGGCTCATGACAGCTCTTGACTAACACTTGCAGGTCCTTTTCCATCAGGCAGCTCTCCAGCCGTTCATCCCTGAGCCTGTAGATTGTTGGGATTGTTGTTGCTGTTGCCTGGGATTTTTGTGGTCCAAGTGCCAGATCCAGCACTTAGCCTTGTTGAAACTCATACTATTGGCCTCCACTCATGGATCCAGAGTGTCCAGGTCCCTCTGAAAAGCCTTCCTGCCCTCAACAAGATTTATGCTCCGGCCTAGTTTCATGTCATCTACAAACTTACTCAAGGTGCACTCAATCTCCTGATCCAGATCATTGATAAAGATGTCAAACAAAACAGGCCCCCACACTGGTGAACACCAGTGGTGACTGGCCACCAACTGAATTTAATCTCAATCACCACCACTCTCTGAGCCCAACTGTCCAACCAGTTTTCACACAGCAAAGAGTGTATCCGTCCAAGCCAGGTGCAGATAGTTTCTCCAGGAGGATGCTGTGGGAAACATTGTTGAAGGCTTTGCTGAAGTCCAGGTTAACAATGTCCACAGCCTTTCTCTCACCCACTATGCAAGTCACCTTGTTGTCGAAGGAGATCAGGTTATTCAGGCAGGATCTACCCTTCATAAAACCATGCTGACTGGGCCTGAACCCTTGGTTGTCCTGTATGGCACTCAGGATGATTTGCTCCATAACATTCTTTGCACTGAAGTCAGGCTGACAGGCTTGCAGGTCCTCAAAACCTCCTTCCATCTCTTTTTGTAGATGAGTGACACATTTGCTAACCTCTGGTCCACTGAGACCTCAGCACTCTCAGGTGGATCTGGTCCAGCCTCTTATACTTGTGCGCATCTAAGTAGAGCAGCAAGTCACACACCATTTCTTCTTGGACTAAGGGGACTTTGTTCTGTTTCCTATCCCTGTCTTTCAGCTCAGGGGCTAAATACCCAAAGAACTATTGGTTTTACCTTTGAAGACCTCATCCTTGATCTCTTTGCTTCCCCTGTGTCTGTTAAAGGCCTCCTTTTGTTACTAGTATATTTATAGACACTTCTATTGACTTTTACAGCAGTGGCCAGCTTAAGTTTGAGTTGAGCCTTAGCCCAATATTCTGCATAGCCTCAGAGTTTGGTGAAGAGGGCCAGCAAACAGGGTGTGATGCGTCATCCAGGTGTGGGGTGGCAGTTCGCACAGGCAGGGTGAGCAGGGAGGATGGGCAGGGAACAACCACACAGCCCACACAGAGAAACAAAAGTCAGAGAAGTGCCCCTGCTTCAATCTAGCAAGATGGTGAGCACTCCTCTGAGGGCTAAAGCCAAGGCTCAGGTGGACAAAATCCAGATCAAGGTCGATGTGTCCACCCGGACAGAGCTGGTTAGTAGAGAACCTTCAGTCCAGGTGGAGAGCAGGGAGTGTTTAGGCTGCTTAGGGACCTACGCTTCTGAGGCAACTGTGTGTCATAGGTGCCCTCAAGTTCAGGAACTGCAGCACCTGGTGAAAGAGCTGCAGGAAACTGTGAGTAGACTGTGTAGTATTAGAGGGGCAGAGATGGAGATAGACATAGACTTTCACAATCAGGTACAAGCCTCCAGTGAATCCGATATGCCTTGGACCCTAGTAACAAAAACCCGGAAGGGCAAGGGCTTGTCTTCAAAACCCTCCTTCTACAAATAAGTATGAGGCACTGGCAACAAGAGACTTCAACGAGCAAGCTCCAGAAGGGGAGAACCCAGCAAACTACTCACCATCAGCAGCAGATAGGGCACCGTAGAAAGAAGTGAGAGGTGATTGTTGTGGGTGACTCCTTGCTAAGGGGCACTGAGAGACCCATCTGTGGAGCAGATAAGTAGTCGAGAGAGATGTGCTGCCTGCTGGGAGCCAAGGTCAGACTGAAAGAATGCCAGAGCTCATCATGGATATGGGCTACTACCCCTTATTTGTGTTCCATGTAGGTATGAATGATGTCATAAGGCATGACATCTCCAGAATCCAAAAGGATTTTAAAACCTTGGAGGAGCAAGTAAAAGGTAGTGGGGCTCAGGTTATTTTCTCCTCCATCCTGTTCACTAGAGATAAAGGGAGAGTCAAATCAGCCAAGTGAACTCCTGGCTGAGAGGCTGGTGCCAATGGGAAGGTTTTGGATTTTATGAAAATAGATCCTTCCTTGGGGGCTACAGCTTGGTAGGACGGGATGGGATTCATCTCTCCCATAAAGGCACTGATATATTTGGGAATAGGCTAGCAAACTTGATAAAGAGGTCTTTAAACTAAGGGACTTGGGGGGTAAGGAGAGAAGCAACATAGAACAAACTGTCCTCTCTAGCAGGGAAACAGGGCAGGACAGGAAATGCAATGATAAGTGCCCTTCATCTGCACACTGGGCTGAGATATGGAAGGCTGACCACCCTGAGAAAGAGCCAAACCAGGGAGGATCCTCCTGCATCCATCCAGGGAAACCTGTGTGTTTGAGTAAGCCTCTGCGCTACCTCTACACCAATGCAAGCAGCCTGGGGAATAAGCAGGAGGAACTGGAGACGTGGGTGCAAATACGGGGCTACAACCTCATTGCAGTCACAGAGACATGGTGGGACAGCTGCCATGACTGGAGCACAGCCATGGAGGCCTATGTATTGTTCAGGAAAGACAGACTGACAAGGCGTGGAGGTGGAGTTGCTCTCTATGTGAAGGCGCAATTAATGTGTACTGTACTGTGCCTGGGTGGGGATGAGGGGCAGGTTGAGTGCTTAAGGGTAAAAATTAATGGGCAGGGCAAGGCAGGTGATATTGTTGTAGGAGTTTGCTACAGGCCACCTGATCAGGAGGAGGAAATGGATGAGGCCTTCTATGAACAGCTGAGAGCTGCCTCACGATCACAATCCCTGGTCCTCATGGGGGACTTCAACCACCCCGATATCTGCTGGCAAAGCCACACAGCCAAGCACACACAGTCCAGGAGGTTCCTACAGATTGTTGATGACAACTTCCTGTCACAGGTGATCAAGGAACCAACAAGGAGGGGTGTGCTGCTGGTCCTGGTACTGACAAATAAGGAGGGTCTGGTTGGGGATGTGAAGGTTGGAGACAACCTCGGCTGCAGTGACCATGAGATGGTAGAGTTCAAGATCCTGTGTGGAAGAGGCAGGACAGAAAGGAGGATTTCAGGTGAGCTGACTTTGGCCACTTCAAAAACCTGCTTGGATGGATCTCATAGGATAACATTCTAGGAGGTAGAAGTGAACAAGAAAGCTGGTCAGTCTTCAAGCACCACTTCCTCCAAGCCCAGGATCAGTGTGTCCCAATGTGCAAGAAAGGAGGAAAAGGAGGTAGGAGGCTTCCATGGATGAACAAGGATCTGCTGGGACAACTCAGGCAACCATCTATGAGAGCAGCCATCTGTGAGAGGTGGAAACAGGCTGACTTCTTGGGAAGAGTATAGGAACATTGCCAGGGCATACAGGGGTGCAACTAGGAAGGCAAGAGCCCTTCTAGAATTAAATTTAGCCAGGGAAGTTAAGGACAGCAATAAGGCATTTTTCAAGTACATCAACAGCAGAAGGAAGATGAGGGGGGATGTGGGTCCGCTACTAAGCACGGAGCGTGCTCTGGTGACATAGGATGCAGAAGAGGCCAAACTACTGAATGCCTTCTTTGCTTCAGTCTTTATGGCCAAGGCTGGCTGTCGGGAAGCCTAGTCCGGCAAGGATAACAGGATGGCCAGAACAGCAGAGGACTTGTTCTGCGTGGAAGAGGAAGAGGTTAAAGACTTATTGGGCAGGCTTAAGGTTCATAAGTCAATGGGTCCTGATGGGATGCATCCTAGAGTGCTGAGAGAGCTGGCTGATGTGATTGCTAAGCCTCTCTCCATCATGTTTGAACAATCATGGAGGACAAGCGAGGTGGCTGAGGCCTGCAGAAAGGCCAATGTCACTTCAAAAAGTGCAGGAAGGAGGACCCAGGAACTACAGGGCGGCCAGCCTCCCCTCCAGCCCTGGAAAGGTGATGGAACAAGTCATCCTCAATGTCATCACTAAACATCTGAAGGAGAAGATGGTTATCAGGGGGAGTCAACATGGATTCACCAAGAATCTTGTTTGACCAACCTGATAGCTTTCTGTGAGGGCATAACTGGCTGGCTAGATGAGTAGAGAGCAGTGGATGTGGTCTACCTTGACTTTGGCAAGGTGTTTGACACCATAACATCCTCATCAGAAAGCTCAGGCAGTGTGGCTTGGATGAGTGTACAGTGAGGTGGATTGAGAACTGACTGAATGACAGAGCCCAGAGGGTGGTGATCAATGGCACAGAATCGGGTTGGAGGCCTGTGGCCAATGGGGTTCCACATAGATTGGTTCTGGAGCCAGTCTTGTTCAACATCTTCATCAATGACCTGGAGAGGGAACAGAGTGTACCCTCAGCAAGTTCACTGGTAACACCAAACTGGGAGGACTGGCTGATTCCCCAGAAGGCTGTGGTGCTCATCTTGACCAGCTGGAGAGTTGGGCAGAGAGAGGAACCTCCTGAGGTTCAACAAGGACAAGTTCAGAGTCGTGCATCTGGGAAGGAACAACCCCAGGCACCAGTACAGGCTGGGGACTAACCTGCTGGAGAGCAGCTCTGTAGAGACCTGGGAGTCCTGACTGATAATAAACTAAACATGAGCCAGCAATGTGCCCTTGTGACCAAGAAGGCCAGTGGCCTCCTGGGATGCATCAAGAAGAGTGTGTCCAGCAGGTTGAGGGAGGTTCTTCTCCCCCTCTACTGTGCCCTGGTGAGGCCTCATCTGGAGTCTTGTGTCCAGTTCTGGGCTCCTCAGCTCAAGAGGGACAGGGAACTTCTGGAGAGAGTCCAGCGCAGGGCCACCAAGATGATCAGGGGACTGGAACATCTTCCTTATGAGGAAAGGCTGGGGCTGGGAACTGGAGCTGTTTAGAAAAGAGAAGACTGAGGGAGGATCTTAGTAATATTTCCAAATGGTGGGTGTCAAGAGGTTGGGGCATCCCTTTTTTCTGACAACAGGACAAAGGGTAATGGGGTGAAGCTGGAACACAGAAAGTTCCATTTCAATGTAAGAAAAACTTCTTTACTGTGAGGGTGATGGAGCAGTGGCACAGAGGGGTTGTGGAGTCTCCTTGGAGGTCTTCAAGACCCGCCTGGACATGTTCCTATACAACCTGATCTAGGTGGACCTGCTTCTGCAGGAGGGTTGGACTAGATGAACTCTAAAGGTCCCTTCCAACCCTACCATTCTATGATTCTATGATCATTGTAGTTTTCCTGAGCTGTCTGAATCTTCTTCTGAAGGTTGTGAACTTTTTTCACTTGAGTTCAAGCAGAAACTACCTGTTCAGCCAGAATGGTCTTCTGCCTCAGCAGCTCATCTTCTTGCACTTGGAGACAGCTTGTTCCTGCACCTTTAAAGTTTTCTTCTTGAAGAATGTGTAGCCTTCCTGGACTCCTTTGCCCTTCAGGACTGTCTCCCAAGGGACACTGGTTACCAGCTTTCTTCCCTGGTCAAAGTCTGCCCTCTGGAAATCTAAGGGAGCTGATCTC
The DNA here is from genome assembly GCF_028858725.1 of Colius striatus. Lineage (NCBI taxonomy): Eukaryota > Metazoa > Chordata > Aves > Coliiformes > Coliidae > Colius > Colius striatus. The sequence continues at coordinate 32,913,492 of NC_084790.1, forward strand.
CTTGCTTCTCTGAGCATCAGGAACTCAGTCATTTTGTGATCACTGTGCCCAAGATGGCCAGCAACCAGCACATCACCCATAAGATCATCTTTGTTTAATGTGGTGGTTTAAACCCAACTGACAATAACTAAACCAGGCAGTTACTCACTCCTTCCCACCTCAGCTGGATGGGCTGAAATAAGGACAATTTTATAGAACAACATAGAGCATAAGTAGTTATAATGACAGCGAAGGGATACAGAAAACAAGTGATGCCCCATGTAACTGCTCACTGCCCACAGCCCAGTGCTCACCCTGATGGAGAAACTGCAGTTCCTGCAAGCCTCTGCCCCTGGCAGCTGCCCTTATGTCAGCAGGGCATCTAATAGCTTCTGGGGAAAGTTAACCCTATCCCTACCAAACCCCGGACATTATCTACTCCTTGTCTAGGCAGGATGTAGATGGTATAGTATAGACACATTTTTAAGCATTTTTCTTCATTTATACATATATATATACACATACACTTATACATACAGATATTATTCTTTTAGTCCATGGGCTGTTGAGTCAATTTAGTCCATGCCTTCAGGGCTGCATGCATCATAGCAGTCTTTCAGGTTTCCTACTCAGATGATATGAATCCACTGCTTCAGCTTCTCTAGTCTCAGCTCTGGGTATATGTCCTCGATGAGATCACCTCTTTCTGAAGAGCATGCTCAAGGCAAAGGATTGCCAGAGAACACATGAGACAGAACAGCAGATTTACAGTAACATGAATCAGACCCACAAATCCACAGGCTGTTACTTGAAGTGCCTGTGTTGAAACTGGCTCTGGCACTTCAGTGCATGAATACAGCCTTTGCAATGTGACAAAGCCACAAAGCCCCGGGTCTTTATGACAAAGTGGTGCTTATTTAGTAATTAATAGCACTTAGTTCAGTGGCTAGACTCATCCAAAATCAAATCCCCCTGAGATATGCATCAAACTTCCTCATCCTTCTGCATCACCCACCTAGTACATCCCAGTCCTTGGGCAAAAACAGTCCTCTTGGATGGGTTTGTCTTTGCTTGAGGCAGGATTAACCCAAACTCTCTTTCCTAACATATTTTTCATACGTGCTGCGACGACTTTTATCTCCTTCCACAGTGATTAGAAGTTATGATTGGGCAGGGCCAGCTCAACTGACAGATCTCCTTGTATTTACTCTAGGTGGCCTTTGCTAGATGTGTGTCCCAATGTTTGAAGGTCCCATCCTGCCATCACTCTCAACATGGTCTTTAATAGTTCACTATGTCACTCAATTTTTACATTTTCTATTTTCAGACTGGTGCATGATAGGGGATATGATAGACCCACTCAATGCCATGCTCTTTGGCCCAGGTGTGTGTAAGGTTGTTTCAGAAAATGTGTCCTGTTTTCTGACTCAATTCTTTCTGAGGTGCCACATCACAGGACTTGGCTTTCAAGGCCCAGGATGGTGTTTGGGGCATGGGGCACAGGATATGTTTCTAGCCATCCAGTGGTTGCCTCCACCACGGTGAGAACATGGCACTTGCTTTGGCAAGTCATTGGCAGCGTAATGTAGTCAATCAGCTATGCCTCTCCATATTTATACTTCAGCCATTGTCCTTCATACCACAGAGGCTTCAACTACTTGGCTGGTTTGATGGCAGCATGTATCTCACATTAATGGATAACCTGTGCAACAGCATCCAAGGTCAAGTCCAGCCCTTGATCATGAGCCCGTCTATAGGTGACATCTCTTCCTCAATGGCCTGAGGCATTGTGAGTCCACTGAGTTACAAATAATTTGCCTTTTTGTTGCCAGTCTAAATCCATCTGAGCCACTTCAATCTTGGCAGCTCAGTCCACCTCCTGTTTGTGCTTATGTTCTTCAGTGGCCCAGTTCTTGGATATATGGGCATCTACGTGCTACATCTTCACAACCAACTTCTCCAGATGGGCAGCGATGTCTTGCCATAATGAAGCAGCCCAGATGGGTTTGCCCCAGCATTGCCCATTATTCTGTTTCCATTGTTGGAGCCACCGCCACAAAACATTTGCCACCATCCATGAGTCTACACAGGTAAAGTATTGGCAATCTTTCTCGTTCGACAATGTCTAAAGCCAGCTGGATGGCTTTCAGCTCTGCAAACTGACTTCATTCACTATTGTCTTCTGCAGCTTCACTAACTTATTGTAGGGGACTCCAAGCAGCTGCTTTCCACCTTCAGTGTTTTCTCACAATATGACAGGACGCATCAGTGAACAAAGCATATCAATTCTCATCTTCTGATAGCTTTGTTATATGGTGGGACCTCTTCAGCATGTCACTTTTTCAGGCAACATTCAAAAGTCTTTGCCCTCCGGACACTTGGTGATCACTTCCAGGATGCTTGAGTGAGTGGGATTTCCTATACGAGCTTGTTGTGTGATCAGTGCAATCCACTTACTCTATGTGGCATCAGTCGCATGGTGTGTGAAGGAGGCCCTCCCTTTGAATATCCAGTCCAGCACTGGCAGTTGGGGTGATGAGTTGTATTTCCTTCCAGATGTCTTCTGAGGCAGCTCAAACATTGCTAATACCTCCTTCTCAGATTCTTTGTATCTCAACCTATAAAACCCGAAAGGTTGGCCTTAAGTCTCTCATCGTGCTTTTTGCCAGAGGCTCCAGGTAGGGCCATTCTTTCCAGCTGCACTGTAAAGCACATTTTTCACATCTAGCCCTGTCTACACTGGCCCAAGGGATACTGCCTGAGCAATTTTCTGTTGTATGTGTTGAAAATCTTGTTGTCATTCAGGTCCCCATTTGAAGTCATTTTTTGTCTGGGTGACTTGATAGAGAGGATTTACAATCATGCTGTAGTTGGGTACGTGCATACTCCAGAAACCCACAATGCCTAAGAAGGCTTGTTTTTTTTTTCTTACCGTCTGGGAGAGACATTGCAGTAATTTAGTTGACAATATCCATAGGGATATGCCGATGACCATCTTGCCATTTTATTCCTAAGAACTGGATCTCCTGTGCAGGCTTTGCTTCACTTTAGCAAAGCAGTGTTCAGGAGGATTTTAACTGTTTTCTTTCCATTTTCAGAAACTTCTTTTGCTGAGTTACCCCACACAATAACATCATCAATATATTGTAGGTATTCTGGGACCTTGCCTTTTTCCAGTGTAGCCTGGATTAGTCCATGGCAAATAGTGGGGCTTTGTTTCCACCCCTGGGGCAATTGATTCCAGATATACTGAATGACCTTTCAGGTGAAAGCAAACTGGGGCCTGCACTCAGCTGCCAATGGACTTGAAAAGAATGCAGTAACAATGTTGATGGTGGCATACGATCTGGCTGCCTTGGACTCCAGTTCATATTGGAGTTCCAGCATGTCCAGCACAGCTGCGCTCAGCGGCGGCGTGACTTCATTCAGGCCACGATAGTCTACTGTCAGTCTTCACTCTCCACTAGACTTTTGTACTGGCCATATGGGGCTGTTAAAGGGTGACCGAATCCTGCTGATCACACCTTGGCTCTCCAATGGATGAATCAGTTTCTAGACTGGAATCACAGAGTCACAGCTGGTGAAATATTGCTGCTGGTGCACCATTGTGGTTGCAGTTTACACTTGTTGGTATTCAGCTCTCAGCAACTCCACAGGAGAAAGGTCTTCTGAGAGGCCAGGCAGGCTAGATAGCTGTTCAGTTTCCTCTGTCTCCAATACAGCCACACCAAAAGCCCACTGATACCCTTTTGAGTCCCTGAAATACCCTCTCTTCAGGTAATCTATTCACAGGATGTCCAGAGCTTCTGGGTCCATCACAGTGGGGTGTTTTTGCCATTTGTTTTGCATTGGACTCACTTCTGTGTCCAACATGGTGAGTTGTTGGGATCCTCCTGTCACTCTGGAAATACAAATTTGTTCACACAAACTTTATAACTTCATGGTATAAAGGTGCATTGTGCTCCAGTATCAACAAGAGCCTTGTACTCTTGTGGATCTGATGTGCCAGGCCATTGGATCCACACAGAGAAATAGATCCTGTTGTCCCTGTCCTCTCCCTGGCTGGAGGCAGGGCCCCTCTAATGACTGTTATATTTATCATTCAATTTCTGTGGGAAGGAACATTCAGTTTCAGTCACTCAGTTTGTGTGGGAAGGTCCCTTCGAGAGGATCGGAAGCAAAATCAAGCATTACCTCTCTGGGGAGCTGCTAACTGGAAAAAGCTGAAAGAGCCCAATGTAATAAAATCATGATCCTCATTACTTTCTCCAAGATGAGACACATAGAGCTTGTAAGAGTTTGCATAACACCACCATGTAAACAGCTGAATGAACATTGTGACCATCTACCTCATTTAAATAATATAAGAAAGCTGTATAACAAATTCTAGCACACTCTGGTCAGATCTGTCCTTATCGCGACCCTTTGGGCACCAAAAAGACTGTGGTGGTTTAAACTCAACTGATAATAACCAAACCACACAGTTACTCACTCCTCCCCACCTCAGCAGGATAGGGAGAAGAAACTGTAGAGCTTTGTGGGTTGAGATAAGGACAGTTTAGTAGAACAACACAGAGAATAAGGAGTTACAATGACAGCCAAAGGATACAGAAAATCAGCAATGTCCTGTGTAATTGCTCACTGCTCACTGCTCAGCACAACTGAGAAACTGCACTTCGTACACCACCTCCCCAGCAACTACCCTTATGTGCTGATGTCAGCGTGGGATCCAACAGCCTGGTCACGACCCATTTCGTCACGTGGGGAAAGTTAACCCTATCCCCATCAAACCAAGGACATTTGCAGACACCAGGTGTAGCAAGGTGCCTTCCCTCCTTGACTCTCTTACCAGCTGTGTGATGAAGTCCTCATCACATACTCTAGGAATTTCCTGGACTGTTTCCTCTCTGCTGTGTTGTATTTCCAGCAGACATGTGGTAAGTTGAGGTCCCCCATAAAACTAAGGGCCAGTGATCTCAAGACTTTTCCCAGCTGCCTATAGAATATTTACCTCTTCATCCTGGTTGAGCGGTTTATAACAGACTCCTATCATCTTGTTTTTCTCTTACACATAAACACTCAACTGTATCATCACTGTCATTGACCTCTAAGCAGTTGAGACACTCCCTAACATAGAGGGCTACCCCTGCAACTCTCCTTCTTTGTCAGTCCCTGCTGAAGGGTTTGTAACCATCCAGTACAGCATTCCAGTCATGTGACTCATTCCACCATGTTTCCATAATGGCAATTATGTCACCCTTTCCTTGGTTCACAATGGCTTCCATCTTTTCCTCTTTGTTGTCTATGCTGTGTGCGTTTGGTGTAGATGCACTTCACATGGGTTACTGATCCAGCTGCCTTTTGGGAGGGAGAAGTGCTGACCCCTATGTGATTATTTTCAGGTGTTTCTGTGTCCAACACATTAAACCTTGTCTCCCTGCTGCCACAAGATTCTTCATCTCTTGCTTCCACTGAGAGAGCAGATGGAAGGATGTTGGCAGCATACCATACCTCAAACATCAGCATATTATCCCCAGTGTTATCTCTATCAAGTTTCCTTTTACCCCTGTATACTCAGAACCTTGTCGTTCATCCAAAGACTACTTTATCTAACTTTGTGTGACCTACTGCATATAGGCTTTGAAGATGAGCCTGCTAAACTAAAAGTAATTCTGGGGAGATAGCACAAAGACTTGCAGAGTAGGAACCATTTTTCTGTCTGCGATCTCCGGGAAGAGGAAAAATAGTATTCCATAAAGGGATTATGAGGAGGAGTTTAGACACAGTAGTTACAATAGAAATAACAAGAATACTCATTAGGGGTTTTCAAGCCTTTTTCAAGGTTTCTTTTTTAAAGAAGTAAAAGAGACTTTGTAGAAGTGTAGAATTTATAGCTGTTAGCAAAAATAGAAGAAATCAGATGTCACTGACCAGCTGCTTTATTTGGCTTAGAATTGGTAAATTTTAATATATATATATGGAAACAGTTAACTGGGGAGCCTCCTCTGACAGCTCAGAGCTGTAAAGCTACTTTAAGTAAGGAAATACAGATAGGCAGGTCCATAAAAGTGAAAGAGACTGCTCTTTCTTCCCCACTGAGGGCTGAAAAAATAGGTTTAGGATTTGTTTGGGTTTGTTGGTTTGTTTTGTTTTACATTTTGGATGGGCTTTTAGGGAGGCTGTCATTTGCAGGAGCAAGTTTCCCCAATCAGACAAATTTGGTATGTGACCTGATTGAAAACATAGTTATGATGAGCTGTGTAGAACCTCATAGTGCTTGTTCCATTACTATTCCTCTGAAGGGGAGGAGCTTACATCCACTGTCCAAGCTAGGGGAGGTGTCATGATTTTGTGTGGAGCCGTTTCTTTTAATGGGGAAGGCGCTGTAAAGATGACTTCTGTAAGAAGCTTGAAACTCTCCCCAGATCTGAATCAGACCCACTTCTGGGTCTGAGCCATTTAGACATCTCCACAATCACTTTTTAAGAAGAAGCTAGAAAAGGAGGATTCCTTCTTGTTCTGTTAGTCCTTTTTTTTCCAGCTGGTGGCAGTGCAAGGGGTTGGAAGAGAAAGAGAAGCAGTCATGTGGACCCCAAAGTCAGCAAGGGAAGAGAGGAGGAGGTGTGCTGGAGCAGAGACTCCCCTGCATCCTGTGGAGAGGACTGGTGAAGCAGAGATTTGTTTGCACTTCATAAACAATGCCGTGCCAGGGGTAGTGACTATGACTACAGGAGGCCATGTCCTGGGTGAGAGACCCTGTATTGGCAGAAGCTGTAGCTGTTGGGAAGAACCCACATCAGATAAGTTTGTTAAGGACTGTATCTCTGGGGAAGGACCCTGTATTGGAGCAGGGGAAGAATGCAAGTAGTCATCCTCATCTGAGAAGGGAGAAGCAGCAGAACCCATCTGTGAGAGACTGATCATATGCCCCATGCCCTACCTGCCCTGAGCTGTTGTGGGAAGAAGAGGAAGTAGAGATGTCAGGAGCAGTGAGCTGAGCCTGGGAAGAAAGGAGGGATATCTTAAAGTACTGGATGTATTTTTCTCATCATCCTGCCCTGTTTTTGCCTTTTGTTCTGTTCTGTTTCTTGTAGGTAGTAGAATAAACTTTCCTTACTTTCCTCTCTAAGTCGAGTAGTGGAGTCTCTTTTGCCCAGAACCGTAATGGGCAGTGAGCCCTCTCTGCCCTTGTCTCAATCCACAACAACCTTGTTTTTTTTTTTTTTTCCTCCCATCTCACTTGGGCCTGCACCATCTTACTGAGGTGGATGGGAGTCACCGAGCAGGAGACTGTCATGGTGCTTCATTGCTGGCTGGGCAAAACCATGACAGGAGATTTTCATTCTGGAGATTATTGTAGTGGATATATTTCCAGCCTCAACCTGATGTGGTACAGTTTTACAGATGATAAAATCTAACAACAGTCGTAAATACAATAATGAAACAATGTGGTTTTGGACCTTCTTATATTAAAAAAAAATCTTTACTAGAAAGCAGCTTTTGTTTTGTTAGCCTTCCAAATAACAAGTTGGTTGATTTAGTCTTTTTGTTCATGTTATGTACATTAAGCTCTTTAGTATATTACCATTATGCTTAAAGCAAATAATTCTTAAATATCAAAGAATTGTGTTAGAGTGGTTTTTGTTTCATATTTTGGTAAAGTTATACTAAGACTTTATAAGTATTACTTGTCAATATTTGTAATAGGACGGCAGTACAGAGCCCATGCTACCATCCAGCAGCACCTGATGGGGTTGTATCTAAGGACTAAACAAATGGCATTTCAACTACAACACTTTTGGAGATAAACCTGTCCTTGTGACTAGGAGAAATTACTGCTGCATGGTACACATTTGTTGTCTTTGTGCAGCTGCTGTCACTTGATTTTCTGCTTGGGCATATGTTGACAGACCTGAGGAAAGGGATTATTTTTTCCCTTTGAGTTAATTGTTTTTTACAATAATGAGACAGTAACTTTGGACACTAAGGGTGAGAAATAATTATTTTTACCTTGTTCTGTTATCCTTGTCAGTCTGGTGCTTTCTGATCAAACAGTCTTCCAGTCACTTTAAACTTTGAATGGAGGAAAAGACAATCATAATTAAAACATCCATGCTTTGGTATCCCAGCTGTTAAACTGTGACTGTAGGGCAACTGAGTCTTGCTCTCATGCTCCCATCCGCATGCTCAGTGATAACAAATACATCTTCTAAAATGTCCCTTCTTTGGGATGTGTTTACAGATGACCTATAGTTCAGGGATTGGGAGCTTGTGCTGAAGAATGTGCTGAGGGGTTTTTTCATTGACTTTTTTTTGTTTTACTAAGTTTAAGCAAGATGTTTGTTTGGTGCCTCGTTCCTTTGCATTTGAATGCTAAAATTATGAAGCTTCTTATCAACACAGTTAAAAGAATGGCCTCTGAGTATTTTTTCAGAACATTTTGAGCAATATTTGGAGTTGTACCTGGCCAATTGAAAAACTGGTGAAGGGGGTGACGTAAGTGAAAGTGATTTTTTTTTAACCAAGTATTAGCAAACTTCTCTGACCAGAATTACACTAGATTGAACATGCTGACTGATTAGATCTTTCCAATTTTTATATCGTAATTATTTCACATCTTGTGCTAATCAGAAATCTTTTGACATAGAGTCTGCCTTTGTGAGGTTTCTGGAACAGGAACAGGAGTACTCTTCTATTTCATCACCATCTAGTAACTAATATGTGGCAATTGTGTATTTGTCCTCTCAAATTAGACTGTACCATGGAGATGGCAGAGGATGTTGCTGTGTGAAACTGGGATTGTTTTGCTTGTAGGGCATTACTGCCTTCTGATTTGCAGACTGGAGATGCTAGTACAAGTTACTTTATTGTCTTTCAGGTATTGATAGCTGATGACTATTCAGATCCATTTGATGCCAAAAGTGAGTTGAACAGAATGAGAAAAGGGGAGAACACTGGCTATATGGAACCATATGAAGCGCAGAGAATAATGACTGGTAAGAAAAGAAAATTGCACATGTGAGCTTTAATTGAATGGCAGTTCACATGGATATTACAGCTGCTTTGAAACAGAAATATCTTTTGGCTATCAAACCCGTGTTTCTGAAGATGCTGGGGAGGCTTTTCATGTGCCTCCGCACACCCTGATGTATAAAAATATTGCTCTGGACGTCACTATTGAATATAGATGCTTTGTACTGCCCTGTGGAAGATGGAAACGTGAGCAATGGGAGTATGTATTGCTCAGCTTGGCAATGTCAAAGCTTTCATCTGTTGACATAGTAGGGGTGGGCAAAGCATGACATTATGTTAGTTCACTTAAAACAGTTGAACAATTTCCTTGTGGCCATTTTTTTCCTCTGTCTGATCAGACTTTTCAGTATTCCCTCTGTTGGAGGAGGGCTGCAAAGCTACATCCTTCCCTTCCCTTCCCTTCCCTTCCCTTCCCTTCCCTTCCCTTCCCTTCCCTTCCCTTCCCTTCCCTTCCCTTCCCTTCCCTTCCCTTCCCTTCCCTTCCCTTCCCTTCCCTTCCCTTCCCTTCCCTTCCCTTCCCTTCCCTTCCCTTCCCTTCCCTTCCCTTCCCTGCCCTGCCCTGCCCTGCCCTGCCCTGCCCTGCCCTGCCCTGCCCTGCCCTGCCCTGCCCTCCCCCCCTTGATTCTCTGGTGTTTTTTTCCTTTCACATAGGTTTAAATTATGTATTTTAGGATGCCTCTGAACCTTTCACTGCTATTCTTAGTAGTGTCCTTCCTTTTCTGTCATGCAGGGAGATGGTTAATGATGGTACTATTGTAGGAGTTTGGACTTCTTGAACACCTTATCTTGGCATTATGCCACTGTATTTGTGTATTTTTGTCATATTGCTGCATTCATTCTTACATGTTGGCTGTGAAGTCTGTAAACTTTTTTGGGAGTATCAGGCCATATTTTTTAAAAAAAATTAGGATGATTTGACTCACTCAACACACATCTTTGTGCAGATCAGTTGTGCGTTTCTCAGATTTATACAGCAGGTCCTCAAGTCACTCTTATGCCCACTTAAGTTGATTGTATGCTTTCCTTTTCTATTGGCAGCTCCTGTTTTGGGCCTTCAGAAAATATTAATCAGTGGGGGAAGATGAGGCTGTTGGATGCAAAGATCCTTTTTTCATGCAAGTGTGACTATTTTTCTTTTCTTAAACAGCATTTCTAAAGAGAGACACAGAAAATAACATGGACTATATTGTTTGGAAATTTTCTGTATCTTATAGAGGGGCTGGGAGCTTTTGTCACTGGTGTAAATATATTATCTTTGGTTGAGTAATTAGCTGAAGAACAAATTAGTGCCAATAAGTTCCCGCTTTTTATACAGAAGTGGTGAGCATCTGTAATTTCAGCTGTAAAGTTTACAGTGCTTTAATTTCTTTCTTCCTGTGTTTAGGACAAGACCTTATTCTATCTTCTTTTCCAGATTACACATAATAAATGGGATGGTTTAGTGGACAATTCTGTATGGCTTAACTAAAGTAAGGGACAATAAATTTGTATACCCTTGCAACTGAAAGACTGCTTTTTGTCAAATTGGTGTTTAGTGCAGTTGATAATCCATCTGCTTTGTATGTTACTATAAAACAAACAGGAGGAGCTCTCTAAGATGCTAAAGGCACTTTCAAACACAGGGTTTAATTGAGTGTAATGATACAGAAAGTGTTCTGAGTATGCATTTAACTGAGCCAGTGGAATAAACTTGATAGCTCCCTGAAGATTTCAGTATTTTGAGATCCAGATATTTCGTTGCCAGTCATCTTATCCTAATGCTGGTAGAAACAGCAAAATACTTCTCATAAACCTCAGTGAGATCATGGTATATTCTGCTACGTTCAAGCATGTCGTTTTATGTTTGTTTTTTCTCACTGACCAGATGTTGCCTTTGCATTTTACTTGAAAAATTAAAATCCAAAGGCATCTTTTTGGAGAGTTTTTAAAGGTTTATATTCCGTTTCCCAGGTGAGTTCTATTATGTGTCTACTACATCTAAAGAAGACCTTTGGACTGCAGTTTGATTGGGCTCAAAATGTTTACTGCTTTGTTATGTTTGTTTTTTGCTACGCTGTCTGATGATCAAAAGATCGTTATATGGCTGTATTTAACGTGGGTTAATCCCAGAGAGGGGCAATCTGCATGCTTTTTAGGAGAATGCACTTTAGGAGAGACAAAACAAACCAGCTTTTTGTAAGTTGTTCCTTTTTTACTAATGTACCCCTACTCATGTTCAACTCTGGAAACCAGGTGAAAGAGCCAGTTTAAAATAGGAGCCTAAAGTTTTTCTGGGCACTGCATACGCCTTAAATTAGTAGAAGATTAGGCAAAACAAATGTCCGTATGAAATGAGACCCTGTTATTTTGAGAAGCTAAGCTTACACCTGAATAGAAATATATGATGTCTGAAATAACTAATGTTCATTCAAAACTTATTCTTCTTCCCTGAAAGTTCTGTGAGCTTGCTGTTAGGATGCAGTTGGTTCCTCAGATGATGTTTAATTAAAAAAAAAATTAAAAAGCCTTGAAGATGATTATTTCAATGAACTGTTGAATAGTCTATCAGATTCTTTGCTATTGGTTAGAGTTGGGTTTCATCAGGCTTGAAGTTTCTTCTGCTGATAAAATCTGCAAAAAATGCTGCCTTCCCAGGTTTGTAGTTACACTGATTGAAAGGAAACAACCTTTATGCCAAGGTTTGGAAATGCCTTTTGAGGAAATAATTGACCTGAGTCTAAGACAAAACATGTTGAGAATAAATGCATGTTTATAAGAAGCTGTTATCTCCTGGCAGCCAAATATACTTGCTGACCTGTGCTGATACTCTTAAGTATCTGTACTGTCTTCAGGAAGTCCATGTGTCATGGTTTTGTCCAGCTGGGGACAAAGAGCTGTGAGAGTACTTGCTCGCTTCTCTCCCTCCCGGTGGAACGGGAGGGGAAACTGGAGAAAGGGGAAAAACCAGCATAGGTTGAAATAAGAACAGTTCAATAGAACAACAAGAAACTAGTTAGGGGAAAAACAGTTATAACAATAAATGAGGAGACATACAAAGAGAATGGTGCGTACTGCATTTGCTCAACACCTGGGAGCCGACACAAACGCTCCTGACTGGCAGCTGAACCTGTGGTTCCCCAGCGCCCCTCCCAGCCAACTCTCCACCTATATGTACTGGGCATGACATGAGGATGGTACTGAATATGGTGGCCTTAGTCAGCTGCCCATGCTGTACCCCTCCCTACTTCCTCATAGAGGTTAACCCTATCCTAGCCCAAATCAGGACACTGTACTGGAGGTTCAGATAATCTGAATCTAGTTCCTGGTACGCTGTATGATATGAGCTTCAGATTGGGTAGTTCTGCACCTAAAGCTCCAGGAACAGTGACATGTATGAAGAAAATTCTGTGTGATCTTAATATCTGACATACTATACCCGGGACTATGTGCATACATGAAAACAAATAAAGATAGCAGATGCTAATTTTTAAGGATACTGAAAAGAAAATGGACCACGGAGAAAATGTGACTTGCAAAGAAGATATTGGCGTTCCTGACACTGTCCAGATATTGACATACTAGCAAGAAAAAGATGAGGAAGGACTGGTGACAAAGGGACCCTGATTGTGACCTTGGATTTCTGGCAAGCTGACTCTGGCCTCTTCAAAGACCTACTTGGAGGGATCTTGTGGGATAAGATCCTAGATGGTAGAAGTGCCCAAGAGACTTAGTTGATCTTCAAGTGCCAATTCCTCCAAGCCCAGGATCAGTGTGTCCCCACATGTAGGAAAGCAAGAGAAGGAGGTAGGAGGCCTCCATGGATGAACAAAGATCTGCTGGGACAACTCAGGGAGAAGGCAGCCATCTATGAGAGGTGGAAACAAGGCCTAATTTCCTGGGAAGAGTAGAGGAACATTGCCAGATGCATGCAGTCTCTAGAATTAAATCTAGCCAGAAGATTTAAGAAGGATTTTCTTCAGGTACATCAGGTGCAAAAGGAAGATTAGGGAGAATGTGGGTCTGTTGAGAACACAGAGGGTACCCTGGTGACATAGGATGCAGAGAAGGCCGAACTAGTGAATGCCTTCTTTGCTTTGGTCTTTACAGACAAGGCCATCGCTTGGAAAGCGCAGCTCAGCAAGGATAGTAGGATGGTCTGGAAGCAGAGGACTTGCCCTGGGTGGATGACGAAGAGGTTAAAGACTTGTTGGGCAGGCTTAAGGCTCATAAGTCAATGGGTCCTGATGCGATGCATCCTAGAGTGCTGAGAGAGCTGGCTGATGTGATTGCTGAGCCTCTCTCCATCATGTTTGAACAATCATGGAGGACAGGCAAGGTGGCTGAGGCCTGCAGAAAGGCCAATGTCACTTCAAAAAGTGCAGGAAGGAGGACCCAGGAACTACAGGGCGGCCAGCCTCCCCTCCAGCCCTGGAAAGGTGATGGAACAAGTCATCCTCAATGTCATCACTAAACATCTGAAGGAGAAGATGGTTATCAGGGGGAGTCAACATGGATTCACCAAGAATCTTGTTTGACCAACCTGATAGCTTTCTGTGAGGGCATAACTGGCTGGCTAGATGAGTGGAAAGCAGTGGATGTGATCTACCTTGACTTCAGCAAGGCTTTTGACACCATCTTCCATAACATCCTCATCAGAAAGCTCAGGCAGTGTGGTTTGGATGAGTGTACAGTGAGGTGGATTGAAAACTGGCTGAATGACAGAACCCACAAGGTGGTGATCAATGGCACAGAATCGGGTTGGAGGCCTGTGGCCAGAGGAATTCCACAGCGATTGGTTCTGGAGCCAGTCTTGTTCAACATCCTCATCAACAACCTGGAAAGGGGACACCAAACTGGGAGGACTGGCTGATTCCCCAGAAGGCTGTGCTGCCACTCAGCAGGATCTCAGCTGGCTTGAGAGTTGGGCAGAGAGGAACCTCCTGAGGTTCAACAAGGGCAAGTTCAGAGTCGTGCATCTGGGAAGAAACAACTCCATGCACCAGTACAGGCTGGGGCTTGACCTGCTGGAGAGCAGCTTTGCAGACAAAGACCTGGGAGTCCTGATTGATAATAAACTAAACATGAGCCAGCAGTGTGCCCTTGTGACCAAGAAGGTCAATGGCAATCTGTCATTCATTAAGAAGAGCATGTCCAACTTTACTTGATGTCAGTAAAACATTTGACACCATCTCCCACAGCATCCTGTCAGAGATGGTGACAGACGGCACTGTCAGCAAGTTTGCTGATGATACTAAACTGACATGCCAGAAGGCTGCACTGCCATTCAATGAGACCTGGACAGCCTGGGAGAAACCTAATGAACTTGAACAAGGGCAAGTGTAGAGTCTTGCATCTGGGAAAGAATAAACCCATGTACTAGTACAGGTTCGGGAATGAACTGTTAAAGAGAGTCGTGTAGGGGAAAGGGAACTGGGGGTCTTGGTGGACAAGGGGCCTGGAGAGAGGACACAAAACTGGGAGGACTGGCTGATTCCCTAGAAGGCTGTGCTGCCGCTCAGCAAGATATCAGCTGACTTGAGAGGTGGGCAGAGAGGAACCTCATGATGTTCAACAAGGACAAGTGCAGAGTCCTGCATCTGGGAAGGAATACTCCCATGCACCAGTACACACTGTAGATTGACCTGTTGGAGAACAGATCTACAAAGAGAAACCTAGGAGTTTTGGTTGATAAAAAAACAAACGGGAGACTCCTGGCATCCTGGGATGCATCAAGAAGAGTGTGTCCATCTGAGGGAGGTTGTCTTCCCCCTCTGCCCTCTGGAGACCTTCTCTTGAGTACTGTGTCCAGTTCCAGTTTCCCCTATTCAAGAGGGACAAGGAACTTTTAGATAGAGTCCGGCACAGGGCCACTGAGATGATCAGGGGACTGGAGCATCTTCCTTATGAGGAAAGGCTGTGAGACCTGGGACTGTTCAGCCTGGAGAAGAGGAGGCTGAAGAGTGACTCATTAATACTTGCAAGTATTTAAAAGGTGCATGTCATAGAATCATAGAATGGTAGGGTTTGGAAGGCACCTCTAGAGATCATCTAGTCCAACCCCCCTGCAGAAGCAGGTCCACCTAGATTAGATCACATAGGAATACACCCAGACGGATGTTGAAGACCTCCAAGGAAGGAGACTCCACACCCTCCCTGGGCAGACTGTGTCAGTGCTCCATCACCATCACAGTAAAATAGATTTTTCTTACATTTAAATGGAACTTTTTGTGTTCCAGCTTCCTCTCATTACCCCTTGTCCTGTCACTAGATACAATGGAAATAAGGGATGTCCCAACCTCCTGACAATTCACGTTTTATATACTTATAAATATTAATGAGATCCTCCTTCAGTCTCCTCTTCTCTAGACTAAACAGCCCTGGTTCCCGCAGCCTTTCCTCATAAGGAAGATGCTCCAGTCCCCTGATCATCTTGGTGGCCCTGCACTGGACTCTCTCCAAAGGTTTCCAGTCCCTCTTGAGCTTGGGAGCCCAGAACTGGACACAGGACTCCAGATGAGGCCTCACCAGGGCAGAATAGAGGGGGAGAAGAATCTCCATTGACCTGCTGACCACACTCTTCTTGATACACCGCAGGATGCCATTGTCCTTGTTAGCCATGAGGGCACATTGCTGGCTCATGGTTAGTTTGTTGTCAATCAGGACTCCCAGGTCTCTCTCTGCAGAGATGCTCTCCAGCAGGTCAATCCCCAGCATGTACTGGTGCATGGGGTTGTTCCTTCCTAGATGCAGGACTCTGCATTTATCCTTGCTGAACCTCATGAGGTTCCTCTCTCTGCCCACCTCTCAAGCCAGTCTAGATCCTACTGAATGGCAGCACAGCTTTCTACTGTAGAACAATCTTCTATTAAGAGGATTGAGGTGAACTTTTTTTGTATTGTGTAGTGACAGGACAAGGGTTAATGGACAAAAGCTGGAACACAAAAGTTCCACTTAAACATAAGGAAAAACTATTTTACTGTAAGGGTGAGGGTGTGGAATCTCCTCTGGAGGTTTTCAAAACCCACGTGGACATGTTCCCATGAGACCTGATCTAGGGGCTTTAGCAAGTGGATTGTATTAGATGATCTTTAGAGGTCCCATCAGACCCCTACAGTTCTGTGGTTCTGTACATGCATCCAATATCACTTCAAAAGCTTTTTTCATGGCCTCCTTCTCCTAAAAATGGCTGACAAATATAAAAAGCTAATCTTAGAACAACTTTCTTTCAGGACACTGTAGGTTGTGTTTGTAGTTTGCTGCTGAGAACTATTGTGCTAACAGGTATACATGAAGATACCTGTGCTCCAAGAGGGCTTCCATTCCTCCATTCCCACATACCACAAGGAATTAATCCTTTTTGTCACAGCTTAGAAACTTGGAATGGGAATCACAAATCTTGTTTGAGGTGTTACCTGGTTTGCTTTGTTGCCACTTGAAGCTCATCATTTAGCCCTTGAAACAATGTTCCTGTTCAGAGAGGTCAGTGCTACTGATTAGAAACATCAAGAAGACCTAGCAGGAAACCATGGAGTAGCAACATCTGGAGTTAGCTCCAAGCTAAGCAGCAGTAAATGTACATAGTCTTGTAGAGGTTTATTGAATTTTTTTCCTCCCCCCAAAATAAAAAAAGCATTTCTACTCCTGTGTTTTTCTGAGAAATGTGTAAGGAATAAGTAGCTTGGCAACATCAAAGCACCTCTGAAGAGATAAAAGTCTGCAGAAATTATTAATTTTAAGATGGCAGTTACAATGTTTAATCACTGTTATTTTAACAGAAAATTATGCATTGAGTGGGAAGGCTTTGTAGAATGACCCTCTGCCTAGGGAACAGAAGAAATTAAATTTTTTATTTCTTTGCCTCTGCCATAGAAGAAACACATCTCCAAGGATAGTTTTCATGTCCTTTGAAAGCAATACTTGAAAGTCCACCGGGATTTAGGTTTTCTTCCCATGTGTTTGTTTGATTTTTTTTTTAATGGGCCTCCCTTGATTCCACCAATGCCCACTCCTCCTCTTCCTCACCTCTCGCCACCTCCAAAGAAAAAAAAAAAATTGAGCAGAAGTGAAACAGCTTCTGTGGAGTAGACTTTGCAGTAGTAGAATTCTGCAGCGTTAGTTCTAGAATATTTCCAGATTATCTTGCCAACATGTCATGGTTTGATATGACAGCCATTTCTGGTAATGGGGAAGGGGTTATAAAGATGGCTCCTGTAAGAACCAGCTTGAAACTCTCCCCAACTCCCCCCACTTTGGGGGCTGAGCCAATTAAACACCTCCATGATCACTTTTTAAGAAGAAGCAGGGAGAGGAAGGTTCTTCCTGTTCCTTCTTTTTCTGTCCCTCCTTCTTTTCCGGATGGTGGTGATGCAAGGAGTAGGAAGAGAAACTACCATAAGGACGCCAAGGTCAGTGAGGGAAGAGAGGAGGAGATGTGCCAGAGCAGAGACTCCCCTGCATCCTGACCACATCCCCCATTCCCTACCCCCCTGAGCTGTTGAGGAGGGAGGAGGTAGAGATATCGGGAGCAGTGAGCTGGGCCCAGGAAGAAAGGAAGGATGGGAGATAGAGGTATTAAAGTGTTGGTTATAATTTTCTCAATCATCCTATTCTCTTTTTGCTTTTTATTCTGTTCTGTTTCTTGTAGGTAGTAGAATAAACTTTCCTTACTTTCCTTTCTGAGTCGAGTAGTGGAGTCTGTTTTGCCCAGAACTGTAACTGGCAGTGAGCCCTCCCTGCCCTTGTCTTGATCCACAGTGTCCTTGGTTATCTATTTTTTTCTCCCATATTGCTGGAGCCTCCGCCATCCTAATGAGAGTGTGGGTGGATGGGGGCACCGAGCAAGAGACTGTCGTGGTACTTCATTGCTGGCTGGGAACAATTACTTGATTATCATGTTCTTGCTCATAGATGAATTGTTGAATGGCGTTTGTTATAGTAATGGAGAGAACAAGTTCAGTCCTTGTAGGGCATGTGCAGAATGGATACAGTGTGATCCACTTGGTGAATGTAGCCTACTTGAAGCCAAGAGTGAAGGCATTAAAGCTTGCTCTTTGATAGCTGTTCTCCTCCTAACAAAGCCCAGTATTTTTATATATATTGAGAAAGGCAGTAGTGTTGCTTTCTGTGATGTTTTGATTCAAAGTCGGAGCTTCCAACCTTGCTTGCTTTCTAACATTTCTTGCTGAGAGTGGGAAGTTACGTGTAGCTAGATAAGGATTCCAAAATAAATGACTCAATAACAATGGGGTTGTTATTAAGCAGGTATTCTTTAATACAGTGCTGGATGCAGGGGAGATCCTTCTGAAAAATGTGCATACCATATGGGACAAGCTGAGAAATATATATACAGAAGATTATGCTTTATATTTCCTGAGAAGAAGTTTACATATTCATTAGTTTTTTGAGAAATCATTTACATTTGTGTCCACCTAGTCCCACTTGTGTAAGAAGTCTATTAGGGTCTTTTGGTGGCCCTTCATCCTTGAATCTTCTTCATGATGTTCTTTGGTTGACTTCTGGCTCTCTTCTTCCTTTTCTTTGCTGACAAAGATGTAAAACTGGTTCTTGCAGGCTTATTTGTCATGTGGACGTCTGGCTTCTTTAGTATTCAAGGACCGTCTCATTCGACTCTCTGACACCTCAGATAAGCTTACACAAAGCAGACCGTTTCCAAGTTCACTACTTTGGATTAGAGTTTGGTTAATGTTTTATTTCATTTTCAACATATTTATTTCTTATAAAGTCAATGTTAATTTAGAGTTATACATGTTCCTTAACACAATATAACCTAAGGTCTAGTTACCAATGCTATTGTTTAGTGTTCTTACTCTAGTCTTAGCTCATCATCTGATCATGATCTGCAGAGATAACTGCAGAGAATTTTTTTATCAACATATATAATTATACTGTGGGATTTATTTTTTTATATTTGTATCTTTGAATTGCACATCAAATGGTCTCCTCTTAACTGCATACACTAATGTCCTGGATTTGACTGGGAGAGTTACTTTTCTTCCTAGGAGCTGGTACTGAATTTAGTGTCAGAACAGTGTTGATAACACACCAATGTTTTACTGGTTGCTAAGTAGGGCTTAGCTTGTTGCTAAGTAGTGAAGGGCTTTTCAGTTTCCCATCCTTTACCAGCAAGCAGCTGTGTGGACAAGAAGCTGGGAGGGAGCATGGCCAGAACAGATGACCTGAACTAGCCAAAGGGATATTCCATACCGTAGAACATCATGCCCAGTATTACACAATGGGGCAGTTGACTGGAAGGGGCCAATCACAGTTTGGGTACTGTTTGAGCATCAGTCAGCAGGTGGTGAGGAATTGCATTGTGCATCAGTTATCTTTCTTGGGTTTTATTTTTCTCTCCTTTTTTTTTTTTTTTATGATCTTCCCTTTCATTACTACTATTGTTATTTTTGCTCTTTTTTCCCAATTATTAAAACTGTTCTTGTCTCGACCTACAAGTTTGACTTTTTTTTTCCTTTCCAATTCTTATGGGAGGTGGAAGGGACAAGGAGTGAGCAAGTGGCTATGTGGACCTTAGTTGCTGTTTGGAGTTGAACCGTGACAACAATTCTTGGGGATTTATGTATACTTGCTTGTAAATGTGTTTTACACAGATTGACAGAGATAGTGCGCTTCCTGTAATCTGTCTGTGTGTAAGCTGGGAAATGACAGTGGAAGCACAAGGCTGTTTATGATGAGACTGTTGCTGGGACAAAGTTTTTCTTCCGGACCATTACCAAATGTAGATGTATAACTTAGAAATCTTGTACAAGCTTGCCATCTGTATAGTGCTGAGACTTAAGGAGTGGATGGAAGTTGAATGCTCTAAAATTCTTGACTGCAATGATAAGGGGTAGCTAGTTGTGATGCTGATGCAAATTTATTTCTTGCCAACAGAGTTTCAGAAGCAGGAAGGCATTAAGTCCAATCAGAAAAACATGCAGCTCTATGACACACCCTATGAACCAGAAGGCAGTGGTGTGGAATCTGATTCTGAAAGTGTGGTGAGTCACTGTTTACGAGAAAGCAAATTGCCACAAGATGATGACAGGCCTGCAGACGAGTATGATCAGCCATGGGAGTGGAACAAAGTCACCATCCCAGCTGTGACAGGTAGGTTGTCTAGATCCCAACTTCACACTCATAGCATATGTACTTGCCTTTGGGAGAATTTTAAGTATTTTAGTTCTTTTGTGTGTGAAGAAATCTCTGAAAAGCAAATGTAGTAGTGTCAAATCTTTACCTGCTGCAGGAGTGTGGAACATTGCACTTTTTATTTGGTATCAACCATCTTGGCACTTGGTTTGTGTTAGTATAACTTCTGTTTCTCCCACTTCTTGCCCCTTCTCCCTTCTTGATGGATGTGATGTACGTAGTGTTTATTGTTGAGTTGCTCTATGGTGACAAAATTGCTTTCTTTCTTTTGTTTGTTGTCTTCTCTTCTGCTTTCTTTTGTCCTGCAGAATCATATCAATGTCTGGACTTTGTATTTCATCCTCCTACCTGACACTTCATTCTACTCTGTAACCTTATATCTCCTCGGGATTTCTCTTTTCTCACCTTCAGACACCTGCTCCTTATCACCCAAGACCCTCTCCTATTACTTGTTTGTGCATTTCTACCCACAGGGAAGGAAGATGGTGTGGTTCCTCATTCGTCCCCATCCTTTTAGCTCTCTGGGCTAGGCCAGATGCCATGGAAATATCTAGGCTACAGTGACTACAGATTGCCGTTGAAGAACTGCAAGAAAGCTGAACAATTAATTCTTAATGATTGTGTTAGCTCTTATTTATTTTTTGCCAACCTGTCCAGGATTTGCTTGGATAGACATGTTCAGCCATTCTTGCATGTATTCTTAGACAGTTTGGGGTTTTTGAGCAAAGGACATTTTGTTTGAAGTTAAGAAGTAAAGCCCCTGGACTGCATAAAATAGCAAAGAGGAACAAATGCTTGAGCAGATGATACTTAAGTCTTCAAATGTGGAACTCTTTACGGCTCTTCATCTCTTTGCTGCTTGTTCTGTTGTTTAACATAGCACAGGGATTTTGTGAGTTGGGTTTTCCCTTACATGGTAGTTTTGACAATTTTCTAAAGGCCAAGAGTAATATTAGAGCTATTGTGAGCTTCCCACACAAGGACGGTGATTAGGTGTGCTACTTGTAAGTTATTCTTAATTCAAAGTATGTAAAATATCTAAAGCAGAAACTTCATTCTTTTATGATATTGAGATACAGGTTGTGAGACCGGTAGCATCTGTATGCACTGAGATCATACTTTACCGATTTCCCAGTTGATAGTACAGCAACCAGAGAAATGGGATTATTAATTTTAAAAGTGATCCTCTTAAGAGTCATATTTCTATATATGAAATTTTAGACCTTTTTCTTTTTGTGTGCATGATATGAGATAGCTGGTTATAATTCACTGGACCCAGAGAACAAATTTGATAGTTTCTACTGCATAACTTTATGTGTGCAACTCATTTGGTGTTTTCTAAGTGTTTGAGCTCTGCAGTCATTTTAATGCCCACTTTTATTTTTTCTTTATCAGGTAAATTCTAAAATAGATTTTTAAGTGTTGATTTAAAAAAAAAAAAACAACAACTTAATTCTGTCACTTTTTTCTTCATGTGTAGTGTTTTGTTTGTCTACAGGTAAGTCTAAGTTAATAAGGCACAATCCATACAATATGAGATTTTATGATTGGCCTACATGTAAATATTCTTCTGAGCTTTGTGTAGTTAACTCTTATGAAAACACATTAAATTAAAAGACTGCTTTACCAAAGTAAAAGTATTATTTAAAAGGTATCGTGATATGGTTGAATTCCTTATGGACTCAGAATTATATTTTAAAAAGAGAGTAACCATTTTTTTAGATTAATTGGATTTCTTTGATTGCATCTGTCTGTCATTACTATTCAATGTCTTAGGCACCTGGTTATTTGTTTCAAAGGAAAGCATAAAGATTGGCTGCAAGCATAGAATCAAGCTGCTGTCTCATCTGAATTATAAATGTTTAAGGAAAGAAGAGGTCCTACTTCTAAGCTTGAAACAGTGGAAAGTTTGCAATGGAGAAGAATCGACACTGCTGAGATGTGTGAAATGCTTTCCTAATGTATTGTGTAATGTCATTTTGTAATGTAGCTAGCTAATATAGCTAGATGAGCTGGGGATTTTTTCAGTTCATAGCTGAGACAAGAACACAATGTTGGTCCAAGTGGTATTGGAAATTCTAGCGATGGACAAGTTCCACTTTACAGGTCCACAATCACGATTGCCCAACTAGTTGGAGCTGTAGAGGCTGTGAACCTGAAGGGATCCCCTGCTTTCCTGTTTTGACAAGTTTTTCTGAAGAGAATAACAGATGTTTGTGATATGAAGGGCAGACACAAAGAGCCATGTGCAGCAAATGTTTCTGATTTGTCAGTGTAGTGATTTTGGCCCAGCTGGGAACAAAGAACCATACAGCTGCTCGCTCACTCCCCCCCCCTCCTGATTCTATAGGGAAAAGTAACAGAGAGACTAATCAAAATCCTCACGGACCATGAGGGCTCACTCTCCACTTATGGTCCTGGGCAAAACAGACAGGACTACTCGACTTGGGGAAGAAAATAAAAAACAAACCAAACCAATTTAATCTGCCACCAACAAAAAGCATAAAAAGAAAACACAGAGTGGGAAGATGATGAAAACCACTAAAAAATCCCCACTCATTGCTAAACCACTCTCCATTATCTTCAGTAAGTCATAGAGAACAGGAGAGCATAAATAGGGAACTGTTGGGCAAACTCAAGTGGAAGGAGAGAGTCTATAGATCATGGAAGGATGGGATGGCCTTTTGGGATGAATATAAGACTGTCATTAGAGGATGTAGGGAGGCAAGGAGGAAAGCTAAAGTGTCATTGAAGTTATACCTTGGAAAGGAGGTCAAGGACAAGAAGAAGGGCTTCTTCAAATACATTGCAGGTAGAACTAACACTAGAGGCAATGTAGGCCCACTGTTGAATGAGGCAAGTTCACTGGTGACAGAGGATGCAGAGAAGGCAGAGTTACAGAATGCCTTCTTTGCCTCTGTCTGTACTGCTGGAGACTGTCCTCAGGAGCCAGAGGAAGTCAAGTTAAAGGAGAAGTTTTGTTTGGTTGATGAGGACTGAGCAATCTGGATTTACACAAATCCATAGGCCTGATGGGATGCATCCTGCTCCTGAGGGAGCAGGCAGAAGTCATTGCTAGACCACTCTCCATCATCTTCAGTAAGTCATGGAGAACAGGAGAGGTGCCTGAGGACTGGAGGAAAGCAAATGTCACTCCAATCTTCAAAAAGGGCAAGAAGGAGGAGGCAGTTAACTACAGACCAGTCAGCCTCACCTCCATCCCTGGAAGGGTGATGGAATGACTTACCCTGGGTACTGTCTCCAGGCATTTAAAGGACAAGAGAGCAGAAAACATAGTTTTACCAAAGGGAAGTCAAGTTTGACCAACCGGACAGCCATTTATGAAGATATAACCAGGTGGATAGATGGTGGTAGTGCAGTGGATGTGGTTTATCTGGATTTCAGTGAAGCATTTGATACTGTCTCCCGCAGCATCCTGTCAGCAAAACTGAGACAGTGTGGGCTGGATGATCAGGCAGTGAGGTGGATTGTTAAGTGGTTGAAGGGAAGAAGGTAGAGAGTTGTGATCAATGGGGCAGGGTCTAATTGGAGGCCTGTACCTAGTGGAGTCCCTCAGGGGTCAGTGCTGGGACTGATAGAGTTCAGTATATTCAGTAATGATCTTGATGAGGGAACAGAAGGCACTGTCAGCAAGTTTGCTGATGATACTAAACTCAGTGGAGTGGCTGACACACCAGAAGGCTGCGCTGCCATTCAATGAGACCTGGACAGGCTGGAGAGTTGGGCAGGGAGAAATCTAATGAACTTGAACAAGGGCAAGTGCAGAGTGTTGCATCTGGGAAAGAATAAAACTATGTACTAGTACAGGTTGGGGAATTAACTGTTAAAGAGAGTAGTGTAAGAGAAAGGGAACTGGGGGTCTTGGTGGACAAGGGGCAGTGGGTATAGACTGCAACACAAGAGGTTCCAAAGAAATACAAGGAAGAATTTCTTCATGGTGAGGGAGCACTGGAACAGGCTGCCCAGATGAGTTGTTGAGTCACCTTCTCTGAGGACATTCAAAACCATCCTGGACAACTTCCTATGTGACCTACTCTAGGTGGTCCTGCTCTGGCACGGGGGTTGGACTAGATGATCTCTTGAGGTCCCTTCCAAAACTTAAGATTCTGTGATTATGTCATTTAGGACCATCTTCCCCTCACCTCGGTCTTCCCAGGTGAGCCCAGTGTCTTTACCTCCTGATCATTTTCCAATGGCTCCTACTGCTCGTCTTGCATCAGCAGAGGACTCCTCACCAGTCCATCCAGCTCCAGCACAGGGTCTGTCACATGCCGGGCAGTCTTGCACAGAGCTCTCAGCCATGGCTCTGTCCCAGGGCTGCAGCTCCTTACTGTCCCCCATGTGGGTCTTCACTGTCCAGGCCTTGGCCCAGCTCAGCCTGCTCCACGGCTGCCTCCGAAACAGCCTTGGCCCCTCTGGGCACAGTCACTCCTCTGCTGTGGGGTCCTGGGGCTGTAGGCAGGTTTAAGTCCCACCAGTGTCCTCCATGGATTGCATGACGTTGTGGACTGAGCTATGTATATAGCCTTCCCCAGGGACTTCTGATGTTAACTGCATTGCTGAAAGGTATATCTCTGTGTAGCAGAGCCAGAGTGCAGCATTTTGGCTGTGTGCAGCATTTTGGCTGTCTGCAGCTTGGGTTCTTTCACAAACAAATTTGGGATTGTTTGTTGGAGGCTGTGTAGCTGAAGCTGAAATGCGTTTCTAATGGCATTAATGGGAAGTGGGCAGGTCTTGTTTGACCTGCTGAACTGGGCAAACTGGTTTGCCCAGGAGAGCTGAGGCTAGCAAAGTGACAGGAACAAAGTAGCTTTCTGGTATATAATTCTGGTTGGAAAAGGAAAGAATACCAGAGAGCCCAATCAGGAATGTCAGGCTGACTCTGGCTTTCATTTGAGTATGTGAAAAATCAGACCTTTCCAGACTGTCATAGGGGAACAGCAAACCTCTAGGTAAAGACTTTTCTTTAAAAGTCTGTGGAGCCTATCTTAGTACTGCTGTACAAAATAAGTGGCACTTGTGAGGGCCATCTGGTAGTAGTTTTCAGTACAGATCATGGACTCTTTGAAGGATGATCTGTAGATGCTAAACTTGGTTGCTTCTGCTGACTGCAACCGCTGTTGCACATACAATCGTAGAATCATTACGGTTGGAAAAGACCTTTAAGATCATTGAGTCTAGCTACTAACCTCACACTGCTAAGACCATCACTAAACTAAACCACATCCCTCAGCACCTCATCTATGCAGCTTTTAAATATCTCCAGTGATGGTGACTCCACCACCTCCTTGGGCAGCCTGTTCCAAAGCTTAATAACCCTCTTGGCAAGAAAGTTCTTCCTAAAGTCCAATCTAAACCTGCCCTGGTGCAACTTGAACCCATTTCCTCTTGTCATAACATTAATTACTGGAGATAAGAGATTGACCCTCACCTCACTACAGATCCCTTTCAGGTAGTTGTAGAGAGGGATTGTATCTCCTCTCCGTCTCCTTTTCTCCAGGCCAAATAACCCCAGTTCCCTCAGCCACTCCTCATAAGACTTGTTGTCCAAACCCTTCACCAGCTTCGTTGGTTGCCTCTGGACGTGTTCCAACACCTCAAAGTCCAACACCTCAAAGTCACCCAAAACGGAACACAGTACTCGAGGTGCTGGCACACTAGCATTGATTACAAGGGGACAATCACTTCCTTGGTCCTGGTCACACAATTTCTGATACAGGCCAGGATGCCATTGGCCTTCTTGGCCACTTGGGCACACTGTTGTCTGACAGAAAGCTGGTGCCTAGGACCCTGGAGGACTTGAAGCAAGGGAGTTTTGGCATGCCACCACTAGAGAGGTATGGCACTGGCTGCATGGCAGAGGAACAGAGGCCATGTGGAGAGTGAGGAAGAGTCAAGTATGCAGTCAGTTCCATAACTGTAATGGCTGTGTAAACAGAAGTGGTGTAGCAATAAAAAACTTTACACTCTCAATGCATGGAATTGAGCTTCTTAAGCTTAACTGTATACACTACAGCTTTGATAAAGTTAGAAATTTATAGTAGCTGAAACTCAGTCCTAATGACAACATTGTGTGAGTGAAGATCTGACTGGGAGTCACACTTGTCAGTTTCATCTGCCTGAATATCTGTTTCAGATTGCTACTTCCTGCCAGTTTAATTCACACATACACACATAGCAGAAAAAAAAGAAAAAAAAAAGCATACTTAGTCTTTTCAGAGAGAGAAAACATTCAAAAGATCTGAAATTTAACTTTATGCTCTTTTTGGTGAGTGGATTCTACTTCTAACCATCGTATTGTAAAAATACTGCTATTCACAATCTGAAGTTTTTGTTTTTGTGAACTGAGTTTTTTGATGTCTGAAAGATACTGCTTGGTCAGAAGCTGACATGAAGTTCATCAGTTTTCATAGGGTCCCAAGTTATATCCAGGTGTATTTCCTACAGTTGAAATAACACCGTTGTTCATATATGTCATTGGCAAGTACACAGATGCAATGTTTCTCCTTGTTATGCTAGTCAGCTTTCATATCTAGTATTAAATCTGAGTTTCTGTTTTAATAGATAGATAACATATTTATGCCTTGCATACTTCAGCATATAATTGAATACATTTGCCCTTTTTTTTTTTTTCAATAATTTGTGTCTATTTCCTTTGAGTAAAGGGGGAGTTTTGAAGTGTCCTATGGCACATGAGGAAAGCATATACAAATAACAACAAAAAAATCCAAAACATTTTCCATGTCCATCAACCTCTCTGTTCTGTATACACTATCTTTTCTAATATAATGGCTGTCTGCCTGTTTTATAGTATTGCTTTAAACGTACAAGAAAACATGCCTAACTGTCTATGTGTTATAGTAAGTTGAGCTCTAAATGCATGAGATCTACAGCATGCTGTTATAGGGTCTCTTTTTAGTTGTCCGTGTAACATTTTCTCTGTTATTGCTGTTGAAACTCAGAGGAGCTGATTGTGCTGTGTGTGTGCACATTGTGGTGTTTATGTCCTGATACAGTGAAGTTTTCTCTGACTGATCCCCACTAGATGACCTTAAAATAATAAACCATCTGTAGCTTGGAGTGTTTGTTAGTTTTTGATGAAAAAGCAAACCACAGGATGATTCAGGAAGATGGTGTGGTTAGCACCTTTCACTGTTTTCTGTCAATATGCTGTCCTTTAATTTTTTAAAATTATGTAGAATCTGTAAGTATAGTAAGGGTAGTAAGTGTAGAATAAGGATGCTGACATCATTAATGTGTATTTTGCTACAGATTTTGCAGTATTATAAGCAATTATAGCTTTGCAAAATAAGTTGTATTGCACTTCTTGGAAAAATATAATTTGTGAGGGCACTAACATATGCTTTTTCCCTTTTTCGTAGAATCAAGGAATCGTAGAATGGTAGGGTTGGAAGGGACCTTTAGAGATCATCTAGTCCAATTCCCTGGCCAAAGCAGGTCCACCTAGATCAGATCGCATAGGAACATGTCCAGGTGGGTCGTGAAGACCTCCAAGGAGGGAGACTCCACAGCTCCTCTGGGCAGCCTGTGCCACTGCTCCCTCACCCTCACAGTAAAAAAGTTTTTCCTATATTTAAGTGGAACTTTTTGTGCTCCAGCTTCATCCCATTACCCCTTGTCCTGTTGTTAGATACCATAGAAAAAAGGGATGCCCCAACCTCCTTACAGCCACCATTTAGATATTTGTAAATATTAATAAGATCCCCCTTCAGTCTCCTCTTTTCTAGACTAAATAGCCCCAGTTCCTGCAGCCTTTCTTCATATGAAAGATGTTCCAGTCGCCTGATTATCTTGGTGGCCCTATCACTTTATCAGTTTATACGCTAGTGTTTCAAGACAAAAACTTTGAGCCAGGATAGTATAAGTGGATACATTTTTAGTTCGTTGCTGCTTGCCAGTATTTCTGACATGGATAGGTGAGTGTTACCAGTCTGGATTTGCACTCAAATCACTGTTAGGATGATTCCACATAAACTGAGGCAAGGTGGATTCTTCATGTTCTTACTCACTACTGTAATTATGGCAGATGATTAAAAGCCTATCTTCATTACTATTATTTGTTTAACATTATCATCTCTTGACAAAGAAAATGTCAAATGTTAAGATAAGCGCTAGTTATTGTAACAAGGTTTAGCTGAGTGTCTGTTATTTGAACCCTGGAGGTATTTAAAAAATGTGTAGATGTGGCACATAAAGACAAGGTAAAGTGGTGAATGTGGATATGGCAGTGCTAGGTTAATGGTTGAACTCAAATGATCTTCAGGGTCGGAAACCTGAATGATTCTCTGATTCTATGTATTTTGCAGAGTTAGAAACACCTTTGTGTGATACATACAACTTCGTAGATAAACCACTAGGTGTTAATACCCTTGGGTGCATGTTTCTTCTCCCTGAGAAATGTGAAACCTCTGTAAGTGCTACAAATAATTTGGTCCTTGTTAACCTTGCCTGGAGAGGTAATTACTGTGTATCTTGCAGCCCAATTTAATGGAAGTGAGAAACAGCAAGCATCTCCTCCCTCAAATGACCAGCGCAGGCAGTTAAGAGCACCTGGAGGAGGCTTTAAACCCATCAAACATGGCAGTCCAGAATTTTGTGGGATCCTGGGAGAAAGAATAGATCCAACTATTCAACTGGAAAAACAGATGTAAGTAAGCACAGTAATTGCTCTCTAGCTATTTGCCTCCCCACTTACAGGAGCAGCAAGTGTCCTAGATCCTGCTGTCCAGCTCCTTCTCCTCAGTATCCTTGGTGTTACTGCTCACAAAAAAACTATTCTTATTAATCTTTCAAAATATCAGTAACTTTTGTGGGGGACAAAATAGTGTTGAACTCATCTCAGGAACAGTGACTTCTATCTACCAAACGTGTGCAATTATTCCACTTTCAACCATAGTGATTACATTGCATTAGGGAAAAGAGAGGTATGTCATATATACAAAAACTTTGCTTTAAAGCTGCATGAATTCCATATGTTTGTGGCTTCATAGCATGTTTCTAGTACCTCAGATGTGTCTTACATCTGGCTGTAACAGTGCTCTGTGAAGAAACCAATAAGATAACTCACAAAGCTGTCAGAAAAGACACGATTATTTCTACTCTGGTGTTTTCAAACTTGAGGGTGATGATTAGAGACACTTTTGTCAACTTTAAACTCAAATTCTGAGAGAATTCCCTGGAGTGAATATCTAGTATCCGCAAGGATGACCTCTGTCCTGCCACCTACCCTTCCTTGAACCATTTGGACAAGACTGGCTTGTATGATGGAATGACCCACTGTCCCGTAGCACATTAAAGCTGCAGCCTTATAGAAGGGGCCAGAATCCGCTGTTACACAATGAAAAATCTTCTTGTGGAGGAATTTACGCTGATTACACTGATATTTGTGAGCACTAAGAAGCCAAAGGATTCATACAGTAAAGTGAGGAAGCTGAGTGAAGGAATCCCTGAAGGCATTCCCACTCAAGACACTATCATTCTAAGTTAGATGCAGAATTTATTTTCACAGGAGAGGAAGGGCATAATTTTTTATAGATGTGAGTGTACTCTTTTTGACAATGCTTTATTCCTGAGTGGTAGTGGTATTTAGGAGCCTAGCAATCCTGCATTTCAATTCTTTGGGAGGAGAGAATCCTCTCTGTCAACATTTCCTTTCTTCTCTGACTTGATCACATCTATTCCAAAGAACCACCAGACATCTGTTGTATTATTACAGCTGTTTAGAACAAGTGTCTGTGTTATAGATCATCACAATTTATCACTTTATCTCAAAGATTTATCATAGCAAATCTTTTTCACTATTAACTGTTCATATCCTTCAGATGTGATTTTCATTTTATTTCCTTTGGTTGTTTTCTTTTTGTTCTTTTGTATATTAGTTGAAATACTGATATATTGCAAGGGATGAAATAGAGTAAATGTGTTTATTGTGGATCTACTGCTCACAAGGTAGAAAATATAATGTGTTTCTCTGAAGGGAATTTCTTCTGTAAAAATGTACACCAATCTTGTTGCATGTTATTCTGATCTAAATTTTTCCCTTCAGCTCTCAGGAAATACAACACTCCACAAGTTGTAAAGTTAACTTCATATAATGTAAGCAATGTGATTTTATCCCTAATGTGTTAGATCCTAAAGATATCCATGTGATCTAGAACATTATTTAAACGTTAAAGAAACAAACTAATGAAAGATGTATGAGTAGGAATATGTGTGTGCATTAATCTCTGCTTTTTCTTAGATGGTATCACGGAGCAATCAGTCGGACAGATGCAGAAAACTTGTTACGTTTATGTAAAGAGTGTAGCTACCTTGTGAGAAATAGTCAAACAAGCAAGCATGACTATTCTCTTTCACTGAAGTAAGTACTTGTCAGTTAAAATCCAATGAATGTCATTTATAAACCGTAACTTCTCTGTTGCAAGAAGAGAAAAAGACCAGTCTGTTGCTGCACTGGCTCAGCTTAGAAGGACACCCAGAGAGTTTGAGATTGTCAGTCTGCATGACATATAGTGATAGCCACTGTTAGGACCTTGCACTTTGAGGTTGGTATCTTTAATCTTCATTTGTTGACTGTTTAACTAACTTGTATGGTTATTTTTCTGGTTCTGATTTGAAATACTCTTGCTGCTTCTCCTTTAAGCTGCACAAGCAACTGTATTGCTTGGGGATTTTATTCCTTTTACATCATACAGGGAAGGAAATCTTTGTGTCTTTAGTGTGGTATAGCTCCATACTATTGCTGCTGTTCTTGAACATAACAGGCTCAGGATCAAGGATGAAATGTCTACAGAACTGGGAAATAAGTGTAGTTCCAGCCTTAGTGCTGCTTTGAACTTGCCTCAGCAACCTTAGGCTGATGAGGATATGTTACAGAAGTTGGCTTCAACGTATCTGTAGAATCCTAGAATGGTTTCTATTGAAAAGGTCCTTCAAAAAACACCTAGTCCAATGCCCCTGCAGGGAGAGACATTAGCTCACTTGCATTTCCAGTAGAGGAAAAGTTTCCAGGTTTTCTAGGCAGGAGAACATGAAACCCCTTGACCTTTGTATAGGCTGTACAAGTACAAGAAAAATTATCTCCTTAAAGGATAAGGCCAGATGTAGAACCTACCATTCCAAGTCGATCTGGGACACAGGCCTGCTTGCTTTTTTACTAGCATTACTCCTGCCATTTGTCTTTCACGTATTCTTTCATAGGTCTGTTCTGAAGACAAATTTTACTGCTGGAATGATAGTAGTACTTGATGGTAACAAGGTAACACTTCCCTAGACAGCAACAAATGATCCTTTTTTACATTCATGTATGTTAGAAGTAACAGGCCACATCTGCTCTACCCTGATTTGGTCTGATGTTCTAAACAGTAAACTTCAGTTTTTATATTGCCACTTTATTTTGCTCAGAAGCGCATCTCGTAATCTAGTTGTAAGACTCTATTAAGGCTTAAGAAAAATATTTTGTAGGACTGTTTTAAAAATCTTGACTCCTTTGCTGTTATTGTTGAGATCTTTCTGTAATACATAAGTCCATCTTGAACTAGATGACACAGGCTTTAGAAATGCGGTTCAGCTCCTGTTGTCCCTTTTGTCTTTTGCTCTGTTTATTCTCTGATATAGTAGTCCTCTAGGTATTTTCAGAGACTGAAGCATTAATGAAGTAATTAATGAGTAAGCTTCAGATACATATAGGCTTAAATTATCCTTTAAATTCTTGTCTTTGAATACAACTCTTTTTTTAAAGTATTTTTCTTAATTCTTTCATCAGCAAAGTGATTTTTCTTACTCAGAGGACAACTTCAAGAGGAAAAGGTGACAGTTAAATTTATATTTTGCAATTTTGGACATCTGGATGCAGGTCTTTAACATCCTTTTGCATGTTTTAGTCCATTGCACTCGAAAGTTTTCTAAACTATATTTCATGGTGGTACTTATTTTAAGTCTCCTCATAACTTGCTCAGTGGTAAGGTAGCTGTATGACTAACCTACTCCAATTTTACGGCTTTGGGCCATAAAATTCTTTCACTCTTCTTCAACTCTTCTGCGATACATTTGTCAAAACTAGTGCTGACTCTGGCTTCTTGATGCAGTCTATTAATTCTGTATACCAGCTCTCTGTGATAGTGATTATTCTTCTGTGGTCTCTCCAAAGTTCACATAATCCTCATAAACTCATGGTATTGCAGTTAGAATGCATGTCCTCTCTATTAGCTGGTAATCAATTTTCTTTTTTTCTAGAAGCTCTCCTAATATCCTACAACTGCAATCAGTCATTTCACTCAAAGTATCTAGCTGAGTAAAGGTTAATATTATTTAACTACACATAAGTTATCATGCAAATCTTCTTTTGCTATAAACACACTTCTGTTGACCTGCCATCTCACTGACCATTACCATCTGCAATCTGACGAAGTTACTGTTGATGCCATTGTTCATATCTGATTTTTACTCACTGCCATAAAGCCCTCTTACCTTTCTCCCTCTATTTAAAACATTGAATTTGTAGTTCATTGTTCTCTAATCCTGTCATTAATGAAGATGTTTGTCCAATCAAAGTAAGACTTTGAAAAATTTTGGGAATTCATAGAATTGTGGAGATATTGCTCCTTAAGCTCAAAGAGTTAGGTTATTGGAGAGATCTGAAGTTTCACTCATCGTCCTTGGTTGAAACATTTCCTGATCATCAGCCTAGCTTATAACTGCTTTTGACGGTGGGAAGCTAGCCCTTCAAAGTGTCAAACATGTAATATTATTTTGTGTTCTGATTCCTTTGTTGAGAGGCATCTGATCAGTCTCTGATAAGGTTATTTTGCAGCTGTGCATGCTTACCTTGAAGTCAATCAGAAATTCATTCATTCATTTCATTACCATGCAAACATACATCCTCATTATTATTGGTCTGGCAGAAACTCTTACTTCCTTCACCTTGTGTCAAAACGTGAATGCAGGGTGTGCCAAAGCCTTTTGCTAGCAGTGGATGACAGTAATGAGAACAAATGTGTGAATGTGACAAAGTAGACAATCTGCTCAGCCCAGTGAGAGCTATGAGAGTAAACAGAAGATTAAAAAGCATCAGTGAGTTTGAGAAAGATAGATTGGTGAAATGATGCTTTGTTTCTCAGAGGCCTTTTGATTAGAGGTATACTGCCTCTGTTTCCAAAAAACTGTGTGAATATCCTTGCTTCTGCTACAATACAGTAACATCTGTTTGATTGTTTTCTGCATAAGATGCTTGCTTGACAACACATTGCTCTCCACATCTTACTATTTATTTGCTCTTCTTGTTAGTGCATTTTTCTTACCTTGAGAACTAAGGAATGTCCTGATTGCCAGCACCATGGGGGTATGTTTTTCAGGAAACACTGGGACCTTTCTTGCTAGTTATAGCTCTGGTTCTGGATAAGTGAATCTCAGTTTGGCTTGCTGCTAGGTCCACAGGTGTGATAGGTACTTAACACAGATATAACCTTCTAAGTCTACCCCAGCAGGCTTTGTATATTCAGACACTTCCCTTACGCCTTTTTCTATCTCATAACGTGATCCCACTGCTTCAGTGAATTCATTCAAATACCTAGAGTATGACTTAACACAGGCAGGCTGTGACTGAACTCTAACCGTGTGAACTGAAATGCCAGAATGATCTCAGCAATGCCTCAGGGCTCCTTTTACCCCTTGGGACTCTGTCCTGTGTTTGGCCGGGATAGGGTTAACGCTCCCCAGCTGCCGCTAGGGGGCGTGGCCGAGCTATTCAATCCCTTCTGAGTCACGCTCAGCGTATCAGGGCTGCGGCCAGTGCGGGAACTGCGGCTCTGCCGTCGGGCTGCGCGTTGGGCTGCGGCCAGTGTGCAGTTACACCGGGCATTGCTCGTTTTTCTGTCCTGTGGCCATCATTGTAACTGCCTAGTCTTTGTGGTGTTCTATTAAATTGTCCTTATCTCAACCCACAAAGTTCTAGACCTCTCCTGATTCTCCTCCCCATCCGCTGAAGTGGGGAGGAGTGAGTAACGGTGTGGTTTGGTTATTGTTCAGCCAGGGCTAAACCATCACAGACTCTAAAGGTCCCTAGAACAAGTGCTGTGCAGCCTGATCCACTCTAAATGATAGTAGGCTCCAGCACTACTGTCCGCACTATTGATTATTTCACAAGTCAGTTAAATGTGCAAACTGTAAGTAAAACCAGTAATGAGCTTTGCTTTCTGCTTTGTCAGGTAATTTCTGCACAATCATTGCTGCTGGAGGGAGAACATATCTTGATTTCCCTGAATAGCAAAGGGAACTGCAAGCAAAGTTGTTTGATATCATGAAAATGCAGGATTGATCTGTAGAAGAGGTCCTGATTTCCAAAGCTGAGAGCATAGACTTTGAGTAGTGCTGAGTTGCATATTAATGCTGGACTTTGTACCTTTTAGTTGATTTAAAATGTGTAACATGTTCTTGTAAAGTAACTGTTGTGATACTGTAAAAAATATATGAATTTCTTCCTGTCAATATAATTTATAAAGAGGTAGTGGGATTTTTGATGATTCTCTAAATCAGAAGTTGAATAGAAATATCTAAAAGTGTGTTACTAGTCTGCTGTTGGCTTAAACAATAATGAGAAGCACCTGGCTATTAGCAGACAGCAAGGATTCTCTCTTCTACAAACATCCTTACTGCCTTCAAAATAGCAGATGGAAATTGATTAGAGAATGGAGCCTAAGCTCAACAGAGTAGTCATGACATGTTTTGGATGCTGTTACAAATGGATACTGCTTCCCCTTGCTAGCAGGGGAAGAGACATTGTTTACTGCACCGTGGAGACAATGGCTGTCAGAGGTAGAATGACAATGTTGTGAATTCTGTGCTTGAAAAAGCAGAGCTGAGATAGGAAGAGCAGTGGACAGCTCAGTTTCTGAATGTCTCCAGTAAGAGTTTTTCAAAGTAATCACTGATTTGGGAGGAAAATAAGAGAGTTTTTCAGAGAATATTTTAATTTATTTCTTTCTTGTTTTGGTGAAACAGAATGTGTTTTGTTCAAAGTGACTGCAGATTTTATAACAGAAAAATTTTGAAACAGAAAGATATTTCAAAGTAGAAAAACAGAACAACACAAACTGTATTTTCTACATTGTTAGAATGGGGTTTTTTTCTGTAAAGCTGTTGCTCTTTTACTTGTTCAAGTGACACTTCATCCAAATGAATGCAGAAAATCTACTCTGACAAAACAGCACTTTGTTCAACAAAAACAGTATTCAGAAGCCTGAACACCAATTTTTCTGATTGTGAATAATGATGTTTCAAAGCCATTAACATTTTTTTGAAAAAGACCCCACTAGGTTTAATATACAATAAGTATTTAATTCTTGTATCACACTTCAGGCATAAGAGCAAAAAAACCACAGTCTGATGAGCTGTCTACACAATTTCCTTGCCATCCTCATTGCAGTTTGAAAAGTGAAGGAAAATGTGGAAGAAGGATGCAATTCAAAGTCACTTGGTTTTAGGATTGTGATGCAAAACATTTTAAACAAGTTGTGACTATTAGTCATATATTAAGTATTGTGTCTGTGTAAAATGTCTATTCTTGAAAGTTCCAAAGCAATTTAATATAGAGATTAGCATCTAAGAATTCTTCTGTTCTATATTTGAAACTCATGGGAGTGCTTGCAATAAGGAAAGGAGTGAATATTGTCTGTGATTGGCACTGTTTTCTCACTATTTTCACTCAGTTCTACAAAAACTTGGGAAAGAATTATTGCAAACATTTGAGGGGGCAGCACAGAAGGATCTTTAATGTAGATGGGAACAGTTTCAAACCCTATACATCTGGAAATGGTTCATTCAAGGGTGTGATTTCAAGGTGCTATGCTGACTTTATTCCAACTTTTTTTTATTCTTCACTCTATAAGATGAGAAATATCTATTATGTTTCTAAATGCAACTAGTGACAACTTAGTTGGTTTACTTAGAAAAAGGAAGACAGATAACATTCACAATGTAATTTTTGGAAACTTAAAGGGGGCAGGAGGGAGTGAAGGAGGAAAGTATTGCTTTCACCTACCAGGAAGCCTGGAATAACACTCAGCTTAATAAGTTCTGGATGTCCAGAAAAGTAACCAAGATAAAAATTAGAACTTAGCCCATCATTAACAACATGGTGATTACTATTGGCTGCAAACACTATTGATCAGTAAAATAATTTCTTGACTTATCTTGCCCCTCAGTTCTCCTTTATGAACAGAAAATTTGCTTGCTTGTCAATGCAAAGCTTTGAAGTCAGTTTTACACAGCTCTCAGTTGCTGCCTCTCCTTTTCCTCTGCTTTCACAAAACGACCTCTGAAATCCATTTTTGCAGGCTTTCTATTTGCACTGGCTTTTACTTCATGAAAATAATTCTGAGCTTTTGCAAAACCAAAAAAATGTAGAAAAACAGATTGTGATGTGATTTTTGTGGAAATATTTCAGAAGAAAACACCATAAAGTCCACTGCCATTTCAAATCAGCCACAAAACATTGTTAAGGTGGAGGCCTACAAAAGGTAAACTCTAGGTTTTTACCTTCCTTAACTCTAAGCTAAAGAGACACACACATTTTGCTGATGACACCAATCTGAGGGGTGATATATAGATCTGCATGAGGTCAGGTAAGCTCTTCAGAAGGGCCTGGACAGGCTGAATCAATGGGCTGAGGCCAATTGCATGAGGTTCAACAAGGCCAAGTCCCCTGTCCTGCACTTGAGCCACAACAACCCCAGGCAACGCTACAGGCTTGGGGCAGAGTGTCTGGAAAGCTGTCCTATGGAAAAGGGCCTGGGGGTGTTAATCGACAGCTGGATGAACATAAACCAGCAGTATGCCCAGTTGGCTGTCATAAATTGAGACCACAATGGATCATAAGCCAATTATAATTTTATTAATT
Organism: Colius striatus; assembly: GCF_028858725.1. Taxonomy (NCBI): domain Eukaryota; kingdom Metazoa; phylum Chordata; class Aves; order Coliiformes; family Coliidae; genus Colius; species Colius striatus. The sequence goes on from NC_084790.1 coordinate 32,950,585, forward strand.
GTAGCAAGTAGAATAAGAGCAAAGACAGCGCTGGACGGCAGGGGAGTCTGCGCTCCGCCAACTGCCGTACTGATTAGTTTAAACAGTCCTTTTTTATACATTTTGCATCCGTGGCCGTAAAGTAGGAGAACTGCTCTGCGCATGCTTCAGTTACTGTGAGGGGTCTTTTTTCTGTCTTTCGGTGCTTGCTGAGTAAGAAGTTTTCCTTCTTTGTTTTATAATTGATCCCTCACTTAGATAGAGTTGTTTTTCTTATCTTCGCCAGTCCCTTAGAACATCTTGTAGTCATCCTTGAGCAGTATCTCTCCTGTTTACACAAATGGTGTCTGGTATGTGAAGGCAATTGCAGTTATCTTATCTCACATGATTGATGTCCTGCAGCTGTTCGCATAAGTACTTTCCTTTCTTTTGTCGCTTAACCTTTACATTGAGCTTAACATAAATTTTAATAAACAATACCCTAATTCATAGTTTCTTAGGCCAATGGCATCCTGGCCTGTATCAGAAATAGTGTGACCAGCATAACCAAGGAGATGATTGTAACCCTGTACTCAGCACTGATGAGGCTGCACCTCAAGTATGGTGTCCAGTTCTAGGCCCCTCACTGTAAGGACATTGAGGTGTTGGAGTGTGTCTAGAGATGGGGCAACAAAACTGGTGAAGGATCTGGAAAACAAGTCTTACGAGAAGCAGCTGAGAGAGATGGGGCTGTTTAGGATGGAGAAGGCTGAGAGGAGGTAAGATTCCCCTCTACATCTACGTGAAAGGTGGTTGTAGTGAGGTGGGAGTATCTCCCTTCTCTGTAGTAACGAATGATAGAACAAGAGAAAATGGACTCAGGTTGTGCCTGGGGAGGTTTAGATTGGACATTAGGAAGAACTTTTCACTGAGAGGGTTATTAAGCATTGGAATGGTCTGCCCAGGGAGGTGGTGGAGTCACCATCCCTGGAGATATTTAGATTGCATAGATGAGGTGCTAAGGGATATGGTTTAGTTTAGTGATGGTCTTGGCAGTGTAAGTTTAGTGGTTGGACTCAATGATCTTAGAGGTCTGTTCCAATTATAATGATTCTATAATTCTATGATTTCCTGAACATGCAAGGAAGGTAGGAGATAGAAAGATAAGAGATAGAGAAGATAGAAGATATAAAGGAGGTAGAACATGAGATAGTATGCAGGTAGCAAATAACCACTTTTCAATGTCAAAATGCTAGGCTACATAGTTATCCATTTCCTCCCAGTTTTCCGACATAGTGCCTTGAAAATAGGAGCTAGTGGTTGACTGAGGGCTGTTAGAGATAACTTAGAATAAAGATGACTGAAATTATTGATAACTGAATAAAGATAATCTCACAGATTTCTCATCTGCAGGTGGTCAGTTGACAGCTGAGTCATCTGGGGTGTTCCACAAAGATTCTGATTAGCAGTTGATTTTAACAGAAAAGCTGCGTGCAGATAACATCTCCAGGCTTTTTGTCTTAGATAATCGGTTTCAATGGCTAAATGAGCCAAATGACATAGGCTGGGATGATAAAATGATTCAGTGAATGCAGGGAGATGTCTTTCATCTGTTGATCTTGATTCGTCTACCCGCCAAATCTATGTCAGTTTGTGTTGTTATTGATTTTAACATTGCAGGACTATACCTATTAAGAATTGTAGTACGAGCTGTCTGAAAAGAATGGATGTGGAATGATAACCCATTGTCATGGAATAAGACTGAAATCTCAGGAAACAGTGATGTAGTTTTGGCCCTTCTACCTCCAGTCATATCAGTTTTGTATGCAAGTGTTTTTAAGTCATCTATCATGAAATGAATTGATTTAGTGTAAGTGTTGTCCTGTATACTTCATGAAAAATTTTTTGAGCAATTACCAGAACTGAGGTGTTAGAGGTGCATACTACTACATATGCACCAGCAGCTTCAAAATTCTGTACTGTATTATTGAATATCTTGCTTTTTAGGAGCAGGTGATTTTGGTACTAGTGTAAAATCATTAGCAGTATTTCTTAGTCTGCTTGATCAAAATTGCTGTTTGTTATGGTAATGATGATATCCAGCATTGATGTGAAATGCATTAAGTGTTGTGTACATCAATGATATGTGTTGCGTTCTGAGTTCTCTGTGATTGTAGCTTGCTTTTCAAACATATTTTGCCAAGGGAAGAGAGATTCACAAGTATGGCTGCTGGAGCTGCCTTGTGCTGCATCACTATGAGCTATAGAAAAGTGGTTTGGTAAAACAACATGGTCACAGAACTTTCAGTTTGTGACATACTTCATCTGCTTTGCAGTGAAGGGAAAAAAATAGCAGCACAAATATTCCTTTGTTTGTAAGCAAATGATCTGAAGTTCTGACTACCAAGCCAGAACACTGGTCTAATAAAAGCTGAAATGGTGAATAAAGAAAGAATAAAATGAATAGAATACAATACAACACAATAGAAATAAAAAGTTATTTACCCCAAAGGAGCTGGCTCTCAACTGGCTGAGGCTTTAGTTTATTGATGGAGATGATCGTTACCATATTTGTCTGGCACATCCAATATGCTATAGTGTTTTCATCCTTCCACTGTGCAATTATTTTGCTTTCCCAGGTCTGCATTGGTGATTTCCAAATGGCACCAGTGAAATTAATTTTAAACACTAGACTTTATTATTCTAAAGTCCACTGTGCACAGGAAAATACTGTGTTCCCAGCTTTCAGGCATCAGTAGTTGCACTTCTGACCAATTTAGGATAGCTGACTCCTCAGCATTTGTGTCAGACTAAGATAGACCAATGTACAGGACAATATCTTGTTTACAGTCCTGTCCACATTAACTGCAAGATTTCTGTACAGTTGCAAGGTGATGTTATCTCTGTTAGATGACTGGCAAAGGGCAAATCCAAACAGCGATCTGCCATGTAGCTTGCACCTTGTAGTATCTGCTTTGACATTGTGTAGACTTCTCACTTTCTTGAAACTCTCAGAGCCAAAGCTTGTTCCCTTTGCAGGTCTTCCCCCATGTTTTGTGCCTAGCTTGAAATAGGGAAATGATTGTGCGAAAACTACATTTTCATTTTCAGGAAACTTTTACTTAGGAGGCCTGAACCTTAATTTAACAGCTTTATTTTTATTCTTTTTTCTTTAATATTAGATTTTTTAAAAATGTTTCAAATACAAATTTCCGTTGATTGATCAAAAGTGTTGTTCTACTTAGTCTTTTCTGAAAATATACAGTGAGGATTAGTCATAGACTCCTAGAGAGACCTACTTGGCAATGGACCTCTGGAGGTGTCTAGTCCAACCTTCTGCTCCCAAATAGGACGTACTCATCAGGTGTGTTTTGTACAGGCGCAGTCAAATTTGGAAAACTTGTGAGAATGGAGACCTCTTGACCTGTCTGAACCTGGTATCAAGACTGCAACACTCTCATGAGGACCAAGATTTTTTTCTGTCTAGTCCAACCTCCTGCTCCAAGTAGGACATATTCATCAGGTTGCTGAGTGCTCTGTACAAGCAAACTTGGAAAACTTGTGTGAACGGAGACCTCTTGACCTGTCTAAACCTGGCAGCAGTGCTGTACCACTCCTGTGTGGAAGAAGATTTTTGCTATATCCAGTGAGAACTCTCTTTGTAGCAGCTTATGCTTGTCAGCTGAGAAACTGCCATCTCTGTAACTCTCTGTAACTCTCTAATTTAGGGAATGGATGACTGCAACCTGGTACCCTGCACCCCACCTTTTCCTCTCCAGACTGAACAGATAGTTCCCTCGGCCTATCCTCATATATCGTGGACTTCCATTCCCAGATCTTGTTTAGTAGCCCTTCTCTGGACTTGGTTCAGTGTTGGCTTCTCTTTTTTTTTGTGGGACACTCTCACATCAGTTACAGTTACAGATACAGATGCAGCCTCTATAAAGGAAGCATTCACTTTCTTCTAGCAAGTCCCATCTCAAAAGGATAGAGAAGAGAATCATAAAAAATAGTAAAACTCATGGCTTGAGATATGAACAGTGTAATAACTAAAATACTGTAACCAATAATAACAGCAAAAACTGTTTACTGTTTATATGTAAAACTATTTACATATACTATAGATATATTAGAATATAACAAAAAGAGAGATAAGTAAAACCCAAGGAGGTGGAAAGAAAAGTGATGCACGAGGCAATTGCTCCAGCTGATGCCCAAACTTCTGCCCACTGACTACTTCCAGTTTATATACTAGACATGACATTGTATGCTATACAATATCTCTTTGGCTAGTTCGGATCAGCTGTTCTGGCCATGCCCCCTACCAGCTTCCTCTGCACCTCCTAACTGACAGAGTATGGGAAACTGAAAAGTCCTTGACTTAGGATAAGTACTACTTAGCAAAAAATAAAACATCAGTGTGGTATCAACATTATTCTGCTGTTAAATCCAAAACACAGCACCATACCAGCTACTAGGAGGAAAATTATCTCACCTGAAGCCAGGACAACTCCCCAAACCTAAGTAGGTCCTTATTAGGGAAGCAATGGCTGGCTGTCATGAATAAGTGACTTGTTGCAGTTTGCCTACATTTTATGTGTTTTCTTTCTGTTTTAAAAAGGGCATATGTCCTTGCCCTTTGTTCTCCATTTCTAGCTATATTCCTGAAATTAACACAGACCTGTGATTCTATCAATTTGGCTGCACATTTTTAAGGCACTTTATAGCAAAGCACATGCATAGTGAACTGCAGGAAGGAAACAATGTGTCTGTCTTCATAATCATTTAAAAATGCCAGTCTATTTTAAAGGAAATAATTTAGAGAGTAAATATGATTCGAAAGATTTTTTTTCCCACCAAGAAACTGATATTCAAGGCAAGATTTTATATGTGTATGTAGAGACGTAATTGCAGTGCCTTCAGTGATATCTGCTCACCAAAAAGCATCATTTCATCAGATAATTGTTCAACATATCTGAAAGATATGAGCTTGATTGTGTTAAAAGAACTTCCAGTGGGAATGCTGCACCTGCTAACTGGAAAATGGCAGGTTTTAGACGCACTGCTTTTAACGTGGCATGATTACTTTTCCTCCTGTAGCTTCCTGTGTCATCTTAAACTGACTTTCCTTGCTGACATTCACTGACTCCAGTTTTAACACTATTGTCTTTGTCTCTGGACACACTTGGAAGAAACAAGGGTTGAGAGACAGAAAGTTAGGAAATGAGGCGTCAAGCAAGTTGTAAAAAGCCTCTAGGCTTCATTTTGACTTCATGAAGTGTAGGGGCTGCCCTTTGCTTGTTTTGTCCTGGCTAAACTCTAATAGCCTTAAAATAGCCTGTGTGACATAGTAAAGGCAGCAGACACTGAAGTAGCACTGCTGGAAAGAGATGAGGTCAGCTCTACCACTTTCTGTATTAAATGGCAGTATGGGTGCTACCAGTTAGAGTGGCATTATGCTGGATAGGTTGCTTTTGCAGGAGGAGACAGGGCAGTTATTGTGATACTCTTCGCTGTGTAATCTATGAGCTTTTCCTCAAAGAGGCAGCATACCGCGAGGGCAGGTGGGTCGTCAAGGATTTCAGTGCCTCTGGTGTGGAAGTCAAGGACTGGTTTCTTCCTGCAGAGAGGCTGCAGGATAGCAGCCTTTGCTCAGTACAGTGCAGCTGAAAGTGTTTACGCCATTAATCTTGGGAATGAGCTTATCTGTGGAAGGTTTCCATCTGAAGCTGCCAGGTTCTGCACATAGCCATGTTCTGGGCAGTTGGTGAGAGATGGATTTGGTGTGGACTATTATGACACAGGACAGGGTAGGTCTCATCTCACTTGAGTGAGGCTCATTGCCTACCTGTGTGTCTAGGAAGACTGTCTCAGGCCTCTGGTAGGCTAAAATCAATGATACCTTTTGGTCTGGAAGGTTGGTTGGCTATTGTGAAAAGTGTTTGCAGGAAAACATTGGGACTGATAGGAAAGGGATTGTACTCAGGAACACCCCTCGATCCATTCCTGAGTGAGACACTGTTGCACCTGGATCCAGAAAGCACAGGTGGTGAAAACAAAATACTAGCTGAGGTCATCTTTGTTTTGCACTGTCCATAGGAGTTTGCAGCTAGCAGTCAGTATTGGAGTCTGGCCACTGTCTTGGCTAGCAACTACTTGTGTTTTGTTCTCCTAACATTCCCCTAAGTCGTGAAGGAGAGCCTGTCACAGTGCTGCTCCCTTCTTCCATATGCACAAGCATGAACTAACACTTTGCTTTCCTTGCAGGAGCAGTCAAGGTTTTATGCACATGAAACTGATGAAAACCAAAGAGAAATACATCCTGGGTCAGAACAGCCCTCCCTTTGACAGTGTTCCTGAAGTTATCCACTACTACACCACAAAAAAGCTGCCTATCAAAGGAGCAGATCACTTGTCACTGCTCTACCCTGTGGCTGTAAGGACTCTCTAATATCCTAATAAGCATATTTTAATTCAAGAACAGATAACCCTCCCAGAGCTTCTCTTTGAATGGAAGTACTTCCCAATGAAATTTCTTCCTCGTTTTGAGAATTGGGTTCTTCTCAGCACTAGGACACTGGCAACTTTTATTCTTTTACTGGCCTGAGAAACTTCCCTATGCGAAAGAGCCACCTGACTCTGAAGAGAACCTAGTGTTCTTGGTGGATCTGCGAAGGCAGGTGGCTCCTGTCAATTAGCTTGCTGGTTATTTGATACAATTTCTTGGGAACTCCTTTTAGGCACACAATCTTAAAATGATTTTGTGAGAGCAAATTGTGAAGTTTCTTACATATTTTTATCCTTTTTGATACAATAATCTCTTAAGGATTATTGTCTTCGTTTGCAGGTTTCATTTATAGATGCAGGCAGCTAATTCTGTTTGGGACAGTTACAGCATGACATTTTAAGTAGCTGAAAATGAGTCATTTTAATATGTGGGTTCATATTTATGCATGAGGGTGGTTGAAGGCTTTTACAAAACTTTAGTAGGCACAATCTGCACTTACTTGGATCAAACAGTTGTCCTACTGAGGTGCAGGCTAACAAGTGTATGCCACATTGCCTTCCCACAAGATAGCTTTTGCAGCTGTGTAAGTGAGAACTGTGGTATGTATCAGAGCAGAATTTGTTTTTCTGTTGTATTGAGGCATTTTGAAACATGGTCCCTTGACACTTACCTTCTGGCCAGCATTCATTTTTGCCATGATCAGAAGCCTCCTGCTGTATTTCAGTCATCATCAGCCAGAAGCACTACAGAAGCTGTTCTGTAACTTCATCCTGACAATTGAGTACCTGTCCACTTGGAAGATATTTTTTACATGATCTGTGTGGTCTTTGAATGTGATAAGTGCAAAAAAACCCCCAATTACGCAGAAATTGGAACTAGGAAATTGATAGACTGGTAGCCCTCATTTTGTACTATCTACTGCCTATGTCTAGAATGTTGTGCATTACCCCACCAGCTGTTGTAGCAGCAAACTGGTTATATGCAGTTCATGTATTTTACCAGCTCCAAAAGGACTGTGAAATTGTGTGTTATTTATTTCAGCTTTCTTACCTACTATTCCTTTTTACATATGCTTAGAAGGAAATGCAGATCTGAAAACTGTAATGGAATAACTACTTACTGCATGTAAAAGTAGTGCTTCATTGGATTTTCTAACCTGATAAGAACCTCAAGGATGTCCTGATGTCATCGGTGATGAATGTTTTGCTTCCTTTTAAGCCTACCTTGTTCTTCACATGACACTGAACAGTTTGAAGAGGAGTGGATCAGACATACATGAGGAGCTCAGTGTCATTCTGTGCAGCAATAGTAATGGGTCAAACTGGGCCTATCTCACCCAGGATTTGAAGCTGCACTGGAATAGTTTCTTAATGGTTTTCTGAGAGAGTGATGGCACAATGGAGTACAAGGAGACAACATTCATCTCCAAGTAAAACCAAACATCCCCTTTATCATGTACTCACCAATATGTGCTTTTACTTCCCTGAAGACATTACAGAACTCTTCATTCTCCTCTTAACATCACCCAGTTGGCGAGAGAATACAGGCACTTCTAAGTTACCGTGTTCCTCTCTCACCAGAGTATTTAATGACTAGTTCATGGCAGAGCTTATAGAAATTAGGAGTCAGGTTGTATATGCTGCTGTCTGAGTCTTTGCCTATGTGGGCTCTGGCAACACTGTCATGCCCCTTAAGTCAGAAAGATGTAATATTTTTCCTTTTGCATATTGAAGTGCATTTTTGAGAATGTGGCATTGTTGCTGTTCTATGGTCTGTTTCTAATGGAAAAGTAAGCTCCTACTCTCTCTAACAGTAACTACCAGTAGAAATCAACAGCATCATTAATCAAAGCCTTGCCATGCTTTATTAGGCACATTCCTTAAGCTCATGGAGATGATTTTTGTACTGAATCTTTTTTGTCACAGGCCTGATCAAAAGCCAGCTGAAGCCAGCAAGTATCACGTTATTGCTGTCTGCAGATTTTGTGTGGGGATCCCTTGCATCATACAAATCAGGTCAATATGCATTCTACAAATCTGAATACAGTTTATTACAGCTTCAAGCATCAGACCAGTATTCTCGGTTCAGTATCATCTCAGAATGTAGGTTGCCTGTGGGAAGGGGATTTTAATTATTTTTTAAAAAGACTTTCAGAAAGTACTGTAATTGCAGAATAAATAAAGATTTTGTTTGCACTGTACTGTTGTCCTTGTTTAAATGACTGTATGACAATTTTCTAGTGATGGAATATTCTTCCCAGATTTTTTAATGTACAGTGAAAATGCAGCATAATGCAGTGTATTGAGTTGCGAATAGATGGAAAATCTCATGGTGGTATCACATTAAAAATTTATTTTAAAAACAAATTCTCAACCTCTCCATTTTCTTCCTCTAATTGTTAATGTTTACTCAGATTGTAAAATCATATAGCTCAGTTCTGCCTGAGTAGTTCTTTTTGCAAAGGCTATGCCAAAACAACACACGTCTGTCTGAATGATATTGCAATCCAATTGCTTGAGGTGCTGAATCAGTCATGTTTTCATGACTAACATTTTTCTTTTAAAATTAAAAGCCTCAGTTTTCCTACCTTGGTATCGTCAGGTCTCATTATTCTGCTAGCTGTTGCTCTTTTGCCTTTAATAGCTACTCTGCAATTGAACTTTTAGAGATTATCCCCATCTGCTCAAAGGGTGCAAGCAAAGTTTGCTGCAAAAAGTAGAGTAATAGATATATTTTCATAGGTCTCACATATGAAGAAAACCCAGAAAAAGACAGGGCTGCCAACCTCTGCTCTTGAGAAAAAAAACACTTTCATAGCAGTTGCACAGAAGGATATGCAGAAGGCTGCACGAAGCAAGTCCACATCTTCTAGGCAACTTTAGTACTACCTGTCCATCGTGGATGTCACTTGCTCTGATAGTTTCAGATTCTGCTGTAGCACCAGTCAGGAATAAGGTTACTCATGTCCCCTGATTTTTACAATCATGCTGCATCCAGCACCCACCTGGCCTCAAGCAAGCTTATATCACTGGTTCTACAGCTGCTGCTCCTTCACCAAATCAAAGCATGCCTTCCATGTACGTTATCACTTCACACACTGAGAATGGGACTTATCCCTTTCTGTACCTTCATGAGTAATGTAAGTAACAAAGCTTACACACTTCACACCCTGTAATGAGATGGGGAAGAGGAATGCAACAAAGGGCTCATGGCACCAGACAAGAACACAGAGGCATCATTGATCAATTCTGGTCACAGGAAAAAAGCTTGTTTTTTTTAAAAAATCAATTTAATCTGCTACCAATCAATGTCACACTAGCATAACTAGAAATGCACCTAGAACTGAAAAATACCTTTTATTCTTACTGGGCTCAGCTTTGCCCTCAGTTTCTTTACTGTCCTACCCAAGCAAAGGCACAGAAGAGAAATGAATGGGTATTGTAGTCAGATCCTCAGAGTTTCTTTTCAGAGCATGACTATTCACAGTGCTGTCCCACTTCAACCTAAAGTCCCGCCCAGAAGGGACAGTCCTGCACAAACTTCCATTGTCACTTCTTCTCAATAGCCACAGCTGCTCACTAAATCAGGATGCATTGAGTACATTCCCTGGGGTGTAGTCCTTCAGAAAATGGCTTCAGGGTAGGCTTCTAAGAGTCAACTTTCTTCAGGCACTGCTTCTGCTTCTAGTATCACATCCTGCATGTGGATGTCAGCTCCAACCTTGCCCTCAATAGGTTGAGGGGAGAAAGGGTGGTGGGTAGCCTGCCTTCTCACCGAGAGATGCAGGGTAGTTTGGGCTCAGAACATCTCATCTCTTCCTTCTCTGGTAGACCTGGATGTCTGTTTCTCTCCCATCACTGGACTCCACTGACGATTTCCACCTTTCAAGTAAGTTACTGAAGAAAAGGCTGATCAGCTCAGCCTTGCCTAGACAAGAGTCCAACAGAGACAGGTTTTTTTCAGTCTGAGCTGATCATCCTAACTGCAAACTATTGAAAATTGCTCCCACACAAAATGAGTGTCATGGTTTGACATGACAGCCTTTTCTGGTAAGGGGGAAGGGGCTGTAAAGATGGCTCCTGTAAGAAGTTGCTCAAAACTCTCCCCAGCTCTGAGCCAGACCCACTTCTGGGGCTGAGCCAATTAGACACCTCCACGATCACTATTTAAGAAGCCAGAAGAGTACCGTTCTTCCTCCTTCCTGTTTCTTCCTTTTTATGCCTTTTCTTCTTCTGGCTGGTGGTGGTGCAAGGAGTAGGAACAGTGAGAGAAACAAGCATGCAGACATCATGTCAGTGATGAAAGAGAGGAGGAGGTGTGCTGGAGCAGAGACTCCCCTGCATTCTATGGAGAGAGCCGGTGAAGCTGAGATTTATTTTCATTTCTTTAAAGACCCCACATCAGGGGCAGAGACTCATTTTGCTAAAGCTGGCCCCAGTCCAGGGGCAGCGACTCACTTTATTAAAGGCCCTGATCCAGGGACAGTGACTATGGTCAGAGGAGGCTGTGTCCCCTGTGGGAGATCCTGTATCACTATGGCCGGAGCAGGCCATGTCCCGAGGAAGGGACACAATATCCATAGCTGTAACTGTGGACAGGAACCCACAACAAAGAAGCTCATTAAAATTATGCCTTGTACCGAGAGAGCGGCCCTGCAACTGCAGAAGCTGCAACTATGGCAAAGAATCCACACCAGAGGTATTCACCAAGAACTGTGTCCTGGGCGAGGAACCCTGTGTTGGAGCAGGGGAAGAATGCCAGGAGTCATCCTCATCTGAGAAGACAGAAGCAGCAGGGCCCATCTGTGAGAGACTGACCACATCTCCCATTCCCTGCCCCCCTGAGCTGTTGAGGGGGAAGGAGGTAGAGATATCAGGAGCAGTGAGCTGGGCCTGGGAAGAAAGGAGGGATGGGGGAGGGAGATCTTAAAGTGCTGGTTGGAATTTTCTCATCATCCTACTCCCTTTTTGCTTTTATTCCGTTCTGTTTCTTGTAGAATAAACTTTCCTACTTTCTTCTCTGAGTACTGGAGTCTGTTTTGCCCAGAACTGTAATTGGCAGCGAGCCCTCCCTGCCCTTGTCTTAATCCACAACAACCTTGCTTATCTTTTTACTCTCATTTCGCTGGGGCTTCTGCCATCCTAACGAGGGTGGGGGTGAATGGGGGCACCAAGCAAGAGACTGTCGTGGTGCTGCTGTGCTAGCTGGGCCAAACCACAACAATGAGCTAGGAAGATAGCACTTTATTGGTTTTCAGGCTATCCTGGAATTGGTAGCAAACCTGGTGCTGGATACTTTCCTGTGTCTGTCAGTGTCCACTGTATATGCTCACTCACCTGCGTTCTGTTTTTATTAAATCTTGGCTGAACAGGCAAACTGCTAAAGATTCAATATTGCTCACACACCAAAGAGCAAGGAAGGTTGAAATTTGCTGCCTGACAGACTACTCTGTGACCTCTTAAAAGCAGAAGGAATCCTAGACCTGCGTCTTTCCCTATGTCCTTCAATATCCACCATTCACTAATATCTTGGATGCTGTATTGCTTTTTCATTCTTGGCTGAGTAGACTAACTGCAAACAATTCAACAGAGCTACCATGTCAAAGGGCTAGCAGTGTTGAAGTTTGCCCACTGACAAGAGATCTCTCTAAAGGGACATGAAACTTTGGGCTGGGAGCTTTCTTCTGTCCCTCATTGTCCACCGTAACTCTTTCTCAGCTGAAGCCTGGCTTTTCAGTCTGGTCTGAACACGCTAAATACATACAATTGAGGAGAGATGCCACAGCTAAAGGGAGAGGAAGGTAGACATTTATGGCTCACAGGCTACTCTGGGACCACTCTAAGACGTATGATACTTGGGTCTGGGGGCTTTCTTCTCTTCTACAGAGTCCACTGTATCTTTGCTGCAGCATGGCTTTTTCAGTCTGGGCTGAGGAAGCTAATTGCATATGACTGAAGATAGCTCCCACACTAAAAGGGCTAGAAAGATAGAATTTCACTGGCTGACAGGCTACACTGGGACCTCACTAAAGTGGTATGAAACCTCAGGCTTGGGCATTTCTTATGTTTCTCAGTGTACACTGTATCTATCAGATGCTGCCTAATGGGGTAGAAAAGCTGGGGCTGTGGGCTTTCCTGTAACCCTCAGTGTGAACTGTATGTCTCTGAGCAGCACCCTGGATTTTTCAGTCTGAGCTGCACAGGCAAAATGCAGATGAGTGAAGATAGCTCCCACATGTAAACTTCTAGGAAGGTAGCACAGTTCTGGCTGACAGGTTACCCTGGAAATTCTCTAACACTGTAGGAAATTTGGGGCTGCGGGGCTGGGAACTGTCTAAGGAGATAGGAAACCTGGGTTGCGGCTTTAATTTGTGTCACAGTGTACTGTGTTAAATAATGGCCTCTGCTGTTCCCTGTTGGCTACGAAGACTAATTGTATACGTTTGAATGGCTCTCACACGTAAACTGCCAGGAATGTAGCACTCTGCTGACTGACGGGGTACACCGGGACCTCTCTACCGGGGAAGGAAACCTGGGCCTTCATGCTCTCCTATATCCCTCAGTGTGAGCCGTATGTTTTTCAGCAGCACTCAGGCTTTTTCAGTCTGAGCTGAGCAGGCGAAATGCAGACAAGTGAAGAGAGCTTTCACACATACAGGGCTAGATAGGTAGTACTGTTCTTGGCTGACATCCTAGCCTGGGACCTCTCTAACAGTGTAGGAAAACTGGGACTGTGGGCTTTCCTGTGTCCCTCAGTGTGAACCACATGCTCCTTGGAAGTAATGGGCTTTTTTAGTCTGGGCTGAGCAGGTGAAATGCATACAATTGAAGATAACTCACATACATAACTGCTAGGAAGACTGGGAAGTTAGAACTTTGATGGATGACAGGCTGCCCTGGGACCTTCCTAATGGGGTAGGAAATCTGGGGTTGTGAGGTTTCCTGTATCCCTCAGTGTGAAGTGCATATCTCTGGGCAGTACTGGGCTTGTTCAATCTGGGCTGAGTAGAAAAAACTGCATATGACCAAGGATAGCTCCTACACCTATAAGTCTAGGAAGGCAGAACCTTACTGACTGACAGGCTAAGAGGGTACCTCTATGTAAGTGTAGGGGACTTTCTTGTGGCCCTCTATGGTCACCATATCTTGGTTGCAACTTGTTTTTTTCAGTCTCTGCTGAGAAGACTAACTACATATGATTGAGGATAGCTCACACACCTAATGAGCTAGTAAGGTGGAACTTTGCTGGCTGACAGGCCCTCCCTGGAGCTCAACACAATAGTAGGGTAGCTGGGGCCAGGGGCTTTCTTCTCTTCTACAGAGTCCACTGTATCTTTGCTGCAGCTTGCCTTTTTAAGTGTGAGCTGAGCAGACTAACTGCGTACTATTGAGGATAGCTCTCATAGAAAAATGGCTATGAAGGTAGACCTTTGCTGGCTGACAAGTTACCCTAGGACCTCTCTGAAGGGGTAGGATACGTAGGGATGCAGGCTTTCTTCTGTCCCTCAGAGTTTATCCTGTCTTGGCTGCAGCCTGGCTTTTTCAGTCTGGTTCAAGCAGACTAATTGTGCACAACTGAGGATAGCTCCCACAACTAAAGGGTTAGGAAGACAGAACTTTGCTGGATGACAGGCTACCCTGTGTCTTTTCAGACTGGTGGCTGGGGGATATCCTGTGTCCCTCTGTCAACCATAACTCTTTCTTGGTTGCAGTCTTGCTTTTTCAGTCTGGGCTGAGCAGACTAACTGCATATGATTAATTCCCACAGCAAATGCGCTAGAAAGGTTGAAGTTTGCTGGCTGATAAGACTAGCCTGCAATGTGTTAAAGGTATAGGGTACGTGGGGCTGGGGGCTTTCTTCTGTCCTTCAGTGTCCACTGCACCTGTTTCTTGGCTGTAGTGTAGTGGAGATATCCTATCCCTAAATGTGTAGTATACTTGGGGTTGGAAATTTTCTTCCATCTCTCAGAGTCCATCATAACTCTTTCTTGGCTGTACCATGGCCTTTTCAGCCTGGGCTGAGCAGACTAACTGCAGATGACTGAGGATAGCTCCTACATCTAGGTCTAGGAAGGTAGAACATTGCTGTCTGATAGACTAGCTGGGATGGTGGCTTTCTTGTGTGTGTCAGTGGCCACCATTCATCAAATCTTTCTTGGCTTCTGTTATCGTTTAGCAAGGAGCAGCTTTTGCTTGGTGACAGGGGGAGCAGGTTGCAGTGAAGATCCGGTAAAGCATTTGTGGACTCTCCCCCAGCTCCTGGGTTCACATCCACCTCAGGCCCGGCTGGGCCAATCTGGCACCTCTGATATCACTTATTTAGGGACAGGAATTTGAAGTGCTGGCAGGAGGTGTAAGAGTGATACAAGATGGAGGTGACCACGCGGACCCTACAGTCAGAGATGGAGGCAGGAAGGAGGAGCACCAGAGCAGAGACTGCTCTGCAACCCACGATGAGAATGCAGGCTGTGCCCCTGCAACCCATGCAGGGCTATGGCAGGACTGAGAGTTACCAGCAGTTCCGTGTGAGTGCATCCGGATGGGCGAGGGACTGTGTGGGGAGGTGGCCATGGCCCAGGCCGTGCTGGAGAGCCTGCACGCCGCAGAACAGCCCCACACGAGAGGCAGAGAGGAGCTGCAGCCTTTGGGATAAATGCACATCGGAGCAGCCCGTGCAGGGCTGCCGTGTGTGTGAGGTACCCCATGGACTTGCAGGGAGGACTGGTGTGGAGCCCACTTGCCCTGAGGAGGGACAAACGGCAGAAGCTATCAGGAATAGACTGACTGAAACCCCCACTCCCTGCCCCCCTGAGCCGTTAAGGGAGGGAGGAGGTAAAAACATTGGGATCAGGGCTCTGAGCCCAGGAAGAGGAAAGGAGTGGGGAGAAGGTGGTCTTAAAGGGCTGGACTGGTCAGACTCTTCATTGTTGTACCACTCTGTGTTGTTTTATTTTGGTTATGTTTTGGGGTTTTATGGTTATGTTTTAGTTGATGTTGCATTAAATTATTTCCTGGTTTCTTCCCCAAGCCGAGTAGCCTGGTCTGTTTTGTCCTGAACCTTAAACAGCAATTAAGCTCTCCCTGCCCTTTGGAAATCTTCAGGTCTTTGGTACTTGAGGCTAATCGTGGTCTTTTGTTCCCTGATGGGCCTAAACCAGGACACTCAGTAATTCAGAATAACTTTTTAAATAATTTACATGTTCATATTACAACCTGAATTCAATTGCATGTTGTTGTTAACTGGGTTGAAAAGGAAGGGGATTTACAGCCCTTGTCAAAGCCTCATACTCCCAGAAGTAATCTCATTCAGGCAGAATTCAGCAAGATGCGCTATTTGAACTTCAATAACACAGTAGTGTCAGAGGAAAAGAAAATAAGGAAAATCATAGACTCTTCTGCATGAGACTGAGTCTTAAGAAAATTCCCTGAGATTATGTTAAAGGAAGAGAAGCTATGGACAGTGATAGCAGAATGTAGTACTGACTAGTGCTTGTTTTGTCTGTGTCCAGAAAGCTATGAAACCTCACCACCACTTGTAGAACCTGAATTGCAGTAGGAGCTAGAGGTTTGAAGTTGGTGTCATGTGAGCTCCTGCCAAGATACTTTCCTGCAGAAACGCAGTAAAGCAAGATGTAGTGAGTTGTTTGTCCCAGTCGGACCTGAGCTGAGGACAGCTAAGAGTTTTCTACCAGGGAAACTCTAATTACTCATCTGTTACATCAGGGAAAGTGTCCCTGTCTTGCAAACCTAATAATGGCTGTACCTGTAGTTCCTTGATACTATTTTCTGGACACTGTTACAGCCTAGGATGGATAGGTTTGACAGGAGAAAGATAAGTGCTTATTGTAGGTTTTTTGACCTATCTTTTTGACAGATGGCAGTGTAACTTCACTGTGCCCCTAAAACATGTGTGACTCCTACCTGGACTGTGATGCACTTCAAAATTTCCCTTTATGTGCTTACAACATTGCAGAACCTTTTTTTCCACCCTCACTTTCTCTTTTCTTCAGCTCATTATCAGAGTTATAACATTGCATTTACAATACACAGCCTGAGATCACTGCCAGGACGAAGATTTTGATGTGCTGGTGATGTCAACTAATGTCTAGCCCCATAAGTTCATTGGGCTGATGTTGTTTTTCATGTCTTTTCTTCCTCTTTTGAGATATCTTATCTCAGTTTCTATTAAGGTAGGGATGCAAGAGTCTCAACAAATTACTTTTACTTTCCATTATCTTTGTCCCTAAAAGTTTCTGTCTCCATCATTTTGAACACTTTGAACATTTTGTGTCATGCTTGAGCATTTTATTTGTTTAGCTATCATATACACAGAAGTGACATTACATTTTGACTACTCCTTCAGGTCCAAGAAAACTATGTGTCTTTTTTTACTGCTTAACTTTCCACTGTCCCTCTATATTGAAACAATACCTTGTTGCTGTCATAAAACAGCATGAAGTGTTTTAAATTCCCTTTTTGAACTGTTACATCTATCCCTCAGTTGCTTTATAGACAAACTGAAGGAATGAAGTTTACTTCTGAGCACTAGGATACACAGAACATGTGGAGACAGATAGAAACTCTGCTTTCAGAAACTGTGCTTGTTTGAACAAGTCATAACTGTAGATCTCAAAATAACAACTTGCCATGGAACTGCTATCCACAAATCAAAAGTTCTGAGTTTCCAACACATCGTTGAGATATAGTATACAGTTCTACCATGTATGAGATATGGTAAATTAGTTCTACCTCTATTCATCTTTCCATGTTGTTCTTCCTTTTTCTTCTGCGTATTTAGATTGCACAGCTCTTCAGGACTATGGACATGTTTGTACAGCACAATGGGGTCTTTTAGCAGACTGAGTTTTCTTTAGGCTGTCACACTGCAAAGCAAGAGAATCCATAAGGTTTGACATTCTTTTATCTTTGTGGTCTATCATTTCCCCATTGCACCACCTCACTTATGCCACTCTGAGTGCTTAAGTGTTTCTTTTCTGTGTATTTTTAAAGTCTATTAAGAGTGACACACCAGTACTGATAAGATAGGAGGTAACAAGTGTGTCATGCAAGAGCTGTCAACATCTCAGTCAGTTGTCCTCATGTTCAGACAAAGCCCTTCTCATTTCACATACATTCCTTCCTCCTGTTTGTGTAGAAATACATAAGTTACTGTGCATATTCTCCTGCTATGAAGTTACAAATATGAATGCTTTTTTCCAGAGAGATATATTCCATCTTCTGCCTTTTGCACTGGGATATTGCCAACCTCAATGAAGAATGGGAAATCCCTGTAGATCCAGTCCTTAACCAGATGCTAAGTCCAGTAACTTCTGTATCTAGTAGGAGTCCTGTATCCACTAACTCCTACAGCAGAAATATAGCAACGGGCAGGATTGGCCTCATGGCAACTTGGGTTATCCCTACAGACAGTGAAAGATGCAGTGGTCATGTAGTTAGTACCAATGGAAATATTTTGTATGCCACCTCTACTGTTGTACACAATGACAAGAATTTTAAGTCCTGTTGATTTCAACATTTCTTTCTCAACTACTTAAAAGATAAATCAATGTCTGCAGGAACATCTACAGGTGAATATGTTTATTCTCCTGTGGAGTAAAGGAAACACTTTTAAAATGTGCCTATTGGCTTTCCTTTGAGAGAGGTGTCCTTAAAAAAAATCTGATGTGACTGCTGAATTAGTTTTTTCACCTAACCACCATCTTGTCAATCTTAGTTACAGCAGATCTTTTCTATATGTGCCTCTCATCATCAGGCACTCTGGCAGTACTAAGGGGTACAAAACAGAGATTAGCATCTGAAGTGGTGTTCAAGGCTTTGTGTGAGCTACATCTGTGATGGGAATCCTTCATTGTCTCTGTTTTTATGTAACCACTTCAGCTGTTACCAGCTTTTAAGGGAAGTCTTGAGCACAGTGGATAACTTGTTCAATTTTTAGTGAAAAAACGTACCTAATACCGGTGTTTTCAACACTTGGCCACTTTTATATGCTCAGCTTTGAGAATCATACCATATGACTGATTCTTGCAGACCATTTGGAGATACGGAAATCTAGACTCAAATGTTGTGTTGGTGTTTAGGCAGCATTAGTTATGAAGTTGGAAGAAACAAGCACTCGTAGTCTGCATCAGTATAAGATATTATTGTAGTGATTGTTCTGACTTAAGTCAGTAGCTTTCTGATTGCTGTACTTGGAAGTCTGTAACCTTTAAAACAATGTCACAACAGAGAAAGAGAAAAAAAATCAGTTGTTAAAACTTTTCATTATATCTGTTTGACATCAACAATGAGTCTAACTCTGGACATCCATCAGTACTTTTCTCTTTAGAAAAATGAGTTAAGATATTGATACTGTAAAAGCCAGTCTGAGTAAACTCTGCAAGACTCAGTTTAGAGTTTTAGAAAGCAGGCATTCTTTTATTCAAAGATGCAGCAACGGAGACACACAGGGATATTTTCTCTGAAGTGGAGACACACAGGGATATTTTCTCTGAAGTGCTCTGTCTTATCACACTAAAATAGCTATCTTTATTGTTGTGATGTACATATTCATTGTATTTCTCATAAAATATATGCATATTCATTTTAGTTCCAGTAATTATTTACATACTCCACACCCCTTGCTCCACAATTTGAGTTGGGGGTCTTTTGAGAGGGTTTGGTGGTTGTTTTGGAGTGTCTGCTGTTTGTCCCTGAGGTCTAATCCACATGGTTTGCCTTAAAAGGAATTGTTTTTCACAAAGACCTTGTTCACTGCTGATATATCTTTTTCCAACCTATGACCTATCCCTTCCTTTTATCTTCCCTTCCTTCTGTCTTCTGGGTTAGATTGTTAGTAGTTATTTAAGTCTTCCTACTGACTACTAGGCTCCACCATCCACACCTGTGTGATCTACATAAGCATCTTGCCTCACTTTCGCTTAACTCAAGGTCTACATGATATTCTCTACTGTTTCATTCTTGTATCAATACCAGTTGTTCTAAACCTTAGCCGGCAAATCTTGTCTATAAGTACATGAAGAACTTAAGCAGACATGAAGGTAGCATTCTGTACACTACCAAAATCTTGACTGGTTTCCAGGTGTGGTAATGACTCTAGTAAGGTAATGAGCTAAAGGTAATACATCTTCTTGTTCCACATGGGTTAAAAGACATTTGGAGTTAAAAAGATATCGGAGAAAAAAAAATCTGAATCTAGCTCTTGTAATAATGTCTTTAAAAGTCTGTCAAAATGAAGTTGCTTCTAAACAGGAAGTTCAGCTCCAGAAGTAAATGTAATGCACCAGAACTATCAGGTTATGTATCTGCAAGAGTGCTGACCAATGCTGCACAGAAAAGGCATTCCTCAACTTTCAGATAGCCTGTAGTCTGGAGTGCATTTTGAGATTAAAAGTTGAACTTCATACTGCAACAATATTTTTTCTTTGCTTATTTCTAGAAGACAATCTAGGTGCAAAAATGTTAGAAAGATTGTCTTAGTTGGAGGCCTGATGCTATCTATTATTACACTTTTTCCTCTGGTGTAAAATCCTTCAGTATTCAAGTCTTCAAAGTTTTGAGGGCTCACAAAAAAAAATAAAGTCAGTGCCACAATGCAGCGTTACATAATATCTTCAGTATTAGAGTAGTTTTAGAGTAACTTTACCCTAGAAAGTTGAGTGAAAAACGAACAATCATAAAGCAATAGTGTCTCTGCTCATCTATTTGTGCCATCTGTCTATTGCTCCAGGAAGAATCTAAGAGATGCAGACAGGGCAGAAAAGTGAAGCAGAAGATGTGAAAGGGGAAAGTACTTCAGGACCTTGTGTTCCACAAGACAGAAACTGTTGAAGTTGTTTCCTGATTCAGGGATGGAGATATGCACTGTTAGCTTTGTTGAGTTTAAGCAAACTAATTGAGAAAGACTTTAAATGGCGTTATGTAATTGCAGGGACACAGAATGATGTCAGCTGCAGGCTACAAATTCCAGAGATGCCAGTATCATGGCCACATTTTCCCATCTTTGGTGAGAATCTCAATCAAATTACATGAAGGAGCGAGGGAAAAGGGTGGCACAGTAGTGTAAGGCTGGCAAAAACAGGACTTAGGGAAGCCTTTCCCCACTGACAACAATAACAAGCAAAACGAATTCTGTCTGCACATTTAGATCTCACAAAATTGTTATTCCACTGATGACAATAAGTGCAGCCCTCTAATTCTGCTGTGTTTTTTCTTTGGCAATGTATACATCCATTTTCATATTATTTACTCTTCCTGAAAACTAAACTCAGCTGGATTGGCTCTGTTCACCTTAACACTGACACACACGCACACATGCACAAAGACACTGACACTCATTTAAGAGAAACCCTTAGCTGCATTCCATTTTCTCATGCGCGTCGATGAGCTTGAATAACGCTTACCTGTCAACAACGCAATAAACCGTCGTTCCTGTGACAAACTACAGAATTTATCGACATTTCTGTTTTTTATGTCAACAGTCAAGCGCAGGCTTCTCCACGAGCGGCCGTTACCACGCGTGCCCCGATGACGCCTTTCGAGCTGCGGGCAGTCGGGGGCGGCTCCGCGAGCTCCCGCAGGTGCCCGTGCGACCCGGGCCCGCCCGAGCGCGCCCTCTCCTGGCCACCGCTGTGACACGTCCGGGCCAAGCGCAGCCCTCGCAATCACTCGGCCATCGGATCGATCGCGGCCTTGCCTTTGCTAGCTCTCCCGGGCGCTAACCCCTCCCGCAGCGCCCTGCCGCCTAAGTAGGCGCGCGCAGAGCAGAGGGAGCCGGCTCGCCAGGGGGCCGACGAGGCCTCTGCACACCACAAACGAGAAGGGCCAATGGCTGCGCCTGTGCCGAAGCGGCCCGTAGAGACGGAACGCAGGAGGAGGCGAAGATGATTCCGTGCTCTGCACGCAGGGTCTGTTTGGGCGAGCTATGGCCCGCCGGGCCAGCTGGTCGCGGTTCGGGCTCCACTTTTCCTCCCCGCCCGTCCGAAGAGGCAACGGGGGCATCGCTACAATAAAGGGCGGCTGTCTGCCTCGCGTTTTGTGCTCTCCGCTGGTCGTCGCGCCTTGCGGCAGCGCGGTTGCGAGTGGGCTTGGCCCTGCGGGAGGCAAGCAGCCTTGGGGAGGTGCGGGGCTGCTGGCCGCACGCCGAGCGCTCCCGCCCGCTGGGGCTGGAACGGGGCGGAGGGAGGAAGCAGGTAGTGAGACTTCCTCCTCGGCAGGGAGTTCGGCAGCGGCGGTAGCTTCTCCTCTGGAGCAGCCAAGCGCAGCTTGACACCGGCCCCCTCCCCCCGCCCCGTCGTCGTCGTCGTCCATGCCGCCCACGTGCCCCCGCTAGTGCTGACGGCTCCTCTGTCTCCGCAGCAGGGCTGCTCTCGGGACGGAGGACACCACCGACTGCCCGGAGCAGGTAGCGATGCCAGTCGCCCCCCGCTCAGCGCCCTGCCAGGTGCAGTCTGACACTTGCTTCTTCGCCGCCACCCGCCGGCGGGACGGCGGCGCGGCTCTGCGCGGAGAGGAGAGCGGCGGCGAGCGACCCCAGCCCCTCCGCCAGGCCAGCGAGGCGGGCCGGCACGGCAGATGGGTGGCTTCTTCCGCCTTCCCCTTCCTGCCTGCCTTCTCCTCCGCCCCTCCGCCGCCCCCCGCCTCCTCCGTTGCCTCCTCCCCAGGTGCCGCCGCCTCTGCCTTCCTCTCGGCTGCCTGCCTCTTCCCAGCACCCCTTCGGACCCACGCTCGCTCCCGCCCCGGCTTCCCCGGACTCGCCATGAGCGGCGGTGCCGCTCGCTTACCGCCGCCGCCGCCCCACCACGGGCCGAGCCTGCCGGAGCCAGGAGCGCGCAGCCAGGGCAGGGGTAGCCCCGCCGGCCACAGCGCACCGCGCGCCGCCCCGGGCGCCAGAGGCCCGCCACCAGGTGAGCGGGAAAGGGGCACCGGGAAGAGGGAGTAGTTCCGGGCGTTCCCCCCGTTGCCGAGCAGCGCACCAGCTCGGAGCGGGCCTTGAAGTTGTCCTCCGCGGCGCCCGGACTCGCAGCCGCCACGGGAGGTCCGTTCTCGGGTGGAGGCAGGGGGACGGGATGGAGGAGAAACTCCCGCCGGTCACAGCAGAGCGAGGCAAGTCGTGGCATCTGCCGTCAGGCCATTTGTCGGCCGGCCAGCTACAAAGTGCCCGGGCATCTCTGTGCGTTGGTGGCCGGCGTGACGGTGGCTTTTTGTCCGCCGGTCGGGATGCGGCATTGTGAAGCGCGGGTGGCCCGGGGTACTGAGGCTGGTGGCAGTCATACCACTGCCAGTGCTACCCAGCCCTGCCCCCCATCTGTTGGCCGCCGGTGCAGCTGGAGGGGTTTCTCTGGGTCGGGCGTTGGGGCCCTGGTGACCGCATTTTATACGAGCCTCTGGTGTGCCGGGTTGGGCCTGGCCGGCCTCCCTTCTTCCTGCAGCCGCTGCCGGCCTACAGCCTGCCCTCAGGCTCAGCGGCGCGCCGCGCTCCTGAGAGGGGCGAGGGGTGGAAATGTGTGTGCCTGTGGTGAATGGCGTGTCCGTGTCGCTGGATCAGGCGCCGCCCCTTGCAGGCTGCCAGTATCTGTGAGAATCCATGGCTCACAGTGGCAGGTCACCTGAAGTTCTGGTGCGTAGCTCTAAATGCTTTCAAAGTCAGGCTGCCTCTGTGGGAACCGCGGTTGAGTGCTTTCGGGCCCGCTGTGCCTTGATTAACAGTTGCCACTGTCTTGAGTTTCCTGTTAGAAAGAGCCCGCAGCAGGCTTTTTCTGGGGAACTGGTTTTCAGGATGTGGTTCATTTGTCTTGGAGCTACAATGTTTTCAGGACTCTCGGACCTGAAGTTCCAACATCTGGGATGATATGCTTGTCAGACTTGAGAACTGCTTCTGAGACTGCCCTGGAGTTTCCCACATGCTTCAAATTGAACAACTGCCTGTGTGGTTTCAGGACTGGGTCCTTAAGTGTTTTCTTAAACTGCTGTTTGTGAATGGCAGCAAGAATGAAACTGTTTGTTTATTATGAAGTTAGTAATTACAAAGTGGTATGGGAGAAAATTAAAAATGAGACATAATTGACATCATTCTTTGGGCCTGAAGGGTGAAAAAATGAGTTACCTAATTAGTCTTTTCTTAGACTGTATTTTTAGTGGTGCACATGTTATGAGGACTTACTTGGAAGATTTACAGGAGTCTGCTGTATGGGTGTTTGTGCTGATGAAAATCTTGCTCTGAAAAGAAGATTTTATAGACATTTTCTCTTCAAGTTTGTGGTTGATAGCATATTAAAGGGTTACTGTACAGAAAGCTGAGGAAGAACTTGAATTTTTGCCTTTGAATTGTAGAGCATAGCTTAAAAATAGCTTTTACTCTGTGCTGAGACCACAGAGGACATGGGACATGTCAGTCTGATGTCTAGCTATTTGGGCCTTCTTAATATAGGACAACAGAACTTAGAACCTTTGTCATATAATGAATATATGTCTTTGTCTCAACTTGTAAGTTTTGTCATAGTTACTCTTCTGATTCTCTGTCCCATCCAACTGGGGAGGAGTGAGTGAGCAGCAGTTGGCTTAGTTAAGAGAGTGCACCCTCAGCAAGTTAGCTGATGACACCAAACTGAGAAGACTGGCTGATTCCCCAGAAGGCTGTGCTGCCATTCTGCAGGATCTCGGCTGGCTTGAGAGTTGGGCAGAGAGGAACCTGAGGAGGTTCAACAAGGAAAAGTGCAGAGTCCTGCGTCTGGGAAGGAACAACCCTATGCACCAGTACAGGCTGCTGGAGAGCAGCTCTCTGGAGACAGACATGGGAGACTTGATTGGCAATAAACTAAACATGAGCGAGCAATGTGCCCTTATGTCTAACAAGGCCAGTGGCATTCTGGGATGCATCAAGAAGAGTGTGCCCTGGTGAGGTCTCATCTGGACTCCTGTGTCCAGTTTTAGGCTCGTCAGCTCAAGAGGGACAGAGAACTTCTGGAGACAGTCCAGTACAGGGCAATCAAGATGATCAGGGGACTGAAGCATCTTCCTTATGAGGAATGGCTGTGGGAACTGGGACTGTTTAGTCTAGAAAAGGGAGACTGAGGGGGAATCTCATTAATATTTGTAAGTGTATAAAATGTGGATGGCAGGAGGTTAGGGCATGCCTTTTTTCTATGGTATCTAGGAACAGGACAAGGGGTAATGGGATGAAGCTGGAACACAAAAAGTTCCATTTAAACGTAAGAAAAAACTGTTTTACTGTGAGGATGAGGGAGCCCTGGCACAGGTTGCCCAGGGAAGTTGTGGAGTCTCCTTCTCTGGAGGTCTTCAAAACCTGCTTGGAGATGTTGCTGTTTGACATGATCTACGTGGACCTGCTTTGGCAGGAGGGTTGGACTAGATGATCTCTAAAGATCCCTTCCAGCCCCTACCATTCTATGATTCTGTGATAAACCATGACAGTTATGATCTTAATACATACAATGTTTTCATGTAATATGATTTCTGATTCTTCCTCTAAATTTGAGATAACATCATAAATCTGTATTGCAAGAATATTTTCCTCTTATATATTTTATTTGCCTCTACTTTTACAAGTCCCCACAATATATGCACCACTAAAAATATTAAATGAGAGAAAGAAAAAATACTAAAAATAAGACTAATTAGCTAACTTATTTCTTTACCCTTCAAGCCCAAAGCACTATGTCTTATTTTTCATTTTCTCCCATACCACTTCATAATTACTAACTTCATATATACATAAACAGTTTAATTCTTGCTGCCATTCACAAACAGCAGCTTAGGAAAACATTTAAGGCACCAATCCTGAAACCACACAGGCAGTCATTTAATTTGAAGTGTGTGGGAAACTCCAGGGCAGTCTTGGAAGCAGCTCTCAAGTTTGACAGTTAATGTATTGAAAAAATTTACAAACAAATCCAGGAGATTTTTAGATTGAGAATGAGAAATGTGTTAGGGCTTTTTCTCCAAAGGGAAAGACTGTTATTCTAACTTTGTGAAAATCCACCTGTTTAATTCATAAATTTGCCACCAGAGTTGAAAAAATGATACTCCAAACTCTGGCATCAGGGCTAAACTTCGATAGTTTTTCTGAGCATTCTCTTAGTTGTGCTCTTGAAAACAGTGATCTCTGTTGGTGATCCTGATCTATCAACTTTTGTTTAAAAAATGAGTTCTGATCTGGTCTTCAAACAGTAGGAGTTAGTGAAGTTGCTGTAATTTACAGACAATGTTTATTACTTCTTTTCCACAGCAGAAAAACATTTAGTGGTGTCTAGTTCTGGAGGGGTTTTTTTGTTGCTGTTATTTCTTTTGTATTTTTCTCCCAAACAGTGTGTGTCAACAGAAGGGAAAGTCTCTGTTTATGGCTCTCAAATTAGCGAAAGAATATTGGATGAAAAAATGCCACACTGGAGAGCAGATTCTTAGTTTCATTCAAGAAATTGAATCTGATATCAAGAGGCACTTCATCTTCCATACTTTGCCTCTACTGGGGTACATGCATCTCCATAGTGAAAAAGAGCTCACCCAGAGGCATGTTTTTCAGCTAGAAAAAGTGTGTCCTGAGTGGAAATTCTTAGACCCTTTCAGCTTCACTTTTTTTTGTAAGGTCTATATTAACATGTCCATATTTTGCATCATTTGGAAAGAAAAAACAGCTTCTGAAAGTTGTGTTGTACTTAAGATAATGACGTGATGTCTATAGCTGGTGAAAGCAGCTTTTCTCTTGAACATCTTTCTTTTGCATGTCAGCTTTTTGGATATCATCTGGTAAACTTTGCTAAATTTAAGTAATATTGCTTGCCCTACTTATGTTACAGTCCTTAGAATAAACTTTAAAATCATTGTTCAAGCTTCCCATGAAGCTAAGTGCTATCAGAAAATAGCATTAAAAGAAGTAATGAGAGGTGCTTATTTAGGCAGATAACTAGGCATCTGCTAAGTAATTTTTTTAGAAGCTGAAGCTGCTGATGAAGGGATCAATGC
Source organism: Colius striatus (assembly GCF_028858725.1). Lineage (NCBI taxonomy): Eukaryota > Metazoa > Chordata > Aves > Coliiformes > Coliidae > Colius > Colius striatus. Next base: position 32,977,048 of record NC_084790.1, read on the forward strand.
TAGTTGTCAAATATATGCATAACTCTAGAATGTGAGGGGATGGACTTGCTTGTAAAGGTAGTACTGATGTGTTAATATAAGTGGATTTGAAAGTTATTTTAATTCATAGTGATTCTGGTTAATGCTGTATATGCTAAACAGTTGTAATACAAGTACTAAAATTCCTTCATATCAACACATGTAAGCTTTTGTTCATTTAGCAATTGTGCATAGGCATACCATCTATACATGATATGTGTGGTTTTGTTTTCAAACTGGAAAGCAATTACTGTGCCTTTAGTGTGAGTGAGTGTCATGCTTAATGCTGGCGTGCCTGAAGATGTTAGGTTTTTCTGGTGTATGTCACAGTGATGCTTTCACAGCTTTACAACCATGTAAAATAAAACAAGATGGAAAGTAAGAGCAAGTGAAGCACATTCAGTATGTAGATAATTTTTAAGAGTTACAATTGTTTCTGAGAGATTAAAACCAAACAAACAAAATCAAAACCAGTAACTGGTATTGCAGTACCTTTTTACTTGAATTTGGTTAAAGGGCAATGTCCATAAAGTGGCTTTGTGCTACTTCTTGGTTAGAATTACCACAGTATTGTAAGGTGGTTACTGAACATGTTTGTTGAGTAGAACTGATCTGTCTTGGACACAAGGATTGTAAATACTTTCAGTATCTCAGAATTATTTATAATAATGTTGGTATGTTGTTTTTATTAGTTTTGAATTATAAGCGAATATAAATGCTTTGTTTTTTACATAAAGTAGTTGTATGATGGATGGAATGTTTATTTCAATAAGTTATAACAGAAATGATTTCCGTATTTATGGGATTAATGTGGGAATTAAATCCTAATATACTTCCTTAACAATTATTTTCAGATAATGTACATTCATTCTAAGTCCTTCTTTGTGACTATGACTTTATTTTTTATTTCAGTTTGGTGCATTAGTGTGTAGTGCTTGTGCTTATATACACAAGACACAATTTCATGGCTTGAAATTGTTCTATGCCATAAATGTACTGTGCAGTTATTTTGGACGTTTGTTTTCTAGATGTCAGCACACAGCAGCTAAAGCAAATGCTAGCAAATGTTGGTATTTCCCCTCAATGTAAGTATTTAAAGATAGCGTGAGACGGAGATAGTTTTATTTTGTTCTATTCCTTAAAATACATTTAATATGCACATCTCTTAATTGTAGTTTTTGCAGTATTAACAAGTTAATCCTTGCTCATACTGGAATATTTCAAATGTAAACTATTCAGGAGCAGACGAATGACAAACCTGCAAAGCAAATTTTGTTCTCTCTGGTTCACCTATGCTTCCAGATGGGTATAAAAACTGAGAAGTCAACATTCTTCTTAAAGTGGGTTGAGAAGTGTGTTTGTCTTGTTTCAAAAAAGTTTAAGAGAGAAATTCCTTTAAAGAATATTAATAAACATGATTGTCAACATTGTAAATTCTTGGAAAAGCTGTGCTCAATTAAAAAAGGTGCTTTTTTTCTTGTCCTTCTATATTTAGTTTTACTGCTTAGACAGCTGTTTTTTAACTACAGATTATCCTGGCAAAATGAAATTCACACATGCACAGAATTGGTGTTGGACTAGATGATCTTTTGAGGTCCCTTCCAACCCTTAAGATTCTGTGATTCTGTCCCATATTTTTTCCCTGAGAAACCCACTTTAAATCTTTTTGAATCAATAGCACTGCAGGGTTTTCTTCTTGCACCTCAAGTTTTTTAAATGGTCTTTCATGTACCGTCTGCTGCATATCAGAGGTTCAGATGGAGATGTGTCATCTAAACGTAAGAGCTGTCAATTTTAAAGTGATGCAAGATGTGGGTGGGTAACAAGGTAGAATACCAGTGTCAGAGACCATCTTATGAGATTTGTAGTGAGAGCTCCCATTGCACGAATATTCTAATATGATGGTGTTACTTTCTCTCACCTTTGTTTCTCTGGGTTTTGTTTGTTTTGTTGTAAGGGGTTTCTTTTAGTGCTGGGATTTTTTTAAACACCTTCTGACTGCACTCTTCTATACTTTTTCTGAACTATTTTTTTTTTCCTTCGTGTATGTGAGGTACAGTAAATAGCTGATTGTTAGAATTCCCCGAATGAAGAAAATATTCTCCATTCATGTAGGGAAAAATAGTGGTGTTTTTGTGCTCTGACTTAAGAAACTTCCTGAAGGAAGCTTTCTTTTGATGTGTAATGTAGAGAAAAGAATGCATATTTCACTTGATTTTGGGAAAGATGCAGGAAGTGTTTTTTGAAATAGTAAGTCATAGGCATTTTCATAAGTATGTTAAGCAAGCACAATATACAGCAATATTGTTTTCTGAGCTTCCCAAATGCACACACATGCTACAAATGTTCATTCTCAAAACACTCTTCCCTAGATGTTTCTCAATTGAGAGCCTGACATCCCAGCTCTAAGCTCCTGGTTGCTATTCCCAATTGAGCTTCTGCATCCTCCTTCTCATGCAAGCCCTTTGTAGCCATGATGTGTGAAAAAGTAGCATCTTTATCAATCTGTTTGTTGGTGGTAAAATGTGTCAAGATATTTCTTTAATTTCTCTTGTAATGACTAGAGTTCTGCATCCACACAGGTACTCTGTGTTCTTTACTGCATTGTCATATCAGCAGGTGTGGTTTTATTGGACATGGGCTGTGACAGTAACCAGCCATCAGTGGAACACTGTAGTATTACGGAGCTTACAATGCTTAGCATTTCAGAGCTTACAACGCTAAGTGTTTAGGCTTGCTCATTGGCTTCTGGGAAAATCCCAAATAAGGTCTTGAGAAGGCTGTGCTGTCATTCAGCGGGATCTTGAAGAGCTTGAGAGCTGGGCAGAGAGGAACCTCATGAGGTTCAACAAGGGCAAGTGCAGAGTCCTGCATCTGGGAAGGAACAACACCATGCACCAGTACAGGCTGGGGATTGGCCTGCTGGAGAGCAGCTCTGCAAAGAGCTGTACCTGGGAGTACTGGTTGATAATAAGCTAAACATGAGCCAGCAATGTGCCCTCGTGGCCAAGAAGGTCAATGGCATCCTGGGATGCATTAAGAAGAGTGTGTCCAGCAGGTGAAGGGAAGTTCTGCTCACCTTCTACTCTGCCCTGCTGATGCCTCATCTGGAGTCCTCTGTCCAGTTTTGGGCTCCTCAGCTCAAGAAGGACAGAAAACTTCTGGAGAGAGTCCAGTGCATGGCCATCAAGATGATCAGGGGACATCTTTTAATATAAGGAAAGGCTGTGGGAACTGGGGTTGTTTAGTCTAGAAAAGAGGAGACTGAAGGGGCATCTCATTAATATTTATAAGTATATAAATAGCGGATATCAGGAGGTTGGGGCATCCCTTTTTTCTATGGTATCTAGCAACAGGACCAAGGGTAATGAGATAAAGCTGAAACACAAAAAGTTTCACTTAAACGTAAGAAAAACCTATTTTACTATGAGGGTGAGGGAGCCCTGGCACAGGCTGCCCAGGGAGGATGTGGATTCTTCTTCTTTGAAGGTCTTCAAGACCCACCTGGACACATTCCTATGCGACCTGATCTATGTGGACCTGCTTTGGCACCGGAGTTGGACTAGATGATCTCCAAAGGCCCCTTCAAACTTCTACCATTCTATGATTAAAAGGAAATATACTCCATTACTTTAATTGAAAAAAAAAAAAAAACCCAAACCACCCAGAAAAGTTCACTGAAGTATTTCATTGAATTTCTGTTCTTTTGTATAATGCACACAACTGTAGCACAAGGGTATGCAGCCACTATCTAAAAGGACATTACTTACCCTGGTAAAGGGTTTTTGATTATGAGTAAGGGAACTGTGCTTCTTCCTGTAATACTACTGATTTGTGCTCCAGCAGAAAAAAAAAATTGCAAGGAGGACAGGAGGAAAGTTTTTAATTATATTATGTATATATTTTCTGTGAGTCTGTATATTAAGGAGTAAAGTGATAATTTTGTGTATGTTATTAAAATACTTCATAATCTACACACCTTGCAGATAGTCTGTTGGGTAGACTACCATTAAATAGTTTAAAAATTACTAAAAGCTATACACAGTATTTGTTCACATTACTTCTGTTTGTATGAGAGCCTGGGGAGTGGTTATTAAACTACAAAGTGTGGTTAATAATATTAACTGTGTTTGTAGAACAGTTTCATCTGTTGGAAAACATGGAACAGCTTTATGATAAGACCTGTAGCAAAGAACTGCAACATATAAAAACACTTGCTGCTTGTTTCTTCAACAAAACAGAAAGTTATAGCTTTTCTGTTTTGTTGCTTTGTACCTGGCATATGTTTGAATTGCAAAATGAAAACATTAAAGATTTACATTTACTGTCTGCTTGGGTTCTTGCTCTGTAAAGATTTGCATTTTTGGCACATGAATACTTCTACTTTCATTAAGAGCATGTGCAAGTGTTTGCAGGATTTGAATAGTGGTGGCCTTCTTTCTCCACCTAAAGGTAGACATAAGTTATTTTTCACTTTTCCTTAAAAGCATGTTTATCTGCCTGTTTTTAGTGTGTCCAGGCTTTCTATATAGGTCTTATGCATGGCATCACTTTTTTTCTTGTTTGTAGGTTGATGTGGCAGCAAACCAAGCGGAAGTAAGCAGTAGCTTTTGAGGAAAAAAAATCATGCAGATTTATTAGTAGGTTACCAAGCCTTTTGGTTCAGAAACACTGGGAGTTTATAATCCTTGTTGTTTGTGTGTATTTTTGATCAAGATAACATAAAGTGTTCGTGGTATCTGAAAATTGCATTTGCACATGATTTCGGTGGCTGTATACCTCTGGATACAGACTTCTGTGCAGTTTCATAAATTGCTTATGATTTTTGGAGGCTTGGAGTGAAAGGTACGTTCAAACTTAAGTTTGTGGTTGTGCATGTGAAGTAGTAAAGCAGCAAACTGTGGTACATACTTCAGTGACATAACTCAGGAAAGTGGTAAGCAAGATGTATTTGCCATATTGTTCTTCATAAATGTCTGTTGAGTGGGACTGAAAACGTGAGGGAGGCACACCTGTATAAATGTTTATTTCTTCCTTAAAACTTAATTTCATTTTTATAACATTGGCAATCTCTTGCATCCATGGGGTCTTTCCCTTGCTGACTGGGTAATATTTTGTTTGGTCATCCTTGATGTTAAGCCTTGATGATAAGTTTTACATATTTAATAGAATTAAATATGTAAAAATTCTTGCTTAAAGCAATAATCAACAATAGTTTTGGATTAATGAAATGTTAAACGGTTTTATTTGTCTCTTCCTAATTTTAAATTAGTCTAAGGGTGGGAAAATTAGGTGATCCTGAGTGACACTGAGTTTCATGGTTGAGTCAGCTACATACGCTGGAGTTCCCAGAAGAAAATATTTAGTCAGTCTGTAAACTCATAGTATGCTGTTTAGCTCATAGTCTTGGAAAAAAGGTTATTGATTAATCTCTTGTTTTTTTGGTGGAGTGGGGAGAAAGGAAGGAGGGAATAGAAAAAATCTTATTTATCCTGCTTTTATGCAGCAGGATAAAAAAAAGTGCTAATAATGAAGAACTTGAACATTATTGAGGAAGAATAGCTTAAAAGGTTTGTTATATTTTTGTCTGCTTTTCTTATAGAGGCACAAAAGGGTTTAGGAAAGAGCTATGAAACTGTTAAATATGGTAAAAATTATATTATAACATTGATGAGACTGATATATTGTGTCTTTTGCTTAGCTTTTGGAGACACGTCACATTTTTAATTCACCCAGAAAACTTCCAAAATGTTGTGGGGGTTTTGTGTCATTGGAGGCTTTTTCCACTCAGCAGAGAGAAAGTAACTTCAGGACTAACAAAGATGCAGCCATATAATTGGTTTGTCAACAGTGGTGTTCAAACTTCTTTCTGGTAAAATCTGCTTATCAACTGGCAAATCAGTGGGTCACTTATAAAATTGCTTTACTTTGTTTTTTGTAAATGCAGTACATATATTTTTATGTGTATTTTTACAAGAATATTTAAGAAGGATTACCTCTGTCTAAGACCTGTCTTGTGGTCAACCTTCCAGTAGTTGTAATATTCAGAGAAAGCAGTCACATCCATCACAAGAACAGAGGCAGCATTGGTATGTATTTTCATATAAGGGCAGAGGTCAGTGTGGTTGTAGGCATAAACAGAGACTAATAAACTTTCCCTATCTGTGAAACCACATCTCAGTAAGAACATGGGAGTTTTATGAGTAAGGAGGAGAGGGAAGTAGTTTGTACTCTTGTACTTATAAGAAAGTGTAGCTTTCCAAGTAGTATTTGCTTTGCATACCATGAAATATTTAGGAACTCATGTAAGGATCAGTTGGCATTGCTCTAGGTGACCCATCTTGTGTTAAGTCCTGTGGTGGAAAGTGAACCATTTTGAGCCTTTCCAAAGTACAGTGTCTTATCCAAGACAATCAGTGTTTTTCAAAGAAAATTTTACAAATGTTTGAAGGGATCAATTTTTCACTGGAATTAGTGGCTGTAGGATCTTTTATTGAACTCTTAGGTAGCTGGTCCCTTCAAGAATTTTTTGCCAAGATGTTGCACAGTCTATAGCTGCCAGTCAACACTAGCTGCCTCCATTGCTAGGAGTGTTTCAGTATTGGACAGTCTGTTTCATTGTATTGAGTGTGAGGCTCTAGGACCTTTGTAGCAAAACCAATGAGAAAGGTGAAATCAGGACATCATAAGCTGATTTGGTTTCTGTGTTTTGGGGATTTTTGGGGTGTTTGACAGGGATTGGTCGCAGATAAGAACAACTTTGGTCTTTTCAGACTTCATAAAGCATTTGGTTTGGTATGTGAGTGTTTTGTTTAGTTCATGAAGCTCTCAACTGGGTATCCACCCCTTTAGTAGCTATCTAGAAACAGTGTAGGGAATGTCCTAAAACCTGTGTTTCTAAGGTCATAGGTTCATGCATCTAGAATAGCAGAAAAAGCTACCCATTATCACCTGACTTTGGACCACCTTGCTCCAAAGCTGGATGAACTGATGCAATTTAACTGTAGCATTAAGTGTTAAATGAGGTAAATGCCTTGTCCTGGTTCACTGTGTACTTGGAGAAAAAGTGAATAACTTGGTATTCCAGGAAAAAAAGGTCTTCTTTTCAGTTATGTGAAGCTTAACAGCAATGCAAAGGGAAAGAAAAATTTCACAAATACAGTGGTGCCAATGTGCGTGAACTTTACTTTCATTTATATGATTTGGTGTGTTCAGGAGTCAATAGCTTGCTTCCCACTCTGTACCTGCAAATTTGAGTAATCCTTACTGTTCAAGGGGCTGAAGCTAGAGACCTCTCATTTTGAGCGTAGTGATCCTTCCTGCCTAACTCCCGGTAATGTTTCAAAGCATAAGCTTACAGGCTAGTTGATGCCACCCTCAGCTGCTGAACGTGATTTTTACCAGGGTCTGCTGTATGGTTTCCTCCTGCAACCCCAGTACTGTCCTGTGCTTACGTGTTTGGTGCTTTTTGCCTTGTGTTTGAACACTCTGATAAGATATAAACTGTGTTCAAGGTATATGATGAATATTAGATAGCTTTTCTTTCTTACCAAGTAAAAAGCAAAAAACCTGAATTGCCCTTTTCACACTAAAGCATGTTATCATTTCACAGAAGTGTATTAACCCTGTCTTACAGCTTACAGTTCATTAAAAACCATTTTAGCATCACAGTTATTTTCAACTTAGAGTTCATTCTCACAAGCTTTGTAGTATGGTTGCCAGAATTGGAGAGAAATAATTTCCTGCAAAAACTGGGAGAGTTTGCCATGCTAAGATGCTGCTTCTGTTATGAAAATAATGTAGAAAACATTGGCAGTTAGACAGATTAGGATCTGTATCTAAAAATCCAGAGCATAGCTTAGTCATTTGACTCTAGGAGAGCTAACATTAAATGGCTTACTGAAAAAAGCTGCTGATAGATAGTACTTGAGTTATAAAATCAGAATTGTACTTCTCATTCTCAGAGTAGCTCTTGAAAGGAGATCTAATCATGGAACTATTAGAAACATTAAGCAGTCTTCCAGTCTTTCTGATGTCTTCTGAGAGACTGCCTGTATTGCAAACACTTTATTTGCTGCTCTGCATTGGGTTCTTGTTAAAGGATACATTGCACCATTGGTGGAAGTGGGAATCTTTTAATATAAGACAGTTCCCAGGCTGAGGAGGTGTTTTCTCCAGTGCATTTTTCCCCAATGTTTAATATTGGCTGTACACAGTCTTGGATTGTTTCCTTGTGTCATGTTTTAGGCCCATCTATGGACAAAAGACTGTGATTAGACTTAAGTACTACAGATTTCGAACTCCCAAAGGGCAGAGAGGGCTTAATTGCTGATTATGATCCCGGACAAAGCAGACAAGGCTACTCATCTTGGGGAAGAAAACAGAAAATAATTTAATCCACCACCAACTAAAACACAACAATAAAACCCAAAAACATAACAAACAGAAAACAACACCGAGTCATAGAATCATAGAATGATAGGGGTTTGAAGGGACCTTTAGAAATCATCTAGTTCAACACCCGTACAGAAGCAAGTAAACCTAGATCAGGTCACAAAAGAATGCATCCAGGCAGGTCTTGAAGACCTCCAGAGAAGGAGACTCCACAACCCCTCTGGGCAGCCTGTGCCACTGCTCCATCATTCTCACAGTGAAATAGTTTTTTCTTACGTTTAAATGGAACTTTTTGAGTTGCAGCTACATCCCATTACCCCTTGTCCTGTTCCTAGGTACCATAGAAAAAAGGGATGTCCCAACCTCCTGACATCCATATTTTATATACTTACAAGGATTAATGAGATCCCCCCTTAATCTTCTCCTCTGTAGATTAAACAACCCCAGTTCCCACATCCTTTCCTAATAAGGAAGACGTTCCAGGCCCTTAATCATTTTGATGGCCTTGCACTGGACTGTCTCCAGAAGTTTTCTGTCCCTCTTGAGCTGGGGAGCCCAAAACTGGACACAGGACTCCAGGTGAGGTTTCACCAAGTGGAGAGTAGAGTGGGAGCAGAACCTCCGTCGACCTGCTGGCCACACTCTTCTTGATGCATCCCAGGATGCCATCGGCCTTCTTGGCCACAAGGGCACATTGCTGGCTCGTGTTTAGTTTATTGTTAACCAGGACTCCCAGGTCTCTCTCTGCAGAGCTGCTCTCCAGAGGGTCAGTCCACAGCCTGGACTGGTGTATGGGGTTGTTCCTTCCCAGGTGCAGGACTCTGCACTTGCCCTTGTTGAACCTCATCAGGTTCCTCTATGCCCAGCTCTCAAGCTGGTCAAGATTCCACTGAATGACAGCACAGCCTTCTGGGGAATCAGCCAGTCCTCCCAGTTAGTGTCATCATGAACTTGCTGAGGGTACACTCTGTCACCTCATCCAGCTCCATCAACACTCATGAATGCATCCTATCAGGACCCAGCAAGTCTTAAACCTCTTCCTCATCCACCCAGGGCAAGTCCTCCCTTGTCGAGGCCATCCCACTATCTTTGCTGGGCTGGGTTTCCCAAGGGCTGGCTTTGGCTCTAAAGACCGAATCAAACAAGGTATTCAGTAGTTCAGCCATCTCTGCATCCTCTGTCACCAGGGCACCCTCTGTGTTCAGCAATGGGCCCACATTCCCCCTAATCTTCCTTCTGCTGATGATGTACCTGAAAACCCCATTCTTGTTTTCTTTAACTTTCCTGCCTAGGTTTAATAATAAAAGCCTTCCTGGCTGCGCCTCTGCATGCTCTGGTAAAGTTCCTATACTCCTCCTAGGAAATCAGGCCCTCTCATAGATGGCTGCTTTCTCCCTGAGTTGTCCCAGCAGATCTTTGTTCATTCATAGAGGCCTCCTGCCTCCTTTTCCCACTTTTCTTCGTGTGGGGACACATTGATCCTGAGCTTGGAACAGTGGTATAATTATGAAGAGCACAACCAGCCGTGTAAGATACCTGCCCCTCACCTTTCCCCTCTTCCTGGGCACAGAGCCCTGATTCTGATGTCTTTATCACCTCCCCCCATGAATTGTTCAGGGAGGTAGGGAATGGGAGTTCCAGTCATTCTCTTCCTGATGGCTCCTGATGCTTGTCTCTCCTCCTTACCAATCCTCCCTGCTCTAGCACAGGGTTCCTCACACACCCGGCAACCTTGCACAAACCGTGCCAATGTGCATTCATCCCAAGGGCTGCAGCTCTTTTCCACCACCTGTGTGGGTCTCTGCAGCCCGCAGGCTCTCCAGCACAGCTGGTGCCATGGCCACCTTCTCACATGGTCTCCTGCCCATCTGGGCATACTTACCCGGAGCTGCTGATGGCTCTTAGTCCTGCCATTGCCCTGCATGGGTTCCAGGGGCACAGCCTGCGTTCTCACCACAAGTTGGAGAGAAGTCTCGGGTCTGTCACTCCTCCTTCCTTCCTCCTCTGACTGTGGGGTCCACATGATCACCTCCATCTTGCACTACTCTTACAGCTCCTTTTAAGCACTTCAAATTCACATCCTTAAATAGTGGTTGCAGAGGCACCAGATTGGCCCAGCTGGGCTGGAGGTCGGTCTGAACCGAAGAGCTGGCAGGAGGGGAAAGAACTGTACCAGGTCTGCGCTGCAGCCAAGCAAAACCAAGCAAAAGCAGCTCCTCGCAAAACCATGACACCATGGTACTCAAATCCTAACTCCTAATAATGTTCCCCTACATTCCAACTCTTAACCATCAATCACCTTGGGGCGTCTTGAGGAGGAAGAGAAACAAAAACATTTACAGAGGATGTATATAATATTTTGTTTACTGCTTCTATCTGAACTTCTCCAGTCCTAGGTTTATCTGCTGTTCTTTCCTGTAGTTTAAGTTTCCAAGTATCTGAGCACAGAAGGGTCTGTCATGAACTGTCAAGCAATCTAAAGAAAATGCAGAGTATTCTAGTCCTTTCCTGCTAGAAGTCAACATACGACGATTGGTTATGTTCCAGGAAAATCATAGGCTTGGTACCCACTTTCTGAACCAGGAAATAACATGCTATACTTTATTAATTTGTAGGGCAGGATCTTTTTACTTGCATTGCTGTTGTGCTTGGAGAAGCTGTATTTTGCAAAGTGCTGCAGATGGATAGTGCAAAAAGAAAAACTGGTAATCAAACAGACTACTTTCAGAGTGTGGAGAAAGTGTCATACAGGTTCTATCTGATGTGGTTCCAGGAGGTTTCTTTTGCCCTGTTGAGGTACTTAGCAGTCTGTGATAGGGCTTCTAGGACTGTGGAAAACTACCTCTGCACAGTGAGTTACATAATGTCTGTTAATTTGTTTCCTATACTGAGGGAGACTGCTGTCCGTCCTTGTCCTGCTGGTGATGCCCTGTTCTTGCAGCTTTACTTAGGCCACACAGAAGTACAGAAGCACTTTTCCAAAACCTGAAAACTTTTTACAACTGGACTTCAAATCGTGGAAGGTGAACAGTGGTTTTAGAACAAGTTATTTTTATATTGCCAGATACAAGTTAGTGTTAGGGTAGTCTAGATTGTTCTTGGTTGTTACTCGTGGTTATCAGTAGATGCTTAACAGTGGATCTAAGGCACAAACTAAGTAGTTTTTCTTATCATGTTACCCAAGCTTCAGGAAGTTCTGGCAAGAGGTTTTTTGAGCTGGAAACTGTATCGGGCACATTGTGTTCAATGGACTGGACTTTTTTTGAGGCACAATGAGGAAGTTCTCTTAAGAGTCCAGGTCTGCAAATTGTCTTCCTGCCCCAATTACTGTTCTGTGACTTTAATTACATGCTCTTAATGCAGTTTTCAAGGTACTAGCTAACTGAGTGTATGGCGTTTTCAGTCTTGTTCTGTAAGTCCTTTTCTGCAAATTCTGAATGTTCATCTCTTAATTCTATGAGAAACTTTGCAAAGATACTGTTTCCATTTAAGGTGAGGAAAGAAAAGGAAGCTTTTGGTCCATGAGTATAGCTGAGATTGTTTTTTCTTTTGTAGTTGCTGGCAATCTGTCACTTTATTTGCCCCTCACTTGTTATTGTTAAATCCTGTTAAATTATGTTATTCTGTCCTTAATTTGACCCCAAGTTGGGTATGTTACTGATCTTAATAAACTAGAAAGTAAGGCTTGCTCTGAAACTTTTAAGACCTTGTGTAGTATTACAGAACCATGCAAGACAGATGAGGATAAGCACTCCTTAGTTGATCAGCCTCACTTCAGCACATTTGCATGTCTGTGTAGAATTGGCTGGATCATGTGTTTTCTTTACTGGCAGTGTGCTACTTTGCCTGCTTCTGCACAGAGCATGTCCTGAGGAGGTTCTGGAAATATGGAGGAAATACCCTGGCAAGAGAGATGGATGTCTGCAGCAGAGGTAGCTGCCTCTGACTTCGCTCATACTTCTATCTTCTTGCTTCTGTTTCTATCTCTGCTTTTATTTATGAACTTATTTAAACCATTTTTATTCTTTAAAATGGTAAGTAAATAGATTTCTGGTCAAAAGCCTTGGGTTTAATTGCTATGAATAATTAGGAAACTTTTATAGTAACCCCTCACTGCTTCTTCAACATGATTTATAAATCTACTGATCCCTCCTTTCCCTGCTTTCTGGGAATGTGTCCACTCCACATTCCACTGCTGAGGTTGCCTTTTCTCCATGTTTTTCTTAGATAGATCCTAGTAAATAAGCTTACTGTCAAGCCAGAGTGTAATTTCACTAGTTTGATGGAGGTTGGAAGATCTTAAAATTCCTGCTCAAATCTAGTGGTTTGCTGTGAGGCATGCTTCCAGCTGTATTCCAATTTTTGTTTGTTTTTTTTACACCTAATTGTGAAGTTTGGGTTCTGTCCACTAGCTAAATCAACCTACTGCTTCCTTGAAGTTAGCAATACCAAAAGATATATCTCAAGTGTGCTGGCCTTTCTGTCTTTTAAACAAAGATTTTTTTTTTTTTCCATATGGTAATATAATTACCCTGACAGCTGTGTAAACTTATATAATAAAGTTTAAACAACAGTATGGAGGAACAATCTCCTGAATGGCTTAATAGCACACCATAGGCAGTCTCCCAGCTCCAGCAACTTTGTTTTTCAGAGGAAAACTATGTTCAGACCATGTTTTTGTGAATAAAATGACTTCTCACTGAAGCAGTGTCACAAAAGAAGGATGTACTCAGCCCTTGTGGGCTTCTGCAGTAGTGGAAATGCTGGAGATAGAATTAATGTCTTGCAGCTACAGTTGGGCTGATGGGAAGAAAAGGCAAAAGTATTCACCCTGGGGAGCTGCTGTACTTAATCAATATAGTAGTCATGCCCTTCATGTTTCCCAAAGAAACTTTCACTGGAGTTCCAAGTTCTGACACCTGCTTGCTGTCCAACATAAGAACTGTGTGAATATTTGAGTCTTCTGATAGTGTCCTCTCTGGATAACATTAATACTTTCTATTAAAAAGATTATCGTTAGCATGCTTGTTGGCCTAGGATACTGGATGGATGTTTAACTTCAAGTTACCAGTCTTGTATTATCTAGCAGTATGCCTCCAAGTAGTCAGTCAGTAATGCTCAGGCTGAAGGGAAGATGAGTGAAAGACAATTTTTTTTAAAGTAATGCAGTGAGAGAAATGGACATGTTGCTACTTGTGTTGGATGGGATCTAGTCTATAGTGGCAAAGAATTCTGGCACATGTGGGGTTAAGAGAGAAAGAAATATAGAAGAAATAAGAAAATATAACAGTTTGTCCTGGTTTCGCAAGGAGCAGCTTTTGCTTAGTAACGGGGAGCGGGTTGCAGCGAAGACCCAGTAAAGAGTTTGTGGACTCTCCCCCGGCTCCTGGGTTCACACCCACCTCCGGCCCGGCTGGGCCAATCTGGCGCCTCTGTGATCACTATTTAGGGGACGGGAATTGGAAGTGCTTGCAGGAGGTGTAAGAGTGATACAAGATGGAGGCGCCCACGCGGACCCTACAGTCAGAGAAGGAGGAAGAAAGATGACTTGCGGAATCAAACTCTATAACTCAAAGAGTTATAAAGAAGGTATGTTTATTCGGCGCCGGGCGCACGGGGGATCGCTCCACCACAAACGTGCGCACCCGACTCGGCAACTTGCTTGGCTTATATTTGTTACAAAGTTACAAAATCATATAATGAGATTATCCTCCTAGACAAAGACACAACCTGTCCCGATTTTCACATGTAAATTAGGTCTTTTCTTCCTTTCATTTGCATGATGTCTCCCGGTGATGGCCGGTGATGGTCTTTGGGGCCTTGGGAGATAAAGGCTGATAAGTCCTGAGGCTTTCTCACCCTTGATCTTCAGATATCTCTTGGCCCCTCGCAGAACCGGTTTCTGCCTTCAAGGAAATTGGAGGACTCCGGAGGTATTGTGTGGGAGATAAGCGTGACCTTTTACAGCTTGTGTGAATTTTGTCCTGTCTGAGAAATAAGCTTTATACTATTGCGATAAGTTAGGATAAGGTTTATTAGCACATGTTATTATAAAGCTCTACATCAATCCCCCCTTTTTCTATAAAATTAGTAAATTCTTTTACTATTGATACAGTGATTCCTTATTAAGGATTTTACTAAAGTACTTATTTGAATCAGGCTTGTCTTAGCTGGTGTTCTTTCCACTTAAGAGCATGCATCTCCGGTGCTGACAACAAAAGAAACATCTGATACAGATGCCAAATAGCACAATGATAACAATTATCAGACTTATTACCACAAAAGTTCTTTCAACCCAGCAAAGTTATGTAACCATGAAGTTAATTTACTTCATAACTCTTGTCACTTCTCACGCTTTTGCTGTTCTTGTGGGAAATGCCTTTGGCCAACCTGAGAAGGTGTCAGTTAGCACTAACAGGTCCCTTCTCTCTGCCAATTTGACCCATCTCTGGTTTAGGAGCGTTCTTTGGATTAGTTTGGAGGCAAAGATCGCATTGGCAAGTTACTTGTTTTACAGTACTATATAAATTCCTGGCTATAATTTGCCTGATTAGATGCCTGTGCAGAGCCTCTGCCCCCCCCAGTGTTCCTTTTTGTTCTTCGCTCACTAAAGACCATAGTAAGTAAATGGGAATGACTAATTTTCCTTGTGGGGTAACAGCCCACAATCCTTCCTCATTATATGTGCCCTCTAGATCTGTGATCAATTTCTTATCCTTTTTAGTATAGTTAGGCTTACCTTCCAGGGAGATTTGTCCATCTGGAATCAAGGCTCCCTCAAACCTTACCTTTCCTTTTGCAGCCTGTTTTGCCTCTCTGTTCGCCAACTCATTTCCTCTTTCCAACTCGGAGCTTACTTTTTGGTGCACCCTCATGCATAATAGCCACTTTCTCAGGGAGTTGTATGGCATCAAGTCCACCTGTAAACCAGCTTTCCATATTGTCCAGAGGGGTCTCCTTCAGGTCCAGGTGACTTGAATATACTGCTTCGGTGGTCTCTAAGCAATCATGCTGCACTGATTCTCCTGAGTTTCTGCTAAGAAATGAAGCTGGACTGATAATGTTAGTGACCACAATTTCCACATAATCCTGTTCCACTATTATGGCTTGATATTTTAGGAATCTTTTAGGGAGAGAGAGAGCAAGTGTCCCCCTTTTGCTTCTAAAACTGCCGATACCGTGTGAGACACCAGCACTGTCGTCTTCCAGCCCAGAGTAAATTTCTGGGCTTCTTGAATGTTTATTACAATGGCTGCAACTGCCCCCAAACATTCAGGCCAGCCTTTTGCTGCTGCATCCAGCTGTTTGGAAAAATAAGCAACTGCCCAACGATATGGGCCCAAATCCTGAGAAGAAAAAAATGGTTTACTCACATCTGGAAGTCCTAAGGCTGGGGCAGACATCAGAGCCTTCTTTATCTGATCAAAGGTCCATGCAGCTTCTTCATTCCATTGTAGATTCATCATCACATAAAGGGCATCCAGGTGAGACAGGCATCCTTTATTTTTGTTCACATACTTCAGGAGTTTTCCTTCTTCAGATGGGGCTTCCCATGGTTCGAGATCTTTGGCTAGCTGGTTGCCAAATATGGTGGGGCTATTTTTGAATCCTTCAGGCAGCACCGTCCAAGTAAGCTGAGTTTAAGCTGAGTTTTAGGTACACTTTTAGAACTTTCCCATTCAAATGCAAATACTTTCTCGCTGGCTTCATGGAGAGGGAGGCAAAAGAAGGCATCCTTTAAATCTAAAACAGTAAACCAAGTTAAGTCAGGTGTTAGCATAGTTAACAGGGTGTAAAAGTTTGCTACCTCGGGGTAGAGGTCCTCAGTTATTCTATTGACTGTCCGCAAACCTTGGACTATCTGATAAGACCCATGCAGCTTGCGGACTGGTAATATGGGAGTGTTAAAGCTGGACTCACACTCTCTTAAAAGTCCTAACTGTAAGAATTTTTCTATTATTGGTTTAATCCCCTCCCTGTCCTCCCTCCTCAAGGGATACTGTTTAGTCCTTACCGGCTGTTGTCCTTTAAGTTTTACCTCCACTGCTAGGGCATTCTTTGCCCTTCTGGGTACATCTGTGGCCCATACTCCTGGATGTACTTGGTTCATGATGTCTTCGTTAATGTTTCCTTCTGTATCGATATTAGTAACAGGCTCATAATTTGTATATAATTTTGATCATTCACCTCCAAGCTAATGTGACCATTTTCAATTTAATCGTGGCTTGCAACTGCTCCAGTAAGTCTCTTCCCAAAAGAGCTTTTGGGGCATTGGGCATATACAAAAACCTGTGAATTTTACTTGCTTTCCCCAATTTGTACTTTAAGGACTCAAAAGTATGACTTTTCACATTGAACAGTGGCTCCCATCACCATAACATAATCATTACTTTGCGGTAACAGTTTAAGGCCGAAACATTTAAGACCGAAAATGTCGCCCCTGTATCTATTAGAAATTCTACTTGTTTTTCATTTTTCCCCAGCTTTAGTGTAACCAGCGGATTTGCTAGGGTAGACTCCCCAGGTCCCCGTCAATCGTCCTCCTTTAAGTGGGCTATTGCAGGTGGGCTATCGCAGGTCTCCCTCTTCGTCCGTCATAGCTCCCCTTGAACCCCTTAGGGCATTCTTTTTTCCAGTGTCCCTTTTTTACAGTACGCACACTGATCCCTATCCAGTCTCAGTGGCTCTCTTCTTTGTGGTCTCTGTTCCAGAGCTGCCACAGTTGCTATAATTCTTTGTTCCATTCTCCTGTCCTTGTCACTTTCCCTATTCCCAAAGACCTTCCATGCTTCTTCGATTAACCTTTCTATATCCCGCACGTCTGCCCCTCTTAATTTTTGCAGTTTTCTTTGGATATCATCACATGACTGGCCTATGAACAAGGATATTAGCTGTTGCTGGCCTACTTCGGCCGACGGGTCCAGAGGAGTATATTTACGTATAGCAAGTCTTACTCTATCTAGAAATTCTGAAGGGGTTTCAGAAGGGCCTTGTCTTGTGGCATATGACATTGACCAATTTTCCAACCCATATTTTATCCACTGTTGATATTGTTGCAACTGCTGATAATCGTCATGATCATTTGGATCCCACCCTGGGTCTGTCAAAGGTATACACTGATCAACTGTCCGTCCCACTAATGTCCCTTCCGTAATTTGGGCCTGTACTTGTGTTTTCAATACCAACAGCCTTTCTGTTTTGGTTAGTGCATCCAACATAGCATCTATGTCTCCCCAGTCTGGATCTAAAGTTTTAATAATCATATCAAACCTTTTAGCAATGCCTATAGGGTCCTCTCGGTAATCTCTTACTGTTTTCTTCCAGGAATCTAAGTCATTAATGGTAAAAGGAACCTTTATTTTTGCAGGCCCCTTTGGGCTCATCTCCTGTCTCAGCGGGGCTTGAATTATTGGATCCACTTTACTCAGAGTCCTTGATGTAATGGGGCTGAAACCAGGGCCCTGTGGCTCATTTTTCACTGTTCCTTTGTCTGGTATCGGTGGTGTTCCCATATTTACAGTCCTGTCTGGTCCCACAGAAGGGCCAGGACCCATTGCAGGGCCAGGTAAAGTTCCTCTGTCATTCATATTTATACTCATTGTTGGAGGAGGGCCCTGGTTGCCAGTAGGCATGCCCATATTCACTGTCCCCTGAGGACCCATATATTCCATTCTCATTTTCTCTTTTATTACTTCTGTCCCCCTTTCATTAGGAGGGGGCATGGAGAAAAGCCTTCTAGGCTTTCTAAATCATTTGCCTGATACACCTTATCTCTATTGGTGCAGCGTTGTCCAACACTACAGGACGAACAGCACCTTTTTAGTCTTCCCCTGTTTTCTTGTTCTAGAGCTGGTACCAGGGGATCTTGGGGAGGAGTTAGCCCACAATCCTGCTGCCACTCTGGGTAATTTCTCAGAGTGAAAAAACATATCTACATAAGAAGCCTCATCCCATTTTCCTTCCCTCCTTAAAAACAACATTAACTGTAGGAGGGTATTATAATTCAGAGTTCCATTTTGAGGCCACTTCTCCCCATCGTCTAATTTATAGAGCGGCCACCATTGGTTGCAGTATTTTATAAGTGGTTTTTTTACTTTCTGTACCCCTAGTCCCCACAAGATCTTTCCAATGTGCCAATATGCATCCTAATGGGCTTTTCTCGGCTCTCACACTCTGAGTGCTTCCCATTATTTTTCTATATTCTCAAGTTACTCTTTGTAACTCTTTCTCCGAAATGTTTCTCAAAATAGGTAATCCTTACCCCCAGCCACAAAACACGGTTGTAATCTCAGCTATGTGTTCTTCACACTCTGGACACCAGCACCAATGCTTATCGTAGTCACCACCCCTTCCAATGCTGGGGATGGGAATTGGAAGTGCTTGCAGGAGGTGTAAGAGTGATACAAGATGGAGGCGCCCACGCGGACCCTACAGTCAGAGAAGGAGGAAGAAAGAAGAAGCAATAGACCAGAGACCCCTCTGCAAGCCGTAGCGACAATGCAGACTGTACCCCTGCAACCTATGGAGACCCATGGCAGGACTGAGAGCCACCAGCAGCTCCGTGTGAGTGAGCCCGGACGGGCGAGGGACTGTGTGGGGAGACGGCCATGGCCCAGGCCGTGCTGGAGAGCCTGCACGCCGCAGAACAGCCCCACACGAGAGGCAGAGAGGAGCTGCAGCCTTTGGGATAAATGCACATCGGAGCAGCCCGTGCAGGGCTGCCGTGTGTGTGAGGTACCCCATGGACTTGCAGGGAGGACTGGTGTGGAGCCCACTTGCCCCGAGGAGGGACAAACGGCAGAAGCTATCAGGAATAGACTGACTGAAACCCCCACTCCCTGCCCCCCTGAGCCGTTCAGGGTCGGAGGAGGTAAAAACATTGGGATCAGGGCTCTGAGCCCAGGAAGAGGGGAGGTGTGGCAAGAAGGTGTTCTTAAAAAGGCTGGTTGGGCTCTTCATTGTTATACTACTCTGTATTGTTTTATTTTGGTTATGTTTTGGGTTTTGGGGTAATGTTTTAGTTGATGTTGCATTAAATTATTTCCTGGTTTCTTCCCCAAGCCTAGTAGCCTGGTCTGTTTTGTCCTGAACCTTAAGTGGTTATTAAGCATTCCCTGCCCTTTGGCAATTCTCTCTTCGGTACTTGAGGCTAATCGTGGTCTTTTGTTCCCTGATGGGCCTAAAACATGACACAGTTAAAGGATAGTGTGATATTGAACCACTGCTGTGTGCTTAAAACGTGAACTTACAAGAATGCTAAAGAAGCTTCTGCGCTGTGGTTTTGATTTTACTATAGCCATAGAAATATAGCTTTCCTGTTTCTTGGTTCTGTGTAACAGCTCCTTTGTATTAAGGCAGTTGGCCCTGTAAACTCTTACCTTTTAAAACATCTTGTGTAACTTCGGAAAATGTAAGTTAAGTATTGTGATGTGCGATTATCCCAGAAATTTTTATAATCTGTTCTGATATTTGTTACATAATATTATTTAGTAATGTAAGTGTTACTGTGTGTATCTCACGGCAGATGCACTTTGTGCTTTTTCTAGTTCCTTCTGTATCAAAGCTCTTTCTGGATAACTTTTCTAAGAACTTTTGCAAAGTTACTCTCCTTAGCTTACTTTGCTTTTTCTACTGATTTGTCTGTCCTGTAATTTTCATATATATTCTTCCCTAATCACTGAATACTATTAGCTAAACATATTGCTCTTGTTTCCAACGTAATTTTTTCTGTAGCAGGTTAATTTTGTTTGTCTGTGCCTTTCATGTAATTAAACTCTGTCCTAACTGCTGAGTTCTCAGCTTTTCATAGAATGGTAGGAGTTGGACGGTACTTTTAGAGATCATCTAGTCTAACCCCCCTGCAAAAGCAGGTCGACGTAGATCAGGTCGCATAGGAACATGTCCAGGCGGGTCTTGAAGAGCTCCAAGGAGGGAGACTCCACATCCTCCCTGGGCAGCCTGTGCCAGTACTTCCTCACACTCACAGTAAAATAGTTTTTATTTGTGTTTAAATGGAACTCTTTGTGTTCACGCTTTATCCCATTACCCCTTGTCCTGTTACTAGATACCATAGAAAAAAGGAATGCCCCAACCTCCTGAC
Organism: Colius striatus; assembly: GCF_028858725.1. Taxonomy (NCBI): domain Eukaryota; kingdom Metazoa; phylum Chordata; class Aves; order Coliiformes; family Coliidae; genus Colius; species Colius striatus. The sequence goes on from NC_084790.1 coordinate 32,997,560, forward strand.
AGGTTTTCTTTTTGAAACTTGTCTTTTCCTCCTGTCCAAGGAGATACGGGATGTCACATGTGGTACAGGTCAAGTCGGCATTGACAATGTTTGTACCGACTGCAAAATCTTCTGTGCAATTATGTTATTTGTACTGTCTGTTGTGTTACAAAACCATGTTTAAAAACCAGAAAAGCTGTTAACTGCTGTCTTGGTTTCAGTTTTGATACAGCCTTCTTAAAATGGCAGTTCTTGTATGTGTGTGGTATTGTTTAGTATTGGAGTAAAACACTGTTACAAGGTGCTAGGTACTAAAAACTTGCCTGCCAGCTTATCTTGTAAGAAGTGCAGGCAAAAATGTGACAGCACAGGGAAACCCTGCGGGGAGTTAACTGCAGAGGTAGTCTGTCTAGATTAATAGCAATTTCCCCTGCTTTCTCAGAGACTTTGGGGAAGTGCTGGATGGTTAACCTGTCCCCACACAAGAGAGGAATGAGGCAGAAACATTTTGCTTGGTTGTTTGTCAGAAGATGGGCTGTGCCTGCATAAGTATCACTGTCATGATGCTGTAGGCTAACAGACGTAATTGCAGTTAAGTGAATAATGTGTGCCAGTACAGCTGGCACTCCGTATTGCAAGAGTGGAACTAGTATACAGTATACAAAGTCCATTGACCCTTTTCTTCTGACTTACTTGATTGGTATACCCTTTTATAGATTTTATTTCCTTTAGAATGTCCAACTTGAATGACAACTCTTGACCTACTTATGAAAGCATCACTCCAGGAAGGCAATGCTATAGTATTTGGCCTATGTGATGGTTTTGGTGGATTGGGCACTTTGCTTTCTCTGAACTAGGTATGAATTGGATTGCCTTGGATTGTAAGCTTGAGAGTCTAAATAGGAAACACGTCATGAACTTTCACAAAACAGCAAGACATTTTGCATTCTCTTTCCCTTCTGTGAAAACTCAGTGATTTTAGTGACACTACAAAGTTCCTCATGGAATGAAGTTTCAAATTGTTACAAGAGGTGTATATTGAAGTGTGTTACTCGAGCCTGGAAAACAGGGCCAGAAGTTGCCATGTAATGAGATACAGCTTTGCAGAAGGTGCTATTGTGAGAAAGGCATGTTCTTTGTGGTGACTACCACTACTGAAGAAGCTAAGGAATTTGGGAGTAGTTATTTTGGTGGAGGAGTCAGAAAAACACTCTAGGAACAGAAATTAGGAAGTTCAAGTTGAAAGATAATGGTGAAAGGGTGGGATAAAAGGGTCCATTTGAACATGTTCTATCTGAAAGAGGATAACAATGGTAACAATGAACAACCCATGCTTTGAGAACTAATGTGTGAATTGTCCTTGAGCAGCTCTGGACTGTGAGTAAAGAAGAAAGAATGCCTACATGATACCAAGTTCAAGCAAGGAGGAGGCTGAAGCAGTATGTGAAACCGCAAGGCTTATCGCAGAAAAGTGCATCTGGCTTTTAGAGAAAGGACCAATTAGAAGTAGTATATACATGCTAGCTTTGCTGCTGATTATAAAAGTCTGATGCTTGTTAGTAAGATTTGAGTTGAGTCCCTGCCCAAGCAGGGACTGGGACAGCGCTTGAATGCAGATCGCTTAAACGCGGATCACCTAAACATGGAAAGGTTCCTGAATCTGCATCCCGGCACAGACATTTTGCAAAGGAGGCAGAACAGGGACAATTGACTCTTAAAGGCAAATTATGGGCAAATTACAGCAAGTGACAGATGATCTGAGAACACTGGACAGGAGTTGGTACTGCGAGGCAAGTGGTATGCAGGAGCTGGATGTGAGGTCACGGCTCACCTCCTCTAAGGAGGAGCTGGATGTGAGGTCATGGCTCACCCCCCCCAGCACCCAGGAATACTAGTTGAGGGATGGAGACTGACGTGGTGGTGCAGTTATTGGCTAGCATACTCTCTAAGAGAGTTGTGGCAGCCAGCAGGAAGAAACTCCATGAGTTGATTAAATGGGCAAAAGAGAGAGGATGCAAGATATACCCTTGATCTTTAGTCCAGAAGAATGGAGAGAGATGGGAAAACTTCTCAGGGAAGCCACTATTAGTGGTAATAAGGACAATAGTAAGATCAGTAGAGATTTAGGTTTCGTTTGGAGAGACGTGATAAATACTTTAAAAGAAATGCAAGCAGAACAGCGTGTGGCTATGGCTGCAGCCCAGGTGTTAGCTGCTACACTGAAGCCGAAAGAGACAGGGGAACGGACAAACTCCTGCAGGAAGTATTAAAGAAACTGGGGAGACTAGAGACCATAGAGACACAGCCCGTCGCCGTGGAAAGCCAGCCCGGTGCGTGGGCCGTCGCTGAGCTCCTCTACACAGGAGTTTTTACAAAGTCAAGGAGGCGAAAAGGCCCTGGAGCAGAGCCCCCGCGGGAGAGCTGTTTCCCAGTCGAGTCCAGCCCGCCGAGTTACCCCTGGATCGAGTTGCAGAGGGCGCGAATGGGGAATGCCGGAGTCGGGGGGGGGGGGGGGGGGGGGGGGGGGGGTGCGCCGCAGGATGATCAGGGGAGAGTGTGGGGGTGTGGCCCCGTATTAGAATGGGCACCATTGGGCACGCGAGGGGAGACAAAGAAAAAGAAAACGCCGGAGAGAGTAATACCGACTGCATTGCCGGCACGGAGTGAGCCAGACCACCACCTGGACTCATTAGTGAAGGATTTTTTTTGATCAGGAGTAAAAATGGATTTTGTCATACCGTTGATGCTTCCAATGATTGTGGTAAATGGTTTTAGGCAATTTCAACAACCCAAGCAAAACATGTGGGTTACACTGGCCAAAGCAATCAATCAGTCTACAATATGTTTATCAATGGCCACTCCAGTTAATCCTTTTTCTATCTGTTTGGTGGGAGTTCCATCAGATGTGGCACAACGACCTGTACCAAATGCATTAAAAACAAATCCCTTAGTTAGGGGTAATGGCAAAGTTGACAACTGGGATTTGATCATTTCATGGTTGCCAACAATGACAACAGAGCCACAGGAGTTAGAAATATTGGGATCTATAAACATGGATTTTTGTGTTATGTTTAATTTTAAAAGTAATACCAAAAAAAATTTAGACAGAATGTGGATCCCATCCTGGGCGTGTATAAGAACACAACATCTTGGTGCAATTATACTTCACCAAAAAGATCCAGGTCTAGTCTTGTGCCTATTCAGTTACCAAAGGGAATTTTTCTGATCTGTGGGGACCAGGCATGGCCTGGAATACCCTTGAGATCACAAAGGGGACCATGCAGTTTGGGACAACTGCCGATCTTGATGCCTAATCACACAATGATTTGGAAACATCATCATCCAAAACGATTTGTGCGTGCATTTACTAGCGAATGTGATGACCATGTTACCCTTTGGTCTCCCTCAGCAATAATAGCAACTAGTATATTTGCTCCTGGTGTGTATGAGTATCTGCTTTATTAACTCAGCTACACAAATTAGGATGCTGGCTTAGCAAACAAAGTAATGAAACCTTAACAACAGCAGAAGGCTTGATTAAGTGATGTAAGTTATATTAGACATGCAACCCTGCAAAATAGAGCTGCTATAGATTTTTGACTTTTAGCTCATGGCTATGGTTGTGAAAGGCATGTGTTGTATGAATTTCTCAGATCATTTGAAGTCGATACATGCTAGTATCCGACAGTTAAAAGACAGTGTTTTCAAAGTTCAAGAAGATAATGGAGTTTTTTTTTAAGAAATGGTTGACAGATTTATTTGGAGCAATCCCAAGATGGCTCCAAGGACTTACAAGGGAAGGCCTACGCATCTTAGTTGTAACTGTAATAATTTTGCTTGTTAGTTGTGCTTTATTTCAGTGTATCAAAGGAAGCTTACGCAAGATTGCTGACCAGACATGGGTTGCTCAAAAAGGAAAAGGGGGAATTGTGGAAGAATTTTTATCTTAAAGAGGACACGACTTGGTAACAATGAACAACCCATGCTTTGAGAACTAATGTGCGGATTGTCCTTGAGCAGCTCTGGACTGTGAGAAAAGAAGAAAGAATGCCTACATGATAACAAGCTCAAGCAAGGAGGAGGCTGAAGCAGCATGTGAAACCACAAGGCTTATCACAGAAAAGCGCATCTGGCTTTTCAAGAAAGGACCAATTAGAAGTAGTATAAACATACTAGCTTTGCTGCTGATTATAAAAGTCTGATGCTTGTTAGTAAGATTTGAGTTATGACCTAACCATATTGGTGTCCGTCATTTCTCCAGTGGTGCTCTCTCCTACAGTGTTCATTTCAAAGCATGTTTCTTGCTTCTCAGTTAAATATTGTTCATTAATTTCAGGGATGTAGTTAAGGGCATCCCTTTTTTCTATTGTAGCTAGCAACTGGACAAGGGTTATTGGGATGAAGCTGGAACACAAAAAATTTCTGTTTAAACACAAGGAAAAACGATTTCACTGTGAGGGTGACAGAGCAGTAGAACAGGCTGCCCCAGAGGGGTTGTGCAGTCTCCGTCCTTGAAGGTCTCCAAGACCCGCCTGAACATGTTCCTATTCGACCTGATCTGTGTGGACCTGCTTCTGCAGGGGAGTTAGACTAGATGATCTCTAAAAGTCCCTTCCAACCCTACCATTCTATGATTCTGTGATTCTATGATATAGTATATGTGTATATATATGTATGTGTGTATATACTTACTCTTGGTGGATAAGGAAGAGATTAAAGACTTGTTGGCCAAGCTTAACCCTCAGAAGTCAATGGCTCCAAATGGGATGCATCTGAGAGTGCTGAGGGTACTGGCTGATATGATTGCTAAGCCGCTCTCCGACATTTTCAAACAACCATGGAGGACAGGCAAGGTGCCTGAGGACTGCAGAAAGGCCAATGTCACTCCAGTCTTCAAAAAGGGCAAGAAGGATGACCCAGGAAACTACAGGCTGGTCAGCCTCACCTCCATTCCTGGAACAACTCATTCTCAATGTTGTTAATAAACATATGAAAGAAAAGATAGTTATTAGGGGCAGTCAACATGGATTTGCCAAGGGAAAATCCTGTTTGACCAACCTGATAGCCTTCTATGAGGGTGTAACTGGCTGGCTAGATGAGAGGAAAGCAGTAGATGTGATCTAGCTTGACTTCAGCAAGGTGTTTGACACCATAACATCCTCATCAGAAAGCTCAGGCAGTGTGGCTTGGATGAGTGGACAGTGAGGTGGATCAAGAACTGACTGAATGACAGAGCCCAGAGAGTGGTGATCAAAGGCACAGAATGGAGTTGGAGGCCTGTGGCCAGTGAAGTTCCACAGATGTCAGTTCTGGGGCTGTTCTTATTCAACATCTTCATCAACGACCTGGATGGGGGGACAGAGTGTACCCCCAGCAAGTTCACTTGATGACACTAAACTGGGAGGACTGGCTGATTCCCCAGAAGGCTGTGCTGCCATTCTGCAGGATCTCGACTCACTTGAGAGTTGGGCAGAGAGGAACCTGATGAGGTTCAACAAGGAAACGTGCAGAGTCCTGCGTCTGGGAAGGAACAACCCAATGCACCAGTACAGGCATTGCATTGACCTGCTGAAGAGCAGCTCTGCAGAGAGAGACCTGAGATGAGATCTTGGTTGACAATAAACTACCCATGAGCCAGCAATGTGTCCTCGTGGCTAAGAAGGCCAATGGCATCCTGGGATGCATCAAGAAGAGTGTGGCCAGCAGGTCAAGGGAGGTTCTGCTTCCCTTCTTCTCTGCTCTTGGTGAGGCCTCATCTGGAGTCCTGTGTCCAATTTTGGGCTCCCCAGCTGAAGAAGGAGAGAAAACTTCTGGAAACAGTCCACTGCAGGGCCACTAAGGTAATCAGGGGACTGGAGCATCTTCCTTAAGAGGAAAAGCTCTGGGAAGTGGGGCTGTTTAGTCTAGAAAAGAGGAGACTGACGGCAGATCTCATTAACATATGTAAATAAATGACCGATTTCAGGAGGTTGAGGCATCCCTTTTTTCTGTGGTATCTAGTAACAGGACCAAGGGTAATGAGATGAAGCTGGAACGCTAAAAGGTCCATTTAAACATAAGAAAAATTTATTTTACTGTGAGGGTGAGGGGAGTGCTGGCACAGGCTGCCCAGGGAGGGTGTGGATTCTCCTAACTTGAAGGTCTTCAAGACCCGCCTGGATGTATTCCTGTGTGATGTGATCTACGTGGACCTGCTTCTGCAGGGATGTTGGATTAGATGATCTCTAGAGTTTTCTTTGAACTCCTACCATTCTATGATAATTTGGTTCTGTGAGATATATATTTAGTATAACTCCCATTATACATTTGTAGAAAATGAACTGGAAGCACCTAGTGTAGTGGATTTCATAATTACCACTTAAATATCCAAATGCATTGTTAATTATGCTTTTCCTGAAACTATTACTGTTTTTCTCATAAATCTTGCATACTACTAGGTCTTTCTTATATGCCTTCTTTTCTATGGTCTGTCACTGGTGCTTAAAAATCTATTTACCTTTCAATTATTTAATTATTTTTAAAATTTTAATTTATTCACCACTGAAGGAAAACTACATCACTTGTAACTATCTGGGTTATAGTCAATGTTTTGTGAACATAAGATTTTGGAGAGCTGTTCTTTGGACTTTTCCCTTGAAATCATAAAGCAGTTGTCAGTTAAAGCAGAGACTGTAACACATGACTTTCCCTTACCTTTGAAGTGCTTTAAGATACCAAGATATGGAATATCTGGCTTCTTTACATATAAAGCAAATGACTACAATGTTATATACTAGATCCTCTGCATATAGTCTGTAGTTGCTACACTAAGACTAATCATTTTTTATGATTCGGAAAATATCTCCTTTAAGATTGTCAGTATTTTTTACTTTTTACTTTTTTTTTTTTAAACAGATTTTTACTACAGATTTTTTTTTTTTTTCCTGTCCCTGGACCATTTTATTGTTTGTACAGTTTTGATCTAGAGAGGTTTTTTTTTGCTTAATTTATTCAATAAATTTTTAAAGTATTATTTTTGTGGGTTTGCAGGAACATTCTGAAAATATTCTGGACCTAAAAGTCTTTCATGTTAAGCAATGGACTGCGTGTATTACATTCTTCTGTGATATATATTCCCACCCCCATTTCTGTTAAAGCATTTGTATCTTGGACATGTATTTAGTTATGAATTTAAACTTCCCCCCCAAAAAAATGTCAAGCTCTGTTCTTATCTGGAATTTAAATAAAAACAGTCACCTCTTCACAGACAAGAAATACTGTTTTGTGACTGTCTCTTGTAACATATCCAATGAATTTTATGAAGGAATATGAGAGGTATGACTTCTTTTCAATGGCTGGGTTTGTCATCCTGTTAATAACTTTTTCTTTTGAGGAAAAGCATAATCTCATTGTTACTAGGCAAATGTAGCCTAACTCTGGAAAAACTCCCATCTCCATGGAGAGACAATGAGTGATGCAAGGTTTCCTACAACGAGAGTGAGAACTACTTCTCTGGGACCAGAAACCTCTAAGGTGGCTTAGAAACCATCTAGCTTTATTGCAAAAACATCTTCTTTTGTTATGACAGTCTCTTTGAAGGCAGGGTGTGATATGCTTACTTTTGACTTCTGGGTTGTTAAGAACTAAGTTTTTCTTTGTATATATATATATATATGATATTGGCACACTTAAGAATTTTATGTATGCAGAGGTTTTTTCCCGTTCCTTATTTTTGCTCTTAAGTAACAGGAACATACTTAGATAGTAGTTACTGTGTTTGTTTGCTGCTAATCAGGGCTCTGGATCGGTTGGGCAGGGGGATGTTGGGGTTTTATGGAGGATTTTATTAATATGGAGTTTGTGAATATGGAGGAGCCTCAGGGCAGTCCTGCAGGTGGCCACAGAGACACGGTGTTGTGGTCCAGACTCCTGGAAAACCTGGCTGAGTGTCCACCAAGGAGCAGAGGATTACTATGGTGGGAGATCAAACCAAACAATTTTTTGCCAATCAACAGATTCCAATTTAAATAACACTGAATGAGATTTTTTTTCTAATCTGCTCTACTTCTAACCTTCAAATCATCCTTTTTGTTTCCCTGTCCTTATTGCTTTTCTGCTTTTTATGTGTTTAAATGGCAGTCCTCAATAGCTGATTGCTGGGACTTTGTAATAATATATGGGGGCTTTCTTTCTATGTCAGATGCAACATTTTGCAAGTCTGAAAGTATTTGCATTTTTTAATGAAGATATCTTTTTCTGAGTTGTCTCTCTGTGGGTTGTGTGTATGTGTGTTTGGTTTTGGGGTTTATTTGTTGATTTTTTTCTATTTCTATCTAGCAGCAAACAGGACAAACGCCTTTCTTGTTGCTCAGATCTTAGCAGACTCAACTCTCCTGGGCTGGCAACCCCTCGGTTTATATGTTGTTCTGAGTGCTGGCATGGCACAGGTTTATATACTCACATTAATTAGAACTCTTCTTTTTTATTAACAGGTTGCTCTGTAGGGAAACCACACTAAAAGAAAAATCTGCAGAGATTTGAATAAGCTGAGTTACCTCATCCTTTCCAAAATGGTCTTAAAAGTTAAATATACTTGACAATAGTAGTTGTGTAATTCAAAATATTGTTGATTTTTCTTTGGAGACCATGCATATGAAAAACTAGGAGAGGTCAAGTACATTTTTATTGTAACAACACAATGCTTATACAGGGAGTTCTCAATTACTACAGAGCAGCTGAGCAACTTCCCCAAGGAGTTACTAGGCAAGCTGCAGACCTGGTGTTAAGCTCTGATACTTTTTTGTTAGAAGGCTTAAATACTCCCAGAATGCCAGTAAAGCAACTTCTGCTACTTCAGGTGTATACTCTAGATGTGTACAATTCAGGACAAGACTGAATGATTGACCCCCTCTTGTCCAGAGCTAGTTAAAGCTGTGAATATATTCCCACACTCAACAGTGTCTGCTGGCCAAAAGCAGGCATTCATACCACTAAATGTGTATTGAAAAATAAAGCACGGGAAGGTCATGTTAAAGCTCTGTGTGAAACACCAAAAAAAGACACAAACCTTGCAACACCAAGAAATATCAATTCTGTGAAATTGTGGGAGGCACTGACCTGAAAGTTATAATGCAGTGCTGGGGAGACTCCTTAGCAAAATTGTTGTGCTGTTGTTTTTTTTTTTTTTTTTTCATAAGTTTACTTCTGTGATCATGCAAGTCTCATAAAACATTTATAGCCCCTCCCTTACCTTGGCTGGAGAATGAATATCTTCTTTCCCTGTGATCTGGATCTTTAATGAGCTGTGAAAAGAGACAGAACAGCAAAGAATTCCTCATTTTTGAAAATTATACTACAGTCATCTGAGTGAAATAAATCCTTATAGAAGCCATTTATGGGTACACAGAGGAGGAAAGTGGTAAATCAATCTTCATTGATCTGATTGTCCTGTCTGATTAAATGACCACATCTATGGACAATGAGAGAGTAGAGGCTGTCAACTGCCTTGCTTCTTAGCAAGGCTATTGCTATGGTCTCATGGCATCCTGGCATCCAAGTTGGAATGGCAGTCTGTATAGGTGGTGTTTTGGTGTTAAAAGAGGAAGTCTATGGGGGTCTATGGTGGTCATTTGGGAGAAGATACCCTAACTCTTTTTTCCTGTATTTGGTCTGAAACAGCTACTTTGTTAATTCTCTGGTATGCTTTGCTGGTATCAATATGAGGAAGAATTCTGAAAAACTGGACCAAGCTCAGCAGAGAACCGTGAAGCACTGCAGATGCTGGGGTGCTTGCTTGCCCTCTGTGGAGAGGCTGAGGGACCAGGATGTATTTGGCATGGAGAAAAGACAACTGTGGAGCAGAGGTATGTAGTAGCAATCTGTCTGCTCCTGTAACTCCTGTAAAGAAGTTACTTAAAAGACAGATACAAACTCTTTACTTGGATGTACAGCAGAAGAATGAGAAATGGTGATTTTTTTTTTTTTTTAAATTCTGTATCGACAAGGGAAATGCTTTTTCTTCCCAATGGGAGAAGCATCTGGTCCTCAACAAGTTCAAATATTTCGAAATACCTTTATTCATAGTCATACACTGTAGTCAACAATTTTGAGGTGATTATAGCCTTTGCCTGTAAGGTAGAGTTTAATAGGATGCCAATTTTCTTATGTTGTAGTACTAGAACCACTAAAGAGTGTAATAGGTCAAAAGTTGTCAAATATGAGGAGGCATCTGTATGAATCTCTGGAAATGAGGAGTTGGCAGTGTTACAAAGACAGAATGTAGATCTTTTATGACCTCTGCAAGTTGCATGTTTTCACACTGTATATGAACTGTTATGTGCAACATTTAAAGTGAACAAGTTTAGAAAACAACCACGAGAGTCTGGAGTATTTTTCTTAATTTATTTACTTTGAGCATATGACAATGTTTTATGTATCATTTGAGCCACACTGTCTGAGCTTTCTGATGAGGATGTTATGGTGTCAAACACCTTGCTGAAGTCAAGCTAGATGACATCAGCTGCTCTCCCCTCATCTAGCCAGCCGGTTACGCCCTCATAGAAGGCTATCAGGTTGGTCAAACAGGATTTTCCCTTGGCAAATCCATGTTGACTGCCCCTAATAACTATCTTTTCTTTCATATGTTTATTAACAACATTGAGAATGAGTTGTTCCATCACCTTTCCAGGAATGGAGGTGAGGCTGACCAGCCTGTAGTTTCCTGGGTCGTCCTTCTTGCCCTTTTTGAAGACTGGAGTGACATTGGCCTTTCTGCAGTCCTCAGGCACCTTGCCTGTCCTCCATGGTTGTTTGAAAATGACGGAGAGCGGCTTAGCAATCATATCAGCCAGTACCCTCAGCACTCTCAGATGCATCCCATTTGGAGCCATTGACTTCTGAGGGTTAAGCTTGGCCAACAAGTCTTTAACCTCTGTGTTATCTACCCAGAGCAAGTCCTCTGCTGTCCAGACCATTCTATCCTTGCTGGGCTGGGCTTCCCAAGAGCCAGCCATGGCTGTAAAGACCAAAGCAAAGAAAGCATTTAGTAGTGCACCCTTCTCTGCATCCTCTGTCACTATGGTACCCTCTGTGTTCAGCAGTGGGCCTACATTCCCCCTCATCTTCCTTCTGCTGCTGACATACCTGAAAAAACCCTTCCTGTTTTCCTTTGCTTTCCTGGCCAGGTTTAATTCTAGAAGGGCTTAGCATGCTCTGGCAATGTTCCTATACTCTTCCCAAGAAATCAGGCCGTTTCCACCTCTTATTAATAGCTACTTTCTCCTTGAGTTGTCAGATCCTGGCAGATCTTTTGTCAATCTTGTTAATTTCCTCCCCTTTATTACTAGAATTTCCATGAATTTCAATTTGTATAACACTACTCCCAGTGCTTTGTTGTCATCCTCAAGTTTGTGGCCTCAGGCCTCAGCACTGGTAAAGCTGTTCAGCTTCGGGAAGTCTCAATTCATACTGATTTTGCACAATTAATCTAACATTTTACAATCAAGTTAATTTAATTCCCAGCAATGAGATCTTGATGTTCTCTACTTCCATCTACTTCAGTAGATCTTTTCTCATGACTTACATGTGTTTCTTTCATATGTCAATAGAGAAAGGAGAATGTTTTGCTGCTTAAATGTGACCACAGGCCCTACTCAGCAGACATAGAGCAGGACAATGTAGAGATAAAATAGTAAGAGGACCTGTACAAAACTGCAGGATTGCTTGGAAGCGTTTAGTGATTTTTTTGTCTGGGCTGAAATATTGTAATGAGGAGAACTCATTAAAGACAGTTAAAGGAGAATGCAAGCCTCATCTCTCTGAGAATCCCAAGAATTACTGTCTGTCTTGTCATGCTTTGACACTAGCCAGGATGCTGGTGCTGAGTGCCTCTCAGTTCCAGATGAGTTCTTCAGAACTACCTACAGCTGCCAGAGTGAGCTTCAACAGTAATTTTCAGGAACATCTACAAGTACTCCACTGTTTAAAAAGGACATTTCTTTTTTTCCTGTTTAGAAGGTATGTTGCAGTTTGGATGTTTGTAGTTTTCACTGGTAAATGGATTGGCTTACAGTAATACTGAAGAAGGCAGAAAAGAGCTGTTTGGTTTTTTTTTTTTTTTCCAAATTACAATGAGCTATCAGGTAGCATGTTATTGTTTCCTTTTCCTTTTTTTTTTTTTAATTAAAAGAGCATTTTCTAAATACTTGAGGTTTGTCTGAGCTTCCAATGGACATTTTTCTGTTCTGCTTGCTTTAAAGCTTATGATAAAACTTGTGTCTCAAAAATAGTCTTCACTGAATATTTGCCTAATTTATTTTGTTGTCATTTATACTTTTGCTTAAAAGAAATGTTCGAAGTGAATGTAAGGTTTAGGATCTAGATTTGTACTTCCACAGCCAGCTCTTAAGTGGGGGTTTCCAAGCTTTTGACTCATGTTTATCCTCCTCTCTCATCCCTCCGTATGTTCATTCCTTAATTTCTTTTAACCACAGTTACAGATACAGGAAGTTTCATACTAATATTCTGCCTGGTGCAACAAAACAGCAATCTCACTAGCAATAGAATGAGGACAGAAGGAGCAAATGTTGACTGTTAACAGGCATATCTCAGCCTTCCTGAACTGGGTCTCCTGACATGTAAGCAAGTTCACATTTATGGTTTTGCATTCTGTTCAGCTATTACTGCAGACATAGTGCAGTGATCCCAGTGATTCAAGTAGGTGAAGTCTTTTCAAGACTTTGTTTTCTAGGGAGTTGCAGAGGTGTTGTATAACAGTTTAGCTAGTATGAGTTTACTGGTATGGATTAAGAAATCAAATCCCTAACACTATGGTAAACTGCCTCAGTCTCAAACATAAAAATTATCTTTAACCTAGGTTTGCTTTCAAAATAAGGTATTCTATTTTTCTTTTAAAGTACATGCTTAGCCGTGTTGCCACGTCCTTTTAAAAGTCAAGTAATAGTTACAATTTGTGTCACACTGTGCAAACAGCTCCCCAAGTTTTACAAACAGGTGCACATACATTTAAAGAAAGAAAGTGAGCTCTTTGTGTAGTTGTTAGGATTTTAATTCAGTTTTGCTTGTCAGCTGAAGGCACTTTGCTTTCTGCCTAATACCATAATACTCCTAGTTTTACTATTCATTTAAGTCTCCTTGTATACTAAATGGAATAGCAGTTGAAAATGTTCACTGGAAAATTTGGTGCTATGCATGTTTTGTGATTTGCAGCTGTTCGATTTGTTGTTTAAGTAATTCTTGTGATAGCTCTCTGTACAGTACATTGGTGAAGAGGGAGGAAAAAAAAGCTGGTTTGCCTGTACCAGAGAGTTGGATTGTGGCAACTTTGGTCCAAGTTGCTCCAGGTGAGACAATATTATTTACAGTTCGGCTTAGTAAAGTTAAGCCAGCTTTTCAGGTGATGACCCTATTTGGTCAGTTGGTGACTGCTGACCATGGAGTTAAGCAATGTCTGAGAAGACTGTGGATGCCTGGGAAAAAATATTTGTGCTGTAGCATGGGGAGTCACCAAGCAGGTCTGTTGGAGGCTGATGAAGGAAGGAATCAGCAAGGCCAAGGACTTTCTGTTCAAATTCTTGATCTCTCTCACCAATGTATACCCAAGTTGCTTCTGGTGATGGCTGCAAAAGAAGGTGGGAGGCAGCAAAGAAAAGTTCAGCAAGTGTCTAGCGTCAGGACTTGTATATATGTACTGGTACATAGGCATGACTATATCTGGGAGGAGGCCGATAACTGGAAAACTTCTCAATTGTCAGGCATCTACAAGTTAAACAGTTGACCAATTTAATCATTTAAAAATCTTAACAGGACCATTTTTAATAATCAATCTGTAGCCACTTAAAACTAGTTAGATTCTGATTCATAATTGCTCCTTTCAAAGATCTTTTGTTAACTGGTTGTGCTTCCAGCATCTGCCCCAATAACTAGTTAGCAATTTGTCTTACATTTCAGATAATCCAGTTAGCTTTTGCAGCTTCATACATTATAGATAAATGCTGTTGTAAAACAAAATGTAACGTCGCATACTTTGTTTTCACTTGGCAGCCGTCTGTGCTAGCGTTGCCTTGCATCTTACTGCACTGGAATTCAGAAAGTTGTGGGTGAACCTGCGCTGGACTCAGTCCGGCTCGCTGACGCCGAGGCGGAGGGTCCTGCAAGGCACCAACTCCTCGCGGCCGGCCCCACGCTGGCGAGTGGGCGGGCACCGCGCGCAGGGCGGGGACAGTGCGGACGGGTTGGGCCCGTAGCGCTAGCATTCCCAGGCGGCCGAGGGCGCCCCCTGCTGGCTGCGAGCGGCCGCGCCCGTGCTAGGCGGAGCCCTCGGCAGAGGCGGAGCTGTGCTTTGCTTTGCCGATGTGGCGGTGGGCGCACGTCCTGGTGCACAGGCAGCATCGAGCGGCGCTTACTTCATAATGGGTGGCTTTTTTCCCTGGTGTTACTGAGGATTGTTACGCTCCTGGTTGAAATTAAGATTTCTGATGCCATTGCTAAATGACCAGTAAATATTACCGAATAGAGAACAGCGTTTCAACAAGTACAAATTACTAGAGAAACACGTTAGCACCGACGAACAACTGAAGCGTTAAAAAGTAGAGGAATGAAATGAGAAGATTCCTTGTGTACATCTGACAACAAATACTACTTTGCGCATGCCTTCTATCCCCTTTTAATGTGATGGAGAAAACCCTTATACAATCACACAAAACCATCTTCACATAAAAACTAGGTTGTATTGGTTTTAATTAATTAAAATTGAACCATGTTCTTCAGTTTAACTTTGGAGCATTCAACTAAAGAAAACTTTTAATCTTACTAGTTAATAGTAAGTTAACGATATTTCCAACTGAACATAGCTTTTTACTGTATTTACTAAATTTTGTGAGGAGGGGACTTACAAAGACATCTAAGAAATTTCTGTGATAATTTCATTGGTTTACAGTTCTGTTTTAGTCTTTTGGAAAGTTGCATGAGGTTGTTAAGGTTGGGGTTTTTTTCCTCTTTAAGATTAAACTTTATTTCTTAATTAATGCTGGGCTCCTGTGGAATAGGAACATAACGAAATTAAATTTAAACAACAAATTTATTAAAACAGTCTTAAAAGGCAAATATATGTTTACCTGTCAGTATGCTGAGAATAAAAATAGCTTAGGAAAATCAAACCAAAATTATTTGAAGAAGTTGTTAATTTTTTTTCTACACAGTATTTCTAGAACTAATGATTTAGTATTCACTTGTAATTTATCTTTTTTTTTCCAATCTGTAAGAATTAAGCTACTTTCTCCTACAATTTGTAATAAATTTCCTAACTTGCAATGAGTAAGCTAATTATGCTGATAGAAATTAGTCCCGTTTCAAGTGAAAGACGGAAAAAAGGCTTCAGCTTTTGAAAGATCACCCTAAACAATTCAGACTTTGTTTGCTTAGCCAAGAACTTCCTCCAGAAGCATAACTGCTCCTAAAATTTCAGGAATAACATACACCCTTTCAAATACCCAATTGCTATTTCTTTACCTTTTGTTTTGTTTTGGGTATCAAAAGAGTGTCTCTGTTAATGTTTAATAAACTTGCTAAGTCTTGGTAGCCTGAGAAAGCAGAAAAGATAGACCAAAGAATCTCTGTGTTTTTAAAAGAGAAAATGCAACAGCATGCAAAAAATAGTGACTGACTTAACCATACTGAAAAATTTTCTAGCTGCTATTCAGTATGGTAGCACAGGGGTTTTGCTAACACTGAAAAAGCCTATTTAACCCTGGAAGCTTTTTGCCTCCATCCTAGGGTATATGATTGTTTTTTGCAGCATATATTCAGGGTGGTTTTGCTGTCTGTTAGTACTGGAGAATGTGAATTGTATTATCAGCTCCTAAAACAAAGGAAGAAATTATATGATGGGATGACGAGTCTGGAGCAGCAGGACATGGTATTTGGTAGCATGTGCCTTAAATGTTAACTGTCTTCCTTTTGTTTGATTTTTTTTTTTTTTTTAATTAGAAATCAAAGATCCTAGGAATAAGGGAGTGGTGTTCTTTGAAAATGAAGTTCTGTGTGTTGATGAAGTATATGTCTAATTCACTAACAGCTGAGCTGGTAAAAATGTAGTAGTTCCCTGAAAAACTGAGGATAGTGTTCAGTTTTTCATACTTTATTTTTCTTTTCCCAAATTGCAACATATGAAATGGAATTTTTCCAGCTCAGCATTTGAGAAGACTACAGAGGAAAAGTTCTGGAATTTCCAAGGTCCAGGACAGATAAAAATGGACTTTGGCTGGTTAGCTAAGTTTCTCAGAGTATTTCTTCATGAGAAATTTTCTAGACATGTAATGTGCTCTTGGGATTTGAAACTCAGCAGAAGGCTGGACATTTTTGCCAGCATTCAGACTTACCATCCCCATGGAAATCTATTTCAATTAAAGGAGAGCCTTTAGATATCAAAATCATAAAAGAGGAAAATAGAATTCAGAAATGACAGAAACTGAAAACAGCAAGCATAGTGTTTTCTGGGTATCTGGTGGCTGTCTGCTTTACTTATAGTTTTAACTACAGGTTATGACAATAACTGTATCTCATATTTGCACCCCAGCTAAAATTAGAGATTCTACATACTCATTGATGTAATTCCTCCTTGGTGGTGAAGAAAGAGGTTTTGCAAATGAGTATAGTGTGCACAAGAGCAAGTGGAGTCTAGATGGTGAAAGGAGCTGTGAGCTGTGGAGATGTCCAGGCAAATATAGTAAGAGGAAGTAGCTGGGAGAGGAGCGCTAAGATAGGACAACAGGTGTGGTAGTGTTTCTGGGTTTTAACAGCCAAAGGATAAAAAAAAAAAGTCAGAAGGAATTGCAGCATTTCCCCATGAGAGACACAACAGAATTGCTGTGCTGTAAAGCTTGATTTAATTTCCTTACTGAATGGTACTCCAAAACAACAGAACCTTGTTTCCCAAAGAAACATTCACCCATGTAGATACTAAATTTGCCTCTGTTTTTCTTAGAATCTTTGCCTTGCTGAATACAATGATACTACTGCTTGTGATAAAGAAAACTGAGGTTACTAGGAAGGTTTATCTCTTTGTGAAAACCGTATCAGATTGAGACATGTTATATCCAGAAAGGGAGGAAAACTGTGTTATTGTGGAGATGAAATCTCTATTACCATGTATATACAGCACTGCGATAAAAGATCTGCTGTCAACATTTTCTTCTTTTACTTCATGATTCTATGATTCCAATTAACCTGGGTGTTACCATAACCTGATTTTTTCAGAGAACTAAAATATTACTGTAAATTTTCTTTAATTTTTGAAAAAAAAACTTGGTGTGGTATCTCTGGCTGCTAATGGCTGCACTCTGCACGTATAAGAAGAAAAAGACTTTAGTAAAATAATAAACGTTAACTTGGTTCCTTCTTGGAAACACGACTGGGACAATTGCTTACTAATTGGACCAAGACCAAGAAAGACAGGAAGCTATTTAATATCCCATCAAATATAAAGTAACTTTCATTTTCTCTGGCCATGTCGCTCCTACTGATTATTAATGGACATTGCAATAGTAAGCACTTAATCATCTGCAAGGAGATGGGGGTTGCGGAAAGTTTGTACACAGTAACAAAAATAATACTTAACTGGCTTTTCTCTGAGACCATTTTTGTGTTCAGGTTTTTCCGTTTTAGCAAATAAGCTATCTTTAGAGAGAGCTTGGCCTTTCTCTTGGAATAATTTCCTACAGATGGCTTTATCATACGTCTTTAACCATGCTTTCAGCATTGGTCCTGTCTCAAACAGGATTTGCAAGGTCAGTTCCTAAATGCTGCATCGTTACCTTCTTGCTTTACAGCTAGATTGAATATACAGTGAAAATGTAAAAAAAAATAAAATTAAGGTATATTTAAAATTTTAGTTATAGGATTTCTCGGAGTTGTTTCTTGATAGAAGTAGGAAACTGGAGAAAGTTGATCGTTAAATGCACACTATGGATTGCTGTTTTCCATCTATGTTAAAGGCTGCATGAGTCAGCCAGCACTAGCAACATTTTTACCACTGAAGCTTTCTCTTCTCCAGCCTAAGTTGTGTGGGAACTTAAAGACTTTTGTTTAAAAAAAAAAAAAATCTTTGTGCAAATTAATGCTCAGTTTGATAAGTGATGCTGTAAAGAAACAGGAGAGAGGCCACAAACTATGGTTAAGCATTTAATATTGGAAGTTGTGATTCTGGCTTGGATATTTTGTTTGCGATGGTGACAACAAATTTATGTTGTAGTGATGACAATGAATTTAAGCCAAAGAGAGCATTTTATTCATTGCATCCACAAAAAACTTGCTAAACAGTTTGCATATACAGTATTTGATTTTTCAGAATCTTAAAAGAGATTCTCAAGAGAACATGAATTTCAAGAAAACCAGAGAAATACAGAAAAACAAATAGCTTGACATTTCAGGTATATTTTGTAAAATAACTTATATGCAGGAGGCTCAGAAACTCAAGACAGCTGCCTCTTCCAAACCATTAATATGAAGTCCTATAAGGATGGGAGTAAAACAATGTTAAGGGTATCTATATGCTCATACCTGGCATTTCATAGAATGATATAGAATCATAGAATTGTGGAATCACAGAATCATGCTGTGTGGGAGTGGTTACAGCAATGGAGACAAAACAACTGGCAACGATGGGGCAAACCCATCTGGGCTGCCCCAATATGGCAAGACATCACTGCTCAGCTGGAGAAGCTAGTTGGGAAGGTGTGCCATGTAGATGCCCATATACCTAAGAACAGGGCCATATACTGAAGAACAGCTGCATAACCAGCAAGTGGACAAGGCTGTAAAGATTGGAGTAGCTCAGGTAGATTTGGATTGGCAACACAAGGGGGAGTCATTTTTAGCTCGGTGGGCCGACGACATCTCAGGTCATCAAGGCAGAGATGCCACCTATAAATGGGCTCATGATCGAGGGGTGGATTTAACCTTGGACACCATTGCACAGGTTGTCCATGAGTGTCAGACATGCTGCAATCAAACAAGCCAAACAGTGGAAGTCCATATGGTATGGAGGACGATGGCAGAAATATAAATATGGAGAGGCCTGGCAGATTGATTACATCACACTGCCACAGACTCACCAAGGCAAACACCATGTGCTCACAATGGTGGAAGCGAGCACCGGCTGGTTGGAAACGTATCCTGTGTCTCATGCCACCGCCCGGAGCACCATCCAGGGCCTTGAAGAGAAAATCCTCTGGCGACATGGCACTCCAGAAAGAATTTAATCAGACAATGGGACACATTTCCGGAACAACCTCATAGATGCCTGGGCCAAAGAGCATGGCATTGAA
The DNA here is from genome assembly GCF_028858725.1 of Colius striatus. Lineage (NCBI taxonomy): Eukaryota > Metazoa > Chordata > Aves > Coliiformes > Coliidae > Colius > Colius striatus. Next base: position 33,016,861 of record NC_084790.1, read on the forward strand.
TGGGTTTATCACATCCCCTATCATGTACCAGCCTCGGGAAAAATTGAACGACACAATGGACTATTGAAGACCATACTGAGAGCAATGGGGGGTGGGACATTCAAACATTGGGATACACACTTAGAAAAGGCCACCTGGCTAGTCAGCTCCAGAGGATCTGTCAACAGAGCTGGCGCTGCCCAATCAGAACTTTTACATACTGTAGAAGGGGATAAAGTCCCTGTAGTGCACATAAAAGATCTGTTAGGGAAAGCAGTATGGGTGAGTCCTACCTTGGGTAAAGGCAAACCCATTCATGGGATTGTTTTTGCTCAGGGACCTGGGTGCACTTGGTGGGTGATGTGCAAGGATGGGGAAACCCAGTGTGTACCTCAAGGAAATTTGATTTTGGGTGAGAACAGCCTGTGAATCCCATGAATTTAATTGTATTATGTTAGTTGTTAAATAATTTTGCTGTTATATGTCACCATTATTGTAGTTACTCTATGCCATATCACTGATACTGCATTAAGAACCACCAAGATCACTGAAAGATGGACCTGGAAGAGCAAGATACAGAATGGTGGAATGTGAATTGGCGCCCAGTGATGTCCTGAAGATCAGTGCCTTCAACTTAAAGACAAGATACACCGAATAGACCAGCTGCAAACTCCTGATACTGCATGCAATGACCTGTCTCTCACACACACACCCTAAAGGGATTTACGATGAATAAGTTACGGACTAAATGGAGTTATATACTTCTCTGTGTGTGCCCATATTTGTTTCTTTTTTCAGGGTGAGGAAATGTGGTGTTTAGATGTTGTATATTGTGAAACTAGGCATGATGTAGATGGCATAGAATAAGGGGTGGAATGTCCTGGTTTGGGCTAGGATAGGGTTGACTTTGATGAGGAAGTAGGAAGGGGCACAGCATGGACAGCTGACCTGGGCTGGCCAACAGGTATTCGATACCATCCTGACGTCATGCCCAGTACATATAGGCAGGGAGCTAGTCGAGGGCGGTGCTGTGGAACCACAAGTTCGGCTGCCAGTCGGGAGCGGTCATGTCTGGTCCTGGGTGATGAGCAACTGCGGCACTCACCATTCCTTTGTATATCCCCTCATTTACTGTTATAACTGTTCTTTTTCCTGAACTTGTTTCTTCTTATTGTTGTTCTATTAAACTGTTCTTATTTCAACCTACGCTGGTTTTCTCCCCTTTTTCTCTGGTTCCCCTCCCCGTTCTGCCAGGAGGGGCAGGAGTGAGCGAGCAGTCTTGTGACTCTTTGTCCCAGGCTGGACAAAACCAAGACAGCAGGTAAGTCTCCTAACAGTCATGTAATACAGCAGCTAAGAGTAAGTATGTTTTTGTGCTCTAGCAGCAGAGGTAGTATGGTTTCAAGCTGCAGTTTAAGTTGGTGTTAATTCTTCAGAAAATAACCTCAGAAGAATTTTGTTGTGAGAGAATATCTTAAGAAGAATGACTGGTCAGAGAGGAGGAACCGATTCTTGTAGTATTCATTTGGTTCAAGTACCTGACTGCCAAGTCAAGTGCAAATAACCTCTTCTGAAACTGTACACTAGCATCATGGAAACGTTATAAGTAGAATTTCTTGTGGGAATAAGCAGATTGGCATATGTGTTAGGTGATATTTCTGAATGTCCATGGGCAGTTGAGATTATTACAATTGCTCTGTCTTTTATCAGTAAACCCACAGACACTTTACTTTTTAAATTTCTTTTGCAAATATTCTTTTTTAAAGGGTAAAACGAAGGACCTTAGGAGTTGCCAACCAGTCAACCTGACCTCCATGCCCAGTAAGATTGTAGTACAGATCTTCCTGGAAGGAGGATGATGTTGAATCATATGGAAGACAGGGAAGTGATTAGAGACAGTAGCTTCAGTAAGACTAAATTGTGCCTATCTAGTCTGATGACCTTCTGTGATGTATTGACTGCATCACTAGACAAGGAGCTATATCTGTAGCTTAACAAATTACAAGTTGCTTTAAGGTTAACAATTGCTGTATTACAGAACTGAAAAAATATTAGCACTTCCCAGCATTTAATAAATTCTTTTGATGGCAGAAGTTAAAATGAGAAATAAAAAGAAGAGTGAAGGGAAGGACAGTCCTAATATGCATGATGCATGACTGGTATAGCTGTAGCTGCTAGGCAAGGTACAACATCTTTCTTCTTCATGGGCAGATTTGTATGCCATGGGGAAAAAAAAAAAAAGCAGTTAATTTGACTCATCTCTTACTTAATTAGTCTACATAGCTTTCTCATTTCTTGAACTCATCTCTAGCTTTTTTGTTGTAGTAGTAAAATATTCTATTTACCTGTTAAGTAACTTTTTCACTGCAGTTTAAAAGGCTCTGGAATTAGAAGGAACGTCTAAAATCTAATCAGTGTGTCACAAACAGAGGAATATTTTTGACTAGCTGATGTCTGTCATCTGCAGGAGGAGTTTGCATTACCTTTTCTGGAGTCTGAGGCTCCTAAATCAGGTCCAATTTAGCCTCTTGATTCTCTTTTGCGTCTTTTCAAGTAGGCTGGCCATCTATGGCTGTATCTCAACCATAATATGTATACACTGCTTAACTCACAGGTTTTTATTTAAAGGGAGCAGTGATTAGGAGTCTTAAAATTGCTCCAATTCAGACTTTGTTTCCATGCATTTGCTACTTAGCAAACTCTATTCTGCAAAGGTAATGCTTATTCCAGACCTCTTCTGATTCATGCACGTTGGTGACACTCAACAGCATCACTCCAGATATAGTAAGTTTAATAGTACAGGTAGCATATACAAATGTTTTCGTGATCAGATTGGTGCTGAGGAGAGGAAGTCATGAGTGTAGTATTCAGTATCATTAATTTAAGCAATGAGATATTCCCAGTAGCTCTAAACTCCCACCACTTTTTCCCCTGGGCTATCACTGTGTGTTTGGATGGTTCAGTATTGACAAGCATCAATGACCTGGATGAGGGGACAGAGTGTACCTTCAGCAAGTTCGCTAATTCCCCAGAAGGCTGTGCTGCCATTCAGTGGGATCTCAACAAGGACAAGTGCAGAGTCCTGCATCTGGGGAGGAACAACCCCACGCACCAGTACGGGCTGGGGGTTGAACTTCTGAAGACCAGCTCTTAAGAGAGAGACCTGATTGAGGATAAACTAAACATGAGCCAGCAATGTGCCCTCATGGCCAAGAAGGCCAATGGCATCCTGGGGTGCGTCAAGAACAGTGTGGCGAGCAGGGAGATTCTTTTCCTCTAGTCTGCCTTGGTGAGGCCTTGTCTTGAGTCCTGTGTCCAGTTCTGGGCTCAGCTCAAGATGGACAGGGAACAGCTGGAGAGAGGCTAGTGCAGAGAGACACCAAGATGATCAGGGGACTGGAACATCTTTCATACGAGGAAAGGCTGTGGGAACTGGGGCTGTTTAGAAAAGAGGAGATTGAGGGGAGATCTTAGTAACATTTATAAATACCTAAAGGGTAGGTGTCAGGAGGTTGGGACATCCCTTTTTCTATAGTAGCTAGCAACAGGACAAGGGGTAATGGGATGAAGCTGGAACACAAAAAGTTCCACTTAAATATAAGAAAGAACTATTTCACTGTGAGGGTGATGGAACGCTGGCACAGGCTGCCCAGAGGGGTTGTGGAGTCTCCTTCCTTGGAGGTCTTCAAGACCCGCCTGGACATGTTCCTATGTGACCTGATCTAGGTGACCCTGCTTCTGCAGGAGTATTGGACTAGATGATCTCTAAAGGTCCCTTCCAACCCCTACCATTCTATGAAGCAAGCCATTCAAATCTGATACTCTCTTTTTATTACAATGCACAAGTTATGCAGAAATCATGCAATTGTGGAGATTCTTTTTGGCTGTTTAATATTTGAGTTTAGAAGGAAACCAACCTGTGCCTGTGGCAGCTGGGCAGTGTAGCACTCTTTCTGGCTTGCATATTACAAAAGAAGAGATGTTTTTCCCAGAGTTCAGTACATAATGTTAAGCAGGGTATCTCATTTTGATTTTAAAAAAGGAGTGAAGAATAATTTAACTGCAGTTTAATGGCAAACACAAGTTTCTCAACTCTTTGAGGCTTTGTGAATCTGTATTATATCTAAATATACACACATGTATATACAAGTGCATGCTATATGTGTATTATTTGAAGAGCATTACTGTGTACTCTGTCTTGATACTGATAATGCTGAAGGGGTGGCTGATCTGATGTTTCATGGATGCCAATTGTTTTTTGGAGGTGTCTCAGTATAAATTAAGACTACAGTTTCATCACATAGGTATTAAAAGCTGTGTGTGTGGGTAAACAGAATGACAAAGTGCCCTGTTACACAGCAGGGAGACTGCTTGGGGTCATGAGAGAGAGAAAGTTCAGGCTAAAATGTTGGTTAAGAATATAGTAGGCATTAGACCTAAAAGTCTTCTGAACAAGGAAATGCATTTGAAAAGGTGCTGTGGGCAGTGACTCACATGCCAGACTTGATTCCTTACACAGGAATCTTACTGTCATTTTCCCCACTCTGTAAACTTTATAGTAGAGATAAGCTTCAGTCAGAACCAAAGCCTTGCTTTTAGAAGGTGCAATTACTCTTCAGTTGCTCTGAAATACAGTTTAAGCTTGTGGATGCAAAAGTAGTTTAACGGAATTTCTCCCTACTCCCTGCAGTCAAGGCAGTGTAAATTGGCTCGTAGTTCCCTTCAGTCCTGCAGTATTGTCTGTGTTAAACGACAGTTGAAAACTGTTTGGTGATGCAGTCTAAAAAGCTGCTAGATCATCTTTGGGATTCTCTCTGTTGATCTTCCTTGCAGGTGGGTGAATGGTGATTAACATGTCGTCAGGTTTGTCTAAGTGTAATCTTTCTCAAAAAGAAAAAGCTTAAAACCCATGATAACTCAATTATTAAAATTCTCCTATTTAAAAAAAGAAAATTAAAAATAGGGAAATCCTCCAGGATTTCCTGGCTGCATAACGCAATATTATAGATTGCATTGTTGCAGAGCAAAGCTTTTAGCTGGTAATCCTCTGTTTCAGTGTCCCAGGATCTATTATCTCTGCTGGTCCCATTCAGTGGACTGCATTACCAGTGCTGTCTTTTCAAGGCTTCTTTTTGTGGGGCTGTTGGTGAGATCAACCAGCTAATTGGTGCAAAGCAGACAAGATGTCTGTAAATTTTTAGTTAAGGGTTCAAGTTTTATATCTCACTGTTGTACTGTAGGGTATTAGTAAGTAGTTGACCAGAGATTAAACAAATAGGATGTTTTTTCACCATGAAAGATATCATTTATTTTTTAAAAAAGAAAAAAAGCATCGCCATATTCTCTGCTAACTGCATTTGATTTTGTGTGTCTCTTTATAGAACATTGAGTGTGAAACATGTAGGTGAAATCCAAGCTAGCTTTTCTGCTAGTAATGTAGACATTGTCAGAATTGAAGTTAATGTCAACATGAAACCTAATGGGCTGTCTAGGTGTCTTACATTGTATTTACTAACTGAAAGCTGTACAATTGCAGCTGTGTTACTGTTGCTGGTATCCGTTATAGCTAGAATAAAGACAGCATATCACTGTGATTGTATATGTCATCGGTGTTTTTGAAAAGCCTATCTGTAAAGCTTATAATGCAGCCTGTAATGAAAAGTCCACAATTATGAGTTTGATTTGGTAGAGAACAAATTTTAGGTAATGTTGAGGTTAGGTGTAGGCTCTGCAATTTCTTTCATTATCCAAATGCATAGATTTCCAAAAGAAGTTAATATGTATTTCTTATAGTTTGGCAGAAAATTTTTCATTATCTGCTGCCTCTCTTTTTTTAATCTTGGACCAATCTAAAAGGCCATATTTTACTTTTATTATGCCTTTGGGGTAATGGGCAGAAAGCTGTCCATCCTTATCCTTAACACTGTGTTCCTTTGGACTGTTTTAGCCTGCCTATGAGCTTTAATTGATTCCAAATTTTAAGAATGCATATGGTGTGTTCCCAGTGAAAACATTTGTGTTTTGCATAAGTCTAAATTAAATGGAAAATGAATCTTTGCATGTTTGAACAAAACTGATCCTTTTTTCCCTTTCCACCTTGAATTTTCAGTGGTGTAGTGATTTCTTTTTTGCTCTCACTTCCTACAAAAATATGCAGTATGATCATGCAATACTTTTTTTTTTTTTTCCAGATCAGTACAGCCAGAGTCAATGACTCTTAACAGCAAAATAACTTTTTTCTGCCTGAAGTGGGAAGTCAGAAAGAAAATGATATATGAAATTCTGTGTTTAGAGGCAAATACTTTTCAAAGCAATAATTATCAGCTTGATTTTGCTTTTTTGAGGGGACAGGTGAGGCTTGTCCCCAAGTTGTCAGTTCTGTCCAAAGAGGTCAGCTAACTCACAATTTCATGTTTTTCATGACCATTGTTAATTTTTCTTCTCTAGGACTGAGTTTCTTCTTTCTCTTCTCAGTTCATTATTTCTTAAACTTCCCTGGCAGCTTTAAGGTAACTCTGGCTTCTCAGAAGTGCAAATTAATTCTCAAAAGTCAGAGTTCTGCTGTATCATGATCTCCAGCAAAAATTAGGGGGGAAAAAAAAAGGTTTAAACAACAGCCTATGGCTGTCTGCTTGCTTAAATTATTGTCTTCTTTGATCAGTTCTGTCCAGGTCCAAAACAACTCATGGACTGCGAAGCTTTATGACAAACATTTTGTGTGGAATTTGTTGTAAGTGTTATGTGGAATAGAGCTACTAACATTTTGAAATTATAACAGAGGACTACAAGAAACTTGTTCTATGTAGATCTGTTAGAAAGATTATGAAATGGTATACCTTTACAAATGAGGCTCTTTTTTTTCTCCTTGCCTTTTAAAAAAATTGTTCTGCTCAGTATTTGCAGAAAGAAGTCATCTTAGGGAAGCATAAATGAAACAATAGCAGTTACCTCACTTTGTGAGCAAGAAAACAGTACATTCAATAAAACTTTACAGTGTGAGTAGTTCTGTAAATCTATTTGAAAATACATATAGATACAATCAAACTTCATTTTTTTTCCTTTCCTTGGACTGAAGTCTCAGCATGAGTCTTCCTAGAGGTGTGCTTTTTATCTTTTTATCCTTTTATCCTAGGCATAAAGAAACCTGTGGAAAGACATTAAGGAGGCAGAAATTCCGCTACAAAAAAAAAAAAAAAAAGAGAAGGATATTATTAATCGTTTTCTGCCTTGACCTTGGATTTTTCTGTGTTATATTACTGGAAAGAGACAGCTGTTTCATGGCTAAGGTGCTGAAAAATTTCTGTATTAAAGGATATGGGAAGGACTACACTGCTTAAACCTGAAGTGTGTAGCTTCTTATTTATATGTGTGTGTATGTACTTCACTGCATATGTTTAGTTTGCTCTGGATTGGTGAAATAATTCAAATTGTATTGGTTTTAAATGTACAGAAAAAAAATGCATGAAGACTTGGCACACTTGCCAAATGTCTTTCTGATGCTTATTCTGTTATCAGAATTAAATGCATGACTTGTCAGACATAGCTATGTGACAACTAAATCATTTTAACTTTTTTTTTCCCCTCTCCCTGACCCCTTCTTTTGTAGGTAGCATTGGTACATCCTTTCAATGCCACTCAATCCATCAAGATCACATTTGTAATGATGACAGTGACAAGGTGAGGCTTACATAAATGTTTCCTTCACAAGGTGCATATGCATTGGAGTTTTTTATGTATTGCTTTTACTATACAAAGGTGGTTTGTTTTGCAAGTGTAGCAATCCATTTTCAGAGTTACTTTTTGAAGAGTCTCTAGCATATTAAGAAATATATACATTACTCAAGAATCTTTTAGTCGGTTAAGAACTTTTGTCTTTAGTACTGTGTTCTTGTACATATTCCTTTGCTATTCTAAACACCTGTGATTTGCCATATTGACACCCTTAGTTAGCAAAGAACAACATTTTCACTAATTGTTAGGTAACCCAGGGTGTCTTATTGCTCTGACTTAAGAGTTTAGAGCGTATGTAGAAGTGTTCAAAGCATTTTTGCAGTAGTTGCATTTTCCCATTTTGGAGCTGGGAACTTAAGGTTTTACAGACAGGATGCCTCTGTTCAGTGCTGCAGCTTTAAAATACCTGCCTGTCTAGTAGTGTACATATATATTCCTAACCTTTTTTTGACACGTTCTCAGATTAGCTTGCTTTAAGTCAGTAGAGTGCAGGATGTTAAATGATATATGATCATTGGATCAAGTAGTACAAGTGTGGCATACAGAGAGAAAAGGTTTTACATTTAATTGCTTGTGAGACATGAAGTTCCTATTACTGCTGACGGTTACCTTAAGCTTTATTGTCTGCAAATAATGCAAATTGATTAAAATTCAATGTGTAACATGTATTGCATTGTTTCTAAGTATGACACTTGAGACTAAACTAACCTTTTGGCTTGACATTCCAGGAAAAATTGTGTTGGACAAATGATCTTTATTAGAAAGTAGAATGCAACCTGCATGGCAGTACCTTGACAAGTGCTGATCCTAGAGCTAGATTTGTTTTCAATGCAAGTTTCTTTTACTGCTCTATCGCCTTATCTTCTTTTTTTCCCCTGCTCAGTCTTTTTTCCACTCCTATTATTTAAAATGTTGTTTTTAGGTACCACCTTGATTTGGGGCCTGGTTTAACCTCTGTAGATGCTATCCAGAATAGGGAAAAATATTTTAAGTTTCCAGTTGATTACTGGTTAACTGTTTTCAATAGTATTCACTGTTTTGGTTTTTGGTCTTTATGCATTTTATTCCTGGAAGATTCTTGGGTGTGGAGAAGGTGAGGGAAATTTACTTCCAGAGGCACCTTAGTGCACCAACTTAACATTGGCATTCCCTTTAAACATCATTCCTTTTCTGTCATTAGATGGAAGACACCTCTGTGTCATAGATGTCTTAGTTTTGTTTTGTATCAAGGTAATCAAAAAGATTTAAGTTTTGCTGGAAATTGTTTATTAGGTGCTTCACAGTTTTGAGGGGAGGGAGTAAGAAAGGGTGTGGCAGCTTACCTGGTTTAAAGAGTGCTTAGCCATTTGAGTTTTTTGACATGACATCTGCCTCCAAATTAATAAAGGAACAGCTTTACTTCCTTGAGTATTTCAGGATGATGGCAGAAAACAATCTTTCTCATTGGCATTAATTCTGGATCAAATGAGAACTCCAACTTGTAAAAGCTGACTAAAGTAAAATTATTATAAAAAGCACAAAGGCTGTGTTTTAGGTGTATTTCAAAGGTATGTTTTCTCTTCAATGTCAGTTTTGCTTTGTAGGAGGTTTGATTTTTCTGTGACAATACATGAAGCTGTTTTATAGGAAATTCTAGTTGATCCTTAATAAAAATCACCACTTCTTTGGAAAAAAAAGTGAACAATCTTTGAAACAGACATCTGTGCTCTTCTCAGATGTCCCACTGAACTTTGTGCTCTTGTTTTAAAAGAGAAGGTAGAGTACTAATGATCAGTTAGAGTCACTGAAGGTATAGGCTGATTGGATGTCTTTTGTACTGTTTTAAAAATTTTTTGAAGAGCTTGTGTATATTGAATATAACTTTTTAAAAAACCTAAGTAGTGCTTCCTAAGGGTACAAGTGCAATTCTTTACTACTCTCTGCTTGTACTTCACCATATGCCTCCCATAACATCCTCATCGGAAAGCTCAAGCAGTGTGGCTTGGATGAGTGGACAGTGAGGTGGATCAAGAACTGGCTGAATGACAGAGCCCAGAGGGTGGTGATCAATGGCACAGAGTCGAGTTGGAGGCCTGTGGCCAGTGGAGTTCCACAAGGATCGATTCTGGGGCCAGTCTTGTTCAACATCTTCATCAACCACCTGGATGAGGGGACAGAGTGTACCCTCAGCAAGTTGGCTGCTGACACCAAACTGGGAGGACTGGCTGATTCCCCAGAAGGCTGTGCTGCCATTCAGTGGCATCTCAACTGGCTTGAGAGTTAGGCAGAGAGGAACCTGATGAGGTTCAACAAGGACAGGTGCAGAGTCCTGGATCTGGGAAGGAACAACCCCATGCACCAGTACAGGCTGAGGGTCAAACTGCTGAAGAGCAGCTCTACAGAGAGAGACCTGGGAGTCCTGATTGATAGTAAACTAAATATGAGCCAGCCATGTGCCCTCATTGCCAAGAAGGCCAATGGCACCCTGGGATGCATCAGGAAGAGTGTGGCCAGCAGGTCAAGGGAGGTTCTTCTCGCTCTTTACTCTGCCCTGGTGAGACCTCATCTGGAGTCCTGTGCCCAGTTCTGAGCTCCTCAGCTCAAGAGGGACAGGGAAGTGCTGGAGAGAGTCCAGCGCAGGGCCACCAAGATGATCAGGAGACTGGAACATCTTTCATACGAGGAAAGGCTGCGAGAACTGGAGCTGTTTAGTCTGGAGAAGATGAGATTGAGGGGAGATCTTATTAACATTTATAAATATCTAAAGGGTGGATGTCAGGAGGTTGGGACATCCCTTTTTTCTACAGTAGACAGTAACAGGACAAGGGGTAATGGGATGAAGCTGGAACACAAAAAGTTCCACTTAAATATAAGAAAAAACTATTTCACTGTGAGGGTGATGGAGCAGTGGAACAGGCTGCCCAGAGGGGTTGTGGAGTCTCCTTCCTTGGAGGTCTTCAAGACCCGCCTGGACATGTTCCTATGCAACCTGATCTAGGTGAACCTGCTTCTGCAGGGGGTTTGGACTAGATGATCTCTAAAGGTCCCTTCCAACCCCTACCATTCTATGATTCTATGGTTCTATACCTATAATTTTGTGTCATTTTTTGAACTGGTGTGTGAATTCCAGTGTGAATTACTTAAAAATGAGAATTCCGATTTATTCTGCCATGAATAATAGACAGCACCTTTTCATTTTAGTGGAAATATAACTTAAAGATAAAATGCAGGATTTAATGGATTTATCTAAATAATTTAGATAGTCATTGGACCTTTCGTATTCAATCTAGAAACTTTGAGAAGCATGCCTTCAAAATAGTTTGATATGTCTTTGGTTAGTCAATATGCATGTTTCAGTGAAATAATTTACTACTCTGTGCTTGACCATGTGTAACTAGTTTCTGCATTACAGGAGAAATGTAACGAATAGTATTTGACTGGCAATATACATGTATTTTAAAGTAGGTTCTCCACAAGCCCAGTCTGGATAACAGCATGAGAAAAGTTCTACACCACAAGCCAAAGGAATGTTGCTGTCTTACTGAAAACAATTCCCAGGCTTCCATGCTAGTTACTTGATTTTGTTGACTTGGCCTATGAGAATCTTGGATTCGTGTTCACTGACATCAGCAAGAAACCGAAGTCTTAAGAGTTTTCACATATGACCTCACTGCATTAAGAAACATGTGTGATTGATAAGAGTATTATTGATAGTACTAAGAACTTCTTTAATTTCATAGCACCAGAAACAACGCTTTGCCTCCTATCTTGGAAAAAGGTCTAGTGTAGCATAGTTACAGAGTACCTTTCCAATTTACTTGCTGTTGCAGACGTTATAATTGAGAAACATCTTAAAATAATTGTTGCTTTAGAGGTGAGAGCTTTAAGCCTCAGTACAGGAGTCAGGGGACCTTTCATGTTTGTAATTTATTTGATTTTGCTCTGAAGTATAACATGTATATGTTTAATACACATGATTTTTAAATTAATTAGTTACTTAAAGCTGGAATTTAAGAATTGTCATTCTTAAAATATGAAATTACAGAATTCAATATATTTCTTTACTGAGCATGACATTTTAAGGAAAGGTATTTCTAACTATTGTTCACTGGAATGTTCCTTTGCTTTAATGCCCAAGCATTGGTTTTCTCCTACTGTTAAACAGAGAGATGGATGCAAGTGTATTATCCTAGAGAGCTTTTCAGTCATATTCAGTGTAAATATTTGAGTTATTGTTTCACCAGTGGTGTACTTCCATTAAAGGATGCTTGCTCAATTTGAAAAGAAAAGAAAACGTAAAGATGCAACTCAACTACTTTTGGGACATCTCTTTTTGGGGATCTCATCAAGTTACATAATTTTTAGTTCAGATGCAGTTATTAACTAAATTGACTACTCAGTAATAATGAAAAAAAAAAAAAAGCACCATGGGAGCAATCCAGTGGAATTTTTTCACTGCCACTAAGGGACTGGAAATTATTTCCAAATATTTACATTGCTTTACTCCTTTTAAAAAATTTTGTTTTCATAATATTACACCTTATCAGACTTGCTTTCTTATAGTAAGGACTTTCTTTTTTCTTGATAATACTTAGGACCAAACACCAGAGTACATTATTTAATTCTAACCTTTACATTTCACAGTTGTGGTTAGTACATCTTCCATTTCTTTAGAATTGTATTGTTCCTGAATTTACTCTCTTTTCTCTTGATGGGCCCTCAGTCCTCAGTCTATAATCCAGAGGGCTATCAACTCTTTAAAAACATGTTTTTCACAAGAAAGGAAGTAGTGTTTCTAGTTCTGAGCTCCCAGTGACAGGACTAGGGAACACAAAAAGTTCCACTTAAACACAAAGGAAAACTACATTATTGTAAGGGTGAGGCACACTTTTTTTTTCTTTCTTTTTTTCTTTTTTTTTTTTTTTTAAATTTATTGTAAGAGTCCTTGCACAGGCTGCCCAGGATGGGTGTGGAGTCCCTTTCTCTGAAGGCTTTCAAAACATGCCTGAATACATTCCTGTGTGACTTGATTGAAGTGAACCTGTTTTAGCAAGGATTTGGACTAGATAATCTCTAGAGGTCCCTTCCAACCCCTACTATTCTGTGAGAATGATTTTTCAAGCTCTAAGAAAAAAATACCCACTTGTTTTCCTCTTTGGTTGGTACAAGGTAGAATTAGCCTAACAGACCCATCCATAGCTGAACTAGAAATTGTTCAGGTATTTTACAGTAAATCCATTTATCCATAAAATAAGACTGTATGCATCTCTTGTGGAGAATGTGTGTAGGGCAATACAAAGAAAAACAGGAATAATAATGTCTTTCTTTTGTCCCCTCAAATTTAAAAACTGGAAAACATACTTCCTGTCCAATGGGGATAGCACTAATTCATTCATGTCAGTATGTCATCTGCCCACCATGCCCTCCAGTTAATTCTGCTTGTTCTTACTCAGTAGTTTCATTACTTTTTCATTTCACATCTGGCAGCTACAAGGATGTAATTTACTGATTTTAAACCACTTGTTTTAGAGCATTAACTCTGTGTCTACAGCAAGGCTGTTTTCCTGGATCAGCTTTGGAGAACTTTTAATTAGACTGAAGTATAGAGAATGGAATAAGGTTTGAAAGATGAAAATAGTTAGAGTGATGGTGTCTTATTTAAGGAGAGTACCTTGTACAAACAAGCTCAAGCTTGTTTCTCTGATACCTCATTTATTGACTTTGTTGAGCAGTTCTGCATCAAGAGCTAATTTCCCCACGACACTGGTAGCTAAAGGCTAATGATGATTCTCAGTGATTCGTCAACAGGTGACGTTTGCTCCCGTAGGTTTTGTTGTCTTTTTTCTTGTCAGTCTTACTTCTTAACGGGTATCAGGAAAGCAGGAGGAAAACCAGGGCCCATACATTGGAGCAGATTGGGGGGGACGAAACCGAAACTAAAGGAGCGCTGGGGCTGCGCCTGCGTGCGCCGGCAAGGCGGGGAGCGGCTTCTCCGCTATGCGCAGGCGCCAAGCGTCTCCGCTGCCCTCCTCGCGAGCGCGGGGATTGGCTGCCTCCTTTCCGGCCTGGTGCTGCCGCGCCGGGTATAAACAAAAGACAGCGCTTGTTTCGGCCCCGCCCTTCTCAGGGCTTGCCCGGCTGAAGGTTGGCGTCACCGGCCCCTGGCGACGGCGGGCAGCGCGAGGGTTCCCCGGTGGAGCGAAACATGGCGGGTGGAAGCGGTCGTGGGCCACGGGAGCGAGCCACAGGGGCGCGGGCGCGGAACGAGAGAGAGGCACGTGTGGCACCCGCCCTGTGATGGGTGGAGGAGGCCGAGGAGACGCTCCCGGAAGCGATCGCGCAGGCAGACGGCTTAGGCGTGGCCCAGGCGACAGCAGCAGGGCTACCGGCCAACGGGACAGGCGGTGGCGCAGGAGCCTTAAGGGGGACTGCGAGGCGCGCGGAGGAGGCGGGGACGCGGCCCTGCCGTGCCCCGCAGCCGCAGGTACCGGCGTAGGGACATCAAGTAGCGGTGGAGGAGGGCAGCGAGCCCGCTTTGGGACGTGGCCTCGCCGGCACCGCCCTGTGGCCCTGACTTGCCAGCATTGAGCCCGGCAGTTGAGGGGGTGAAGGGGGTGATCTCCCGGGCAGTAGAGCAGCGGGCGCACCATGGCGGCTTCGCGCCCGGCCCGACTCTGTTTCGCTTCGATTCCTAAAGGTACAGAGCGAAGCAGATGGTGCAGCCTGGGCCTGGCGGCCCTGTGCATGTGCATGGAAGCCATGCTTCCACATGAGGCGGCTTTCAAGGTCAACGACAGCTCACCGAAGTTATTTCAGAAAACATAAGCATTTGATCCTGCTAAAATGCATTATTTTGCTTTAGCAAAATGTAGAACTGAAACCTGAGAGTCGTCAGACTTTCCAGAACTGAATTGGTGTGTGATGTCCTCAAGAAGACAAGCAGGTTCAATGTGCTGCATGCAAGGAGGCACCAAGTATTTCTCAAGCACCAAACAGTTGACTGTTCTCTCATTCTTACAGTAAAATAAAGTTTCAAAGTGTCTTTAGTCCTCGCAAATTAGTTGAGAAAGAACAGCAGTTCAAGGAAATGTTCGTATAAGCAAGCATACATTTTGGGCATTTTGTTAGTATTTTTCAGTATATTTAATTTATTTTCCTGTATAACAGGAGTTATATTTATTTTCCTGTATAACATGCAGGGGTTTTTTTCATACTTAGACCAGAAAGATGCTTCTTCTTTCCTCCAGAAATGTATTTTAAAACCAGTAATGTATTGAGATGTTTCTGTAGACATCCTCTTTAAGTTGTACTTGTTTATAACAAGTAATGTAGTTATTGATACAGAAATTCTTTGAACTGTAAGTCATAAGTATGTTTATGAATGTGTATCATTTACATTTTGAAAGGGATTTTCGAGAGCATTTGGAGCAAATACATTCTGATAAATTCTTCAGATGTGTCACAACTGGAATGGTAAGGTGAACATGACTACTAATTGTCTCTCTTATTCAAATATTGCTTACTACTTCAATAGATGTTAGTGCTGCTGTTGCTAAGGCAACTACTTTGTTTTCAGTTGCTAAATTTGTGGTGTTTACCCACATCCTGAGGATTTTGCTCTTTGCTGGCCCAGCAGACTACTGAACTGTTTTACAGCACTTCGTGAATGAAAAACAGCTTTGTTTTCCTTCAAGGACATATTGCAGCAGGGGTATTAAAGATTGACTGTTCTGAGAAAGAGAGGGGAAAAAGTCCATTTGAATGCTTACATCTGCAGTAGAGAGAGTGCAGTCATTACAGGATTAAGCAAATAGGTCATGGTGTATTTAATGGCTAGTGAAAGTGAATAATGTTGTTGATTTTCTGTAATCACTAAAAATCCCCATGCATGTGTTGAATAACAATGTGAAGAAGGTTTCCAAGGGTTTTTACCAGGATATAGTACATTTTAAGAGCAGTATTTGTGAGAAGTGGTGTATTAAAAAAGGGGCATATAAATTAAGGATCTCAAGGTGTTCCAGTGTGAAACTTACTTTGTCATTTCTCTGACTTACAGAACAGGTTAAACATAATTTAATTCACATCTGATTCACTTCCATTTTTAAAATAAAGTATAATAAATACTAAATTGAAGTTGCAGGTTGATCAGTCCTTGCTTTGTACCCATAGTGGTATGGCAGTCGCCTTACATAATAATATTTCCTTCTGAAAGGTACAGTTTTGTCTCAGAAGCTTACATCAGTGCTGTTGTGATTTGTGAAGTTTATGCTAATCACTTATCTAAATATATTATTTCAATGTATTTTATTAACATTATAATTAAAGATCATTTATATAATTGAATATTATGTTAATGATGATGCCAAGTTAATTTTTCAACTATTTACCAAGAAAGTCTTTAAGAATTAAATTATTTCTCTGCAAGCTCAAAACTGGTGCAGTTAGGAAGACAAGTTACTTCTTTGGGGTTTATATTGAATTTAAACTTAAGTTGTCATCTTATTTAATTTCAAAGCTGTCATATATGTTTGTCTAGGAAAGCTATGTGAGATCTGATGAGAATTTGTACAGAGCAGGTCTTAGGCTTCCAAACGTTTTCTCACAGTCTTTATTTGTAGCTCCATCACCTGCAGCCCTCTGTGCCTGCCCAGAGGGATTTGAAAGGCAGGAATAAGAGTGTGGATATATAAAACTTCCGCTTTCCTATTTTTAGTCAGAGAGTTGTTTTGACTGTGGAGGACTGGTTCTTGAAACTTCTGGGAAAATACAGATCTGATGTAACCAGTTTGTGCAGAAATAACAACTTCTGGTTTCCTTCTCTGTATAAGCATCTCTTATCAACTTAAATAATCTAATACAGCGTATTACAACTCTGTTGTGGGTAAAACTTGTCTAGACGTGTGATTTAACAATCATTTTTTTTCGTGATTGTTACTCTTTAGCTTTGCTTAGATCAAGGGAAGTTCATTTGCTTTTTGGTGCCCTCTACTGGTTTCTGCTTGTGAGAAGATCAGAATCTACTCTTGTCTTTAACAGCAGTAAAATGCTGACAGCAGCAGTTGTTTAAAAAGAAATGAAAAGAAAAAAAAAGCAGCACTTCTGCACCATAAATATTTTCCTGATTGCCGTTCAGCCAGTTTGTCTAGATTGCAATGAAATTTTTCCTCTACTGTTAGAAAAATAATTAAAAACTGCAAGTCTGCCTCACATAGTGTCTTTTATAGGCATTCCAGCTGTAAAAAGACTGATGCCTTTCCACTTCCCTACCAGAAAAATAGAGACTTTCTCTCTTTCTTGTCCACAGTTTCTGTTTCTCAGTGAGCACATTTCAGATTTGCTGTCCTAGAACTTTTTACCTCCTGGTTCACTTCCAATAACAATCTTTTTTGTATTTTGCACTATGACCGCAGATGCTATAAAAAAGTGTGGAGCTTTGTATGAGTGCCAATACATAGGCTATATTTTACTCGCTTTCTGTTTAAGTAGCCCTTTCATCTTGTCAGTCTTGCAGTTTTGTTCCTATCCCTGAAATCTGTGAACACTTTTGTCCTACACAAATTCTGCAATTGCACTCCTCTCTCTAGAACCTATTATCTTAGCCCTGTTGTCTCCATTGCCAGCTCTGTTTCTGACAGAACTGGCCAGTTTTTCCTTTCACTTTTCATGTAGTAAATAATGTGAGCAGGGATGAGAGCATTCATCAGTGCTCCTCTGTCTGACAATCTTTGTCAAAATTATAGGAACAGCTTTCCCTGTAGACAGGAATTAAGAACTTTTTGTCTTCAGGTTTTTTTTTTTCTTTACATGATGTATGTTGGGGTTGCTTTTTAAAAAAGCTGTGATGTGCTGAGTATTTTTTGTGAGCTGCATTTTCAAAATCTTATGAATCAATCTCTTGAAAAGACATTTTATTTTTTTTTTAATACTTTTTTTTTTTTTTTACAAGTACAGAGGGAGGGCATTTTTGGTTTTATATCCTCTGTTTGTAAGTCAGTTGGGAAACCATTGTAACTGAATGTAAACCTGAGGAGAAATTAAAAAATTGAACACATAAAAGAACAGGAACAGGTACTCATATTAAATGATCTTGTGAAATGAACTTGTGAAGATGAATAGCAAAATTGCAAATGGGAAAGTATGCATTTGAGAAAAATCATCAGACATGAACACATGTAATTTTGTCTTTTCAGAGGTGAATCTCTGCTGTTCCCTTATTGTACCAGAGAACAGCTACAGCACTTCAGATACAGAGACTTAGTATAGTCTGTGTATTCTCTGTCTCTGCTGTCAATATGTGGGTATTTGCATTATCTGTAGTTGAAACGTGACTTAACAGTTCATAGCTGCAATGATGACTTTGTTCAACGTAGAACAGAGCTTAAGACTATTAAAAAGTATACATTTCACTAAATTTCTTCTAGGCTTTAATTTCTCATGTCTTTTTCTTTTCTCCTTAGTAAAAATGAGAGGTGAATTTGAGAATTTGTAAACTGTGCTTGTTTGAGTGCATTTGGGGAGTGAGGTTTCCTTTCCTTCACACATAATCTAAAATGTATCATGAGATTTGGTTGTGTTTTTTAACAAAATCTGCTCTGACTTTACATGAAAATGCTTCTGTTTTCTAAAATAAATGGAAAGATCTACACATGTATTAGCTGTTTCTTGAAGCTGAGGACCTGGAGTGTTTTCTCATATTCCTCTCTTAGGTTAACTTAGCTTAAAATACCAATTCTTTCTTGGTATTGGTGTCTCCCATAATTTGTCACTTACATTAAGAGGGCTCAGTTCTCCATTACATCCCAGTATAAAATTATAACTATGTCTAGATGACCTTTGTTAGATGACAGCCTCCCAAAGTGTGTATTTTGTAGGGGTAGAGGAACCAGCTGCTGTTGCAGCAGTTAGTACGTTCACGGGGCCTGTGGTGTGGCTGATGCATGCAAAAACAAAGTTCTACAAGCTGCTGAGAGCAAAAGATTTGTCCAAATCTCAACTAATGGAGAACTTTTCTTTTTTTCCAAAGCCTTTTAAAACAACTCTATTAACTTATACAAGCTGTTAGTGAAAATGAAATGGCCTGTGTAGGATTCAAATAAGTACTGTGTAATAAGTAGTGCATAACCTAAGTATGATGAACTTGTCTTGTCTTTCATTACTGGGGAGAAGAGACAGACCCTCACATCGCCATGACCTCCTTTCAGGTCGTTGTTCAGAGTGATCAGGTCTTCCCTAGGCCTTGTTTTCTCCAGATTAAAAAACCTCAGTTGTGTCAGCCACTCCTCATCAGACTTGTTCTCTAGACCCTTCCCCAGCTACAGTGTCTGTCTGTCTTTGGATGCACTTCAACGTCTCATTGTCTTTCTTGCAGTGAGGGGTGCAAAACTGAGCTCGATATTTGAGATGCGGCCTCACCAAGTACAGGAGGACAATCACTCCTTTGTCCTTCTGGCCACACTGTTTCTAACAAAAGCCAGAATGCTGTTGGCCATCCTGACCACTTGTACACACTGCTGGCTCATGTTCAGGCAGCTATTTACCAACATCTCCAGGTCTTTTTCTACAGGACAGCTTTCCGGGCTCTCTTCCCTAAGCCTGTAGCACTGCATGGCGTTCTTGTGACCCAGGTGCAGGACCCAGCACTTGGCCTTGTTGAACGTCATAGAGTTGGCGTCAGCCTATCACTCTAGGCTGTCCAGATCCCTCCTTCTTCCCCTCAAGCATGTTTATTAGCACTCACACTTAACTTAGTCATCTACAAACTGACTGAGGGTGCCCTTGATTCCCTCACCCAGATCTTTGGTAAAGATACCACAGGATCACAGGATGGTAAGGGTTGAAAGGGAGCTCAAGTAATCATCTAGTCCATCTAGATCAGGTTGCACAGGAGTCTGTGTCCAGCTGGGTTTAAAAACCTTCAGAGGAGGAAGCTCCACAACTTCCCTGGGCAGCCTGTTCCAAAGTTATTTAAATAACTTAAGGTTGACTTCTACTGAAAGTAATCAGTCCTAGAACAAAAAAACTGGCATGACAGCATTTTTTAAAAAAAAATCTTTTAATCTTATAATGGAATTCCATTTTCAGTATTTGTTGCAGGGAAGCTGAAGCAGGAGATGCAGCTCTCTCACTCTCACAGTAAAGAAGTTTCTCCTCACATTCAAGAAGAACTTCCTGTGTTCCAGCTTGTGCCTGTTACGTCTTGTCCTTTTGCTGGGCACTAGAGAAAAAAGACTGGACCCGTCATCTTGTCACCTGCTCTTTAGGTATTTGTAACTGTTGATAAGGTCCTCCTCTCCAACCTAAACAGCCTCAGGTCTTGTAGCCATTACTCATAAAAGAGATCTTTCATCTTAGTAGCCATCTGCTATACACTCTCTAGAAGTTCTCTATCAGACCTGAACACAGTACTTGAGATGTTGCCTTAAGGCAGAATAGAGGTGGAAGAGAAGCTCCCTTGATCTGCTAGCCATGCTTTTCTTGGTGCACCCCAGAATGCCTTTGACCATCTTCACCACGAGGGCACATTGCTGGCTTGTGTTTATTTGCTCTCAACCAGAACTCCTAGGTCTCTCTCTGCAGAGCTGCTCTCCAGCAGGTCAACTCCTAGCCTGTACTGGTGCATGGGTTTGTTACTCCCCAGCTGCAGGATACTTTGTTTGCCCTTGCTGAACTTCATTGAACCTCATAAGGTTCCTCTCTGCCCAGCTCTCAAGCTGGTTGAGATCCCGCTGAATGGCAGCACAGCCTTCTGGGGAATCAGCCAATACTCCCAGTTTGGTGTCATCAGCCAACTTGCTAAGGGTACACTCTGTCCCCTCATCCAGGCCGTTGATGAAGATGTTGAGTTAAAATTGGCCTCAGAATCAACCCATGTGGAGCTCCACTGGCCAGCTCCATAGGCCTCCAGTTTGAATCTGTACCATTGATCACCACCCTCTGAGTTCTGTCGTTCAGACAGTTCTTGATCCACCTCCATCTACTCATCCAAGCCACACTGCCTGAGAGCTTTTTAATGAGGATGTTATGGGAAATGGTGCCAAAAGCCTTGCTGAAGTCAAGGTAGATGACATCCACTGCTCTCTCCTCATGTAGCCAGCCAGTTATACCCTGATAGGTAGCTATCAGGTTGTTCAAGCAGGATTTGCTCTTGTTGAATCCATGTTGACTCACCCTGATAACCATCTTTTCCTATGTATGTTTTTAGAGACAACATCCAGGATGAGCTGTTCCATTATGTCTGCAGGCTGACTGGCCTGTAGTTTCCTGGTTCATCCTTCTTGCCCTTTTTGAAGACTCAGGCACCTCAGCTGTGCTCCATGATCTTTCAAAAATGATGGAGAGTGGCTTAACAGCCACTTCAGTCAACCCTCTCAGTACTCATAGGTATATGCCATCAGGACCAATGGATTTGTGAGTGTACAGCTTGCCTAGTAGATCCCTAACCCAAACCAAGGAAAAGTCTTTCGTTCTCCAGACTGTACTACTCCAGAGACTGGACTTCCCAAGAGCCAGCTTTGGCAGTGAAAACTGAAGCAAAGAAGGCATTCAGTAGTTCAGCCTTCTCTGTATCCTCTGTCACCAGGACACGCTCCTTGTCCATCAGCAGGTTCACATTCTCCTTAATCTTCCTCTTGCTGCTGATGGATTTGAAAAACCCCTCCTCGTTTTCCTTTACATCCCTTGACAGATTTCATTTCAAAAGGGCTTTGGCCTTCTTGTTTTAATCCCTACATATTCTGGCAATGTTCCTGTACTCTTCCCAAACAACCAGGCCATTTTTCCACCTCCCATAGACTTATTTCTTCTCCTTGCGTAGTGATGGTAGTTCTTTCTTTATCCATGCAGGCCTCTTGTCTCCTTTTCCTGCTTTTCTACTTGTGAGGACACACCAGTCTTGGGCTTGGAGGAGGTGAAGCTTGACCATCAACAATTCTGTCCCATGAGATCCCTCCAAGAAGGTCTTTAAAGAGGCCAAAGTCAGCTGCCCTGAAATCCAGGGTCACAACCCTGCTTGGTCTTCTGCTTCTTCCACACAGGATCTTGAACTCCACCATCTCACGGTCACTGAAACCAAGGTTGCCTCCAACCTTCACATCCCCAGCCAGATGTTCTGTAGTCAGCACAAGCTCCAGCAGCACACTGCTCCTCATTTGTTCCTCAACCACCTGTGACAGCAAGTTGTCATCAACATTCTGTAGGAACCGTCTGGACTGTGTGTGCTTTGCTGAGTGGCTTTGCCAGTAAGTATCAGGGTCGTTGAAGTCCCCCATGAGGACCAGGGATTGTGATTGTGAGACAGGTCTCAGCTGTTTGTAGAAGGCCTCATCCACTTTTTCCTGATCAGGTGGCCTGTAATAAACTCCCACAATAGTATCACCCACACTACCCTGCCCCTTAGTTCTCACCCATAAACACTCAACCCTCCTCTCATACCTGGCCAGGCAGAGCTCAGTGCACTCTAATTGCTTTCTCACATAAAGAGCAACTCAACCCCCTCGCCTCATTTGCCTTTCTCTCTTTGATAACACATACCCATTCATGGCTGAGTTGCAGCCACGGGAACTGTCCCACCATGTCTCTGTAATTGCAATGAGATCGTGGCCCTATATCCTCACCCACATCTCTAGCTCCACTTGCACATTCCCCAAGCTGCGTGCGTTGGTGTAGAGGCAACGTAGGGGCTAACTCGAGCACACAGGTTTCCCTGGGTGGGTGCAGGAGGATCCTCCATCATTTGCCATTCTCTCAGGGCAGTCAGCCTTCTGCTTCTCATCTTGGTGTGCAGCTGAGGAGCACTCACCATTGCATTTCCTACCCTGAGCTGTTTCCTAGTTGGTTAAGATAGCACATACTTTGCCATTTTGCACCCTGCCCCTCAAATCCTCCTATTTAAAGCCCTCTTAATCAAGTTGGCCAGTGTATTCTCAAATATTCCAATGCCCCTGTGAGACAAATGTATTGTATCCTGCACTATCAGATTGCAGTCATCGAAGTAGGTCCTGTTGTCATCAAAACTGAAACCTTGTTGGCACCAACCTCTAAGCCAGGAGTTAACCTGTTAGTGACTGCCTCCTTTGCTCTGGTAGTCAGATAACTTGGGGCCTCCCAAGTTATCCTCCTAACCTTCACTTGTTTCCCTAAGGTTTTTTTAATCCTCCTTGATTTTGACTCTCTACATCAGTCATACTGACAGGAAAGAGGAGTAGGGGATAGTAGCCCTCATCCATGAGAACATGCCCTCTCAGCCCTTCTCAGACCTTGACTCCTGGCAGGCAGTATACGTGAGGCAACTCTGTGTCCAGTCAACAGATGGGTCTCTCGGTGCCTTTTAGCGTTAAGTCTCACACAACAAGCACTTGTCGCTTTGTTTTACAGTACCTGCTGCCTGTTGCCAGTGAAGCAGTTGGTGGTGGATTGGTCAGTGAGGGTTCCCCATCTGGACCTTGCTTGTCCATGTCTTCTGTTATTAATGCTTCATAATTGTTTTTGATTGAAATAGTGAAGGAGGGGTTGCAGATCCCTACTGTTTTGTGTCACCAGGGTTGAAGGCATTTCATGTTCAGTGGTTTATGGTGCCTGGTTTTGGAACCATCTGTAAATCTCTAGCTCTGCTCCCCTAATATTTGAAGCCTACTAATGGTTTCTTGCAGCTTTTTTAGCTGATGCTGCAGCTCTTGGACATGAAAGCACCTGTCTCAAATACTTAGCTTAGCAAGAGGTGTACCTAAACACCCACTGCAGTCTACCTGCAATGAAGCATCCTTGCTACCCATCTCCATCTGGGTGGATACATCCATCTTCTGCAGGACATTCTCTTTCTGAGCCCTGGCTTAGCTTGCAGGCAAGTCCTCTCCATCTTGTCAGTTTGAGACCAGAGCGCTCCCCCGGGTTGTGGCTCTCTGGGTAGCAGATTGTTCCCTGCTCATCCTGCCTGTGCAGACTGGCTGTGGCAACTGTAACCCTGTGCTCCTGGTCACAATCCCTGGGTGCATTTAAGTCCCCAGTGGTGGCCTCTGCTCCGCCTCCCAGCAGGGCTATCCACTGTGAGAGCTGCTGGCTCCTGACTGGTCTCCTTGCTGTTCCTCCACTTTCCCTGCTCCGGGAACCCCTTGCTTGCCTCAATCAGTTGCTCAGTTGCAAAAACTGAGCCTTATCACTGCTTTGTGTCTCACCAACTGAACAAGAAGTTGTCTTGTATATGTAACCCAGCCAGCCATGTTTCCAAGTTGTCCCTTGGTCACAGCTCTGAAGTTAAAGCTTGGCTGGAAAGAAATGGCTCTGAATATTCATGGTGGTGATGTTTTTTGGTAAAATCTGAATGGGACTTGGAAAAGATCTTTATGTATTGTTTTTATCAATTGTCTTGAATGTTTACATTCTAGAGTTTCTATTTGATGCCCGGAGGATGGAAGGTGTGGACAGCTACGTTAGAATTTTTATTTTCTCACTATGTACCCACCTTACCTTCACTTTACCACTTTGTTGTACCAGTTTGTATTTGTTATTTAAATTTATTTTTTCCAGTTTTTAATAGGGAAGTTATGGTGTCTGTTCCAGACAATCTGTTATTCATGAGAACAGGTAAAATGGTGATGTGAATGGTGGTAGGCTGAAGCAGAAGTTCCTGAATACTGCTTAACGCTGCAGAAACCGAGCAAGCAGTGTTTTGTGTTCCAGCTGAACTGGCACACAGTTGGCAAGGTGAAGAAGATTGCTAAAATAACCGATGTGAGTAAACCAGCACAATTCTTTATACTGATAAGATTCTTACCCCTGATGTTTATTCTGTTAGTCAAAGTTACTCTAAAGAGCATTTGCTATGGAAAGCTCTGTGTCATCTTGGTATGATTCTGCTAGAAGATCTTTATGCATAGACGAGTCCTTTTTCCTGCAGCCATGTATCCAACTGGATAATCTTTGTTTATTTTGTCTTGGAAGAAGCACAGCAATTAGGCTTGGGAGTAGACTATCCATAAAATCTAATTTTTTTTGTCACCCATGGCACATATTTGCTTCTTTTTAGTAGAACTGTTATGGATTTATTTAAAGCTAGAATTTTAAGAGTATATTTACAAGAAATGCCAAGCTTTATGTATAAACTTCAAGAGCTTTCAGTCTGTCTTTTAACACTTATTATGATCACACTTTTTTTTCTCCTGTTTCTTTTTTTCCACCTTTACACAACACACAGGTGTAGGTCCTGCAGGGACTAGGTACAATGCTCAGCAAGTGAAAGCTTTGGCTTTAAGGATAGCCTAGCATTACCACAATGGGAATCCCAGGACACCAGTGCACATCAAACAGGGGATCCAATGCAGTGGAGCCCTGGTGAGGAGTGAAACTCAAGGGAAGGCCACCACAGGGGGGGATAATAAAACTTGTGCTGATATGCATATATTGTATACATGCAATGTGAGAATTATGCTTTGACTATCATCAAGCTGGACCAGCTGGAGAGTAGCAGGGCACTGGGACCAGGCTGGGCTATCAGGCAGACCAAGGATCCAAGCTAGTATTCTGGGGAAACTGCGAGTGTAGTGCACCTGTGGGACAAGTGTGAATGCTGTGTGTCTGCAGTGAGCAGCAAGCTGGACTAGACAGTGAGTCAGGGACCCGTTGGACAGGTAAGGGGACCTGGGATTGCCACAGGAGTGCCAGACAGGCAAACAGGCCATGATGGTATGTGGGATACCACAAATGTTATGGTCCTTGTGAACCTCGAGAATATTATGTGCTGGATTAGTGACCTTCTGTCTCAGCCCATGTGGAGGAGGAGAGGTGGCTGTCTCTGCTTGTGTTTATGTGGATGCTGTTGAAGGCAGCATCTTCTCCATGGCAGTGTGTATGACCAGCCATGTCAATGCCCTTTGTGTTATGTGTCGTTAGATACATGCTGAGTTTTGCCACTGATTGAATCTGCAAAGAGGAAAACAGCAGCTTTGACCCTCATCTAGGGATGTTAGCAGGAGAATCACTTGTCTTGACCTACTGGTCATGCTTGTTTTGATGCAGCCCACGATATAGCTGGCTTTCTGAGCTACAGGCACACACTGGTAACTCATGTCCAGTTATTCATCAGTGCTCCCAAGTCTTCCTCAGGGCTGCTCTCAGTTGGTTTGTGAAAAAATGTCCACCTTTATTATTCACAGCTTTTTAATATAGAAATATCTGTGGGTGTCACTGCACAGTTTTTAGGACTAATACAGGCAAAAACCGGTCCACTATAGTCCATTCTACATGTACCTATGCAATCTATGATATGTTTCAAGGACTAAGATAATGAAATGTCAAAGTGTGAGGTAATTAGTTACTATAGTGGGTGTGGCTGTCACAACATCTGAGTAGGTAAGAATTGTTATAGTTTATTGGATTGATTACAGCATATTACTGAGCAAACTCTTAACTGCTCTGAGTGATATTTTAGGTGAGATTTTGAGAAGAACAGAGTATTGAGTGTTTACTGAAATGCAGATGTGGGCATTTGTTATGTTTACTTTATCTGTTTTTATCATTGCTGTTTTTTAACAGGTAAAAAAACATCAAGTTTTGGTTTGGAAATCCTAGGTAAATATAGAAATACATAGAATTATATATTTATATATATAGAAGATGCTCTTAGCCTGTGAGCTGAGTTTATGCAGAGGACTTTAACAGGAGAATTGAAGTACAGTAATTGTGTGGAAATACACTGCTGTTGTTCATGCAGCAGAAATAAAACATCTTTGGAAACAAGACTCTAGTGCCTTTACAGCTTGATCTGTACTCCCACTTCTCTGATATATAGACTACAGTAAAGACCCATTAGAGACCAATAACTCTAATGTCTATCCGGGATTAGTTTATAATTGCATGTACATTTTTGTCATTATGAAACTTTTTGTGTTATGTTAGAATAACATTTGGTTTTTTAGACATTGACCATTGGAGTCAGCTCATGGATTCATGAAGTTTTGTGGGAGACAGATTGTTCATGGGATGATATCTTTCATATTTCTTAATTGTTGAGGGTGATGGCAGATTAGGTGAAGAGTTAGATTAGACATTGGGAAAAAACATGTTACCCAGGCCATACTGTTGTGCAGAGACACTTGACAAAAAATCTGAACTGCACTGCACAGTTCAGTTGCAAGAGCAGTAAGGTTAGTTAAATACAGCTCTGCACTGAACTGGGTTGAATGCTCTACCTTGTAACACCACACCTGAGTTTAAACTTCTGTCTGCTGCTGACTAGGGTTGAGATGGAGGAACACAATAATGCTTACAATACAGTCTGGACTCTCATGGCTCTATCCAATCACATAAGAGACTTTATTTTGTCTTGATTCTAGGGTTACGGGGCACAGCTGTTCCCAGAGCTTACTAGATCTGACCTAGATAATATGCTTTAAATGAGCTTGGTCATTACCTGTGAATAAGCCACTACATTTGGACACAAGTGTTCAGCCCATGAGATGGTAGAGTTCAAGATCCTGTGTGGAAGAGGCAGGACACAAAGCAGGATTGTGACCCTGGAGTTCAGGCGAGCCGACTTTGGCCTCTTCAAAGACCTACTTGGACGGATCTCATGGGATATGATTTTAGAAGACAGAAGAGGCCATGAGAGCTGGTCAGTCTTCAAGCACCACTTCCTCCAAGCCCAAGATCAGTGTGTCCCAGTGCACAAGAAAGGAGGAAAAGGAGGTAGGAGGCCTCCATGGATGAGCAAGGATCTGCTGGGACAACTCAGGCAGAAAGCAGCCATCTATGAGAGGTGGAAACAGGGGCTGGCTTCTTGGGAAGAGTATAGGAACATTGCCAGGGCATGCAGGGGTGCAACTAGGAAGGCTAGAGCCCTTCTAGAATTAAATTTAGCCAGGGAAGTTAAGGACAGCAATAAGGCACTTTTCAAGTACATCAGCAGCAGAAGGATGGTAAGGGATAATGTGGGCCCACTGCTGAACGCAGAGGGTGCCCTGGTGTCTGAGAATGCAGAGAAGGCCGAAGTACTGAATGCCGCCTTTGCTTCAGTCTTTAAGGCCAAGGCTGACGCTTGCGAAGCCCAGTCCGGCAAAATAACAGGATGGCCAGGACAGCAGAGGACTTGCCCTGGGTGGAAGATGAGGAGGTTAAAGACTTGTTGGCCAAGCTTAAGTCTCATAAGTCAATGAGTCCTGATGGGATACATCCTAGAGTGCTGAGGGAGCTGGCCGATGTGATGTCTCTCTCCATCATTTTTGAACAATCATGGAGGACAGGTGAGGTGCCTGAGGACTGGAGAAAGGCCAGTGTCACTCCAGTCTTCAAAAAGGGCAAGAAGGACGACCCAGGAAACTACAGACTGGTCAGCCTTACCTTCATCCCTGGAAAGGTGATGGAACAACTCATTCTGAATATTATCACTAAACATATGAAGGACAAGATGGTTACCAGGGGGAGTAAACATGGCTTCACCAAGGGGAAATACTGTTTAACCAACCTGATAGCTTTCTAACCGGCTGGCTAGATGAGGGGAGAGCAGTGGATGTCATCTCCCTTGACTTCAACAAGGCTTTTGACACTGTGTCCCATAACATCCTCATCAGAAAGCTCAAGCACTGTGGTTTGGATGAGTATACAGTGAGGTGGATTGAGACCTGGCTGAATGACAGAGATCAGAGGGTGGTGATCAATGGCACAGAGTCGAGTTGGAGGCCTGTGGCCAGTGGAGTTCCACAGGGATCGATTCTGGGGTCAGTCTTGTTCAACATCTTTCATAAATGACCTGGATGAGGGGACAGAGTGTACCCTCAGCAAGTTGGCTGCTTACACCAAACTGGGAGTACTGGCTGATTCCCCAGAAGGCTGTGCTGCCATTCAGTGGGATCTCAACTGGCTTGAGAGTTAGGCAGAGAGGAACCTGATGAGGTTCAACAAGGGCAAGTGCAGAGTCCTGCATCTGGGAAGGAACAACTCCATGCACCAGTACAGGCTCGGGGTTGAACTGCTGAAGAGCAGGTTCTGCAGAGAGAAAGCTGGGAGTCCTGATTGATAATAAACTAAATACGAGTCAGCAATGTGCCCTCGTGGCCAAGGCCAATGGCATCCTGGGATGCATCAAGAAGAATGTGGCCAGCAGGTCAAGGGAGGTTCTTCTCCCCATCTACTCTGCCCTGCTGAGGCCTCATCTGGAGTCCTGTGTCCAGTTCTGGGCTCCTCAGCTCAAGAGGGACAGGGAAGTGCTGGAGAGAGTCCAACGCAGGGCCACCAAGATGATCGTGGGACTGGAACATCTTTCATATGGGGAAAGGCTGTGGGAACTGGGGCTGTTTAGTCTGGAGAAGATGAGATTGAGGGAGATCTTAGTAACATTTATAAATGTCTAAATGGTGGTTGTCAGGAGGTTGGGACATCTCTTTTTTTCTATAGTATCTAGCAACAGGACAAGGGGTAATGGGACGAAGCTGTAGCACAAAAAGTTCCACTTAAATATAAGAAAAAACTATTTCACCGTGAGGGTGAGTGAGCAGTGGCACAGGCTGCCCAGAGGGGTTGTGGAGTCTCCTTCCTTGGAGGTCTTCAAGACCCGCCTGGACATGTTCCTATGTGACCTGGTCTAGGTGACCCTGCTTCTGCAGGGGGGTTGGACTAGATGGTCTCTCAAGGTCCCTTCCAACCCCTACCATTCTATGATTCTGTGATTCTATGTCTGAAAATACTCTTCAAATATTAGTTTACCTTTAAAATAAAGGTCTTCATGAAGTACAGGATACATGTAGGTTATTCCCTAAATTTGACATTGAAGAGACAAAGTCATTTCTTGTTCTATTTCCTAGGACCATTAAGTGGAGCATTGGAGGAGAGAGTGATTTTCAGATATTGGCAGCAATTGTTTTGGATGTAATTCTCATCTATAGTGGTTGATCATCACTGTATGTGCAGTCTTTATAATGTGACTGGAAAAAGAGAATGAGAAAGAAACATCTTAAGGATCTTGTGGCAAATACCTAGTCTTTCTCAAATGAAATAGAACAGCATTTACGTAAAACATTCAAAAAATTTCTACAAGTAACATATGCAGAACTATAGCAAACAATTTTATATGTAGTTTTTGTAGTGTGTTTCCTTTAAAGGATGTCTTACCAATGGATATGCTCTTTCATTACCTTCGTTACCAGCAGACAGTAAGAGTTTACAGGACATACAGATGAGAATGGGTCAAAAGTGTACTAGGGATCTCTGTGAAATGCCAACTTTTAGGGATGCTATTGTAAGTTTTAGTGTCCTGAAGTACATTGCTTTGTTTACTTGTAGCAAACTGATGCCGTTATCCTGATATTGTTACTGTTAAATATGAAGTAATCTATGTTTCTGCTCATCATGCTGTTTTTGTTGAAATAATATTTAAACTAAGGTAGTGGTTTTACCTGGTTAGTTAAAAGCTAGATACAATGTTCTTGATAGATACCAGACGTCTTATTGCCTGTTGGGCAGGAGAAAAATACATAGCGTAATGGCTGTAAAAAGCAGCAGCAGTCCCAGAGAATGTTTTGAATATTGGCAAGATGCAACTAGAGTGGTTCAGGTTTGGGGGATTTACTGTCATTACTGAAGTTCTCATAGTCCAGGAATAAACTATTGAACTTAATGACCAATAACAATGTAGATTACAAAATGATACTGGCAAGATGTACTTATTATACATGATAGTTGAAATTGACATGGAAACAAATCTTAAATTATACAGGGTATGTTTCTCTCCCATGTGCTAGTATTACCTTGTTACACTCATAATGTGATAATCGATGTCTTAATAAAAATGAAGATAAAACACTAAGTCTTTGCATTTCTATTGGGTTTGGGGTTTTTTTTATGACATTTATTTGCAAGTAGGTTTGGCTTAGCTTCAGTTTATTTCTTTTTCAGTACAGAAAAAGACAGTTAAATTTTAAATCTTTCCTTGTGTGTAGTTCCAAAAATTATTTTATCTTTATTTTCTTTCTAATGAGAAACAATTTTGAGTGAAAATACTGTTGCTTGGCACACATGGAAATTAACACTTGTTATGGAGTTTGAAATAGCTGTATGATGTAGAAATTTGGAGTGATGATGCAGGCTGAAGACTTAGAAGTTTGCTTTTAGTTTTTGTAATTTCAGTTGGTGAGATCTGGAGTAGAACTTGTATTTTTCTACATTTTCAGTTGTACTTGTTAACTTGAAGAGGCAAAGTAGTTAACTTGTGTTTTGAAACAACCACGAGAATATTACTTCCATGGGACACGGCCTACTTTAGCTATAGTGATATAGGAGAATGTTACTTGGAGGTGAATGGCCCTCATATCACTAGCATTGAAAGCTTTAGGTACTATGTAGTCCCTGCAGAATTTTAGTGAATTACACAGAATGAACTAAAGGTTGTTGGTTGTTTTTCAGATTATGTATAAGTATTTTTCTATGACCATTACTGTCCTAATAAGTACAAGGATGAAGCACCTCTGTGCTGAGCTAGCAGAATTAAAATAGGCTGCAAAACAGAGCAAATACCAGATTATCTGTGTAAGTACAAATCTGATAGAAAGGGATGCAATGCAGAGTGCAAGCTGTGTTTGACATCTCCTTACTGACAAGTACAAATTACATTGTTGTGAAGACTGTTTATACATGTTTTCCTGCTTCTGTAGCCTATATATGCTAGAGCAGGAGGGATATAAAACAGTTTATGCCTTGTTTTCCTCAATTTATTCTCTTATATAAGTTTGGTTTTGCATGAATGTTAGAATTTTTATCTTTTAACGTAGCTAAAATATAATTTATTAGTAATTCTTTTAAGCATTAGGGAGCCAACAAAAATCTGTGTTAAAAAGGTATATCAGCAACTACTTGCAGGTGTTGAATTTTGTGGTATTTTAGTGCAATCTTCAGTAAGTCATTCCTAATGGTAGCTGCAAAGCAACACTGAAGTGTGATTCCTAATTCACTTATCTGGAGGTGGATTTTGTTTTGTTTTGCACTGACATAGAGCGAAGACAGTCCTAGTCCCAAGCGGCAGCGCCTTTCCCATTCAGTCTTTGACTATACAGCAGCATCACCAGCCCCATCACCACCAATGCGACCATGGGAGATGACATCAAATAGGCAGCCTCCTTTGGCTCGGCCCAACCAACACCAGTACTCAGGGGAACGATGCAATACACCTGCACGAAACAGGAGGAGGTAAGCAAGCTGTGTGGATTGGGAAACAATTTATTCCAGATTTCAGCTCAAGGAGCTTGTATTTCAGGCAACATTCTAGATCACACATGGAAAACATATTTACATTTGCTTTGAGCTATAAGTTATTATAGTTGTAACTGAAAAGCTGCTGGAAGTAATTCAGATACGTGCATCATCCCATAATTTTTGTGAATAATCAACTTGATAAAAGGCATACAAATTAGCATTCTTAATTATGAGCCTGATTTTCTTCCAGTTTGCACTGGAACAATAGGCATTTATAAAAATTCAAAGAAAAATATTTTATGTCATGGTACTTTTAAAGATACTAAGAGTTATTGTTGTAGTACAGTAATTTTCACTGCAGTCACAATTATTTTCTTATATAAACTAATCTGAAAAAAATTGGGAGATACTGACTGGAAAGGGTGAGGAGATTAGCATAATTTTAAATGATCCCTGTGGTGGGTAATTCACAGATAACAGAAGTTAGAGTTCCGTGTTGGTTCTAGCTTGTGCCTCATTAACCTCTTAAAACAGGTTTTTGGAAGAAGACCCAGAAGTCATGGTAGAGATTGGTATGGCCAGGTTGAACTGGTACCTGGATGGATGATAATACAGGCAACTGTAAAAACACAGACTTCTTTACTATCCTAGTTAAACTAATTATCAAAAATAAAAGCTTTCATTGCTTCACATTCTGCTTCAAAAATGCTACAGTGTCCCTCTGTTCTCTTCCGAGAAGTATTGCGGCTTGGATTTACTAAAATTAAACCGTCTATGCTTTTTCATTATATAAAATATTAGACTTAAGAAATATAGAACTGATTTTTTTTCTGATGCCACAAATCAAATTTGTCAACCATGAGCAATCAGACTTTAACATATGCTGGTTTCGTGTCTTTGTTTCAAGTACATGAATCTGAAAGCTTTCAGTCAGTGGCATTCAAAATATACAGCTCCCAAAACAGGTTGTAAAACTTAAGAGGTTGAATTGTGAACGTGCAAGGTTATTGTGAAGACATGTCATGGTTTGGCCCAGCTAGCACAGCAGCACCACGACAGTCTCTTACTCAGTGCCCCCATTCACCCCCACCCTCATTAGGATGGCAGAGGCCCCAGCAAAATGGGAGTAAAAAGATAAGCAAGGTTGTTGTGATTGAGACAAGGGCAGGGAGGACTCGCTGCCAATTACAGTTCTGGGCAAAACAGACTCCAGTACTCGACTTAGAGAGGAAAGTAGGAAAGTTTATTCTACAAGAAACAGAATGGAATAAAAGTAAAAAGGGAGTAGGATGATGAGAAAATTACAACCAGCACTTTAAGATCTCCCTCCCCCATCCCTCCTTTCTTCCCAGGCCCAGCTCACTGCTCCCGATATCTCTACCTCCTCCTCCCTCAATGGCTCAGGGGGGCAGGGAATGGGGAATGTTGTCAGTCTCTCACAGATGGGCCCTGCTGCTTCTGTCTTCTCAGATGAGGAAGACTCCTGGCATTCTTCCCCTGCTCCGACACGGGGTTCCTCCCCTGGGACATAGTCCTTAATGAACTTCTCTGGTGTGGGTTGTTCCAAGCAGTTGCGACTTCTTCCGGTACAGAGTCCCTCACACGGGACACAGTCCTTGGTGACTATCTCTGGCGTGGATTCTTCACCGCGGTTGCAGTTTCTGCAGTTGCAGGGTCCCTCTCTTGGGACAAGGCCTCTTCTGGCATAAGTTTAATGAGCTGCTTTGTCATGGGTTCCTTCCCACAGTTACAGCTGTGGATATTGGGTCCCTTCCATGGGACACGGCCTACTCCAGCTATAGTGATTAAGGGTCTCTCGTTCGGGACGCAGCCTCTTCCAGCCATAGTTTTAATGAAGAAAATCTCTGCCCCTGATTCAGTGTCTGTAGTGAAGTGATTGCATCCCTCCCATGGGACACAGCCTCCTCCGGCCATAGTCACTGCCCCTGGCTCGGGGCCTTTAATGAAGTGACTCCCTGCCTCTGGTTCGGGGCCAGCTTTAGCAAAATGAGTCTCTGCCCCTGATCTGGGCTCATTATCAAAATGAGTCTCTACCACTGATGCAGGGTCTTTAAGGAAATGCAAATAAATCTCAGCTTCACCAGTTCTCTCCATAGAATGCAGGAGAATCTCTGCTCCAGCACACCTCCTCCTCTCTTTCATCACTGACCTTGTTTTTCCCACTGTTCCTACTCCTTGCACCACCACCAGCCAGAAGAAGAAGAGGCAGAAGAAGGAAGAAACAGGAAGAAGAAGCCTCCTCTTCCAGCTTCTTCTTAAAAAGTGATTGTGGAGGTGTCTAATTGGCTCGGCCCTAGAAGTGGGTCTGGCTCAGAGCTGGGGAAAGTTTTGAGCAACTTCTTACAGGAGCCATCTTTACAGCCCCTTCCCCCTTATCAGAAAAGGCTGTCATGTCAAACCATGACAAGACAGAAGATGAGGTCTTCTGTATGATTTGGTACAGGGATGCGCTACAGAGGCATTTGGTCCACAAAGTTTGTTTAACCTTAAAATGGTTTTGTTTGGTGTCCGGACAGCCTACACAGATATCTTTGCAATGTCCATTAACATCTTCTGCAAAGTAGAATGCTTTACAAGCTAAAGGCCAGTTTGGATGTGCCTTGGGGTGAAGGAGATGAATATGCGTGGGACAAGTGGCTGAGTTTCAAATGCAGTCAGGTTTTACAGGTGTGCTGTGGCTTGCAAGTAAACCATGTTACAAGCCATCTTCAGACTGACAGGAGTTACAGACACAAAGGATTACTCTTTGTAGGGCCATGTCACCTACTCTTGAGTAATAACAGCTGGGTTTTTTTTCTAGTCAGAGACATTTGAATGTGTCAGTACTTTGCCTCCTTGAACTTGAGTCAGGGCATTTTTTAGCCTGAGTTCACTGATGCATTTGAGCGTGCTCTGTGTCAGTTCTACAGTAGTACCCCACCCCATCTCCTCTCCTAGAACAGGATCACTAGAGTGGACAATATATATGTGTCACTTATTTTGCAGGAGGCTTTCTGAGGCTTAGAATGCCCTGGAGACATTTCAGAACCAATAACCACTCTTGTGGATCAAATCTGGATTGCTTAAAAATCAATCAAATCTTGATTGGCATCCTGGGATGCATCAAGAAGAATGTGGCCAGCAGGTCAAGGGAGGTTCTTCTCCCCATCTACTCTGTCCTGCTGAGGCCTCATTTGGAGTCCTGTGTCCAGTTCTGGGCTCCTCAGTTCAAGAGGGACAGGGAAGTGCTGGAGAGAGTCCAACGCAGGGCCACCAAGATGATCGTGGGACTGGAACATCTTTCATACGAGGAAAGGCTGCGGGAACTGGGGCTGTTTAGTCTGGAGGAGAGTGAGGGGAGATCTTATTAACATTTATAAATGTCTAAATGGTGGGTGTCAGGAGTTTGGGACATCGCTTTTTTCTACAGTAGCTAGCAACAAGACAAGGGGTAATGGGATGAAGCTGGAACAAAAAAAGTTCCACTTAAATATAAGAAAAAAC
This sequence comes from Colius striatus, assembly GCF_028858725.1. Taxonomy (NCBI): domain Eukaryota; kingdom Metazoa; phylum Chordata; class Aves; order Coliiformes; family Coliidae; genus Colius; species Colius striatus. Next base: position 33,052,225 of record NC_084790.1, read on the forward strand.
TATTTCACCGTGAGGGTGACGGAGCAGTGACACAGGCTGCCCAGTGGTTTTGGATTGTGGAGTGTCCTTCCTTGGAGGTCCAAGACCCGCCTGGACATGTTCCTATGCAACCTGATCTAGGAGAACCTACTTCTGCAGGGGTATTGGACTAAATGATCTCTAAAGGTCCCTTCCAACCCCTACCATTCTATGATTCTATGATTGTGAGTGGATCTGTTATTAATGCTTTAGATGAGGTTATGCATGTGCTTTTGAAGCCAGTTTCCTGCTTTCCCTGCATTGGTTTCTCTTTTCCCATGGCAGAGTGGTTTCAGAGTTCATGAAGTGCACTCATGAAAGGTGCACTCCAGTTGCAAATGGTCATTCAACTCAGGGAAACACAGTAGAGCAAATGAAAGCAAAATCTCTGAAGGTTGTGCAGCATGGACATCACTCTTGACTCATCATCATCAACTTTAACTCTTTTGTCTTACCAGGTCACTCCTGTTGGTCAGCAAAGGCTGTGTTGGTTTTATTCTGAGTTATCGAGTTACTGTTTAGACCTTTTTTCTTTTATCGTATCTTGTACTGTGTCTGGCACAACCGTGTAGTTTCTTTCAGATTCATTGCAACCAAATAAATTATGTGTTTAGAAAGATAGCCTCCTGGTGTGAATTTAGAGAAAGATGATATTGTTGTCCAGCTACTTTGGTAAAACCATAATGCATGTATATATGAAGCATAGAAGGCTGTTTAAATTTGTCTTTACCAGTCATTGTGAAGTCAGGAGATCGGTACCAATACCTCACCCATATTCTGTGTTTCTTTTTATCCTTTTCTCCTTTTCTTGAGTGTAATTCTGAACTAATTGACCTTATTAGAAAATACTAAAATCTACAAATACTAACTCTGAAGTTCTGGATAGCTTTTGATGGCGATTCCTACTCAAGGGTAGGAATTCCTGCAGTTTTTTGACCACTTCATCTTGTATCTTTGTTTTAACTGGGCATTTACCATGTTAATACTATGCATGTAGAACTATAGGATTTTTTTTCTGGATGTTTCTTAGACTTCAAGCACAGATTAATTAACTCATATTAAATAATAGTTTAGACTCATACCTTGAAAATTATTCTGAAATAATGCCCAATATTTCAGAAAGCACATAGTTAAGTATCTGGATGCTTTGAATTTTGCTGAATTAAAAGTATAGTTTCTTTATAGCTCTGCATAGAAAAATGTTCAGTTTTGCTTTTTCCAGAGAATAGTACTGCATTCATTTTAAAAAAACAGTCCAGGAATTTTGCCAGCTTTCACTGGCTATGCTCTCTCATAAATCTTTGTTCATAGAAAAGTAAAGCCAGATCGTTTAATAAAGATGAAGTACAAATAATTTTATGAGACGCTATATTGTCTAAATTAGATAATTTCTGGTATTCTTCTTCCAAAGCAGTGACATTGTCTTTTGTAACTTTCTTCTGTTCCTGCAGCTTTTCCAAACAGAAATTCTCGCATAGACATTTTCTGTTCAAGTATTCAGAGCATTTCCATTTTATAGTAGGAAACAGCAACTTGAAAGCAACCTTAGTACTCAAAAAATATAATATCATTGCATTAATAGGTCAATGGTTAGAAGTCATGTATATCAGTTTTATCTAATGACAATGTAATAGGTGTATCATACTAGTAACGTAGGGATGGAGGATGCAACCAAAAGTCTGGGAAGGGAAACTGAAATGAGACAAATGCATTAGTAAAACTGTAAGTTTAGATTCTCAGTGCTTAGGAGAAAACAACAGCTTGTATGTTCTGCCATGGTAACTTGTAAAGATAAAGAAGGCTATATGTTTTCTCAGTTGGGGGTTTTGTGTTTGTTTTAAGAATGCTATGTATTAATATGGTGTTATGCTTTCTCTCTGAGATGTCTGAATTAGCATTTTTTTCAGTTCTAAGAAAGGCAATAATGGTATAACATTATTTTGAAGCAGGGCAGAAAAAGAGTGGCTTGAGATACTGTACCATATACTCACAGTAGTACCTGAATAGCTGGTAGTAATCTCTCTCATCCCAAGAGTCTGAGTTGGACTCAGCTTGAGAAATGTCCTTGGATTTGCCAGCAGGTTTCAGGTTTATTTGATTTTATGTGGTATTAACAATGGGAACAGTGACAATGAAGAATTGGAAATTCTCTTTGCTCCATTGCTGGAGAAAATATGTTCTAATGGTTACAGACCCTTCTTGTCTTTGCTCTGCAGTTTGGTTGCTTTGGCTTTTTCCATTAGTGGGAAACCATTCCATTCCATGTAGCTTAATTTTCTATTGCCTTTGGGACCTGTAATTTATGTGTTGCCAAGGTGGGAAGGCATATATTGGAAGTACTAAAGAATGGTTTTGTTCTTTCAGTTCTTTCCACTTCCAAATAAATGAAGTTATTTGATTGAAACTACTAATAGTGAGTCTGTTACTTGTGTGTGAGTGATTTTCTGAATATTGAACCAGAGACTCTGGTCTCTGATTTATAGAAGTCTTGGTTCAAGATAGTAGGAGCTCTGCTCAGAGCTTGCACACAATTATATGCAAATCTTACACCTGCAGAATAGTCACTTAAAAGAAGTGATTGCTCTGGTCTAAATTGATCTGTACAACAAATGTGCACTCTGTAAAAGAAAGATGACCACAATCACAGTTTCCTGTCGTCTTTTGAAGAGAATTCTGTGGAGCACTCAGTTACATAGTGAATACGTGAGAGCTGAAAACTTTGTTTCTTCAGAGAAATCTTCTGCTTTGTCTGCCATTGCTAAGTGAGGAAGCGTTCTTTGACCTGGTTGAAGCAAGGACCCTGGGGAAATGTAATGTAGGATTTTTACCTAGAATAAATGCATGGAAATTTCTTGAAGTTTGCTGTCTTGACTTTGAAGCACTTGCCTTGGCAATCCAAATACCATTTTTTTAACAGGCTAGTATTTACAGTGTTCTGGTATGCTCTGTTAAGCACTTTTATGCTGAAAAAAGAGTCGTCTCTAAGGCTTCTAGCAGTTTTGTTGGTAAGAAGTTTTATTCCAATGAAATAAACCTATTCTAGTAAAATTTTCCAGTGTAGAAAAACTTCTTGTTACTTGATTCTGTTGTGGTTTTAGTTATGAAGAGGGATTTGTATAATTTGTATAATCTCTAATTTTTTTTAATATGTTTCCAGTCCTCCTGTTCGACGTCAGAGGACAAGGAGAGATCGTTTGTCTAGGCATAATTCAATTAGCCAGGATGAAAACTATCACCATCTCTCCTATGGACAGCAGCAAGCAATAGAAGAGCCCAGAGCCTTTCACCCACCAAATGTATCTCCTCGTATGTTGCACCCAGCTGCTCATCCACCACAGCAGAATGCAGTGATGGTTGACATTCATGATCAGGTAAGAGTTTTAGACTACAAACAAATGGACATTGAAAATGTGGGTTTTAGTTTTTTGATGATTTTTGCATTTGTTTTCCAGATCTTCAAAATCCCTCTGCTCCTCAAAATAGTTGGTAATGAAAGTCACACAAAACACTAAATTTTATTTGCCCTCTCACAGAGGATTTTTCCTTTTGAATATCATTGGTGCGTGGAACACTGCAGTAGGCAGTAAAAAAAAAAAATAAAGTCAGACTTCTAATGAAGTCATAACAATTTGTTGATGCATATGTTGGCACAGTTCTATAGGCCTCTGGCTCAAATCTTTGAAATTGTCATGGTTTTGGCTGAGATGGGAACAAAGAACCACAGGCAGCTGTTTGCTCACTCCTCCCACTCCCAGCAAGATGAGGAAAAGTAACAAAGTGCCTTTGGAACTCTCTGAGGACAAGGAGGACTCACTTGCCACTTACAGTCACAGGCAAAAGAGAAGGAACTACTCAACTTGGGGAAGAAAACAAAACTATTTAATCCACCACCAAGCAAAAAGATAACAAACAGAAGATATAACCATCAAAAAGCAATACAGAGTAGGGTAATAATGAAGGGTGCAACCAGTCCTGCAAGATCTCTTTCTCCCCACCTATTCCCTCTTCTCAGGCTCAGGCACCTGTTCCCGGTGTCTTTACCTCCTCCATCACTGAGTTTTGCAGGAGGCAAGGAATGGGAGGAGTGCAGTCCCTCATGCTCTGATGGCCCCTGCATCTTGTATCTTCTCAAGGCAGGAGGACTCTTCACTGGTTATCCCTGCTCCAGCACAGGGTCTCTCACATGCCAGGTAGTCCTGCATGGGCTGCTCTAATGCGTGTTCATCCAGAGGACCGTAGCTCCTCTCAACTTCCTGTGTCATGGGATCCTCCACAATCATCACCATCTGGCACAAGATCTTCCTGGAGCTGCTGGTGGCTCTCAGTCATGGAATTGCCCTCCATGCATTGCAGGGGACAACTGCAACCTTGGGTTGCAGGGGTGTCTCTAGTCTGACACTTCACCTCTTCCTCTCTTGCTGACTGCAGGGTCTACATGGTCATAGAGTCACAGAATCACTTAGGTCAGAAAAGGCCTTTAAGATCATCAAGTCCAACCATTAACCCAACACTGCTAAGTTTCACTAAACCATGTCCCTCATTGCTTTATCTACATGTCTTCTAAATACTTGCAGGGGTGATGACTCAACAACTTCACTGCGCAGCCTGTTCCGATGTGTGATAACCTGGTTGATGAAAAAAATTTTCCTAATAGCCAATTTTACCTCACCCTCCTGGCACTACTTGAGGCCTTTTGTTCATGTCCTGTTATTTGTAACTTGAGAGAGGAGACTGACCACCACTTTGACACAACCTCCTTTCAGCTAGTTGTAGAGTCTCCCCTCAGCCTCCTCTTCTCCAGGATAAACAACTCCAGTTCCTTCAGCTTCTCCTCATAGGACTTGCTTTCCATACCCTTCACCAGCTTCATGGCCTCTCTGGGCACACTCCAACACTTCAGTGTCCTTCTTGCAGGGAGGGGCCCAGAACTCAGCACAGTACTTGAGGTGTGGCCTCACCAGCACCGCGTACGAGGGGATAATCACTTCCCTGGTCCAGTTGGGCACACTATTTCTGATATGAGCCATAATACTTGTAGCCTTGGCCATCTGGCCTTGCTGAACCTTACACAATTGACCTCTGCCCATCGCTGCAGCCTCTCCAGGTCCCTCTGAAGAGCCTTCCTGCCTTCAAGCAGATCCACACTCTAACCCAATATTAGTGTCATCTGCAAACTCACTGAGTCCATCCAGATTGTTGACAAAGGTATAAACTAGAACTGGACCCATCAGTGAGCCTCAGGGAACCCCCCTAGTGACTGAGGTCAGGCTGACAGGCTATACTTCCCCAGATTCTTCTTCTGTCCCTTCTTGGAAATGGACATCCCATTTTAACTCCAAGTCAACTGGGACCTCCCCAGTTAATTGGGACTCAATGTAAAAAATTGAAAGTGGATGGCGAGCTCTTCAGTAGCTCACTCAGGACCCTCAGGTAGATCTCATCTGGCCCTATAGACTTATTTGTGTCTAAGTGGTGTAGCCATTAACCATTTCTCCTTGGATTATGGGGGCTTCATTCTACTCCTTGTTCCTGTATTTCAGCTCAGCATGCTGGGTACCCTAAGAACAACTGGTCTTACTATTAAAGACTGAGGCAAAGAAGGCATTAAGTAGCTCACCCTATTCCTGATCCTTTGTCACTACATTTGCCCCTGCATCCAGTAAGGGATGGAGATTCTCCTTCACCTTCATTTTATTGCTTATCTTTTTGCTGCAGCATCTTTTTATTGTCTTTTTACAGCTGTACCTGTAAGTTCTGTTTGGACTTTGGACCTTCTGATTTTCTCTCTACGTTCTTTCAAAGGTCATAGACTTTCCTTTTTCTTCCTAGCTCTAAGCAAAACTCTCTGTTCAGACAGGCTGGTCTTTGCCACTAATTTATCTTTCACAACATGAAGACGACCTGCTCCTGTGACTTTCAGATTTCCTTCTTAAAGAATGTCCAGCCTCCGTGGATACCTCTGCCCTTCAGGATTGCCTCCAAGGGACTCTGTGATATGGTCTTCTCAACAGGTCGAAGTCTGCCTTCCAGAAGTTTATTTTCATTTAATATATATGTATTCACAGACATGTAATATATGTAGTCACTTCCATCTTGCCCCACTCTTCAACCTCCTCCTACACGCTACAAATTTCCATTCTTAAATGGTGATGGCAGAGGCACCAGATTGGCCCAGTGCGGCTGGAGATGGGTCCAGCTCAGAACTAGGGGAAAGTTCTGCAAACTGCTTGTGGGGCCAGTACTGCAGACCCTGTTCCTGTTGCCAAGGAAATAGCGGCTGCACACAAACCCATCACAGACATGTAGTTATTTTGCTTCTGAAGTTGATGTGGTAACTATGTGATATAATAATGAAAAATATATTCTCTTTCATGTGAAATACTTCCTTAGCTCAGGAGTCTAAATACATTATTTGGAAACAGAATTCACAATACTTGTAACTAGTGGACTCTACTGGTCATCGTCTTGGGCAAGTCAGGCTTGACTACTTGACTTACAGAAGAAAACAAAATCAATTTAATCTGCCACCAATCAAAAGCAGAACAAAGAGAAAACAATACAGAGTAGTATGATGAGAAAAATACAACTACACCTTTAAGACTTCCTTCCTCCATGCCTGCCCTCTACCCAGACTCAAATTCCTGTTCCCAGTTTGTTTGCCTCCCCCCACTTCAGTTGCACAGGACACAGAGAATGGAGATTGTGATCAGTCCCTCACAGATGGCTACAGAATCACAGAATGGTAAGGGTTGGAGGGGACCTTTAGAAATCATCTAGTCCAACCTCCGTGCAGAAGCAGGTCCACTTAGATCAGGTCACACAGGAATGTGTCCAGGCGGGTCTTGAAGACCTCCAGGGAAGGAGACTCCACACTCTCCCTGGGCAACCTGTGCCAGCGCTCCATCACCCTCACAGTGAAATAATTTTTTCTTATGTTTAAATGGAACTTTTTGTGTTCCAGCTTCATCCCATTACCCCTTGTCCTGTTGCTAGGTACAATACAAAAAAGGGATGCCCTTAACTAAACCCCTGAAATTAATGAACAATGTTTAACTGGGAAAAAAGGGATGTCCCAACCTCGTGACATCCACCATTTATATACTTGTAAATATTAATGAGATCCCCCCTCAGTCTTCTCTTCTCTAGACTGAACAGTCCCAATTCCCACAGCCTTTCCTCGTAAGGAAGTTGCTTCAGTCCCGTGATCATCTTGGTGGCCCTGCGCTGAACCCTCTCCAGAAGTTCTCTGTCCCCCTTGAGCTGGACATAGGACTCCAGATGAGTCCTCACCAGAGTAGAGTAGTGGAGGAGCAGAACTTCGCTTGACCTGCTGGCCACACGCTTCTTGATGCATCCCAGGATGTCATTGGCCTTCTTGGCCACAAGGGCACATTGCTGGCTTTATTGTCAACCAGGATTCCCAGGTCTCTCTTTGCAGAGCTGCTCTCCAGCAGGTCAATGCCCAGCCTGTACTGGTGCATGGGGTTGTTCCTTCCCAATGCAGGACTCTGCACTTGTCCTTGTTGAACCTCATCAGGTTCCTCTCTGCCTAACTCTCAAGCGAGTCGAGATCCCACTGAATGGCAGCACAGCCTTCTGGGGAATCAGCCAGTCTTCCCAGTTTGGTGTCAGCAGCCAACTTACTGAGGTTACACTCTGTCCCCTCATCCAGTTCATTGATGAAAGATGTTGAACAAGACTGGCCCCAGAATCGATCGCTGTGGAACTCCACTGGCCACTGGCCTCCAACTTGATTCTGTGCCATTGATCACCACCCTCTGGGCTCTGTCATTCAGCCAGTTCTTGATCCACCTCACTGTCCACTCATCCAAACCACACTGTCTGAGCTTTCTGATGGGGATGTTGTGGGAGACAGTGTCAAAAGCCTTGCTGAAGGCATTCTCTGCCACTTTTTCCTCCTCAGTGCAGGATTACTTCTCACACTCTGCTCCAACTTGAGGTCCTTCGCGCTGGACAGTCTTTACTGAACCTCTGTGACATTAAGTCTGTCTTCCCATCTCACTACAGGTTGCAGGGAGGTCCTCCCCTCCTTCACTGACTTCAGTGTCTGAATAGTCTGTTCCTGCTTGTCCCACTCCTTCAACTTCCTCCTCCCACTGCACATTTATCCTTCTTAAATAGTGTTTGCAAAGGTGCCCAATTGGTCTCGCCTTGGCCAGAGGTGGATCCAACTTAAAGCCAGGGGAAGTTTTCAGCAACTTCTCACAGAGGCCACCACTGCAGCCCCTCTCTCTAAGACAAAAGTGGGGAAAAAAAAAGACTGCTCACAAACTCAACACATGACATTTGTTAAATCAGCATGCTGCAGCATAAATACATTGGTTGCTGTGTAGTCATGAACTGGGAAATTAGAATGGGTTATCCAGATGTTCACTTCTCAAACTGCACATGCATAGAATTCAGCTCTTAATATCTGCTTAAAAACTGTTTTGCATTCAGTGCAGCTGCATACTACTGGTGTGTGCAGAGCAGTTCTCAGTAGGGAAGTGTTTGCATTTGGGACCAAGTGCGAGTGTGAAAGCTAATGCCCCCTAGCCATCTTAGAACCTTACATTTTGATTAACAACTTTACAAAAATTCGATTCATACTCTTGCTTTATGTTGCAAGATTACGTCAAGCCAAGACTGGATGAACAGTTGTCCCATCCCACTGCCTGTAACTTCTGCACACTATCTATGATCAGATCTCAGTGTTTCCAGACTAATTGAGGTGTTCCGTGGTGATGTTTTATACTGTGGTGACCTAAACATATTTTATTGTGGTTATTTTTTTAATTACTCTGAGTGTTAAATATTTCAGAATCACACTCAACATTGCACTCACTGTATGCTCAGCTTTTGTACCTGAGCCAAATTCCTGAGGTCAAATTCAGCGTCTCTCCTGAGACTGGTTTCTTTTACTAATGATACACAGATTGGGATTTTAAGTCCTGTTCAGTGACCTGTGTTCTGTTTTGGCATCTGCGTCTGACTATGCACTACCAGTTCAGCAGGTTAGCTGTCTTTATTCATTCTCACCTTCCTAATGAGCTGTTCTTGTTAGAGTTTAAGCAAGCGAGTTCTAGATCATGATTAAGAGGGTACTTCATTGAAATAATTACTTTGTATTAGTCCATGTTCCTTGATGTTTCTTTTCAGTTTTATTAGGGCCTCAGAGGTTTCCTGTTTAGTGGTAAAAAAAACACAAGAGAAACCTACCACAAAACTCCCTAATAGTTTATAGGTTCAGAATACGTTTGAGTCTTAGATGGGTGAATAAATTCTGGTGAACCTAGAAAACTATTATATTAGTCTACTCCTTAATGTAAATGTGGATGCTTAGAATCTTCTGTCTCATATAGTCAAGTTTACGTTTCGTTTTGACCTTTCCAATTAGCTATTCTATTACATTTAGGTTTGGAGATGTAGTGTGTATGTTGTTCTGAGAAAAAATCAAGAGAATGTTCATGTTCTTTAAAGGTTCAAGTCTCTGAATTACCATTGAATCAGTTCCTTCAAAGCTGAAAAGGTTTAGCTACTTGTACATTAGCTTTTATTTGAGAGTTACTGCAGCCTGATAGAGTCTGTCAACGCTAAGATGCCTTTGAAGTTTTAACATTTTAAACTGAGAGAGAACCTTCTTGGCCTGACCCATAAACTGCTGATTAGTAAGTAACATTCCATTGAGAAAAATATTTTAATGAACAGGAATTACAAACATATGCCTCCGTGTACACCTTCATTGTGAATATATATTTTTTCTGATATGTAAGTAAAAGCTTGTTATCTTACTCAGTGTGCTTTGCAACACTAAGAGTTTACAGTAAGAGGGGTTTTTTTTTTTTCCTTTTGCTGCAGATCCATCAGGGAACAGTTCCTGTCTCATACACAGTAACAACAGTGGCTCCACATGGGATACCACTTTGCACAAGCCAGCACATCCCAGCTTGTAGCACACAGCAGGTCCCAGGATGCTCAGTGGTTTTCAGTGGGCAGCACCTTCCAGTTTGCAGTGTGCCTCCCCCGGTGAGTCTCTGTAATTACACCAGCTTCAATCCCAGGCACGTGAGTGACACCTTGGAGCCTCAGTATCTGTATGGCGTTAATTTTGTTGGAAATAGCATTTCATTCCCACTGATAAATTACAGTGGCATAGCATTGCAGAACTTAGAGCTGGTGAGCACCTGGTACTTACCTACTATCTTCATAGAGTACGGCTGTATAGAGTCCTTATGGTCTTTAATTCAGTGCTAGTTTATGAACTTCTTATAAGCAGGTATTCTGTATACTTTCAGATAGTAAGAGAAAGTTTTCTAAGGGTTTTATTAGGCAGCTTACCTAGAAAAAAATCTTCCTTAGTAGAAAACTTATTCAGGGATTGGTTGTATACAAAAACGTTTGATGTTCCACAGTTAGTTTTCTTCTGAGAACTAATAAGATCCTGAAAGATCAGTAAAAGCTGGGAAGGTCTTTCTGTCTCAAAAGGCTCTCATGAAATGAATCAAAATATTCCAAAATTTTTATGTATCAGCTTGGAGATAGCACTTTCCAGATCATAGTGTCTTGATGCTACCATTGTTGGGAAATTTCATTATTAAGTGTTAACAGGCACCAGAACTCGTTTCAGCTGTACAAATGAAGGTTACAGAACCTGCTGGAAGAGTCATAGCATTTTTTCCCCTCCTTTTTCTAGCATAAATCTGTGATGTCATGCATAAATACTGTAGGTAGTGTCTAGTAACCACTTATAATGTTGATATAAGCATTGATCTCTTGCCAGCCTTATGTAACTTTTTCCTTTGTATATTCTGTGACCTGAGGGCATAAACAAGCTTATGACAATGAAACAAAACCCTCTACATGACCACCTGTTTCTTTAAGATGCTTATTGAACAGTGAGGGTAATTTGTATTCATCTTGTCCAAGCACCGTTTATTCCCATGAAGACAGCAAGGTCTACAGCATAGTGTTGGCCCATCTGAAATATTTGTGGGCAGTATTTCCACTTATTTTCAAACTGGTGAAAATCTGTTACATGAATCAGTGCATATCCCTGAGGCAGGATGAAAGACAACTTTTTTAATCTATTAGTAATGATCTTAATATAAAAAAGCCATCTCAAACTGGGTACCCAGAGATTGGAACAATACTTGCATAGTAAATCCACCAAAGTAAGAAAGCAACATGTCTTGAGAAATAACAACAGAGAAAAAGCTAAAACTATACTGGGGCTTAGGGAAAGCCAAACAACAGATTCTAATAATCTTACTGTCTGCTTTGAACAGGTATATTATCTTTGAAATTCATAAAATGTTTTATAATTCAACAATGCATCTGTCCTTTAAGTATATACAGAACTAAAGCTCTGACAGGTTGTTTGGACTGGATATACAATAGTTAATCGTGTCTGTTGAGGGAATGACTGCAATCCTCTACAAGTGGATATAAAGAGTAATGGTTGAGTTTAAGTAATATCAGGACGCAGACTTTATACTTTCTTCTATTATGTCACAGAATTAAAGACTAGTGCAAGTTAAGAGGAGCTCTGAAGATCCCCTGTTAAGAGCAGTACTAGTTTCCATGGATGGAAGTGGAGATTTCACAACCCCTCTAAAGCCTCTCCTTCAGTCATTGACAATCCTTGTGGTAAAGAATTTCTTCAGTATGGCTGATAGAATTTTCTTTACTGCAACTTGGTCCTTTTGGTCCTTGCCCTTTCACTTTGCCCCTAGAGGAAGTGTCAGATTCTGCCTGTCTACTCTCATGAAGTAGCTGAAGACGGAAGTAAGGTTTTTGTTCAGTTTCCTCTTTTTAAGGCAGAAGAATCCACTTCTGCAGCCTACTATTGTATGCAGTGTGCTCCAAGTCTCCAAGTTGTCATATTCAGTGGACTCATTTCAGTATGTCAGTGTCTTTCTTTGGCACTGGAGAGGCCAAACCTGGACATAGGACTTGAGATACAGTTTCACGAGTTCCAAATAAAAGGATGTAATCACTTCACCACACCCAATTACGTTCCTAGTAATGCAACCCATTGTGCAGTAGGTGTTTTTAACTCAGGAGTACACTATGACCTTTGATGTGTCCACCAGAACCCGATTTTTTTTGCAGCTCTACTCTGCAACTAGGCAGTCTCAAAATGTCTTGTTCTGTGGAGCTTTTCTCTCCCAGTGCCAGACTTCACATTGCCTTTGTTGAATTTCATGCTGTTCCTGCACATGGTCAGCCTATGAAAGTGCATCTGGAGGGTAGCACTGCCCTCCAGTGTGCCAGCCTGCTCGCCAGCTTCATTTTTTAACTTCCCAGTATCCTTTTGTTATTTTCACAATATTTGTCTCTCCCACTCTGTAAAATAAACAAATGTCATTTATTGAATATCAGTTTTAAAACTTCTTGGACCATATGTTTAAACAGCAGAAGTTTTCCAAAAGCTCAAATGAATAAATTCTGTTTTTAATTTCTCTCCACTTGAAAGATAATGCAGCCTCATTTTCTCCAACTTAAAAAGTGCTATGGACATGGCATAGATTGTTCCAAATACACATTGAAGCTATGGTTATTATTACTATACAATCTTGGGATGAAACCTGTTTTAATATGTTCCCCACAGTATCTCGTGTTTTAAGGAACACCAATGTTCTAACTGCAAATTTATCTTCTACTATTTGAGAGATCAGTTTTCAATGTAGTAAAATGCAATTTGAAAGCATATTTTAACAATAGAAGCACTCATCTGTTGTATTTCTTTTTTAGAAAAATGATGTAGCTGCTGAGGGTGAAGAGTAATTAATATTTTTAAAAAATAACATCAAAATTATCTGCTTCTGTTTCAGTGCACGTAAAGATTTATGTTTAGTTCATGATCACAGTAAATAGAGGTGATTGTTCCTCCTGACCTACTGTAATTTGATTTTAAATTAGGTGCCTTTACCATTTTATACCATTGTAGTATGTTTTGGAGGCTCTTCCAAAGAGGCAAGAGACCTACTTTGTTTTAACACTATCTTTCCGTCATAAATATAGAATGTTCTATAGGGAATGTTTGTGCTAGAAACAAAAATATGTTGTTTTAATTTTATTTCAGATGCTTCAGACGTGCTCAGTCCAGCACCTACCTGTACCATATGCAGCATTTCCACCCCTCATTTCTAGTGATCCATTCCTTTTGCATCCTTCTCATATCTCTCCACACCACCCTTCTCACTTGCCTCCTCCAGGACAGTTCGTTCCTCTCCAAGCTCAGCAGTCACGGTCGGTAAGTAATGCTTCTTACATTCCTCTCTGTAGAATTGGTGGGCCTGGATGAGCAACTAGTGCTAATACCTGATGGAGGAAACAGAAGGATTTTGTTTAAAGTATAGTTTTTTGCACTTGTGCTTCCTTAGGAGGTCTCTAATCACTTTGTGTGAAGATGAAAAAAATCTAATGTTCACTGTTTCTCTTCAGATTTAGCTGTTGTTTCTGCTGCTTCTACATGAGCCTTTAGTTCTGTCAAAGAGATGTATGTTTGCTTCACCACCTTTAGGTGTTACTTTCCCAGGAAGCAGAAGCAAATCCAGAAGAGGTTGTGTAGTTCTGTAATGATCTCAGAGAAAATTTTAGCAGAGAGAAGAAAGCACAGTTCATTATATGCTTCTTTTATATTTTCAGTTAGTTTTTAAATGACTAGTGCTTTTCCTAGGACATAATGATCTTCAGTCATCCAGACATATCCAGTAGCCTACAGTCTCCCTTTCTCTCTCTCTCTTCTTTTTCACATATTAAAGTTATTGATTCCTTCTGCTTAAGCATGCTTGGCATAGTGGAAAGATACTATAAACACAGGAAAATGTAACCCTGTTTTGGATTTGGGAGAAAATTGTATTTTCAGGTCAGCTTACAGCACTTCCTGTAGAATTCTCTGTATAGTTGTGTCCTTTTGTTTGCCCCTCTGTCTAGAGGATGTCAGTATTTCACAATGCAGAAATAGAAAATGATGTTATGTACAAACATTGCTGAGGCTTCTCCAAGTCGCTTCTCAGGTGTGGATAGGGTTTTAATCACTTCACTGTGATGATATGAGAACAGCTGGGAAAACATGTGTTAGTGGTAATCTATGTAAGACTTTGCTTTAGAAAGTGTATGGGCTTGGGTTTTAGCTTGGGTTGCTTACTTAGGTTATTGACTAGGCTTTTCTGGCAACTTTCAGCTCTGGCAAAATGTTTGTATCTTAGTGGTTTAAGAATAACTTGTGTTTAACATTTGTTCTGCATAACAGGGAAACAGAATGTTCTTTTGGTTCCACAATGTTGCTTTCTTAGATGAATGTCTTGAAATGGTAGAATACCGTGTCAGAAACAGAAATGTATATTAATGAAACAATGACAATTCCTGGTTATTTCTTGAGCACTTTGGGGCCTGACTGATGTACTGAAGTTGATTAGATTACAATACTGAATGGGAAACTGATGATTTTGAAACTTTTGGACTGTGTATTCTTGGTAGGACTGCTTGCTTAGGAGAGCAATCTGCTTGATTACTGATTATCATTAGCAGTTTAATCTACTGGAGTTGCCATGTTTCCTCTTCAGATTTTCTGGCACAATTTCAGTTCTTGTCTATGGTTGTTTATTTTTTTCTCTTGCATAGTTGTACAGTGAGAACAGCCTGGCAAGAAGGAGAGCAAATATTTGTCCTGAAAAATGCAAGACACAGGAAATTGCAGCCACTCCTATATTTGCTAGATCGCATAAATTCCTGGTCTATAAGCATGGCTAGCTGGAAAAGGTGAATTTATATAAAATGTGTAGTGTTGTCTTTGCTTTTTGGTAGTGTTAATGACACAGGAATTGTTGACAGAGTTACTATGTGAAACTGAGTACAATTATACCGGTAATTCTATTTTCGTTTTTTACCCTATAAAATTGACCACAGCAGATCAGAATATGCAGCTGGGATTGCAGTTCTTTATTGGGGAGAAAATGCACCTCTATTACTGCAACAAAGTCTATGTCTTTTCTTTTTTAGCCACTTCAAAGAATAGAAAATGAAGTAGAACTTCTCGGAGAACATCTTCCTGTAGGAGGTTTTACATACCCTTCCTCAGCCCATCCTCCAACATTGCCTCCCTCAGCTCCTCTCCAGTTCTTAACTCATGATCCTTTACACCAGGAGGTGTCATTTGGTGTAGTAAGTATTGTTTTCTGTGCTACATTCTCATTCAAGTTTCACGAAAATTCTTGACCTTATTCTATAGTATGCTTGTTGAAAAGTGACACTTCTTGCTGTTGTGTTCTATTATTGACTATAGTTGTGTATCATGGTATTTTCTTTAAGCTTGTTTTAATCGAGAGTAACTTAATTATATCAGCAAATTATTTCTGATATCTGCAATGTTGCAGCAGTTACACCTTCCTGGACTTCTACTGCAGAAACTAATTAGTACAGTTTAGAAAAGCTGCTGTCACCTTTAGCTAATTCTTCATCATATATTGACTTTCCACAAGTCAGGAAATCTAGAATGCTTTAAAAATCATTCTCCTCCAGATTGTTTGCAGTATGCCAGCAAGCAGGTATGTAGAGTGCTTCCGTAATTCAGACTGCACCATGTTATAAAGCCAAGCTTGTTTTAAGCCATCTTTCTACAGGCAGTTAAACTGGTGCAGCATAAAAAAAACCAGCCCTGGTGCAGGGGTTAAATTATGTGCTGAATTTTGTGCTTTTGTGATGTGTCCAGTTTCTGTGCTACCTCTAGAATCTTTGTGGTGCACTTTAATCTGCAATTGTATTAGTCCTGAGATTGGGTTTTTTGCTGTTGTTTGTGTGAGTAAAAAAGTTCTCACCCTTTTAAAAAACCATTCAGCTCATCATTAAACTATAACTATATAGATTCTCAGTTAATGTTTTAGTTACTATGGTTACTCTGTAGACAAAGACACTTAAAAACTTCCATAAACTACTTGTATTTTATTCAGTATCCTTGTTAAATGAATTACAGCAGCATCACAGACATTTTGGTTTGAATGAGGCTCTCTTGATTTCCAAGTTCAGTCTTTAAACTAGTTAAGGAACAAAATAACATTTTTTTTGCAGATTACACAGCCTTTGTTATCTCTGATGTTTCAGTTCTGAGTATATATATTGCTGTGAAGTGGAACAGGAGTGTATTACAACTAATGATACAGAGTCATAAAATCATTTCAACTGGAAGAGACCTTTAAGATGAAATATGGGGCATGTAAAGCAATCCTTAATCTTTATAGTATTTTATTTATATTAAAATTATAATGGCATAGGTACATTTCTGATTCTTTTCCATTCACTGAACTTAAAAGTTTCTAATTATACTTTCGGGTACAGAATTTACAAAGCACTAAAATTGGTATTTGTTATGTCTAGTTTGAGATCTTACTTTCAAGAAAAAGACTCAATCTCTTTTGCGTTGTGTTTATATTAATATATAAATTTTATATGTGATCATGGCCACCTATTAATAATGTTACCATTGTAAAGCTAGGGGGTTGTAGGTTAGTCGTCAGTGGTGTTTTCAAAGATGGCTGAGGAAAAACATGCTAGAAAGTCTGAGTGTTCTTCATTTCAAAAGAAGTCTCAAGGCCTTTAAATACGAATTCAGTAGTAGTATATTAATTTCAGTTTTTAAAATTGCTTTTAAAAAACAGTACTTCTGGAATATTTGTGGGAAAAGAACAAATAAAGATCTTAGCATGCACATGAAAAAAGCCCTCATTTACCATGGAAAGAATACTTCAAAGCTTTCAACTTGACTGTCTCTTCCGACGTGGTCCACCTGCAGAAATTGTACTGACATAATGTACATGCACTTGAAAGGCTTAAAACCTTCTTCAACATAAATGTGAATATATACTACTGCTTTAAAGTTGGGGTTTTTTTTCTAAAAAGAGATAGTTTAAAAAAATTTTTTTTAAGATTTTTTTTAAAGGCTTCTTTGCTCAACCACTTGTGCACAAACTTGCATAATAGCCTCAGGTAGGCTTTTATATATACAAGAGACTCAGCAGTTCATGTCCTGTTTCCCAAACTGGCATGTAGGCTAAACACAAAAGGGTTGGAAAGGATTTATTACGTGTTACTAATTTTTCACATGGAATGGTATGATTGTGTGTTATTGATGAGAATTGTTTCAAATTGAGGCTAAGCGGCTTTTGAATTTGAGCAGAGGCCAGATTTTTTAAATAATGCTTTATTGACAGTGGGTTTCATTATTCAGATTTAAATTTCATTTCATTATTAAGAAAACAGAACATTGAATCACGAACTCACAGACTGGATGATGTTGGAGGGGAGGTCATCAGGTCCAATCCCCTGCTCAAGCAGGGTCACGTAAAGCTTGTTGCCCAGGACAGTCAGCTTGTGAGTATCTCCAAGGAGGTAGACTCCACCACCTCTCTGGGCAATCTATGCCAGTGCTCAGTCACCCTTACAGTAAAGAAGTATTACCTGATGTTCAAATGGAGCCTTCCGTGTTTAAGTTTGTACCTGCTGCCTCTGGTCTTGTCCCTTGGCATCACTGAAAAGAGCCTGGCTCCGTCTTCTTTGCACCCTCCCTTCAAGTGTTTATTGATAAGATTCCCCTCGTAGCCTTCTCTTCTGCAGGCTGAGTAGTCCCAGCTCTCTCAGCCTTACCTCATATATGAGATGCTCCAGTCTCCTTCGCTGGACTTTCTCCAGTATGTCTGTGTCTGTGTTGTGCTGAGGAGCCCAGAACTGGACACAAGTTCCAGTTCCACAAGTTCCAGTTGAAGTTTATTTTCTTATTTCTTTCAGACTTACCCACCTTTTATTACTCGAAGACTCACAGGGCGCAGCAGATACCGATCGCAACAGCCGATACCACCACACCCTTACCATCCCAGCCTATTACCTTATGTGCTGTAAGTTCAAAGTACATATGCTTCTGTGTAGGCTATTATGAAGTCGTGTGACTTTTAACAAGCATCTCAGTGCTTTTTATTATTGGACTCTAGCTGAGAACAGGTTTAATTCAGCTGTTCCAGAGAGGAGGAGAACTTACACTTCTGGAAATTCTCGGCCTATTTTGACTATTAATAGTAAACACTTGAAAAATATAAGTGAACAGTTTTCTCCAATATAGTTGTATAGGTTTTTTGAGGCATGTTAGCCTGCATTGTTTTGAAGTCTTCATAAAATTTTCAACAAATTTTAAATCTTGGTTTTTGGATACTCTTACAGAAGCATGATTACACTGTAGGATAAAGTTCTATGAGCCTTCATTTATGGAATAAAATCATTTGGTTTAGTTCTTAATTTATAAAACACAAAGGTGGGAGCTTTCTGCAAGATGTCACTCTATTGGCTGAACTGCTAATCTGTTATGGCTGTTGAATTTATGTTCTGCCTCTGATTTGCTGTTTCTGGAAAAGATGTGGAAGACTTAACATTTGGGAATTATCTGTAGTGTGTTATGGTAGACTCTCTCTGGGAGACTTCAGGTGTATAACAAGATTTTTGCTCTTCTACGTTATGTTTTGGAAATAAGTATGAAATGCTTGGGAAACAAAGATTATTTTCTGGTAGCAGGGGTGAACTTGACAAGGAAATAATCAAACGGCATCAGATTGATAGTTGCTCTCTGTACAATTTCAGATGTGACATGAAAATAGAACCAGTGAAGTTGTTCAATTTTGCATCTTGCAGTCAATGTCAGAGTTTCTTACTTGTCCATGGAGGACATAATGCAGCACCGTAATTCTTGATGACTTTAGTGGGATTTTAGTATGTTTTAGTAGTGAAAATTTTTTATTTCTGTGTCTGTGCATTTAGTTTTAACCCATAGAACACTTATTGAATATAGAACCAGAAAACTATCTCTCCCCTCTCTGTTCTAAGAAATTACACTTTAACCAGTGTCACAGTATGTAAGAAAGTGAATTTGTCCTTTCCTGCAGTATGGAAGATGGTCCAGTAGCCTATCCTATTTATATTCACGTGGTTTTTAGGCTTAGAAAAGATGCAAGACTTTGGTATTGGAGAGATAAGTGAACATAGGATTCCTTTTGTTTGTTGATACACTTAAAGAAATAAAACAATGAATTTAACAGAACGTCAGTTTATTGTTAGTTTTAGTTCTGCATAATCTGTGATAATCAATAGATTAGTTTTTGTAATAATGCTGAGCCTGGTTAGAGGTATCAGTTGAGACATGCATGTAAAGTATGAAAGCAGCACTCCCGGAATTTAAATCTGGCAGTGTTAGAATCATAGAGTCATAGAATGGTAGGGTTGGAAGAGACCTTTAGAGATCATCTAGTCCAACCCCCCTGCAGAAGCTTTCTCTTTTCCCTTGACTCTTTCATTTCAGATGTTTGTTCTTGGCTTCAAACTTAATGTTTTTACTAGTTCTAAGACCTTGATGATTTGAGAGGGATCAATAAGGTGACTTTACCTCTTCTGTGCATTTTTTCAGCAAGATGCTGAACGTTATCATTGTTTGCTTTCATGGTAGATCAATGCTTCCAGTGCCACCTGCAATTGGACCAGCTTTCAGCTTTGAATTGGATGTGGAAGACGGAGAGGTAGAAAACTATGAGGTTGGTGTGTGAACTGCAGTACTTTTAAAGAACTGACATTAGCTCAAGAAATACACAAACTTTTATTATTTTTCACTTTTAATCCTGCTTCTGCATTTCAAACAAACGTAGTGACTGTGAAGGAAGGATCTAGAAACCATCCTTACAGGGTTCTTTTTTCTAACACTGGATATTAGAAATGCTTAACTTTGTTTTTTGTCTATTGCTCTTACCTAGAGCCCACTCTTTCAGACTAGTAACTATTAAGTAGTTCAGCTTTTATGTTCCACATGCTACTCTCCTCTTTTTGAATTTTTATTGATTTTAAATGTTAAACAGAAATGAAGCACTTTAAAAAGAACAGGGTAAATTACTGGGTTTATATATATAACTTTGCAGAAGAGCATTAATACAGAATAATGTTAGTGTCATAGGATTAATTAATCTCAATGTAATGTTTCTAAAACTACCTTACTGCCTTTTCTTCTTGGCCCTGAGGAGGGTACAGTAATTCACATCTCTAGATGTTGAACCTTCTTTAATATTCTAGATAATTTTGGGGCAGTCCCAGCTGTTTTGTCTTTGCTGGTTCTGAGACTGTGGGATTCCGTTTGATTCCATGTGGAGTGGAAATCAGAACCTGCCCCATTAAATTTCTGGTTTTTCTCACAAAATCAGACTCTCATTTCTTAGGAAGCAAATTTGTTGACAATTTTTTCTGGTTGATAGCACTATTAATTTCATAGTGGAATCCTTCAGAAGCAAAATACTTGTTAAGCTGTGCATGCAGCCACAGGAGTAATTGGAACTTAGGTCCTGGAGATTTTGAGATCAGAAAGATAACATCTTACATAATTAGAAAGGTGATTGAATCATGAAAGATTTTACAGGGGTTTGTGTCATAGGAAAGAACTAAGGTTATAAACATTCTAAAGAAAGGTCTTTGTGCTACCAGCTGGAGTAGTGATGTGTAGTGGCAGCCTCACCACTAGTGGAACCATAGGCTGTTTAAGCAGTGAATTTTTAAATGTCCAGTTTCCACATTTTGCAGGCACTGCTGAACTTGGCGGAACGTCTAGGGGAAGCCAAACCACGAGGACTGACAAAAGCGGACATTGAACAGCTTCCATCCTACCGATTCAATCCAAACAACCACCAGTCAGAACAGACATTGTAAGTATATTGGTCTCTTTCAAAGGAACATAATTTAGGTGGCTATATTTTTGTTTAACTTGTGGCCTAAGCTAAACCAGAAAGGCTTTAAAAGCAGTCATGTCAGTAAACAGTTTAATTTTCCCTTTTTTTCTTGGATTGCTTTCCAGATCAAATACTGTTTATCCTTACTTTAAAGCCTCTATCTAGTCTCGTATCATTTAGCTGTGTTTCAGTTTAGTTCCTCAGCATTTAAAAAACTAAAATGAAAAAAAGGTGACCTAGGTTTTTGTACAGCATACTAGACTTGAAAGTGGCAATGTCAAGTTGGAATCCAGCCTATGTTAAAAGAGCTTCAAACACTGAAGTTTGAAGTGCTCCTGATAGTTTGATCAGTGGTTTGAGTGCATCTTCTTATTTTTAAAATCTGTCAACTTTGAAAGATCTGCACAACCAAGTGGAAAGGGCAGAATAGATGTGAAGGTAGTTAAAGTGATTTAGTACCAAATACTGTCTAACGTTTGAACTTCAGTGTACAGATTTTTTTCTGATATTCAAGTTTCAGTGACCTTCATTGTAACTTACTAGTACCAGTAGGGAGTGAGCTTTGCAGATCATTATCTGCAGTGTTTTGAATTTTGATTAAACATCTGTTCTATTGTTTGAGTCTGCACACCTGTAAGCAGGAACACTTGGTTTGTGGTTTGAAAACACAGGGCCAGAATAACGCCCGCAAAGCAATTACGGTTTACCTATCACACAGAGATTTATATCTGTGGCTCAAGATAACTGTAGCTACCCAAGGAGTAAAAGAGCTACCATGTTGCAGTCATACTTGTACAATGTATGGAATTTTTGTATGGAATATGTACATAAGAGATACATTTGAGCTTTATTGTCTTTTTTAGGTGTGTGGTGTGCATGTGTGATTTTGAGTCAAGGCAGCTACTTAGAGTCTTACCCTGTAACCACGAGTTCCATGCCAAGTGTGTTGATAAATGGCTAAAGGTAATAAATAAATAAATAACATTTTAAAGTATTATGTTACAGGAAAATTATTATGTAGTTTGTGGGTTTTTTACAATTCCAAATCATTTCATCATGTTTCACGTTTCTGATACTTAGGCTAAAAATACCAACAGAGTGGAAGCACTGCCTACTTATGATATTTTTCTAAAAACTGATGAAAGACACTTCTTTATAATCTTTGGCACAAGGAAAAATGAAAATGATAATGATTTTCATTGGCAGATCTTATTATATTTTTTCATTTTCACAAAACAAGGACCTTGAATTTAAGTAATACATGAAATTAAATAAGACTTGAAAACAAAAATTAATATAATAATGTAGGAAGTATGAATTAAGAGTTTCTGTGTTGATGGTAGCAGGAAAGAGAAATTCAGCACCATTGGTACAAACATATGAGGCAGCCTCCATCACAGGCTGGAGGCCTCCAGAAAGAACTCCAGCTTCCCAATGAGATCAGGTAACGTCCAGAGAAGGAGGTAGCCTGGAAATACAGACCTCTAATCGTCCTCCTTTCACATTCAAAATTTTTAATAGTACCAAAATATTTGCTAGTATTGAGATAGTTATTGTGATTCCAATAACTTGCAAGATTCAATCAGTGTTTCTCATCACTAATATGTTTTTTTTTTGCATTGTCAAATGAAAAGTGTACTTACTAATGGATAGAAAATTTACACTTATGTGTGTCAATTAGTATGTGTTTATGCTTCTATCTTTTGTTCTGCTCAGTTCCAACAATAGTTGCAGACTCAATGGGTGCAAACTATTGGAACATATGAAGATACTACCTATAATATTTACCAGTAACTTCTCCAATATTTTCTTGTCTGACTCACTTTTTTTATGTCATGTAGCATACGAGGAAAGCCTGCAGGAACTGGGGCTGTTTAGGCTAGAGAAGAGGATACTGAGGGGGAATCTTATAAATATTTACAAATATCTAAAGGGTGGGTGTCAGGAGGTTGGGACATCCCTTTTTTCTATGGTATCTAGCAACAGGACAAGGAGTAATGGGATGAAGCTGGAACACAAGAAGTTCCCCGTAAACATAAGAAAAAGCTATTTCACTGTGAGGGTGAGGGAGCAGTGGAACAGGCTGCTCAGAGCAGTTGTGAAGTCTCCTTCCTTGGAGGTCTTCAAGACCCACCTGGACATGTTCCTATGCGACCTGATCTAGGTTGACCTGCTTCTGCAGGGGGTTTGGACTAGATGATCTCTAAAGGTCCCTTCCAACCCCTACCTTCCAAATCTAGGAGATTCTGGGGCAAATAAAATGTTATGTGTGTACATATATGTGTATGCATATATACATACAAAGAGAAATTTAATTTATACAAATGGAAATTGTAGTTCTGCAAAATTGTGATTTACCTTTCCAAGAGAATTTGAGCAGTAAAAAAGAGGATCTAGAATCAGGGAAGCCCAGTAAGAGGACAGATTAAATAGCAGCAGTACAGAATGTGTGAAGAACATGAAGTACAAAAAAGTAGATGATGATACACAGTCATCTCTACAAGCTGCATTAGCCACATCTACTTCCAACAAGGTGTTGATCCCCATCTTGCCTCACCTTTTTTCAATATTTTATTCTATTCAGCTTTAGTTTAATCTCTGTGTAGTCTGTTGTGTAGAACATTTGAAACTGCAATGATCCTATGTTAATACAAAATGCAGTCCTTAGAAAATTAGAGATTCCAGAAAATGTGTATCTATAATCATACACTAAAATATTCAGTGCAGAGAATGAAAGAATCAAGTTAATATTGACAGCATTCTTTTGGCTAACGGGTTACCAAGAATAATGAGAAGGTTTTTAAAAGCTGGGGTGTAAAATAATCATGGTACCCATGGCCATCTAAAGCTGCTACAGAATCTAAGGCCAGTGTAAATGTTTCTACAACAGTGCTCATAACTTTCATTAGAACTGATGTCCTTCAGTATCTGAATCCATGTACAATCTTGAGAATCTACAAAAGTAAACACGTAGCTGATTTATTATCAGATCGAAAAGCCATATACACACACTCCACACACAAAATGTTATTAGTATATCTATGCTAAGTATATGATGGTTTTTTTAGTAGCTGCAAATTAAGAGTAGATTAATCTCCATTGTCACTCTACTTCTCTCAAGCAGTGTTCACACAGCCTGTGAGACAGTGGATACCGTAGGCCTATATAAATACATTTTGTTGCCTTTCTTTTTTTTTTAAGTCAGCTTCTTCCAGGCTATTAATGCAAAAAAACCCCAAATCTGTGATTCATAGAGCCCCTGATCAACAGATTGCTGGAAGTTAGAAGAACATGTGAGAGAAGTATTATGCATGCTTATCCTGTTCTTACTGTCTTTCGTACCTGATGTTGGTTTCAGGAGTCAGACAAGCAAAAATCAGATTTGATCTTCATTTTGACAATTGTAGACACACTGTTGTAGTAGTGAAGCAGCTTTTTTCCTAATTTTCCTGTCCCAGTTTAGAAACTATGTGTTTTCCAACAGGTCTTCAAGTTTATTATTTTCTAAAGATTGTCTTACCAAAGAAAACCTCTGAAATTTAGAGTGTCAGCTACGTGAGGGAATGAAGTGAAAGGTATGAAATCCAAACCTAAAGAGGATGCAGTTATACCCACCTAAAACATATTGATATCATATATCCCAGAGCAGGATGTTTGCATAAGCTAGACATGCTTGAAGCATCGTAGTGTAGGATTGCTAAGGCAATAAATTCACACCATGTAGGTTTAGTCACACTTGTACAAAGATATGTTTACAATATTATTTTGCTTTGCAAACTGCAACAAATTACTTATAACATTAGCCTGTTTTAGTTACCCTCTCTTTACTTGGTTAGTTAGGAAACAAACATCTGGAAGTAAGTGTAACTGGAGGATACTTGTGCTTTTTTTTTAAATTCTGTCCACCCCTTTATGTATTTGACAATTTGTTCCACATGTTGATAATATAATTAAGTCCACATCCACTTAATTCACATCATCGAGCCAACATCATGCTGATAAGTTCTGCAAGGGAAGGTAAAAATTGTAGGTTTGAGTACTTGTAACTTTTCCACAAGGTGAAAAGAGGAAAAAAGTTACCAGTTTTTCCCTATGCTTTACTCATTTAATCATGCCTGTTTGAAGAAAGTATTTGCTATCTAGGACTATTTCTAGAACTATAGAGTCAAGTTGATTCTCCTAATTTTCACCATGTTATCAGTGAAAGATCTAAGTAATTTGATTTTTTTAAAAAAAATATTGTTATTTCATTGCTTGTTGGTGACAAAGGAGCAAAAAAACAGTGTCTAAGAAAGTTTTGTGACTTGTCTATGCATGAAAGGTTTGATCTGTTTGGTGATGTAGTGCTGTGTGTTTCCATCTTTTTAGGAAGCATAAGCAGGTAAGAAGAAATGTTCTTTTACAATGCATTAGGTTGCCCACTTTAATTTGTACTTCCCTGATTAAGCCAAGTTAAAAATTTGTGAAAGAAGATGTAATACAATGGAGGAAAAAAAATCCATGGAGGAAGGTTATCCTTTTACTTTTCACAGTATTGTCAACTCTCATATTTCACAGTATTTAGTTATGTTGTAATATACTAAGCTCTTTAGTAAAATACGAATACATGAGACATCTGTTCTTTTGTCAAGAAAGGGTTAAGAGTCATAACTGCAAAGGACAGCTTGTGAACATGATTTGTCTTTGCCATGAGGGTTTAGAATAAGTTCAACTTGCCTTTAACTTCCTGATACTAAGTTCTGTATTATGTATGAGAAAAGACAAACAGTTTCTATAGTTTAACTTGATTCTGATGGACTAATAGCAAAGTAGTGCAGTGCTTTTTAGAGGATTCTAGGAGCCTTAGAGATTCATTATTCTAAATGCAGTTCACCTCAGCTATAAATTTTTTAAAATATGTAAAAATAAATAGGTTAATTCGTTGTGCAGCTCTCTTTCCTAACAGTACAAAAAGTAAGTTTACGTAAAAGAGTGGATAGCTAGGTCAATATTATGTGCACCTTAATTCTCTTTTTGCACCAAAGAATCATGTTAAATACTGGGATGGGAGAATGAAAAAGCCACAAGGATGCAACTAAATTTAAAACAAATTTCATGTAGGATCTTGAAAAATTAATTGAAAAGCAGTGCTAGAGTGTTCATGAGTACTAATTTTATCGTGGCAGAGTGGATTTATTTCTGCAATTCCTATCAGAAAATTACTCTCATTGAATGCGTTTTCATGCTGCAAATTTCATTATTTATCCAACTGAGTACTTCTTGATTCATTAATCCATTTAACTTTGAAGAATGTTCCCTTTTATTTAGAAAAATTACATTAGATGACATATCTAATTCAAACACAAAGTAGTTAACAAGCAATGGTATTGTCCTCAACTAATTTCAAAGTTGTTGAGCTTTGGTGAAAGAGCAAGAAATAATTTTTTTTACTGATTCCTGAATCCATATTTTACAAAACTATGAAGCAATAACAACTATGGTGTAAAATATAAAACAGTAATAACAGTAGTAGTTCACAGGAAAAAATTACTCTTCTATTACTAAATATGTTTTTCAGTAATAACGTAGCTTTTATTGGTATTTATTGTTTGGATTTTAAAGTTTATGACAACTGTTATTCTGAACTCTGGCCTTCAGAGCCACATTCTTGGTACCCTCACTTGTATTTTCATTGAAAAATTGACTACCTTGAGCTGACAGTGGTTGGTCCTGCAATTATTGGAAAATACTAAATACAAAATTTGGGGCAAGGGAGAGTTCTTTTCACTTTCTCCTTTGCAAAGGAAATGTTTTATCACAGATGTTACATGTTTGTTTTGGGCTTTTCCTAATGATTTGCTGAAACAAAATTAGCCTTTATTTCAAAAGAGGAGTGAGAAACCAGAAATACCTTCCCTGTAGCTTAAGGAATATTAATTCTCATCTGTCTTTCTTTTTTAAGGAAACTATAAAAGTGTCACAGGACATATTTTCAGGAAGTGCATTACTGAAGGGCTAAATTTAGACCTAAATTTCTGTGTGTTACTTGAATACCTATTTTGGGTTTGTCTCAACTGAGATTTACCACCATCCCACCCACCCACCCTTTACTAAAACTCCTTCACTTTTTCCCTCTTCTGCTTTCATTATTGACCAAGTCTATGTGATGGGTTTCTGTAGGAATAACTGGATAAACAGAGTATGAAGAGATGGGATCAGTGATCAGTAAGGCTTGTGACAACCTGACAGCATTTGTATAGGATGTATATTTGCAGCCCAAGGTTGCTAGTCTGTTTTTGGTCAGTTTCTCTGCAGCCCATATTCCAAGTTTTTAGTTGTATCCACCTGATTGCTGTAAACTGTACTTATGAATTTGCATTAATAAAACCACATAACAAAACAAAATAAAAATAGGTATAAGCGCACTTTGTCTTCTCTTGTTTTGACTGTTCTTGAATTGCTTTTCAGTACTCAGATATGTCTCAGTACAGTAAACATTCTTTTGTTTCTGGTTTTACAGGCAAATCGTACCTGCCCAATTTGTAGAGCTGATGCTTCAGAAGTGCATCGTGATTCAGAATGACCAATCTAAGAGCACAAATCTGGTTTGAGTGTTCCTGGTCACATGTGTCTATGAACTATCTATTGAACTTACCCATATGACTTCCAGCCTGCCCTATATACACAAGGGTCAATAGACCTTACTTTGCACTGTGTGATTTACTCAATTATAAAGCTTGTAACTAGTCTTCACAGTTATGGGATTGTTATACTAACAGTGTGATTGGAACTCCAAAGATTTTTTTGAAGCTTGATTTTGTGTGTGCACTAATATTCGCTGGTTTTTGTGTGACCATTCTGAGTGTTACTGCGAGATTACTGTGGACATGATCTTTTAGCATGTGCTTTTATATAAAAGAAAAAGGAAAAAAAAGTGGTAGCTGCAAACAATATAGCAATCTACCTTATATAGAGCCTTCAGATACCGTCATTGGGGATGACTGGTGCGAATGTGTTTGTGAGAGGATGTATGAAGTGTGCTTGTGACTGAGCGTGCCTGTGTGTTTGAGAACCTGTATACCAGCATGTACTGAGAATGTATGTGTGTAGTAATAATTATGCTGCAATGTATAATCTTATGTGTTATTTAAACAGTACTAATACTGTACACTGGTTTCTTTCCTTGTGTTTGCAGTTGCACACTGAATGCAATGGGTGCAACAGTTACAGATGTTTAGTATTTCCTCTTCAATATACTTACAGGTGTAAAGATCTTTCTGCCTACTATTCAAGCAGCTGTTATGCTTCCCCTTCATTGAGGTTTTAAATGGGTAGCACTAAAGAGTGCATTGATTGTTCATACATGAGTAACCTTGGGGTTCTGAGCATATGTTACAAAGACTATATTTTTAAATGGATGACTTACAAGTTATTTTAGTAATGTACATTTGCAGTATTGCACAAATAATTTAGAAGTTAACATTTTCAATTGCTAATACGAAGATCAATGCTTTTCTGTTCTCTTTTTAAATTTTTCTAGCTGGATTTGCCAGTTAGGTGCTTCTTCCATGAAAAGAAGCAGAAAGGAACTAAGGGTCCTGTGGAATTTTCACTTTTGGCCATTGTACTTGCTATGGACATCATCTTTCAGCTCATAAACATTGGCTTTAATCACCTGTGTACCTTAGCATGTACAAGGGAGTATATATATAACTAAAATAACTTGTAAAAGGTTATTTTTTTCTTGCAAGTTCATTAATAAAATTTAAGTTTTAGCATTTTCTCTGAAAATTAAAACTTCTGATTTTTTTCCATTATATCACCAGAAAAGGTAACTTTGGTCACTGATTGCAGAATTCAGTTGCCCTGATGCTGCTTATGGACCTTCCTTGTTTCATTATTAGTATAGTATGACAAAGAAACTTCATTGGTTTTTGCAATTGGGTTTCCAGAGGTCTCTGCTATATGAGAAAATTAGAACACCTTAGAGAACATTGCTGTGAAATAAGAGGTCATAACCTCTATTCAGGTGCTCTGACTAATGTTTTATTTGGTCTACTGAAAAAAGAAATAGCTGAATTTATAACATTCAGACTGTTAACATCTTTCATATGTTCTAGCATATGTTCTACATATACCATAAGTTATTCGAAGAATTTTGCAACATTTTTCTTCTACATTAAGTGTCATTACTCAGGTTGCAGTAGCACAAGTGGCACAATCAGCAATATTGCTGCAACAGGCTACAAATCGCAGCTTTAAGTTTGTTCTTTGTCATTTCTGCTGCTTTTGTACACTGTTATGCTTTAGTTTCAGTTGTAATTTCAAACAGTGTTAGATGTTACCCATACTTATTTCTCGTACTGAAGTTTCTACAGACTCGTTACAGCTCTTGATGCAAATAAAATAAAAGCACAATTTTGCCCTATTTCAGATGCCTTTCACTCTGTTAAGTTATGCAGGTAGTTCTCAAAAACAGTGAGTCTTTCCATAGTGATCCGTACTTAAGAATGCTGAGTAAATAAAAATGCTGTTACATCATCTTCAAACTATTAGAATTTCTTCTCTTTAATATTGTTTTAAAAGTATACACTATATGTCTTAGAAAACTTAGGCTTTTCTGTATAACAGTGAAATACGTAATTCCACTTACAGATTTGAACATATCTAATGCTACTGGGCTCAGGATTTAGTTTGAGCATGGAAAGAGGGTACTTTTTCTAAGCTAGATAAAAATGAACAAGTGTCATTCTTCTGAAGCCATGGGAAAGTAGTCTTCTTTCTGGAATTGGAGAAATCTTGACGTATAATGTCCTTTTTCTCCAGTAAAACTCTGTGAGGCAGTGAGAGATCTAGGAGATGAAGGGTCTAAGTTGGTAAAATCCTGAAAATAATTGTTACAACTCTTACAGTTCATCTCTTCTGGAATGGTTCTTTAGTTTGCATGGGACTCTTGCAGATATATGTGGATTTAGCTTCTGTAGTTAGTGTGTATAAACAGCAGACATGCATATGTTCTGAGTCAGCTCAGAAAAGCTACAGCCAAGTCCTCTGTGTTGTGGCTGTCAAGAGAAGGGGATTCATGTTTAGCTGTTAACTGCCACGTGTTATGCACGTTTGTGTGTAATTCCACAGCCTGCCATGGTGCCTGGCAGCACCTGAATTCAGCAACTTTTTTTTTATATTCATTGCCTTTCTGCCATCACCTGGCTCCTTCTTCTCCAAAAAAACCCAGCAAACCTGTAATATGTTTACTGCTCTGGGGTTTTTGCATAAACTGTCAATTTAATTTGACATTTTAATGAGTAACAAGGCCTACAGACAATTCCAATGTCTCATTTTGTGACTTTCTTTACAAAAAGAATAATGTCTGTCATTGTATGCCATTTTGTACAGGCTTTGAATGTGATTTCACTGCTGTTAATACATTGTGTAATGCTTGGGATGAGATTTACCAACCTTTTTACTTTTAATTGCAGAGAGCACATTTTTAACTGAGCTATCTTTGGGCCTAGGTGAAAGCTGTGGGTTTTTTCGTTTGGTACCTTGTTACCTCATTTTGCTACTTATGTTTCAGATTTGCTTATGATTTAACTGTAGGTTTTGTTGGAATCTTTCTGTCAAGTGTTTTTTTTAAATCATATGCTGTTGTATCATTTAACATGTAGTTTTAAATGTATTATAAATACCTGTAACCAAATCATTTGAAGGCTTGATAAATTTTTAACAAAATTTGTACATTTTTATGAGAGTTACTAGTAATGCTTTACTAGGTAGTGCAATGAATTTTTAATTTTAATCCCTGTCCCCAATTTTGGAGTTAAGAGAGTTGTTCAATAATAAATGTATGATGTACACTTACATAATTTTGTCCTATTCTTTCT
Organism: Colius striatus; assembly: GCF_028858725.1. Taxonomy (NCBI): domain Eukaryota; kingdom Metazoa; phylum Chordata; class Aves; order Coliiformes; family Coliidae; genus Colius; species Colius striatus. The sequence continues at coordinate 33,082,850 of NC_084790.1, forward strand.
CTTAGATAGAAGTGCCTTGTTTCCTTTCATTACTGTGCATATTTCTGTGCATGATCATGCAACTCTATATATTGACAACAGACACTTGTGTTGTAGGGATAGTTTTACCACCTTATTTGTAGATCATGACAAACTTTTTTAAGCTACTTTGAGACATCGTAAGAAAGTTATATTAAGTGCTGTGTATATTTTGAAATTGTAAATTAACTACAATACCTGAAATATCAGCTTTCCAAACATGTTAGTCAAAATTTGCAGGGAAGGAGGTGCCCCTTAGACATACCATTTTCCACTGTGTGTCTGCTGAAGATGTGTTACACTTTGCAGTCCCCTAACTAGTAAAAAAATGCATCCTGAGTTTAAGAGTGAAAGTGAATTATAAGTTTGATTGGCCAGAGTCACACAAGAATCTGATAAAATAAACAAACAAACAAAAGTGTTGTTGGTTTTGTTTTTTATGCAAATGTTCTAGATACTCAAGCGTATTTGAAAATCCATTGTTGCTTTGAGAACCCTTATGCAAAGTTTTGTATACATGTCTTTTGGATTTGTAAACCTGGATAGCAACTGGTTTGCCTTCTTTCATACATGAGGTGTTAATTATTAATTATACTGTTGAAAATGGATAGTGTTACCAGTAGTACTTACAGAGCTAAGGTACTGTCTAGCTTCAGTGAAGAGAAGGGAGCTTGGAAATACTTCTGACTGGCTTAGAGCATGTACCAGCAAGGCCCTGAGAGCAGAGCAGGGTTTCCCAGTAAAGGTGATAGAATATTGCAAGTTGGAAGGGACCCATAAGGATTATCAAGTTTCACACTGTGCTTCTTGCAGGACTATCTGAAGCTAAACCAAATGCCTAAGACTGTCATTTCTTGAACTGTGACAGACTTGGTTCCATGACGACTTCCCCAAGGAACCTGTTTCAGTGACCAAGCATGGCAGCCACTCACTGAAGAACCTTTTCTTATGTCCAGTCTGAACTTCCCCTGACACAATTTCATTCCATTTCCTCATGTCCTGCCACTGGTCACCAGAGAGGAGATCAATACCTCCCCTGCTGCTGCCCTCCTTGAGGAAGCTGTGAGATGACAATGAGGTCACCTCGCAGCCTTCTCTTCTCCAAGCTGAACAAACCAAGTTACCTCAGTTGCTCTTCCCCCCAAGATCTTTCAATATCTTGTTCACAGTCCTCAGACCACTACCTAATGGTTTCATGTCCTTGAATTGAGGTTCTCAAAACTGCACACAATATGTTGTGCACCGGTACAGTGGAGAATGGGACCATCACCTCTCTCAATGGGGAGGTACTTCATGCACTTCGGAACACAGTTCACTGTCAGGACAGACACACTGTTGACTCATACTCAATTTGCCATTAACACAAACACCTAGATCTCTTTCTGTGGGATGGCTACTCTCCAGCCTTTTATCCCCCAGTTTGTATGTATAAGTAGGATTACCGCTTCCCAAGTGGAGAATCTGGCACAAGATCATGTTAAATGTCACACAGTTGATGACTGCTGATATGTCTGTAAGGCCTCTACAGTCAGAGGCTGCAACTCTTCCTAATTTGATATCACTGGTGAACTTAATGTACATTTGATTCCTGTACTTACATAACTTATAAATAGATTGAAGAGTACTGGCCCTGAAATTGAGCCCTGCAGAGCCCCACTGGTGACAGGATGAACCTAAGCAAAGGTAATACAAGCTTAGCTGCTGCTTCTGTATCAAGATTTTGTCCATTTCCATCTGGGCAGTTTCTTGCCAACACCAACAAGCGTACATATACTACAAACAGCTCTGAGGTGCAGCACCAACCTGTGTGAGATTCTGAGTACTAGGTTATACCCAGGCAGCAGCCAGATCTGCAATTCACGTGAGCTCTGATGAATTAGGCAGTGTTGCCAGCAACTAGTCTTTGCAGCAGTTATCTGAACTCACTGCACACGATGTATACAGGTTGTGCCATAACAGGGACATGTTTTATAGTATGTTACAGTGTTTATACAACATGAAGACCTTTGGCAAAGTCAGCTGATTCCCTGGGCAGTTTCCTCCTGTAGCTTTCCATGCAAAAGAAAGGATGATGTTTGATTGGAAGCTTCTGTGTGAGACAGTAAGGCTCAAAAAACATAGTTCCTAACTGTTAGGCAAAGGGCCAAGCCTATTTTCCTTGCAAGACATTTTTCATGCTACCAGATCTAGATTTTTCTGCCTTTGTTTCCTGTTGAGTATGCCGCTTTTCTGCAGTCCCCAGCACAACCACTTCCAAAGTCTAAATCCATTATACTTGAAACAGATACCAAGCCAAATTCCAGCCATTCTATAAATCCATGAGTAGCACGAACCTTGTAACCCAGTGAAGTTAACTTTGTCCACCAGTGAAGTTCTCTTATTTCTCCACTTCTCTCTGTTTGCTTTCTTGGAATACATAGAACACCCAATTCCTTTCACATGTAGTGTTTATGAATGTATGTCCATGATACTTCATACAATACTTTATTGGAAGCAATCTCTCAATTTCTTGTAAGTTAGCTAGCTTGTGGCCTCAGTAACCTCCATGAGTCTAGTCTTACTGTCTTTGCAGATAGAATAAGCAGAAAAGCACTCATCAGAAGCTACTATATAGTATCTCATCCATGCAGCTACTGAACTCTTAGGTGTAGGCTGATGAAGCATGTGTCTGTTTGAAAAATACTATGTATTCTCTGTCGTGTATGTGCTATGTTGCAGGCTTGTTGCTCTGCATCGTTAAAGGAAGATTTTTTGAGTTGGAACATTTATTCAATCCTCTTGTAGCAAGGTCAGCAAAAATAAGGGCTGTCTAGCAGCCTGTCTCAATTGTTAACAAAGCTAGACCCTGCAAGCTATTATCAAGAGCTTTCTGTATCAAACTATGGGCAATAATTGCTTAGTAACATTGGTAGATCTCAAGTGTTGGTTTCATTGTTAAGCTTTTTGCTTCTGGCATCAGCCTACTTACTGGCTCTTTACCTTTTTGTTTTAACTTTCAGATTACTGAGGAGGATTCAAGAATGCTCTAAACTTTCCTAAGCGAACAGCCTCTCTTCTGTAGAGCAGCTTTCTGCCATCTGCTTTCTGCCATCTGCCAACATCAGGTTATGCAGGAGAACAATAGCAAGGCAGAGAGGCAACTGGTGATGGGATTGTACAAGAAAGTTGTAGAAAGGTGTGGAGGAAAGATTGCCTTTTTGGTCCCACAGTGTGGAGAAATACTGTTCTGCCTGCACACAGTTCCTTTGTCTGCCTCACTTCAGTGCCAAGTAAGGTGATGGAACAGTTCCTCCTGGAAATTCCATCAAAACATGTCGATTATGTGTGATTAGAGACAGCTAACATGGCTTCACCAAGGGCAAATTGTGCCTGACTGATGTAGTGTTCTTCTGTGATGAAATGATTGCATCAGAGGACAAGGGAAGAGCTACAGATGTTGTCTACCTGGACTTCTATAAAGCTTTTGATACAGTCCCACACAACATTCTTGCTGCTAAATTAGAGAAATAAAGATTTAATGGATATGTTATTTGATGGAGATTGTGTTGGCTGGGTAGTCACCTCCACTTTACCTTACACAGAAAAATAATCTGATCAAAGCCCAACATTGGGGACAAATTGAGAGAGATACTAAAACAGAGTACTGATACTTGGACAGGGACTTCTGCAGCAGTACAACTTGTTCTGGGAATCCAAAGTTTCCTATTGCCAGGACTAATGGCTCTAGAAAATTGTGTACAGATAGAAAATTTTACTTGGCAAGTAGAAACTTTGTCAAGAGCCACTCAAAAGTGATTCCAAATCATTAAAAAACAGATCCAAGCTTTCTTTTTCCAAGTGTTCTAAAATGACTTCACAAAATAGGCTAGAACAATGAGTGAATATCTTGTTAGACCAAGAACACTGCTGTGTCCACATCCCAATTATTACTGATAGTTATCATTGCAAAAATGATTAGACAAAATGAGAAAAATAAAAGACAGTAGAGCAATCAGGGATGCAGCAGAAAATAATTGGCTCAACAGAATAATCCAAGCATTAGGTGGATGGTCTCTAAAAGGATGATTTGCCAAATTATTGGAAGGAATAGTTTATGTAGTTATAGCTATTATAGGAATCTGCATTATATGTGGTTATAGGAATCTGCATAGGTTGTACTAAGAGAACCATTATGAGAAATATATGGAAGTAGTAAGAAAATATAAATACCTCCAAAGGGAGGAATTAATACCAAAGGTACAAAATCACACACCCATTTTGGCAGATAAAATAATCAAATATCTGAAAGAACCCCTTTTGCATACTTAGTATATGAAATGGAGGGAAGACCCCATTTGTGTAAACTTTGCACAAGCAAGATAAGCAAGTCTACAGGCCAAAAGACAGTTTGGGTGCTCATCAATACTGAGCATCCTGGTTCTACTGACTAAGCTACAAAAGCAGAAATTGCAGAGGTCACAGAAATTGAAAAGTTGTGAGTTCTGTCCAAAGTCTACCTCAAACAACCACCAGAGACCTTTACCCAAATTCAGTACCCTTGCATGGAGACAATTTTGTGATATATTAGCATACGTATTATTTTTTATTAATATTCATTTTCTTCCTGTATATAATGAGTTTGATTCAGTATGCATGTTAGGAGGAGAGATCCCTTCGATCTCCCGGGTGTTCCCTTTGTCTGTAAAGGTACAGTCCTCTGCTATTATTATAGAGTGAGCTACAAATTTTTCCCCCTTGATTTGAAACTAAATGTCTTTGAACCACATATGAGACTATTCTTCTAAAGATACCACACAAACATGCTGTGTCCGGCCTCCTGAAGACAGATTAATACTGTAAAAGCTGGTCTGAGTAAACTCTGTAAGACTCAGTCTGGAGTTTTAGAAAGCAGGCATTCTTTTATTCAAAGATGCAGCGATGTAGACACACAGGGATTTTTTCTCAGAAGTGCATCTGTCTTACCACACTAACACAGCTATCTTTATTGTTAAGTGATAAACATATTCATTATATTTCTCATAAAATACATACATATTCATTTTAGTTCCAGGTAATTATTTTCATACTCCCCACCCCTTGCATATGTTCCATGATTTCAATCAGGGGCCTTTTGGGGGTCTCTGGTGGTATCTAGTGGCTGTTTTAGATTGTCTGCTGCTTGACCCTAAGGTAGTTAATCCATATGGTTTGTCTTAAAAAGAATTGTTTTTAACAAAGTCCTTGTTAGTTGCAGGTGTATTCACAAAGATCTTGTTAGCTGCTGATGTCTCTTCTAAGTTTATTTATTACCTCCTCCCCTTATCTTCTCTTCATCTTCTGGATAAGCTCATTAGTACTTATTTATGTCTTCCTACTGACTACATCATTTCCACTATCTAGACCTGTGCACACTAAATAAGCATCTTGCCTCAATTTCTCTTAATTCCAGGTCTGCATGACATTCTTTACTGTTTAATTCTTATATCAATCTTTTATTTTATTTTGAGTATATTAACTTTTAAGTCTTCTCCTCACTTCCAAATTTTTCTTCTGCTTTTTTAGAGGTTCTTCTTGTTCAGGTAATTAAACAACGTAACAAAACATAGATAGATACAAAAATTCCCACTAACATTAAGATAATAGTAATCAGTCTTCTGATCCATTGGAGTAGGTTTTGGAACCAGGAAGTGATTTCTTCCCATAAATTTTGGAAAGCCCATGAGGTGTTATTATCTTGTGCCTTGTGTATGATATGCACTTGTTCCCAGATAGCCTCCGGATCAGTTTCCACCTGTTGTGTTTCACCAACATACAAACAGAAACTACTATTAAGCATGGTACACACTCCTCCTTTGGGATGGAGGCATTTGATTTTGCATAGCTACTGTCCCTATTTCCAGTGCTTCCCATTTTATATTTTTAAGATATGTGCAGTATTATTTCAAATTACTTCAGTCAAGGCTGAGATATTAATTCTTTTTTCTAATTCACTAACTCCTAGTCAAGCAAGAAACCATTAAGCAAAGGGGTGAAAAGTTTTGAATTATGGTAATGGTTGGTACTATAACTCCCAAGGTACGGGTTTTTTTCCAAACTGGGGGAAGCACTTCACATGACTCTGTTCCACACAGCCAATACCATCCTTTTCCTTGTGACATTCCAGTATCCTATCTGATTCTTCTGAGGCATTTATTGCATATTCCATTCACATTTTGGATAATGTCTTACTTCTCTTTGTATTAATCCAGGTATTGTTAAGTTAGCTATGATACATTAAGTATCACTAATCTTTGGAACAAATATTTCTCATATTTGGAAATTGGTGTCTGAAGGATCTGTATACTGAGGATTAATCCACAGATCATTCCAGGAAGTGTTAAATGGGATAGATGTTCCTGACAACTTTATTCCTTTTTCACTGTATTCTGACTGGACGGTACATATCCAACAGTCGCTTAAGTTTGTGCCCTTTGTCGCCTCCTTCATTAATTTCACATGCAAACAATGATTTCCCAGTCCTGTTCTCAACCGAATCATTAGACCTAGCCTAGCTAGCATAATTAGGTTCAGGATAAAAAGCATCATATTGGTTTGAATATTGACATGTAAAAATCAATCCCACTATAAAATTAACCCTATTGTCACATAACTCTGTTCTCAGGTTATTTCCCAATAGTCCACAAAGTTTTTCCAGGTACAACTCTCCATGGAGTTCAGTTACCTTTGTTTTAAAGGTAAAAAAGGCTTTAAGTTTTAAAGAATGTATTTACTTTACTGTCCATGAAAAAGCAGATTTCTTGATTTTGGTATAGTGAATCCATGGCCACTTATCCTTGAGCTTGATGGCCAATAGGACCTGGTCTGTTTCAACTTCCCATTTAACAGTTCAGAGTTCCAGGATTTGAGGTAGAACCAATCCCTACCTGGATTGAAAGGGATGGAAGGGACCTTTGATCCTCAGCAGTTTGTCTGCTGAAGCTTATTTTTGCAAATCCTGTAACACTTTCCTAAAGAAACCAGACAGTTACTCATAGCTAATATGCATAATATTTGGAATATGTGGCATTTGGTAAAGTCACCCATACATTGCTAAAGGCAAAGCCTGCACCAAGGTTAATGAAGTCTCGACTTTTTTTTTTTTTCAATTTTTCCAATCTGTAATTTTAAGGTGTAATTCATTCATCCCACTTTTCCACTGGAGTGCAGATTATAGATTGTGTTGAGGCCTCAGGTTATTCCCAAAATCCTGCTCAGATTTTTTGTAACTTTAGCAGCATGAGGTCTGTTGTGGTTTGGCCCAACTAACAATGAAGCACCATGACAGTCTCTCGCTTGGTGACGTCCATTCACGCTACCCTCCTTGGGATTGCAGAGGCCTCAGCAAAGTGGGAGGAAGAAGATAACCAAGGATGCTGTGGATTGAGACAAGGGCAGGGAGGGTTCACTGCCAATTACAATTCCAATTAAAATAGACTCCAGGACTCGACTTAAGAGAGGAAAGTAAGGAAAGTTTATTCTACAGTCTACAAGAAACAGAACAGAACCAAATGCAAAAAGGGAGTAGGATGACTGAGAAAATTACAACCAGCACTTTAAGGTCTCCCTCCCCCATCTCTCCTTTCTTACCAGGCCCAGTTCACTGCTTCCAATATCTCTACCTCTTCCCTCCTCAATGGCTCAAGGGGGCAGAGAATGGGGGATGTGGTCAGTCTCTCACAGATGGGCTCTGCCGCTTCTCTCTTCTCAGAGGAGGACAACTGCTGGCATTCTTCCCCTGCTCTGATACAGAGTCCCTCCCATAGGTCACAGTCCTTAACTAACTTCTCTCATGTGGGTTGTTCCTAACAGCTACGGCTTCTGCAAATACAGGACCCCTCACACAGGATGTGGTCCTTAATGAACTTCTCTGGGCGTAGTCACTACCCCTGCCACGGGGTCTTTTATAAAGTGTAAACAACTCTTTACCTCACCAGTCCTCTCCACAGGATGCAGGGTCTCCGCTGCAGCACACCTCTCTTTCCTCACTGACCTTGAGGTCTGCATGGTCACATCTCTCTCTCTCTCAACTCCTTGCACCACCACCAGCCAGAAAAGAAAGGTCTGTTCTTCTTTCTCCCTATTGCACCATTATAATAGACACAGTTTGTTTACTTAAATAATCTTTGTAAGTGTTTAAAATTGAATGTAGCTCTAGTATCTACTAAAATTTTCACTTTCTCACTCCCCAGCTTTCGGTTAGATTATTCACAATTGCTTCAGCTCAAATTCTTCCTCAAGGTTTTCATATTCATTCTTGACCATCTTCTTTATGGTGGTTATATGTCCAATAATTCCTTTGTTGAGGTTTTTTTCCTTTTTTTTCCCGCCTTTTCTTAAGGTTTTTCTTTCGCTCTTTTGAGTGCTAGACAGTTGGGGTTTTTTACACACAAATATAGAATCATAGAATGGTAGGGGTTGGAAGGGACCTTTAGAGATCATCTAGTCCAACCCCCCTGCAGAAGAAGGGTCACCTAGATCAGGTCGCATAGGGACATGTCCAGGTGGGTCTTCAAGACCTCCAAGGAAGGAGACTGCACAAGCCCTCTGGGCAGCCTGTGCCACTGCTCCCTCATCCTCACGGTAAAACAGTTTTTTCTTATGTTTAAGTGTTTTTTGTGTTCCAGCTTCATCCCATTACCCCTTGTCCTGTTGCTAGCTACTATAGAAAAAAGGGATGTCCCAACCTCCTGACACCCACCCTTTAGATATTTGTAAATAAGATCACCCCTCAGTCACCTCTTTTCTAGACTAAACAGCACCAGTTCCTGCAGCCTTTCCTCATACGAAAGATGCCCCAGTCCCCTGATCATCTTAATGGCCCTGTGCTGAACTCTCTCCAGCACTTCCCTGTCCCTCTTGAGCTGAGGAGCCCAGAACTGGACACAGGACACCAGATGAGGCCTCACCAGGGCAGAGGAGAGAGGGAGAAGAACCTCCCTCAACCTGCTGGACACACTCTTCTTGATTCATCCCAGGGTGCCATTGGCCTTCTTGGCCACGAGGACACATTGCTGGCTCATGGTTAGTTTATTATAAATCAGGACTCCCAGGTCTCTCTCTGCAGAGATGCTCTTCAGCAGGTCAATCCCCAGCCTGTACTGGTGCATGGGGTTGTTCCTTCCCAGATGCAGGACTCTGCACTTGCCCTTGTTGAACCTCGTGAGGTTCCTCTCTGCCCAACTCTCAAGCCAGTTGAGATCCTGCTGAATGGCAGCACAGCCTTCTGGGGAATCAGCCAGTCCTCCCAGTTTGGTGTCAGCAGCCAACTTGCTGAGGGTACACTCTGTCCCCTCATCCAGGTGGTTGATGAAGATGTTGAACAAGACTGGCCCCAGAATCGATCCTTGTGGAACCCCACTGGCTGCAGGCCTCCAACTCGACTCTGTGCCATTGATCACCACTCTTTGGGCTCTGTCATTCAGCCAGCTCCCGATCCACCTCACTGTCCACTCATCCAAGCCACACTGCCTGAGCTTTCTGATGAGGATGTTATGGGAGACAGTGTGAAAAACCTTGCTGAAGTCAAGCTAGATGACATCTGCTGCATAAGCATGAATTGCAATATAGTACTATCTTTTACACCTTTTCTCAAGAACAACATTAAATGACGTATTTAATTAGCTTCTCCTGGGTTACTACTCCAGTTGAGGGCTCGCTTGTTTGCTTCTAATGTTTAAAAATGCATCCCAGGGAGGATTTATTTAAGATTTTGCCTTGAGACTTCTCAGACCCCATTCTAATCAAATCCAAATCATTAAGAAGGCAAGGCAATTTGGCAGAAAATGAACTGCCTTGCGTTCCACTTTGTCCTCAAATATCAGAGGGGCTGGAGGTGGCTGGGCTTAGATTCTGAGTGTTTATCCAATTCAGTATTATTAGTTTGGTCATATTGAAACTATAAATAAAGTTCAGTACAAATCACTACATGAAAACAGTAATCAATATACCAAGATAATAACCATAATCAGAATATGATTTGTTAAAAAGCCAAATTATCAAATGAGATTTGAAATTAATTACCAAATAAGGGACTGTTGAAGACTCAAACCCCTGATTTAAACGGGGGACTTGAGCCCCTTAAGTACCTTTATAGCCTGACCCTGTGCAGCTTTTGCCCATGTCTCATGGGCAGGCAGTGGGACTCAAACTCAGTTTCTCAGGGGGACTTGAACCTTCCTCCAGGTGCCCTTTACAGGTCTTTTGGGAATATCTGCTGGTCTCTAGTGGCTGTTTTGGAGTGTCTGCTGCTTGACCCTAAGGTAGTTAATCCATACAATTTGCCTTAAAAGTAACTGTTTTTCACACTAACTAACTAACTTTGTTAGTTGCTGATGTATCTTTTTCTAAGTGTATTTACCTCCTCCTTTTATCTTCTTTCTTCTGGATTAGCTCATTAATACTTATTTATGTCTTCCTCCTGACTACATAGTTTCCACTATTTTTAACTGTGCACACTCAATTAGCATCTTGCAGATCAGTAAAACACATATGCCAAGACCTGAATATTCATGCTTTAATGTATCAAATGAGTATACTTCTGTCTTGTGGCATGCACGATTGGCAGAAGGAACCCCTTGCATCCAGCACCGCATTAAAGAATACCTGCTTAATAACAACCCCATTGTTACTGAGTCTTTCTGAATCCTTATCTAGCTGCACCTGACTTCCTACTCTCAGTGAGGAATGTTAGAAAGCAAGGGGGGTTGGTAGCTCCGACTTTGAATCAATTTCAAGGGGAATGTCTAGTCTGTTCCAGACTCTCAACAGAGGAGTACTGGGGTTATCTTGAGATTGTTATCTTGATTTTCCTGCATTCCCTTCCCAGAGTCATCATTCCAGGATTTAAGATTCTCTCTCCATCTTCAGTCACTGCTCTCCTTGGGCATTTTTTTGTCTTTGCTCCAGGGATTCCCCATATACCAGCCAAACAGGCAACTTGAACCACTGCTTTTAAAGTGATCTCCCTCAAGTTGAGTCCCCTTGACTCTCACTCCCCTGACCCGACCTGAACTGCCTGCAACAGAGGAAACTCAAACCTCCCCAACCTGATCCGTTCTGCCTGCTGCAGAAGAGACTCGAACCTGCCTGACTTTGCCTGCAGAGCGGACTCAAACCACACCCCATCCCCCCAATGCAGAGGGGACTTTCACTCCCCTGTTTTACTCACCAGTGAGATTTTCAAAGGTCTTCATTTGCCGACCTCATCACTGACCAACTTGATCCACCACTCATCTGTTTCCTGAACAGTCTTGGGTACAAAGTTGCAAAGCCCAAATGAGGCCTGCTAAGCCACTTCTCTGCGATGCTCAGATGAGGGCTTCTAAGCTATGTTGTTCACCTCCTTCTTTGTCAAAACACTCCTGTCCATTTTACTATCAGTTCTATTTAAATTAGCATGCTTGCTCCCAACGCGTATGAGGGGGCAAGTCTTTCTGGAATTGAGTTGGTGGTTACAGTATTCCCCTGCCACCTTTAGCTTCCCCCAGTTACTGCACGTTTCTTGACGTCCTGGTTTGTGGGCGAATATCCAGCCTTCGAGGCCTTCTGAGACAGGTTCCCTCGTTATCATTTCCTCCAGGATACAAAGAAGTCATGTTCACACATTTAAGCTACTGTTTAATGGTTATCTTAACCTAACCAATGTTTCTATGGCCGAGGCATTTACCTTGTCTTCTAACCACCAGATACTGTTTTGCAAGATACTGGGCTTCTTGTTCGTTTCTATAAAGAGGAGCTTGGATTCCCTGGAGGACTTGTTTTCATCTCCAGACTAGAAGTACCTTTGACAGAAACATGGATATGCAGGTGAGAGGGAATGGTTGTTTCCATTTATCACCTTCATCCATTGCTGTAGCTTGCTAGAGTCCCCTGGCACTGAATCTGTTCACTGACAGCTCCTTAAGAATATGGGGAAACAAAGTTTGCTATGTTAACTCCTATATGCAGCTAAGCACCACACAGCTACTTACTTACTCCACCTCCCTTGCCCAGGGGGACAGGGAAAAAGAACAGAAAGAGTAAAACCAAGAGAACTTGTGAGCTGAGATTAAAAAAAAAAAGTTTAATGAGTGAAGAAGTGGAAGAAGAAAGAGAACAGAACAAAACTCATCACCTCCCACTGGCAGCCAATTCCTGACCAAAATATGGCTAACTCACCTAAACCCCCTGATGTAGAGCTTTATACTAACATGTGCTAATAAACCTTATACTAACTTATCACAATAGTATAAAGCTTATTTTTCAGACAGGACAAAATTCACACAAGCTGTGAAAGGTCACGCTTATCTCCTCACACAATACCTCCGAGGTCCTCCAATTTCCTTGAAGGCAGAAACCGGTTCTGCGAGGGGCCAAGCGATATCTGAAGATCAGGGTTGAGAAAGCCTCAGGACTTATCAGCCTTCATCTCCCAAGGCCCCAGAGACCATCACCGGCCATCACCGGGAGACATCACGCAAATGAAAGGAAGAAAAGACCTAATTTACATGAGAAATCGGGGACAGGTTGTGTCTTTGTCTAGGCGGATAATGTCATCATATGATTTTGTAACTTTGTAATAAATATAAGTCAAGCAAGTTGCCGAGTCGGGTGCGCACGTTTGTGGTGGAGCGATCCCCCATGCGCCCGGCGCCCAATAAACATACCTTCTTTATAACTCTTTGAGTTATAGAGTTTGACCCCTCATCTCTATTTGGTTTCTGAGCATGATGTTATATGTCATGGAATACCTCTTTGGTCAGTTTGGGTCATCTCCCTACTTGTGTGTCCTCCCAGTCTCTTGCACACTCAAGTCTCAGCTAACACATATGAGCATCTATGAGGAAGCGACAAGTTCTGGTTCTCTGAGGGTCTGTTGAAAACGGGGGAGCAGATATTGCTTATAACTAGTAATTTGTGCCAAAACAGGAAGCAAGCAGGAGAGAAACTTGAGTCCCTGTGTGACACTTTGTCCCTAGGAAGACTCTGCTGACATCTACTGTGGAGAAACAAATGAGGGAGCATGGACATGGATCGCCGGGTATAGGCCCGTTGGGGCAAGGCAGCCTGGGCTCTAGTTGTATGGATTTGGTGTGTGAGAAATATTGATGCTGCTTTTGCAGAATTAGAAAGAAATTAGGACAAGGAATTTTGACTGCTGTCTGCCTCTGTGTAATGTAGATCAGTGGACTGACCATGACTGTTATCTGCCTCTGTATAATGTAAATCAGTGGACTGACCATAAGACTTGTTGTCTGTTTGTTTGTAATGTTAACCAGAGTTTTAAGTCTCAGGACTATGGGGAATGGGTGATAATATACAAATAACAGACATCCCCTGGGGGGATCATAGGTGCCTCGAGAAGTTGTAAATCTTGGAGTACCTAATCAATGGGGAAACAAGGGAGGGACCTTGCGGCCGGGACAGGGAATAAAAAGCCAAATGTTGTACCTGTCAGGTGTGCCTACTAGCTAGGACACCCGCTCTTGCAAGAACGCTTAATAAAAGTGCTTCACTGCAGAGTCTGACCTGAGTCTTTCGCGAGAAAGCTTGTTTTGTTTCTCACAGTTGGGGGCTCGTCCGGGATATGAAGTTGTCTTCCTGGGGGACCTCTGTCGCTGAAGGAGGGGAAGACGCGTCCTGTTGATTTCAATGGTCCCGTGAATCATCGACAGGGATTCCAGAGGAGACCGACCGGATCCTGAGACCAAGTTTTAAAGGCAGACCCAGTGAACCACAGGGGGGAAGGATAGGAATAGCAGGCACAATCATATCGACCAGGAAACTCTGTGCACGGACCAAGGTAAGAAATTGAAAGTATTACTTTGGTGGTCGGGTATCCAGGGTAAGAAAATTGACTATTAAGTATTACCTGGATGGGGCATTCTGAGAGACTTTCTATGTGCGTGTGTGTGCTTGAGACGTACCACAGGTATGAAGTGAGTGCGGAGTCCGGATCCGCGGTTCTGTTGTTCCGCTAGGAAAAGAGCTGTGAAAGGATTAAGCAAAAGCACAGAGTGACAGTAAAAGTCTTGGGAAGTCAGAATGGGAAATAAAAGTGCCAGGACTGAGAGAAATAAAAGGGACGAGGAAAAGGGTCCCAGGAACATTCCTCCAGATAGTCCGTTGGGAGGATGTTGAAAGCTGAGAAGACACGTCGGGTACTCAGGATACAGTACTGTTGCTTTACGTGGTCTAAAGAGATGAGGAAACAAGTTTTGGCAGCATGAGTGCTTGTGGACCTTAGATTTTGTTGCCTCGAAGCATCCAATTATTGACATCGAGTGAGCTCACCTGAAAACTTTCGTAATATATAAATGATTACGTGTGTTGTTTTGTTTTGTCATTTTGTTTTGGTTTTTGTTGTTGTTGTTGCTCAGAGTGTAGTGGACTTTTTGTGGTGGCTGAATGCATTGTCTTGTTTTCTGTGACATTTTGACGTAGAGAGTAAGGTGGGACTGATCTTTTTGTTGATGTCTGCGTCTTTCTCATTGTCCCTGTCATTTGACAAAATAAATGTAGTGTCACAGAGAGAATTGTTTTATAAACTAAACGCATCAGTTCAACTTAATGTTCCTGAATGAGGAAAAAAAGAAAAATTAAAATTGTCTATTGAAATAGAAAAGGATCTTGTGGGCTGGGGAAGATAAGAATTGATTTTGTTAACAGCATAGTGAAACCAGCTCCAACAAAAGGAGAAGATGTTATTAAAACACTCATAGAATGACAATATGATTTGTAAAGTCAAAGTGTAACATCACAATATCAAAGCAAATTGTTTGCTGATAAGTTAAACACTTATCAGACTGTAGCCAAAAAGGCTGCAGTTCAGGTTGTATACTATAAACATTAGAGGAAAAAGAAAAAAAATAAACTGCAGCAATTGTGTGTGTGCTCTTAACTAAAGGCACCTGCAGAGCCGGTCTCTGCACTGTATGTATAAAGAGTGTGTTTATGTAAAATGTTTTGCAATCAGTGAGTGAGTTTTTGTGGAAGGTTTTAATCCCTTGATATGTTATGTATGTGTGAGGAAGTCAGTGTGTGTTATTTTTTTTATGTTCAGGATATAATCTAAAGTTGATGTGAAACTTATTTTGTTTGAAGAGAAAGAACAGATAATTGACAGGAATGTGGGATGAAATTTTAATTTAGCCTCAGAATGACTTTAGACTGGGATTATGGAAGTTGAGCAAATGGATAGATTTTGTTGGATAATGGTTGGAAATTTGATGTTTGTGATTGGAATGTGAAGGAAGACAGGAGTGTATTGAATGGAACAAACAAAGAGGCAGGAAAGGAGTCAGGGGAAGAACTGTTGGTGGAAGGTAAAGGACAGCCTGGTCAGGCAATGTAAATTGTTTCCTCTCCAGCGAGATGTTGGGTGTGGGGAAGCGGGGCACTTTGAGAGACAATGCCCCAAGTCGAAGGAAAAAGAAAAGGTGATGTCATTACTGGCTTTTGGAGATACTGAATAGAATTCCCATTGGCAGCCCTTGATAAATCTAAAGGTGGGATCCCAGGAAGAAGAAGTGGTCCTCTTGGTTGGCATGAGAGCTGCCAGAATCTCATTAAACTTTATACCCTATGGGGCAAAGTTATCAACAAATAAAACTCTCGGGAGTTAAAGGAGAGAGATTTTCTTTCCTTATGTTTAAACTGATGTTATTAAGAAAGAATATAAGTACAAATAAGATCTAATAGTCCTTCTGATATTATTTTACTTCAGTATATAGATGACTTTTCCATTTTGGGGAAAGAACAATGTGGTAAAAGAAGACACAGATATTTTTTTTTGTTGATTACTAAACTTTTTAGGAGAGCAGGAAGTATCAAAATCCAAATTGCAATCTGTCAAAAAGGAAATTAGATATTTTGAGCATTTTATTTGTGAAGGGAAACACAGAATGAATCCAGAGAGAATAAAGGGAGTTGTGGAATTGCCCTTCTTGCAAATAAACAAATAAAAAGGAATTAAGAAAGTGTTTGTGATTAACTGACTATGGCCCTCTGTGAGTAAACTTTTATGCACAGAAAACAAATGTGTTAGATTCAAAATTGCTAAATGAAGAGCCAAATGTTTCAACTTGGACAGAAGGAGAAGAAAAGCTAATCCAGGAATCTAAACAAAATGTAATCACCACTCCTGTGTTAGCACTGTCATCCTTAGGTAAACCACTTGTTTTGCTTGTCACGGTAGATAAGGGAGTGTTAACTCAACAATGGTGGGGGGTGAATGACAACCAATAGAACATACATATCCAGCCTTCTGGATCCCATATTGAGGGGATGATCAGAATATGTACAGGCAAAAGCTGCCACTGCCCTCTTAGTAGAGGAAAGCAGAAAACTAAAGTTTGGCATGATATTAGTAATAAATACCTCCCAATAAGTCAAAACTATTTGAACTCGAAAAGCTGAAAAGTGGCTAACCCATTCTAGAATATTGATATAAAAGACAATGTTCTCAACTTGAATCTTGACTCCCAGCCCATGCCTTAATCCATCCACTTCCCTATGAAAGGGAGTCATGAAATGTGAAAACTTTCAACACAATTGTTAAGATATAATAGAGTATCAGTGTGACCTGAATGGAAAGAAATAACTTTACATACAGGCCCTTGAGAGTAATTCAAGGCAAAAGGCATAATGGCTATGCAATTATTGAAGGAATGAGTCAAAAGCCAAAAGAAGCAGGGCGATCACCAAATACCCGGTCAGCCCAGACATACAAATTATATGCTTTAAACAGAACCTTACAACTGTGAGAAGGAAAAGATGAACATTTTATATTGATTCAAGGTATGGCTCTGAAGTGGTATAAACTTTTGGAAAGGCATGAGAAGAAGTTTACTCAATAGCAAGGGAAAAGTATTAGTACATAGAGAAGTAATTAAACAAGTATTAAAGAATTTATCACTTCCAAATGAGATTGCAGTGGTCCATGTGAATGGGCATAAAAAATGGGCCAGAGGAAACAGATTGGCCAATGAAGCAGCCAGAGAGGCAACATTAAGCCATGAGATTGTGAGTATGTATAATCTCACTTCCTACGTATCTGCACCAAAGGCAGCTCCTATGTTTACAGAAAAAGAGATGTTAAATGAACAAGCTATGAGGGAAATAATGGCTATTTTACATCAAGGAAGTCACTGGGGTATGCAAGCAAAGTGTGATTTAGCTTTAAAAAAATATGTATGTGTAGGAATGTACACAGTTGCCAAACAGATTTGTGAATGATGTGTGATTTGTAAGGAAAAAAAAAAAGGTCCTGAGGAAATAACCCCCAGGAAGTAGAGAACCTGGCCTAAGGCCCTTTAAACCAAAAATATTAAAATATTAAAAGAATTAGATACTGGGGTTTTATTTTGTCTTTCCTCAGGAAAAAAGGCTTTTGGCCCAAACAACACCCTCGAGTTTGCAGCCCACACCATCCAGCCTGAAGGGCAGATCCTGATCAAGTCCTGAAAAGGAACCAAACTACAACCCGAATGGCAAGGCCTGTTCCAGGTGTTACTGACCACTGAGACAGCAGTAAGAACAACTGAAAAAAAAAGGACTGGACTTATTACATCAGACTCAGAGGACTAATGGGACTCTCTACTTGAGGATGGACAGTGGCACGTATGTCAGACTACAAACCCCTTGTGTCTTAAACTAAAGAAGCAATAAGAATCCAATGGAAACAAGGACACTCATTAATGTTACTAACTGATGAGGTGATAGTAATAGAAATGTCATTAATTGTTGAAAATGAGGGAGATCATTGTAATCATGGGCTATTGTTTGTTCGAAATCCAGGGGACAGCATCACGGGGACAAAGTAGTATTTGGTTAAACTATGGATAAATGTAACTAACAGGGAGGCTCCACAAACTATACAGTTTAATGCTTGTCAGATAGAACCTATGAGCTTGGAGCAGATATAAATGGAAGGAATTCAGGATTGTAGTGTAGAAATCAAAGAGGGGACTGAGCCGAAGGATAGCAACTCCTACTAAATTACCTAAAATAAAACCATGAGACCCACCAAATGACCCAAAGATTGTAACTATAACTGAATAATTTAACGTAAACATTTGAGACTGAAGCAAGATATGGAGATGCAAATGCTTGGATTGAAGGGTTTAAATATACAGTGTAAAGCCTGAATCATAGTAATTGCTATGCATGTGCCTCGTGAAGACCTACTGCACAAGTGGTTCCCTTTCCTTTAGGATAGAGTAAAGAACCACAGGGAACGAGATGTATTACTGCCCTATACCAAGAAAAGACTGCATGGGGAAAAGAGAGCTGCGAGTCTCCCTCACTGTTATTCTCTGCTCTGCAGAGCAAAGACATCAAAGTATCTCCTGTTTTCTCTACAGTGGCCAGTAACCACACAGCTTGTCTCTCATGACAGGGTGGAGGGGCTACTGGGTATCTCGGAGACCTGGAAATGTGCACTGAGTCACTGAACGTGACTGAGGATAAAGCAGGAAATTACTCGGCTGTGAGTATCCCCAGGGCAGATCTGTGGTGGTATTGTGGAGGAAAAATCCTGAGGCCTGTGCTCCCTCCAAATTGGAAAGGCATATGTGCCCTTGTTCAATTGGCTATTCCATTTACCCTGGCATTTGAAAGAGAAACATATATTTCGGGGAAAAGAATGAAAAGAAATCTGGGGGTGTCATTAGATGACAGGATCTATACTGATTCAATTGGAGTTCCTTGGAGTACCTAATCAATGGGGAAATATTGGAGGGGAGGGAGGGGCCTTGCGGCCGGGATAGGGAATAAAAAGCCAAATGTTGTACCTGCCAGGTGTGCCTATTAGCTAGGACACTCGCTCTTGCAAGAACGCTTAATAAAAGTGCTTCACTGCAGAGTCTGACCTGAGTCTTTCGCGAGAAAGCTTGTTTTGTTTCTCACAGGTGCACAATCAAGACCAGAGTCAGAGCCATGGTTAAAGTAGTTGCTGTCACATAGACAGCAGGCCGTTTTCTGTTCCCTCAAGATCAGACTGTTCTTGGCTAAAGGTGGTAGATAACTTCAAGGAAAAACAAGATGTAAAAAAAAAGAGGGAGCTTGCTTATTGCAGAAAGCGCAAGTAGGATAAACATGAAAATGTAACCTATCAGCTGCTGTTGCTGAGCTAGCTTGAAGCCTGCAGTATATATAAGTTAGAGCCTGCTTTCAGTAAAGTGAAGATTTCTGCTATCACTCATATTGAGTAGGACTGGATTTCTTCCCACCCAGCTGAGGAAGGGACCCTAGGCTAAGAGCCGCAAAACTTCCCAACAATCTACTGGCTTCGGGCTGGGCTAGAGAAGTTTCAAGCACAAATGATCAAGAATAGGTGTAGCCTAAGGGAAGGTAATTTGATTTGGTGGCATTCTGTGCAGCCCTTCTAACATGACATCAGACAAGCAGCATTTGAGAGCCTCTTCAGTGCTTCTAGCACATCCTAGCTGAGGATACTAAGAAGAGATGAGAACCATTGTGCCATGTCCATCAACTGGTTTATCCCTGGATCTAAGGATGTATGTCATCTGAAAGGACATGCCTGAATGCAGTATAAAAGATCAGTGTGTTGTGTGATCGACTGTGACCCTGACTGGATCTAGAAGACCCATCTCAGAAATTCTTGCTTTTACAGTGTTACACTTGAGTGAATTGAGGCATCCAGGCAATCCTTAAAGGAATGTTATTGGAGTTGTTTCCTGATAGTTAGTTACATGGGTTGCCTGCCAGTGTGGCAGACACAGTGGCTCCACTGCTAGGAAGCAGCTCTCATTCACCTCTGTAAAAGAAAGTAATGCTTAATCAGAAATTGGCGTAAGTATTTACATATTATCACATATATTATATTTACAAAATATATCATGTTATTATATATTTTAACAGCAGACAGGGAAGACTGGATTTTACTTTGTAGTCTTTGTCTGTCTCTGAGGAATTGAATGAGGTCTAGGCTGTAAAATGAATTGAGGAAATCATACCTGATAATGTCACTGGAAACGGGAATAAAACTCCTTAACATCAGTGTAGCATTAAGAAGCAGGCACTCATTGCAGCACTGGGTGCACAGGGGATTGTTCCACCTAGCATGCATGCTGCATGTTGCATGAGTTAAAGCTTATATTATCCAGTCACATGGTTATTACACATTCTCTTCCCTGGGATTAATCATCATAGGGAACAGCCTCTTTATGCATACCAGTAGTCATGGTGGTATTGACTTGCGGAATCAAACTCTGTAACTCAAAGAGTTACAAAGAAGGTATGTTTATTCGGCGCCGGGCGCACGGGGGATCGCTCCACCACAAACGTGCGCACCCGACTCGGCAACTTGCTTGACTTATATTTGTTACAAAGTTACAAAATCATATGATAACATTATCCGCCTAGACAAAGACACAACCTGTCCCGATTTTCACATGTAAATTAGGTCTTTTCTTCCTTTCGTTTGCGTGATATCTCCCGGTGATGGCTGGTGATGGTCTTTGGGGTCTTGGGAGATGAAGGCTGATAAGTCCTGAGGCTTTCTCACCCCTGATCTTCAGATATCCCTTGGCCCCTCGCAGAACCGGTTTCTGCCGTCTAGGAAGTTGCAGGACCCCGGGGGTATTGTGTAAGGAGATGAGCAGGACCTTTTCCAGCTTGTATGTGAATTTTGTCCTGTCTGAAAAATAAGCTTTATACTATTGTGATAAGTTAGTATAAGGTTTATTAGCACATGTTAGTATAAAGCTCTACATCATCTGTGCCCAGAGGGGCCATGACTCTATGGCATTGGAGCAGAATGTGCTTGGAGTTCTGCTGCTGAGGAGACCCGTGGGGAGGAGTCTATGAGGAGCTGCAGCCCATGCTGCTGGACTCATGCCAGAGAGATTCATTAAGGACTCTATCCCATGGGAGGGACCCTGCGTTGGAGCAGGAGAAGAGTGTGAGAAGTCTTTCTCTGAGCAGCAGAGACCATCTGTGAGAGACTGATTGCAATTCGTGTTCCCTGCCCCCCGTGCTGCTGAGTGGGGAGGAGTTAGAGATATCAGGAGCCCAGGAGCTGAGCCCAGAAATAAGGCAGGGTTGGGGCGAAGAAAGCCTTGAAGGGCTGGTTGTATTTTTCTCACTATCCTTATCTGCTTTTGTTTTCTGTCTGTTCTAGTTGTTAGTGGATTCAACTGCTCATGTTTTCCTCTGTAAGTCAAGGAGTTGAGTTTGGTTTGCTTTGAACCATAATTGGCAGTGAGTCCTCCTTGCCTGTATCTAGATCCACAAGGCCTTTGGTTTATTTCTTGCTGGGTTCTCCACCATCCTACTGGGGGTGGGGGAGTGAGGGCATGTGTGTGTGAGTGAGCAACTGTGCGGGTTACTGGCTAGGCTTAAACCACAACAGTGTTGTTCTGCTTTAGCAAGTAGCAACTTTTGCATGGTAAGAGGGGGAGCGAGTTGCAGTGAAGACCCGGTAAAGAGTTTGTGGACTCTTCCCCCCACCCCCCGCTCCTGGGTTCACACCCACCTCCGGCCCGGCTGGGCCAATCTGGCGCCTCTGTGATCACTATTTAGGGGACAGGAATTTGAAGTGCTGGCAGGAGGTGTAAGAGTGATACAAGATGGAGGGGACCACGTGGATCCTTCAGCCAGAGAAGGAGGAAAGAAGGAGAAGCAATAGACCCGAGATCCCTCTGCAAGCCGTAGCGACAATGCAGGCTGTGCCCCTGCAACCTATGGAGACCCATGGCAGGACAGAGCCACCAGCAGCTCCATGTGAGTGAGCCCGGACGGGCGAGGGACTGTGTGGGGAGACGGCCATGGCCCAGGCCGTGCTGGAGAGCCTGCGCGCTGCAGAAAGGAGCTGCAGCCTTTGGGATAAATGCACATCGGAGCCACCTATGCAGGGCTGCCGTGTGTGTGAGGTACCCCACGGACTTGCAGGGAGGTTGGGTGCAGAGCCCACCCGTCCTGAGGAGGGACAAAAGGCAGAAGCTATTGGGAATAGATTGACTGAAACCCTCACTTCCTGCCCCCAGAACCGTTCAAGGGGGGGAGGAGGTAAAAACCCCGGGATCTCTGCAACTCGCTCTGAGCCCGGGAAGAGGGGAGGAGTGGGGAGAAAGGCTGGTGGAACTCTTCATTGTTATACCACTCTATGTTGTTTTATTTTGGTTATGTTTTGGGGTTTTATGGTTATATTTTAGTTGATGTTGCATTGAATTATTTTCTGTTTTCTTCCCCAAGCTGAGTAGCCTGGTCTGTTTTGTCCTGAACCTTAAGCAGCAATTAAGCACTCCCTGCCCTTTGGCAATTCTCAGCCTCTTCGGTACTTGAGGCTAATCGTGGTCTTTTGTTCCCTGATGGGCTTAAACCAGGAGAAGTGTGTATGCAGATACGTGTGACTGGGTTCCAGCTGCAGAACAGGACACTGGTAAGGACTGCAGCTCTGGGACTAGTGTGTGTGAGAGAGGCTCTATTATAACACTATTGCACTGTGAGTATGGGGGATCTTCCATGGTACTGAAAAAATACTGTATCACCAAATGCAGCAGGACTGTTCAACCTGCTGGACAGAGGACAGACAATTTCAGAGGGATTCAGGTAGAAAATGTGGGTCTAGGCACAAAGAACATTAACTGTACTGATAGTGTTTGCAGATACAAGATTATTTTAGTCAATAACCTAACACCACACTAACTTGTTAAGCACTTGCTAATAATTTAATTAACTAGTTAAGCACTTGCAAATACTTTAATCACCTAAGGACTATGTAAGGACTCTTGCAAAAACTGCAAGAGTTGCAAAAAAGTGGTCTTTCTTAATTTTCTTCATAGTGTTTGCCAGGTGGCCCTTCATGGTCTGATTCCTTTGTCATAGTTACACGACCTTTAGCAGTGATGTGCGTGGCAAACTATGAAACAAGTGGTTAATACAATAACCATTGTTACTTTAGTTTTTTCTATAACTACTGATTTATACTTCATATAATCACAAGATACCTGGTGCAGGTGTTTGTTAGGAAAAAACTTGTCTGTTGCCAAGGCAGGTGGATGGGGCGAGTGGACTGATATCTTTCTGTTAGTGTTTAACCAATCACTATGATATTGTGAAATGTTATTATACTTAAGAACCAATCAATATAAAGAGCAAATTAAAAGATGGACATTTAATGCAAGCTTTTGTTAGCAAATGTAGCTCTTTGTTTAGAATGTATAAAACCCTTGAAAATTGTAACTAACACGGGAGCACAGTTGGAGGAGATATCCTCTCTGTTCCTCAGTGCTGCGTAATAAAGAAGTGCCTGCTTCTCTGCATTCCTGTGTAGATAAGTTAATTTGTGATTGCTATACACTAGTATTTGGTGTTTTTTGCAGGCACTCAGACTGCAGCATGGCTTCAATAATAGTGAGGTATTTCTGACTGGTCTTTTTACACTGGGAAGCATCCTGAACATTCACTAGATTTTTACTCTAGACAAAGCCTCCCACCAGTTCTCTGAATAAAAGTACTTGGTTACCAGTCCTTCAGCTGCTAAATGCATGAGCCTATAGTTTTGCAATGTGCAGTGACATAGACTTAAAGATTATTTTTTTTTTCCACCATAAATTTCCCAATTCATTATGGATGTGCACAGCTCTCCACATTTTTCCAGTATAACCAGTAGAAGCAGGTGAAATGTTGAAATCCTTATATTTTTGTCACTACTGACTTCAATAAGCAAGCTGCTAATTATCTGAATATAAAGCATGGTTTGCTCTCCACTGAATGATCACCTTCCAGGAAGAGATGTTTGCTTTCTTTATAGCTATTCAAAGACATAGGCAGCTACTGATTTTCAGAAAAAGAGTATATTCTCTGTATTCATCATAACGTATTAGTATTAAAGGGAGAGAAATGAAGAGAGTTTCCAAAGACATCCCTCTTTCCATGACCAGTAAACACCTCTTGAAGAACAATACTGAAATTTTTGTGCAGAGGCATAGTAAATAGCCTCAGCTGCATATGTTATTCTGGCTTTAGTACTGTATGTTACATTACATGGAGCTCTGTTATTGAATATTCTGACTCCAGAGCTAAGTAAACACTAGAAAGGCTCTGTTTATTCTGTTTTAAGACTGGGAATGTATGCTAAGCCTCACCTCATTTATAGAGCATGAAAAGGCTTTCACTTTAAGGATCATCTCTGAGCGTCTCTGTTACAGAAATATCAGTAAGAGCTGGAGGGACTCGTGCAGAGGTTTGGAACACTGTGGTTTGATGTCACTTCATTTTCGAGGCTTTCTTTTCTAAGTAGTTCCCTGTCCCTAGCTTGCGTTAAAAACAGGTGAAGTGTTGCTACTGAAGGACAGCTAGTTACTACTTGATACTGTTACAGTCCAGCTAAACCCAATGTCATCTGCACAAATAAGCATCTTGGACTCTGCCCTCAAACTTTTCCACCCAGGACAGCAGCAGGTAAATTCTGTCTGCACTCCCTTAAGGAGTAAATACTTATTTCTCAAAAGATGCATCAAGTCGGTAAAAGTAAACTGAAATATGAAATTGAAAGCCTGGGAGAGAAATGCTGGAAATTGTTACTGTCTGTTGAGTATGGTTCACCTGTAGGTACATACCATTATGACCAAAAGAGAGCTGTCAGACAAAGTGACTGAGCTACAGTTACTACTTCAGCAAGAGGAGAATTTGGCAAAAAAAAAAATTAATTGATGAAAAAACTCAGCAAGCCCTGAAAATATGTGATCAGTAGTTGGAATCTTGTTGAAAGGCTTGCAGCCTTAGAGAACAATATTCAGTTGCTGTAGGTAATACTGTATGGTTTCTTTCTACCTCTTATCACAGTCCTTGTAAGCTGCTCTAGTAATCTCTGTGGATCCTTCTGTATATAAGTAGTGTCTTTCACCTTGTATTTTAGTCTTCTTTTTGTTGCTATTTTGGTGAACCAGTTTGGTTCCTGATTTTTTAACTGTTAGGTGTTCTTGCTATGGCATTACTTTCAAGTCTGCATGAAATTCTTGTTAGTTTTAAGCATATATGGAACGGAGTTACTGATGTCTCTTGATCTTGAAAACAGGTCTTCCCTTGTGAAACGTAACATGAATGCCTGAGGAAATGCAGACCTCTTGGGAACCTTAGGAGGAAGGGTAAAGTGTCTCACTTTAATCACAAGAGATCCTAATCACACTGAGCAATAGCCATAATTTTACTGGAGAGAGAAGTTTTTCTTTTTTCCTGCAGGTTAGCAGCAGCTTATCTTTCCTGATTGTCTTCTTCACCTTCCTGGGGAAGGGTGTATTGCCATGCACTTATGCCCTGACACGAGCCAAAATATGCCATTTTTCAGTGGGAAGTCCTGTAGTGCATTTGTACATCCTTGCAACTTAGCAGATTTGGGAGTTTTCATTGTTGTGAGTGATATGATCCTGCCATTCTGCTGTGTGTGCTAGCAACATCCTTTCACATGGGAATCCACTCTTCATGGCTTTGAAGAGATTTTTTTCAGGAAAGGTTGCATTTTATTCTTTAGATCTATCTTAAGAATTAGTGATTCAACTTTCTCATTATTGGGTTTTCCCACAAAGGATCTTAGCAACGTAAAACTCATTCCCATCTTGCAGTGTCCTAGTGGGCCCTGTTTTAACCATGACTGCTGAGTTCGTCATCTCTGAGATAGCCTCTGGCTCCACTGGCAGGTTGAGCTAACAAGTAAACTAATGAGATAGTAGGTAGTCTGAACACATCAAGGCCTATATGTTTGCCTAGTGATGGAACCATCCTTACTGAGTCTCTGTGTGGTAGCTAGGAGGGAAAAGTCTATTCATGTTACTGTCTCTCCTAACTGAAGAATTTTCTTCCCTCAGAAGTACACAGAAATTGAGAAGGAAATGGAGGAGCCCAGGCACCTTTTAGAACATTGGCATCCAGGTATCTCTGTCATTTGAGAATCTATTTAACCATTATAAGCATTTTGTGACAA
Source organism: Colius striatus (assembly GCF_028858725.1). Lineage (NCBI taxonomy): Eukaryota > Metazoa > Chordata > Aves > Coliiformes > Coliidae > Colius > Colius striatus. The sequence continues at coordinate 33,108,810 of NC_084790.1, forward strand.
TTCTTCAGTCTATTCTACAGACACCATTAGAAGCCCAGCTTAAAGAATTTTGCTTTTTGTTGCAGTCCCTTTAAATAAAAAGTGATCTGTGATTAAGAGCAGGACTTCTTATGAAACCAGCTGGAGAAAACAGGAACTTTTCAGGCGTAAGTACTGTTCTCTGACAACATTGGTGTAATGTTGCTATATCACTCTAGTGATTTAGAAACGTAAAAAGTTTCTCTTTCACCTCTGAAATGGCCTTTTGTGCCTTAAAGTTTGTCTGATGGTTTTTTCCAGCTCTATCATTTATTTCAGTTTAGTTTCCTTCTTCCTGCAGAGCTTATCTTGCTTAAATCCTTTTGGTCACTGGCAGTGCTCTCACAGGATATCTGGCAGGCATGAAACATCAGGTACCTGTACCAAGTGTAACTTTCTGTTTCAGGCAGTGTGAAAAAAATCTCTTTAACTGCTCTTTAAATGTGTGTTAACGTGCTCTGCTTAGAACTCCTTTTCTCTCTGAGCTCGCATTTCATCCTTAAGTGACCTTTGGCATGATTCAGGCAAGGAATTTCCTAGTGGGACACAGAGCCACAAAGCCAAGTAACTGTGGGGAAGGCCTGCTGCTTATGTGAGCAGGACAACTCCAGACATCATGTATCCCCCAACTATCTTTAATAATCCCTTCTCTGAATGTTGCTGCCAAGAATATTATAGCAGAGTGTTGGGAAAAATGGTCAGACCAGACCTGAAGGGCTGTTACAAGATATATGGTGAATTGCTAGAAAGTACCATGCAAGTGCCATGTATTCAGCAATCTGTGTCTGTTCTCATGTGATAGAGGAGTGCTTTTTGAGAAACAGACAGTGCTTACTTGGAGTTGTGCTCAATTGTGTAGTTCCTTGGCAGGATTGAGATCCATCAGCTCCAATACTATCCACAGAGCATAAGCTTGGAAGCATACAGAATGAGCAGCTCTTCCCTAGCAAAAGTAACGTGGTTTGTCTAATGAAGCTGGAAAATTGAGTGTGACAGAATAAGCTTCCCTAGGATATGGGAGGAATTCATACCAATAGGAGGCAAAACCCAAATACTCTTTCTAGCAAAACTGCCCATGGTGTTTTATTTTTAAAATCTTCTTGACAGCGCAGCCATGTTCTTCTGTTGGCAGACTCCCTTTTCATTTCTGCCCAGGTATACTGCAAAGAGCGAGACTGGGAGTGTGTTGAAAACCATGTGTCCTGTTGATTGATTGCTTTTCTTAAGACCTAAGTATGTTAGAAGCACTCCAAATGCTTTATGGTTTAATCACTGAAACAGTCAAAGGGTGTGTGCTGCCACTATCTTAAAAGGGTTCTGATGTTTGCACTGTTTGCAAGGAACAAGTGTTCAGTGTTGCCCCGGAAGTCACGGCCCTCAGATTGGGAAAGAAATTTTACTTTCTGACAGTGAAATCTTGATTCTGTTTTGATTCAGAACTGCCAGTGTGTCAATCAACTAGTGGCTAATTTAGGTCATTGTTGCCTGTGTTTAACTACATATGCATCACGAAATGTGTTAAGGGTCAGTCTGCAAGTGATCCTTTAGTGTTAGTATGAAAGATGTACAGTGACTTATTTCATCTCTCCTATTGGAAAATAGCGGGCCTTTCCCATGGCCTGCAGATGAGACTGTAGCTGTTCTTAATTTCAAAGCTGTAACATTCTGTATTAACATGGTACCTAGTAACAAGGACCTGTTCTAAGAGAAGGTCTGGATCTGGCACAGTGAGGCCTATGACTGTGGTCAAATGGACACTTTGCATTGCAGAAAAGTATAAGACATAAATATTTGTGCAATTAACTGTGCAGAGAATGGACAGATATTTCTTCTCTCTTGTGGGCAGTGTAATGTGACACAGAGCTGGCACTCTTTCAGAGTGAATTGTAAGAGACTTTACTCAGCCTTTCCTGCTCATGACAGGAAATGGTCGGAGAGTAATGATCAACAGAGAATGGAGTGATTTATGCATTGCTTTGATACAGAGGGGAGGATTGAAAACACCTTCTGGGCTTTAGACTGTGGAATACACCAGCTAGTCCAAATTAGACATGTTTAATTTACAGGACAGTGTTCTATGTGAGAACATAAGAGAGAACATAGGAACAGCTGGATGAGTAACAAATTAATTTGTTTGCAAACAGATTTCTCTCACACAGTAATGTGCTGTAATAATTATCTTTCATTTCTAAGTTCAACACGGAAGAGCAAGGACAAGGAGGGGTGTACTCCTGGATCTGGTACTGATGAATAGAGAGGGCCTGGTTGGGGATGTGAAGGTTAGAGGCAACCTTGGCTGCAGTGACCATGAGATGGTACAGTTCAAGATCCTGTGTGGAAGAGGGAGGATACAAAGCAGGACTGTGACCCTGGAGTTCAGGCGAGCCGACTTTGGCCTCTTCAAAGATCTACTTGAATGGATCTCATGGGATATGATTCTAGATGGTAGAAATGCCAATGAGAGCTGGTCAATGTTCAAGCACCACTTCCTCCAAACCCAGGATCAGTGTGTCCCAATGCACAAGAAAGGAGGAAAAGGAGGTAGGAGGCCTCCATGGATGAGCAAGGATCTGCTGGGACAACTCAGGCAGAAAGCAGCCATCTATGAGAGGTGGAAACAGGGGCTGGCTTCTTGGGAAGAGTATAGGAACATTGCCAGGGCATACAGGGGTGCAACTAGGAAGGCTAGAGCCCTTCTAGAATTAAATTTAGCCAGGGATGTTAAGGACAGCAATAAGGCATTTTTCAAGTACATCAGCAGCAGAAGGATGGCAAGGGAGGATGTGAGCCCGCTGCTGAATGCAGAGGGTGACCTGGTGTCTGAGGATGCAGAGAAGGCCGAAGTACTGAATGCCTTCTTTGCTTCAGTCTTTACAGCCAAGACTGACCCTCAGGAAGCCCAGTCCAGCAAGGATAAGAGGATGTCCAGGACAGCAGATTTCTTGCCCTGGGTGGAAGAGGAAGAGGTTAAAGACTTGTTGGCCAAGCTTAAGGCTCATAAGTCAATGGGTCCTGATAGGATGCATCCTAGAGTGCTGAGAGCTGGCTGATGTGATTGCTAAGCCTCTCTCTATCACTTTGGAACAATCATGGAGGACAGGTGAGGTGCCTGAGGACTGGAGAAAGGCCAATGTCACTCCAGTCTTCAAAGAGGGCAGGAAAGAATGACCCAGGAAATTACAGGCCGGTCAGCCCCACCTCCATCCCTGGAAAGGTGATGGAACAACTCATGCTGAATGTTATCACTGAACATAAGAAGAATAAGATGGTTATCAGGGGGAGTCAACATGGCTTCACCAAGGGGAAATCCTGTTTGACTAACCTGATATCCTTCTATGAGTGCATAACCAGCTGGCTAGCAGAGGGGAGAGCACTGGATGTCATCTCCCTTGACACTGTCTCCTTGACTCCTTTTGACACTGTCTCCCATAACATCCTCATCAGAAAGCTCGGGCAGTGTGGCTTGGCTGAGTGGACAGTGAGGCGGATCAAGAACTGGCTGAATGACAGAGCCCAGAGGGTGGTGAGAATTGCACAGAATTGAGTTGGAGGCCTGTGGCCAGTGGAGTTCCACAGGGATTGATTCTGGGGCCAGTCTTGTTCAACATCTTCATCAACCACCTGGATGAGGGGACAGAGTGTACCCTCAGCAAGTTGGCTGCTGACACCAAACTGGGAGGACTCGCTGATTCCCCAGGAGGCTGTGCTGCCATTCAGTGGGATCTCGACTGGCTTGAGAGTTGGGCAGAGAGGAACCTCATGAGGTTCAACAAGGGCAAGTGCAGAGTCCTGCATCTGGGAAGGAATAACCCCACATACCAGTACGGGCTGGGGGTTGAACTGCTGGAGAGCAGCTCTGCAGAGAGAGACCTGGGAGTCCTGATTGATAATAAACTAACCATGAGCCAGCAATGTGCCCACATTGCTAAGAAGGCCAATGGCATCCTGGGATGCACCAATAAGAGTGTGGACAGCAGGTTGAGGGAGGTTCTTCTCCCCCTATACTCTGCCCTGGTGAGGCCTCATCTGGAGTCCTGTGTCCATTTCTGGGCCCCTCAGCTCAAGAGGGACAGGGAAGTGCTGGAGAGAGTCCAGCGCAGGGCCACCAAAACGATCACAGGTAAAGAACATCTTTCATACGAGGAAAGCCTGCAGGAACTGGGGCTGTTTAGTTTGGAGAAAGGAGATTGAGGGGAGATCTTAGTAACATTTATAAATATCTATAGGGTGGGTGTCAGGAGGTTGGGACACCCCTCTTTTCTATAGCAGATAGTAACAGAACAAGGGGTAATGGGATGACGCTGGAACACAAAAAGTTACACTTAAACATAAGAAAAAACTATTTCACTGTGAGAGTGACGGAGCACTGGTACAGGCTGCCCAGAGGAGTTGTGGAGTCTCTTTCCTTGGAGGTCTTCAAGACCCACCTGGACGTGTTCCTATGTGACCTGATCTAGGTGGACCTGCAGGGGGTTTGGACTAGATGATCTCTAAAGGTCCCTTCCAACCCCTACCATTCTATGATTCTATGACAATATTGAACTTGTTTCAATGGGTCTGTTGCCCTGCTTTGTGCTTAGTACTACTTAGTACTATTCTGCCTGTAACACACAGAGAAAGACTGTATTCTGAGAAAACACAGGTGCAAACATGTAGTTCACATTTCCAACACTGCAGAAAAAACAAAGCAGTCTGCATTTTGGAAGTATTATTCCCTTGTTTCTCTAACTTTTATTAAAAAGGAATTTTCTCACTCTGGAAAGGAGATTCAGAGTATTAAACATTTTTGTCATCTGGTATTAAAAGCATCTAAGCTTCAAAGTTTACCTAGACTAAGATTAAAATAATATTCAGGTAAAAAAGCCCAGCTCTGAATTGAGTGAAAAATCACTCAGCCAGTCTTCATTGCAAGTGCACTGTTGTTCAGTTCTCATGTGAATATACTGTTTTACTTTGTCTTCTTCATTTACAAGGAAAAAATACATGTGCTTATTTATTTGGAATAGTTTTAAGATACCAGTTAAATTTTCATCTTACCACCAGTACACTAGAAAATACTGTAATTCATGACAATGTATGTTCTTTTAGGAACCCAAGTCTTACACTGAGTTTACCAAGCATGAAGGATGTCAGATCCTATTTTCAAAGGGAGTATCTTTGTAATTTCTAGAATACGAAAACAGAAAATTTAACACAGTACATTGAGATAAGAGTATATTATGAAAACTTTTCTAAGACTTCTAGCAATTAAAGTTGTACAGCATTTTTAGAAAATAATCTGATCTTAAATATCTTGTAGCTTTTTTACTTGTCCTGGTGATTGTGTCATTTCAAACTTGTTTGATTTGGCTATAGACTGCTTTTTTTCCTTGATTTGATTATAGACTGTTTTGCAATCCAGTGGCTGACCAATGATTGCTAGGGTTGCTGTGATGTAAGCCCAGGAAGGAAGGATGCACTATAGAGCTGATTGCTCACCCACCCCACACACCTCCATGTGCTGTGGTGAGATTAGGAATAGAAAACCTAACCAAGAGCCTCATGGATTGAAGGAAGGAGAAGGCCTCACTCACCTATTTTAGTCTCATGCAAAACATACTTGACTATTCAACTTGGGGAAAAAAAAACAAGATCAGTTTAATCAGCCACCAACCAAAATCAGATCGAAGTGAAAACAAAACCAAATCAGGAACATGAGAAAAATGCATTCAAGTGAAGCTGAAATAGGAGCTTCTGTAACACCACTTAATAGCCATTAGCTCATCTCACTTGACAAACACATTTAATGAGCTTCTAGGTGGCCCTATTCTTCCCACACAGAGTGGAAGCATAAGAAACAGTTGTTTAGTTCCCTGAGTAGAAGATGAAAAGTCTGGATGACTCAGAGATGCAATAATACCACTAGGTCAGTGAAGCACTTGTGCTTCAGTTATTTCGATGTCCTACTTGTAAAACCTCTTTAACTGCTGCTGATTAAAGGTATGCTCACGTAACACTGGGAGAGAAAACTTGTGTTTCTGCATAGGGATAATCTGGGTTTTTTCCCTATATCTTTAAAGTCCTAGAAATTTCTGGAGCCTATATTTACAGCAGCCTCTGGGACCAGCCCTGCTACAGTGAAAAACCACTCTGACTTGAAGGAGGTCAGGCAATCTTGTGGTGTTCAAGTAACTAAAAGCCCTGGAATCATCACCACTGCTGTCAAAGGCAAGCTCTGACCACTGGCTAAAACATCACAACAATAGCTTGTTTTATAAGTTTAATTTATTTTCCAAATTTGAAAATTAAAAAAAAAATCTTTTAATATGTAAGTAGTTGTAAGTAATATAAGTAGTATGTAAGGCAAGCATACTGCATCAATTGGAGCTCACATACAGTCATTATTCAAAGAAATCTCTGCTTCCCAGTTTAAGGATATTAATAGTTTCTTCAGAACTGCAGACGAGTAAACATTTTGAAAGTAAACAGAAACACCACCACCAGATTAAACATAATTTAACAATTCATGACCAAGAAGTAGCACATTCCAAATAATCATCACTAGTAAATGATCAGTAATTATTTTCTTGTTAGTACAGGAAAGAGGCTGCTGAATCTTCACCAGCATTTGGCTTCCTAGCTGAAAAGTTCCCCCAGGTACCAACAGAGGTTTCCAAATGCGCTGCAAAATTGATTTAAGATTCCAGGCTTTACCCAGATCACAACAAATTATTTTGACTTTTTTTTTTGAAGCACAGGTCAAATTTATTTCCATTGATCTACCTCAGATCTGCTTGTTCCCTCTTAATCTGTCTGGCTTGCCCTCTTGCCTATCAGTTCACAAAAAGTACAAAGGTTCTTTCTTTTACCCCTTAAATATGACCTTTCTATGTATCCAATTTGCTTCCTTTATTGGTACTAGCTTTCTCAAGGAGCCTTTTTTCCCCAGAGTACAGATTTCTGCAACTCACTGCCTTATCCTGAGACTTATCTAAAAGCTTTCATCTTAAGCAAAATCCATCAGGTTGCATGTGTAATTTTCTGTTCCATGCATGTGAACTTCCACTTACCTGCATTCAACTGCAACTAGCATCCTGCTATCAAAAGGTTGAGTAAAACGGCATAGAGGGACATCAAAAGATACAGGGGGTTAGAACCATTAAAAGTGTAGACAAAATTACTGTGATTTACTGTATTCTTGCCAGAAAAAGGAAGATGAAAAGCAGCAGACTGTGGTCTTAGATTTGACAAAACTCCAAACTGATCTAGGTTAATTGGAATACAAAAAGAAGGAACATGATATTTTCTAAAGACAATATTATACAGTTTCTAACGAAATCGCTCTGCTTCAGAGACTTCTTGCCAATGAGAACTGAAAATCCTAACCTGATTGCGTCCTCATAATTATACCCCTTTCTTCTAATCTACCATGCGGCTATACATAAATATGATATGCAGTAGCACAGTATTGTATCATGGAATACTGAGTACAGTGCTTTGGTTTAGCACTTAACTTTTTTGACATGATTTTCCACTGCTTCCTCAGTAATGGTTTCATCTTCTTCAATCTTTCTTTTAACCTTCTGGCCCACCAGATCAAAGATGGCTTCTGGGGGAAATCCCTTAGGTTCTCCCACCTTCACAGTCAGCATGTCAAGTGTCAGTACTGTGCCTTCAGGAATTGTCACTTTTGCCACAACAGACTTTCCCAGCTACAGGGGAAAAACAAACAAACAAACAAACGTTTAACTCAAACACATTCCTAGGCTTAGTGTACCAAAAAACAACTAAAAAACATTCTGCAGTTATTTGGGAACAGGTTGTGTGGAACTGCGCTTCCCATTACCTCTTATTAGAAATGAAGGTTGAGTTCACATGGAAACCTTCACTGTAACTAGGCTGCTGGCAACATCCAGATCCTTTCTTGAATCAGATTAATGACTCACTGGAATTTTTCAGAATCAGAATGGACAGAATCTGATTAGACTGATTAGTATTCCAGATTACTGTAAAAACAGCTTGTATACAAGATAGATATCTATTACTCTTATTACTATAACCGAGTATTTGTACTTGGCACTGGTGATGCTGTGCCTTGAATACTGTGTTCAATTCTGAGTCTTTCACTACAAGAAAGACACTGAAGTGCCAGAGTGTGTCCAGAGCCTGGAAATGAAGCTTGTGAAGGGTCTAGAGAACACAAGCCTTGTAAGCAGCAGCTGAGGGAACTGGGTGGGGCTGTTTAGCCTGGAGAAGGCTGAGGGGACACCTTATCGGACTCTGCAAAACCTGAAAGAAGGTCTGTTCTCTCAAGTAACAGCATATGAGAAAATAGCCTCCAGTTGCACCAGGATAGGTTTGGACTGGATATTAGGAAAATTTCCTTCACTGATAGGGTTATCGAGCATTGCAACAGGCTGCCCAGGGAAGTAGCTGTGTCACCGTCTCCTGGAGGTTATTTAAAAGACGTGTAGACCTGGTGCTTAGGAGTGTGGTTTAGTGATGGATTTGGCAGTTGTAAGTTAATGGTTGGATGCACTGATCTTAAGGGACTGGATGATATACATAAAACTCTATTACACTCAAAATTGCCAGCATTAAGCTTTAATAAAAACAGTTGCTGACTATGAGAAATAACAGTTTATAGAAAATGACAGGTTTATATTACAGTGGGCTCAACCTAAACACTCTGCATGCCACTACGTAGCAGAAATTTTTGACTGCAAAGGCAGAAACTCTGCTGCAATATTAGCTATAGATCTAAAGGAGTTTCAACCATACACAAAATAAAAGCAAAAGTTACCTTTTCATTGCAAGCCATTTCACAGGGCAAGAGCTGTTTGACTGGAGAACCCATTGCTTTTTCCACAGTACGGATGGCTTTCACTAACTCTGCCAGTTCATTTGGTTCCAGAGATGCTTGGTGGTCACTTCCTTTCCATGTTTTGTCGAGAGTCACATGGCGTTCCACTACTTTAGCACCCATAGCAACAGCTGCCACTGAAATCGCTATGCCAGTTTCATGCCCCGAATAGCCAATGGGGATATCAGGAAAAGTTGACTGATATGCCTTGAATCATGACAGAGTTGGTCTGAATTACCAAAGCAGCAATTTCAAAGACAAAGCAAATTTAACAGTGATATCTGCAATAAATACCACAGACACTTACTGTGCTGCAACACAGGTAGTTGGTTATTTTGTGAGTGACATTTTTCTTTCTATTCAACAAGTCACACTACATTACTGACCACCATGTTCTACAAGTTTCACTAGTATTATCCATACTGACAAAGAAGAAGAGGCACATTCTAATCTACAACTTCTCTTACACTTTTCCTCTTAATACCGCTGTACTCTTCAAGGTCTTCAAAGCCTTTCAGTAATACAGTAGTGCTCTATTTTTATCCAAGAACACTATGGATTGGTTAAACTTAACCTGTATCCAAAGCAAATGTCTTCAATTCCATATTTAAAATGGGAAACAATGCATTCAGCCATACCTAGGGGACAGTCACTAAATCCCAACAGCAATTAAGTGCACTCATGTACCATTCTATCAAAAATAACATACCACATCTGCATAAAACTAAGCAAGTGCTTGCATGCTGGCCAATTAAGGAAAATTCTCTTTCAGCATTTTCAGGTATATCCAAGTAATATTTTTTCTACAAAGGGCCTAACCAATTTTCTTCATTGCTCTAATACTCACATGAAGCAGTTTTAGAATTATGTTCTCAATTCCATGCACCTTCTTAATGGTAACAGTCTACATATTTTTAATTTGCCCTACAAAGCACAAACTTAACCTCTGAATCATATTCCTTAAGGCTGAGTTCTGCTAAAAGAGCTTCCAGTAGACATTTTATTTTTATTTCAACGTGTGCATCAATTAGAGGAACATGAAAAATCTTTTAACTTCTCGACATAAATTCCATCATGCCCAAGATCTGGAAATATATATCAATAAAAGTGCAAAACCCTTCTCTGGTATCCTACCCATGGCATACTCTGGGCTATTCACTGACCGATATAACACGGAGATTGACGTCCTCTGGCTGAAGTGGGTATGCACTGGTGCACTGCAGGAAGCAGAAGTTTGGATTGATGGGCTTCACAATCTGATAAACCTGACGCATTGTGTTCATTGACTGCATTCCACTGGAAATCACCATTGGGCGACCTAGATGTTAGAAAACATGTACATTTTGTCCTATGTCTGTAAGAAAGCTGTATAAGATTAAACAAATAAATTAATTCAGTTTAACTAGAAAAGGAAGATGGGTGAATTGGAGTTATTTTTCCAAGTCTGATGGTGATTTTCTTCTAAAGGTACTTTACCAAAATCAATCAGAGGAAAGATCTAATAACTGATCTAGCAAGACACAGTGATGTTTTCACAGCTCAGAAGAAAATGCTTACCTTTCTTTGCAGTCTTTTCCAGGTAAGGAAAATTGTTTGTATCTCCTGATCCTACTTTGAAAAATGGAACATCCAGTTCATGTAGAAATTCCACAGCCATCTACAAGAAAAAGAAATCATTGCATTTTAACACCCCACTTTAGCTGGATCAAAGATAAAAAACTACCATACAGGGAAATAAACAACACTTCAAAACAGCAAAACCAAAGCTTAGAGACATAGGTCATATATAGAGATAGTAAAAAAAAAATCTATTTTTTAAAAAAAAATCCCCTAAATACACCGCTTCTGAAATAACATTTAGTATCTGAAAGATATTAGCTTCTGACTTCCCTCCAGGAGAAGTATTACTGAGGGGCCTTCTTTATACTTCCACTACAAAACCAGAATTTCACATGTTTGTGACTGGGATCTCTGTCTCAAAGTAGTCTCTTTGATCTTCCAAGCCATAGCTGGTCAAGCCAGCTGTAGGTACAGGTGAACTCTACCGCTCCTCGTAACTTCAAGATGAGCTTGTGGGCCTGCTATCTTTTTCTCACTAACAAAGAGTGCCAAAAAAAAAAAAAGACACTGCAGATGGGAGCTTGCCTGCTGAAGAAGAAAGGTACTGCAGGCACACAGACAGTCTTCCTGCCACATACTTCCTGCAGGTCTGAAATATGACACCACAAACCAAGTGTTTAAAACTACAGGTAGTTTTCCTCAATAGATCTGTGACTCTGAAAAACGGCAGCTCAAATAATAGGGATGACATTAATGGGAGTGGTTCAACAGAATCCTGTTTTGTCTCCAGTACACACTGGAGCAGAGTAGATAAAGGAGTTATGAGTAACCTTTATATTTACTTCACACATCAGTTCATTGATTTGTTCATATGGTTAAACACATAGTTTAACCTCTTCGACACAGCTGGAGTTCCCGATAGGATGTTTTATTTACAGAAGTTAATGTATTCTCAAAGACCTATGTGAATTTATTCAATGTTTCCCATAAGGTCCAAACCCTTGTCTTGCAGAAATATCATCATAAATCTTAGAAGCTGTACAATGTAATTACTGTTCAGAAAAAGATAGCACAAACATGTATCAGTACTGGTAATTGGCTGATGAGGCCACACACAAAGGAGCACAGCATATGAAACATGTTCTGCATTGCACGATAGCCTTCAGAAGCTGGAGGTTTTAAAATCAAGAGTGTGATTTTTTTCCCCAGTGGCATATGGGTCTTCAAGATCCTAGATACAGACATCCAATGCTACTTGATTTAATAACTCTTTTCTTAAAGACTCCTTTAAAGAGTTTTATGTGTTGTTCAGTAGGTCTCCTAGACATGACAATAACAATAAAAGAAACATGACAACACTCTTTTTTCATGGATTGAGTCCATGGCAGTGAGCTACTGCAATACACGTTAAACAGCTTTTTGTCTGTCAGATATCTGATGTAATTTGTAATGGTATTTAGAGCTTATACCATCTCAGCTGGGGCCAAATAATTCAAGGTTAGGACAATTAAGTTGACAGAAGCAGTGAGAACAGCCAGACGGCTAGAAAAGACAGTAGAAAAAGGTTGAGGATTGAAATTGTTTAGTTCAGAGAGCAGCAAACAGAAAAGATATGTGATAATGGTGTTCAAATACACAGAGGGAAGATGGAAGTATGAACTTTGATATCAGATGAAGCAGGACAAAACATTATGAGGAGATTAAGCTGAAACATTAAGAATTTTCTTATGGCAAGGAGAGTGAGGCACTGAATAGACCACCTTAAAACATCAAATAAATCACATCCTTGTCCTAACCTGAGTAAGGCTACATGGAGAAAGACAGGGACATTGCTGTGCCTGTCTTAAGCACGAGTGGCTAGCTTACTTCTGGAAGGTCTCTTTCAGTTTGGTTCTCTATTTCTAGGCCACAAAGAAAAGTCTGTATTCTCTGATCTATATGGAGGTTTAACTGTTACCTGATCTTTCTAGCTTATAGGTTTCAAACTGTACATGGCATTTGTTAATACTGTAACTAACACATTTTTGAGACAGGCAACATGCAAAAGTTAAACATCTCTTAAATGAGAACAGCAGTAGATACGCTTCATGGGAGTTTACAACCTGATAACTGTTCCAAGAGCCCACTGACAAAAAAAAAGGAAACACTTCAGGAGTAACAGAGCAAAGCAACCATCTACTCACCCATTGCCAACTAACTGGCAGAAATAGAATTACTCCAGTTTCCTCATTTATAAATTCAATGTCTACACGTATTTAGTATTCTTTTTATGTAACAATTACTATCCCTAAATAATAACCAACAGACACAACAGTTGGACTCTGCCTGTCATTCAAGCTGGCTTACGTACCTCATCCATGCCAGAAGCTGTGAAGAAAATGCCAATCTCCTCTGCATATTTCTTTAGCTCTCTATATTGGTCATGACTAAACTCCAAGTGGCGTTTGTGCTCCCCGTAGGTTTTTCCCCAGGAGTGTTTAGAGGTATAGGGCCTTTCTAAGGCTTTCTTGTTGAATTTGTATTCCAGTTCACTCTTCTGGAACTTAGCACAGTCTGCTCCACAGTCCTGCAAAACAAGCTGGTGCACACTGAGTGGATGTGCAAGTGAAACTGCAGTTATTGTAAGTTTGAAGTGAAGGATCACACAACTAATGTACTCGTTTGCAGTGTTTTCACATTACCATCATAGCAATCACAGGAATAGTATGAACACAGAGTGACAGAAGATCTGAACACACATGAGCCCTTTTATTTCAAAATGCCATTATAATCAGCAGAGCAGCAGTGCAGAAATAAATCATACTAAAACAAACAAAAAAACATGAACAGCCTCTTGCTATGCATTACACTTATTTGAAGAATTTATTTCTATGGTACTTTCCAAGTTCAGATGTCACATGATAATTTTACATGAAAACAAGTGACAGGATTCTGCAGAACAAGGAGTATGAATCTCAAATTTGTTTGAAGTGACACAGATCGTGAAGTTAAATTCTCACTACATCATTTTCCACTCTCACCATAGTCACAAGTCTGAGTGCATTATGACTTCACTTGGCCTTCATTGATGACAGGCTGTTTTCTAACATATGTGTATCTAATGTATATAAATAGCCATTTTAAAAACAGTTTAGCCATCTTATTGGATGACACACACAAAAAACCTCCTAATGCAATCAAAGTCAAAGTAGAGGTTCATCAGAGACAGTTCAGCTGCTACCTGACCCTTCCCACAGTCACAGTTATCTTGTGAGACAGCTGGAGTACTGATGCAACCCCTCGCAGACTGCATCACCTGCCCGTGTTTGTATAAACGCACGCATGCGCGCCATGAACGAGGTAGGAGCTTCTTGAAGGTGAGTACTATGTGACCACTCGCCTTCTTAGACACCACCACGAATATCTGCTTGCAGCTACCTAATTTCTAGAATTCCTCCCGAGAATCACTGCACTCCTGGCTAACGCGGTGCCACCGCCCAGAGACGACGCTCTCCGGCCGCAGCCAGGGTGTGAGGCTTCACATCCTCCCCCGGCTTTTCTGGCCCCTGCCGGTGCCCTGGGGCTCTCGCTCACCAAAGCGATCGACAGGTGCTGTCCTGCCCACTGCGTCACCCCGCCGACCAGGCCACCGTCCCGACTCCCCGGCCACTCTACCCACCGGGGGCAGAGCAGCCCCGCGCCCACCTTGGCCATACGGATCATGCGCTTGGCGATGGCCATGTCGCCCTGGTGGTTCTGCCCGATCTCGGCGATGATGAAGCACGGCTGTTCGCCGCCCACGCGGCGCCCGGGACACAGCTCGAACTCCCGCGACATGACTACGGACTCCCCACCACCCTCGCGCCACTGCGCCGACGCACCCAAACCCGCGGCGAGACCCCGCCCAGGCTTGTAGTTGGCAGCCAATCCGTGCTGTGGCGGGCGGGGCCGGGGGCAGCCACCGCTCCCCATTGGGCATCTACGGGAGGAAGGCGGGGCCGCCAGGGGTCGCCGTCGCGTTGGGAGTGTGCCAGGGAGGCCGCGGCGGGGCGCGCAAGAGGCATGAATGACGGCGGAGCCAGAGGCGGTTCCGGGTCCCGGGCCGTCTGATCCCCACCCTGGTTTCCCTGGGCGCCCCGGGACCACATCCGTGTTCTGGAGAGAGCGAGTCCGGCACCTGAGGGGCGGGGGCAGTGCCCAGCGAGGGCCTGGCTGCTAAGTCTCTGTGCCCGGAAAGGCGGTGGTTTCGTTTCCAGCCTGGTGCCGGTGACATGCAGCTGCCGGCAGCTCCTACCTCCTGCCCTACAAGGCGCTTAGCAGCAGTGCGGAGTCTGCAGCAATGTGCCCTGGAGCCCGGGAAGGGCTCGCCCGTGTACCTGGCCCGGGCAAAGCCTGCTGCAAAATCGTTGTTCCCTAAGCGGCTGGTCAGATATTTCCAGCTTCACCAAAGATGCGTTTTCAGTGGTGTCAGAACGCTGTTTCTCGGAAACAAACCTCTGGGTGCCTTACCTAAGACACTCGTAATCGTTGGACTTACTTCAATTTAAACAAAATTGAAATGACGCACCAAAATAAATCGTAAGGTGTGCAGCAGTGTGTTTGAGCCAAGGCATAGGTGCCACACGGTATGACCTGTTTATTGCATCTACCATGTCTTCATAAAGCCCACTCAGCTCAGCATGGACATGAAACTTACATGGCAGAGTATCAATGTGTTACTCATTTAATGACTTTAAATAGATTGATAGAAACAAGTCAGACATTACACTTGGCCACAGGGTTGCAAAAATTCCTTATGCAGTGTACCCTTTCAGCTTCTTGCTTTTTATAACAAGGTGAGTTTCTTGGTTTATGCTGTGACAACAAAAATAGATTGTGATGGAAAGTGTGTTGATTATCTAAAGATGATTTATATAGGTTACTGTGCTGGATATAATTGGATAGAAGTGTCCCTAGCAGAGGTTGCTTTATATATTTACCCCCAAACAGGTATTAATAATTACAGGTTCTTTATCTAACCTACTGATTGTTTTCTTTCTTCACATAGAGTTGCACCTTGTGGAATTTCTGTTTATAGAAAATAAAGCTTTACATATTTTTCCCGAAGATGCACAGCAAAAATATTCAGAATGTTCTAGCTGACTACATTCTGATCTCGCCTTAAGTATATAGATAAGCAAAGTAAGACTGTAAAGCAAAAATAATTTAAAACTGTAAAACAGAAATCTACAATTCTAATGACTATGTGGGTAAAAAAAAAAAAAACAACTTTATTTTCTTGAAGCAAAATTGACCCAAAATGGGATGTATTGCTGTGGCTTCAACCAAACACCATTGTATAACAGAAAAACATTGTAACAACAATGTTAAGTAATGCTACATGCATGTCCCTTCTTCCCACTCAAACTTTTACTTTCCTCATGAACTACCACAACTTAGTTGTGACATTTTGCCCAACATCATGTTTAATTTCTTCCAGAGCTTTAAGGATAAAGAACATTGTAATAAAAAATTACAAATGTGAAACAAAAATTGGTTGTTAAGCCTGAGAAGCAAGTTGCAGTGTAATTGAAAGCAGATTCTGCAGGTCAGTTATATGAACAATGCTTGCTGAACAGTCTGTTTGCATTTGTTGCATATAGGGGTTTATTGACCAAAACCATTGTATAACTACATTTTACCTCCAATAAAAATAAAACAAGGACTATATTACCAGTCAAGAATTAAACCAAATCAGGCTACACTGGGAGGACAAAGTCTGCTCAGAGATCAATGTGATCTCAAATAAAGTGTGATAAATTGTTTTTTCCTTCCAATTTTCTCTTGACTGAACCTGGAAAGATTGAAAACATTTAATTGCTTGTTTACCTAGATTACTTAGAGAGGTTTTTCCATTAATAGAAATATATATCTTTGCTTAGAAAAAAAACCGAGGAGATAACAGCTCTGAAGAAAGAAATACTCTGTATTTCAAGGTATTCACATGGTTAGCTGTTCCACACACCCATCATTCCTTCAGGGCATATATGGTTTACTTTCTGTCTTCCTCCAATGTATTTTCCAGACTTTGAAAGGTTAAAAAAACCCACACACCTGTAAAGAACAAATGGGAAAAAAAAACCCCTGGACTCTGAACATAGTTTGTAAAACACTCAAGAGCAGCATGTGATATCATCAAACAGTAGCCACATATCAGGGAACCAGCTACATAAAGTCATTTAGCAAGCTATCTTTCCAGTGGACATGTGGTCCTTATTGACATCATTGAGGTATTCCCCTCTTAATGTGCTGGTGGTGAGTTAAGGACAGGGAAAGTAGGTAGTGGCTACCTGAGACAGGCTGCTGGAGAGATGCAAATCTATGTGTTGGTGTAACAGCTTAATCAAAAACCCCAGAAGTTACAAACTAATGTTCCAGATATGAGGAAAGGCTGTGGGAACTGGGCCTGTTTAGTCTGGAGGAGACTGAGGGGTGATCTTATTAACATTTATAAATATCTGAAGTGTGGGTGTCAGGAGGTTGGGGCATCTCTTTTTTTCTATGGTATTTAGCAACAGGACAAGGGGTAATGGGATGAAGTTGGAATACAAAAAGTTCCACTTAAACATAAGAAAAAACTATTTCACTGTGAGGGTGATGTAGCAGTGGCACAGGCTGCCCAGAGGGGTTGTGGAGTCTCCTTCCTTGGAGGTCTTCAAGACCCGCCTCGACATGTTCCTATGTGACCTGATCTAGGTGACCCTGCTTCTGCAGGGGGTTTGGACTAGATGCTCTCTAAAGGTCCCTTCCAACCCCTACCATTCTATGATTCTATGATATGATTGAGATGTGCAGACTACAGGAAATTGTTACCAGTACAAGCTACTGACTGTGGTATGCAAGAAGCGGCATAAGTACTAGTCTTACATTCTAGTGGTCTCCAAGCTGTGACATCTGCCTTTAGAAAAGGTGGTGTGTTGTCTTTTGCAGAGTGAGAAAACAGGAAAAAAAAAATAATAGCTTTGATACTGCAAATGTATGTCATGGTGCACACGAATTATAGATACATACAAATTTTGGAATTCATCACTACAAAAGTTCTAATGTCTCATTGTATTCCCTTTGTATCCAGAACCAAAAACATTGTTACCCATGCTGATAGAATATGGACAATAATTGTCTTGGGCCATTTGCAAACTTATTATTCTCCTTATATTTCTTATGCCTTCATCCCTGCCTTTAAGACAAGTAACTAGATTTGCTTTTCGTTTTAAATAATAATATTCTATTTTTGTTTGTGGTGATAAGTCAGAAATAATGACACAGAATCGAGTTGGAGGCCTTTGGCCAATGTGAGTCCACAGGGATGGGTTCTGGGGCCAGTCTTGTGCAACATCTTCATCAACCACCTAGATGAGGGGACAGAGTGTACCCTCAGCAAGTTGGCTGATGACACCAAACTGGGAGGACTGTCTGATTCCCCAGAAGGCTGTGCTGTCATTCAGCGGGATCTCGACTGGCTTGAGAGTTGGGCAGGTTACCCACAGCCCCAGAGATGGAGCCTCAGCCCTCTGGCTCCGGAATTCCACCACCCTATAATCCACCATCCCTTCCTGTACCTACCGCAGGTCCGTCCGCGGGGACTCATAGTAATAAAGGGCTGTTGGCGGAGGGCCCAGATTCGACTGTGGCGCTACCCCTCCGTGCGGTGGGACCGGCCCCAATTGATCAAGATGAATTGCAAGTATTGCAATACTGGCCTTTCTCGTCCTCTGATTTATATAACTGGAAAGCCAATAACCCCTCTTTTTTGGAGAATTCTGCTGCCCTCACAGGTCTGGTTGAGTCCCTAATGTACTCTCACCAACCTACTTGGGACGATTGTCAGTAGTTACTGCATACTCTCTTCACCACTGAAGAAAGAGAAAGAATTGTGACAGAAGCGCGAAAAACTATTCGAGAGCCGACTGGACAGCCCACACGCTCCATGGCTGAAATTGACGAACTGTTCCCTGTGACACGACCGCAATGGGACTATAACACGGCTGCAGGTAGGGAACGACTGTCCATCTACCGCCGGGCTCTGGTAGCAGGGTTAAGAGGGGTGGCAAGGAAACCTACTAATCTGGCCAAGGTAAGGGAAATTATGCAAGGGCAAAACGAGCCTCCTTCAGTATTCTTAGAACGACTTATGGAGGCATACCGTATATATACCCCTTTTGACCCAGCGTCCCAAGGGCAGCGGGCATCCATTATCATGTCCTTTATTGGACAATCTGCCCCTGATATCGAGAGAAAATTGCAGCACATCGAGGGGCTACAGGACTATACCCTACAGGATATAGTCAAGGAGGCAGAGAAAGTATATCATAAGAGGGAGACAGAGGAAGAAAGGAGGGAAAGGGAGAAAAATGAACGAGAGCGGGAGAAGAATAGGAGACAAAAATGTCAGGACAGAAATCTGACTAGGATACTAACCGCCGTCATGTCTGAAGGGAGGCGTCAGGGGAAAAAGCAAGTTGAGCAGGGAGGAAACCTGGGCGGCAGAGGCTGTCGTGGATCCAGAAGATTGGGGAAAGACCAGTGTGCGTTTTGCAGAGAAAAAGGACACTGGGCAAGGGAATGCCCCAAGAAAAAGGGACCAAAGGTGCTGGCCCTGGAAGAAGACGACGAATAATGGGGATGGGGCTCGGCTCCCCTCCCCGAGCCTAGGGTAATATTAAACGTGGAGGGGACCCCAGTGGACTTTTTAATTGATACAGGGGCTGAATATTCTGTGTTGAAAAGACCTTTGGGGACAATCACAAATGAACAGACCATGGTCATAGGGGCTACAGGACGGAAGAAGTACCCATGGTCAACAAATCGGACTGTTGATTTAGGAACAAATCGAGTGTCTCATTCATTCCTAATAATCCCAGAGTGCCCGACCCCTCTGCTGGGAAGAGATTTACTAACAAAATTAAAAGCACAAATCAGCTTTACTCCAACTGGGCCAAAATGTGTTTGGGGAAAAGAAAAGCCCGAAACTTGTATCCTATCTGTGCACCTAGGGGAAGAGTATAGGCTTTACCAAACCGAGAGCACATTGTCAAGAGAAATGCATGAATGGCTGCAACGATACCCCCGGGCCTGCGCAGAAACAGGGGGAATGGGAAAAGCGGAAAACGTTTCACCGATTGTAGTAGAACTAAAGGCTGGAGCTGCTCCTGTGGCAATCAAACAGTACCCATTATCCAAAGATGCCCGGGAGGGGATTAAGCCACACATAGAAAAGTTAATTCAACAAGGAGTCCTTGTCCCCTGTAAATCCCCATGGAACACCCCTTTGTTACCGGTAAAAAAAAACGGAACAAATGACTATCGGCCAGTACAGGATTTGCGCGAAGTAAACAGAAGGGTCCAAGACCTGCACCCCACGGTGCCAAACCCGTATAACCTTCTCAGTTCCCTTCTACCAGAACGAACCTGGTATACAGTATTGGACTTAAAAGATGCTTTCTTCTGCTTACAATTACACCCGGCCAGTCAGCTCCTGTTCGCTTTCGAGTGGAGAGACCCTGAGAACGGGTGAGTGGGACAACTCACTTGGACCAGGTTGCCCCAAGGGTTCAAGAACTCACCAATGCTCTTCGATGAGGCTCTCCATCGGGACCTCATGTCCTATCGGACATGGAATCCACAGGTAACCCTGCTCCAGTATGTGGACAACTTACTGTTGGCAGCACCATGTAAACAGAGTTGTTTACAAGGAACCAAAGAACTGCGACTCGAACTAGGTAGGCTGGGCTACCGCGTGTCTGCAAAGAAGGCGCAGATTTGCAAAAGAGAGGTGGTATACTTGGGATATACCTTGAAGGATGGGAAGAGGTGGCTAATGGAGGCCCGAAAAAAAACCATTCTCCAAATCCCAACCCCGACAACACCGCGACAGGTACGAGAATTCTTGGGGACTGCGGGATATTGTCGATTATGGATACCTGGTTTTGATACGTTGGCAGAACCCCTGTACCCTCTGACCAAAGGATCTGGGGATTTTGTCTGGACTGAACAACATGACAAGGCCTTCAAGAACATTAAGAAAGCCTTGTTACAGTCCCCGGCCTTAGAACTACCAAACTTGACAAAGCCGTTCACCTTATTTGTGGATGAGCGGAAAGGAATTGCTAGGGGGGTCCTAACTCAAAACTTGGGACCATGGAAGCGGCCGGTGGCTTATCTGTCCAAGAAATTAGACCCGGTAGCAAGTGGGTGGCCCACTTGCCTCAAAGCAATAGCCGCTACAGTGCTGTTGGTAAAGGACTCAGACAAACTTACCTTTGGACAACAACTGACCATCATAGCCGCACATTCCCTAGAAAGCATAATCCGCCAGCCCCCGGATCGGTGGATGACCAATGCGCGGATGACCTATTACCAGAGTCTGCTTTTAACGGAGCGCATCAAGTTTGCTCCCCCAGCCATTCTGAATCCGGCCACACTACTACCAGAAGGGGAAAACCTGCCAGTCCACAATTGTGAAGAAATTCTGGCTGGTGAGGTCGGTATTCGCGCAGATTTGACCGACCAGCCCATGTTGGGAGTCCAGTCCTGGTTCACCGATGGAAGCAGTTACCTAGTGGAAGGTAAACGAAAGGCGGGGGTGGCGGTAGTGGATGGGAAAAAGGTCATATGGGCAACCGCATTGCCAGAAGGAATTTCTGCGCAAAAGGCTGAACTAATAGCGTTAATACAAGCCCTCCGACTAGTAGAAGGAAGGGTCATAAACATCTACACTGATAGCAGATATGCCTTTGTGACGGCACATGTGCATGGGGTGATCTATCGACAGAGAGGTCTGCTAACATCTGCAGGAAAGGAGGTCAAAAATAAGGAAGAAATATTAAGCCTCTTGGAATCTGTCCATCTTCCAAAGAAGGTGGCCATAATGCACTGTCCTGGACACCAGAAGGGACAGGACGCTGTAGCAAGAGGAAACCAGATGGCAGACAAAACAGCCAAAGAGGCAGCACAAGGGGCTATGATACTAACTGCCAGAAAGGAAGACGAGGAACATGAGGACTGTCCAAAGCTGGAAACTACGCTGTCATATGAAGAAGGGAAGGCCTATATCAACCGCATGCACAGACTGACTCATCTAGGAACTGAAAAATTGATTGCATTAGCCAGAAAGTCCCGGTATCAAGTCCCAGGCCTACGGAAAGTCGCAGAAGAAGTAGTGCAAAACTGTACAGCCTGTGCATTGACAAACGCAGGTCACAGTAAAAGTTCAAAAGGAACGAGATTGCGAGGTGATCGACCAGGAACATACTGGGAAGTAGACTTCACGGAGGTAAAACTGGCCAGATATGGAAATAAATATCTGTTGGTGTTTGTAGACACTTTTCCAGGGTGGGTGGAAGCACACCCGACCCAGAAGGAGACAGCACAAGTAGTAGCTAAGAAGATCCTAGAAGAGATATTACCCAGATTCGGGATACCCAAGGTAATCGGATCCGATAATGGACCAGCCTTCGTCGCCCAGGTAAGTCAGGCGTTAGCAAAGCAACTGGGGATAGATTGGAAGCTTCATTGTGCTTATCATCCCCAAAGTTCAGGGCAGGTAGAAAGAATGAATAGAACTCTGAAAGAAACATTGACGAAACTTATTACAGAGACCGGCGGGGGGGATTGGACAGTCTTTCTCTCCTTAGCCTTATTCCGAGTACGGAACACTCCGGGACCTACTTGTCATGGTTTGACATGACAGCCTTTTCTGGTATGGGGGAAGGGGCTGCAAAGATGGCTCCTGCAAGAAGTTGCTCACAACTCTCCCCAGCTCAGAAAAGGCTCACTTCTGGGGCTGAGCCAATTAGACGCCTCCACGATCACTTTTTAAGAAGAAGCCGGAAGGGGAGGTGTCTTCCTCCATCTTCTTTCCTTCTTCTGCCCCTTCTTCTCTTCTTCTGGCTGGTGGTGGTGTAAGGAGTAGGAACGGTGAGAGAAACAACCATGCGGACTCTAAGGTCAGTGATGAAAGGGAGGAGGTGTACTGGAGCAGAGACTCCCCTGCATTCTATGGAGAGAACTGGTGAAGCTGAGATTTATTTTCATTTCTTTAAAGACCCCACATCAGCGGTAGAGACTCATTTTGATAATGAGCCCGCATCAGGGGCAGAGAATCATTTTGCTAAAGCTGACCCCGGACCAGGGGCAGCGATTCACTTCATTAAAGGCCCCGAGCCAGGGACAGTGATTTTGGCCGGAGGAGGCCTTGTCCCGAAGGAGGGGCCCTTTATCACTATGGCCGGAGCAGGCCCTGTCCCGAGGAAGGGACCCAATATCCACAGCTGCAACTGTGGGGAGGAACCCACGACAAAGCAGCTCATTAAACTTATGCCCAGAAGAGGCCTTGTCCCGAGAGAGGGACCTTGCAACTGCAGAAACTGCAACCGCGGTGAAGAATCCACGTCAGAGATATTCACCAAGGACTGTGTCCCGTGTGAGGGACCCTGTATCGGCAGAAGCCACAGCTGTTGGGAACAACCCACACCAGAGAAGTTTGTTAAGGACTGTGTTCCGGGGGAGGAACCCCGTGTTGGAGCAGGGGAAGAATGCCAGGAGTCATCCTCATCTGAGAAGACAGAAGCGGCAAAGCCCATCTGTGAGAGACTGACCACATCCCCCACTCCCTACCCCCCTGAGCTGTTGTGGGGGGAGGAGGTAGAGATATCGGGAGCAGTGAGCTGGGCCCGGGAAGAAAGGAGGGATGGGGGAGGGAGATCTTAAAGTGCTGGTTGTAATTTTCTCATCATCCTACTCCCTTTTTGCTTTTATTCCGTTCTGTTTCTTGTAGAATAAACTTTCCTACTTTCCTCTCTAAGTCGAGTACTGGAGTCTGTTTTGCCCAGAACCATAATTGGCAGTGAGCCCTCCCTGCCCTTGTCTCAATCCACAACAACCTTGCTTATCTTTTTACTCCCATTTCACTGGGTCCTCCGCCATCTTAACGAGGGTGGGGGTGAATGGGGGCATCGAGCAAGAAACTGTCGTGGTGCTGTTGTGCTAGCTGGGCCAAACCACGACACTACTGGACTCACCCCTTTTGAAATTATGTATGGTGCCCCTCCACCTCTAACGGAAACATTGGGAATTGATGAAAGTGTTGTTCCCCCTTTTCCTCTCGCAGCACGGCTCAAAGCACTGGAAGTAGTTACGAAAGAAATCTGGGAGCAGCTGAAGGGCATCTACACTCCAAGTGAAGTAGCTGTACCTCACTGGTTTAAAGCCGGAGATGAAGTCTTGGTGAGGCGACATCGGGCTGATAGCCTCGAACCAATGTGTAAAGGACCTTATATAGTGCTGTTAACTACTCCCACTGCGGTGAAGGTGGACGGTATCGCTGCTTGGATCCACTCGGCACACGTAAAGAAGGCCCTGGAGGGAATTACACGCGATGAGTGGACTGTGGAGAAAACTAGTAATCCTCTTAAGCTTCGCGTGCGGCGGAAAACAGGATGAGTACTCCCCCCTGTTAACCCCTGGTGGTGGGGTTGATCCGTGATTTTGGCCAGATCCAGAACGCCACTACTATTACTGCATGTTTGCCCCTACCACATGCGGCGGGGGACCCTATACCATGGGGAATAATCCCCATAGGGAATTTATCACGGGTAAACATTACCATAATATGCAAAACAAAATCTAAAGAACATTTGGTAGGGAAAGAAGTCTGCCGAATACTTGACCCCATAACAAAGGCAGAATGCGAGAAAGAAAAAGGATTTTATGAATGGGCTGAATGGATAGGTCGGTATCTAGACTGCACCCCCGATCCCCCCTATATCTGTGGCTACCGGGAAGCTAAGTGCCTTATTTCACCCCCAGAGGCAGCCACAAAAAGCTGTATCAGGTTTACAATTAACGAAATAGCGACTGAGAATGAAGAATGTAACTAACAAAGGTCCAGAATGGGACTCTGTGTGGGGGCCTAGTATATCAGAAACCTTCAGTTATTTGGGACCAGTTAACTGGTGTGTGCAGTTCAAAGGGAAACAGGATCAAACCCATGATACCGTAACTAATGTAGGCACCTCGGAAAGAACACTTGGTAATCACATCCCTGGGTGGAATTGCACGGCTATTTATGATTGTGACACTCCAGAAGTTGAAATTGGATTCCCCCCTGTGAGGACCTTGCTCAAATGGGGATGTGAGTGCCGTGGTTATAAGCATACAATACCAAACGAAGTGGAGAGCAATATGATTGAAATGAAAAGTTGCAAATATACAACTATAAAGAGCCCAGGTAACCTAGTATGAGTAATGAGTGATGGGAAATGGACTACACACGTGCCTATTGATGGCCCAGCAGCACAAATCACTCTAGGGGTCCCTACATTATGCCCCTACTGGAAAGAGTCTGGGCTAGGAGAACTAAGACCCAGAAGGAAGAGAGATACGGAGGACAAAATTCTTGATGACAAGTGGCAGGAACCCAGTACCGCTGTAAAATTTGGTTGGGTTCTGGAATCAATTTTTCCTCAAATATCCTCATATAGAAATAGGGAAATGTTAAATAAGCTTTTAGGACAAACTGCTAGATTAGCTGCGGCAACTAAAAAAGGATTTAAAGATATGAATATTCAGCTACAAGCAACTAGCAAAATGGCATTACAGAACCGAATGGCTTTAGATATGATGCTTCTAAAGGAACACGGGGTTTGTGGGTATCTAAACCAGAAAATTGACCATTGTTGTATACATATTCCCAATATGACCGATGCGGTGGAATATGACCTATCAAAACTAGAACAAATAGAAGCTGATACCAAAGAAATCGAAAAAGAGGCACAACAGAATTGGGTTGGGGCTATATTTAATTCTCTAGGGTTCCACATCTCAGGATGGGTCTCCTCGATAATACAAAATTCTATTGTTATCATTGTTATGCTCGGGCTAATTTTTATGTCGTATAAGTGTATTTTAGGAATAATCACGAAAGAATGGAGTGCCTCCCATGAACCCCTGCGGACGAAGATCATCTAAGATCCAGTGTCAAGAAGAGGTGGCGCATCAGCAAATTGATGAATATATTGTAGCGTGTGTTTACTTATGACCCAGTTAACCCATCATCCTTATAATTATGCAATTCTAAGATTAGAATTAGTAACAAGAAGGAGTGGGGAATGAAAAATAAAAAAAGGAAACTTAAAACAAGAATTCAGGTAACAAACATGGCGTAAGTTATGTTAAGTCGGCTAAAGCTAACTGAGGCCTAAGGGTGATAAAAATCTGGTTGAAGGTTGCATCAGCAACCTTCAAGAAGAGAAAAACATTTCTCAGAAGAGGAACTTGAAAAACAATCCTCAGAAAACCAAGAACATTACCCCCACCTCATGTTATCAGGATGGTCAGGTTGAAGGAAAATCAGATAAAGGAAATTGTAACCGTGAGTGGAATTTTCCACTGCCTGTACCCCAACATATATAAATCCCTTGCTTACCGAGTATGGGGTCGCCTCCTCTAACTCCTGCGTGAGTTATGAGACGGCCCGGAGCTCCAAAGTAAAGCCTGCCTTGTGTGATTGCAACAAGCCGGTCCCTCGTTTTCCTTTGGGGTGCTCGCCTGCCAGGATTGGAGGAAGTTTCACCCTTTCACTTCATGACCTGCCTCAACATGGGTCTCATCCATGGGGAAAAACAGTCCTTCAGAAATTAACTGCTCCAGTGTGGGTCCCCCATGGGGTCGCAAGTCTTGCCAGCAAACCTGGTCCAGTGTGACCTCCTGTCTCCATAAGTTCCCAAGTCCTGCCAGGAACTGCCTCCAGTGTGGGCATCCCACAGGGTCACAGGCTCCTTTAAGCATTCAGCTGCTCCAATGTGGGGTCCTCCACAGTCTGCAAATGGATCTCTGCTCCCTTGTGGCCTCCATGGGCTGCAAGGGAAGACCCTGCCTCACCATGGGCTGCACCACAGGCTGCAGGGGAATCTCTGCTCCAGTGCCTGGGCACCTCTTCCCTCTCGTTGTGCACTGTCTATGGTGTCTGCTGAGATACTATTCTCACAGTCCCACTCCCTTCTGCTGCTGCAGTTTAATGTCTGCACAGCAACTTCCTCCACTTCTCAAATACGTTAATCACAGAGGCATTACCTCCATCACTAACTGGCTTGGCCTTGGTTAGCAGCAGGTCCATCTCAAACCTAACTGTCACTGGCCGTGTCAGATACACGGAAAGCTTCTAGAAGCATTTGGTTTAAAGAAACCACCCCTGTAGCCCTCCAGTACCAAAACCTGGCCACACACACTACATATGGTTAACGTAATATATGGTACTTGAAGTCATGATAATTTACACTCTGTGGTAACATACAAATATCACACACAACCTCTACAGAAAATAACTGATGTTTTTAGTGACTTATTCCGCTGGTTCACATTTGTCTCAAAGATGCCACATTGTGTTGGCACTGGCATTCACGCTCCATCGCTATCTTGTCTACCCTACACTGGAGAGCCTGGGACTGCTCCGACTGACAGTGAGCCGCTGCCGGCGGCCTGAGGCCGAAAAGAAGGCTGTCGGCACCAGCCAGTGCTACCGCGGCGGCGCAGTGTCGCAAGCGCACGCCCAGCCGCGCCATTAAGACTCGACGGAGAGCCTCTAGACGGCCAAGGTTCCTGCCTGCCCACAGCGGCGCAATACGAGATCCACCTCCCACAGACGCGCTGTGCAGCGGTTGGCTCGAGCCTAAGACGCCTCGCCATCGCCCCGCGTTTTGGCGGTATCGCCGGGAGGTGCTGGGCTCTCATTGGCACAGGCAGTCACCTCCTCTTCCGCGCTGAGTTCTGGCGCAGCTGCGGAAACCGCAGCTGCTCGCGCCACGGTGGTTCCGCAGATTTTCGCCCCCATGGCCGACTTGGAGCTCTTCAGTGCTCAGCACCAGCAGCCGGCGGCCGCTGCCGCTGATAACGGGGCACTGGGCGGCGCCGAGGAGGATCCTGCCGCCGCTTTCCTGGCGCAGCAGGAGAACGAGATTGCAGGCATCGAGAACGATGAGGGCTACGGCATCCTCGAGAACGGCGAGGTGCCGGCGGCGCTGCAGGGTCCGGAGGGTCTCGACGCAGGTAAGTGCGAAGGGACAGTGGGCCCCGCTTCACCGCCACTCCCTGTGAGAGAGGTGCGGTGCCCGGCGAGTGGGGCGGGAAGGAGAGGAGTCCTGGCCTGACGTGGCTTCGCAGCTTGCCTAAGGCAGCTTGCTTTCTTCTCCCTGAGAGATCCCACGGCCGAAAAGGGAGTGGTGCCAGCCTCGGCTTTCTGCCCCGATCATGTATCGCTGGTGAGCGGTGCTGGCTGGCCGACGATAGTCTCGGGACTGTATCTGGTCTATGCGGGTATGCCATCTTCGTCTTCTTGGATGTGCTCTGCTTTGTTTTAAGTTATCTCCCTACTTTGTCAGAGGGGTGGTGTTTATATCGCCTAAAGATGGCCTGGGTGGCTCGGCTTGCAGAAGTCTATTCTGTGAAGAACACTGCCGAGTAAATGGGATCTGTAGTCCAGGATCCTGACTGAAATGAAGATCCACTGAAAGTGGGATAAGTCACTGTATTGTGTTCTGCCACTCGTGTCTCTGTCTTCAGAGGCTTCAAGTATACTAGCAGTCGAGATAATATTTAATTTTATTAAGCTTTGTTCCCCAGTAACCTTTGTACTGAATGTGAGAAAACTGATACTGTTGAACATTCAGGGTAGAGTGGCCAGGCACGTTGTAAACTAGAGGTTAGTGTGTTCTCATTCTAATGGTAGCTGAAGCAGCCCAGAATGAACACTTTTCATTACAAAAGGTTTAGGGTTATTAACTGAAGTCTTAAATAGGGAGGAGTTGTGAATGTAGAACGATGCTGTGCTTAACTGCTTTTTCAGTGCTGTTGGAAGAATTTCTACTTATTACTCGGTCCATAGGAACACGTTTGCTTTCCTGTGATACTCCTTTGTCATTCCAGTAAAATGCCTATCTTCTTCAGGCTAAATTGAGTAACATCCTCTCCAGTTCACTGTTGGAACATCTTTGTAATTAAGTCTTAATTGTGAGTTTCTAAATTTATGATTTCTAAAATTAATGACATATGTTAGGTATAAGGATGCAGATTTATAGTATCTCTTGAAAAAAAGCCCAACCATAGAAACTGAGTAATGGACACCTGCTGCTTCATGCATAGTGGTAACGCAGCCCATAGAGTCAGAAACATATGGGCTACATAAGTCCTGCAAAAAGAGAGTTTGTGGAAGATTTACTTGCTGAAGAATGTGAGGATAATCACTGTCAGAACACCATCCTGTTTTGGTATCAGGCATAATTTGACTTCCATAGTCTGTATAGTGCAGAAACAGTTCCACTTGTTGTGGAACACAAAACTGTTATTGGAGAACTTTTTCTAGAAAGAAGGTAATAAAATAATGAATAAGATAATATGATCTAAAGATCTAGGAGCTCCAGGTGTGATCTGTGCGTTATCTTGCTTGCTTGTGTGCACTGGGATTGTGTTTGTCCTTTGACTTGTTAAGTAGCCAGAACAAATGGTGGTCCCATTTTTAACATAACATACACTTGTTGATTGTTGGAGACTATACTCACTCTCTCTGTGCTAAAAACTGTGGACTGAAGCAGTGCAAAATGTACTGGTTTAGGCATGGTGCCAAATGATCTAATGACTTCTTTTGTCATTTGAGTTTGAGATTTCTTACAGTCTGATCAATATCTCAGCAAATATCAGATAGTTCTAGTCTCTAGTACATACTAGCTTACTAAACTGGTTTGTAATAAAATTAAATAGGTTAGTGGAAATTCCTTCTTGAAATAATAGAAATGCCCATACAAATCCTTAAGCACTGTAGTCAGGGATTTGTGGATTTACTTTTTTTAACTGTTACTTTTTCGAACTCCTTATTTATAGGTCTGTGGGATAAGAGTTCTCTCTAAATACTGAACCAAAAGTCATAACTCGGGCAGTTCTGAGGTCTGAAGATCTTAACTACAAATGTAGTGAGAAACAAAGTGTCTCATGCAATAGTTTTTAAGTTTCAGCCTCTTAAAAAGATGATGAGACAAATACATGGGCAGTAATGAGCTCCATGAACTGTTAATGTCAATATCCGGGAAACTGATCCTCTCTGAGCAAGGGAGAAGGTTCAGGCTGAAGTGTGTGACTTCTAGGATCTGTTTGCCAATATAAAACCCTTGTGACAGTTTGTCAATTAGCTTGTTAGAGAGAATTGCATTAAAACCAAGGAATTTTCTGTGTTAACAGCCATGGAAATAGTCACACATTTAGTGTAGGCTATTTAATCTCAAACGTTGCCTTCATGGTTTAAAGCTCTGTCATTTTTGTTCGAACTTGAACGAATGATGTTTCTTCATCTTCTGAAGAGGCTTGTGAGCTTAAGAAACTTAATTGCATTGGATGGTTTGCCCACAAACCACGTTTATTAGCCTTTCAGTGACTGAATATGAAACAGTTGTTTCCTCTTGTGTCTGTATTAACAAAACAGACAGAATGAGTTACTTGTTTGATGATTTATGTTTCTTCTTAATTGTTGAAGAACTGCATATGACACTGTTCTGGGTTTTGCTATGCAATCGGTACCTTCACGCTTCAGAGCACTGAGAGATATAATAAAGGGAGGGTGTGTGTTTAATTTACATATGCTGTCTTGTGGTGATAATGCATTACTGTGATACTCAGGGCAGAAAAATAATATTTTTCTGTTTACAAGAGAATGCTACATCTGTTGGGAAATTACAGAAGCTCTTGTGGCACACCATCATTGCAGAGAGAGGAAGGTGTGGTCTAGTACTAGTCTAGTGATTATATTGAAAATGGTGGTTTTGGTATGACAGTAGGTTAGGGCTAGAACACAGGAAGGCAGCACTGTCCCTGACTTACTTGCCTAGATTTGGCATGAAGGCATGATAATTATTTATGGATAGAAAAACTTTCTTCCTCAATTTCTTGTGTAGCTATCTAAACAACTTTGAAGATTCTTCTTTCTTATCTATTTATGGATGAGAGAGGTAGGTGAATAGCAAGTATGATCTGTAACCAAAAGAAAAAGAATGGGAAGCTAGACCTTGAGTGGTGAAGTTCTGTAACCTTATACCAAAATACGTTAAACTTGGTTATGTTCTTGTGTAGCTCTGACTATAGCTACTAGTTCATTCAAAGTAGCAATGAAGAGGTAGAGTACTTATTGTTTAAAAGAAGTGCTGAATGTAGCTCATAAAAAAAAAATGCTTTTATCTATGGTCACGTTGAAGTTCATGTCTCCTGCGTAAGAATATTGTCCAAAACATAGCTGTATAGGAAGACCTCAGGAGAACATAATCCCTGTATTAGGAAATGGTTGGAATTGTGTTAGAAGAGCTACCTTGCTGATAGCCATTGTCTTTTCATTAAGACTTCAGAGAGGCTAAGCAAATATCCTTTTATGCCAAGTAGTATTGAGTCTGGTATTAATGCAAGTAGTTGTCTTCAGAGTAGTTGTTCATTATTGTGATAAACCTCTGAAACCGTATATTGACTTGTAGGACTGAAGTGACAAAAATACCACCTCAAGATGTCAAAAATCTTCAAGCTACCCAGCCCTTTCTTTTTGAAACTGTAGTACATGTGGAGGGCACCGATTCTAAGCTGTTTCTGGCAATCTTGGCTGTTGTTTCTCTCCTGTGATTGCAAGGTAACTGGTATGGCTTATGCTCTCCAAACCCTTCCAGACTCTAAAAATATCTGGTTTGCTGGGTGGAAGTTCATTATTAACCTATTGTCAGCACGTGTTACGAAACTGTAGATATTTGAACATGATCTCTGCAACAGTATCCTTAGAAATCTTTACCTTGAGTTCAAAAGCAAACACAAAAGAAGATGGATTATTACTAAGGAGGATATTTCAAACTGTGGGACGTTAACTTCAGGGGGTTCAGTAAGCCATACTGTGTTAGAACTGGAGGGACTCTGAAGCCAGCAGAGAGCTCTAATTTGTGGCCAATGAAAATATAGTGGTAGCAGTAACAGCGCTTAGGCTTTTTATGTGGGAAATCAGGTACAAAGTGACAAGTTTCTGTGGACAAAGAATACTAATACACAACTATCACTGATATGAAGGCTAGCAAGCAGATAGTTTTTTCTAGAGTTAATTCTGAATTATACATACATTGAGACTGGAGAGCTGAAATGAGAGAAAGACTATTGGTCTTGTTTCAGTTAGCATACTTGTATCGGCATATGTTAACATGCTGGTACAGTGCCGTTTCCTCTTCTGTTTGCCATATTCTCAGTCAGCGTGCTGACTCTGTATCTTGATCAGAAATTGTAGGGAGCTCAAAACAGATGGGAAGTTTGTTTTAATATTTTTAATGCTTCTGACCTGGGTGCACTTTGGAAATAGCTCTGTGCAATAGCTCTGTTCCTTTTACCTCTGGAGACTACTAGCTTGAGTACTCAGATCTTAGTGAGTAGTTTTTGTGTAACAAGAAAATTTGAGCATATTATCACAGTTCTTGGAAGAACCTTCAAGCCTTCTTAGACCTCTCACCTACCTGGTAAGTCAGTGCTTCTGAAGTCTCATGAAACAACTGCTTTCCTTCTGAAGAAGAAAACTACATACAATCAAAGGCTGGCCTCTCTTGGGTATTGTAGCAATGAATCTATATCTTCAGTTTGATTGAACATCTGAATTGCTTTCTGCTCATCAAAGGTAGGCAGAGTGGGCAGCTGTCTTATTCAAGCTGTAAATATCAATGAGTGAAAGGCTCTGGCTTTGCTTTAATTCCAGCCTAGTCAAAACCAGGTGAATAGCTGCAGCATGTGTCTGCAGTGGATATGGAGTTAAATTGAAGGACAGTGAAATGTAAGTATGTTTTCTTTGTGGGCTTTAGTCTTCATGAACCTGTTCAGCAGAACTGTTTGTTGTAGTTATCTGCCCAAGTCAGCATATTTTCTCTACAAATCTGCTTCTTTGGAACTTCCAGATTGATGTCAAATGATGCACAGGTTAGCTGCTGTGAAGCAGAGAGATGCTCTTGCCTGTATGTGCTTCTCAAACCAGTTATTTTTGGCTTCAGTAACTTACAGATGAGTAGCAATTGGACAAAGAAGCAATCACCTTTCAGATATAGGAGTCTAGTTGTAAAATACCATGTTCTCAGAAAAAATAGTTATTGTTAGCTTGAGTCTTTCCCTACTGCAGTTAGTAACTATGTTCTTGGAGACTAATGTCTTCCAACTTTACTAGATTTGAACTGATGATTTTACAGTGTTTTACCTAATACATTATCATGGGTTTGTGTGGGAGCTGCTTTTTCTTGGTGACAGAGGAAGAGGGCTGCAGTACTGGTCCCCATAAGCAATTCTGAAAATGTTCCCCAACTCTGAGATGGACCCAACCTCCAGCCTGGCAGAGCCAGTCAGGTGCCTCTGTGATCAAGAAGTAAAATCTGAGCTGGAAGAGAAGGTGTAGGAGTGGTACAAGATGGAGGCAACCATGTGGACCCCACAATCAGAGAAGGAGGAAAGAAGGAGGAGTGACAGACCAGAGACCCCTCTGCAAGCCATGGTGAGAACACAGGCCGTGCCCTGCAACCCACGGAGGGCAAATGGCAGGACCGAGAGCCACCAGCAGCTCTGGGTGAGTGCGCCCAGACGGGCAAGAGACTGTGTGAGGAGGTGGCCATGGCACAGGCCATTCTGGAGAGCCTGTGGGCCGCAGAGCAGCCCCACACAGGAGGTGGAGAGGAGCCATAGCCCTTGGGATGAACACATCAGAGTGGCCCATGCAGGGCTGCCTGGCCTGTGAGGAGACCTTGGGAGGTGCCTGTCTGCCTTGAGGAGAAACAAGTGGCAGGAACCATCAGAAAAATTGAAATCCCGGTTCCCTGACTCTTTCTCTGCTCAGAGTGGGAGCAGGTAAAGACACTAGGATCCGGTGCCTGAGCCCGGGAAGAGGGGAGGAGTGGTGGAAAGATGGTCTTAAAGGGCTTTTCTCATATTGTCACTCTGTGGTGTTTTCTGTTTGTTATGTGTTTGATTGGTGGGAGATGAAATTTTTGTTTTCTTCCCCAAATCCTGTAGTCTTGCTTGTTTTGCCCAGGACTGTCAGTGGTGAGCCTTCCCTGTCCTCAGGGCATTGCAGAGGTCCTTGATACTTATGGCTTATTATGGTCCTTTGTTCCTAGATGGGCCTAAACCACAACATAACATTAATGATAGCTATTCTGGTCTCAGATTTAAGCACTTAATAATACTTGCCTAGTTCCCAGGCAAGTGAAGAGCTTGTGAGTGCAGTTAACACTACTACTGTGAAATGGGCGTACATAACTACAAATAACTAGAAGTGTTAAGTGAGTTAGCTAGCTTATTTGAGGTGATGCAAAATAATTTGATTTCTGCTTAGTATTGAGTGACTTTGGTACAGTCTCTTCTTTTACTTGGTATATTAACATGGTGGAAACACGGGTGTTAAGTTTATGCATGTAGCATTATGGGTGAGAAAAAAGTAGCAACATGACTTATCACAGAGGCAGATGTTCCATAGCACTGTTCCTGAGAGATACCTTGCTGAGATTTGGCAGGTCTTGAAAATCTTGGTGTTTTGCATAGTCTGGAGTTTTCAAGTTTCACAAACTCAAAACATTTGTCTCACAACTGCCATACATTTGCTATGGCTGTGTTTTAATAAGATGAAATTTTAAGGTTCTGTGGCAAAGATTCCTAGCTGTTCCAGTGCCAGTGTTGCATCAGAGAGAATAATGCTGCATCTGTGTAGAAAGTTATTAAACAAATAATTTCATGCTACCAAAGATAGCAGAAAGGTGACTTTTCTAGGAATGTTAGCTATATCTTTTGAGCTGATAAGGAATTAGGAGGTAATCAATAGGATAAGGATAAGAATTACTAAATGTTGACTGCAGGATTGTTCGTCTTCCAGGTGGAGTCTAAAACAGTGACTTCTTAACTTCTGAACAGTTGCCTAGTAGTCAGTGTCTAAGAGGGAGGAGAAACTGGGAGTAACTTTACAACATCATCTATAGCAGCTTTTCAGCATTATCAGCTCTATTGTTTCTATAGCCTGAAGGATGATTTCATGATGAAGAAATCACCTTGTATTATTTGTTTTGCAGAAAAAAAGCTCACTTTGTTTCTTGTGCCAATAGGAATAAGGAAGATAAAGGAAGAGAGATTGCAAAGTATCACATAACAGTGATTTGTGTAACTCCCACATTAGTAAAGCTTTCCATTCAAGTTACTGGAATCAATAAATTTGGTGGGTTTTTTTTCTCAAATGGCTAAACTATAGTCACTTCTTTACAGGAGCTGTTGATGGAGTGGTCAATGGAGATGCTTATCAGGTAAGATGGAAGTGTTCTGTACTTGGAATGTGCCATTCTACTCTGAGAAATTTCCTTCAATCTAGACAAATACTTCCTTCTTGTCTAAGGTACTTTTATGTCATCTCTGAAGAGGAGCTTCTGTTGTGATAGCTCATCTCAAAAATGGTTTTAATCCTGAACTTAATGGCAACTGAAAACAGTAGTCCATTTTGAATTACAGCTTAATAGGACGTAACCATTGTAAACAGACTAACATATACTGTGATATGACTTAACATTGACTTGCGCCTGGGTAGTGAGCTGAAAGCATGCTCCGACTACCTAGCTTAAAAAAGTGTTCTAAATTGCTTGTTCTTTAAGGGTAATTCCTGCATCCTGGTTGTCAAGATTAGTCTTACAAGGAGATGACTGAAAACATCACAGGCTACTGAGTGACATTAAGTTGTAAGTTAGCTGCTGGTCCAGCTAGTTCAAGTTGCACAGGGCCTTGTCTAGGCAGATTTTGAAAACCTCCAGAGAAGTAGACTCCACAACCTCCCTGGGCAGCCTGTGCCAGGGCTTCCTCACCCTCACTGTAAAAAAGTTTTTCCTTATCTTTAGGTGAAACCTTTTGTGTTCTAACTTATGCTCATTACCCCTTGTCCTGTCACTGAAGACAACAGAAAAAAGTGCCACCCCATCTTGACATACATCTTTTAAATACTTTCAAGTGTTAATCAGATCCCCCCTTAATAGCCTGTAGCCTGTGGTTTTTGTGTAGGGTGAAAAGCACTAGGTCTTTGGTAATAACAAAAGGAGGTATTGCTTTTTAAGTGTCAGAGAGGAATGAGGCATGCTAAGACAATCATTATGTTGTAACTGAATTTCACATTGGTTTGTCTAAGGCATTGTCGTTTTTTGATAGCAGACTTTTGTGATACAACCCTGAATAAACAAATGTTTGGGAAGCTCCTTATGAGCTATTTCACCATTAAGTGAACATTGAACTGCAGAGATGCAAACAGCTTTCCCTGGTACTACTGTCACTGCTACTACAATTACTGTGAGATTGATGGGAAAACTATTTTACTGGCCCTCTGTGCTTCCTGATACAACAGAGCGTAGATTAAATGTCTTGATTTTGTGTTTGCAATTCCCAGTGACAAGCTGCTTTGGTTTATAGCACTTTTTCTCAATGAGGAAGAATAGCCTTGAACTTTTGTTTTAGCTGCCTCTGACTAGTTTGGCTTGCAACTGGCCAGTTTATTTTGCTTTGGATTGAATGTGAAGCCTGGTACTGTTTCCTTCACTTTGCATTGTTCCTTCATTGAGGGCTATGGGAGGCCAAAAGAGAGGCAAAGCACAGCCAAATCTGTCACAAATCTGTCTGGTACTGTCAGGAGTGGTGTTTCTTAGGTCTGTTAAGAGTAGAGTAGAGCAGTAAAATTTGCTTGACTTGGAGCATCCCCTGTGAAAAGCAGCACAATATTTGTTAACTTTGTGAGTCTGGTTTATTTGTGATAGCTTTACTCATTGTAACTCTTTGATCTGTTGTATAGTAAAAAAATATGCTAATACTTACAGTGTTTTGATGCTTACATGTTGAAATGCCTCTTGTACCTGCCTCTGTGATGTCTTTAAAGAATGTTAGCTTTTAGTATTAGTTTGTAATTTTTTCTGAAGTAGACAATAAGTTACAGAGAATACTTTGAACTTCTGTGCACAAAACTATTAGAGAAACTACTTTCACAACAAATATTTAAGTTGAAATGAACTGAAGGATCTCTAGGCCTACAACTGCATAGTGAGTTGCTCAATATTGTCTTCTGCTTTCATCAGGCATAGAGCCTTGGCATGATTTGACTTCTGAGTCAACTTGAATTTGCATTTGATCCCAATGGCTAGAAGCAGTCCTGTTTGCTTCAATCCTGCTGTAATTTGTGCAAGACCTTTTTTTATATTAATGGTGAAAATGCAGTATAATGTCAGGTGAAAGTGGTTATGTGCTTAGTTCAAATAGAGTCTAATCTTATGTAGCTTGCAGGGAGTTATCTGAAATACTTGGTTGTCATGTGATTGTCAAATGACATTACTATTTTTTTCCCTTTAAGGAGAGTAATGGTCCAACAGACTCCTATACTGCTATATCCCAAGTAGATCGACTGCAGTCAGAACCAGAGAGTATTCGTAAATGGAGAGAGGAGCAAAAGCAGCGCCTGGAGCAACTTGGTAAGGAGGAATGTTTGTTGTATTAGTATTCCTGCTTATGAGTAACTTAGTGACAACTTCTTAAGCAGCAGAATTCTCAACCATGGCTTCTGGCTCTTGGGAATCTAATATACTTCTTGAGTTTGCAAGTCTGCAAGTCTGGATGAGTCTTGCAGAAAGTAGGCTTAATAGTGGTATAGGAGTCAGCAAGCGAGTGGCTCTCTGAACTTTAGGAGTATGTGGCTAACTCTTTATTGACAAATACACTGACATAAAATTAACAACTTTTAGCAGTAGAAAAAAGTGCATAAATGCTGCAGCTATCAGTACTTTTTTCAAAGAATAAAGATTGCTCATTTTGTAATTGCTGAGGCCATCTGTTGTTATACAGATCTTAGTCCTTTATTTAACATAAACATTAGATTAGTAACTACATGAAATACAGCTATCATCAAATGTAGCAGATTCCTACCTGTGAACAGCTCCTAAGAGCCTACAAACTGGTATACTTTCCCTTTTCATTAGGGAAGAGACATTGCTTGAAATTGTTAGGACAGAGCCTTCTGTACAATGTGGTTCTGGATAGAGCTGAACCACTTGCTCCTCTTTGGGTCTAGTTACAGCAAATGATCTTATCCTGAACTGTAGGCTGTGT
The DNA here is from genome assembly GCF_028858725.1 of Colius striatus. Taxonomy (NCBI): domain Eukaryota; kingdom Metazoa; phylum Chordata; class Aves; order Coliiformes; family Coliidae; genus Colius; species Colius striatus. The sequence goes on from NC_084790.1 coordinate 33,146,389, forward strand.
GTAAAAGCATTTTGAATGCCAGGCTCCATCACTTTGTCTAAGCACAGAGGTTTCACTGAGCTTTGTTCTAACAATAACATAGCAGCACACTTAAATCTGAATTAGTCTACAGAAGCCTCTCCTAAACTGAAGTGGACTGTCACAGGCCTTTTGTTCAGCTAATCCTCTGAACAATCACAGTAGTTAGCATTATGGCTTCATCAGGAAATCTCCTAACCCTTATCTGAGTAGACTGTTTGCTAGAGCAACTGTTTGCTAGAGTGTACCCTGAGGCATCAGCTGAAACAAGATGCAGCTGGAACAAATGTGACTGACAAATCAATTATTAAATCTTCAGATGCAAACTCACGAAAGCAGGAAGCAGAATGGAAAGAGAAAGCAATAAAGGAGTTGGAGGAGTGGTATGCAAGGCAAGATGAAAAACTCCAGAAAACCAAAGCTAGTAACAGGTAAGGTTTCTCCGTCTACGTGAAGAGTTACGATATTGGATATGAAAGTGAAGAGGGAGGGAGGTTAGACACTTTTAGTATGTCCTAAGGCACTAGTCCTTCAGGTTGTTAAAGTAGCCTGTCCTACTAAGAAGTGGGTCCCCAGTGGTAGATTATCTTTTAAAGTTTTCTTACAGTCTACTTTAAATGTCCAAGAATAGCAAGCAAAAGCATTAATATAACAAAACGGAATTACTGAAGATTCCTTAAGACATGAAGTTTGAACATGACAGAAAGGTTTTTAGTAGGTACTTCTTTGTATGCTCCTAGCTGCACAGGTCTTCAGTGACTGTAATTACCTACCTTTGGGACTAGCAATCTTGATATCTTTAGAACACATGGAAGTTGCCTTCTAGTTAGTCTTTGATACAAGCTGTTTCATTAGATATGTTAAAACCTTTGACTGTTCCTTTTGGAAGTGTTTGAGAACCTAACTCATTTCTGCTAGTGAAGAACTAAATGCTGATTTGATCTGTGTTGTGTTTGAGTTGTCTAATTATGGGCCCAGGGGCAGAAACTAATGGCTTATCAGCTAGTCTTGTAAGCTCTTCCACAGGGAACCTTTAAGAAAGTGTAATTTTGACTTTAAGCTACAAACGGTAAATGTGATCTCTGCTTGCAACCTAGGATTGCCAGTGACTTTCTGTCCAGGTAATCATTAGGGCTGCTTTATACGTTGTGAGCCCACAGACTTCAAGACTAACATTTGGGTTAGGTTATTTTTATTTTTAAAACATTTCTTCCTATAGAAATTGGTGGTAGGTTTGTCTTGAGTAAGTAGAGTCTACTTAGTCCTTACTAAAGGGAGAAAGGAGGCCCACACTTACTGCAGAATTATGGATTTCATATTTCCATTCACTGTGGTAGAGTGTTTTTGTTGGGCCAAGAAAGGTAAACAGGATTGTCACTCTTCTGGTTGGAGAACAGACCTAGTGATACCCTCATAGCTTTGTTGTGGCCAGTATTTGAGTGCAGGGTATGCGTTCTCAAGCAGGATCCACTTAAAAAATGTTGAGCAAAAGGAGCATTTGGCATTCTTATCAGCTTCTCCTAATGGTAGTTTCTGTCCACTGGAAGTAGACTGATGCTGACACTGGGATTCTAGTCCTCAACCAGCTGGTCAGAACTTCTAGATGTAGTAGAGCTTTTGTGTCAATGGCTTTTAATTTATATATTCTGTGTGGTAGCTACCTTGTTGTTACAGTTAAGTCTAGGCGACACAAGGTTAATATGCTTGTTAAAACTGCTTTCATCTGTGTTCTGCACTTCTCATCCTTATCTCTTTTCTTCTGTCTGCTTGCCTGCCTATTGGATGACTTGCTACCTAGGGTGGCAGATGAAGCTTTCTACAAACAACCCTTCGCTGATGTGATTGGTTATGTGTATGTTGCTTAACTACTAATTCTGTTTGCTAGTCAACTAGATAATGAGGATGACTGGAAATAGTGCTGCATGTCTGAAGGTGATTTCAAAATATTTCAGGGCAGTATAAACTAATATAAGTAAATAGCTGTTACTTTCTGGACTGACTGTGCTCTGCAGTATTAAGAACAGTTGTTCTTTAAGGATCCCATACACTGTGCAACTCCCAGCACTTTCAGATTAAGTAGATAGCACTGAAATTTTGGCAGACAGTAGTCTTCAGATGTAACATTTTTTCTAGGACAGTGAACATGGCTTAGCAAGATGCTTTTCCGAGTTTGTCATTTAGTGTCTCCAGTCTCACATGGGTGCTATGTTTAGTCCTAGTCATTTCACAGACAAACAGAGTGTTCAGCTCCTCTCTGTAACAAACATTGAGCTCTAAGTCTGTGCTCATTTGCCTTCATAATCTGAAAAACATTCAAGCAATGCTTGCATATGAAGGTTTGCAAGCCAGGGAAGGTAAAAGAATCATCTACCATAAGTCAGGGTAGAAGAGGTGTGTGCTGAGAGAAATAGGATATTGTTGGAGAACAGATGAAAAGTACAAGAAGCTGGTATTGAAACATTAGCAGCATTAGCTGCTGAGAGAAGATTTAGCTGCAGTTCTGTATAAGCATTTTGCCAGCCTGATGGATCAATATAGTCATGATTTCAAGCCTTGGGGTGAAGAATAGCAATACTCATGAGCTTGTTCATTATTTTATTTCCTTCTGTTAGATTTGAATTGAAGGATGGACATTTCACAGATTGTAAGGTGACACTTTTAGAAGGTGTATTGATGAGCCATGATGTGGCTTTGATTGCATTAATATTGAAGGTCCAGTGTGGAACTCATTACCTATCTGTAGGTGGATGTGAACCCATACTGTGAAATGATGGATTTACAGGTGGTGTTTGACTTTTCTGAAGTCTCCTGGAGTTGATTTTGATAGATTTTCGGTTTTAAATAAAATTCTTATTTTCATATATTCAATGCAAATGTACAATGTATGTGCTGCAGAATAATATTGGTAGCCTGCTTCCTGGATGTAGGCTAAGTTACTATTGCATGTTCAGCCAGCTGATCATCTGCATTAAACTCATTCTCATTTTCTATATCTGACTTAAACTTTCTCTCGTTTCTTTTCTTCTCTTCACCTTTAAGCACAAACATAAATCATCCTTGCTACAGCCTAGAACAGTTAAGTAAAAAAATCTTCACTGCCCCTTAAAAGTGTCATGTCACAAAGTAGCAGTGTTGTAGTGACCCTTGTCTTCAGTGGTGTCTGTAACCTTATCCCTGTGAACAGTGCTGAACCCTCATGGAAGAGTCATCTTCACTGCTTTTTCTGTACTGCTTGTTGGAGTAGATGGATTTGGTTTGATCTCTTGATGTTTTGATCTCTTGATGTTTACTGCTCTTGCATTCAGGCACTTAGGGCCTCACAGTTCATGTAACACTCCAGCATGTAGTTTATCATTGCACTGAATGTTGTTGGCAGCATAGTAATGCCAAAAGGGTATAGCTGGGAAGTGACTGGCCCTAATGTATACATAATGTACAAAGCCTTCTTAGTCATCTTGGAGTGAAAGCAGTGGAAATGTATTTATACTATGAGTTGACCTCAAATGAATCATCCCATCTGCCAAGATATGCTTTAGTCTATAGCACCAAAAAGCATAGGATTTGTGATTTAAATTCCTTTTTGTTTCATGCTACTTCACTAAAGCATTGGGAATCATTAGCAGATGGCCTGTAGGCTGTGGGGCTAACTTAAATCCCCAAATGAAATCTGTGATTGCACAGAGTTTTATATTTACAGTTGGCAAGTGTCCAGTATAAGCCATCAAGTGGCAGAGGCTTAACTAGTTAAGACTTGGGGCATTTCTCCATAAATAAACTGCCTACATAGGAGTACCTTACTTCCTAACAGTTTGTGTGGTGGACTCCTTAGGCAAAATTTAATAACTATTTTTAAAACCAAACACCTGTATTCCAACATTTTACACAGAAATCCTCTGCACTGCTTGTGCATAGCATATTACTGCAACCTATTTTCATCTCCAGGACTGGGGCAGTGGGAGCTTAAGTAGCCATAATGTTCACAAGCAGCTGTCAGGTCACATTTCTTATGAACCAAGCTGAAAGAAACTGCATCCTGTTAAGAGGGAGGGTGTGCCTTATATGTGGGGCATTAACACAAGGTGCATTGCATTGCTTTTAGGGCAGCTGAAGAAGCCTTTGTGAATGATGCAGAAGACATTTTTCCAGGCACTGAGTGGGAACGTGTGGCTCAGCTCTGTGACTTTAATCCCAAGTCTAGTAAGCAGGCAAAAGATGTATCCCGCATGCGTTCAGTCCTCATCTCACTCAAGCAGGCTCCTCTGGTTCGCTGAAGGAACACACAATGGAAACACTACAAATGCAGTATCTTAACCTTACTCAGAGAAGCTGTATTGCAGTAATTGGATTGTTTCAATGTTTTGGGTTTTGTTTTTTTGACCAAATGTAATGATGTATCTAGAGCTGATCATTGTTTGATTGCATGTTCTTCCTCATGTTTCCTTTCTGTGTCAGACATAGGAGAGCCTCCAAAACTGTAGTATCTGTGCTGTTGTGCACCGAGATGTCACTTCCCTCATTATTAAAGATCTGTTAAACAGCAAAATGTGTTGACTTTGGGTGAATTAAGGTCTCCTAATCACTTTTGACAGGTGTGTTTGAGTATGACAGTTTTAACTGAGTATGAGCAAACATTTCTCTTCATTGATAGTGACTTCACCTTGTTCGTGATTGACCAGCCACCAGTGCCTCTTCTCTTTGAGAGGCTGTCCTTGTCTCTATAAGCTTTCTTAAGGGTCTTGAGAGCTTTAATTTAAAACCTGCTTCCATATCCAATTTATCACACAAGATAGAAGCTCTAGGAAACTGGAACAGCAAGCTTGTTAAGGAGCTTATATCTCACTTGTCACTCAGCAGACTGAGGACACAGCCTTCTGCAGGTAAGCAGTTCTGTGAAGTCTTCTGCTGTCACTCCAGCTGCCCATCTTAAGCTAGAAATACAATACGGGGTACTGAGTAGTTAAAGGTTTTGATATTCTATTGGTATATTCTTTTCTGTCATGTATTCAGTGCTGGCTTCATATGCAAAGTCCTGTTGTGCAGAGGCTGCTTGGCTATTCTTGAACTGTCCTTGTCCTTACTGACTCCTGCAGATACTTTCTCCCACCAGGCTGGTGGACTAGAGACTTGGAGAGCAAGAGAAGAAAAGACTTACTCTTAACTGCTGCTTATCTACTGAGTAGGAGCTTTGTCTGCCAAGGTGGTCGAACGTGGAATAAGCCGATTCAGAAAATCTCTGTTATGATTCCTTGTCTCTCTAATCTCACTCAGCATTCACAGGGGCTTCTAAAATGAATTTGTAATTAATGTTTAAAATGTTGTAGTGGTTTTGCCTGGGCCAGGTTTTTTTGGTAGCGGGGAGGGGGTGGGGCTACAGGGGTGGCTTCTTTAAACAAAAAGAGTTGTCGAAGCTTCCCCTGTAGCTCACAGGGTTAGGGCCAGTCAATTTTAAGCTGGACCCTGCGCTTGACCCTGGCCTGGACAGTTAGTGATGGAGGTAACACCTCTGTGAATAACATATTTGAGAAGGAGAAGCAGCTGTTGCGCAGTTGCTACACTGCAGCAGCCAGCAACAGGGAGGGAGAATGTGAAAACATCTCTGCAGACACCAAGGTCAGTGGAGAAGGAGGGGGAGGAGAGTGCTTAGGCACTGAAAAGGCTCCCCTGTGATATGTGGTGAGGACCATGGTGAAGCGGCTTGTCCTCCTGCAGTCCACGGAGGACCACTGGGAAGCAGAGATCCACTCGCAGCCCATGTGGAGGAGCCCATGTCGGAGCGGGTGGATGCCTGAAGGAGGCTGTGACTCCGTAGTAAGTTCATCCTGGAGCAAGTCCCTGGCAGGACCTGGGAGTCTGTGCGGGAGGTGCCCACACTGGAGCAGGTTTGCTCTCAGGGCTCATGATCCCGGGAGGGACCCAGGCTGGAGCAGTCTGTCCCTGAAGGACTGTTCTCCTGGTGGATGACCCACACTGGGGCACTGTGTGAGGAGCTGCAGCCCGTGAGAAGGACCCATGCTGGAGGAGTTCGTGAAGCAGTGTCTCCCGTGGGAGGGACCCCACAGTGTCCCAGGGGGAAGTGTGATGAGGCCTCCCCCTGAGAAGCAGCAGTGGCAAAGTCTGTCTGTAACGAACTGACCAGAACCCCCATCCCCCGCACCACTGGGGGTGGAGGAAAGGGAGTATTAGGAAGAGGAGGGGTGGGGGAAGGTGTTTTTAAGACAGTTTTATTTCTCATCTCCCTGCTCTTATTGTTTCTTTAATAAATCAAACCTTTTTCTCCCTGAGTCTGTTTTGCCTGTGATGCTAATTGCCAAGTGATTTCTCCATCCTTATCTCAACTCCCAAGCCATTTGTTATATCTCTCTCCTATTCATTTTAGGAGGGGGAGTGATTTTTTTGACTGGGTGGACATTGGGCTAAACCACCACAAATGTTAATTTGAGTTTATTGGAATTTGAGAGATAGCAAGTTACAGGGGTTCCGGCACACTGAGTTATTGAACTGATTAATCACTGCATTATCCTATCTCATGGGACATGTTTTGTGCTTAGGGTATGGTTTTCAGCTGCAATCCAAGAAAAAGGCAAAGACATTGAAATTCAAGGCCAAAGCAATGTTGTGGTAGTTAAAGCAGTGTTTTACAAGCTGGATTTGCAGGGGCCAACAATGTCTCGGCAAGGTTTTTTTGTGTGTACCATCTAGCTGGAACACTTAAAAAGCTTCGTGGGTTTTTGTTACTTCCTCTAGCTCTTGTGCTGAGACTTTTTTTAAAATCTCTCTTCTCCTTAATTTTACATTGAAGCATGCTAACTTGCTGTCTTCCCCCCCTTCCTCCTGTATTTGTGCTGCCACTGAATCACAGAAAGGCAGAAATTGTAAGGGACCTCTGGAGGTCATCTTGTCTAACCCCCCTACACTCACAGGGTCACCTAGAGCTGGGTGTTCAGTCAGCATTTAACAGACTCTCAAGGAGAAGTAAACTCCAATACCTCTCCAGGCAACCTGTGACAGTGTGCCATCACCCTCACAGTGAAAAAGTGTTTTCTGGTGTTCAGCAGGAGCCTCCTGTGTTTCAGTTTGTGCCCACTGCCTCTGTCCTGTCATGGCACCACTTAAAAGAGTCTGGCGCTGTTGTCTTTGCACCCTCCCTTCAAGTATTTAAGATTCCTTCTGAGCCTTCTGCAGGCTGAGCAGTCCCAGCTCTCTCAGCCTTTCCTCATAGGAAAGGTGTTTGTTTTAATCATCGATTGACTCCCTGCAGTATCCCTGTCTGCTGTACTAGAGTCCAGAACTGGACACAGCACTCCAGATGTGGCCTCATCAGTACTGTACTCATTCTGTGAAGAACTATTTTAGATACTTAGACTTTGTGATACTGAGCAAAAGAATACTCAGCTTTACTTGGGCTTATCTGTGGTTCTAATACAGAGTTTCTTCAGAGGTCAGCATCTGTTACTTCATTTTGTGACTTCCTGCGACAGTTCTGTGGTGCCTCTGGCCTAGTCAAGTGTATTCATTCCTTGGGTTACTGTCCTTAATGTCTCACTGTTGCTGTATATCTCTGCACCACATAGCTAATGCAGAAAACTGAGTGAGTCAGTGGAATCTGGAAAAAAGAAACAGATACTTCTCATCCTTCAGACAAAATCCCAAGTACATGTGCGTAAAGATCTTGTGCAGGACTGACAGGGAAGTTGGAGACTTCTGCTGAACACATCCTGGTATAGATCTTGCATTTCCTAAACTGTGATCAGCACCAACCAGTTGGAAATAATAATGAGCATTGGTAGAGAGCAAGGACTGTGGAGAGGTCATAGGTTCATAAAGCAAGGACCCTGAAAATTACAGAGCTTGTACCTTCATCCTCTAACCTGAAGCTTGTGGGGTAATAGTTTTAAGTAGCCATAAACCAACATGCTATGGCTCGCCTGTGTCTTGCTGATATTTTTTTTTTTTTTTTTCTCCTGAGCAGCTGGTAAAAAGGGAACTGTACAGTTTAGTGGCTTGTATTTTAGAATGGAAAAGGTGAGTCTCTGCTATCTGCCAAAAGAGAATTCCTCAGTAATAAGTGTCTTGTGGGCAAGTTTGTCCCTCTGCAGCAGCACACTGTGGCACTAGGTAACAATGCATCTGGGGCTGCACCAGATCTGCAGGATCCTCAGATATTACAAAGCCTTTGTGGTCTTTAAAGGGGATGGCTCATTTGAGTGTTTGGTGTATTCTAGTCTGAGAAAGGTTACTGAACAGTGTTCCACAGGAGAGTCCATCCTTAGATCTTGCATCAGTAATACAATGACAATTACATGTTATTACAGCATTGCAATGCTGTTGGCTAGAGTTTTGCTACATGTGTCAGTTTACTGGTCACAGCTGCTTACCATATCCAGATATTTTACCTGTCTCAATGCATGAAGTTATGGATGAAGTAAAATCTTACTAGCTTTTTAAAAAGTGCTGTATCCATACTTACCACAGGGTTGCAAAATGGAAATTATAAATACAGGAATCTTTGGAAAAAAAATCAGGATATTTCTTCAAAATTTGAAATACCTTAAATCTTCATCCATGTTCTGTTTAAGCACAAATTTAGCACTTATAAATGCAAATAAATTTCTGTCTAATGTGCTTCAAGCAAAAAAAGCTGGAAGACTCAGTATCCAGAACACCTGCAGATACAGAGTTAAAACAATGGTGGTCTAGCAAGCCAAAAGTGGTGTGGGGAGTGGTTTTACACATTAAACGTGCTTTCATGCATGCAAAGCTTCCTTTAACAGCCTAAGGGTAATTTGTGATTTGTTAAGGTTACAACTCAGATTTGTATGAATTATGACAGCAGTAGAAAGAACCAGATGTATTACTTATCTTCTCATTGCCTTGCTTAATCTGAAAAAGCAGCCATCTTTGATTTTATATCAGTTATCAATTTGTATCTTATATCAAGCAGTGTACAAGCAGTGAGGGGTTTGGGCAACACATTGGAGTATATTTTTATCTTGGTTTGTGTGAGCTTGACAGATAAACCAACTGTTGTGGTTTAAGCCCAGCCACTAAGAAAGCACAAGCAGCCATTTGCTTACATCCTCAGGAGGGGGGAAGACAAAAAGATAACCAAGGGCCTCACTGATTGAAGCAAAGACAGGGAGGGCTCACTCACCTATTTTGGTCCCAGTCAAAACCGACAAGACTACTCCACTTGGAGAAGAAAATAAAATTTATCACCAACTGAAACCAGAACAGAAAACAAACTGGAGTAGAATGATGAGAAAAATACAACCTGTCCTTGTAAGACTACCTTCCCCCTCTACTGCTTTCATCCTGGCTCAGCTACTTGCTCTTGATTTTGCTACCTTACCTGCCTAAAGGGGCTAGGGAAGGACAATTTTGGTCAGTATCTCACTGATGGTCTCTGCCTCTCCTTCCTCCTCCGAGTAGGAGGCCTCTTCACATTCTTCCCCTGCTGCAATGTGGATGTGTACCCTCTCCCACAGGGTACAATCTTTCACAAACCCCTCTGGTGTGAGTCCTTCACTTGGGCTGCAGCTCCTCACAGACTGCTCCCCATGGGTCTCCTCCACAGCAGAACTCCAGGCACATTCTGCTCCAATGCCACCTTCCCACAGAGTTGTGGCCCTTCTGGGCACAGCGACCCCCTCTACACCACCCCCTCTTGTGGGGTCCACCATAAGCTGCTGGCAGACTTCAGCTCCATCGTTACCCTCTGTGGGTTGCAGGGGAACAGCTGGTGTCTCACCAGGGGCTCTGCACACTTCCTCTTCTCCCCCTCACTGACCTTGAGGTCTGCATGGTCGCTTCTCTGTCATCCCACTCCTCCTACTGCCTCCACTCCTGTGTTCCAATTCCTCCTTTTTAAACGCTGATCACAAAGGCACATAATTGAGAATCATCTGCAGTGGTCCCAAGGATGTACAGTCTAAGTGTTTTGCCCTTACTAATGTCTCTGCATTCTCTACAGCATTTCAGAAGGACAGAGCAATCTAATTTCACTGATGCAGACGGAATCTGAGTATAAACTCCATGTTATTGTCTGTGGTGTGTTTTTGCAATCAAACTTGACATTACCTCCACTGGTAATATGGCAAAGCTTATCACAGTTTTGATACATTTAAATGGAGGAAGGATGGTGCTTCAACACCACCAGAAGACTGATGCACTTATTCATTCTGGGTGTCTGGAGGGCACATCAAACACTCAAAATAACTAAACATGCTGCTCAGGAGACTGAAAATAAATTCCAAACCTTGATGCTGTACTGATTAGCTATGTGGCTTGCAAAGCATCAGCAAAGATCTATAACAAGAGAGCTAGCAACTCTCAACTGGCCTCCCCATGGCTTCCATGGAGCCTGGGTGGTTGCATTTCTATGCTTAGGAAGAGGTGTTGTGGACAATGGAGTCTTTTTCCACCAGATGCAAGGATGAGGGGCAATGCAGTATCAGGGACTGGTAGAGTTCTTAGATTGGTTACATGAATTACAAGCTACAGCACTAAGAACAGTTTCAAGTTATTTTTCAACCTTCTAGCACCCTGCTGCTTACTGTTGGTGCTTGCTCATGCATGTCCATGAGAGAAAGAAATCTCTTCCTGCCCAAGTCCTTGAGTGGCATATGCACTTCAGCTTAGGGAGCTGAACAGCATCATTCTTGGTAAGGCTAAGGCTTCAGGAGTTGGGGTACTGCATGTACTTACCAGAGGCACTGCTATGCTGCCAGTGCAGGTAATAAGAATTCACTGCTTCGTCAGGCTCTGCAATGCTGGTATTAGCTGAAGAGATTTCAGCAGTTTTCTTGTGCTTTTGCTCGCCTTCTTCCCTCACAATAGTGAATATAAAGGCTGTTTTGCCCTCACTGGAGGTCATGATTTTCATGCTATGGGCTGCTCTAAAGGGCTTAAGGCCAGCATCAAGTAACCAGCTACCACAGTACTGCAAATGTGTGAACATCTGATGTTTGCTCCCCCTAGGACTGGATACAAGTGAAAGCAATGTCCATAAAACATCTGGTCCAAAATAATATCCCTGAAGTGCAAAGGTAGTTTCTGAACAGGGGAGGAAGGAGAAACAAACAAATAAAATCACTATTATGCTACACTTTTTAATACTTTATGAAATGTATACAATTTTTATATTTTATACATCCACAAACTTCTGCACTATTTGCACATATGCAGCAGGTTCTTGTCCAGTTGACAGAAAAAAACTTTTTCAAAAGCATCTGAAGAATGATTTGCTTAACAAGACAAGGTGTTTGTTAAAGGTGTTCAAGTTTTTAAAATCTTTTCTGTCTTTCATGTTTTCTGTATGCCAACACCCTCCTTCAGCAGCTAGGGAAAAACATACCTGAAGTCTAGATACCAAAAATACAGAGCTTCAGGAGATCTGGAAAGCAAAAGCCTTTAGTCAGGCATTCTTTGCCATGTTAGAGGATGGAAAGATCAAATGACAGGGCATTTTGCTCTCAGAACCTCAGTGGTGTTACTCCTGACCTGAACTACTGTCATCACAGAGCAAAGCCGATTTCTTTTTGACCTACTTATGCTACCACTCTGGTATTGAAGTTAGTGGGAATCACCAAGCAAACTAAACTAAGACACATAGGAAAAGGAACTAAAAGCCCCTGGTGACATAAAGAGCACTGTGACTTTGCAAATCATTAAGAGCCAGTATTTGCTAATTCTGAGAAAAAAAAATGGTACAGAGGCTGCACAAGTGCTCCTGAAGACAACAAGAAGATGTGGTGGTGTTTCTAAAGTTTGCTACGAAGATGTGATCTTTCAGTAAGAACTCCTTGTCAAAAACAGGATTGAAATGAAGGCAACTTTTAGAGATTATATCCCAGAATTAGCAAGTAGAGCGGTTCACTATACTAACAGGTATTCAGTCCTTGATTATTGTACAGATAGTGGTTGCAGAAGGTTGTTTTATTTCACCTGAAAAAGAAATCTGAGTATGGAAATAGCCCCATTTATTCCTCTATACTAGTACATTACTGGGCTCTTGAGTATATTGTAAGTGGACAAATTAGATGTCAAAATATGCCATTAAATGCAGGACAGAGGACGGTCTTGTGACAGTTCCTCCACAGGTATTCTCTTTCTGGGATAGCTGACCACTTAGATGGGCCTTCTTTTCAGTTTTGCCATGTCTCAAATAGTTACTACTACAGTATCCTGAAAGTGTGCTAAAAAGCTACATATCAAGAAGGACTACTTAAAAAAAGACCATGGTTTACCTAGGCAAGCCTTCATTGGTATTTGACATTCTTTGTTCACAGGCTTCTGAATGTCTTCAAGAAGATTAGGCTCAGATTTGACTTTCCATCCTGCAAACTGATGGTGAATGCAGGACCAGAACTGCTGAGGAGATACACTGTGTCACTGCAGTGGGAGAGTGTCCTTGAATGGTAGAGTCTTTATGAATTTCAGCTAACTGGCTACCAAAGAATAAACATGTCTTACCTCTGCTTATTTGCTCTACAAAGTAGTAGACTTAAGTCTCTTGAGAAATCCTCAAGTAATTTACTGTTGACCATAGCCAGAACAGAAAGATGCTCATAGATTTTCAGTTTGTTTGGACTGCTGTGTAGGCTATAAGCTCACTAATTTTTCCTTTATATACAAAGCTGCTAAAGTGGGACATTGCCCTCTAAAGATGTTATAAATAACCATCTCCACCAGGTCATTCATGAACCACAACTATTAGATGCAGCCTTTTAGATCTGCTGCCTCATTTCCACCCCTTCAAATTACTACCTGCTATTGATGATTGTATCATATTTACTGTGTGAGTGGAAGCCTGGAAAGTGAAAAGCTGGTCACATAGTAGACTTCTCATTTCACTTACATGGGAAATGAGATATAGATTCCCAAGTATAAGCTATAACTTCACACACCACACATATATTCCTCACCATGCTTACAAATAACTCAGCTACATTTAAAGCAACATATGGGCTTACCAATAGAGGTGATTAAAAACAGAATTGCACCTTAATCAGGTGAAATTTAGGAAAAATACAAGAAAATAATACATGATAGGAAATGCTAAAGTAGTCACTAACTACTAAAAAACCATCTGATTCAGTAGCCACCGTTAAAGAAAAACTGGGGGCCAAGTATTCCCTCCATCCACTAGGAATCTGAATAGTCCTTTTCTGTAATTCTTCCAGGTACCTAGTATATTCTACGTGTAGTATAATCTAGTACCAGGCTAGCAGCTCCAAGAAGGGCAGGATCTGCTAAATTTGAGACCACAACATCCACAGTTTTAACAGAGGTTAGAGCCTGTCGATTTATCACATCTTTAACAGCATTAACATAGTGGCTAGCTAAAACTCCAGAAAGGATCACAAGAGAGGGGTTCATGGTGTGCAGAATGTTCACAACTCCAAGGCCTAATGCAGTCCCAGCTGAAAAGATAAAATCAAAAGAAATTAAACAGAATACTCAAAGCAGTCCAGGCATCAGTAGTAGAAACAGGTCTGTTAGCAGTAACTGACACTGACAGGAAAGTGTTCTGTTCCATATGGCACATGGTTTTGACTTTGTTATCAGACAATGTGAAAAAGGCAAAGTAATGCATTACCACAGTTGTAAGCTAAGAGAAAATAGGAAAGCATTACTCTACCATGCTATTGCTGTCAGCTATGTATAAGAAGACTGTTTAAAGCTAGTAAAAAGTAAAATATCCCACGTAAAGTAATATGTAAGTTGCCTTTGCTTGCTCAGATTAACCATTCACGTGCCTACAATGAAATATTCCCAGACTTTCCAGTATGAGAATGTTGAGACATCACTTATTTTATACTGATTTTTGCAAAAGATTTTAATATTCTTATTTATTATATCAGGCACTTAAGACATGCTTCCGCACACATTTCCACCAATGTTTATATTTTTCACTTCATCACCATTACTAATTTTCTTATAGAGAGGACCTCAACATGTAGAGTTGTGTTTGTAGTGTAAAAGTGCATTACCATTTCTGTATCTCCCAAAAATACAATCATGGGAGGGTTCCAGACTTTGGCGTGTGTTCTCACCTGTTCTGAGAATGCTGTCTGCTTTTGTGTTCCCAAGTTTGGCTGCCTGAATGAGATGTGCAGCGCTAACAACCTCCTCTTTCTTCACTGACATTCCTTCTACTAAAAGAAGATCCTCTGATGGAGAGAGAAAGCCAAAAGAAAGATAAGGTGATGCGTAAGTCAAGAAATGAAGGGTGACAGGCAGTTAAGATCTTTACATTTCTTCCACTTGCATACTAAAGCCTGAATCATAGAATCATAGAATGGCAGAGGTTGGAAGGATCTCTACATATCATCTAGTCCAACCCCCATACCAAAGCAGGTCCAACTAGATCAGGTCACACAGGAACACGTCCAAGCGGGTTTTGAAAACCTCCAGAGGAGACTCCACACACTCCCTGGGCAGCCTGTGCCAGGGCTCCCTCACCCTTACAGTAAAGAAGTTCTTCCTTATGCCTTTTATGTTCCAGCTTCTTTCCATTACCCCTAGTCCTTGTCACTAGAAACAACAGAAAAAAGTGCTACCTCATCCTCTTGACATACACTTTTTAAGCACTTTAAGTGTTCATGAAGTCCCTCCTCAGTATTATCTTCTCTAGGCTTAACAGCCCCAGGTCCCACAGCCTCACCTCATTTACAAAAAATGTTCCAGTCCCCTGATCATCTTGGTGGCCATGCACTGGACTCTCTCCAGAAGTTCCCTGTCCCTTTTGAGCTGGGGAGCCCAAACTGGACACAGGATTCCAGACAAGGCCTCACCAGGTCAGAGTAGAGGGTGAAGGAGAAACACTATTGACCTGCTGGACATACTCTTCTTAATACACCCCAGGATGCCGTTGGCTTTCTTGGCCACAAGGGCACATTGCTGGCTCATGTTTAATTCGCTGTCCACCAGAATCTCCAGGTCCCTCTTTGCAGAACTGCTCTCCAGCAGGTCAACCCTCAGCCTGTACTGGTGCATGGGGCTGTTCCTTCCAAGGTGCAGGACTCTGCACTTGTCCTCGAACGTCATGGGATTCCTCTTTGCCCTGTCCTGAGCAATCTGTCCAACCTTGAGTTTAGGCAGAGTAGTTATATCTATATTATTCATGAAACTACTTGTAGAAGTGAGGCACCAAACTCAGTTGTAGTATGGTAATTCACTAGTCAGCTCCAAAAGCTACAGCTTTATTGTAGAAACGTAAAATGTTCTCAAACCTATCTAAGACAATCTACTGCTGAAAGATAATCACTGTGAAACCAAACCTCACTGAATGCCTCAGATTACCTGACAGGACACTTAGAAAGAAGAGACTAAACTCTGAGAAGAGACTAAATTCTGAGACTAGTTGTTCCACGTGTAGCTTGCTGAATGTATTGCCGTCACTGAAAAAGCATTGTACTACACAGGTTCTGGCGGCTCCTGGGTTGGCCATACACAGGAATCCTGTCTGGTTCCTGTACACCTATTTTCACCTCCTCCTAGAAAAAAGATGGCAGGTCTATTTTTCTTAGTATCATCTTTGTAAATTTCTTCCTATACTGTAATTTAGTAAGCATGTTTTCAAAACTGAAGTACATAGATACCATCATGCAGTTTCTTAGCTTCCCTCTGTAATGCTATTCCAGAGGCATATGCTTCTATACATCCTTGGCTGCCACACAGGCACTCTGGTCCATCTAAAGATACAACAATATGCCCGAGCTCAGCAGCACAGAAAGAACTGCCATGAATCAATTCATGTTGATGAACAATTCCACCTCCAATTCCTGCAAAGATATAAAAACTTCTATGATTAAAAGAAACCACTCAACAAAGCCAAACAGGTTTTAAAGGTCCTGATTTTGCAGGACACAGACGTTTGCTTATTCTAATACAGACAAGATAAACTACACACATCAGTGGTCTTCTATACTGGAAACCAAAAATCACTGAAGAACTCTTCTCTGTTCAACACACCTAATAAGCAAGCTCATAGCTTCCTCCTATTCATTTATGTATCAAAATGGTATATAATGCTTCTCTTTCCTTAAAAAGCCTATGGATGGTTCTAAACTACGACAGATCTTCTAAGCTTGTGAGTCATGCTCTTCATGTATGAAACTAACCTTTTAAATGGCTTTAAAATTTTGCATTTCAGAGGAGATGTTTTAATGCTATATTTAGACAGCTAAATGTGTGTGTTGAAGAACCAGAATTTTAAATCTCCAAATCTCTGCTGTTCCTTCCCAAACTCTAAGTAAAGACTTATCAGCTAGTTATTATTGCCACTATTCTAAAGGTCTATATACTTAAAAAGATAAGAGAAGGTACCCTACTTTTGTATTTGAGACATAGTAAGCATCATCTCTTATATTCAGTTGCTTATCTTCTAGATGCATATCCTGATCTGACTAGTACTTCTGCATCTGGATGAGATAAATGCTTTAAGCTATAAAGCTGAGAAAAAGCAAAATTATTCCAGCTAAAGTTGGTCAGATTTTTCTTATTCTGAAAAAGTGGTTTGCCTGCATAGCTGTAGCATTTCTTTTATTGAGAAACTTACATTATGTAAAAGGTTTAATTTGCCTGAATAAATTAAAAAGTACCCTAAAAGAAACAAAGAAATGTAGTGTCAAAAGGAACCTAATATATTAGAGTTTTCCAAGCACAGTGGGGATGTTTATGCTTTAAGATCAGCTGAGCCTGAGTGATGGTGCTGCTATTTTGACTTTGGGTTTCATTGAACTATAATATACCTACCTGTACCAGTAATAAGTGTTACAAAATTTTCTATGCCTTTTCCATGACCAAATTTCCTCTCTGCTAGTGCAGCACAGTTTCCATCATTGTCCACCCAGACTGGCAGGTGCAGAACATCGGATATTGGAGTTCTGAGATCCACAGAACTCCACTCCTGAATGAGTTTTGTAGAGTGAAGCACAATTCCTTCTCGAGGGTTTACCCGTCCACCTGTGGAAATACCTAAGTCCCAGAGACACAGGAGAGAAAAATGAAAATTAAGTCTCTGTAGTACTTTAAGTAAGAGATCTTTGCAATGACAAGTATTTTTATTTCTAGGCTTTGAAGGAAAAATTTTGAAGCATTACTGGCAGTGCAATTCCTGACATGAAAAGATAATTCGTAGAACTCCATTTCTCTAATCACCAATGCAACCAGTGTCATAAGAGTAACTAGATACACAATGGTTAGTCTGAGTCACAGGCAAGATTGTGGCAAATTACTTTGTACCTGTGTTTCTTTCCAGTCATATGTGAAAGACACACAGTAGCAGACTGTACAAAAGAAATTGTTTAAACCCTGGAACAGTGTAATTGTCCTGACATTTGCTGTAACACTGAAGATTTAGAATGACTACAAATAATCACTGAACTGTTTCTAAAAAACATCAAGTCTATGTTCAGAGATTTTTTTCCAGATGAACAGGTAAATTGCTAATAATAGGCACTATTAGTCAAACCAGTTTTCTCTACCTGGAGAAACTTCTAACATTGATGGACTCTGTCAGGACGTTTGAAAAGCAGGGCAGTTTGTTACAGAGGTATTTAGTTCTAGACAACAAAGTTTGAACACTTTATCTATTATTCTTGTACAGAGATTATATAATTGTGTCACTTATGTAAAGACATTCAGAAAAGAAGGAGTCCCAGGGTTAACATTATAATAGAAAACAGCCACAAAAGCTAAAAGAGAAGCAGCTGAATTGAATATTAAAACTGTAAGACTTCCCCAAAATCTCACTTTATATGGAACAAATCATCAGTGAACCTGTTAGCAAGTACCTAATAGAAACAACATTCCCAATGTCAGTTTGTAAAGGTCTCTATCATTTTCATTATAAAACCTTAATTAATACTCACTTGCCATCTCTGCAATAGCTTTGTAAAACATGTGTACTTTTCTAAATTATATCAATTACAGAATTATGTAAATGACAATGGGAATTATTAGAAGCTTCATCTTCATTTCTGTACTGTCAGCTTCAGAATACTGCCCAAAAGCAGTAATTAGATAGCTCTCACAAGTACTCTATGCAACATTTGTGAATAGATCTGGGTTGGTTACAAACTTGTGTTTGTAAAAGTAAAAAATATATTTCAGTAATAGCTGCTAGTGTTTTGTGGACCTCATAGTCTTTACTTTTGGGAAAAGTAAATTGTATAAAGCTGTTTTTAATGTAAATGCTCCATTTTGAGTAAAAAAGCAACAAAAATAATAAATTTGAAACTAACTATAGAGCTGTTTTAACATATTTTTTCATCAAGACAAAACGATGTTGGAATTTTTTTTCCACTTTTTAATCACTCTGCAAACCTGTTTTGTATCAGTATGAGTTCTTCAATTGAAGTTATGCTCATGCAGCTAGTATTTGAGTGCTGACAGCAGTTCATAAAAGGATGAAAACACTTTTTTTCATTGCTTTTGTTAGTAACTCTTTCTCTTTGTTCATATAAAAGTTACTGCTTTTACCCTTACCTATGGTAGCTGGAAGAAGATCAGTGTTACTGATAAAAAGTCCAGCCCTTCTGCTCAATCTTGCAAAAAAATTCTCCAATGTTACAATAACTCTGCACATTGAGATTATTAGCCTTAAGGAAATTACATAAATCTAATACAGTAATTATTACCCTAGGAATTATATGTCATTATCTAAAGAGAAGTTTCAATTTCAGCTAGTATTCTGATTTAAACTATGAGTCTGAACTGCTAAAAAAATAGCCACGTAAGAATTTTCTTTTTCTGCAGCATAACTTTTCCCCTCATTACTCAGAAATTGAACAGTAGGTGATCAGTCACAGAAGTAAGGGGGCTGTAGAATAATTAAGAATATAATTCCTGTAAAATGACACACAAAAGGAAAGTTTTTTCCCTGTATATGAGGAAATGTAAACAGTTTCTTTTTTTTAATTCTAAGAAACAGATTGTAAACCGTTCCTAGATACTTGCAATAGTGACCACTATAAATTAATCTGAGTGTTTTATTCATATATATCACACAACATATAGTCTGAAAGATGTCATTTGAAGGTCTGACACATTTTTCTTTTAGCTTTGTGTATTTGTTTTGAAAAATGCTTTTAAAAGAAGTTCAAATTAACTTCAAGGAAGTTTTGATCTGAAGCCAAATACTTTTCTATTGGAGTATTTTTCAGCAAGAATGAGGATCTTATGTGCTCCTTAAAAATTCAGGACACATTTGACATCTTCAAAAATAACTGTAATACCTAAAGACCAAAGCTCCCAGTCATCATTTAACCAAAGAAGTCCTATCTGGTTATAAACACACAGATTAACTTGGAATACTGTAGGTAAACTGAAAATCCACAAAAAAAAGACGCTTTTGTCTCTGTTAGCTGCAAAATTAATCTTAACTAGTCTGTTTTAGTGTATTCTGTAGTGTAGAGAATTCTGATGCGTAGTTGGTCCTGCCATAAAAAAAAATGTTTACAATCCGCAGAGGAAATCTGACTCGGCTGCAGTTGTTTCGAGAGCTCTTTTGATATACATTAAGCACCTGACTTACAATTCTGAGACTGCAGGGAGCTTCAAAATCCACAAAAATCTATGTACCACACTGTCACGGTTTGACAAGACAGCTGTTCCTGGTAAGGGGGAAGGGGCTGTAAAGATGGCTCCTGTAAGTAGTTGCTCAAAACTCTCCCCAGCTCTGAGCCAGACCCACTTCTGGGGCTGAGCCAATTAGACACCTCCACGATCACTTTTTAAGAAGCCAGAAGAGTACGGTTCTTCCTCCTTCTTCTTCCTGTTTCTTCCTTTTTATGCCTTTTCTTCTTCTGGCTGGTGGTGGTGCAAGGAGTAGGAACAGTGAGAGAAACAAGCATGCAGACATCATGTCAGTGATGAAAGAGAGGAGGAGGTGTGCTGGAGCAGAGACTCCCCTGCATTCTGTGGAGAGAACTGGTGAAGCTGAGATTTATTTTCATTTCTTTAAAGACCTCGCATCAGCGGTAGAGACTCATTTTGATAATGAGCTCGTATCAGGGGCAGAGACTCATGTTGCTAAAGCTGGCCCCGGACCAGGGGCAGTGACTCATTTCATTAAAGGCCCTGAGCCAGGGACAGTGACTATGGCCGGAAGAGACCGTGTCCCGCAGGAGGGACCCAATCACTTCACTATAGACTCTTAAGCCAGGGGCAGTGATTTTCTTCTTTAAAACTATGGCTGGAGCAGGCTGTGTCCCATGGAAGGGACCCAATATTCAGAGAAGCTGTAACTGTGGGGAGGAACCTACGACAAAGCAGCTCATTAAACTTAAGCCCAGAAGACATCGTGTCCCTACGGAGGTACCTTATATCTGCATAAGCTGCAACCGTGGTGAAGAACGCATGCCTTAGATATTCACTAAGAACTGTGTCCTGTGTGAGGGACCCTGTATCGGCAGAAGCTGTAGTTGCCCTGGGAACAATCCACACCAAAGAAGTTTGTTAAGGACTGTGTCCCATGGGAGGGACCCCGTGTTGGAGCAGGGGAAGAATGCCAGGAGTCATCCTCATCTGAGAAGAGAAGCAGCAGAGCCCATCTGTGAGGGACTGACCACATCCCCCATTCCCTGCCCCCCTGAGCTGCTGAGGGGGGAGGAGGTAGAGATATCGGGAGCAGTGAGCTGGGCCCGGGAAGAAAGGAGGGATGGGGGTAAAGTGCTGGTTGTAATTTTCTCATCATCCTACTCCCTTTTTGCTTTTATTCCGTTCTGTTTCGTGTAGAATTAACTTTCCTACTTTCCTCTCTAAGTTGAGTACTGGAGTCTGTTTTGCCCAGAGCTGTAATTGGCAGCGAGCCCTCCCTGCCCTTGTCTTAATCCACAACAACCTTGCTTTTTACTCCCATTTCGCTGGGGCCTCTGCCATCCTAACGAGGGTGGGGGTGAAGGTGGGCATCGAGCGAAAGACTGTTGTGGTGCTGTTGTGCTAGCTGGGCAAAATCACGACACACACATTTTAGATAAAGTTTAGATATAACTTAGCAGACTGCTTTCATGGCTGTTACAAACTGGGGAAACTTCAATCTTCACAGTCAGCTGCTCATTTTCAGAGACATTTAAAAAACTTTTTGTGTGAGGAATATAATTTAAGATCTTAAAATACAAAAGATCTGTTTTAGAAAGGTGTTTTGAATTAATCTGTAGTGATTGCATTTAATGTTGAAAAACTGAAATGAAATAACAAAGTTAATATTTGTTAACTTACCTACTCCTAAAATTCTGCAGTTCACATTTACTGCCTCTGATGCAGCTTCTACACACATCTTTAGAATTAATTCTAGTCTGTCTTCATAAGTTTTAGGGTTGAGCTGGGTATATTTCTTAACTATTTCACCCTAAAAATTAGAAAGAAAACACGCCCCACAGAAATTCATTAACTTCACAATGAAATTTCTCTTCAATTTAAACTACACGTCAACTTGAAAATGGCAATCACAACTTTTCTCTTTTAAAAAAATATCCCAAAACAGTTGCATGTCTTAGATTTTGGTCCTACAGGCCATTCTGTGTAAAATTCCCAACAAATCTGGGGGACAGATTTGCAAAGTAAGACATTACGTTCTGCTTCTGTAAACAACTTCCCCTGCCTGAAATAAATTCTAATGAACACATGGATTTTGTGAAGTAATATAACAAGAACTACTGAAACCATTGTTAGGAGCAAACCATCATAGAGCAATGCACTTAAGGTCAAGACTAAAGTGCTAAAAAATAAATAAAGAGTTGCAATTGCTATTAGTGCTTTAAAAAGAAAATGTTTCCAATTTGACTACATGAAAGTTTTTTACGGTGTCACAGAAAGTGCTATTTCACCAACACGAGTCATCAGCCAGAGAGAAACGCTAGAAATTTCAATGCAAAATTCACTGTCATTTCAGAAATAGTTATACATCTGAGTCACTTGAAATATTTCTGGAGTACCATCTACTGTGATGGATGTTGTATGGGGGAGGGAGGGTCTAGGACAAAGGGATTATTTTTAACCCTAGGAGTCATGCAGTGATAATGAAAACATTCATTATGCATGCCTCAACCTGTGCGCACTAAAGAAGTACTCTTAATGTAATGTTAATATTGCAGGGTTAGGCCAGGAAGCTGCAGAAAGTATGATGCTTAGCAATACATATTCTCCCTATTAATTCCCTGTACTCTACAATATAACTAAATGAACAGCATTGCATGAATACAACTAAGCAAAAAGGAGTAACAAAGAGTCTATATGCAACATGGCTGAGAAACTGTTGCCTAAATAATTTAGAAAATTCCAAGACATCAATGGTTTGAATATTAGATCCCACCATCTCAGCATCAGATCACCAACAGAGTTGAGGGATTTTTATGTTTAGTTTCCTCTTCACTTCTGTTCAGAAGGGGAGGAGAATTTGAGTAAAGGCTACAGCAAACACTATTAGAAGACAGAACAGCTTTTGAAACAATCTTTGAAAACTCAGTTACTTTCTTCATGAAAACTGCACCTTCATCTCTGCTATTTTCTGTTAAATGCTTACATTTCTTGTGTGAATTTTACTATGAAAGTCTGATCCGTTTCACTCTGATTCACTAACATACCAAGTTTCATAAATGCCACCTCAAGCTACAATTTGCAAAATGGACCAGCTATGATGGCAGACAAAGTGGTGTCAATTTCCCTTCTAAAAAAACCCTAAACTTTTAAAAATTGTCTTTAAAGATCTGTTATATATGTCTTTTTAAATGAATGCAAAATTCTAGACCATATCTGATGTATTTATGTAGCCCTTCATCTTTCTGCAGGCAACTTAATTTTCATTCTGTGTAACTATGTCTAACTAATCTAGTTATCTGGAAACATGCAGTGTAACAGTAGGAGTAATTGCCTACTACCCTTGAGAATAAATGCCAAAGATCTCTCAACATGAGTTTTCTTCACATTTTTCAAGTTCTAAAGAGTTCAGGATTTTTGTGGTTCCTCTCAAACAGGAAGATAGATATTTACATGAGTTATAATTCCTCAGTTGTAACTATCCTTTCATTTATCAATCTACATAAGACTTATTTCAAATATATTTACAACATCACCATGCAGTTTTTATCCATAAGCTTGAAGGTCACAAGTTTAGAAATTTCAAGGGTTTTTCATTGATCTGTATAACTGAGAGATGGTCTTGTTTCACTGTAAGATGTCTTTGCAAGTGATCTCGCAGCAGATTGATAGTAATTCCTTTTTCGTAGCCTCACTTGCTGCTTTTTAAGACTTCTGGTTTTGTTATGTTGGCCAAACATAAGCTTGCATCTTTTTAAGTTAGCTGTCAAACATTTGTAATATCTACGACCGGCACAGCTATGCAAGCAATGCACAGTGATTAGTGCTATGACACGAGCAAAGGAAAGCTTCCCATTGTGCCATCACCAAAGAAATGGCTTGAGAAACTTCTAAGCATGGAGACCATTAAACCACACAGTATCCCTACATCTGAACCTCTCTCCTTATAGCCTTTAAAAAGCTGTTGATTCCAAGCCTATTTCAAATGGGTTACTTTTACAGGAAGAGAGGTACTTCAGACTCAAAATTCAATAAATCTTTAAAATCTCTATAAATTCTAGTGTATGTATCAAATTCTGCTTATTCCAATGATGGCAGTAAACCATTGAGCACCTCTTTTCATATATCAAAAGACACAGTCAAGACAATAAAAAAATATCCAGAACCTGATAGAAATTTTAGAAGATCATCATGCAACTCATTCACCACTCTTTCCTAATACAAGACTGGGAAACCACAACTCAGCTGGTTTTAAGAAACCTCTTGATGCCAGTTGTATTTTGTCAATGAAGATACCATAACCTTCCAAACTACATATTCCAGTCTTCTCTTGCAAAGGTAGACAGCTAAGGTAGATAATAAGAAAAACATCTTTAAAAATACTTTTCCCTTCCATTTTTTTAATACTTCACTACTTGTTCTTGCACAAGCAGATCTGATTTTTCTCTTCAAGGAAGAGGCTGGTACACATCTGAAGGCTTTTTTTTTTTTTTTTACCTTTTCTCTAGACTAAACAACTCTACTTTCCTCAAATTTCCCTGTTTTCCATATTGGTAATAGTACTTGTTGGTTTTCCTCCTGATTCTCTCTCCATTGGTCCACATCTCTATGGTGTGAGACAGCACAGTGAACACTGTTCCAGGTGAGGCTCAGTACTGTCTTACTGATTTTTCTTCTATGCAGGAAGATAACTTAAGAATTTTTGATTTGGGGCTGTTCTTTTGGTAGAAGAGATGCAAAATGCCCACCCACCATGAACCCACTGCTCACACTCTGTAAATTGCTTTGCTAAGACGCTGGTTGTTGCTCAAAATGGTTCTAGATGTAGTTTATTGTTCAAAATGCTTGTGTCCATTACATGGCTGTGTAAGGCAGTGGTGAAGTAGAAAGACTGCTCTTGGTACCTTCATATTTTTGCTTGCCATATAAAAAGTTGCAGGGTGAATCAAGTCATCTTTTACAGGCAGCCAACACAAAGTTGTCCTATTCTTTGAGGTTTGTATGACTTCCCACAGAGACGGAGGAGATAGGACAGACCAAGCACAAGCAAATGGGCTTTGGTAGTTTAACAGCAGTCTTAGAAAAGCAAACCAACATGCAAGTTGTATCAAGGCTGTATGACAGGTGTGACAAATGAGGGAAAATGTACTTTATCCCTTAAGAGCAAAAGCTTGTACAACCACTTTGTTTTGGAGCTATTTTGCATAAGTCGTCCAGATCCCCACTGTAGGAAGAGAACCACAAAGTCCTATGGAGTTTCTAGAATATGTAAGAGCACAACAGACTATATACCTTCATACTGACAATTGCTACTCGGAGATTTGTTCCACCTAAATCCACAGCCAGAGCACTCTGTGTCTCTAGAATATGGTCAATATCTTGAGATATATTATCTTTGACAGGAGGAAAACAGAATTTCTTTTGCAGTGGCTCTTTGAGGTCAATAGATTTAAGGAACTTCAAAATCCGTGGAACAGCATTACCATCTCCATATATTTTTGAGCTGTAATAGGAAAAAAAAAATTAATTGGAAGTAACACTGTGATTATAAAGTTGCTTGTATGACAGAAGGCTGTAACACTGTGATTACGAAAGTATGATATGGTTACCATAACAATACTGCACCTCACACTACTCAAGCCTGTCATGGGACATAACAGATAGAATTATAGAATCATAGAATGGTAGGGGTTGGAAGGGATCTTTAGTCCCATCTAGTCCAAACCCCCTGCAGAAGCAGGTTCACCTCGATCAGGTCGCATAGGAACATGTCTAGGCAGCTCTTAAAGACCTCCAAGGAAAGAGACTCCACAACCCCTCCGGGCAGCCTGTACCACTGCTCCCTCATCCTCACAGTGAAATAGTTTTTTTCTTATGTTTAAGTGGAACTTTTTGAGTTCCAGCTTCATCCCATTACCCCTTGTCCTCTTACTATCTACTATAGAAAAGAGGAATGTCCCAACCTCCTGACACTCACCCTTTAGATATTTATAAATGTTAATAAGATCACCCCTCAGTCTCCTCTTCTCCAGACTACAAAGCACCAGTTCCCGCAGCCTTTCCTCATATGAAAGATGTTCCAGTCCCTTGATCATCTTGGTGGCCCTGCTCTGCACTCTCTCCAGCACTTCCCTGTCCCTCTTGAGCTGAGAAGCCCAGAAATGGACACAGGACTCCAGATGAGGCCACACCAGGGCAGAGTATAGGGGGAGAAGAACCTAACTCAACCTGCTGGCCACACTCTTATTGGTGCATCCCAGGGTGCCACTGGCTGCCTTGGCCACGAGGGCACATTGCTGGCTCATGTTTACTTTATCGTCAACCAGGGCTCCCTGGTCTCTCTCTGCAGAGCTGCTCTCCAGCAGTTTGACCCCCAGTCTGTACTGGTGCGTGGGGTTGTTCCTTCCCAGCTGCAGGACTCTGCACTTGTCCTTGTTGAACCTCATGAGATTCCTCTCTGCCCAACTCTCCAGCCAGTCGAGATCCCACTGAATGGCAGCACAGCCTTCTGGGGAATCAGCCAGTCCTCCCAGTTTGGTGTCAGCAGCCAACTTGCTGAGGGTACACTCTGTCCCCTCATCCAGGTGGTTGATGAAGATGTTGAACAAGACTGGCCCCAGAATCGATCCCTGTGGAACTCCACTGGCCACAGGCCTCCAACTTGACTCTGTGCCATTGATCACCACCCTCTGGGCTCTGTCATTCAGCCAGCTCTCGATCCACCTCACTGTCCACTCATCCAAGTCACACTGCCGGAGCTTTCTGATGAGGATGTTATGGGAGACAGTGTCAAAAGCCTTTCTGAAGTCAAGGCAGATGACATCTGCTGCTCTCCTCTCATCTAGCCAGCTGGTTATGCACTCGTAGAAGGATATCAGGTTAGTCAAATAGGACTTCCCCTTGTTGAAGCCATGTTGACTCGCTCTGATAACCACCTTTTCCTTCATATGTTTAGTGATAACATTCAGCATGAGTTGTTCCATCACCTTTCCAGGAATGGAGGTGAGGCTGACAAGCCTGTAGTTTCCTGCCCTTTTTGAAGACTAGAGTGACAGTGGCCTTTCTCCAGTCCTCAGGCACCTCACCTGTCCTCCATGATTGTTCCAAAGTGATAGAGAGAGGCTTAGCAATCACATCAGCCAGCTCTCAGCACTCTAGGATGCATCCCATCAGGACCCATTGACTTATGAGCCTTAAGCTTGGCCAACAAGTCTTTAACCTCTTCCTCTTCCACCCAGGGCAAGCAATCTGCTGTCCTGGCCATCCTGTTATCCTTGCTGGACTGGGCTTCCTGAGGGTCAGTCTTGGCTGTAAAGACTGAAGCAAAGAAGGCATTCAGTACTTCGGCCTTCTCTGCATCCTCAGACACCAGGGCACCCTCAGCGTTTAGTAGCGGGCCCACATTATCCCTCACCATCCTTCTGCTGCTGATGTACTTGCTGATGTACTACTATAGAAAAAAGGAGTAGCCCAACCCCCGATACCCACCATTTAGGTATTTGTAAATATTAATAAGATCCGCCCTCAGTCTTCTCTTCTCCAGACTGAACAGCCCCAGTTCCCGCACCCTTTCCTCATATGAAATTTCCTCATTCCAGTCCCAACTGGAATCCCAGCATGCTATAAAGTAGTGTGTCCTTCACGCATGAGTCAGAGGTAAGCAGACAGGATGTTTTCCCCATGCTGCTCCTATGGAACAGGTTCTAAATCATGCTAATCTAAGCTAGCATGAATTGTGTCCTTTTGAATTTTTGCTGGATTTTAAGTTACCAGTTATACCAAAACATTACTAGTAATACTTTGCTCTACAAATACTAATCTGCATACTGGATATTGCACTACAATTGTAAGGTATGTGAAATGAAAAATAAGTAACCCCAGATCAGTGCATTCAAAGCACTCCAATCAAATAGGATCAACTACCTCAGGACAAATTACCTTGGTTTAACATTCCCTCCAATGATGCAAAATGTATGTACTTACCATGGATATTGTTTACCAAACTGCAGCTGTAGAGCATGCAGAATCTTATCCTGTGTATCAGCGTCACGAACATGAAGAACGTTTTCACCTAGATGACAAAAGTTAACAGTTAAGCTCCTCAAATTAAATTAGAAGAGAAAAACTGCTTCAGAAGTTAGGAAATAAATATTTTTGTTTCCTCTGAGCAGGAAAGACTCCAGATACATGGACATCACTCTTGATGAATTATGTGCCTCATCTTGCTCCCAATAAATGAATGGTAACTCCTGTTGATATGCTGTCATGCATTACAAAACACTATAGCTTTCATATTCTATAATTAAATTAAAAACGCATTAATGAAAACAAATGGTAAATCTATTAACAGATCTGCATATCTGTGAAATACCACAAAATAGTTAACTTCCTGAAACAGTGAGGAGTTTTCAAAGTGAAATTTTAATACATATCAAACATCAAACTATAGCTACAAAGGAAAACAATTAGTTGTCTAGTCTGATAAATGGAATCCACTGCAAATGGAGATATATAACTTGTGTATAGATAAAAACTTCATTATCTTACATAAAACACACAAGCAGCACTAACATGACAGATACAGGAATAGCCAGTGCAGCTTTAAAATGAGTCAAAAATTATGTTTCACTGATACTGCAAGATTGCCTCCATCATTTGACTTTATCCTGTGGAAGAAAAAAACTCAGAACCATGAGAAAATTGAAGCAGTTAAACAAACAGGTACCTGTTTCTCTTCCTGTCTGACGTGTCCCCAAGTTGATGACAGGTGTACCAAATGCTCCCACCTCTCTGACACCACAGCTACTGTTACCAATCATACAACCAGCATGAGCAACTAGCTGAATGAACTGGTCAAATGGGACATGCTTTACTGCCCTAAAATTGGGATGATGTTCAATGCCTTTCTTCCTCATGACCCGAACCATCTCTTTGCTTCCTACAGAAAAACAAGCAGTGTAATAAATGATTCAAATTCTCTTGTTAAACTGAAAGTTCAAACATGCAAAGGCGCTAATAGCTCTTCATTGAGTTGCCAGCTCTGAGTTGGTTCTGTTCTCTTTTTATCCTCACAGAGTAAGTTGCAGAACTGAGCACAAACGCCCAAGTGTGATCTTGTGATCCCAAAATATACTGCAAAAACAGTTAAGAGGCACTAATATTGCTTCTATATTTTACATGGTTTCTTTTCATCTTCTTCCCCTCTAAAAAGCTGAATTGTTCTCCAGCAATGTGAACATGGACCTGCAGTGGATGTACATGTGATGTTGAGGACCATCCACTCCTGGATAAAAGTACTCTGTAAGAACCAAAGTATGCTTTAAAGACAATCTGTGTTATGTGTCCCTCTGTCATGAAGGTATTTTACTCACCAGCATCCACATTAGGGAATAGAACAAGTGTTCTCTTGTTGAAGGAGATGAGTGCATCTAGTGTCAGCTCAAACATCTTTATGGAATGTTTAATATCTGTGGTTACAGGATGTTGCAAAGCAACGATATAATCTCTGGTTTTGACATCTTCACCTGTCCAAATGCAGTCCAAGGAAAAGTTTTTGATTGGCATAGAAGAGTAAGAGGAAGCAAGAACATACTTTTTGAAATACTGATGTGAAAGCCTGAAGAGTCAAGGCACTGAATAGGATATCTAACACAGAAGTTTCAATGCTACAATAAAACTCAAGGGAGTAACAGGAAGATCTAGCTTGTCAGTTGCCTCTCTAAGCAAGTATCCTACTACCTAAACCCCAACAAACTGTTAATTTGCACACCTACACTTGAATCTTTGCAAGACTATACCAGGGTCAAGAGACTGTTCTCATACCAGTGTAAATCTGGAATAACATGAAACTCCCTGAAGCTGCTCAGGTTTTCCGTCTTCAAGCAAAGTTGTTTGTCCTCAAGCAAAGGCTTCATTCCCATTGCTTAAAAAAAGTCAGTCATACTTGTCTTAGTATATTTGATAAGAAAATTTTTCTGCAAAATATTCACCTATTGAATTCCAGCTTCCAATTACACAGGTTAATGTACTATATAGGAGATTGCTTTGTCAAATATAAAAAGCAAAACCAAAACACCTTTGTTTACAGAAACTGTTTGTAAGTGAATATGAAGCAACCAAAAGCCTTCAGTATATTCCTCAAAAGAATGTTTGTAATATAAATTCCCTTGGGTTTTTTTTTAGATTAGCCCTGAACAGCTTTTATTCTGTTTAAATACATCCTTTACACTCAAGTAATTGTTCATATAAGACTGTTCTGGTTTTTAATTTTTCTGCACAGAGAAATTACCCATTTAAGGAGGGATTTTTTTTTAATTTGGTAAAAGGATCTCATGTGTTTACTAGGACATATCTGTAGCTTTGCAGCTATAAACAGAAGAAAATGCATAAAGAAACGAAGACAGATGAGACACTATTAGCAAATATATTAGACAATGCAGGTTGATGGTTGGTAATAACCTCCAATTAATTGAACTAGCAAGGAGTCCATCTTTCCTGTACTTTTTTCAGAGTCACTAGTCAACAGATCCCACAGGCTGATAACCTAGTTACTGAGTTTGTTTAGTGTTTAAAGTCATATGAAAAACATAAGTGGATTGCTCACCTAGCCACACGCGTATAATACTCATGTAGTCCTTATTTTTGGCAGAGAGAAGCTTGTCATATGAGGGACAGCCTGCTAAAAGGATGCGGTCATGGTCTTCACACATGGCTATCAAATGCTGCTCTGCGCTCCTTGTACAGCACACATGGTAATGGGCCAGTTTGGTTATGGCGTGTCTGATAGAGTCATCAATGGTACCACTGACTTCCCCACCTTCAATGTGAAGAATGCGAATATTCATCAGGGCTGCAGATGTGGCCAGGGCCAAAGCATCGAATCTGTCCCCATGAACTATCATTATGTCAGGTTTCAGGCGGTTCAGGACATCTGGTAACTTGACTAGTGCAAGGCCCACTGATTCCACCATAGCTGCTTCATCCTCCCCTCTCACAATGGTGTGCAATCTTGTATGAATATCGAAGTCATCTTGTTCAATCATACGATAGGTATTACTGAAGAGAAAAAGGGTTAAATATAACTTGGTTTTACAGCACTTGGGTTTACGGCAATAGAAATTTACAAAATAACTGCCTCTTAGAATAGTTGTACTATGTATGAATAAAGGCCTAACTTATCACATCTTCATTGGGGAAGCTAATTTTGAGAATGTTCTCATCCATACTGAGATCTTCCCTCATTCCAAGCATCAATTTTTTATAGACATCTTTAATGTGGAGCTTTGCTGAGTGTGTTTTTGAAATCCTCAGAAATCAAACTGTTTGTTCATGTGTTTTCCGAGCCTTTCACAGAATAGGTCAGGCATGATTTCCTGAAAAGTATGTTGACTCCTCACCAATATACTGACTTTGCTGGACAAATGTGTAAATACAACAGGTAAGATGCAAAGTTGAGTCCTGTGTGTTCAAGGAAAATATCCTGCAGCTACCATTCACTATTTAGATTTTGAGCTGTATCAAGACTAATATAGACTTAAATCATTGCACAAAAAGTTCAAAGAAAACAGACTTCATACTAAAGAAGAAAAGGTTTTCCACACATACTACCAGCTCCATTCTGAAAAAGTTACAACTTTCCTTGAATACTGAGAATTGTTATTGTTTACAGTTTTGTATTTGAAATATGAAAGATCACACATCTGGATGAGATTACTTGTCTTCCGCATTCACTAAACCCAATCTCAGTAGTCTGCACACTCTGTCTGAAATAAGAGAAAATAACCAGAAGCCACTTTTGTCTTCAACTCATCTGACACATTGAGTATCTTATTGAAAGGATTACACTTTCTAAACTAATTTGCATTGGATTTCATTTTCTTTAAATCCATTCTAATACTTGCATTCTGTGAGTTAAAATCTCATGATCTGCAAGCTGAGCTAAGGCAGCATTCAGTATTCAGCTCAAGTAAAGCAGCAATTTCCATTGTACATAATTAAAGAAAACCCTATCTATTGAATTCTCATTGGTGTAACACATAAGACTTATTAAAAATAACAATTTTTTTTAAAAGGCAAGTGACTGAGTGAAGCAGCTCAGATTTTTACAGCATAAACTGCATTACATTTCTAACTCCGTTTACAATTACCATTCATAGACCTGCCTTTTTCCTCACTACATGCATTTATCTAAAAAAACCTTTTCTATATTCTTTCCCTTCTGAATGGTCAAAATATAGGGAACAAAATTGTGCATTTTTGGTGTTTTGTTTATTATCCTCTAAACTTTTCAGTTAAGAAACATCTCACAGGATGACTATAATTTGAATTCTGCTTCTGTTGATTACCCTACTCAAATTATTAGAACACATTATGACCCACTGATTCTCTGGGATCCTCCAGATTAACCCAATCCATCTGAAGGTACTGAGTTAGCGGAAGTGCTTGCCAAGCTGCTTTCCATCATTTACTAGCTGTCCTGGCTCACCAGGGAGGTTTCACTGGACTGGGGGATGGCAAATGTGACCCCCATCTACAAGAAGGGCAGAAAGGAAGATCCTGAGAACTATGCCTGTCAGTCTGACCTCAGTGTCAGGGAAAGTTATGGAGCAGATCATCCTGAGTGCCATCATGAAGCACATGCAGGACAACCAAAGGTTCACAGAATCACAAAATGGTATGGGTTAGAAGGATCTCTACAGTCCAACTCCCTGCTAAAACAGGTTCACCTCCATCAGGTTGCACAGGAACATGTCCAGGTGGGCTTTGAAAACGTCTAGAGAAGGAGACTCCACAGCCTCCCTGGACAGCTTGTTCCAGTGGTCCCTCATCCTCACAGTAGAGAAGTTTCTCCTCATGATCAAGTGGAACTTGATCAAGTGGAACTTGCATTTCAGATTGTGCCCATTAAGCCTTCTCCTGTAACAGGGCATTACAGAGAAAAGACTGGCCCCATCCCCTTGACATCCATCCTTTAGGTATTTGGATAACGTCCTCCCTCAGTCTTCTCTAGGCTGAACAGCCCCAGGTCCTGCAGGCTTTCCTCATAAGAGAGAAGTTCCAGTCCCCTGATCATCTTTGTAGCCTGGTTCAGGCCCAGTCAACATGGTTTTATGAAGGGCAGCTCCTGCTTGACTAACCTGATCTTCTTCTATGACAAAGGTGACCTGCTTAGTTGATGAGGTGAAGGCTGTGTATGTGGTCCACTTGGACCTTAGTAAAGCTTTCAACACCATCTCCCACTGTCTCCATTGTCTTCCCTGGGGAAACTGGCTACCCAGAGTTTGGACAGATGTATTCTTTGTTGGGTAGAAAACTGTCTGGATGGCTGGGCACAGAGGGTGGTGGTGAATGGAGTTAAACCCAGTTGCTGGCCAATCACCAGTGGTGTTCCCCAGGGCTCAGTGCTGGAGCCTCTTCTGTTTAACATCTTTATCAATGATCTGGATAAGGGGATCTAATGCACCCTCAGTCATTTTGCTGATAACACGAAACAGGGCAGGTGCATAGATCTACTTGAGGACATGAAGGTTCTTCAGAGGGACATGGACATGCTGCATGGATGGGCCGAGGCCAATTAGATGAGGTTTAACAAGGCCAAGTGCTGCACTTGGGCCAAAAAAAAAACCCCAGGCAATGCTACAGGCTGGGGGGGGGGGGGGTGGGGGGAGGAAGGCTGATAGCATCCTGGCTTGTATTAGATACAGTGTGACCAGCAGGACCAGGGAAGTGATTATGTCTATGTACTTAGTGCTGGTGACACCACACCTCAAATACCGTGTCCAGTTCTGAGCCCCTCACTACAAGAAAGACATTGAGGTGCTGCAGTGAGTCCAGAGATGGGTAAAAAAGCTGGTGAAAGGTCTGGAGCACAAGTCTTACGAGGAGTGGCTGAGAGAACTGGGATTATTTAGGGTGGAGAAAAGGACACTAAGGGGAGAGATGATCACTCTCTGTAACTACCTGAAAGGAGGCTGTAGTGAGGTAGGGATCACTCTCTTCTACCAAGGAACAATTGATAGGACAAGAAGAACAGCTGCACCAGGGGAGATTTATATTGGCGATTAAGAAGAACTTTTTGACTGAGAGGGTTGCTAGACACTGGAACGGGCTGCCCAGAGAGGTGGTGGAGTCACTATTCCTGAAAATATTTTAAAGTTGTGTAGATGAGGTGCTGAGGGACATGGTTTAGTGATGGGCTTGGCAGTATTAGGTTAGTGGTTGAACTCATGATCTTAAAGGTCTTCTCCAACCAAAACAACTCTATGATTCTAAGGAGTGGACAAACAGGTCATGAAAAATCTCCAAGCAGTACCAGGGTTTAAGAAAAGTTACCACAAATCAATGAATAACAACAACATTTGTCAGATCAAATTTGCCTGAGGACTGGAGAAAGGCCAGTATCCCTCCAGTCTTCAAAAAGGGCAGGAAGGATGAGCAAGGAAACTACAGGCTGGTCAGCCTCACCTCCATCCCTGGAAAAGTGATGGAAAAACTCATGCTGAACGTTGTCATTAAACATGTGAAGGAAAAGATGGTTATCAGGGGGGGTCAACATGGACTTGCCATGGTGAAATCCTGTTTGACCAACCTGATAGCCCTCTATGGGTGCATAACCAGCTGGCTAGACGAGGGGAGAGCAGTGGATGTCATCTACCTTGACTTCAGAAAGGCTTTTGACATCTTCATCAGAAACCTCAGGCAGTGTGGCTTGGAAGAGTGGACAGTGAGGTGGATCAAGAGCTGGCTGAATGACAGAGCCCAGAGGGTGGTGATCAATGGCACAAAGTCGAGTTGGAGGCCTGTGGCCAGTGGAGTTCCACTGGGATGGATTCAGAGGCCAGTCTTGTTCAACATCTTCATTAATAATCTGGATGAGGGGACAGAGTGTACCCTCAGCAAGTTGGCTGCTGACACCAAACTGGGAGGACTGGCTGATTCCCCAGAAGGCTGTGCTGCCATTCAGTGGGATCTCGACTGGCTTGAGAGTTGGGCAGAGAGGAACCTCATGAGGTTCAACAAGGGCAAGTGCAGATTCCTGCATCTGGGAAGGAACAACCCCATGCACCAGTACAAGCTGGAGGTTGACCTGCTGGAGAGCAGCTTTGCAGAGAGAGACCTGGGAGTGCTGGTTGATAATAAACTAAACATGAGCCAGCAATGTGCCCCTGTGGCCAAGGCAGCCAGTGGCACCCTGGGATGCACCAATAAGAGTGTGGCCAGTAGGTCAAGGGAGGTTCTTCTCCCCCTATACTCTGCCCTGGTAAGGCCTCGTCTGGAGTCCTGTGTCCAGTTCTGGGCTCCTCAGCTCAAGAGGGACAGGGAGCTTCTGGAGAGAGTACAGTGCAGGGCCTCCAAGACAATCAGGGGACTGGAACATCTTTCATAGGAGGAAAGCCTGCAGGAACTGGGGCTGTTTAGTCTAGAAAAAAGGAGACTGAGGGGGGATCTTATTAATATTTACAAATATCTAAAGGGTGAGTGTCAGGAGCTGGGGCATCCCTTTTTTCTGTGTAACTAGCAACAGGACAAGAGGTAATTTGATGAAGCCAGAACACAAAAGCTTCCATTTAAATATAAGAAAAAACTATTCTACTGTGAGGGTGACAGAGCCCTGCTACAGGCTGCCCAGGGAGGGTGTGGCGTCTCCTTCCTTGGATGTGTTCAAGACCTGCCTGGACATGTTCCTATGCGACCTGATCTAAGTGAACCTGCTTCTGCAGGGGGTTTGGACTAGATGATCTGTAAAGGTCCCTTCCAACCCCTACCATTCTATGGTTCTATGAAAATCTCTATTGCTTTCTACACTACAAATAATTTGTATCAGAGAGACAGGTGTTAAATACCTTGGAATTAGAAAAGTAGTATTTCTTATTACTTTGCACATGTTTTGCAGACAGCAAAGGGTTCAGGACAACAGACAAACCAGGGCCATGTTTCTCATCTTCGGCATATGAAATGGGATTACCTTAATCAGGCAGGATTTAATACAATATGTTAACCTAGGAAGAAGTTTCATTGGTTTTTTGGGGGATTTTTTTTTGGTTCTTTTCTTAAATCAGGTTAGCTCTGCGTTGAATTCACCTTGCCATGTTATTAGATGGAAACAATGTTCAGTAAAATGCAACGAACAGAGAGGGCATTATACTGAGAACGGACAGCAGTGGAGCTTCTACAAGAAATTTTAGAGAATATAGCTTCTTCATATCCTAGCTTACAAAGTGCCAAAATTTATTGTTGAGAAGTCCAAAAAGTGTATTTATTTGAAAAACACACATTTCTAAAAGTTCGGTAATCCTGAAATGCTGCACACCTTATGCTGAAGCCTCATTTTGACTTGAAAAGTAAGTGTTTTCCTATCTACTTCACTTACCAGGCCTAGTCTGGTAAATGCAGCGTGAGTAAAACCAAACAAACCACAACCCCAGCAAGCATAAGCATGCTGTTTCTTCTGAATTTTCCCTAGCAAACATGAGAATATTCACCTGGGATGCGGGAACTCCTTCCAAAGGAAAGACTTTGGACCACAACATTCCATCCTTTCAGGCAGGTGATCTGACTGCTTACATATAGACTGTTATGGAGGAGACATTAATGTCTCCAGCCAAATATATCTGTCAGTTTTTAATTTTGTCAGAAAGAGGCAACCACCCTGTCCTTCCTCCATAATCCAGGAAGTAAGAACTAACAGTATTCTCCAGGGATGTGCAGTATGTAAGTACTTTCTCCAATAACTATGCAAAGTGGAAGAAACTTATGACTGAAGATTATTCCTTCTCTGTGAAAATTAAAAACTGTAGAACATTTTCATTTGATAATCACCAGATTCTTAGGGAACCAAGTTCCTCAGTTTCTCACATCACATAGTCTGTGATCCTGCTGAAGATCTCAATTACAGCATTTGCACAAAACTTCCTAGAATTCCAAGATGCTTTGAAAAAACCCTAAGAAATATGCAGTCTTGGAAGGAGATGCAAAATTAAATAAAATGTTTAAAAAAGCATTTAAAATTTTTGTGTCTACATTCACAATGACAGGGGTTTTGTTACCTAACATTCATAATGTTATCGCTAACACCCCAGAAGATGATTAGCACAGAAAAAAAAATTCACCTTACCCATAATCATCAATCAGGTGGGAACCAAGCACTACAACATCAAGCTCAAAAAACTGTGGTTCTGCCTTAATACCAAACATAATGGGAGCTAATTTTGAATAATCAGCACGGTTGCAAGTAGCAACACAAACACGAAGTTTGTGGTTGTTTCCATTCTTCTCCATGATTTCCTTTTGTTTCTGTTTTGAAAGATTCTTGAAATACACTTCCTGAAATAATAAGAGGTGGGAGGGAAGAGTAAGAAAAAACAAAAAAAATACCAAAAGCTTTAATAATAATCTTTATAGCAAGTAAATGGTATACTTTATGAACAGCATACACAAGTTCAGCCCACATACTAATATATCCACTGATAACAGGCAACTGGTAGCTTACAGTACCTATCATTACAGGACTTTAGAAAAAGTCAGATTATGTTTATATTTTTAGTTAAAACTCACTTAAGACCTAGATTTCTAGAAATAATATATTAAAATTTGATATAAACAATATTTAAATATTTTGAAATTCAACTGTAATGTGTTCAATGTAATGTGTTCAATAGTAAAATGTCTTTTTCCTGGTCTGGTGGAAACTGCTGTGTAAGTGGAAAAATTATTGATGCCTCAGTAAATGAAAGAAAATAATCTCATGTTCCCATACCACAGAATGGAACAAACTGCTAAAAGATATATCCAGTCACAGACTCTGTGAACAAAGAGAAAATTTTTGCCTAAGTCACTTTATGTATCTATTAAACATAATTTGGTGTTTAAGTTAAACATTAACTTTGAAAACCTTCCATACTGTTTTGCAGGCCAAAGTACATCAAGATATTCAATAATACAATATTAAGCTACAGTAGGCCAATAATTTTTGGAGATAAGTACAGATGATGATTATTATCAGGCAATTTAGAGGCTATATAAAAAAGTCCCAGGTTTCTGACAACTGAAGTGCCACAGAAACTCAGTATTTTTACAAGCAACATCAACAGTTACTGTAACAAGATGTTTTCTCTAATCTTATTTTACCTCTTACATAGTAGTCAATTAAACTGTGTAATCATTTTTAAGGTTTACATATTTTCTGTTTACCATTTTGCCTTGCTGTTTTTATTGGTTTTTTTTTTAATTTAGAAATTGGAAAAACATTTTAGAGAAACAGTCTGTTAAAAAATACAGCAATGATTCCCTCAAAATAATACGTCTGTCTTCTCCTCACAAGTCGAGGGTATCAGTCCAAATATTTGTCAGATTTTTGTTGTTCTCCCCAAAATGACTGTATTTTATGTAAGTAGCATCCTTTTGGTATGAAATATAATGATACAAAAGATTTCTACTCTAGTTTAATGGCAAATAAACTTGTTACAGGTTAATGCACAAGGATTTCTCATCTCTCACTCTCAGAAGTATCAGCCTCTCTACCGATTTTGACAGCTAGGAAAGCTCTTTCTGAGCAGCTGCTATGTAAGCATGACAATATTGACATTCAATTTCGTGGGGTTTTTTTTTTTTTGGTATTTTTTTAAAAGAAAGGTTATTGTGACATCCCACTATTACAAAGCGTACAAAATTAATATTTTTTTCCAAGATTTCCCTATTTTTAACACAAAGTGGTATAGTTTTTTTCACACTTAAAAAACCAATGTTTTGGTACAGTAGTAATGTTAGGCTAATCCCAAGTTGTCAAAAGTAAGAGACTTTTTTTGTCTCCACTTGCAAGCCAAGTCGCTCTGGAAAATTATGATTGGCAGTGATGTTTTTTTTCAAGTTAATTTCAACAACCATGATTCCTGAGACAGTAGTTTACACTAGCTTCCACAATAAAACTCAAGTGGTAAAAAGCAAAGATGACTAAGCTTGTTAGAAATGGCACTTCTCATTTAGTCAATGAAAGCAGCTATGATTATGCTAACCAACTTCAATAGAATAGATGTAGCCTGGAATTTCAGCATTTGATTAGTCATGACAAATTAAGCTGAGTTGTATGGATTCAGCCATAAAGTAATTGATATAGTTTGGTTTACATTGAGCCCCTTCATTTGAATTTACTTCAAAGTACTATGTTAATTCATTAATTACTGCTTTACATTTTCAAAGGGTCAGATGACAATTCTCCAGGCAAATTAATTATTTCCTCATACTGAAAACATCTGCAACTACATATGTATACAATGGCTGTTTTAATTTAATCTTGTCTTTTTGTTTGTCTGATACACTTAAAATACTTCAAATATATGTAAGAAATTCAGTACCTCACATTGAAAATGTAGCGGGAACACTTTGCAGGATTTTAGATACTGTATAAAGGTAGGTCAGGCGGCATGTTATCCTGTATCATGAAGTAAAACCTGAAACCAAATTACCTAGAGACACAGAACCGCTGCTTTCTTATTTCTGAATCCACCTCATTTTGGAGATGTTTCTGAGCAGAAGACACTGTCATTGCATATGTAAAATCAGTCACTAATTCAAACAAAATCACATTCAAGATATGAAGGCCACTTCTGACATCTCTGTAAGCTTGTCTTTGAAACAGCATGTTTCAAAACTAACTGTAAGTTACTATATAGTTAAAAACAAAGCTCTGACAAGACTCTTCGAGTCAGCCACTGCTTCATATATATTCTATATAAACTGAGAAGCCAAAATAAAAGGGCACAAAATAAAGAAGTGACATGAGATGATCCAAAGTCTGCTTACTCCAAGTTACCTGCCTGAGCTGCATCTGTCAGTTCTCCTCTGAAAAAGCAATTTCATTCATGCAAAGCAATATTTCAAGCAGCAGAGTATTTTTCTGTCTTCCTAGATCTTCAAGCAGTGTCTAAAATTCTAGGACTCTTCAATCCAAATCTAGAAAATACCACCTCATAAAATCATAACCTGTTAAAATAATTTCATGGTTCATAATAATTGGAGATCTACCAGAAATTAATTTACTTGACCACACATCCTGTCATAATCATAGAATGGTAGGGGTTGGAAGGGACCTCTAAAGATCATGTATTCCAACCCCCTGCTCAAGCGAGTCTGCCTAGATCAGATCACTCCGGAACACGTTTTGAAAATCTCCAGAGAAGGAGAATCCACAGCCTCCTTAGGCAGCCTGTGCCAATGCTCTGTCACCCTTAGAGTAAATAAATTCTTACTTAAGTGGAACTTTTTGTGTTCCAGCTTTTGTCTGCTAACTCTAGTCCTACCATTGGAAACTACAGAAAAAAGTGCCGCCCTATCCTCTTGACATACATCTTTGAAATAGTTCTAAGTATTAATGAGATTTCCCCTCAGCCTCCTCTCCTCCAGGCTGAACAGCACCAGTTCCTGCAGTCTTTCCTTATATGAAAGATGCTCCTGTCCCTTGATCATCTTGGTGGCCCTGCTCTGCACTCTCTCCAGTACTTCCCTGTCCCTCTTGAGCTGGGGAGCCCAGAACTGGACACAGGACTCCAGATGAGGCCACACCAGGGCAGAGTAGATGGGGAGCAGAACTTCCCTTTACCTGCTGGCCACACTCTTCTTGATGCATCGCAGGATGCCATTGGCCTTCTTGGTCCCGAGGGCACATTGCTGGCTCATGTTTAGTTTATTATCAACCAGGACTCCCAGGTCTCTCTCCGCAAAGCTGCTCTCCAGCAGGTCAACCTCCAGCTTGTACTGGTGCATGGGGTTGTTCCTTCCCAGATGCAGGAATCTGCACTTGTCCTTGTTGAACCTCATGAGATTCCTCTCTGCCCAACTCTCAAGCCAGTTGAGATCCCACTGAATAGCAGCACAGCCTTCCAGGGAATCAGCCAGTCCTCCCAGTTTGGTGACATCAGGGAACTTGCTGAGGGTACACTCTGTCCCCTCATCCAGGTCGTTGATGAAGACGTTGAACAAGACTGGCCCCAGAACCCATCCCTGTGGAACTCCACTGGCTACAGGCCGCCAACTTGACTGTCCACACAGATCAGATTTATTGACAGTTGCTATAGGCTACTATAACAGTCTCTTGAAAATATTTCAACAGCATATGAACTGACCAGAATAAAAAACAATTCATACTACTTGTGCATTTCAGCTTTTGTTACTATTCGGTTTCAGAAAACCCAAAAGCAGAATTATATTTAGTATTCCTGTAAACCTCTGTAACATAGCAGTTTCAAAATTTTGCAAGTGAGCCACATATAGACCTTGGTGCAGACAAGAGTTTTTTCTGTTGCTGTCAGTTTTAATAGGTGTTTTTCTAAGAATCAAAATATTTACCCTAGCAGAAGGACTGATAAGAATCCAATACAAGTGTTAACTAAATGGGGAAGTTTACCACTAATGAAAGCAGTTTACTCTTTTCAAGTTAAAAAACATGTGATGTATTGCTCCAATCTACTTTGAGCCTATAAATGCAAAAACAATTCTGTATTTTCAAATGGCATATAGCCAACAACTAATGACAAAGTCCCATCAACTATTAACAGTATATTTCTTCAAGTAGAACCATAACATCCTAGTTTTAAAAAATATAGTTTTAAGTTGATTACCACTATGATTTTAGAATTTATTAACAAGCGTTGTAGGCTAATAATCTAATTCAGAACTGTTGATGGAAATTCTTTTAAAAAATTACCAAGAGTTGCCTCTTAGTTTCTATATGTGTGATGATATACCGAGTTTACTCTACATAGACTTATATAGTCTGAGATCTTCCTGTTCCATGATTTACTTCTTCCACCTTGCTGGCACTACTAGTCTTAAATAGAAAGGAGTACCTGTAAAATAATGCTACATGAAGGACTACTTTAAATTGTTAATCTCTACTTGTTTTGGTCTACTGCTCTTCCATATCCCATCTTAAGACTTTTAGACTACTAATGGCTCAAGGACTTTTTAACACTAGGAATATCTGGGCCACATTTTACAGCATACAAGCAGCTACTATTTCTGTTAGCAATCTCAAGGGTATGAGACATTCCTTTATCAATGTTTCATAAGTAAATGATAGCACTTGTATATCCTACATTCATGTTTCTAAAGTGATGATTTTCCCTGCTATACTTTTCTTGACAACTATATTCTGCATATACTTGTGAGGTCATTTGATCTTTTCATTTGTGTACTATGCATACAGGTTATTCTGTTCAAACCTTTTCCAACACCATGTACCACTACGTGTACCCACACCATCCTTCTTTACCTATATAGTCATTGTTTCTATATCACCTTTATGCACACATATCTGAGGCCTGTTCCGGCAGTCCTAAGCAGGTGACCACATATTAGATAAAGTATTCTCATTGTCACCCTGCATGTTTCTTTTATCACTGTGCACATATTACCCTGTGCTGAGGTAAAAAGCCCTTCCAACCACTTCCCCCTCCAATCAGGATCATTCTCTTCTTTCTCTTCCTCCTCCATGTGTATGTCGGACCACTCCCTCAATGTCTCTCAAGTATACAGATAGATTAAATAACACAAGCACAGGGTCTGTCTTTCTGCACCTCCCTACTCCCACAAGCTGCAAAGTACCACTCTTACTGTACACCCCCAATATACACTGGCACACACCTCTACATGTAAAACCCTTCTGCCACACAACAAGGCATCGCGTCATTTCCTCTATAGGCCTACCAAATCTGTACCTGCTGCGCCAGTCCCTCAACACATCTCCAAGCACGCAGCTGCGCTTCCGTACTGTGCCTTTCCTTTCTGTGGACAGCCCGCCCTTCCCCTCTCGGCGATCTGCACGTGTACACCCGCGCTACCGCCATCCCCCCCACCGGCCTGCAAAAGCCTCACGCACCCGTGCGCAGGACGCACCCTGCATCCCGCACCACCGCCACCCCCGCTCATGTGCCCCCAGCCGCCCAAGTGCGCGCTTCCTCGGACGCTCCAAGCGTCTTGCCCCGACTCGCACAGCAGGAGCCTGGCGCGCATGCGCGCCCGCCCCCAGCCCTGAGCTGGCCGTGGCTCGCCAGACAGCCCCCGAGCCTCCTGGCGCGGCGCTTCCCTCCCGGTGACGCCCCCCGCCGCGCTGCAGATCGTGAGCCCCCGCCCAGGCCGTTCCCCGGTGCCGCGCCCGTCCTCGCCTGGCTGCACGGCCTAAGCGGCCCGGTTTCTCCGGCAGCCCATACGTACCGCCTGGGCTGGGCCAAGCCAACGCGACTCCGCTTCGCCGTCACCCCACTCCGCGGTGGCCTCAGCCTGCACCGAGGCCGCAGCAACAGTGCCCTACCCGAGCGCATCAAAAGACGAGCCGGCACCAAGGCGCCGCCCCTAGAAGGGCGGGGCGGAGCCGCCCCGTCTGCCTCCGCGCAGGGCCGGGGAGGCGCAGCCGGGCCCCACTGAGAAGCGGGATGTGTCGGATGTAACGGGCTACTGCACTGTCCCTGCGCCTGCACCAGGTCCAGGCACCATGCACCTCCTGTTGCGGGCATCTGCAGAGTGATGGGGCTGGAGCTGTGAGCGGTCGAGCTGGACAATCTCCCTAACGAAAGCCTGAGTGTGGGGCTGTTTGTGGCGGTGACTGTACAATCATGTACTGGTTTGCTTTATGGGGAACCGCATCCTCGTGGCAAGGACAGCCTCGTACTGTCGGTTTACATACGGAATAACCTGAGGCAATATGCATTAGAGAAATCCTGTTAGAACTGTTAAACGATCTTAGACCTTCAGTGATTACCATCATAATAAGATCTTTTAAAATGAGGGCCATCTTAAAACTATTAACTGAGAACTATATTACCTGTTGGAGACACTGAGCAGTTGCCTGATCTTGCAGATAATGAGGAACTATGACTTTCTATGCACTTGCCTGTCACTCATGAAGAGTTTCTGGGCATGGTGTAGAATCCTATGACTTTGGTGTCAATTTGTCAAAGAATGTCTGCATTTCAAATTGTGTTGACTTTACTGGCTGTTAAACAGCTGTTACACCAGCTGTCAAGTATTGATCATCTTTGCATTTCAGCTGAGATGTGTCTTGTTTTGTCACACCAGATGTGTTTTGAGGTCAAGGCATCAATAATCACAACAGCAAGCTCTACCCACTTTTTTCCTCTGGAAGCACCTAAATCAAACATTTTGGTAGCTGATGTCACATAATCCTAGTAAAATGAGAATTCTTCACCCATTTTTCTCACTGATAGATGTCATATTTGTGTGGCTGAAACCTGACAGTCTAATGTGGTAGGGCCTTCCAACTGATAACCTGTCTGACATTCACCTGCATGCTGACATAATTTTTCAGTCCAAATTGCATCTTTGTTCATATGTGTAATATCTGAGGCGTTTCAAATCCCTTCTGCTTTTGTGCTTTACTTCTCAGAAAAATTAGCCGTAATAGTGACTCCTGTGGCTGACAAAAGACAAGAGATGCAAGGAATGGGAATGGTTGCGTTCCTTTACCAGGGAGAAAAAGTTGACTTTTCCAGCCATGATGAATATTTGTTTAGAAGGGCTTTGGGGAATAAATACTGA
This sequence comes from Colius striatus, assembly GCF_028858725.1. Classification (NCBI taxonomy): domain Eukaryota; kingdom Metazoa; phylum Chordata; class Aves; order Coliiformes; family Coliidae; genus Colius; species Colius striatus. Next base: position 33,190,495 of record NC_084790.1, read on the forward strand.
AATCTTCAACTAAAAAGAAAGATCTTAAATAGGAAGCATGGCAGTGTACTTAAAAAGTAAAGTAAAAAACTTTTAAGACTTGCCTTTGGGATAAATTCATTTGACTGTCTCTCAAGAGGCAGACAACATATTTTATTCAAAAAGTCTCAGACAGCTGTTGTCCAATGAGTCATATGGCTCCTCAAAGCCTCAGTGTTTTGAGAATATTGTAGCACACCCACTTCTCAAATTACGAGGAATCTTAAATGGGGACCAGAGGTCATAATAGCAACTGGTAGGCACCTTAGGTTCTGTTCATGTCCCACTTCACTGCATTGCTAGATTGTCTTTCTCATATTGCACATTGCATTATAACTTAGAATTATCCCCTGTAAATGCTTTTGAGTTCCGACAATCTCACCAGTGTATCTACAGTAGGTTTCACTGAAATGAAATGCTGAGGAGTCTGAATCATATTGATCATGAAGTATGAACATACTTAGAAATTCTGAATTATTCAAATACTTACGCAACTAGAAGCAACTGCATTAAGAGTTAATTATTCTTACAACAGCATCAATGCATTTCTTGGTGTGTTTTTCCAGAAATGTTCTAATAGTGTTTCTGAATCTTGCAACATAAGCTGCAGAAGAAGGGGGAAAAGTTTATGCTCCTTTTGGTTATTTCTTCCCCCTAGATCTCACATATTATATAAATAACATGAAATTATCTTGTGTTATTGACAGAGCCCTGCCCCAAGTCTCTGCACCAGAGACAAATGCTATCCAGATAGATTGGAGGAGAAGCCTTAGTCCATAACCTGCCTGTTCCAGTCAGCTTTACTGTTTATTGCACAAAATCTCTAATGACACCATGAAGATGGCCTCCCCTGGGCTCATCAGAGAAGTAGGACCTCAGTGTTTACATTAATTCATTGTCCCCCTGCTCATTGAAAAGCTATGCAGACAAGCTAACAGTCCTACAGGGACTAAACGGACATTAATACCAAAGTGCTGAGAAATGCTGGATATGAAGAGCTTGCTTCTCTCTAGAAAAGTCATGCTGCTTAAGGTTTGAACAGAAAGACGATCTCGTTTGTTTGGCAGCTGTCTCAAAGATCAGAATCTTTGGAAACCTATCCTGAAAAAGGTGAAAGGGGTTAAACTGGTCTGACACGGGATCTGTCAGTATATGACTATGTCCAAGAGATGGAGAATGTGGACAGAATCAGTAGCCCTATGATCTTCCACACTGCAGCTAAGCACTGTATTACTTATTCCCTCCTGAAAGCAAAGGAATATGTCTTTTCAAATTAACATCTACACGAGACTGAGCTTTAATTACTTCCTTCCATAACTATTCATTTAAGTTCATTTTTTTAATGTCAAGACCAGCTGCTGAGTGTAAGAAAGTGTAAACTTAGACTGAGATTTTCAAAAGTAACTAAAAGCAGCTGTCCAGGCCAATTCTGTACTGTCCAGCCTAAAACACCTGAAAGCAGCTTGAATTTTAAAGGTAAGGGTCATAGTGTTTTCAGAAAAGCAGGCCCTTCTGACGCAGCCAAACTAATAACTTCTAAGATTTTGGTATAGCAGTGCTCAGCTGCTGTGAATGCACACCATTGTAAATATCCCTTGTAGGAACAGACCAAGCAACACATACTCCTTTATATAAGGAAAATACAAACAGATACACACTGCAGGGAAAGCATATCAAGTCATTACCTTACAGCATTTGTACTTCTCAGTTAAAACTACCAGTGACTGAAGACAAGCACTGCAGTGGTTGGGCCATCAGCTGGGGTTGGGATTTGCAGCTTATATATGATGTTTTAGAGAAAGAGAAGTGGAAGATAAGACAAAGACATTCATGTTTGCAAAGGGAAATTTGGGAATTTATTGTCTCCTCACCACAACATAGGACTCTCACATATTTGCTCATTAACAGAAAAAGAGGACCTGCATATAGATTAGATTGTTAGGCACAGAATTCCAAGCCAAGGAAGAGAGATGTGAAACTCTCTTTCCTGTGTTGGGGAGGATATGTGTCCCAATGAAACTGATGAAGTGAGCTGTCTTATGAAGAGTGGCTGAAGGAACTGGGATTGTTTAGCCTGGAGAAAAGGAGGCTGAAGGAAGACCTTGCTCTCTATAACTTCCCAAAAGAAGGTTGTAGTGAGGTGAATCTCTTCTTCCAAGTAACACATGATAGGATGAGAACAAAAGGCCTCAAGTTGTGCCAGGTGAGATTTAGATTCAATATTAGGAAAAAAAAAAAATCACTGAAAGAGTTTTCAAGCACTGGAACAGGCTGCCCAGGGAAGTGTTAAAGTGTTTAGGGATGCAGTTTAGTGGTCAACTTCTAGCAACATGACGAGGGGTAATGGGATGAAGCTGGAACATAAAAAGTTCCATTTAAATATAAGAAAAAACTATTTCACTGTGAGGGTGACGGAGCAGTGGCACAGGCTGCCCAGAGGGGTTGTGGAACCTCCTTCCTTGGAGGTCTTCAAGACCCATCTGGAGATGCTGCTATGCAACCTGATCTAGGTTGTCCTGCTTCTGCAGTGGGGTTGGACTAGATGATCTGTAGAGGTCCCTTCCAAGCCCTAACATTCTATGATTCTATGATCGTAAGGGTCTTTTCCAACCTAATGATTCTATGGTTCTATGTTAAAATGAGGTGCATCAAAACCCCAGGTAACCAACACAGTTGTGAATCTCATTGAAATAACTACGAATTAGCTAAAAAATATCACAGGATTTTCTTTAGAGCTGCCAGTGGTCTATAACAGATTAACAGCATCTTCTTTCTTGCGGGAAAGATGGCATATGCTGATGCCTAGTGTACTATGATAGAATTGCATTTGCCTATATCCTATAAAATTTGAGACAAATTTCCAGTAGGTAGCTAGAGTTGTAGGATGCAATACAGACACTGTATGAACAGTAACTCCTTTGCTAGAGGATTCCTTGGTCAGGGGTGGAGGGGGTGAGATAGTATCCATGCAAAGCACTAGAATAAGTACTGGAAACCTCAACAGGACTTTTTTCCCCATTCGTTCAATCTCTAACAACTTGAGCCTTTACTATAATTTCAGCTCAAAAAGCCCACAATACTTTTCTTTCCCACTCCTGCTCTTTAAAAATGAAATAATAGAACTAGTCCACCTTTATCTGTCATCATGTGATTGACTCTGCATTTATTATCTCTTTTATGCTTTAAAAGGGCCTGTTTTCTTTAATTGGGTTAAAAACTTTTAAGGCTATGGTTTGTCTTGTTTCTTCTGGAGCTCCACTCTTGCTCAGTCCTGCTGAAACAAACATGATTGCTACTGCTGATTGTTGACACACAGCAAACATCTACTGGTGAATATGACACTGTTAGAATCATAGAATCATTTCAGCTGGAAGAGACCTTTAAGATCATCGAGTCCTGCCTTTGTCCTAGCCCTATCAACCACTAGACCATTTCCCTAAGTGCAACATCCAACTGTCTCTTAAAACACTTCCAGGGACAGTGACTCCACCACCTCACTGGGCAGCCCATTCCAATGCCTGACATCCCTTTCAGTAAAGAAATTCCTCCTAATATCCAGCCTGAACCTCCCCTGGTGCAACTTAAGGCAGTTTCCTCTCATTCTACTGCTTGTTACCAGGGAAAACAGACTGACCTCCTCCTCACTACAACTTTCTTTCAGGTAGTTGTAGAGAGCCATAAGGTACCTCCAAGCCTTCTTTTCTCCAGACTAAACAGCCCCAGATCCCTCAACCATTCTTCATATGAGACATGCTCCAAATCCTTTACTAGCTTGCTAGCCCAACTCTGGATCCACTCCAGCACCCGTATCAGGAACAGTGTTGTCAGCAGAAATAGGGAGGTGGTCATTCCCCTGTACTTGGCTTTGGTGAGGCTACACCTCAAATACTGTGTCCACTTTTGGGCCCCTCTCTACAAGGACATTGAAGTGCTATCCAAACCCCTTGATCACCTGTTACATCATCAATTTGGGGCATGTTCAAACAGGAATGAACAAAGTACATACTCAGAGTATTTGGACAAAAGCCAGCTAGGAATGAACTTGTTCGGAAGTTGTCATCAGTAAGTAAGAACAGTGGGTAAACTCAAATACCACATTCCACTTTCTGCTACAGGTGGAAGTTGTTACACATACCTGGTCAAGGAAATCATGCAGAACAAACAGCCAATCTGTATGCAGAAGGCTCCTCTGAAAGACCAGAAAGCAAGTTCCATTAAGCTTTCTCAGATCTGGTCACTTTGGACTTTTATCACAGCAATAAGTTGTACATATTCCTTTAAAGAGGCAAGTTTGCAAGACTGAGCTTGATTCTCTTTCTAGCTTTCAGAGGAAGCTAAACATGTCATTCCTACTGTATTAACACTTTTAAAGACAGAAAATACTAAAATTATAGGTAGTGCTAGGGTTCTAATCTTGTGTTCTGCTCTGCACCATGCAGTGCTCTGCCCTCCTTCTAATCTCCAGTTCAGTGTGTGCAAAGAGATTACAGGTGAATTGTGTTGTCTGTCCAGAGAGGAGCAGCTGTGCATGTGATTACCTGGAGGCTTGTAAACGTTAACAAAGATGCAAGAGCTGTGCTCTCTTTGAGTAGGAAGTCCAACAAGCTATAAGCCAAGGAAAAAGGAGGAGGAGCCAGAAGCCATCACCTAGTGATAAGACTGCCTAATTTTTCCACTTAGAATGTACATGCATTGTGGAAAAGAAAGTTAAATGGCTGGCAGTAGGGAGGAATACTGCATCAAACTCTGTCCTCTTGTCACCACTAATAAAAATGTCACGCCTTACAAACAGGTCTAGAGGTTCCTATCTGCTCTTCTTGTCCAACTAGTATCTGTTTTTTAACATCTTTCTCATCACTTCTGAGGCTCTATGGCATTCTACTTGCATGCAGCTGTGTTTTCAATGTGACTGATGATGACAAAAATTTGAAATATTATGTTTTCACTGTTAAATCCTAATTTATAATTTTAATAGGTAATAATGCTACTAAATAATTACCAAAAAGAATATGTTAAGCCAAGGTCTAATGTCAGGACTAAAGAATGATATCAGTAAACATGTATTTATACCTTTTTTCAAGATTTAAAAACCCTTCATTTTGTGTGTAGTTTGTAGACTTTGGCTATTAATTGCATTAAGACAAAAAAAATGTAATGAAAGAAGACAATGTTTTTGTAAAGTACAAAGTATGTAGTTAGTTTACAGGTTCAAAGACATGAGGAAATTTTGAGAGACGAAAGACATAAAATGAGAAGTGTAGCAGTTATAAAACACCAACATTGTGAAGCAATGTATTTTGTATTTTCTCATACAAAGTTCTATAATCTATCTCAAACTTTTACAATGAAATTAAACAAAAAAGCATCCAATTTGAACATGATTTTCTCAAGGACATTTTGTATTTTAAAAGCTAAGTATTTAGAGTGAAAATCATTATGATTGGCTTTAGATACATGAAATCATGATGATTTATGGAAAAGATTACAGAGATCCTTGACTCTGCCCTAGTCTCAGTTTTACATAAATTATAAAAAAATCCCTTTCCCCAAGCAGCACAGTGCTGATGGGAATCCAGTTTCCTTAATTTCCCCTAGAGTGGGCTGCCAGCCCTCTTATTAGCTAAGGTTATCGAGCTGCAGGTAGACTTGTTAAGTATGGTATGCAAAAGAGGCAATGCAGCTGAGATGAGAAATCTGGAAGAAGAGCGCTCCCAAGTGAAAATATCCATTTAGTTTTTGTGTCCTAATGTTTTAATTTAAAACCCTAGGAGACATATAAATGTTCTATGGTTTCTTTCAGTGCTCCTGATTTCCTTAATATGAATGGGAAGCTTTGTTACTTTTCACTGCTGTCTCTAAGTTGGTTTATTCTTTATCATGTGATGTACTCACACTGTGGTGTCACATTTGGACTTAGAGCACCAAACACTGCTACAAGAGGGCAAAAAAGTCAATTTCTCACTTAAAAACAATAGACACATTTTCAGTACTTGTTGAAAATCCATTTTTTTAAAGCCTAAATCTGAGTCCTAGATAGATGCCTTCATTGGAGAGTATCCAAGGTGATGATATTCAGGGAGACCTGGAGCTAAATCTGAAGTCAAAGCTGGCTGGGAGGCAAGAGGATATGTAAAGAAATACTTCAGAGAAAGACATTTCCAGCTGAAGTGGTAAGACATTCAGATTCAAATGGAATAAAGTTTCCTTGCATAATAGGCACACACCTCTTGTTTTGTATTTTGTCAGATGTTACCTCTGATGCCTATTCCACACCCTTCCTGTAGGCACAGCGGACAGCTGACAGGCAGCCAGAAAACCGGCTCTACTCATAGCCAAGTGAACAGCTTCGGGCAACAGCATCAGCAAAAGTACTTCCTGCACTAAGTGTGCTGGCCAAAGGGCAAGGAATTAGGACCATCCCTGGGAGAGGGGCGGGGTGGGTAGGATGTGCCTGTCTAGCTCTTTAATGCTCTCTTCAGTGCCACCTTCCCAAACTGTCTGGACTTGCTATCCTCCTCGCTATGCCTCTCTTTTGTCTTCCCCTTAATGTTGCATTCACTTCAGTCATTTGCTGAATGCCTTCTGAGAAAACCTATGTAAAAAATTACCCCCCCCGAGCTAAAGTCCCTAATTACCATGAATGCATTCATGTCTCTTCTCTCAGCCTGCTTGTATGTGAATCCTTTGAGACCTCATGCCTTTCTCACGCCTTCCCACTTCAGCCTGTATAACTCCCAGCATTCACTGGGCCTATCCTCCTTGTCACTGGTATATCAGCAAAGTAAAATTGATGAATAATCCTAAAACCTTGCCAAGACCACTCTTCAGGTAGTACCTCAACATGGATGAGTCCAACCCTAATCCATCTCATTCCAAATAACAGACAAGGAGGTCACAGTGACAAAGAACAGAATGCTGGCTTTGGGAACCTCACCAGCTCCCCATAGTGTGCTGCAGACTGAATAACGAAAAGAGAGCCTGGGGAGAATAGGCATAAATGGGCAACCATTTTTCTCTCTGGAGAACTTCTCAGTATCCATCGTATTATCCGGCACGGCCGCAAACCCCACGTGCCGGATGGAGAAACGGCGGTTCCGAGACTGGTCCCGCGTTGTCCCTGGAGGCGGCACCTGCCGTGACATCCTCGTCGGGCGGGCGAGAAAACTTCCTCCCTCCCTCCATACGCTGGGTACCAACTTGCACTACCCCGCAGGACTGCCCTGGCCCGTACCTTCAGCAGGCTGGGGCTCAGCGGAGCGCTGTCTGCCTCGAGGAGGGCGCGGACCGCCCGGCCGACCCCGCCGCTCCAGCTCGCTCGCCTGCCCGCCTGGGTGAGGGCGCTGACAAAGGGCGGCTCCCCAGCCGCGGCCACTCTCACAGGCGGCCCCCTGCCCGCACCGCCGTGCCCTACCCTGTCAGGACCCCCGCCGGCGAAGAGCGAAAACACTGACTTACGTGGGGGCCGCGGGCGAGCGGTTCCCGGCACTGCGGCGCGTTGGTCCCCATGGCAGCTAGCGGGGCCCCGACGCCGAGACGCTTCCCGTGCCCGTCTGCCACAACCGCTGCCCAGCCGCGGCCGCCGGGGGAGCTGCACCCGGGGCCGAGACCACGCCGACACCGCCCCGCGCCGCAAGCACCGCCTCCGTCCGTTGGCGTGCGTTGGCCGCAGGTGGAAGGGACCAGGCGGCGGTGGAAGGTGACGGGGGGGGCTCCGACCGGCTGCTTCTCGGTGGTCTGGGACGAGCCTGCGACGCATCGCCGCGGGGGTCGTCAGGGCATGCCGCGAGCACTACATGTTGCAAAGGCCGAACCTGTATCTCTGCAGGGCAGTGTAGGACACAGTGGTCTTTACTTAGGATGCCCCAGTTATTGGATAGTATTTCCAGCTGGTCTGCTCCGGTCTCTTCGGGCGTGATTTCCCTATTAGCTGCCACCAGTGCTCCTACAACAGTTAGGAGATGCAGGCAACCTTACTGCTGCTAAGCCTACTCTGGATATTATCTGCTAGTTTCAATGGCACGTTATGTTTTTAACGTTGCCGAGGCTACCCAGATCTCTCAGAAGGTCTGCAGGAAACTGCAGGAAACTGCAGCTGTCTTAAGGCAACTGAGCGTGGGAGGCATGTATGTCACCTGTATCAAGCAAGTCTTCCAAGAACAAGTCTGGAAGATGGCAGCAGTTGGAACTTAAGAATTCCAGTTCCAGCTTCTTACCTTCACATACACCATTTAAAGGCTGTATTTTGTTGTGGTTTGTTTACAGCTCTATGGTCTGGACTTTTCAGCTTCTAGGGCCTGCATGCTTGCTGAATATGAAGAGACCCCTGCAGTCACTCTTCTCACAGGAGATCTCGAGCTGCTGCAGGCATCTGCCTGACTTTCAGGGTCATCTTGGGGTACTTGCAGTTCTTTCCTGTCTTTTGATTTCTGATATGTGGGCCTTAGTGTTTGCAGAAAAATTGTCTTCAGCCATTCTGTTGTTTTCTGCTTGTATTTTTTGAAACATGCACATTCAACCTAACACAGAAATTTATAGCAGAAGAACTCTAGTAAGCAGAGTAGTGTACAGCACCTGTAGATTTTACTGTTTGGCACTTCCTTTGTGACCAAATTTATGCCTCTACATAAGCAATTCAAAAGTAGTGGCCGTAACTATTGCTGAGAGATTTTTTTAAACTTGGGAGCAATGTGCTGTGCTGCTGTCTGTTTTAATTCACCCCTTTATAGCCATGGCAGTTTGTAATTTTTTTGCATTGTGTTAGCACAGCGTGTTTCTAGCTGCTTATTTTATCCTATTATATATCTACAAGGCATACCACTAAATAAATAATCAGAAGAAAAGACAGAACAACAAAGCAGCAACAAAAGACTTAAAAAAAGTAGGCACTTGTAGCATCAGAGAACAAGTGGGTACTATGTTAGTTTACTATGAAGTGTATATTGCACTGTTTTCCGTTATCCACATGCTTACATATCTGTGTGATTTTTCTTTCATAGTGTATTTTAACTGTGAGTTCTTTTGCTGTTCATTTCTTTGCGTTGTCTTATAAAAATATCTTAGTTTTTCTGTCTGCCATCTGAACTGAAACTACCATGTTACACTCTATTCTACTGGTGACATCCACCACACATGTGTTTGCAGCTCTTACTGTTTCTCAGCACTGAAACATTTGATTAACTGATATTTTTCTTCCAGAGCTTCATTATTCATATCTATATGCTTCTCCAAATCTCACTGATCATTTGGTTGGCATGGGACCTTTACTTCCTGCACTCACAATCTGCTTCCTCCATTTTGCTTTGACACTAATTTAAGTTCATTTATTTAACTCAGTTGTTCCTTTAGTACTGTATTATGTAGCATTGTGGAAAATTTAAGTCTGCCAGAGACTCTTTCTGCTGGGCCACTTCCATGTTAGTTTGGTCTGAAAACTAACCAAATGCCATCAGATAAGGGAGCACACTTGAGTGCTTGTAGGGACAGTAAAGTGTTCTTGATCTAGTCCTTGTTGTGATTCTTGTGCCATATGACTTGTACTGGTAGTTTCCCCAGTGTTCAACATGACCACAGGCTTTGAATGTGCAGTGAAGAACTCCCGAGGTCTTTGAGGCTCTGCACCAAAGTAGTATGAACAGTTCAGTGTAATATGCCTTTGTCTTGGCTTCCCTAGCTGAAAGATTTGCTGTTACTCTTAGACAGGCTCTATGGACTTAACTGTATAGTTGTGGCAATGTGTAAGTGTAAGGCTGGTGGCTGCAAAATGTGAACTTTTGACAAGGTTTTTGCCTTGGCCCAGGTAATTTCTCTCCTATGTCCACCACTCCTCCTTTTCTCAAATGACAAATATAGGAGAGGGTTGTATTCTCCCTAATCTTGACTGGGCTTGCGAGTCACCTAAATATGCTCAAGTTAATTGAGTGCCTACCTTCTCACACAAAAACAGACCTTCACATGCCAAAAGGCCTTGTCTTCTGGCCTCTGCTTTAGTGAATAAGTCTTGGTAAATTTTTTTAAAAATCAATTTGACAGGTTTTAATTCTTCACACTCTTTCTTCTATTTGATTAGACAAGTAGCTTGAGGATGGGGGTTACCCTAGTGAGCAGAAGTGTCCTTCCAAGGAACAAGCTACATGGGGAATGCAAAGTGTGCTGGCCATGTTGGACAGCTGACACACAGCTGACAGCAGCTCTGCTGTCTGGTAGTGAGAAGGGATTTAAAAAGGCTTTGCTTTTGTTCAGTTGCCTTTGGAATATTAAAATGCAGGATAGTTATTGATATATAGGATATACACTGGGGGCTTCAAACATTCATGCCTTTTCTCCACATCTCTCCAAAAGGCTTTCCTGTTGGAAGGCAGAAAGCACCACCCCTTCCAAGCTAATTTTGCCTGGTCTTTCAGTAACATCTTACAGATTCACTTGATCTTGATTTTGCAGTTTATAGTCTGGAGTCTTCTGCCCAGCCTTGTGAGGATTGAGGAGGCATTGGGCATGGAGGAAACTGAAATGTAGACCTGGAAGTTTTGCAAGTGTTTTTTTCTGCTCTTATGTTGGGAATTCAGAGGCCTGGGATGATGTTGCAAGAAGTTGTAAATGTTAACCTCTGACCTCTTCTAGGGTGTACTTCTATGGAAGGCATTTTTCAAACAACCTCTGATTAAACAATTAACCTTGCTATACTAGCTTTTCTTGTCCTACTCTTCTCTTTGTCCCTTTATTTGCCTTCAGGGTGTTACTGTGAAAATATCATGTAAACAAAATCCACTCAGTAAAGAGCAGAAACTCTTACGTAGTTCATACAAGCTCAGTTACAAAACTGTGGCTGCAAACACTGCAAGAATTCAGTGTAACAATGTTCTGGTTTCAGCTGGAATAGTTATATTTTGAATTTGTGCTGTGTTGATATCACAGAGATGTTTTGGTTATTGTTGAGAAGTGCTTGCATAGTGTCAAGGTGTTTTCTGTTGCTGACATTGCTTTGTCAATGAGTAGGCTAGGGGACACAACAAGCTAGGAGGAAACATGGTCAGGACAGCTGACAAGAACTAGCCAAAGTATGCCATGTCAAGTATATAAACTTGGGTTAGATATAGGGCAGGGGTAGATCACTACTCAGACATCAGTCACCAGGTGGTAAGAAATTGCATTGTTCATCACTTATTTGGGGTTTTTTTGATTGTTTAGACTTTGAGGGGTTTTGGTTTTTATTGTGTTCTCCCTTGTGTTTTATTTCTCTCTCCTTTTTGTTACATTAACTTTTCATTACAATTCAATTATTATTTTTTAATATGATATTTTATATCATTTTAGTTATTAAACTCTTCTTAAACAATGAGCTTTACTTGTTTTTTATGATTCTTCTCTCCATCCCCCTGGGTGGGAGGAGAGTGAGTGAGTGAGTGGCTGCATGGTGCTTAGTTGTTGGCTGACAAACAACTAGGACAGCGAAGATGCCAAAGCAGAAAGGGTTTGAACTTCCAGAATTATAGAAAAAGATGATGCTTAGCATTGTGGTGGGGGGCTGTGGACTCCTTCTCATCCCCTATGTAAGAGCCTGCCCAGACTGTCTGATGACAATAGAAGGGGGATCCTGAGCCCACAACAGTGGGGATTCTGGGTTGAAAGGAGGGTGAATGAGAAAGCTCAGTGTAGAAAACTCCTAGGCTTGCAGGCTTAGTAAACCCAGTATCTTGTTCAGATTGATGGTGAATATTAGCTCAGTCATATTTCAAGAAAGATCAAAGCTCTGTCCAAAAGTCCAAGGGTGTTAATGTGGTAAAGGTACCTGAGTTTCTATAGCTAGTGATATAGAGTGAATGGCTAACACTCATTAAAAGCCTGCAAAGTCCTGCACTTGAGGAGGAGTAACTCCATGCACCAATATATGCTGGAGGCCATCTGTCTGGAAAACAGCTTTGCAGAAAAGAACCTGGGGTCCTGGTGGACATCAAGTTGAACGTTTACCAGCAACATGTGCTTGTGGCAAAGTAGGCAAATGATATCTTGAACTACGTTAGGCTCAGCGGGCTGAGGAAGTTACCTTTCCCCTTTATGCAGCACTGTTAAGGTCACATCTGGAAAACTATATTGAGTTCTGTGCTCTCCAGTACTAGAGACATACAGAACTACTGAAGAGAGTCCAGCAAAGGGCCACAAAGATGATTAAAATCCTGAAGTATCTCTAATAAGATGAAAAGCTGAGAAAGTTAGTACTCTCTTAGAGCAGGCTCAGTGGGGAATCTCATCAATATGTACAAATATCTGAAGGGAGAATGTAAAGAGGAGAGACCCAGGTGCTTTTCAGTGGTGCCCAGTGACAAGCAAGGGGCACAACCTGAAACATAGGAGGTTTCCTCTGAATGTCAGGAAACACTTCTTTACTGTGAGAGTGATGGAGCACTGGCACAGGTTGCCTAGAGAGTAACATCTCCATTGAGATTTTATAAAGCTACATGGACATAGCCCTGGGCAGCCAGCTCTAGATGGCCCTGCTTGAGCTGGGTGTTTGGACCATATGACCTTCAGGGATTGCTTTCAACCTTAGTCATTCCATGATTCTGTGACTAGTGTTGTAAAGTACTGAAGACATGCAAAAAAATCATACCAGTCACATCCTGGCAGCTGAAGACCATGAGGAATGATTAAAGGTCTCTAAAGTGCTATCAGACAGCTGTGTTTTTAAACACCTGAATTAATCCTCAAGCGTGTCTTGGCAGTAACTTCTCCGGAAAGCAAATTTGTTCCACTCGGTGATCTCTCTGTGAAAGGGCAGGGCAGGATATGGATCCTGCTGAAGAGGAAGATGATGTTTGACTTACAGGTGTTGGCTTATTTGGTGTGTCAAATGACACATTGAAGAATTTCTTGCATTTTTTTCCTAAGCATGATTTTTTTTTTACAGTGTTGATTTTACTTTGTTCTTCTTTTCTTGGTCGGGTTTTATTCTGTTTTTGGTATGGGTGCTTGTAAGACCAGGTGTGTGTTTAGGTTTTATACCAGCAAGAGATAATTTGAAATATTTGGCCTCCAGTATCATGGTAGAAAAGGTCTGGGAGCATAACTAACTTGTAGATCAGGGCCTTGCTGCTTGATACTCTAGAGGTGGAGATTCAGTCTTGGTGGCTCTGAGACAAGTGCCTGAGACTCAGTGCTCTTGAAGAGAAGGTCTGGCCTATAAGACTTTGACAGAAGAACTGAAATCAGAGTTGGGCACAGCTGTCTTTAAGCTTAGGGACTAGGCTCATTTTGGATTTGAGGTGTGCTGAATAGCAGGAAAAAAAACCCTTTATTGAGAAGGGAAAATTTTCAGGATGGTACTACAGCTGCCTACAGGCACATCCTAGATCACATGCCATTTCATTCTACTTGTTTCTAGCTGTAAGCTAGACCAAAAGAGAAGGCTACTTGAACAGACATGATTGTACTGGATTCTTCTTTAGATCTTTATTTGGGTTTTTCCTGTTGCAAGCTATGATTGACAGAACAGCTTTGCTTTCATGACTATTTTTTACTGTTAGATCGATCCTGAATGCGGAAAGCCTAATTCTGTTATAAGAGTTTAGGCGAGAATCTGAACTGTGTTAGATATGAAATATACTGTACCTACACCTCCAACAGACCTTTGAAAATCCAGGGGTGGGAAAACAAGCCCTAGATTATGTGTGTTTCCTGTACATTAGGAATAGAGTGAGCATATTTGTGAGCACCAGGCGGAAGGGAATATAAAATGAAGCCACACTGAAAGGAGTACTTATGAAGTTTTCCTTTAAAGACAGAAAGGCAGAGCTATCTTCTTACAAATGGAGAAGTAGCAACATTGATTATACTGTGTGAGAGCAGCCCTGAAGGTGACTTCATACTTTACATTTGAGATTAACAGGGGACAGAGAGGGTCTTTCTGTTCTTGGCAAAGGTACTGGCAATGAACTGTGTGCCTGATACTTCTACAACAAAAAGAGAAAACTTGCATAAATATCAAGGCTAGGTTTTTGGAGTTCACCTCAAGAACAAGTGAGGTCCTTACTTATCTCAGCACTTCACTTACCTGAAATTACAGAATGCTGTACCAGCAAAGCACATTCGCAACAGTGCAGCTATGTGAGTAAACTTGCATTACTTTTGCTCCAATAGCAAGACATGGTATCCCAATAAAGACCCAGGCCTGTGAAACGGCTAAACCACTCCTTGTGGTATGTGTGAGAACTGCTTTGTTAATACTGCCCTTCTGCACACTGCTGTCCCTCAGACCTGTGTTGATAGAAGTACTGAAGCTTCTGTCTGGGTTCTTCATGTGCAAGCCTATGTCAGAAACTGACACTACAGCTCCTCATTGCAGTAGTTCAGTCCAATGCTTTCCTTCCCCTCCTCCGAATCTCCATTGAAATCTGTTCCTGAGACAGAAATGAAGACATCCCAGCTCTGCAGTTGAGCTACTTTGTGGTTATACACTGCTGAGATCTCACCGAGGAAGGTATCTGTCTTTGCCACAGACAGACAGGAAGGCTCTGCAGGACAGTCTGGTTTATGTCCTCATTGAGTTTTTAGCCTAAGTGAGGATCCTAGCAGAGTCCTTGAGGTGAAGCCAGTAGCCTAGTGTTGAGGGAAGGTTTAGGAAACAGAAACGTAGGGTAAAAATGAAACCTCTTCACAAATTCTGCAGTGAAAGCTTACTTCATTTATTTCCCCAAGCTTCTCTGACATTCTCTGCTGTACATATCCAAGCACAAGAGAATCTTGAGTTAAATCTCTCTCTAAATACTTGAGAGATAATTTTCCCAGTGTCCCAAGGTGTCCTTCTTCATAAATGCCATGCGTACTTCTAGAAAGGATAAGAAATCATGTGTAGAGTGCACATTTCAAGCATTCCTAGCATTAAACTTACTGAAAAGTTTTAGTGCTTCATGTGTTTTGCAATTACTCATATATAGGATTTCTTGTATCTGAAAAGTTTTTAAAAAACTTTCTTTGTATTTAATCTCCAAATAGTGAAACTGAAATATTTCATAGAAGTCTTGTTTTAAGGAGAGCATGTTTGAGATAAATCACCTTTGAGAGAGTAGACCAGAACATTTCAGACTGAAAGATGTTTTATTCCAGCAAGTCATACACAATGAAGAAAGTCAGGGGTGCTGAAACACATAGTAGGCCTAGTTGAATTCTTGACCTAGTTTTGAATGCTACTTTTAACAGCTAGGTCTTGCTGAATTTTAGTTGAGGGAGGGCACATTTTTAAATCTACTTTGGCACTTAAAATGTAGAAAGACACCACTGGAATTTTTGAATATGCATTGGAAGATACTGAGATTCAAAACTCTACTTCCCTCAAGTGCCTAGCCTGTTGGGATCTAACTCAACCAAAACCTTCCTTCATCCTTAGGGACCACAATATATTTGCAAAGCAAAACAGTGAAACTGTTAAAATTAGAAAGCAGTCATTCTGGGCATGGCAAAAGGTAGGAAAAGCATTAACAAACCTCCCACAGGACTTTGAGACTTGCCAAAGGGTGGACTGTTGTCTCTTCCACTGTGTCAGAGGACTGTAAGGTGTGGCACAGCAGGAGGCAGTGCACAGTGAGCAGTACTTTTTTTTCTTCCTTCTTCCCTTTATGTCACAAAGTTGTTTTAGCAAATAGGTACAGTTCTCTTACCAAAGCCAATCTCCACCCTCTTGGTTATTTAGTCTCACTCAACACTGAGTAGTTTGCATGGCAGATTGTTGCTGCTTAGCACACTGCAGCTAGTCTAATGGTGTAAAGAAGAGTCTATGTGATTTGTTTCCATATGACTGCCTTTTCTTAGAATTCTGTTTAAGCTACAAAACTCAAGTGCATATAGTGTCTCAATGAAGAAGCAGTATTGCTGTATGGCAAAAATCAGGGAGGGAAATCTGTAATACTTGTGTGGGAATGACATGCCTAGTGCTAAAACCAGTATTTCGCTAGAATCTGCAGCATGTATCACCTGACACAGACCAATCTTTCCCTTATTGAAAAAATACAGATGAGAATAATTAAAAAACTCCCAGAACATACTTTATTCGGGAGTGAGTAAGTCAAAGGGCAGGGCTTGTGGTCAAATGTCCTGTTCTGGCTACAGAATCACAGAATGGTAGAGGTTGGAAGGGACCTGAGGTCCAGAGGTTGGAAGGTTCATCTAGATCAGGTCACATAGTAATGCATCCAGGCAGGTTTAGAAAAACTCCAGAGAAGGAGACTCCACCTCCTTGGGCAGCCTGTGCCAAGGCTCCCTCACCCTCACAGTGAACTGTTTAAGTGGACCTCTTGGGTTCCAGCTTTTGTCCATTACTCTGTTACTTATTGCTGGAGATTACAGGAAAAAGCGCTGTCCTGTCCTCTTGACATGCACCTTTTAAATAATTGTAAGTATTAATGAGATCTCCCCTCTGTCTCCTCTTCCCCAGGCTGAACAGCCCCAGTTCCTGCAGTCTTTCCTCATAAGGAAGATGCTCCAGTCCGCTGATCATCTTGATGGCCCTGCACTGAACTCTCTCCAGAAGTTCCCTGTCCCTCTTGAGCTGAGGAGCCCAGAAATGGACCCAGTACTCCAGATGAGGCCTCACCAGAGCAGATTAGAGGGGGAGCAGAACCTCCCTTGACCTGCTGTCCACACTCTTATTGGTGCATCCCAGGATGCCATTGGCCTTCTTGGCCACGAGGACACATTGCTGGCTCATGTTTAGTTTATTATCAATCAGGACTCTAAGGTCTCACTCTGCAGAGCTGCTCTCCAGTAGTCAACTCCCAGCCTGTACTGGTGTATGGGATTGTTCCTTTCCAGATGCAGGACTGCACTTGTCCTTGTTGAACCTCATGAGGTTCCTCTCTGCCAAGCTCTCAAGACGGTCAAGATCCCACTGAGTGGCAGCACAGCCTTCTGGGGAATCAGCCAGTCCTCCCAGTTTGGTGTCATGTCACTCCAGTCTTCAAAAGGGCAGGAAGGACGACCCAGGAAACTACAGGCTGGTCAGCCTCACCTCCATCCTTGGAAAGGTGATGGAACAACTCATCCTGAATGTTATCACTAAACATATGAAGGAAAAAGTGGTTATCAGGGGGAGTCAACATGGCTTCACCAAGGGGAAATCCTGTTTCACCAACCTGATAGCTTTCTATGAGTGTATAACCAGCTGGCTAGATGAGGGGAGAGCAGTGGATGTCATCTACAAATTGCTGAACTCTGTTCAATTATTGAACATAATGCAGTGGTTCTAAGACCATCATCTTGTGTTTAAATATGGTGACTAAAAGGTATTTCTCAAATTGATGGCAGTCGTGCATGCACATTTTCTATGCAAGCTGATTTTTAAAGGTCATTAATTCTGTGCAAATGTTTGTTTAGAAGTTTAATTCCTGGTTCTGAGCCTGGTCTTTTGTCAGCATTTTTCTGTCTGTTCTGAGAGAAATGTTATCTTCAGGCTTGTATTAGACAAGCAGCAGAATCTCAGCTCTCAGCTTGCCTGTGCTAGCCTCAAAGCAGCAGTCCTATCCCACATCTTGTTCCTGAGCTGGAGGTAGGAGGGCAGGAGTGTAACATCTCCTCTCTTACGCTGATCAGAGCAAGAGATAAGGGCCAAATGCAGCAGCAGGCTGACTGTGCCGTGGAAACATGTAGGTTAGCATGTCCCAATCAAAAACTGAAATTTGGATGTTGCTTCTTTTCTGTGCTGTCTGGATCACAACTTGGTGGGGTATTCAGAGCTATCTGAGTCTATATCATTAGAGCTCCAGTGTCTGTATTTCCCCTTTCCATCTATTTTATGCATGGCTGGTTCTCCATTTGTTGAGTTTGGTTTTTTTTTTTTGGCCTCTCTTGAGTTCACACTTGAATCCTCACTGTAGTCACTCCAGCTCCTTTGATGTCCCCATAGTATTTCTGGGAGTTACTAGAATGAAGACCTAAGCCTGAGCAAATTATTTTTTGCTTGCAAAGTTGTATATGATCAACTATATTGGACCTGGGACTGGTGAATGTTGCTAGAAAGTATTTCATAGCAAAATGACTACTCATCCTCTCAAATCAACAGAATGTTTTTAATTTAATATGACAACCAAGCTGAAAAATATTTTCCTTTTTGGTTTATTATAAGCTCATCAACTAAATAAAAAATTCTGTCTTGCTAGCCATCCAAAGCCCTTAAGAGTTTTGTTCAAGATAGAAAAGTTTCAGGCAAAAGCAAAGCATATTTTTGTTTGTTTACGATTCAGCTGAATTGAATCAATGAATTCTTGTTACAGATTGTAAAGGAAAAGTTTTAATTTTTTTTTTTAAAGATGAATATCTGACATTTTGAGAGGAAAACAAAACATTTCTTATTGACCAGATAGATATTTAAGCAAATGATTTCTTTCACTGAAATAGTTTCCTTAGGAAAAAAAAAAGTTTGAATTTTTTGATTCCACTCCACTTCTCAGTTGGGGCTTAAGAAAACATTTATGAGCTCCGTCTTGCTTGCTGCTAAAATCCTGCTTGACATGACAAATCTGGCTTATTGAGCTGTATTCTAGTCTCTGTAAATTCAGGGAGGGTGATGTCCTTGAATACATGAAAAGATAAAAAGCTTTCTCTCAGCACTGAAAAGAACACATGTAATTAACCAAATCAAACCTATGCAGTTGTAGGATTTGACATCCAGCTACAGAGTGAGATAGCAAGAGGTTAGAGAAAATTTCAGTGTCTGAGAATGGGAGGTTTGGTATTATGTGGCCAGGATACTCCCATGGGTCTTTCCTTCCTTCTCCTGTAGTCAAATCCTGGCTAAACATGGCTACACTTTATACCTCTTTAGTCTTAGGATTAGTTTGCATGTCAGATGCTCCAAGAACATTCACAACTGATAATTAACCCCAAGAACACATATCGCAAAATACTGTAAGTTTGTGAATGCGTTGTAGTTCATCATTCAGCAAAGGAAAGATTTCAAAAGCACTGTGGAAAGGGCATCTAAACTGTGCTTCCTTCTCATGTTCTTTTCAAACAGTATCACCAAACTCAACTTAGAAACCATTATCCATAAACTGAATCTGTTTACAAAGTTTCTTAGTGGAACTTATCATTCAATTCCTACTAAGAAGAAATTGGGCAAAACTGGGCACCCCTAATCTGCAAGAGTTCAGAAAATTTCAGTTATTTTGTGAAGCAATTTTAGATTCATTGCTCTGAAAAGTATTTCCAATCCTCTGCATTCAAAAAATTTTGATATTTACTTAAAATTATAAAGAAATATGTTTTGCTTTCTTACTGTCTTCTTTGGGTCTTTGAGTCTTTTAAGTACCCTATTCTCCAACATTTTCTCTGCAGTGGTGGAAGTCAGAACCTTAATTTTTGGTTAATAAGAAGCAAGTCAGATTGTATGACTTTCAAGAGCTAAGACTTTAGGCAAAACTACAGACTTAACAGAATAGTTAGTTGAATCTTCTGTCTTCAAACAGTACCAACCACATATTTGAGGCTCCATATCGGGCTTCTTGAATAGTGTGAGTTCTCTGTTCAGTTGGCAACGTGACTCACAAGCCAGTTGTGTAAACCACAAATCAAGTGACCCTGCACAAAGAATTCCTTCTAATACAAGAGAGAGAGTTTTCTGTTTGACTGTAGTAAAAAGCAACCAAACTCTGCCACGTTCCCAGCATTCACAGAAGAAAAAGCTCAGGTGGTCCTGTTGTTAGTCTGAAGAGGAATTGCACAATAGTGCCAGCTTTCCTTTGTACATTTTCACATCAGCTAAGACAGCAATCTACTGCTCTAAGCTCACTCTCATTCCTGTAATTACACTGTTATTGTCCCCTGTGTACTGTGTTGTTGCAAATATAGCCTAGGAATGGTGGGCAGAAGTACAACAGAAGTCTGTCATTATTGTACTATATGCTATAGATACGCATAACCATCCTTTTCATAACATGTTTTGCTTCAAAAGAAGAAAAAGAAGAGGAATAGCAGAAGCCAGAGAGGTTAAATAGCTTGCATGAAAAGTTAGTGATTGCACCAGGCATATGTACTGCATTGCTAGACTTCAGTTGATACCTTCTGTGTTGAACTATGCTACCCCATGTTTTTGTGTTAAGGTTGTCTCTGAAACCACTAAAATCACATTCACTTTTAGGAATGTTATGTTGTTTCCAGATGAACATCCCTGTGTTGACTAGGCAGGAAGAGAGGTATTTATGCTTGTGGCTTTTTTCCTGTGGAAAACTAGAGGTGCTAGTTATCTATATTTTCACTGGATTTTCTCCTGCTCCTTTTTTAAACGGAGTACTGAGATTCTTTCTAAACATCTGATGTCCTTGGCATGCTAGACCTTTTTGCCATAAACTGGATTCTGCAATGAAAATACCCACATTTTAAAAAGGAAATGTTGCCAAAGTTAGGTAATGATGTTATCTTTCTTTTTCCTGTTTTCAGTGATACTGTCTTCCTTCTTCACCCTTTTCTGCCATTTATTTCTCATTCTAAGTCATCAGACAACTGTGTTTGCCATATTAGATTTGTGTTGCTCAACTGGTCTGTGATGGTCTGGTGTAAGTTTTAGACATCATTGATACCATTAACCCTTTCTTAATCTAATAAAAATGAGAGAGTAACTATAAGAAAGTAGACTCATGGAAGCCTGCCTCTCAGTGAATGTCCCAACATAAGGAGAGAGAAACGACAGTGGTGTTTCCCCACAAAATGATTTCTCCTTGTGTGAGTATAAGTCAGTCCCTTTTTAATTTTGCAGGTACCACTAGAGATGCCCATTAGCTGCCCATATGTAAGTACAAATGTTTCTCTACACATGAAAGACAACAGGATGTGGTGAGGAGACAAACTTCAGTTTGGCAAGCGTGTGGAAACTGCACAAGCTCCTGAACGCTGCTCTGGTTTTCTGAGAGTTGGATGTTGTTTTAGAGGCAATAGAGCTCATTTAGGCCACATTGTCATCATGAGGACATGAACAGATCCCTGCCATGAAGGCACATAAGAGTTAGAAACCATCTGTGTTGAGTGCAAAGGACCTCAAAAGTTGTGGAGAGTTATCAGTTCACTGTGGTTTTGACCTGAAAAATGCTATAGAACTATGGGGAAATAGCCAGCAAAACTCTGTGCTGTCAACTAGGGAAAGAGAGCATTTTTACAGATTTCTCAGGTCCCTTCTTCAAGAAGATTGTTTCAATGTGCATAAATTGAATTTGAAAGAATTTAAAGGGGTAATTGTAGCAAAATGAGACAGTTTGGCTGACTGCAAATCTGCTTCTTGCCTTTTCTGTTTGTTACTAGGAGTCAAGATTGTTTTTGTTTTTGACAATATTGATTTTTTGTTTTGGTTTGGTTTTTTTTTGTTTTGGGAAAGTTGTCTTCCTGCTTGTCTGGTAAACACATAGTTCCTCCCACCTCAGGCTTTCAAAAAAACTTGAAGAGTACTCAAAACAGACATTCATCTTGCCTGATTCTGATCCCTTGGAAACTTATTCTCCAATGCAAGCTGTAGAAAATTTGTGAGTTTTTTAATTTAGATTTTTTTTTTTTAAATTAAGGAAGCAGAATTGTTCTCCAAATGGGACCTGAGATTTTCTTAAAAATTCACAGTAACTGTGACACCAGTTGCAGACAGCTGAAGACTGTTGTGTTAGAGTGCCAGACAAGATGAATATGTTCCACAATCACACAGACTAGTCTCCCCACTTGCACTGAAAGGCCCTACCAGAACATTTTACTTATGAGAAAGGGACAAGAATTTAGTCACTTCTGCAGAGGCTAAGTTCAGGACTGAACTTAGCTTTTCTAGTTTACTTTCCTTGCTGCCAGCCCCATGGGACTAGATTTCTACTTAGAAGTACAAGATTTTCACAGCTGACCTCCTCTTATTTCTGCAGCTCCACAGTTCAATCACCTTTTCTACTTCTGGACTCTGTGCACCAGGAGAAGGTGGCTAGTCTAGTCTGAGTGTAGCCACACTGATGCATACAGCTCCTGTTGTTACAAAGCCAAAGGGAAGGTGGAGGACAGTACTTTGTGTGGCTTCTGGAGATACCTGCCAGAGCACAAAAAGGAGAGGAAACGAAAGGCCTATTTTGAGAGGGAGGTAAAGCACCAGTCCTTTTTGCAGCAAGGACAAGTCCTCTCTTAGTGGAAAAAACAGAAGAGCCCTTGTGCTCAGAACTTCCAAAGACAGCTACAACCTGCCAAGGGAGAAGAGATGAGAAAGCTCTGGTCATCCCAAGCAGTACTGTGTATCTTAGTTCTGTGACTTGGAAAGGAGGCTTTGTTCCCTCCAAGCATTAGTTATCCTTGAGTGCGTTGAATAACAAGGAGATTACACAGCCAGGATGAGATGCTATGGAAAATGTCTGGAGTTTAACTTGTAAATCATTGAGAAGAACTGGGTGGGACAGAGCAATGAGACACTGGGAGAAGTGTTGTGCATTTATGACAGACAAGGAAAAATAAGAGTCTCTCTGCTCCTGCCAGTTGGGAACCTCCCTTGGCACACTGAGCCTGGGGATAGCTTATTTGACTTGCAGCAAGAAAGAGGAAGAAAAGATAATTTCTGCAGCCAAAAGGAAGAGAAAGGTTCAGCTTACAGAGTCTGGGAAAGTGCAATGAGACAAGCACTAAGCCAAAATGAATATAGAAAGCAGAGAGTTTGGTGCACTGGAAAGCCTCTTCATTACCTGGGCTCCCTGCTGTGGTGGTTATTCTGAAGGGCTTCCTTGTCCAGATGTTACTTGGAATATAGCATCATAGAATCATAGGTGTTGACAGGGACCTTTACAGATCATCTCGTCCAACACCCCTGCAGAAGCAGGTTCACCTTGATCAGGTCACACAGGAACATGTCCAGGCGGGTCTTGAAGAGGAAGGAGACTCCACAACCCCTTTGGGCAACCTGTTCTACTGCTCTGTCACCCTCAAGGTGAAAAAGTTTTTTCTTATGTTTAAGTGGAACTTTTTGTGTTCCAGCTTCATCCCATTACCCCTTGTCCTCTTACTATCTACTATAGAAAAGAGGGATGTCCCAACCTCCTGACATCCACCCTTTAGATATTTATAAATGTTAATAAGATCTCCCCTCAGTCTCCTCTTCTCCAGACTAAACAGCCCCAGTTCCTGCAGTCTTTCCTCGTATGAAAGATGTTCCAGTTCCCTGGTCATCTTGGTGGCCCTGCACTGGACTCTCTCCAGCACTTCCCTGTCCCTCTTGAGCTGAGGAGCCCAGAACTGGACACAGGACTTCAGATGAGGCCTCACCAGGGCAGAGTAGAGGGGGAGCAGAACTTTCCCTGACCTGCTCGCCACACTCTTATTGGTGCATCCCAGGGTGCCATTGGCCTTCTTGGCCACAAGGCCACAATGCTGGCTCATGTAAGGTTTCTGCAGAGCTGCTCTCCAGCAGGTCAATCCCCAGCCTGTACGGGTGCAGGGGGTTGTTCCTTCCCAGATGCAGGACTCTGCACTTGTCCTCGTTGAACCTCATGAGGTTCCTCTCTGCCCAACTCTCAAGCTGGTCAAGATCCCGTTGAATGGCAGCACAGCCTTCTGGGGAAGTACATTCTGTCCACTCATCCAGGTCATTGATGAAGATGTTGAACAAGACTGACCCCAGAATCGATCCCTGTGGAACTCCACTGGCCACAGGCCTCCAATGTGACTCTGTGCCATTGATCACCACCCTCTGGGCTCTGTCATTCAGCCAGCTCTCGATCCACCTCACTGTCCACTCATCCAAGTCACACTGCTTGAGCTTTCTAATGAGGATGTTATGGGAGACAGTGTCAAAAGCCTTGCTGAAGTCAAGGCAGATGACATCTGCTGCTCTCCTCTCATCTAGCCAGCTGGTTATGCACTGATAGAAGGATATCAGGTTGGTCAAACAGGATTTCCCCTTGTTGAAGCTATGTTGACTTGCCCTGATAACCATCTTTTCCTTCATATGTTTAGTGATAACATTCAGAATGAGTTGTTCCATCACCTTTCCAGGGATGGAGATAAGGCTGACCAGCCTGTAGTTTCCTGGGTTGTCCTTCCTGCTCTTTTTGAAGACTGGAGTGACATTGGCCTCAGGCACCTCACCTGTCCTCCATGATTGTTCAAAAATGATGGAGAGAGGCTTAGCAATCACATCAGCCAGCTCTCAGCACTCTAGGATGCATCCCATCAGGACCCATTGACTTATGAGCCTTAAGCTTGGCCAACAAGTCTTTAACCTCTTCCTCTTCCACCCAGGGCAAGCCCTCTGCTGTCCTGGCCATCCTGTTATCCTTGCTGGACTGGGCTTCCCGAGGATCAGCCTTGGCTGTAAAGACTGAAGCAAAGAAGGCATTCAGTACTTCGGCCTTCTCTGCATCCTCAGACACCAGGGCACTCTCTGCGTTCAGCAGTGGGCCCACATTACCCCTCGCCATCCTTCTGCTGCTGATGTACTTGAAAAATGCCTTATTGCTGTCCTTAACTTCCCTGGCTAAATTTCATTCTAGAAGGGCTCTAGCCTTCCTAGTTGCACCCCTGCATGCCCTGGCAATGTTCCTATACTCTTCCCAAGAAGCCAGCCCGTTTCCACCTCTCATAGATGGCTGCTTTCTGCCTGTGTTGTCCCAGCAGATCCTTGCTCATCCGTGGAGGCCTCCTACCTCCTTTTCCTGCTTTCTTGTGCACTGGGACACACTGATCTTGGGCTTGGAGGAAGTGGTGCTTGAAGATTGACCAGCTCTCTTGGGCACTTCTGTCTTCTAGAATCATATCCTATGAGATCCGTCCAAGTAGATCTTTGAAAAGTCAGCTTGCCTGAAATCCAGGGTCACAGTCCTGCTTTGTGTCCTGCCTCTTCCACACAGGATCTTGAACTCTACCATCTCATGGTCACTGCAGCCAAGGTTGCCTCTAACCTTCACATCCCCAACCAGGTCCTCCTTATTCATTAGTACCAGGTCCAGCAGCACACCCCTCCTTGTTGGTTCCTCGATCACCTGCGACAGGAAGTTGTCATCAACAATCTGTAGGAACCTCCTGGACTGCGTGTGCTTGGCTGTGTGGCTTTGCCAGCAGGTATCAGGGTGGTTGAAGTCCCCCATGAGGACCAGGGACTGTGATTGTGAGGCAGCTCTCAACTGTTTGTAGAAGGCCTCATCCACATGCTCCTCCTGATCAGGTGGCCTGTAGCAAACTCCTACAACAATATCACCTGCCTTGCATTGGCCATTAATTTTTACCCATAAGCACTCAACCTACCCCTCATCCCCACCCAGGCACAGTTCAGTACACATTAATTGCTCCCTCACATAGATAGCAACTCCACCTCCACACCTTGTCAGCCTGTCCTTCCTAAACAATACATAGCCCTCCATGGCTGTGCTCCAGTCATGGCAGCTGTCCCACCACGTCTCTGTGACCGCAATGAGGTTGTAGCCCCGCATCTGCACCCACATCTCCAGTTCCTCCTGCTTATTCCCCAGGCTGTGTGCATTGGTGTAGAGGCAGCGCAGGGGCTTACTCAAACACACAGGTTTCCCTGGACAGGTGCTGGAGGTTACTCTCCAGTTTGGCTCTTCCTCAGGGTGGTCAGCCTTTTTCATCCCAGCCCAGTGTGCAGATGAAGGGCATTTGTCATTGCATTCCCTGTCCTGCCCTGTTTCCCAGCTAGAGGGGACAGCTTGTTGTATTTTGCTTCTCCCCCCACTCCCCAAGTCCCTTAGTTTAAATACCTCTTTATTAAGTTTGCTAGCCTACTCCCAAATAGGCTAGCAAAGGAGAGGCCTAGGACAGGCCTACTCCAGTGCCCTTACGGGACAGATGAATCCCATCCCGTCCTATGAAGCTGTAGTCCGTAAGGAAGGATCCACTGTCAAAGTACCCAAAACCTTCCCACTGGCACCAGCCTCTCAGCCAGGAGTTCACTTGGCTGATTTTTCCATTGCAGAATCCCCCTTTATCTCTAGTGAACAGGATAGAGGAGAAAATAACCTGAGCTCCTCTACCTTTTAACTCCTCCCTCGAGGTTTTAAAATCCTTCTTGATCCTGGAGATCCTGTCATGCCTCATGACATCATGCATACCTACATGGAATACAAGTAAAGGGTAGTCGCCTGAATCTCTGACAAGCTGTGGCACTCTCTTGGCCACAGCCCTGATCTTGGCTCCAGGCAGGCAGCACACCTCTCTTGACTCCCTACCTGCTCCACAGATGGGTCTCTCAGTGCCCCTTAGCAGTGAGTCACCCACAACATACCATGCTAGGCTGACTGTCTGGACAGTTCTGGTCACTATCCTTGTGTGACAACCTCACACTCCCTTATGCAGGCAGAAAACTGGAACATCCATGGAGGATCCACCCCAGACACATTCCCAGCCCAGGCAGCAATTTCTTGGAAAGGCAGAACTGTGAACAGAGTCCCGTCTTGGGGGAAAAGTGAGAAGCTGAGACATTATAGTTCAACAGCTGACTGAGGTGAGGGATTTATGTTAATATTCCCATTTCTTACCCTCCATTATGGTCTAGTTAACTCCTTAGTTAAGACAAACAGATACTGTACATAAATAAAACTGAAGAAATGCTGGAGTGAAAGGCTGAGCTAACTCAAACTAGTGAAATCTGAAGTCGTGCTGGCTCATGTTGATTGACAAGTGGGCTCTAAGTGTTCCATCAAGAATTTCAGTCTTACTTTTTAGATTATTAGCCTTTGTCTTCCAAAAGAAAAAAAAGGTTTTCAGAGGTGGAACTGTTCTGAGGAAAAGAGTTTCCACTGTACATGCCAGTCTCAGTCACTTTGGGTTTCTCATATTATGGAGTTCAGAAGTAGCACCCAGGTTTGAATTCATTCACCACCTAGGCTAATTTCATCCTCTCACTCTAACTGAATGCCATTTTGAGATTTGCTTTGGTACAAAAACAATACAAAAATTTATTGCAGGAATGCTGTCCTGCATCCCATTACACTTAATTTGTCAGTGTCACTCTCATCTGAGTAATGGGCATGTCAAGACCGTTGCAATCTCTTCGCTGTCAAGACATAGCAAGGTCCTGAGCACCCCTGTGTAATACATGGCTTAAGGCAAGGAATGAGGAAATAACAATACCAGGAAGCATTTTGTGAGGTCTTCAGCAGCAATCACCATTTGCTCCATGGCTTAGCCACGCTGGTGCAGTGGCTAGAGCTGTGCCTGAGGAGACCCAGGCTGTCTCTCACTAATGAAGAGGCCAAATGGAGCAATAATGTGGCTGCAGTCTGTATGGGTGTTTGCAGAGCCTGTGCTGTCATGGGACATGCAAGCCGTGCTAACAGCAAGGCTGCAGTTCCCTGTTTGTCTCTCCAGAATTGCCCTTCCTTCCACAGAAGAGAGACAGCTTTTCTTCTGATGCCTTGCTTGAAATCCTAAACTGGGGTTAACATTTATTCCACCTTGAACTTCAGTGTGATTTTGGAATCCCTCTAATCCATTTCTACTTTATAAGGAACTTCTGTACTTTGTAAGGTCATACTCCTTTTCTACTCACTGTCATCCCTCATCGAGCTGTCACAGTCCTTTTAAAAAGAGGTACCTGCTTTAAGCAAGTGTAGAATTCTCTGAATTGCCTCTTCCCTGATGACTTTGCCACTGATAACAGAAGCACAGCTGGATTTCCAGACCGAAATTAACAGTACTCATTACTGTGTAGGCCTCTTGTGAAGTAGCAGTGACACCCGGTGGCCGTTAAATTCGGAAAGTCACTGTCACCTGAATTCTACCTTCCTCCCCTCCCTGCTTGGTGTGTTTGCTGGGACATTAAATACAGGGTGCAGTAAGATGTCTCTCACAAACATCGTATACAATTTCATTCAGCTCCTTCACACCTCTCTTAGTCACCCAAGACAAACAGAGAGTAACAGATGTTTTTGGTCTCCTGAGAACTGGGAAATCAAGTTCCAGCTGTATTTGTTGCTCTACACAAGAATAAATGCTTCTGGGAGATGAAAGATCATATCCTAGAAAGAGTGTGTGCAAAGATAATTACTCCCCTAAATCGACTTTACCCAGTTTATAATCCCTAGCAAGTAGAAGACAATTGAAATAGTAGTTTGTTACAATGTACCCAGGGCTGCCCAAAGCATCTTTGTGAACCTTAAGGAAGACAGGAACAAGACTGTCATGGACACACATCAGTTTATCCTTGCAGTGACATGCAAGTACTTGATCACAGTCTGATCATCAGTAGATTTTATCTCTTTTGCTTTTCGCTTTGAGAAAATTGTGAGTTCTGTACAAGCAGGTAAACATCTTTCTAAAAAATTACAAAGATCACAGAGTTTGTGCAGCCTCCCTAGCTTATAGTTGTCTACAGAAATGTGGAGGCTGTCTCCTGAGACCATCCAGTACAAACTCTCTGCCCAAGCAGGGTCAGGTAAAGCAGATTGCCCAAGACTGGTCAGATTTTGAAAAGACTCCACAACCTCTGGGGAATCTGTCCCAGTGTTTGAATACCCTGACAGTAAAATTATCTGTTACTGTGTGCACATGAAATATGATGTATTTTAATTTGTAATCATTTCCTCTTGTCCTGTCACTTAGAACCACTGAAAAGACCTTCTGCACTCCCTTCATGATGTATTTATTTATTTATGTATTTAAGAACCTTTTCCATTGACACCAGACTCCCTACTCCATTTAACAGCAAGTCCACATTTTCCTAGCATTTCTTTCATTTATGTACTTGTAGAATACCTTCTTATTGCTCATCAGATTCCTCACTAGCTTTTAGCTGTTTTTAGCTTTTCTAATCTCATCCCTGAATGATCATACATCTGTATCTTCTTCCATGGTCACTATTCCTTCTGTTCCTAGTCATTCCCAGAGAGGATCTTTCTTCACATTCTCAGAAGGAAGCCAAAATGAACACATTTGACACTGATGAAGCTGATGGTGTACTGAGCCCACACCTGTTCACATTGACTACCTAAAACCATTTTGTTTCTTTCTCCAGGTTGCTTCTTGCCTTATGCTTAAACATTGCTCTTTAGGATTGGAGTGGGATTTTTTTCTGGTTTTGTATGATGGCTAGTGTACAATTCAAGTAGGAGTACTTGTAAGAGTATAATACTAAAGCAAATAGCATGAGCTGCAATAACAAGTTATTTTTTCACTTATTTGTGTAGAGAAACAACATGCCAACTTGCTCCTTTGTTCATGTTTTCACTTTGGTCGTAAGGGAAGCAATATTTGCTCACATGTGTTTCTGCAATAGAGCCCTTGAGTGATCAACTAAGTCTTAGGTGCAATGAATAGTAGGCAAATAAGCAGAAAGGATTAAAATGCTAGAGTGTACTTTTGGAAATAGCCTCCTTGGGAACACTCCTTCAGGTAGGCATGACACATTGGAATTCCAGAGGGTTCCCTGCTGCATTGAAAGTCAGATAATTCCCTGCCAGAGAGGAGAAAGAAACTGCAGGCTTTGAAAAGAAAACAGGTGGCAAGTTTTCCCCAAACTCTGTCTAGAAGATACAATCTGTAACCACTTAAGAGGATCTCAAGGACTTTTGCTCTTAAATGACCCTAATGAGCACGGTAAGTCAAGCCCTACTGCAGTTTTGGTGAGGACACTAAAGGGAAGGGTATTTTCTGAGGGCTGGGTTTGTCAGGACTGATTGTAAATATGGAGTGAGTCTAGCCAAAATGTTGGCTTGTTTTTTTGTTTTTTTGGTTTTTTTCCCAGTAAGGAGAATTCAGTTCTGACCTTATCTACAAGAATTATCTACATCTCTTCTAATGGCCAATTGCATCACAGAACCATAGAATAAAAGGTTGGGCGAGACCTCCAGAGGTCATATAATACAACTGCCTGTTCAAAATATCTCTAAACAGATCCAAATGTTTAGAACTGTGTCCAAATGAGTTGTGACCACCATGAAAGATGGAGATCCTTCAAATTCTATGGGTGTCATTCAATATTTGACCACTTTTATGGTAAATAATTTTTTCCTAATATCTGACTGGAATTTCCCACCCCATGGAATCCTCCCATTCCAAATTGTGCTCAATACTGTTTGTAGAGAAGAGTCTGGATCCATCTTCTCTGTACCTTCTGACCTTGTAGTTGTAGATAGCAATGAAGCCTCTCTTTCAACTTTCACTTCTACAGGCTAAACAAATCCAGTTCCTTTAACATTTTCTAGTATGCCATGTAACTCAACTCTTCGACAGTTCTAGCAGCCTATATTGGATTGCTTCCAGAATGCAAAATATTTATTGTAATGGGGAATTCAGGTGATAGTTAGCCTGCAATGACATTTGCATCCTTCATTACATATAGACTCATACACTCGTTTATGCCTAAGTGACATCTAGCCTTATCTTCCTTTTCTATGGCTACTGCTTCTCTCCCACAGGCTCTGCTGTAAAGCTTAGAGAAATGAGAGGCATAAGGACAAGCTCTACCAGGCAGAAGTGAGGTAAATGGCACAGAGTACTTCACTTCCTGTGTCCTTTTTCATTACATCTCCTGCCTTAAGCAAGGCTCACAGTCTCCTTAATCTTACTTTTGCTGGCTATTTTGTTATACAAACCTTTCCTCTGGGCCTTCAAACTCTAGATCAGCTTTGTCTTTCCTGATCCCATACCTATGTTAGTGGGCAATGTCTCTGCAGTCCTTCCAGGTAGCCTGTCCTTGCTTCTACCTGCTGTGTGCTTTCTTTCTGTGTTTGAGCTCAGTCAGTTTCTCTGTGTTTACTCATACTAGCACTCTGCCATGCTTGCTTGGTTTTCTATATTTTGGGATGAATTGTTCTTGTGCTCTGAGGAGGCTGGATGTGAAGATGAAACTGTTCTCTCAGTCCTCTTTAACCTCCAAGGCAATTTCCCTTGAGATTCTTCCAAGCAGGTCTCTAAACAGTTCTACTTCTGTTCTTCTAATGTCTGGGATTGTAGTTCTGTTCTTTCTGTTCATTCCTCTCAGGATCTTGTGCTCCTATTTGAGTTGGTTTCTTAGGTGACTAAAATAATGAATAGAGTTTGTGAGAGTTTCAGATACTATGCTTGATTTCTAAGAAGAAAAAGGCACTAAAATTAGATCCTTACATGTAAAAGAAAAAAATAAAACTCCTTACATAAGTCAGAAAAGGACTATTTGTGGAAAAAGAAATTGAACTTTAATAGATCTATACAGTATTTATTGTAGAAGAATGTTGAAATGTAGAGAAATAATTAGAATAACAAACTCTCAGGCATTTATGATAAAATGTGGACAAATTCTAGATATAACATTACTTGATAAAAAGGGAACTTGCTGTCTTGCCCTCTCTCCTGCTCTGGATCTCTTCTTTGTGCTGTCTGCCCTTCTCCTCCAGAAGTATATCTTTTTTTCCTCCATTGACTCTTTCTAACTGTGTTTCTCTGTTTCTTTTGTCAGACTCTCAGAGGGAACCCATGTTTCCTCTCTCTTTTCCCTCTCATTAACTGCCCTTCCTGCCCCTCTTTCCCTTTCCTGTTTCTGTCACTGTCTTTTCATCTCTAAATGACTCCTCAACTGTGAAGGAAGGATTCTTCTCCTCACCAAAAACCCCTCTTTATTTCCTGTGCTGGGTGGCTTGATTGAAGATACTTTTTTCTCCTCACACACTCTGCTTGGCTAAGTGCAGTACAATGTAATGACATAGTCATGGGTATTTTAAACACATAGGAAAGCAAAACAAAATTTTTTCAGTTGAACTACTTACATTAAAGACATAAGGCCTAGGAAGAACAGGATACTCAGGAGCAAGATGTTGCATCTGATTTAAATGTACAAAAACTGGCAACGTCAAAATGGACTTTGAGAAGCAAAAGATCTCTCTCCCAGTACAGAACATCCGATAAAGCTAAGAAGCAGTCTACTGAAAAGTGATACAATTAACTAACTCATTTATGACATAAAGCTAACTCATCTAAAGAGGCTAGAGTGCATAGTTGGAACTGCTGCATGCAGTTTACATAACTAAAAAGTTATCAAAGCCTTCAAGATCTCAGACAAATGGAGAAACATTTTCTTGAAACTTTTGTTCTGTGATCCTTTGCTTCCACTTTCCATGTGAAGGTGTGGTTTGAATGACCTAAACACAGCACATTGGGAATCTACAACCAGATTTCCTTTCCTTTTAGGAGGATATTCATTGTCTTGGAAATGGTCTTCAGCTGTTCTCCTGATCACATACCAGGAAATGTCTGAAATTTGCACCTGAATTTCTAAAAGTGAATTGTTTTTTTAATCCACCTATTACTGAAGCTTCAATTCTGTCTTGTTTTTCCTGTTGTTCAATGTGTTCTTACAGACTTTTCTTATACTAGGTAAAACCATGGTATGTGGAGGCTGTAGTTTCACAAGCATATTAAGCTAGTATAGATTGGGGCTCTAAGTTCAAGCGGTTGTCCAAGACAAAAACCACTCTCATAACGTTAGTCTTCCATTTGCTTGAAAGCATGTTTTTTGCTGGTACAACAGAGAAGATAATTTTGACATTGGCGGCGGAGAGGAAGATGAAAATGGATAGTTTCTTTTGAAGCCACAATTTTGCTAGATGATTTCAAAACCAGATTTCATTTCTGCCTCTGATCAGATTTTGACTGTGATGAAAAACTTGAACCAAATGTATCTGTTTTCTCAGCAATGTCTTGTGACAATTTGTCAGTTCTTTGATACTGTGATCATGGCTGAGAAAATGGTGAAATACACGATAGGACTCATTTCTCTTCTGTAGTTTTGCAGAAGGGATTTGGTGGTATGTTTTCCTTATGACAGCAAGATTTATTTTCACAATCAGAGAGGTTACGTTACTTCTGTCTCTTCTTTCTGTACACTTGAAAGGTATACCCAAAGAGATCTGGCCTCATCTTTAGGTTGCTAGTTTGTAGAACTGGAATCTGTTGAATAGCAATCATTGTTGAATTCCAACTACATTAAAGGCTCAATTTTTAAACAAGCCCTTCCTGATCGTTACGTCATCATATGAGGTCTTGCTTCCTTCTCTTGCTTAGGTTGATTTCCTATTGTCTTGTACTTTTTCTCCAATTTTTGTTTTCGATAAGACAGCCATCTATTTGAGAAATTGTTCCAGGTTGTCTTGAGTTCAGCTGGGATGGGATTAATTCTCAAGAGACACAGTGAGGGCTGTGGCCAATGACATGCTGATGTCATGCTCAGCTGCTGCCCAGGAACTGCAGCTGTTCAATCAGGACTGAGCATCAGATTCTGGATGGTGAACAGTGACAGCATGCATCATTTTGTATGTTCCTATACTCCTGTTGTAGCTGCCTGTTCTCTCCTTGTGCTGCTCTGTTAAATTGTCCTTATCTCAACCCAAAAAGTTTTACCTTTTCCTCCTGTTTCTACTCCCCATCCTGCAAAGACGGGTAGATATGAGTGACCAACTGTGTGGTTTGGAAGTCAAATGCCAAGGCAACTCATGAGTAAATGTTTAAGTTTGGGGCTATTTTGGGAAGCAGCTGCTTCTATACATGCTGACAACCTGTTGTACATCCCTGTCTAGATCTCTGATAGGAAAGGACATGGATATTGAGGATGACTTCAGGAAGAGAAAAACAATTCTGAAGGATTGAGCTCATGCTTCTTTTTGTCTTTTCACTAGCACTGGGTGAAACAGCACAATAAGACAAGTAATTTCTCACTCATCACATCTTTGACACAGAGGAACATTGGAGACTATAGGGCTTACAGGCGCTGCATGTGTGTTAAATATTTCCTAGAGGAAACCAAATGATACTCAGTAGAAGGGGAAGGGAGTGGTATAGAATCATAGAATCATAGAATGGTAGGGGTTGGAAGGAACCTTTACAGATCATCTCGTCCAACACCCCTGCAGATGCAGGTTCACCTTGATCAGGTTGCATAGGAACATGTCCAGGGGGGTCTTGAAGACCTCCAAGGAAGGAGACTCCACAACCCCTCTGGGCAGCCTGTGCCACTGCTCCATTACCCTCACAGTTAAACAGTTTTTTCTTATGTTTAAGTGGAACTTTTTGTGTTCCAGCTTCATCCCATTACCCCTTGTCCTCTTACTATCTACTATAGAAAAGAGGGATGTCCCAACCTCCTGACATCCACGCTTTAGATATTTATAAATGTTAATAAGATCTCCCCTCAGTCTCCTCTTCTCTAGACTAAACAGCCCCAGTTCCTGCAGTCTTTCCTCGTATGAAAGATGTTCCAGTTCCCTGGTCATCTTGGTGGCCCTGCGCTGGACTCTCTCCAGCACTTTCCTGTCCCTCTTGAGCTGAGGAGCCCAGAACTGGACACAGGACTTCAGATGAGGCCTCACCAGGGCAGAGTAGAGGGGGAGCAGAACTTTCCTTGACCTGCTCGCCACACTCTTATTGGTGCATCCCAGGGTGCCATTGGCCTTCTTGGCCACGAGGCCACATTGCTGGCTCATGTTTATCTTATTATCAATCAGGACTCTAAGGTCTCTGCAGAGCTGCTCTCCAGCAGGTCAATCCCCAGCCTGTACGGGTGCAGGGGGTTGTTCTTTCCCAGATGCAGGACTCTACACTTGTCCTTGTTGAACCTCATGAGGTTCCTCTCTGCCCAACTCTCAAGCCGGTCAAGATCTCTAGTTCCTCTTGCTTATTCCCCAGGCTGCGTGCATTGGTGAAGTGTCCATCCTCACCCATTCCAGCTGGCTTCCTGTGTCCTTCAGGAAGGAAAAGTCGACTTTATAACATCAGACAGCACCTTAACTAAGGTTTTTAAAGGCCATTTGGAGTTGGTGAAGCTGTAGGTATTTATGCCTAGCCCAGAATGATGTACAGCAGAATAACAAAAGTGTTTGTGCACTTGTGCAGTCACTCTTTCCAAGCTGCTGCCCTGAGACCCTCCCTGAAATACTCCATTACCCAAACTGATAGTAAGCATACATCTCTATTTGAAGAGTCTGCTTCAGAGAGAGCAAGAAAGAACTCCTTTTGGAACGAGGCTTTAGACTTATGCTTTGGGCAGGGATGTCTACTCCTTCTGTCTCTCAAGAGAAGTTGTCTGATTTTTCTCCTGATAGATTGTTTGCTGAAAAAGGGAGGAAAGAGCATTCCACATGAACAGCTTTTAGGCTGTCTACAAGAAAGTCTTAATTCTTTTAGAAAGTCTACAAGATGATACAAGCTTTTAATGCTCAGTCCAGATGAGGCTCTGACAGAAAGTTTGCAACTGAAGAAATTAACGTAGTGGAAACCGATATAAAGGAGTGGCAGGCCATTGCAGATCTGACCAGAAAAAACCCATTCTGTTAAAGCAGAAAACACAAATTTCTGAGATATATTTTCATAATTCTGCTGAACAAAACTGGGGAGATTGTGATATTAAGATCTTGACTCCTTCCTTTAGTATGACCCCAAACCCTGTTGAGATACCTGCATTTGTGCCTCTGTTCTCTGTTATACTGTTGCTCATACTAGTCTGAAATGGCTATAACATAGTAATTAATTGATAATATGGACTGTTGATGTTTTTACACTCAGTTGGGAAGACAAAGAAGGCTCTTCAGTGTGTGGAATGAGGCTGTCAACAGGGAGGTGAAGTGTCTGATGATTAAAGGCCTGCCAAAATATTAATCATTGGAAAGATAGAAAGATAGAAAAGATCGCCTGACTATTTTGAACTCTAATATCCTATCAGGTGATAAGAATCCTGAAAATTTAATTTAGTTTACCTTCATCTGAGGTTAGAAGCCATGATGCTTTAGGAGTTTTGAAGCAAAACAACTGAATGAGTTTTGTGTCTCTATGGAAACTGATAATGAGGATATGGGTAATAAGCAAGAGATAGAGCAACATACCTGTATATGATATAGAACTGTAAGGCTTGACTAGAGCAATGAACTTGAAACAGACAGGTGAATGTGGAGAGCTGGTATCAGGACTAGATGGTTTACTGGGAACCCTGCAGAAGACACTGTGTTTCAGGAACTGATGATCTTGAACAGACCATGTCTGCCTTATTGGGCCTTGTAGCTTGGGCTTGAGCAGTCTGTACACTAGCTTGCGTAGAGTATGGAAATCTGCACCAATGTCCTGTGCTGAGTTTATGCTATATATGGGTGGTTACTATGACAGAGATAACATCTCAACCTGTTGGAAAACTTTCTATCAGCTGAACATCTTATTGATCCATAAGTTATAAAACATTTGAGAAAGGTAAACTATGTGTGGATCAAGGGGTGGAATGTATTGATCCTGGTCAGATGACCATTGATTGTATGTTGAAGAATTAGTGATCCACAGTACAGTTAACCTAAGCACACCAGCCCTGTGTTGTGCTGTACAACACATACAGCTTGGCCTTCATGCTTGTGTTGTGCTGCCCAATCCCTTGGCTGCAGGATAAACTCAGACAGCTCATTGAAACTGCAAGCAGCTCACACTTGACACCACTGATTACTAGATTTGCATGGACCTGCCATTAACTAATAGAGCAGCAAGAAGTTCTCATGAGAACATCCTTTACAAATAGAATTCTTTTGTTTGTAAGAAAATTATGTAAGTTCTTAAATGACCAAGAATGTAAAAACTCTCCTTGGATGTGATCTGCACAGTGGGCAGTGGGAAAACCCACCCATAGTACGTTCAATTCTGCACGAATGCAGGGTTCTCAAAAAATGAAGGTATGTAAGATTTACTCTCTATCTTTATTCCTCTTCTAATTACTCTATTTATTATTGAAACAGCTGTTTTATTACATCCTTTATTGTTGGGCATTTCTTACTGAGATCCAGAAAAATCCCTGCACCATCTCTGCCCCTCTAAGCTGTTGTTCCAGAACAGTTTGTATTGCACAGGCAGCTGTGAGTTCTGTACATATGCCACAAGTGAGTACACATGGGACAAAAAATACAGATGAGTTTAGGAAGTAGAGGTCATGGTACAACCAGTTCACTCCTTCTAGACTGCACAGGATCAATGTATTCCTGTTCCTTCAATATATAAGTGGTAAGGACTTCCTGGCGCAGAAGACAGTACTTTTCAGAAGAGTTTTGGAGTACACTAAGGAGAAAGTGGAAAATTTACTTTCTCACTGATAAGAAATACTTAAGTAGGGAAAGTTATGTGGAGGTGATAGCTTCAAGCTGAAGATCTATGATAAGGCCTTTCCCCCCCTTTTTTTTTTTCTTAGAACCTGTTGGGACTGGGAGGAGGTAAGGAAACATCTTTCCTCTGAAAATTTACCTCAGGTATATATGCTGATAAGTCATCTGAACAGGTGATTGGCTACCTACCAAATTTTGTACTTATGTGTCTTTTCAATTAAGTATGCACGTATGTGTGTACAGGCATATGCACATACACAAACACACCCACTTACACGGTTTATTTCTGAAAAGGTATGTTTCGAAAGTGAAGTCATTCAGCCTGCTAAGTCCACAACTGTCTTTTATATGGAAACTGCCTCTCTGCTCTTTTGTCCTCCATGTGCAAATAAATCTGCATAGTTACTCAACAAAAGCCATCTATTAGAAAACTGTTTCCCATGACACAGTGAGTGTCACATCCAAGTCTGCAGCAGAAGGAAGATTTCTACGCAGTCTTTTGCAATAAGCAGGAATATTTAGTTATTTGTCCTGCAGTTAGTGAATACTGTGGACAATTTTCTTCTTTTTCCCTCGGTGACCTAGAAGTTGCTATTATGATTTTGTTTACTCCTGTACTTGGTTTCAGAGGATGTTTGCGCTGCTATCATAGCAGAAAGAGTCTCTACTGGGAATTCTCTAGGGTATGAAGTATTAAACTCCTAGAACTTATATTCTGTTTTGTAGTCTTGATACCGCTTGAACTGTTTGATTTTGCTTTGTGCCTTCTTCCTCCACAGAGCTGATTCTCATAGTGTTTCACTGCAACTGGAATAACACACAGCTGGGTGCTGTGTCCTTTCTAATAGTGTCTGGAATCTGCAAAGCAGAACAAATTTTGAGCATGGGGATAAGGGATAGTGAGTAGGCAAAGGAAATGCCATCATGGTGTTTGTTTCTCATCTTAATTTTCAAGTGACCTTGAAGCAGTGACAGAAATAGAAGTATTGCCTTAACAGGACAGTGCTGGGCTCAGTGTTAAGACGGAATCCTTGTGCTTCTCTATCACAGTGAGCTCAGACGGAAAATGTTCCATTAAACCCATCTCTCCTCCCTTGGATGGTTATAGCAGATCTTGAGAAATACCAGCACCAGGTATTTTAATCATAAGAAGCGGAGCTCTGAGTCACACTCCATATAATTCTGGGGATGTAGCAAGTGATGAGGAATGAGCTGAGTTGCTTGTGATGTTATATCTACACTGTAATCTTATCATTTGTGGAGAGGCTGGATTTATGATTGTCTGTAGCCTATACTTACTTCCTGTACATGGTCATTGCCTTACAAAATAGGATATTGAAGCCCTGATCTTTTAGCATTTCAAGTGAATGAAGAAGGTAACTGGGTCACTGACTCAAACGAAGGCAGAGGAAAACACTGACTTTCCACGTGCTGATCCTTCTCAGGACTGTGCTATTGGGAGGCTGCAATGAATGCTCTACGGACTGTCTGATATGTTCAGTCATTCATCTGGGAGTTGGTACCTTTTCCAGAGTCAACATCCACTCAGGAATTTCTAGTGGTGTGGTAGTTTGAGCCTGGCTGGATGCCAGGTGCCCACCACACCGCTTTATCCCCCACCTCCTCAGCAAGCCAGGGAAGGGGAGAAAATAAGATGGGAGTCTCGTGGGTTGAGATAAAAGCAGTTTAATAAATAAGCGGCAAAGCCGCGTGCGCGGGAAGCAAAGCAAAAGCAGATAAAGCTGTTACTCTGTACTTCCCATCAGCAATGATGTCTGGCCACCTCCCGAGAAGCAGGGCTTCAGTACATGTAGCGGTTGCTTTGGGAAGGCCAGAAATGAATCTCGCCTCCCCTTCCTGCTCCTCTCCCCCAGTTTATATTACTGAGCTGATGTCATATGGTATGGAATATCTCCTTGGTCAGCCTGGGTCAGCTGTTCTGGCCGTGGTCCCTCCCAAGATCATGCCCACCCACAGCTATTGGTGAAGGTGGGGGAAGGAATGCTGGAGGGACAGCCCTGATGCTGTGAGAGCAGTAGTCATAATATTGATACCAACAGTAAGCACAACACTGCAGGAGCTGCTGTGGAAAATCGCTACCATCCCAGACCCACTACAAGTGGATAACCTGCCATAATACTCTGTCTACTGTTAGGGATAGGCATGATGAACCCACATGTGACTGTCCCACAAATTATGTGAGCACTGTGTTGCTGTGCAAGTTGTTGTGAGTGGGATACATTAGAAATGAAGCTCAGTTGTGGAGATGGGATAGTATCTCATAGTTGAAAGCTGCATGTTGCTTTTGAGTTCAGGTGTTTGTTTATCAGCTACACAGACAGCAGGGAGCAGTGATGTAGAAGCCTCAGTCCTGTATCAGGCCTGCAATAGCCTATTCAGTTTGCCAGTTACAAAGGAGAACTGGTGACAGACAGGTATCCAGCCTTCTAGTCTGTGTTACTAATTTTACATGTTTTTCAGATGAACAGGAATTACTGTCTTTCTAGAAGGAACAGTAGGG
The DNA here is from genome assembly GCF_028858725.1 of Colius striatus. NCBI lineage: Eukaryota > Metazoa > Chordata > Aves > Coliiformes > Coliidae > Colius > Colius striatus. Next base: position 33,230,062 of record NC_084790.1, read on the forward strand.
CATTCCTGTAACAATTTATGTAATTTAATGGTGACTAAAACATTTGTCTTATTCACATAATTTATTATCCTCATAGAGCAGTGGAAAGACCAGCATTTTGATAATTGTTGCTAAGCTGTGGTAGCCTCCTGCTGATACATGTCTTCAAGCTGATAGACATGGCCAGAATTTTCTGTTAGAAATTGTTTTAGTACAATTTTTTTTTCTTTTTTTGACTGTAGCTGAGTTAGTTTTCCTAGATATGTCTACTCTCTGCAGACCAATTCAATTTCTCCTTGCAAATCTAAGAATAACAATCCAGGAACAACCTCAGATGAAGGCCCCTCTAGCTGGGCAGTCTGTCTTTAATCATGTACAAAGCATGCGCTAAGAATAACAACAGGCACATATATCTGGTATTTCTTGAGAGGATTACCCAGCTTCTTGCTGTTTTTAGCTAGGGAAACTCCATGAACATGATGTCTCATGCAAATATCTACCTGCTCTTTCCTTTAAATGTATGATGTTTTGCTCTAATAGCATTCTTCAGCAATGAATTCTACTAACACTCAAATTGCAATTTCAGCTTTAAGCATCAGCGCAGCAGTAAGATGAAGTGTTTAGGCACATAGTTTAGTGGTGGGCTTGGTAGTGTTAGGATAGTGGTTGGACTTGATCTTAAAGGTCTTTTCCAACCACAAAAATTCTACAATTCTTGGAAGCTTGCTAGGAAGATGAAAACAGGAAATTGCCATAGGGAAGAAAGAGTGGCTCAACTTCTACCTCTTAACGCAAGCTTCTATCATTGTGGAAACCACTAGTAAGTTGAGCATTTTAGGGAATTCCCTACTTTAAAGGAAGAGTAATTGCTCAGTCTTCTGAGGAATGGTGAATAAACTGGTGCTGAACCATCAATTATGTCTGTAAAGATACCAGGTTTTGTGAGCACTTCACGTGACACTCCAGAATTAAACTGAGGACTATGGAGGGATTACTTTATTAGCAGCTACCAGTCTCATGTGGCTTCCTCAGTATACTTGCTAGCTGAAATGACAACCCTAGCTTTTTTTCCCTGCATCAGGAGTGAACATTATTCTTTCTACATATCTGAACTTGTTCCTCCAGATTTGAGAGGCAAAAGAAGTCAGATAAATTTCTGAGTGAGTTTGATGGCCCCTAGGTCACCTAATTTATGACTCACAAACACAGGAGTGATCAAAACTGATCAAAACATTTCATTTGTGTAAGTATTCATCCCCAATTACTCCCCAAAGTTACAGGGCGAAGCCTGTGAAACACTTTTGAGCTGTGAAGTATCACACCATGATCAGTGCTGATTTGGGATTATCAATACTATTTCCTGGGCTTCTTTCTGTCCCTCCAAGCTTCTATCTTGATGTCATAGTTTCAGCCCAGCTAGGAACAAGGACCATGGAGCAACTTGTTCACTCTCTCCCCACATCAGCCATGCTGGGATGGGGAAAAGAAAAGGTAACAAGGGCCTCAGGTAAATCCCCAAGGACAAAGAGGGTTCGGTCACTGATTACTGTCCCGGACAAAGCAGAAAGCACTGCTTGACTTGAGGAAGAAAACAACATTAATTTAAGCCACCACCAATCAAAAGCACAGTAAACAAGAACCAACACAGAATAAGATAATGATGAAGAGCATGATCTTTAAGACCACCTTCCCCTCCCCTCTTTCTAGGCTCAGGCACTTGATCCCAGTATCTCCACCTTCTGACCCTGGGAGCAGTGAATGGTGGTTGCCATCAGTCCCTCACTGATGGCTTGCACTGCTTGTTTATCCTTGGGACAGGAGGACTCCTCACATTCCCCCACTCCAGCACAGGATCTCTTGCATGTCAGGCAGTCCTGCATGCAGCTCTCAACCATGGGTTAATCTCAAGGCTGCAGCTTCTCACCACCACCTGTGTGGGTCTTCCTGGCCAGCCCTCAGCCTACCTCAGCCTGCACCATGGCCTCCTCCACACACAGCCTTGGCCTTTCCAGGCACAGTCATCTCTGTGTTGTAGGGTCTTCCCAGAGATGTGGGTGGGTGTCAGTCTCACCAGTGCCTTCTCTGGGTTGCAGGGCCAGAGCTGCCTTCTTGCTGTGGGATGCAGGGGCGTTTCTAGTCTGGCACACCTCTTAGCCTCCTTCTTCTCTGACTGTGGGGTCAGTTCATTACAGATGGACTTTGTGGCTGCTTCTTCTCAGGGAGAGGCCTCCTCACACTTCCTACTGCTACACTGAGAGGTCCCTCCCCAAGAGAGACAGTCTCTCACGAACTTCTCCAAAGTGGGTCCTTCCCATGGGCTACAGTTCTTTGCAAACTGCTCCAGCATGGGGCCTCCCACGGGGGCAGCTCCTCACACACTGCCCCAACACCGGTCATGTACCAGGAGAACAATCCTTCAGGCACTGACTGCTCCTGCGTGAGTCCCTCACAGGATCACAAGTTTTGACAGCAAACCTGCTCTGACATGAGCTCCTCTGTCCTCACAGACTCCTAGGTCCTGCCAGAAACTTGCTCCACGGTGAGCTTCCCATGGAGTCACAGCCTCCTTCAGGCATCCACCTGCTCTGCCTTTGGGTCCTCCATGTGAGTGGAACTCTGCTCCCTGGTGGCCCTCCATGGACAGTAGGGAGACAACTTGCTTCACCATGGTCCTCATCACATATCACAGGGTGGTCTCTATTAAAGGATAACTTTTTCCAGGCTCAGGATCAGAGCATCCCAGCAGGAGAGGAATCAAGAAAAGGAGCCAGGAGACCTGCTTGGTTAAACAGGGAACTGTTGGCAAACTCAAGTGGAAGAAGAGACTATACAGATCATGGAAGAAAGGGATGGCCACCTGGGATTAATATAAGACTGTTGTCAGAGGATGTAGGGAGGCAACTAGGAAAGCTAAAGCTTCTTTGGAGTTGTACCTTACAAGGAAGGTCAAGGACAACAAGAACACCTTGTTCAAATACATTGCAGATAAAACTAATGCTAGAGGCACTGTAGGCCCACTGTTGAATAAGGCAACTGCCCTGCTGACAGAGAATACAGAGAAGGCAGAGTTACTGAATGCCTTCTTTGCCCCTGTCTAAACTGCTGGGGACTGTCCCCAGGAGCCCCAGACTCTAGAAAAAGTCAAGTTAAAGGAGGATTTTTGTTTGGTTGATGAGGACTGGGTTACAGATCAATTGAGCAATCTGGATGTACATAAATCCATGGGCCCCAAAGGGATGCACACATGGGTGCTGAGGGTGCTGGGGGAAGTCCTTGCCATTTAAGAAGTTATAACCAGGTGGATAGATGGTGGTAATGCAGTGGATGTGGTTTATCTAGGTTTCAGTAAAGCATTTGACACCATATTCCACAGCAGTCTTGCAGCAAAACTGAGAAAGTGTGGGCTGGATGATCAGGTAGTGAGGTGGATTGTTAAGTGGTTGAAGGGAAGAAGGAAGAGAATGGTGATCAATGGGGCAGTGTCTAGTTGGAGGCCTGTACCTAGTGGAGTCCATCAAGGATGAGTGCTGGGACTAGTACTGTTCAATATATTCATTAATGATCTCAATGAGGGAACAGAGGGCATTGAACAGGCTGGTGAGTTGGGCAAGGGAGAAATCTAATGAAATTCAACATGGGCAAGTGTAGAGTCTTGCATCTGGGAAAAATTAACAGATTGGGGAATTAACTGTTAGAGAGTAGTGTATGGGAAAGGGATCTGGGGGTCTTAGTGGACAGCAGTATGACTATAAGCCAGCAATGTGGCCAAGAAGGCCAAGGGCATCCTGGGGTGTATTAGAAGAGGGGTGGTGAGTAGGTTGAGAGAGATTCTCCCCCCCTTCTACTCTGCCCTTGTGAGACTGCATCTGGAATATTGTGTCCAGTTCTGGGCCTCTCAGTTAAAGAAGGACAGGGAGCTGCTGGAGAGAGTTCAGTGCAGGGCCACAAAGATGATGAAAGGAATGGAGCATCTCCCTTGCGATGAAAAGCTGAGGGAGCTGAGGCTCTTCACCTTGGAGAAGACTGAAGGGTGACTTCATTAATGCTTACAAATATGTAAAGAGCAGGTGTCAGGAGGATGGAGCCAGGCTCTTCTCAATGATATCCAATGATAGCACAAGGGGCAATGGGTATAAGCTGGCACATAAGAGGTTCCAAAGAAATACAAGGAAGAATTTCTTCACTGTGAGAGTGATAGAGCACTGGAATGGGCTGCTCAGATGGGTTGTTGAGTTTCCTTCTCTGGAGACATTCAAAACCCACCTGGACAAGTTCCTGTGTGACAGTGGCATGTCAGATTACATGCGTTACCCTTTCTCCTGCTTGAGCCATTGCCCATATATACTTACTGAATGTATCCACAGTTACATGAACATATTTAAGCCTTCCAAATTCAGAAATGTGAGTGACATCCATCTGCCACAATTCTAATGGTCCCAGACCCCTGGGGTTGACCCCCAGACCTAACCCTGGGCTGTAGTGGCTACACTGTGGGCAAGCCCTCACTATTGCTCAAGCAACCTCTATTGAGAGGTCAAAACTTCTCTTTAAGCCTCTGGCATTTTGATGAAAGGTGGCATGGGCTTCTCTTGCCTGATTGAATTTATTTACAGGCACTCCCAAAGCTACCAGCTTGTCCGCTCTAGCATTTCCTGCTCCTAAACCAATGTCATGACTTCTGATGTGTATTACACAATATGGAGATGTGCGCTGCCGGATAGTGGCCTGCATGGCTCTAAGTAGGTCAAAAAGGCGTCGACTGCGCACATCTTTAATGCGAGCATCTTCTATTTGCTGAGCAACTCATGCAACATAAAAAGAGTCAGTTACAATATTCAAAGGTTTACACCACCACATTTCAAGGGCCCGAACAACGCAAAAAGTTCTAAAGTCTGTAAAGAGTCCATTTCCCTGGCATGTAATAGCTGGTGTTTCCATTGTCCTGCCTCTTCCCAGACTATTAGCGCCTGTTGAGATTTCTTTCCTGCATCTGTATATGCTGTAACGGTGTTTGACAAAGGTTGCTCACTTAGCTTAGGACGAATAATCCACTGTTGTTGTGTCATCCACGCCAACACCTTAGATTTTAGGGACTGTATGTTTATTTTTTGGGCAGATGACAATAAACTAAGCTGTAGAGGTTCTGATGTTGCTATGATCCATTTCAGATCTCTTCTCGCTATAGGCACATATATTGTTCCTGGCTCTTGGCCGCTCACCTGTAAAATTCGAGTGCGTCCCTTTCTAATAAGCATTGCTAAGCCCACAGTTTTTTGTTCAATTGTCCATTTAGGCTGTAATGTGGTGAATAGCCATTCCAGGATGACTAGCCTCTCTTTTTATTTTTTGCTCTGTGTTAATGCACCAAGAAACTGTTCTTTGCCCTGCAAAATGGTCAAATCAATGGGGCAATCTGGATCACGACGATCAACTTGCCAAGTAGTAATGAGGTCAGAAATTTCAGCGGTGGTTTGCAGTTGTTCTGCTGTCGGCTGTACTTTTGCTGACGGGTCTGTTCCCTTCAACAAGGGGCGCAGCGGTTCTAGCATGTCATTAGTGATTTCAACAATAGGACGCAACCATTGCAAATCCCCCATTAATTTTTGTGCATCATTTCCGGTTTTATCTTGGTATGAATATGGAGCTTTTGCGGCCTAATATGAGCCTCTGTAATACTCCAGCCCAAATACTGCCATGCTGGATGTCTTTGTACCTTTTCAGGAGCAACAGTAAATCCCTGTGTTTGTAATATGGTTTCTAGATCTCCCCCTTGATCTGTAAATGCCCCCTCCTGAGCAATGAGGATATCATCTATATAATGATACACAAGTGCATGTCTAATACTACTTACATCACTAATCAAGCCTTCTAATATCATTGAGGTTTGGTTACTTTGTTTGCTAAGCCAGCATCCTAATTTGCATAGCTGAGTTAATAAAGCAGATACTCCTACACCAGGAGCAAATATACTAGTTGCTATTATTGCTGAGGGAGACCGAAGGTAACATAGTCATCACATTTGCCAGTAAATACATATACAAATTGTTTTGGACAATGATGTTTCTAAATCATTGTGTGATTAGGCATCAAGATCGGCAGTTGTCCCAAACTGCACGGTCCCCTTTGTAATCTCGAGGGTATTCCAGGCCATGCCTGGTCCCCACAGATCAGAAAAATTCCCTTTGGTAACTGAATAGGCACAAGACTAGACCTGGATCTTTTTGGTGAAGTATAATTGCACCAAGATGTTGTGTTCTTATACACGCCCAGGATGGGATCCACATTCTGTCTCAAATGTTTTGGTATTGCTGGTAAAATTAAACATAACACAAAAATCCATCTTTATAGATCCCAATAATTCTAACTCCTGTGGCTCTGTTGTCATTGTTGGCAACCATGAAATGATCAAATCCCAGTTGTCAACTTTGCCATTACCCCTAACTAAGGGATTTGTTTTTAATGCATTTGGTACAGGTCGTTGTGCCACATCTGATGGAACTCCCACCAAACAGGTAGAAAAAGGATTAACTGGAGTGGCCATTGATAAACATATTGTAGACTGATTGATTGCTTTGGCCAGTGTAACCCACATGTTTTGTTTGGGTTGTTGAAATTGCCTAAAACCATTTACCACAATCATTGGAAGCATCAACAGTATGATAAAATCCATTTTTTTTTTTTACTCCTGATCAAAAAAAAAATCCTTCACCAATGACTCTAAAATACAAACCACCTTTTAGCTTCTCAATGCCAAAATGTTCTTTCTTCCAAGTTCCATTCATGACACCTAAAACACCTTAGAAAGTTTCCACTGTAAGAAAACCACTGTTCATCATCACATTTACAGCAAAATGCATAACATCACAGGCAACAGTTTTTACACTCTGGGGCAACGGATTGAGGATGGAAAGGACGAGCCCAGCGGCCCGTGAGGGCTGGGGCCGGTGATGTCGGCGCGGTGTGTGTGGGGGGGCACCGGAGACACTGACCGGGCGCGGGAAGCGGCTGCGCGGCGGCGGCTGCGGATGGAAGGGGCCGGGGGGGTTCTGGCTCACTCCGTGCCGTCCCCGGCGCTGGCGGCGCAGTCGGTATTACGCTCTCCCGTGTTTTCTTTTTCTTCCGTCGCGTGCCCGATGGTGCCCAGTCTAACACGGGGTCGCGCTCTCCCACTCCTCTCCGCTTCCTCTGCGAGTCGTCCCAGGGGTAACTCGGCGGGCTGGGCTCGAATGGGAAGCAGCTTTCCCGCGGGGGATCTGCTCCGAAGCCCCTTCGCCTCTCTGAATTTGCAAAAAACTCTTGTGTAGAGGAGAACTCTTCCCCCCCCCCCCCCCCCCCCCCCCCAGCACGCCCCGCTCAGCGACGGGCTGCACCCGGCTGTGTTTCAGCGGCGACGGGCTGTGCATCGGGCTGGCTTTCAGTGGCGTCTCGATGGTCTCTTGTCGCTCCGGTTTCTTTAATACTTCCTGCAGGAGCCTGTCCGTTCCCCTGTCTGTCTCCTTCGGCCTCGGCGCAACAGTCAACGCCTGGGCTGCAGGCATGGCCACACGCTGTTCTGCTTGCATTTCTTTTAAAGTATTTATCACGTCTCTCCAAACGAGACCTAATTCTTTACTGATCTTACTATTGTCCTTATCACCACTAATAGTGGCTTCCCAGGAAAGGTTTCCAATTTCTCGCTACTCAGCAGAAAAGGGAGGTGAGACATAATTAGTCCCAATACCAAACAGTCCAGCGGCTCCGCTACAGTCTCAGGCATATCAAGCTGCTGAGTTACAGCAGCAGCCAAATCCTTTTCCATCTTATATCTCTTCAGACAGTTAATGACCTCTCTCCATGGTTTTATCAGTTTCTGAGCAGTTTTGTCTTCGTCTATAACCAAGTCCCAAAGACAAGTCCCATATGCTCTCCACTCCTCCTCATAAAAATATTTCTCAGAGTCCTTAAAAACGCCTTTACAATTACCATATACAAGTAGACCAGACAAATCAGTCAGTTTAAAGTTCATCTCCCGCTTTTCTAAAAAGTGATGTAAAAGTGAGAGTGCTACCTCCTTATCCATGTTGCTGGCTCCTCATCTCACTGCAACCTGTAGTCACTCCCCCGGGTACAGCAACCTCTGCTTGGGATCCAGCAGGCTTCCACCTCCGACGACTGCCTCTGCCTCTGGATTTTCAAGTCTCAGCTCCCCACAGGCAGGCTATTTACCTGGTAACACCCAGTGAGGGTCCCTGTCCGGGCGCCATTTGCCGCTAAGTTTTTGGCTCTTGGCCTAAAAACCAGATTCGAAGTCTGAAAACCAGGCTTGAAGCCTGAAACCAGGCTCGAAGCCTGAAAAATGAACCAGACTCGAAGTCTGAAAAACCAGACTCGAAGCTTGAATCCAGGCTTAAAGCCTGAAAAACCAGCTCTAAGCTTACTTCATGCGGCAATCAACCCAGGGTCTGATTCTCAGCTGGGTGGGAAGAAATCAGCCCTACTCAATGTGAGTGATAGCAGAAATCTTCTACTTTATTGAAAGCAGGCTCTAACTTATATACACAGCAGCTTCAAAGCTAGCTCAGCAACAGCAGCTAATAGATTACATTTCCATGTTCATCCTACTTGAGGTTTCTGTGATAAGCAAGCTCCCTCACACTTTCCCATCTTGTTTTTCCCCAAAGTTGTTTACTACCTTTAGCTGAAAACAGTCCGACCTTGAGGAACAGAAAGCGGCCTGCTGTATACCTGACAGCAACTGCTTTAACCATGGCTCTGACTCTGGTCTTGATTGTGCATTAAATTCATATAACTAGAGCTCAGGCTGCCTTGCCCCAGCGGGCCTAACATTATACCCTGGGATCCATGTCCATTCTCCCTTAACCATTCCTCCACAGGCAGGGCTTTTGAACTAGATGATATTTTGAAGTTCCTTCCTGCCGCGAAGTTTTCGGCTCTTGGCCTGAAAAACCAGACTCAAAGTCTGCAAACCAGACTCTAAGTCTGAAAAACCCAGGCTCGAAGCCTGAAAAACCCAGGCTCAAAGCCTGAAACCAGGCTCGAAGCCTGAAACCAGACTCTAAGTCTGAAACCAGACTCTTAAGTCTGAAAAACCCAGGCTCGAAGCCTGAAACACCCAGGCTCGAAGCCTGAAAAAACAGCTCCAAGCCTACTTCATGCGGCGATCAACCCAGGGTCCGATTCTCAGCTGGGTGGGAAGAAATCAGTCCTACTCAATGTGAGTGATAGCAGAAATCTTCGCTTTATTGAGAGCAGGCTCTAACTTATATCCAGCAGCTTCAAAGCTAGCTCAGCAACAGCAGCTAATAGATTACATTCTTGTGTTCATCCTACTTGCGGTTTCTGCGATAAGCAAGCTCCCTCACACTTTCCCATCTTGTTTTTCCCCCAAAGTTGTTTTCCACCTTGGGCTGTTAGCTCGTTAGCTGAAAACAGCCCGACCTTGAGCTGTTAGCTAAAAACAGCCCGACCTTGAAGGAGCAGAAAGCGGCCTGCTGTCTGCACTGACTATGTGACAGCAACTGCTTTAACCATGGTTCTGACTCTGGTCTTGATTGTACATTAAATTCATATAACTAGAACTCAGATTGCCTTGCCCCGTCGGGCCTAACATTATACCCTGGGGTCCATGTCCATTCTCCCTTAACCACTCCTCCACACCTTCCAACCCTTGAGATTCTGTGAAAAAAGAGTTTATAGGGTGAATACTACAGCCTTTCCTTTTCCTCATGAAACCCAGGGCATATGTAGGGAAAATTAAATTTTCCTAGTCTTTTTAATCTCTGTCTGTATTCTGTCTGTTTCCATTTTAAACAAGCCCTCTTGAGGCAAATTGTTGGGGAACTGAAGGTGCATTTCTTTCCATGCTTCATGTAATCTCTCAAATTCAGAGGATATCTCAACTGCTTTCATTTTTTTGTTCCACTAGTAGTGTTCATGATGTGACAGGCGGAAACCCATTTATTTTCCTAGCACACTGGAAAGCAATACAAAAGAATAAGGAATTTTCTCCCTACTGGTTCTTAATGCTTTCCTGTCATACTAGTGTCACAAAACACTATGGATAGAAGCAGATTCTTTAGGAATCCTTGATAGAATGATAACACAATTAAGTTTTTGTTATAATCAGAACTTTATTTTATCTGAGTTCTCTGCAGACTGTGTCATTTTAACACCTTGGTAATAAATCGAGCTCAATGTACACATAGAAAAAGGTACTCAATTCATTTCCACCTGGGACTTGCAACTGTTCATTTTTGTAAGCAGTGCCCACACAATGTAGTGCTTCCCATTTACCTTCATGTGTCTTGCTAATTGTTCCAGTGCCCAGGATACCTTTAAAGGAGGAGTAGGTATGTAACCAGTTAGTTTATGACTAATGGGCAGTTCTTTTACCAGAGTGTACTAGTCTTGCAAATCATAAGACCAGGGCTTAGGAGTAGTGGGCACCAGTAATAAGCAGAGACAAATATTTTGTGGAAGATAGCTAAGTGCTTCAGCTTGATTAGAAGTTTTTATCAGAGCCATATGAAGACATATAGCATCCTAGAATAACTTCAGCTATAAAAGACCTTTAAGATTGTTGAGTTCAAACACGAACCTCACATCACCAAGTCCAACACTAAACTGTGTCCCTAAACACCTCATCTACATGACTTTTAAATATCTCCGTGTATGATGACTCCACCACCTCCCTGAGCAGTCTGAAACAGTGTTTCTCCAGGCAGCCTTTCAGTGAAGGTGTTTTTCCTAATATCCAATCTAAATCTCCCCTGGCACAACTTGAGGTCACTTCCTCTTATCCTATCACTCATTACCTGAGAGATTAACCTTTGCTGCCTTTCAAGTACAGAGTGATAAGGTCTCCCTTCAGCCTTCTGTTCTCCGAACAGGGATTGTTGTGGCCCAAGTGCAGCACTCGGTGCTTGGCCTTGTTGACTTTCATACAGTTGGCCTCATCCTGTTGCTCTAGCCTGTCTAGGTCTCTCTGAAGAACCTTTCTGCCCTCAAGCAGATCCATGCACCTGCCTAGCTTTGTGTCATCTGCAAACTGACTGAGGGTGTACTCAATCCCCTCATCCAGATCACTGGATGTTAAACATAACACTGAGCCCTGGGGAACACCACTGGTGACCGGCCGCCAACTGGATTTAACTCCATTCACCACCACTCTGGGCATGGCCATCCAGTCCTTTTTCCACGTATCTCAAAGTAGGTCCATCCAAGCCAAGGGCAGACAGTTTTTCCAGGAGGGTGCTGTGAGAGGTGGTACCGAAAGCTTTACTAAAATCCTCCATAAGCCTACTAAGCAGGTCACCTTATCATAAAAGGAGATCATGTTGGTCAAGCAGGACCCTGCCCTTCATAAAGCTATGTTGACTGAGCCTGAACACTTGGTTGCCCTACACGTTCCTCACAGTGGTGCTTAGGATTATTTCTTCCATAACCTTCACTGGCACTGAGGTCAGGTTGGCAGGACTGTAGTTCCCAGAATCGTCCTTCCGGCTTTTCTTGTAGATAGGTGTTACATTTGCCAACCTCCAGTCCCCTTGGACCTCCCTGGTAAGCCAGGTCAGATAGATGTTTGAAAGTGGCTTGGTGAGCACTTTTGCCAGCTTGCTCACTACCCTTAGGTGGATCCCAGCCAGCCCCAGGGACTTGTGTGCATTGAAGTGGAGGAGCAGGTCACATGTCATTTACCCTTGGACTAAGGAGGCTTCATTCTGTCTACTGCCCATTTCTTCCAGCTCAATGGGACAGATACGCAGAGAATAACGCATTAGAACATGAAGACTGAGGCAAAGAAGGCATTAAATACCTCAACCTTTTACTCATCCTTGGTCACTAAGCTTCCCCCTGCATTCACTAAAGCATGAAAATTCCCTTTAGCCCTTCTCTTGTTACTATTATATTTATAGAAACTTTTACTATTGTCTTTTACAACAGAGGCTAGCTTAAGTTTTAAATGTGCCTTGGCCCTTCTAATTTTCTCCCTGCACAAGCTCACAACATCCTTATAGCCCTTTAGAGTTGCCTCACTCTTCTTCCAAAGGTCATAAACTCTCTTTTTTCTCCAGAGTTCCAGCAGAAGCTCCCTGTTCAGCCAGGAGGTGTCTTCTGCCCCACTGGCTCATCTTCTTGCACAAGGGAACAGCTTGGTCCCACACCTGCAAGATTTCCACCTTGAAGAGTATCCAGCCTTTCTGGACTCCTTTGTCATTCTGAACTGCCTCCTAAGGTAATCTGGAAACCAGTTTCCTAAACATGTCAAAGTCTGCCTTCCAAAAATTTAAAGTGGCCGTTCTGCTGACCTCCTTCCTTGCTTCTCTGAGGATCAAGAACTCAATCACTTCACGATCACTACACCCAAGATGGCCTCCAACCATCACATCTCCCACCAGACCTTCTCTGTTTACAAACATGAAGTCTATCAAGGTGTCTTCCCTCATTGGCTTTCTCACCAGCTGTGTCAGGAAGTTTTCTTCCACATGCTCCAGGAATCTCCTGTACTGTTTCCTCTCTGCTGTATTTCCATTGGACATCCAGTATGTTGAAGCCTTCCATGAGAATGAGGGCCAGCGATCCTGAGAGTTTTCCCAACTGCTTATGCAATATTTCAACTACCTCTTCAACCTAGTTGGATGGTCCATAGCAGACTCCTACTATGACATCAGTCTTATTTTCTTTGCCTGTGATTCTTATCCAGAAACATCATCATCGTCATCATTGATCTCAAAAACAGCCAAAATACTCCTTAACACCGAAGGCTACCCCTCCACCTCTCCTCCCTTGCCAACCCCTCCTGCAGAGTCTCTAGCCACCCTCTGCAGCACCTCAGTCATGTGACTCATCCCACCACATTTCCATAATAGCGATGATGTCACATTTCCCTTGATGCACAATGGCTTCCAGCTCCTGCTGTTTGTTGCCCATGCTGTGTGCATTGGTGTAGATGCACTTCAGATGGGTCACTGAGAGGAAGAAATTCTGACCTCTGTGTGACTATTTTCAGGCCTTTCTGTGGCCTCCAACACATTGACCCTTGCCTCCCTGCTGACGCAAGGTTCTCCTCCTACTTTCACTGAGTCTGCAGATTCAAGGATGTTGGCAGCAAACCATTCCTCAGATGCCTGCATGCTGCCCTCAGGGTTTTCTCTGGTAAACCTTGTTTTGCCCCTTTCCCCCTTCAAATCTAGTTTACAGCTCTCCCAATGAGCCTTGCTATCTCTTGTCCAAGGATTCTTTTCCCTCTTTGTGACAGGTGTTCACAGCCCTTTGAAGTAGCCCTGGTGCCTTGTAAACTGCCCCATGATCAAATGCCCCAAAATTCTAGCAGTAACACCAGGCTTGGAGTCACGTATTGAACTGTTGTCTCTTCCAGTTACTTACCTTGTCTTTCTTGATAACCTCTTGATCCCTTAACCAGATGTCCCAAGGCCTTGAAGTCTCCTTTGACAGCCAATGGACTTCTGGCCACAATTTTCAATAATGTATAACAGTCTGATGGATATACCAGGCTAGAGAGTTTTCTTATGATGTTTTTGACAGCCATGAAGGCAGCAGGCTTCCATAAGAAATGTGTTGGGTCTGTGTATTGGCCCCTCTATTCCCTTCAGAAGAGTCTCCTATGATGATGACCCATCTGTTTTTCCTCTTTGTAGTAGATGTTTTGTTACTGGATCCTAGCTGCCTGAATGTTGGTAACACTTCCTGTCTAGGTGAGCTACCTTCCTGATCACTGCCTGGCTCTGCTTGCAGAGCTGCATACCTGTTCTGCAAGGGCAAAGACTTCTGAACCCACCACAACTTTTTATGTTTGAGATAAGGTGGAGAAATGCCTGAAGGTTCCCATAGAGGCCAAGTCCAATGATAACGCTGAACTTCCCAAGCTCAAAAGCTTCTGAGTGGCACTTAAGGTTATTTGCTTATTGGTCATGAGTTGCAGTCAATTGTAGAACTGTTGACCTTCCTCAGGTCTCCTGAAGGCATTGAAATATATACCTTATGGCCTTCTGAAGACATTCTTAGTAGTTTTGCACCGTGCAAGGCATGTTCATGTTTACCACTGCACTTTCCCCTTCAGTGGCACCTTTATATACATATGACTAATACCATGTTTACAGCCACCCCCACTGGCATCTGCTTTCAGTATATGTTGACAGTAAACATTGCATTTGTGTGTCCAGGCAAATGCTGAAGGCTTTTAACTATTGTTCCCCTCTGTTTTTCTGCTGGGTATAAGGGAAAATCAAGAGAAGGAAAGCAGACTGAAAAAGGAGCATCTATTCTGGCTCTGGGTCATTCAAATAACAGATTAGTTACTTAGATTAATTTTTAGAGTCCAAATAACTTCACTCATCTATTGAGTATATAAACAGAGTCCTGTTGCAAATACAGAGTTATTAATTTTGAAGATAAATTGAAGCTGAGTTACTTCTTTTGCTCTTTCTCCAATTTCTGGAAAATGCTTTTTTACAAATACATTTTTTCCTCTCTGTGACTAGAAGATGAGGTGCCCCTTGGGAGGATTTTGGGGAAACAAGCCCCTTGTCTATTTATGTCCTTTTCACAGCCAAAGACGTCAGTGAGAGATCTCTACCTAGGCAGGCAGAGATTGCTCTTGTATTTCCAGGACTGCATATTAGAGGTCTAGCTCTGTGTGCTCTCCCAGTGTTCATTTAATTGGCTTCTATCCTTTTGGCTGCTCAACCACAGGCCAGTGACCATTGCCCTCATGATATCTTCCTGTAAAAATGGTCCATAACCTTTGTCTAGCATTACAATCTACCTTCTTCTGTTTAGTAGATGGGAAATGAGAAAGAGTTAGAGATTGCATCATCACCTCTGTCTTGTGCTTACCACTATCCAAAGGAGGGGGTGACTCACTGGTACAGAATAAGAGTAATTTGTTTCTGGCTGTTCCAGAGAGAATAGCTGATAATAGTCATGCCTTTTTTTTTTTTTCCCCCCTAATAGGAGAGCTTGGAACATTATAGAGAGGAGACCAGATGGCCATGCTGTTTTTTTCCAGTGTGGATGCAGGAGCATACCACAGGCTGCTCAGGAACTCAGAGCAGAATTCAGGTGTCGTGAGTCCCAGCCCAGAACAGCATTGACAAGGGGACAGGCACCATGCCTGCCTGTGCAGACTGCCTGAGCATTGTGGAAGCTGATCTCTGGGGCTGTGGGGCTGGGACCTAATAGCACCAGCAGTGCAGGGCCTGGTAGCCAGGCCTGTCCCATTACCCCAGCCAGAAGCAGCAAGGGCAGTGGAACAGGCCTATAATAGGCCTAAAGGTGGGCCCACAGTGGAGACTGTGTCTGGGCAAGGCAGGGCTGTGAGGAGCTGAAGATGGATCCTGCTGTGGTGTCACTGGGGCAGAGGCCTATGGCACTGTTGCCAGCAGGGAGGCATGGGCAGGTAGGAGGAGCCCCAGGGGACTGGGCAGCATCAGGCAGGATCACTGGTGCCTTTAAGGCCCTGACATGGACACTAAGGTATCAAACTTCTTTTGTGGGTGACAGGAACAATTTTACTTTTTTTCAAATGTCAATGTAGATGTAAATATCAGTAGTGTGAAGCTTGTTGGCTTCCGAGTTCTATTTTGTGCTAGCTGCTATGCTAACTAGAAGCTGGGTGAAGCTGAGTTTCCTATGTGACCATATAAACACAGCTGACAAGGCTTTACTAAATCTTGATAAGGTAACATTTCAGAGACAGCAGAAGCATTGTTGTGGTTTAAGCCACAAAGAACCATGCAGGTGCTCACTCAGTCTTCTCCCCCATCCCAGTGTGCTGGAATGGGGAACAGAAAATATAACCAAAGACCTCATGGAACCCCCAAAGACAAGGGAGAGATCTCTCCAATAATCATCCTGGGCAAAACAAACAAGACTACTAAACTTGGAGAAGAAAACAAGATACAATTTAATCCACCACCAACTAGAAACAGATCAGACAGAAAACTAAATAGAATTAGAATTATGAAAAAAATATAACTAGCCCTTGAAGATCTCCTTACCCCACCCCTCTCTTCTTCCTGGGCTCAGCTCCCTGCTCCCCACATGTCTACATCCTCCCCCATCAGTAGTGAAGGGAACAGGGAATGGAATAATCCTTCAGTCCCTCACAAATGGTCTCTACCACTCCTTCCTACTCAGAGGAGTAAGGCTCCGCACATTCTCCTCCTGATCCAACGCAGGTTCCCTCCCATAGGGTACAGTCCTTCACAAGCCCCTCTGGCATGAGTCTTTCGTGAGTGCTGCAGCTCCTCACAGACTCCTCCCTGAGGGTCTCCTCCACAGTAGCAGAACTCCAAGCACATTCTGCTCCAATGCCACCTCCCCACAGAGTCACGGCCCCTCTGGGCACAGCCATCCCCTCTGCTGTAGGGTCCTCCACAAGCTGCAGGCAGATCTCAGCTCCACCATGACCCTCCGTGGGCTGCAAGGGGACAGCTGCTGTCTCACCATGTGATGTCGGAAAGAGTCTCTGCTCCAGCACACTTCATTGTTTCCTTCCTTTAAGGTCTGGACGGTAACACTCCACTCTTTCCAACCCTTCTGCTGCAAAGACCCCCTTTTAAAATAGTGATCTCCATGGTGCTCAATTGGCTCAGCTGCGGAGATGGATCTAAGTGTCAGATGAAATTTCAAGCAACTTCTTACAGAGGCCACCATTGCAGCCTCCTCTCCTTGTTACCAAAAAATGACCCCCCCACAAACTCAATACACCCAGGTAGCGCAGAAGCTAAGGGTTTCTAAGGCAGCTGACTGTGGGTTTCTTTCCTGGTAACAGGATCAGATCTTTCACTTCTTTTAACTCTCCTTCAAAGCTCATTGAAGTGGATAGAGAAGCTCTCACTAACTGCAGGAGGGATTGTTTTTTCTCATATAATGCTGTGGCGGTTTAGCCCTGGCTGGTTGCCGGATGCCCACCAAGCTCTAATATCACTCTCCCTCCTAAACTGGACAGAAGAGAGAAATATAATGAGATGTTTGTGTGTCAAGATAAGGACAAGGAGATTGCTCAGCAATTAGCATCACAGGCAAAATAGTCTCAACTTGGAGAGAAACGCTTTTATTTATTAATGAAACAATCAAAACTGGGAGATGAGAAATAAAACCCAATCTTAAAATACCTCCCTCCATCCCTTCCTCTTCCCAAGACCTTTCCTTCCCCCCAGAGGTGCAGTGGATGAATGGATCTTGCTGCTGCTTCTTCTCAGGTGGAGGCTTCCTCACACTTCCCACTACATTTTGGGGTCTCTCCCACAGGAGACAGTCCTTCAGGAAATACTCCAAAGTGGGTCCTTCCCATGGGCTACAGTGCTTCACAAACTGCTCCAGCATGGGGCCTCCCATGGGGGCAGCTCCTCACGCACTGCCCCAACACTGGTCATCTACCAGTAACTCTTCCTTCTCTTTATCCTCAGTCACCAGGGCACCTGTCTGATTCAACAGTGGCCCTACATTACCTCTAGTGTTAGTTTTATCTGAAATATATTTGAAGACGCCCTTCTTGTTGTCCTTGACCTCCCTTGCAAGGTACAACTCCAAAGAGGCTTTAGCTTTCCTAACTGCCTCCCTACATCCTCTGACAACAGTCTTATATTAATCCCAAGTGGCCATCCCTTCCTTTCATGATCTATAGACTCTCTTCTTCCACTTGAGTTTACCAAACAATTCCCTGACTCCCTTTCTTGATTTTTTACCTGCTGGGATGCTCTGATCCTGAGCCTGGAAAAACTGGTCTTTGAATAGAGACCAACTATCTTGGGCCCCTTTATCCTCTAATACCCTGTCCCATTAGATGTCCCCTAGTAATTGCTTGAAAAGGCCAAAGTTGTATCTGCTAAAGTCCTTCTTTGTATTCTCTTCCTACTACACAAGATCCTGAACTCCACCATCCCTTGGTTGCTGCAGCCAAGGCTGCCCTCAGCCTTTATCACTTCAACCAGATCGTGCTTGTTTGTGAGTACAAGATCCGGCAGTGCTCCTAGTTGGCACATCCACCATTTGCATCAAGAAGTTATCATTGAGGCACTGAAGGAAAATCATGGACTGTAAGTGACTACTTGTGTAGGCCTCCCAGTAGATGTCTGGGTAGTTGAAATCCCCCAGGAGAACCAGGGCCTGTGATTTTGAGGCTGCTCCCAGCAGCCTGTAGAAGGCCTCATTAACTTGCCCATCCTGATCAGGTGGCCTGTAATAAACACCTACTACAATGTCACATATGCTAGCCTGACCCTTAGTTCTAACCCACAAACTCCCAACTTGCTCCTCCTCTTCACCTGGACAGAATTCCAGCTGCTCTTTCAAATAAAAAGTAACTCCACCACCTCACCTGGCTGGCCTGTCTTTCAAGGACACAGCCATCGATGACCACTTTCCAGTCATGTGAGCTGTCCCACCAAGTCTCTGCAATTGCTACCAGATCATAGCCCCTTGCCTGTGGGTGGTACTGTGTTAATGACTGAGTGGGATTTGAGTCTTTTTAGGCCTACAGGATAAGATAAGGAGGGAATGCCGAAGGACAGTGGAAAATTATCGATATGAAGAAGTACATGTGGTGAAGCGGGGATATGGCAAGAGAACAAGGGAGTTGCGGTGGCGGAACAAGAACAGCCTGCTCACTAACAGGATGTTATGACCTTGAGAAACAAATCTTGAGGCTTGTCTTGTCTTATAGATTAATGATCTTTTTGTTAAAAATCAGCTAATTAAGTCAACCTATAAGGAGCTCAGTTTTTGCAATATGTATGTGATGATTATTTTAGTAACCAATCATTTTGTTACGCGTTGACAGTAAAAAGTATAAATGTCTCGAACATGTACAATAAAATTGGACATTTGCTTGCATCAAGCTATGTCTCCGTCTCTCAATCGCGGCAAATGGTGACCCCGACGTGATTCATGTGAAGACGCTGTCGGAGACAGATTAACGCCTTTACGGTGCCGGCTGCGAGTCCTGCAGAACTGGAGGAGCTGCTGAAACAAAGCGGGAGAGGCCGGCCAATCACCCCCGTCTGGAACGAGAGGTGAGCTGCGGGAAACTGGGAAATGGGGAATCAGATGAGCTCCCCAGAAAGAGACGTATATGACTTGATGAAAGCCCTGCTTGAAAAGCATGGCAAAAAGACTATTTCAGGCCAGGACCTTAAGCTAATTCTAAAGTGGGTCCAGGTAAAAATTCCTACTATTACGGCCTCCTCGATCTTTACTCAAGACGCTTGGGATGAGGTGGGAGTGAAACTTTGGGATGCAGCCACCTCTGGAAACGAGGAGGCTCAGCGGATGCTCCCACGATGGAGGCTAATTTATGAAACGATAAAAGCACAGAGTCAAGAAAAGGAAAAGCCCCCCACGCCCTCTGCACCACCAGCTTCGCAGTCTGTAGCTGTGCCGATTCCGCAAGTCTCCTCACCACCAGTTGCCTGTGCTGTGGGTTGCCCGCCTGAGGATGACCCTCTTGACCCCGGACCCATAAACCCTGAAAAGGAGCCTGATCTATTCCCCCCCGATCCTCATGACGTCTGGGGAGAAATCAAGCGCCAGGCGCTGAAAGAGGGGGAATTAGAAATAGCTCAGACTATAGTGGCTCCTGTAGTCTATCAGGGAAGAGGGGGAGCAGCTCAATGGGAACCCTTATCTTTCTCGGTCATAAAGGAACTGCGCCGTACGATTACGGAGCATGGGCTCTCTTCTCCTTATTTTGTAAGCTTGCTGTCCTCTGTGTTTGATACGTATGTTATGACCCCGCATGACTTGAAATCTCTTGTACGGTTGCTGTTAACTCCAACACAATATACTATGTGGGAATCTCAATGGAGAACGGCATTACAAACGCTATTAAGGGAATATGTGGGAAATGCTAATGCTGCTCTAGCTGCTTTGACTATAGAACACCTTACTGGGACAGGGCAACACGCAGACCCTGCCACTCAGGCAAGAAATATTCCCCGAGATGCCTTAGAAGCAATTCGAGAAAGAGCGAGAAGGGCCTTAATGAAAATCCCTGACTCTGAGAAACCTCAAAAGGTTTTTACTAACATTACTCAAGAACCCCGAGAGCCATACATGCAATTTATTGATAGGTTGAAACAGGCTCTAGATCGGCAAATAGATAATGCCGAAGCTCGGGAGATCCTATTGCTGAAATTAGCAGTAGAAAATGCTAACGCTGATTGCAAAAAACTTTTAAAATCGCTCCCGAATCAAAACCCCACGATAGTTGAAATGATAGAGGCTTGTAACAGGATTGGCACGATGGACCATAAATATGAGGCTATGGCCGCCGCTTTTGCAGCTATGCAGGGACCTGGGGGAGGTGAAAAACGAAACTGTTTTGGTTGTGGACAACCAGGGCATATCAAAAGGGATTGTCGTAATAACGGCAGTGGAAAGAAACCCTCAGTGCCTAATGTTTGCCCTAAGTGTCAAAAGGGTAGGCATTTCGCTAATCAGTGTAAATCTAAGTTTGATGTGAATGGGCGTCCCATACAGGGAAACCGGCAGCTGAACGCGAATCCGCGGCGCGTGCAGACACAAATTCCGCGACCAGCTCCGGCGCCCTTTCATATGCAGGGGAGAGAGCAGGAGACCGGAGGGTTTCTGACCTCTGCCCAGCAACCCCAGGGAGTGCCGGCTTGGACCTGGCAACCTCCCACACAGTAACTTTACTTGATTCCTCTGTTCATCTGTTATCTACTGAAGTTACTGGCCCTTTACCACCACAGACTCAAGCATTATTAATAGGAAGGTCGTCTGCTACCCTGTCGGGTCTTTTTGTATTGCCAGGAGTAATTGACTCTGATAGTGAATTGGAAATTAAAATCATGGTTTGGACTCCGTTTCCACCTTGTACCATACCAAAAGATAGTAAAATAGCACAACTGATCTTAATCCCTAAAGTAACTAGCCTCCGGTCTGATGGCCAGCCGAAACAAAGACAGGGAGCTTTTGGCTCTACAGGAGTGCCTGAGATTTTATGGGTCCAATCTATCACCCAGAAGCGCCCCATGTGTCGCTGTACTTTAGTTCGCGGAAATCACCGAGTGGTGTTAAGTGGGATCATTGATACAGGGGCGGATGTTACAGTCATTTCCCAAGCTAAGTGGCCCCCACAGTGGCCACTAGCAAATGTTTCTCAGGCGCTGGCTGGGATAGGGGGCTATCGAACTAGCCGACAAAGCTCTGATTTGATTCAGATTCAGGATTCGAATGGTCAAACAGCTTCTGTTAAACCGTTTGTTTTGCCTGTCCCTATGGTTTTATGGGGACGAGACGTGTTATCTCAATGGGGAATGTTTATTCAAACTACCCAAAAGCCTTTTTAGGTGGGGCCATTGCAGGGCGTGAAACCCTAAAATTAACTTGGAAAACTGATTCTCCTGTTTGGGTCGATCAATGGCCCCTGCCTATAGAAAAACTTCACGCCCTCCAAGAATTAGTTGCAGAACAGCTCTCTGAGGGACATATTGTTCCCTCTACGAGTCCTTGGAATTCACCAATTTTTGTTATCCGAAAACAGACTGGCAAGTGGCGCTTGCTCCATGACTTGAGAAAAATTAATGATGCTATGGAGGACATGGGAGCCCTACAACCCGGGCTACCATCACCAACCATGATTCCTCGTGATTGGCATTTAACTGTCATTGATCTAAAAGATTGTTTTTTTAATATCCCACTGCATCCAGACGATGCCCCTAAATTTGCCTTTTCAGTCCCTAGCATCAATATGCAAGCTCCTTTACAGAGATACCACTGGGTTGTGCTGCCACAAGGAATGAAAAATAGTCCCACAATATGTCAATGGTTTGTAGCAAAAGTGCTTAGCCCTGTTCGAACTGTAATGCCTGAAGTATTAATGTATCATTATATGGATGATATTCTAGTGGCCGCTCAGCGCCAGGAAATCATGGAGGAAGCCGTAGCCCTTGTCATGGCTGCTGTAAAATCAGCAGACCTCTGTGTCGCGCCAGAAAAGGTACAAAAGTTACCACCTTGGAAATATTTAGGATGGCGTATTAGGGCACAGACTGTTGTTCCCCAGCCTTTGCAGATACGAGCTAATGTAAGAAATTTACACGATATACAGAAATTGTTGGGAACAATTAACTGGGTGCGGCCTTTACTTGGTATTACAAATGCAGATTTGAATCCATTGTTCCAACTGCTTAAAGGGGACACAAACTTGTGCGCTCCACGAAGCCTTGACAGTGCAGCTATGGATGCGTTACAAAAGGTTGCCACAGCAATTACCAGCAGACAAGCGCAGCGGTATGCACCTGAGTTGCCTTTTCAACTCATCATTCTAAACCCTGTGCAGCAACCTCATGCGTTAATCTTTCAGTGGGACAACCAGAAACCGGACCCTTTGTTAATTATTGAGTGGATTTTTCTACCCAACCAAGCTACAAAAACTATTTCGACACAGCATGAAATGTTTGCATCCCTTGTTATCAAGGCTCGACAGAGACTGTTAACTTTGACAGGGTCAGATTTTACCCTTATTTGCTTACCAGTAACAGCAGTTTATTTGCAATGGTTATTGCAACAATCAGATGCTTTGGGGACAGCTTTAGTCAACTATGCAGGTCAACTTACTTCGCATCCACCTTCTCATAAACTGTTACACGCTGATTTTCACCTATTGCCGATGCCAAAAAGAAGTGATCAGCCTCTGCAGGCTTTTACTGTTTTTACAGATGGATCGGGAAAAACCCACAAGTCTGTCATTCTTTGGTGGGATGATAAGTCTGGACGTTGGGACTCTGATGTAGAAACTGTACAGGGCTCTCCTCAAATAACAGAATTGTCGGCTGTGGTTCGTGTTTTTCGGAAATGGTCTATTCCTCTCAATGTAATTACTGACTCTGCTTATGTTGCAGGAATTGTTCAACGAGCAGAGGCCTCGGTACTCCGTGATGTCTCTCATGTCGCCTTATTCACTTTGTTACAAGAACTTATCTTTCTTTTGAACTCTCGTCATCATCCTTATTTTATTATGCATGTTAGGTCCCATACCTCCTTACCTGGGTTTATTGCAGAAGGAAACCGACAAGCTGATGTGCTTACGTTACCTGTACAGGTGTTACCTGACCGTTTAGCACAAGCTCGACTTAGCCATTCTTTTTTTCACCAAAATGCCGGAGGCCTAAAACGACAGTTTAACCTTACGCCTCAGCAGGCTAATAGCATTATTGCCACTTGTCCCGACTGTCAAAGACACTCTTTTCCCTCTATAGCAGGAGGGGTTAATCCCAGGGGTTTGCAAAGCCTTCAATTATGGCAAACAGATGTTACCCATTTTGCCGAATTTGGGCGTTTAAAGTATATTCACTGTTCTATTGATACATTTTCTGGGATGCTGTTTGCTTCTTGTCATGCTGGAGAAAAGACACGAGATGTACGCAAACATCTAATGCGTGCTTTTGCTACCCTGGGAGTACCCTCCCAGATAAAAACAGACAATGGTCCTGCATATATCTCTAAATCTTTGACTGACTTTTTTGTATCCTGGGGAGTTTCACATACCACTGGCATTCCTCACTCCCCCACGGGTCAAGCTCTGATAGAGCGTTCCCATCAAACCCTCAAACAGCTTTTACAAAAACAAAAAGGGGGAGTAGGAACTGACACTCCAGAGGAGAGATTACAAAAAGCCTTATACGTTTTTAATTTTTTGAATTGTTCTTTGTTAGATAACAATCCCCCGGTAATTCGACATTTTAGCACAAACAATCTTTTTGAGCCCAGGGTGAAACCTCCAGTTTTGGTTCGAGATCCAGAATCAGGTAAGATAATGGGACCCTATCCCCTTATTACATGGGGCAGAGGTTATGCTTGTGTCTCCACAGAAAGAGGTCCTCGTTGGATTCCAGCAAAAAGTGTGAGACCCTTCAAAGAGACATTGCAGCAGCAACCGTCAGAAGAAACCTCAGAATTGATGAACAAAGATGAGAACATCACCCCTGAGTAACGGCAGTTTTGGAGGTTATTAAGCATAAAGCCTAGCATTCTGTTTTGATATCATGTTTAAAATGTATAGAAGAATAATTGGGCTTGTTGTGAGTATGGCTGTAAACATTGTAACAGGATTTGATCTGCATCATATTGACCCTCGTACCAATGTGTGGCTTACATGGGCCAATCGCACTGGTACTACAGACTTTTGCCTGTCCCTAGCACAGGTTGGTGATCCATTTAGAACATGCTTAATTGGTTACCCTTATGTAAACTTGGATGATTTTTTAGGTTACGTAAACGACTCTGATTTATCGAATAACCTTAATAACGCCTATCGGCAATGGCGAAGAAACAATGATCAGGGAGAATGTATAAAGAGTAATTATTGGCCTGTGATACAGGGAGCTATGTTTCAACAAGGATTGATCCAGATGCTTAATGTCTCTAACCCATTGCCGTTTCAAGAACTTGCACTTTGGGGATCCTTCCCTCCTCAAGGAGAATGGGAAGACATTTCAAATCGTACAAACTGTACCGGTATGCGCCCCACAATTCTACCTGTAAATGGGACTGGAGTAGTTTATTTTGGTGATGGATGGAAAAGATTTTTAATCCAGAGTGGCGATAAGAAAACATTGGACTCATTAATATATTATCAGAACATCACAGGCAAGTGTGACCATTGGAACATCTCTAGGAATGTAGGGTTTGGGTTTAGTGACGTATCTAATATTCCCGGACAGGTGCGATTGCCAAAAGGGTATTTTTTAATTTGTGGAGATAGAGCCTGGCCGGGAATCCCTGCCCGACCTATAGGTGGACCATGTTATATTGGGAAACTCACCCTGTTTGCACCTCGTATGAGAGATTTGATTAACCGTTCTCATGATAGAACGAAAAGAGAGCTTCGGTATTTACGACCAGACTGTGATGACCGTGTCCAACTTGGAACTTTGGGAGCAACTGTGGCTCTATCTCTTTTTATGCCTGGTGCTCAGGCTGCCGGAAATTGGAATAACATAAGAAAATTGGCGTGTTGGGCTGTCAAAGAATTCAATACGACTTCTGACATTTTGTCAGGATTAGCTCAAGATGTAGATAGTCTGCGACACGCCGTGTTGCAAAATCGGGCCGCTATAGATTTTCTTTTGCTAGCTCACGGACATGGGTGTCAGGAATTTGAAGGAATGTGTTGTATGAATCTGTCTGATCATTCTGTGAGTATCCACAAGCAAATTGCTGAATTAAGGGACAGAATTCATGATGTACAGGAAGGGATAGATGGATTTGATGGATGGCTAGCTTCCTGGGGAATCACGGGATGGCTGAAAGATTTGCTTAAGCAAGGAATTGTAATAGTTATAATTGTTTGTGTAATAATAATCATGATTCCATGTATCTTGCAATGTTTGCAGAAATCATTAACCGCCTCTGTTAATAAGATTTTTTTTGTACGACAAGATTCGACGAAAGGTCCTGATGTGGAGAAGCAGGCTGATTTTAAACCTTGGAAGATGGCTGAAGATTAAAACAAAAAGGGGGAGATGTGGGTGGTACTGTGTTAATGACTGAGTGGGATTTGAGTCTTTTTAGGCCTACAGGATAAGATAAGGAGGGAATGCCGAAGGACAGTGGAAAATTATCGATATGAAGAAGTACATGTGGTGAAGCGGGGATATGGCAAGAGAACAAGGGAGTTGCGGTGGCGGAACAAGAACAGCCTGCTCACTAACAGGATGTTATGACCTTGAGAAACAAATCTTGAGGCTTGTCTTGTCTTATAGATTAATGATCTTTTTGTTAAAAATCAGCTAATTAAGTCAACCTATAAGGAGCTCAGTTTTTGCAATATGTATGTGATGATTATTTTAGTAACCAATCATTTTGTTACGCGTTGACAGTAAAAAGTATAAATGTCTCGAACATGTACAATAAAATCGGACATTTGCTTGCATCAAGCTATGTCTCCGTCTCTCAATCGCGGCACTTGCCCTTACACAGTCTCCCAGCTCCTCCTCTTTATTCCCCATGCTGCATGCATTTGTTACAGGCATCTCAAGAAGGAAGCTGATTGGGTAGGATTCACCCCTGATACTCAAGCTTACCACCCTTAGGCTCAAACAGTCCTTCAAAAACAGACTGCTAAAGATTTGTGTGTTTGTACTTTGTCTGGATTGACCTGATAAGGCCAGAGGAAGCCCTGGAGCAATGCCAAAATTACTGGAGATAGTACCTACTCATCTGAAAATATGCAAGAAATTAATCCAGGTAAAGAGACTGTTGAATACATGGGACCTAATCAAGTACACATCTGCCATTAATGACATTATGGGAGTAGAGATTGTCCAGTCAGGGTTCTGAAGTGCAATTCTCAAACTCAAATGAGATTCGTTTAAGCATTGGCTTAAGATTGAGCCCATGTTGTCTTGAAGAGAGATAACCACTTAACTTTATCTAAGCACTTTGAAATATGTCATTTTTATTTAGATTTTTTTTGCTAGTTTAAGTTACAAATCTTACCATGCTATTGTAACAAAGGGTTTCCAGCTAGATCTGGCTCCATTCTTCAAGATGAATGAATTACTGAGTGGTTTCTTTTGTACTATAAATCACTTGGAAACAAGAGTAATTAATCTGCTGGTCTTGTTTTTCACTGTATCTAATCTGAATCTTTTTTTTTTTCTCTAAGTCTTGGTTGAATCCATAGGCCTGGTGATAAACTACTTCATATTACCCATGCAACAGTGAATTAAAACTGTCATGGAAATGTGAGTGCATTTCTGATATGCATCACTCAAGTTAAAATGCATGTAGCTTAGGGAGATTTAGAGACATTTTCACTATTAATTGGTATCTCACTTGTGAGCAACAAGAAATGCAACAAGTCTCAGAGGGGAAAATAACTTTCTGTACTGCTACAATCAATGCTAGAATTAAACAGCAGAGAACTAAAAAAAAAAGTTCTTCCTGTACAACTCCTCCTCTGTTCTTCCAAATGACTCCCATTACTTCATTCAAATGAATCTGCTCTAGAATACTTGATTTTTATCCTCCTGATACAGTTGGAGATATTCTTTAATGCTATTATCTTGTTATTTAGTATATTTATCTTGTTAGTGGATAAGCAGAGGGTTTTTCCAAAGCTCGTAGAAATTATGGCAAACAGGGCATTTGCAGAAATGTCAAAAATTCATAGTATCCTCAGAGATCTCTTTCCACCCACCTTGATATAACAACAACTACGTTTAGGGAACTGGAACATTAAATAGGAAAGAGACTGTGCAAATAGGTTAAAATTTTGCATTCCTGAAATCCATGAGTAAATTTTTGCTATATGTGAATGGGACAAGTTCTTATTGACCCTGATGACATACTGAATAATATCACTTTAATAGTTTTCTCCAAAACCCAGTGGAGTCAATGGAAAAACTTTCAGTGACAAGTTAGTCCTTTTGTTGGCAGGAGTCAGCATTCTTCCCTAGGAGTGTTGGTTCCTCATCTTCTCTTGTACAGGAAAGGTGTCTGAGATGGGATTTCTCTGTCTGCCAAAGCGCAAGTCAAATTTCAGCCATTTATTTGCAACTCTTACGTTCGCTGTTATCCAGAATAACAAACAATCGCAGTGATTCACAGTAGAAGAATCTTTTGCATTTCTATGAATCTCAGATAAAACTGTAGGTGAAGAGCACATCAGTAGAGTTTGAGACATTGGAACCAGATAAAATGAAGAGGAATTTGAACCACACAATTTAAAGCAAGTGTATACATGGTCAGGTTTACATTGAACATACTGTAAGAAGGGAATTCTGTGTTAGTAGAACACATCATTTATGCCACTACAGTACACAAAGCAAGACAGTGACACCACTTCTTACACTGTTCTTTGAGAGGTGCAATTAGACAATTGTGTTGGGTTTGTGTGAAGCTGATTCTGGTAAAGGGGGAGGGGCTGCAGTGATGGGCACTGTAAGAAGCTGCCTGAAACTTCTCCTGTCTCTTAAGTCAGACCAATATCTGGGGCTGAGCCAATTGGGTGGCTCTATGGTAACTTTTTGAGGAGAAGCCAGAAGAGGAGGGTTTTTTTGAAGATGTTGGAAGGAGTTGGATAAGTAACTTACTGCCCCACAGGTCCTCAACTTGCCATTTGGTCCAGCTCGGTGCTCACTGCAGATACACAACCCTCACACACTTATCCCACAGGTATATCACACTCACAGGTCCCCTCAAATTCCCAAATGACTCCTTTGCCACCTGTTAACACAGCCCATACCTGAGGCTCTCCTTCTTGCCAGCTGGTCCAACTTGCAGATTGCCAGTGAATACACCACCCACACCCATGTACAGCAGGCTTTGGGGAAGATACAGATACTCACCCCTTCCAGCAGCCAGCACCAGACACACAAGCACACAGGCTATGACCCACAGTCCCACTCCAGCCAGCAGTGCTGAACTGCTCACTCACATCATCCCCACAGCAGCTGGTTTTCAGGACACAACCTGTTCCCTTTCCAATGGCTGGAGGTTAAAGACTCTACCTTGCGCCAGTCGCTGACACTGAGACACCTCACTTCCTGCAGCAGCCAACACCACAGTCCAGGGTTGCTCACATCTGCAGTCGGTCTCTGTCAGACAGCATTCCAGCCACACATCCCCAAGCCTGTAGAACTACCTGGGGTTGCTGTGACCCAAGTGCAGGACCTGGCACTTGCGTTTATTAAACCTCGTACAATTGGCCTGAGCACATTGCTCCAGCTTCTTCAGATCCCTCTGAAGAGCCTTCCTGCCCTTAAGCAGATCTATGCACCTGCTCAGCTTTTTGTCATCACCAGTTACTGAGAGTGTACCTGATCTCCATGTCCAGACCATTAATAAAGATGTTAAACAGAACAGGTCCCGATATTGAACTGTCTTCCTCCCTTACCTTTTTGTTACAGCTGAGAAAATAAACATACTCACACTCTACATATCCTTATCAATTAGTGTGGTTGACTATGCTTGGTCTTATCATGACCTGCCTAATCATTTGTCAGTCAAGTTTCTGTCTCTGTATGTTCTTATTTATGGCTCTTTTGATCATATGCCCTTAAAGAAGAACACAGACTCCTTCTGCATACCCTTATGGTGCATAGTTGAATGCAATGGGAATTACTCCAAGTAGATTTTTAGGGCAAAACATGTGGAGAATACTGTTAAACACTAGTGTTTTCAGTTTTGATTTTTTGGGTTTTGTTTTTTTTGTTTTGTTTTCTTTTTTAAAAAAAACCTTAACAAACCAAGAAAAATAAAATATTGTAATGCACTGGAGATGAATAGCGTGACAACTCTTTTCTGTTGTGTTAAAACCTTACTTGTGATTTTGTTTGACAAAGATGGATGTCTCAACTTCTACAAGTAATTTCATTTAAATCAGCTTTTAAGTTCAAAGCTACCAGAATCTTGTTTTAGTGTAGACTTTGGGAAACTCAAATTGAGGGGAAAGATCAGCTTTACAAAATCCTGAGTAATTTTGCAGTGATCAAAGCTTAATTTATTTTTTCTCTCTGTTTGCTTCATTTTTATAATAAATTATTTTCAATTTAACAAGCTTTTAAAGATAGGGAAAATGCCCAAGATTTTTTTGCATGTTTTGTTTAAAGTTAAAGATTTTAAT
The DNA here is from genome assembly GCF_028858725.1 of Colius striatus. Classification (NCBI taxonomy): domain Eukaryota; kingdom Metazoa; phylum Chordata; class Aves; order Coliiformes; family Coliidae; genus Colius; species Colius striatus. The sequence continues at coordinate 33,259,658 of NC_084790.1, forward strand.
TTATAAAATCCTTTTCAACTGTCCTTAATTGAAAATTAAAGCTTTCCAGTGGAATAGCTCACACAGCAGTTGCAGAATCAAAGTTAGCAGGACTTGGCCTTTTGCTTTGTCTGTCCTCCAGATCCAATAAATATACAATGAAGTGACTGGGATATGCTTTCCTAGATAAGTGTTAGCTGGCCCCACCTGGACAGCTGGCTGATAATCTTTGAAAATTGTTTATCTGCATGAAGCTAGAAGAAATGTCATCTTCCTTTCACAATTCTTGAAGGTGGAAATGTGTTATCTCAGTAATCTACTCACTTCAAAAAAATCAGAAGAGAGTTGTTTGGAGTGGAATCTATGAATGCAGAGGATACAGCATTGCAAGAAAGTGCAAGTCAAACAAGATCTACTGAAGTTTTGAAAGGATTAGAAACAAAGGGAATTTCAGCTCTGTCCTTATCACAAGTCTTTTCCCCCAGTTAGGAACATCTTGGAAGCATACAGCCTCATTTGTTTTCAGCCTCAGTGAATCAAGCATGAGTCTCATATTTCTCACTGACATATTAAGAGTAGGTGTCTATAGAGACATCCTGCTTCTTGGTCTTCTCAGTCTCATTATGCCAGGGAGAGAAACTTTGGGAAAAAAACCCCAATAAGTTGGCAACACTGACTCTTCCCCCAAAAGCTCTTCAGGAGTTTTGGCTGAACACAAGCACTTGAGAAGTTTTGCATGTCTGGAGGAAGAGCTACTGGAAAGGTTCTTAAGTGAGTTAGTGTTTCTGATTACTCTGTCTGGTTTTGTCAGAGTAACAGACAATGTTTGACCTGACTGTTGCATGGACGAGTACAGCAGTCATTTAATAGCAGCTACATGGGGAGAAGATTTTTTCATATGGTCATTAATCGGGACTTACTTGAGCACCTCTGCAAAATCAGTCCATTGTCCTGAATACAGGATCCATCAAGAAAGGTAAGAGGTACCAGCATGACATCTCTGAGAGCTGTGTGTATAGCAAATGCCATCAGCCTGCATGTCTTTATCTCTGCATCTCATCAAGGTCCTAAGTGGGTGGGCCCAACTGGTTGTCCTGGTGAAAATGTTTCACTTCAATTGTTCATAAATGTGTTACTGGGACTGATACTGTAAAATTTTCAATAATGACTGGGACTAAGGGGCTAAGTGAATCCTCAGCAGGTTTTTAAACAATACAAAACTGGAAGCAGTGGCTGATACATCAAATGGTTGTGCTGATACTCAGAGGGACCTCGACTTCCATGGGTACTAGCACAAAGCTGCCTTGGCAGTTTCTGTGTGAGTAACACCAGCTCATCTATATAGCAAGAGAAGCAAAGACTCATACTGCCATTTCTCATGACTGCCGGTCTTAGTCTGGAACAAAAGACACCATAGTTTGCTTCTCTCAGACAATGCTATCAGTACCTGTGTTACCTGAGAGCAGCCAAGGAGGAATAGCACTAAAAAAAATAATGGCAGTGGACAGGAGAATAGATATTCAACCTACATGCTACAAGCACAGCCTTGTTTAAGGAACGCCCCTTTTAATCTGCCATCCATCCAAAAAATGCTGTTGGGTTATTTCTAGCACAAGCAGAACTCTGAATATTTGTCCAGTAATGCTACCTACTAGTAAGCTTTCAGCTAGATTGTTAATTGTGTCTTTGTGGTGAGAACACACCAGCCATTCAGAAGAAAGAAATAGCAGTTGTACAAACTGTCCCTATTGAACTCAGAACTGTCCCTATTGAACCTTACTGCAAGGCATATATAAAATATGTGCAGGACCTTGCTAAAATTTTCAGTTAAAGTAAAAAAAATGCTGAGGACTGTATTAAAGGGGAAAAGGTCTGTCCATACTTTCAAGAAAACTCTGTCCTTGGACTTGTTGACACCTGGACTGACTTTCAGGATGCCAGTACTGGTGTACTGGTTTTGGGTGAGACAGAGTTAAATTTCTTCATAGAAGCTATGTTTTGGATTTGTGACCAAAAAAAAAAATGTTGATAACATAGATGTGGTTAGGCAATTCTGAATAGTGCTCACAGAGACAAGACTTTCTCTGTTTCTCATGCTATACCACAGTGAGTAGGCTAGGGCTGAAAAGAAACTGAGAGGTGAGACAGGTGGTACAGCTGACCCCAACTAACCAGAGGGATATCCCATACTGTATGACATCACACTTAGCAATAAAAACTGTGGAAAGAAAGAGGAAGGTTTGGAGTTTGTTTGGAGTTAAGGTTTCTGTCTTCCCAATTAATTTTCATGGTTCAGGCCCAACTGGCAATGAAGTACCATGCAGACTCTTGGTGATTCCCTGCTGATACACCCCCCACCCTCCTTAGAATAGCAGAGACCCCACAGGTACTTGAAATATTTGTCTTTCCCAAGAGGGATCAGGCTTCAAACTGAGAAGAGTAAAGAATAAAATTCAAAATAAACAAAACCCACATGGGAAGACTCAATTTGCTCGCTGCAGGAGTTCAGTCATCCTAGTGGTTTTGTTTGAGCATAATTACTTTCGTGAACCAGGCAATCACATGGTGCAACTATCAAAACAGTAAATAATTCAAGCAGTGATGTACCTTATAATTAAGAAATGCAAGTAATCATCCTAAAATGCGGCCCATGTGAAATTGTAGTGACATCAAGCAATAACTCAATCAGAGCTCTGCATACAATTTAATAATCACCCTAGAAAGGTTGCTTGGCTGTTAAGCCCCTTAACTGTGTAAGAGTCAAGCAACATTTAAATACCTTGTCAGAAGATAGCACTACTTTCCAGGTAAGTCTCAGGTTTTCTCTTGCTGTCAAACTGGTAGAAGACATGTTTTATCTCCTCTGATGTCAGATGAGAATTTGATTTCTAACAGCGTTCATGTCTTTGCTCTAGGCATCTTTCTTTTAAGAGGAAGAAACTGTATTCTTTTCTAAAAGCTAATCTAGTCTCAGATTTTTAAAAATGGATTCTACCACTGTATTTAAGCAATCTTTCCTAAGGAAAAAAAAAATCAGACTCCTACCTTTTGCTCCATGGAATCTCTTTAGAAAAACAAAGTAACCCCCATGAGAGTAATAGAAATGTTTCGTGAGGCAAACTTTCTTTTGTGGTTGAATTTTTTTTTTTCTTCTATAAACTGGAAGCAGAAATTAGTAATAACTTTTTAGAACATCTAGTTTTGTCTGTAAAACTTTCTGTTAAATTCTTTGATTTTCAGGTGGTTTTGATAGAAATGTGTGAGATTGAATTATTTTTTTAATATCAAAACCTTTTTTCAAAAACAAAATTAAATTATTTTTAACAAAAAACTTGTTTTAAAATACAGAAGTTGTGTTTGGTGTTTTCGTAGTGGTTTGGGTTTTTTTTTTTAGTTTAACATTTATTGAGCTCTTTGAAAACTTGAGAAACTCATGAAAAACACTGTCATCCATGTTTTTTTTCAAGCTTGTTTTTAGGACTGGGAGTTAATACTGTTCTCACAAGCTGCATTTATTTTGTTTTGAGTTAAGGTCTCATTAGTGTTTGCTTGGTATATTGCTGCCACGTTGATTTCAGCTTCTCTTTCCTGTGATATTTTAAGCTACAGCCTTGATGAAGTCTCAAGAGCTCTTAGCTGCATCACAGGGAGTGTTCTTTTTAGTCAGCTAAATGTATCACCATGACATGGATTTTCGTCTGGGATTTGTCAGTTGAATGTATGAGTTTCTCCATTCTGTTTGGATTGATGTACAATTGTGAAAGCTTGACCTTTTCCCACTGAGCACCCACTTCACTGTAGCATGAAAATATACCAGTCCCAGAACTGTAATGAGATAATCCAAACTTGTTTGTCTGTTAATTACAAAATCGCATCCAATGCAACAAGCCAAAGAGGGAACTTGTTAACCATGATATCTCTTCTGGTTTCCCGTCCCAAAGTGACTTGATACATCCTACTAACCTTCTCTTTTGGTCTTCAGGAAGTCTACACCATACTATTTTGTACTTTTCCACTAATAAGTATTGTAGGAGACAAAGTTCAGAGCAAGATCTTATTGAATGGAGAAGGACTTTTATTTAAATAACCTTTAAGTAGGTTAAAGCTATGCAACAAGCACCAAGATGAGTGTGCCTAGCTGCTCTGATATCGGTTATGTATGACACAGAGGTCAATGGATTCTCAAAGCTGAGTCTCCATTGCATCTCTTGGGTTTGTCTTGGTAGGTTCTTGGACAATTGTTTTTTGTATAAGCCTTTCATACACTTCAGAAACCATCAGCTATTTTGCTTTGAGACCTGCATGTCTTTCTTCCATGAATACTAAACAAGATAAGGCCATTATCCTTGTTTCCTGCTTTATATATAATTTTGAGAGTATAGTCTGTCTTTTTCTTGAGATAGAAGGATCAGTATAGGATGTATAATAATGTTGTTATCTTCATGTTAAGAGGTGTCAGTGACAAGGGACAAGTGACTATGATGTTAGAAGGACATTCATCTTCATTAGGAGGGCATTGATGTTTTGCAGGCTTTCATCTGCAAAAAAGCCTAGTTTACATGTTTAGCAGTTTGATCATTGTCTCTATGTCCTTAGTTACCAATACAGTTTGTTCTTTATAACATTCTACTATATCTTCTGGTGCTCTTAGATGCAGGAGTGCATACACACAAATACACACCTTTTCATTAATTTCTCTTTTAAATCAATTATCATGATGTTAACATCTCCATCAACGACCTGGATGAAGGGACTGAGGGTACCTTCAGCCAGTTCGCTGATGACACCAACCAGGACAACTGGCTGATTCCCCAGAGGGCTGTGCTGCCATTCAGTGGGATCTCGACCAGCTTGAGAGTTGGGCAGAGAGGAACCTCATGAGGTTCAACAAGGATAAATGCAGAGTCCTGCATCTGGGAAGGAACAACCCCATGCACCAGTACAAGCTGGGGGTTGACCTGCTGGAGAGCAGCTCTGCAGAGACCTTAGAGTCCTGATTGATAATAAGGTAAACATGAGCCAGCAATGTGGCCTTGTAGCCAAGAAGGCATTCTGGGATGCATCAAGCAGAGTGTGGACAGCAGGTAGAGGGAGGTTCTTCTTCCTCTCTACTCTGCCCTGGTGAGGCCTCATCTGGAGTCCTGTGTCCAGTTCTGGGCTCCTCAGCTCAAGAGGGACAGGGAAGTGCTGGAGAGAGTCCAGTACAGGGCCACCAAGATGATCAGGGGACTGAAACATCTTTCATATGAGGAAAGACTGCAGGAACTGGGGCTGTTTAGTCTAGAGAAGAGGAGACTGAGGGGAGATCTTATTAACATTTATAAATATCTAAAGGGTGAGTGTCAGGATGTTGGGACATCCCTCTTTTCTATAGTAGATAGTAAGAGGACAAGGGGTAATGGGATGAAGCTGGAACACAAAAAGTTCCACTTAAATAGAAGAAAAAACTATTTCACTATGAGGGTGACGGAGCAGTGGCACAGGCTGCCCAGAGCGGTTGTGGAGTCTCCTTCCTTGGAGGTCTTCATGACCCGCCTGGACATGTTCCCTATGCGATCTGATCTAAGTGAACCTGCTTCTGCAGAGGGGTTGGACTAGATGATCTGTAAAGGTCCCTTCCAACCCCTACCATTCTATGATTCTATGATTCTATGATCTTATCCCATGAGATCCCTCCAAGCAGGTGTTTGAAGAGGCCAGAGTCAGCTCTCCTGAAATCCAGGGTCACAGTCCTGCTTGGTGTCCTGCTTCTTCCACACAGAGCCTTGAACTCTATCATCTCATGGTCACTGCAGCCAAGGTTGTCTCCAGCCTTCACATCTCCAACCAGACCCTCATTTGTTTCCACGAGGTTCAGCAGAACATCCTCCTCATTGGTTCCTCAGTCACCTGTGACAGGAAGTTGTCATCAATATTCTGTAGGAACCTCCTGGACTTGTGTGCTTGGCTGTGTGGCTTTGCCAGAAAATATCTGGGTGGCTGAAGTCTCCCATGTGGACCAGGGATTGTGACGGTGAGGCAGCTCTCAGCTGTTTGCAGAATGTATCATCCAACAACAGCAATTACAACACCTACATTACCCTGCCCCTTAATTTTCACCCACAAGCATTCAACCCACTTCCATCCCCACCCAGACAGACGGTGCACTCTCAATGCACTCTCGTTGCTCTCTCCCGCATAGAGAGCAACTCCACCTCTTTGCCTCCTTGGCCTGTCTTTCCTGAACAGTACACAGCCCTCCATGGCTGTGCTCCAACCACATCTCAGTGACTGCAATGAAGTTGTAGCCCTGCATCCGCACCCACATCTCCAGTTCTCTTGCTTATTCCCCAGGCTGCGTGCGTTGGTGTAGAGGCAACGCAGGGGCTTACTCAAACACACGGGTTTCCCTGGATGGATGCAAGAAGATCCTCCCTGATTTGATAACCCCTCTGGGTTGTCAGCCTTCTGCCTCTCATCTTAATGTGTGGCTGAGAGGCACTTATCATTGCATTCTGATGGCTTGTTCTTGGTCATTTCTCCCCCCATCCCTCAGGTCCTTCAGTTACAGCCCTCATTATGAGATTGACCAGCCTATTCCCAAATATTCCAGTGCCCTTACAAGACAGATGAATTCCATTCTGCCTTTTCAAGTTACAGTCCTCAAAGAAGGTTCTGTTGTCATAAAAACCAAACCCTTACCCAGGACCAAACCCTTACCCAAGAGTTAACTTGTGTAATTTTTGCATTAGTGACTTCCCCTTTTCCTCTGGTGGACAGGATGGAAGAGAGAAATAACTAGTCCCCTCTACCCTTCACTTTCTCCCCCAGGGTTTTAAAATCCCTCTTGATTCTGGAGATATCATGCCTCATTACATCATTCATCCCCACACGGAAGAGGAGTAGGGGATGGTAGCCCCTGTCCCTGAGGAGATATTGTACTCTCAGCCACATCACTGGAGGCAGGTAGCACACCTCAAGTTTCTCCTTATCTGATCGACAGATGGGTCTCTCAGTGCCTCTTAACAATGAGTCACCCACACGGAGTTCTTGTTGCTTCCTTTTATGGTGCCCATTATCTGGTAGAGGTGTTGATGGTGAACTGTTTGCTGAGTTTTCCCCTTCTGAACCTTGCTAGTCTATGTCCCCTGTCAATGCCTCATACTTATATGTAATTGGCACTCTGGAAGGGTGGTTATGAAGGATAGCCCTGTTATTTGTTTTGTTACCAGGGCATATCAGATTCACTGGAACCATCTGTCAATCTCCACCTCTGCTTCTCTAATACTACACAGTCTAATGGTTTCCTGACTTCCGGGAAACCTGGCCTTGTGGTTGGAGGCCTGTCTTTGCTGTTGTTGCTGCCTCTGTCACTGCATTGGGTTTGTGTGGTGATTTTTTTTGGTAGCAGAGGAGTGACTGCTGTGGCGACCTCTGTGAGGAGCTGTTCAGAGCTCCAAGTCTAAGCCAACTGGGTGTCTTTTCAATTATGTATTTAAGAAAGGAAAATATGCAGTGGAAGGAGGCACTGGGATGAGAGTAAGTAGCATGAGAGAGAAACAACTGTGTGGACACCAAGGTCAGTAAAAGATGAGTGGGATGAAGCGTGCCAGAGCAGACCTCCTTGCATCCCATGGTAAGATGGCAGCTGTACCCCTGCAATCCATGGAGGGTAATGGTGGAGCTGAGATCTGCCATCAGCTTGTGGAGGACTCCATGACAGAGCAGGCAACAGTGACTGAGGAGGGCCATGACTGTGGGAATCCCACACTGGAGTAGTCTGTTTCTGAAGGCTGTTTCTGCAGCCCATGGAAGAGACCAGCACTGACACGGTTTGTGAGGAGCTGCAGTTTACTCCACATTTGTTGTCTGAAAGGTGGATTCATGACTAGTATGCAGTAAACCAATCTACACACAGAGTTGAGATATTGCTTTATTTCATGCCCACACAGAGGCAGGTTCTAGGGTGTAGCTCCAAAAAGTTACCATACCCAACAATACATCCCACGCTGTATATATATACACAAAATCTTATTGTTACTCTGTTTAGAGAGTCCTTGGCCTGGTATGCATATTGAGTAAACAAGGCAGGGAGTTCCATCCTTATCAGTCTCTGACCCTTCTTCAAGAATACAGTTGTTAACAAGCCATATATATAAAGTAACCAGGCCCATCCTATCAAGCTGTTGATAATGGTCTCTCCCTCTCAGGCAGAGAAACTTATTATTATTCCAGGACATCCTCTATGAAGTGTCTGTCCTGAATCCAAATATGTTTATTTTGACCTGTACCATCTTAATATTAGTTCTACCTACAAAAGCCACTGTGCATCTGGACCTAGTGCATACTATTTTATTCTGTCTCCTATGACATTTTAGCTGGTTACACGTTCATTTCTGGAAACTTGTATACAAACTCTACTCCTGCAGAAAGATGATGTCTTTCTTGTTTTCCTCAACTTTTCACTCCATGTAGCATGGAACATGTAACATGATTTATGGGGCATGTCCTTACCAGCAGTGAAAGAAATGCATGTTCAATTAATTTTCAATAAATAGTTAAGGCAAATTGAAATCTATGCAGAAATAGCATAGAAGAAGATTAGAGGAAGTGTCCAAGTGTCACTTGTAGCTTTTATTTAATTTTCTAGTGTCAGTGCAGTGTCACATGGCATTGAAAAGTCTTTTTGTGACAGAGGTTGCTTCACGTAAAAAGCAGAGTGAGGAAAAGATGGATTCTGTTGAGTCCTTCACCACTTCAAATCAAAAGGGAAAGAAAGATCAACACACCACCAGGCTAATATAATGTGAATTCTTTAAAAACTCTCAGTAGATTAATGCCTAGTAAGGATTCCTACTACATTTTTTCCTTCATGAAGATTTAATAAACTTAGCTGTCTCTTCTCTACTAAGCCAATCATTTCCATGAAATTAAAAAAATTTGTAATTTGAGAGGTTTTTTTCTGTGTCATGTGGGGCTGAAACTTGCTGATGGACTCAGAAATTATGGAACAAATGCACAATGCCAACTCCTATTTCCATCTCATAAATCTTTGATTTCTTTTTTTACTCTTTTGGGGTCTGAATCAAGCCACATCTGTTTTTCAGTCTGGTTGCTTAAGCGTGCCCTTAACCACTGGGTCCAGTGGATGCTTATCATTATATCACCACGATACTGAAGCAGAAAACTCCTGAGTGTTTTAGTTCAAATTATAATTGTAGTATTGACTGAGAATGTAACAAACAATTTGTATTGGAAGACCCAGCAGGTAGTTTGCCACTACTCCCAGGCAGCTTGGAAATCTGATGAGAAATAACACAAATGGAACAGAAAACCAAAATTTCCATTCATTCCTTAAGCTTGCTTTGAACACACATTTCTCAGTCTCATATAAGCAGGAGTACAACATCAATCATGCCTCTTCAACTCAGCTCCCCCTGCTCTGCCCCTGCATACTAGTTAGTTTCATAATATAAGTAAACGGCCTCAATCTGCTAAACTAGCACAGAAAGGGGCAGCTTGCACACAGGCACTCACTTTTGTATCTGCAACAGTAAGTATCTGCTTTGCTTGATGTGCATCATCTGGCCTTGTGTGTCTGAAAAATGCTATCATTTGAAGACTAAAGTTTGCAAAACAATATTAGATGAGAAATGGCACCTACCAATGTGAAATTAGAAGGCAGACAACTTGTATTTCACAGAGAGTCAGGCATATTAATGATTAAGCATTCGAGGTACTGAATACTGAGATGTTCTTTATATTTTCCTTTTTATATCTGCATCTCCTGAAGATTCACAGTGAATTTTCTCATTTATGCTGTAACTAACTTTAGCAAGGATTGATCATTCAGAAAGGCCTTGTGTAAGAGTTAATTGATACATCACGTTTCCAAATCACATCATTTGTATTCAGAGGATCATAATTTGAGAAATTCAGGCCTAGAGGAGCTAATTTGGATTCAGTAAAGCACATAGACACACACATTAACGGAAGTACGTGCTTAAGACCATTTTTTTTTCAGTGTGGCTTAATGACATGGAAAATCTGAAAAAAAGAGATTTTTTTAGTACTGTGATGTGATTATGTGTTTGGTTTTGATATAGACATGTATTGCTAGAAGAGTCAAGGCAAAATGCCTTAGTCATTACCAAAATGCAGCATTTTTGCCATATCAATGCAGAATGTCTCAATAGCACCAAATATAAGAAAGGAAAAATATTTTCTGTAGCTTGTTTGCCTTTAAAAACTTCTGTAAAAACTGATACATTTCCATCAAATGGATAGATTTGGATGAGTCTTATTTACTGATGGTAAAATTCCTGTCAAAACCACTTGAAACAGTAATTTCACTGCAAAAGCTTTGTATGCTTTGGATAGAGACATCATGATTTGATCACCTGAGGGATAAAGATGGATTCTCAGCTTTCTGAACACGTCTGTCTGCCAAAGAAGCCTTACAGTGTAGAGCACTAAATCCTAGAGATAAGAGCTGAAGGATCTTTAGCCCACCATGTCCATCTGCAGGAATCAAAGCGCTGCTGAGCTAGGACTCTTAATCTGTCTGGCAAAGCAAGAGCTTGTATGGACAACAGAAAACAGAGAAAGCAATGGAGTTACGAGGACAAGAGGATTAGAAAAGGAGTACAAACAAGAAACCACCAGCTTAGGAGCTAGAAAATGGCAGCCTACCAAGGGGCTTTGTCATAAACCAGGCTGGGACACTTGTGCTTACAGAAAAGAAAGTATAATATGCATGTCTGTGTCTGCATGTCATGGAGGTAGAGAAATCAATACATGTTTGTTTCGGGTTTTCTAAATGCAGGCATCTAAAATTCGTCTTGTGATAGCTGCAGCAAATGCTCACTTAGAAAGGTCATCTTCAAGAAATCTGAAGTGACTTTTTCTTCAGAGCTAGAAAAAATGGTTGAAAAATCCTTTCACAGTTTTCACTTAAGGGAAACATATACTTCTTTGAAAGAATACGTGTATCTTTTTCTTTTTTGATGGAAAATAAAGAGCTTGCTTAAAGCCCGCTATAAATTGAGTGGAACAAGAAACAAAGCCACGCTTTTGAAGAGACAAAAGCTGGAATTTTTTCAATATTTTGACAGTGCGAACTGACAGCTGAAGAGCAAGCAGAAACAGTAAGTGTGTCTTTAGTGAGCTAAATCACACTGAAAGGGCTGCAGCTACTCTCCACAAACTACTTTTAGCAAGTGTCTGACTCCTCTGTCTACTAGCTCTATTATTCAAAACCTAATTAATTTGCTGCTGTCCAGGTCCTACCTACCTGCAGTGCACTGAACGGTGCTGCAGTTACACCAGTGTGAGTTGATGTGAGGTGGCAAAGAGAAGAAAAACAGAAAAAGAGGAAAAGAAGCAAAGTAAGTTTATTTTTGGTTGCTGCTTAAGCATTATCTGTAACCTTCATGCTTGGTTTGTGAGCTTTCTCATTAGTACTGTTTTTACATGTCATTGACTTTAATTTGATTTCAGTTTAGCAGTTGGAACACCATATGGAATCGATCAATTAAACACTGCATTTAAAGATGTTGAAATGAAATAACTCGACTCTTTTTTTTTCTTTTCCTGGAAACAGTCTCTTTCTTTTTTTTGTCACAGAAAATGTGACAAAACCCCATGATTGGCTAATTTCACCCTCTTGCATAGACATCAGTAAGCACACAGATTCCCAGTTGATGGCCAAGGCATCTGAGTTTCATGCACAAAGCTCCACAAAGGACATATTTTCTCTGTTTTCTGTACTCTTCATCCACATCAAGCAAATTCACAGAATGGATTCTGATTATTCTGGTTCTGTAAAGGAAAAAAAACAGGTCTGTTTCCACAATCAGGAGTAGATGTATCTCAGCGACACAGTGCAAAACAGATTAAGAATTGGCTTCAGTATTTTGGGAACTTTTGCAGGTGTCAGGTGTAGCCTTAGTGCATGAGGTAGTCCATGGTAGATCCCACATGCAAATAACAATCTCTGTCCCTTACTCTGATAAGAAAACATTGTTATATCTGAGATATGTTTCTGAACAGGAAATACGCTAATGAATTGCATTAATAATAGATTAATATTTATTAAATATTCTGGACATAATATATTTTTATATGCCATCAGAAATAAATCCATGGGGCATTGCTTGTATTGCTGCCATGGCTGGTCAAGCTGTTATTTCTCTTGTAGCAGAAGTCACATAGCTCAGGTAAATCACATGTTCATGTTCATTGCCTGAATGTTCATGTTCAACTGGGTTTCTCCATAAACTGGGGAAAGGTTTATCACAACCCCTCTGTTCAATTTCCAAGACAAAAGACTTCTCCAGAAGCCATTGTTAGACCCAGATTTATAAACTACATCTCTTTTTAACCATGTTCTTTCTTGCCTCTGTGTCTGAACCCTGCACAGAGGGGACTGGTGGGATCTTTCATGACTGATAGGGCAGGGTATGACCTGGATAGGAGGTTCACAAACCAGACTCACAAGCATTTGGGTTTTCATCTTGAAGGTATATTCTGTGGGAGTTTCTTGGAAGCTGGCACTTGAGTTAGAGAGAGATGCTGAGGCTGGGATTAGCAGTATCAGTGAGGTTTGTGGTTTGGTGATATTCGTGTCTGGATTTACAGCAGCTCATTTTTAATCTGGAAAAAGTGGGAGTAGTTTTGAAGAACCATGGTACATGATCTTTGAAGAATCAACTGGTTCTGGAGACAGACCAGATGCTCTAAACAGGTAAAGGAGAACCTCCGGGACCCCTAAGGATCTTACTCTTGATGTGCCCATTGTTTTGGCTGGCTTGTGGAAGCCCCTGTGGAAGTCCGTTTATTCTCTGCACACATTTTCTGCTTCAAATGTAAAGAGTCTATGGACAGGAAAGATGCCATTTTTCAGCAACCTCACTTGGCTGTGCTCACCTTTGGCTGCTATAGGAGTTCCCTGAAGTTCCTGGAGCTCTAGGATCCCCAAAGTAAGAAGAAGAAATCTGATTTTAGGCAATTAGGTATTTTAACTATTAGCACACACTTCTCCTTGTGTCTGAGTGCCTTTCAGTAGTTTCTTCACAAACTCCAGGATATAAGGAGTATAAGCAAGGAAGTTGCATCTGGAAGTTTAGTAATGTGGGACATGCACACTGTCCTCCTCTCCAAGAGCAATTACATGATTAAGAAGAAATCTTTGGTGAGACAAATCCAAACTATAAGCCCTGCTCAAAATGAAATGGCCACTTGGTTAACACAGACCTGAAAATACTATTCATTGCCATCTATGCTCAGCCACTGTTACAGTATAAATTGAAAAGAGACCATGAAAAATATACGGGTATGCCCTTTGTATTGGAAATGCTGGGGATGAGTTGAGGCTTAAAAGTAGTTCACCACTCCTTCTTGGTATTAATTTTTCTTGTTAGTTCAGCACATGCCTACTCAACTGAGCCTCCTAGAGTGATAGTAATATCTGTAGGAAAAATGCCTTTGTTGGAGATTTTTGACTGGAATAGAATAGTTCACTGGGGACCTATAACGATCATCTGGTTCATCCGCCTTACCACTTCACAGCTTCAAACGTTAAAGCATCTAACATTGTCCAATTGCCTCTTAAAAGCCGATAGGCACGGGGCACCCAGGCAGACTCAGGTCTCCAACACATGCAGCTTGCACCCAACAAGCATTGCCGGCTGCGGAGCCCCAATGGCCCTGCGCCGTTGCTCGAGTGGGGCCGGTCTTCCCGCCGTTCCCGCCCGCCTCCCCGCACCGACTTTCGGGCAGAGGCCGTCCTCGAGCCGAGCTCCGCTTCGCGGCGCCGCTACACCCCCAGCGCCGGGGTCACGCTTCTGTCAGCACGATTCCATCTCCCCACTTCCTCCCCCCGCCCTCCCACGCAACCCCTTTTCGCCCCATATGGATTGTTTTGGGGGCTGCTGTCCCACGTCTCCTGGTGAAGCGCGGGTCAGCAGCAGAGCTCGCCCCCTCCCCATCCAGCCCCAAGTCGGCTGTCGGTATCTTTAAAGGTCGGTGCCGACTCTGTCAGCGGGTATTGCTATGCTTTGCCACGTAGCTTGCGCACACCATACAGCTCCTTCCTTCTCACTTTCATACGTAGTCCCGAATCCCGTCTGGACAATCCCGTCGCCTTTCAACTGGCAAGAGCAGGGAGAGGACGTTCACCTGCCCCCTCCCCGCCCCCCCTTCCTCAAGCCTGTTCTTGGGCTGCAAACACCGTTGGATAGTGAGAGATCTGAGCCAAGCAGCCGACAATTCTTCTTCTGCCCCGGTAAAATCCGGGTGAAGAAAAAGAGAGGAGAAGGCTCCGATCCTTCCCTGTCTTCTTTGCCTCTCCAACTCCCTCCAGAACCGGGGGGTGAGGGGGGATCTCCGAGAAAGACCCAGAACACAGGGCGTGGATCTCTCTCCCACCCTCCCCCTTTTGCAGGAAGCCGTATTGGCAGATACTTCCACTAGCACACACATACTGATTCCCAAGGAGATGCTAGGAAGCAAATACAAAATGCAACAGCGGGCTGGTAACTTCCTCTGCTTCCCCCACCGCAACGCGCAAAGGCACCTGGCGGGCCTGCTAGTAGGGTGGGGGATGCGTTCCGAGGGGTTGGGGGAGCGCTGGGCGCCCTCTTCCTCGGCGAGCGGAGGGACGACGGCGACGCAGGGAAGGGGCGGGGGAGTCGAAGGCAGGGAGAGGGAGAGAGACCAGCGCCCGCAACGAGGGGAGGAGGGACTTTGCCGGTGGGATGGTCCGGAAATCCTGTGATAAAAAGAGGGGCGCGAGGGAAAAGTAGGGAGAAGCTTTGGACTCATTCTCTGTCCAAAGCTCTGCACCCACAACTTCCCCGGCAGCCCTCAGGCACATGGGTGCCGGCCGGAGCTGTTAAGAGCGGAGCCGTCGCAGTCACCTGCCGCTGTCTCGGACAGCGCAGCGCCCGCCGAGCGAGGTACTGGTCGGGGGGGAGCGAGCGCGCCAGTCGGCGAGAGGACGGGCAGCGAGGAAAGGCGGGATGCGGGCACGCAGGAGTGGGGGAAGCCCGCGTCTTCCCGGGTGCTGGAGGACCGCGCAGTCCCACGGCACGGCTGAGACCCAGTGCCCGATCGAGTGCCGAGTGGGGAGCGACAGCTTGCCCCGGAGCCGAGCCCGCCGCTACCCGCATCGGCAGGCAGCAACTGCGGCCGGCCGGTCTCAACCTTGAGCTGACCTGGCCGTTCCTGCGGAGGGGCGGCTCTCGCGGGCACTGCGCTGGGGGCTTTCTGGTGAGGCTTCTGAGGCTCGGGTGGATGACTCTGCCCCGCATCCTTGCTCTCCATCCCTCCTCCCGGGCTACATCCCAGCTTCCCCTGCTTACCCTCCTGGGTACTTGCCGAGCGCTTCACCTTCAAATGCCCCCTCGGCAGCTACTGGCGGAGCTGCCATTTCGGATCCAGCCCTCCGAAAATAGGGGCTGACGAGGAAACTGGAAAGTTCAAACATTTAACGCCTTCCAGCTTGTCTGCAGGAGATGAGCCGGGAGGCACACCACAAATGCTCCTCCAGCCTCACTCCCGGCCACCTACGGGAATGTCCTGTCCGCTTACCTCCTCTTCCTCCCCCTGATTTCCTCGTGCCAGCATGCAGCTCTGCTTGTCAAGGTGCCTTATCCTGTAAAGCCCTGGTAAGCAGGGACTGGGGTTTTGGAAACTTGCTTGCACTCAGACAAGGGAGGAGAGCAGTAGGAAGGGAGCTTAGAAGGACTAGATATCATCCTTTTCTCCTCCTATAGACACCATTCCTCTTTTGTTTGTGCATCTTTGCAGGCTGCCCTCCAAGGGTTCCCAGTCTCTGTGCATGTGAGGTGTGACGGTGGGCAACACCTCTAAGCCATCACCATGGATTTTGTTATGAAACAAGCTCTAGGAGGTAAGTGCAGTTGTCATGTGAAGGGCTTGCATGCCCCCCAGTCATGCCGTCTCCCCCTGCCCCTTGTCCCAGCCCCTTTGCACTTGGCAAGAGAGAGGATGGACAAACTTTGAGCCTTTGGTGAGATCTACTGCTGGAAGAGCTATTGGGGACCCGGAAGAGCATGTCAATCATTGATTCATGATCCCAGAGCCAAGTTTTGGAAGAATATGAGCAGGAGAGGCCAGCAACAGAGACCAAAGCTCCGTGTTGGAGGAGAGACCTCCCACACAAGGTGTGGAGGCCCTGGGTTATGCCTGATACCAGCAACCAGCTGGTTGCATATCCTACTCTACAGTGCTTAAGTCTTGCTTTGCTTCTTGCTGTGCCACTGAGGCGGGAATTACAAAGGCTGCACACAGATTTAGCCAAAATAAACCCAAAGAAAGTAGCATTTTGTGTATGTATATGAGCCCCCTTTTCATCTTTTTCCACTGAAGTTGGCCAGACTTCAATAAAAAAATGGGAAGCGTGGAAATTTTTGTACTTGATATTTGGAGAGTTATTTTTAGTAAGAATATTGCTGCAATAAGCCAGGAAGAAGTAACAAAATTTTCCCCACACCCTACCTGAGTTTGAGGCCAACCTTTTATATGGCTTCAATGTATTTCGTTCCATATGTGATGAATTGTTTTAACCTAACTGTGATAGATAAAAAAGGCAGCAGTGTGTGTAGGAGAAACTGAACACAGCGCAGAAGTATTTGAGAATAAGATTCCTTTGTTCTGCCACAGTTATGCAGTGTGTCTGGGCTGCTTGGCCTGAACATTGTCAAACAAGGCTGTCACTGCAGTGATGCTGAATGATGGCTGCTGATGGGAACTGGAATAGGTGGCATCAGAGGAAGCTGATGAAGTGCTTTGGACCATTTTCTTTTGTATTGTTTCTCATGCATGCATTTTCCATTAATTTCCCTTTGGAGAAACTATAGAGTTGTGGAACTGGGAGAATGTTTCATGCATGACGTTTTTGATGTCATGTGCAGCTTTAGCATTTACTGAAGTATGCTCTCCCATAGCATGGAAACATGATTTTCACCTTTGAAAGTAGAGGAAGTGTGTTTTGGATTTTCTTTCACCAAAAGATGAAAATTCTCACAGCTAAGAATAGAACAAGCAACCCAAGTTTTAGTTAGGATATTTTGAATGAGAGGATGAAACTGGAGAGGAAAGGATCTAATTTAACTGCAAGACATGAAGATACCTATGTGAGAATATAACAGTTTGCATAGTGGCAGTGTTACATTTCATTACCCTTAAATGTGTGTTTTTGAGAAATAATTTTGAGAAGAGCAGATTTTGCAGTGTTATAAATAAGATTGTTTAAATGAACAAGTATACCTGCAAACTGGAGATATAGCCACTGCATCTGGAAATCCATGCATCCACTAAAGGGAAATAACTGCTTAGAGACTGCAGTTAAAGGTAGGGGGAGGAGGGTTGCAGCAAAGGAGTAACAGTTGAGATGCATGCCTTTTCCTGCAGCATAGCTAACCTGAGTTGGAAGCTGTTTCTGCCTTGTGCTTTAACAGCACTGACCCTGGGCAGACATTCATTCTAACATCATGTTGCATGCCAGGGTCAGAATTTACATTATAATAGGAGTTGCTGAGAAGGCATATTCAAAAAGCATCTTTTGGTGAAACCTGAATTTCTGATTTAAAGATGCTGCCCAGGGCATCAGCTTTGCTGCCAGCTGACAATGTATTAGCAAAATGTGTCTGCAACTTGCACACTTACTCAATAAAGGGAAAGCCTCTGCAGAGAAGTAAAATCCAGGAAATGTTAATTCATTAAGCAGAGACCTATTTTTAATTCAAAAGTAGTTTTAAAGAGGAAAAACAAGATCTCTCCAGGGCAAATATAACATGGATAATAAAGCTTGTTTTGATACTTAATTCCCACTGGAGTTAAAGCCCAAGCTGATGCAAGCTTGCAGTCTGGCCATACTGGTGCAACAAGCCAAGGACGAAAGGTTACCTTTTTTTTTTTCCCCCTTTATTATGGCACCAGAGCCATTTTTGTCTGCCAGTTCTGACATCCAGAGGGAAATGCTTAAACTGAGCAAAGCACCAAACCTGGGGTGGGTGACAGGCTTGCTTTAGCTAGGATATGCAGTGTGATATGTTGGTAAGCTAGTGAGAAAGCTCCCACTTTCAGGGAGATCTTCCACTGGATTTCATGGCTCTTTGGTTTTAGTTTACTATGGCTTTAGTTTTAATGTGGGGAATTGAGACCTCCGAATTAATTTTGCTATCTATTCCCTTGGGATTTTATGAATGAGGAAAAAATTCTTATTCTGTCCTTGAAATCTCTTCTCTTACTCCTGTAAGAAAGAAAAATATTGCAATTTTGTGAGAAAGGTTCCCTCCAGTTTAGAGAGAATCAGACTTGCTATAGATATTGCTCACAGCTATAATAGCTACATTAGCTTAACCCTTTTACTGTCTCAGTTGGGGACACCTCACAAAGGCCAAGAGTCAATTGAGCTTCCTTGTCTGAACGTTATGGGTATGACATTCTCTCTTCCGAGCATCGGTCACTTAGGCCAGAGCTAAGAGCGTAGATTTGAAAACAGTTTGCTTTTGTCTGTTTCCTGCTGTAGAGGGCTCTGAACTACAAAAGGACTTTGGGTCCAGATTTTGTCATACTGAAGTGATCAGAGAAGGTTCTGGAAGGAAAATATTATTGCTTTCCCATCTCCTCACTGACCTTTTTGAGAAAGAGGAGACACAAACATAGGATAATTAACAATAAACAGTAGCTTTAGCAGAACACTCCTTTGAAAGTTTCCCCATAGCCTTTTAGGCAATCTTTGAAGACATTTCCTTTGTCGCTAGTGACACAGGACAATAAGATTTGTTTTTCCTTGGTTTGGAGGTTTGTCAGTCGGAGGCAAAGAAGGCAGCGAGGTGTTTTGAAAGGTAAATGAGCTAAGTTAGCAAGCAAGGAAAGAGAATTATGTTGTGTAGAGTTGCTTTGTTTGGAAGTCTCTGACTAGGGAATTTAGGTTCTGTTTGGCTGGTTATTATATTGCTGAAGTAGAACGTGTCTTTTCCCCGATGTACCGTTAAAGGGGTTTGCAGAAGCGTGCTTTTTCTGTGCAATCGAAGGTGCATCTAGCAGTGGGATTTTGATGCTAGTGTTGGCAACAAAGTCTTAACCTGACAGTTGGTAAGCTTGAAACATGTCTTTGCAAATCCCTGGCCTCTTCAAGGTAAAATTCTTGACCCTTTCATTAGCAGAGGAGACTATGGTCCAGGAAAAGCAGAGCAAAATAGTGTCTTATTTGGCCATTTTTCTTCTGTGACTTTTTGTGCTCCTCAGACCTTCCAGCACACTGTGTGAAAATTCATTTATTGTTTGTCAGTGACAGGAGATGTAAAGATGAAATGCAGTCATGATGCTGATTAGCTGTGTAAGACAAGAAGACCCCGAGAGGAAACTTAGAGGCTTAAAACTGCTGTTTCTTCCACAGAAAGACACAGCAAAGGGATATTTTATACCTTTGACTTTGCCACACCAACAGACATTGACATAAGTGTGTAGCCAGGGTGACTGGTCACTTTGGTGTTCTATGACAGTTCACTGAATGAGTATAACCAGAGTGATTCAGTGACTGTATTTTACATTCAGTGAACTCTTTACCAAGCCAGGTCAGAGCTCTGGAGCACTGTTGTAATGAGCAAGGTGTATGACTTCCTCAAAAAAATCTGGAACTGGAGGACCTGAAATAGTCTCTGGAGGAATTTAGCATAGTGTTTTTCACTGAGGATTATTTATTTCTTTATAAGTTTGTGTGAAAGCAAAGCATGCATTAATACCTGACTCCCACGTCATAGTATACTGTTTCAGTTCCTCTGACACTGATGGCTTGAACAAACAAGGAAGCTGCATTGAGGTAGAAGGCAGTGAACTTTATCAAGCTGTGCTGGCCATCATTACTGTAAGATTTGAGGACCACTGGTCTTAGGCATTTTCATATGAAAAAAATACAAGGGGAAAGCCCATGGAAGGTGAAGAGGATTTGTCTGGGGTGGGATCATGATGTACTTGAAGAGAGAGGTTTCTTACAGCAGAAGGTAGCATTGTGCAGACCAGAATGCTGTGAATATATGGATATACAGAACATACAGTAGCTCTAACTGTATTATATAGTCTTGTGCAGAGTCCTTTTTACTGTTCTCCATTATTTGACATGAATAGGAGAGAGGTCTATCTGGAAAGCCTGCCTTAAAACATGCCTGCTCATAATGTCAAACTTTGAATAAATCATATAAGTCCTTTCATATATATGTGAACGGTATGGTCTAAATTTCTTCTTTATGCTACCAGTACCCTTTGAATTCATTGTGCATTGCAAGCCACATCAGGAGGAGGGATATTTTAAGATTTTTGCATAGATATTTACTGAGCTGTATTACAGTCATGATTTTCTGATTTACTGGCAGCAGGTTAGAGTGAGGACTGGTGCTTGGCATTCACTTCTGTATCTGTCAAGATTCAGTGGAGACTTGCTTTGGTTTATAAGGATTTTTAAAATACTGTAGACAGAAGACAGTTGCCGTCTGGAATATGCCAGTGGAGGCAGACTGCTTACTTCATGTTGCTTGCTGGCAGCTTTGGTTCAGGTAAATATTCCACAAAATACAGTCCAGAGGGAGTCCCCTTGTTCTTGAAGGTAGGCAGAGATTTAAACTGCTCTGAAGATAATGGGATTTAAGTCACCATATATGAGCTCTGAAAACGTAGACCCTCGGCTAAGCTTACATTAGGGGAGATATGAGTGTGTGTGTATACTGGATATGCCTGACTGGAAATCATTCTAGTGTTTTAACAACATCTTAGCGCTGGCTTTCTGTGTTGCTTAGGAAGTGTACGTTTTGCTGCTGCATTTGCCTCACTTTACTTGCTTGTGATATAAGTCCTTGATTTTCCTTGGAGAAGTCAGTGAGACTGAGTGTAGTTAGAGGCAATACAGACCTATCCAGGATGGAGCAGATAGTGAAAGAAGATAGCCTTTTCCTTGTCCAATGCAGCCTCCTGTTTCTCACATTTGCACTTTGCTGCTGAGCCTGGTCCTGCTCTGGGACCTCATGCATCAGCTTAGATTACTCCACTGCATATATTAATATGTGAAGTCCTGGAGCAGGGCAGAAACTGTAGTGCAGAACTGCAAAGTTGTACAAGAGGTGCTGATATTCACTTCTGGGGTCATTATGGTCTTTCATTTTGCAGCCAAGTGCTTCCAAATTACAAAGACTGGAGGATGTGACAGGAGGGCTTCAGCCAACCATGGCATGTATTAGATGTTAGAGGTTCATCTACCTTTGTTGTCAGATTACTTCTGCCTACATTGTGTGCAATTTAAAAGGGATGTTAAAGTACTTGAATTCATCCTGTGAGAAGTCGCAATGACATATAGTTTGTCTATTTTAGGAGGCTAAGGAGCAGCCCCATTGCTCTCTATAGCTTCCTGAGGAGGGCAAGTGGAGAGGGTGGTGCTGAGCTCTTCTCATTGGGATCCAGGGACAAGACATGTGGGAATGGTTCAAAGCTGTGTCAGAAGAGGTTCAGATGACATTAGGAAACATTTCTGTACCAAGAGATGAAGAAGTCAAACCCTGAAATAGGCTTCCTTGGGTTGATGGCCCACGCCTGTCAGCATTTTGAGGCATTTGGACAATGCCCTTAATAACGTGCTTTAACTTCTGGTCAGCCTGGAGATGATCAGGGAATTGGACTAGATGATTGTTGTAGATCATTTCCATTGAACTATACCATTCTATAATAGTCTATAATTTTTATGTGATAGTATAAGATGAATTCTGCAGACAGTTTGTACTATGTTTGTGGGTTTGATCTTCTAGATTCTTTTCTCTTTGATGATATGAGTGTGTTTGTATTAATGACATTTTGAAGATGCAGAGGTAGTGTTGATACGTGATGGATAAATTTTTCACAATAAATCATTTTTTGTGTACTGGCAGCAGAGAGATTTTCTTCTAGAAATTGGATTGAGTGCAATCATGATGTCTGTTGCTGAGACAAGGATAGGAAAGAAAGTCCCATATAGGTGCCTCAGTTCTTCCAGAAGAACAAAACAAATATAGGTTCTATAGCTGTTCAAGGCTGATTAATCTATACTAGCCTTGCATCTTGTTTATTTATTTGATGCCAGATCCTCCAATGGAAAACTAGGGCTCAGTTTGCTCTGTAAGAACTCCCATTAAACATAAGGAACAAGATGTCTTCCAAGAAAGCAAATAGTTGACTCTAAAGATGATAATGGTGAAATAACTAAATATTCATTTCAGCTGAGATAGAGCTAATTTTCTTCTTGATAGCTAGTACGGTGCTGAGTTTTGGATTTAATATGAGAATAATATTGGTAACACACTGATGTTTTAGTTGCTTCTAAGTAGCCCTTATCTGGAGTGAAGGACTTTTTAGTTTCCCATGCCCTGCCAGCGAGGAGATACCCAAGAGGCTAAGAGGCAGCATAGCCAGGACATTTCACCCGACTAACCAAAGGGCTATTCCATACCACAGACCATCACGCCCAGTACGTAAACTGGGAGGCGTTGGTGGGGAGGGACATATCACTGCTCAGGCATCGGTCATTGGGTGCTGAGCAATTGCATTGTGCAGCATTTGTCTTTCTTGGGTTTTATTTCTCTCTTTTTAATCATCCTTTTCATTACTCAATTATGGTATTTTATTTTATTTCAAGTTATTAAACTGTTTTTATCCCAACCCATGAGTTTTACTTTTAATTTCAGTTCTCCACTCCTTCCCACTGTAGAGGGAGAAGTGAACAAGTAGCTCATTTAGTTGCCAGCTGGGATGAAACCAGGATAAACTACAAAGACTGTTAGATAATTTATTCCAAAGCAGGAGGAGGAAAACAGGCCAGTTTTTTACTCCTGTGCCTTCTTGAAAAGCTTTCATTTTATGTTTGTTTGCTTCTGTTTAGTCTGTTGCTATTAGAAGCATACAAATAATGTCATTTGTATCTGCTGGGATCTCACATTTACTGGGATATGGCGACGTCCATCCTGCCATTTTATTCCTAAAAACTGGATCTCCTGCACAGGTCCTCTGACCTTATTTCATTTAATGGCAAAACCAGCCTTCAGAAGAATCTGAATTATCTTCTTCCTTTTCTCAAGAACTTCCTCTGCTGAGTTGCCCCACACAACATCATCAATGTATTGCAGGTGTTCAGGGGCCTCGCCCTTCTCCAGCATGGCCTGGATCAGTCCATGGCAGATGGTGGGGCTGTGTTTCCACTGCTGGGGCAGTCAATTCCAGGTGTACTGAACTCTTCTCCAGGTGAAAGCGAAGTGAGACATGCACTCTACTGCCAAAGGAATTGAGAAGAATGTGTTGTTGATGTCGGTGATGGAATACCATTTAGCTGCCTTGGACTCCAGTTCATATTGGAGTTCCAGCATGTCTGGCACAGCTGCGCTCAGCGGCGGCGTGACTTCATTCAGGCCATGATAGTCCACTGTCATCCTTCACTCTCCACTAGACTTTCACACTGGCCACATGGAGCTGTTAAAGGGTGAGTGAGTTTTGCTGATCACCCCTTGGCTCTCCAGTTGGCGAATCAACTTATGAATGGGAATCACTGACTCTCTGCTGGTGCGATATTGCCACTGCTGCACTGTTGTGGTCGCAATTGGCACCTGTTGTTCTTTGACCATCAGCAGCCCCACAACAGAAGGGTCCTCTGAGGGGCCGGCCATGCTGGACAGTTGTTCAATTTCCTCTGTCTCCACTGCAGCCACACCAAAGGCCCACTGGTACACTTTTGAGTCCTTAAAATACCCCCTTTTGAGGTAGTCTATGCCCAGGATACACGGAGCTTCTGGGCCTGTCACAATGGAGTGTTTGTGCCACTCATTCCCAGTTAAACTCACTTCAGCTTCTAACAAGGTTAGCTGTTGAGATCCCTCTGTCACTCCAGAAATACAAATGGATTCTGTACCTTTACAGCTTGGTGGCATCAGAGTGCATTGTGCTCCGGTGTCCACTAAAGCCTTGTACTCTTGTGGGTTTGATGTGCCGGGCCATCGGATCCACACCGTCCAATAAACTCGATTGTCCCTCTCCTCCACCTGGCTGGAGGCAGGGCCTCCCTAGTACTGGCCATGGCAGTCATTGGATACTTTTTGTAGAAAAGAGCTAGAAGTCCCCTCGAGGGGATCAGAATTGAGATCAACCCTTCTATTCTGTCTAGGGGGCTGCTCACTAGAAACTGGAGCAGCATCTTTCCAGGAAAAATTTCTTCTTGTAACTGTTTTTCCCCGTAACTGCTGTGCCCGTGCCCTTAAGGCCGAAGTAGGTTGCCCATGCCACTTCTTCATGTTCTCTCCCTGATCCTGCGGGTAAGACCACAAAGCATCTCGTGGTGTCTGCCCTCTATATTCCCTCTCTTGAACAGAGGGACATCTACTAATAGCTGAAGTATGGACTCGGGCAGGTGGAGTGTGGGACGTATCTTCTTTGAATTGGTGGAACTCTTGTGACATTTTATCTACAGCTGAAACAACAGCCTGTAGGGAGGAAAACAGACTTCCTTCATATTGACAAAGCTGAACACCCATTTCTCCCACTGTTTTCCCCTCGCCTTCTTTCCAGGAGATGACTGCCAATGAATAAGATGATGGTGCACTTTGCAGAAATCTTCGCAGTAGCGCATATGAGAAATTATTGGCCAACACCATTTAAGCATATAAATCAACATTGTGACCAGCAGCTTTTTAACTAATATAAGAAATGTACACAAGAAATTTGTTTCAGCCCACTCTGTCTTATTTCAACCCTGCAGGCCCCACATTGGGCACCAAATAATGTTGTGGTTTTGTCCAGACGGGGACAAAGAGCCACGAGGGTGCTCACTCACTCCTCCCCCTCCTGCAGAGCAGGGAGGGGTACCGGAGGAAAAGGGAAAAACCTGCATAGGTTGAAATAAGAATGGTTTAATAGAACAAAAATAAGAAGAAACAAGTTCTGGAAAAAACAGTTCTAACAGTAAATGAGGGGATAAACAAAGGAATGGGGTGTGCTGCAGTTGCTCACCACCCAGGACCAGACATGACCGCTCCCGACCGGCCCCGACCGGCAGCCGAACCCGTGGTTCTGCAGCACCACCCCTGACCAACTCCCTCCCTACATGTACTGGGCATGACGTCAGGATGGTATCAAATACCTGTTGGCCAACCTGGGTCAGCTGTCCATGCTGTACCCCTTCCTACTGCCTCATCAAAGTTAACCCTATCCTAGCCCAAACCAGGACAGTGCTGAATTTTTGGCATGTGTTACATATGGGAAAAGCTATCTTCAGGAGCAGATTTTGAGCTGGGCAGGAGAGTAGTGTATGATACATTACAGTTATTCAGACATTCATGAGGTTCAACAAGGACAAGTGCAGAGTCCTGCACCTGGGAAGGAGCAACCCCATGCACCAGTACAGGCTGGGGGTGACCTGTAGGAGATCAGCTCCATGGAGAGGGACCTGGGAGTTCTGGTGGACAGCAAACTAAACATGAGCCAGCAAAGTGCCCACATACCAAAGAGGCCAATGGCATCCTGGGATACATTAATAAGAGTGTGGCTAGCAGGTCAAGGGAGGTTCTGCTCCTCCTGTAACTCTGATCTGGTAAGGCTGCATCAGGAGTACAGTGTCAGCTCTGGGCTCTCCAGTTCAAAAGCGATAGGGAGCGTCTAGAGAGTCCAGCACAGGGCCACCAAGGTGATCTGAGAGCTGGAACATCTTAACCTTTCCTTGTGAGGAAAGGCTGCAAGACCAGAGGCTGTTTAGCCTGCAGAAGACTGAGAGAGTACCTTATTAACACTTACAAATACCTGAAGTGTGGATGTAAGGAGGATGGGTTGAGTTTTTTTTTTCTGTAGTGCCCCAGTGATAGGACAAGTTGTAATGGGTTTAAGCTAGAACACAGGAAGTTCCACTCTAACATGAAGAAAACCTATTTACTATGAGGGAGCACTGACTCAGGCTATACAGGCAGATTGTGGAGTTTCTTTCTCTGAAAATTTTCCAAACCTGCCAGAACATTTTTGTATACACCCTGATGGCAGTGAAGCTGCTTTAGCTGGGGTTTAGACTAGATGATCGGAAGAGGTCTCTTCAAACCACTACTATTCTGGGATTCTGTGGTTTTGTATTTAACTGGATTTGTCATTCAAAACAAACAATACTCTGCCATTTTATAGGCTGTTCAAAGTAATAGAAGAATTTAAAAGTCTGTGAAGGTCATTATGTGGAGAACTTTGTGACTTTTGCGTCTGTAGATACCAAAGACTCAAAGCAAATGGACAGAACACCTGGGGGATGTATGATTCACAGTGACAATGATAAGTGAAGGCTAATAGAATAAAATTATGAACTATGCTGATTGTAAAGATAAGGGGTCTGATTGCAGTGCACTAAAATCTCTAGTATTTTTCCGGGAAATCACTCACTTCAAAGGTGGAATTAAAAGATCTTACGCAAGGCAGACTCTGCTGGGTAATTTGTATACTAGCTGTCCATTTTTGTAACTAGGATATATAGTATTTAGAAAATCTTACCAAAAGCTGTTGTGTGCTGCCTTTTACATGCTAGCTTTGGCTATCATTTTTTGCAAAGAGGCAGGCAGATTTCTACCTATGTCCTGCACCACTGAAGTAGTGTGAGGGGTATTTTTAAGGTCTTAAATGGCTGAGCAAAGAAACACAGACTTTCTGATCCTAAGTAAGCAGCTCACACTGTTTTTATGGCCAGTGTCATACATCATCTGCTCACAGTAGGGCCTTTTTACTGTTCTGGATCCAATATGCCAGAAACATGTGTAAGAGGGCAGGTTTACATTGGATCAAACCAATGGCCTACCTCTTTCAGTGTCCTATCTCCAGGACTGGCTAAAGGTAGATATTTTATAAAAGTGAAAGTACAGGGCAAAGCAATACTTTTCCTAACATTCTGTCATTGATCTCATTCTCTATTTTTAGTCCCAGAGGTTCTCGGGCTATAAATAGATGTGCTGCATTTCGTGATCCTCAGTGGAATTATCCTCTGTGAGCTTGTCCAGCCTGTACTTCGTTGAACCTGCGGCACCTTTATCTGTCTACAGTACTTCGTGCATGTATTCCACCAGTCTGCCACCAGTTGCATGAAAATCTATTTCTTTCTGATGATTTTGAATCTTGTTATTTGTACCTTCATTTGCTCTCACAGATGATTTTTTAGAATTTTAGTCTATGGGATGGGGGAAATGCATTATGTTTTCCTGCAGTGAGGAGGGCCGTTGTTTTCCATGACTCTACACTTAAAGGAATTCTTAGGAGAGACATGATTCCCAGTGCACCTCTCAAGCACTCAATAAATTGTTGCTGAAAATGGTTGCATAATCAAAAGTGGAAATCATATCCTCACTGACAAATTCTACATTGTCTTGTAGCAGCCTGAGAAGACTTGTGAAAGGAACAAGGTAATCTTGGGAGGGATCGTACTGTTGTGCAATTGGAGCGGAGTTTACAAAGTAGTCTTTGTAGAAAAAGGACCCTGGAAAGCATTAGCCGTGATCCTGAGCAGCAACTGAATTTGACAGTCAAGAACACAATCTCTATTGTTTTCTAACTATGCAGGAGAAGGCTCAGACTTCATAAATAAATGGAATTGATGTTTGTCTACTTGCCAGAAATGTTTATATTTCTTCAAAGATATCTCTAAATAATCAGCAGATCAGCTAAGTAGCAATAGAAAATGCCATCTGACCTAAGCAAATAATTAGCTTTTTGATGTAAGAGAGAAGAAGCAGCATAACTAGGAATGAAGAGTTCAGAAGGTTCCATCACTTGTCAATTCTCTGCCCATGGTCTGCTGGCAATGTGAAGAATTTAGAAAGTTAAGCTTGCAGCAAAGAGGATAAATTTGGAAAAATTAGAATAGGGCTTACTCATCTGTTATTTCCCTGGCTTTCCCAGCTAGTTTGACCTGATTTTTTGTATGTCTAAGCCTGGCTTGAGATAGGAACCCAGATCACACCCTTATGTGTGTGAGTAGAAAGTAGGTGTTTGAAGAAAAGAAGAAAACAAGAGAAGATATATTAGCTATCTCCATCTTTTTTTGTCTTCAGAGGAAATTTACAGTTACTTCTTTGTCATTTTAAACTCTTATTGCTGCTGTTATTATCGTTGTTGCTTCTACAGTTTTTAAAGTTGATCTAGGGAAATTATATCCAATAAATAACAGGAGAAAAAGAATCTGCTGTTGTGCTGGTAACAGTCAGGTAAATCAAATGATTGAGACTAAAGGAGGAAAGTGTTTATGAAAGAACAAAAAATGAGCAGTTGCATCTTTCCTCTGCAGTGATTTGTGTGAGAGCCATATGTATGATACAAATTGCTTTGGCCTGAATGGGTGCTTGTCCTTTGTATGGATAGCTTAGGTTAACTGAAATTTATTTTCCTTCCCTACCCAATGCCTCAGTGCAGAGAAACTGTGTGTTAACTTTCCTGAGAGCTAATGCATAGTTAATAGTTCATAATATACATTCATAGTTTTGCAACCTTCTCTAATATTTAAGGTAGTAGCTGAGAAATATTTGGACTTATTCTCAGAAAAAGAGGATGGTGTAACACAACACCTCATCTTACCCACTGCTTCAATTGGTAAAAGCAGATCCATGATGATGCACAAGCATTGATATGGAATGTGGCTGACCACAAGACCTAAATAAGTTCCAAGTGACTCTCCAGTTGGTGAAATTATAGCTTAAGCTGCTAAACATCTCCATGGGATGGGAATTCAGACTTGTTCTCTTCTCCAACCCAATATAACAATTTTAGTGCAAGATATTTGTAAAGCATTCTGTATAAGGATGAGGTTTAAGATGTTCCAAGGTTTGACTTTTTTTTCCTGAGCTAGATGAAAGAATGATTGTGATGTTAAAAGTGGAAACTTTGTCTATAAGTATAATGTACATGTACTTTTTGTTTTCCCCTGCATTTTGTGCAAGTTATAGAACTGTCTTCTGTTGCCTTTCTTTAGCCAAGATATTTTAGAAAGGGTTTCCCAGAATAGTAGTACATCCAGCTATTTGGAACAGAAATATTTCATTGTATATGAGTTCCATGGAGTTAAATTCACAAGATATGAGACACATGAGAAGATGTTGGAAAGCGAAGTGTAGTTAATTAGAAGTGCTAGCATGCTTCTTTGGGGTATGCACAGATGGTGTTTGCCTATAATTGCCAAACTGTTGGAGAGTGTCAGGAGGACTGTGTTGTCTGTGCCTTTTGAATTGGTATTCTCCCGCAGTGAAAATCCCATTAATGATACATTATTCTGCAAGCCATAGTGTCCTGACCAAAGGCTTGTGTTTGTGAGTACTAATGTCACAGCCAAAAAGTAATTTTTGTGGAGAATAATACTAATGTGGCTTCTGGTTCTTTTACAGCATAGAAATTCCAGCTTTTGCCTTAATGTTTTGCCTGTGTGTATGAGATCTGCCCTGATACTATTAGCAGTGCTCTTTTTACACACTTCGCTCATCTGAGTAGCTTTGATGTAAAACTATGAGTTTCTCTCTCACATTTGATGGGATGCCTTGATTGTGTTAGTTTACAACTGAATTACCAGAGTAAACATGAGTTAGATTTGATGTTCAACAAGAGTGAGTGAGATCATGAAGAGGATAAGAAATTTGAGGAAACAAGTATTCAATTTTTCATGGCTTCTTTTCACACTATGAGTGTAAAAGCTACACACACTATGTATATAGCTTTTCATGTGTTATCCCTGATGAAATTTTACACATGCAGAAGATTAAAATCCTTTTCTGATATTTAGACAGTGAACTTCCTCATAAGTCACTGTGGTGAGGGAATAATATCCTATAGGAAGGCAAGGGATAAAATAGTAAGAGAAAAAAGAAATATTGCTTTCTGCTTTTCACTTTTTCCTTGTAAATAACCTGTCTTAAAGTGCTCCTGAAATCAAGAAGATGGGGAATGGATGACTTGGAAGCTTTAGTTGTTATTACAGGCACACAGCAAACTGGCATTTATGACATAACCAACAATTCAGAATTTCCTTAGCACTCAAGAAAAGGCTTTGTGAATCTTTCTTTGTACTTCTGTGGCATTTGTCTTTTCATCTCTGAGCATAGTTGTCATCTGAGTCATGTGCTACATTCATTGTCAGGTGGGGTGTCATAGCAATGACAGCACAATTGCTTGCTGCATGAAATTTGGAGATGGTTGACTTTCAGAGCTCAGTATTTGCTCACATACAATCACAATACTTTGTACTGAGATTGATTCCTGGATGAGCTGGCTATGAATAAAGTCAGATTTGTAAACATTAATGAGGTCACCCCTCAGTCTCCTCTTCTCCAAGCTGAAGAGCCCCAGCTCCCTCAGCTTTTCATTGTGAGGGAGGTGCTTCACTCCCTTCATCATCTTTTTGGCCCTGCACTGAACTCTCTCCAGCAGCTCCCTGTCCTTCTTGAACTGAGGGGCCCAGAACTGGACACAATATTCCACACGTGGTCTCATCAGGGCAGAGGAGAGGGGGAGGAGAACCTCTCTCAACCTACTAACCATCCCCCTTCTAATACATCACAAGATGCCATTGGTCTTCTTGGCCATGACGACACATTGCTGGCTCACGATCATCCTGCTGTCCACCAGGACCGCTACGTCCCTTTCCCCTATACTACTCTCTTTAACAGTTCATTCCCCAACCTGTACTGGTACATGGGGTTATTCTTCCGCAGAGACAAGACTCTCCACTTGCCCTTGTTGAATTTCATTAGATTTCTCCCTGCCCAAACCTCTAGCCTGTCCAGGTCTCGTTGGATGGCAGCACAGCCTTCTGCTGTGTCAGTCACTCTCCCCAGTTTAGTATCATCAGCAGGCTTGCTGACAGTGCCCTCTGTTCCGTCATTGAGATCATTAATGAATATATTGAACAGTACCAGTCCCAGCACTCACCCTTGATGGACTCCACTAGGTACAGGCCTCCAACTAGACACTGCCCCATTGATCACCATTCTCTGCCTTCTTCCCTTCAACCAGTTAACAGTCCACCTCGGCTGCTTGATCATCCAGCCTACACTTTCTCAGTTTTGCTGTGAGGATGCTGTGGGAGACTGTGTCAAATGCTTTACTGATAAAGATAAAACACATCCACTGCACTACCACCATCTATCCAGCTGGTTACATCTTCATTAAAAGGCTATCAGGTTGGTCAAACATGACTTCCCTTTGGTAAAGCCATGTTGACTGCTCCTAATGACCCTCTTGTCCTTTAAATGCCTGGAGACAGCACCTAGGGATGGAGGTGAGGCTGACAGGTCTGTAGTTTCCCAGGTCCTCCTTCTTCCCTTTTTGAAGACTGGAGTGACATTTATTTTCCTCCAGTCCTCAGGCACCTCTCCTGTTCTCCAAGACTCACTGAAGATGATGGAGAGTGGTTTAGCAATGACTTCTGCCAGCTCTCTCAGCACCTGCAGGTCCATCTCATCAGGGCCCATGGATTTATGTATATCCAGATTGCTCAACTGATCCTTAACCCAGTCTTCATAATCTAAACAAAACTCCTTTAACCTGACTTCCTCATTCTAGGGCTTCTGAGGACAATCTCCAGCAGTATGGACTCTTTACAATGGAATCTTTACAGCTTTATTTCCCAAGGTTCCTTTTCCCTGATAAAATTCTTCTGAATTATTGCTTTAATGAGGACAATTTTTTTCTAATTTTAGGTTGTGATAAATTATTACAGTATCAGTTAGAACTTGCATAGCCAATTTCATTTTTCATCTATTTTCATTTTAAAAAAATGTTAATTACTTTATTAGTAATAATTCCTTGGGAATTATAGTACTTCTTTTTCCCAGTTGTTTGTTTTCCACTGATTTAGTTCCTGTTGTCAGCATTCAGTTTGAATGATGCATCTTCATCTGGTATGTCTAAGTTACATCTTTTTTCTTTTCCTCTGCCCCTTTTGTTTCTGATAAGAATCATAAAATGATAGAATCATTACAGTTGGAAAAGACATTTAAGATCATCAAGTCCAACAACTAACCTTAAACTACCAGGCCCATCACTAAACTAAACCCTCAGTGCCTCATCTATGTGCCTTTTCAATATCTCCAGGAGTGGTGACCCCAGCACCTCCCTGGGCAGCCCGTTCTAATGCTTAATAACCTTAATGATAAAAAAGTTCTTCCTAATGTCCAATCTAAACCTCCCCTGGCACAAATTGAACCCATTTCCTCTTGATGTATGGATCTATGATGGATTGACTGTAAAAAGGAGGAACGCCTTCTAGGCATTGCTTCAAAAGCCCTGTGAATGTGCAACCTCTCACCCCGAGTGTAGAGCTAGCCCAAGTCCTGCCATACAATGTACCTGGTGTTGAATGTTTTTTGTTATCGTTAGATGTGTTTAAAGAGTGGTTTGAGTTTTGAGTGCTGGGGCCAGAGGGGATTCTCTGCAATAGAGAGCTGTTCTGCTGGTGTAGTTTCAGTGCTCTGTGAATTAATTTGGTATGTCATGTCCAGTGTTCTTGAGTGGCCAGTATACAGATGCATTGCCAGGGTTATTCAGTTAAGCTTGGTAAACTGTCATGATGAAGTCTAGCTTGGCTTCTGCTGTAGCTGTTTCAGTGGCAGTGAGTGAAGTCAGAACGAGACACGTAGCTCAGCTGATCATAAGGAAAGTGGAAATATTTCCTGGCTCCACTGATGAACAGATTTCACTCCGTCTTATTCCTGGATAGGAAGGTAATACTAAGTACATAATTCCTCGACGTTCTTAGGATGTACTTGCTGATGAAAGTAAAATTGTTCAAAGCAATACCTTCAGTTATGATACTGCCCAATTATGTTATTGTTAAGTTTAGAAGATATAGCATGAATTACCCCTCAGACCTTTGCTGTCTGAACCAATTGCAAGGGAGCATGAGCCAATAGCAAGCAATGAGTATATAACTACTTGCATCTTGAAGAATGTTTCCAGTCCTTCCAGCCCTTTACAAGGGCTGCAAATACTTTCTGCTGGAAGCAGATTGCAGGGGAGTGTTGATTGCTAAATGATTCAAGGATAGTTGCATCTTTTGAAAATATTGTGAGGGATGCACTGTATGAACTTCTTTTCAGGTGTAAGTCTTTCCCTTCCACTTACAACTGTGGGGAGCAGGTCTGTGGCTTTCTACAGGAACGTAAAGCTATAGCCAGGCCACAAAGGCTACCTGAGCAAGACTGCTTCCTGGCATCACGCAAAGTCTGATTTACCCAGAACACCTTCCTATCTGCTTGGATTCTTTTCAGGTGTATGTTGTGCTCCAGCTCCTTACTATAACAGAGACTAAAAGATAACCACACAGCAGATTAGAGAGACAAGGAGATCTAGATCACTGTCTGTCATTTCATAGCTAACTTGCCTCTGCTTCCTTGCAGTCCACCCAGTTCACCACCTTGAGCACCAGCTTTCTAAACACTACTGTAGCTTAATCTACTACCAACTAGAAACAGACAGAAAGCGAAACCAGAGCAGGATGATGAGAAAAATACATACAGCATTTTAAGATCTCCTTCTCCCACCCCCACCCCTTCCTGAGTTCAGCTACCTGCTCCTGGTATCTCTACTTCCACCTGTGGCACAGTGGTGCAGTGAATGGGGGTTTTGGTCAGTGTGTCACTAATGGTCTCTGCCACTCCTTCCTCCTCAAGGTGGGAGGACTTCTCACATTCTCCCCCTACTCTAATGCTCCCTCTCACAGGGTACAGTCCTTCATGAATCCCGCTGGCATGAGTCCTTCCCTTGTGCTGCAGCTCCTCACAGACCTCTCCCTGTGGGTCTTCCATGCAGCAGCAGAAGTCCAGGCATATTCTGCTCCAATGCCACCTCCCCATAGAGTCACAGTCCTTCCGGGCACAGCCACCTCCTCTGCTGTGTGGTCCCCCACAAGCTGCCAGCAGAGCTCAGCTCCACCATTAACCCTCTGTGGGTTGCAGTGGGGCAGCTGCAGTCACCACAGGATGCAGGTGGAGGTATCTCTGCTCTGGCACCCCTCTTTTCCTACCCCCTCACTGACCATAGGGGCTGCATGGTTCCTTCTCTCTCACGCAATGGCTTCCACCACCCCCCAGAAAAACAACCATCCTCTTCTGGCTTCTTAAAAACTGATTTCAGAAGCAACTGATAGTCTCAGTCCCAGAGGTGGGTCTAACTTAGACCTGGGGAGTTTTAAGCAGCTTCTTACAGGACCCACCATTATAGCCCCTTCCCTGCTACCAGAAATGGTTCCACACAAACCCAGTACTCTTTCATATCCTTTTTGCTTCCACTCGTTTTCTTTTCTCTTTCCTGTACTGTCCATCTGTATGGCCAGCATTAGTGGCTAAAGAAATGCTAACTTATCTTCTGATTATTGCCCCTTGAGATAAGAAAGTTCATAATCTCTGTCTCTCTGGGTGTTGATTTCAGTTCATCAATATTTCTCTATCTTCTGCTTGTCACATAACCTGTCAAGAGCTTTCAAGTGGGCTTGCTCCTATTTGAAACATGTTTGCAACTGGAAAACAGGGCTGGAAATATGCATGTCCCCATATCAGTAGGAGAGCAGAAAAAGGGTCTGTGTGGCATATTTATATACCACTGTGTGGCGGCATGTAAAGAGTCTTTCAAGAAAGACGGCTTAAAAATCAGGAAAATAAAACCAAGCAAACAAAACCAAAAGATGCAGTAGGTAATATAGTTGCTGTTTTTCCAGGGAGATGATGTCCTATCCAGCCCTTACATGGGAGGTCTTCCAGAGAAGTTTGAGAAGGGACCAACGATTCTAGAGATTTGAACTGAGTATGTACTGCGTTTTGACTGCTTCTCAGGATTCTCCCTGAAAGTAACGCTGTTGCAGCAAGTAATCACTTGAAGATGTAGGAAAAAGCCTTTATATGAATAAGCCAGCTGGTCTGTGAATATCTTGTTATGAAATGCTGATTGAAATACTATTATTTTTTGCAGGAGGTTGCTTTATTTTTGTAACTAGGGCCTTGCTGCAGTTCTTTGAACATCTGGATATACAGAAATATTTTGTGATTAGATTGCAAAGTTTTTTTTAGTAGTCATGCTGCTCTCTTTTCATTAGATCTTCTGTACTGCCAAGACTTTGCACAGATTGTATCTGACTGAAAAGCAGTTTGTGCACAAGACTGAATCCTGTAAGGATGGGTGATATGGTTGACCATTCCCCCAAGATTTCTGGATGGCTCCTCATGTGAAGCAGAAATCCTTATATTAAGCTTGACTCTAGCTGCATTGCAAGCAGTTTGCTGACCTCTCTGTTAGCTGGGCTTCCACTGCAGCTGGAAGGAGAAACGTGTGAGGAGTGGAAGGCAGCAATTTTACCTACTACTGCCTCCTCAGTGCTTTAAATGCTTGATCATCTCCTCGAGTCCCACCAAAGCTGTGGAATAATGTGTGAGAGCAGGAGGGCAGGTGGCTGTTGACCTCTGGACCCAAGTCACTTCAGCAGGCAATTTAGGATTGCAGAGGTCTGAGCCATATGGCTCAGCCTATTATGAGGGGAGTATAGAAGTCATATTAAAGTAATATTTGATTCACTGTGCTTACTACTTACTGACACATTAAAGAGCTACTTGAAATATCTTTTTTTCTCAGTGTACAATTTAAAAAAAAGATTCCATCTCACATCACATGAATGTAGAAATGCTTTAGAAATTGGATCTAAATGATGGAGGACCTCCAGTGAGCTTGTAAGGGGCTTCCCTTTTCATGACCAATATGATGCAATGTGGGGTTAGCTGCTTGTTCAGATATTCTTTCTTGGAAACCATACAAGAAAATGTAGTAGTTCCTTCTACTGAGTCCCAGAGAAAGAGACTTTGATAGAGTGCAGAATCACTCTTGTGTGGACCATAAAATAATGAGAGCTTTTGGAAGCCCACCAAAGCATAGAACACATTTTTACCATGTAAAACTTGAGAGGGACAAGAGTGTAACAGATTTCTGGAGTTTTAAGGATTAGTTCTTCTATGCCAGGTATGACTTTTGTATCTAGAGCTCATGCCAGTATGCTATGACAGAGACAAACCCAAGCAACCTTTATAATTGATGAGAAATTCTTATGTTTGAACAGTTGATTCTGTTGATTATTTAACTCATATTGAGTTAATAATTTATGTAGCGAAGTCTGCATAGCCTCATGTATGCCCCAGGAAGATGCAAGATAAAGATTCTGTGTAAATCTCCTTGCTCATTTGTTACAATGTTATCTCCTACTTAATGAGCTGAGCATAGGAGCCTTCTCAAATAGACACCATTTTGGAAGGCATGAATATTGCTTTATAGTTGAAAACACAAACTGATACATTTTTATTATTATGGAGCTCTGATTTTGTCAGTAATTTACTCTTCTGTTTGTAAACACTGCGTGGATGCTGCTTTATTCTGGTGGAGACACAGCCTTGAATTCAGCAGGAGCTACTATCACTCTCACATGGTTTATTATAAAAGCAGGAGACTGAAGCTCAAATTCTCCTTTAGAGTACATTTTTAATCCCTTCAGGCCTGATACGATGACTGAAGGCAGGATGGAGAGTACATGCATACTTTCATTTCTGATGACCATAAAGCTTAAAAATAGATGGCTTCCCTCTGTGGAATAAATAACTTCTTAAATCTATGAGTATGTGTGTGTGTGAATGAACTAAAAATACAAACTACACCCCATTATAAATACCTTTCCTCTGCCTCTCTCTGTACAAGATATGTTGTCTGAAGCCTGCATTTCAATGTATCTCAATTTGCTGCTGTATTGCTGAAAATGTTTTACACTTTCCCTTCCTCCTTTGTGAAAATATTCCTCTATTGATGCAAAGCTTGATTGCATTTCCTTTTGCCTATATCATTGTACAAATTATGATGGAGAGAATCCCAGGAACGATGTGGTCTTGTGGATCCATTGTGTAGAGCCAGGATGAGTCATGCAGACACTTTCTTTCTTGCTACCTGGAAATTCAGGGGCTGCCTAGAGTACCTCAGACCAAACAAGTAGAAAAAGATTGTCTGAGAAGGCATATCTAAATTTAGTGAGCTATCATCAATATGTTGCCAGGTAAGGAACCTAGAAACATACAACATAAATCTGAATTTATGTTTTGAGAAAGATTCACTCCTCAAAAGACAGCAGAAAGTGCAGGGAATGTAGAGGTTGGTACCAAACTGAAAAATCTTAATGATCTGATCTGTCAGGGGCTGGATGCTTGGACTTAGAAATTGGAGGTATCAGTCTTTAACTGATGTTTCCAAAAGCTCCAGTGCTTTGTCTTTTATATTACCTCCTGCTGAGTACCAATTGTGAAATGTCAGCCTCTATCCATTCTTGAGATATGTGAAGAAAAATGGTTGAGGTGGGACACAGATGAGAAATAATGCAGTTAAAGGGAGTTCTGGGAGCCCCGCAAGACCTCCTTCCAGCCTGTGTGACTCTGACTAGGCATGCAGCATAATGCTCTCTAGAGCTCCCAGATGTTTATTAAAACAGTCTATGCCTATACCCAAAAGATACTAGATTCATGCTTTAGGTGCTTTAGGCCTAATTTCCTGAGCTAGTGATCCAGACCTGAGCTTTACCTGCGCACTGTATGTGTATCACAAAGGTAAGACAGGTCAGAAATCAATGCTGAGCAGATGATCTGCATGGGAAAGCTGGTCCTGGAATTACTACCAAAATGCTTGTTGTGAAAATCCTACTCTAGTGCCAGATGTTTTCCAGTTCTCTGCTGCCCATTTCCTCCTTGTCTGTCTATGAAGGAAAAGGAAACAGAGGAGAGACAGAGATGATGAAAAGCGACAGACAATTTTCTAACAGTAAGGTTTGGCACTGCTTCGATACGTGTTTTACATCAGTCCTGCAGTCTTCATTTCTAACTGTCCTGGCCATCCCTCCTCTCACGGTTCCAGGTCTTGTTCTTTTATGAGATAAAGCATTGTGATGGCCCTTTTCTACTTCTAAAAGATGACCCAGAGACTTTCTGTTGATTTGTCAAGAATGTCACAACAGGAACAGAGATTGCAAAGGCCCCAGTCTTTCCTGTTTTGGGGATAAGCTTTTAACTCTTGATTCAAATATTGAGGCAGACACATGCTATGAATTTATGATGAACCATTTCTGTAGAAGAGATTTGTCATAGCCTTGTATTTCCAAGCAATCATGGGCTTGCATCTCTAAGACTGGAGAATTACAAGTCCCTTCTGCTTCCAGTTCTTGCCATTGTTGAGAATTGTTGTGCTTTTACTTCTAGACATTTAGATCTGGGTTTTGCAGCTCCACTCATATTTTCCATGGATGTTAGCATTCATGTCACTTGGCCCTAAAGCATTAACTCTACAAATTATCAAAAAGAAATACAATCAAATGCGTCTTCTCTTGAGGTTTTTCTGCATGTTCCTTTTTCAAGAACAGCTCATCTGGGAATATCTGCATGTCT
This sequence comes from Colius striatus, assembly GCF_028858725.1. Taxonomy (NCBI): domain Eukaryota; kingdom Metazoa; phylum Chordata; class Aves; order Coliiformes; family Coliidae; genus Colius; species Colius striatus. Next base: position 33,298,099 of record NC_084790.1, read on the forward strand.
GGACAATGTCTGTTCCAGAATTGCTTGGACTTCAAAGGATCTTAATTCCTTTTTAAAGATGCAGCATTTGAAAAGTTCCGTTTCTCTTAACCTGAAAGGAAATTGTGGATGAAATATCTCTCATAGTAAGCTTCATTTTATAGGACTGTTGACCATACTAGGACACAATTCTTACCAGCAGTTAAAGGAAGAACTGTTCCTGGCTTTCATCAGAAACAGCTATTGAAAATGGTAGCAGATTTTGCCACTGTGAGGTACTGAGGTTTTTAAAATTTGTTTTAATAGAAGCAATTATTATTAGTGATGGAAGCATGATAATATGTTCTGCATTTTAAACTTTGCCCATTCCTGGGCAAAGAACTAACTAAATATTCATGAAACTGTAATAACAGTAATGAAAAGTGATTCAGCAAATATTTTATCTTGGAAAACAAGTACTCCTCTTATTGTTAGCTTCACATTTCTAGCCTAATCACTGTTCACTCTTGCTTTTTAAAACAGGTATGTATGTGCTGTAAGTATCCTTGAGCAAAAACTTCCAATGAAGCAATATTTGTCTGGCAGTGGGTCAGGGTGAATTAAGTAGTTTTGTATGAGCAAATTGCTGTTGAAAGGGAAACTCAACTCAGATGCCAAAGGAGGCATCAAGAGGCCAAAGGCTCTTGATGGAGGCTCTTGATGGAGGCAAGTGGCCAAAGGCTTAGACCTGCATTCTTCAATGATAGCTGAGCTTGCAGTGTTCTGCACAAGAAGTATTTCTGCTGGGACAAATGGTACAACCATGATGTACAAAACTTTTGAAATCTTTTTGTACCAAGAGGATGAGGGCTTTTGCAAAAAATTTAAAATTGCTGTCCAGAGAACTCTCTGAAAAAGTAGGATTGTTATTTTCCCAGTAAGTTGTTTGAATACTGTGGGAAGTTCAGAAGAAAACTGACATTACTTGAACATTTAAATGTTGAAAGCAAAAGGACATGACCCAACTTCATCTCCATTTTGAAAAAAATCAAGGAAATGTCTGACACGAGGATAGTAAATGCATGCTTCATTGTGTGATTTAATTGATGCCAGCCAGTATATATTTTCTTACAAGTATATTGTGTCACACTAAGACAATTCCTTCTCAAAATGAGATGATACACCAGAGTTGCAGTATTGCTGATATCATACCTTGGCTTCTGGAAGATGTAAAAGTAGGCACTGCTTGGTGTCACTGAATACATAAGGATACCAACAAACAACATACCGAGTGGATTAAAGCTGAGTCTTTCTATGATTCTATGCAAAAAAAGATGTGAACTGTCTAGAGAGGGTCCAGAGAAGGGCCTCAAAGATGATCAAAGGGGTCTCCTTTTAAACAGAAACTATGGGCTCACAATGTGTGCTGTTAGGTGACTGGCAAGGCAGGGGCTAATGAGCCTCTGCTGAACTGATGGGAAGTAGATGCTGCAGTCCAAGTCACTGTGCTGCTGGGTATCCAGCTGACCCAAAGTCTCAGCCAATGCCTCAGAGATCACAAGGAAATCTGCATTATTCTGATGGCACACTGATACAAGGTACTGAGTAATGGCTTTCAGAAAGAAATCATGCTGCTTGCATGCAGATTTGCCAAGACTGCCCATGTTATGAGCAATATCCTTTCCATATGCATGACACCAAATTGCTTTTTAACTAGTCTTTTCAGTGATTGATTTACCCAGGAAAGTTTGTGCAGCTTCACTAGGGTGTTGGAGGTGCAAAGGCACACAACTTGGAAGTGGTACATAGTGGAGTCCATAACAGAAGGCTCAAATTTAGTGTCTCTTTTCACATGTCCATTTTGCAGTTGATTGAATGGACTGTTTACTAAGCCTAAGTAAGAAGAGGGACCTGTATTGTACCTTCCAAAGGCTGCTTTGAGGTGTGTGAGAGGCAGCAAAATAGTTACTCTCCAGGGACAGTTCAGGATGGACTATGTACTTGGTAACAACAGCATTAACAGGCCTAGTTTTCTCCCCAAGGGTAGAGCTGTAAGCCAGGGGCCTGTCTGTGCTTTGTGGTGGAAACAACTGAATTCTGTATTTAAGCCAAGAATTTCATAGACTAGCTTTTAGAATTAGACTGTATTTTCAACATAGGACAACAGATAAACATTCCCTGTATTCTACCTCCTTCCTCATCTCTGTGCAACATTAGAGTGAAAATATGTTCCTGACCAGCATCACTGTGAACACTAGCAGCTTCCTGTGCTTTGAGCTAGCAGTAAGTTCATGCAAATACATAATTCCTTGCTTATCCTGGATTCTGCATTGCAGTCAGCATTCAACTCAGACCAGCATTGTTGGCTAATATTTTTCGAAGTACCTGAAAGAGTATACAAGAAAAGCTAGAAATATTGGTGGAAGCTAGTGACTGTAGGAAAAGAAGACAAGCTTTTGCACTTTAGGAGCTACATCCTGGCTAACAGACATGCTGTGCCAGGCCATTGTAGTTTGTTGATTGATGCATTAAATGCAGCCTAAACCCATAAGAGGGATTATGTTTAGAACTATTCTGATCATTAATATACAGTAATAAATGTTGACAAGTTCAGTGAATGGATTTTTTAGTGTAATTTGTAAGCTGCTGTACCAATACATTCTTTTCAGCAACGTCAGATTAATGTTCAGAGTAGATTTTGCTCATAGCTGCATACAACTCTCACCTACACCATAGATAAAGCAGCTGTCAAGTCAATGAGATCTCATTCATGTTTTATATTATACACAGGAAAAATTCAAACTTGTAAGACACAGAGAGAAAAAGGAAACTGACAATGCAGAGATCAGCAGAAAGTTTGATGGACCTTGACATATAAATGAAATGATCTAGAAATGATGTTTAGTTGGTTAAAAAAGAGTTGAGGTATATCAAAGGCAACCATTACAAAGAAATTTTGTAATTTTTGCTGAATTAGGTAACAACAAATACATTTAGAGATGTGTCAGGGAATGACAAAAAGAGCCTATATGTCAAGCCCAGATATTCAAGACTTTTTGTATTTGAAGCAGCAAGTGAGATAGAACAGGACAAAAGTATTGACCAGTCTGACGGTAAGAAGGCTCTGCAGGGGAATTTGGACAGACTGGATTGATGGGCTGAGGTTAATTGGATGAGGTTCAACAAGACCAAGTGCTAGGTTCTGCACTTGTCTCACAACAACCCCACGCAACTGTCACCAAAATCATGAAAATAGATTCCTTATCACCAGTGTAGCATTAAGAAGGAGGCATTCCTTTAGCATAGTGCTGCATGCATGGGGGATCACTCCAGGTAGCATGCACAATTAAAAATGAAAGAACACTATATACATTACAAAGATAGAAAGAAATGAAGCAATTATTTTATTTTTGAATATAGTCTTGCTGAAACTGTTTTGAAGTTGTTTTTCTGCTCAGTCCTACAACCTATAGCCAAAATATAACTGACTGCTGTCCTCAGACACCCTCTGGCTTGTGTTGATATTGGCAAGATGACTGGATGCTCCATTTTGTTTTACAAGAGCAGACTTCTAGAATAATTTGACATCCTTTTGTGTTTTTTTTATACTGTTTGTGGTACCTGGGGCAGCAGGAAGTCATTGTCTCTAGCAACAGTAACCGTTCTTGAGAATAGTCACCTAATACTAGGCTATAGTCCTTTCTTATTGTAACCTGAACTGGAGAGTAAAGGTGGCTCCAAGTCTATTTATAGGTCTAGCGCTGGTGGCACTGTGTTGTCAAATAAAAATTGGCTGAGAAGTATGGGAGGATACTAGTATAATTACCTAAATATATGTTTCCACAATTATACCATTATTACAGCTACACTCAAAGACACAATCACCCTTTGTATGGAATTGCCTTATACTATTTAACCTGTTGTTTTCCAAGCCTGGGATCAAGTGAAAGTTGTTTGGAAACACCTTTATACTATTGCCTGTTTATGGTGAAAGTCCTATGAAGTGAAGTATGGTGAAAGACAGCTAAAAATAGTGAAGGCTCAGAAAGTGTTGCTTCAGCCTCTGTGTTGGCAACTTGAGTCCTCTCTCTCCAAACATAGTGGCCAGTTTTATTTCACAGATTCACCTTGGACCACAGGCACATGGCTGGAATTGAAGAACTTTGGAAGATGGTAGGAGAATGGCTGAATGTAGTGTCTCCTGTCTATATGTATTATTGTCCGTACCTTGTGAAGAGGCTTGCTTTTGGAAAAGACACCAAGGGCTAAGTAGCTGTGGGATTCCTGAGTATTTTGAAAAATGGTCTTGTTTTATGTTCAGCTTTGCATGTTGTGAAGCAGATACTGCAAGCTGTGGTTCTAGGAATGGTAGCTGGTGGCATTCCTCAACACATCAGTTCCTCATAGATTCTCATCTTGTCCTGTTTTCAGCTGGGATAGAGTTAAATTTCTTTCTAGTAGCTGCTACAGGTCTGTGGTTTAGGTTTACAATGAAGAAAATGTCAGTAACACAGGGATGTTTTGGTTATTTCTTATGGTGGTTTAGCCAGGTGGTCACCAAGTCATAAAATTGGACAGGAGAGAGAGAGAAAAATAATGAGTGGTTTGTGAGCTGAGATAAGGAGGAAGAGATTGCTCATCAATTAGCATAATGGGCAAAACAGACTCAACTAGGGGAGAAAAAGGTTTGATTTTTTAAAGGAAAAATAAGAACAGGGAGAAGAAAAATAAAAACACCCCCTCACATCCCTCCCTCTTTCTCGGACTCTCCTTCCCTCTCCCCCAGCGGCGCAGGGGATGTGGGTTGCAGTCAGTTCATTACAGATGGACTTTGCTGCTGCTGCTTCTTCTCAGGGGGAGGCCTCCTCACACTTCCCACTGCTACAGTGTGGGGTCCCTCCCCACGGGAGACGGTCCCTCATGAACTTCTCCAGTGTGGGTCCTTCCCATGGGCTACAGCTCCTCACAAACTGCTCTGTCATGGGTCCTCCCATGGGGGCAGCTCCTCACACTCTGCCCCAGTGTGGGTCATCCACCGGAAGAACAGTCCTTCAGGTACCAACTGCTCCAGCCTAGGTCCCTCACGGGATCACAAGACCTGACAGCAAACCTGCTCTGGCCTGGGCTCCTCTCTCCACACAGGCTCCCAGGTCCTGCCAGGAACTTGCTCCAGGGTGAGCTTCCCAAGGAGTCACAGTCTCCTTCAGGCATCCACCTGCTCTGGCATGGGGTCCTCCACAGGCTGTGATTGGAACTCTGCTTTCCAGTGGTCCTCCATAGACTGCAGGGTCACAGCTGCCTCACCATGGTCCTCACCACAGGTCACTGGAGAGTCTTTCTTCTAGGGCCTAAGCACCCTCCTCTACTGATCTTGGTGTCTGCAGAGATGTTTTCACATTCTCACTCCCTGTTGCTGCTGCAGTTTAGCAACTACGCAAAAAGTTTTCTTTTCAAACACATTATTCACAGAGGCCTTACTTCCATCACTAAATTACCAGGCCTGGGTCAGCTGTGGGGTCCATCTTAGAACAGACTGGCCTTAGCAGTATCAGGTACAAGGGAAGCTTCTGGCAGCTCTTTGTTTAAAGAAGCCACCCCTGTAGTTTCCCTCATTACCAAAAAACCTGTCCCAGGCAAAACCACTACATCCCACTCCTCACCTCTGTGAATCCCATATTTAAGAATTACCATTTTAAAAAATCCACATTTTTCACATAACTTTCACAATCTTCACTCACAACAACAAAAAAGAATTCACCGCACGCAAAATGAAAAATAATATAACCACATCATCAAATGAAAGTGGACAATTTACATGCAATCCACCCCTCATCCCTTCACCACAATTAAACCAAGGTTTTCCACAGTCATTCCCTTCTAACACTGCTCAGTCCATGTTTTGCCTGTTGCCACTCCCAATTACAATCCTTATCTCAAACTCCTCACAATTCTTGAGTCCACATTGGGCACCAAGAAGACTGATGGTTTAGCCCTGGCTGACAATAAGCAAACCACACAGTTACTCCTCCCGACCTTAGCGGGATGAGGAGGAGAATCAACAGAGAGTTCTAGAACTTTGTGGATTGAGGTAAGGACAATTTAATAAAACACTGTAAAGAGTAAGCAGTTACAGTGATGGCCAAGGGACACAGAAAACGAGGGATGCCCAGTGTAACTGCTTACCCTCCGCAGCACAATGCAGGACCTGATGGGCAGCTGCAGTTCTGCACTTAGGGCAGAACTACTTACAGCCTGAGCATGAGTCAGATGGGAGTGAATAGCCTGGCCACGCCCCCTTGCGGGGCTGGGGAAAGTTAACCCTATCCCCGTCAAACCCAGGACACTGTTGAAGGATGCTTGCAGGCATCTGCTTCTCACCCTGCCTTGCCAGTGAGTGAATTGGGAGTGGGGGAATGGGGGAAGGGTGGTGTGTGTACAAGGCACTGTGAGGGAGCATGACCAGGACAGCTGATTTGAACTAGTGCAAGGGCTACTCCATATCAGAGTGTCATGCCCAGTGTATAAACTGGGAAGAGTTGGCCAGGAGTGGCAGGTGGTGAGCAATTGCATTAGGCATCACTTGTTTCTTTCTTTTGGTTTGTTTCTTTTAATTACTATTATTATACTTTACTATTCTAACTGTTCTAATATTATATTTTAGTTTAGTTAGCATACTTATTCTTATCTTAACACAAGACTTTTTTTTCTCCAATTCCCTTCCCCATCCTATTGGAGTGATGGGGAAGGGGAGCGAGCAGCAGCATGGTTCTTGCCAACTTGTTCTTGGTTCTTGCCCAGCTTACCAGGCAAGATGTTGAACCACAATGTCATCCATTTTCAGGCAAGCTCTGCACAGGTAAGATTTGCATAGGGATATTTTGGATTATAGTGTGAGGAGAGAGTAGGAACAATGAAGTGGGACAATGGAAACAATCCAACTCTGAGACTGAATGCAAAATCTGAGCCAGTGTGTATAATTTGATGAGTAACAACCGAAAGTTTTAGTCTGGAACTCTACCTGCTTCCAGAACACAAAAAAATGTTCTGGATAGCAGACCTCCAGTGCTATCTTATCCCAATTGAAGCCTGAGGGCCTGAGGTGTCTGTGTATCAGGTTTTCTTGTTTGGTATTGAAAGCTTTATACTTGGTCCCTGATCTCCCTTAGGTCTCAAGGCTTGTGTGTGTAATGGCAAAGTGGTTGTAATATTAATATTCCCTCCAGGGATAAGGGTTTTTTAGTGAGATGGTAATTCCACATTCTAACATAGAGATTAAGTAGCAAAATCCAGTCTTGGCCTGGTGCAACTTGAGTCCATTTCCTCAAGTCCTATCATTCCTTACTGAAGAGAAGAAATTGACCCCACTTCCCTACAGCTCTGTGATGATGTGTCCTCCCAGCCTCCTCTTCTCCAGGCTAAACAGCCACAGCTCCTTCAATTGCTCCTCATAAGACTTTGTTGCCTGTCTCTGGACAAGCTCCAGCACCTCCGTGTCCTTGTGATGAGAGGCCCAGAATGTTACACAGTATTTGAGGTGCAGTCTCACCAGTGTTGACTACAGGGGGACAATCCCTTCCCTGGTCCTGCTACTCATACTGATAAAAGCCAGGATGCCATTGGCCTTCTTGGCCATGTGGGCACACTGCTGGCTCATATTCAGCCAGCTGTCTATTAACATCTGCAGATCATTTCCTTGGGACAACTTTCCAGCCACTCTGCCCCAAGCCTGTAGCATTGCCTGTGGTTGTTGTAGCCCAAGTGCAGGAGCTGGCCACTTGGTCTTGTTGAACCCTATATGATTGGCCTTGGCCCATCTATCTATCCATCTATTGGCCTCTGTCCCACCTGTCTATGTCCAGGTCCCTCTAAAGAGCCTTCCTACTCTCAAGCAGATCTATGCACCTGCTCAGCTGATGTCATCAGCAAATTTACTGAGGGCGTACTGGATTCCCTCATCCAGATCACTGACAAAGATGTTAAACTGAACAGGCCCCAGCACCCAGCTCTGGGGCACACCACTGCAGACCTGCTGCCAACTGGATTTAACTCCATTCACTACAACTCTTTGGGTCTGGCAATTGAGGCATTTTTTTCTCATTGTCTTTTACAGCAGTGGGGGGCTTAGGTTCTATTTAGGCCTTTGCCCTTCTGGTTTCCTCCCTACATGACCTCACAACATCCTTGTAGTCCTCTTGGCCTGTTTCACCTTTCTTCCAAAGATCATAATTTTTCTTTTACCTCCTGAGCTCCAGCAGAAGCTCCCTGTTTAGCCAGGACAGTCTTCTGCCCAATGGCTCATCTTGCACAGCTTGATCCTTGCACCCTTCAAGATTTCCTTCTTCAAGAATAACAAGCTTTCCTGGACCCCTCTGCCCTTCAAGACTGCTTCCCAAAGAACTCTGGCAACCAGCCTCCTAAACAATTGAAAGTCTGCCCTCTGGAAATCTAAGGTGGCAGTTCTGCAGATCCCTCTCTTTACTTCCCTGATGATTGAGAACTCAAGCATTTCATGATCACTGTGTCATAGGCAGCCTCCAACCATCACGTCCCCCACTAGACCTTCTTTGTTTGTAAACACCATGTCCAGCAAAGCACCTTCTCTTATTGGCTCTCTCACCAGCTGCCTGAGGAAGTTATCTTCCACACACTCCAGAAATCTCCTGGACTGTCTCCTCTCTCCTGTGTTATATTCCCAGCAGATGTTTGGTTAAGTTGAAGTCCATCATGAGAACGAGGGCCAGCGATCCCAAGAGTTTCTGAGCCTAAAGAACATCTCAGCTACCTCCTCATCCTGGTTGGATGGTCTATAGCGGACTCCTGCCATGACATCTGCCTTTTGTCTCCCTCCTCCCACTGATTCTTATCCAAAAACACTCAACCCTATCAACACCATCATTGACCTCGGAACAGTTGAGACACTCCCTAACAAAGAGGGCTCCCCATCCAGCTCTCCTTCCTTGTTGATTGCTTCTGAGGAGTCTGTAGCCATCCAGTGCAGCAATCCAGTTTGCACTGGCACAGACTCATCCCACCTCGTTTCCATAATAGCGATGATGTCACATTTCCCTTGGTGCACATGGCTTCCAGTTCCTCCTGTTTGTTGTGCATACTGTGTGTATTGCTGTAGATGCCCTTCAGGTGAGTTACTGATCCATCTGAAGAAATGGAGGGGATAAGATGTCCTGACATCTATGTGACCATTTTCAGGCATTTCTGTGGCCTCTAACACATTAACCCACCATTGCCTGCTGCCACAAAGATCTTTATCTCCAGCCTCCACTGAATCGGCAGACCCAAGGATGTTGGCAGCACACCATCCCTCAGGTGCCTGTATGCTGACCCCAAACTTACCTCTGGCAAGCCTGGTTTTGCTCCTTTCCCCCTTCAAATGTAGTTTAAAGCCCTCACAATGAGCCCCGCTAACTCTTGTCCCAGTTGCTTTTTCCCTCTATGTGATCCCATCTCTTTGAAGTAGCCCCAGTGCCCTGTAACCTGCCTCATTCTCAAAAAACCCAAAATTTTGTTGGTAGCACCAGGCTTGGCATCAGGTATTAATCTGTCTCACCTTCCAGGTGCTTTCATCATCCCCTGTAAAGGAATAAAGGAGAACATCACTTGTGCTCCTGATCCTTTAACTAGAAGTCCCAATACCCTGAAGTCTCCCTTAATAGCCCTTAGACTTCTGTTTGACGCTTCATCACTACCCACCTGGAAAATCAGCAATGGATAGTAGTCTGTCAGCTGTACCAGGGTAGGGAGTTTTCTCCTCATATCTGAGACCTGCAGCCCAGGGAGGCAGCAGACTTCCCTAAGAAGCAGGTTAGGTCTGCATATTGGCCCTTCTAATCCCTTCCTATTCTCTTACCTGTCAAAGTCTGCTTGTTGGAAACGGCTCCAGCTAGGGTGAGGTCTCATGCTGATCACTGTTGAACTCTGCTTGCAGGACTGCATACCTGTTCTTTAAAGGTGGGGACACCTGGGAACATGGAGCAGTGGCATGAGACATTCGTATGCTGCACTGGGCAGCAACCTGATTCTATTGTGTCCATCCCTTGAGCCCCTGGATTCAGCTGGGCTAAGAGAGGAGGGGTAATCCCGTGGGTTATCCCCCTGATTGGTGTGCTCCATGGAGAGGTTATTGTATGATCCCAGTAGTCTGTCTCTTGCTCACAGTCCCCGATACTCCTCAGCCTACTTATCTTCTCACAGAGCTCTGCCACCAAGCAGTGTAATTCCTCTACCAAACAGAAGCCTTATCTCCAGGACAGGAATATGCACAGTGGAAATGCTACATTAGTTGGTTTGAGAGCAGAACGTATTTCTTGCTCTTTCCAGATATTTGAGGAAATATACTTACCTGGCATGTCCTTAGTCATGTTCTTAGAGATTATACTCTGGATATAAGAGTAGATTTACTGTTCACAGTCAATTACATAAAAATGGCATGTATTTTTTTGTTGAGGTGTTCAAAGGCCTGAGTTGCAGACTCTGAGATGAGATCCTTGAAAAGGATTGCAGACAGTGACAAAAGTGTAAAGTCACCTTAGTAGAGGGGAAGATAGTGATGTAGAGTTTAAGGCTGTGTTAACACCAAAGGCTAAACTAGAGTGTGGTGCTTCTGAAAACAGAAAATAGCCAGGCAAAATAAAGGAGCTCTATTTGCTGAGTAAGGAGGCATAAGGATCCAGATTCTGACTCTCTAGCTACATGCTTGTGGAGGCAGCTTCTTCAGGTCTCTGTTGTATGTATAAATGCTTCAAAGAACTTCCAGATCAAACATTTGATACTGAATCTGCTTCTTGTGCAGGACAAAGGTTTTAAGGTTTCTAGGTGAGATACAATCATCACAGAATAAGCCAACAATGACACTTTTGAAAATAACCTCACATCTTACCTAATTATCAGACTCAAAGCATGAACAACAGTTCAGGGAACTTTCCCTTTAAGTTAGGCATTAAGAGACTCACTTATTTTCGCGTTTTGTTTGTTTTGCCTGTTTTTTTAAAATTTTCTTGGTTTTTTAAGTGTATTTTCAGCCTCAGTTTCTCCACAATATGAAATAATGCAATATGTTAATGACTGCTTTACCATTGTGATTTTTAAAATTACATTATTACAAAAAAAGCTGTATATCAGAAACTGAAAGAGACTTCAGTTCTTTGTTTCTCATGACAGAGTTCTGACATCTCAGATCTCTTGAAAGCTTTGAACTCAGCAGGATCCAAATGCTCCAGTACTGCTTCCTCTCCACCTTTTGAGGATCTTTTTAATTTTTGCATTGTTCTGAAGGCAGTCCTTTTAGTGACCTGCATGGAATCATTGACAAGAGCAGGCAACCACCTTGCCATGCTCCGTAGCCCCAAGGCCACTGGATAGGTAACAGGATTTAGAAAACACTGTCCAGAATGTGATAGTTCTTACATGAACAGATTATGTCTACTGTTACTAATAGCTCTAAATTAAGGAGCTAGGTGGCCAGAAAAGCATGTTTATCCATTACGTGTCAGTTTCAGCATATTGGGATACTCAGTGCTGCATTCTAAGCCTGCCTGCAGGTAGAAGCACATCATTTGGGACAGACAACTTCTGGAGAGAGTCCAGTGCAGGGCCACCAAGATGATCAGGGGACTGGAACATCTTTCATACGAGGAAAGGCTGAGGGAACTGGGGCTGTTTAGTCTGGAGAAGAGGAGACTGAGGGGAGATCTTATTAACATTTATAAATATCTAAAGGGTGGGTTGCAGGAGTTTGGGACATCCGTTTTTTCTATAGTATCTAGCAACAGGACAAGGGGTAATGGGATGAAGCTGGAACACAAAAAGTTCCACTTAAATAGAAGAAAAAACTATTTCACTGTGAGGGTGATGGAGCAGTGGCACAGGCTGCCCAGAGGGGTTGTGGAGTCTCCTTCCTTGGAGGTCTTCAAGACCCGCCTGGACATGTTCCTATGCGACCTGATCTAGGTGACCCTGCTTCTGCAGGGGGGTTGGACTAGATGATCTCTAAAGGTCCCTTCCAACCCCTACTATTCTATGATTCTATGATTAACTCAGTTCAGGAATTCATGCCCTGAAGTTTCACTGTTGCTCAAGTGGAAAGGCTACAAGGGTGGAGTGTGTGTATGTAGAAGGAGAGAGGAGACTGTTCATGCTGTGTGGCTTTTATGTGAATCAAAGAGAATGGGAAGGAAGAAGTGAGCTTGAGCTAGAAGCGTCTGCAGGACTTCTTTGCTAAGACAGCATAGCCTAATGCTAGTATGCAGGTATTCCTTGCTGAAATGGAGGCAAATGAGTACGATTTTGGCTTTACATAAGATGGCCTTCAAAGTCCTGCACCTATACTAAGTGACTTCTCACCCAGGACTTTAAACAACAGTGATGAGCAGGCCCAGAGATCAGTGGCAGGGAAGGATCAGACTCGACACTGACTGCTTGCCATGTAGGACTGGCCTTGTCAAGTGACTCCAGAGGAGGGAGTGACTTAAGGCTTTGCCACAGATAACACAAAAACTTATGTAAATCTCATGTAAAGCCAAAATTGTACTCTTTTGCCTCCATTTCAGCAAGGAAGCCCTTGCAGCCTGGGACTCCTGGTTTGCACCTCCATGCAAAAGACACTGGAAATTACACTGTTCCTGTTCTGCAGGGATATGTGTATGTACGTCCTTTGCTGACCCCAGGACAGCTTTGGAGGTGCCCTGCAAGGACAGGATTCTGAAGATGCCACACATCTCTCTTTGTCAAATAATCCAGTTACCTCAGCTGATGCCAAATCTGTTAATAAGCCTGTTGGTGTTGTGACATGGATGATTTCAGAAGACGTCATATCTCGGAAGTAATTTTTTTCTTTTTTCTTTTTTTTTTTTTTTTAAATTGAGGGAAGGTAACAGCTTTTGATAACTGTTATTCTGAAAGTCCTTGAGGCATACTTTGCCTTTTACTGTTTGAATTTTTCCTTAGCAGTAGATTTCTCTGTTTGGGGTTGTATTTATGTTCCATCTGCATCCTGGATGAAACTCCAAGCTGCAGAGAGAGCTAGTCTGGCTAGCAATGCATTTGTATGTGTGAGTGTATATATTGTGTTTGTGTCTGTGGGTGTATGAAGAAACCGCTGAAAGCAAACCAAACTTAAAGACTTTCTTTCTGGGAATGGTATGTCTCCAGTCACTGTTATTTCTTGACTATGGAAATTCTGTGGCTTCTCATGAAGATGTGATTTCCTCTAGTCACAGCCTACCTTCTGACCCTTGAGCTTAAGAAAGTGTGAATGACTGACAAAAAATAAGTTAACATTTCTTCAAGCAGAACTCGATTGCATGCAATAAGCTCAGGTTTACATGCACCAGATTTGAGTATCAGCCCATTCCAAAGAACATTTTGCTCTGTCTAGTTTAGAACCACTCCACTGATATTATTGTTGCTGCCAAGCAGCATCACAGCACTGCTGCATGGCTATGCTGCTACTACCAGGAATTCTTGTTTCATAGAATCATAGAATGTCTTGAGGACTTTAAACTGAAGGACTTTGGGGTGTGCAGAGAAATGACAGAGAACAAGCCATCCTGTCTAGCAAGGAAACAGGGCAGGGCAGGGAATGCAATGATAAGAGCCCCTCAGCAGCACACCAACATGAGGTGCAGAAGGCTGACAGCCCTGAGGGAGTATCAAATCAGGGAGGATCCTCTTGCATGCATCCAGGGAAACCTGTGTGTTTGAGTAAGCCCCTGCGTTGCCTCTACACCAACTCACGCAGCCTGGGGAATAAGCAAGAGGAACTGGAGATGTGAGTGCAGAAGCAGGACTATGACATCATTGCAATCACTGAGATGTGGTGGGACAGCTCACAGCTGGAGCACAGTCATGGAGGGCTATGTATTGTTTAGGAAAGACAGGTCAAGGAGGCAAAGAGATGGATTTGCTCTCTATGTGAGAGAGCAATGAAAGTGCATTGAGCTCTGCCTAGGTGGGGATGAGGGGTAGGTTGAATGCTTGTAGATGAAAATTAAGGGGCATGGTAAGGTATTTGATCTTATTGTGGGGATTTGCTTCAGAACACCTGATCAAGAGTAGGAAGTGGATGAGGCCTTCTACAAACAGCTGAGAGCTGATTCACGATCACAATCCCTGGTCCACATGGGAGACTTCAACCACCCTGATATTTGCTGGCAAGGCCACTCAGCCAAGCACAGACAGTCCAGGAGATTCCTACCAAATACTGATGACAACTTCTTGTCATATCTGGTCGAGGAGCCAATAAAGAGGGGTGTCCTGCAGTACCTTGTGCTAACAAATAAGGAGAGTCTGATTGGGGATTGAAAGTTTGAGTCAACCTTGGTTGCAGTGACCATGAGATAGTGAAGTTCAAGATCTGGTGTGGAGGAAACAGGAAACCAAGCAGGATTGCGACCCTAGATTTCAGGCGAGCTGACTTTGGCCTCTTCAAAAACCTGCTTGGAGGGATCTCAGGGGATAAAATCCTAGATGGTAGAAGTGCCCAAGAGACCTGGTGAACCTTCAGGTACCACTTCCTCAAAGCCCAAGATGGGTGTAGCCCTAAATGTAGAAAAGCAGGAAAAGGAAGTAGGAGGCCTCCATGGATGAGCAAAGATCTGCTGGGACAACTGTCATGGTTTGACATGACAGCCTTTTCTGGTAAGGGGGAAGGGGCTGTAAAGATGTCTCCTGTAAGAAGTTGCTCACAACTTTCCCCAGCTCTGAGCCAGACCCGCTTGTGGGGCTGAGCCAATTAGATGCCTCCACAATCACTTCTTAACAAGAAGCCAGAAAAGGAGGCTTCTTCCTCCTTCTTCCTATTTCTTTCCTCATTTGTCCTTTCTTCTTTTTCTGGCTGGTGGTGGTGCAAGGAGTAGGAACAGTGAGAGAAACAAGCATGCGAACTCTAAGGTCAGTGATGAAAGAGAGGAGGAGGTGTGCTGGAGCAGAGACTCCCCTGCATTCTATGGAGAGGACTGGTGAAGCTGAGATTTATTTTCATTTCTTTAAAGACCCCACATCAGCGGTAGAGACTCATTTTGATAATGACCCCGAATAAGGGACAGAGACTCATGTTGCTAAAGCTGGCCCCAGACCTGGGGCAGCGATTCACTTCATTAAACACCCTGAGCCGGGGACAGTGACAATCGCTGGAGGAGGCTGTGTCCTGTGGGAGGGACCCAATCACTTCACTACAGACCCCGAGCCAGCCACAGTGATTCTCTTCATTAAAACTATGGCTGGAAGAAGATGACTCCTTGCATTCTTCCCCTGCTCCGATACAGAGTCTCTCCCATGGGACAGTCCCTAACGAACTTCTCTGGTGTTGGTTCTTCCCAGCAGCTACAGCTTCTGCCGATACAGGGTCCCTCACATGGGACACAGTCCTTAATGAACATCTGTGGTGTGGGTTCCTCCCCACAGTTAAAGCTTCTGTGAATATTGGGTCCCTCCCACAGTTACACAACCTCCTCCAGCCATAGTTACTGTGCCTGGCACAGGATCTTTATTGAAGAAGATCACTGCCCCTGATGTGGGGTCTTTAAGAAAATGCAAACAAATCACTGCTTAACCAGTCCTCTCTGTAGAATGCAGGGGAGTCTCTGCTCCAGCACACCTCCTCCTCTCTTTCATCACTGACCTTGGGGTTTGCATGATTGCTTCTCTCTCTCTTCGCACTCCTTGCACCACAACCAATTGGAAAAAGAAGAAGGGCCCGAAGAAGGAAGAAAGAAGAAGAACCCTCCTCTTCCAGCTTCTTAAAAAGTGATCGTGGAGGCATCTGGCTCAGCCCCAGGAGTGGGTATGGCTCACAGCTGGGGAGAGTTGCAAGCAACTTCTTATAGGAGCCATCTTTACAGCCCCTTACCAGAAATAGCTGTCATATCAAACCATAACAAGGTCTTTAAAATGGCTTGAGGTTCCTGTGTGACCTGATCTAGATGGACCTGCTGTTGCAGGGGTGTTGGACTAGATGATCTCTAAAGGTCCTTTCTAACCCCTACCATTCTATGATTCTCTTCTATGAGATCAGGAACAGAAGCCACTGCATTTATAGTATACTGGAATTCATCTCTGCTTTTTCTTGTGGAGTTACATGAAGTAACCCCTTGAGAATGATGACAGCCTTCCAGGTGCAGATAGAGAGATCTGGCACAAAAATGCTTGTCTTCAGAGGACTTATAATGCACACAGTGAAGATGAACAAAGTTCCAAAGGTGCATACAGCAGCTCTGGAAGAGAGGCAGCAACACAACTTCTCTGTTAATTTTGTTTATCTTAGTCTCTTAATCCCTTACTCAGACACCATATTTTACGGAAAAGAATTGTATAATAGTTTAAAAGAACAGATCACACAGTGAATGACATCTTATTTTCATGTAATGCAGCTGAAATCATATTAATACTGAAGACAAGGCTGAATGTTTTTAGAATTGCAAATACTTTCCAGCATCAGTCTGTGGCCTTCCAGATATCATGCAGTAATAATGTCCCTGCAAAAGAGCAGTCAGGTTTGCACTTTTCAGCTGACAGATCAATCTGGTATCATAGAATCATAGAATGGTAGAGGTTGGAAGGGACCTTTAGAGATCATCTAGTCTAACCCCCTTGCTCAAGCAGGTCCACCTAGATCAGGTCGCAAAGGAATGTGTTCAGGTGGGTCTTGAAGACCTTCAAGGAGGGAGACCCCACAACCTCCCTGGGCAGCCTGTTCCAGTGCTCCGTCAAGGTGCTGGTTCCAATGCTCCTGGTATACCCCATCCAGGTATACCCCACCACTTCTACACCTTTTTCCTTTCTGCTCCTGTGCAAGCTACATATACCCTAGGGAACAGTGGTTGAATATTCTGTAGTATTTACTTAATGCTCTGTGCTGGAAGTTGATTGCTTTTTGTTTTCAGTTTTTAGTTTTTTCCTTCTGCTACCTTGTATCAGGATTGAACTGGTAAGAGTCTATGGCAGGAAAAATACAAATGATATTGTATAAGGACACTGGAACTGACTATGAGCTAAACCATCACTGAAACACAACATCCTTCCACAGCACAGTAAAAGGAGGCTCCAGAGCCTGCCTGCTGTATGTGTTGGTCTCAGGAACAAAGAGAGCTCCTGCTGGCCCCTCCTTGCATAACTGCAGGACCTTGAAGCCTCACAATGTGGTGCTCTTCAGCAGTGAACACAGACATTAGTGTGGGATGGGGAGGGGAGAATGCTCCTGATACCTGTTACGAAAGTGTCTGCATATGTGAATAGAAGCCTAACTTTTACCTTTGGAGGCACTTGGGACGGTAAGGTAATGAGCTGGGTTTGCCTGATGGTGTGTCCCTAACCCAAGGCATCTTTTTGGGGCAGGCTGACCCAGACACATTGGCCCTGTTCACATGATGCTTTGCATCATCAGATGTTCCCTTGTATGACAAGGTCTCATCTTCAATGGGACCTGCCTAGGTGAGCTCACAACCTTTTCAGACAGTTTATTTGAAGTCAACAGGAATATTAATTTTATCAGTGACTGAAGTAATAGTCTTTTGTAAGGGCCTGTGTATTTACAAACACAATAGTACAAATGCTTCGTTGTGGTTTGAGTGTTGCAGAATGATGCATTTATCTGAAAAGGAAACCAGTCTCTTGCAGAATGTGAGATATGTGTATGTATGGAATGGAAACCTTTTTAACGTTTCAAAACCCAAGTGCATCAGAGTCTATTAAGACACCCCTACTAGCCTTAGGTTTCATTCTGCTGCAAAACCTTAACCTCAGGTCAGATCTAGAGGATAACCTCCCAAAGCTTCTGTCTTGCCACCTTTGCATTGTATGCTCATGTCTATTGTCTAATCATGTACCACCACCTTTTACTTCCTGACATGAAACGGTGTCATCTTAAGATATTACGAGCTGTTTGCCAGACAATACACTTATGTGTCAAAAAATAATTGTTTGTGCTGCCTTGTAGGCTTCATGACAAGTCACAGAGCAGAAAGAGAATGAATGAAAGGAATATAAACTATTTCAATTAGGAACTGAGCTTATTTTCTAGAACAGAGGAAGTTTGAAATCTAATAAATCAATGGAAGTGAACATTTCACTGCTCAGAGATACTCAGTATCCCGAATCACAGCAGAATAACAGCTAAGAAGAACACTGACTCTGATGCATGCAAATGAGAAACCAGTGCCAGGTGATCAACAGTGTTTGACATCTTTGCATAATTTCCCAACAATTTTCATTTATAAACAAACTGAAACTTTGAATATTCCTTTTCTACTCCTTCCTCTTGCACATTTGTGTTCTGCTATTACATAATTTGCACACTACCTATGACCACCACTTGATGTGTTCAAATGGACCTCATTAGGATCCTTCCAATATTATTTTTTAGCTATAGCTCAGAATACTTAATGCTGAAACGGATAGGCATCACAAATAAGACTAAAATTGTAGATTGGCCCAGGGAGCAGAAATGCATACAAACATGCCCCTTCTCAGTTATGTAAAACACTTGTTCTGGGTGGATCTGGAAAAAATAAACAGAGAAAGAGTTCTATGTCTTTTTCGAGATTTGAATTTAATTAATAGTGTCTTCATTTAATACAGAGATTCTTATCAGAGATCCCCAAAAAGTCAGGAAAATGGCCTTTTGGGAGACATTATGATTTCTCAAATGAGCTCCACAAGTGAACTTGACATCAGTTGTTTATGAAAAGAGGTATCAGTAATGCATTTCTGTAGGTGTATTAGTTATAGTGTATTAATAAATTATAAACATTCCTTTGGAACTATTCAGTACTAATGTATAAACAGTATATCTTTCAGGCAAATACCATTTTGGAATATTGTGTGATACCCTTCAGAAGCTCTGTTACATTATTATTGAAACTTTAACAGAAGGAAGTTGTGAGTCTTTTTCAGCTGAAAGGATTGATGTGGCATTTACCTTTTTGATGGAAAGTAGTGATCTGGTGGCTAATAAAACTGAGAAGGAAAAGATCTGCACCTTTATCTCTCAGACACAGGAGTAGGAGACAGAGGCAACTTTGTTTTAATCACTAAAGAATTGTGCAAATATTTGCAGGAAAACAGCTTTCTACAGCAAGCATGGAGCTGTACTCTCATTTCCAAAATATTCCTAGAAGCATTGTTTTGTTATGCTCCTAAATGGATGAAGAGCAGAGGTAGAACTACATTTTGTACTTGCAAAGAGCAGCAGGTTAATATGTATATAGGCAACAAAATCTTTGCTAGCTATTGTCTTATTGTATTGATATGAGCAGGGCTTTTGCTTTGAAAACAGATGCAGTGGCCTGAATCTCTATGTGCCAAGCACCTCTTTACCCTTCCGTTTTTTGTTAAGGGGACAGACAGACCAGGCAGCCAACCAGTCTGCCATAGTGGTATGGAAAACTCAAAGACTTTATTCTCACCACCTGACCAGTATGTTCTGGTTCTTTGCAGATGAGCTATTTTGATCCTGTCCTTTAAACAAATTGTCCATGCAATTATGGGTTCTTGATTTGGCCCTAGTCTAAATTCTGTGACAGTCTTGGAGTGAAATTGGCATTTAGATTCATTGCTGCTTTACAGATGGGGAGACTGAAGGAGATACAGTGGGGTATGTCTGAAAAGCACACAATATGTAGGTGATAAGTCTTGGAAGAGAATTAAGAAGGGAACACAGGATATCTTACTGGACAGAAATCCTGAAGAGCTCAGTTCACTTGCTCACAAGTTCAGCCTTGCTTTCAAAGAAGAGAGACAAAAAAGTCTCACAAAAATAACTGCAGGAAATCGCAAGTCATCAAAAATATCTTGTAATGTCAAGAACTTTATGAATGAAAGACAAAAATGAGATTGTGTAGCCCATCTATCATTGACTGCACTTTATTCCTTCCTGCTCGGTCCGTCTAGACGCCAAGATTCTCCTATGGTTTTGTTTGCACTTTGTTAACTTTTGTTAACTTTGTTCCGTTTCAGGAGCTGTTTGTGTACAACATTATGATCTATATGTACTAAGTTTGGGGCTGTTTTTGGGAGTCAGAAAAACTCAGGAATGATTCAGTTGAATTTGCAAGGCATTGTGGAAGGGAAGTGTGTTGCAGTAGCACTGAAAAAATTTGAACAGCTTCTAGAGATCAGTGGGTTAGGTCTGGCTGTAGAATACATATTCATTACTTTCCTTTGTTTTGAGACTGAACAAGCTTCTCCATAAAGTGCTGTTTTGTTGTCATTCATCTACCAGTTTGCCTTAGCTGCAGGGGAGGCTGATAATATGCCGGAAACATCTCTTTCTGCTTTAAGGGTGAAAGGAAGAGCATAAAATGAGATTGATGTCCTGCTGTTTCTTGCCTATATTTTATGCTGAGGAGAAGTTACACTTTCCTCCCTGAAGTTCTGCTCCTATAGACTGTAGTTTTGGGTTTTTACTCTGTGTATATAAATTTGGATCTCAGTATGATGATTAACTGTCTATTTACCACATCCGAACAAGTGGAGGTGCATACTGCTGTGTGAGATGCATCTGCCAAGGAGTCTATGTGAGGTACTGACATGGCGAATAGGTATTTAAACTCACTAAAGGTGGGAGTGTGCTTTACCTGAAGTTTGATGCAGGTTTGGACTCCATGTCCTGGGCTGTGATTCAGACTCTCTCAAGTGGTAAACAGAGACAGCTGAAGGTCATAGTGGTCTTTATTTTACTGTAACAGGAAGTTAGATACCTTTTGCTGGGGCACATATAGAGAAATATCTGAGCAAAAACTTGAATCTAACCATCCTTGTTGGGAACTGGATTGCACCCTGATGGTGAGAACTTCTCTGTGAGACAGTCTAGTACAATCAGGTTTAATCAGCAGATGTAGTGACTTTGCTGGAGGAAGGTAAATATAAGTTGGAAATATAATGCCATATTTTGAGGAAAGGGGAAACAGAGGTTCAGTTTGTATTTTATTGAAAAGAATCTCATCTACACATGTGTATTTTGGCTCATACAGAGACTTAAGTTTATGTTGCAGCAGCTGAGGGAATAATTTGAAAACATCTCTGTAACATCTAAAGGATTTAGACAAAACCACTTGGACAAAACCTGATTCCTTTAGGTACAATTCACTTTGGGAAAAAATTGTTTATGAAATCTCTTTGTTTAGTGAAGTCCTCATATAATTGCCAACCTAGCCTTTTCCAATAAATTAATGATTAAATATCTTGGACTCTGGATAGAATAAGGAGTCTCATGATTGCTTTTTTTCTTAATGGCAAATTCACATTTTCATGATCTTTAAAACAGAGAAAGTACTTCTTGTATACCATAAGCTTTGCATTATGGCCTTGACAAAAAAGATCTCTCTCCAGTGGGTGACTGAGGGGGGAGATCTCATTAATGTTTACAAATATGTAAAGGACAGGTGTCAGGAGGATGGAGCCAGGCTCTTCTCAGTGATGTCCAATGATAGGACAAAAGGCAATAGATATAAATTGGAACGTAAGAGGTTCCAAAGAAGTACAAGGAAGAGTTTCTTCACTGTGAGGTTGATGGAGCACTGGAACAGGCTGCCCAGATGGGTTGTTGATTCTCCTTCTCTGGAGACATTCAAAACTTACTGGGATGAGTTTCTGTGTGACCTCTCTAAATGGTTCTGCTCTGGCAGGGGAGTTGGACTAAATGATCTTTTGAGGTCCCTTCCAACCCTTAATATTCTGTAATTCCGTGCTATCAATAAAACATTCTTAGTTCAGTTTCTGAAGTCATGTTACAGAATTGAATGACTCATTGCTGCTCCATAACAGTACTCTGTGATTATCTCCAGATGTTTGGATGTTGTGTTAAAATTCATGCTGTGATTTATAAACTCTGAGACATCAGTTGTCCTGTCTGTTTGTCATGGTTTGACATGACAGCCTTTTCTGGTAAGGGAGAAGGGGCTGTAAAGATGGCTCCTGTAAGAAGTTGCTCGCAACTTTCCCCAGCTCAGAGCCAGACCCACTTCTAGGGCTGAGCCAATTAGACGCCTCCACGATCACTTTTTAAGAAGAAACTGTAAGAGGAGGTTTCTTCTTCCTTCCCGTTTCTTCCTTCTTCAGTCCCTTCTTCTTCAGCTGGTGGTGGTGCAAGGAGTAGGAACAGTGAGAGAAACGACCATGTGGACTCCAAGGTCAGTGATGAAAGAGAGGAGGAGGTGTGCTGGAGCAGAGACTCCCCTGTATTCTGTGGGGAGCCCCGAACCAGGGGCAGAGATTCACTTATTTAAAGGCCCTGAGCCAGGGGCAGTCATTTTCTTAGTTAAAACTATGGCCAGAAGAGGCGATGTCCCGAGGGA
Organism: Colius striatus; assembly: GCF_028858725.1. Taxonomy (NCBI): domain Eukaryota; kingdom Metazoa; phylum Chordata; class Aves; order Coliiformes; family Coliidae; genus Colius; species Colius striatus. Next base: position 33,320,361 of record NC_084790.1, read on the forward strand.
GGGACCCTGTATGTGCAGAAACAGCAACTGTGGGGAAGATCCCGTACTAGAGATATTCACCAAGGACTGCATCCCGTGTGAGGGACCCTGTATCAGCAGGAGCCACAGCTGCTGGGAACAACCCACACCAGAGAAGGTCGTTAAGGACTGTGTCCTGAGGGAGGGACCCCATGTTGGAGCAGGGGAAGAATGCCAGGAGTCGTCCTCATCTGAGAAGAGAGAAGTGGCAGAGCCCATCTGTGAGAGACTGACCACATCCCCCACTCCCTACTCCCCTCAGCTATTGAGGGGTAGAGATATCAGGAGCAGTGAGCTGGGCCCAGGGAAGAAAGGAGAGATGAGGGAGGGAGATCTTAAAGTGCTGGTTGTAATTTTTTCATCATCCTACTCCCTTTTTGCTTTTATTCCATTCTGTATCTTGTAAGTAGTAGAATAAACTTTCCTTACTTTCCTCTCTGAGTACTGGAGTCTGTTTTGCCCAGAATTGTAATTGGCAGCAAGCCCTCCCTGGCCTTGTCTTAATCCACAACCTTGCTTATCTTTTTACTCCTGTTTTGATGGGGCCTCTGCCATCCTAACAAGGGTGGGGGTGAATAGGGGGCACTGAACAAGAGACTGTCGTGGTGCTTCTTTGCTAGCAGGGACAAACCGTGACACTGTTCAATCTAAATATGGCTCAGCCACAAGTAGTAATACCTGAAAAACACATGCAAAGTTTCCTCAGATCATACCTGTTTCAAAACTTCCATTACTTCCTCTGACACCTGTGATTGAGAGGACGAACTTCTGCAACATACTTGGAAGTCTAAACACATTCATATGGGGCCTTCCTGATATACAAATATGAGGTGCTATTTGTCTCCAGTATGAATGAGATTTATGTAAAAGAAAATCTTGCATTTTCACTTAATTACCTTACTTGAAGCAATGGTGTGTGCAACTTAAGAATGCCCAAAGTGTTCCTGTTAATCTCTTTCTCTGTAAATCATCCTGAAAAATATTAATCACGTTTCATATAAGTTTTGCAGCAAACAATTTAGCATGTGAATATTTAGGATAATTTTTTCTTGTCTTTTTTACGAGTAACAAATTGAGCACTGGTCCTGCAAATTGGTTGGATGTGTTTATGTTTTCCGTGTGTATGTTGGATTCATGTCAGTGAGCTATTGAAGGAAGGATTGATTAGGTCACAGGAGATGGTGGGTATGTGGTCTTTCACCTCTTTCTTTGCAAAATTCACTGCATTCACTTTCAGTTGCCATTTAAACTACTTATGAGATCTCACAGAGTCACAGAATATCTGAGGTTGGCATGGATCTGTCCAATGACATTCTCAAACAGCTGACCTGCAGCAGGTTGCTCAGGACTTCGACCTGCAAAGTTTTGAGTATCTCCACAGTCAGAGACTCCAAAGCCTCTTTCTGCAATTCCAGTTTTTTTCCTTGTGTTTAAATGAGATTCCACATATTTCAGTTTGTACACATTATCTATTCTCCTGTCACTGAGCACCAGTGAGAAAGGTCTGGCCACCTTTTTTCCATTCCTTTTCATCAGTTATTTATGCACCCTAGTGAGACTTCCCTGAACTTTCTCTTCTCAAGCCCTAGTTCTCTCTGCCTCTCCTCATATATGTATCAAGCCTCCGTAATTGTATACAAGACCTTTTGCTGGCTCAATCCAGTAGCTCAATCCAGTATCTTGTATGAGAGCCCAGAGAGCCCTGGGCATATCACTCCAAATTTGGTCTAACCAGAGTTGAATAGACAAGAAGGATAGACTAGCATGCTGATAAACACTTCTAATGCTGCTGACCTTCTTTGGAGCAGGAACACATTGCTGGCTCATAGCCAACTTGTTGTCCACTAGGACAGAATCACAGAATGGCAGGGGTTGGAAGGAACTTCTAGAGAACATCTAATCCAAATCCCTGCTGAAGTATGTTCACGTAGATAAGGTTGCACAGGAACACATATGGGTGGATTTGAAAACCTCCAGAGAAGGAGAGTCCACAACCTCTCTGGGCAGACTGTGTCAGTGCTCTGTCACCCTTACAGTAAAATAGTTTTTTTCTTATGTTTAAGTGGAACTTTTTATGTTCCAGGTTTTGTCCGTTACCCCTTGTCCTGTCACTGGACACTACAGAAAAAAGTGCTGCCCCTCTAGGGCATTCCTGCAAAAGTGCTTTCCAGAGAGTTGACCTGCTTTCCAGATATTTCATTGGAGAATGTCTCCCACATGTTCCCAAACAACTGAAGTACTGTTCTTCAGGCAGCTGAGAACAACTTCAACAAGCAAATCTCACATGAAAGTGTGTCTGAGTGTGCTCATAGTATTTGGCTTAACATCAGTTTGCCTAGTTCTTTAGTCCAGTATGGATCAAGGACTATAAGCTTGGAAAGCCTCCCATGCCACTTGTTTTCTAAACAAACTATCTCTGAGATGCTTTCCTTCATGAAAGCTGTTTTTTGGTTGTTGGTCTTTTTTTGTTGTGGGTTTGTTTTTTTTTTTTTTTTAAATCCTTCTAGGGCAGGGCTGTTATTATAGCCAGAAAAGTGACAGCACATACTGTCTTGGAGTTTTAGCCATTTCTGTGTTCCACCTGTGGTCTTGTCTAGCAATGTTAGAAATAATGTTGATTGAAGCTTGTTACCAATTAGCAATTATTGTGGCATTCTCTGTCTTCTCTTTATGTCAAGGTAGATGTTATGGTTGGGAGGTGAAAGAAGACAAAAAAAATCCCAGATGAATAGATTCAGTAACTGTGTCTTTCACCTCTGTTTCCTTCAACACTTCAAAAGTAGGCTTAAGGACAGAACTGCTCTTTCCTTCCGCTTGTGCCTGTAACTGCAGCATCTCAGTTTCATGTAAACGAATTCTCTGGAGCCTCCACTGCAGAACTGCTAAATGCAGAAGCTGTTACCTAGGAAATGTTAACAATAAAGCCTTACGGTTAGTACAAAGAATGAATGAGACAGGAAAAAAGCTTTTCTATACCAAAAGTAATACAGGAGATTGGAGTTAAAATGTAGTGAAAAATTTGACTTCTTATAATACATTAACTTCCAAATAGTTAATAGTGATACCACAGTGCAGCATTCTGCACATTTAGAAGGTGACTTTCAAATCAGGGGTGAATTAAGAGAGTTTATGAGGATCCTGAAACTACATTCTTGTAGATGTCCTGTATTCTGAATAGGTGCAAAATCACATGCCCAAGATATACAAAATCTTGGTCTTATCTAGAAACGCTACACAATTAATTTTTTACATGATTGTCGTGGTTTTGTCCAGCCGGGGACAAAGAGCCACGAGGGGGCTCGCTCACTCCTGCCCCTCCCGGCGGAGCGGGGAGGGGAACCAGAGAAAAAGGGGGAAAACCCGCGTAGGTTGAAATAAAAACAGTTTAATAGAACAACAATAAGAAGAAACAAGTTCAGGAAAAACAGTCATAACAGTAAATGAGGGGATACACAAAAGGAATGGTGCGTGCTGCAGTTGCTCACCACCCAGGACCAGACACCAGCGCTCCCGACCGGCAGCCGAGCCCGCGCTTCCCCAGCCCCGCCCCCGACTAGCTCCCTGCCTATCTGTACTGGGCATGATGTCAGGATGGTATCGAATACCTGTTGGCCAGCCCGGGTCAGCTGCCCATGCTGTGCCCCTACCTACTTCCTCATCAAAGTTAACTCTATCCTAGCCCAAACCAGGACAATGATGAGCTGTAACTGTAACTAGATGATAGCCTAGAAGTAGTGCTTAGAGGGGAAAAAAAATAATCTCAACTGCCAAATTGAGCTTCATAACTAACTAGTATATTACATTGTCTGGGTAGCTGTAAGTGGGTAGGAGCTAAAAAGAGAAAAACTTGATAGATTACTGATTGTGAATCAGTTTGGTCATCAGTGGAAATATTTGTTGAGATAAATCTGAATTAAAGGTGTTACTGGTATTGGTCATCATGCACAGTAAGCCTGCTTAAGGAGATCCCTGAAATTTTTGACTCAACTAGTCTGCATTACCTTTCCAGTTGCAATGGAATTCTAGCTTGCTTGTAATTCCAATTAGCCTTTCTTATGTCCCAGGAAAGAAATTGCCAGCTTGTCTGAGTAAAATGTAAGAATTCCTGTATCACTCAGACCCTGCAGAGTAGGATGTGAACTCACAGTAGAGAAAACCTGATAGTAGCGAAGAACCATGAATATTTCAGCTGGGGTTTGTGGTCACTGTCTTCCTCTTTCTATACACAGATTTCCCAACAGGCTCGAAGTATCAAGAGGCTTGTGGTTAGGTAGCTGAATGAGGACAATCATGTTTATTCTTATTACATCCCACCTGGTAAAAAAAAAATCTATAACAAACAGATCTTGTCAGACTTCAGATGATCAGTTTCCCAGTCCTTCTCTATAGAAGATGTAAAAGAGCCATTTGTCACATTTTGAGGGATTGAAGGGTTGCTTTTGATTCAGGGATGCTTTTAATTTAGGGCTCTGAGAGAACAAGTAACCAGAAAAAGAAATGTGGAAGGGAAAAGCCACAGGATCAGCTCACCTGTCAGCAAATTTCCTGGTGGTTCATTTCTGGGGAAATTCAGGAGAAATCATCCTGGCAGATTGCATAGGTTTCTCCCTCTAAGAATCAATGTTCCACTATTGTCATTGAAGAGCTACTGTAGAAAGCAAGAGTGAACAGAGTCTTCCAGCACTGTTGACACACTGAAGAGGTGATTTATAAGAGACACGTAAGGGATTGTGAAAACTTTTTCACTTAGCCTTTAATAATACTAATAAACAGTTTGGAAGGACTTTGACATTGTCTCCTTCCAACCTTAAACCTTTCAGAAGGCCAGATAACCTTGCCTTAGGCAGGGTAAGAGATGTTAAATATGTATACATATATGTGTGTGTAAGTGTGTATTACAACAAGGCTGTCTCTTATTAACTCAGTTAAGACTCAGACAGCAATGAGTCAATCTGGAGCAATCCTGACCCCGGAACTAAGGATGGCAATAAGCCACCTACAGTGTTCTTCCAGGGTGAAGGTACCTTCAGTAGTAAATGATGTGTGGTGTTTTCTCTTCACCCATGTAATCAGGCTTGGTCTTGCTGCATCCCTCCAATAGCCTGATGATGAAGTATCACAGAAAATGGCCTCTACCCTTCCCTAGAACTTGTTTTCCTCCCCATCTGGATGATTGCTACTCATTTCTCAATAAAAGTGCCTCTGAAATACAGGGCAAATGACTTTATTCAGCATGCAGAGACAGGGAGGCATGTAATAACTCTGTCTTTTTGCATGGTTGTGCAAGGGCTTTACACAATAGAAAAGAGCTCAGTCAGGAGCATACAAGGGCTGAAAATTTGGGGTCAAATGCATGCAAGGGTAGAAAAAGGACCAGGAAGGGCCAAGATCCCACCTACGTGCTAAGAATTAGAGATAATGGTGTCCAAGAGTAGATAAGAGACATGCAGAGATACTGCTTGTTTTGATCCATGGTAGGAGCCTAGAAATCATCAACAACTCCAAATGACTGCTGATGCTGTGTACTCCTACCTGTCACTGGCTGTGTAATTTCTGGCAATAATTAAGACTGTGATTGCTTGTTCCTGCAATCAAGGTTTTGAGTTCCTTTCCTAGCCCTAGTGTCATTTCTTTCTGGATGTGTCACCTGCATGTTACATTAAAGACTCTCCAAGATCAATCTTTGATCACTTCAGTGACTGAGCTGATGGAATGAAAACATTGTGTGGACGGCAGCTTGTCCCCTTCAGGACTGCAAACCAATTCTGTTGCCATTACTCAAATCTACGGATATGGTTGCTTCCTCTTGCTGCCATACTTCTCCCATCAGTGCCAAGTAACCCAATCTGGTGTGCTCAGGCTGGGTGCATTGCCCACCTCCTGCCTCTGTGGGGAGTGTGCTTCCTTCTCAGTGGAAGGAGAAACCTTTCCAGATAGAGACCAAATGAAAGTCTTGAGTGTGGGGAAGGAAAGAGCTGGCATCATGGTGGTTTTGCCTCATTCTTACAGGGCTTTCTATTGTGCTTTCTCTAGGGGCTACCAAAGATATGGGGAAGATGCTGGGTGGGGATGAGGAGAAAGACCCAGATGCTGCCAAGAAAGAAGAGGAACGACAAGAAGCCCTCAGGCAACAAGAGGAAGAGAGGAAAGCCAAATATGCGAAGATGGAGGCTGAAAGAGAAGTTATGAGACAAGGGATTCGAGACAAGGTAGGGATGCAGCTTTCAGCACACACTGGGCAACTTAAAATGCTCAGTGAAGACCTACTGTTTTCAGATGATTTGTGACCAGTTCCCTGAGCACCTGGATAGAACCAGATAATTACTTTGCCACACTAAAGCTTCTAATCTTGTGCATCATCCCTCAAATTCTGACCCGGCTTAAACACACTTCTCACACTGAAAAGCAATTGCAAAGTTAAAATAGTGATTGAAGATGAGGGGAGAAAAAGGTCAGTTTTTCTCATCATCTGTTAAATGGTCACATTATTTTAAACATTAGAGGCTTCTCTGTACTTAAGTGGATGTTTTCCAAGCCTTCATTTTTGGTTTGGGAGGATGGTTGTAATTCAACATGGCTCTGATACAATCTAAGCATCTTCTGTATTTCTTCCAAGGCTTTTGTTGTGTTGACAGGTGAAATGGGACAAATCTACTCTAGATTTCATGTTTAGGCATCCATTACTCACATAGGATTAATCTGAAGGAAAGTTTCCTTTATCTAAGAGACTTAACCATTGGAAAGCACTCCTTGCTACTTAAGTCGATTCTTCTAATGATACAGTTTGGCCTGAGAAGAAAACAAAAAAATTGTGAGGATTCAGAATGAGATTTAAAAGAAATGTACAACCCAAACCTTTACTAGAGAAATAAGCTTAATTTAGGCAGCTGAACCCATTGTTGCCATATATTAGTTTCAGTTGTTGACGTGCAGAAAGAGAAGGCAGTTTTGCTGCCCCATCCTCAAGACTGGTCCAGACTGGCTCAAATTTATCTCTTTAGAATAACTTAGTTTTATAGAAAGAGGCTCTGAAACTCAGATGACTTGAAAATAAATGTGAGTAATGGTTGGAGGAAGCATTTATGATGATAAATGCCTGTATATTGTCTTAGAACATGCCAAAGAACAATAGAAAATGCCTTTTGACAGAGTGAGGAAGTCCTGCTCAGTGTAAGAGATACTTCCTGTGCAATGCCTACCTCTGCACAGGTTGTAGTCCCTAAAAATATAGCTGGGAGAAAGCTTCAAAGTCTTACTAGAGACCTGAGAATGGCTGTCCATAAAAAAACTATGTTTGCACTGGGCCAAACTTTGGACCCAACACTTATGATTCAGGAGGGAAGCATGGATAAGGATGAATTCTGGCTGCATGGCACATCTTGTAAAAAGCTATCAAGAATTGTTCTGCAAATGAAAAAAATTGAGATTATGCTTCTAAGAAAAGAAAGTACTTACAGGGAATTGTCTGGCTGTGACACTGACAGAAAAATGTATTTATATGATCATTTAAAAAGTATTAATTACCAGATAGACAGATTCAGAATCTCTGCCTGGTCAAAATTTGCTGTTTTTATTAATCTATTTAATGAATACATCTAGATAGTGTAATGTGATGTGGTGTTTTCTGCAGAATCAGAAAAGAATGATAAAGCTGTAAATGAGAGTTCTGTGAAAGACAGAGATTGCTGTGACATGACAAAGAAATGGATTTGATGGTATACAAGACTTTGTCTTCAAGTATTGTGATTTGGTGGCTGGAAATGTGAAAGAATAGAAAAAAGAGACTGGATTATTTTCACCATTACTTATTTATTTAGCAATTACTTTGAATATTTCACCAACTCCAGTAAAAGTATAAATACAGAGAAGGAGAAAACTGAAACATAGATTCTGTCTGGTATTTCTATCTACAGAAGTTGTTATCAGGTATGAACTAAATCCTGGGAGGTTTAGGTCTCCCAGATCTCCCAGATAATAGTTGCTCAGTTTTCACATAGAGTGAGAAATGTGTGTAAGTTGAGTAAATGATTAGAAACAGATTGTTCATGCAGAATACAAGTTTAAAAGTATGCATCTTAGGTCACAAACCCACAGTCACTAAGTGCAACTGCAGGATGTGCAGGAAACAACACAGAGAATGACAGCTTCATTGATCAGTTAAGACTCTAGGTGAGACCTACAGAAAGGACGGGCTCATCATATTTGTTATTTTGTACTTTTTGCCTTGTCTCTTAAACATTTGAATTTTTAAAGATGATATTTGGATATGGAATTTTGAAATAACTGGACCACCAGTTGTCAGCCAGCTCCTACCCAGTATTGAAATTCAGTGTCTGGTAATGAAAATGGATTGAAAGAATGTAAAGAACGTAACTGGGCTATACTCCAGCTTCCTTCTACTTCAAGGTATATATATGCAGCTTGCTTTCTGATCTGATCTGGGCTTGATCTCAACACTAGTGCCTCACAGATCTTTTAGGCCCTACCACAGCTGTCTCTGGGGAGAGCTGCCACACTTGATCAACACAGACTGCCAAGAGGCCTTTAGTGCCCCTGTGCCTGGTAGGTCAGAATCTGTTGCCAGCAGCCCACTTGCTAAGCTGTGGATAGCTGATGCCCCTCTCACCTTGCTAATACCAAGTACTATCAACTTGCCATGCCAGAGCAGACATCTTGTTTCCAGTGCTCTTTGGTGGAATACTACCTTATATAAAGAAATGACCTTGTTTGTGTTATATACCTGTACATCTCAGCAGCACAAGTTAATTACTTTATTTATGTAAGGATCCATAATTACTTATTTTCACCACTGTAGTAGAACCTATGGATGACAGCGCCCTAGTGCATGCTCTGTAATTAACACTCGGACTTGGTTGCTGGTGAGACAATGCCTCTAACTTTAACTCCTGCAAATCTTACACATGCCTTAGAAAGCTGGCATTTCTGAGCCCATGCTGAAAAGTAGCAACCGTTCTCCTCAAAATGGTAGGTTTCAGTCAAAAAGGATGTAAACTTAGTCCTCTGGCTAAATGACTTGGCTTCAGGACAGAATTTATGTTTCAATTTAGGCCATGCTTGAGATGAAGCATGAACTGCTTCAGTAGCTACTGTGTACTCAGTTCTCAGACCAAAAGGGGAAAGTGTCTCTGGCCCAGCTTGTCTTTGACCAGCCCTATGTACAACGAAGAATAAAGCAGAACTTTAGTTATACTAAAAAGGATTCCTGCCCTCCAAACTGAGCATGAAACTTGCATTTGAAGTATGAAAAGGTGATAAATGGAAATTTGAAATGCTGGAAAAAATAAGGTTGTCTCTACAAATTGTAATTGACTCTGCTGGGTGCTGTGTAAAGATTGTGGCATAGTGCATAATTGCATCATCATACATTTACACTTCTAGGAACCTCATCTCTCTCATTGCACAAGACAGGGTCAACTGTCTTCTTCACAAGATTGTTTACCACATAGTAGCTACATTCTTTTGGTAAATAATGAATTTTCTTATCTGAAGGTTTAGTTCTTTGTTGCTGTTATTAACCTTTCACTAACATAGTTAATGAGTTCATCCCAAGCATGGTTTCTTCTGAGATTTATCTGGATGAGGGACAAAGAGTTTTGTTGGGTTTTTTCTGTCTGCAAAGTACAGAAACAAAAAGATCATGATGTGATTAAAGCCTTGGTGGCAGAAGAATGTTAACATCTTCTTGCATTGGTGAGCTTTTATGACATAAGAGAAGATGCTTGGGACTTCTTTCTCTTTGCTGGCAATGGGGAAATGGTGAAGTCTGGGGTTTGATGTTTGTTCCTGCCGGCAGCATCTCACACGGCAAGAGAATGCACAGTCCTTGTTCTGTTTAAGTGTGAGTCCTTCTGTCTCTGCATGTGTCCCATTATTCTTCCAATTTTTCTTATTGTGCCATTAAATGTTCTTATTGGTGAGGCAGTAAGATTCTTTGCAGTATTTATAACTGTCTGTGTCCCAGGAAAACCATGAAAACTGATCAATTCTTTGTAGATATTTAAGACATGTAATTTCCAGATCTTCCATGATTCAAGGCAGGTGGTATTGGAATTTATTTCTATAAACGTGAGAATATTTGGGTTACTGGCAACAAGAGAAGTTGTAAGTTAGAGCCTTTGTTCTTGACAGTGCTTTTTTCCTTTTTTTCTAAATTTGATTGCTGAACTCATATTTAGCAGAAATATTTATATGAAAATATTTAGCAAAATATTAAAATACTTAGCAAAAAGGGAGTCATATTCTTACATGAGACAATCAACATGCAACATCATGTAATTATTTACATTTAACATTTCATTTGCATATTTCCATATGTAATTGGTACATAGCTGTGAAAATCCTGTTTTAGGGCAGGAAAAGTACCAGAATGTGAATTGACTGTTTTCCGGCAATATCAGACCTTTGAAACTACGCTACAAGCTCAGGAGTGCAAACTTAACTTTGGTAAAAAATTGTTGTTATAAAATATCTTCACAATGTTAGCTAAACTCTTCGGTGCTTGTCTAACATCATCTGCAGATATTGCCAAAAGCTTTAAAAATTTCTGTACAAAAGAAATAATTTCACTGCTTACAAATGCAATTTTGAAAATAGAGTCTTCTTTACAAGGAATAAGCTATATTTTTCATTGGGTACTATATACAGGTGAAAAAAGTGCAAAAATTGTATTCCTTGCATGTGAAAAGGTGAGGAATTCCAAACAAAGAGAAGATTTTCCTCAACAATGAATCATGTTCTGTAATTCAAATTTTTAAATACATATGTCAATTAATAGAAGCAATCTGTTCTCTTCCATTTAAAAAAACCAAAAAACATTTAAATTAAACCAGTAATGTGATTTTTTTTACCCATCACTTGTGATCTAATAAAGTTGTGGCTCCTGTTCATTGTGTTGGCCTTAAAATAGATTTTCAGATGTACATATATTGTGCAGATGCAGAAATATCATTAACTTGATTCTTCTCCTGATTCCACAGTGAGTTTGCTAATTCAGGATAACAACCAACAAATAAAAAAATTCTTGCTTAGTTTTTAGTTCAGTGTAGGTAGTCTTTGTGCTGTAGACTAAAGATTGTTTACAATTGATTCATAGGTGCACTGACTATGAGAAAGCAATAGGCTTGGCTATGATACTCTCAGTGTCATGCGTTGCAAGACAGGCATTATATTGTCCCTTCTGATAAGTGGGCTCCGGGGTAAGTAGGAACAGTTAACTCCATTAGATGACAACCCAGAAGAACTACACTATTCACAGCCATAAAGTACAGGCTGTCCTGGGTGAAGAAGACTGCAAAGGCAATGTCAATGTGCTGTGTTATTTACTGTTTTCTGAACACATTTGGTTTGTTGGTTTTTGAGGATAGTGAAAGCTGGAGTAAGCCAAAGCAGAGCTGTAAGAAGGAAAGAAGATTTGCAGGGTGATTGAAGAGCACCATAAAACAGTAGATCATTTTCATATTGGTATTCAGAGACATCCAAGGGGATAAACTGATTTGACCTTGTTGCGTTAAAGGTTAAAGGAATTTGGTAGAAAACATAGCTCTTTCCATTCCAGTTTATCCTTAGGTATCAGAGGGACTGGGTGCAGCTAGGCTTAGAATTTGAGTGATGCACAGTATGGTGCAATAAGTCCAGTAACATTTGGTATATCAAACTGTCACAATTATGGATGCATAAATAGCACAATGCACCTTCAGTCTAGTCATGCCCATGAACTAGCTTGGCGACATTTAAGGAGCTGGATCACGTTCAATGAGAACTGTCATGGCTAAATTTACAAATAGTGCAGTTTATTGAAGCAACACAGTGCAGATGCCTTTGGATTGCCAAATACACTGCCTGCAAAAGCACATGCAAATATTAAGAATAACACAGCCAGAGATACATGCATTAAAATATCAAATGACTCTCTGGACTGGTCTAAGTTTTGTGGGAAAGCACTCAGAATAGCTGTGTGTTTGAATCTCAGCCAACAGGTGTCCCAGTGGCAAGGGTTTAGCCTGTTGACTGATCCCAGAAAGCAGCAATGAAGTGCTCCTGACTCGTTTGCAATGTTGTCTTCCCCCTAACATCCCTCATTTCTTAAGCTACATTTATACCATTTTTTGCTTTTAGCTGGAGCTTGAGTGGCTCTAGTCGTATTCTTTATCATAATCTGTGTAAAATTTCAGTGAGGGGAGATCACACCTCAGAAGCAGATAGTTTTCAGGATGTTTTGGTATTATGATGAGATTATAATGAGCAAATCTCAACAAAAGGACATGATTTCAGTTACAGAATTGTTTTCCCATGTAACAAGGTGGCAGGTTATGTTGCCTGAGAGCTATCACAGGACAGAACAGATTCCTTCTCAGTTCAGCAGCACAGCAAGGCAGGGAATGGCTATTGCTGTCAGTCCCTCACTGATGGCTCCCACTGCTTGTTACTCCTCAGGGCAGGAGGACTCCTCACATTCCCCACAGCTCCAGCACAAGATCTCTTGCATGTCAGGCACAGAGCTCTCAGCCGTGAGTCCAACCTGAAGCTGCAGCTCCTCACCACCTCCTGTGTGGGTCTCCCCTGGCCAGCCTGCAGCCCAACTTAGCCTGCGCCATGGCCTCCTCCTCACACAGCCTCAGCCTCTCCAGGCACCTCTCTGCTGTGGGATCCTCCCAGAGTGGCGGGCAGGTGTCAGTCTTGCCAATGCCTTCTCTGGTTTGCAGGTGTAAGAAACAAATTTTCTCGTGGATGACAGAGGTGAGACTCTGCAGCGAAGCACTTTTATGTAGCATTCTTGCAAGAGCAGATATCCATAGCTAGTAGGCACACCTGATGGATATAACATTTGGCTATTTATTCCCTATCCTATCTGCAAGCTCCCACCCTTGTTTCTCCATTGATTAAGTATTCCAAGGTTTACAATTTATCAGAGGTACATAGAATCAGATGTCTCATTCCTATTCACAATTCTTATCTTAATCACCCATCCCTCCTTTGTCTGTTTGTCTCCTTTTATTTGAAGATTTCAAAACTGTCTGGTAGTTAGTTAGCAATATAGAGAAACAGATTTCAGTTGAGGTTCTTTAGTCTTAGTTTCCTTCCCTCCAAACTGCAAAACCCATTAACATTTTCTACAACTCCCCCCTTTCTTTTATTATACAGTTGTTGCTTTTTGCAATTTAAAGTGTTGCTCCATATGAGGCTTCCAGGTTAGACAACATTATTTCACACTTGTCTTTTAACAATAAATCTTCTTGCTTCTCTTCTTGTTCTTCAAGAAGGACCATATTCATGGTAAGATGGTGGTTCCAAAGGCATTTGTTTAGACAATGCAGTTTCTATTAATTGTTGCACAAGCCCCTTAATACATGAAATTAAACAGCATTCATAGACTCATAGAATCATAGAATTATAGACTGGTAGGGTTGGAAGGGACCTTTAGAAATCATCTAGTCCAACCCCCCTGCAGAAGCAGGTTCACCTAGATCAAGTCTCATAGGAACATGTCCAGGCAGGTCTTGAAGACCTCCAAGGAAGTAGACTACTATTAATATTCCTACAACTACTATCGGAGATGTACCAACAGATATCACCATTTCTTTCCTTTTCCAAAACCATCATTCTAACCATTCTGTTATATTCCTGAATTCTCAGCCAATTCTTCTGCTAATCTTGTGAGTCCTTTTAATGGTCTGGTTATGGTTCCATCTGGTCCCGTGCTTAACATTACACAAACTCCTCTATTCTCTGCTAACACTGTATCTAAAGCTATTCTGTTTTTGCACGCCATTCTACTAGTGGCATCTAGTTGTTCCTTTGATTGCAGTCCTTGCATAATTTATAACTGCTGCTTATAATAAATATAATTTATTCAGTTTCCTTTTTTTAATTGTCACCCACCAAAATAAAAAGGATTCAAACTCTACAGTTATTTGATTTTTTTCTTTGTGTTCATCAGGAACCTGTGTAGGGACTCCAATTGAATCAATATAGATTCTGTCATCAAATGATACTTCCAGACTCCTTTTATTCTTTTTCTAGGATATATGATCCCTTTTCAAATGCCAGGGTGAACGGGATGGCCAACTGAACAAGGGTACATGTGTGTTTCCAATTTTGAGGGACTTTAGACTTTAGGATTCTTCCTTCACAGCACCAGCACAGATCTGCCCTGGGGATACTCCTACAGGAGTAATTTCCTGTGTTATCCTCAGTCACATTCAATGCCTCAGTACACACTTGTAGGTCTCTCAGATACCTGGTAGCAGCTGTCCTGAGAGACAACCTGCATTGTTACCAGCCATTGCAGAGAAAACAGGAAGTACTTTGATGTCTTTGTTCTGTAAAGCAGAAAATAGCAGTGAGAGACTTACACATCTCTCTCAACTCCTCTCTGGGGGTTGGACTAGATGATCTCTAAAGGTCCCTTCCAACCCTACGATTGTATGATTTTACGACTCTCATTTCCCCATGCAGTTCTTTCTTGGTATATTTCATTCCTTGTGGGTCCTTACTCCATCCTAATGGAAAGGGAATTACTTGTGCTGTAGCTTTTTGGGATTTTTTTTCCGAGGCACATACATAACAATTACTCAGGCTTTGTACCGTATATTTCATTCAACCCAGGCATTTGTATCTCCATATCTTGTTTTAATTTCAAATGCCTGTTTCAAGTCTTTGATATTAATTTTATTACCCTTGGGTCATTTGTTAGGCTGTGTTGCTGAATTTTGGTAAAGACAGTACTCTCATTTGTTTCCCTTTTTGTTTTATTTTTCTGACTTCTATGTTTTTACCCTGCATTTGCTCACTGGATCTTGTTCAGTAATGTTTGGCTTTAACTCATAAGTTTGGTTCACTACTAAGTCACCTTTTATTCCAATAATTATTAGAAGATTATATTTTGAATTTTAACATCCAGGCCTTGTCAGGCCCTTATTCAAATGGATTTGACCTTTTAATAGAGACCATCCAACAATGTTTGTGCTTCCAAGAAGGACAAGGCTTTCCTTTGTTGCTATTGCCTTCAGGGCCCATGTATTTATCTTTATTATTCAACCTCTTTTGATTCCCCAAATTTCTACACTAAAACATTTGACAAGCATCAGTTTAAATAATTTATAACATTTTCCTCTCAGTTATGTTTATCCATAGCTAACTAGGGTATTTGTCCTTAGGTCTTAAATTCATTTCCTTGATTCCTAATAGGCTCCAATTCACTATTATGATAATCTCCTTCATTTTTGCCAAATGATTCTATTTTTCTCTCACGCCCCCAAAACTTGTTATGGTTTTTATTGTTTTGGGCTTTTTGTACAAAAAATACACATTAATTCAATCACATATTTGCTACCACCACTTCATTGGTTAACAACACTTCAGAGTGTTCATTTTTGTTTCTTGAATTTAAGGCATAAGGGGTTTTTGTCTGGGTATACGTGACACTGTCTATCCTTGACTGAAGTGTCCACTAGTCCTTTGAGTCTGGTGTAATGAGTCCAGTCTTTTTCAGCCATTCTTACTGTTGTCTCAGAGGTCCGTAACACCTGAACAGGCCTTCCCATTCTCCTTGCAGTTCAGTTTCTTTCCAGGACTTGATCGGGACCCACACTCGAGGCTGGATGGTGTGGACTGCAAACTCAAGGCGTGCTTTTTCTTGAGAAAAGAAAAAAAAGGTTGAGAACCCCAGTATCCAATTATTTTTTCTAAAATATATTTGGTTTAAAGGTCCTTAGAGCAGGTTCTTTTCCTCCTGGGGGGTGTTTCTTCAGGACCTTTTTGTTTGTTTTCTCACAAATCACACATCGTTCACAAATTTCTTTGGCCACTGTATAAATTCTTACACATCCATATTTTCTTAAAACTAAATCTAAATATAAATCTGAACCTTAAAACTAAATTGCTTGTGTCCCCCAATGATTTCCTTGATGTAAAATAGCCATTATTTCCCTCATAGCTTGTTTATTTAACATTTCCTTTCCATTTGGGAGACTCCACCTTCCCTCAGTAGCTCCCAATTCCCTTAATGTTTCTTTTTCTGTAAATACTAGAGTCAACTTTGATGCAGGTACTTGTGGGGTAAGATTATACATACTCACAGTTTCATGACCTAACACTGGCCGTTTCATTGGCCAGTCTGTTTTCCCTGGCTCTAAAAGAATTCCCTTTTTGATGCTCATTCACATGGACCACTACAATCTTGTTTGCAAGTGATAATTTTTTTAATACCTATTTAATCAATTCTCCATGTACTAATATTTTTCCCTTGATATTGTGTAAGCCTCTACCCTTATTTTTCAAAAGTTTATACCACTTAAAAGGCATATCTTGAATCAGCATTAAATGTTCCTTCTTTTCCTTCTAACAGTTGTAAGGCTCTGTCTAAAGCATATTACTCAAATGTCTGGCCTGGCCAAGTATTTGGCAATCACCCTGCTTCCTTTGTATATTGACTCAGTTCTTCAATAATTGCATAGCCATTATGCCTTTTGCCTTGAATTACTCTCAAGGCCTGCATGTAAAGGTATTTCTTTAAATTCAGACCACACTGATATTCTATTTTATATGATAATCTTATTATATCTAAACAATTGTGGTCAAGGTCCTCACATTCCATTTCTCTCTTCCATAAGGACATGCCTGGATTAAGTTATGGTCTGGTAGTCAAGATTAAAGTTAAGGTTTCTTTTTTTAAAACATTGCCTCATATTTCAATATCCTCGAATTGGTTTGCCATCTTTCAGCCTTCTAGATTAAAATAGTTTTCACTTGGTAGGAGGTTTTTATTACCAATACCCCTCTGAATGTTAGATTTCTGCCTTCTTTTGCCAAGAGGGTGGTTACAGCTATTGCCTGTACGCATTCTGGCCACCTCTTTGATGCTGGGTCCAAAAGTTTGGACGAGTATGCTATTTGTTGTCATTTTTGGTGTTTATTTGGGTTTTTTTTTTCCTATTCTTGAGATAACACTCCTAATGCAGCTCCCTTATCTACGTTGTCAAACAAAACAGTTTATCCAAGGATGGCAGTGCTACCACAGGAGCGGTGTGTGGAGGAGTGGTTAAGGGAGAATGGACATCGATCCCAGGGTATAATGTTAGGCCCGATGGGGCAAGGCAATCTGAGTTCTAGTTATATGAATTTAATGCACAATCAAGACCAGAGTCAGAGCCATGGTTAAAGCAGTTGCTGTCACGTAGTCAGCGCAGACAGCAGGCCGCTTTCTGCTCCTTCAAGGTCGGGCTGTTTTCAGCTAACGAGCTAACAGCCCAAGGTGGAAAACAACTTTGGGGGAAAAACAAGATGGGAAAGTGTGAGGGAGCTTGCTTATCGCAGAAACCGCAAGTAGGATGAACAAGAAAATGTAATCTATTAGCTGCTGTTGCTGAGCTAGCTTTGAAGCTGCAGTGTATATAAGTTAGAGCCTGCTCTCAATAAAGAAGAAGATTTCTGCTATCACTCACATTGAATAGGACAGATTTTTTCCCACCCAGCTGAGAATCGGACCCTGGGTTGATCGCCGCATGAAGTAGGCTTGGAGCTGTTTTTTCAGGCTTCGAGCCTGGGTGTTTCAGGCTTCGAGCCTGGGTTTTTCAGACTTAGAGTCTGGTTTCAGACTTAGAGTCTGGTTTCAGGCTTCGAGCCTGGTTTCAGGCTTTGAGCCTGGGTTTTTCAGGCTTCGAGCCTGGTTTCAGGCTTCGAGCCTGGGTTTTTCAGACTTAGAGTCTGGTTTGCAGACTTCGAGTCTGGTTTTTCAGGCCAAGAGCCGAAAACTTCACGGCAGCGGTGATTCAACTTTGTTTTAATTCCTGGATTGGCTTTTTCTTCTCCTTCTGTCCAAGTTAAAACATTTGGTTCTTCATTTAGTAATTTTGAATATGACCCTTTTGTTTTCTGTGCATAAAAAATTATCCAAATACTTTTTTAATTCCCTCTTTTTTTTGCAATCTCTTCATCATAGGTCCCAATCTCCAACCTTGGTTATGTAGTTAAATCCCTTCCTAATAGATTATGTTTAGCTTCAGGAATATACAATACTTGTTCTTATATTATTTCTTTTCTTAATGACATTGGTTTAAACATAGGGACAGAAAATCTCTCTCAAACTCCCAAGACTCCCAAGACTGTCATTTGTTATTTGATAATTTTGCCCCTCGGGGTATAAAGTTTAATGACATTCTGTCAGCTCCCATGCCAACCAAGAAGTCAGCCTCTTCTTCCTGGGGTCCCACCTTTAGATTTATCAAAGGTTCCTGGTGGAACCTTAAATTAAGAAACCCCTGACGTCCCTATTCAATATCTTCAAAAGTCATTAATGACACCACCCTTTCCTCTCTCTCTCTTAAAAATGTTCCACTTTCCCACATTGATAACAGCCTACTGGGGAAGAAATAATCTGTATCACTTGTCAGAGTTGCCATCTACCATATCTCCTGGCTTCTCTTGTGTCTCTTCTTCTCTCTCTACCTCTCATCTATGTTCCTCTTCCTTGGTTCCGTTCTCTACACTCCTGTTTCCCTTCAAATTCCAGTCACATATCTAAAATTTCCAACCATGATCCAACAAACTATATCCATTCGCTCAATTACCATAATCCTAGTCTTAAGTCATTCTGAGGTTAAATTAAAATTTCATCCCACATTCCTGTCAGTTATCTTGTCTTTCTCTTCAGACAAAATAAGTTTCACATACATTTTAACATTAACTTTAGATTATATCTTGAGAAAAAAAAGATAACACACATTGATTTCCTCACACATATATAGCATATCAAGGGGTTAAAATTTTCCAGGAACAGTCACTCACTAGTTACACAACATTTCCGACAAACACATTGGTCCTACACACAGTGAATGGGGGATGCGGGTGGTGAGTGTGCAGAGACTGGCTCTGCAGGCACCCTTAGTTACAGTACACACAATCGCTGCGGCTTAAATTTTTCCTTTTTCCTCTTATATTTATACTGTACAAACTAAGCTGTAGCCTTTTTGGCTACAGTCTGATAAGTGTTTTACTTATCAGCAAACAGTTTGTTTTGATATTTCAATATTACAATTTGATTTTACAAATCACATAGTTGTCATTCTATATGAGTGTTTTAACACCTTCACCTTTTGTTGGAGCTGGTTGCATTATGCTATTAACAAAATCAGTTCCCGTCTTCTGAGCTCACAATTTCTTTTTCTTTTTTAATAGACTTTTTTTTTTTTTTCATTCAGGACTGTTAAGTTGAACTGATATATTTAGTTTATATTTAAAAGTGACATTTTAAACAATCCTCTCTCTGACGCTATATTCATTTTGCCAAATGACAAGGATGACAGGAAAGACACAGTCACCAACAAAAAGACTAGTCCCACTTTAATGTCTACTTCAAAATGTTGCAGAAAACAAGACAATGCATTCAACCACCACAAAAAACCTGCTGCACTCTAAGCAACAACAAGAAAAAAATTAAACAAAATGACACATATAATAGAAGTATATTATCTGTTTTCAAGTGAGCTCACTTGATGCCAATAATTGGATGCTTGGAGGCAACAAAATCTAAAGGTGCACAAACCATAGCAGATGTCCTAGCTAGCAGGCACACCTAATGGATATAACATTATCCCCTCTGCAAGGTCACTCCCTTGTTTCCCCATTGATGAGGTATTTCAAGGTTTACATCCCCTCAGGAGGTGTCTCATGCCTATTCATAATTCTTATCTTAATCACCCATCCCTCCTTTGTCTATTTGTCTCCTAGTATTTTAAGATTTCAAAACTGTCTGGTAGTTAGTTAGTCTTGGTTACCTTCACTCAAAACTGCATTAACATTTTCTACACGGAGCACAACCACTCAGGAGGGGATTCAAGGGGTGTCTCCAGTTGGCACTCTTCTACCTCTTCTTCTCTGTCTGCAAGGCCCACATGATCACGTCCATCTTGTCCCACTCCTTCCACCTCCTCTCCAGCTGCACATTTCCCTTCTGGCAGAGGTTCCCAAGGAGCCCTGCCAGACTGAAGGTGGGTTGGACTCAGAGCTGGGGGTAGTTTCGAGAACTGCTTACAGGGGACTATTAGCCCACCTCCTCCTGTTAACAAGCAATAAGCAACTCCATACAAACCCAGCACACCCTTTATATTCTCTTGGAAACCCTAGGATATGGAAGATGTCTTTGTGAATCCAGCAGCCTACATGTACAGAATTCTCTAGGTGTTCTGATTGAAACTGTGTATGCCAGGTCTTATCTCTTGGCATTAAACTAAGAGCCACCCCGATGGGAAAAGCTGCATGATTTTTTTTCCCCCTGCATTGCAGATTTAGGCCATTTTTAAAATTCAGAAAAGTGAGGGAACATTAGCAAACCATTGGAGCTCAAAAGCAAAGTGACATCTTTTTCATCTGCTTTGATAATAGTTAGAGGTTCAATTATTTAGCAGAACCTAGCAGGTTCAGTTTCCAGCTGCTGATTCTGCCACTAATACCTTTTTGGGACTCATTAGTCAGCTTCTTTGTGCAGGTCTGCCTTACTCTAACTTCATTTCTCTATTTCACACTAATCCAAATCTACACCAGAAGATATCAGTTTGGATACTTGCTAACAAAATCCCACTGGATTATGCTTCTGGAATTACTGAAATGTCTCTTGAAATGCAGGCTGTTTTCTACTGTGATGCACTGACTAGAGTGTCCTCTGGAGTCACTGAGCTGAAATCCTCAAACAATTTTTGTCTTAATGAGATGACTGGCAAAACCTATGCATATTGTTGGCACAGAGCTGAGTGGATTCACCAACTCAGAACTATGTGCAAAATAAACACAAGCAGATGGCATACAGTGATTATTGCTGGAATTTAGCTAGGAAGAACGTGTGAATAGTGTCTCAAGCCTTCCTAGCTGTCACTTATTGAAACTCCAAGCATTTGTCTTACCTACTAGGAAAGACAAGAAGTATGGACCCTAACAAATGATTTTTTGCAAAACATCTTCCAGTACCATTGCAACTGGGCATCTCTGTCTGAACAGTCAGACATTACTACTCTGCTGAGGGTGCTCATAGTCCAGTCTGCACTTCTGGCTCTCATACCAGTATTCCCTATTACCAGAATATCTGTTTGACAACTAATATTCAAATTCTTCTGAATGCGTAGTAAAGAACCCTTCTGTACAGCCCTCCTTCACTCCATCAGTTAGTTATGTTACCACACAGAGGACAAGAAAAATGAGAAGGCAGAAACTATTTGTAATTTATTGTATGATCACACAGTACCTCTTCTCTCTCTTTCCTTTGTGCCTTTTATCTTTAAACTACTGGTTTAAAAGCATTCCTTTCTTTGTTTTCAAAGCCAGAATAGACTGACTACATTGCAGAGGAAAAATGTGTGATCTAGGAAGCACTGCTTTATTTCTACAAAACGTTATTATAGGGATACACAGGCATTGTATGTTAACAAGATCGTGTGCATGTACATGTAGAAATGTACACACGAAGACTTTAAAAAGATTTTCTTTAGTCAGACATTTTTTTTACCTTTGCATACAGGAGAAGATGATTGCATTATCATGGACAAAGCCTAACTTTTTCTGAATTTCAGAGGCAGTCTGCATTCACTTTTCACAATGTCTAGTCCATAGCTTGAGAAAGTCCGTGAAGGACCTGACCTGCCCTTCTTCAGGGGACTAGAGATGGCTAACATCTGCATAGAGAGGCTGTTGAGTTATAGCTTACTTAATATTAGTATCCACAGTCATCTCTACACTGATAAGTTAAAACTACTACATGAAGAGGAGAGAAAGCTACCTACATGCCTGCTGGATTCAGAGTTCTCTTTTTCGTAAATGCTGCAAACTTGTCTTAGACTACTTCCCCAACAGAGTAGACACTGTCTACCTGAATTTAGACTAGAATCATTGATGCTGGCTCTCCAGAATAGGAACTGCCCAATTGGAACTGAGAACCTCTATGAAGAAAATTATGGTAGATCTTTTCGGTGGATTTCTGCCTGGACACCCTGTGAGAAACATAAAGGTAACAGTATGCATTTATCTCTGAAAGACCAGTTAGTCCTGCTTCTACCTTTTTTATGCTTCTTTGTGATCACCAAGTGTGGCCAAATGATGTTTGGATCAGCCAGCAAGACCAGGCTGCACAGAGGAAAGGTTTTTTTCCCAAGAGATCTCAAACCCAAAATGTCAAAATATTATTATTTAATTTTATTATACATATTATATGTGTTATTGATAAATGTATATATTACATGTGATAGAATGCAATTAATGAATTTATATTATTTTTTACTTAGAATTCCTGCTTGTGATTTACAGGTGGGGAAATGGAGCAACTTGCCCAAAATCATGCAATGGTTGAGTAGGGAATCAGTTTCCTGAGCTCGACATTAAGGATAGTCTGACTGTTGTGCAAATGGGGTTTCTTCCCCTCCTAAAAACCTCCACAGGCAACAGTCCATGACAGAAGTGTAAGACTTAGAAGTTAAGACCATCACAGACCAATCCCTCACTATTCATTTTACAGCTGCTAGATTATTTCTGGCATGCTCAATTATAGGGATGTAAATTCTATCTGCTTGTTAAACAATCTGACCCTAAATTAGGGGAAGGATTCTTCAGACAGATATCAAACCAGAAAGGTAGTCCAAGTAGTGGCCTGATATGGGAAGACAGCTGATAATTTGTCTCTTGAATAGGACTCTTCATCCGCTAACATGCAGAAGACACAATGAGGCTTGTTGGTGGTTTTTAATCAGAATCTGTATGCCCAATTTCCCACTTGGAAGTTGGGGAAGATTTTTCTGTCCCTGACTAATTCAAATTAGTTTCATATAACGTGGGGTTTTTAGCTCAAGCTGGGAATTCAAATCTATATCTTTAATTGAGCTGAATTTTGATCTGAAATTGAGGCTGGGACCTTTAGAACAAGGCTTCTGGGATATTCTCTATCCATATTTTATTGAATCTACCACAGCTTTTCTTGGTTTTGTTCCTTGCCAGCTCTAATAGGAGTGGTGAATGAGAAGATGTAAATCACAAACAAGTACAGCGTAGTGAGGCATGCTCACATCTCAGTAAAGCCTTGGACATGATGCAGAGCCTTTTGGAAATCTGAAAGAACAGTTCTCTGATAGGGCTGTCAGTTTGATACTGTCTAACAGAAGCAGGAGTACTTTAGTTAACTCTTAAAGGTTTGACAGTACTTTATAAGTCAGGAAGTACAACACTAATGGCTTCTATCCATATGCCAGCTGGCCTTCCAGTTCTTCCTAATTTAGCAAGCCAGCTCTCAGTCCTAACTATGCTGTCTCATTCACTAAAAGAGCCAATAATCTGAAACAGTCTCTCAATCTTGATATGTGCTTTTGCTCCTCACTTGCTCCCATGTATTGAAAAAGGAGGCATATTACAGAGGACTGAGTACCACAGATCAAGCTGAGACCTGCAAGAGAGGCTTTATGTTGAGTTGTTTCTGCGGAAACAGGACCTGGACATTGAGAGAACTGTGGACTCATATCTCCTCAGTCATTTGAAAAGTGATCATCCCATCCTCAAACCAATTATTTGCAACACAGGGTGAGGGTATATGGTATATGTTTGTTTCTTACAGGTTGTTACAAAGGAAAAAGATGCAAATAGAGACATCTGGAAAAACACTCTGTCATTTGACAAGTGGTTTAAGCTGATTCTGTGCCACCACATGCTTTAGGTGTAGATTTGGATGTCAAGGTAAGGGATGGTATCAGATCTTCACTTTCAACAGATCATGAGAAAATCTCAAATGAGAAACTGCCAAGCTATGCCCAGAGATAGGGATACCCCTGCTCTTGCAGGGCATCTGATACTGTGAAAGAAGGAGTATGAATCTCTGCCATGGAGGCTCTTTCCCTTGACAAGTGTGTATTCTCTTGTTTAAGTGTCTATCTTCTCAAATATTTAGCACTCAACCTTGTTTGGTAGACACAATGAGTGTTAAGGAGAAAGCTGTCGTGCTGGTCATAATCTGCCTCTCATACTGACATGTCACATTAGAGCCTACGTAAAAGATGCTGTACTCTCCAGGATCTTCCAGAGGCTGGAGTCAGAGATCTGTTCACCAACATTTTGATCAAGAATCTCTGAGGGAATTTCGTTGACAAAACTGATCATAATGATGAGGCAAAATCAATCACAGATTATGGGAGAACTCAACACACCAACATTTGTCCTGATTCTTCTCTTCCACCTTCTGACTATTCGCTTGTGTTTTTTGCATAAAATGGTTAGTTTGTGTTCCCAGCACTGCTTTTTAACTCCACATGCCTCACAAGCGGAAAATCAGATTATAAACTGCACAAGATTTCTTCCACTGACTGGTCCTGAGTTTCCAAAAGCCAGCTTCTCCCTGCAAAATACAGCTACTTCTGAAAAGCAAAGTTGGGATTTTTGAATACTGAGAGAACTTAGAGAGGCATCAGTCAGTGGAGAGCATCATCTTAGATTCAGCACTCTCACACAGTCATAACTGGGAACTGATCTGCCTAAAATCTTTCTGTCTCTTCAATTTAATGATCACATCAACACATGAATGTTACCACATAACAAGTGCTCTTGTTGAGCAATCTGACACTTACAGAGTTTTTGAACCCATTAAAATAATTGCATAGGCTTAACATGTTTATGAAACCATACTCCTGGTACAACTTCTTCAATGAAAGATTTTAGGCTCAGTGACACTGTGTTTTTTAAGAACTCTCACCACTTCGACAGTTTGTGACATCTTTGTTTCCAGACCCAGTGATTTGGACACCCTTTGTTCTGTATTGTTCGTATATGTTATTGACTCAGGCAGAGACAATATTTGAAATCTTGGAAGGAAATTGCAGTTGAAAGCTTCTCCCTAACTGTTTCCTCAATGTATACCTTGGCAAGTGTCTTAACCACAGAGCAGTGTGAATAAGAACACCAACAAAACCACAGTAGTCTATAAAAGATTGTCTGTGAGTTGTGATCTGCTTTTAGTATGAATGCCTGAAATTAAAAGAATATGCTTCAGGCTTAGTGAAATAATTTATTTGACTTATATGGACTGTTTTTAACTAGTGGTCTGAAGTAATTTCAAAATAAATTTGAATCTTTGGTTCAAAAACTAAACGTAAAAATTAATTGTTTTCTCCCAAGTGTGATGTAAAAGGGAGTTGAGGAACCAGCTATTGATTTACTGAGGGTGAGGTAATTCAGGTGGAGAGAGACTACTGAAGGTGCTTTATCTGTCCTGATAGCACCAAACAACATGAAATCCATTCCCATATCTCACACAAACACCCTGCAATCTTTTAACACAAAATATAGCCCTACTTTTCTAGGAGCATTTCTTGATATTTGCTCAGTGATGACTCAGAAACAACACGGTAAGCCCCACACTGTTGCAGACAAACAGGTTTGTACATAATCCTGACAAAGCCTGAAATAAAAAAGTTCAAAGCTTCAACACTAAGCACAGCTCTGAAGGAGTTTGTTAAGAACTGCACAGGTCAAAACCATGGCTTTTCCTAGTGCAGCTATCTTGCAATAGCATTGCATCATTCCTGTTTCTCTGACCTTTTGTAATCATCATGACTGTGAAGTAAGGCAGTTGCTTAAAAGATACAAAAGAAGTCAGCTCTTCTAATTATAATCAAACCTGAAAGCTCTTAAGTGTTGGCTAAGTGAAATAATAGTTATTAAAGTACCTGGATCTTATTTGGAGATGCCAGTCTCTCTGGCTTTACTGTACTCAGGAGCACTGAACAACTTTACAATATGAATGAAAAATGAAATTGGAAGCTGCACAATGAGATACCTGTGGAAACAGACTAATTTGCAAGTTGATGCAGAGCCAAGAAAAGCCTCACAATTTTGATTACTAAAACACAAAACTGTCTTCACAGGTCTGATTAATTTGGGTAATCTATGTACTTTCTACTGATCATGTTCATAAATGTAGCTCCCCTGCTGTGAAAACATCCGATTTTGCGTGTAATACAGTCCTGATCACAATGGCTAGAACTTCTGCTGGTTCCTGGTTTATGAAAGTAAAACTCAAAGAAAAGAAACTTCATTTGTGGTTATGTGTAGTCCTTGGGAAGATTCAAGAGGACCAGTGACTGTAAAATACAGTGATCTGTAAAATACAATACCACCCTAGTAAGAGGTCTTAGCTTTCTAAAACTGAAATTATGTGGTAGTTTTGTGACAGGGTGAGAAAGATGAAGTAACACTTAAGCATAAGTTCATCTCTAGTGCAGCCTGGAGAAGAGGAAGGAGCTCAAGTCTGAAGAAGCAGCCTGGTTTCAGTTACCAGCAATTGTCTGAATTAGGTCTATAAGGTTTGTTTGATTTTCTTTTCCTACATTGGAAAGGCTGCATGCATTTGGTGTCAGGGTTATCCCTATCCTGCGTACACTGTTAGACAGATGTGCCAAAGATGGAGGAAGGGCAAACACAGAGAGAAGGTGAGGTGTGGCCTAGGTAGTAACAGGGCCTGGGTTACAGGTTGCTAGATAGTTTCCTCCATCAGGGAATCATAGAATGGTTTGTTTTGAAAGGGACCTTAAAGGTCATCTAGTTATAATACCTGTGCCATGAGCAGGGATAGCTTCCACTAGGCCAGGCTACACAAAACCCCATCCAATCTGGCCTGGAACACTTCCAGGAGTAAGACATCCACAGCTTCTCTAGACAACCTGTTCCAGTGCCTCACCACCCTCACAGGGAAGAACTTCATACTAATATCTAATCTAAATCCACTCTCTTTCAGTTTAAACCATCCTGCTTGAAAAAAAAAAAAAAGGTTTATGATACCATAGGTCCTTGCCTGGCTCCCTACAGGCCCCTTCAGCAGAAATCTTGCAGATGGGGTATTTCTACCCTCAAAGCACATCAGGTCAAGAGCACCAAGTGCCAAAACTCAAACACAAACCTCACTACCTGCTAAGCAAGATCTGAAAGGAAATCACAGGGTAATATACCTGCTCGACCTGTTCTAGGAGCTGCCTATCAGTGATCATGACACAGCATTTCCTTTCAGTCATGCAACCCAACCATCTCAGAATAGCATTTCTACTTGCTCTTCCTGCTATTCCTGCCCTGCCTCTAGGTTAGGATAAGTTGAATGTCGGCTTCTTTTTCACATAGAGATCCCTTTCTTTCTAAGTGCTTCTCAGATGCAACGATATTCCTTCTGCCTGTATCAGAGTTTCTGTTTTCTTCACTGCATTTATACTGTTTTCTTGTTCGTGTGTTTGGTAGTCATTTTCTATGTGGTAGTAATTTTTTAAGCACTCTACTCTTAGTAATAGAGACACTTCCACTTGCACGGAACTTCTTTAGTGGCAGTGAACACTGGCATTTGAAAGGAATTTTCTCCTTGCTTCTCAACAAAAAGTATTACTTTAAAATATTCTAGGTTTTGGTAGCAATTTGGATAACTGAGGTCTTTTCTGAAATGTGCTGAGGCTTTGGCCAAAAAAAGCCATGTTTTAGTGAAGTGTATTCTTACTTATTGTTTTTTTAATTACTCTTCTTACATTTTGAGAATTAACTGAGATGGAAATTTCTGAAGTCAGAGCATTCATGGCTCTGTTAGGCATGCACAGATATTTTAAGTATGGGAAAATTATGAGAAGATACTACATGGTGGTCAGAGGCATGGAACACCATGATCAGCTGAGCATGTTTTTGATGTGTGTGGTCACATGCATGTGCAGTGTGGAGATTCAGTTGCTGATGTCTTTCCTTCCAACACTCTTTGCCACTTCACATTATCCAAGCCTCAGGTTTCGTGTATTTGCAAGGTCTCTCATACTGCTTCTTCTCCCTTGCTTGACTACTGGAAGTCTCATTAATGGAGTTTGGATAATGGAAGTGAGATGAAACTCCAAAGTGCTCAGACAATATGGAGAAGAGAGCCAGCCTTCATTTGCATAGCTTAAGGAGGATAGCATGGGCACAGCTAGGAATCACCTAGCCTGTAAATGGGAACTTAGAGCCGCTTTTTGAAATGGGCACAACAAAGACCCAATATACCACTGCAAAAAGTCTCCATCAATGTGTCAGAGAAAAGCATCACATCAGAGAGAAGGAAAATGGGCTCATGACTCTGTCCTGATTCACTAATGGGGGAATTAATACCTCCAGTCAGCAAGAGGTTAACATTTCATCTGTTCCACTCCTGTCTGGATTGCTCTGAGGTCCTGTGTATATGGAAAGTGCAAGAAAAACTGCAGGTCACAGTCCTACTGCTCAAGAACCTTTGAAAATTGTTATAGCAACTGTTCTCTCTTGAAAAGGCTTCTTCCTTAACTTTAGTAACCAGAAGCAGATAGAAGTGAGATGAAACTCCATTGTCTTGTTGCTATAGAACAATGGCGTGTCTATTGGAAATGTACAGTACCATCCACAAGCTCTTCTATACAAGGTTTGTCTTTCCCTTTAGTTGTACATCTCTTATCCTGATGGGGATTATGAGTTTCATGGAGTCTGTGCCAGCTCGTACATCACTGATAACGTTAAACATCTGTTCTCTTACCATGGCCAGTCAACAGAAAGGATGCAAAAAAATTAACAGCTGATTCTACTTGCAAGAAATGTGGAGCATTCATCTCATCTCTAATGTGGTTTTTGCTCTGTCAGCCCAAGCTAGTTGCAGAGTTTTGCAATGGAGGATTTATTAAGCCACAGCAGTTCTCCAAACTTGTAGCAGCAAGCCAATCTTGCAGCACTGTGGCACCTTAACAACTTTCTTTTGCTACAAATGTAACTTCCACAGCTTCTGGCAGAGTCTCTTGGGGAGCAAGAAAACTACCTTGACTTACAAAAGGGAGAGGCTGGTGTGTCAGGTAAAAAGAATTAGAGAAGGATAAGTAACTTACTCTTCATATTTTTCACATTTCTATAAAAGACTACAGCATCTGAATAAACATACTTTATTACTTGCCCTTTTTGGGTATTAAAAGTGATCTTCACCTTTTTAAAGCATTTTAATGTCAGTGTTGTCTCTGCTGCTGGCTAATGGGATTGAGAAGTACTTTTTGTACCTCAGAAGAAAGTATATGTCAAAGGTTTTGAAACTAATTGATTTCAAACTACTTTTGATTTTACTATGTCTTGGCTCTGAACTTGTGTCAATGCCTTGTTTCCACAGATGTACAGTCAGGGTGGATGTGCTAATTAGATCCTAGCTAATGGGATATGGCAAGATTTATTCCACACAGAAGAATCCCCAGAGAATGGATGACAAAAATTAAATAATTTCACAGCAAGGACTAGCGATAATCACCTAACTAATCTTTCCTGATCTCTTACTATGGCAGAATTACATTGCTGTGTGCTCTTAGCAAAGTCAGCTTTGAAAATATTGGTGTAGGTTACTGAAGAAAAAAAAAATTCGTAGTGAAAAGTTTGAGGGAGCTTAATGTCCTGTCAAATTCATCCTGTTATTCCAGGGGAGTTATGGAGGACAGAATGACATTATAAGAGTGACCTTGTATTTCAGTGTGGTATCATTAAAAGCAATAGCTGTGTTTCAGAGTGGACTCTCACAACAGCCTCTTTGGAAAGGTAATCTTACTTAAGTTCTCTGTCCATCAAGAAGAAATTAATTCTCTCCACTTCAGGTCCCACAGAAACCTGGGGAAAAAAAAAAAATCAGATGTGTACCTAAATGGGGACTATTTTCCTTTCAAGTTAGTCCCCAAGATTCTCAGCAGTGATGAGATCAAAGGGTTCAAAAAGGAGAGAAAAAAAGAGAGCTTTTCACATATGGGAAACAGAGGCCATGGAATGTCAATATTTGTATTTAAATTATTGCAGCATCCTAGGGAATTATTTTTAGCAGCCTTGTACTAAAATGAATGCTTTCATGTGTCAAAGCAAAAAAATGTGGGAGGCAGGAAGGAGGAAGAACAAGTATACGCCGTGTTGTGATCTTGGAAATTGCACAAGTAAACACAGGTTTATCTGTTAGATACATATCTGTAACATAAATTCTTGTTAACTTATAGAAGCATTTGCCCTTGTGGATTTTCAAGGTCACTGCCAGTAGCTTCAGAAAGTTTTTAATGTAGAAAGCTAAATGCAAACATTTAGAAACAAAAGAAGTCATATCCCACTTTGGGTAGGAGCACACCTGCTCTGCATCAGTGGAAAATGCCTGCTCTCATGGGAAACTTCTGCAGCTTAACCACATCCTGGTGATCATGGAGCAAAACTTAAATTTTCACCGTAACATAGTCAATTAAACTGTAATTGTTAGCATGGAACATGTCACTTTTCTTTCCTCTTACTGTGTCTCAGATGCTTTGAAGAATAGAATTAACCCAGATTTTCCTAATTGAAGCTGCAGATCAGGTTCTGCGCAAGAGATTTCCCAAAGCAACTAACAGGCTTAGGAGTACAATATGTACAGTACTCATCTCAGGCCCTGTGGTTACAAGTCAGTGTAGTGATTTCAGTCAGCCCTTCAGGTGCTGAAAATCAATATTTTGGAACCCTTTATTCTATGCTTTTCTTCATGAGTCACATATTCATTGCTTACTCTAGAGTTTTCTTTGATTACAAGATGGAAGTCTTTGCTATTCAGCAGTAATTTAATTAACTCCACTCTTGAAACTTTTTAAACCTCATTCCCTCTCACCGAGGCTGACCATGAAGCAGTAAGACATTGTTTTAATATGGATACTGAGTACACAAGAGGAAGCAAATTAACATATTTGCAAACATGAAACATCTTTTTTTGCCATGTATTCTGAAAAATTCATGATATGCAATACCTACGTCTGTTCTTTCTCATAGAGTCTTGCTTCCCAAAGAGAAGTACTTGTGTTCAAAAATTGTAGTTCACACCATCTGAATGTGGAAGTAGGAAAGAAGCATTTTTACTGGGTTAATCTAGCATAGTGCAGCCAGTTGAGCAATAAGCACGTTGGTCCATTTGCTTCAGCATAGAGTCAGCATCCATAGTGGATCATGTTTCCCAACTCTCTTAATTGTTTCTGGTCCCATCTTCATTGAGACCAATGGATTCCTTTTGATCTGAATTTGCAGCAAATTCACAGTGTCCTCTGCAACCAGTAACCAGGTGCAGCTTTGTTTTTTACTTACAGTTATGCAACATCAAGCATTGGACAGATGTGATATTGGTTCCAATCAAAGTAAAGTAGCAAGGCTTGTTGAGCACAGATCAGATCTTCTGAGGTGAGCAGTGCTTTGTTGTATTTCCACACTATTTCCACTGTGAGGCAGCAGAAGAGTACTGCTGCTCCTGATGGCAACACTGCTGATGCTGAGAGCAATGGGTATTCCATAGGAATGTGTTGCAATTCTGCAGTCAATCAGAATGGAGAACAGGCATGTGGTTCTCAGTCAGTGATGTTGCTGCGGGGGACAAAGAAGTGACTTTCAAATTCCCCCAGTGTCACCAGAAGAGGGTGCTGATGAGAGGCAGCTGAAAATTAGATCAGACCTTTGAAATCTACATCTACATCTGATCTATGAAAACTGCAGGCCTCTGTGTACCTGCCTTAGGGGAGCCTTCTGAGAGAAGTAGGAGATAATATACTGGAAGACCTGAACTAAGGTGATATCAGAAAAACTGCTGGGATTTTGACAGAGCTGAAAGCCTGACTGACAGAGAGGAGCAAGGCACGTGCAATCACAGGAAGTTTTGGGGAAATGGAGCCTTACATGAGGTAGAGGACTCAAACAGAAGCCATGTCTACAAATAACCGTTGCAGGAAACCTACCTGAAAAAGTCTGATAGCCCCAAAGGAGATGTCGTGGGAAAGTCGGTTCTAAGAGAGATTGAAGTAGAAACTGCTCATATATCCATAGCTTTGCCTTTGCATCTTAAAATGTCCCTTTCCTGAAGTTTTTATTTTCTTCATTTCTCCCTATCTGCCACCTCTCTCCTGAGCTGTGCTCCCCTTTGGCTTATGTGCAATTAGACAATGTAATTTAGGACTGCAGTTCCAGACTTTGCTTTCTTCTTATCTGTTACTAATTAGGCCTCTTCCATGAACAGGACAGAGGCCTAGCCAACAGACCTATGCAACAGCACGTGGTTACAAGAACACTCAGAGACATATCTGCACACGCTCAGGGAGTGACAGAGATGGAAACATCCAGCGCTCTGTCTTACCTTTCATTTGCTACCACAGCTGGAAAGCTGCATGGTTTATCCATATGTCAGGCTATGGTTCTTTGTTTATTACTCCTCACAAAAAAACAGAGATTATCCAAGATCAACATAGGTGAAGTGCCTGCGGACACTCTGAGTAATTCTAGTAGTGCATGGCAGAACTTTGACTTAAATGGATAAACTGAGGGACAAAGATGGTGTCCTGCATTCAAATGCATTAAAAGGATTATGCAGAAATTTTCTGGGGACTCCCTTTCTCCATAGTAACACCTTGAACATCAAGCCAAATAAAAGTGAACAAATAAAAAAGGCAACTAGACAACAAAACCAAACAAACAATCAAGAAAGAGCTGAAATTTACACATAAATGAAATTCAGAGATGCCTAATGTTAAGGTGGAAGAGTGCATATTGGCGGGCCAGACTCACATCAAAGCAAGTCTGTGTACAGAGTACTCAGGGCTCTGGCTTTCAGTGTAGTCATCTTCTGTAGGTAAACCTTTCTCTCATTCTGCAGCATCCCCAGTTCAGGGACTTGGAGGGAATAGACATAGCGGAAGAAAAATGTGCTGTTTCCATTGCCACATAAACACACAAAACACTCTAATCACAGGAAGATCTGTAAACAGTGCTGTAGCATCAATTCAAAGACAAAACCAGACCATAGCCCATTAAAGGTAGATACTTTTAAGTAAGCCTCGAACTGAGAACTGCCTCATCTTCACCTGAAACTTAAAGCAGAAGACATACTTGGCAGCCTGTCCACTCCCAGAGAGACCAAAGAAATCATGTAGAAAGACTTCAGGACTGTATAAATTAAATACACATTTTTCTGTACCAGACAAGAGAAGAAATACTTTCATTGTAAAGGATAGTTAAGTTCTAGAGCAGATAGGAATTCTTCACTGGGCGAGAGCCTTTAGAAAAAGAGTAGTTCAAGTCAGGTTAACCTTTGAGGTGAAAGGGTGAGCGAGCTGCCCTCACAGTGCATACTCTTAACTGTATACTTTCAAGTCTGGCTGATAATTTTATTCTTTTTTGGTTTTTGTTCTGATATGAGTTGGAATATGACTGAAATTTAAAAGACAGGCCTATGTAAGACGAGCCAAGAGCTCCCCTAATTTATAAAGGAAACAGAATAAGGAACAAGCATTGAAGTATCTTGTTAGCTTTTAAAAGCTCATATGGTAAATAAAATAGTAATTACAGAAATGTCACATTTGTTCAGAGAGAGATTCGGTACCACCTGCAGCTACACAAAACTACTAAGGAGAACATTTCCCTGAAGATAAATGTTACCATATGCCAACCTTTTCCCAGAAACTCAAAATTGGTTTTAGCTGATATTACTTCTTGGAATGCAGATTGAAGACCAAACTCAGGCTCTTGGAGCACCTTGAAAGGAAGACATGTTTCCTGAGTGAAAGGCAAACAATGCTGCCAGTTGTTCACAGTGAAAACAACCATCTGTAAACAATTTGTAGCACCATGGGTTGTGAGGTTGCTGTACACATATCTCGAGATTTTAATCACCCAGATACAGCCACAGTGGGGGAGACAGGTGATAGCTGCTACCAGTCATGAAAAGTACTGGTCAAACAGGTCCACCTAGGACATGTTCCATTACAAAATTCTTACTATCCAGACCTGCATGAGTTTATCTTAGCAAGGCATTACAACAAATTCTTGCAACCCACTGCCTGCTGTGGGTTTCGCATGCGCACCCTGAGTCAGATGATCCTTTCATTAGTAAAACTTGTGATTGTGTTCAAGCTAGCCAAGTGAACATGGTTTCTTTCTCTGCCCCAAGGAATGAAATATGCTTTTATTTTTCTTCACATTTCCAGCAGCTGCTGCTACAAGTCTGGGCTGCAGGACAAGTGTGTAGTAGCAGAGCACTGGTCTTCATTCCCTGTATTAGAAGGGAGGAAAAGTGTCCAGTGAAAATATCCAGTGATGAATGTAGCTGTGACTATATGAAGTATATACATACTGATATTTAATGGTTTATAGAGCTTGTAAAATATGATAGTCCAGCCAATGAAACAGCAGATAAAGTTATATGATTAATAATCATAGTAAGTAACCATAATAACAACATACAATCATGGTGAATATCAGTAGCATAATGTTACATTTATTATGTTATGGTTAACTCAACCTGCTAATGTCAAAAGACCACTCTGTTGGTCTTTTGAATCCCTTTTC
Source organism: Colius striatus (assembly GCF_028858725.1). Lineage (NCBI taxonomy): Eukaryota > Metazoa > Chordata > Aves > Coliiformes > Coliidae > Colius > Colius striatus. Next base: position 33,354,735 of record NC_084790.1, read on the forward strand.
AGAGTGTGGGAGCCCCAGGAGCATCCTGCTTAGCATGTCAATGGGAAAAATGTTCATCTTGGCAGCACTTAATTCTCAGACTCCAGGATCTTCTGCACTGATAATCTGCTGGCCCCACCATGCAGTCTTGAAGTTGTCTTTATTTCTCCCACAAAACTCTTTCTATATTTCCTTAGTTTCTCCAGAAAATTCACTTCTTGTTACTAAGGAGTCAGTCCCAAACTTTACTCTGAGATATAAACAGTTACTTCTGCCAGAGTCTTTAACTGTTATGTTAGTGCTTTATTTATTCTGTGGCTTAGATATTTTCTAGATAGCCATGTTCATTTTTAGCAAGCAATTGTTAGTTTGTCTTAAACAATGGTAACTGTATTTGTGACAGGTTGACATTTTAGCTGCAAGTGAACCTTGGCTCAACAGTCTCACCATTCCTTGACACCCTTACTGCCATTCAAGTTTGAATTTCCAGCAGGTTTCTAGTTCGTGCTCTGAATTTGGTTTCCTGTGGAAAGCAGAAGGAATAGGGAAGGAAAGACATGGAGGTGAAGCTGATGGCAGCATTGTTAGTCAGGTGTTTTCCTGACAAAAGTGAGTGTGGTGTAGACTGAGGGCTATGGTATTTTTTCCCTACTCTTTTCATCTGGTGACTGAGGATTCCAGCCTGCCAGCATCAGACTTTGGGTACGGCATCATGCTTCATATATTTAAGATATTTCAGTACCTTGCATGGTTAGGTCCATAATTGTATGTTATTAACTATATGGTTGCATGAGCAAAGACCAAGCAGATAATATACAAATACAGCCTCTGATATTAAATTTTGTGAGTTTGGACTTTGAATAAAAGTGAAATTGTTCTCATCCTCCAAGAGTTTTTGAGATAATGCAATATTTCCCATCTTCAGGAAACCAGAGTACCAAAAGGTTTCATTCGTTTTAGTTACATTTTAAAAAAAATATTAACTTCATCTAAAAGATTTTGTGTGAAAACACTAAGATCCTTTTTAGAAATTTTGATCTTAACATAGATCTTCCTTTCTATAATCTGATTTCCTCTCAAATCATTTAATCCCTGAAAAATGTCATTTTGTTCACCTGTGAATCATCACAGCATTTCATTTTGATTAAGGTAAGTATCACTAAGTTTAAATGATAACATTGAATTATCAAAACTGATTCATATAAGAATTGCTTTTGCTGCAATACCAGCTTTGTCCAGAAAAAGAATATTTTTGTCAAACATAAACTCATATTTAGATGTTACAAGTGCACTAGAGGGAAGAGACTAAAGGGAAGTAAGCATCACTACAGGTAGGAACCAAGACAAATAAATTTCTGTGCTTGGCATTTTTGTCAGTAATCTGGAACAATAAAATCTGGTTTTCCTTAGTGCCATTTTATGTTGATAAATCTCTTTCTAGACCATTTATTGCCTCATTCTACAGCTACCCTCTAAGACTGGTCATATCTTGTAAGTGAAGTTTTGTCTAGCACCATGCATTTCTTTGAGGGCAATCAGTAGACACTTCCTGAGTAAAACATGTCAGCACAGGCTGACAAGTAGGATGATAATTCCTTCTTCTAGTGTTGAATTTCTGTCTCAGCACACAGTAGTGCTGTGTGGATGGTTTTGTTTTCCACAGTTTCCTGTGGCCTGGATGTTTGTGCTCCAAATTCACAAGCTAGAGTATCAAACCCATCATAAGCTGACCTTACTTGTTTTGAGATGGAGGATTTGAAAGCATGCAAGGGGACCCATATGTTACTATATTTGCATTATCTCCACTACTGCTTCTCTCTAGGTAGTAAAGGATTGTGAAGTTGGTAAATTACACTGGGAATCACCTAGAGACATCTACCTGTGACTTGAAAGGGAGAGTATCAGTCAGTCATACAGACTATCCACAGCCTAGCCATATATGTCATTCCTTTGCGGTGACTGCTGGTCCTATGTTGTATCTTCTTTGTGGTGTCTGGCCCTGTGACTACAAGATGATCAAATGCTTCCTTTGCCTCAGATGTGGAGACATTATTTGTCTTGAACATCTCTCCCATGAAAGCTGGCGTGACGGGCATCCACTAGGTATAAAAATCACAAGACAAATGACCTTAATGAACATTTTGGCTTGAAAGAATTGATTTAGGTAACTGTGGGGTTTGAAGTAATTGAAGGCAGTCACCCTAGATTTTAGTGATGCTGAGGAAAGGAAGCCTTTGCTCAGAGATGTTAAGGAGTTTCTTGTCAAACCCAAGAGCCCTTTGAAATCAGAAAGTCATGACAGCAGCAATGCAATTTTTTTTCTTTAGAATTTGATCTATTCTTAAGGGAAAAAATGAAAAGATAAGAAAAGAGCATCTATTTTATGTCTACTCAGCAGTACAATACCATTGATAGTAGAAAATACTGAGTACTTTGTACCAACATAATTATTTGATGGCTTTAACATATTTAATTTTATTTTCAAATTTATTTTCAAGCTTATTCATGCAAAATATTTCACTGGCCATTGCATGGGTCTAAGTTACTTTACGCTTACTCTATGTTTCTGATATACTGAGTGCAATCTTAATTTTGTTTGGTACTTTAATTAAAATTTAGACATAAATGAAGGAATAGGTTTCATAGAGCAATAATTTTTGAAGCCAATAGCTGCTATAGCAAACCTGAATGCCTTTCCTCTTCTTCCGCAACATAGCTGAAGTGAAATGATTGTAAGTAGTTGTGCAGGTGCTTGTGCGAGTCACTAGTGGCTGAGGAGCTGATAAAGCAAGGAGCTGGCAGTTGTGAGCAGCCATAAAGTTTGCTGGCTAGAAGGTGAAATGACTAAACAGTAGAACGTTTCTGCCAGCCTGGAAGCCTGTGAGTAGAATTTGTTTTTCTTGGACATGCTTTCAAACTAGCAGTTGGAAATAAAGTCCTAGTCACTCTGAGCTGAAACACTACAGCAGCTCTCTCTGTATTCTGATTCGCTCATGTGTGTCTTTACTCCTCTATTAAATCTAGCATTTTGAACATAAAATCACAAAATGAGATTCTTGCTACTCATGTAAAGCCTTAGTGGTGCGCCTTCAATTCATAATGGGAGTATCAAATTTCAGGTATGCATTCTACTTGCAGGCTTAAGGATGTTTCTTTTCAAATGATATGAGTCAGCTTTATTCCCAGAAGCACGGAGTTCAGTGTGCAAGTGTAGAGTTTCTCACAGAGATTTATTTTCACTAAGGGGTCTTTCTGTCCAGTTTACACCAAGAGAAGAGGCATGAAGTTGCATAGGCTATCTCCCACATGAGAATATCTAAAACTGTCATTTTCACTGCAGTCTGACTGTCTGTCCTGTTCTATTTGCTTTCTTGTGTTGATAATTATTTTTTTCCTGAAGTTTTGCTGCATCCATAAACTGTTACTGTAAAATGCTGCAGGTGGAGTTTCAAATGATTGCAGATGGTGGACTTGAGCATCAGACTTGTTAGCAAAAAAGAGGAGGATCAACACCAATGGAATACCACCCCAAAACCTGACTAACACAGTTTGTATTGTCTTTGCTAGGTCCATGGCTGTATAGTCCCAAATTCTCTCCTATGTTTGTTTCTGAGTAATCTGAGCATCTGATGGTCTTGTTGTGTGAGTCTTGTCCATCCACTGGGCTATACTTACAGAGGAATTGTTAGGATAGATAATTTCGCTGTCTGTAAAAGAGCAAAACCAGAATATTAACAGTGATGTTAAATACTGCAGGATATTAGGCACCATGTGTGATCCTGTTCAGTGAGTAACTAACAATGTGTTATCTCTCCCCTGCAGTATGGGATAAAGAAGAAGGAAGAAAAGGAAGCAGAGGCCCAGGCTGCACTGGAAGATAATGCTGAAGGGAGTCTGACACGCCCAAAGAAGGCTGTCCCTCCTGGCTGTGGAGAGGAGGAGGAGGAGGAAGAAGAGAGCATTCTAGACACAGTTATCAAATACCTACCAGGGCCCCTGCAGGATATGTTCAGGAAGTAATAGCAGACTGTTGGGTGGGCATAAACGGTACTGCAAAGGATTTCTTTTTTGCCCAATGGGGATTTACTATCTTGCCATCCATTATGCAGCCTTCCCCACCTCTGCCTTGTACTGCTCACTAGGAGTCCCTTTGCTTCCCATTCCTTTCTGACTGCCTCTTTCCCTTCTCTCCAAGACTCATCCATTCCTTTTTTGTACATTCAGTCACATCCAGTAGATGCCTCTAAATGGATGTAAAGAGTAAAAAGCTGCAGACTACACAACTTTTATTATAAGCCATAGCACTATGTATGTTAAATCAGGCAACTATACATTAAGCATAGAAAAGGAGCAACCTCATGTGTATTTCCATCCAAAGCAGGACAGAGTGTTCACCAAGTGTGAACAGTGACCTCTTTTAGTATTTTTAATTATCTTTATTATTATTGATAGTAAATATTAGTCATTACTATTAACGTTCTTGTTGATTGGCTCACACTAGCCATTTTTGTTGAACGTGACTGTCATTGGAAAGAATATGTCAGTTCTCCCATGGAAGCAGAGCTTCTGTTTTAATTCCATTACTGGCATAAATAAGAGATCATTTGAAAGGTAAATCACTCATGACTTACACAGTTGGCATCACTCAGAACTGTGGAACAAGTGAGTCATCTGTCCTCAGATGCTAGTAGAAGTTAAATGCTTCAGAATCTAAGCAAGAGTCATGTTACTTTGGGAAGTAGCCATACACTTGAAAGAGCAGATTTGGTCAGTTACCATACAGAGAGCTGAAGCCATGGGAGAGCGCATGGTATCTGGTAAAGGACTACCCCAGCCTCTTTGAAGTACAGACACCACTCTGATTAACAGTCTTCATCCTGCCCAGTGCCATATCCAACTGTCCCATTCTCAGCAGTGCTTGCAGGATGGAAGATCATGGTGGCCTGAATGTTAGCCGTGTTCCTGGAGACCCACAAGTCCTGAGTATGCCTTTATCATGCTAAATTACTGAATTACTTTGGGAGGTTACATTTTTCTACCCTACCCAGCTTCTCCATCTGTAAGATGTAGGTTTCAGTCTCTGCCTACCCTAAAGGTATAAAGTAAGAATGCTTCTCCTGTGCTGTGCAGGAGCTAAATAATATGTCAGTGTGTAGGATCTTTGATGCTAGTAGAGTAGGAGGAAATATCTCTCTCTCACCATTATCTTTGTTGTCTTTTCCAGAAACAGATACAGAGGGCTTCTCAGTACAGCACTGTAGGTATTAACTGTGTAAGATAAGCCAAATTCTGCTGTAGATACTGACTTGCTAGTACATATATAGACTGGCATACATAGGCAAGACTTGTTTTGAACATAGACACTCATGATCAGGTATCTGAAGAGCTGATCCTGGAGTTTTTGCATTTGGCTAAGTTTCTGTAGTTGCTGTTCTGAGAACATGGCACAATTAAGAGAATCAGTCAACATTTATCTAGCAGAACTAGCATTGCTTGTCCCTGCCATGGGAACAATGAAATTTTCCTAAGTACATGGAAGAGAGACTTGGAAGCAAATACACTCTTTCTAATGACAACAAAAAAGGAAAGCAATCTCAGACATTTCATTATGTATCTAAGTAAAGCATTTTACTTCAGTGGAACCTCTTTGATGAGCTTTTTCAGTAGAACCAAGTTTAGGCAAACATCTCAGTACTTTCCTGAATAAGAAACTTTAGAACTAACAACTATTCAGAGAAGCAGAAAAAATCACAATGGTTAAGACAACAAGCTCATGAACTCTGTGCCTTTTAGCAGCTTCTCTCATAAGAAGAAAAAAAAAATATTACAAAAGAAGAAATATATTTATTTTTCCCTGCTCACCCAATTCTTACTCAGGTACAATAGTCCTTACTTAATCACAAATAACTTCAGTAAATATCTAATGAATCCAATGTGGAGGCTGAGGAGGTTTTCCTGATCTACAAGCCAGAACTAGTTGGTAAAGATGCAACTTCATTCAAGTACAAGCTGCCAAGGGCTTGCCAGAGCAAAGAGAAGGCAGATTTTGCTCTTTCAAATAATTTCAGTGGTTTTTTGCCCTTTCATTTAAGGCAAGATGAGTGTCTCCCCCATAAGACTTTAATGACACAGACCATACTTTCCTATGCAACCTCATCTAGGTGAACCTGCTTCGGCAGGGGGGTTGGACTAGATGATCTCTAAAGGTTTCTTCCAACCCCTACCATTCTATGATTCTATGCTTGGGTATAGCATAGCAGTTGTTGAGCAGTTTGCCATTTTTTAGGGAGAGTGTCCTACCAACTCCATGAAAATTCAGCAACTAGTAATTTGAGCCTATTTAAGTAAACCTCAAAGAATCTAAAACTCTCCTGGTATCACAAAGGCAGCAGCTGGTTTTGATGCGCTGCCACAGAGAGAACTAAGTCCAACACCTTGAAAGCTAAAAGGCAGAGACCGGCTCTTTGCTTCAGCTACTCATTGGCAGTGAAATAGTCTAGCCCATATAACACTGACACACTGACATCAATACTTCAGAAATGCTTTGACTAGTCTCTGAGGCTTGTGCCCTCTAATATGTAAATAAAACCAGCAGAAATGTGCCTCTGCTAAAAGGAACACATACATTCATATTTTTCCCTGTCCCTGTGCTGAAGAACTCTGCAAATAAGAAAACAAAGAGGATGAGCTCATTCCATTTTGGGCTTCTGACCTTTCCCTAGCCCACAAAGCGGACTCATTTCCTCATCCAGCCAAATACTGTTCCTGACACAGAATCAGAATTTTCAGGCTGGTGTCCTTGCAGAATGGTACTGCCAATTGTTTGTTTTCACAGTCTCCCTAGCAGCTTGATGTGCATGTGTGTGCACATTTGTGGAAGATGAGGAGAAAGGAGGAGAAAAGGAGAAGAGAGGCAAGGGGAGTGTTTGGTATTATTTTTTTCTAACTTTGCCTGTGCCATTGAATGGCTGGTCTAAGTCAGTATTTTGTGTGGCCTCTGCTCAAATTTTGTAAACAGATAGGGCTATACGTGGACTCAGGGCATTAAAAATATGCTTTTTGTGAACTGAGCTCCTGAGCTGTGTTAATATCTGGATCCAAACCCTGAAGAGGGCTGTAAGATCTCTGCACTGAGATTGTTAGGTCTCATCTGAGACTCACAGACGGGAAAGGGAAGGTATTTTAATAAATAATGTTTGATGAGTCTTTTTCATTGTGAGAACTTCCCAGTCCAGCCATGTCATCACTTTTGTACCTCAGCTCTCTGCACCTGCAGCAGCCCTTCCTCGGTGGGCAGTGAAGAGTTCAGCCAGGTGTGAGCTGGTAGTTCCCATCTGGTAGACAGAAGATCTGCCACAGATACTGGCAGGTTTTTCTTGATTTTGCTTCACATAACTTTTGGCACCTTGCATGAGTTCTAGACCTCTCCGTAAGTCACTCCACCATCCCCCAAGTGCCTAAGCCATGCTGAACAGACTCTGAGAGCAGGCACACTCTCCTCCTTCAGCCCATCCATTTCTGTTCCCACTGTGAACTGGCAACATGGGAGATAGACACCTTTGGCTCATGTACAGATGTGAGAAGGATTGTCTCAGACACTTTTGCCCCTCAGCACTCAAGCAGGTGTTGAAGCACTTAAGACCAAAGAGAAGCATGGTTCATTGTTTGGATTCTGCATATCTCTTTGTCTTTCCATGCTATTGCTTTATTTGTTTCACAGGTCTGTTCAATCTCAGGTAAATGAGGTCTTTTGGATTCTAAATTGGTTTTTTGTTTACATAGAAAGGTTTGTGGCTAGACATTGCAGCTATTTTCCTTCAGAGCTCTAAGTAAAAAAAAAAAAAGGCCTCCATGTTTGGAGGGTAAATTATTTAGTTTGCCATTGACCTGTAAACTCACATTTATATTTAGAGAAAGCCATATGAAAGCAAACTGCAATATTAATTATCAATGCTACTCTTGTGTTTAAAGTAAATAAAAAGAATAAGATCATGTGCTAAATCACTTTGGAGTTCCTCTGTCTGTTTCACACATTGGCTTAGGTCCTTCACAGCCTTTTTCCACACCAATGGAAAGACCATACCAATGCTGCTAAATAAATCTTTTTGGCAAGCTTACTGTGCTAGAATAAACGTTGTTAGAAACTAGTTGTTGTGACTTCAACGTAATGTCTTATGTATCTGAAAGCTGTCTGTATTTGTTCGGAATATATATTAAGAAGATAACTGTTTCTTCATGCACTGAGTTAGTAAAATGTTTCAGTACCATAATTAAAAATTTACTTGTTTTCTCTTTCTCTCACACACACTCAGAACAAAATTCAGCTTAGTCATGCATTTTCTAGTAGAAATGCTACTCAACTTTCTTTCAGATGTATGCAGTACAAGCAACCAAAAGTTGATCTAAAGTAGAATCTTTGTGAATGTGAGTTTTATTTGTTACTTGCCTGATACTTTTTTCTGCATGACGTGGTTAAATAGTATGATGTTCTTTTAAAATGGAATCACAGCCAATAAAAATAAGAGTGATTTCATACATTTTTTTGCAATGCTTGCCTCTGAAATTCCTACCAGGCTACACTTGGAAATGGGAGTATGGATGAGAACACACTAATTGAATGGTTACCGAATTGTGGAGAAATACGAATATTATTTGAGTTGATACATTTTTTTTTCGTTTGTCAAAAACATTGATGAGGTTTGACATCTACAGGTTAGTATCAATTTTTAAATAAGTTTTGCTATTAGGATTTTTTTGCTGAACAACATTTCTTTGTAGCATTTGTTTGTCTATGGTTTGGTGAGAATACGTTTGGATCATAAAAAAGGTTCAAAGCCGATTTGCAATGGCATCCGATATATCTCTCAATCAAGAATTTGCAATATTTACAAAATTCTTTGGGTAGCAAGTTACATACTGCTAAGTCTCGTTTCACTTGCTCAGGGAGAAATCAGTAGTTATTTTGTTCAGCGTAATAGCATTACATCATCTTAGAAAAAGAAGAAGAAATAACCAGACATCTCATAGGAAATGCTGATACCCTTTCCTCTAGGAAAGCTCTATCTTAGGACCATTGCATGGTGATATGTTTGAGTTTTCATGCTAAAAGAAGGAGCTACAAGCCTGTCACAGAGAATCAATCTTTATTGTTTGCCAAAACACCTTCACAGAGTTTGAGGCCAAAGACATGCTAATGCTACTGCAGCCTCTGTGTTCTAAGACAGGCTCTTTATCTGCTCTGAGTTCCCGGTGAAGTTTGTTTGAGGAAGACAACAGGGCAAGAAAGTATTTTTCACTGGTTCCTTTAAGAAGCAGCCAGCTGAAGGGAAAAAGAATAATCACATCAGACCACTGCAGTCAGGGGAGAAGGTTTGGACACCAGAAAGGAAAACAGGTGATTTGGAAGGCAGGTTTATTTTTGCAACAAAGGTAAATTACTCTTTACACCAGCTTCTGCCTTCTTATTAAAAATATACACAGGGATAATTCCAGTGATTAAGCTGTTACTCTGTACATTTTCTCACTTTAAAAGTAAACTTTGACCGTTAAAATGTTCCCTAGATGACAATAAGACAAAAAGAAACCATCAGGCACATCACAAGTGGTTCTGGTGAAAAGTCACTTTAGTTACAGGTGTGCATTAGTAATTAGACACTGGTCCCGTGACACAGTAATTACCCTATTGCAAATTCTTAATCTTCACTGACAGCAGTGGAGGCAGAGGCATGCTTGAGGCATATATTAAACTTCAAATGAAAAGCTGGGTGGAATGATATTCATCATTGGTTGTCTTGAGTAAGTCGATTTTAATGGCTTCATTTCATCTTCTTCCTGAAGTACCGTGAATGATCAAGGTTTCATAAAGCTCTCTTTGAAAACAGGATTTGAATAAAGGCTACTGAACAGTGCTCACACAGTGGTGTCCTGTTTATTGGCATCCCAGGAGGTTTGTGGCAAGCATCAATAGCCTTAACTGAAGAGATTTTTATTTCTCTCTCTCCATCTCTGCTCCCTTCAGGAACTACATTGGGATAGTCCTTGTTGAAGATAGCTCTGCTACAGTCTGTGTCTGGTTATTTTACAGGTCATTTGAGACAGGTCTGGAAAGCACAACTGAGAAAGACAAAGGCCTGGAGCCTGTGATTTCAAGCACTCTTGCTTTCTCGAGCTTTCCATATTTAGAGGGAAGCAGAATTCTGATAGTGCTGTGACATGGAAACATTTTTTCCATCTGAGATTTACTTTTCTCCCAAAGCCTATTTTTATGCTAGAGACTTAGATACAGCAGTATATTTGGCAAGCTCAAGCTGTAGCAGCTGCAGTCAGAAAAGGACTTCCTTAAAACTGAAGTGATGAACAGGCTACAAATGGCAGGCCTGTGCTTTTACTTTGACAGCAGCTGGTACATAAGACCCTGGGTGCAGTTCAGCCTGCATTCATGGGGACTGCATTTCACAGTGCTAAATTGGGATGAGATGCAAGGCATTTGGAGTTTTATCACATCGTGTTAGAGTGTAGTGTCAGGAAGCTCCTAATGATCTCTTCTTTTTATCTAAAAATAAAAGAGATTCTTTATCCCCTGTAGGATTTCAGTCATTTTTAGTGGAATAATGAGCCCCACTGGCTTAGATGAGCCAGACTGGCTTAATAGGCTAAGACAAGAAAGTTAAAATAAAATGTCCACTACACAGTTAAAGTCATGGGCTGGCAGATGATGATTGCTCATGGGGATTTTAAGTTAGCTGAACACAGCTCTGCACTGCATTCAGGGAAAAAAAAAAAAAGGAACATTTTGGTGGAAGTTACCTAGGCAGTCTACACAAATTCTCTTGTTCATAGAAAGGGCTTTAAACTAATTTTGAAGGGGGAAGGGGTTAAAACCAGGCCCACTGGAGTTGAGGCCAAGGGTGGGAAGCCAGTGGCAGGGGTGAATGCACGCAGTATGGGGAATAAACAGGAGCTGGAAGTCTGTATAAGTGCAAGAGGCTATGATCTGGTGGCTATTGCAGAGACATGGTGGGACAGTTCACATGACTGGAATGTGGTCATGGATGGCTATGTCCTTTTTAGGAAAGACAGGTGAGGTAGTGGAGTTGATCTTTATGTGAGAGAGCAACTGGAATGTGCTGAACTCTGTCCAGGTGAGGATGAAGGGCAAGTTAGGAGTTTGTGGGTTAGAATTAAGGGGAGGCTAGCATGTGTGACACTGTTTTGAGTGACTATTACAGGCCACCTGATCAGGATGTGAAGTTGATGAGGCCTTCTACATGCAGCTGGGATCAGCCTCAAAATCACAGGCTCTGGTTCTTATGGGGAATTTCAACTACCCAGACATCTGCTGGAAGACAGGTAGCCACTTACAGTCCAGGAGGTTCAAGGAGGCAGGAAATGGGGATTTCAGTCAATCTTTTTCTGATGGCTCTTGACACTTGTCTCTCCTCAGGACAGAGACATTACTTACCAGTCCTCCCTGTTCCAGCTTGGGGTCCTGGTGGCAGTTCTGCATGGGCCACTCTGACATGCATTCATCCTGAGAGCTGCAGCTTCTCTCCGCTTCATGTGTGGGTCTCTGCAGCCCACAGACTCTCGAGCACGGCCTGTGCCATGGCCGCCTCCTTGTTATAGAAGGTAAAAAAATTCAAGTGATTTTATTGAATAGATATTCTTAAGTAAAATTTATAAGTAAGTTAGCATAATTAAAGCAAAACTAGGCCTCCTTGATGAAGCCGCTCCCAAAGAGAAGAACACGCAAGAGAAATCAGGCACAATGAAAATAAGAATGTTAACAAGGGGAATGGTTTGAATCCATGCACCTAAAATCCATAAAACATCCAAGAACAATGCTGGGAGCGATTGCTTCAGAGGAAGAAGAGTTTGTTATATTAACTACTGGACTGTTCACTGTCCTGAACCCCTGTAACTTTCTGGTACGGTATGCCCCGTAATTAGTACCATTCTGGTCCAGAACAAAAAGTAATCAATAGCTTAAAGCAGTTAGTTGGCCAAGTGATTATGAAATGTATAAGAATATGTATAACTTGTACAGTAAGGGACCAATCGATTAGAGTGATGTAAAAGTAACAAATAAACAACCAAAGTAAAGGGTAAATTTAATAAAAGACCAGTCTTCTATGCATAGTAAAAAAGAACAAAAGACTGTTGGGTATAAATATCTGTTAATTTTAATGCTTCATTGGACATTCTTTGGGATTGATCCTGTGTCCCCAGTGCATCATCAAATAAAGGACTTCTCTGCTTATCTAACTTTTGTGTAGACAAGTTTTAGTTCCCCAACAGATTTGCAACAACATGGTTAAACAGGGAACTGTTTGGTAAACTCAAGTGGAAGAAGAGAGTCTATAGATCATGGAAGGAAGGGATGGCCACTTGGGATTAATATAAGACTGTTGTCAAAAGATATAGGGAGGCAACTAGGAAAGCTAAAGCCTTGTTGGAGTTAGGAACAACAAAAAAGGGCTTCTTCAAATACATTGCGGACACAACTAACACTAGAGGCAATGTAGCCCCACAGTTGAATGAGGTGAGTGCCCTGGTGACAGAGGATACAGAGAAGGTAGAGTTACTGAATGCCTTCTCTGCCTCTGTCTAAACTGCAGGAGACTGTCCTCAGGAGCCCCAGACTCCAGAGGAAGTCAGGTTAAAGGAGAATTTTTGTTTGGTTGATGAGGACTGGGTTAAGGATCAGTCGAACAGTCTGGATGTACATAAATCCACAGGCCCTAATGGGATACACTCGGTGGTGCTGAGGGAGCTGGCAGAAGTCATTGCTGTGGTCATCTCCATGATCTTTACTAAGTCGTGGAAAACAGGAGAGGTGCCTGAGGACTGGAGGAAGGTAAATATCACTCCAGTCTTCAAAAAGGGCAAGAAGGAGGAGCTGGATAACTACAGACCGGTCATCCTCACCTCCATCCCTGGAAAGGTGGTAAAATGACTTATGCTGGGTGCTGTCTCAAGGCATTTAAAGGACAAGAGAGTCATTGGGAGCAGTTAATGTGACTTTACCAAGGAGAAGTCATGTTTAACTAACCAGGTGGATAGATGATGGTAGTGCAGTGGATTTAGTTTATCTAGATTTCAGTAAAGCATTTAACACTGGCTCCCACAGCATCCTCACAGCAAAACTGAGAAAGTGTGGATCAGGTAGTGAGGTGGATTGTTAACTGGTTGAAGGAAAGAAGGCAGAGAGTGGTGGTCAGTGAGGCAGAGTCTAGTTGGAGGCCTATACCTAGTGGAGTCCCTCAGGGGACAGTACTATTCAATATATTCATTAATGACCTTTATGAGGGAACAGAGGACACTGTCAGCAAGTTTTCTGATGATACTAAACTGGACAGAGAGGCTGACACACCGGAAGGCTGTGCTGCCATTCAATGACAGCTTGAGAGGCTGGAGAGTTGGACAGAGAGAAATCTAATAAAATTCAACAAGGGCAAGAGTCTTACATCTGGGAAAGAATAACTCATGTACCAGTACAAGTTGGGGAATTAACTGTTAGAGAGTAGTGTAGGGGAAAGGGAGCTGGGGGTCTTGGTGGACAGCAGGATGACCATGACCCAGCAGTGTACCCTCATGGCCAAGAAGGCCAATGGCATCCTGGGGTGTATTAGAAGGGAGGTGGTTAGTAGGTCGAGAGAGGTTCTCCTCCGCCTCTACTCTGCCTTCATGAGACTGCATCTGGAATATTGTGTCCAGTTCTGGGCCCTTCAGTTCATGAAAGGCAGGAAGCTGCTGGAGAGAGTTCAGTGCAGGGCTACAAAGTTGATGAAGCATCTCCTTTGTGATGAATTGCTGAAGGATCTGGGGCTCTTCAGCTTGCAGAATAGGAGACTGAGGGGTGACCTCATTAATATTTACAAGTAGGTTAAGGGTGAGTGTCAGAAGGATGGAGCCAGACTCTTCTCAATGATGGCCACTGATAGAACAAGGGGCAGTGTGTATAAACTGAAACACAAGAGGTTCCAAAGAAACATAAGGAAGAATTTCTTCGCTGTTCAGATGTAGGAGCACTGGAACTGGCTGTCCAGATGTGTTGTTGAGTTGTCTGGAGACCTCAAAACCCCCCTGTATCACTCTGTTGTTTTCTGTTTGTTATGTTTTTGGGTTTTATGCTTTTGGTTGATGCTGGATTAAATTAATTTCTGTTGCCTTCACCAAGTGCCCAGAGATTTTGGGTTCTGGAATCAGCACTCTTGACAGGCTTTAGAGATTTAGTCATTTCCATGGCAACTTGGGAAATTTGACAACACTGTTGTTTCCAAAGGTTTGAACAGGTGTTGATCTGTCACCATTAACCAGTGTTGTGACAATAATCTAAATAGATACTTTTATCTTCAGTTTGAAGTATTTTCTTCAGTTTCATTTTCTGATCTGAAACTGCTCAGATGTGAGACTTCTCAAAACATTGACCAGGTTAAGTTTGTCATATAATTCTTAAAATTAATAGATAAAAAGAAGCAATCTGCCACATAAAAATAATGTTAAACAAAGACATTTTGAAAGCATAGCTGAAGGGAAGAAACTGCTGTCTTCACCTACTCCTGCTAGGTTTCTCAGTGACTCACCACCACAGAATTTCATAGGAAAGAGATTTCTAAGACATTGGTCTCTCCAGGCCTGTGCCAGGCTTAATAGAGATCCAAATGAATTAATCACATTAGCTCACATGAAAAGACTCAATCAGATATTCATCCTTGTAAATCCCAGCCACAGCCCAAGGATGACCCTACACGTAGTGGGCAGATGCCTAAAGGAAGCTATGTTGGAGCAAGTTCCTGTCAGGACCTGGAAGCCCATAGGGAAAGAGGAGTTCACACCAGAGAGCAGAATTGCTGAGAAGCACTCACGCTGGAGCACTTGGTACTTGAAGGACTGTTCTCCCTGTGGATGGCCCATGTTGGAGCAGTGTGTGAAGAGCTACTCTCATGGGAAGGACACATGCCAGTGCAGTTCATGAAGAGCTGTAGCCTGTTGGAAGGACTCATTTTGAAGAAGTTCATGGAGGACTGTCTCCCATGGGATGGACTCCACATTTTAGCAGTGGGAAGTGTGAGAAGGCCTCCTGCTGAGTAGAAGCAGTGGCAAAGTCCATCTATAATGATGATCTGATCCCATCCCCTGTCTCCTGCACTGCTGTGGGGGAAAGGAGACTCCTGGGAAGAGGGAGGAGTGGGGGAGATGTTTTAAGATTTGGTTTCATTTCTTATTTCCCTGCTCTGTTCTGATTGTTCATTAATAAATCAAACTTTTTTCTTCACAAGTTGAGTCTGCTTTGCCTGTGACAATAACTACTGAATGATATCCCTGTCCTCACCTTCACTCACAAGGTCATTATATTTCTCTCTCCCTTGTCTAGTTTAGGAAGGGGAGTGATAGAACAACTTGGTGGGCACCTGGCACCCAGCCATGGCTAAACCACCACAAACAACAAAGGCATCTAGATAGGCCATCAGTGTAAGAGCATGTGCTATGTTCAATACCAAGCTTAAAATACATAAACTTGGATGATTCAAGATGTAGAAGCATTATACAACCACATATATTTTCCTAGGTGAAGCTTGTACTTGGGGTGATGTCACTTTGTAGTAAAGTCATATTGATCTACATACTTTTCAGACCTCATTCAACTGACCTATCATAGGCTGGGGAAAATAAAAAATCTACATGATGAGCTGCTGGTACTCAGATATTATTTTCTGAAAATCTCCTGTGGCATCTACCAGCTTAGTCATCTTTTCAAAAGATGGATATTCTTCTCAGAACTCATTCTGTTGAAATAAAATTTCACCTACACTCTTTCAATCTGATGCAAGCCTGTTGAGTACATGTATTATTGGTTTGTTTAACATCGTATGTATTTTGATTTACCTCCACAGAGGAAATGCCAGTGCAGGCCTTTTCATTTTATCAGATTCTTCTCAGAAATAATAGTGTCTTTGACGTGATCTGAACTCTTTAAAAGTGCTTGACTTTAGAATGAAAGGATCTTCTGGATTTTAGAGTAAGTAGAAAGAAGCTTATTAGAGGCAGTGAGAATTCACAATACTTTCCATTCCCTTCTGAGTTTTCTGACAAGATGAAAGAATATGAGAAGGGCATGTACTTGTTGCAGCATTTCATTAACAGCATAAAAAGTGTTCTTGTTATTTTGATAGATATTTCAGCTTTATTTTGGTAAGCATTTCATGTCATTTGAGAGTTTTCTGTGTCCTTTTTAGTCAGGAAACTTGCCAGTCAGCAGTTTCTTTTTCCATAAGCTGGAGTAAAATGAAATTCCCCTCTGGAAACCAACTGGTGAAGAAAATAATTTCTTCAAGATATTATTAAAAAACAATCCAATATTTAATTCAGAAATAGAAAATATTCTTCTTCCTTGCACGTCCATTTGTAGGAATGTTTACAAGAAATACCAAAACCAAAAGAAAAATGGCCCACAAAACTTCTCATAAGGCAAATAATCCAAAGATCAGAGTCTGCTTTCTCACTTGTAGAAGACACTAGTAGTGATATGAAAGAACGAAAAACTTACAGTTATTTTTTGCAAAGCTTTCTAGCTGTTTGAATACACAATACATCAAATGGTACAGTGTTTCATAGCGTATTTTACAGAGGGGTCAGTCTGCTCCAAGTTAATTTTCGGCCCTTTTTTTTCATTCACTTCCAGAAAATAAGACACTGGTTGCAGAACAGTGGTCAGTTAATTCTTATTCTTGCCGCCAGTTTTTAGCTTATAAATCTTGATTTAAGACTGTTTAATTAACACAAGTGTTGTCTATTATTATCATAACCAGATAGTAAGACTTAATTACATGTCAAATGTATCCCAACCTCTTTATATAACCTGGATTGTGCATCATTCCCTGGTTAAAGGTACTTCAGCAATTTCTACTCTTGGATCAATTATTTTGGCTGAAAACAGATTTTTCTATGTCTTTGAGTGGTAGAAATTTTCACTCTTCTTAGACTTTCAAGAGACACGGGAATCTTGGTGATTTGTGCTGTCAGGAGGATGAGCACAATGTTCAAAAGAGATGAATGACATGTAACAGTTACATGAATATTATTTTAACTTAATATTATGCAAGAGAAGAAGAAATCAATCTCTCTATTTTTTATCTATGCCTAGTCAAGAATTCTTTGATGACACTTTTCTTCCCCAAACAGAGGCAGTTAAAAATTCTGAAGCTGTCAAAAAAATTTTTGCCTCAGAAAGAAACCTGTTTTTCTTTCAAAACCAATTTCCATTAGGGCAATATGATTTGTTGCTGCAAAACTGAATTCCTAAAATTTCTAGAGTTTTCAAATTCTTCCTTTTCAAAAGTGCTAATATGTATTTCATGGCAAAGCTGTGAAGCTGTTGTTTTTCTGTGTGTTAGTTGAAGCACAGCATTGAGTTAGAAGTGGTTTAATTACCTTGTTAATATCTTTGTAAGGATAGTCCCAAACTCCCTTTGACTTTTATTTATTTATGGATTTTATTAGTGATAGTAAATGAACAGCTTTATAATTAATGAAGTTTTCATGGTGAGCTCAGCCCATTCTGAAGGAAATGCTGATTTTTCTAGCCCTGTGCTCTTTAGAACTTAGTATTTCAAGCCCTTCCTCAGCTCTTTATCCTTGTGACTTCCTTCACTGTCCAAATCTGTCTCCAGAGACCTGCCATTTCACCTTCTTTCCTAGAAATATCTATGTTCTATGTTCACCATGCATTAGTATCACTCCCTAACCACATCAGTACCCTGAAGTGCTTTCCTAAGGCTAACATGAATCACTTAGTATAATCTGAACTCTGTGCGGAACTGTCTAACAAAGAGGCAACTGTTTATGATGAAAGATAAAGCATATACAAGCAGGAAGTGCTGAATGACTCCATATGCTGGTCTAATGCACCAGAAACATGCAGACCTTCCTTCTCATTGTATTGATTCAGTTGCAGAATTATTTTTTCTACCTTTTTGTAGCAGAAGATGCTTTTTGATATGTGAGGAGACTGACAAGAAAGTAAATGTCTTTAATGTTTTATTTATTTTGCAATCTTTTGACATTATGGTGGGTTAACTCAGGCTGGATGATATCAAGTGCCCACTAAAGGTATTCCATTACTCCCCCTCCTAATCTGGAAAAGAAATCACTCAGCAATTACCATCACAGGCAGAGCAGACTCATCACAGGGAGAACTAGTTTTCATTTCTTAACAATTGAAACAGAGAAGAACAATAACAAATAAATATTAAATCTAAAAACTAAAGAACTTCCCCCCATTCCCAGGATTCTACCTGCTCCCCTTACCAACAGTGCAAGTGGATGGGGAATAGGGGTTATGGTCAGTTCATGACAGATGGTCTTTTGCCACTGCTTCCTCTCATGGGGAGGACTCTTCACACTTTCCACTGCTATAGTGTGGGTCTGTTGCATGGGCGACAATTATCAACAGACTTATCCAATGTAGACCATTCCCACAGGCTATAGGTCTTCATGAACTGCTCTAGCATGAGGCCTTTCCATGAGTGCAATCCCTCAGGAACAGACTGCTCCAGTGTGGGTCCCCCAAGGAGGGGGTGGTGCTGACAAGTACTGACAGCAAACCTGCTCCAGCATGGACTTCTCTCTCAATGTATTCACAGGTCCTGTTGGAGCCTTTTCCAGTGCAGACTTCCCAGAGAGTCACAGGCACATCTTCCACTCCAGGATGGGGTCCTCCATGAGCTGAGAGTGGGTCTCTGCTCCACCATGGCCTCCATGGGCTGCAGGGGCAGGGGCTGCCTTGCCACAGGCTGCAGCACAGGCTGCAGGGGAATCTCTGCTCTGGTGCCTGCACCATCTCCTCCCCCATCTCCTTTACTGACCTTGGTGTCTGCAAAGTTGTTGCTCTCATGTTCTCACTCATGCCTCTTGCTGCAGTTTTGCTCCTGCCCAATAACACTTTTTCCCTTATCAAATACGTAATTACATTGATAATCGGCTCTTCCTCAGCCAGCAGTGGATCTGTCTTGGAGCTAACTGGCATTGGTTTTACTGGACGTAGGGGAAGCTTCTAGCAGCTTCTCACAGAAGGCACTCCTGCAGCTCACTCATTACCAAAACCTTCACACGTAAACCCACTATAGACATTAAAGTCAAACTTGTAAAACCCTCAAAAATAGTGTTTTAAGTCTTTCTTACACTGTTTCATAAAATCATAGAATCACAGAATGTTAGGGGTTGGAAGGGACCTTTAGAGATCATCTAGTCCAACCCCCTGCAGAAGGAGATTCACCTAGATCAGATTGCATAGGAACATGTCCAGGTGGGTCTTGAAGACCTCAGAGGAAGGAGACTCCACAACTCCTCTGGGCAGCCTATGCCACTGCTACATCACCCTCACAGTGAAATAGTTTTTTCTTATGTTTAAGTGGAACTTCTTCTGTTCCAGCTTCATCCCATTACCCCTTGTCCTGTTGCTATCGACTATAGAAAAAAGGGGTGTCTCAACCTCCTGACAAATGTAAATGTTAATAAGATCACCCCTCAATTTCTTTTTCTAAACAATGGTATTTGTCAAGTGCAACTTCATGAAAATGTTTTTCTTCCTTCCTAGACTACAATGACAGCTTTGAGGCAAAGTCTGTGATATTACCTTTTCTTTGTACTGCACTGGCTACAGTAAAGAATTGAATGAGCTCCAGAGACATTAACAGCCATTTATGAAACTGCAATCTTGTCTTCCAACCGAAGAAAGAAGTCTCTGCAGATAGGTTTGTTAGGGCCTTGTAAGAGTTCAGTGGATACCTGCCCCTGAAAAAAAATGTACATACCAGATACTAATTACTTCCAGGCAGCTGGAAATATATAGATTGGTGGAAACAGTAGGAGCAATAACCAGGAGAGAGGCATACTTACAATACAAAAAATCTCATCTGGTTTAATATGGCATGCAAAACTTAACTGACAAGTCTGTGAATTGATGGTAGATGGACAGCTGCATATAGCTCCACAAAAACTTCACATACTTCATAGGTGCAAATTCCTAGAACCATGGATAAATCATGAGATTGAAGCAAAACTTGTGGTCATGTTTGAGAATTCAGCCTATGACAATATATTCAGTGCCTGAGGACTGGAGAAAAGCCAGTGTCAATCCAGTGTTCAAAAAGGGCAAGAAGGACAACCCAGGAAATGACAGACCGGTCAGTCTCATCTCCATTCCTGGAAAGGTGATGGAACAACTCATTCTAAATGTTGTCACTAAACATACGAAGGAAAAGATGGTTATCAGGGAGAGTCAACATGGATTCACCAAGGGGAAATCCTGTCTGATCAACCTGACAGCCTTCTATGAGTGCATAACCAGCTGGCTAGATGAGGGGAGAGCAGCAGATGTCATCTACTTTGACTTAAGCAAGGCTTTTGACACTGTCTCCCATAACATCCTCATGAGAAAGCTCAAGCAGTGTGACTTGGATGAGTGGACAATGAGGTGGATCGAGAGCTGGCTGAATGACAGAGCCCAGAGGGTGGTGATCAATGGCCCAGAGTTGAGTTGGAGGCCTGTGGCCAGTGGAGTTCCACAGGGATGGGTTTTGGGGCCAGTCTTGTTCACCATGTCCATCAATGACCTGGATGAGGGGACAGAGTGTACCCTCAGCAAGTTGGCTGACGACACCAAACTGGGAGGATTGACTGATTCCCCAGAAGGCTGTGCTGCCATTCAGCAGGATCTTGGCTGGCTTGAGAGTATGGCAGAGAGGAGTCTCAGAGAGGTTCAACAAGAGCAAGGGCAGAGTCCTGCATCTGGGGAGGAATAACCCTATGCACTGCTACATAGTGATTGACCTACTGGAGAGCAGCTCTGCAGAGAGAGACCTGGGAGTCCTGGTTGGTAATAGACTAAACATGAGCCAGCAATGTGCCCTCGTGGGCAAGGAGGCCAATGGCATCATCAAGAAGAGTGTGGCCAGCAGGTTGAGGGAGGTTCTTCTCCCTCTGTACTCTGCCCTGCTGAGGCCTCATCTGGAGTACTGTGTCCAGTTTTGGGCTCCCCAGCTCAAGAGGGACAGAGAACTTCTGGAGAGAGTCCAGCAGGGCCACCAAGATGATCATGGGATGGGAGCATCTTCTTTATGAGGAAAGGCTGTGGGAACTGGGGCTGTTTAGGCTAGATAAGAGGATACTGTGCAGCGACCTGTCATGGTTTGGCCCAGCTAGCACAGCAGCGCCACAACAGTCTCTCGCTCGGTGCCCCCATTCACCCCCACCCTTGCTAGGATAGCAGAGACCACATTGAAATGGGAGTAAAAAGATAAGCAAGGTTGCTATGGATTGAGACAAGGGCAGGGAGGGCTCGCTGTCAATTACAGTTCTGGGCAAACAGACTCCAGTACTCGATTTAGAGAGGAAAGTAGGAAAGTTTATTCTACAAGAAACAGAACGGAATAAAAGCAAAAAGGGAGTAGGATGATGAGACAATTACAACCAGCACTTTAAGATCTCCCTCCCCCATCCCTCCTTTCTTCCTGGGCCCAGCTTACTGCTCTGATATCTCTACCTCCTTTTCCCTCAATGGCTCAGAGGGGTAGGAACTGGAGGTGTGGTCAGTCTCTCACAGATGGTCTCTGCTGCTTCTCTCTTCTCAGATGAGAATGACTCCTTGCATCCATCCACTGCTCTAACATGGGATTCCTCCAACAGGACACAGTCCTTAATGAGCCTCTCTGGTGTGTGTTATGTCCAGCAGCTATGGCTTCTCTCCCTTCCATGGGACATAGCATCCTCTGGTCATAGTTTTAATGAAGTGAATCACTGCCCCTAGCTTGGGGTTCTTAGCAAAATGAATCTCTGTCCCTTATTTGGGGTTTCTAGCAAAATGACCCTCTGTCCCTGCTATGGAGACATTATCAAAATGAGTCTCTCTAGAGGAATTTCTGTCTGAAAGAGGCCACAGCCTGGTAACAGTGAACAACCCATGCTTTGAGAACTAGCATGCGAATTGTCCTTGGCCGTTCTCAACTGTCAGAAAAGAAGAAGAAAGAATGCCCACATGATAACAAGCTCAAGCAAGGAGGAGGCTGAAGCAGCATGTGAAACCACAAGGCTTATCGCAGAAAAGCGCATCTGGCTTTTCGAGAAAGGACCAATTAGAAGTAGTATAAACATGCTAGCTTTGCTGCTGATTATAAAAGTCTGATGCTTGTTAGTAAGATTTGAGTTATGACCTAACTATATTGGTGTCCGTCATTTCTCCAGTGGTGCTCTCTCTGACAAGTCTCTACCACTGATGTGGGGTCTTTAAAGAAATGCAAACAAATCTCAGCTTCACCAGTCCTCTCTGTAAAATGCAGGGGAGTCTCTGCTCCAGCACACCTCCTCCTCTCTTTCCTCACTGACCTTAGAGTCTGCATGGTTGTTTCTCTCACTCTTCCCACTTCTTGCACCACCCCCAGGCAGAAAAGAAGGGACAGAAGAAGAAGAAATAGGAAAAACTCTCCTCTTCCAGCTTCTTCTTAAAAAGTGGTTGTGGGGGCGTCTAATTGCCTCAGCCCCAGAAGTGAGTCTGGCTCAGAGCTGGGGAGAATTGTGAGCAGCTTCTTACAGGAGCCATCTTTATAGCCCCTTCTCCCTTATCAGAAATGGCTGTCATGTCCAGTCATGACAGGACTTCACTAATATTTACAAGTATATAAATGGTGGATGTCAGGAGATTGGCACATTCCTTTTTCATATTGTATCAGGTGACAGGTAATGGCATGAAGCTGGAACAAAAAAAGTTCCATTTAAACATGAGGAAAAACTATTTTACTGTGAGAGTGAGGGAGCTCTGGAACAAGCTGCCCAGGAGTCTCCTATTTAGAAGTCTTCAAAACCTGCCTGGATGCATTCCTGTATGACTTGATCTAGGTGAACCTGCTTTAGCAAGGGGTTGGACTAGATGATCTCTAAAGGTCCCTTCCAACTCCTACCATTTTATGATTCTATTATTCTATTAAGAGAGTCTATATCAGGATTTTTCAGTCATTAGAGTGATCTCTAATTCTTTCAGGTGAAAATTACAGTGGGACTGAAATGATTGACAATGAGTTTTCTATGTGAGCTGGTAATTGTCATGTTTCTGCTGAAATATTTATGATACTGTTAAGTGTCATTAAACAGATTTCTCACTAGAACCCACACATTTCTGTTTTAATCATAAAAGCAATGAAAATAGATTAATTTGTCTTGAATGAGCAACCTAGAAGTTAGAGGTGTAAGACTGAGTTGGTTCCTGAATACTTTCTTCACACATAAAGGAAGAGATCACTAGAGAGATTAATCTCAACAGACAAGAGTTTAAGAGAGGTCCTGGCATACTTCTTAACATCCAAAAGGAGAAACAAGCTCAGATACAGATTTTGAACTTGATCTTTAAACATAAAAAACGGACTATCATTTGATGTATAATTTTTTAAAAATCTACATAACTATACATACACCCACATACACCTACATAACAAATATACAAATGTATTAAAAGGAAAGAGAATCTTTGATCAAGCACCAAAAACTTGAAAACATCTAAAATCAGACCACTTCTTAACTCCCATCATATCACAAAAGTCAAAACAACCACCAGGCACCCTGCAAGGATCCTGGTGCAACTCTGAAGACTTAGTTGGACCACTCCTCTTTAGGAACGAACAGTTTGGTTTCACCTAGTAAAGCTGGCTGGAGCAGCCATGTCTGTGCATTAACTTCCTTCCATATAACAAGAAACATACAAACCAGTGTCCTGCAGAAAATGAACTAATATAGTAGATTCCTAATTGATATCTTAGTTTTAAAAAGATAACCTCACTTAGTGACTTCTCCAGAGTTCAGTTTTAGCTGGACACCGGCAGAATAGCACTGGTCTTCTTTAACTGAACCTCAAGCCCCCTTTCAGGTATGGGACAGGAATAATGATGTCTAATGGAATAAAAAAAATATCTGTTTTAATTAAGGTTATTTTAACCACTTTTATGAGCTGGAAATTCAAAATACAGATTTTTCCTTTATCACTACTAGGAACATTACAACACGTAGCAAGGATTAAAAACAAGAAATGGCAGGAGAGAAGCTGCGCACAGCCTCTCACTAGTAATTTGTCTACTTGGGTAAGAAAGGACATGAAAAATACCAAACTTTATCAAAGCACTCTATTCTTTTCTTTTCAAGGATGTTTCATCAGAACTGACATTTTTTTGGAAAAGTTTTTATTCTGATGAAATGATCTTTTTGGAAGACAAATAGGTGATTAGTTTGCAAATAGCTGAATAAAAACTCCATTGATGGAGGTCTGTTATGTCACTGTGCATTTGAAAGATCAATTAACTTTTTAAGTAATGAGCGTACAGTCAGAAAAAAACCTCTTTCTGGAGTCATATCTTTTCAGACTGAGATCACTTTAATAATTAAACAATAGCACTATCCTTGATTTACATAAATGGAACAATTACATTTGTATCTATAACAATTACAATAAAGGAACTCTATTTTGAAGATGAACTGCATTGTTGAAATTGAAAGGTCAAATTTAAAGCACTTATACTACCCAGAGCTGCTACCTTAGCTTCCTAGATATCCTCTTACCTACCTTCCTACTGTGGCATTATATT
Source organism: Colius striatus (assembly GCF_028858725.1). Lineage (NCBI taxonomy): Eukaryota > Metazoa > Chordata > Aves > Coliiformes > Coliidae > Colius > Colius striatus. Next base: position 33,379,340 of record NC_084790.1, read on the forward strand.
CAATATGATACTGAGCACAGATGACAGGGAGATATTATTAAATTAATACTCTGAAAACATGGACTTTTGCTGTGCACCGTTTATGACTGCCCATTTACAATTTATGCCCTATTACAAACATTTGCCCTTTGCAAAAGCAGAAAGCACTTCTGAGAAACACAGTCTGCATGCAGCCATCTTGGGGAAGGTAGGGGTAAAGCATTTCCAGAGACCCAGAGACACTGGTAACAAGGCAGAAGTGTGATAAGACTCCTTGTCAAGGGGAGAACATGGTACATGTCTACATAAAAGATCTTTCTTATGATTTTTTGTCATCCTCTCCACCTGGAATGAAACATACATGTCAATCAGACCTCTACTCTTTTCATTTACATGCCAGGAAGAGGATTTGAACACCATACTGCCCATGGGATGCAATACATTCCTAAAAATATTGAGCAAACACCTCCAGAGTTCCAGGTCTGAGAAATCTCATTCATATCACAGAATCCCATGTTGGAAGGGACCTCTAAAGGTTATCTAGATGGTCACACAGGAACATGTCCAGGCAGGTTCTCTCTCCAGAGAAGGAGAATCCATACAACCCCTCAGCAGCCTGTGCCAGTGCTCCCTCACCCTCACAGAAAAAAAGGTTTTTCCTTGTGTTCAAGTGGAACTTTATGTGTTTCAGCTTTTATCCATTTTGTCTTATCACTGGACACCAAAGAAAAAAAGTGTCACTCTATATACAAATTTCAGATAGTTGTAAGAACCAGTGAGGTACCCCCTCAGTCTCCTCGAAGCTGAACTGTCCCCTGATCATCTTGGTGGCCCTGCACTGAACTCTCTCTAGAAGTTTCCCATCGCTGTTGAACTGCAGAGCCCAGAACTGGACATAGGACTCCAGATGAGGCCTCACCAGGGTACAGTAGAGGGAGAGGAAAACCTCCCTTGACTTGCGGGCAACACAATTTTCGATACATCCTAAGATGCCATTAGCCTTCTTGGCCACAAGAGTATGTTATTGGCACCTGTTGAGTTTGCTGCCCACAAGAACTCCTCCACAGAGCTGCTCTCTAACAGGTGAACCCCCAGCCTGTACTGTTGCATGGGGTTGTTCCTTCTCAGATGCAGGACTCTGCACTTGCCCTTGTGTTCTGGTTTAGGAAGGAGCAGCGTTTGGCTTAGTAACAGGGGGAGCGGGTTGCAGTGAAGACCCAGTAAAGAGTTTGTGGACTCTCCCTGCCCTGCCCCTCTCCTTGAGTGCCAAAGAGGCTGAGAATTGCCCAAGGGCAGGGAGAGCTTAATTGCTGCTTAAGGTTCAGGACAAAACAGACCAGGCCACTCGGTTTGGGGAAGAAAACAGAACATAATTTAATGCAACATCAACTAAAACATACCCCCAAAACCCAAAACATAACCAAAATAAAACAACACAGAGTAATACAACAATGAAGAGTCCGACCAGCCTTTTTAAGAGCACCTTCTTGCCACTCCTCCTCTCTTCCCGGGCTCTTGCCAGCACTTCAAATTCCTGTCCCCTAAATAGTGATCACGGAGGTGGGTGTGAACCCGGGGGGAAGGGGGGGGGGGGGGGGGGGGGAGGGTAGAGTCCACAAACTGCAACCCGCTCCCCCTGTTACTAAGCCAAATGCTTCTCCTTGCTAAACCAGAACACATGACAACCTGTATGAATGTGCACAATAATTAAGGACTGTGTTCCTTTCATATGGCTGGATGCAATGCCAGTATTAAATATGCCATTCACCAAGCCAGTAAGGTGCACTCTCTTACAACAGAAGATATATATACCTGTGAGACCTTAAGCACTTCATTGTTATCTAAGAGGAATTCAGCCTTATGCTGTCAACAAGGCAGGTCAAGTGAGGTGAGGAATGTTCCTACAATCACTTTGATGAATGCGTTCCACTGCCTCTGCAGAACTAACACTGTAACCCTCTCTTTTACAACAGATAACTAAGTGCAGATGTGTCATGTTTTCCTAGTCTAAGAAACCCTTCTAATTATCAATGCACTGAGCTTTAGGAAACTAATATCAAAGAAGGATTTTTAAAAACACAAGTTCAAGGTCACCTGAAATACAATTGAGACAGCAACTTGAAGCCTATGCTCCACTCATCCAGTTTTGCAGCTGTATTTCAGGTGACCCTCTTTACCATAGTTCATTCCTGAAAGCACATCCTGGAGAGAGAATATTCATACTTGATTCTACCAACAGCTGTGAACTCTCCTGTTGATCTTCTTTTGGAGATTCAAAACTCCTGAATTTCTCTATGAATGAAATCCACTACGTTATTTTCAGGCCAGCTTGTCTCATCACAGCCCTGTAAAAGCAGAATGACAGCTGTTTCTTGCCACTGATTCATTGCTTAGAGGCTTGCAAATGCTAATGCCTCTGAATATATAAAGGAACCTCTTATATCCCTCTGAAACAGTTTTGTTTCAGAGCACATCATTGAAGTGAAAGTACATGGAATTTGCTGGAAGAAGCCATCATATTCTTTCAGTTGAGTGCTCTGCTAACGTCAGCACAGGAGAGGAAGTTTATGTGTAAATAGACTTTTCTTGTAAGAAAGAATAAAGAGGGTACAAAATTTATAAGCAGTATTACTTATACAGTATTGTATAACTTAAAATAAGTGAAAGCTCATACCTCATCTGCTTAGAAATAACAATCAGAAGAAACTATGATACAGTAATCTACAGAAAATGTAGGGGAAAATGCCTGGTGCAGGGAACAACTCTTCATTCCTTTGCAAAGTGATTAACAGATGAATATAATGTGCAGCGATCCCAACAGCATTACTTTGTTTGTTTCATCAGGGAAGGCTGAGATTGTTCATTTACGTTAAATACTGATTGCACTGCAGCAACAAACAGAAGAGAGGAAAAGCACCATGAAGGACTTTTTCAGTCCTCACACAGCATTCCTAAACATCCTTCTGCAAATCATGTCAGAGAAGATAAAAGAACAGGGTGTCAGTAAGAGGTACAGAGACAAATCTACGTACTTAAGTTTAGCAGTCGGAGAGTAAGACACCTATGTGCAAGTTGAGGCCCCCTGTACAGATGGTAGTTTGGATCCTAGCACATCTCAGTTGAGAGTCATCCCACCATCATCCACCGGACTGTTCTCAGGTCCCCAGCACCACCAACTCCAACCATCCCTCAGGATGCCACCATTCTCCTTTCCAGAAACACTCCTTTTTTGAGGAGGCTGATCAATCTATAAACTAGCTTGAATGGAGATCCCCAAACTGAGTCTTTTTGCTGCAGCTTTTGGGAAGCTTCATAGAGAAGGAGACCAGAGTTCTATGTGGTCAGCATAGGTGACAGTAACAAGATCCACATGAACATGAAGAAGGCCTCAGTAAGAGCACACAGAGAAGGTGTCAGGGATCTAGTCTTCTATTACAGACTCTACTATTTGTCTTCTAAGTGCAGGCCACGCACTTTGACAGATGTTGTATGTGTACATAAAACTGCAGTTGTAAAGTCTTACCAACATAGCATGAAGTGCCAAAGAGCTACACTGTTGCAGCTGCTCATATGAATAAATGTTTCCACTTCTCTCATCTTGCAATCAGCATGATTTTTTCATTGCCAACAAACACCATCTCTGAGTGCTAAGAAACAAAAGAAGGAGGTAAAGCTTCTCAACCTATTCTATCATGACTTCACTGGAGCAACATGAAGTCAAAGCTAGTCTTAAGAAAAAGAGGTCTGCCCTGTCTGTGCCCCATAAGCTGTACTGGGGACTCAGAAATATGGAACTGGTGAGAAACAGAGGCCTGGCTAGATTCTTTTATAAATTGAACTTTAGTTAAAGGAAAGGAGGCTTAATGGTGATTTTTCTGGATGGAAAATATTCAGTAATGGTGTCCCTTGGGTTTTACTTAACACCTTCATCAGAGAACTTAGGAAGGGGCTTAAAAATGAAACATCCAGTCCTGTTGATAGTTTTTCAGGAAGTCAAATGCCACAGTCAAAGTTGAGGCAGTCCAGAAGGACCACTCAGAACAGATTTAGTGGACAAAAGAATGGCAAATGATCTTCAGCATAAATAAAACCAATATAAGGTGCTTACAGAAAAATAAATCTAAGCCATGTCAATGTGACACTGAGAATAGAACTGGCAGTTATTACTCAGGACAGAGCCTTCAGAGTCACTGCAGATATGTCTCTGCAATCATTGGTTCAGGACCCAATAGCACTGAGTTGAACAAAAACCAGAAGAATGGCCAGGGAAGGATGGAGAAGGAGATGGGGAGAATCACTCTTCTGTACATAATAAGTAGGCAGTGGTGTAAATCAGAGACATAAAAGCAATCAGCTGATGGACTTTCAATTCTTTCTAAGTTGATAGATTTCCATCCTTCTAAAAAGACCAGAATTCTTCAGTCTGTAAAGGACAAAAACTGAGAGGAGTATGTGGACATTTACTAATGGAGGACAAGGTAAACACAGAACTGTTTTGTAGTCCCAGAGCAAGGGTACAGTCAATGAAATGAGTATGAATTGGATTTAAACCAAGAAAATAGTCCATTTGGGAATTAACTTGTGGGATCTGCTGCCACAGGAGGATGAGGAGGCAGATCATGTAAAATGTTATGGACAACAAACCTACAAAAATGTATAAAAAAGGTTCATCTCTGCCAGCTTTCTCAGCTATCCTCTTTGACACTCTCCAGCAGGAGAGATAAGCAGGGAGCAACACCAAAATGAGTGTGGAGAGGCACTCCATGGTGGATATGGGATTTTCCAGAGACAAAAAGTAATGTAGGATGATTCTGATTCATGATGGTTCTCCTGAAAGCCTGGAAATCTGCAGGTGACCTGACCTGTAGATTGTATAGCAGGAGGAACAGTCAAGAGGTAAAACTGGATGCAAATGACGAGTGGATCAGCCTCCCTCGTGGTGGCTACATAAAAGAAGATTGAATTTAAAAAAAAAGAGCTACAGGAAGACCATGGCCAGAGGCAGGCTCGGAGAACAACCTAGTTTGGAAAAAAACCAAAACTGAACAAGTAGGCAGGAAACATTCACAAGTATCTGCCAGAGCAAGAGCAGAAAAGGTCTCCTTAATTTTATCTAAAGATGCATTTTTTTTCCGAGGCAAATCCATTTAGCTACTTATCAACAGACATTTAAAGAGGGAATGGTTGGTCAGCCTGTGTACCAAAGCACCACCAATCCAAAGAGAGCAAGGTAGGGTTTTCAACTGATACTGCAGGGTGTTACAATTGCTCAGCTTCAACAGTACAGTGAATATTGGTGCTGGATACATCATTTACATTTTGCAAAGCACTACACTAGTTGAGGGGAAAGAAGAGGCAGAGATAAGTAAGAATAGCTGCTGCCATCAAGCAACATCCCCTAGACAAGACAGTATTCTCTGGCCCAGCTAGTGTGAATGGGCCTCTGTAAGCTTTGGGCCATGCAGTATGTGGGAGTAGGTGGCATTAGGTAGTAGCTTGGACATGCTCTGCTTCCTAAGTTCAGGCCCTGCTCTCAGATTAACAAAAGATTCATGCTCACCTAAATCCTGGAAACAAAAGGTGAGAAGACAATTGAAAGAGATTCAGTGTCAAGGTTAGCACTGTCCAGTTCTGGGTTCCCCAGCTTAAGAAAGACAGACAACTCCTGTAGAGAGTCCAGTGCAGAGCCAAGATGAGCAGGGAACTGGAGCATCTTATTTATGAGGAAAGGCTGTGGGAACTGGGGCTGTTTAGTATAGAGAAGAGGAGACTGAAGGGGGATCTCATTAATATTTACAAATATCTAAATTATGGGTATCAGGAGGTTGGGACATTCCATTTTTTGATGGTATCTAGCAACAGGACAAGGGGAAATGGGATGAAGCTGGAACACGAGAAGTTCCATTTAAACATAAAAAAACCGCTATTTCTCTGTGAGGGTGAGGGACCAGTGGCACAGGCTGCCCAGAGTGATTGTGGAGTCTCCTTCCTTGGAGGTCTTCAAGACTCATTTGGACATGTTCCTGTGCAACCTAATCTTGGTGGACCTGCTTCTGCAGGGGAGTTGAACTAGCTGATCACTAAAGATCTCTTCTAACCCCTACCATTCTATGATTCTATGATTCTCACAGGCCCTGCTCAGAACTTCAAAGAGAAGACATTGATATCAGCTCCAGAGCAGAGTGCTGGATACAGAATGGCTCTCTAATCCAGAAGTTACTCAGGTCATTTCTGGTATCCATCTTTGTGGTAGAAAAATTGCTCAAGATTGGCCTCTCCTTAACTGTCACTTCCATTTTTTCTCTAATTTAAGCCCTTTTCTATTATTTGATGTCTGTGGTGTTTCATCCCTCCATGTAGAATTGTATCCCTAGAAGTTGTTGTATGCTGCTTTTTTAGTATAATTATATTTTAGTGTAGTCTGGCAATGCCATACTGAGTCCATTATGTATCGGAATAGCCTTAAGTCACATACTAGGTTACTGTTGTTTGATGTAGGTTGTACATACATTCTGGTGATCAACAGTCCGTTATGTGGTTTGCTTGCAGAACTGATAATAACAACTGGAATAATCTAATGCTCAGTTGGATCCAATGTATATTATGTGCAACTCATTGACTGCAAAATACATTACTGGATGGGGAGTCATGCATCCAATGAGTATACCAAAAGGTGCATGAAATTTAAACAGGAAAGCTGACTGCTTGAATACTGGAAAAATAAAGACGGCTTTAGACCACTTCAGTGTGATCAAAACATCTGCCTTTCAACTTGAGAACTCCAACTTTGCCTTTGTCTTTGAAGCGCCATCCTTTCAAAAAGCACAGCAAGGAATGCATCTTGTTGGAAAATACTGTGTAATGTAAATTCACAGTTGTGGAAGAGAGGAAAAAAGAATCCATCTTTTCTTTTTGTTATTGCTTTTAAATGAACATTTTCTGTCACAGAAAACAGAAGCAGAACAGGCAAATGGGCAAATGTTACAGTCCTGAAGCTGTCAGAGCAGTTTTCCTGAGAATTTTTAGTCTGACAGACTTGTCACAATTCATTACACTGATTTCTGTGTCACTTTGCATCTTGAGTGAGCCATTCATTGGCACGAAAAAGCTCAACTTTCCTCCCAGGCTTTGCCAACTTTTTTTTCCCTGCAACTGGGGCAGGAATGATGCCACTTCTCTTCTTGCTCAGCAAACTAGAGATGTGTAGAGAGTTTTGTGGAGACTTGGCTAGAGGAAAGAGGAATACAGCTGGTTAGGCAGTAAGCATTAAGCGGTAAGATATTGGACCCTTGCTCAAGGACATGAGAGTAAGAGAGTTGTATGATAACAGGATGAGAAAACAGGAGCTTAGTTTGGGTTCAGCAGCCACAAGCATCCGAAGTATGTTGAAACGGGGGGGGTTTGCATCTAACTGGGAACCAATGATGAGCATGGCTTTTGCAATATGTATGATCCTGATTATTGTATCTATAAAAGAGTTGTATCTTTGCAAATAAAGTCGAGACTTGTTGCACTACGGGGTGGGCTTGTCTCCTGTTGTCTTCAGCAGGGATGCCTTTTCCTTTGTTTCACACTATAGTCTGAGAAAACAGGGAGTGTTCAGTTAAGTAGCAAAGACATAGACTACAACTGGGGCATTTTTTCTCTGCCATGTCATAAATTCTTTTCTAGGAGCTATTTGTAAAGTGGCACATGTCACACTGCTTACTCTGGGAAGCAGAGATCTGTCACAGGGTGAAGAGCCAAACAGGAAGCGTGGTGATGGGCTAGATATGTTTGCTCTGCAACACATGGATCTGGAGACTAACGGCTGAAGATGGAAGGCAATGCATGAGACATGACATGGTCATGCTTTGGAAGGGGAAAAACTGTAAGAAAAATAGCATTAGTGCTATGCTTTTAAGTTAATAATTTGTCCTTGCAAGTAGCTTGTTTTTCTTTGCTAGTGAACTAAAAAATAGATTCTCCCTACAATGACATTTAAGGGAGGATAAATAAATTATTCATCAATAATGGTGGAGAAATTAAAGTACTACAGAGAAAGTAGTTCTGGTGTTGCACCATATACCAATCAAATAAAATGGATCAATATTTGAAGCAATCACACAGTATATGTGCGGAACATAATGAGGTAATAGATTTTCACAGAATCATAGAATTATTTAGGTTGAAAAGACTTCAAAGACCACCAAGTCCAACCATTAATCTAGAAAACCACTTCCAATACTAAAACATGGCTCTAAGCACTATGTCTACTCTTTCTTTAAATACTTCCAGGGCTGATGACTCAACCACTTCCCTGAGCAGCCTCTTCCAATGTTTGATAATCCTTTCAGTGAACAAATTTTTACTAATATAAAGTCTAGACCTCCCCTGATGCAACTTGAGGCCATTTCCTCTACTTGGGAGAAAAAGTTGACAATTACCTCACAACAACCTCCTTCTATTAGTTGTAGAGAGGTGTAGAGAGTGGTAAGATCTCCCCTCGACCTTCTTTTCTTCAGACTAAACAAACCTAATTCACTCAGATGTTCCTCACAGGACTTGCTCTCTAGATCCTTCACCAGCTTCATTGCTCTTCACCACATTCCATTACCTGCATCATTCTTGTAGTGAGGAGCTCAAAACTGGACACAGTATTCAAGATGCTGCCTCAACAGCACTGAGTACGGGGAACAATCCCTGCCCTAGTCCTGATGGCCACATTATTTCTGATACAAGCCAGGATGCTTGTAAATTGTTTCAAGATTACAAGACGAGAAGAGTATCAGGGAACTGGTTTTGGAGTTTAACAGCATAGTGCAAATCAACAAAAATTTTAATGGGAATTGCTCATCTAAAGGCTAAAAGGTTGAAGTCTTGTGTCAAGACTCAGCAGTGACAAGGGATGGAAAATGACTTGCTTTAATTAGTTTAAACAACAGAGAGAGATCATGAGGATTTCTAGATGATGCATTAATGTAATGCCTCTTTTAGTCTAGTTGTTACACAACTGAAAAAAGAACTCCATAGGAATTTTCCTTTATGTTCTGAAATTGGTGAATTTTTTCAAGTCATTTCAACTTCCAAAGCAATCTCAGATATATGGAACCAGAAATATTTTCTGCCTTATTAGCAGATAATGTATCAGACTGATTATTGTTGCTGCTACAGCTATCAGTGGACAGCAGGAGAGCTGAAGAAAGGAAGAGATCCTGGTAGCTATAGACTATGGGCCCCTGTTACACATTCAGTTTCTCTACAGCTTATCTAGTAGGTCTGGCCTTCAGACACATCTCATACATTCCAGAAACTCCTTTCTCTTGAAACCAGTCAGCCTGTTTCTCAACAAAACCAGACAGAAATGTGCCAGCAAAGCTTTTTGAATTCTCATTCAAAGCAACTTAGCAGGTTCAGCTGAACCATTCTAAATAGCCTTCAGCCAGAGTCACACACCTGGCATGGAAAAGTTATCAGCCCAGATACCAAATGTATAACAAAGTGCTGATCATGTCAGGTGGAATGGCATGGAAAGCATCAGTCATAGAGCACACTAGCTACTCTTCCAGCAGTTCCCAGACCAGCCACAGTGATTTTCCTTCTGTCCAGACTGACTCTAGCTTTCTTTCTTTCAAGAGCATAAATCAACAAGTGGCATATATAATGACTAAGGAGTTGGCCTTTTTGGAGACATACGCCTCACTGAGACTAAAAAAGGAACTGTAGGGAGAAATGCCTGGGGAGCCAATCCCAGTGTCCTGATTAGAAGTGTTACTCTTACCAGGTGTAGTCTAAATTTTAGACAGAATCTAATTATTGATAAGTTTGCTTGTATTTGCCCTACTGCTGGAAGCGGTTCAGTTAGATGGATCAGGTATATTTTGTAGTAAAAGAGATATAACTGATGTAATGAAGCTCAGCTGTGATTTTCTGATAAAACCTAGATGCCTTCTCCAACATGTGGCCCTAGAGAGGGAGGAAGTACTGTTGTGGTTTGGCCCAGCTAGCACAGCAGCACCACAACAGTTGCTCGGTGCCCCCATTCACCCCCACCCTCGTTAGGATAGCAGAAGCCCCAGCGAAATGGGAGTAAAAAGATAAGCAAGGTTGTTGTGGATTGAGACAAGGGCAGGGAAGGCTCACTGCCAATTGCAGTTCTGGGCAAAACAGACTCCAGTACTTAGAGAGGAAAGTAGGAAAGTTTATTCTACTACCTACAAGAAACAGAATGAAATAAAAGCAAAAAGGAGTAGGAAGATTGAGAAAATTACAACCAGTGCTTTAAGATCTCCCTCCCCCATCCCTCCCTTCTTCCTGGGCCCAGCTCACTGCTCCCAATATCTCTACCTCCTCCCCCCTCAATGGCTCAGGGGAGCAGGGAATGGGGGATGTGCTCAGTCTCTCACAGATGGACCCTTCTGCTTCTCTCAGATGAGGATGACTCCTGGAATTCTTCCCCTGCTCCAGCACGGGGTCCCTCCCCCGGGGACACAGTTTTTAATGACCTTCTCTGGTGTGTGTTCTTTCCAGCAGCAGCGGTTTCTGCCGATACAGGGTCTCTCACACAGGACGCAGTCTTTAATGAATATCTCTGCTGTGCATTCTCCACAGTTGCAGTTTCTGCAGTTAGAGATGTGGCCTCTTCTGGGCATAAGTTTAATGATCTTTGTCAGAGTTTCCTCCCCACAATTGCAGCTCTGTGAACATTGGGTCCCTTTCTCGGGACATGGCCTGGTCCGGCCACAGGTTTAATGAAATCACTGTCTGTTCAGGGTCTGTGCTGAAGTGATTGGGTCCCTCCCACAGGACACCATCTCCTATGGCCATAGTCACTGTCCCTGGCTCGGGGCATTTAATGAAGTGAATTGCTGCCCCTGATCCGGGGCCAGCTTTAACAAAATGAGTCTCTGCCCCTGATACGGGGTCATTATCAAAATGAATCTCTACTGCTGATGCAGGGTCTTTAAAGAAATGAGAATAAATCACTGCTCCACCAGTCCTCTCCCTAGAATGCAGGAGAGTTTCTGCTCCAGCACACCTCCTCCTCTCTTTCCTCACTGACCTTGGAGTCTGCATGGCTATTTCTCTCACTGTTCCTACTCCTTGCACCACTACAAACCAGAAGAAAAAGAAGGGATAGAAGAAGCTAGAAACAGGAAGAAGGAGGAAAAAGCCTCCTCTTCCAGCTTCTTCTTAAAAAGTGATCTTGGAGGTGTCTAATTGGGTCAGCCCCAGAACTGAGTCTGGCTCAGATCTAGGGAGAGTTTTGAGCAACTACTTACAGGAGCCATCTTTACAGACCTGTCATGTCAAACCATGACCAGTACTAAAATGAATGGTGTGAAATTCATATGAAACCCTAGCTGATATAATGTTCTTGAAGACCTAGAGGACAGTACTCTGTTCACCCCTTTTTCATTTTTTCTGCCTTTCTCTACCTTAGGATCCTGGGACCAGTTCCGAGTGCTGGCAGAGCATTCCTTTCTATTATGTATGCAGGAGACAGTGCCGTATGAAATTCTGTGCACCAGAGGAAAACTGCAAAGCTGATTATAAAAAATGGTAGCAAATGAAGGTAAAATAAAAACACCTGTGTGTACCTGAAAGCCTCAGCAAACTAGTACATTATCATCTGCCAATCTGAAGTGCGTCAGAATGGCCTAGCCATTTAAGGAGTTTAAGAAGTGATAAAAATTACAACAGCAGAGGTGATCTAGCTGGTTCAACATTGGATCAAAACTCAACTACAGATACAGTTATAGCATTTCTCTTTTTTGTGACATCCCACAAGCAGGTAAAATCCCGTTGATGTATTTAGTTCTGCAGACAGAGACACAGGGGATGGCACTGAGGGAATTTTATTTTTTCAGTTTAAAACATGAAATAGCAGCTTAGCTTCTCCACAAAGACAAAGGCATTGCCAATTTTAGCTTATTTTTAGGTGTCAAAATGTAGAACAGCTGTATGAGACAAGACAAAAAGTTACGTACTATAGCTGATGTATTAACTTTTTCAGTATCTATCTCCCTGCAGAAACAGTAAAAATATATCTGTAATTACATTATCCATCTCATAAGAGCTTTCATGTCTGTCACAACAATTTCTGATGGAAATCTAGCCAACTCATATGATGCTTTGGTTTGGGATGTGTATTCTGTGTGAGTTTTGTGATTGATACAGTACAAGTGTTAGTTTCTTTTGTTTGTGAAAATACTAAGTTTTTGCTTGGCTAATTGCAGACAGGCAGCAGTACAGTGTGAACAATATTACTCACTTCCTCAAATCCATCAAATACTTTCATCCCAAAAGAAACAAATGCTACATTCTCCCCTTTGTTCTTTTTGTTCATGCTGAACTCAGCAACACAGAGTTTAGTCGCCTGATTCTACTTCCTCAATGCAACTAAGAGGTCTCCAAGGGCAGCCTTGAATTAGCGGAAGGGAAAAGCTGTAGCAGTGACACCAATAGCACATGCAAACCCTCCAATCATGTCCATGGCAGCAAGCCTAAGGAAAGGGGCCCATGTGAATAGCAGAGGAGAGAGGTCATTTGCTCCATGGGAGACACCTGACATTAAAGTAAAGATGATATGTTAAAGTTTCTGATGTGGTCACACATCCTAATCACCCCCATAAAGCATGCTGTAGTGTCCAGTGATGCATGAATTCTTTCTATTCCCATCTTTCCCACACAGAGCTTTATCCTGAATGGAACCCCCACCACTGAGAGAAAAAGAAGTGTGTTTGAGCAGCAATTGAAAGTTTCTTGCGCTCAACCAAGAGGCACCATTGTTGGTTGGTTTGTAAGATTCTCAAGAGAGGTTTCTCAGCTCTCTGTTAATTTGAGCTGTGGACTGGACCACTCCCCAGTTGCAGCCATTTACCTATTACAAGGGTTGACAGCCTCTGCCTGAATCAAAATCTTTCAGGCCCTCAGAAAGAACAACACTTTCTTACATCAAGAGTGATGGTCAAGATTACCATGTCAAACAGCCTGTTATTGACCAAAGAAAAGAATTCTCAAAATATTCTATTAGCTGCTGCTGCTCAAAGTTTTTTACCCACTCATATGAAAAATAGAATTTACTAACAGTTTTGTCTACTTAACCTCATTAATGATATCAAGAATTTATTAATTGAAAAGATAGTTACCAGTGCCACAATCATTACATTCTCTTAATTTCTAAAGAAGACAGTAAAATATTTGCTGATGAGCTTCCTAGCCTGTAGTTTCATCAGCACAGCTTTGTCACAGAAGAGAATCTGACAATTAAACCTTAAAAGAATTTTGGTTTCGATAATACGGTTGGACCAGACTTTATAGCCCCAGCCCCAACGTTTTCCTCCTCTCTCCCACTGTGGTTTTGTGAGTAATTTTAATACTTTTCTCACACAAAAAAAGAATGAACAAAAAATTAGAGAAGAACACATAGAAGAGGAGAAACCCAGCTTCATAAAAGCTAGAAATTCTCTTGAGGTTTTCATTTGAGGTTTTCTGAACACAAAAACTGCACACAATCCAGTCTTCCTGGACAGCCTCATCTGATGTCAACAGATATATTTAGCTACATTTTTCACAAAAAAATTACATCTATGCTGAAAGAGAATTAGAACTGTTATAGTAGCTCATCCAATGTACAATTAATAACTATTCTTTACTCTAATGAACATGATGAGAAAGAAAAATTATGTGAATGGGCAAGATAATCCTCTCCAAGCAACTGTATATTCAGACACAAGCATCTTCGGTCTCCGTTCTTCCAGCAATTCCAGCAATTCTTCCAGCAATGTGAAGTTGCACATTACAAAGAACTTGTACTCACTGAATTAGGAAAGAACCATGACTAGCTCAATCTTTCCACTTTTTTTTCCAACTAGAATAAAAGATTTATAAGCAATAAAGAGCAAGATATCAACATGTCAAAATCCATGTGTTTAAGTGAACTGTGTTGAAACCTCTTAGTTTTCTTTCCCAGATTTCCACCAACACTGCAGTCAACGAAGTCATGCAAATTAAAGGGCTAACGTAAAACTGATGATCCTTCCAAGTAACATTATCAGCTGCCTACATAAATAATTGTATATTTCTGTTTGCTTATCAAGCTTAAATGATCTCTGTTGTGATAGAAATATATGAAACAAGTAAGTTTGTCAGCTGGAAGAAAGCCGACATCCATTTCTGCAAGAAGTGGGTTAAAAACTGACTTACTACCTAAAATTTCACAGATACTACCCCTTCTCAAAAGAATTTTTCAGAAACTGACAAAGACCAATGTCTTACAGATGAATGCGAAAAGTATAATTTTGGAAATACTGCTTTCTTAAAGCTTTCTTAAAGCAAAAAACAACCAATCAACCAAAATCCCCAGCAAACACAAAAGAGAGAGGAATGAAAAATATAAAGGAATTTAGTCCTCAGGAGGTAGTTTTGCTTCCAGATATTCTTCTTCACACATACTGAAATTTTTCTGATAATTTTGCATTAACTGTTCTCAAAGATGTGTATGTTTCAACAGTTAAGTAACTTCTGGCAGCACTATCTGCTCATCTGAGACATGTTTGGAGAGCACAAGAAGGAATGAAAATACCTGTTCTTGTCCCAAGAGATAAATAAATATTTCTCTAACTCACAGTGTCTTCAAACCCCACAGACTGTCAAGACCACTTACTTTCTAGTATCACCTGTAAAAGTGCCCTTTTCCACTGGCAAAAATCTGCAGACTTGGGCTGTGGGTGAGGAATCTGAGCATCTGAGGAATCTTTACAGGGGATTAGCAGGGCCACCAAGATGATCAGGAGAATGGAACGTCTTTCATATGAGGAAAGGCTGCAGGAACTGGGGCTGTTTAATCTGGAGAAGAGGAGATTGAGGGGAGATCTTATTAACAGGGAGATCTGCTATCCTAACAAGGGTGGGGGTGAACGAGGGACACTGATTGAGAGACTGTTGTGGTGCTTCTGTGCTATCTGTGTCAAAGCATGGCACAGGAGACGCTCAAGGGAGCTAGACATCTAGTCTTCATGTCCACACCACTACTACATGCCAGTGCTGTTCAGTTTTGACAAAGATCTTTTGATGGAATCTGGCTGTTGTGCCCTGTAGAACTACTGTAGTGATCTGCACAGATTGGTTCACTCTGTTTTAACTTGAAATGTCTGTAAGGGCTGTGGACGACCTCAAGCTTTTCTTATCAAAAGGCCAAGTTAACTCAGCAGCAAGGTACTATGGACATGTAGAGACAAAGATGCTGGATGAGTCATCAAGTTGCACTTACTGTCTCTGATGAGAAAACCTCCATGTGACTCTGTCACTCCATAGTAGAACTGTACATGCATAACTTAAGGAGTACATAACTATTCATCTCTGGTTACTTCCCCTCCAGAAGAATGGGATATCCAAACTACCAATCAGCCTGTTCTTGTGGAGGTTTGACTTGGTTGTTAGATAATAATGGATAGTCAACCGGAGACTAACTACCTATGCCTTCACCACCAATGGAAGTCTTCCTCAGACTCTAAGAGATGCGGCTTGTTATATGCATGCCATTTTTGGTCTAACCCAAAGAACCATTTAGATCAACTTGTCTGAAACACTAGACAGCAGCAGATGGAGAGAAAAGAATGCAGCAAGCATACACCGACAATTTCCTAACCACCAGAAATTTACAATTCAAGCACTTCCTGATCCAAAGAGGTCTTTATATTTAAGAGCCTACAATGATTTTTTTTTCTATGAATTTGTCAAGTTGCCTTCTGAACCTGTGTAACCTTAAACAAGCAAGTATGTGGTGTAAGGACTTGTACTAATTAATGGCAACTTGTATAAAGAACCAACCCTTCTGTTTTGAAACCCTTTCCTTCTAGTTTTATGAGTTGCTCCTTAATTTTTTGAAGAGAATATAAATAGCCAAGCTCTATTCACTTTCTCTGTGAGAGCTAGTATTTGCCTTTTTCCCTTAACCTGCATTGCTATTTTTCTCTCCTGTCCCCTTAACTTGTGTTTTTGTTTTCAGAACAGCTTCTGTGATTTCTCTACTTTGTCTTGTTATCTGCTTTCCTCTTCTAGATTTTTTCCTATTAGTCTACCATAGGTAGACCACTCCTACATTCTTACAGATTCTTGGAGAAAAGCTGTAAGTCTATGCACATCATCAGAGTTCCTCTGTCATATTTCAGCCAGTGAGTCATCAACACTTCTTTCAGGAGTAGATTTTTCAAAGTTTGTGGTTATTGAATACTGAGAGATAAATGATAACATGAGAGCAGAAAAAAGTCCCTTATCAATGGGTCAGACTAGCCATATTTCTAATGGAAATGTTTTTCGTCAGGGAAACATTTACTTTGGAGGGAATGTTTTTTGTGAAGTGGCATTTTTCCTTTTCTTTCAAAATTTTGTTTTCTTCAACATCCAAAAAGTCACTTAACAGAAAGTAATTGCTTGGGTATTCTTACAAAGATAAGAGAAGAAAATAAAAAGCTATGCATAATGACAATTAAGAATATCTCTAACATTTAGTACACATTCAGTACACTTATAAACATTTTTCTAAATGCTAATAAAAAATTGAGACGATAAAGTAATAAAAAATTACCCCGTAAAGCCAGCAAAATTGTGTTTGCAACTTAAGAAATTAAAAGGAGATAGCACATTTCAGAATACTCAGATAATAAACATTCTTCTATTTCTGATGCAAGTAAATTAAAAGAATTGAAAGAGAAGAAAAATGACAATAATTCCACATAAAAATCACTATATCAATTCATATGCAGTTTCAAATAAATTCTTGTTCTTTATTTCTTTGTTAAGCAGGAAGGTGTCATAAATGACAGTCTCATGAAATGTGACTATCCTTCCTAAACAGTGATTGTATATAGTAAAAGAAGTTCTTGAATTTCACCAATTCTACATTATGATAGCATAATGTTCCAGCAGATTTCAGGATACAAAAGCCAACAATACTGTAGAGAAATGAATCCACTTGAAAATACAGAAGCACAAATACTCTATGAATATATGATTCATTAAATAGTGAGAGACTGAAATGAAATGCCAAGATCTCTCATTATTATCACTTAGTTTCCAGCAGAAAAATTACATGGAATTTCCTAGTGTCCTAAGCCTTCATGAGGACCTAGTTGACAGCAAAGTAGAAAAATACGAAGGAAGTGAAATTAATTAGGTAACAGGATGGGAAGTGAAAAGGATGGAGTTGATTTTGATCAGCACAAGTTGATCAGTATCTTTTGTCACTGTCTGAGCTTATAATCGTCGTGACCATGGGAGCAGTATATGTATTTGCTGCATACTGCAGAATTTCTGAGTAGTGCAACCCTATTTCTGTCAGTTCCAAAGGCTCACCAGACCCTTTATTTATCTGTAGTTGTAGTTTGGAGGTCACTTTTCTCACTCTAAGTATTACAGATCTCTTTGGGTTCTAGAGTTGCTAGCCTGACTCTCCTCAAATTTGCTCAAAATCCCTGCCATGGGAAAGGACACCTTCCACTAGACCAAGCTGTTCAAAACCACATCAAACTTGTCCTTGAACACTTCCAGGGATTGAACACCATACTAAAGGTCACGTTTACTCACACTGGGTCAGGTTTACTCAGTGATATCCTTTTGTGCCACTCTAAGTGTTGTACATTTCTGGAGGAAAATGAAGCCATATGAGAAATTGGCAAGTGGCAGAGAAATCATTAATCCACCTCTTGTTTCTGTGTCTTTTCATCTGAGCATAGAGCTTGATGCAGCTTTTGTCCTTTAGGAATCCTAAGTTCTGTTAATAGAGGAAATTATACCCTACAGTTCTTTATTAGGCTACTTTGACTAAGTGAAAAACATTCTAGAGACAGAGCAAAATTCTGAGTTTCAATAGTTTTTATTTCCCATTGTGATATGGACTCAAAGCAACCATCCAAAGTTCTATTATGACTGAATTTTCTCCACAGAACTGGCCATGTTGCTTTAGTCTGTGTATATGCCATCTGCAAAGAACTCTTGAGTATAATCTCTCTGCCTGACAGAGATCATTATCACTGTCTTTTCCAGTGTATTGTATTTTCTATGAGATGCAGGCAATTTCTTCTTTAAGATTCAGTTTTAGACTCTATCAAACAAAAAAAGAAGCAACAGCATACTCTAATTCAACCACATTTCTCAAAATGATGCAGTAGTCCCATAGGACTAAGTGGAAAGGTATTAGATTTCAGATATGTCCCACAAATGTTAATGTATATTGGGGATGCACAGAGATGTTTTTTGTAATGGAGAATGGGCTGCAATGGGGGAGACCTGTGGGGAGGAATCTGTGAGGAGTTGCTGCCCAAGGAAGGACTCACACCAGAGAGGTTTGTAAAGGACTGTACCCCATGAGAACGACCCTATGTTGGAGCAGGGGAAGAATGTGAGGAGTTCGCCTTCAGTGAGAGGGAGGAGTGGCAGAGACCATCTCTAATGGACAGATCACAACCCTCATTCCCTGTCCTCTTGCGCTGCTGATGAGATTAAAAGACAGAGGTATCAAGAGCCTGCAAGCTGAGTCCAGGAAGAGGGTAGAAGTGAGGAGGAAAGAGGTCATAAAGGACTGGTTACATTTTTCTCATAATCCTACTGTATTTCAGTTTTTTGTTTGTTCTGTGTTTAGTTGGTGGTGGATTAAACTGATCTTGTTCTCTTCCTTAAGTTGAGTAGTCAAGTCTCTTTTGCCTGGGACCGTAATTGGTGAGCAAGCCCTTCTTCTCCTTGTCTCCATCCACAAGTCCCTTGATAATAATTTTTTCCTCTTCATCCCACCACAGGGGCTGCAAACAAGCAGCTGTGTGGCACTTGATTGCCCGCTGGGCTTAAATCACCACAGAATTAAACTCGCTCTGTCTTGCACAACAAAGCAATTTAGAAGCTATGAACATGTCTCTGATCTGTGAGACTCTGAACCTGAGATTTTCTAAGAACATGTAAACCAGATAAAATTTATGACAGCTGTTTTGCTGCAATACAAACTGTGCTGGAAGCATGGAACCACCTCCGTAAGAAGCTGGAGGGAGGTGGCATAGAGGCATAGAACTGTGTGAATGCACTGTTACAGGAAGAACTTCTGTCATTGTATCGGGTCTTTCATGAGCAGGAAGAGTCTGGAAGGAAGAAAATAATCATCTAGTAGAAGATTACAGTGAACGATACATGGGCTGGATGATGTCCCACCAGCATGGAGCTTTCCTGGGATGAGATGCAAGGATGCATTTATTCTTTGTGGCTATATAAAAAGTCACTCAATCCAATAGCTGAGATCCTGGTCAATTCTACAACAACCATGCGATAATCTGTAATTTTGTGTGGAAGTCAGGCCCTCAGGACTCCAATGTAGTAGGTTTCATGTTCCTGTTAAGTACTTCAGAAGTGAGTGCTCTTTTGCTTCTTCATGTTAGTCTGTCTCAATTAATCACAAGAGGCAGTACAGATTACACCTGGTTTGGGTTGGAACACATCTT
The DNA here is from genome assembly GCF_028858725.1 of Colius striatus. Lineage (NCBI taxonomy): Eukaryota > Metazoa > Chordata > Aves > Coliiformes > Coliidae > Colius > Colius striatus. The sequence continues at coordinate 33,398,785 of NC_084790.1, forward strand.
AAAGATCATCTAGTTCCAGCTACTCTGCCATGGACATGAACACCTTCCACTAGACCAGATTTCTTGAAGCCCCATCCAATCTATCCTTGAACACTTTCAGGGATGGAATACTCACACCTTCCCTGGACAACCTGTTTCAGTACTTCACCACCTTCACAGAGAACTTCTTCCTTATGCGTAATATAAATCTGTCACCTTTTACTTTAAAGCCATTTTGCATTGCTTTATCACTACTTGCACCTGTAAAAAGCTCCATTCTGACTTTCTTGTATGCCTCCATTGGGTACTGGGAGGCTTCTAGAAAGTCTCCCTGGAACCTTCTACTCCAGGCTGAACAATGCAAATTCTCTCAGCCTGTTCTCACAGGAGAGGTGCTCCATCACTTTGGTCATCCTCATGGCCCTTCTATGGAATTGCTTCAACAGATCTATGACTGGACTCTCTTCAACAGATCCATGACCGTCTTGTATTGAAGACCTCAGAGGCAAATGAGGCCTTAACAGAACAGAGGGGAATAATCAGTTCCTTCTACCTGCTGACTGTGTCCCTTTTGATGCAGCTCTGGATGCGACTGGCTTTCTGGATTGTAAGCACACGTTGCCAAGTCATATTCACTTTTTCATCCACCAACACCCGTATGGCTTTCTCTGCTGGGCAGTTCTCAATTCACTCATCACCCAACCTGTATTTGTACTTGAGACTACCCTGACCCATGCGCAAGACTTTGCACTTAGCCTTATTGAATCTTGTGAAATTTGACCATAACTGATGTGAAAGAGATGGGTTTTTTTTCCTATGCAAAAAAAGAGTTCAGCTGCAGCAAGTCTTTCTCCTGTAAAAGGTCAGGCACTGAGTATGGTAATGTAATTACCATATATTAATGAAGTGTGCTCCACAATGTGTCTCTCTAGTGAAGAGGCATGGTCTGCCCCATCATAAGAAAACCATCATCAAAATTTCCCATAGTGTTGCATCATGACAATTATCATCAAACCACTTTATACATGCAGTAAAGGGACAATCTTCCTTCCAACAAAATCATATAGCTGCTTTTTGGTATCTCCTTTTGCTTTTGGGTCACTCCTTTCTACTTACTTCTTATCTCTTATAAGGATCTCCTTATACAAGGGATAACTTGAGCTTCCACAATTTATGATGGTATGTCTTAGTGGGCTCAACTACAAAATCTTGCTCCAGTGCTTTAAATACATTGAAGTTTAATTCATATTCTGAGTACAGGATAAAGCATATCATTTGAAGTTATGGTTACTAATTTCTGGAGATGGCACTGTGTATTATATTTTTTTTTTACTGCTTCATATAATTCATTCCTGTCTAATGCTCTTGGGTCTGTTTTTTGCAGGAAGCACTACGAGACCACATTCTATCAAAAACTTTTAACAAGACTATAAGATTGAAAGTTTACTTCCCTATATACTTTCATTTCATTTTTATGCAATAACATGCATAAAAATTAAAAATCCTCTTAATATGGAAACATTTTGTCATTTTTAGAGCATGTATTTCCTCCTCAAACCATGGTCTGGTGGCAAAAAGATAGACTGCTCTATGTCCTGCTTATACCTGAATCACAGTCTGTTGGCAAAAATTAAAGGCTTATGATTGAATGAAAGAATGATATTCTTCACCACTCTTTGGAAAAAAAAAATTGCATCCTAATAGGCATTCATCATCTTCACAATTTTAAAAAACATCAAATGCTAGTTTTAAAGTTAGGACGATGTCTTCAATTTCCTTAGAATACACAGCATTTGATAAGACTGGGGAATGTTAAAAAAATTAATAACCACCTTCCTCGTTTCACTCTCACAAATTTTGTGAGACTTCGGTGCATACTCAAGTTTATGACTTAAGGTCTATGTAAAAGCCAGTGAAAGCAGGCGTACTCTTCTCTCTCTTCACATCCAAAGGTGTCTCAGTCAAAACTAATTGCTACCAGAACTGTGTTAGCATGAATTGCTGCCCTCAAGTATGAAAACTTTGCCTACCCACAACAGCAGGGGTATCTATTCCTAAACACCGGTGGAAGGAAATAATCTGCAGACATGCAGATAAGAAACCATCCACAGTTTAAGTAAGAACAAGTTTAATCTAATTTACTTTAAAATCAGTGCAGTTGCTTACACCAGAATGTCTACATTGTCTCTGTGTCCTCCAAATGAATGGTTCTGCAGCCATAGCATTTCGGCATACCTGAAAGCTTAGTACTCTGTTAGGCCTTCTGGCAGACCATTAAGTTGTACCTGCAAGCTCTCTGAGCATTCTCTCTAAGAGGTTTGAAGAAATACCTAAATGAAAACATGAATTCCTGAAGTTACTCAATGACAAAAAACCACTCGAACTTGAACATAGCTTTCAGAAGTCCAGGATGACTTCCAAACATCTCACACATTTCCTCACTCCTATCTCTGCTATCTCTTTAGACTGAGCTCCTTGTGGGAAGCTACAAAGCTACAATACTCTGACAGCCCTATATTTTTGGGTTGATGTGATCAATGTATCTTCTGATCTGATGCCTAAATCAGTCTTCATGTCCTTGTGTGATAAGTGCTTCTTAGCAGCTCTTCCTTTCCACAGTCTTTCACACGGCAAGTCTTGAGTGATTAAATGTGCAACTAAACGAACTAATAAAAAAATTTCTGTACAAGTCACTGACACTATGAACGGCCCACCTGCCAATTTTCACCCTTTGTCTTCTGATTTCAAATTGTCCCTTTTTTGCCAAGACTGCCTTAGTAATTTTCTTCTGTGACTCTCTTATCTTTGCCTCTAGAGTCCATCTTAAAGGACTTCACACTTCACGGAATGACAGAATGCCAGTACATGGTTTTCTAGTTCTTGTACATGTCACAGGAACAGAAAAAACTCACAGAGACTTTGTTATTGTAGAAATTGGTAACGAGTTGTAATAATTCCAAAAAAAAAGCATACCTTATCTATTGTAATAAGAGCAAGGCCTCTGATTCTGTTATACCTTACACAAGCAGCTAAAATAAGTCTCTTAAAAACAAATGGGGGATATAAACAGAAAAAGTACAAATATAATTTCACTGTTACAAAAGAATGAGAGTTGTCAGAACTGCAGTGGCTTGGGTGAATCTTTCTCAAAGTTTTGAGCATGATTAGTCTTCTAGCATACTTATGTTACAATTACTTAATTCCTGCAAGACTTCGAGATAGTTTTGAACAAACAGCAGCATGAAAAAATGCATGTAGGGTCCTCTGACACGATTTAAATTCAGAAATAACCGTGCTTCTTTTATTTTTCCTTTCATGGAGACTGAACTACTTGCCTCTGAGTGGCTGCAACATTGCAACAAAACAGCACAATAATCCTTCATTCTTTTTGAAGGAATTTGATATTGCAACCTATTACAATCCACCTGATTCACATAAATAGCCAGAAACAACAAAGTAATACCAATAAGGACTTCAGATAAAAAATGTCTTTGCAAAAGAGCCAACACCTAAACCTACATCAAAACATCCTCTTCTCACAAAACTGTGAAAGCTGTGTTGTCTCGAGGAAGAGACAAAAAAATTAGATACTTCAATTTGTAACTAGACTCTTGGAGAACCACCACAGCCATGTCAATTTTGCACCTGCAACATACTAAAATACCAATCACTTTTAGACAGCTTTGATGGGCTTTTCCATTGATTCTATTCTGAAATATCTCTTAAAAAGTATTTGTTCCAGTGTTAGAACATAATCTGATCTTTTGATTTTTTTCATTTAATACTTTTGTATCTGTATATTGCAAAACAAGAATATGCAAACAGGAAAACATTGTCAAATTACTGTCTATTTCCCATTCCCTGCCCCTCTCCCCCTTCCCTTGTTTTTGTGTGAGGTTAATCACACACCAATTCACAAAATCTTAAGGACTGGAAGAGTGAATATGTTAAAAATAATTTCTGGAAAAAGATCCTGCAGGATCGAGAAAAGAAATCATCACTCTGCAGTCAGGACTTGTCCTCTAAATGTATCATGCAGAGAGCTCATGAAGGGCATCATGGCAGCTTCAACCACTCCTTGACACACAGTGTGAAAAGAATGGGCAAGGCACTGAAAGATGTTTCTCATTCTCTTCCAGGAGAAGGCAGACAAGATGTAGGTGATTGTTTATAGTATTTAGAAGGGGTGTCGATTTCTTGGATAATTCTGGTCTTAACAAAATGTAATGCCTCTTGCTACTCAAGAGAAAAGCAGAACTTGAAAACTGCCCTTCTGTGTCTAACCAAACATCTACCTGTCACAGAACCTGCCCTATTAACTGACCACACTGGAGAGTTTACAAAAATAAGGTGTATGCTATATCATCCTCACTTTTCAGATACAGTTTCCACCTTTGGCAGCCCCAAACCTCTAGTTCTTCTCAAGAACTTCAGTGTTGCAGCAGCTGCCGCATATTTTTTTTGTTAGGAGAAATATTTCTACCAAGAAACACGGGCAGCCTCTTATTTCATTTACATAGCAGTACTCTTTCTATGACTATTTAAGGAGCTCTGTTTAACATAATTATCCATACTCATGTATAAAGGGAGCAGATTTTGATCTGATTTGGCTTATTTGCATCTGAATATACATGTCCCTGACAGAAATCCTTGTCTAGTCACTTGTGTGGATGACAAAAGCAGAAAGCTGAATGATAAATTCCATTGTTGGAGGGTAAAATGTAACCACCTCTACTGTTCTTAGAGGCAGTGGCCTTACTGTTTTAAAAAATAGATATCTAAATAAAATATTTTGTACTGTCTTCTGTTAAGAGCACACTGCAAATAACTGAGGCCAGTCTGAGGCCAGATTAGCTCATCTCATAAAATACTACTTTCCAGTGATTTCTCTTCGCACAGAAACAGCTTTCAGAGAACAAGACAGTTCAAAGACGTTACAATAGCAATATCCCCTGACCTGGCTGACAAGAGCAATTAGCAAGTATTCAAAGAATTGCTTGCAACAACCTCTCTCATAACATCCAAACATCCTCACAGTCTTATTGTCATCATATAGTTTTGATCAACAACTGGTTAGAAGGTGTCAGTTTTCACACATCAAAACCAGTAGTGGTCAGAAATGTATGGAAGAAAAGGACAGAGCTGGCTCTCCTCAGAAAAATCACTTTATTGCTCCTCATCCTGCAAAAGCAGCTCTTCATCATCACAGTCCCACAGCACCAGGCCTATCTAGCCTTGTGACATAGTTGCAGATTTCTGTTGGATTTTCCTGATGAAAGCTGTTAGGTAATCACCTTCTCTGATTGCTTTTCTTTCTAGTCCTCTGGCTCTTGTAGAAGTATTTGCAAAGATCACAGTCTGTTCACAGACAGCAAGACAGGTTTAATCCTGCAAGTAAACATTTTGCTTGCTAAACCACATCTAACTGTAGCTTTTCAAATTTTCAGCAATTCTGCAGTGTAGCATTGCAGTCTCACACTGCAGTCTCCAAAGCCTGCATAGACAGATGATGACAGTGCACTGCAGTGTGACACACTCTTAGCACAGTACTGCAGTCTGTGTAGGCTAAGTAAAGGACAGCAATAAAACAAGAACTTCTGGCAGAGCTCAATATTCCATCAACTTCAAGGACATTGCCTTGCTGAAGCAAACTTTAGTGCAAACCTCAAATGCAAACCTCAAAAAGCAGAGTGCTACTGCTTTGATTTCAATTTTGACAAATTGCTTAAGGATTAATTCTAAGATGATAGTAGGAAGTTATGTATTGTATTTAGCCTGACATTTTCCTTTTTCTCTGATGGAGAGAAGTTACAGACAAATCTTTTCAGCACTGCATAGCCTTCCAAATTATACTGGAGGCACAACAAACAGCACGTGGAGTTGTATGACCTGCGTCACACACCTAGGTGGTCTGGGTGACCAGGATTATTTTAAACTGGTAACACTTGACCAGACAGAAGGCATGTCTCCTTCTGAAAATTTTTGTACCTCACTTTGACTCTCTTCACTTTGTTCACTTTCTTTATTCTTTGTATTTATCTTGATAAATATTTATTTTAGCCAAGGGTATACTTTGCTACTTCAGCATCACAGCAGAGGAAATCCAGACCCATTTTTTTTCCTTACTCATTTTGTAGTACTGTTTTTCTCCACAGGCTTTATCATGTTTATCTTGCACTATAGAAAAGTGGGACAAATTATCTTAGACATCTTGTCTTTGAGTCTGTTCTGCCTTTCACAAATTGAAAACTGTACTTCCAAAGTCTGACTTGACAGCCTGCTAGATCAGAATTTAACCCTTCTACTGGCAGGTCTGCCATGATGCCAGGTAGAGCATAGACAGGAGAGTCCAGCATGAAAGAGAACCAAAACTCTGTCTTCAGAAACTCACTATGTCACTTCTTCTTGACTTCAACCCATCAATAGCCACAACAGTGCAAAAATGCAAAATCTGATTTATTTTTGTGGTTATATCTTCTGAATACAGCACTGGAAGGAAAGGAACATCTCCAAAAGTGCCTGTGATAATGAGATGAGATAAGATTACCTGTCTGGAAGCACTAGGTACTACAAGAATACACATAACCAACTAGTTGTGACAGTCTATTCTCAATTTGTTGACCAAAATTCATCTCAGAGTGATGTCAGCAAGACATTACATAATCTCAGAATCTTAAGGATGGGGAAGGACTTTGAAAGATCATCTAGTCCAACTGCCCCTGCAAGAGCAGAACCTCCTTAAGTATGATCTACAGGATCTTGTCCAGGTGGATTTTGAATGTCTTCAGAGAAGAAAGAATAGTGTTGCTGCTTGAGGTTTAGCAAAGACAGCAATAATGCTTTGTGATACTTCCTAGAGATACAATTACAATAGGAGAACCTTCCAACTCCTACTCCAACTCCTACCATAAAGCACACATCATACAGTAGGAGGCTTATCAGAGCTCCTCCCTTGTATAAACCCAAGGGGACATTGAAAATCTCTTATCTGAGACCAGCATCATGCAAATCGCAGTGACTGAAGCTGGACCTTCGGAGCAGGATGACTGAGGAAAAGGTATCATTCATGTAAGGATGCCAGAAAGTAGCTGTCCCCCTGGGAAACCTTGCTTATTGTACATAATCCATGACAGCCGACTCATCGATTGTAATTTACAACAGCTTTTTCACCCAAGATATATCTGACCTAGATGAGGATTTTTCCCCCGGGCAGAGGCATTCAGATCATGATTATGCTTACCTGCTTTGATTGTCGTGGTTAATATGAGCTGGATCACAGCACTCTAGGGAACCATGATGGTTCGTCCTGCAGACTGTGATAGAAGATTAGAGGAGTACAGATGTAGATGTTGTTAGACCTGGACAGAACAGGAAGCTCCTTTCCAAGCTTGACCTCTGTAGCACAGGTCCCTCAAAGCTGAATCTTTCAACTGGTTCCACCTTCATGCCAGATTATAATGCACCACACTCATTCCAAGACTGCAATGTGTTAGGAGAAAAATTGCCTAGTAATGCTCATGCCTTTATGCCCTCTGGTAGAACAGACATGGCTTCCGCAATCAGGTGCAAGCCTCTAGTGAATCCAATAAATCATGGACCCTGGTTACAAAAAAAAAGAAAGAAAAAGACTTGTCTTTCAAGCTCTCCTTCCAGAGTGCCCACTACAAATAAGTATGAGGCATTGGCGACAAGGGACTTCGATGAGCAAGCTCCAAAAGGGGAAAATGCACTAAACAACCCATCAGCTGCTCCACCTGCAATAGGTAATGGACACCGTAAGAAGAGGCGACGAGTGCTTGTTGTGGGTGACTCGCTGCTAAGGGGCACTGAGAGACCCATCTGTGGAGCAGGCAGGGAGTCAAGAGAGGTGCGCTGTCTGCCTGGAGCCAAGATCAGGGATGTGGCCAAGACATTGCCACTGCTCGTCAGGGATGCAGGCTACGACCCCTTATTTGTGTTCCATGTAGGTATGAATGATGTCATGAGGCATGACATCTCCAGGATTCAGATGGATTTTAAATCCTTGGGGGAGCAGGTAAAAGGTAGAGGGACTCAGGTTATTTTCTCCTCTATCCTGTTCACTAGAGATAAAGGGGGAGTCTGCAATGGAAAAATCAGCCGAATGAACTCCTGGCTGAGAGGCTGGTGCCAGTGGGAAGGTTTTGGGTACTTTGACAATGGATCCTTCCTTGGGGACTACAGCTTGATAGGATGGGATGGGATTCATCTCTCCTGTAAAGGCACTGGATTATTTGGGAGTAGACTAGCAAATTTAATAAAGAGGTCTTTAAACTAAGGGACTTGGGGGGTGGGGGGAGAAGCAAAATAGAACAAGCTCTTCCCTCTAGCTGGGAAACAGGGCAGGAAATGCAATGATAAGTGCTTTTCATCTGCACACTGCGCTGAGATGCGGAAGGCTGACCACCCTGAGAAAGAACCAAACCAGGGAGGAACCTTCTGCACCTGTCCAGGGAAACCTGTGTGTTTGAGTAAGCCCCTGCGCTGCCTCTACACCAATGCAAGCAGCCTGGGGAATAAGCAGGAGGAACTGGAGATGTGGGTGTGGATGCGGGGCTACAACCTCATTGTGGTCACAGAGACGTGGTGGGACAGCTGCCATGACTGGAGCACAGCCATGGAGTTCAGGAAAGACAGACTGACAAGGTATGGAGGTGGAGATGCTCTGCATGTGAGGGAGCAATTAAATTGTACCGAACTGTGCCTGGGTGGGGATGAGGAGTGGGCAGAGTGCCTATGAGTAAAAATTAATGGGCAGGGCAAGGCAGGTGATATTGTTGCAGGAGTCTGCTACAGGCCACTTGATCAGAAGGAGGATGTGGATGAAACCTTCTACAAACAGCTGGGAGCTGCCTCACGATCACAATCACAATCCCTGGTCCTCATGGGGGACTTCAACCTCCCTGATATTTGCTGGCAAAGCCACACAGACATGTGCACGCAGTCCAGGAGGTTCCTACAGATTGTTGATGACAACTTCCTGTCACAGATGATCGAGGAACCAACAAGGAGGGATATGCTGCTGGACCTGGTACTGATGAATAAGGAGGACCTGGTTGGGGATGTGAAGGGTGGAGGCAACCTTGGCTGCAGTGACCATGGGACGGTACAGTCCAAGATACTGTGTGGAAGAGGCAGAGCACAAAGCAGGACTGTGACCCTGGAGTTCAGGCGAGCCGGCTTTGGTCTCTTCAAAGATCTATTTGGACGGATCTCATGGGATATGATTCTAGAAGACAGAAGTGCCCAAGAGAGCTGGTCAATCTTCAAGCACCACTTCCTCCAAGCCCGGGATCAGTGTGTCCCAACACACAAGAAAGGAGGTAAGGAAGTAGGAGGTCTCCATGGATGAGCAGAGATCTGCTGGGACAACTCAGGCAGAAAGCAGCCATCTATGAGAGTTGGAAACAGGGGCTGGCTTCTTGGGAAGAGTATAGGAACATTGCCAGGGCATACAAGTACATCAGCAGCAGAAGGATGGTGAGGGCCTACTGCTAAACCCTGAGGATGCCCTGGTGTCTGAGGATGCAGAGAAGGCTGAAGTACTGAATGCCTTCTTTGCTTCAGTCATTATGGCCAAGGCTGACCCTCGGGAAGCCCAGTCTGGCAAGAATAACAGGATGGCCAGGACAGCAGAGGGCTTGCCCTGAGTGGAAGAGGAAGAGGTTAAAGACTTGTTGACCAAGCTTAAGGCTCATAAGTCAAGTCAATGGTACCATACGGGATGCATCCTAGAGAGCTGAGGGAGCTGGCTGATGTGATTGCTGAGTCTCTCTCCATCATTTTTGAACAATCATGGAGGACAGGTGAGGTGCCCTAGGACTGGAGAAAGGCCAGTGTCACTGCAGGCTGCAAGAAGGGCAAGAAGGAAACTACAGGCCGGTCAGCCTCACCTCCATCCCTGGAAAGGTGATGGAACAACTCATCCTGAATGTTATCATTGAACATATGACGGATAAGATGGTTATCAAGGGGAGTCAATATGGCTTCATGAAGGGGAAATCCTGTTTGGTCAACCTGATATCCTATGAGTGCATAACCAGCTGGCTAGATGAGGGGAGAGCAGTGGATGTCATCTACCTTGACTTCAGCAAGGCTTTTGACACTGTCTCCCATAACATCTTCATCAGAAAGCTCAAGCAGTGTGGCTTGGATGAGTGAACAGTGAGGTGGATCGATAGCTGGCTGAATGACACAGCCCAGAGGGTGGTGATCAATGGCCCAGAGTCGAGTTGGAGGCCTGTGGCCAGTGGAGTTCCACAGGGATGGGTTCTGGGGCCAGTCTTGTTCAACATCTTCATCAATGACCTGGATGAGGGGACAGAGTGTACCCTCAGCAAGTTGGCTCCTGACACCAAACTGGGAGGACTGGCTGATTCCCCAGATGGCTGTGCAGTTATTCATCAGGATCTTGACCAGCTTGAGAGTTGTGCAGAGAGGAACCTCATGAGGTTCAACAAGGACAAGTGTAGAGTCCTGCACCTGGGAAGGAACAACCCCATGCACCAGTACAGGCTGGGGGTCAAACTGTGGAAGAGTACCTCTGCAGAGAGAGTCCTGGGAGTCCTGGTTGATAACAAGCTAAATACGAGTCAGCAATGTGCCCTCGTGGCCAAGAAGGCCAATGGCATCCTGAGACGCATCAAGAAGAGTGTGGCCACCATGTCAAGGGAGGTTTTTCTCCCTCTGTACTCTGCCCTGCTGAGGCCTCCAAGTCCTGTGTCCAGTTCTGGGCTCCTCAGCTCAAGAGGGACAGGGAAGTGCTGGAGAGAGTGCAGAGCAGGGCCACCAAGATGATCAGGGGAATGGAACATCTTTCATACGAGGAAAGACTGAGGGAACTGGAGCTGTTTAGTCTGGAGAAGAGGAGATTGAGGGGAGATCTTATTAAGATTTATAAATATCTAAAGGATGGATGTCAGGAGGTTGGGACATCCCTTTTTTCTGTTGTAGCTAGTAACACGACAAGGGGTAATGGAATGAAGCTGGAACACAGAAACTTCCACTTAAATATAAGAAAAAATTGTTTTACCGTGAGGGTGAGGGAGCAGTGGCACAGGCTGCCCAGAGGGGTTGTGGAGTCCCCTTCCTTGAAGCTCTTCAAGACCCGCCTGGACATGTTCCTATAAGACCTGATCTAGGTTAACCTGCTTCTGCAGGGGGGTTGGACTAGAAAATCTCTGAAAGTCCCTTCCAACCCCTACCATTCTTTGATTCTATGATATGGATAAGGACATGGATGTCCATATGTATGCAAATGGAAACATCCAGGGAGAGAAATTGTACTTCAGAGAGTAATATCAAGGACAGCTGTTTCAGTTATGCTTTTGTGACCTTCCATTTTTAATCATTGTGCTTCAAAGCCTCAGCTAGCCAAAACAGCAGATTGCTTTTAAAATGTCACTCAATAGTTATTTTAGCTAAAAGAATCTGCCAAGAGCTAACATTATATTACTAGGAAATCGAAATAATTAATTTGACATTAAAGTAACCTTTAAAAAAAATTCCTCAGAGAGAGATCTAACCTTCTTACCGAAGCAACAAGAAATATACTTTGCATGAGTCAATGTTCGAGATGATTTGCATTGCATATGCTGACCAAACTGCATGTTATCTACATATCATCTGGTGGTAGTGTTCAAATCATTTTTTTATTTGCCCAGGAAATTTTTCAAGCAGAGCAAAAAGACATACAACAATATACTTCACTCTGTTGCTTAATATGTTTCTAACTTTATATTCTTCTGTACTTAGATAAATTCCTTTCCCAGTGATGATGACACAAAGCAGGCTGTTGAATGGCACTAGATTCTCATTATATCCTTTCAAACACAGATGAAGTACAGGTCCTCACACCCACACATTTAATGAATTCAAATATTATCCGTGTTTGGGTGAGAAATATTTCTTTATCTTGCTCAGATCTGTATCTTAAGAAGGCTGCAAGTATATTTTGGCAGAAATATTTTCCCAAAGTCTGATTTCTTATTGCAAACATTCGTTGCTGTGCTTCAGAGCTACACAAGAACCGAGTTCTCTCTCAGACATCTCAACCACAGAAGCACTCCAGAGAATGCAGCACAATGTTCCCTACACAAATCATAAAACACGTGACAAAAAAACCCCTTACAAACTAACACCACAACTTCTATTCAAACCCCCATCTAAGGGAGTAATTTTCAATGCCATTTTAGAGATGAGTGAAAGAAAATATTTCAAGAGCACTACCAGACCCAGTTCCCCTTGTTCACTACAAAAATTGCAGCTTTGCATCTCACTTTGGATAGATAGTTTCAACAGCAACAGCAGAAGTTAAATCAAACAGCCTTGAGCTTTCTGTGTCAATTCCCTTAATCTCTTCTCATATACTCTCACCTTTGCTATTCTCCATTATCCCTAACATCCCTCTTATTGCTCCGTTCTCCCTCTTGAGTGGACTAGTGGCAATGTGTGCCAAACATGATCTTCAGCTACTGGAGTGCTGACTGGTGCTGCTCTATGGCAACAGGATATTGAAAAATATTGTTGAGTAGAAATAGCAGTTATATTAGACTACTCTTAACAAAAAGAATAAACCTCTAACTCTGTATCAAATGGAATAACATAATAAGTGAAGCAAAGCTAGAGTAAATATGTCTGTCAGTCTGGGTTTCTAATCTAGGAAAGGTAGGAGATTGAATTTGTTTTGTTCTGAAGAGGTTCTGACTACTCCTTCCCCCACAGGAAAATGTAGAGAAGGCAGCAGGGTAAGATCTCTGCTGTATTAGTGTGAGGTACTAGAAATATGCCTCAACATTGCAGGAAGAATAGTTAACCACCAAAAACACAACGCTCCAGCAACCAAGGAAGTTCTCACCATCAGGGGTGGATATACATCCTGTTGTCTTAGAATATATATCTGGATATATGATGTCTTATTATATTATTATGGATAGTTATTGAATATTTTGGATATATTATATCTTGGAACATATGTCTTGGAACATATTGTCTCTGAGCACAGAGACTAAACATGATATTGGGTGGGGGGAGGGCAGTGTCAGACCCTCCAGAACTGTTGAGGACTCTCCAGAAATGGTACTGGACATGCACTCCACCACCAAGAAGGAGGTGCAGATATGATAGAGTTCAAGATCCTGTGTGGAAGAGGCAAGACACAAAGGAAGATCATGACCCTGGATTTCAGGTGAGCTGACTTCAAAGACCTGCTTGGACGGATCTCATGGGATAAGATCCAAGATGGTAGAAATGCCCAAGAGAGCTGAATGACTTTCAAGTGTCACTTCCTCCTAGCCTAGGATCAGTGTGTCCCAACATGTAGAAAATTGGCAAAAGGAGGCAGGAGGCCTCTATGGGTGAGCAAAGATCTGCTGGGACAACTCAGGGAGAAATCAGTCATCTATGAGAGATGGAAACAGGGTCTGATTTCTTGGTAAGAGTGTGGAAATTTTGCTGGAGTAAGAAGGGGTGCAACCAGGAAGGCTAAAGCCATTTTAGAATAAGACCTGGACAGGAAAGTTAAGGAAAACAAGAAGTGTATTTTCAGGTACATTAGCAGCAAAAGGAAGATGAGGGGGAATGTGGGCATGGTGCTGAACACAGAGGGTGCCCTGGTGAGTATGGGGATTGACCTGCACAGCTCTCATATAGGCAGTCTGCAAAGTCCCTCTAATGAATTATCCCTTAAGTCAGAGCTAAAATGGTTGAGCAGCAATACACCAGCCTTTGTTTTTGAGAAACCATAAATCTGCAGCAGTTTTGATATTCCCTTCTTGGTCTAGATAAGTTAGATACAGAAAATATATATAAAAAGAAAGTAAATTCAGAGAGGAAAGAAACATTTAGAAGCAACAAAGTGATATAAGAAAACACAGGGGAAAACTTATTTACTTCGTGTATGATCAAACACTGGAACAGGCTGTCCAGACAAATTGTGAAATCTCCATGTTTAAAAATTCTCACAATTAAATTTTACATGGTCCTTAGCAACCTACTCTAGTTGTTATTTTTGCAGGAGGGTTAAACTTCACAATCTCTAGAGGTGTCTTCCAAGCTCAAGCACTCTGCAATTCTGTGAAACATGCATATTTTCTTGTCACAAGACAAGGTGGAGAGGTTATTAGTCATGAGTTTCAATCTACAACATTTTACAGATTTTAGACAATCCTGAAATCATTAAGGAGCTACGCAGATGCTAATTTACACAAGGGGACTTTGCAATTCTCATAACAATTCAAGTTCAAGGAGATGCAATTGTAGTTTTAAGACTACTCAGAGATTCTCCACCTTGTCCCAAAACCTAGATGGTAATTCCATGTCACAAGAATCTCCACTCTGTGGACTTTCCTTAAATACCGAATTTAGGTCCACGTTAAAATTGCTTTGAGATATGATTTTGTGAAAGACTGCTTTCAGACCATTCTGGCTACCTTCATCTCAATAACTTGACTAGCATATATAATTAAGCATATATCATTTCCTACTGAGAGGTTATCGAGGACATTCGAGCTAAAATTCTTCTGCTGGCTAGCCCTAAAAGCTATGTGTCTCTCCTGCACTCTGTGATTGATCCATTTAGTGTTCAGCATGTGTAATCTATGTGCTCTTACTGCAGCACTAAAAGAATTGCCCTGGCTTTACTTTCCTGTAATTCTATGCCCAGAGGCAATTCTATTCCTGTCTGATATTATGCAAGATGTCTCACTTTTCTCTTTTATGAATTCTATTATTAACAAGCAGTGACTCATCACAATCAGATTAGTAATGCTGAGACTTTGTGACTGGCCATTTCTTGAGGTTCATGGTCTGAATGCCTGAACTTCACTTTGTAGCAGGCACAACTGGATAAATGGTTTCCTAGAATAAACATACACTTGACAGACAGCTGTGTGAAGCAATTTGGAGACAGTAAAATTATTTTTATAAAAATTAAACATCTTTAAACAATGTGCTTCTTCACTTGATCTGTATGAAAAGCAATCAGTGGGAAGGTAATTTCTTTCTGCAGTATGCCTTTTTGGTAAATTTTCTGTACTGGTAATCCTACAAAAAAGATATTTGTTATTTTGGTATATGTTCCTCTGGCAATTTTTAAATCTCACCTTTCAAGATCAAAGTGATCAACTTCACTGCCTGCTTTCTGACCTCAAATTATCAGAAAACATTTCATGCCATAGTAGTGCAGCACATATAATAAATTTTAATTTAACTTCAAGGGGAAAAAGTAAGATCCATGTCAGGCCCAAGGAAGGACGCTGAGGTAGCCTTCATTGCTTGAAGAGTTATGACCATGTGTGAGAACAGATGGGACGCTATGTATCTGGCAGCAGCAGAATGGGGATGACATGGACCTTGCTAGATCTTCCTCCTGCCATGACATGATGGAAGAGATTGAGAAGTCCCCTCCTCAGCAGCTAAAAGCCAGCATAGTTGAGCCCTGCTCACATCATTTACATATGGGTCAAAAAAAGACTTCTCTCTTACCTATCATGGTGTTTGAAACTCTTCTGCTCCAAACCTTTATCCTGTACAACAATAATAAATCTGCAGAGAAGATAGATTTCAGAAGCAAAAGAGATGTCATTTGGTGACCAGCTCCCTGTTGCCTGTCCATGTTTTTTGCCCAAAGCAAGTGGCAGTTTTCAGCAAAGCAAATCCAGACTTTTACTGGTAGCTGACATAGACCACTGTTATTCAAAGTTATTCAAGTTATTCAAAGGGGTCTTTATCATTAGTGTTCTCAGCAGAGCACCAACACATACAGCTAGGAAAGAAGTGTGAGGGGTTTTCTTTCTTCAAGTAAGATAGTTATGAACTAATGGATTGTGTTTAGAAATTTAGCAATTTAGTTGTTTAACAACAACAATTTTTGTTGTTGTTAATTAACTCATTGGACAGAAACTATAATCAGAGGCAAACGTATTTCTGGAATGGATTTATATGAGATAAGATATAAAAGGTAACACTTTTAAAGCCGTCTGGATCCAAGATTCAAGACCTAGGGCTGGATCAATGCTGTTACAACAACAAATACCTAAACACGTCAGATGACATACAGAGTCCATCACTCTTTTTTAAAGAGAAACTGATTGGAGTATCACTTTTTTTCTGTTGTATCTAGTGACAGGATAAGGGGTAATGGAAATCCTTCACCTTTTTTTTTTTTTTCTGAATGGGAAGCAGATGATCATATCGCTAGATATGTCTCCTGTAGCTGTGGAACTTGCAATCAATAAAATAGAATTTCACTAACAATCCTAAGTAATGTGATTTACTAACCATTTTGGCATTAGGCTTTGTATAAGAATCTCTATTTGAATTTCTGTCATCATATGACTCATTTTTATCCCACTGGACACAGAAAATAGTGAAACTGGAAATACCTCAAGTAACCTGGAAGTATTAGTTTCTCAGCCTCTCTCCCTGACCAGCCCTTGCCTCAGATGTACTCAAGTCAGAAGCTGTGGGGTTCTTCTACAGCTGTAACTGGAAAACTGAGCACCCATATCACTTGCATGTTGCCAAATACCAGGGCGAAACTGCACAAAGACCTCAAATACCACTCAAATACACCAGAAAACTTTGGTCTTATGTTTTTTCTGTAGCCATAATATATAATCAGATTCAAGTATAGACAATTTCATCTGGAATAGAAATGGTTTCAGAAGACTCAGCTTTGCTTTCTTGTAGCAGAGTTAGTAAAGTGAATCTTCATACACAAAACTATAATGGCTCACGTCCTAGATATTTTGCAAGGATCAATCAAATATATCTCCTGGTTTTGAGAAGCAAATGCACAATTTGTGAGTTTGTATTTAGTTATACCATGCAGACACTAGTGCACATATTATGTGCATATAATTTTTTTGTATAGTCTGAGAACACAAAGAATCATAGAATCATAGAATTTTAAGGATTGGAAGGGACTTCAAAGATCACTTAGTCCTATATACCCTGCCAGAGCAGTACCACCTAGAGTAAGTCACACAGGAGCTCGTCCAGGTGGGTTTCGAATGTCCCCAGAGAAGGAGCCTGTTCCAGTGCTCCCTCACCTGAAGAGTGAAGAAGTTTTTCCTTATATTTCTTTGGAACCTCTTATGTTCCAGATAATACCCATTGTCCCTTGTCCTATCATTGGATATCACTGAGAAGAGCCTGGCTCCATCCTCCTTCGCTTTACATATTTGTAAACATTAACGAGGTCACCCCTCAGTCTTCTCTTCTCCAAGCTAAAGAGCCCCAGCTCCCTCGGCCTTTCATCATAAGGGAGATGCTTCACTCCATCACCTTTGTGGCCCTGTGCTGAACTCTCTCCAGCAGCTCCCTGTCCTTCTTGAACTGAGGAGCCCAGAACTGGACACAATATTCCAGGTGTGGTCTCACTAGAGCAGAGTAGAGGAGGAGCAGAACGTCTCTCAGCCTGCTGGTCACACTCTTCTTTATGCATTCCAGAATGCCATTGGCCTTCTTGGCCACAAGGGCACATTGCTGGCTCATGCTCATCCTGCTGTCCACCAGGAACTTCTGGTCATTTTCCCCTATACTATTCTCTAACAGTTCACTCCCCAACGCGTTTAGTACCCAGTTTAGTATCATCAGCAAACTTGCTGACAGTGCTCTCTGTTCCCTCCCCAAGATCATTAATTAATATATTGAACAGTACCAGTCCCAGCACGAACCTCTGTTCAAGGATCACTTTTTCCAGGCCAGGATCAGAGCATCCCAGCAGGTAAGAAATCAAGAAAGGGAGCCAGGAGACCCACATAGTTAAACAGGGAACTATTGGGCAAACTCAAGTGGAAGAAGACGGTCTATAGATCATGAATGCGATGGCCACTTGGGATGAACATAAGACTGTTGTCAGAGGATGTAGGGAGGCAACTAGGAAAGCTAAAACCTTGTTAGAGTTGTACCTTGCAAGGAAGGTCAAGGACAATAAGAAGGGCTTCTTCAAATACATTGCAGATAAAACTAACACTAGAGGCATTGTAGGCCCACAGCTAAATGAGGCTGGTGCCCTGGTGACAGAGGATACAGAGAGGGCAGAATTACTGAATGCCTTCTCTGTCTCTGTCTATACTGCTGGAGGTTGTCCTCAGGAGCCTCAGACTCCAGGGGAAGTCAGGTTAAAGGAGTATTTTGTTGATGAGGACTGGGTTAAGAATCTAAGTTGGTTACACTTAGAACATAACTGGAAAACAAAATAAACTGATAACAGGTGATAAAATTCTTTGATGTTTTTATTTCTGTTGCATTTGGTCAGGAATAAAGTTGAGACTGTGCACTAGACATCAGAAGCACAGAAGTAGTAAGCATCAAAGTCATGCAATGTAAACTGAAACCAGCTTTTTTAGTGTTCACACCTTAACATGTAGTTAAATATTTATTTTGATGAAAAACAAATAAAAATTGATGAAAAAATCCCAATCAAAGAACACAGAAAAAACCCTAAACCACCAAAACTGTGGTTTGTACAGTGAAAGTGCATTTCTTGTAAAACCCTTTAGTGAGTGTGGAATTTTACAGGTAAATCTGTCAGTCTGGAAAATTAAGGTACTCACCTTAGCACTCGAATGGAGTCAAGCACATGTGAAAATGGGAAACTAAGTTGAAAGGGTATGAGCATCTTGTTCTTTAAGAGTACCTGATCAATGACCTTTTGATGCAAAACATGATAAGAATAAAAGCAGAAAATCAAAACAAGAACATCCAGAGACACATAATTGACCAACAAATGGTAAGAGAGACAGTAACAATAACCAAACCTAATCAGCCACAAATTTATAAAGGTATGTGGATGTGAATATATTTATTTCAGTGAGATAATCTCATTGGGAATCCTGTCAAATGGGATGATAAGGAAAAGGAAGAAGCAAAAACTGAAATATATAGAGAAACAAACTTTAAGACAAAACTAATGGAGGCAAAGACGAGAAACAAACCAGTCAGTTGCACCAGCTAATGGGCTATAAGGCAACTGCAGGCAGGTAAGGACTTTGCAACAGACAGGGATGCAAACCCGAGTGTCCAAAAAGTTAGAGATGGTCAGTGGGGCTATGCCAGTCTAGGAGGCAATGTGCAGGGGAAGAAAAGGTCGGGAGGAGGAAAGAAGTGCAGTAATCAGAGTATGAAAGTTTACAATCATTTGTAAACTGTGGCCAGTCAGTACACTTGGTTGAGCCTTCAACCTGCTTACCACAGTCTGTCCTGTCCTTAACTACTTTTCTGTATACTGTATCAGAGACTCCCATTGCAAGCCAATCTACCATCTCACATGCAATTTTGACAGCCACCTGACAAAAGGTATAGAACCTAACCAAATTGTAAGTATTAGCTGATCACTGATGCAATGAGAAAGAATAAAAAAATAACAATCCATAACCAAAGAAAAATTGTTTTCTAAGTATATGATCATGGGTGATGAGGCTTGCACTGAAAGGAAAGGCACTACTTCCACAACACACAGCTAACACCATTGTCAGAGGCTTCCCAGAGAGCAGACAATGGTGCAAGGGGTGCTGTACAGTATGAGGGATACACCACTTAATGTAGAGAGAAATGACTGATGTGGCTTTGGGAATCCATCCTTCCTTCCAGTCTCTCTCAGCTAAGTGCCTCACTTTTCCCAATCCAACAATGAGATATCAGGTAGTGTCTGGGGTATCTGTTATTCCTGTGGCATTCCCTAACTGTACATTCCTGTAGGATCAGATCTAGGCTGGAGATTATTTGGTCCTGGCCTGGTAGAATCAGTCTTTAAGATTCACATTTCCTCCTGTCTCACTGTTTTCTCTCATCTGCTACAGAGCATAAATTTGTCTTTTTCTCATATTTCTGGTGGCTCAAGTCCAGAGTCACCTCTTTTTAGCTTGCCATCTTTTATGTCTGCACAAAGCATTTCTTATGTTCTTTATATACTCTATGTAACCTTTTAACCTAGAGATAGAAGCCATAGTATACATGCAGAGGAAAATCCACATAATAAAATCTCAGTCCTTGACAGTGGATACATTCCCTTGGGGCAAAGATGTGTTCAAAGGAGGTGTGGTAAAATGCAAGTACCTTAGGCTATTCTGAGGCAATTTCTGAAAAGAAAATAGTTGGTAATGTAGAGCAACCCCCCTTCAATTTCCATCAGCCCAAATTACCCTCCAGATACTTTGTCACCTTTAAGGGCTCTGAATTACATTGTCTAGTTAAGAGAAACTCAGAACTATTAAACTCTAGAGGACTTCACATGCAGGACAACAACCAGGAGCTATGATCCTCCAGCCTAATCCCTTTCTGGGGACTCTGCTAAGGGTTTTAGACAGTTTCTGAAGGTAAATGGCTGTCTGGAGAGTACAATCACAGCAATAACCAGGTGCCTCAGTGCCAGATAATCCCACCATGATGCACAATAATAAAGTCAAGGAATATCAGTATAAAACTTACTGGGGCTGAAATGCTGAGTCACTTAAAGAAACACAAAGCAAGGTCACCTAGCAAGTCAGGTCCACAGATCTGTGTCATTTCTTACTCCAGTCCTTTACTTGAGTCTCTTCACAGTCAAAAAAAAGTTCTTATCTGAGAACAGTAATAAATTTATCTTCGCTAGGATGCCACAGAGGAAAAAATAAGTTGATTTATTCCATCAAAATCTTCTCTGCTGGATCTATTAAATGTAGGCTGCTCAAGTATAAACTGGGAATAATTCAACAGCTTTCCGTTTTTTTCATCTTTGATGCAATGTGACACCTGTACACTCCAAGGTAAGTCCAAAAAGTCTGCTGCGTTGACAGTAAAGATTGTCATATATGCAGTTTGCTCACTGCCAGCAAAATAAGAACAGTCAGTGCCATCATCTGAAATACTAAAATGGATCATTGTTAGAGATACCTCCAATTGCCATTTTTATTGATTTTCTGTAAGGAAGGCATTAAATTCTTATATTCACAGATGATATTTCTGCCACCAGGTCCAGGCTAGTGGTACTAAGGCAGGGATGAACAAATAGTGCAGGAGGAACAGTCTACCAAGGAGCAGATGAAGTGTTCTTCTGAAAGAGGGGGAGGCAAGGCAAGATATGACTTCCAGAAGCATAAGGAGCACCAACACTCATTTTTGAGCTGCTAACAGCAGGGGCGTACAAAGCCCCAAACAAAGAAATCTGTGCTTAGGAAACTGCTCTGAGCATTCATATAATACACAATCAGTGCATTACCTTGGGCAGAAGGTGATAGTGGCAATGACAGTACATATCTACACAGCTCCCATGGGACTCTCTCAAAAATAGCCACTCCATTTTGTCTCACTGCTGGCACTTAGTGACAGGAAAGCCAGAAGGATCCATTTAGAGTTGAAAGTAATGAACTGTGGTAAGGTTATAGAATGAGTGAACAACTCAACAAGGACTACAGTGCTTTATGACACATATCTAAAGCATTAATTACCTCACAGAAAGAAGAAGCACAAAGAGCAGCACAAAGAAATGGAGAGAAAAAAAAAAAAGAGAATAAGAATATAGGAAAAGATGTAAGATGTTATCAGGAACTTCACTTTGTCGGGACTAGATCTAGAAGTCAATTTTAGAATGGAGAAAGACTGCACAGAGACAACAGGCACACCAATAAGCTGAACTCTGGAAATTCACTACAATTAACTGCTGTGCCTTAAGCAAGCAGAGAATTAGAGAGCAATCTTACATATACATGTAAGTCCTTGTCATGCCTGAGCCTTTGTCGTTTCTTAGATCACCAAGAGAAGTCCACTGACCTTTAGTAGTCATGAAGGAAGCTACTTGAAGTTGCAAGTGCTTTCTCACAAACTATCTTGCCTCAACTATTTGGACAGCTTTTTCAAAGAAAAGTGAGCTGAGCTTTCAGATAACCATGCTTTCTGGAGCTTGTAGAGAATTTCTCATCAAACTGGCTTTACTTCAGACACAACTCAAGTACAAACACCTCAGGACCCAAGCTGACTCACAAAGCATTGCCAAGACAATCAGGATAAGAAGACCAATTTACATAGGCCCTTCAATAACTTTCTTTTTCAGTTTGGCATCTGCAAGAAAAAGATATTTCAAAACAAAATACTAAAAGGCCTAAATATCTGAAGTGTTTCTTATAACAAATTAATTAATTAATATGGAAATGTTATACTAGCAAGAAATTATTAAATACATCTGAAGACATAACTGAAGTTAGAACCCCAGCACATTAGACACTGTCTACTTGTAACTCTTATTTCACTACCTGACAGCAGAAAGAGTTGCTCTCCAATAGGTGAGCTAATCCACAGTGTTTCTATCATACAACTGAGTTACTTGTTGCCTCCAGGTGAGCTAAGAACACGGGACCAAAACTGAAACAGTAGACACAGGGATGCTAAAGCAAGCTTCTGATAACCTGGAAAAGCAGACACCTATTCCATTATGTGAATTTGCCAGAAGCCTCCATTAATTGATGTATGGCATATACTGTAAGGTGTGAGTCAATGCTATAGATAGACCTGACTGGAACTGCTAATCTGAGCCTGGGAAGAAAGGAGGGATGGGATCTTAAAGTGCTGGCTGTATTTTTCTCAGTTATCCAGATCTCTTTTTGCTTTTTGTTCTGCTCTGTTTCTTGTAGGTAGTAGAACAAGCTTTCCTACTTTGCTCTCTAAGTTGAGTACTCGAGTCTGTTTTGCCTGGAACCATAATTGGCAGTGAGCCCTCCCTGCCCTCGTCTCAATCTACAACATCCTTGATTATCTTTTTTTCCTCATATTTCACCGGGGCCTCCATCATCCTAAGGAGGGTGGGAGTGGAAGTGGGACAATGAGTAGGAGACTGTTGAGGTGCTTCACAGCTGGCTGGGCAAAACCATGACGCAGTTGAGTCAAGTTCTTCATGCAACAACCTCCAAACTTGTTGAAAAAGATCCTTAACTCAGGATTCCTCCTCTGGTACCACAATACCAGGCTGCTGGTCAAAGATTATGCCACTGTGTCTGGGAGCTACAACAAAGCACGTATGAGGACCATGTCTACACTGGTATTAAGGTTCCTGTGCAGCCTATCAGCCACCACTGTGCTACCTTCCTTGCAACTTTCCTGTAGGACCTATCGCTAATCCCGTGTACTTCAACAACTCAGCTCCTATTAAAAATACAGATGCTTGTAAAAGTGATGCCACTGCATCTGGGAACTACAAGAAAGCAAGTATGCAGACCATGCCTACAATGCTATGTAGATACCTGTGTAGCCTATAAGCCAGCACTGTACCGGCTTCACATCAGCTTTCCTATAGGAGCTATCTCCAATCCCGTATACTTTTCCTTCTTAGCTCCTACTGAAAATCCACGCTGATGGTAAAAGTTATGCCATGGCCTCTGGGAGTTACAAGGAAGTATGGAGGCAGACTATGCCTATGCTGGTATGTAGATCCCCGAGTAGTCTATCAGCCAGTACTGTGCCAGCTTCCTGGCAGCTTTCCTGTAGGAGCTATATACAATCCTGTGCACTTGGCCTGCTCGGGTCCTCTTTAAAATACAGGCTGCTGGTAACAGTGACACCACTGCATCTGGGAGCTACAGGAAAGCACTTACGGAGACCATGCCTACACGGTTATGAAGGTCCCCGTGTAGCCTATCAGCCACCATTGTTCTACCTTCCTTGTAGCTTTCCTCTAGGCCCGTTCTCTAATACAAGTACTTTTACAACTCAGCTCGTATTGAAAATACAGGTCCTTGTAAAAGTTATGCCACTGCATCTGGGATCTACAAGAAAGCAGGTACATAGACCATCCCTACAATGGTATGTAGAACCCCTTGTTGCCTCTAGGCCAGCACTGTGTCGGCTTCACATTAGCTTTCCTCTAGGAGTTATCTGCAGTCATGTATACTTTTCCTTCTCATCTCCTATGCTGCTGGTTAAAGTTATGCCACTGCACCTGGGAGCTACAAGAAGGCACTTAGGCAGACCAAAACTACTAAGGTATGTATGTCCCTGAGTAGCCTATCATCCAGCTCTGTCCCAGCTTCCTGGCAGCTTTCCTGTAGGAGCTATATACAATCCTGTGCACTTGGCCTGCTCAGGTCCTCTTTAAAATACAGGCTGCTGGTAACAGTGGCGCCACTGCATCTGGGAGCTACAGGAAAGCACTTACGCAGACCATGCCTACACGGTTATGAAGGTCCCCGTGTAGCCTATCAGCCACCATTGTGCTACCTTCCTTGCAACTTTCCTGTAGAACTGCAGGGTTTCTTTTTCATTGTGCAGGGGTTCTTCTTTGTTACGTGAGATAGGAGTGACCAGACACCAGTATGATGTGCATCAGCTCCATTTTATTGTCACATAATCATCACTTATATACTTTTCCAAATGCTGTGTATGTGCTATAATTCATGTTCAATTAGTTAGTACTAAGGATCATGTGCTATGCATAAGGCCTCAAAGTTTCATTTTTGTAACAACTTAGACACCAACCTCATTGTGTTAAAACACCATCCTTATTGTACTTAAAACATCAGCCTTATTGTGCTTAAAATATCACTCCATCTGTTTGGCCTTCAGTTAGTTTTCTCTAACACTAGACGATGATTATGCTTACCTTACATTTACCTAACTTTATACTATTGTTAGTATATATATTATTAGTATATATATTGTTAGTTACATATGTTACAATTTTTTACTCAGGTGCAAGCAATCATACAATGCTAAATTGAATGCTCTATTCAATCTTCTAACAATGCTTAGTTTAATGCTCTGTCCCGTCTTCTTGCTTTGACCTTGTTTCTGTTACAATCCGCAGTTTCAGTTTCCCCCTTGCTCAATTTTGCTATCACATAGGCACTCCTTTCTTTTCTTTTCTGCTGCAGAAGGCAATTCAAAGACAAACTGCTGACTTTCTCTGTTTCTGTCTGACTCCATAATATTCATTATAGCCCAGGCCCCAACATAGGACCTATCGCTAATCCCATGTACTTTGCCAGTTCAGCTCCTATTGAAAGTGCGGGTGCTTGTAAAAGTGATGCCACTGCATCTGGGAGCTACAAGAAAGCAGGTACACCATCCATCCCTACAATGCTATGTAGACCCCCGTGTAGCCCATAGGCCAGCACTGTGCCGGCTTCACATCAGCTTTCCTATAGGAGCTATCTCCAATCCCATATACTTTTCCTTCTCAGCTCCTACTGAAAATCCACGCTGATGGTAAAAGCGATGCCACTGCATCTGGGAGCTACACGGAAGCACAGAGACAGACCATGTCTACACTGATATACAGATTCCCATGTAGTCTATCAGCCAGCACTGTGCCAGCTTCCTGGCAGCTTTCCTGTAGGAGCTATATACAATTCCATGCCTTGGCCTGCTCAGGTCCTTTTTAAAATACAGGCTGCTGGTAACAGTGATACCACTGCAACTGGGAGCTACAAGAAAGCACTGAGACAGACCATGCCTACAATGGTATGTAGGTTCCCGTGTAACCTATCAGCCACCATTGTTCTACCTTCCTTGCAGCATTCCTATAGGCCCATTCTCTAATATGATTACTTTGACAACTCAACTCGTATTCAAAATATAACTGCTGGTAAAAGTTATGCCACCGAATCTGGGAGCTACAAGGAAGTACAGAGGCAAACCATGACTACACTGGTATGTAGAACCCCATGTAGTCTATCATCCAGCTCTGTCCCAGCTTCCTGGCAGCTTTCCTGTAGGAGCTATATACAATACCGTGCCTCAGCCTGCTCAAGTCTTTTTTAAAATACAGACTGCTGGTAAAAGTTATGCCACTGCATCTGGGAGCTACAAGAAAGCTTTTAGGCAACCATGCCTACAATAATATGTAGGTCCCTGTGTAGCTTATCAGTCACCATTGTTCTACCTTCCTTGCAGCTTTCCTGTAGTCTGGAAAAAGAAATCTGATCATGTTTTTTTCTGAATTCTACTTTCACATAAGCTATAACATTTCTTCACATTTCAACTGCATACCAGTAATTCACTGATTACATACTGTTCTGCTGTATGCCATGGATCAGTCTAAGAGCACTTTACTAAGCATTGAAGGTTGCATAAAAGAAACTCACAAATTGAATATGCTTATCACTATTGAACAGAAAGTTTGCTAAACTTGCCTGTTATCACTTATCTATATACTGCCTGGCTCCAATAACAACAAATCCATATGAAAATATTGAGGCCTGTGTTAATCTTTAACATTCAGTTCTCTCTGACTGCAGATTCTGTGGTATTTAGGATATACTGGAAAGTTCATAACAGCTCGAATGGGGAAATATGGGGACTTGAGGCTCTGTGGGTATGAGAGGCCTCGGTTATGAACATATCCTTTACCATCTGTGAAAGGAGAGAATTTATGGGCTTTTATTTCTATTTCTACAACTTCTTGTCTACAATTTTCTTTATTCACTGTCTCAAGAGTTTTCAGAAAAGAGATACAGAAGTTTCAAAGTTGTGAGCCTACTGAGTTAAACAAAAATTCTCTTCTAATATCTTTGAATTAGAAACTATGCCTTCTCACATAATAAAAGATCAGTGAAGAATAAAGCCATGAGCCAAGGCTGCTTCTTTTGATTCCAGTGTGCTTTCAGAGGAAAGAAAATCAATAGTAGCTAAGATTCACACTAGAAAGATCAGCTTACTTAAGTACAGCTTCCCAACACCCTGAGGATATCTGTGTTGTCCCTAGGAGCAGGTCATTCTGGCCTGAGGGCAAGAAAAGTTCATCACATGCTATTCAGTACTGAAGCTAGCCTTTGATCTCTGGTAAACTCAAGACTTGGTGGAATCTGGTGAAAGAGACCCTTTCTCAAAGAAGGTTATAGTTTATAGAGCCAGACTCTCATCTTCATTCACTTTACTGGTGCAAACATTAGCAATTGCCAGCAGCATTTCCTTCTCATATTTCTGGATTGGAAAAATGCCAATTCACTTCAAAAATCTATTTTCATATCCAAATATATTATGAATCCAAACTCAACTCCATCTCTGATCCACAGATGCTATCTGAAATAACTTGGCACACAAAAGCAGGAGATTGAACTGGAGGAAGACTGAGAGATCTTCCCATCTTCCAAACTGCCTGACTTTTCTTTCAGAAAATGAAATACTTCCTTTTTTACAATGAAATCACTCATGAAAGAGACAGTGAAACATAAACCTGACTGGGACTTTGAACAGAGTACACAGAGCTATTAATATCTGTTATTTTTTTGTCCCTTCGGTTTCCACCTTTCTCTCCCTGAACATCCTGAAGATGCTCTCTCCATGACTACTTATGCTGTGACAGCAGTGTTGATTCTGACAAGCTTTGTTGTTTTATTTGGAAATTTATGGGTTGCATCTCACAGTTACAAGTTATCAGTTAACTCATAAAGTTATGAGCACATTTGCTGCAATATGAAACAGATTGCGTAAGAAGTAAACATAAGTTTAAGCACCAGACAGTACTGAGAGACTCACATCAGCATTAAAGCACACTAACTGCATTGGTAAACATTGTAACAACCAATAGATAAAATCATTATGTTTTCCAAGGTACTCTAAAGTCCTGAAGTCTTCCATGGATGTCCATACAATGCCTTTGCTTTAGATTGTAGCAAATTGTAGAAGGAATCAACCGAGACTCTTCAGTTTCATAAACCACCTATGGGAAAGCAGACAGAACATCATTCTTCAATTCCCTTATTTCTAGGAATCAAAGATGACTATTTGGGGAAGTACAGTATTTTTTTCAAATGTTCCTTAAAAGAGAAATTGCAAGTTAAAAGACATTTATTTTACCAGATATATAACAAACGGATTAGGAAAATCATGTGTTGTTCACACTACTGCTGTATAAAATTTGGCCTCCTGGGCCAACAGACGTGTCCTCAGTCATATAAGTGTATGTCTACATCTATTCTGCACCAAATGTCAAGCTTCAGAATTCCAGATCATGAAGAAAGGGATAACTTTACACATACTCTAACCTCCCTATAACTCTTTAAAATTGCAGAGCTTCTGAAGAAAACATTACCAGAATGATACATAAATTCCCTGGCGAAATCTCTGTATAGCCCATTAAAATCATTTTATGGCTTTTTTTTTTTTTAATGCCTTATATGATGAAAAACATACCTGTTGTTGCCAGGTGCCATCTGCTTTTATCATACATCTAACAAGTAATAAAAAATGTTTTAAAAAAATAAGGTGACAGTAGAGCATACACCTATGCAACTTACCCTAACTATCATGGAAACTTCAATACCTTTGAAATTCCCCTTTGGGAGTGACCACTGGGCTGATGTGATGAGAAATGAGGAGAGTCCTGGAAGGACTGGAAACTCTGTAGGAAAAGGAACTTGCAGATGAATGAAATAAAAGAGGTTGTGTCCCCCCAGAAAGATAACATTGAGGAGGTGTCTGGGAAGGGAGGTTGTACCTCCCTCCATCTGCATATGCATATGGCACAAGGCTTGAAACTTACACATAAAATTCAGGGAAAAAATAAAAAACAAACCATTGTCAACAAATGGATGAAGGGGAAACCTGCTCAGATCCTGTTGAGGAAATTGGTGCAAAACTCAGGGAAGAACAATGGCAAATTGATGGACACTTGCACTAGCTAGCCAAGGGGTAAGGACTAAAGAACTGGTCCCAGGGGATCAGTCAGACAAACACAAGGATTGGAATGAACAGTGGATCCCAGAGAAGGATAAATGCACCCGCAAAAATTCATCACCTGACAGTCTGTGAGAAAAGCTGCATTTTTGTCAAAGGTGTCCCTAAGGACTTTTTCAGGAAAGAGATGTTTTATAATTTTCTTTGTTTTAAAAATATCTGTAACTTGATTTTGGTACCAAATTCACTTATTCTTTTGAAATGTTTGCAGAGGCTGATAGTAATCTGTCTAGCAATATCACCCCAAAACAGTTGCAATGGGGGGAAGGAGTTGTGACAATGGCTGCAGAGTGTGATGATACAGAATCAAGAAAGGAGGGGTTGCATGAAAAGACGTTTAGAGAGAATGACTGGGAAATGTAGCTAGTGTGTAAACCTATCTAATTATAGTTCAGAATTATAACTACTGGCATGCTGGAATACTAGCACCTGCCAAAATCAATAACATCAAATGGTGGACATAATAAAAAACAATATCATTGTAATCCTGCCAAGAATCAGCTCTGGCAGATGGTACTGAGCAATTCAGAACACAGTTGCTCCAGTGAGTTCAATCAACATCCTAACTACACTATGTCCATTGTCTAAGGCTTGCAACTACTGCAATCAAGTAATGTTATTTCAATCTTTTTAAGTACTCAATCCCATTTAATCTGAAATTGGGTAGGTTCTATGTCTTATGAGTAATTTCTGGCTGTAGTCTGGCTACAAATCAAACTCTCTTCCCCCCTGCTATGCACTCCATCTCCACCAGAAGTTTCAAAGTCTTGTGCTTGGAATATTTTAGCTTGTGCCAGAGGCAGGATTAAAGCAAACATATATGCTGTGTGCAGCTGTCATCTTTACCAGTCTCTCCATGTCTTTTATTCACATTTTCACGTGCCCTTTATGCTGGCTTGTGTTAGTAGTGATGGACCAATGATAGCACATCTTATAATATCTTTACGGAGGCTGAAACCTTTACTTCTTCTAGCTAAGCCAGGCAAATTTCCTTTTCTTCCTCTCAGAGTTTCTGCCTTCAGGAGGTTGGAGGGACAAACTTTCAAGTAGATTTCAGCAACATGATTACATTAAATTCACTTACCAGGCACAAGAATCTCACCCGCAGACTTATGAGTGAAATGTGTAGTTATTTGGCCTGCACAGACACATTATGCAATGAATCTGAGGGATCATGCTACCATGTCAGGGTCTTTGTCAGGCAGGGGAAAATGTTTGTTTGGTTTTGCATATTAAAATTCTTCTCTGTTAATATGGCTATCAAGATTTCCAAATAGGTTTCTGTTTACATCCCCTTGCCCAGTTCAGGAGAGCCATCCCAGGAAGCTCTCTCCAATTTCTTTATCTCAGGAGCCTTACACATTCAGAACAAAGCTGCTGATGACCAGTCAAATTGTTTGCAGAGAGATCATACAGCTTGTGATTCCAAATGTGAGGCTGCATAGCAAGCATCGTTCCAGATTACATTGCTATGAACCCTCATTTTGGATTGCAATGTGATCTGCTAACAGCTGAGGCACAGAAGCAGATGGGCAAGCCCTTGCAACTGCATCCTCAGAAACTCCTTCTGAGCCTCTGCCTCCAAAGCTACAGACCGGAAGAGTAACAATAATAACCATATCTCCATAAGGTGGCAAGGGGTGCTTTTGAAAATGTTAATTAACACCTTAAAACACCATCAGCATGGTGGGGGTGGAGGCAGTTGGGAAGGTGAAATTTAAAGCCAAACAGAGCTAAGTTCAGTGTTAGTGTCTGGTCCTTTTTTTCCACTGGCCTGCTGACCAGGGAAAGATTTCTTTCTGTACCAGCCCAAAGGGGCACAGTTTGTTTATGGTGTATGACAAAGCTTCTGTGAATTCAGAGCAAAGAAGCAATTCACATTCTAGCACAGCTGGACCCAAAGTGTGTTCCTCCCCAGCTCTCTCCAAATCTTTTCCATTCCCATTGCCATAGCCAAAGCTTGTGACATGACCAGACATTCTTGCAGAAAGGCTTCTCTGTGATGTGAAAACAGCTTTGCAGCCTTTCTGGAGAGGGATTATGAAGGTGCAGACGTGCCCCACCATGGATTGCTCCAGATTTGGCCATGCTGCTCAGCCAAGGCTGACATCACTGAACTGCTTCCTCAGCCAAAAGCTATGTCAGGATTTCAGATGCTCCAAGTCAAGAATACACCAAGCAATAGCCAAAGAAGTGTGAAATATAGTATTTCACCAAGAGGCACCCTGACGTGGTTAGACCCATCTGTAAAATTCACACTCTGTTCAAGGGAAATTGCACAAGTATGTATGACAGGGATATAATTTCCATAACTTTTACATTTATTCTATCCTAAGAGTATTCTCCTTAGCAGACATCTGTCAACAGCTCAAGTGCTCATGCCTCAGTAATCCTCACTGTGACCAACCTTCCTATTCATTTCACTGGTGACGAAGCAGGGCTCGTAATAAAAGCACTCAAAGTTGGTATATACCAAGTTTGGAAATTTAGTAAATAGTGTTTTTTTCTTCTCAAAATTAGTCTGATTATCAAAAGCAGAAAATATTTGTCCTTCCCACCTCTGAGCAATTGCTTTATCACTTGTGCAGGCTGAGATACAGACAAGCTCCATAGACAACATGGGGATCCCATCCACTTTATTGCAAATTCCATATAAGAATATAGAACAGAAGATAAATACTATTCCCAGCCAGATAAAGACATTTTATCTCTAGGCCTACAAACAGTACTCTTTAGCTCAAAATCTAGTGTAACTTTCAATAAAAAATAAATATTTCCATCCCTTTTCTAGAGCTTGGTAGTTAAATTAAAAATTATCTATTCTGATTCTCAATGTTTTCAAGGCATATAATAGAAAGAAATCATAGGGAAATAAAGAAAAAATTCAAAATATGTAGTAGTACTTTCTCTTGTACAAAATCATCTGCATGACTGTCTTGATTTCAATGGGCTAAAAAGTTTAACTAAAAAAGAACACATGTATCAGACCACTTGCAGAAAACCCATTTTAGCATGAATTTCAAAGTAGAATTTGGGTCTACTGGGGCAACTGTAGTTCATTTTTTGGACCTGACTTCTGGAAGCAGACTGAGGACAGCAAAGCTATGCAGGAGTTGCACTAAAGCTGGTTGGGAAATGTGCAGTGACGTTCTCTGTGTTAATAATGCAAAGAGACAAGGACTTGCATTCTTGGAAAAGGTAAATTCACAACAAGTTTGCAGGGCAATAAATTAAATCTAGACTAATAAACTTTATTCTGCATTGAACTAACAGATATTTTAGTATATTCCATAGCAATAAACAGAATAGACATGTTCTGAATATTTCTAAGAATTGTTTGTGGGGTTTTTTTATTATTGTCATGGTTTGACATGAAGCTGTTTCTGGTAAGGGGGAAGGGGCTGTAAACATGGCTCCTGTAAGAAGTTGCTCGAAACTCTACCCACCTCTGAGCCAGATCCACTTCTGGGGCTGAGCCAATTAGATGCCTCCATGATCACATTTAAGAAGAAGCAAAAAAGAGGAGGTTTCTTCCTGTTTCTTTTGTCTTCCATCCCTTCTTCTTCTCCCGCTGGTGGTGGTGCAAGAATTTGGGAGAGAGAGAAGAAATCATGAAGACCCCAAGGTCAGCAAGGGAAGAGAGGAGGAGGTGTGCTGGAGCAGAGACTCCCCTGCATCCTGTGGAGAGGACTAGTGAAGCTGAGATTTGTTTGCATTTCATTAAAGACCCCAAGCCAGAGGCAGTGACTCACTTTGCTAAAGACCCTGTATCAGGCGCAGTGATTCTCTTCATTAAAGACTCCTTACCAGGGGCAGTGACAATGGCCACAGGAGGCCATGTCCTATGTGAGGGACCCCATATTCACAGAAGCTGTCATGCCAAAGAACCCAGAAGAAGCCATGTCCCATGTGAGGGACCCTGTATTGGCAGAAGCCACCTCAGAGAAGTTTGTTAAGGACTGTATCCTGGGGGAGGGACCCTGTATTGGAACAAGGGGAGAATGCAAGGAGTCGTCCTCCTCTGAGAAGAGAGCCCATCTGTGAGAGACTGACCACATCCCCCATTCCAAACTCCCACAAACTATTGAGGTGGGAGGAGGTAGAGATATCAGGAGCAGTGAGCTGGGCCTGGGAAGAAAGGAGGGATGGGAGAGGGAGATCTTAAAGTGCTGGTTGTAGTTTTCTCATCATCCTACTCCCTTTTTGCTTTTTATTTCTTGTAGGTAGTAGAATAAACTCTCTTACTTTCTAAGTCAAGTAGTGGAGTCTGTTTTGCCCAGGACTGTAATATGCAGTGAGCCCTCCCTGACCGTGGTTGTCTTTTTTTCCTCATTTTGCTGGGACCTCTACCATCCTTACAAGGGTGGGGGTGGATGTGGGGCAGTGAGCAAGAGACTGTTGTGGTGCTTCATTGTTGGCTGGGCAAAATCACAACAATTATCTACCCAAATTACATTATGGCAGTTTGATTTCAAAGCTGTGGCCTGCAAAATTAAGTAATGGAATTTAACTGAGGAATTAAACAACTAATTGATGCCAAAGTAGTTTTGATAATGTATTTTGGGTGATGTTGCCAGTTGCCCCAGTTCTCAGTACCAACCAAAGCTAGCTGAAAGTGCTCTCACAAAAGTCCTGCCAACATGGGCTTCTAAAAGGTAAATGAGAGACTGACCCACGGGCAAGGACTGCTGACTTGGGATGCTAACACACTGCCATGGGGAGAAGTAGGAGTCTTGGGAGAAAGAAGTCTTGTTGCAACTTTGAAGGGAAAGTCTGACAGTGCAGAACATGGTATGGTAATTCCTGCCAGAATCAGAAGTCTGAAATGCCTTGTGCACTGAAAATATGGCATACAAAGTAGGTTGCAGGGGAGTGAAAAGTTATATGTGAGTCACTGTAATGCCATTATACTCGTCTTTAAATAAACACACTACCTCCAAGAGATGGTAGGAAAGTTTTAATGAGAACTGTAAGGAGTGGATATGTAGCAAGACTGAAGATTTTGAAATAAATAAAAGCTAAGCTAACAACTAAAAGCCAAATTATTAACCTTCTCTTTTGGATCACCTTTTTGCTTAATGAAAGATGTTCTAATTAACAAAAAGGTGATCCAAAGTAAAGGATTTTTTTTTTTTTTGAAGATTCAATATGCTACTCAGAAATGCTCATATCATTTGCTTTGTCTTAATTTTTAAAACAGCTGCATAGGCTGCCAAAAGAAATCCATGTTAAGTACTGCAGCTCAGCTAGGAAACTCTCAATAGCAGGTAATATTGGCAGGTCAGAGAATGTAGAAGAAATAGCAACATTGAAACTGTTTGGTGGTGAGGTATCAGTTTCAGCTGCATTTCTAAAAGAAGTCTAACACGGTATTTTTTTCGTCCAAAACTCAACAACAATACTACAGCAGATTTGAATGAATGACATGTCCTAGAAACCAAAGTCAGAAAAGATGCTTATGCCGATGACACATCAAAGTCACTAGCACTGATTTGCCTGTGTACCTCTACATGCTTGGAGAGCAACGCTAACCAGCATGCACAGGGATGTGGCAGAAATCTGTCAGCCTTGCAGTGTAAACACAAACCTCCCAGGACAGAGACTTTAACTGAGGCATCTGAAGTGTTTACAGTCACAATCTGAAAAACATAGATGGTCTGCATGGAATGAAGAAGATGAAAATCTGTAATGATCAAGTAGTTTTATTCCGCTTTCTATCATCCTGGACCTATCCACTGGCCAGTCCCTGGAGCTCTCTGCATGCTGTCATTGGCTGCTGATGGCACCAAGCTGCTGGGCAACTGCAAAGACGTTCAAGTCAAAGATATGTTTTCTTATGAAAATCTAAAGCAGCCATATGTCAGTCTGCTTATCTAAGCATAACATTGCTGGGCAACTCCTTCTGAAATTCAGCTACTGCAAAAAAGTGCTGCTGTAAGCGACCGAAGAACCACTCTACAGTTCAAGAGCTGTGCCAACCTATGGTTGCCTTCCCTCCAGCAGGCAGGTATTGGCTGTTTATCATCAAGCTAAAGAAAGAAATCCAACAGCCAGTGGCCATAGATTACCACAGAGATCACTGTTAGGTGTATGATCAATTTGAGGAATGCTAAGGCTTGTCTTAGTGGCCCGCAAAAGGAGAAGCTGTGAATTAAACGTGGGGCAAAAGCAGACTCTCTCTTAAAGAATCTAAGTTAGTATCTGATGCCTTGCAGATTTTGCAGTGTCATGTTAAGTCTCATGTGCACTAGTACTGGACAGTACCACCAGGTCACCATGCAGAACATGAGACACATCTTTAACTTTGCAGGTATCTGTCCCTCGTGACCATTTCTGACAGTTCTGACTTTTTTTTTTTTTTTTCCCAAAAACAAAAAGGCTTTCCAGAAGGCCTTAAGAGAAACCTGGGATGTTCATATGCCATATCTGTGTGGCAGCTTCTGGAACAGAAACTGGCTTGCAAATGCACTATGGGAAGGAACTTTCTGAGTTATTTGTGCTCTGGGAGAGGTTCTGAAGGGCAAGGAGCAGAAGAAAACTCTAATTCTTTCTTCCTGCCATTACATGCCTTGAGCAGAAGTGCCAACCGCAGAGCGTTCTGGTTCAGAGCTGATGTAGCGACACATAAAGGTAACTCACAGCCTTGATGTGCTGTACCCCACTGTTTGTGAATCAATCTTTGTGAGCTGCACAGCAGGCACAACTTCTCATTGCTTTGAAACAGTGCCACTTCACGGTTACATTGAATCACTACATTGATTTGTAACAAAAGCTGGGATATGGACTAGACATGTTGTCCTAGGCAAGAATCAGTCCAGGAACCGAGCTTTCACTACCATGAAGTCCTAGGCCTGAAAAGGAGGTATCTGAACCAGGAGAAGGTCTGATACTCTCCTTTCAAAGTTTGTTCCTATCCTGAGGAAAGTTTTAGTAACTGTTTTGAGAGCAACACAAGTAGTCTCAAATCCTCCATTTACTCTTCCTGACTAAATCTGTTTAACAGGTACCGAGCCACAGCATGCTTCAAAGGGCCCCAGCTAGCTGCCTGAGACAGATGAGAGGGGGATTTAAATGACAGGGATTTAAATGGGGGATTTAAACAAGGCGCAACCGTTGCTGCCATTTTATCAGTGGTACACATGGCGGAGGCAAGGCTCTTTTATTCGCGGCTATGTGGTCAATTAAGGTAATCCAGAGGTTCCTGGAGCACGGGGAGTGGAGGAGAAGCAAGGAGAGCTGCCAGGACCAGCTAGCTCTTGTGAAGGGGATGGTCTTGCCAGGAGGCAGAGCCGCAGCAACCACAGGGGATTTAATCATCCCCCAGGGAGCACAGCAAACAGGGAGGCAAACAGGGAGTTACATGGCACCCAGGTGTGACGGCGCTGCACGGCAGTTTGTGCAGGCAGGGCGAGCAGGGAGAGTGGGCAGGGAATGACCCCATGGCCCACTTAGAGAAACAGAAGTCAGAGAAGTGCCCCAGCTTGAACCTAGCAAAGTGGTGAGCACTCACCTGAGGTCTAAAGCCAAGGCTCAAGTGGACAAAATCCAGGTGAAGGTCAATGCATCCACCCAGACAGAGTGGGTTAGTAGAGAAGCTTTGGTCCAGGGGGAGTGCAGGGAGTGTTTAGACTGCTTAGGGACCTATGCCTCTGAGGCAAAAATGTGTCATAGGTGCCCTCAAGTTAAGAACTGCAGCGCCTGGTGAAAGAGATGCAGGAAACTGTGAGTAGGCTCTGTAGTATTAGAGGGGAAGAAGTGGAGAAAGACAGAGGCTTCCACAATCAGGTGCAAGCCTCCAGTGAATCCAATAAGTCATGGACCCTGGTTACAAAAAAAAGAAGGACAAAGGCTCATCTTCAAAGCTCTCCTTCCAGAGTGCCCACTACAAACAAGTATGAGGCACTGGCGACAAGGGACTTTGACGAGCAAGCTCCAAGAGGGGAAAACCCATCAAACAACCCACCAAACAACCCATCAGCTGCTCCACCAGCAATAGGTAATGGACACCGTAGGAAGAGGCGATGGGATGCTTGTTGTGAGCGACTGGCTGCTAAGGGGCACTGAGAGACCCATCTGTGAAGCAGGCAGGGAGTCAAGAGAGATGTGCTGTCTGCCTGGAGCCAAGATCAGGGATGTGGCTGAGAGATTCAGGCTACTACCCCTATTTGTGCTCCATGTAGGTATGAATGATGTCATGAGGCATGACATCTCCAGGATCCAGATGGATTTTAAAATCTTGGGTGTAGGAAATTGAGTCAAGATGTACACCCAATGTGAGTTAAAATTCTTGCTCTCTTTATTGCTGTGGTAAGCGGCTATTTATACAATTCATGGCTATTCACGCAACCCAGGAAAGTGTTCTGATTGGTTGCAATGTCTTGTCCACACGCCCCAACTACTAAGCCCATTGGCTAAAACATTGAGATCATGCTTCTTGTTGTAACATTGTGAACTGCCATATTCTAAGTCAATTCAAGGACTTTCAACCATTTTGAGGCCTGGATTGTTCAAGCCCTCAACCAGGCCATGCCCTCTTTCTATTAACCATTCTTCTGCAACTCTCTCTTTTTTCTTTTGCACATTCCAGGCCTGTTTAGTAACTTGCAATACAAACTTCTTAGCACGTGACATTATACAACTTAACACACAAAGTCCAACTAGCACAACAACTAAAACCAACAATCCTGTTCTCAGTAAGCTTGTCACTCAACCCCCCAGACCCAACCAACTTGTAAGTGCGTCTATTCCAAAAAATCCTGCATCTTCTTTAATCTTTTGACTATGTTCCATAAGTTGTTGTGTCTGCTGGTGGATGGCTTTTGAATGGTCACTAAGATCCATACAGCACATACCAACAAAATCCTCACAACCATGGCCATGAGCTAACAATAAAAAATCAATGGCAGCCCTATTTTGCAAGACAGCATGTTGGGTAGAAGAGAGATCATCAGCAAATCCTGAAATGACTCTATTAACCATTCTTCTGCACTTGGAGGAGCAGGTACAAGGTAGGGGGCTCAGGTTATTTTCTCCTCTATCCACTAGAGATAAAAGAGGAGTCTGCAATGGAAAAATCAGCCAAGTGAACTCCTGGCTGAGAGGCTGGTGCTGGCGGGACAGCTTTGGGTACTTTCACAATGGATCCTTCCTTGGGGGCTACAACTTGATAGGATGGGATTCAGGTGAGATTGTTGTAGGAGTTTGCTACAGGCCACCTGATCAGGAGGAGGATGTGGATGAGGCCTTCTACAAACAGCTGGGAGCTGCCTCACAATCACAATCCCAGGTCCTCATGGGGGACTTCAACTTCCCTGATATTTGCTGGCAAAGCCACTCAGCCAAGCACATATAGTCCAGGAGGTTCCTACAGATTGTTGAAGACAACTTCCTATTGCAGGTGATTGAGGAACCAACAAGGAGGCGTGTGCTGCTGGGCCTGGTACTGACGAATAGAGAGGGCCTGGTTGGGGATGTGAAGGTTGGAGGCAACCTTGGCTGCAGTGACCATGAGATGGTAGAGTTCAAGATCCTGTGTGGAAGAGGGAGGACACAAAGCAGGACTGTGACCCTGGATTTCAGGCGAGCCGACTTTGGCCTCTTCAAAGATCTACTTGGACGGATCTCATGGAATATGATTCTAGATGGTAGAAGTGCCCAAGAGAGCTGGTCAATGTTCAAGCACCACTTCCTCCAAGCCCAAGATCAGTGTGTCCCAATGCGCAAGAAAGCAGGAAAAGGAAGTAGGAGGCCTCCATGGATGAGCTGCTGGGACAACAGCATGATCTGCTGGGACAACGCAGGCAGAAAGCAGCCATCTATGAGAGGTGGAAACAAGGGCTGGCTTCTTGGGAAGAGTATAGGAACACTGCCAGGGCATACAGGGGTGCAACTAGGAAGGCTAGAGCCCTTCTAGAATGAAATTTAGCCAGGGAAGTTAAGGACAGCAATAAGGCATTTTTCAAGTACATCAGCAGCAGAAGGATGGTGAGGGGTAATGTGGGCCCACTGCCAAATGCTGAGGGTGCCCTGGTGTCTGAGGATGCAGAGAAGGCAGAAGTACTGAATGCCTTCTTTGCTTCAGTCTTTACGGCTAAAGCTGACCCTCAGGAAGCCCAGTCCAGCAAGGATAACAGGATGTCCAGGACAGCAGAGGGCTTGCCCTGGGTGGAAGAGAAAGAGGTTAAAGACTTGTTGGCCAAGCTTAAGGCTCATAAGTCACTGGTACCGGATGGGATGCATCCTAGAGAGCTGAGGGAGCTGGCTGATGTGATTACTAAGCCTCTCTCCATCGTTTTTGAACAATCATGGAGAATAGGAGAGATGCCTGAGGACTGGAGAAAGGCCAATGTCACACCAGTCTTCAAAAAGGGCAGGAAGGACAACCCAGAAAACTACAGGCCGGTCAGCCTCACCTTCATCCCTGGAAAGGTGATGGAACAACTCATCCTGAATGTTATCACTGAACATATGAAGGAAAAGATGGTTATCAGGGGGAGTCAACATGCCTTCACTAAGTCCTGTTTGACGAACCTGATAGGCTTCTACGAGGGCATAACTGGCTGGCTAGATGAGGGGAGAGCAGCGGATATCATCTGCCTTGACTTCAGCAAGGCTTTTGACATCATCTCTCATAACATTCTCATCAGAAAGCTCAGGCACTGTGGTTT
Organism: Colius striatus; assembly: GCF_028858725.1. Classification (NCBI taxonomy): domain Eukaryota; kingdom Metazoa; phylum Chordata; class Aves; order Coliiformes; family Coliidae; genus Colius; species Colius striatus. The sequence goes on from NC_084790.1 coordinate 33,438,096, forward strand.
GGATGAGTAGAGAGGGAGTTGGATCGAGAGCTGGCTGAAATGAGAGATCCCAGAGGGTGACGATCAATGGCACAGAGTTGAGTTGGAGGCCTGTGGCCAGTGCAGTTCCACAGGGATGGGTTCTGGGGCCAGTCTTGTTCAACATCTTCATCAACGACCTGGATGAGGGGACAGAGTGGTTGGGGATGTGAAGGTTGGAGACAACCTCGGCTGCAGTGACCATGAGATGGTAGAGTTCAAGATCCCGTGTGGAAGAGACAGGATACAAAGTAGGATTGTGACCCCGGATTTCAGGTGAGCCGACTTTGGCCTCTTCAAAGACCTGCTTGCAGTGATCTCATGGGATAAGATCCTAGATGGTAGATGTGCTCAAGAGAGCTGGTCAATCTTCAAACGCCATCTCCTCCAAGCCCAGGATTAGTGTGTCCCCACAAGTAAAGAAGCAAGAAAAGGAGACAGAAGGCTAGATGAACAAAGATCTGCTGGGACAACTCAGGGAGAAAGCAGACATCTGTGAGAGGTGGAAATAGGGCCTGATTTCTTGGGAAGAGTGTAGGAACATTGCCAGAGCATGCAGGGGTGCAATCAGGAAGGCTAGAGTCCTTATAGAATTAAACCTAGCCAGGAAAGTTAAGGAAAATAAGAAGGGGTTTTTTTAGGTACATCAGCAGCAAAAGGAAGATGAGGGGGAATGTGGGGGACAGCTGAACACAGAGTGACATAGGATGCAGAGAAGGCTGAACTACTGAATACCTTCTTTGCTTTGGCTTTGCAGCCAAGGCTGGCCCTTGAAAAGCCCAGTCCAGCAAGAATAGTAGGATGGTCTGGACAACAGAGAACTTGCCCTGTGTAGAAGAGGAAGGGATTACAGACTTGTTGGGCAAACTTAAGACTCATAAGTCAACGGTACCAGATGGGATGCATCTGAGGGTGCTGAGGGAACTGGCTGATGTGATTGCTAAGCCTCTCTCCATCATTTTTGAGCAATCATGGAGGATAGGTCAGGTGCCTGAGGTCTGGAGAAAGGCCAGTGTCACTACAGTCTTCAAAAAGTGTAAGAAGGATGACCCAGGAAACTACAGGCTGGTCAGCCTCACTTCCATCGCTGGAAAGGTGATGGAACATCCTGAGTGTTATCACTAAACATATAAAGAAAAAGATGGTTATCAGGGGGAGTCAACATGCCTTCACTAAGGAGAAGTCCTGTTTGACCAACCTGATAGGCTTCTACGAGGGCATAACTGGCTGGCTAGATGAGGGGAGAGCAGCAGATGTCATCTACCTTGACTTCAGCAAGGCTTTTGACACTGTCTCCCATAACATTCTCATCAGAAATCTCAGGCACTGTAGTTTGGACTGAGAACTGGCTGAAATGAGAGATCCCAGAGGGTGGTGATCAATGGCACAGAATCAAGTTGAAGGCCTGTGGCCAGTGGAGTTCCATAGGGATGGGTTCTGGGGCCAGTCTTGTTCAACATCTTCATCGACGACCTGGATGAGGGGACAGAGTGTACCCTCAGCAAGTTGGCTGATGACACCAAATTGGGAGGACTGGCTGATTGCCTAGAAGGCTGTGCTGCCGTTCAGCAGGATGTCAACAAGCTTGAGAGTTGGGCAGAGAGGAACCTCATGAGGTTCAACAAGGAGAAGTGCAGAGTCCTGCATCTGGGAAGGAACAACCCCATGCACCAGTCCAGGCTGGGGATTGAGCTAATAATAAGCTAAATATGAGCCAGCAATGTGGCCTTGTGGCCAAGAAGGCCAATGGTATCCTGGGATGTATCAAGAAGCGTGTGGCCAGCAGGTCAGAGGAGGTTCTTCTCCCCCTCTACTCTGCCCTCATGAGGCCTCATCTGGAGTCCTGTGTCCAGTTCTGGACTCCCCAGCTCAACACAGAACTTCTGGAGAGAACCTATTGCAGGGCCACCAAGATCAGGGAACTGGAACATTTTCCTTATGAGGAAAGACTGTGGGAACTGGAGCTGTTTAGTCTAGAGAAGAGGAGACTGAGGAGGAATCTCATTAATATTTACAAATATCTAAGTAGGGGATGTGAGGATGTTGAGGCATCATTTTTTTCTAATGTATCTACTGACAGAACAAGGAGTAATAGATAAAAACTATTTTACTGTGAGGGTGATGGAGCACTGCACAGGCTGCCCAGGGAGGTGGTGGAGGTCTTCAAAACCTACCTGGATATGTTCTTGTGTGACCTGATCTAGGTGGACCTGCTTTGGCGGGAGGGAGTTAGACTAGATGATCTCTAAAGATCCCTTCCAACCCCTACTTTCTATGATTCAATGATTCTATGAATGAGGGAAGTTTAACCAAATGGAAATTGTAATGCAAGTCTGACCAGCATGAAGGGAAGAAGATATTAAACATTACCTTAAATTGAGCTTGTTTTTTGTTGCACTCCCTGGACTAGGATGTGTTCCACTGAACTCATAAGCAGCTCAAGAGAATTGGTTTTTGACAGCAGTTATTAGGGACAGCCCCAGAATGGACACCAGGAGGAGGTATAACATCTGAATAAGATCTGAATGACATAAGATCTGAATGAAAACCTGATAGGGAAGCAAGTCTGAAAAACACTCCTCTTCAGTCAGTCTGGATGTCTTAGGTGAGCTTTGCTTTACCTACTGGAGCAATATGTCTGTAGCAAAGGAACAAGTAGACAAACAGCCAGGATGAGCATGCATGCCTCTATTCACATGGACTGACTGTAAAAAGCCTCAAGAAATTTCACATTTATCTAACTGAATTAAACACACAACTCAGCTTGGATCCAGGTATCTCAGCCAAACCACTGCTGTCTTTTCATCTAGTGCAGTCCAGTAAATGGATATAATTCTTATCTTACTCTATGTTATCTTTTCTGTGTTAATATAATAACACACTGGAAATTGTTTAATAAAATATTGCTCCTGGAGAGACCTGGGAATCATAAATCCAAGAAACCTAGATGTCAACTACCTGTATTTCCTTGCTCTCCTAGAGCTGTTGCCTTGGGCCCTTTAAAATACTACTTTGTACGCAATAGTATAACAACACCCTGAAGAGCTTCTTGTGTTTGTACATCTTTATTACATGTGAAACTCAAAAGTTGAAACAGGTAAAGTATCTGAAATAGAGATTTAGAATATGAAGTTGTAGTGGGTCTGGGATGGTAGCGATTTTCCACAGCAGCTCCTGCAGTGCTGTGCTTACTGTTGATATCAATATTATGACTACCACTCGCACAGCATCAGGGCTGTCCCTCCAGCATTCCTTCCCCCACCTTCGTCAATAGCTGTGGGTGGGCACGATCTTGGGAGGGACTATGGCCAGGACAGCTGACCCAGGCTGACCAAGGAAATATTCCATACCGTATGACGTCAGCTCAGTAATATAAACTGGGGGAGAGGAGCAGGAAGGGGAGGCGAGATTCATTTCTGGCCTTCCCAAAGCAACCGCTACGTGTACTGAAGCCCTGCTTCTCGGGAGGTGGCTGGACATCGCTGCTGATGGGAAGTACAGAGTAACAGCTTTATCTGCTTTTGCTTTGCTTCCCGCGCGCCCGGCTTTGCTGCTTATTTATTAAACTGCTTTTATCTCAACCCCTGAGACTCCCATCTTATTTTCTCCCCTTCCCTGGCTTGCTGAGGAGGTGGGGGATAGAGCGGTGTGGTGGGCACCTGGCATCCAGCCAGGCTCGAACTACCACAGAAGTCAAGTACCATCTGTTCCTCAAACTCAGCTGGTTCATTGTGGCCGTGCCCCCTGCATGACAGGCAAGAAAACTCTAAGTAGATGTATTAGTGTCACAAAGAAGATGTCTGAAAGTCCATCAGTAAGAAACACATTCTTCAGTAAGAAACATGTGAAAATATTGACCAGTGGGTCTGGGCACTTGTTCTAAAGAACAAGACCTCATGCCCCTCACAAGACATCTTCTCTCAGAACAGGACAGGTAGTATTTCCCATGCAAATTTGCAATGGCAGCCTGGGCCTCATTCCCTTTACCCAGCTGTATCAGCACCATCCTGCTACCTTGGAGCTTTGCCACAGTGGGTGACACTCCTGCAAAAACATGACAGATCCTGCGTTTGTGCCTTCCCATGTGTGCTCAAGATGAGTCTGGTTACATGTATGAAATGCTACTCCAAGGACAGTTTCTTTGCACAGCAAAATAATAAGGCCTCTAAAAACTGCCCCAGATGAACCAATGGACAGAATACAGTAATGGGACAGGCACCAGACTACTGTGTGGTAGATGTTCTCAAACCTTTGAAGTCTACTCACTTTACCCCTCCTTCATTCAACAGACAGTTTTATATCAGCTGTCAGCTCCTCTGAGCAGTAGTGTTCCAGCTCCTGACATCCCACACACAGTGTTGCTGTTACCAAGCACTGTTCACAGCTTTCTCTCCAAAGCTTTTCTTGAACAATGGATTGCATTCAGATGACACCAAATAGATTTTTTTAAAGTGCTCCAGGACCTCAAAAGCAGTCAGGTGCACTGCCAAATTGTTTTGCCAAATTGTTGCACTTGCCAAAGTGTTTAACACAGGCATATCCAGGAGAGTTTTAAAGTAACTCTCCCATCTTCCCTACGAGTGGGTGTAGGTTTTAAACAGTTTCTTCAAAATGCCTTGATATTTCATAATCTGGTTTCAAAGAAAAAGAAAGAAAAAGATAGACAAGCTACCTCATTTAAGGATTACTAATAAAAACAATACTAAGCAAATGGAACTTGGTAGTGCTTGGGCCATGTGACAAAATAAACATCCCCATAGAGCCAGCAGCATGTTTGGGATGAAGCACCTCCTGCCCAGCCATTACTTCACTACATATTCTATAAGCTTCAACATCACAAGTGGAAGACAATAGCTTATTCAAAATGGGATCAGTCAGCAGGAAAAACATGTGGTGGTATGTTCCCAGCACCCTGATGTATGGTGACAGTGAGGTAATTGAGCCAACTGATGAAGGAAATGGTCTCCATCTCTGGCTCTGGCACTTCCTCTCTGTGGTGACCTAGGTGATTCTTTCCAGACAAAAGCCAGGCAAAGGCTTTGTTCACAGAACACAAAAGCTGAGTGACAGATGGTTAATCCCATGTTTGTAGCCATCATCTCTACAGAATGACTAAAAACTTTGACTGCCCAGCATGTGGATGAGATTGTGCTTCATCATCATTCAAGGATGACTTGCAGCAGTGAGCATCTAGTCCAGTGTTTCCAACATGAGAAGTGAGCAAGGCCTGCTAAGCAGTCCTAAGGAGCTAGTCCCAGGGTTGTTCCACATGAACAATATCAGCCCAATGTCCAGAAGTCATATCTACATGATGAGTCAGTACGAGCAGCTCTCCAGATCAGGTTTGCTGCCTGGGGCTATGGGACATGTTATAGGATGCAGAGGAAAAGCAGATTGCACAGGACTTACTGTGGGATGTTTAGGGGTGACCCAAAAGCAGGAAATGGGTGATTTCAGACAGGAAAAAAACTCAGACCAAACCCATGGGAAAAGAGGCGTAAGAGGATTAAAATTACTAGTTTTGCATAAATAGTTAGCTGGTCAGTACCCACATCTAACCATGCCCTGCACCTGATCAGTACTTGTCTTACCTTCATAGTGAATTCCTTTCTAACTCCTTGCTGCAGTAACTCTTGAGGGGTACTCTGTTCTGTTTGCATGGGTGTCTGTGGAGGCCCAAGTGTTGATCAGGCCACAGCTCAGAGGGCACAGGGTGCCATCAGCTGCAGTGACGGCTGGTGTGTGGGCGAGTGTGTGAGGCCTGGTGAAGTGCAGGCCAGGCAACAAAGCAAGTGGGGGAAGTGCCCTGGAAGAAGTGGTTAAGGGGGTCTGCCAGGGCCAGCTCTGGGTGTGAGAATGCCTGTCTGCCTCTAGCAGTGAGACCTCTAGGGGGGTCATCAGTGAGGTTATGGAAGTCATAACCAGCTGTGCGTGTCTGTTTAACAGTCTTAAGCAGCATCTGAAGTAGGGTTGTGGCCTCGAAGGCATGAACATCCAACTGACAAGCAACTGGAGGGACTGGGATCCAGGGGACAGCTAGCAAGCAGAGAGGGGGTCTGAGTCCAGCTGCTGGGGGGATTCTCTTTGTACCAAATAAACTTTTCCTGTGAATGACTACATGTGAAGTTCAGAGGCTGCACCACACACAGACAAATACAACCATGCTCAGGACACATGTTCAGCACCCAGCTGAACATATAGGAAACATACATGTCAGCTGAATCCAGCTGAAATACAGGAAATTAAGAGTTATTCAATGCAAAATCCTTATGTACGGCAAAATGCCTTTTACTACTGGTGTCTCTCTTCCATTTGCCCTTTTCCACTTAGCTGATTGCTTTACACACATACAAAGCATGTGCTCAGTCATCCCAAACAGTCCCAGTGTTCCCTGTGCTTATTTTGCCCAAGTACAGCTTTCAGAGTTTCTTGTCCAGCTCACCCTTCCTGATGGCCCCCAGGATCTCCTGCAGAATTCTGGTTTGTCTTTGGCAGGTAACAAATAGCCTTCAAATTAAGTCTATTATTAACTATGTTACAGCAGCTCTCCTCTCAGACCTACCACTATAATAATCACATTTTGCATTTAGCACTTAGTCTACATGCAGTTCTTACCTCTTTTCCATGAATTCTGGATAACAGTTCATTAGCAATAAAACCAGCCTCTGCTCTCAAGTTCAATCACAAAAAAATAGACAACTGTACATAATTTGTACCATCATCAGGATCTATGTTTGCAATTTGTACAATAAAATTGATCATGATTAAGCTTTGCACCTCAATGCCTCTTCTTCCCAAACACTTTATGGCTTTTACCAGTACGAGCCATGCTCTATCCCACAGCTACTCAGAATCCCACAGGACATTTTCATTCTGAATTTGTTTAGCAGCAAGGTGTTTATTCTCCACTGCCCTTGAGGAAATTGAGGTAGCTGTTGCCTGGCTGCAAAAGCCTGCAGGTTGCACTGCAGTGTGATCTTCACCTTTAAGCCAGGCAGTGGTTGATGAAAAGACACACGAATGGATGCCTGATCATGCCCTAACCAGGCTCTGCATGACAACTGGTACCCATGCTAGCATGGCCTTTGGTTTCTCTGAGAGTCATGGAAGTAAATTAAGCTATACTCCTGGCAATCAAAAACCACAAGAACATGCCAGCAAGGACAGAGGCCCCTCATTGTTATGCAAATAGACAATCTCTGGCAGAAATCCAGGGCAGTGCTTAAGGTGCCTCTGCATCTCACATCCGCTATGCAGGGTGGATCCACCACCATGCCAAGTGCTTCTGTCTCTTAGCACGAAATCAGAATAACCAAGGCACCGTTAAACACCAAGCAAACTCAGCTTTTTAAGCAACTGTCATTGCTTCCTTGTGTCCTGGTTTCTGTTGTGATGAGTTAATTTTCTTCCTAGTAGCTGCCACAATAGGGCTGTGTTTTGGGTTTATACTGAAAATTATGTTGACAATGCAGAGATGTTAAGCATCAAGGCCTTTTCTGCTTCTCACCATGACCCATCAGTGAGTGGACTAGGGGACCCAAAGAGTTGGGAGGGAGCTGGCAGTGCCTATTGCCAGTGTAACAGTAGCCACAGTGCCTGCCCCAACAGCATCTGCTGGAAAAGCTGAGTCTGACCGCTAGTAAGCCAGGAACTCAACTGAAGTTTTGCTAACAAGATGATTTCCTGAATGCAGAGTTTGTTTACAGCTATGTCTGACTTCAGTTCCTAGGCAAAGCAGAGCTCTTACTGCTTCAAATGCAATTACGGAGAGTATAGCAGGCAGGTTTCCAAATGCAGAGCCACTAACCGTAGGAAAGATCAAGCACATGTAAAACATACTGTAGGACCCAAGTGCACCTAGTATGTTAGCCTCAGTAATAAGGTCAGTTTGCTTCATTCAACCAGTTAACTAGCTCCTTTTCCTCTAACCGTTCTCCCCCTTTCTCTCTTCTTATTTCATCGTTGTGTAACTATCCCATATCTCCAGCCAGGAATGCTTTGCAGTCACCTCTCACACGGTCTCTTGATGATGCCATCCTGTGAATCAGGGGACAGATCTCTATTTCCAAAACTACATCACCAGTTGGGAGGAACACTGGACTAGCAGCTTGGGCAGCTTTCTTCATCCCAAAGCAACACAAAGACCTCTGCCACACATTCGATTTGTTTGGAGCTTGCTGATTCGATTAGAGGAGCTTGCTGATCTCGGCCTCTAACCCTACCACTCTTGACAAATTCAGGAATGGTTGGCATCTTGCCATCTTCCAAGCCTCATCAGGATGCAGGGGTCAGATGCTCACACAAGCAGCCAGGGAGGTGCTTCTGTGTACACCTAGACCTTGACTTGTCTTCTCCCAGAAGCAGCAGGAAAGACAGGTCTAGGGCCAGTTACAGCTTACTAGAGCTTCCTCCACAAGAAGGCCTTGCAGAAAGTGGCTCATGCTCTTCTGTGTCTGCTGCCACTTGGGTCAGAGATACCGGCAATCAGTTGAAGCTGAGCAGGTGCCTCAGTTGAAACCCGGAGATGGAGGGGCAGGTGGAAACACCACAGAAAGAGGTTTCCCTGCAGTTGCAGTGATATTTTTTCTGCCCTCAAGAGCCTGAACAAGCAGCTGCCAGAGGAAAAGGACAGAAGTGCACATTGCTGTCAAACCACACAATGTGAGATTCCAGTTCCAAGACCTCCAACCCAACTGTCTTCTTATAAGCTATGATATTCAAGAAGCCTGAAAAAGACTGAGAGATTAAATCACTTTGCAGCAAGCAGCAGAAATGCTAGTCACTCTGTCACTGAAGCCAGAACAGGTCCACCACAAGTGTATCACCTTCTACAAACATGTATGAGCTGTGACTGCAACATCAGTCAGGCTATGGAACTCTTCGTATCCAGCAAAAAGAGCTATCTCATCACAACGACAAAGCCAGTCAACCCGTCAAAGCCATGGAAGCAAGATGACAAGGCCTAAGGGAAGTTGAATGCATACTTTGCTAAGTGGGACCCTCAGAGATCAGACCAATGATACCAAGGTGCCAGCAGGCTATGGGAAATGCTAAAGTGAGCCATCTAGTATCTGAGAATTATGAAGTATCATAGTTGCCCATCTCTGAACTCAGACTCCACTGCTGGCAATTCTTTTCACGTGCTTAGCTCCCAGCCACTCTGACTTGAACTAGGCAAGTTTTTGCAAGAATTTGTGAAACACTGTAGAACTATGAAAACCTTGTCTGAAAACAAGGATCTGAGAGCAATGGTGAAGCAGCCTTTGTCACATCAAAATGCACACAGACTTGAGGCTGCTTATCTTCTAGGCAGAAGAGACTTCCAGAATAAGCCAGTTGTCTCTCAAGACACAAGATCTGTTGAGACACCAATGGTAGCAGGTCCAGAAACCACTACTCAGTATCTTTGTTTCACACCAGTATTATCACTATTTTCAAGCAATATCCACCACTGCAATAAAATCTAGAGACAGCCTCAAAGCTGAGCAGAAGAAACAGTTGAAATCATCACATCTCAAGTGTTGCAGCTATAGACTCTTAGGCTGGAATGAATCAGAAGAAAGAATCTTTTCCAGAGGATATGAAAGCAGGACCGGAGGACACATTCTACTTGACATTCAGGTTCACCACTATCCTATTACTGGAAAGACATTGAATCTGAGAGATCATCAAAATAAATTTAAAATAACAATCCACGTAAGAAGATCACAATCCATTGTGGCTGCCTACAATGACATTGCTTCAATGGCAAAACATGAGCATTTAGAGAATACACTGTATTATGAAATATCTAAAACAAAAATTTTGCTCTGCAGCCTGGTTCTCAACCAACAGAACAGCCCAGAAGTAGAGACATTATCTGCTAACTGTTGTTAGCATTTTTCATAACAGCAACGGAGAACTTCATATGGTGCAGCCTTTGAGCATTCAGAATCAAAGGCTTTGTGTTCTCTTGAATGAAGAAATGTAAAAGTCAGGCAAGGGACAGTGAGCTTTGCATCAAAGGAGAAAACTAATAAATAAACAGTCCTAAAGATTTTCACAAAAATCAAAGTGTGTGAAGAAAAAATTACACGCTAAAGACAGAGGCAGAAAACAGGAGCATCCACTCATGGAAACCAGTCAATCAGCCTTCCTGTTGAAGCCAGGTTGCTTGGATTTTTGTTCTTTTCTTATTTTCATGGATATGGTACATGTTTGAATACATCAACATAATCATTACACACAACATACAAAGCACAGACATGTTGAATTCAAATCCATCATAGAACATCTCAATCTAGTAACAGCAGAAGTCCAAGGACATTGTCACGTGAAAGATTACATATATCTACATAGATGTGTCTCACATACTGCTCTTAGTAGGGGAATGTCTCAAGAGTAGTCCTATAAATGTTTTGGTTTTTTTTTTTTTTTTCACTAAGGCCATGCCCTTGCTTGAATTTCTCACAGAAAAGGTAACAAAGTTTGGGAGAAAAAGAGAAAATCAAGAAAAGCTAACTGAGGTCTATGTTAGAAGTAAAGGACATGCAGAGACTTTTTACATAACAGCCCACTGCAAGTTGCACTGTGCTATACCTCTGTTCAGACTTACTCAAATGTGGTAGTGGATTAATCTCAACTGAGTTGACATCCATTTAATCCTGAGTACATAATCATTATGGTTTAAGATAAATTCATCTGTTTTAAGTTCAATTAATACAGATTATTTTTTTCTGATTGCCTCAATGTCAAGGAAATCCCAAGGAAGTTACAGCACAAGAAGATATTCTACTTGTAAGGACTAATTTTTATGGCAGAATACTGAATCAGTGGAGTAAGAAAATATTGGGAACATAAAGTAAGAAACATCTGTCAGGGCTTTCTCACGTTGAACTACCTCTGGGGAAAAAGTGCAGTTGGCTGCTATTAGCTGCAGGACAGATTCACGCTTTCAGGACTAGCTGACATCAGCACCATTTCTTGTTACAAGGCTTGGGAACTTCAGTGAAGCAGGAATTGATTTTACTCTTATTTATTAGATTATCACGATGTTCAGGTAATGAGGGGAGTTAATTCAGTTCCATCGTCTATTTCTGTTGTTTAGGTTTTCCACAGTGGTTTGCAGTCTAGTTTTAAATGACAGGTTTCAAACTAACACAAAGTAATGACAATAAAAGATAAAATATCAAATAAGTTGTGGGGTTTTTTTTCCTCCAAAGCAAAGCCAGAGAACAGTCTGAACTTCTACAAGTATATTTTACATGGGACAATACAAAACACTGACTTACAAAACAATTTTTGCCACAATCATTTCAAAGGTCACATTCACAAAAGATGCTGATGGTGGTGCTTTAACCATTCCTGAAGTGAGGTGTAAATGTAAGTCATCCCTCCTGTAAACCTGAGCAATTTTTTCGTGATACGTGTGCCACCTGCAGAGATCACAACTTGTGTACAGCACTAAGTGACCACATACTTCTGCTTGCATAGGAAAAGATTTCATTATCTCTTACTACTCAAGCATTTATGGAGGTCAGAAAACATCATCAGACTCTCATGAAACAGAACTCCTGCATTAGAGCACATCCTCTCCAGATTACTTTAATAGCTGCTGAAAACACAAGAAAAGAAGCAGGCTGAGCCAGGCCCATCACTAGTTAGTTCATAGATAGGTGGAAATAACTGATAGTACAAAGTTCAGGGAAATGTTAGAACCACTAATAATAAGTGCATGGAAGACTTACAAAACAGAACACTGTGCTAACATTTATTCATTTTTAAGTGACTATACACAGGCAAAGGGACCTTTCTGTCCTAAGTCTCTCATGCTGGTATTTAAATGATGTAGGTTGCTAATGCTGGCTTTCCTCAGACCAAATACACATTGGTACTATCAGTGCAAATAAGAAATACAAATATAAATAAAACCTTGACTTGAGCCCACAGTTATCGGCAGTTCCTAACAAGCCAATAGCAGGGGTAAAAGCCCTTCCTGCTCTCTCAGTATGTATAAAGCAGTTCACAAACCACACATTTTAAATTACAACATATAGATACTTACAGAAACTCAATTACTTTAGCATCTGCTTTGCCGCTTTACTGTATTATCTCAATTAGACATTTAAAATAATTTTACCTAAAAGTTTACTCATATTCTTGGTCTGTTCGGGCTTGAAAATAAATCTGAAGGAAAAAAGCTCTCTAAGTTACAAAGATGGCAGATGCCCATGTTTGTCAAATACCATAACAGACTGATTTTTTTCAATGGCAAGATATATTCAGTTCATTAATCAAAGTTTCCTGTAAGTCCTTTTTTTCCTCTCCTAACAGCTGACCGAAGTAAACTGTGGATACGCTGGATACGCATTTCAGCATCTAAGTGAATGTCTGTGCTCCAGAATGTGGTGGTCAGCCTCTGTGCAACAACACCACCAGGTGAAGGTCAGACTGAAAGTAACACAATAACAAGTCATAGAAGCACTTTGCTGTCCACAGATAGGAGGGCAAGTGTGTGCTTCCTGCTCACAGCTGAAGCTGTTTTGTTTCCTGACTGCCAGTTACTTGCCATGCACTTGGTCACAGACACATGGCCATTCCATGAACTTATATGGTGAGCCGTCCTTGTGTTTTGAGTAAAAGGCTGATCATGACAATGCAACACATCGCCATTGTTTTAGTCACACTATTCGTTGACTATTACATTATGATGGCTAGTTCCCTATGTTCTTGAGGAAAAGTGGGACAATAACTTGCAGCCTGACAGTATTTCAGTTAGCTTATCTGCTTTTATTAACAAGCATATAATATTAATTGGCAAAACACTGGGTACAAGCTTCACTATCATAAAATCAAAACATTAAGCAATAATGCCAAAAGGCTTATTCAGACAAAACTAGCCACCAATAGTACAAAAATTACACAGCAACACAAAGCATAAAAAATTGTAAAATTTCAGATTAAACTAAGACAAAAATATGGTTTTACATTGTGACAGTTCCAGAATCTTTATTATGCCACATATGAGGATAAAGGCTTAGTGGTTGCAGCACTGGCTTATTGTCCCTTAATCATAAAATAATCTTGTTGCTGAAGGACAAACTCCCCTTTTGACTAGACAAGTCACTTGATTCCAAGATTCCAAGATCCACTAAACCAATCATTTGAGTTTAAAGTAAAAAATAATAATAATAAAAAAAACCTAACCAAAACTGGAACATCAGTATTCAAATACCAGGGCTCCTTCCTTCAGCCACGCCTTAACCATTCACATGAATGAGCCCATTGCTTTCTGCAGAAAGGTTATTAGTAAAGTTACCAATATAAGTGTTCATAGAACTGGAACTTTAGTTCCTACCGTAATGTCAGGATCTGGACAGGTCATTGTGGCTTCAAAAGATTTCCAGGAAGCCCTAAGGATATACACTGATCAAACAGCAGAAGCAGTGATTCAATTCATATAGAAATAAACTGTAACTCCACAGTAATATGTTACCCTTGACTTGAAAAAAGATGCAAGTTCCTATAAAGTTTTTGTACCAATTCTAAGTTTTGATTAAAGCAGAGGCTGAATCATTGTTCTGCATTCTTTAATGTTGTTCTCTCTGCAACTTTTTACTTCAACAACAGATTTCAGGGTCCTAGTTACAGTTAATTATGTCTTACATAGAGGTTCTGCTGTGCAGGACAACTTTTTTGCCCTGTTAACAACTTTACACAGACTAACTGAAGTGTAGGTTGCATTAACATTTTTAGTGAAAAATCCAAACTGAAGAGATTACCTGAGGCACACAGAAACTTGCTTTTTCTTTACAGTCAAGCCTTTGGGACAAAAGGCATTTTAAGTACTTACTAAGTTTCAACTCACTGATGTACAGACTGATTGGCTTTTTCCTATTATATTTAGCTCAATGTTTTAAAATAGGCTACCTGTATGTGTATATTTATCATTCAGTAGAAAAACCTCAATGAATCTCCTAGGACTAACTACATAGTTGTAAAGACAATAAGAGCCAGATAAGCTTTCAAAGGCTTGTAGCCTATTGGAAAAAAATAGCACCATCATGGTTGTAATCTGAGGTTTTTTTATGGTCCCATATCCCCACAGATCATAGTGTTGTGTATAATATTGCACAACCAACAAAAATACATATTCCCAGATTTGATGGTACACAAATATACTAGACATAACAATGGCACAAAACATTTTCAGATAGGCTGTAAGTTTTGCCAAATTTCTTCCATAATTCACATTAGGGTTTGTCACAAGATCATTTATTTTAAAATATTGCTGATAGATGGTTCTTGTACTTACACAAGTTTAAATCCCACACTTCACTCTTAAATTAAAAAAGGAACAAATGAAAAAAAACGACCTCTCCAAATAGCAGCCCAAATAAAACCCCACTTGAACAAGTGAGAAAAGCCAACTACATTCCTTTTAATGGTAACTAAATGTTGCATTTACAATTTAAACATCTGCCTAACGAATACATGTTCAAACCTATTGCACAAAAGCACAAGTGATGCTCTTTATCCATACAAACCAAAACACATTATAATAAAAGGTACTCAAACTCAATGTAAAAGGAAGAAGCTTGTAGAAACATCTTACAATTTCATCTTATATGCCCGTAAATAAAGCTGGACCACCGAAATAAAAAATACTTAGATGGTAAAATAAGACAGAAGGCTTAAAATAGAATAAATAGTTTTATAAAGTTAAAATTTAAACCCCCAAATCTTATTTAAATTCAATATTATATATTCTATCTGAATTCTCTATTTTTAATGAAACTATACTTAAGAGGACTTTGAGCCTGGGTGATTCATCAGTGTCATTGCTGCTGACGACAATGCAACAAGGTACTTCTTTACTGCAATTATTTACCAGCATAAGCAGTTGTGAAAAATACTTCACAGTAATGGCATCTGTATGAAAGCCAAAACAAACTAAAGTGATCTCACTAGGACTATGAGATCTCTACGCTGAGTCCAATTTTTAGTCCAACTTTGAACAGTATCAGGGTTATTTTACCCAATATATTCTTGATATAAATTAACTGTCTCTTAAGCTTCACAGAACTGAAACAAAGCTCTAACCCAAAGGGGACCTCCCTCTGACCCCAATTCAATTGCATTGTAGTCTTTTAGGAAGGCTAAAGGAAATAAACACAAGGTCCAGACACAGTCACATCCCTCCTGATGGAAAGAGGTAGTGAAGATGTTGTGACACATGACTGAGAAGAATAATTGGATGGTTTTGTTGTTTGGTCTTTTTTTCTTTTTACTGGTGAGGTTTTAGCAGATTAAACAAATTAGCAAAGCAATTACACCCAATTATGAGGAAAAAACCCCAACAACTATAGGTATCAATACTGGTTTGAATTTATGTTTCCATATAGGTATAAACAAAACTTTCAATATATTGATAGCACCACAACAAATTCAAGTGATTCTAAATATTGTTATAAACTTACAAATATATATTCTGTACTGTAGATTATTACAGCAAGAGATTTTAAAGGCTTCTGAATTTGTGTGTTTGTAACTCATTTCTCAGTTGCACAAGTACACAGGGAAGTACTAAAACTGCAACGTAATTTAAGAGGACCGCATTAATATTCTAGTCACACAAAAACCTTCTGCAGTATACACACTCTGAGGTAGACAGATCTCACATATATGTATTTGTACTTATGTGTGTACTTACGTGTGTATCCTGATTAAGATGGCTAATCAGAATGTTGTTTGGCAGGTTTAATCTTATGTCGACATCAGGTACAGCCAGTGCCTGTATAGTCAGGGTGCACTGAGAGTGGACATAAGCTCTGCTCTGTTCGTATTCTCAGTGTCTAAGTGGCTAAAAGTCAGTCCCTTATTTACACTAGGACACTATTAACCACATGAACAGCTCCAAGACTCAGTATGTCAGTTTGTGTACACATTCACACCACCTGCATTCAGTTTCACGAAAAGATTATAAAACTGGTAGACCTATGATCTCATTTGTTTTCTTCTGCCAGTTCAAGTAATGCCAGAAGACCAAACCCCCTCCCCTCAAAAGCATGCACACCTGAGTCCACAAACATTAAGACAAAACCAGAGCCAAGTTTGATTCCACTGCTCGAATGCATGCATACACACCACCACCACCACACAAATCCAGCCACCCAGCCCAGACGTGGAGTCCTGCATAAACCAAACATTCAAATGTAGTTATCCTCTCAGCCTCATCTGCAATGACAGCAGCACGTTTTGGCCTTTGTGTGGATGTGGCTCTCCATTCCTTTTCCATTGGTTTTCCATTCCTTTTCATTCTCTACTACCATACTTTTTTATTTCCTTCCCATTTGTGACTGTAATTAAAAACAAAGAACCCTGTTTTCTAAGGTAAACACAAGTTGGATCAGCCCTTCTACAGCAGCAGAGCTGAGAAAGAAGGGTGAATATGGTGCTTTGAAAACTGAAGAGGAGGAAGATTTAAAATCCTTGGATAAACCCCTTGCAGTACCAGTTTCCTGTTACTGAGTAACAAATAATACTTTCTAGCAGAAGAGGAGAAGGAGCATAGCTACAGGAAGCGAGTAGTTACAGGCAAACTTATTTTCTTATCCGAAGACAATTTATCAAAAAATAACAGGGTTAAATAACAGCAATAGCAATGAACATTTTCATCTCACTGAAAAACTGGTCAAAAAATTAGGTTAACTATTTCCTGCTGCCAATAATATGGCATATTATTTCAGTGATTTGACCCCCGTGCCAGACAAATACTCTCACAATCACACTATGTATGCTATACTGTGTATAGCTTGCAGAAATCACTTCCAACTACCGTTTTTAAAAGCCAGCTATTTCAAAATGCCTTACAAAAAGTACAGTGAATCCTGCTAAGTGCTATTAAGGATGCATCCTATAACATATATAGTTACATATACATACAGATGTATGCACCCATACATACATGCATGCATTACCTTGCATCATTGCATACATTAGGGCTGATGCAAGCAAAATTATCAGTTAAGGCCAGAAGGTGCTAAAATAATCTTATCTGATACACCATTCTCTCCTCTACCCTCCCCCACCAAGACAGCTAGGAATTGCGCTAAAGAAAATGCTACAGTTTCATAAGAAAACAGGTAAAGGAGATATAAAGCTGCTCATAATCATCTCAGGAATTTTTAATCAGCGAAATGAAAACTCTGCAATATCACTCAAAGTTGCCCAAGAGTCAGTGTTTAAATAGGCAGTGAGAGCAGATATTCTTTCTAAATTAAAAACTGATTTCTGCAAGCCACAACTACATAAGAAATGTTTATTTTTTTCAAGTTCACAAATCTAGTACTTTTGAGTATTTGTCATTATGTGGTGTGATTTATGCCACAGGAAAATATCAGGGCACATTAAAATCAACTGAAAGTATTTCTACTAATTTTACCAAATCAACATGCATAGGGCAGTATAAAAAACTTACTAAAACACAAAACGAGGGAGAGCAACAACTGGGCAAAAAGACAAACTTGTGTTTCCCAGACTTCCAGAAGTTTTCAGTGCAGTATAATAAGTTATCACCTATCACTCTATCATTAGGTATGTTCAATGCTCTACATAATAACTTGAATAAAGCAAACGCAAAAAGGCATACTACATAAGACAATAACACTCAGCAAAAAAATAGTTTTTAAAGATTCAGGATGTGAAAAGTAACTAAATGCAACTTGGTGTCAAAAGCAACGTTTTAAAATTACCCACAACATTCTAACTTATTACTGTGTAACTCTAAGAGATAAATCAGGCCAAGCTACATGGAACTGTGAAGTGTATTCAGTTTCTGTAAACTTAGTGCTGGTAGTGTCTTGTTGAGCTGAGACTTCTTTCTTCCATACAAAAACAAACAAACAAACAAACAAACAGGTATAAATATTTTCTGTCCAGAAATCTAGGTAATACAATCCCTAGAAGAAATACTTAGGAGGACAGCCTGCTACGAAAGCCCTACAGTCTTCCAAAATTATTCAGCTGGTTTGTGTCATGTGATTAGTGATGCACTAAGAAGGTGCCAGATGATAGTCTCTGCAAAAATCTCTGTCCAGAAGGACAATAAAGTTCTCTTACAGCAAGTCCATTTTAGGTCTGTAATGTAGCAGTAGAGGTGCTTTCTGCAAGACAGAAATATCAGGTAAGTTAAGAAACAAAACCAGAACTAATCCGTTCACTATGCAAAACTTCTGTTTTATAAAATAAAGCTTAGACTATTAGATTTACTATCTGATCCGTTACAATTTCACCAAGGCAAGATGCAATTTAATCTGTGGGGCCCAAAAAGACATAAAATATCTTCTGTAAATATATCCACTACTTTTTATGAATGAGTAAACTTCTTACATCCATGACATCCTGAACCAAGGAGTTCTTCATCTCCCTTCCCCATCAAATCCCTAACATTTGGTTTATGTCCTTTTATATTTACCTACATTGAGCTTGAGGTGCCCGTTAATTACCTGTCAAGCAGAACTTTCAACAGTTTGCTTCAATCCTTTGTCAGCAATCTGTCCTAGTAACCACCATGTTGCCAGTGCACTGGTACTGCACTACTGAAGTCCCTTTACAGGTCATTCAGGACTGATCGTACGAAAAGAGACTCCAAAAGGATTCCACTTGTGAGCTCCCTGCTTCTCAAAGACTGACCACTGACTTCTATCCTGTGACTTATGCAAATCAGATCTTTTTCTACACAAAGACAGAAAAACTTTCTTCCTCCCACATGCACCCCTTCAAGATGCACATCCAAAGCCACCAAGCAGTTCTACCTCAGCGTACACTGTAAGCTCAGACTATATTGCTTGCCCATTGTAAATACTAACTCCTGGTTCACATATCTCCAGATACACATTCACTGACTCTGTAGGTGTGACTTGCTTCCTAAGTGTTCATTCCTAAATCTATTTCACTTACGCTGCCACTAGAAATGTGATAAATAATACTCAGAATGAATGTATCAGTTTACAGTTTTTAGTTTCAAGGAAATTATTGGAAGAAATTGCAATAAGCAAGTCAAAGATGTACTCAAACATTTTTAATCTGCCTTGTTTATGTTTGCTAAAAGCTGCTACAAGTTTCCTTAACTTTAACCACTGTGTCATACCTTAAATCTCCATCTTGTAACAACTACAAACTTGAGCGTGTGGTCCTTGCCAAGAATCTCTTCATTGCATAATATGTCCAGCTGACAAAACAAAGACATCAGTTGAATCACTGGGACACAGTACACAAAACAACATACTTCTGATAACACTACAAAAATTTGACCAGTTGGTTGGTTTTTTTTCTCTGAAGACAATGGAACCATTCCTCTTGCAGTTGCACTACAGACCAAAATAGTTCCAGGAAAAAAACCAGAATGTGTTTTCTCAACATATAGTGCTGAGAGACTGTGCCTACCTAGGAAATATGGCATGAAAGGACTTCAGTATCAGATTTTGCTTCCAAAGTGGTACTAATACTCTTTCCTGAAATATCTATGTTATTTTAAAGAGGCCCAATAAAATGATCAAGACAACAAATCACGTATTGTGAAAATTTTTACCTAACCAGCCAGAAAGCTTTCTTCTACAAAGATACATTTCCTTTTAAAAAACTGTCTGCCTGCTCATTCATATATTATACTTACAGGAGTTTCTTTGCAGATATATTCCATAGTTATATTTACTTCTCTATCTCAAGATAGAAAAGATAGATACTTTTCTATCTCAACCAATCTCAACATAAAAACATGAGGGTCGTATGACTACTTATCAGCTGAAGTACAATAGTTGAATATGAACTAAAACAGCAAACATGCAAGAAAACAATATGTTCCACCAAGGCAGCTTATATTTTTTAAACACACCCATGCAAAAAGGTATCCTGTTTTGAACAGTGATGGTAGACATGTTGCTGCTGGGCCATAACTAGGAGTCAACCACTTCCAAGCCCAGTGAGGACAAGACAGGAGATAAGTGTTCTGTTTCAGGGAGACTCGCAGAGTTTGAAGACATACTCCAAACATACACCAGAGCATTGGTTTGAAGTGTACAGAAGCTAGATGCAAATTGGCTCTTGAAAGGTTTGAGTAGAAAGGTGTTGAAGTGTTGGACTGGAAAGCAGATTATTTGATTTGAATGAAAAGTCTTAAAAAAACACAATGAATCAATGACATAATGTGGGCTGGGAGACTTCAATCTGAGAGTCAATTGAGGTATCTATCTGTAGCCAAGATCTGGCAAAGAGGTAAAAGGTGGCTGCATTCATGTTTGCCACTGTTAATTTCAAATCTGAGCAAGGAAAAGTACAAAGAATTGTCCTTCTTTCTGTACCTTTCACCATACATTATTTCCAATGATTCTAAGTATTGCCTGCAAAGGAAAGGAAAAGTAGGTATCTGATAACACGCTGGTCTTGGTAGACAGCAACTTTGGATTGAGCTTCACAGAGAGCATAGAAAGGAACAAAGAATTTGTGGAGTTTTTTCTTAAGCTGGGATTCAGTAGCATTAAAGTGTTTGTCCTCTGCACTGACCGTGAAATCTCTGAATGAGTGGGACATATCTGACTATAAGCTGTCAAAAAAGCAGGTTGCCAAGGTCCACTTCAACATCAAGCCTTTTTCCACAACTACATACTGACATGAAAAGATGCACTGCAAGCTAAGTGGCAAGTCCTGTATAGACCCAAAAGTAGAAGAGAATGCCTATGTAACACACAATTCAAGAAAGCATACAATTCTGTTTTCTGAAAATAAAATCAGACTAAAAGACACTTTTGTGAAGGAACAATCCCATAATTTTCATAAGGTTTTTATATCGGAAAAATAATTTTGAAGAATTAAAATATTACCTCATTAAAAGAAGAAAGGTTAAGTTTTTTGGCAATGAACTTCTTTAGATGCAAGACTGTTGCTTGTGCTGAGCAACGAATCCATTTTCGTTTCAATCCACGCAATTTGCTGCTATTGCATTCCAAGCAGATGCTTACC
The DNA here is from genome assembly GCF_028858725.1 of Colius striatus. Taxonomy (NCBI): domain Eukaryota; kingdom Metazoa; phylum Chordata; class Aves; order Coliiformes; family Coliidae; genus Colius; species Colius striatus. The sequence continues at coordinate 33,459,111 of NC_084790.1, forward strand.
TTCAGGAAAAAGCAAATGAGTCATTTTCTCCAGTCCTCATTATTTCATGTAAAAAGTGAAAAAGTACAGTACTAGTATTCTTTAAACTGAAATGCTTCTTACAAAGAGCCCATTTTCTAATAAGTCTTGTCAGTTTAGGGGATATGCAGTACTGCAACTAAAATGGGTTTGGACAGAAATCTTCAAGGAAGAATTTATGATGTTGGAATAGGACTCTTCCTGTCAAATTCATCAGCTCAAATGGCTCAGGAAGACTGTATATCAAAAGTTAGAGTAAGATAAACAGTAAGAATTCCATTGACAATATTTAATGATTGCCTCTAATGTAACTTCTTGCTTTCAATGCAACTGCTGAATCCAAACCAAAACAGAATTTTAACATGTTTAAAAAATAATTTAAAATTTAAAAACAGATACAAATGATGTAAAATTTTTTTTAAATTCTGAAGATTATCTCCCCACAAGCTCTCTAATGTCTATGCTTCAATTCTCACTTCTTTTCTCATCCAGCTATTCATTATGTAGTCAAAGCTCTTCATGATGATTTACTTTATGCACTAAGAAGATCTAGTACCAGGTAAAAAACCTTTTAAAGTTCCCTTATATTATAATTTAAAAGAAAATTAAGTCAAGTTTAATCTACTCTGGACACACAACAGAAAAACATAAGAGAGAGAGCTTGTTTATTCTAAAAGAAGACTTCTCTTTAAAACATACTTTGTGTTTAAAACTTAATGATTAACCTCCCAGTCTTCACACTATTTTTATGGTATAGAGCTAACAATATCTTAGAGGCTTAAAACGAAATAAATAGTAAAAGTTAGTAAAAGTGCAAAATGTTTTAGTCTTAATTATTGATACACTTTCAGCTCAAGGTATCATAATAACAATAGGACATATTCCTTCAGAAGTGGGGGATCAAAAAAAGTGAATTAGTTTTGAAAGCAGATAAATAATTTGGAAGCTCATAGACAGTCAGAACTCTCAAAACTTAATGAAAATATTGTTAGCTTATTATCCATTCCTGCTAAAATCCAAAGATAAAACTCATGCTTACACAAAAGCATTGGGCAACATTGCATCTCCATTTTAGCAGAGGGCAGAAAAAGTATCTTGAAACAGTTATTATTTCTGTTAGTTTACCAAAGCGCTAAAGCTAATACACGAGATAAAAAAAAAATATGGCCTATGAGCTCACCTGTTCATCACTTCGGTGGTAGTCATTATCTTCTTCCTGTTTTTCCTCTGAAGTTTCTTTGTTTGAATTTTCATCTGTTTTAGTTTCACCTTAGATAAGAAACCAGATATATAGGATAACACTCAAAAGCTGCTTGTATGCTAATATGATTAAAACATCACAGTTTAGGACTGCAACACAGAATAAACCATTTTTCCCAGATTGTGCTTATTTGCTTAGGCAACACTAGCTGCCAACACATGCCTCACGCATGAAAGAGAGGAATACTTACAGGGCACAGCCTGCAGTTCAACTGCTATCAGCACAAAAGCTGGGTAATTTCAGAGTCCCCATGTAGGCACTACTATGGAGCTCTCCTTTCCCAAGAACAATATGCTATGACCAGCTAAAAAGAAAGATTTTGTGCACAAATAGAGGAAAAAGCAACAATCCTATGTTCAGTGTATTGTGCACTGTTATAAAACACTTGTGATTGTAATAAAACAATTAAGCACAAACCTCCATGAGGTCTGTTCATCAATTTACTAGCTAACACCCATCCAAAAGATAATACATAAAGGGCTATTTACCATTTCGATGGGAATCTAGGTGCTGTTTTGTAGAACACGTCTCCCCTTTGATGTCACCTGGAACTTCCATGCCCAGTTTGTGATAAAACTCCCTTTGCTTTTTCATTTCCGCTGTTTAAAATTGTAAACATTAATCCCTGTAATGAAGTTCTAATGCAATATTTACAAAGTTATTCCAAATCCCTTCCCTCTAAGTGAAACAAGCTTGCCAACAAGTAGTGGTACTGTCAGGATTTACTACTCTTTCTCTGCTATGGTATGGAGTCATGCCTCATCTCATTTTTCAGAGTTAGAATACTATAAAGTCATCTGTATAGCTACTAGTATAAGATCCCTATTAGAATGATGTAGTATTTAAAATACTAGATCTTATTTTGAATCCTTCGCACAATATTTCTGTCAAACCACTTTTTTTGAATCTCTATTTATAGTTCCGATTTTCAGCATGCCAGATTTTTTAAAAAAATAATATAATCTTACTGATGTTTGAGAATGCTCTGGTTTTGCAGCTTAAGCAGATTAAAGCACTCAATTTAAATGAAAGTTGTAACTAAGATAAAAAATTACTGAGCAGCTACTGTGATGTATTTTAGCTGAACAGCTCCAGTCTTAAAATGGATGATGAAATCACACACTGAAAGTTACCTGCTAAGAAAAGACTTGCACTGTAGCAAAAACCTCCCTGAAACTGAAAGCTGTTCTACATTACATTCTGCCTCTTATAATTCTAGAAAGCTGGCACAACAGGTTTAAGTACACAGTTTAACAAGTGAAAATTGCTGTGCCAATATGCAAAAGCTGGACTACTACTGTGTTTTACATAATATGACTTTTGAAGAAATAGCTCATCTTTCCTCTCATGACCCTCACTCTGAATTGTTGCTAGTACATGTATGAAATGTAGCATTTTCCCACTGTATTTTTTCTGAGTTCCAACCCCCCACACCCATTTTCATCACATGGAACTTTTTAAGTCTTAAAGAAGTATGTGCAAAATGATGTCTAAAAAGTTACTACAACTTACCTTCTTGGAGACCTGGCACAAGTTTGTAAACAATATCTTGCATTGTTCTGTCATGACTAGTAAGGAAAAAAAGAAAATGTCAAGCTTCAGTCAATCATCTTGATCCAAAACATTTCTCTTAAAGTTTCACTACTAAATAGATGTAGTCTCTAAATTCACCTAAGAAAAAAATCAATTCTCAAATCAGTATTTATATCAAACAAAAGAGGACAGTAACATGAAACAAATTATGAAAAAGTACAGGTTAAGACAGAAACCCCATGGAAATTTGAAGCAGTTGGAAGCAGTCTGAAACAGTCTGAAGTATCTGGGCAAGTGGATAATGACACCCCACAGAACATGGCCTCCTGCATTCAGGCAAGTATGTCACTAACAATATCTAAATTCTTTGACAATTTTGATGTAAATTCACTTTTATTACAAAAGAATGAAGGATATTCTGTTTCTCACCCCTACAGACTCATCTCTCACATTTCTAGATTACTTAGTTAAAACCACAGTAAAACAGTTGGCAGAAAAAGACGACAACAATAAAAGTATATTTTGCCCTTAAAAGCCAACACTTTACTGTAATCAACATTATGTAACTAGAAGCTTTTGTAGGTAGTACAGTTCAAATAAAAGAAAGGTAATAAAATAAATAATAAATGAAAGGTAATAAAAGAAATAATAAATGAAAGGTAATAAAAGAAATAATAAAATAACGGTCAATGGCTTGATGTCCAAGTGGAGACCAGTGACAAGTGGTGTTCCTCACAGACAAATATTGGGACCAGCACTGTTTAAAATCTTTGCTGGTGACATGGACAGTGTGATAAAATGCACCCTCAGCAAGTCATTTATGATACCAAGCTGTGTGGTTGTGGTCAACATGCTGGAGGGACAGGATGCCATCCAGAGGGACTTATATAAACTCAAGAAGCAGAGAGCCCATGCAAACCTCACAATGTTCAACAAGGCCAAGTGCAAGGTCCTGCACATGGGTCGGGGCAATCTCAGGCACAAACACAAGCTGGGTGATGAGTGCACTGAGGGCAGCCCTGCAGAGGAGGACTTAAGGTTGTTGATGTATACAAAACTGAATGTGAGCCAGCAATTCATGCTCACAGCCTAGAAAGCCAATTGCATCCTGGGCTGAATAAAAAGAAACTTGGCTAGCAGGTTGAGGGAGATGATTTGACCCCTCTACTCTGCTCTCACAAGACCCCACTTGCAGCACATGCAGTACTGCATCCAGCTCTGGGGCCCTCAACACAATGACATAGACCTGTTGGATCAAGTCCAGAGGAGGGCCATTAATATGGTCAGCGGGCTGGAGCACCTCTCCTGTGAAAACAGGCTGAGAGAGTTGGGCTTGTTCAGTCTGGAAAAGAGAGGGCTCCAGGGACATCTTAGTAGCCCTCTAGTACCTAAAGGTGCCTACAAGAAAGCCTGAGAGGGACTTTTTACATGGGCAGGTAGTAACAGGACAAGGGGAAATGGCTTCAAATCATTTTGAGGTAGAAGGTAGATTTAGATTAGATATCAGGAAGTTCTTCCCTATGAGGGTAGTGAGGCACTGGAACTGATTGCCCAGAGACATTGTGGATGCCCCATCCCTGGCAGTGTTCAAGGTCAAGTTAGATGGGGCTTTGAGCAACCTGGTCAAGTGGAAGTTGTCTATGCCCACGACCAGGGTATTGGTATTAGATGACCTTTTAAAATATCTTCCAATCCAAACCATTCTATAATTTTATGATGTACAATCCCACTATAACTGGAACAGTAGAACCAGTTAAGATTCTAAATCTCAATTTTTAGTTCACCTAGACAAAATTCTGATTTAGTCTAAGATACTTCACCGATTGAAAGAAACAAAATGTTACTTTAAATTCAAATTGATAAAAGTCAGAAACATTTCAAATGTCTGTCTCGGCTGCTGCAATTATTATCCCAATAAAGCATGCAGTAGCAGATTCTGGCTTGAACAGAAGAGGCTTACAAGAGTAATCTCAGTTTTCTCATCACCACACTTAATAGCAGTGGAGACAAGTGAACAAGTACAGAAATGGTGACAAATCAAGACGTTTACAATTGATCATTGCCTTCACTGCACTAGAAGAATTAAAATATCATTAGTTCTAAATTCATGTCCTATCATCCAATAGTTATTCCATTTACACAGGCTGGGATTTTTCAAACATCACATACAGATTGCAGGAATATCTCCAAATTATTTCAACATAAACTAATAAATTAGCCTTTACTATTAGATCAGAATGAAGAATTTAACAGCATTTAAAAATGTGAAATAGGAGACACATTTGACTTACGTTATTTTCTAGAGAGTGGGAGATGAGTAACAGTACAAATCCTCATCCTAAGACATATTCTAATAGTCCCGAGTGTCAACTCTTTATTAAAAAAATACTTCAAATGCATCAGCTACTACAAACACTCTGTTACGATAGATTTTTATCAGCAGAAGTTACTACAATTTAGTAAAATAAAAGAAAGCCATTAAAGGAAAAGTAATATCTTTTCTGAAAATAAACCAAAAAAACCCAAAACAAATATACTTAACAATATTAAGGAAATTGATGAGCAATATCACATTCATAGAATCATAGAATAGTTTTGTCTGGAAGAGATCTGTAAGATTTAGTCCAGCTTTTGTCAATGTTAGAAGGCAAGAGCACTCTGTGGGGATTAAAACAGAATGAAGGACAAGGTTGTTCCTTTCTAGATTAAAGCCATCAGTCTAGTAATTTTGCTACCCTACTCTTAGCTGTTCCTACAAACTAAACAGATCCTTGAAAGGTTAATTAAATAAAAATGTGAAAACTATTTCTTTCATTACTGTCAGATACTAAAAAGCACTGTTCAAATGAGACTAACCCTTTTGAAGACTGTAGAAGTGCAATTTTGTATAATTTCTACAAATGTTTAATTTAACTTCGATGACTCAAACATAAAAAATGATGAATGACTAAATCCCACTAAAACTCCTAGAGAAATCAAACAGTAAGTGCATACTTGGCTTGTTTTTAAGTCTGGAAGAAGCTCTCAATAGGTTGTAAATTTCATAGAATCATAGAATGGTAGAGGTTGGAAGGGACCTTTAGAGATTATCTCGTCCAACCTCCCTGTCAAAGTAGGTCCACCTAGATCAGGTCACACAGAAACACATCCACACGGGTTTTGAAGACCTCCAGAGAAGAAGACTCCATACCCTTCCTGGGCAGCCTGTGCCAGTGCTATCATCCTCACAGTAAAATAGTTTTTTCTTATGTTTAAATGGAACTTTTTGTGTTCCAGCTTCTTCCCATTACCCCTTGTCCTGTCACTAGGCACAACAGAAAAAAGGGTTGCCTCAACCCTCCTGATTTAGTTATTTATACCAAAGGCAATCACCTTCAAACTTCAATAACCTTCAAACTTCCTTTTAAATGTTTAACACACTCATAAGCTCATAATAAAATTAAGGAAAAAAATCTGCGCTATATTAATGAGGCTGAAACAGTCTAGAGTGAAGGTAGTTGCACTTTTGCTTTCATACTTACCCAATATACTGTAAAGGATGGCTCTGGTGTATAACAATTCTACAGGTTGGACAGGTGTTGTTTTCCTCCAAATACTTCACTAAGCAGCTTCTACAGACTGATAACAAGGACATTTATCATTAAAAAAAAATTAAATAAGCAAAATGAAATAAAAACTCTGGCTTTATATAGACACATCCCCTGAGGGACAGGGAGGAGAAGTGGGGGTGAGGGCAAAGCCAAAAATCAAGAAGAGAGTAATAAGTAAAATGAAATTAAAAACCCCATAATTTCAACAATAACATTATGTAACAATGAGAGAGAGAAATAAAACCAAGGGAGGAAAAAAACCCCAAACAAACAAGTGATGCACAATGCTATTGTTCACCTCATGCTAGCCAATGCATGAGCAGCAATCTGTCTCTCCCAGTAAACTACTCCCAGTTTATATACGAGGCAAGATGTCCTATGGCATTAAACAGCCCTTTGGTCATCTGGGGTCAGCTGTCCTGGCCATGACCTCTCCCAGCTCCTTGTGCAACCCCAGTTCACTCGCTGGGAGGGCAAGGTGAGAAGTAGAAAAGATGCTGTGCAAGCACTGCTCAGAAATAACCCTGTCTTATTAACATTCTTTTCAATGTAAACCTAAAACAAATACCTGTGCTAGCTACTAGGAAGAAAATTAATTATATCCTAGCTGAAATCAGAACAGATACTTTTTAAAACAGCAGAAAACTTTCAAAAAGTGGATATCCAAGAGCTACTTTAAGTTTCATAGAGTATGCTATTGTCAAACTTCCACCAGGGAAAAAAATCCTAATTACATGGGCACAGACATTCAGTATTTGTAAAACCCTGTAGTAGAAGTTGCTAAAGTAGTCATTCATTACAAAGCTGCATGCTTTTGAAGCTTTTGGGTCCCTTTCCATATGTATACACACAATCATCCTTTTCTCATTCTAAGCAAACTTTTTACATTTCCCTGCCCCTGCCTGAACTGCATGCATAACATATATGATATCCTGACTCACTTGAAACTACAACTCAAAACTGTAGAGCAAAAAGAAAAGGGAGAGATAGTTTTTTTCTACAACAGCAGTTTATGTAATCTTAAGTATTAATGCACTTGTTCTTGAAAGAATTTCTCTAACTATAGTGCCATCTACCTCTCAGACGACAGTACAATTAAACAAACACCTGTTGATTAAAAAAAAAAAAAATCAGTAAATGAAGCACAGGAAGTTTGCACTCTGCATTATATTTACACACTTAGGATGATAGTGCTGTTGCTGGTAGAGCCTAGACTAAGCTTTGCATGGCATGCACAGATCTCACAGCAATCTGTTCCAGTGGAGTGCCAGAGCAGCAGATCCCTTTGCAAAAGTGAAGTCAAAGTCCAGTCTTATCAAGCCAACAAAAGCAGAACTGACTGTGGAAACAGGGATAGGTATCCTGGGAAGAGCAAACCATCATTTCCTAGTTGTGTAAGGATGGAGTCAGGAACACCAAGGCACAGCTGGAGCTCATCTTAGCAAGAGACACAAAGGATAATAAAGGCTTCTATGTCAGACAGAAAAGAAGATCACAGAATGTGTACCCTGAAATGAACACGACTGCAAACTGATAACAATGTACGAAGGGAAGACTGAAATACTCTAGAACTTTTTTTTTTTTTTTTTGCCTCAGTCTTCACTAGCAATCTATCTTAACACCCCGAGTGGATGAGCCTCAAGACAGGAAACTGGAGGACTGTCCCACAACAAGAGAAGATCAAGTTTGTGACTGTCTGAGGAACTTGAACTATGGGACTTTATGAGATGCATCCCAGATCCTGAGAGAATTAGCTGCAGTAGTTGCCAATATAGTCATACCAGTCAGATGAAGTCCCCAGTGACTGGAGAAAGACAATGTAACTCTTTTTAAAAAGGATAGAAAGGGAGGGATCCTGGGAATCCTGTGAGCCTCACTTCTGTTCCTCGTAAGATCACAGAAGAGACACGTCTAGAAGCTATGCTAAGGCACATGGATAAAAGGGAGGTGATTTGAGATAGCCAGCATGGCTTCATCAAAGGCAGTTCTTGCCTATTCACATGAGTGGACAAGAACAATGAATGTCATTTCTTGGGACTTCTGAAAGGACTTTGACATGGTCCCTCACCACATCCTTATCTCTAAATTGGAGAAATACAGATTTGATGGATGGAGTAAGTAACTGGCTGCATCGTTACAAAGTAGTGGTTAACAGCTACATGTCCAGATGGAGATCAGTGACAAGTGGTGTCCCTCTGAGATCTGTATTGGAACCAGTACTGTTTGACATCTTCATGAAAACAATTGGATGGAGTATATGCAGCAAGTTTGCTGATGACATCAAACTGCGTGGTGTGACAGTGGGACAGGATGCCATTTAGCTGGACAAGCTCAAGAAGTGGGCCCATGTGAACCTCAAGAAGCCCATGAAGGCCAAGTGCAAGGCCAAGTGCATCTGGGTTGGGAAACAGCCAGTATCAGCATAGGCTGGGGAATGAAGAGATTGAGAACAGCTCTGAGAAAAAGGACTCAGAGTTACTGGTGGATGAAAAACTGAATGTGAGACAGAAATGTGTACTCACAATCCAGAAAGCCAATTGTATCCTGGGCTGCATCAAAATAAGTGTGGCCAGCAGGTCAGGAGAGGTGAATCTGCCCCTTTACTCTCATGAGGGCCCACCTGCAGTACTGCACCTAGCTCTGGTTTTCTCACTGAAGACATGCACCCATTCGACCACATCCAGAGGAGGTTCGTGAAGATGAGCAGAGGGCTGCAGCTGTTCTCCTGTAAAGAGGGGCTAAAAAAATCAGTCTTGTCCAGCCTGGAAAAAGCTCTTGGAAGACTTTTTTACAACCTTTTAATACCTAAATAGTGATCACAGAGGCGCCAGATTGGCCCAGCCGGGCCGGAGGTGGGTGTGAACCCAGGAGCTGGGGGAGAGTCCACAAACTCTTTACCGGGTCTTCACTGCAACCCACTCCCCCTGTTACCAAGCAAAAGCTGCTCCTTGCTAAACCAGGACAACTTCTTAGTAGGGCCTGTAGTGAGAGGGCAATGGGTAACGCTTTTAAACTAAAAGATATTTATTCTACTACCTATAAGAAACCAGAAGAGAATAAAGCAAAAAAGGTGTAGGATAATGAGAAAATTACAACCAGCACTTTAAGATCTCCCTCCCCCATCCCTCCTTTCTTCCCAGGATCAGCCCACTGCTCCCAATATCTCTACCTCCTCCCCCTCAATGGCTCGTGGGGGTAGGGAATGGGAGATTGTGGTCAGTCTCTCACAGATGGGCTCTGCTGCTTCTGTCTTCTCAGATGAGGATAACTTCTTGCATTCCTCCCCTGCTCTGATATGCGGTCTCTCCCCCAGGACACAGTCCTTAACGAACTCTGGTGTGGGTTCTTCCCAGCAGCTGCGGCTTCTGCCCATACAGAGTCCCTCACATGGGACACAGTCCTTATTGAACATCTGTGGTGTGGGTTCTTCCCCACAGTTGCAGCTTCTGCATATACAGGGTCCCTCTGTTGGGACATGGCCTCTTCTAAGCATAATTTTAATGAACTTCTTTGGCATGGATTTCTCCCTGCAGTCACAACTTCTGTGAATATGTGGTCCCTTCCACGGGACATGGCCTCTTCCAGCCATAGTTTCTGCCCCTGGCTCAGGGTCTTTAATGACGTCAGTCACTGCCCCTGGCTCGGGGTTCTTAGCAAAATGAGTCTCTGCCTCTGATTCAGGGTTTCTAGCAAAAATGAGTCTCTGCCTTTGATGTGGCGTCTTTAACAAAACGCAAAAAAGTCCCAGCTTCACCAGTCCTCTCCACAGGACGCAGGGGAGTTTCTGCTCCAGCACACCTCCTCCTCTGTTTCCTCACTGACCTTGGAGTCTCATGGTTGTTTCTATCACTCTTCCCACTCCTTGCACGACCACCAGCCACAAAAGAAGAAGGGACAGAAGAAGGAAGAAACAGGAAGAACTCTCCTCTTCTGGCTTCTTCTTAAAAAGTGATTGTGGAGGTGTGTAATTGGCTCAGCCCCAGAAATGAGTCTGGCTCAGAGCTGGGGAGAGTTTCAAGCAACTTCTTATAAGGAGCCATCTTACAGTCCCTTCCGTCTTACCAGAAAAGTAATGTCAAACTTGTAATGTCAAACCATGACAGGAAGATACACTGAAATTGGATTTTGTTTTAAAAGGCGTTATGGAATCCTGGAATATTTGGGGTTGGAAGGGACTTTCAAAGGTTTTGTAGTCCAAACATCGTTCTAGAAGCAGGGACATTTTCAACTAGATCACCATGTGGACCCCACAGTCAGAGAAGGAGAAAGGAAGGAGGAACGCTAGTCCGAAGACCTCTCTGCAATTTGTGGCAAGAACGCAGGCTGTGCCTCTGCAAAGCCACCAGCAGCTCTGGGTGAGTGCACCCAGACAGGCAGGAGACTGTGTGAGGAAGCAGCCATGGTGCAGGCTGTGCTGGAGAGCCTGCGGGAGGCAAAGAGGAACTACAGCCCTTGGGATGAACGCACATCAGAGCAGCTCATGCAGTGCTGCCCAGCCTGTGAGGGATCCTGTGCTGCAGCAGAGAAGACTAGTGAGGAGCTTGCCTGCCTTGAGGAGAGACAAGCATCAGGAGCCATTGGGAAAAGGTTGACTGGAACCCTCATTCCCTGAGCCATTTTGTGGGGAGGAGATAAAGACACCAGGAGCCCTGGAAGAGAGGAGGGGTAGGGGGAAGTTGGTCTTAAAGGGCTTATTGTGCTCATCATCATGCCACTCTGTGGTATTTTCTGTTATGTTTTTGGTTGGTGGTGGATTGGATTAAATTAGTTTCTGTTTCTTTCCCCAAGTTGAGTAGTGTTGTTTGTTCTGCCTGGGACTGTAAGTAGCAAGTGAGCCTTCTGTGTCCTTAGGGCATTCCAAAGGCCTTTGGTACTCATGGCTGATCATGGTTCTTTGTTCCCAGGTGGGCTAAACCCCTACACAGGTTTATTAGTCTAAGCATAGCATCCAAATAAATGCTTATAGACAGTGTTGCCATATTCTAGATTGATTTCTTTTTTCACAGGGTTAGTTTGAAATTAATAAACTCTCCTGAAACTGGAAGTCTTATGAGTATAGGACAGCCAACATGAGAACCATTCTAGAGTCTGAAACAATAGTATTACTAGAGTTTTTCCATTACCTGGGATTTCCCATCTCCATTTACCAAGATGCTTCAGCATTAATTGGAGGCCTGAACTGAGCTGTACATTTTCTAGTTTCTTTTGAAGTCCATTTAAAACATACCAGAATACTTTTTTTACACAATTAATAGGCAAGGGTCTCAGTCAGTTTTTTTAAAAAAAAAAGTTTAATCATCCTCATAAACTCACAGAACAGTACTTTTCATAACATATGAGGCTTTCCCTTCCATACCATACGTAAGCACAGTAAACTCAGATTACAAATGCAGAAGTTTAACAAGACCTGTACGTGTCTGCTAACCTAGAATTCTAATCACAAAACAGACTTAAAACTGAGTTACACCTAATGAAGATTTTATCTTCTGACTTACAGGCCAGCCTGTCACCAACAACTAAAGATATAGTGGAGAAACAAGTAGGAAAGGGAGTAAAAAAAAAAACCCTTGTTTTCCCTTGAATTCTGTTGACAGGCCCAGAATTTCACATTGCTCTTCCAAATGACTCTCACTAAAGGACTCAAGAACTACACCTACTATTGAGATGAAGAGACTTGAGGGACACAAAATTAGAGAAATATGAAAAATGGTTCTGTGTATAAACAGAAATAAAATTTCATGGTGGTGTAATTCAGCAGAGAAATTGCTATCTCAACATGCAGGGCACTTTCAGGAGAGATTTCACAAGGATGCTTTTCCAGGAACATGGAAAATGAGGAACATGTTATTAGTGTTAACATCCAAAATAGAAATTATATCAATTAAGTTTCTAAAAGGAAAAGCACCTCTTCTCATAAACTGTAATTCTACAGGATACATACCGAAGTAGTACTCTGAAAATAGATACAAACAACTAAAATAAGGGAAAGACAAGTGTTAAGGGCAGGGGCAGAGTGGGTGGGAGTGGTGTAGCACAGAAGCAGAAGACGACAAGGAGCATTCTGTCTTTTGATGCAAACACCGTAGCACTCTGGACTAATCTGAAAATTTCTTCCAGAGTAAATGTATGAAATGGTGTAGACAGTGTCAGATGAGGAATTTTTGTGGGGTTTGGGTTTAGGTTTTTTTTAAAGAACCATGAAAAATTACCCTCTACCTCCATGTTAACTTATAACAATATTGGTTTTGTATATCACCTTGTTAATAGCAGCAGTAAAATATCTGGGGCATAAGTAGAAGTCTACCTTAAGGATCATTACATTCCAAAAAAACCAGTATGAAAATCAAGATGTGAAACTGATGCAGAATGAGCACGAGAATAACCAGAATTACACAGAAGTATGACAAGAACAACAAACTCAGTAAAGCTGACAAACAAAATTTCTAAATGAACTACAACAGAAAATATAATCTCTGACAAATCGTGGGCATTGCATTTCCCCTTTTTAAGACATTTTAGGTGAACAGTCTGCTGAAACTTTTATTTTGTAGAGATGAAGGCACTGTCATCAAATAAATCCCTAACAAAAAAGGTTTAGGACTATGAGTCACTAACCTATTTAAACAACATGGTAGCTTTATCAGAATAAGTACCGTAGCAGGGCATTTTAAAACATGGTATGCTTGAAGTGGCATGGCAAATACTGTTCAATAGATTAGCAAAAGTGCATATAAACAAAACCAATTACATTCTAAGCTCTGAATAGATAAAACAGTACAAATTTAAGTTCCTAGATAACAAAGATGTGTTGGTAAATTGCAGAGATTCTGAGACAGAGGTAGAAAATATCATATTGGTAAAACCCTGTAATCCAAAATGTGAAGCCATCAATGCAGCTACTAAAGAAGATAATAATGTCACTGCAGCAGACTGCCTAGATTGAAGGTCAATTCCTTCATTAATACCTGTCTTGGCAAAGGAAATTGACAACATGAACGGATTCAAGATGGAGAACAGTTCTGGTGCTACTGCTTCAGACTATAATGGTGCTTCTCCTCAGAAGGAATCTTTCCACATCTTTAGTTGGAACTGTGCTAATATGTAAGGTTTCTGCAAACCCTAGTACTCATATAGCCTGCAACAAAGATGCTATGATAGACTAACATCTTGAGTTTTCTTGAAACATGAGATTTTGCAAGGTACTTGGGCATACTTCATTGATGTGAAACCAGAAAATCACAGAGTAACATAAAAACAGCTACCTCACTACAGCATTTTGGAACAAAAGCTCATTTCTAGAGTACAATACAATACATTTTTTCTTTATGGACAAACTATATCTGCTTTCTACAGAGGAGCAGTAGGGCAACAGACATTTGGAAGGCTCCAGGCATAGAACAGATGCTATGACAACTATAGAAGAAAGGACTTGACATTCCATATTTCTTTAGCAAGAAAAGAGACTGCACTCTTGAATGCATCAATTACCACTATTCATTACCATTAAGTGTATACAGCTTCAATTTTGTGAAATACAGCTTTAATGTCCTCTTTATTTGCTTGTTTAAAAAGAAAAGAATCTGCTAAAAAGTTTAGTAGAGCACACATTTTTTTGGTTGATGCATAACAGATTTTTTAAATTTCAACTAAAAACTATTAAGAATGTGGCACACATCAAGTTCAAAAACAAAACAAAAAACCACAACAACCCCCCTACTCCCAGATTTTTTTTAAACTTAATTGTACTTGTACTTACAAGTATGTAAGCATTCTGTTACAGTAGTAGCATCAATCAGGTATCCATTGCACAGACGGCAGGTTATATGGGCATTAATGTCCCAAAGCTTAATCTTTCTTGTTAGCATCTTTGGTGTCTGGAGAAAAGACATATAAAGTAACACAGCTGTAGCAATCAGGTAAAGGTCATTTGGGAATAAACAAATTAACCCTCAAGATATGTTTATACAACTTTAGACTCTCATACACTGTATATGCACATGTACACATACAATGATAGCACTAACATTTAATGGACATAGCAGAAGTGAAACAATGTAAAATCCACACTATTTTGCAAGTTAAAATGTCAGTAGCATAGGAAACAGTCTTAGCAGCACGCTTTTAACAAAATCCAAGGGCCTTGGATGTTAGGTGAAACCCTACTATTCTAGGGACCTAGGTAATCACATTCTGCCTAGTAATGAGGAAGAATTAACAAAAACTTTTAGAGAGAAAATCAATTATCAAAACAATTTGACAACTGAATGCATTTTGATAATTGAAAAGTCAAAACAACTGATTCAGATTTGGCATAGTATCGTTAACCACACTGTCAAGTGACTGCCTTGTGCCAGTATGGTTATGGCATAATTTTGAAGCCCTGTCTCAATAATGGAGCTGAAATGTAAACCTTCTGAAATCCTGCTTTATTTACACTCAAGTGTATTAAAGAACACAAATTGAAATCTCACTGGCAGAGCTGCAGGTTGTTGCACTAAGAAACATGAACTAGAAAGAGAGCAATGGATAGAATAATCACCATAAAAAAAAAATTAAAAAATCAGAAATTAAATCTGAAACAGCTCATTTAAATTTTTGCAGCAATATGAATTGCTTTTCTAGAAAACATCACACAAAGTTCATGCCTTAAAAACTAAAGTATAATCTTTTAAATACAGCTATATTTTATTTTTTGGAATATAATGAAAAGAAAATTGCACTGTTACCATAAGATGATAACAACTGAGTTAATTAACAGAGCACACTAAACTGGCTTACAACCTGTTTCACCTTCAGTGCAGAAGTCACTATATTACACTGTTTTTGATAAACTGACTTTAGCACCCTTGGCTTGCAAATACTACTTTTCCCCTAGCTTATTTTGGAATACATTTCAGAACTTGAATGGTGACACATGTTCCTTGAATATCACATAGAAATATCTTAACCAGGTTGCCTGATCTTTAATCTAATTTGTCATATTGTTTTCTGCATTTAATTAAGTGGTACTGGGCAAAAAGAACTCTCAAAAGACAGCATTGAAAAAGTCCACAAGGTCAATGAGAATCTATGCTAGGTAACTCAATCACTTTTCTAAATCATATTTTCTAAGTTTATTTCTAAGCAACTCAAAACAGCTGCATATTAGACCCTTGGAAGTTAGTGCACAAGATTTCATAGAATCATAGAACGGTACGGGGTGGAAGGGACCTTTAGAAATCATCTAGTCCAACCCCCCTGCAGAAGCAGGTTCACATAGATCAGGTCACGTAGGAACATGTCCAGGTGGATCTTGAAGACCTCCAAGGAAGTAGACTCCACAACCCGTCTGGGCAGCCTGTGCCACTGCTCACTCACCCTCACAGTAAAATAGTTTTTTTCTTATGTTTAAGTGGAACTTTTTGTTTTCCAGCTTCATCCCATTACCCCTTGTTCTGTTGCTAGCTACTATAGAAAAAAGGGATGTCCCAACCTCCTGACACCCATCCTTTAGATATTTATAAATGTTAATAAGATCTCCCGTCAATCTCCTCTTCTACTTAAAGAAGCTACTGTGTGAAGTGTATTTCCGTGTCACAGGGAAGAGCCATTCAACATCACTTTTAAGAAGAGGTCAGAAGACAGCATAAACCACCAGTTCAATAGAAAGACAGCACATTGTAAAATATAATTTCTCTTTTGCTTGTGGTTAATCAATTTACAAGGACACTTTAAAAGGTAGGATCGATACAACTCTAGTTACTTGCCAAGGCAACTTGAGAAAAAGATGTCCAGGATCACCACAGACTGAATCCAAACAGTAATAAGGCATAACAGTGAAAGATATTACAGTGAAAACTGAAGCAAATAAATTATTTATTTTCTAGAAAAGACATGACAGTATTTCCCCACTGCAGGAGAGACAAACACCACCACTAAAAAACAGAAGACACAAGACTCAAGACTCCTCTTATTACACATATAAAGAGCAGAAACTGAGAACTATTAGAAGCAGCAGCAGAATGGAAACAGTTGTTTTCCAGAGCATTAGACACTTCAGTTTCAAAACATGACAAAATCTACTGTAGATTTCTCCAGAAAATCTGGCTCACACTGCTATCTTGCAGCTGCTAAAACAAGAGAATGATCTCTTCTTCTCTGCATATGCAGAGGCTCAGACATGGTAGCTTCAACAAACCTTGAATCCCCAACAAGCAATGTGACTTCTAAGGTCAGACTCCACTTTAGCTTACATCTTGTGCAATTTAAACCTGTGTTCTTGCCATGGTTTCACATGGAGCTGTTTCTGGTAATGAAGTACCAGAAATAGCAGTACTTCTTCTCCTGGAAGAAGTTGCTCGAAAGTCTCCCCAGCTCTGAGCCAGACCTGCTTCTGGGGCTAAACCAATTAGATGTCTCCATGATCATTTTCTAAGAAGAAATCAGAAGAGGAGGGTCCTTCCTGTTTTTTCCTTCTACTGACCCTTCTTTTCTGGCTGGTCCTGTTGCAAGGAGTGGGAAGAGAGAGAAGCAACCATGCAGACTCCAAAGTCAGTGAGGAATGAGAGGAAGAGGTGTGCTGGAGCAGAGACTCCCCTGTAGTCTACGGAGAGGACTGGTGAAGCTGAGATTTGTTTGCATTTCATTAAAGACACCGTATCATCCCATATTCACAGAAGTTGTAGTTGTTGGGAAGAACCCATGCCAAACAAGTTCATTAAAATTATGCCCAGAAGAGGCTGTGTCCCATGGGAGATATCCTGTAATGGCAGAAGCTGCAGCTGCTGGGAAGAACCCACACCAGGAAGTTCTCAGGACACAGTCCCGGGAGAGGAACCCCAGTATTGGAGCAGGGGAAGAATGCAAGGAGTTGTCCTCATCTGAGAAGAGGGAAGCAGCAGAGCCCATCTGTGAGAGACTGATCATATCCCCCATTCCATAACCCCAGGAGCTGTTGAGGAGGGAGGAGGTAGAACGCAGATAAATCGGGAGCAGTAGGCTGGGCCTGGGAAGAAAGGAGGGATGGGGGACGGAGATCTTAAAGTGCTGGTTGTAATTTTCTCATCATACTACTCCCTTTTTGCTTTTTATTCTACTACTACAAGAAACAGAACAACTTTCCTACTTTCCTCTGTAAGTCAAGTAGTGGAGTCTGTTTTGCCCAGTACCATAATTGGCAGCGAGCCCTCCCTGCCCTTGTCTTAATCCGAAACAACCTTGCTTATCTTTTTACTCCCATTTCATTGGGGCCTCAGCCACTCTAACAAGGGTGGGAGTGAATGGGAGACACCGAGAAAGAAAGTGCTGTGGTGTTTCATTGCTCGCTGGTCAAAACCACAACTGGAACTGAGCAGCAGATACGTAATGTCTAGAACATGAAGTCTGACTAAGAACCTCCAAGATTAGTCAGGTTGCGTTAAGCAAAATAATTTTCTCCATTCTAGGCAAATCCAGGTTTCCCTTTAATATCTTCCCTTTGAAAAACAGTATGAGATTTTTCCAAATTGGAACTTCATGTGATATCTTCCATAAATGTCCCCATCTCTCTGTGATATATTGAAAAGAAAGGTAAAAGTGATTCCAGAAACTTTCAAAACAAGTAATCTAACCTTACAAAAAATAAAT
This sequence comes from Colius striatus, assembly GCF_028858725.1. Taxonomy (NCBI): domain Eukaryota; kingdom Metazoa; phylum Chordata; class Aves; order Coliiformes; family Coliidae; genus Colius; species Colius striatus. Next base: position 33,477,117 of record NC_084790.1, read on the forward strand.
AACAAAAGTCCCAAACCACCTCTGAATAAATATTCGTAAGCAAGCTTGTAGCTTAAGAGTACAGAAACGGTCAGACACCTGTATAATGCAGTAAGCAACCCAGTCTGACCTCAGAGTTTAGGGTGCTTTGAGCAGTTGGATTACACAGAATAGATTGTTGAGGTTGGAAGGGACCTTTAGAGATCATCTACTCCAAGCCCCCGGTAAAGTAGGTCCACCCAGGTCAGGTGCACCTGACCTAGGACACAGGAACATGTCCAGGCAGATCTTGAAGATCTCCAGAGAAGGAGATTCCACAACCTCCCTATGCAGCCTGTGCCACTGCTCTGTCACCCTCAGAGTAAAAGAATTTTTCCTTATGTTTAAATGGAACTTTTTTGTTCCAGTCTCATCCCATTACCCCTTGTCCTGTTGCTAGATACCATCGAAAAAAGGGATGCCTCAACCTCCTAACATCCATCATTTAGATATTTGTAAATATTAATGAGATTCCCCCCTCAATCTCCTCTTATCTAGATCAAACAGCCCCAGTTCCCACACTCTTTCCTCATAAGGAAGATGTTCCAGTGCACTGATCATCTTGGTGGCTCTGTGCTGGACTCTCTCCAGAAGTTCTCTATTCCTCTTGAGTTTTGGGGAGCCCAGAACTGGACACAGGACTCCAGATGAGGCCTCACCAGGACAGAGGGGGAGAACCTCCCTCTACCTGCTGGCTACACTCTCCTTGATGCATCCCAGGATGCCATTGGCCTTCTTGGCCATGAGGGCACATTACTGACTCATGTTCAGTTTATTATCAATAAACGGGTGCTTGTTCCTTCCCAGATGCAAGACTCTGCACTTGCCCTTGTTGAACCTCATGAGGTTCCTCTCTGCGCAACTCTCAAGCTGATCGAGATCCCGCTGAATGGCAACACAGCCTTCTGGGGAATCAGCCAGTCCTCCCAGTTTGGTATGAGCAGCCAACTTGTTGAGGGCAATGTTTAATATCTTCTTCCCTTCATGCTGGTCAGACTTGCATTACAATTTCCATTTGGTTAAACTTCCCTCATTCATAGAATCATTGAGTCATAGAAAGTAGGGGTTGGAAGGGATCTTTAGAGATCATCTAGTCTAACTCCCTCCCGCCAAAGCAGGTCCACCTAGATCAGGTCACACAAGAACATATCCAGGTGGGTTTTGAAGACCTCCACCACCTCCCTGGGCAGCCTGTGCAGTGCTCCATCACCCTCACAGTAAAATAGTTTTTATCCATTACTCCTTGTTCTGTCAGTAGATACATTAGAAAAAAATGATGCCTCAACATCCTCACACCCCCTACTTAGATATTTGTAAATATTAATGAGATTCCTCCTCAGTCTCCTCTTCTCTAAACAGCTCCAGTTCCCACAGTCTTTCCTCATAAGGAAAATGTTCCAGTTCCCTGATCTTGGTGGCCCTGCAATAGGTTCTCTCCAGAAGTTCTGTGTTGAGCTGGGGAGTCCAGAACTGGACACAGGACTCCAGATGAGGCCTCATGAGGGCAGAGCAGAGGGGGAGAAGAACCTCCCCTGACCTACTGGCCACACTCTTCTTGATGCATCTCAGGATGCCATTGGTCTTCTTGGCCACAAAGGCACATTGCTGGCTCATATTTAGCTTATTATCAATCAGGAATCCCAGCTCTCTCTCTGTAGAGCTGCTCTCCAGCAGGTCAATCCCCAGCCTGTACTGGTGCAGGCGGTTGTTCCTTCCCAGATGCAGGACTCTGCACTTGTTGAACCTCGTCAGCTTCCTCTCTGCCCAAGTCTCAGGCCGGTCAAGATTCCACTGAATGGCAGCACAGCCTTCTGGGGAATCAGCCAGTCCTCCCAGTTTGGTGTCAGCAGCCAACTTGCTGAGGGTACACTCTGTCCCCTCATCCAGGTCGTTGATGAAGATGTTGAACAAGACTGGCCCTAGAACCCATCCCTATAGAACTCCACTGGCCACAGGCCTTCAACTTGATTCTGTGCCATTGATCACCACCCTCTGGGCTCTGTCATTCAGCCAGCTCTCAATCCACCTCACTGTGCACTCATCCAAGCCACACTGCTTGAGCTTTCTGATGAGGATGTTATGGGAGACAGTGTCAAAAGCCTTGCTGAAATCAAGGTAGATGACATGTGCTGCTCTCCCATATCTAGCCAGCCAGTTATGCCCTTGTAGAAGGCTATCAGGTTGGTCAAACAGGATTTCCCCTTGGTGAAGCCATGTTGACTCCCCCTGATACCATCTTTTTCTTTATATGTTTAGTGATAACACTCAGGATGTTCCATCACCTTTCCAGGGATGGAGGTGAGGCTGATCGGCCTGCAGTTTCCTGGGTCATCCTTCTTGCCCTTTTTGAAGACTGGAGTAACACTGGCCTTTCTCCAGACCTCAGGCACCTTGCCTGGCCTCCATGATCCTACATGATCTCCTGATGTTTTTTCAAACCTCAATTATCCTATGCCCCTATGAACTTACTGCTACACTGCTTTTGCCTATCCACATGGGAGACATGCTAAATTTCTTTCTCTTTTAACTGCTCCAAAGCTGCTGATTGCATACCTCAAGCAACTGTTATCCAGTCACAATCACACAGATATCAACTTAATAAAGTTAGCTTGAGCTCAGCATCTGAAATTGCTTGCTTTAAAAAGAAATCTGGCAAAATCAGGTTAAGGTAGAAGTCACATATGTCAGCCTCGTGTAATAATAGGTGGGGACAATAAGTTTATTTTTCCGAAATGCCACCTAGGCTGATACCTTCTTGCATACACTTTCAAAAAAGAAAACACAAGAAATCTCCAAATTGAGACTTCATTAACTCATAGACAAGAGTTTATAGACTGTGCAGAAGTTAGTATGAAAAGTGAATCTCTACAATAAACTGAGACTGCTTTAATGTGCCCTAACATGTAATGTGACCTATCAGTCAAGATACAGGCTCAAGAGTTTCTGAACCTTTCACAGGATCACAGCCAAGTTCAGATGCAGAAGTCTAAAATAAAGTTATCATCTCGTATAAATGCAAGCAACTTCAGAGGACAGACCAGCATCTGAACATTTACAATGTCGTTTTCTAAGAGTAATAGACCCTTTTTTCACCGTTGAACACTACAAATTTTAGGCTTATATCAAACCTCTATGTTAGTTAGCAGACAATAAAAATATCATACTTAAACTTTTTGAAAGCCAAAGCCAACAAAGGAAAATCTGTAGTACATAGTAGTTCATTAATTCTTCTATACAGAGTTACCTGCTTAAATAGTAAACTACTACAGTAAACAATCTCAAATAAAATGGAAGAACTGCAAATAACTTTCTGAGATTCTCAGTCCACTGACTGAACAGTGACATAGAAAAAAAGTTTCACGTTCTTTACCTAGTCAAGAAGTGAACATTAGAGCCAAAGCACAATCCTTCTCCCTCAAAACCATGTTGCTGGAACAGGAAAATGTTACACTAACTACTCCATTTTATAATCGGAAACACTTCTGAGGTACAGATGCTTCTTTTTAAACAAAAACAAAATTCAACAACCTGAGCCTCACCTGATTTTACAGGACATGTAAAATGCAAAAAAAAAAAAAAAAAAAAAAAAAAGTGGCCTCTCAGGAGGTTACATAGATTCAAACTGCTCTGATCCAACCTTGCACGCCTAAGCACCAGGAACAGGCTTACAGCAACTTCAACCCACAACCTCTCTAGACAACCTGTTATAGGGTCTGATACACTTCACTAGCAAAAAGTGCTCCTACTGTCTCATAGGAACATCCTGTGTTGCAAGGGGTGTGCAATGCCTCCAAGAATAGTGCGGCATCCTATTCTTGATTTCTGTCGACAAGTGTGTTGAAAATCACAGTAATATCTTCCCTTATTCTTAGCATCATTTTCTTTAGGACCATTGTAAACATCGTAAAATAAACCCCAGCAACACCAGAATCTCACTCAGTAGCTGAGGTAACAGTTTTAACCCAAGATGTTGGTACTTCACACTGGAAATTATTTTTGAGTCAGAAAAAAACAAATCATTACTGTACTGCTTTGGAGAAATAAGAAATCTTCTCAAGTGCCTAAAAAAATTATATAATTAAGAAGTCCGTTCTCTAAAAATTAAAATGAGAGCCCTGTGTTAGATCAATCTTTCTCTTAGAAAGACAAAACATACTTTCCTAAAATCTGACATAAATCTTGAAATGGATGCAAAGAGCTATGCACTGCAATTTCAAAGAGACTGCTCTCCTAACAGCTGTAAAGCAATGAATTATTCAGAAACAACATACTAACGGTGGACAGAGAAGAGGCAATCTCCTTAAATGCTGTAACACTGCAATCCCAAATAAACACACAAAATATTTCAAACATCCAGCACATAAGTAAAAATTCTCACTTGCACAAAAATTAGGATTTCTTCATACTGGTTCCAAAAAAAGGTATTTTAAACCATCCTCTTGCATGGTGTCTGTCTCTCACTGTCTGGTGGAATTTACATCACATCAGAAGCAAGTGAGTGTAGACAACTACAAAGGCAGATGCATTATATTCCCAATTTAAAAAAACCAACAAAAAACAAAACAAACAACCAAAAAACCCCAAGCAAACCAATAACCCCATGCACACAGAGTTAGGAGTATTTGGCAAGGCATATGCACATGTCAGCCAGCCAACTGGTTTTGTTCATGTTATGCTTCATCTACTAAGACAGTGTCCTATTAAGATGATTAAGCAAAAAGGTATGCAGTATATTACAGATCTCTCTACTAAAATTGTGTCACCAGTAGGACAAGCCTGAATGCCTCTATATGAGCTTTCACCTTTCGGAGATACTTCAGCATTTTAAACCATTACTCATGCAAGTTTACAGAGAGGATCAGTAGAAGTATCTCTTAGAAGTATGGTTTTATAATTTGTGTACACTTGTCCAGAATGTTCTGGCCTACATGAGGCATACCTCTTAAAACAGCATTTCTTTTCAGAGTCTGCCATCCAGAGACCTGAAAAGACAGAAAAATAGTCTGAAAGTTAACACCCAAATATTCTTCAAAATTGAAATATTTAGCTCACTAAATTCACCTCAAATTATCTAAGTAAATTAATTTAAGGTACAGTGGGGACTGCCAGATCCTGATGAAAAAAAGAAAAATCAAACACAGTCTCCTAAAAAAGGATATGTGTACAGAAGGAAAATTACTCAAAAATCCAAGTAGTCCTGTCACCATCTGATGGTGAAATGGAATGAAACTCATTACCTTCACAAATGACAGGGAAAATAATCAAATAAGCAAGCAGAGACTTTGAACCACAGCCTATGGACTGCACAGTGATCAGCCTGTAAGAAAAGACTGAAGATCCACAGACACGTATTATTCTCCTTTTTCAAGTTATATTTGCAATTAATCTACACTTTGTATCTTAAGTTTAAAAAAACACTTTCAAGGAAATAAGTAGTATTTCCAGAAATAATTAGTATTTTCTTTGCATCACCTTTACCTAGAAGATAATCTCACATAAACAGATTATCTTAACAGATAATCTGTTAAGCAATTTCTTTTATTTAATTGACTCACACAAGAAATAATCTGATGTTACACAGACAGGTAGACTACTATCACTTCCATTTTCCTGCTCCAAAAAAATCACAGGCATAGCCTGTAGCTACTGATTCTACTGTTATCTTGTTAAAGGAATTACAAATACAATGATACAAGAAGATATTAATGATAGCACTGAGAACTTCAATACAATGCAAATAAAAATATCTTGCAATTCCACCATGAATGTCTTTGCATCCAGAGAAAAAAAAGCTACTATTAATTGAAAGCAACACTGAGCTGCACAAGATGCCTTTTTGTTGAAACACACAAAAAACAGTCCTTACCAAGGAAGGAAAGACCCTCATACAGAAAAAATAAACTGCACAAAGCATTTGTAACCAAAAAAGAAGCAAGATCTATTTCTGCAGCAAAATGTGGAAAACAGGAGTCAACGAAACTACATCTGAAGAAATGGAGTCAGACACTTGTTACCATTCCAAGAGCATATCACAACATAAACTTCTGAGTAAGTCTTTCAAAAGGAGTTGTCCTGCATTTCCATCGCTACTATTGCCCGACGACAAGGTTCAGCAACAAGAAGAAAGAGGCTTTGAACTTGGGAGGAAAGTCAACTATCAAGTTAGTCCTAAATCACCACCATATTCTGGTAACAGGAAAATACGCTATAAAAGCTGAAGACAAGAAAATTAATTAGATTTTTACACCCAGACTGTGTTTGCAGACCAGGCAAGTGGACTTCTCTGCTGATTCTGAAGTGAGTACTAATATTGCAAACCAGATTTTCTTCAGAGGACTGTTCACCTGCTATGACTGCTCTTGGTATAAATTTCTGGTAGAACGTCAATCAATTTTGGGAACAGAGCAAATGGAAGCAATCTGCCAAACATCTGAACTACAATCCACGTGGGTCCTACATGCCTTCCTAGGAATGGCTGGGTGGTGTTGTCTCTGGATTCCTAATTGTGAACGAATCAAAGGAAGTACTGCATTGAACTCCTGAATGGAGATCTGCCTTTCAAACCCTTAGGAAGGTTTTCATGACTGCCTCAGCCTTGGACTTCGCTGATTTAACTAAATCCTTTGACCTGAGAGACTCAATCAAGCTCTGGGAGTGTTAACTCAGAGCCTGAAATCCTGGAGAAGAACTGTAGAATATTTCCCTAAACAGCCAATAATATTAACACAGGATGGCCAGAGTGTTTAAGGGCTGAGGCTGACACTAATCCAAGAAGTCCAGAAGTTAACTATGGGAATTAACTGTCTACATGCCTCACATCACAAAATCACAAGGCCTGGAATAGAACTCAAAAGATCATCTAGTCCAATCCCCCTGCAGGACCACCTAGAGTAGGTCACACAGGAACTCATTCAGGTGGACTTTCAATGTCTCCAGAGAAGGAAACTAAATAATCCATCTGGGCAGCCTGTTCCGGTGCTCTGTCACCCTCACAATGAAGAAATTCTTAATTGAAGAATTGGCGATTTCCATATTGGAGCAAAAGGAGTGTCACTGGTTAACTCCAAGCAAATGCTAAAATACCAAGTGGTGCTCCGAGAGCAAAAAGAAGTGCAACTGAAGACAATTACTGCTGTTAACTCTGTGTCATGGTTTGACATGACAGCCTCCTCTGGTAAGGGGGAAGGGGCTGTAAAGATGGCTCCTGTAAGAAGTTATTTGCAACTCTCCCCACCTCTGAGCCAGACTCACTTCTGGGGCTGAGCCAATTCGATATTTCCATGATCACTTTAAGAAGAAGCTGGCAGAAGAGGCTTCTTCCTCCTTCCTGTTTCTTCCTTTTTCTGTCCCTTCTTTTTCTTCTGCCTGGTAGTGGTGCACGGAGTGGAGACTCATTTTGATAACGACCCTGTATCAGGGTCAAAGACTCATGTTGCTAAAGCTGTCCCCGGACCAGGGGCAGCAATTCATTAATTAAAGGCCCTGAGCCAGGGACAGTGACTACGGCAGAGGAGGCCGTGTACTGTGGGAGGGACCTAATCACTTCACTACAGACCCTGAGCCAAGGGCAGCGATTCTCTTCTTTAAAACTATGGCTGGAGCAGGCTGTGTCCTGAGGAAGGGACCCAATATCCACAGTTGTAACTGTGGGGAGGAACCCACAACAAAGCAGCTCATTAAACGTACGCCCCGAAGAGGCCTTGTCCTGAGAGAGGGATCCTGTAACTGCAGAAACTGCAACCATGGCAAGGAATCCACGCCAGAGATATTTACTAAGGACTGTGTCCCACGTGAGGGACCCTGTATCGACAGAAGCTGCAGCGGCTGGGAACAACCTGCACCAGAGAAGTTCATTAAGGACTCTGTCCTGGGGGAGGAACCCTGTGCTGGAGCAGGGGAAGAATGCCAGGAGTCATCCTCATCTGAGAAGAAAGAAGCAGCAGAGCCCATCTGTGAGAGACTGACCACATCCGCCATTCCCTGCCCCCCTGAGCCATTGAGAGGGGAGGAGGTAGAGATATCACAAGCAGTGAGCTGGGCCTGGGAAGAAAAAGTGCTGGTTGTAATTTTCTCATCATCCTACTCCCTTTTTGCTTTTATTCCATTCTGTTTTGTGTAGAATAAACTTTCCTACTTTCCTCTCTAAGTCAAGTACTGGAGTCTGTTTTGCCCAAAACCATAATTGGCAGCGAGCCCTCCCTGCCCTTGTCTCAATCTACAACAACCTTGCTTATCATTTTATTCCCATTTCACTGGGGCCTCTGCCATCCTAACGAGGGTGGGAGTGAATGGGGGCACCGAGTGAGAGACTGCCTTGGTGCTGCTGTGCTAGCTGGGCCAAACCACGACAACCTACAATGTTTCTAGACCCTGTAGCAAGAAAGGAGGAAGTGTTACAACATGATTGCCTTCAAACTGTCCTCTATTCAAGCAGGGAAGACTTCAAGATAAACTCTGAGGAGGAACTATTTATAGATAGGAAGAGCCATATACACAAAGAATCACAGAATCATAGAATGGTAGGGTTGGAAGGGACCTTTAGAGATCATGTAGTCCAACCACCTTGCAGAAGCAGATAAACCTAGATCAGGTCACATAGGAACATATCCAGGCGGATCTTGAAGACCTCCTGAATGTTATCACTGAACATAAGAAGAAAAACATGGTTATCAGGGGGAGTCAATATGGCTTCACCAAGGGGAAATCCTGTTTGACCAACCTGATAGCCTTCTACAAGGGCATAACTGGCTGGCTAGATGAGGGAGAGCAGCACATGTCATCTACCTTGATTTCAGCAAGGCTTTTGACACTGTCTCCCATAACATCCTCATCAGAAAGCTCAAGCAGTGTGGCTTGGATGAGTGCACAGTGAGGTGGATCGAGAGCTGGCTGAATGACAGAGCCCAGAGGGTGGTGATCAATGGCACAGAATCAAGTTGGAGGCCTGTGGCCAGTGGAGTTCCATAGGGATGGGTTCTGGGGCCAGTCTTGTTCAATATCTTCATCAACGACCTGGATGAGGGGACAGAGTGTACCCTCAGCAAGTTGGCTGCTGACACCAAACTGGGAGGACTGGCTGATTCCCCAGAAGGCTGTGCTGCCATTCAGTGGAATCTTGACCGGCCTGAGACTTGGGCAGAGAGGAAGCTGACGAGGTTCAACAAGTGCAGAGTCCTGCATCTGGGAAGGAACAAACCCATGCACCAGTACAGGCTGGAGATTGATATGCTGGAGAGCAGCTGTGCAGTGAAAGACCTGGGATTCCTGATTGATAATAAGCTAAATATGAGCCAGCAATGTGCCCTTGTGGCCAAGAAGACCAATGGCATCCTGGAACGCATCAAGAAGAGTGTGGCCAGCAAGTCAAGGAAGTTCTTCTCCCTCTCTACTCTTCTCTGCTGAGGCCTCATCTGGAGTACTGTGTCGAGTTCTGGTCTCCTCAGCTCAAGATGGACAGAGAACTGCTGGAGAGAGTCCAGTGCAGGGCCACCAAGATGATTAGCAGACTGGAACATCTTTCACGTGAGGAAAGGCTGTGTAAACTGAGGCTGTTTAGTCTGGAGGAGACTGAGAGGAGATCTTATTAACATTTATAAATATGTAAAGGCTGGGTGTCAGAAGGTTGGGACATCCTTTTTTTCCACTGTAGCTAGCAACGGGACAAGGGGTAATGGGATGAAGCTGGATCACAAAATGTTCCACTTAAATATAAGAATAAACTATTCCACTGTGATGGTGACAGAGCAGTGGCACAGGCTGCCCTTTAGAGGTCTCAAACAGGGGAATTGTTTTAAGGGTCCTTGAGATAAAGGACTTAGGAAATCTGTAAGCAGATCAACCTGATGCAGCAAAAGAAATGGGTTTGGACTAGATCATCTTTGAAGATCCCTTCCAACTCAAATAATTCTATGGTTCTATCACTGTAAGCAAAGTAAACATAAACTGTTCTTCATCCCTACAAAAAGGAACTAAACAGAGCATATAGAACACAGCATGTATTCTCACCAAGAATTGTTCTTCTTCCAAGCTATTTCTCAAGTGGCCAATAAGCAACTATTATTTTCTCTGTATCACATGTATCAAAATAGGGCAATCCACTGCATGCTTTGAAATAGTTACCCCTCTTTAGTGTCTCACAGCATGTGAATGCCAAAAGAGGTTTAAATTGCTTAGTTAGGTACATACTTCAGCTGCAGATCAGAAGATAAACACATGCATAACCAAGTAAAGTAAATTTACAGTGCTCAGGTTGGAGATAGTGCAGATGATACCTTAATGAAATCCACCAGAAATTGTGCTAAATAAACATTTTGTGAAGTCCCTTTAATATATAGTTTATCCTACTTAAAAAATGCAATGGTTATCAAGCCTGGAAGTTATCATAGAGACAGATATATACATATATATTTAATCTTTTTAAAGCTAGATTAAAGACTACTTCTCTTCCAAATACATAATAGCTACCAAATTGTCGTGGTTTAGGCCCATCAGGGAACAAAGACCACGATTAGCCTCAAGTACCGAAGAGGCTGAGAATTGCTCAAGGGCAGGGAGGGCTTAATTGCCACTTAAGGTTCAGGACAAAACAGACCAGGCCACTCGGTTTGGGGAAGAAAACAGAAAATAATTTAATGCAACATCAACTAAAACATACCCACAAAAACCCAAAACATAACCAAAACGAAACAACACAGAGGAATACGTCAATGAAGAGTCCAACCAGCCTTTTTAAGAACACCTTCCCGCCACACCTCCCCTCTTCCCGGGCTCAGAGCCCTGATCCCGGGGTTTTTACCTTGCCCCCCCCGAACGGTTCGGGGGGGCAGGCAGTGGAGGTCTCAGTCAGTCTGCTCCCAATAGCTTCTGCCATCTGTCCCTCCTCAGGACGGGTGAACTCCACACCAGTCCTCCCTGCGAGTCCGTGGGGTAACTCACATGCATGGCAGCCCTGCACGGGCTGCTCCGACGTGCACCCATTCCAAAGGCTGCAGCTCCTCTCTGCCTCTCGTGTGGGGCTGCTCTGCAGCGTGCAGGCTCTCCAACACGGCCTGGGCCATGGCCGTCTCCCCACACAGTCCCTCGCCCGTCTGGGCTCACTCACATGGAGCTGCTGGTGGCTCTCAGTCCTGCCACGGATCTCCACAGGTTTCAGGGGCACAGCTTGCATTCTCGCCACGGCTTGCAGAAGGGTCTCCGGTCTACTGCTCCTCCTTCCTTCCTCCTCTGGCTGAAGGGTCCGCGTTGTCGCCTCCATCTTGTATCCCTCTTACACCTCCTGACCCGCATTCCAAATTCCCGTCCCCTAAATAGTGATCGCAGAGGCGCCAGATTGGCCCAGCCGGGCCGGAGGTGGGTGTGAACCCAGGAGCCGGGGGAGGGTCCGCAAACTCTTTACCGGGTCTTCACTGCAACCCGCTCCCCCTGTTACTAAGCCAAAAGCTGCTCCTTGCTAAACAGGAACACAAATCTACATAAGCATACAGTGAACCTCCAAAGACTAACTCAGCCATGGTATCTTTTACTCTGTGTATTGGAAACAAGTAGGAAGAATATAGTCTCTCCAAGTTCATCTTATCTTAAAATATTATATTTAGAATAAACGATCCTTAATTTACTACCATATCTAAAATACTAGCTGCCTTTACCACTAGGAAAATGGAGTTAACCACCTAATCAATTACACACCACAGGTGCATTTAGATATGCCGCTAGCCCAATGTTTCTTTTAGAGACTTGCCAGCCTGCCACAACTGAGTGTTGATTAACAGCCTGACTCTTGAAACATTCTTCATTATTTGAGCTTCCAGCCAATTACAACCCATCTCGGTTCCTTCATAATTGCTATTTAAAAACACAAGTTTCAGTTCATTTCACTAAAGACTGTAGAATCACAGAATCATTTAGATTGGAAAGGGCTTCTAAGATCATTCAGTCCAACAGTTAACCTAGCACTGCCAAGTCTACCACTAAACTATGTCCCTAAGCAACAAATCTATAGTTTTTTGAAATACTACCAGGGATGGTGACTCCACTACTTCCCTGGGCAGCCTGTTCAAATGTCTGACAACCCTCTACTGAATAATTTTTTCATAATATCCAATCTAAACCTCCTCTGGCAGAACTTGAGGCCATTTCCTCTGATCCTGCCACTTGTTACTTCAGAAAAGAGATCAACACTGACCTCATCACAACCTCCTTTCAGGTAGCTGTAGAGAGCGGTAAGGTCTCCTCTTAGCCTCTTTTTCTCCAGGCTACACTCCACTTCCCTCAGCCACTTCTCATAAGACTTCTCCAGATCCTTCACCAGCTTTGTTGCCCATCTTTGGAAATGCTCTAGCACCGCAACATCTTCCTTGTAGTGAGCAACCCAACACTAAACATAGTATTCAAGGTGTGGCCTCACCAGTGCTGAGTACAGGGGGACAATCACTGCCCTGGTCCTGCTGGTCACATTACAAGCCAGGATACTGTTTGCTCTCTTGGCCAATGGAGTGCACTGCTGGGTCATATTCAGATAGCCACTGACCAACACCTCCGGGCCCTTTCCCATCATGCATCTTCTCAGTCACTCAATTCATCGCTGTACCTCCAATACCATGTTCAGTTCTGGGCCCCTCACTACAAGAAGGACATGGAGGTGTTGGGAGTGTGTCTGAGATGGGCAACAAAGCTGGTGCAGGGTCTGGAGAAATAAGGAACAGCTGAGGGAACTGAGGTTGCTTAGTCTGGAGGAGGCTGATGGGAGAAATGATCACTTTCTATAACTATTTGAAAGGAGGCTGTATTGAGGTGTGGGTCAGTCTCTTCTCTCAAGTAATAACAGGACAAGAAATGGGTTAAGTTGCACCAGGTGAGGTTTCAAGTGGATATTAGGAAGAACATTTTCACTAAGAGGTGTGTTAAACACTGGAACAAGTAGCCCAGGTGGAGTACCATCCCTGGATATATTCAAAAGACACATAGATCAGGTTCTGAGGGATATAGTTTACTGATGGATTTGGCAGTGTTAGGTTAATGGTCGGACTTCTATCAAGCTGCACACAAACTCCGGCATTAGCTGCTTTCAGATACAAAGGTGAATGCAAATACAATAGAAAGAAATGCAAGAATAAAATTTTCTAGACTTCAAGCAACAATGATTGAAAACTGCCTTATATGAATATGCATATGGATAAAGCATCAGTACTAAATCAAAGCTAGTATTTTAGAAGGTTCTGTTTAGGAAGAGGAGCAATAAGAGTAAAAAGCAAGAGAATAGAAGATTTTTAAAGAAAAATATATATACATATTAAATGCAACCTGGCCTAGTTATCTGACTGCTTCCCAGCTATCATCACACAAATGCCAGATCCAGTGTGTTATTCCCCATTTCCTTTCTCTTTCATTCATTCCATTGCCTTAGCTCTTCTTACAGCCAAGCAAAATACAAACATGTATTCAATCCACCCATGACACACTGGCAAATGTAATTATGGAAGAGATCACATCTCAGAATTCATCAATAGGAGGCTTTTCAAGTAGCAACAGGAACTTAAAAGAATACATGGTATGAGAATTTTTAATAGACTTTCGGTTTTTCTTTCAGAGTATTAATTTAAAGAGCGACCTTAAGTGCAGTTACAGTTATCACAGGAACATCATAGGGGATTGGTAGGGATTGGAAGAGACATCTAAAGATTATCTAGTCCCCTGCTTAAGTAGAACCACCTACATCAGGTCTCACAGAAACATATCCAGGCAGGTTTTAAAAACTTCCAGAGAAGGACACTCCATACCCTCCCCGGGCAGCCTGTGCCAGGGCTCCATCACCCTCATAGTGAAGAAGTTTTTCAAGTGGAACTTCTTGTGTTCCAGCTTTTGTCCATTACCCCTAGTACTATTACTGGACACTACAGAATAAAGTGTTGTCCTATCCTCTTGACATACACCTTTCAAATACACCTAAATATTAATGAGGTACCCCCTGAGTCTCCTCTAGGCTGAACAGTCCCAGGTCCTGCAGTCTTTCCTCATAAGAAAGATGTTACAGTTCCTTGATCATCTTGGAAGCCCTGCACTGGACTCTCCCTAGAAAGAAATTCCCTGTCCCTCTTGAACTGGAGAGCCCAAAACTGGACATAGTGCTGCAGATAAGGCCTCACCAGGGCAGAGTAGAGGGGGAAGTGACCTTCTCTCAACCTGCTGGCTACACTCTTCTTGATGCATCCCAGGATGCCATTGGTGTTCTTGGCCACAAGATGCACACTGCTGGCTCATGTTTGGTTTGTTTTCAACCAGGACTCCAGATCTCTCTCCACAGAGCTGCTCTCCAACATATCACTCCCAACCTGTACTGGGGCATGGGGTTCTCCATCCCAAGGTGCAGGACTCTGCGCTTGCGTTTGTTGAACCTCATGAGGTTCCTCTCTGCCCAACTCTCAAGACAGTCAAAATCTCACTGAAAGGCAGCACAGCCTTCTCGGGAAACAGCGAGTCCTCCCAGTTTATCATCAGCAAATTTACTAAGGGTACACTCTGTCCACTCATCCAGGTCACTGATGAAGAGGTTGAACAACTGACTCCTTTGGAACCCTGGTTATCTACCTTGAGCTTACAGGTTTCAACAATGTTCTACCTTAAAATCAATACTAAAAAGTCATTGGACTGAATCTAATGTTTTTCTTTTAAAAAAAAAAAAAAGGCTGACCATTGCCAAAACCACATATACTAGAGAAAGAAAAATTACAAAAATCACATTTGTGTAACTAGCCAAAAATATACAAAACACAAGATTAATCCAATTCTCAGAGTAATTTAAGAGCTACTATAAATAAATTTCTATTCTTTAAGTGTATTAAGATTTTTTTTTCCCTCAAATAAAGTATCTATCTCAAAAGCAGCATACCACAGTCAAGAGTTCCTAAACTGTATTGGTCTTATATTATCAATAACACAAAGTTAGCCTGTAAATCTCAGAAAGACAAAAAAAAAAACCAAAAAACTTTGCTAGATTTATTGAATGGACATTTAAAATGGCAGCAAACATACTACCACAAAAATAATGGGATATTTTAGTATTGTGAATTTCTATCACTTAATGTAAGTCAAGCAATTTTTCTTACATCTGTCACTAGGAAGCAAGTGAATTTCACTTGCTAGCCAGTGAAACTTCAGAGATGTGATACTGAACTGGCATTAAAGCCAGACTCCAACCACTGGGGTCATAAAGTCAAACTTTTGAACCAGTACCAACATTCTTCATCTTAGCAAAAGATCTGCAATGAGCAACTGTGTCTCTGGAGACTTACAGACTGAGAGCATGAGGTGGTCCTACTGCAACCGCATCAAAATTTTAAATTCCACTGTTCCTGCAGCATCAGCTGCTAAGGGAAATAAGATCCTCTCATCTTTGACCTCAGTCTTCCCAATTACTCTTCCCTTTTAACCTCCAAGTCAAGCAATGTAAGGGACAGAGTAGAAGCCAGCAGCAGAAAAGCAGAGAGAAGGGAGAGAACAAGACAAAAAGGTTTTGGAAACAGTAAAACACTTTTAAAACTTGGTGTATTGCACTGGTTTTGGTTGCTCTGCTTCTATTCAACATCACTGAATTCAGAGATGTACTTAACTACAATGCCAGTTATTACAATAACATTCAGCCCATTTGAAGTTAGGATGAAATTTTATGATGAAGAATTTCATGACCTCCTTGCACACACGCTGACAGGTTACCAGGGAAATAAAAAAGGTACTAAATAAAAAGAATCATGGGACTAGTAAGTATCTTTCATAACTTTTGTACTCACCTTCATAGTGATGGCAGAATTTTTAAAACTCACTTGACTATCACGTGCAAATCTCTACTGGTTTGTATTTCTCAGAAAGTGTCTCAAACTCCACAGAAACTATTTTCACAGTTTCTTTCACCGGTTTTGAGAGTTGCAGTATGCAAATAGTGAGTAACAGTAGGCATTTAATTACTCTATTAATACCCTAAAATTGTATTACAGTGACGTAAGCCATTTCATTCTGGTAGAGCATAGGTAGCTGCAGCATAAGCAGAGAACAACTAAGAGAAAATGAAAAAAATACACTGTCTCAACGCAGATGTTTTGTTTAATATTACATGACTTACAAAAAAATTCTCCTATCTGTAATATAATGCAATCAGAAAAGGTGGTTTAATAGTCTCAAATTTTTATTTTGAGGTATCTTCTTTAATCAGATGGATTTTGTCTGTGGTATTGTGGATTACCTGTAACATGCATAAAGTTCTTTCACCTATAATATAAAGCCCCACAATTACAGTTTAGTTGATTGTACTTTGGTTTAGAAAATGTTTTATAGACTACATCATAAGTAAACTTTCTTGAAAGAAAAAAAAAAAACATTTCTTGCCATTCTGAAGCCGAAAACTTTTTTCTTATCTGACGTCCGGCTGTCTTGATTAGCAGAACTTCAGAATTTCATCACTATATTGTTCAAAGCAGCTCTTAATAGAATCTCACTAAAGCAGCATCTTCTATACAAGTAGTGCTGTTTCAAGGCTTAGCGGTGCTTTGGGAATGACTCATAAAACTGTGGATAGTCTTCTGGTGGACTGATACATTCGCTTATGCACAGAAAGGTTAAAGGAGAACTTGAGAACACTCAAGGCCAGATGATGCACCGCACAGTGAAAATTAAACTGTTCGCAGCAGCAAGCCATTAGCTTGGCCCCACAGCCTCTGAAACGATATGCATTACAAGTACTGATAAAAATGGGAAAAGGTCTTAAAGTGTTAAAGTTCTTTAGTCTTTAAAAATACCATAAATATTACAGCATTATCTTAGAAGTATCTTTCATTTCATTAATAAATACCACTACAACCTTCTCTAAATAAAATTTGGTTCATTACTAGAAACCAAAATCACTGTTAGAAGCAGGAGGCTTTTCAAGAAAAGACTACTCTTAACTGGAGGACTATCCTAGATTAAGAGTTGACAAAATGCTATACACATTTGTTACACACTGGAAGAGTATGTTCCAATTTATTCTTTGTTGAGAACTTAGAAGACTGAAACTACAAGCTGTTCAAAGAGGCACATTACTTTTTCCAATGTTCAACAGCCATGCAGTAGAGACTTTGAGACTTAATCACAGCTAAAAGAGAATCTAAGCTTCCTTACTACCTCCTGTACAAAACAGAAGAGTCATCATGTGACTTTTAGTTGTCATTTGAACTGGCAGTGTACATTTGCACTGGTTGCTTTATGACTCCATACTAGAAGGACTTAGAGAAGCAAGAAGCCTTATGGACCTAGGCCATCAACTTCTAAAATACTTTAAGTTTCAGTGATCTTACTCTTCCTCCTCCCCCTTACATACATTGTACTTCTGTTGTTGAAAAATCCTCATGCACAACGAAAATATCCAGTTACATAAAGAGATCTATTTGATTCTACAAATCCATAAAACAACTAGTTATTAACAAAAACAAGGAAAAGATGTATCCCTAGTGAGTAAATGTACAGTAATCAGAGTACTATAAATTTTATACATTTTATCTGAAATGGCTACAGCTCTCTGAGAGAATTGTTATTTCAGATATTCTCATGCAAATATTGTTTATTTTGAAAAAGAGAAAATAAAGAATCTTCATATAGGAACCAAAGACAATCCTTTTTAGTAGTTTGTAAAAGGCCTTTAAAACATTCAGATTTTCAGTCACTTGACTCCATCGATTGGTCCAGGCACAGTGGCAGCCCAGTAGCTGTCAAAACAGAGATCTGTAGTGATAAGTCAGAAGCTACCAGGTAAGTAGGAAGGTGCTACAACTGAATGCATGTTTTACCAGCAACCATGTTCCTTTTTAACATCCCCTGTAGTTTATGCCCAGATTACAGTACTTTATGGTTTATCAATTAAAACAAAACTTTAAGATTTGAGAGTATCTGAAAAATTATATACCTATGCCTTCGCTTAAAAATTTGAGTGATCTAAGCTTCCAACTTCCCTGATCTACCCAATAATTGTCTCTACGCTGCTACAATGGACAATGAGCAAATGTTGCTAGAATTGTCCCATACCTTGCAAAAGGTTAGTAGATATTCTGGATTCAAATGTACATACAGAAACTCAAATGATGTTAGCTACTCATGAATCATACTACTCAAATGAAAAGTAGTCTTGCAAAATCTTTCTTCTTCTGTTCTAGAAACCCCAGGATTGCTTTAAGATGCATTCTGCTCACATTGCTCCTACTGCTCTAACATGTAGCTCTTTCAGACAGAAATTATATAATACAGTTATCTTGTCTCATTTAAACTGCTGCTGCTGCAGCTTTCTTACCCTAGACATGATCCTAGACTTTTAATTGACTGCAAATATGAAAATAAAGCTAATAGTTAGCATTGTTTATTTGATGTTATACAACAGGATTTTAATGAATAGAGCTTAACAACTTTTTTTCTTTCTACCCAAATTGTTCATTTCTCTAAGTCTTCCAGTATTTCACTGCTTCAATCCTTACCTTCAAGTCTCGGAACTTTAGTTTTGAAAACATTTTCCCTCTTACTTTGCTTTCAAAAGAAACACAATTGTTAAAGCAAGAACACTGAGAAAAGAACACAAGAATGTGATATAAAATCAGGACCATCTGAGCTGGGACTTGCAAGAGTTAAAATGGAGCAAAAGCACTAGATGCTTGTATGCTTTACTTTCAAAGACTGCAAGCTTTCTCCTTGTTAACAACATAGTAGAATGAGCTATTAGAAGTTTCCTTTTTTTTTTTTAACAGGACACATAGAAATCCTTTCAATAATAAATCTACACATTAACAGTCGGAATAAAGCCAATCACTGCCAGGAGAAACAATTACTCATAACCTTTTAAGTTTATTCCATAAGCTTGTAATTCTTTATTAACATACCCACAAAGTGCTGGACTAATAATCAAAAAAAATTCACTAATTTATTGGTACTACTTTTCAAGTATTCAACCAATATCCCCTCATAATCTTTAAGAACATTTCACTTTGTTCACTATAAAAGAGTATGCACTGCTAGACATTGTGAACTTGAAACAGCTTTGAGTCTTCACTAGTATAAATCCAACTGATTTTAAAAATAAAAATGGCACAGATTTTAAGCATTGTATCAAATTTAGACACCACCACTAATTTTACAGTAGATAGTATTCTGCAAGTACTTTATGTTTAGATGATACAAAGCACAATGAGTATAAATAGCAGAGAACTCTGGCTTTATTATGCAAGGCATACAGCAATTTTCTTATAACTGTTACTGCAAATGAAACAGTATCTGTTTTCACAGGGATAATTTTCAAAGTTTTATAGGAAACACCTGTTGCAATTGCTCACCTTTGTTTTAAGACCTCAAGTACAATAGGAGAGAGGTATTCAGATCACCTGCACTGACCCCATTTAATACAAAGTCTGAGTAACACCAAATAGCACTGCAGAGTAGAGCCGGTCTTCTTGACAAATCCTCATCAATTTTTGGATTTTCAACACTGTGCAGGTCAGCGTCAAGTCAAGAATCTAAGGGTAACAAGAACCATGTTGTGAAGTCTAGTACACCTGAATCCTGAGCTCCACTAATTTAATCAAGAACTCAAGACAACTGCTGAAGAAAAATCAGTTCCAGCCTACTGTATTTCTATTCTGCAGCTCTCATTCTTCTATGTACATCTGCCCTTTTTCTTGAAACAAACACAGTCTGAGCACACACTTAACCAATTCAAAGAGCTGATTCAGTCCAAAACTAAGCTAAGCTAAATCCCATATTTGCCGAAAAACTGCAAAGTACAGAAGACTATCAGGTGATAAAAAACTACATCAGTACACTTTCACTTATCATTTTACTTCTTAGTTTTATTTCTCATAAAACTGACTGGACAAGTTAAGTCAATCTTATAAAATTCAACAGCATTTTACTTGGAAAAGACTTGATTATTTTTAACAAGCAGGAACACACCAATCCTAATATTTGGAGACACGACAGTAATATCTGACTTTTGTTTTGAGGACTTGCAATTTTCTTCACTAAATACCTTGGATCCTGTCAAGTAAACTACTGAAATATTTTCATCCTAGGCAGAACAAACTAAAGCCACAAGTTTCAAGTTTTCAGTGAGATTACACTCACTAAACGGTCATTTCCACCTCACTGCTGACTAGAATCTTTAGTGTAAGTGAAATGTAAGAAATGTAAGTATTTTTAAAACCAAATTAATCTTTAGTACAGTACACTTATGACAGTAAAAGGCAATACCTGAAGTAGACAATTTTAGCTTTTCAGGTGCTTTCCTGGAGAAACCTGCAATATTTATCACAGAATTACAGAATCATTTTGGTCGGAAAGGACCTCTTAAGATCAAGTCCAATGACTAACATAACACTCCCAAGCCCACCACTAAACCATGTCCCTCAGCACCTCATTATGCACATTTTCAATGTCTCCAGGGATGGTTGACTCTACCACCTCCCTGGGCAGCCCATTCCAATGACTAACAACCCTCTCGGTGAAAACGTTCTTCCTAACGTCTAATCTAAACCTCACCTGGAGCCCGTTTCCTCTTGTCCTATCCTTCATTACTGGGGAAAGAGATCAACTCCCACCTTGCTACAACTTCTTTTCAGGTCACAGAATGGTAAGGGTTGGAAGTGACCTTCAGAGATCATCTAGCCCAACCCCAAAGGTCGTTGCAGAGAGACTTAAACATCCTCAGTTCCCTCAGCTGCTCCTCATAAGACCTGTTCTCCAGATCCTTCACCATCCTGGTTGCCCATCTCTGGACACACTTCAGCGTCTCAATGTCTTTCTTGTAGTGTGGGGCCCAGAACTAGACACAGTTTTCAAGGTCTGGCCTCACCAGTGACAAGTGCAATGGGACAATCACCTCCTTGGTCCTGCTGGTCACACTATTTCTGATACAGACCACTATGCCATTGGCCTTCTTGGCCACCTGAGCATGCTGCTGGCTCATATTTAGCCAGTGGTCAATTAATACCCCAAAGTCCTTTTCTGCAGAACAGCTTTCCAGCCATTCTGCCCAAATCCTGTCACACTGCCTGGCGTTGTAGCTGAAGTGCAGCATTCAGCACTTTGTTGAAAGGGAAGACTGTAGGTGAAAATAAAGAAGCTGGGAAAAAAAAAGGCAGCAAAGGAGATTGTTTCCTTCAAGTTGGAAAAAGCTAAGATAATATTGAAGGCAAGATGAAACAAAGTAATAGACTTAAAAAAATAAAATCGGTAAAAGAATGGTTCAGTAGACCATTTTTTCTTAAAGACATCTATGTGGAAAACTATGTAGGAAAACAGACAAATAACCACAATACGGTTTTTATGCTGTGAGGAGCCAGGCATTCAAGGCATTTCACATGGACATAATGATACTAAGATGTATTGCAGAACCTGTCTAATCCACAGCAGATCAGAAAGCAGCCATTTACCAAGAAAGCAGTAGCAAGCCAACTATGAGCTAAAGCTAGTTATATCAATTGTTTACTTATTTTATATCAAAAAGTATCCATCATTAAAAGCATCACTGAACCTGTAAAATTATCACTGAATTAATAATTATCACTCAAAGACATGGCCTCTAACAACAAAACTCTTCAGCTGTACGTTGATAAAAGCTATTAAAAAACTGTAGGAAGAAAATATTCTCTGAAAAGCTTCAGCCTAAACAAGGTCTGGCAGTCCTTGCAAGGAAAAAATAAATAAATGAATGAATAAATCTTGCCTTTGCTATGTATCATAAAACCTGGTACACCTTAATTTCCCCTCAGGAAGTTTTTCAAGTAAAATCACTTTAATAGATCCTTTTTACTTCCTATAACAAATTTCAAACACCAGATGGATGCATGAGGTGTACAGTAAAAATGGAAGTAACTGTCTACTACTGCAGGCTGCTACCAGTATTTATAGGCTTGGATTTGGTCTCCTCTCTGCAATTCGCCAGCAGCAGCCAGCAGCAGCCAGCAGCAGCCAGCAGCAGCCAGCAGCAGCCAGCAGCAGCCAGCAGCAGCCAGCAGCAGCCAGCAGCAGCCAGCAGCAGCCAGCAGCAGCAGCCAATTTTATTAACATTTCTAAGTTAATAGTTGTTTAAATGGATGACATCTTAACTGGCACTGTCTCTCTCTGTGTTTTAGAACACAATAAAGTAGCTTACAAGAAACATGTATTATTAGAAGTTTGGTTGACAAGCATAGAAAGGACAGTTAAAGACTTTGTTTCTCGGGATGTACCATGTGCGTATGTCTTTATGCAATATAAGCATTTCAAAGAGTAATTTCAGAATGAAAAAGAAAGTTTATTTCTTCGGTTTTGGATTAGCGCTGGATGAGAGAATAATTTTTTTTTCCACTTGCATCATAAAATTGTCAATGTCTGCAGATGGTGATAATGGATGACTAACTTGAAAAAAAAAGCTTACCATGGGAAGAAATAACTGGCTAAGAATCTGAGGGGGGGGAAAAAAAAACAAACTCATTTTTTCTTTGTCTTCACTCCTCCAGTAAATGTATCTTACAGTAGCACCAGGCCTAAGAATGGAGGCTGCAAAAGAGGAATCTGGAATCACAGACTTACACAACGGTAGTGTTAGCATTATTGTATATGGAAAGTTAGAAGTAGTTAGGCTAAGGTCTGTATCGAGGCCTAGTGAGCAGTGTGGGAATGTTGATGTAACCTAGCAGTTTAGGGAACTAGTGGGGCATGCTGAGCTTGTGTAGGCTTGCTTAAACAAGCAAAGAGATTAGTGAAGCATGCTGAACGCTGAATCTTGTTTTTCTCAAAGAAATCATTATCTCGAATGATTACTTGTTTGTTATCTATAGAATTTATGACTGTGGATTTAGACAAGCATAGTCTCAAGTAACTGCATGAAAGAGCACAACATAATCATAAAGTTTAGGAAAACTGGTAAACAGCACGTGGACCTGATGAAGTAATCATTTTTGGAAAGTATATAAACTCTGTGAAATTTTTTGTTAATGGGGGCTCTGACTTTGGACACTAGTCCTCAGGTCCCTAGGGCCCTCAATAAAGCACCGCATAAAACGACCTCGGTTGTTTTGTGTTTTCCTTCGGGAACGGGCAGCAGTAGGAGTTGGAAGGGACCTTTAGAGATCATCTAGTTACACGCTAAAGCAGGTCCACTTGTGAGAAATATTTATGTTGCTTTTGCAGAATTAGAAAGAAGTTAGGACAAGGAATTTTGACTGCTGTCTGCCTCTGTGTAATGTAGATCAGTGGACTGACCATGACTGTTATCTGCCTCTGTGTAATGTAAATCAGTGGACTGACCATAAGACTGTTATCTGTTTGTTTGTAATGTTAACTAGAGGTTTAAATCTCAGGACTGTGGGGGAATGGGTGATAAGACACAAGAACCAGACATCCCCTGAGAGGATTTTAGGCACCTCGAGAAGCTGTAAATCTTGGAGTACCTAATCAATGGGGAAACAAGGGAGGGACCTTGTGGCCGGGATAGGGAATAAAAAGCCAAATGTTGTACCTGTCAGGTGTGCCTACTAGCTAGGACACTCGCTCTTGCAAGAACGCTTAATAAAAGTGCTTCACTGCAGAGTCTGACCTGAGTCTTTCGCGAGAAAGCCTGTTTTGTTTCTCACACACTTAGATCAGGTCACACAGCAATGAGTCCAAGTGGGTTTTGAAAACCTCTGGAGAAGGTGACTCCACACCCTCTCCGAGCAGCCTGTGCCAGGGCTCCCTCACCTTCACAGTAAAATAGTTTCTCCTTATGTTTAAATGGAACCCATTCATCCCATTACCTCACGTCCTGTCACTAGATACAACAGAAAAAAAGTGATGTCCCAACCTCCTGACATCCACCATTTAGATATTTGTAAATATTAATGAGATTGCCCCCACAGTCTCCTCTTAGTCTCCTCCATGACACTTCCCAATCACCTCAAGATATTCAATTCAGTGATTGAAGAATAAATGCCCTGACAGAGCAGTGGCTTTGGAAGTAAAAACATTCCACTAGGCAAGTCATTTGACACATCTGGTGGAGCAACTGAGGGAGGAACTGAAACATGGGGACAGAACCTACTTTCTTTTCCCAAAGAGAAGTAGCAAAAAGTACTTCATTTGAAGACGATAATCTATTTACATCCTTGATCACAGAATGGCTTGCATCTACATTTAGGCCTATACTTATTTGTGTCTCATTGCATTATTAATTTCAGTAAAAAAGAAAAAAGGCAAGGGAAAAACACCTTTTTGTCCTAAAAAGACTATGGAAAAAGGCATTATCCTCTCTGTATCTTTTAACACTTTGTTCAAATTTAAGCCATTTTCACCTACAAAATCATAATCACACACTCTATGAGCTATTATCATCTTGGCACAATAACCTTACATAATTTGAAAAACTATTATAGATTAAAACAAACATATTCCTGATAAACAGTTTCTGGTGGTAGCATCTGAGAAGTTGATGAATGTTGTTGAAAATTACTCCAACTAACACCTACATATTTTGAAGATATTAATAAAATGGAAACTTCTGTGCCAAGATTCACTTAATACCACATGGCACAATATACACAGACTGCTTTTGGTAAATTCTGTAAAATCTCAAAAGAATATGACATGCAAGAAAATGAACTGGAGAAAATTAGCTCGACTAGCTACCCAGAAGCCCTTCTATCTGGTCTGGTGCCATTTACACTACCTCAGACATAAATCTGTACAAATCTAGACTAGTTTTCTTGTGGTTGATAGTTCAAATTAGAAGCATAAATGAAGCATTTTATGATTATAAAAACAAGTCTTTTCTGGAACTACAGGATGAACCGACCTTGAGATTTCTATCTCATTCAAGCCAGTCAAGAAATAGAAGTACAAGATTAACAAATTAGTATGCAAATAAACTATTTATTCTGGTGCCACCAAGTATGCCACAAGTAAAGATAAATGTTATTAAAAAGCACTTTCTATTAAACAGTTACTGCTCAGTAACAGTTAGATTGAAACTTTTGATAAGTTATTACCACAGTATTTCAAATAGACTATTTTATTGGAGGAATAGATAGATAGCAGCATTGAACTTGGGGATACAGAAGTACAGATTCGAGGTAAGGTAATGCCAATTTATCAAATCCAAACACATTGGAAGAAGAGAGTTGGGAAGAAAGACACATATATGGATTTTCAAGGAAAAAAGCATAAAAAATGTTGGGAATCTCTTTGTAATTTGTCTGGTACACTTTATGAGTATAGACCAAAAAGGTTTCTTTTATCAAGATTTTAACTGAACATCTGTGATTAATCATTATCGTATGGCAACCTGATACAAAAAGCATGATCTTTAAACATAAACCGATCTAAGTTGCAAGGGTACTTTGCAGTCAGTCTTAGGAAACTGCTATAGGAAAAGGCAGTTTAGTTACTTACTTTACAAATCCATGCAACTGTTCCTAAAAAAAGGTAAAATCTCTAAAACTGCTGGATTTCACTCACAGAGTATAATATTTAATACACTCTTTCCACAGTAACACAAACAAAATTTTCCACAAGCACAGACTTTCGCACCGCGCAAGAGCAACTTGCACTTTGGATAAGAAATTCTAAGCAAGAACTTAAAAAGAGGCACTGTTCTGCTTGTTTTTCTCTGAAAAAGTAAAGTAAAGCTTGAAAAACAGTCACTGAACAACCAATACAATGCTAAAGCAACAAAGGCTAAGGGAAGCACTCACTGTATCAAATGTGGGGGGCACCTCTGTAAGTGGAGACAGAATTGATCAGGCAAACACTGTACACTGGTTTGAGGTCCACATGTTAGAAGAAACAAGTAATTTGAACATGGAAATAAAAGTATTTCAAGCATTAAGATGACTGATTTGATTAGTGTGTTTGCATTCTCTTAAAGTGTATCTTCAACAGATACAGATTTAACAAAAGTTAGCTTTGGAAATATAAACAATTTTATTTAGAAACAGCAGTATTTTCAGCAGTGTGCATGACATGGCACTTAAGCACATCAGAAATTCCCTTACCTCTTGCCTATGTTGAATCATGAAATCTCAGAGTCTAGGTATATTTTAGGGGAAAAAAAAAAAAAAAACCAATGGAACAAAATCCACTTATTATCACAACAGAACAGTACTAAATATAACCATCTGAAACACAGGTAAGACCCTGCCTCATTTTGATCTCTTCAAGACGTAATCTCTAACTTCCAAATGTCTCCATGTCCTCATTATTTTTGGGAAAAGTCACTCTGAATTATCACTATCTTAACTGATGATGGGGCTTTCACTATGCCAAAATGTGCACTGAAACTAATAGTTCAGATGCAACAAGAAACATCAGAGACAATTATAAATAAAGAATATATAAGTTATCCAGCTGTATTGAACCTTTCAACTTGTTCCTTCAAGTGACAAACTAGAAAAAGTTGTACAGCACAAACCACCTGAAAAACCAGCTAACACTGTGCTAGCAAAGCTTATGTGTTTTCATGAATAAGTGACATTAACGTTTGCGTGCATACTGCAAGAGAAGATGGCAGAGATGACCTGTTCCAGCCTAACATCATGCATAATTCACTTAAGATTTGCATCATATGCAGTAAGACAACAATGCTTATTATACAATCAACTAAAGATATAGTATCATACACTGATCATCCAGTTATGCAGAGATTGAAAAAAAAGTTCTTAACTAAAACTGAAAGACTTGACAAGGTGGCCATTTGTAAGTCAGCAAATAACATGATACTCATCCTGGCAACCTGAAAAAATATCTTTCCTCTTTTAATTAAGCAGATACTGCACAGTACATTCTCACTCACACATAACATACACAGAATGCTTCCGACCTTAAAATTTATTTCTGTTATTTACAAAACAAGATATCCTCAGTTTCCAACAGTAAGGACAGCTTAGGTTTCAAACAAGAAGGATCCTTATTGCCACCAAAACATAAGCCTTTTTAATGCAGAAGTTTTAAGTTATCATCACTCACAAGGTCAGAATACAAAATAGTTAACCATTAACACCAATCTAAATGTATGTCTGTAAGGATAATAAAGTTTCTCTCTTGTCACTTTGCAAAGAGAAAGAAAAAGATGACAGAACTAGTTCAAACAAGTTCTTCAATTAGCAGCAAAACTACCAAAAAACCCTGTTTTTCTTCATACTTATTCTTCCTTACAGTCTTACCTTGCATTGTAGTGATGCCAACACACACACCTTGATTACCTCTAGCTCTCTTTCTATCCCCTCAACAGAGTCTCCTCTCCATCAGCTTACAATTGTGACTTGAAAAAGAGGCAGTTATAACTATGAAAGTAGCCATCTTTTGGCAGAGAATAAGTAACTCAAGCTAATCAAACTTTGTTATTCCCCTTAAACGATCTGTACTACTTCTTACTTTTGATTAATATGTGCTGTGTTTGACAAAAGGAGAAAAAGACCTTTACACTCCTACATATAGTATGAAGTTGCTGGTATGAAGTACTGTTTCTGACTAAGGGGGGAAAAAAAAAGAAGGCAAAAAAGGGAAAATAGCATCATTGATTAACTTACTGCTGTCCGACAATGCTGTCTTCTTGGTAATATGAGTGCAAGACTTCAGGTCCTTGCAGTACAAACTTTAATCAAACTTTCAATAGCAAATAAGGCTTTCAATATCACTAGTTCCTACCACACAATTTCATTTTCATAGTCTGATGAATTAAATATAAATGCACTTAGTAAAATTAACTTGAGAAAATCTAATTGAGATAAGAGCCACAAGTTTTTTCTTGGCTCTTCAGCGCAACTATAGAACAAACCACTGCTTAGTGTGTCTTCAGTTAGATACAGAACTGCACTACACATCACAACAGTTAGGTCTGCTTTTAATGCAGAATAACACCTTTCTCTCTTCCTTTCCTTATATTTATGACTTCCACATGTTAGCTACACTTACAGCCTAATACAGTGAGCATGCACTCTAAAAAAAAAAAAAAAATGAGGTGCAAGGAACACAAAGACATGAACAGCTTCTGCCTGGCTTTTAACCTATTCCAATCAAACTGCCCTGAGCCTATTTCCCTGCTTTTCCTTTAAACAAGACAGTATATATAACCTAGCCAATTAAAGTAGTTTCTACTATCATTAAACATCTTTACTAGCAACGACAAAAAGAGAATGGAGTTCAAACTACTAAACTGACAGTCTTAAATCTATTGCATCTTCAACACCACTATCAATACAAGTTTCCATTTGTTAACTCCCACACATGTACCAGTTGGACAATAGTTCCAAAATGAAAAACTGAGAAAATGTTAATTTTATAACATACAAATTCTCATTACATTTTTCTGTAAGCTGGTTTCATCTCTTAAGACAGTAATTGAAAAGTTTAATTTTATCAACATGCATGCTTTTCAG
Organism: Colius striatus; assembly: GCF_028858725.1. Lineage (NCBI taxonomy): Eukaryota > Metazoa > Chordata > Aves > Coliiformes > Coliidae > Colius > Colius striatus. The sequence continues at coordinate 33,505,526 of NC_084790.1, forward strand.
AATGTGATGTCCACATCCACTTTGTAAGTCACACCTAGCTCAGAGCTTCAATAGAACTGTTTCTACTTACTGAGCTTCCTACAGGGTTCAGGAATTTAATCTGAAATTACTTCAGTCCTGGGAGATCATTATTTGACAAAAGCTAAAAAGACTACCTAGATTAAACCTACCTAGATTCATATGTGAAAAACGAAGTGGAAGCTATTAAAGCAAAAGAAAGCTTTCTTTCTTGGCAAGAAAGCTTACCTGTATCTCAAATACAAAGCTTAGAGATTACCTCCTCTGTATCATGTAGGTAGACAGGAAAAGTAAGAGCTGGGCAGCTGCAGCAACTACATGCTGTACTTTACAGTCTCTTAGTGGCATAAGTCTGTCATAGTGCAGTAATTAATTTCTGCCATTCTAAGCATTAGTATTGGGCTACCATAGTTACAACTCAAAGTCAACCTTAATGCAACTTTTCAAGTGTTCATTCTTTGTTGTCTATGCTGGCAATAGTGTAACAGGATCAACTGTCTAGGTCAGCCCACACAAAGAAATCAAATAGATTTTCCTAAAAAAAGTAGTTGATTAAATGCTTTATTTATTTGCAAGCATTCTGTTGCAGCAGTTCTATTTAGAACAGTCCTCTTCAGAAAACCACTTGACCCTTTTCTAATGTATCCTACATGATCTCACCAAGTATCTTCAGTCTGCCTGTGTTCTGTATTCTCTCATATACATTACAAAATACCTACAACTTGAATTGAAATAGTAAAACTACAAAGTTTCTATTTTTCCTCACCTTATCACCTTGTTCAGAATTTCATGAATTGCAGAGCATCTTTGAGACATGTGATAAGTATCTGAGTTTAAATTCTCACCTAATCTGCCACTAAAAGAATTAAAATAAAATTCACAAGTATCGTACTCAAGAAATCAACTTTTTAAAAGCACACTACTTAGTATTAAAAAGGACTTGTAACAAAATATTTTGCGTATTCCCTAACAGTGCATGCTGTGAAAAAGGAAATTAGTTTGAAATGGAAGAGGGTGTTCCTTAACCTTAAAATGCAAACCTTTTCATCTGAAAAACTGAATTCTTCTTTGAAACTTTGGAAGACAATTTTGTAGTGCTAATTTGAAAAATACCAAAACAAACTATTTCCAGAAGAATGTTCCAGAGGATATACAGATAATAAAACAGAATTTCTTGAACTGGTTTCAGAGGCACACATTCCATACAGAAGGCAGGAACTGGCTTAATTGCTTTCACAAAAAAATCACTCATAGAGTGATAGTTTTGTAATTTAAAAAAAAAAAAAAAAGTACCAAAAGAACATCCAAGTACTTCACAAACCATAATATAACCAAACCTCCTGTGAGCCTTGTTAACTTCAGGACATGCTAAGCTTTTCACAGAGGAAACTCTGAAGCATTTTCAGGATACCCAGCATCAAAGCCACATACCTGCACAGATGAGGTCCTACACACAAGGGACAAGTCCCCTCTACCTTACTGGAAACAGTATCTCTGCCACTACCAACCGCCACCCCGTCTCTCAAAGAGCTCTTTCTCGCAAAGCCGTGAGGTTTTAGACCCCTGCAAACTCACTCCTCAAGCTGACGAAGTATTAAGGGGCAACTCGAGACAGCTCCATCCATCCACCCCACCTCCCCGCGGGCAGTACCTCCTCGCCCGCAGCCTAAGCTGCCCCAGGCCCTGCCGTACAACTGGCCGCTCTGCTAGGGGGTGGACGGCGGGTGTCAGGATCTCCTTTGCTCACAAACACAAGTCACCTTCCCCTGGGGCGGAGGACACCTGCCTAAGTCAGATAGAATCGGGACAAACGCTCCCCTGGCCCACAGAGAACTCCCTGCTCCTTGAAGAGAATCCCACATAAAACCGAACCTCTCCGATTAATACACCCACTCACCCCCTCCCCGAGAATACAGCGTGATTGCTGCAGCACGGAGAGTTCACGCATGGCCTCCCCCAACCCTAAACACCCAGGGACAGAAGGCCCACTCCTCCACAGACCCCCACCCCCAGAAGGGTGGAGAAAACGCTCGAGACATACCCTTCCCCCCACACTACCCCCGCACATCCGTGCCAGAAGGCCCCACGCACTACCCCACAGCAAACACCTGGGGAGGGGGGAACGGGACAGGCCTGGCCTGCCCCGCCCCCAAGACCCTCGGCTGCCCTCACACGGCTCATGGCCCCATGGGGGGGCGGGGGAAGGCCGGGACTAAGGACTCGGCCTCGCCAACGGCAGACCCCCACGCCATACCATACCATACCACACCACACCACGCACCGCCGCGGCCCTGGACTCGGACTGACCTGTGACGGGGGAGGGTCGCTGTCGCCTCTCGGCTCTGGCGGGGGCTTTTCCTCCCCGCACCGATCCTCCGTTCCCTGGCCCGTCCTACTCCAGGCGCCACAACAGACAGAAGGCAGAGGACGCGAGCGAGGTAACGCTAGGCAGCGGGGAACACCAGCCCCTCTTCCCCTCCCCCGCCAAGAAATTAAATTTTTCTTTAAAAATAAAAGGGGGGGGGGGGGGGGGGGGATAAAATTAAAAGGCTCGGCCCAGAGTTTAAAACAAAGAAGCGGAAATAGCCGAGCGCGGCCCGAGCGGAGCCGAGTGGGGGCGCCGCGCGCGCGGCGCATGCGCGCGCGGCCCTCGTCCGCGCACGGCTCCGGCGGCCGCGGCCGCCGCCGCCTGCAGCCCCCCGCCCCCGAGGAGCGGGACTGGCCCACGCGCGGGCCCGGGCCCCCGCCCCCTGCCGCGTGCGCGTGCCGGGCGGGCTCCCGCCGAAGTCGCTGGTAGCGGAAAAGGGAGAGGTTTATGGCGTACCGTTAGGCGGGGTTGGGCCCTCCGTTTCTCAGGCTGCTGCATTGATGTAGAGCTCTATCCTAACATGTACTAAAGCTCTACATCAGCATGTCTTGGGGTTTTCCTGTCTTTGTAAACGGTGATCAATGAAACTGGGAGCGCTGGGTGCGAGACACAACTTGGTGACAAACTCCAGTTGACTTGAATACCGTGCCTGATGGAATGGTGGAGGTTTTGACTTCCTAGGAGTCGAAAGGTGTTAGGTCTTAGGAACATGGAGCATGCGTTAAGCTTGGAAAGCCCATACCAAGTTCAACTTCACAATCAAGTTGGCTTAATGCCAAGGTTGCAAAATACTTAAAAGTTTGCCTGTCCAAACCCTGAGACGCCAGAGCAAACCTGACATTCCCATTATGCATATATTTTTAATGTAATGCTATCAAATACCTGGATATTTCCCTCTTTCTTTCCTACCTGCCAACCAAGAGTAAGCCAGAGGAAAACAGTCTTTCACTTTGTTTAAGAGTAAAGCTGGAAAAGGGCATTATGACACCCACAGAAGATGTTTTCCTTTTTGCCCAGAAAACTACTGAGCCTATACTGAGTATGAAGACTTCAGGGTCTCTGCTTGGCTCTTATATCAACAAGGTCTCTGTTAATAGGCAATGTGCCAGCACTGTAGATTTCCTCTTTTTAAGGATTGTGTGGTTAAATGGATATATCTTAACTGTCAGAAATTTAAATTCTGTTTTCTGTTTAATGGTAGTTGACTTTGCATGTGTCTTTGCTTATAGAACTGTATTCTAGAACCTAATGGAGCCACTGGCCTGGCTTCTGGAATTGAGGTTCAAGTAGCCAGAAACAAAAGTAACAAACTATGACAACGTGTATGAAGTTATAAACAGGATGTCTGCTTTTTTTTTTTCTTCCATTCCTAGTGTTTCGAGAGTCACATACTGCAGACTGAGAACCATTAAGGACAGAGTCTGTGGGCTTTGGTTTTCTCTTGCTATAGATATTTTTTTAGAAGATGGTATCTGAAGTGAGATGATGTAGCCATGCCAACTCAATCTACCTACTGTGACAAAACTGTTGTGACCCTCAGAGTGCTAAGGCTATGATTTGTTCTCTTTTCAACCTTGTTACCCTAATGTCAGTTCTAATGCTTTTCACAATGCCATGAAAGAGAGTGTTAGTCTAAAACTGATATTTCTGAAGTACAAGCTTAGCTAGTGACTAGAATTATCCAAGATCATAACAGAGTAGATACTAGTGTCTTGACTGAACTGCATCACCTGGCATTAGGAGGGATAACAGAGCCCAGAGGGTGGTGATCAATGGCACAGAATCAAGTTGGAGGCCTGTGGCCAGTGGAGTTCCACGGTTCTCAGGCCAGTCTTGTTCAACATCTTCATCAACAATCTGGATGAGGGGACAGAGTGTACCCTCAGCAAGTTGGCTGCTGACACCAAACTGGGAGGACTGGCTGATTCTCCAGAAGGCTGTGCTGCCATTCAGGGGGAATCTCAACTGGCTTGAAAGGTGGGCAGAGAGGAACCTCATGAGGTTCAATAGGGACAAGTGCAGAGACCTGCATCTGGGAAGGAACAACCCCATGCACCAGTGCATGCAGGGGATTGACCTGCTAGGGAACAGCTCTGCAGAGAGAGACCTGGGAGTCCTGATTGATATTAAACTGAACATGAGATGGCAATGTGCCCTCATGGCCAAGAAAGCCTTGATGCATCCTGGGATGCATCAAGAAGAGTGTGGCCAGCAGGTAAAGGGAGGTTCTTCTCCCCCACTATTCTACCCTGGTGAGGCCTCATCTGGAGTCCTGTGTCTAGTTCTGGGCTCCTCAGCTCAAGAGGGACAGAAAACTTCTGGAAAGAGTCCAGTTCAGGGCCACCAAAATCATCAGGGCACTGGAACATACGAGGAAAGGCTGCAGGGACTGGGGCCGTTTAGTCTGGAAAAGAGGATTCTCAGGGCGGATCTTATTAATATTTACAAATATCTAAAGGGTGAGTGTCAGGAGGTTGGGACATCCGTTTTTTCGATGGTATCTAGCAACAGGACAAGGGGTAATGTGATGAAGCTGGTACACAAAAAGTTCCATTTAAATATAAGAAAAAACTATTTCACTGTGATGGAGCACCGGTGCAGTCTGCCCAGGGAGGTTGTGGAGTCTCCTTCCTTGGAGGTCTTCAAGACCCACCTGGACATGTTAATATGCAACCTGTGGACGTGCTTCTGCAAGGGGGTTGGACTGCATGATCTCTAATGGTCCAACTCCTACAATTCTATGATTCTATGTGAAACTTTTTGTTAGTATTACAGTCAATGAGCTGTGATCAAACTACAGAAGTTCAGAGAAGGACTTGGGAGGAACTAGAAATAGTGTTTAAAAGAGTATTTCTGTTAGTCCTCACAATTTTCACACAAACCAAAGCATAACGTGAACACAGGTAACATCTGTAAGCATGTGCTTCCTAACTAAAATAACTCATGGAAGAGACTTTATGTGAGACCTTTTAACAGGAAAAAAACCCCTGCAAACATTTCAGGAAAAAGTTCATTGTCTCCTTTAGGAGTTCTGACTTAAAACATATGGTCACAGGAGCATGAACATGAATAGTAATGGCATAAATGAGGAAATGGCTAGAAACCCTACAGAATAGGATAGTTTCATGAACAGTAGTAAAGCACAAAGTAGGCAAACGCATGACAAAGTGATTCTAAACTGATGATATTATAATGTTTGCAAACAGTAAAGTTGAGAACTAGTACTTCCAGTTGCTCAGTTCCTTTCCACAGCAATAGAGCCACATCAATGTGGTAGGTCTGTGGACTAGACTGGTTACATCTGAGGGTGCTCAGGGTGCCTGTTGGTACCATTGCAAGGCTACTCCTTCTCTGTTACCTTTGCAAAGCCATGGTGACCAGGGGAGTCCCCTAATACTGGAGAATGGTAAATATTTTTCATACCTGAGATTAGCAAGAGAGACAGATTAGCTGCAGGAACTGGGGCTGTTTAGTTTGGAAAAGAGGAGACTGAGGGGAGATCTTATTAACATTTACAAATATCTAAAGGGTGGGTGTCAGGAGGTTGGGCCATTCCTTTTTTCTATTTTAGCTAGCAACAGGACAAGGGATAAAAGAATGAAATTGGAACACAAAAAGTTCCACTTAAACATAAGAAGAAACTGTTTCACTGTGAGGGTGAGGGAGCAGTGGCACAGGCTGCCCAGAGGGGTTGTGGAGTCTCCTTCCTTGGAGGTCTTCAAGACTCACCTGGACATATTCCTATGCAACCTGATCTAGGTGAACCTGCTTCTGCAGGTGGGTTGGACTAGATAATCTCTAAAGGTCCGTTGCAACCCCTACCATTCCATGATTCTATGACAGTTCAGGGAACTACAGTCTCAGTTTGATTCCTGACAGAATCAAGGAGCAAGTCCACTCAGGCAATTTCAGAACACAAGAAAGAGAACATGTCATACCAAAGGTAAATAAAGGTAGACCAACCTGATTGTCTTCTGGTTGACTGGTTTTGGAGATGGGGGGAATGTGGTAGATATTGAGTACTTACATTTTAGGAAGGCTTTTGATACACTTTCCCACAATATTCGTGCCCCACATTAGGATTTATGGCCTGAATAGGTGAACTGCTAGTTGGTTGAATTTTTGGTCTGAAAGAGACAATGGTTAATGGATCGTATTCTGTCTAAGCCTGGTGACAGCATGAGGTTCTTTAGCAATTTGCCCTGGGACCTGTGTAATATCTTTTTCAACGACTTGAACACACAGAACTGCATCTGTAGACAGCCCACACTGGGAATGCCAGAGGACAGGGCTGTCATTTGGAGGGGCTTAACAGGCTGTAGGAATAAAATTCAACAAATACCAAGTCCTACACCTGAAACAGACTTAACTTCTTGAAGCAGCACAGCTGAGGTGTGACTGACTGACGGGAAAGCTGGTCTGTTGAAAACACTTTGTGAATTCTTAGGACAACAGGCAAAACAGGAGCCACAAGTCTGCCCTGGCACTGTTGTAAATTATTTTGGGACATATTAACAGGCTAGTACAATGGGAGACATGATTATTCCTCTTTACATGGTACTTGTCAGAACAAGTCTGGCATAGTGCATCTAGTTTTGAGTGTACTGATACAAGAAAGACACTGATAAACAGGATCAAGACCAGCATAGGACACCAGGATGGTAGTGGGTCTAGAGAACGTGTCCTGCAAGGAGCAGCTGAGGGAACTAGAATAGTTAATCCTGGAGAAGAAATGGCTTCAAGGTGACCTGATAGCAGCCTTCAACTCTTACAAGAAGGTCACCTACAAAAATTGGAGACAGATTCTTTAGTGAGGTAAATGTCAGGAGAAAGACAGACAGTGGTCATAAGTGAATCCAGGGAGACTCAGATGAGACAGAAAGGAGGAAAAAAGATCACTATGAGGACAGTTAATTAAACTTTGGAAGAGGTTTCCCAGAGAGGCTGTGCATTGTGCTTCTTTGGAGGTTTTCAAGATCATGCTGTACAAAGCGCTGCTTTAAGGAAGAGGTTATTTTAGAGACCTCTGGATGTCCTTTCCCATTTAAATGTTTCTGTAATTCTGGTATTAACTGTCAAGCAGAGAAATCTAAATTGTCCAGGAATATTTAAATTAACAGGAGAAAGAGTATCTAAAATGGCTGAATCATCCTGGGAAGACAGAGCAATTTTCTCAGACTGCTCAAGAACAACATTGCCTTTTAGATGATGTGTGAATAGACTGATTTAGGTGACTAGTTTGTCAGTGAACTCTTGGCTGTTTTTATCAATGTTTTACCTTTCACCTCGACTGCTAGACTGCTATTAGCTCATAACAGGCTCCCACCCATTACTGATACTCAGAGTACAGATACTTAGCTGTTAGCTGCAACTGCAAACTCAAAGCATTTCTAATGTACCTTTCACACTAAGTCCTTCCAAGTTATAAGTCTTCAGTCAGCACTGGATTCACTTAGATTTCTTTGTTCAGGTTCAAACATCAGGCACTGAGCCTTAACCAAAGATTGCAGCTGAGATCCAAACGTCATGCATTGTAGAACCAAAAGAATCCAATCATTCAGCAGCTTTTATCTTTTAGATGAATGTACCAATGTACTCGTGCACAATGAACCCATGTACGGTTTGAATAACCTGTTCTTTTGGAAAGTATCTGCAAGATTTGGGCATTAGTGGCACAAAGTCACTTCAGAATACACACACACTATACATACATTTATGTAAGTTTACATATACATAGAGACAGATATATGTGTAAAATTCCATAAAATCTCCTTTTTTACACATTTTCCTTTGACAGGTTCCATTTGTGGATATCTGCACAAATGTGTACCACATTCCCCCCAAATACATGTATGTAACAGGCCTGCATTGTATTGCATTAGCCTGCATTGAACATTTGTCCAGAAAACAGTCCTCATCACCAACTTTTGCAAAGTTAGCATGCGTTTAAAGTTTCAGTTCCTGGCAATGCAAGACACAAGTTCCTGTACATGCAAGAATGTCCAGATTTATTTTATGAGTTTTGAGTTCATGTAGGTTTATAGAGTGGCTTAGACAGTGCAGTTATATTTCAAATGTTTTAATAACAACACAATTCTACACAAGTGCTGTTCAAGCATTGTCAGTTACATTTTGGGAATGGAATTTTCAAAATCTTGGGAGACACCACTGACATTTCTAACTGACTTTGTGGTGTTTCCGGACACATAAGTCTCCATTCCAATGACCAGAGAAATGTCTTAACAATAAAGAGACAGTGCATACCACTTTGATAGTTATGCAGAATGGATGAGGTTCTAAGAGACGTTTGGAGATCACCCAGGACAGCATCCATCCTCAAAGGAGGATCAGGTAGAGCAGGCTGTCTTGCTTCCTCTATTTATCACAATATCAATCACAGCCGTTCTTCCCTCCTGCCATGACTTGTCATGGTTTAGCAAGGAGCTGCTTTTCTTGGTAACAGGGGGAGCAGGTTGCAGTGTGAAGAGCCAGTAAGAAGTTCTTGGACTCTTCCTCTGGCTCTTGAGTTAAGTCCCGCCTCTGGCCAGGCTGGGCCAATCTGTTGCCTCGGTGATCACTATTTAGGGACAGGAATTAGAAGTGCTTGGGGGGAGGTGTAAGAGTGGTACAAAGATGGAGGTGACCACATGGACTCCACAGTCAGAGAAGCAGGAAGGAAGGAAGGAAGGAGGAGCACCAGACCAGAGACAACTGTGCAGCCTGTGGTGAAAATGCAGGCTGTACCCCTGCAACCTATGGAGGACAACGGCAGGACTGAGAGCCACCAGCAGTTCCAGGTGAGTGAGCCCGGATGGGCGACAGACTATGTGAGGAGGCAGCCGTGGCACAGGCCGTGCTGGAGAGCCTGTGCGCCACAGAGCAGCCCCACACAAGAGGCAAAGAGGAGCTGCAGCCTTTGGGATAAATGCACATCGGAGCAGCCTGTGCAGGGCTGCCGTGTGTGTGAGGTACCCCACAGAGGTGCAGGGAGGACTTGTGCAGACCCCACCTGTCCTGAGGAGAGACAAATGGCAGAAACCATTAAGAATAGACTGATTGAAAACTCCATTCCCTGCCCCCCTGAGCTGTTCAAGGGGGGAGGAGATAAAGACACCGGGATCAGGGCTCTGAGCCTGGGAAGAGGGGAGGGATAGGGAGAAGGTGGTCTTAAAGGGCTGGTTGTGCTCTTCATCATTGTACCATTCTCTGTTGTTTTATGTTGGTTGTGTTTTGGGGTTTTATGGTTATGAGATATGCCAGAGCAGAGACCCCTCTGCATCCCATGGTAAGACAGCAACTGTCGCCCTGCAGCCCACAGAGGGTAATGGCAGATCTGAGCTCTGCCACCAGCTTCTGGAGGACTCCATGGCAGAGGGGTGGCTGCACTTGAAGAAGGCTGTGACTCTGTGGGAAGTCTACAATGGAGCAGTCTGTTCTTGAAGGACTGAACCTTGTGGAAGGGACCCACACAGGAGCAGTTTATGAAGAACTGCAGCCTAGGGAAAGAACTCATTAGAGGATTTTCTCCCAGGGTGTGGACCCCACACTGAGAAGGGGAAGATTGTGAGGAGTCCTTCCACTGCAGAGGAAGGAACAGCAGAGACAACGTGTGGCAAACTGACCACAACCCCCATTGCCTGTCTCCTTTACCACAGAGGGAGGAGGAGGTGGAGAAATCAAGAACAGAGCTGATCCCGAGAAAAAGAGAGGGGTGGATAGGAAAGTGCTTTTAGATTGGAGTTTATTTCTCATCCTACTCAGATTTGATTGGTAAGAGATTAAATTGATTTTGTTTTTTCCCCAAGTTGAGTGTTTTGCCTTTGACCATAATTGCAAGTGATCCATCCCTGTGTACTTGTCTCAAACCACAAGGCCTTTGCTGTATTTTTTCCGAGGAGTGAGTGAACATCTAAGTGATGTTTTGTTGCTGGCTGATCCTAAACCATGACAAACGTGTAGCTTATTAATCCTCTTATTTAAAGACAAAGACCTAGAGGTGCTTTACAGGAGTAGATACGATTTAGCATCGCTGTGGACACAGCTGTAGAGGTGATAGGCCAATCAACAGGAGAAACTGACTGAAGACATCTGTTGCTTCAGTAATGAAACAGCTGAAGCAGATGAAAGATGTGTTTAATGTAGCCAGAGCACACCATGTCATACAGCTCCAGATGGCTCAGTGTAAAGAACTATTTGCCAAGTGGGCTTTCTAGTAGTAAGGGGACTTCATGTGTTTTGCCAGCAACACTAGCCTTAGAAGCTCACTTCCTCCCTCTTTCCCCCACCAGTTGCTAGGAGGATGAGGTGGGACCATGAAAGATCATTTGACTTGTGTAAGCTTCTGACAGATGAGTTTTGAAGACATATACTGTGTCAGTCTTTGGAGGCTTTCAAATAAGTTTGACAATCTAACCTTGCTTTGTTGGTCTCATTGTTAAAACAAGCAATTCATACCCTTTGTCTTTGCAACTACATGTGACGTATCTCATATAAACTCCAATCAGTCTTCTCTTCATAAAGTAACCACTTTTTGTCTTATTTTGCATCCTAGGTTTTGGACTTGCAGGCTTCCATATTTTTTTGACATAACTTTCACAGTTGTCTGCCGCAACAGACCATTCTTCCTCTTCAAAAGACCAGCCATCTCTTTCCAAGACAAACAGACATCTTACTTTCCCTTAGGAAAGCACTTTTAACAAAATTTACTTTTACTACCCAGATGCTTTGCTCTATACACACTCAAAGATACATTTTGTTAACACAACTCTGACCTGAGACCCACAGTCTCCCAGAGACATTATGACAAGCAGGAAAGTACAGTCTGTCATACAAATCTTAAATTAGGGCAACTTTGAGATTCACTGCGCCACAAATACAAATTCTTAAATATTAATTAATGCTTTACTATAGATTTACTTTAAGTATAATCCATAACAGATACTGTTAGACAACCTGTAAAGCAGTAAGAGACTTCTATTTTAAAAATGCTTAATCTCAGGGTTTTGGAGAGCTGCTATGTTTCTCCCTGTTGTCCCTCCTATATAAGTGACAAGGCATGCTGTCTCTGCGTCCAGCTGAATGGTTTTATCCCTATCCAGATCTGCAGCATTTTCTTACGACTGAAGGATACTATAAAACCCAGAGAGATTGAAACCCTAGAGACAGGTATTTAACTATACCCTCGGTCATTCCAAGCCATCTGGGCTCTTCAATCATCACTATTACTTTGCTTTCAAATTCCTCCATTTCCCATGGCAAAAAAAAAAAATCCCTGTTTTTCTTTTTAGTGTCAAACTCAAATAAATCATGTTCATTAAGCCCTCTAGTGAAATCTACTCAACTGTACAAGACAAAACTGTTTCAGCAATCATTTGGAAAAGATGAAACACTATTTTTAGCAAATACCAGCTACTTAATGTAACTAGGCTTACAAGTATTCCCACTGGTAAGTGAAAGATTAACACTATTGGCAGAGCATGTCAGCAGCTGTTAACTAGTAATTCAATACTTCTGGTTATGTATTCTGTATGAGAAGATCTCTTAATGCTTCACAGATAAGCATTAGATAGGAAAGTCAAAATAGAGAAGGATTTAGTGACTCACAAAATAAGTATCTGTTGCCACTAACCACTCACATAAACACAGCTTAGATCCCTTCAAGGGTTTGATTTTTTCAGATACCAAGTCATTCTATCACTTCCCCTCCTAAAGTGAACAGGGGAGAGGGAAATATAGTGAGAGGTTTGTGAGTTGCAATCAGGACAAGGAGATCACTCAGCAACTACCATCATGGGCAAAACCAGACTCACCTCAGGGAGGAATGGCTTAATTTATGAACTAACAATGAAAACAAAACAGGGAGATGGGAAATAAAACCAAATTTTAAAACACCTCCCCACACTCCTCCTTTTTCCCAGGGCTCTCCTTCCTTCCCTGCCATTACCACAGGGGGATGGGGGTTACAGTCAGTTCATTACAGATGGACTTTGCTGCTGCTGCTTCTCGGGAAGAGCCCTCCTCACACTTCCCACTGCTACAGTGTGGGTCCTTCCCACAGGAGACAGTCCTCCATGAACCTCTGCAATGTGGGTCCTTCCCATGGGCTACAGTTCTTCACAAACTACTCCAGCATGCGACCTTCCACAGGGGCAGCTCATCACACCCTGCCCAAACATGAGTGAATAGTGCCTCACTGGGAGAACGGTCCTTCAGGTACCGACTGCTCCAGCCTGAGTCCCTCACAGGATCACAAGTCCTGACAGAAACCCTGCTCTCTGGTATGGGCTCCTCTCTCCCCATGGGCTCCCAGGTCCTCCCAGGAATTTGCCCCAGGGTGAGCTTCCTAGAGTCACAGCCTCCTTCAGGCATTCGCTTGCTCTGACGTGGGGTCCTCCGTGGGCTGTGAGTGGATCTCTGCTTCCCAATGGTTCCCATGGACTGCAGGGGCACAGCTGCCTCACCATGGTCTTCACCACAGGTCACATGGGAGTCTTTCTTCCAGAGCCTAAGCACCTCTCCCCCTCCTCCACTGACTTTGGTGTCTGCAGAGGTGTTTTCTTATTCTCACTCCCTGTTGCCGCTGCAGTTTAGCAAGTATGCAACAGCTTCTTCCCCTTCTCAAATAAATTATTCACAGAGGCGTTACCTCAATCACTATATGGCCAGACCTGGGTCATTGGTGGGTCTATCTTAAAATTGACTGGCTCTAGCTCTATCAGCTACAGGGGAAGCTCCTAGCAGATGTTTGTTTAAAGAAACCACTCCTGTAGCCCCCTGCTACCAAAACCTGGCCCTCACAGAACCACTACAACACAATAAGCCTCAGCCATATCCTTACTCTTAAATTATGAGATTTACACTAGGGGCAGGAGGTAGCAGGAAAAAGCAAAAGGAAAAAGCCCCGCTCAGTTCCCAGGAGCTCTGCATCTGGGATGTTCCATTTGCAGAACTTGGAGGTTGCTCCAGGGAGAGGAAAGCTGTCATCAACCTAGTCCTCTGTGCAAGTCAATATATCGGCTTTGACTGTCAGCTGTAGTTACCACATTAAAGCTGAGGAGGGAGGTACCTTTCTGATTGGTGCAGTTCTTTATGACCATCAGTTATAATTTGGCTGCTAACATGCCAGAATACATATGTACAGATCACTGGTGAGATTTTTCATTTCCAGCATATGTAGAAACCACTAACATCACCATTTATATTCCAGCAATTCAGTTTCAGATACATTCCCAGACAACTTGTACAAAATTAAAAGCAGAGATGGAAAATCAGAAGTAAATATGAGGAAGAAGAGCAGGCTACAAGAGCAAGTGACTGACACTTGGAAAAAGGGCTAAAAATATTTCTTCTGAAATTATCAACGTGTGCTGCTATTAAATTATATAGGTAAGGTTTTTTAAGCAGATAGGCTCCAAGCTATTAGAATGCAATATGTGATGTCCTTTCCCTTGGGGATTTTTTTGCTTTACATCTAAGTTGCAGCTTTAGTATGAAACTGAGGTGCAAAATGCAATGATACCACAGAGAAACTTGATAGAATGATATTTCGTCATTGTGATGAGCCAAGGCACACTTTGCACAAGGTGTACTTGGCTCTCATCTCTTCTAAATTCTTTTTCCAATGGAAGACCAGTGCATAAGCCTGATAGATTTAGAAACCAGGTTAACCAAGTAGATGCAGCTGTATATATCCACCCTGCTCTCATTTTTTCTGCTGCTCTGTTGTCCTATACACACCTTCAACCCTCCACATGTTTTGCGAATCACAAGGCCAAATTTGTGAATCACAAGTATACCATATAATTCATGGTCCACTTGCTACACCAAGTAGTTTTCAGTATATGATAAATTCTGTCTCTGACTCTTCCAAATAGAAAGAAAGTAGTCACTGTGGCCTGGATATTGGCCATCCACTGCTGACCAAAAACAACCTATGAAAAAGCTTTGCTGGTTTCCAGTGTTTGCTATTTTTTTTTTTTTTTTCCCTGGGGTAAAATCAGTCTTTCAGCAGACAGAAGAGGAGGTCCATTTGCCTTCCAACTCAAGCATATCACCTTCATATATATTCAAGATTTGAATTTGGTTTTCAATCTTACACATATTGTGATGGACAGATATTCCTCTACACAAACTGTGACACAAGCATCCGTGTTTCCATTGGCAACTGTGAAGATTTCTCTGGGAAAAAATAACAAATCAGTAAGACCACAAAGGGACAGAAGCCATGGGGGAAGTTTTAAGTGCAGCCAAGCCAGCTGCTAAACAAAGGAGAAGGTTGAAAGGGAATAGAAACCATGTCCTAAAATGTCTGAGCCACTGGCAGGCCAACTGTAATTCTGTAGATTTACATGGAAAAGAAAAGCCTTAAGAACAGACATTCAATCTGCTTAATACACCTGAAGCTAGTTGTATGGCCAAGAAGGCTCACAGGTCATTACAGACCCAGGGTTTGGCACTTGCCAAATAAAATACAGAGTACTGTAGCAGAAACTTTTCACCACCTATGGGCTAGGAGAGATGTCAAGTCAAGTATTTCCAAAGAAAGTAGCCCTGCCCATGGCAGGGGGCTTGGAACTAGCTAACCGTTAAGGTTCCTTCCAATCCAAACCATTCTGTGCTTCCAAACAACTCCAAAACTCCTACTTCTCTCCCTCTTCCAAAACATAATCTCAGTTATCAGTTTTTCTGGTATCAACGTCGTTCTGCCTGGAAAGATATTGTGAGGAGTCCTCCCTCTTCCCAGTAGTGCAAGTTGGTTTAAGCACCGTTTCATTCCAGCATAGAGCAGTGTTGATGGATTGCTTACAGTTTCTCCTCACCCTAACCCTTCTTCTCAGTCACAACTTCACTCCTTCACTCTTGACTCCTCTATCTCCTGTCACCCCAGACACACAGGGGAATGGAAACTGAGAGTTGGGGTCAGTCTGTAACAGTTCTTTTCTGCCCCTCTTTCGCCACACAGTGTTCCTCTGTTCCAGCAGGGGGTTCCTCCCATGGGATAAAATCTTTCATTAAATGCTTCAATATGGGTCCTCTTCACAGAGTACAGCTCTTCAGGGAACAGGCTGCTGGGCCAGAGCTTCTACCAGGAAACCTGTTCTTGCATGGAGTCCTCTCCATGGGGCACGGCTCCTGCCAGGTGCACAACCCCTCCACTATTGAAACCTTGTCACATAAACACAATACAAGTGAAAAACTCCACAGATTGAGTCTGGGTTTCTCCATGGGGACATAAGGAGCATTTGCTAACTAGAAAAAAGGGAGGAATGCTGGAGAGAGGTCGGGAGTGCATGGAACCTCGGCCACTGAACAAGACAGAAGGAAGGAAGTGTGTAAAACCAAAGAAGACTAAGGAGGAAGAGGGGAAGGAACAAACACTAAGGACTGCAAGGAGGCAGAGCCAAGGGGGAGTGTCAAGTTAATAAGCCTTTGGCTGCAGGAATTGAGGAGGAACAGACCTGAGCAAAGCAATGGGCTGTGTAAGAGGAAAATTCGAGGCTGGGTGATGTGCACCTTGAGATCTACTAGGCAAGCTAACTAGGAAAAAATTAAGCACAAATTAATACTAAGGGAGAGAAGGCTATTGTAGAGGGGAAAGAGTTAACACACACTGTTTCAAAAGTCTGTAGGAGGTAAGGGAGGAAAAGAGAAAGAGGAGGAAACAGCAAATGAGGTTTAGTTTTGCTTTTTTCTTAAGTTTTACAGAAAATGTAGTACCTAAACATAAAAGCCAGATTTACATTTAGCACTGTTGAGGTGTTCACTTCACAAACACTCTTCTTTCTTGCTTGCAGCTTGAAGGCATTGGTAAGCAAAAGGAAATGGGTGGTCCCCCCATGTTTGGTGTGTGATCTGTCACTGAGGCGCAAGGCTGGGGGGAGTGGGGAGCGTGGTAGGGCTTAGATAGCAGTTTCACAAGGTTATGTGACATGATCTAAAGCCACCTTGCTTGTTGGACTTGGATTGTGTTTCCAAATTGACATCAGTGCATCACTTTCTCTTTTACTTTCCAACTAAGGTACACTGCACTATGGTGCAATTAAAGCTGCAAATTTACATCTAATTTTGTTGAGACACTTCAATATGTGGGCCTTCTAAAAGACATCTGCTTTAAGGCCCAGGGATTTCTCTGTTGAGCTTTTTCAGATTTATTTTAAACAGCTTTAGTTAAGGAATTGCCAAGTTGGGGCACTCAGCTAGCCTTTGTCCAGCTGTGTATACAAAACCTTGCAATATTTCAAGGCTTATGACTAACATAACTTTTTAAGAGCAGTTTGCACTAGAGAATCCTAAGGCACAGATAAATGTTACTATCTGGCTCCTCTTAGTCCCCTTCACACCTGCATTATCTATCTTGTTATGTAACTGCATCCTAGGATATAGAACTATTTACACCAAAACAAACAAAAAAACCCCCACAAAACAAAACGATAAACTGAGTGAGGAAAAAAATGCAAGTAATTCCTCTGCACATCTGTAAGTGCATATCTAAAAACTCTTCTGTAGTGTCCATGACAGTGCACAGGAGGAGAACCTGCCTCCCACTGTCAGGCGCACACTGGGTGTAACAAGGGAAGTGAAGCCCTGGCTCCTGAACCTCTTCTTTCACCGAACAAGACAGAAAGACAAACCGTGTAAAACCACAGAAGACTAAGGAGGCCAAAGGGAAGGAGCAAACACTAAGGACTGCAAGGAGGCGGAGCCAAGGAGGAGTGGTAAATTAATGAGCCTTTGGCTGCAGGAATTGAGGGACAGACCTGAGCAAAACAAAGGGCTGTGTGAGAGGAGAAATAGAGTAAGGACTGCAACTCTATCTCTCCAGAGAGCTGCAATAATGTGGTGTCTCTAGACCTAGCCACTTGCTGTCAGAAACCTTGTGACAACTAGAGGCTGAGGTCACTAGTTTATTGATGGTTTTTGTTGCAGTTTGGCAAAGGAAAGCAAAGGTTTTGGGAAAGCAGAGAAAAGATGAGATTGGTTTACATAAGCCACATTACTTAGGAAAACAAGGATCAAAGTAAGACTACAGGTTAATGTAAGACATGCAATTTATTGCAGTCAGCCATTCCTGTAAAGGAGCAAACCTGAATCATGATTTTGTGGCACACACAGCAGTCATCCACTGATTAACAATCTTCCCCCAAGGTTAATGAGTCAGCCAGATCACCCACACATTATGAAAAGTACAGATGAAATTTAGAAGTGTTGTCATTCTCCTTGAGGAAAAGGCAGTGCTGATTAATGAATCTTCATCTGCTGAGGTCCCTGGTCATGGACAGGAACATAATTATCCCTTCTGTGAGCTCTGAAAATGATGTTATTCACCAGTGACTAACAATTTGGGGTATTTTGAAAAGGTGCAGTACAAGAAGTACTGCATGTTTACTCTGAAAGTCAGGCATCTAGTTTTGGTTTCTTAAATCAATACCTTTAGTCTCTTTTGAAATAGTTTGGTCTTTAATTTTGTTTTTTTCTTATAAGAAGGAAAATTAAGTAGCAAACTATTTCCCTTCTTGAATACCATTTTAAGTTCCCTAAAGGTTTTTGTCTTGAATGAAAGAGTGCCATTTTTCTCTGAGAACAGAGTATTGTGTAGGCCACTTCAATAAAACTATAAGAACCAGACATGGTACTATCAGGCTTTGAAACCTTGGTTTTTTTCCCTAACATTTTTCTGCCTTCTTTGTACCTCTAATGCTAGCTTATTAGCACCATTTTAATAGTTTTGGAGAGTTATTCCTCAATACCAACCTGGTGAAAAACCAGACTGACAGTAAAGGACTTTGAAGAAGTTGAGCAGTTAACAGGGCCAATACCAATTATATAGCTCCATTAGCCAGGACTCTGTGAAAACAGGTTCAGTCACCAACACCAACCTAAACAGGTTGGTAGTTACAAATCTACATTTAAGACATTTAAATTAAATTTCCATTATATGTGATGAGAGAGTAAAATCTTCGTGTTTACATCCAGTGTACTGAAGTGAGTAGTTGTATGGACTGAGGACAGTGTAGTGACATCCTAGCACAGGACAATTGTTAATAGCCTCCTCATTTAGAAATGGTCCTCCAGAAGATTCCTACAGGAGAACCTTTCACTTTGTTGGAGTGTGAGTGAGAGTGAGACCAGATCTCACTTTGGAGCACAGATTTCTGGCAAAGATAATTCTGTTGAATACTCAGAATTAGAATTGAATCGATTACTGAAGATGAATCTGTAATGTGTAACCTATACCCATTTATTTAAAGGTTCAGCTTGGCTCATTAACTAGCTTGGCTAGTTCAAAGATTTGTATGTGCTACAATATATCGTTCCCATATGGGTGCATTTATTTTTACAGAGTTCAGTGTCATGATAGGATTTGCATATTGAGCAGCCATTGAGCACTTCATTAAAATAACCTGTTTGGCCAATAATACCAGATCAATTACCATATTATCTGAAATAAATATAATGCTCAACTATAGTTAAAAAAGCATAGCAATAAAAAATTCTGTAAGAGCTATGCTTGAGTAAGTGGTGTCAAAAATAATTCCTCCTCACTAGCCCCATATCTAACTCCAGACAGGTGCTAAAACCCCTGAAACTCTCCTGAAGGTGAACTAGTATATGATTTGCCTTTGAGGAGGAGAAATTCCCTCATGGAGATTTTAGGCATATCCTGTTTTGGTAGCATATGTAGCCTTCTATTGTTCCCCAAAAACAAGAGCTCTGAAGAAAGCTCTGCAGGGATCAGGAGGGAAAGACAGAAGTGTTGTGGTTTGACATGACAGCCTTTTCTGGTAAGGGGGAAGGGGCTGTAAAAATGGCTCCTGCAAAAAGTTGCTCAAAATTCTCCCCAGCTCTGAGCCAGACCCACTGCTGGGGCTGAGCCAAGTATCCACCTCCATGATCACTTTTTAGGAAGAAGCCAGAAGAGGAGGGTCCTTCCTCTTTCTTCCTTCTGTCCCTTCTTTTTCTCCAGCTGGTGGTGATGCAAGGAGTGGGAAGAGTGAGAGAAACAACCATGCAGACTCCAAGGTCAGTGAGGAAAAAGAGGAGGAGGTGTGCTGGAGCAGAGACTCCCCTGCATTCTACAGAGAGAACTGGTGAAGCTGAGATCTGTTTGCATTTCTTTAAAGACCCTACATCAGTAGCAGAGACTTATTTTGATAATGACCCCATATGGGGGGCAGTGGCTCATTTTGCTGGAAACCTTGTATCAGAGGCAGATACTCATTTTGCTAAGAACCCCAAGCCAGGGGCAGTGATTCTCTTCATTAAAACTATGGCCAGAGGAGGCCATGCCCTGTGGAAGGCACACAATATTCACAGGAGCTGTAACTGTGGGGAGGAACCCATGACAAAGAAGCTTATTCAAATAATGCCCAGAAAAGGCCTTGTCCCAAGTGAGGGACCCTGTATCAGCAGAAGTCACGGCTGCTGGGAAGAACCCATGCCAGAGAAGTTCACTAAGGACTATGTCTTGGGGGAGGGACCCCATGTTGGAGCAGGGGAAGAATGCCAGGAGTCGTCCTCCTCTGAGAAGAAAGAAGTGGCAGAGCCCATCTGTGAGAGACTGACCACATTCCCCATTCCCTGCCCCCCTGAGCCATTGAGGGAGGAGGAGGAAGAGATATTGGGAGCAGTGAGCTGAGCCCAGGAAGAAAGGAGGGATGGGGGAGGGAGATCTTAAAGTGCTGGTTGTAATTTTCTCATCATCCTACTCCCTTTTTGCTTTTATTCCGTTCTATTTCTTGTAGAATAAACTTTCCTTCTTTCCTCTGTAAGTCAAGTACTGGAGTCTGTTTTGCCCAGAACTGTAATTGGCAGCGAGCCATCCCTGCCCTTATCTTAATCCACAACAACCTTGCCTATCTTTTTACTCCCATTTCACTGGGGCCTCTGCATCCTAACGAGGGTGGGGGTGAATGGGGGGCACCAACTGTTGTGGTGCTTCTGTGCTAGCTGGGCCAAACCACAACAAGAAGTTATTTCCATTTGACCTGATCCAGTCCTTTTGAGTTCCTGTAATTTGCACTCTGTGCAGGAAGAATACATATATGGTTTGACATCTTTTCCTGACTGTCTTTCCATCATTGAAAAATCTGCTTTTCAGCCCCAGTTACAGACTTCCCAGAGGCACTAAGAAGTTCATTTCTACTGTGAATTTTCAGAGGTACTCTTCTGTTTGTGGTCAGAAGACAGCCTCTCAATCTGTACTTTTCTGTCTGAGACAAGGCCGTCCCAGAGCTGGAATATCACAGTTCTTCACTGTGTTTTTTTCCTCCCACTCACCCTGTGATCCTTCAGTGAGTGGGTTTAAACATTGACAGGGTTCCTGTACTTAGGCACTTTCCCCCAGTGTGTAATCCTCACTGACAGCACAGTTCCATCAGTGTGACATTTGCAAGCACATGGGGGAGGATCTGCAGAATTATTTCAGTGGCATAACACTTCTACAAGCTTTTTCAGTCCTGAGTGGGCAACAGTTTGAGGGCAGGGAATGTGCTCTCTTCCCTCCTCCCAAGTTAGCCTTGGTATCAAGGAACAAATTGCAAACAGAATAAACTGAGATGCCAGGCCCCTAAAGCAATGACAGTGATTAATAGCTTGATCATGCAAAGACATTTATGAGTTAGCTTGCTGCACTTCAGATTTGAAAAAGAAAATGGAGAGATGTTTTTGCATGACGAGAAGTGCATGGAAGGCTCACAATGACAGGGTATTTCTATGGTGACCAGTGCAGCGTTGTATTTAGACTATAGTGATAAGAGATGCTAATGGCAGAGTCCTGGCTCCTGAAGCAGCCAGATCGTTAGGAAAGCTGAATATACTTTAAAAAAAAAAAAAAGGAAGATGTTTCAAATGCACAACATGACAAAAATACAGACAGAAAGACTGTCCCAGACATACAGAAATTTGGAGCTAAGGTGTGTGGACTCTTGGCTTCCCAAGTACAGCTCTGTGACTACAACATTGTTTTTTGTAGTATTTCTAGTGCAACGGGCAGAAAACAAGAAGAAATAATGGGCACATTTGTGAAGCTAGGTACCAGAGGTATACAAAGGCTGTATTTTCAGCTTCTTATTAGGGAAATACCACAGCTCATTTTTTTTCAGCGTGCACTTTGAGATTTTTTTACTGAGGAAGCAAAGACATGGGACAAAAGGATCAGGCCTAGGAAACAGAAAATAATTCCAAAGTCCATATGGAAAACTGAAAGCACATACCCACGTGAGATTTCATCTCTGTCCCTTTCCTTGTTATGCTGCTTTTATTTTTTTTCTCAAGTAACACCTTCGTGAACATCATCTTGTGCTACTTTTCTTCCTGGAGTATACCACTAGCCTTTTCCATCTGCATGTACTTGGTGCTGCTACTACAGTTTCTACTATCAACTTTTCTTACCCCTCTCCAGTAGCCAAAGTGTCATCTAAGTTTACTTATAGGGGCCCTAGACTCCCTTCTTTAAGGCTTTCTGAAATCTTTATATGTGGGTGAATTCCATCTTACTTGCCTGCACATTAAATGCTTCTTTTAAAATAACTTCTGAAATCAAGATAAATTCAAGAATCATAGTTTGATGAAGAATAGGCAGTAGAAATATATTTAGTGACCTGAGGCCACAGCGATTGTCACCAATACTACACCTACAGGGTGAAGAAGCCTCACAATACATTATCTCCTCTTGCCTGTCTTTCACCTTCAAGACGAGGATTCAGACAGCACACCAAGTACTACCCCTGTTAGCTCTGGAATGCTAACATGTTGCAGAAGATATTTCAGAAAATAAGCAGAGCCAAAGCAAGTTCAGGCAGCTGTGAGACAGTATTGAACAATAATTTTGGTCACAAGGAAGTCTGGAGGTCGTGATCCACCACTTACCCCATTACCATCCAGGATTCTTAAAGGAGTGCAGGCTGAATCAGGTTGCCGCAGGCCTTGTCCACGATATCTGGGAAGATCCACAGGAGTGAAGATCCTGTGGCTTCTCTGTGTCTCTTTTTGTGGGCTGAGTATCCTCCTGGGGAAGACGGGGCTCCTTTGGTGTCCAGTAAGTGTCTTTGGTGCTGTGCCTCTGTACTGCTAAGAAGAGTTTGTAAGAAACAGTGATCCAGAGTCTTGCATAAAAAAATGAATGCTGTTCCACTGACTGGCTGGGACAGATGGGTTCTTTTGCCCAACAGAAAACAGCTGAAAGACTGCCTAACACTGTCACCTTGGGACATCTATACATACCATACTAGTTCTTAAATGTTGCTGCAAGCCTTTTTGTTCAATTTTTTTATAAGAACATTTTAGAAACTATGCAGAGACTTGTCTACAATGATCTAAAAGCTATTGATTTGCATTCGAACAAATTATTTTCAGAACTAAAGAATTTATCCAAAACTATCTTTAAAACTTGTTTGTCAAAATCACAGACTAAATTTTAGACATAAAAAATGTCTGTAAATTGGTTTAGGTTATTTATATAAGCTATTGAATTTGGAGCTTTGGGTCAGTTACAGTTGTATACTACTCAGCTTAAGTAAGATCTACATTTCAAAAACTAAAATCAACTGTTTTAGCAGATAAACTGTGGTTCAAACAGCCCTACTGTAATAATTTTAGATAGGAGGTATTTACAAACAACCCTGGAGGAGGAGAAAACAAAATCTGTCCTTTCCTTTGAGCAGCAAAATCTTATTGTTCACAAACCTACAGTGTCAGTTCCCATATGATGGGGAAGTGAGAAACCCCACATAGTTACTGCTTGCAAGGTGTTTATCACAAGGAGATGGTTTCAACAACCACCCTGAGACAGCCCTCGTCCCCACACAGGGCAGTGCCCCCACAGCTCGGGAGGTCTCAGTTCTTAACTTCTGCCTCCAGTCTACACTAGAGCCCAGCAAGATCTCTACCAGCAGGAATGGCAGGCTGAAGGGAAGAAGACAAATAATTTCCTGCTAGGCTGACGTTACTTGCTAGGATCTTACACTGAGAAAAAAAGCTGAAGAGGGTGTGAAAATGGTGAGGCACTGAGCTCTGCACTGAGTGCAGCACTGCAGAGCAGAACTGTGCCACCAGAGCTGAAGCCCCATGCATTGCCCTGCCTTGGCTGGGGGATCAAGTAGACCCAAAGCTTAGAAGCCTGGAAGATGCAGGCTCTCACCAGACATGGGATACAAGTGTCTGTCAGGTGACACAGGCTGCTTCTCTGGAGGCCTGTGCTGGTGATAAGGGTAGCTTTAAACTGTTATCAAAGAAGAGAAATTATGCTTGATGATGAAGAAGCATTTATTAAGGAACTCATTGCTTGCTGTCACGGCATATGAAAAGAAACCTTTTGTACAGATTAAGCATTCAGCTAGCCTTAGTGAAATAGCTATGGCCGGTACACAGGACATGTTGGTGAGGCAAGGAAAATAAAAGTCCACAGGTTCACAAGACACTATCCTGGCAAGACCATTGATAAAAGGCCTAAGTGTGATAAACATGAGAAGCCCTCCCAAACATCACAGGCTTTGGGAGCCCTTACTTCATTTGTAATAACAATTCCATATTCCAGACAGTCTCCCATACTCACCCACAGCAAACTATCAACAGAAAGAACCAGCTGCACGTCAGAGGCAGAACATTCAGTTTGGAGTAGGAGTTGACATGAGTCTCAGTTCATTTTCCATACCTTTTAGGACATTATTAATATGAACAAATACATTCCTGCTCTGAAGTTATTTTAAAGAGCAATTTTACAGATTATACACAGAAATGACCTGAATATAGCTGATGTAATTTGTTATGTTCTTTAATGTTCTTGCAATAAAAAGATCTTGTAATTTTGCCCTTTCTGCAAATGCTATTCAAATGGATGCTTAAAAAATACTAGCTAACAAGTAATTCTTGCTGCATGTAAATTGAGCAAACATAACTCAGCTGCTGACTCAAATTAAATATAAGCCAGATACAAAATTCCTGAACACAAAGTGATGTGGAGATGTTGGTAGGAGAACAATACACTGCTGAGCTTTAAGCATGAGTCTGGCTAAAAAGACCCAAAATGGTAAACATATTGGACAATACAGAGACTGCTGCAAATGGAGACTGGGGTTTCCATACTTTGTAGCAGTCCAGGTCTCTGTGCAGTGAAATCTAGTTCTCACTGAATGACTCTAGGTGAATGTCAAATTTTCACCAAAAAGACATAAAAAAATGCAGGAGAAAAATTCCATCTTCCAAAGGAAGAATGTGGAAATCAAATGAGGGAATCATAAAAGAGTGGAGATCAGGATTTATATGTTTTACATAAATGAGTGATTTACCAGATGGGTAGTATTGAGAAAAATGGGGCACATTAAGGATTAAGTTTTCTTGATTGTGAATGTTTAGGTCAGGCCAACGTATGCTGGCTGCTAGGCCAAAAGACAGTTCATGTTTTGTTCTTGTTGCATTGTCTGAAAAAGGATTTTATGAACCATGTTGCCATGCCAGGGGTGCTTTGAAAGTCACTCTTTTCTCTGTTTGCTCAGAGTAGAGTTTTATAATAAGTACTTTTCCTCTTTGGTTCTTGCTAACTGTCATGGTTTGGCCCAGCCAGCACAGCAGCACCACGATAGTCTCTTGCTTGGTGCCCCCATTCACCCCCACCCTCATTAGGATGGTGGAGGTCCCAGCAAAATGGGAGTAAAAAGATAGGCAAGGTTGTTGTGGATTAAGATAAGGGCAGGGAGGGCTTGCTGCCAGTACGATGCTGGGCAAAACAGACTCTACTACTTGACTTACAGAGGAAAGTAGGAAAGTTTATTCTACAAGAAACAGGATGGAATAAAAGCAAAAAGGGAGTAGGATGATGAGAAAATTACAACCAGCACTTTAAGATCTCCCTCCCCCATCCCTCCTTTCTTCCTGGGCTCAGCTCACTGCTCCCAATATCTCTTCCTCCTCCTCCCTCAATGGCTCAGGGGGGCAGGGAATGGGGGATGTGGTCAGTCTCTCACAGATGGGCTCTGCCACTTCTCTCAGAGGAGGATGACTCCTGGCATTCTTCCCCTGCTCTAATATGAGATTCCTCCCCTGGGACATAGTCCGTAGTGAACTTCTCTAGTGTGGGTTCTTCCCAGCAGCTATGACTTCTGCCAATACAGTATCTCTCACATGGGATGCAGTCCTTAATGAAGGATAACAGGATGGCCAGGACAGCAGAGGACTTGCCCTGGGAGGAAGAGGAAGAGATTACAGACTTGTTGGCCAAGCTTAAGGCTCATAAGTCAATGGGTCCTGATGGGATGCATCCTAGAGTGCTGAGGGAGCTGGCTGATGTGATTGCTAAGCCTCTCTCCATCATTTTCAAACAATCATGGAGGACAGGAGAGGTGCCTGAGGACTGGAGAAAGGCCAATGTCACTCCAGTCTTCAAAAAGTGCAAGAAGGACAACCCAGGTGTCCTGGTTTAGGCCCATCAGGGAACAAAGAACAAAGAGGCTGAGAATTGCTCAAGGGCAGGGAGAGCTTAATTGCCACTTAAGGTTCAGGACAAAACAGACCAGGCTACTCGGCTTGGGGAAGAAAACAGAAAATAATGTAATGCAACATCAACTAAAACATACCCCCAAAACCCAAAACATAACAAAAAAACATAACCAAAAGGAAACACAGAGTAATACATCAATGAAGAGTCCGACCAGCCTTTTTAAGAACACCTTCTTGCCACACCTCCCCTCTTCCGGGGCTCAGAGCCCTGATCCCGGGGTTTTTACCTTGTCCCCCCCGAACGGTTCGGGGGGGCAGGCAGTGGGGGTTTCAGGCAGTCTATTCCCGATAGCTTCTGCCCTTTGTCCCTCCTCAGGACGGGTGAACTCCACGCCAGTCCTCCCTGCAAGTCCGTGGGGTACCTCACACACACGGCAGCCCTGCACGGGCTGCTCCGATGTGTATTTATTCCAAAGGCTGCAGCTCCTCTCTGCCTCTCGTGTGGGGCTGCTCTGCGGCGTGCAGGCTCTCCAGCACGGCCTGGGCCATGGCCGTCTCCCCACACAGTCCCTCGCCCATCTGGGTGCACTCACACGGAGCTGCTGGTGGCTCTCAGTCCTGCCATGGGTCTCCATAGGTTGCAGGGGTACAGCCTGCATTCTCGCTACGGCTTGCAGAGGGGTCTCTGGTCTATTGCTTCTCCTTCTTTCCTCCTTCTCTGGCTGAAGGGTCCGCATGGTCGCCTCCATCTTGTATCACTCTTACACCTCCTGCCAGCACTTCAAATTCCCATCCCCTAAATAGTGATCACAGAGGCGCCAGATTGGCCCAGCCGGGCCGGAGGTGGGTGTGAACCCAGGAGCTGGGGGAGAGCCAACAAAGTCTTTACCAGGTCTTCACTGCAACCCGCTCCCCGTGTTACTAAGCCAAAAGCTGCTCCTTGCTAAACCAGAACACCAGGAAACTACAGGCCGGTAAGCCTCACCTCCATCCCTGGAAAGGTGATGGAACAACTCATCCTGAATGTTATCACTGAACATATGAAGGAAAAGATGGTTATCAGGAGTCAACATGGCTTCACCAAGGGGAAATCCTGTTTGACCAACCTGATAGCCTTCTATGAGTGCATAGCCAGATGGCTAGATGAGGGAAAAGCAGTGGATGTCATCTACCTTGACTTCAGCAAGGCTTTTGACACTGTCTCCCACAACATCCTCATCAGAAAGCTCAGGCAGTGTGGCTTGGATGAGTGCACAGTAGGTGGATCGAGACCTGGCTGAATGACAGAGCCCACAGGGTGGTGATCAATGGCACAGAGTTGAGTTGGAGGCCTGTGGCCAGTGGAGTTCCACAGGGATTGATTCTGTGGCCAGTCTTGTTCAACATCTTCATCAACGACCTGGATGAGTGGACAGAGTGTACCCTCAGCAAGTTGGCTGCTGACACCAAACTGGGAGGACTGGCTAATTCCCCAGAAGGCCCTGCTGCCATTCAGTGGCAGAGAGGAACCTCATGAGGTTCAACAAGGACAAGTGCAGAGTCCTGCATCTGGGCAGGAACAACCCCATGCACCAGTACAGGCTGGGGGTCAAACTGATGAAGAGAGCTCTGCAGAGAGAGACCTGGGAGTTCATATTGATAGTAAACTAAATATGAGCCAGCAATGTGCCCTCATGGCCAAGAAGGCCAATGGCATCCTGGGACACATCAAGAAGAGTGTGGCCAGCACATCAAGGGAGGTTCTTCTCCCTTTGTACTCTGCCCTGCTAAGGCTGTATCTGGAGTCATGTGTCCAGTTCTGGGCTCCTCAGCTCAAGAGGGACAGGGAAGTGCTGGAGAGAGTCCAGCACAGGGCCACCAAGATGATCAGGGGAATGGAACATCTTTCATATGAGGAAAGGCTGTGGGACCTGGGGCTGTTTGGTCTGGAGAAGAGGAGATTGAGGAGATATCTTATTAACATTTATAAATATCTAAAGGATAGGTGTCAGGAGGCTGGGACATCCCTTTTTTCTATTGTAGCTAGCAACAGGACAAGGGGTAATGGGATGAAGCTGGAACACAAAAAGTTCCTTTTAAATATATAAGAAAAAACTATTTTACTGTGAGGGTGAGGGAGCAGTGGAACAGGCTGCCCAGAAAGGGTTTGTGGAGTCTCTTTCCTTGGAGGTCTTCAAGACCCCCTTGGACATGTTCCTATGTGACCTGATCTAGGTGAACCTGCTTCTGCAGGGGGATTGGACTAGATGATCTCTAAAGGTCCCTTCCAACCCCTACCATTCTATGATTCCATGATTCTTTGTCACGGGTTCTTCCCTACAGTTAGAGCTCCTGTGAATATTGGGTCTCTCCCATGGGACACGGCCTTCTCTGGCCACAGTCACTGCCCCTGGCGTGGGGCCTTTAATGAAGTGAATCACTGCCCCTGACTTGGGGTTCTTAGCAAAATGAGCCACTGCCCCCCATATGGGGTCATTATCAAAATAAGTCTCTGCTACTGATGCGGGGTCTTTAGCAAAATCCAAACATATCTCAGCTTCACCAGTCCTCTCCGTAGAATGCAGGGGAGTCTCTGCTCCAGCACACCTCCTCCTCTCTTTCACCACTGACCTTGGAGTCCTCATGGTTGTTTCTCTCACTCTTCCCACTCCTTGCACCACCACCAGCTGGAGAAGAAGAAGCAACAGAATAAATAGGAATAAACAGGAGGACTCTCCTCTTCCAGCTTCTTCTTAAAAAATGATCGTGGAGGCGTCTAATTGGCTCAGCCCCAGCAGTGGGTCTGGCTCAGAGCTGGGGAGAGTTTTGAGCAACTTCTTACAGGAGCCATCTTTACAGCCCCTTCCCCCTTACCAGAAAAGGCTGTCATGTCAAACCATGACACTCACTCAACTGCCAGGCCTGCAACTTATCTTGTTAGAGGAGGATTTGGTGCCAATAAGTACTTTGCTGTACAAAAGGATTCATTATTGAAATGTGCTTTTGATCCTCATTTTAATTACAGGCTAAACCTCTCATCATGCTTTGCAGAGGCAATACAGAAGCAGATTTGGGAAGTTCTTTCACTATTTCCAAACCAGTAACCTTTCATCAGGCTAGAGACTTTAGACCCCAATGTCTGCACGGATAGATGGAAAATGGTCCACCAAAGAAGGAGGCAACTTCCCACTGAAACGTCTGTGGCGTAATTAAAACCAATGCACCTGTATGGGATGTTTTGTCTTGATAATCAAGAAAATTCCACCAAATATTTTTTGCAGACATTTAACATCATCAGCATATGACAAACATGCTAAAATCGTTTTTTCTTTTCGCACTGGTGCCACAGAAAAACTCTTACAATTTCATGCAAATTAGATTTAGCCTAGCCAATCACTTCCAATGTATATGGTGTGTATTTCACTGCATTACTAGTGAATTTAGTTAACTGTGGTGTTTCTGATGTGCCTCAGAGATATATATGAAAGGAGAATTACAATCAGTCCATAACTAAGTCTTGATCAGCAGTTGTTCAGCTCTACTTCCAAGGCAAGCTATTAGTGCATTTGATACCAGGATTCAGAATAATCCACAGCAGGAGGAACGTCCTAAAGGCAAAGTATAGCCAACATCAGAGAGTATGAGAAGCTTTGGTTTGAGTGGTGCTTGTTATTCCTGCCATCATTTCCATTCATAGTTTATTCACTATTAGCTTCAAAATAGTTCCTCTAGTTTAAATATTGAATATTATCTAGCAGTGTTCAGTGATACTAATCTACCTAGTCTTTTATTTTCCTGATTACTTAATATGCTGTCACTTGAAATGGTGCTAGTCTGCAAAATCAGAACCAGACTAAAGAAAATAACATGAACTATTAATATAGGATCTAAATACATGCTTGAAAAGCTCCCTGATAGCTTCAGTGATTGTTTTACTATGAAGTCTTTCATCTAAGTCAACCTAGATGTTGAACTTAGATATTTGTCCCCAAAGTGGAGTCATTTACCCTGTGTGTGAGAAGCCAGTATACACAGAGAGAGCAGAGGTGTACTATTGCATATTTGTGCAGATATGGGTGTGTTGCTGCCACTGGCAACACCACCAGGCTGCCAGCAGGGATTACTCAACCCCACCCGCCAAGGCTGAGTAAAGGATCACCACACACTCAGCATTGATGGCACTTTATTCCAACCCCTTGTTTACCCCCTGTGCTTATATCTGCTACCACCAGCACCTCCTCTCACTCCACCCCGTGCCCACCTCTACTGTACCTTTCACCTCTCATGTTACAACCCGAGATCTTCCGGATGCCTACCACACCTCCCCCTCCCTATGCTCGATGACTCCAGTGTCCTGTAGCACGGGCTGATACATAACGTGTCTGCCCAGCACATGTGCTAGCTGAGCCAATTGCAGGAAGATATGAATAGGTGCTGGTCGTGTTCAACTTCACTTGTTCAATCTCGCCAATAATTGAGTGACTCCATCTTGATCTGTGTCATGGCGAGCACTTCGAGAAACACGTCAATCTGCAAGAGAGACTCAGTAGACTGTTAGAC
This sequence comes from Colius striatus, assembly GCF_028858725.1. Taxonomy (NCBI): domain Eukaryota; kingdom Metazoa; phylum Chordata; class Aves; order Coliiformes; family Coliidae; genus Colius; species Colius striatus. The sequence continues at coordinate 33,535,881 of NC_084790.1, forward strand.
TCATATCTTCTATGCCCCATGGTCTCCGCCTCCCTAAGACGGTTGAGCTGTACTTTTAGAGTAGTGTGAGTGCATTCAATGATCGCCTGTCCCTGGCTAGTGTGAGGGATACCTTGGCTCAATGCATGGGGATAGCTGGTGTGTCCATGACCCCTCTGGGCAGCCTGCTCCACCGTTCTTTTTTTTTTATAACTCAAATTTTACTAACAAGCATCAGACTTTTATAATCAGCAGCAAAGCTGGCGTGTTTATAATACTTCTACTTGGTCCTTTCTCTAAAAGCCAGCTGTAGTTTTCTGCGATAAGCCTTGCGGTTTCACACGCTGCCTCAGCCTCCTCCTTGCTCGAAGTTGTTATCTCGTAGGTATTTTTGCTTCTTTGTTTCTCACAGTCGAGAGCAGCTCAGGGACATTAGTTTAGCAACTCATGCCTGGTAAGCTGTTTCTTATCCACTGAAAAAAAAGCACAACTGACAAAGTTATTGTGCTAAAAGTAAAATCTCTAGCAGGTCTATGTTGCAAAGTTGTATGGCTAATAGTACTTACATTACTAATCAAGTCTAAAATACAAACCACTTTTTTATAAACTGTCTTCACTTTTTTTTTTTTTTACTCACTCCGCGTACCCGCACCACCCCCCCGTCTCCGCACCAGACTCCGTCTTCTAGGTCTCATTTCTGCCACTCCTCCTGACTTTTCCCCTTTGTCCCGCCTCCATTTCTGTCAGGCGCCAACTTTGGCGGATCGTGGGGTGGCCGACTTTTCTCTTTTCTCGGTATCACCCGCCTCAGCGCCGCTCCCGGCGCTACTCTCGGTCTGCTCCCGGCGCCGCTCCCGGCACTACTCTCGGTGCCTCTCCCGGAGCCTCTCCGGGCGCTACTCTCGGCACTACTCTCGGTACCTTTCCCGGCGGCGCAGTCGGTATCACTTTCTCCTGCGTTTTCTCCGTTTCCCCTCGCGTACCCAGTGGTACCCAGTCTAACATGGGGTCGCGCTTCCCCACTCTCCCCTGGTCCTCCTGCACCGTACTCCCGTCTGACTCCACCCACTCGGCATTCCCCGTCCGCTCGACATTCTCCGTCTTCTCCCAGATTCTCTACCTCCATGCTCGTCCGAGTCTCCTGATCACTATGAACTCTCTCCTCTGTCCGCGCTCTCTGCTCCTTCCCCCCGAGAGCTTCCTGAACCGATAACTGAAACTGTTTTTTCTCTGCTGTTTTTATCAGAACCCTTTTAATATCTCCCCACGCATCAAAAAACTGACCCATTCCCATGGCCCCCTCTTTGAAAGCCTGATATGACTCCCGGTCCACCACCGTCCACTTCTGCACATTTAATAATTCTATGGGTGCCCATATCACACCTCACCCCTGCAACCATGTGATGCAAGCAACTGTGGGCACGTACTCAATCTGTTCACCCACCTCAGACACCATTTTAAGTCCCTCAATCATTTGCTCCAACTGCTCCATTGCTGCAAAAGTCCTGCGTTCTGCCGATCATGTCGGGGTCACCATATGTTGCCACCACCGGCAACACCACCAGGCCCCTGGCACGGATTACTCAGCCCCCCCGCTGAGGCGACAAGGATCACCACAAACTCAGCATTGATGATACTTTATTCCAACCCCTTGTTTACACCATGTGCTTATATCTGCTACCACCAGCACCTCCTCTCACTCCACCCCATGCCTACCTCTTCTGTACCTTCCACCTCTCACGTTACAACCCGAGATCTTCCGGACGCCTACCACATGGGTGCTAGGTGGAAATTCACAAAGCTGGCACACCCCAACAGTGCTTCCTGAGCTGTAGTTACTCACAAAACATGAGCACAGTCTATACTCTAATTCATAGGTGGTGTTACTGTTTTCAGTGATTGGTTAGTAGCCCTTTGCCTGCCATGTAAATGACCGCACATGCTCAGTTTACTTCCTGCACTCTTCTTTTGGGTCTGGAGTATGAACTGGGCAACTGGCCAGTGGTCATCTCCCTTGGCCACCTTTACCTTTCCCCCAGTTACTGCAGATGTTTGATGACTTCACACTAATTAGGTCTTTGGGCCTTTAGAGGCAGGAGGTTCCCTCCTTATCACTCTCTGGTCCCTCTTGAAGGATGCAGAGTAGTCAGGTTCACACAGTGAAGCTTTTGGTTCCTGGTCATCTAAATAAATTGAGACAGCATCAGAAGTGATAAGCATACAGCAGCTGGCTGCAAGGAAGCTTATAAGCATGCCGTGGTGAAGCACAAGTCCCAGCGAGTCCCTAAACCTCTTGCAGGAAACAATAGTTTTCTACGTCCCATTGGAAACATAATCTCTGCCCTAGTTGGGAGGCAAAAAATAAGGAGGAGAAGGTGAATTTTAAGATGTAGCTCAGTTTTTTTTTGTTGTTGTTGGTCCTCTTTCTAGGTTTCTAGCATCAAGTTGAAACGTTACCTTGGCAAACAAAATTCCTTGTGCCTTATCAGTAACTAGGCAGACTAAACAGTTTTACTGTGGAGCTCATACTGACTGTATTTAGCTATCAATGGCACTGAACCAAGTTGGAGGCCTGTGGCCAGTGGATTGCCACAGGGATGGGTTCTGGGGCCAGTCTTGTTCAACATCTTCATCAATGACCTGGATGAGGGGACAGAGTGTACCCTCAGCAAGTTCCCTGATGTCACCAAACTGGGAGGACTGGTTGATTCCCCAGAAGGCTGTGCTGCCATTGAGTGGGATGACCTGCTTGAGACTTGAGCAGAGAGGAACCTCATGAGGTTCAACAAGTGCAGAGTTCTGCATCTAGGAAGGAACAACCCCCTGCACCAGTACAGGCTAGCGGTTGACCAGTTGGAGAACAGCTTTGCAGAGACAGACCTGGGAGTCCTGGTTGGCAATAAAATAAACATAAGCCAGCAATGTGCCCCGTGGCCAAGAAGGCCAATGGCATCCTGGGATGCATCAAGAATAGTGTGGCCAGCAAGTCAAGGGAGGTTCTTCTCCCTCTGTACTCTGCCCTGCTGAGGCCTCATCTGGAGTCTGTGTCCAGTTCGGGGCTCTCCAGCTTGAGGGACATAAAACTTCTGGAAAGAGTCCAGCACAGGGCCACCAAGATGATCAGGAGACTGGAGCATCTTCCTTTCTGGCTGCGGGAACTGGGGCTATTTAGTCTAGAGAAGAAAAGACTGAGGGGGATCTTATTAATAAGGATATAAATGGTGGGTGTAAGGAGGTTGGAGGTTTTTTTTGTTGTACCTAGCAACAGGACAAGGGGTAATGGGATGAAGCTGGAACACAAAAAGTTCCATTTAAACATAAGAAAAAACATTGTTTGTACAGATGCCAATTCCTCATTAAAAGTATTAAAAATCATCTGTAATAATTCTTATTTTTAAAACTTGTGCTAATAGGAACATTTAAATGGTACAATTGCATTTTCTGCTATAGTTGCATGTGTGACAACACAGAACAAAAAACTAATCTGCCTCTGTGTGGTTAATTTCTGATGTGAGTTTAGCTGTACAGCATCAAGAGAAGGTCTACTGATTCTGCAGCGCCGTAAAGGGAATTTCAAATTATAACACTTGGGATCTCTTTTTTTTTTTTTTTTTTGCCTTCATCTCTGTTAATTATGCATTGCAACAGGAACTGGGTGTTTGCTCAAGGTGGGAAACAATGGTGAAGTTCAGCATGGGAGCACAAAAAAGGTACTTTGTGAAATACAATCCTAGTCTAATAGATTTAAAGTAAGTCCTAAACTATACCCCATGCATTTTCTTAGCAGCTCTGGGTATCCCATGAATCAGGAGGCATTAAGACTGAAAAAAAGGTGGTGTTTTAAAATACCTAGGCCTGTTTTTAACCAGTTGGTTTTTACTCTGGTCTGGTGGAATAAAAATCCAAACAAATTGTTCTTTCTACAGAGGTTGTATTTTCCATAGATTTCAGTCCACTCTGCCACATTAATCTCTTCACCTCTCCTCCATAGAGTGCCTCCTGTGATCCTGAGCTCATTTTGGTTGAGTGGACAGAGGATCAAGAGGCAGTGGGTGCTGTGGCTGGCCTGTTACAGGAGTCGGTGTCAATTGTCCAGTTTACTTCTGCTTTTGAGCTTTTGGGGAACCAGCCAGAAGAGAGAATACCTGACCTCTGTCTTATACACAGTACCAGTGATCTGTCTTTCTAGATATCAAAGTCATCAAAGACATCAAAGTCATTGGGATTTCCACCCTTCCATTCATTGTGACTGAAGCTGATATACAAGTTATCAGAGAGGGACTAAGCAAATGGATACTTGCAGATAGCATGAGTGCATAACCCCCTTTTCCAGAGCAAACTGTACTTAAAAGGCTCAGGACAGCTTCTCATGCAAGAATACTAAAACACTGAAGAGACCTTATGCAATGAAAAGAATAAGCAGAATGTAATCCGCAGTAAAACCTCACATGGTAAAAAGCACAAACCACAAAAACACACACAAAACCCAAACAAAATCCAAACAAAAACCTCAAACATGACAAAAGGACAGCCCATACTCAGAGAGACAAAGCATGCAGTTTCCAGCTAAGAACTGTAGCTCCTTGTGCTTTACAGTCAGTTCTGAGAAATACATGGGCTTAATGGGTAAAAAAAAAAAAAAAGGGAATAAGTTGTTGTAGCATTAAAAAAATCAGTCTTAAATAAGGCGTATGGAGGAGAACAACAGGAGATGAATGATTCTTTCATCTAAATAATCTTGTATTAAAGGAATCCAAAATCCAGAATAGGACATTTTAATACAAGAGGGCACAAAGTTTTCAAAATGAAATGCAGCTTTTCCTCCAAAACCTTCTTATGTTTTGTCTGTAAAGAATTTTTTACAGTTTTGTATGAAAATATTATAAACTGAGTTCAATTTCATTCTGAACATGGTGCCTTAAGTAGTAGATCTGTGTCCCAAGTGTCCCATTTGCCTCAACCCTGCACTATACTGGTCTCAGTGGTGTGGTCTGGATAAGGTTATCAGTTAACAGCCACTCAAGAGTTACTCAGATTTCAGACTTTTCCCTAGGCAAAGGGCAGGCACTTCTATTGCAGTGCACTGGCCAAACTATGGCTCTTTCTCAAATACTTGCCACCTCTCATTTTCAGCAGCATTGGCCCTTGCACAGCATCCCTGCAAAGCAGATTTAACAAAGTCCTTTGTGTGCTCTACCTTGATAGCTCACTTCCAGCACTGAGCATCTATTCTCCTCTTCGTCTTGGCAGCAGTGCACCTGGACTTACAAGCAGTTGCCTTCTGCACCATCAGGCATCCAGTCTTATATGTGAATCTTCACTCCATTCTTGAGCTCCCATATAACACATTTCCTTGTGCAGAGAACAAAGAATAAACCTGGGAATATTTTTAGAAAAAGAATGTCTTTGCTTGTCTCATTAACACTGTGCCTACCATACAACAGCAGGTGTTTGTGTACTGAGGACAGCTCCGATGACTTTGGAATGGGACACCACCATTGTACAGGGGATCAGGTACAATGACACAATGTTATACTAGTTAGTGGGCACCAGCATAAAAATGAGCAAGAACTGTGAAAGTATGGTAATGACAAAGTGCAGATTGCTAATATGTAAGAAGAAAACGTTTTTTAAAGTTTGCAATAAGAAAAAAAAAAAAAAAGAGAGAGATTAAAGAACCCTCTGAAACAAGGAAGTTAGAAAAGCTTTGTTGTTAGGGTGACATAACAACAGAGCTCTCCAGCACCAAGCAACGCTGACTGCGTGGTGAGGGAGGCGCACACTGCACCAGAGCCTGTTGCTGTATGTGTCACACTGGCCTCATGCCTTCTTGCCAGCTAAAAGCTGCTGACAAAGCGAGTCATGCCTGTGCTGGAGGAGAATCATAGAATGGTAGGGGTTGGAAGGGAGCTTTAGAGATCATCTAGTCCAACCTCCCTGCAGAAGCAGGTCCACCTAGATAAGGTCGCATAGGAACATGTCCAGGTGGGTCTTGAAGACCTCCAAGGAAGGAGACTACACGTTCACTGGGCAACTTATGCTACTGCTCCATCACCCTCACAGTGAAATAGTTTTTTCTTATGTTTAAATGGAACTTGTTGGTTCCTCAATCACCTGTGACAGCAAGTTGTCATCAATAATCTGTAGGAATCTCCTGGACTGCGTGCCTTGGCTGTGTGGCTTTGCCGGCAAATATCAGGGAGGTTGAAGTCCCCCATGAGGACGAGAGATTGTGATCATGAGGTAGCTCTCAGCTGTGTGTAGAAGGCCTCATCCACTTCCTCCTCCTGATCAGGTGTCATCTGCCTACAACAATATCACCTGCCTTGCCCTGCCCACTAATTTTCACCCATAAGCACTCATCCCCACTCAGGCACAGTTCAATACACAATAATTGCTCCCTCACATAGAGAGCAACTCCACCTCCTTGCCTTATCAACTCGTCTTTCCTAAACAATACATAGCCCTCTGTCGTGGTTTGACATGACAACCTTCTCTGGTAAGGGACAAGGGGCTGTAAAGATGGCTCCTGTAAGAAGAATAATAAACAAATAAATATTTTTGAAAATTCCATGTTTCTCCTTGAAAGATGCATCCTACAAGGCACAAAAGGAGCTATCAGTGCACAGGCAATTGATTTTTATGTAGATATATCAATAATTCCATTCACTTATGTGAATGGATAAGTTTGGCTTAGACATAAATGGAAGAAAGATGGCTCAAGGACAACTGAATACCATAATAATAAAACACTTCAAAATATCAGGTAATTCTTTAGTCTTTCATGAAGTTATCTTAGGCTTCAGAAAGACTGGCAGCACAGATACAGTGACCAGCAGTGTGTTTTACTTCACATTTGTAGAGTTCAGAACCAAAACTTTCTAATGCATCTGTAATGAATTTTAGCCAGAAAAGTCCCGTTGTTAGGGTGGGTCCACCCATTTGCATGAATGGTTACTGCTACTGCTGCAAATCTGTTTTGCCTTGAGAGAAAGAACATCCTACTAGGAGCAGAGAGCTGAAGCACAGATAAATTTTTAAAACTACATTCCATGGAAAAATATTCAGAGATCAAATAATAGACTGGCCTCTCATAGGTGTTTAGAGTGGCAGAGGTAACTACTACCTCCCTGTGCTTCTGTGAGCTGCTTGCAGTTCTCTTAAGGAATGTATTAGTTTTCTGGGTTTACAACTGCCAGAGATGGAAATGAGAAAAATCATTCCTAGGGCTGCCTTGCTTTGATGAGATTCAGCCCCTAGATAACTGGCTTGCTGCCCAGAGCTGTTGGACATGCATTTGCTGTCTCCCAAGACATTTTTCTGGTTTAACTGTCCTGCTTTGCTCTGTTTGGACAACCAAGCAACTAATCTTTATGTCTAGAGGGAAGTTTCTGGTTCAGCAGTCTGGCCAGTGCAATGACTTCTGCATTTCTGTTTCCTCTCCTTACCTGCCAGTATGTGGAACTTGCATATGCAATACTCTTCTGCAGTCTGGGAGATCCTTTGTGCTGGTTTGTTCTGTACAATTAACGATTGCTGTATTTTTTTAATTTTTATTTTCTTTCTAAAAAAAACAAACAAAAAACCAAAAAAAAGTCTGAGCAACAAACTGTGTTCTTCTGATCCATGAAGGGTCTTAGGCATGCATCACGACAGTCTTGAAAGTGAAGATGTTACTGGTGTCTTCCCATTCACCTTCCAGCATGCTGTATGGAAACAAATAAGATGTTGGCCTCTAGATATGCAGAATGAGTCTTTGGAGTCCTCTCTGCCACAAACCATATACACGCTTTAATTAGCATTAAAATGCCCAAATTAGGCAAAATCCAGGATTTTCTTGGGAAGTCTCCTCATGTTTCTAACACCAGGCCATGAAACAGAAAAGTGGTAGATGATAGATCTGTTTATGTAACAACAGCACTTTTCACTATATTTTTGTGGAATTATAATTAAACAAGGCTTGCTAATTAAAACATTAGGAAATGCCAGAATAAAACCTGTTTGAGCAATCCTAGTGCCACCTACATCTCTATATAAACACTTGGATGTCAAGGGTAGCAAAGAGAGCTTCAGCTGCTAAATTAGTGGTAAAAGGCTGAATAAGGAAAATGGCCAGTCATTACTGAATAGGCCAGATTATTTTGTGAGAGCATTCAAACCTGAGGAACATAATGCTGCCTTTAATTGATTTTCACCAGCAACATCTGCCAGGCCTCAAGGCTTGTGATTCACAGATGTGAAGGATGATCATTAGGGAATGAGTCAGGAACTGCTGGAGAAGACTTGACTCATGCAAGTCCATGAAAGCAAAAGGGCTATGTCCAAGGGTGGTGAGAGAGCTGGCCACAGCAAGGCCACTTTTCATCATCTTTGAGAAGCCATGGATACTGCTCCCAGTTGGAGAAATGTTGCACCTATATTCAAAAAGCACTCAATGGACAGGCCAGACAACTGCAGGTTGTCCAGCCTCACTTCAATCCCTGCAAAAGCATGCACCAAGTTCTCTTGGATGATATTTCTGGATACATGAAGGAGAAGTAGGCAACTGAGAATAATCAGCATGGATTCACTGATGATAAATCACTCCTGGTGAAGCTGCCTAATTGTCTTTTTTTTGATAAAAGAGTGGGATTTGTGGATGAAGGAGAACAGTGGATGACATAGTGGATGACATTTACCACGAGTTTTGCAACATTCTCAACACTATATTCTTGCATCTGACTTAGGACATTATGGTCTGGACAGGTAGCCAACTGGATGGGTAAAATATTGGCTAGATTGAGTCAGAGGGTTGTGGTTAATGAACTGTAGTCTACTGAAGGCTATGCTATGGAATCTATCCTAGGACCAATCCAGCAGTAGAATGGGTTGCTTGGAGAGGTGGTGCATTCTCCATCTTTGGAGGTTTTCAAGACCAGATTGAGCCCTAAGCAAATGAGTCTGACTTCATTGCTGATCCTGCTTTAAACAGGTTGGTCTAGAGAGACTTCCTGAGGTCCCTTTACACCCAAAGGATCCTGTAATTCCTATCATGAGTGCTCAGTACTGGAAAGTTGCTTTTGAAGCAGAATCCTCTCCCAACACTAAGTTGTTCCACACCCATTGTACAATGAAAGTACAGAGACGTCAACTACCCCATTGCTGAAAACCTTCTTTCACATACCTACTGTCTCAGTATTTCTCTCCCTGACTATATAAATGCAGTTTTGAGTGTTTGGTGATGGTGGCTTTTTTATAGCAGATGCTGTTCGATACACAAGTTGTGTAGCTGGGTCTGTTCAGTGTACATTACATATGTGGTCACACATCAGAGACCACTGGTACCTCAATACAAGTACCTACAAAACAAGAAACTGCTTAACAGAGAAGGACCTATGACATATGGCCTAAGCTACCAGCTCCTGAAAGTGAAAGCCAAGATGAAAAGACGGTATAGGATATACTGGAGTGTGAGACAAAGGGTGACACTGGGGAGAAACGAGATGTATCAGGTAGAAGTGGAGCACCATGAAAGAATGAGGAGGTGCAGGGCAGATGGAGCTGCTCTCCTGGAACATTAATACTACCACTGTCCTTGGTATGGCGCCAGTAGCAAGTGGTGCTCCCGTTCCTTGGACGTGTGGTATGAAGCAGAGGAATGAAGTCTCACAAAGCTGCTCTGAATGCTCTTAGCTCCCTGCAGCCACAGACTAGTCCTCACAGGGTATGTACAGCAAGGCAATAAATCTAGGAGAAGCGTGAGGAGGGGAAAAAAAAATTAATTTCCTCCCAAACATAACTTACACAGATTCCTCTGATTATTATGGTCCAGACAGCAAAGCTCTTCTCTCCTGCTGCAGTTTTTAACCTTTCTGTGGCCTTGCTTTATGCATGCTTTCTGATATCTGCACCCAAGGTGACAGCATCTACTTCATTGTCTAGTTACAACTCACTCTCAGACCATATTTCAAGTAGAAAACAGCACACTATGGTATCTTAAATAAAATGTAATGCAGAAAGGAGATAAAAAGATCAGCCTTGCTTCTGTCCTACCAATACATACTTTACTAACAACATGGGCAGCATAGAGCAGAAGCAGTACACGTATTCACATGGGATTCTGGTTTCTGCCAGGACTAATCAGACTTTTTGATGGTAAGATTTTTGAGCTGAAAAATGAATGGATACAGTGGACAGATCCCATGGAGAGAGCCTCAGAGAAGTTACTATTCATACAGGGCTTGCCTGCCAACAAGATAGGTCAGGGAGAAGAGAGAACGATGGTTCTCCTGGTGAACACCGATTGCTTGGGTCTTACTTCTGGCCCATGCATCTGGGCATCTTTATAGATTGTTGATGCACAAGTTCTTCCTCATCACTAATGGGTCAGACGGCAGTTAACTCCTGAGCACAACCCAGGTCACAGCATGATGCTTCAGAGCAGGGCAGAAGTTGCTGTGCCTACAGCATATGAACAGCAGTGCTCTTTTGTCAGCAGATCATAAGCCAGGCAAACCTGGCCAGGCATTTGTAGATGTATGAACAGGTTAAACATTAATATTACCTTAATAGTCCCACTTGCTATTACTATGTCAGCCCTCAATTCCATCTGACAGAGACTGAAAGGCACTATCTATCAGTCAGTAAAACCCGTTTACTAGTGCAAAAAACAGATGCTTCTGTCTACCCTACAACAACAGGCTCAACTTGTGGTTGAAATGGTTTCTTCTCCCTCCTCTCACTCACTATTTCTCCCCCTCTCTCTCTCCACTCCCAACACCTAACACCACCACCACCCCCTAGCATGCAAAATTTCAGCTAAAACTGTTCATAATACTTGTGTGCAGGACAACTCTCCCTACCCACTCTTCCAAACATGTCAAAAACATTTGACATAAAATCCTTCCCACAGTAAACGAACCTTGCCTCTGAGAAGGTGGTGTGCTCTCAGCAGGTTGTGATGAAGAACAAGGCACGAGGGTTTCAAAGGGCTGAGCAAGATATGACATGGTGGGTGGAGCCATTTCCGGAATCCCTTGGCTTGCCAGCTTGGCGTTCCTGCAGCTGAGCAGGGTGAGGTGACTGTGGGAGGCTGATCAAATCTCGGGGTTGGAATACATCCAGGCGCTACCAACGTCTAATCAACCTGAAGTTGCAGATCTTGTTAAGGAGAGGAGCAGGCTTTTGCTCTGCACTCTTGGCTTTTTCCCGTGGTGAGTTTTTGAGGAGACAACGGCTAATGAGTGTATGCATTGGGGGAAGAAGATAACCTTTTCTACCACATAATCAGTCTAAAACCAAAACCAAAGTGTACATTTCGGTACTGATAAAACCTTGTGAGCTTCAACATCCTCCCTTTACGCTCCTCTAGTCCTTTCTGTGCGCCAGTCGGTAACCACCCTTGGCCAGGACTGCTCCCGCCCGGCTCCTCCTCCCGCCACCTTGCATACCCGCCAAGGACACTGCCCCGCCGGAGTTTCTTGAGGTGCCGCGGAGCTGCCGGCGGGCATGGGGGATGTTGTTACTGCTGTTTCAGCCACACACGGGAAAGACAGACGTTGCCTTCCCTCAGCAGTCCACTTTCTGGGCACCTTAGTAGTCCCGTTTCAAAGCACCTGGCGCAGCAGAGCTAACCCAGCTCCCCGTCCAGCAGCAGCCAACTCTGGGCCGGTCCCACCGCCCGCGGGGAAACACTGTTGCTGCGCTTGGCTCGGCTCTGCAGGCCGCACCCACACCGCCGACCCACGGTACGGAACTGGCCGGGCCGGGCGGTGCTCGGCTGCGGCCGCCCCTGGGAGGCCAGCACGCGCAGCGAGGCGGGGCGGGGCAGTGCGGACCTGAGCCGCCCGGCGCCTTGCGGCTTCTCGCCGCTCCTTGTCGTGATGGAGAGTGCCGAGGCGGCGGGCCTGCTGAGGGAACACGGCCCGGGCGGGCTGCCGCGGTTCCGGACGTACCGCCGGCGGTGGGTCCTGCTGGCCGCCGTATGCCTGCTGAACTGCTCCAACGCCATGGTGAGTGCGGGGCGGCACCGGCCTGTCCGACACCCGCCGGCCGCGGCCGTGACAGCGGGGACGCCCCTCCGGAACGGCAGCCGTGGGCGCGGGAGGAGGTGCGGGGCAGGCGGTGCAACGGTCGTCTCTCCTGCCGCCATGAGGGAGCAGCGCTGGAATGTAGTGCTAGCTGCTGCTGCCTTTGCCGGGGGAGGATGGAGTGATAGGGCGCGCCACTTCTGTCTCTTCCTAGAAGCAGGCAGGCAATCTGCAGGGCTCTACTGCTCACGGCTCTACCGTGTCCCAGATCCACTACCCCATCCTGGGGGCAGCACGACTCGGCTGTGCCCGCGCAGAGTGGAGAAGCCGCAGCTCGAGCGAGAGGCTTTTCCCTTTGGACTTTCTCTTACGGCTTCAGCCCGCACACCCAGGTGCGATCCGGGGCGTAGAGGGGCTGTAATGGGGGTTAAGGAGAGGTTGGGGCCGAAGGGTGTGTGTGATGCAGAAGGGCACAGCGGGGAGTACTGCGGCGTCAGTCCAGACGGAGATGGAGCAAAATGTGTCGTGGAGCACAGCCAAAACCGCTGCCGAGTCCCAGTCGTGGGCCGTGGGAAGGAAGAGGAGGTGTTCAGCGTTTTTTAAGGTCATATTTCAGAGCTATGAACAAGGGAACAGTGTTGAAACTCCTTGGTTAGAGGAGCTGTATTGCTGGCCCGTGACAGCAGCTTTATCTGGTCAGAAAAAGTGCAAGTTTTCTTTTGAGGTCTGTTGCTCATACAGAACAGTATAGGAGTAATTCTGAACCAAACATACTGGTATGTGGACTGTCTATGGTTACAGATACTTGATCTGAAAGACTTGAAAAAGAAGGGATGCTAGATCACACCCCAACTGTTGAACAGATCAAAACAGTTCTGTAGTTCTTGAGATAAATGCATGAAGTTTTCCCTTACCAAGTCCTAATCTTTATTTACCAAGTCATTGAGGACATTGCTAATAATTATCAGACTGATGTAGAATTATTTATGTCCTTGAGGGTTACCATGCTGCGAGTGCAGGCTCTCTGGCAGCTGAGATCAGATACTGCAACCTGCAAACATACATGCCTTGTCAGAGTCTGACTTTGCTGAAACCTTAACTATGAAACTGAAGGATTGCTTTAAAAGGTCCTTTCAATGCATCAGTGAGTATAACCATGTCCTGAATCACGTTGCTGAAAACTTGGTGTCCCTGGAAGATAGTATTGTTGTCTGCCTGCTTGGTCTCTTGACAACTTTCTGGCTTCCACAATGTTATTTTCCCACAGTATGAACTCAAGCCAGAACTTCACCACTTTGGAACTGGGTGCTTGATAAATATCCCAGGGTGGAAATACTGTTTCTAAGCTACTGCAGAGGTCTGGAATGGCAAGTATGCTGACATATAAGTTGTAACTAAGCCTTTACTGACACTAAAGCTAAGTGCTGTTGATAAAAATCACATTGAAATTGAGGGAGTGGTTGAAAGGCCATGAAATCAAAATGGTTGGTTGCTGTTTAAAAGTTCCAGATGAAGAGGTTAATTTGCCAGTTCAGTGGTGTGAAATTTGCTGTGCAAATTTTGTCCTCGTCTTTATGCAGATGTTGCACACATCACCTTGTTCTATGTATTCCTATGTCAGGCTATCTGCAAAATGCAGATGGTGAGGACACATGAATTGAGAATTATATGACTTGGAAAGAACAAAGCACTTCTTGTGCTGGACCAAGCCTGTAGGACAATGCCTTGTATTCCTTACTCTCACCTGTGCACATGTGTGGTTTTCTAGTAGTGGCTTTTGCTGTCACTAAAAGTGGCAGATGGGAGACAATCCTGAGAAGGAGAGAACCAGAGAACAGTGGGATGATGATATAAGGGAAGCTTTTACACCAAAGAGAAACAGCTCCTTACGTGAATCTCTATTACTGACCCGAATTTAAAAACCTCTGTCCCTCCCTACTGTATAAAGCAGGTACTGTCTTACCAGAGATTGGTTCTTATTTCCTAAATATGGCTATTCTGGAAGTTCCTAGCTGACAATGTAATGTAAGAAACCCTTTCATTATCTTAAGAAAGATGTAAGTAGGCATTGATAATGATTTACCTGCTCCCCAAAGTCCTTGGCAGAGAGGTTGTTCTGTTCTCACTATGGCTGAGCTTAGATGATCCCCAGCTGTGTCTTTCAGCACTCATGGTAAGGAGTGACATAACTATGCCTGTGGTCATTGCCCAGAATTGTTTCGCCAAACTGATGCTGTGGGGTTTGAGCATGTGGTTTTGTTTTTTTTTTTTTTACCAAAGATTTAATGTATAAGAGTATTCATGGTGTGCCACCAGCTGCTGTAGCAGTAAACTGACGAGACAAATACTCCCTTCCTGCTTCCCTCCTTTTTGTGAAACCAAACTCGTGGGAACTTTGTGTGTCACAGGAGGAACTTTTTCTTACCTTAGTGCTGGAAACAGAGAACTGCACAGAAGAGTGAAATCAGGAGTGTTTCCTGCCCTGTTCTCTGCTTGTCAGTGTGAGCAGGCTGAGGAGGAGAAGGGGTGTGGAGCAGTGGGTTGTAGCTGGCTCACACTTGGCTGGGTAGTTACCAACTCACCAGCCTGGAGGACTTCCATCAGCACTTAGTGTACTTGTAGTAGGAAGGAGAGGTGCACAAGTAGAGGCTGGCATGCGGCAGGGCAGGGTGCGCACACTCCGTGCCTGCTCCCATCTGCGTGCCTGCTCCCATCTGCCTTGGCAGGGCGCCTGTAGATTAGCATGAATTCTCAGCTGCAGCCACCCAGAGTCTGTGCACTGCCCATCCTCCTGAGAACTCTGTCCACGCAGGGACCCAACCTTTCTGAAGATCACACCTCTGTCCATGCTTCCTAGGCTGCTGTCTCTGGATGGGTGCCTTCAGTTGAGGCCCAGGGCTGTTGGCTTCCAGACTATGTGGCCCTTTTGATCTTGAAGACAGAGAGTCTGGTGACTAGTCCCAAGGGAGGAGTAGGAAGCAGCCTATGTGTCTCAGAAAGGCATCTGACATCACCTTCAAAGCAGCATCCAGGTGCATGGGAAAGAGCATGCTAGCAGTGGGAGAGCTGCTGCAGGCAGTGCCTGCCTGGGACATGGCAAGCAGTGCCTGTTAAAAAGCAGAAGGTCCTGTTTTGTGCAAGTCATCCCCTTTGGCTCATCCATTTTAAGTTGTACATAAAAGGTATTACAGGAGCATTGCTACACTGTGCACAGCTATACAGTATGCCAGCCAGTGATGAGCCCTTTCTATGGCAGCCTTTGCTAGTTGATACCCCCACTGACATAGTAAAATGGCTTAATGGCCACCCTACCTGACTGCATGCAGAGCCACATACCCCTCCAATATCAGTTCCAGTCAGATGATTCAATGCATTTGCTTTCCCTGTTGGTCCCACATGCTCCATGGTTAAAGGAGGTGTGGAGGGGACTCCACTGTCATCTGGGTGCTGAAAGGGTGCTTGCACCAGAGTGCTTGCACTAGAGCAAGCACAGAGCAGTCTTGAGAGGACCTGCTATCCTTTTCATCGGTTGCTGTGCTCACTGTGTAGAGCACAAAGGTTTCACAGCGAAGAGTGTGTACCAAGGTGTGACTCCCTGCCCAGACCAGCACACATTGGAGCTTTGGCTAAACTCGGGAATCACAGTGAGTTGAACATGCTTCTAAGGCTTGAGGTCAGGAGAGGAGTTGAGAGCAGGAATTACAGTTTTTGCATTTGGAGAAGAAATGGTGTCTGCCATTACAGCAGCACTTTCAACATCTTGCTAGATGCACATCTGAAGGGAGGGAAAAGTCCATAAAAATGCTGAAGGATCAAATACTATGATCTACAAGAGAAGGATCCATGACCAGCGATACTGGATTATACTACAGTAGGAGCTTTCATTGAGAACAAATACTGCAAAATCTGTTAGGTAATGCTGGGAAGCAAATTTTCCGATGTTTCAGGGAGCTGTTTTTGTGGAGCTGATTCCAGTAACAGAAGAGGGGCTGCAGTGGTGGCCCCTTTAAGAAGTTGCATGAAGCTTCCCCTGGCCTGAAGTTGGACCTCTGGCCATAAGGAGGAGAAATCACCGGTGAGGGGGCAAGGGGGTGGTTGCAAAAGGAGGGAAAGAGTAGGACAAGAGAGAAGTGACCATGCAGAAACCAAGGTCAGTGAGGGAAGAGAGGAGGTGTGCTGGAGCAGGTGCCTCCCTACATCCCATGGTGAGATGGCAGCTGTTCCCCTGCAACCCACAGAGGGCAACAGAGATCTGCCAGCAGCTTGTGGAGGACCCCATGGCAGAGGGGGTGGCTGTGCCCAGAGGGGCTGTGACTCTGTGGGGAGGTGGCATTGGAGCAGAATGTGCCTGGAGTTCTGCTGCAGAGGAGGAGACCCGCAGGGGGAGAAGGGGAGTCTGTGGGGAGCTGAGGGGTTCATGAAGGACTGTATCCCACGGGAGAGTGTACACATCCACCTCCAGACGAGGAGTCCTCCTCCTATGAGGAGGAAACAGTGGGAGAGACCATCTGGGTGACTGACCATAACCTTCATTCCCTGAGGTGCTGATGAGGGAGGAGGTAGAGAGATGGGGAGCGGGGAGCTGAGCCTAGGAAGAGGGGAGAGGTGGGGTAAGGAGGTCTTAAAGGGCTGGTTGTATTTTTTTCATCATCCTACTCTCTTTTTTTTTTCTGGTTTTGGTCGGTGGTGGATTACATTGATTTTTGTCTTCTTCCTCAAATCAAGTAGTCATGCCTGGTTTGCCCAGGACCATAGTTGGTGAGCAAGTCCTCCTGTCCTTGTCTCAGTCCAATCCACAAGACCTTTGGTTATCTTCTCTCCTCCCTATCCCACCATGAGTCAGAAGTTGAGCAAGTGGTTGCATAGTGCTTAATTACTGTCTGGGCTTAAACCATGAGAGGTTCATGAACCTATTGTGTTTTTTTGATGTTCAAAGGCAAGAGATCATACATGGTGATGTATGTCAATCAGCAGGACACACGGTGGTGGCAGGGGTCATTTTTTGCAGCTTAGTGGCCAATTGAGGTAATCTGGATGGTGAAGGAGAGAGGAGTTCTCTGTTTGTATTCAGAGATTGCAGGGCTTAGACCTCACCTGAAAAGAACTGCATCATATTCAACCTGTTCCTAATTTCTCTGTTGGAGCAACGTAACAACCCCTGCCTGAATGAAAGCAGAAACATACTTTTTCTCTCCAGACCCATCAAGAAACCTACTTCCTGTTTTGAAGAACAAACTCAGGCTTGGACAGGCTAAAACTTCCCATCATCTTTGATACATACACTAGGACTTCAAACTCTTGCTCAGAATAGAAATACAGGACAACCTAAATGCTTGGTTTTCAGCTAGGAATCATTTTACTAGGTCTAGTGCAAGCATGCCAGAGTGCTTGATCCCAGCTTACCTGGATATATGCAGCCACTGAACACAGAATGCTGTGCTCTGGCTTGGGGCATCGTCCTCCTAATGACATCATGAGACTGTCTTGTGTGGAGGGACAGGAGCCATGGAAGTGTACCTGAAGCTGGCTTATCATCTCTTTAATTACACAGTTTCCTGGTACAGTGTTTCATCACCAGCACCTCCATCTGGAACTGAGGATCACTGTTGCTGGAAATACAATGCTGTTTAGAAGTAGTTTAGCGTCTCATAATCAAACTAATGCTTGGTGATGCTTGTAACATTCAAATAGTTACTCTAGCATCAAAAATTTAAATTCCAATCCCAACCTGATAGAGATAGGTTCTGGGAAAAGGTGGTTGAAATTTCTTCTTTAGACAAGATAATTCCATTCTAATGTGTTGTTTCAAGGAGTTGTTAAAAAGCTCATTTTATTAAAGGTCTACCCCAAGTCTCCTAGTGACCTGTAATAGCCTCCTTATTGTCTAATGAGAGTACAATTTCCTTCAGCACCATGTATCTTCATTCGCCTGATTGTAGATGCTCCGTAAACATCTAGTCCACCCTCTGCCAGACCTTTGACTAGTCTCACATGGATATGCCTGAGCCCAGCAGGGAGATGTCCACTTCGTGTTGATTGCAAGGGCTTTTGGTGTGTCAGCTTCTTTCAGAGAAGAAGAAGGGGCTGATGCTAGGAGTCCTTGGTAGGACACCAGTAATGCATTCAAATACATTCATTCTCTGTTACTGCCATTTAGTCATTGCATCCCTACAAGGAGGAGAGTTTAGCTGATTTGCATGTGGCTGTTCTCACACAGTGGCACTAAGAAAGAACATAAGGCCATCTCATCTGATGCCAGCATTTAATGTGGTAGGTTTTACGGTATCTGGCATTTGAGGAGTAAAAAGGAACACTGAACATAAGAAATAGCAGAATGTAGTGACACATCTTCCCCTGAGGTTACCCAAGCCCTTTTTCAGTTACACATTAATGCCGCAGCTGATGCTGTCTGCAGGATGCAAGCTGTGAAGAGGAAGCTTGTGATGGCAGAGAGGGGAATCTGGAAAGAAGCAGTGGCTGGTGTTCTTTTGTAGGAAGCTATAGCTAATGTTTTTGTTCGCATTTCTTTGTTGTCTTGGGTATTCAGCGTCTGCAAGGTCACCTTCTAACAGTGGAGTAGCTTGGTATTTCATGTTATTGAAACTTGTTCTCAGGTTTGGCTAGTGTTTTTGAAAAGGACCAGAGAGCACATGTTTGCAAAGAATCCACAGAAACATCCTTAAATTAGGGTAGTACCCTCATGTCTTTCTTGTGGGTGTGATCTCAGGACCCAATTTGAGGATCAAAGCAGTCCTTGTCTTTCCCAGAAGAAATGGGAAGCAGATGGTTCCCTTATGACACCAGTGTCTAAACTAGGGTTTAGGGAAATGTTTTCAGATACGGTACTGGAAGGAAAAGATGGATAGTTAAGTTAAAGTACCTCTTGTGTTTCTCTGTTACGTGTTCTGATATGTTGAATACTCCAAGTTTCCAGGCCCTTTCCTAACCATTGAGCACTCATAGGATAGTACCAAATAGCATTTCCCTCAGGTGACACAAAGCAGAGCTATTCTTACAAGGTCACATCCAGTAGTTACAAGTGCAGCTATGAATACCTACCAGGCTTAGTTTAAGAGGCTCTCAGTTGCACAGGAGGTGGCAGCCTGTTTTGTTGATGTCTATCATGGAAAGATTTCTTGTGTTTTATATCAGATAAGTGTATCAGGGTCCAACATGTTCAACCAGGGGACAGAAAAAGGTACTGATCTCTGCTTCCTCCAGCTCCCAGCAGCAGGGCTAGGGGATTAGGGGTGAGATAGTGAAATGGATGAGGTGCTCTGGGCCAAGATAATGGTATCAGTGGTAAAACAGTTCTAGCAGAAGTAAATGCAGACACCAGGGGTTTGAATTTTTAGTACCAGCCTTAACATCCTAATTTCAAACAAAGACTTAAGATAGCAAGCTCCTGCATAACAGGCAGTTTGAGAGGATGCTGAATTTCTGTTCTGGTGGGGTGTTCTTGCTTACCCATCTTTGCTCTCTTCTCTGCAGGTATGGCTGACATTTGCTCCTGTGGCTGATAAGACGGCTGCCTACTTCCACATTTCCCTGGAGGTGGTCAACTGGCTCTCAACAGTGTACCTCCTCATCTCGATCCCATTTGGTGTGGTGGCAACATGGGTCCTCGACAGTGTGGGGCTCAGATGTGCTGTGAGTTGAACTGTTCTGAAGATTTTTCACCTAGAGGTAGCAGTAGCTGCAAAAAGCACTAACATGCATACTGTGAATAGGAGTCTGCCAAATGCTGCAGAGGATGAACACACTGAAGCTCTGTCCCAGTTCAGTAATAGCTATCACATCACTTCTGAGGTGGGGAGCAAGAGTTTGCTATAGAAAAGTGCGAGGACAGTTGTTTTGTTTGCATGGCCAGTTTAAGGAGCATCTGGGCAAAGTGCTGTCAGCTCAGAGTTTGGTCTATGCTAAGCCACTTTGGAATCTCTACAGTTTTCTCAGAAGCATATATATTGTGGAAGGTGGCATTGAATCTCTAGCATGCCAATTGTACAGAAGAGCATTTGCAGGAATTGTATACTGGATGACTTATTGTCATGGTCTTTGGATTGTCACAGCAAAATGTGGGTGACAGCACAAACTTGCGAACAGTGTAATTAGTAAAATTTTTATTTCCCATCAATTCCATGACAGTGGTGTAGTCCTTATGTGGGATCAGGACAGACAGTTTGCTCCCTAAGAAACTTGTAACTCTTACTGTTGGATCAGGAGCATTGTGCTGTGGCCCAAAGAGGTGGGGATGGTCTGCAGGCAGCCTTCCATGCAGTTATTACTAACACGCATTGTCTCCTGTAGTGCATCTGAGACCTTGCTCATGCTACTCTGTTGCACTAAGTTCTGCTTTTCAGGCTTCAGCACATCACCTCTGGCTGTTTTTGCTTGTTGCAGGTGATCCTGAGCGCGTGGCTGAACATGACCGGTAGCATCATCCGGATGTTCAGCGTCCTGAAGTTCCTGAGCTTGGGTTCTCAGAGTTACTGGTACCTCTTTATTGGGCAATGCATCTGTGCACTGGCACAGCCCCTTATCATCTTTTCACCGACAAAACTGGCAGCATTATGGTTCCCAGACCACCAGAGAGCAACAGCAAATATGATGGCATCGATGTGTAAGTGACAAAATAACGTTGCTGCATCCCAGAACTTTCTAGCATTTGTTTGACTTTCAGAGGCAGCAGGAAGAGGAAATCGTCTGTATAAGAGCCATTTAGCCCCGGAAATACAGCTCTGCCCAAGAATATTATAGTCATATGCAATAAACCAGTGCCTTCAAGGCCACTTAAGACTGATAGGCATTTTCGTGCTGGGCAGCAAGAAGTGAGCCTTGGCCACATCCAGATGCAGAAATCAAAACAAGCCACCCAGTCTCCCAATGCTCTTTTTCTGCCATGATGAGCTGATCATTTTTGCCTATCATGCAGACGGGGACAGCCCTCAGTGTTATTAACTCTAGAGTCTCTAATGGCCTCATTTCTGCTGCTTGTTAGGGAGGTGTCTAAATTGCATGTGATGCCATTGGTCACAGGTGCCAAATTCTGTAACCAGAATGAGGTGAGGCTGCTGCAGCAATTTTGTGCACCAGTTTGTCCAGTAATATTCCCAATTAGTATGTCTGCACACACAGATAAAACATACTCAGCTGGCCACACAAACATGTTTGGGATGTTAAATGGAGCAGGACTACCTATGTAGAAACTATCTGCATTGCAAAGTGCCCGAAAGCTGGGAACCTGGAGGGAGCTCTGCTCTCATTTCTCTCTTGGCTCCTTTGGGCCCTGCTAGAGAGAGGGTACTGCACTTGACAGACCTGTTTCCTCCCTCCATGTGGCATTTTCCCCAGCAGCCAGAAGAACTCTCCTTTCTCCAAGGACTTGAGAGGTGCCACAGAATATGGGCCGGCTCATTGTCTCCAACTGGGAAATCTCCTGTGTGGGAGAGCCCCACCTGCCCTTTCCTCAAAACAGCCAACAGCTGACTTCCCTCTCCACTGCCTTGGACTTGTGGGATGGGGTAGGCATGGAAAAAGGGGAGTATAAGAGCTCTCCTATACAGCCTTCCTAATGCTGCTGCAAACCCAGAGCATAGGCACTGTTGTTCAGCGAGGATGGATTTATGATGTCCAAAAAAATACGTTATTTTTAGCACTGCCCTCCCTTTAATAGGATGAACTTGATAGCTTACCTTATTTCCCAGGACTGAGATAGACCCTCACCTTCCCTGCTAGCGAAGGAGCTCTGGTGTCAGTATGGTGCAAATACAGATACTACCAAGGGCCTGAAGGACCCACGCCTGCAGACACTTCGCTCTTTTTAAGTAACAGAGCAGCCAAAGAGCATTTGATTCACACAGTGTCCTCAGTCCTTATAGGATCAAATTAATTTGAATGTAGGAGGAACAAAACTGAAGAGCAAGGAACAGTGGAAACCCAAGACCTGAAGATGTTCAATCTGCGGCACATTAAGATATCAGCGTGAGGACTGGACTGTGATTATTATCTGCTGCAGCCCTGCATATTGCTGCATAGAGGCCTTCCATTAATAATGGCCATTTATATCTGCTACTGTCTGCTGTATAAAGGCAGGATTTAATTTCAAACAAGTTTAAGATTGTCTAGAAGAAGCACCTGTCACAGCCCCAGTCATTTACTCCAGAGGTTAATTACTCCACTGGCAAATGTCTATATTTTACTTCCCATCTCAGTATTCCTAATCCTCCAGCTATTCAGTCTTGTTGCACCTGTTTTTCAGTTAGTTATGGACAGAGTTACCTCTTCTCTCCTTTGTCTTGGAAGACTGAACAGCTCCAACCTAGTGTCTTTACAGGCCTATTTCCCTTTGCCTCTTCACATGTCTCCATGTCTGCCTGTTGCTCACATAGGCTTTTTCTTCTAGCTTCCTCTAATTTAACAATACCTATTTCCTGTGTTAATGCCAGAACAGCACTCAGCAGTGCTGTCAGTATCAGTGCTGCACACAGAAGCTGGCCCTATGGCCTCCTGTCAGTATCCCCACAGGTCCTGTTAGCACCTCTGGGTAGGCTTCCCTGTGCTTGTGTACAGACAAAAACAGACCCTGTACCCAGGATCCCGCTGAGCAACTGAAATCACTATGACTCAACTGTGCTCTTGAGAATTTGTTAGCTCTCAGTCCTCTGCATTGCTTGGAGAGGTTTAACTCACAGAGAAGCAATGCAGACCAAGAACTGATCTCCTGTGAAGACCATGAGCACTTGTCTTGTGCCAGACAGAAGAAAAACTTGAGTCCACTGAAGTCACCTCCATCCATGGCATTCTTCGTTTGCCCTGGCTTAATGTTCTATGATTCTATGCCATTTTTTGCATCCAAAAGAGTTTTAGTGCATCAGCATTGCTGCTCACAAAGCACACAGCCCTATTGAGGCTGTTGTGTTCTGGACTTTATTCTCAGGGCTGAAGGCCAGTCTTACCAGTAAAGACTGAGGTGAAGAAGGCATTGAATACTCTGGCTTTTTCCATGTCCTTTGTCACCAAGTCTCCTGGCCAATCCAGCACCAGGCACACATTTTCCCTAACTTTCCTTTTGATTCAAGTAAAGGGAATGGAGCATCTGTCATGCCAACTGAGGCTGAGAGAGCTGGGACTGTTCACCCTTGAGACAGTTCGGGGGGATCTTGTCTGTACATGTACATGCCTAATGGCACAGGGTGAGTAAAGGAGGGAAAGCAACTCTATTTGTTACTGCTGTTCTATAGCATCAGCACAGGTGATGTGGATTTGTCTATCTTCATTTTGTCCCTTCATCTCAGCATTTACTGAGGCAGCCATGTGCAGATGAGGACACTGTAATTCACTAGATGAAAACCAGTTTACAGGAGCTGGGGGTTGTAGGGAGACAGGCTTGTAGAATCAACTTTGTGGAGGTGAAGGAAGCAGTTGTGGCAGTAGTAAGACCACACAGTCAACTTCTCCAAATGTTCCCCTCCTGGTTTCTCCCTACGTGTGCCTTATTCTGTCCTTATCCATTGCTCTGCTTCACACTGCAGCTCTGGTACTAACTGGGGTAGGAGTGGACACATGACTCTGACTGCTTGAATGAAAAAAAAAAAAAATGTTTCTGTTTTATTTCCTTCCAGCCAATCCCTTGGGTGTTCTTATAGCAAATTTACTGTCACCTGCACTGGTTCCAGAAGGAAAGCACATCCCATTGATGGTAAATGAAACTGCTCTAATCAGACAGTTGGGCAGATTGGGGTCCTCCTGTTTTCTTTACTTGGAGGTGGTAGAGCTGGAAAGAGTAGTAACATGTATTTATTTTGTGTTGCATAGCTGGGTGTTTATACTGTCCCAGCAGTAACAGCCTGTGCTCTAGCAACTGTGGGAATTCATGAGAAGGTTCCTCCAACGCCTCCTTCAGCCAGTGCCACTTATTCCACCTCTCAGCCATTTCTCACGGGGCTCAAAATGGTAAGTGCCGTAGCACAGAGAGGGACCAGTGCTGGAGTGAGGGATGCAGCCCTGCCAGACAGGGGTATGCTGGGGAATCTTCTGACAAAGCAGACTCTGTGTTCCACTGTCAAACCTGCAGTGAAAACCTCCCTGAAGGAGACCAGGATCCTTCCTTAGGAAGTGGAAGCTACTCACAGCAAAGCTTCAAAAGACACTGGGTGTCTGGCTGTGGCTGCTGTTGTTCAGTTAGCTCAGACAGGAGCATCTGGGCTTATCCAAGAGAATCATACATGTGAGCCTTCTGAGCAGATCTGGTAAGAGGTAGGACAGCACATGGTAAATCAAGGGAAGAATTTGGGCACTTGCTCCCTATGTGGTCTACATTTTAACTTGTTCTCTGGCTGAACTGAAGAGGGAGTCAAAAGTCCTCTAATGATCAGAGTATTGCCCTTGCCAACATCTCCAGCTGAGGGATCAGAGCCACTAACCCTCAGGTCTGCTGTCACAGACTGGCTTTTTTTTCCCCTCCTCTTGTTTAAAGGATACATTAACTTCTTTCTCTAGCTCCTGAGGAACAAGCCATACATCATCCTGGCGGTGTGCTTTGGAGGAGGAATTGGGATGTTCACCTGTTTTTCAGCTCTGCTAGAACAGATCCTTTGTGAAAAGGGATATTCAAATGTGAGTCTTCCTCCTTTCCTCCCTGTTGCTCACAGCATCTATGATACAATCAAAATTATTTTCCCTGATAAAGGACTCAACAAAGTGAAGGCAGTTGAATATGCTGCACTGTGTCATATCTTACTTGCCCACGTTATTTGATATAGATTAAGCAGTGCAGCAATCCAGAGCACAATCACTCTCTCAGCATAATGGGTGATTGGCGTTTTCATTACTACCCATGTCCAGGCCCCCCTTTGCCAATGAAACACCTTTACTCTTCAAACACTTTTTAGGAAAAAAGAATATCGTGGTTTTTTTCTAAGCCACTCCAGAGCACTGATGTCTATACAGCCTTCTAACACTTTCCCCAGAGTAGGATGGGAGCCATACAGGCCCTGAAGTGAAGGTGAAGGCAGGCTGATTCAAGTGCTTTTCCCCTTTTGCATGGTCTTACATGATGCCAGGGGAAGTCCCAGGTTCTATGGCAGCTGTTTTCCCATCCCTCCCTAGCTAGCCACTGCTGCTTTTACTGTTGAGCACAATGTGTGCACAGCTGGTTCCTCCTGCTCTTTCTCTGCAAAGGGCTGCCCATATATTTACCCTTCAGGCTGGCAGCACTTCAGGCCTGCTGCTCACATCCCTATAGAGGTCCTCTTAAAACACCCCTCCAGCTCCATATAATTATGTGCACATCTACATGTAGGGTCTCTGTTCACCTTCTGTTAACCCCAAGTCTGATACCTACCTCAGTGTTCCATAGCCAGGTCACATTAGCATACTCCATCAGCTTTTAACTGGAAACCTTTTAAACTTTGCAGACTTGCTTTCTGCATCATGGGGCTTTTTTTTTCTGGCTTGCCCTGGCCCCTTAGCCCACAGAAGCCGTTCCAGATGCCCTTTTCTTCCATTCTGCTCCTGAAAGTCCCAGAAATGTTTGCCCAAATTTGTTAAAACTTACCTGCTTTCAGAGTTTATGCCTGCATTTGAATTCTTACGGAGCTGAAGGAGAGTGACACACAAACATAGTCATGTCAGGCAAACAAGTACCCTGTCCTAATTGCTGCTCACTGCCTCTCTAATTAGACCTCTTTGCTACAGCCTTTGTCATATAACATGCTCTGCAGCTACCAGCCTTGTGGAAGGTGTTCCACCAGTGCAGGTCCCTGGTAAGAAAAGGTCCAGGAGCATCAGTATAAACAGGAGTAGATCCCAAAGCAGTTTGACCTGTTATCACAAGTGTGGACAAGATGCATGATTGCCCTTGGAGAAGCCAAGAACAGTCTTGTGCCTGAGCTAGAAGCATTTAATACTAGTGACTTGCTGCTGCTCTGCACCCAGCCTCTCTTGCTGGGTGTGCAAAGCCTTGCCATCCATTGAGACCATGGGAGTGCTATCACCCTGCTGTCCCCACAAACTGCACCAGCACCTGGGCTCCATAAATATTTGCTACTCAGAGCCCTCTGGAAGCCTCAGCCATTGCAACAGTCAGGAAAACTTTATCTGCCTCAATAAGTGACCCACTAGCAGCAGGCAGTTGAGTCAGTGACATTAAAACCTGTTTCCTAACTGCTCTCATTGCTCAGTAACTTGTTCTTCTGCCCTCCAGGAATTTGCTGGCTTAAATGGTGCACTGTTCACAGTGTGTGGCTTGCTGGGTGCTCTTCTGCTAGGCCTGTATGTAGACCGGACAAGGAATTTTATAGAGTCCACTAAGATTTTTTTCTGTCTGAGTTCACTTGCCAGCATCATGTTCGCAGTGGTGAGTTGTCTCTTGCATTGCACCATACCCATGAACTTAGTTCTCTTGCTATCTGATAACTCGTAAATTCAAGCCAAGGTCATTTGATGTCACAGTAACTATTAAACCACATGCTATGCTTTGAGTTTTTCTCTCTGAGATAGGAATGTTTTAAAGGAAAACCCTTTATTGAGGATTTCACAGTCATGTGCAGAGCCTAGAGTGTTTCAGGATTTAAGTAAATTGGCATAATTTTACATGCTGATATTCGATCACCATGTTTGTTTACCAGCCCTGAGAGCATTCTTTGCAAACAGAAATGGATTTGCTAAATATTGGTCTTACAGAAATTAAGAAGAGTGCTACGAATTCCCCAAGACCTGCTTTTTAATGGTGGTGGCTGCCAGTAGTGTAGGGTTAGCAGAAAGGACCTAAGTTACGTGCCTTAGTTCTGCAGTGGTTCCCTGAGGAGAACAAGACAAGGGAGGAGAGACACAAAAGGGGGACACTTGAATCTATCTGGGAGGAGTGCAGAACTTGGAGACTTTACATCCATGACGCTGGAGGGCATGCACTGCAGTCAAGTATAGTCATTGCCAGCAAGAACCTGAGAACGAGGCACAGGATTTCTTGAAGACCCACACTGGTGTAGGTCTCTGCTTTCCCAACAAGCCTATGTTGTGCATTTATCCTGTGTGCTGGAAAACCCAGGCTTTCCATAGAGCATGATCACACCTCTCCCTGAGCTAGGACCCCAGTGATGTTAGCTCCACTTTGGAGAGAGACAAACAGAATGTCTTTCTTAGTGTAGAACAAGGCACCTAAAACAGACCTGTCATTTCTCCCTTTAGTACTCTGGCATTGGCTGGGGGTTGCTCTGAATGCAAGCCAGCATGCCTGGGCTCAGGTAAAGCACACAGAAGGCCACAGGCTGTGTCAGGAACAATGAGCAAACCTCCCGGTCCTCCCTTTCCCTCCATCCCCTTCATCCCAACAGATAAACTTTTAATTCACAATAGTGAAACAAAAAATACTCAATTCAAATCTTCTTGATGCCTTGGCTCCTTGAACTTGGATTCCAGTAACACAGTTTTTCTGCCTTTACCACTTTATCTGTGCCAGGCCTGCTGTAGCCATGCCAGGACAGGTATCTTGTGTTCCTCTGGGAATAACATGGTTAAAGGAGGTATCTGCTCTGTAGCTGCAGGATATATGTCCTTGACTTTGGGTGGACACGACCATGCTCTTTTTTCAGAGTCTCAGACAAAGCTATTTTTAGATACTAAACTCATCTTCAAGGTTTGTGAATGTTTCAGGTAGGATTTTTTTTGTTTTGGTTTTTTGGGGTTTTATTGGTGGCAAAATCCTAAGGTTACAAAGATGAGCCTGACATGATAAGGAATAGTAACCCAATGCAAACACCACGTCTGCAATGTTAGTTTGCATTGGGATGAAGGTGTATGTTTCACTTGTTTATGGAGATATGCTGATTATACTTGTGCTAAGTTACTGGACAGGGAGCTGCATCACAGTAATATGACCACAGGTAATTCTGCTCATCCTTCCTCTTGCTTAAATTCAACAGATAAGTCTCCATTGTGTAGCCATTTATTGACTCTAGAGGGTTGGAGCTAAAAGGGAGGTTTCAGGAACAGGTAGGAAAAGGTACTGGTGAGAGCAATGAGCCCTTGGGACTTCCTGCAGGTTATGGGTTCAGAGGCTTCTTGTGCAGCAGTGCTAATACTGAATCTTTGGTTTTGCTCTTCTCCTTGCAGACTTCTCGGTTTAGGCACCAGGCCATCACACTGGCCATCAGCAGCTCACTCTTTGGTTTCTTCGGTTTTGCCATCTATCCCATTGCCATGGAGCTGGCTGTGGAGTGCTCCTACCCTGTGGGAGAGGGCACATCTACAGGCCTGATTTTTGTTGCAAGGTAAGCAAGCACGTTAAATCCAATTAACATCTGAGTTTGTGTTCGCACACAAGCAGGAGTAACTTGTTGGAGCCTTAAGCAGTGACCTGGTGCCACATGTGAGTGTCAATTGCAGCTGCAGCAGCAGAAAATATCAGCCAAGGAGGGGCGTTAGACACCACCTTTGAAGACTGCTGTCTCCCACTGGTTGTGGACTTTGTTGCTGCTGCCAGCCAGGTGTGAATGAGGAGGAGACTGAAGTCATACCCTGACTTCTTCCCATCCTCAGCTCTGCAGTGAGGGATATTTCCAAGTCCCTGCCAATTGACTAAGCCTCAGCTCCTCGGTAGCTGTAGTTCAGCGCCTGCCATTTCCCAGTGATCCTGGCACGCTGGCCCATGTCTGTGGCTATGCTGAAAGGCTGGCCTGGACACCCTGACAGCCAAGGCCAGTTGACCAAGTCCCTGGGCCAAAGGAAGCCAGCAGTAGTACTCTCTGCCAGGAGGACCCTGCTCCAGAAAGGGGCTTCACTGTCTTCCCACTGGGGAGACTGGACTTGTCAGTAGCCGTGATGCCATGACTGCATGTTGGCTTCTCCCTACAGCCAGATTGAAGGTGTCATTTTAATGATTCTGCTACAAGCCCTCACTGTGCGTGTTGCTGAGGTCCCATCCTCCACCTGCACCCTTGGCCAAGATGGGTCCCTGGATTGGACAGGTAAGTATGTCCTTGGGAAATTATGCCAGACATTTGGTGGCATCCCATATACTTCCCAACTCTATACCAGTCTCACTGTGAGAGAACCTGCAAGACTGATTCCTGTTTAGCGTATCTGTTTGCCATCTTTCCCAATCTGATGGTGCACTCCTTGCTGCTCCTGCAAAACCAGGCCTGCAAGATTGAAATGGGAAGACCGCTAAGGTGCCATGAATGCTGCTGCTGGCTCTGGGTTAAAATTTGTCTTACAGCTATTCTGCAGAGATCTGAGCTTCACCAAGCTAGAAAGCAGCTCTTTTGGGGTGAAGACACAGTTCACTTAGCACAGCCTGTGCTGCTTTGCAGTCTGGGAGACCAAGACTCAGAGTGTATTGACTGACTTCACACACAGCTGCCTGGGTTTGTAACATGCTCGTACAGCTCTGTTCTGACTTATTCCACATTTACCTTCATTTCCTACCTGGTCAGGAGAAGAGACAGCTACTGAGATGAACAGGAGCACAAACGTGTTTTCACTGCAGGCTAAACCCTCCCTGGTCTTATCTCCCAACTGGTTCATATTTATGTAACACTGACACCAAGTCCTGGGGAAACATGGTAACACAGAGGCTGGCAATATATCTTGCCTGACTGAGCAGAAACTCCCCAGAACAAGTTCCACTGGCTGGCGGGGATCAAGACTTCAGAATAACAGCCCAAAAAAAGTAA
This sequence comes from Colius striatus, assembly GCF_028858725.1. Taxonomy (NCBI): domain Eukaryota; kingdom Metazoa; phylum Chordata; class Aves; order Coliiformes; family Coliidae; genus Colius; species Colius striatus. Next base: position 33,565,540 of record NC_084790.1, read on the forward strand.
TTTGACTGCTTCATGTCTGAAAGCCCACAACTCTCCATCTCATCCAATCAGAGCTGGATCTCAGGATGAGGTACCCATTCCTACTCATTTTGTGATCTGATACATGCAAGGACATGAAGATGTTTATCTGAGACAGTGATGAAATGAGAATGTGACTGCTTCCAGGCTTTGTTGCATAGGCTTTTAAATTGATTTTTTTTTTCTTCAGAAAAAGCTTTTCCAACACAATTTTTTCTTTGGTTAACTTCCATCATCCTTAGTGAACCTTTCCTACACTTTGCTCTCAGATAATGTAACAGGAAGCACTACTTGTTCTCTTATGAAGCTCCAGTATTTTGATTTAGTCTTTCCTGTACCTTCCCTACTCTCCAACACACAGACGTACACACATATGCAGAAAAACACACTCTCACAAACACCCTGTGTGCCCAAGCATACAGCCTCCAACCTGTGTCCTCATGCAGGACGAGTCCTGGAAACCTTCCACTTTTCACCGAAGTTGTCTCCTATGCCAGTGTTACATGAGACATGGTTTGGCTGGCACCAAACTGGCGTTGTCTTGCTCTGAGCAGCACACTGTCCTCAGTGGTAGCCCTTGGGAGGACATCACCCCGCCTTTGCAGTTGCTGGAGAGCTGGTTTCTATATGGACTTCTACATCCATGGGCAGTTGTGAATTCACCATCTAAAAGTGTGTTTTTCTTGCAGCTCCGGTACTGGTGCTGGCTGGCCTCTGCAGTGCTATGGCTTGCTTCTATGTCATCTTCTTCCACACTGACTATAAACGGCTCCATGCTGAGAGAAACAGAGGTGACTTGGTCAAGGCAGAAGATACAGCAACAGCAGACACTCCTGACGCCTAACCAGGCCAAAAAGGGGATGCCAAGGGCCCAGTAAGAGAAGGACTCAGGCCTGTGGGCACGGACTATGACTACAAATGCTCAGCTGGCACACCAGGATCTCTGGGTCCTGTTGCGCAAGCAGCAGCAACTGAGTCACTGGAGCACCTTTGCTGTGCTTTCTCCAATCTTGTATTTTTGAGTCTGGGCTGTAAGAAAGGCTGTGCTGACAGATAGGTCAAAGTGGGACTGGACAACTACGCAGGTAATGGGGATTTTTGGCTGACTTGTTTCGTGCTAAAGAAATGTTGCAGAAGAGAGAAGCATCATACTTCAGCCATTTTTTCATTTTCATGTACTTGGATCATGGGTGACACTTTCAGAAGGATGGAAGCCATGCCTATCACAAACATAGTGGAAAACTTCTGTTTAAGGACTGTGATTCTTGCATAGCGTAACAACTCTTTCACTGTAAGGTTGGAGCTACTTGTGCCTACTGCCTAAAGGGCAGTAGGAGCTAGAGCATCCTTCTGTTGCAGCAAGGAATTGCAGGTATGTGATCTGTAATCCAGGATAATTTTATGTTTACAAACACTATGTTTTTTAATAAAGGATGATTTAAGTAAAGATTACTCTTTTCTCTATTGAAGTTTTCAAAGTATTTTACAGATCTGCTATGTAGTTCAAATATCAACATTGTTTGCCAGATATGCATTAAGTTGTGCGCAAAGGATGATGTGAAGTGGTATGTCGGATCCTTAAAATAATAGTGTGACATTAGCTGTAGGTTAAGCTACAGTTAGCAGTATGTTGAAGGGCAGGTTAAAGGGTGGACAAAATACTGTTAAAAAATGTTTCCAAAATCCCTCTTTGCCCTGGTTAGGTCTGTCTTGCACCACCTAAGACGCTTTTATCTTCATCCAAGCATATAAAAGAGATCTGAAAGGGGAGATTTTTCTCTCTCCTAATGTATCAGACATACAGGTACATAAGGCTGATTCCCAATTCCTGATGTGTAGCCAAGTAGATTGCTCCTCCACTCTGTGGTCTGTCACACCACATGCAGCTTGTACAAATACCTGCTTAAGCTCTTTCTTATTGGCTCAGCTAGCTTTTTATCTTGTCTTCAGAAGAAAAGAGGTAAAATTTCTGTTCTAGTCTGTAATTACCACCACATCTGAAGGCAGCTTGCTGCCAGAACTCTCTCAAGGCTGCATGACTCATGTCATCTAGATGTGCCTTTCCCTGGAAAGCCTGTGCAAGGGGTGAAGCTGAGCTCGTAGCAGGACAAAGGGATTTTTGTGTTGAGGGCCTGTTTTGTAGAGGGGTGGACCTCTCACCTCTTTCTGCCAAAGGAATTGTCTGTCCACCTTAACAAGCCACCTGTGAGCCCAGTGACCCTGGCAGAGGCCTCTACCATGGGTCAGCAGTGGTCACTGAAAAACTGGCTCTGTGAAAAGGCTCCTGTAGAGGTGAATAGTCCTGGCTGTGGTCTAGAGGCCTTCTGCTTTTGTAACAGCAAAAGACAAGGACATAAAAGTCAGCTAAGTGCTCCCATCACAGCTGTGGATCCCAGAGAAGCCCTCTGACACAGGAAGGGATGTGTCTTCTTGCCATCCTGGGTGAAGACAACACTTCTGTTACAAGAAAGATTGTTCCTCTTGAAACAGCGGCTAGTCTTGACATCCCTGGCACAACTCAGTCCAAAGGTCTTTCTGCAGGACATTGTCACTGTCTTATCTCTAGAGCAACTCTGGTGGGTCAGACACACTTATAGGCTTCCTGTGGTCCCTCAGAATAGCCAACTCTCTGCCTTCTTTCTGCAGACTCCCCTCAGGACTCCATGGAGCTGGTAGATGGTCAAGTTCACATGAGCCTAGGGGTGAGATGTGCTGCAGTCTGAAGACCCAACAGTTTCCTTGGGGAGCTCATCCTCCCCTTGTCCTCCTTCAAAGAATGGCATAACACATTGCTTGGAGAAGGAATAAATTAATAAATTAAATAGAACAAGTTACACATAAAAAAATCAGTTATACGCTAATCCTTGCCTAATTCTATGACTCCACAGTAATTTCAAGAGCCTGTGGTAGTTGCGCTTGCAGTGGTCCAGACAGAATTTCTATGAGGCTTTAGTCAAGGGCCTGCCTGTCCCCAGACAGAAAGCAGAAGAAAGCTAACTCCAGCAGCTAGAGCTGAGCACAGCTACCCCAACTACAGTCTATGACCCTGCATCCGCTGATGAATGCCTTCATTTTAAAAAGCTCCAAACCTAAACCACAGAAAATATGGCCAACACTACAGTTCATGATGTACTATTGTGGGAAGCTAGGGGGGGCAGACAAGGAGGGAAAGACAAGGAGTTTTGTACAGCTGCTTCCCAGTCAGCAGAGCTGGCTGCAGGAACAGGCATCCCCTGCGGAAAAGTGTGTGGTCACATATAAAGTCCATGGAAGAGTTCCACAAAACTTGCCAGGTAATTGTAAAACTTGAGGGCCATTGTGAACCTGTTCTGCAGAAAAGCAGCACACCTCAGTGTTGAAAGCAGTCCTGTCAGACAACCCCCCTGCTAGTACAGGGAAAGAAGCTGTTGCACATGCTCCTTTACCAGGAAAAACACACTAAATGCTGAAATCATCAACACGATGGAGTGGGACTGAAGCTTAAGCAGTTACACATGGCACAAATCCACTTCTTCAGACTCTACTGCTCTTTGCAGTGCTCTTAAATGAAAGACTGAACATCGACCCTACTGCCCCTTTGCTAACTGCTTCAGTATTGTGGACTGAACCAAGCCCTTGTGAAAAGCTTCCCTGGCTCTGCAAGAAACTACAGCTCTGTATCACTGCTTCCAACCTGCCTCCACATACATGCAAAGTTCTGCCAGGCTGCTTTCAGCAATTCTGTCTGTTGCATGCTACTAAGAGGAAGACTGAGATCTCATCTGCAAAAGCTAAAGCCTCCAGATACTTAGAATTAGGTATTCCAACATGAAAAGAAAGACAACTATTCTGGAGTTTGGCAGGAATGCTCAGCTCTCAAATACACAGCCCTTAGAAGGGGCAAAAGTTGCAAAGCTTTGGGAAGAAGATCAATGATGCTGAGTGTCTGCCTCGAGGCAGTTCGTGAGACCATACCCTCCCCAAAGAACCAGTGTTATGTCCAGAAGGCTCTGGCATGCTCTTGGTGGTCAGGCCCAAAAAGCAGCTTTTGCTCTACCTTGCACCCAGGCTCACCTCAGATCATGTTGCAGCATGTGCAAGTGGTCCCTTCAGGGAGAGGCACTGGGAAGAGGTCCAAGGCAGCTGGGAGGACTGGAAGCAGTCTCTGGTGTAGTGCTCTCCTGTCACTGGTCATCTGTATTGCCCTTACCGTCCTAGAAGGAACTCTTCTCTCCCTTCCAAACCCCTAGCTCATTGCATGCCATCCTCCACAAAAGTGAATCCCAAAAGTCATATGCTACAGATATGCTGTGAGAAGTTGCTGGAAGCTTCCCCTATTTTTGGTGGAGCCAATGCCAGCCAGATACAAGATGGACCTACTGCTGGCCAAAGCCGAGCCCATCAGTGATGGCAGTAGTGCCTCTCAGATAACATACCTGTGAAGAAGGGGGAGGGAAATGTGCAGCAGCAATTGCAGCTTGGAAAGAGGAATGAAAATATGTGAGAATAACATCTCTGAAGACACCAAAGTCAGTGAAGAAGGAGGAGGATGAGGTGCCCAGGCACTGGAGCAGAGATGACCAGCAGCAGGGTTGGGCATATCTGAAGACACTTGGGCATTGTTTAGAATCTTTGCAGAGCTTGCAGTATGTCATGGTTTGACATGACAGCCTTTTCTGGTAAGGGGGAAGGGGCTGTAAAGATGGCTCCTGTAAGAAGTTGCTCGCAACTCTCCCCAGCTCTGAGCCAGACCCACTTCTGGGGCTGAGCCAATTAGACACCTCCACAATCACTTTTTAAGAAGAAGCCCGAAGGGGAGGTTTCTTCATCTTTTTCATTCTTCTTCTGCCCCTTCTTTTTCTTCTGGCTGGTGGTGGTGCAAGGAGTAGGAACAGTGAGAGAAACAAGCATGTGGACTCCAAGGTCAGTGATGAAAGAGAGGAGGAGGTGTGCTGGAGCAGAGACTCCCCTGCATTCTATGGAGAGAACTGGTGAAGCTGAGATTTATTTTCATTTCTTTAAAGACCCCACATCAGCGGTAGAGACTCATTTTGATAATGAGCCTGTGTCAGGGGAAGACTCATTTTGCTAAAGCTGGCCCCAGACCAGGGACAGTGACTATGGCTGGAGGAGGCCGTGCGCCGTGGGGGGGACACAACCACTTCACTGCAGACCCCGAGCCAGGGCCAGTGATTTTCTTCTTTAAAACTATGGCCGGAAGAGGCCGTGTCCCAAAGGAGGTACCCTGTATCACTATGGCTGGAGCAGGCTGTGTCCCGAGGAAGGGACTCAATATCCACAGCTGTAACTGTGGGAAGGAACCCATGACAAAGCAGCTCATTACACTTATGCCCAGAAGAGGCCTTGTCCCGAGAGAGGGACCCTGTAACTACAACCATGGCAAAGAATCCATGCCAGCGATATTCACCAAGGACTGCGTCCCATGTGAGGGTTCCTGGATTGGCAGAAGCCACAGCTGCTGGGAACAACCCACACCAGAGAAGTTCGTTAAGGACTGTGTCCCAGGGGAGGAACCCCATGTTGGAGCAGGGAAAGAATGCCAGGAGTTGTCCTCATCTGAGAAGACAGAAGTGGCAGAGCCCATCTGTGAGAGACTGATCACATCCCCCATTCCCTGCCCCCCTGAGCTGTAGGAGGGAGGAGGTAGAGATATCCGGAGCAGTGAGCTGGGCCCAGGAAGAAAGGAGGGATGGGGGAGGGAGATCTTAAAGTGCTGGTTGTAATTTTCTCATCGTCCTACTCCCTTTTTGCTTTTATTCCGTTCTGTTTCTTGTAGAATAAACTTTCCTACTTTACTCTCTAAGTCGAGTACCGGAGTCTGTTTTGCCCAGAACTGTAATTGGCAGCGAGCCCTCCCTGCCCTTGTCTCAATCCACAACAACCTTGCTTATCTTTTTACTCCCATTTTGCTGGGGCCTCCATCATCCTAACAAGGGTGGGGGTGAATGGGGGCACTGAGTGAGAGACTGTCATGGTGCTGCTGTGCTAGCTGGGTCAAACCACGACAGGTTTGGACAAGTTTTGGGTCAGTCTCTAGGGGATAGGAAGCAGAGTTGGCTGTTCTGGAGTGTGGGGACAGGTTTGGGAGTGTTTGGCATCTCCTAGGAAGAGTTTGCTGCCATTTGGGGGCCTTGGGCCAGGATTTGGCAGTCAGGATTACTTGGGCTAGATTAAAAGGTGTCTGGGGAGCTCTGAGACAGTGTTTGGAGCTTCTTGGTGACAACTGGGCAGAATCTAGGGACTGATGACTTTGAGGGTCTGGAAACAAATTATCAGAGTGTTTCAGGACCCTCCTGCCAGACTGGGAGGTGTTGTGGGTAATTGGGCAAGGAGTACTCTGGGATTCCTAGGGCAGGGTGTGGGTTGGGTTGGAGGAGGGCTTTAGTAGTCATGAAGTAGAGCCTGGAGGTACATGGGGGAACCTGAGCCAGGTTTATGGGGGTTTTGTGGCTCTGAGGCAGAGTGTAGGAGTCTCTGAGGTAAGGAAACTTAGAAGCGGGGTTTGTATTGTGGCTTGAGAGTAGGTTTAGGGGAATTGTAGTATCATGCAGACAGGATTTGGGAGTGATCATGGTCTGATGACAGCTCTGATAGGGTTTCAGGTCTTTGAGGGTCCTCAAGCAGGTTTGGTGGTGGTTTGGGGCCTTTGGGCAAGGCTGTGGGATGCTGGGAGTATCTGGGCACTGTGTGGAGTAAATGGGGTACTTGAAGCACAGTTTAGTAGAGTTTGGGAATGTCTTACTGTAACCTGAAGCAGTATGCAAAGGTCTTTGGAAGAACTGAGAATGCTGTGACAAGGTTCAGGTGAGTTTGGGAGAGATGACAGGAGCCGGTGGAACTGATTTGTTTGGTTGGGGGAGTGGTAATGGTGTTGTTTGTTTAGGGATTTTTGGGGATTTTTTTTGTTTGTTTTTTTCCTAGCACTGGGCCAGGTTTAAAGTCTTTGTGGCATTTTGGCAGGCTTAGGGGGCAAGGAACCTGGAAGAGGATTTAGGGTCTGGAAAACATCTCTGGAGGCTTTGGGATGTTTGAGGGCCCTAGTGCAGGTCTGGAGATCTTTGAGAACAATTGGTCAGGCTCAGAAGGTCTGCAGTAGCCCTGGTTTGAGGGGCTCAAGTGAAAGTATTTTGGGGTTTCTGTGGTACACTTTGGGGATTTTGGAGCATGAGGCAGGTTAGAGAAGGATGTGGGGCTTCCAGCATTGCCAGCTTTTGTGGAAATGTTTGGAGTCCTGTGGTAGACTTTTAGGAAGGTTTCTGAGTATCTTAAAGTAGGGCAAGGTTTGCTTGGGGGCCTGGGGTAAATTTTGCATTCTTTGAGGAATGTGTACTGTATACATGGTCGTTTGGAGCGAGCAAGAATTGTGGCATATTTGGACCTACTTGGGGTTTAGTGGGAGCTTCAGAACAGTGTTTGGTTGCTTTGGCATGGCCTAGGAGAAGTATGAGAAGCTTGGAAGCAGGATTTAGAGTGTGGGTCATTTTAGGTGGGTCTTTTGGGTTCATTTAGATTTATATGATAAGTTTTTCTGGCCCAAGAGCAGGCTTTCGTGGTGTTTGGGGGAAGTCTTTGGGAATCTCAAGGGAGCGTTTGGGGACTTTGAGGGCCCTAGGACAAGTTTGGGCTTGTTTGGTGGCTCCTGGGAAGAATCTGTAGATGTCTTCTGGCCTAGAGGAAAGGTTTGTGGAATCTGTGTGGGTCTTTGGAGGACTGTAAGGTAGCTTGAAGGGACTTCAGGGATACAGGAGTAGGGCTTCCAAGTATTCATGGCACCTGTGTGGAGTGTTCAGAGGTATTTGGAATGTATTGTTGTAAGAAACAAAACAAGTTTTCTCACATAAGATTCAGGTCAGACTGCAGTGAAGCTCTTTTATTAAGCGTTCTTGCAAGAGCAGGTGTCCTAGCTAATAGGCACACCTGACAGGTACAATATTCTGCTTTTTATGCCCTATCCCGCTCCTCCAGCTCGCTGCGCGGCTACCCACGCGCAGCCTTCAGGCCCGCGCGCTCCCCTCACACGCCGGCCCTGCGCGTGCCCCGGAAGCTGGTGGCCACACGGCGGCAGTCGCGGCGCGCAGCGGCTGCGCGCTGTGCTGCGTCCGCACTGACCCCCATTCTCAGAAGTGCTATGCCTGCCGAAGGGCGGCGGCCGCGGCCGGTCACCTTTATTTTTACCGAGGCGCGGGGTAGCAGCAAACAAGGGCAGTAGCAGCGACCACACGTGCGGGGCTGGCGGCTGTGATGCGCGTTAGCTCCAGCGGCAGGCGGCGAGCAGCCCCCGCAGAGCCCCAGCCTGGGAGAGCAGTGCGTATGCGCGGGACTATCAGCGAGGGCAGGTGGTGTAGGTCCGTGTGTGCCCGCTCTCACTGCTGCGGCTGACGGCGAGGGCGGCAGCACGTGTGCGCATGGGGACAAGATGCGGAAGTGCGCATGGCACTGCCGGCAGCCCCCCGGGGCAGGCCGGGTAATGCGCGTGTGCAGTACCGCCCCCGTGGAGGCTGTGGGCGGTGTTGCGTGTGCATGCGCGACGGGGGAGAAGGGATGGCACAGAACCGGAAGAGCTTCCGCTCTGTGCAGGGAGACGAGAGGGGGGCTGCTATAAAACCCTCACTGTTCTTCGACAGGGAGTATCAGCTGTGGGAAATCTCCGTGGTAAAATGGCCCACAGAGAACCTCCTGCTGGGCGCTTCCCTGGGCTTGGATGAGCCGAAAGTCAAAGGCAAGGGGGGAACTACCCTGCGAGGCTCTGGCGCTTCACAGGGACACCTTAAGACCACAACTGCCTGCCTGAACCGCCCTGCAGAAGCGCATTAAACACGCTCCTCACGGCACCGCCGGCAGCCCTTGGAGGCGGGAGCCGCGTCCCCCTCCGCCCCGGGGGCGGGCACCTGCCGTTGCGTCCATTGTGTGTCGGTAGCGGGTGCCGATGGGGCTTGGGCTCAGCTGGGAGTCGGCTCGGGTTCGTCACGGCGCAATGTAGCTGTTGCTGTGACTGGCCATGCAGCTGGTCACGCGCTCGGCAGCATATGTGGTGTCCGTGGATGTGCAGCGGGCCAAGCAGCCCCTACAGCACTTCAGGAGGACCACTGGCAGCGGAGGAGCCATCAGTTGTCATTCATCTGACTGCAGGAGCACCTGGGCAATCTGCCGCCCATGAGCTCCACCTCCCAGATGCATGGCCAGTGTTCTGGCCTTGGATGGATGGCATCCATCTCCATATGTGGGCCTGTCTTTTCCAAGAGGACCCATCTCTGCTCCAGTACCTGCAGCTCTGGCTGCAACATAAGCCTGGGCAGATCCTTGCAGACACCCAGGAAGCAGAGGCACAGAGGAGCATCCTCTTCAACCTGAAGCTCCTTGGTCCAGATGAGGATGTCCAGTGCCCAGCTGCTGCAGAATACACTGGTCACACACATGGACAAATGGACACCCACAGCATGGGTGGATGCGTTGGGATGGCCTAACAAGTAGGAGGAAATCCCAACCATGAGCCATGTTCTCCCTGTGGGAGGAAGCACAGGGAAGCAGTGGAGCCAGGAGGGCTGCCCAGCAGTCCAGCCCCTTCTAGCAGCCCAGGCAAAGAGGAGCTCCCCAGCACTTCCTTGGCTGCCCTTGGTGTGGATCCTAGCAGCCCTGGATCTGCCCCCGCTTCCACCTGTGGGCAACAAGAGCAGGAGCAGGAGGAGGCTGTGCCCAGGCCCTCCACTCTCAGTTGGGGCAGCCAATGCTCCTGTCGGTGGCCCCAGCGAGCCCTGAAGAAGAGAGCAAACAGGCCTGAGGACCCCCTTTAGGCCTCTAAGAGGCCACATCATCATTGATTATACTGAGGGGCTGCCTCAGAGGCTGGCCAAACCACAGCTGCTGAGGCTCAGGTCAATCCCCAAGGGATTCCAGAGCCCTAAATGTAATTACTGTGAAATAAAACTCTGAAAACTGCAGAAAAAGTTTAAGTATTGCTATCCATAAAAAAGACCAGAGAGAGGCAGTGATTATATCTGGACATGGTCAAACAGGCAAAGGTGCAAAAGATCAGCATTCTGGAGCATAAGAATAACCAGGGATCGTGGAATGGTAGGGGTTGGAAGGGACTTCTAGAGATCATCTAGTCCAACCCCCTTGCTAAAGCAGGTCCACCTAGATCAGATAACACAGGAATGCATCCAGGTAGGTCCTGAAGACCTTGGGGAAGGAGACTCACACCCTCCCTGGGCAACCTGTGCCAGGACTCCGTTATCCTCAGAGTAAAAATAGGTTTTTTTCTTCTGTTTAAATGGAACTTTCTATGTTCCAAGTGTCATCCCATTACCCCTTGTCCTGTTGCTAGATACCATCGAAAAAAAGGGATGTCCCAACCTCCTGACATCCACCCTTTTGATATTTGTAAATATTTAATAAGATCCCCCCTGAGTCTCCTCTTTTCTGGACTAAACAGCCCCAGTTCCCCCAGCCTTTCCTTATGAGGAAGATATTCCAGTACCCTGACTCTCCAGAAGTTCTCTGTCCCTCTTGAGCTGAGGAGGCCAGAACTGGACACAGGACTCCAGATCAGGCCTCAGCAGGGCAGGGTAGAGGGCGAGAAGAACCTCCCTTGACCTGCTGGCCACACTCTTCCTGATGCATCCCAGGATGCCAGTAGCCTTCTTGGCCAGCTCTGGGCAGAGTAGCGCAGAGCAGGAATAAGGGCTGGCATTTAAAGCCATGGAACCTGTGGATACTATCCATTGTTGCAGGCCTGTGACCTCCCCTGGCTTGAGTGGCAGCTGGCATTGGGCTATGGGGATGCTAAACCCCTGCCTGGATCAAGTGCTCTCCCAAAGTGCACCAAAGCAGCATCCACATTCCCAACAACATCACGCTGGTCCATGCTCTGCTTTGGACAGAGCAGGACGTGGCCTCTTCGGGTGACATGCCGGTGCCTCCTAGGACAAGGCTCCCATGGGCTTCTGGCTAGATGAGGCTGGCAGGGGCCAGAGACACCAAATGACTGAGTGCCACTGACCCTTCTAGCTGGGGAGATGACTTTCTAGCCATTACAGATATTTTTAGCCTCAGTGAGGCTTGTGCTGGCCCCCAAAGATCCCAGAAAAACACCTGGCCAGGTCCTGAGCACAGAGGCTGCAGGCAAAATGAGGGATGATGCTGTCAGAACTGAACCTGCTGTTAGCATGGGCGTTACAGGCCCATGCTGGGCTGGGGAGTCAGGCCTGAGGAACAGGGCACCAGCCATCTTCACCCCAGCCCAACCAGCAGTTGCCATCCAGGAGCCCCCAGACCGCACAGAATCACAGAATCTGAAGGGTTGGAAGGGACCTCGAAATACCATCTTGTCCAACCTCCCACCAGAGCAGGACCACCTAGAGTAGGTCACAGAGAAACTCGTCCAGGTGGGTTTTGAATGTCTCCAGAGAAGGAGACTCCACAACCCATCTGGGCAGCCTGTTCCACAGTGCTTTGTCACCCTCACAATGAAGAAATTCTTCCTTATGTTTCTTTGGAACCTCTTGTGTTCCAGTTTATACCCATTGCCCCTTGACCAGGCAGAAGTGAGCCAGAGCCTGCACTGAGGGCTCATGGCAGGCCAAGATGTGGGGGCTGTTGGCCACTGTGTAAGCGCTATCACTCTGCAGCCCCTCCCTGGCCAAGGGGCATCTGAAACTGAACACAAAAACCCTCTGGAGAAGTGACCATCTCCCTGGGGAGTGTTCATGCTGTGGGAGGGCTGCAACCACCCTTAGCAAATGGACACCCACAGCTTGGGGCTGGATGCATTGGTGGGATGGCCTGACAAGGAGGAGGAAATCCCCAACCATGAACCACATCCTCCCTGTGGGAGGAAGCAGTGGGGCCAGGAGCGCTGCCCAGCAGTCCAGCCTCTCTGGCAGCCCAGGCAAAGAGGAGCTCCCTAGCACTTCCTTGGCTGCCCTTGGTGTGGATCCTAGCCGCCTCAGCTCTGCCCCTGCTCCCACCCATTGGCAACAAGAAGAGAGCAGGAGGAGGCTGTGCCCAGGCCCTCCACTCCCAGCTGGGGCAGCCAGTGCTCCTGTCGGTGGCCCCAGCGAGCCCTGAAGAAGAGAGCAAACAGGCCTGAGGATGCTTCAGCCCCATCGAAGAGGCCACCTCACAGGCCTGACTAGAAGCAGGCCACAGGAGCTGAGAAGACCAGGGTCGGGCCAGCAGCTGGGGCATGTGCTGGCCCTCACAAGGCAAATTCTGCCCAGCTCCAGGCCTGCAGCAATGTGCTGGTCCTGGGGCAAATGTTTCTAGGCAGAGGCCTCCAGGGCCAGCCTATGCCTGGGTCATTGTCCCAGGCCTGGAGTCCCAGCTTGCACTGCCCGTTGCAGCCTCACTGTGATGGTGCACAAAATGCATTTTGCTCAGTCAGAATTTGGAGCTGCTCTCTGCATCTAGCAGGAGCATTACACAGTTCAACAAGGGGAAGTGCAAAGGAAGTGCAAAGTCCTGCATTTGTCCCCAGTGAAAATGCAGTGGCTGATTGTGCAGAACAGGCAGAAGAGTGAAGAAAGGCTCAAATGATGAATATCATGACATGTTCAAGTTTTTGCCTTGCCTTGCCTTTGCCTGGCTGGTGAATAAAATGGAGTGGAGAGGTAGAGGAGCTTTCCCAGGGCTGCCAGACTCTGTACAGAATCCATCGGTATGAAGCAGCAGCAGTGGGCAGCTGGGGAGGAGAGCACTGATGGCAGTCTCCTGCCTCTGGTGGAAGTGATTGCAGGAAAGGATGCATCAAAAAGAACAGGAGATAGCCAGTTTCACCTTCCCCAGTATCTGCACTATTGAATCTCCTCAGACACCTCTGCTGGGAGAAAAGGCAGATGCATGGCAGGGAGACCATGCCATAAGTTGCTGCAAGTTGCACTGGCATCTGAGAGAGAACACAGAGGTCCACAAACTCATTTTACTGGGAAGTAGCTCTAGAGGCACTAGAGTGCAAGTACTAAAAGCTCTGCAGACGTGCTCTCTCCAGTTAGGTACAATCTGTGGGGATGTGGAAAGCATCTCCTTAGGCAGCACACCCTCCCTCCTTGCAGTCTGTGCACAGCTGTGTACAGAAATCCCTAGCATCTGCTTCTGACCAAGAAAAGGCTCAGAGGTCCTGTGAATATCAGTCCTAATTAAAATAACCAGCCTCTTTGTTTTTGGATTTACTGACCCAGCACTGAGCTGATTTGGCTTCTGTGGACTGGAGAAGCACACGAGCAAATGCACTTCTCTCTCCTGTTGGGTAGCTAGTTTGATGCCTTGTTACTGTAATTGCCAAAACCATCAGTCATTGCAGGACTTCATCCTCTTTCACCCTCTGCTCAAGAAGGAAAGCCAGCCTATTTTGACCATGCTTACGGAAAAGTGCTTAGCATTTGTTTATTCTGGACTATGTCTCTGGGCATCCTTATTCCTGTCTTTCCTTAAAGGTAAGCTCATCTGTTGTTGTCAATTTTGGGGTTGTTTTGTTTGTTTGTTTGTTTTCTTTTTTTTTCTGAACAATAATCACATCCTACTCCAGCTCTATTTTCAGAAGCAGTTGTGTCTGTTTGTAGTTTTGTTAGAGTTCAGAGCTGGTCCCACTGACTTTTGTCATGAGTTTGAATAAATCTGTAGATCTTAAGAATGGAAAAGATGTGGATTTCTTTTATGAAAGCGAGTAACTTTCTGAAATAAATTGAAATTTCAAAAGGAATATGGTTTTGCTGTCCTTCAAAAATTTAATCTATCGGTGGGTTTTTTTGGGAATGGGAAATTATAACTCCAGACTGTACAAGATGGCTGTCAGAACCATATAGGTATGAGAGTGAGATGGTGGTGTTCCGCAAAGAAAAATAACCAGAGGCAAGTCCTTAACTATTTACTGCCTATCATCATTTGGGAAGATTTAGAGCTACGTAAATACATATATTTACTGCTCTAGTTTATTTTTCTCTTCTAACTTTTAGCACTTTTAATAAGAGTCCTTGCAGACAGTAATGGGTATAAGTTGGAAACGCCTGATGAAAATAATAATGGGCCTCTGTAGACTGTCACCCACGACCAAGTTACCTTCTGAAGTTTCAGCTTTTGTAGTAAACAAAAGTAGGAACTGTGTAATTTTTTCCAAGACATGGAGGATTTCAAGGCTAGCAATAAAGAATTTTTAAAGAGAGGTTGAAATAACCTCAGTCCTGAAAGATGTTCAAGATTCTATACAAAATGTCCTTTTATTACTCCCTAACAGCTGAAATACACACGTCTGCAGCAACTGTAAATTCCAAAACTCTGTGTTCCATGTGTGAAGGACCACATCATGTTACTCATGATTTTGGCATAGAGAAACGAAGATTGTCTTTTTAAAGCAAAGAAAGTGGTCCACATATTTCAGAAGTGCAGGGTCACAAGAAACATGTATATGTGATGTTGCACTGGACGCAGATAAGTCCACATTAGTTTATCACTATTACAGCTCCATGTTTCAACTGCAATGGTATTGCAGAAAATTGTTTCTCCGTTTTGCTAAATTAATAACATTACTGTCTTTGTAAGACACTTCTGTGCTACTTCGGGAACAGAGCTAACAGGCAAGTGATGACAACTAGTTACGATATAACTCACTTTGTGTGCAGACCATTTTGAGTTGTGTGTCACATATATACTGCCTTCTACATACTGAGTAATCACTAATTCATCAAGGGGAATGTTTAGTTTCTCTGAGCAGCACATGAAGACATAAACTTCTTTTGTAAATAATTTAGAGGATTTTTTTGTTAGGTGCTTTTATCAGCAGTTTAAAAGTATGTACTTTTACAGATAACTGCTAAAGCAGAATAAAATGAACCTCTCATTAAGGTGTATTTGACCTCTACTTTGTAGATTTTTTTTTTCCTTTTTGTAGTTTTGTTTTTAAGGAAAAGAAAAGCCCCAAGAATTGTGCAGTTGGGGCAGAAGAGAAAAAAAGTGAAGGTGCTCTTAGCATGTTAGTAGCATTTTTTTAACAGTAAGCTCCAAATAGCAAGTCCGTCGTAACTAACCACTCTTACATAGCTCTGAGTTTCTTCAACAGAATTCATAACTATTTGTCAACTATTGGAAACTCCTGCAGGGCTATTTGACAGGAAAGTTGTGACAAGGACTAGGTAAAAAAACAAACCAAACAGAACATGAGGAACTTTGTAATTTTTTTTCCAGTCCTTTGCATAACTTCCTTGAACTTGACTCAGGTTGTATCACTATTAGGAGCTCCAATAGACATGTAATTGAGTATAAGGTCATTGCAGCCCTCCTTCCTAACAGCCAGGAACTAGTGATGCCTTCCTGGGACATGGGCCCTCCCTGGGTCCCTGATGAAATTCAGCTTCCCCAGATCACAGATCAAAATCAGAGCCAGATGTCTCTTCCATGCCAAGTGCAGTCCTGGAAGGAACATCCAGAGGATGGAAGGACACTGTGAGTCCCAGCAGCTACGTAACAGCCTCAGTTGGAGTGAT